>NW_028262313.1:2500000-5000000 GCF_047370975.1 Nipponia nippon
CAGTACCCGTTAACATTCCTTAGCCTAAAGGATGCATTAAATACCAGCAGTCTGTGCAGGATGCTCTTATGTCAGCAATGCACAGGGTTATGTTGGCGTTCTGGGGTAATTAAAGAGCTGCGACATTTTTTTTTGCATGCAGATGATGGCTGTGGACCTGTCAGATTGTTCATTCCTGGGAAGCAAACAGGTTAGGGAAAGACTGTTACTTAGCAAATGTTTATTTGAACTCCGATTCATAAATTTTAATGCACACCCGCAGATACTTCATGTGACTTGAAGCTGAAGGTAATACTTGTCACTCTTCCTTAATTCGGTCATCTCGGATGCTTGAGAAAATTCTGGGGTTGAGGTCGATGTTGCAAGTTGCTTGGATTTGGCAAACAAAACGCAGAAGGTTTTGGAGCCATCTGTGAGATTTTCTCCAGCGGTACATCTTTTGGTCCTTTGGTAATAGCCTCCGTTTGCAACTTTGAAATACTTTGAGAGGCTGATTTTCCCTTAGACATCTTGGCTACTTTTCATAACTTAAAGTGTCTTCAGCTGTCACCTCAGGACGTTGGCGAAATTGGGACCTGTGCTTCCTCGGTCAGCTGCTGAATCTGCAACCCTTCTTTTTGATCTTGGCTTGAGGGTTGAATTTCTTTGTATATGGGGCTTTTCTAACATGAGAGCTTCAGTAACCGCTCAAATTGTTCATTTGTTCTTTTTTTATGTTCAGTAACTGCTTTCTGAGTTGCGTTAGTGCGATCTTTGGCTTACTTGTGTGGTGTCTCCTCTCCTGCCGCCTCTGAAATGGCTTTAATCTGGCCAGTGTTTGGATTCTGTTAGGTGTTACACGTGTTTCTTTTTGAAGATAATCTTGTGTATGTTTGTTATCCAACATGGCATTTTAAATTAATAGCCATGTCTCCACAAAGTACTGGTGGAGAATTGGGTTGCCTGGGCCTGGGCTATTCTGATTGTCTCTTTTGAAAAGCCAGACTTATTTTGAAGTTCTACTAGGTTTTACGTATGACATTAGAGAAAAATGATCTCTCTTTGTATTTTTGTTTTGTAACACTTAGAATACTCTTTTCTAGCATGCGTATACCAATTTGACTTTCTTGCTTGGCTAATGCAATAAACAATGTTAATATTTGTACAAACTCTGTAACTGGAGCTAAATCTGAACCTGACCGTTGTTGCATTAGCGCTAATTTGTAATGAATGAGAAGATTGGGTGGGTAATTATCTGTCTTTTCTTCTTTGAATTTTAACTACTTATTAATGTAAGCCATTTGTAGAAACACTAAAATCGCTTTTTCCTTAATTTCTCTGGGACAGATGCCCTTGCTACTTACTAAATATATGTATAATTAGCATCCTTAAGGACAAGGTGAAGTTTTGCTTATTATGGTCTTATTCCTACCAGTTGTGATTGTGCTGAACCAAAGCTGAAAGCCATTATAGCTGCCGCTTCTATCTTAGCTGTTGAGTGGTGCTTGGCTAGGCAGCCATGCTGTCCGTCAGGCGCTCTTCGGAAGCGCTGAACTGATTCTTTCCAACAACAGCAAAGCCAAGCAAGGACGTTTCATTTTTTGTCGTATAGTTGAGCTAACTGCCAGCAGAATAAACACACTACATGAATAAAGCCATTATACGAAAGTCACCTGGACGAATGCTTTAGCAATGTTTATAGGTGAACCTCTAGATTGGGCTTGTCCACTTTCTTTTATCTGTCACATTTACTAGACATGCAGAATCTTCTCATCCTTTGCAAGATGCTCCTCAGGAGAACCGGCCTGTCAGCAACGAAGACCGAGAGATGTCGCAACATGTATGTGTTCCACTGCAAACGGTAGACATAGCTATTTTGTGTTTCTCGATACTCATGGATAAAAAGATGGAAGCGTAAAGATGCTGGTACTGCCTGATATGTTACATTTGTGCTGTAGGAGTGTACTGGTGGTCAATGCCCAATGCTGACTACAGCAACAGGCTTCTCTTCTCAGTCTGCCTTGTGCAGTGGGTAGGGAACCCTGATCTGAGTAGTGCTTGTGCCCACCAAAGAGGCAGATGAGGGCCTCTGATGCCGCAGTCTGGCAGAAAAAGCAGAACACGATGCTACCTCTGGCTCAATATTTCGTATGACTTCTCGAGGGTCAGTAAAATACGGGAAGCGCAGGGATAGAAAGCCCAAAGGGCTGGGAATCAGTTTTGATTCAGGCTCAGACCTCTTAGCATGCAATCTAGTGGCTCAGTGCTGAAGGAGTGGGAGGAGGCTTGCTTCTCCACCCCATCTCCCTCTAGTCTTTTTGATGGGTTTATTTTCTGCCGCTGTGGTATGTCAAGAGGGCTCACACAGAGTTCTGACAAACCCGTGTGTCATGGGAAAGGAGGGAGGGTTAGGAACACCTTCCTCATACCCTTTTGTAGTGGTGAGCTGTTAATTCAGCTCTTGCATCTTGCAAAACTGCGCTACTGGATATCTGGAAGACTTCCTTTGCCTTTGTGCCCCAGCAGTGGTGCTGCACGGGAGTCGAATCAGCAGCTGTGAAGTTCTTACGGAAAGCTAAGTGACTTGGGGACTGGTTGTGCTAAATAAGGCAAGCCGAGCTCCTCAGCAGCTTCCTACCACAAAAGTTGCAGTGAGAGAATATTTGCTCCAAGGTTCTCGGGTGAAGCCTGGTGAATGTATTTTGGTGATTTTTATTTGTGATTGCATACTTTCGCCACGGACCTGTGAAGAAGATGTGTCCGAAAAGCCCTAGCTCTTTCAGAAAGAGCTGTGGGACATGATGAAATTCTTAGAACCAAGCTAAATCTTCCCCACCTTCAGAAACCTTACCCCGATTCTCATGTAGGGTCACTTCTTCAAAGGACATAGCAGTTTCTTTGTGGGCACCTGTCCATTTATGTTGAAGGCTGGTTACCTCCACAGTTTTTGCCTCCAGACACAACTTTGTATTGCCTTGGGGTGCAGTAGAAAGTTATGTCTTTATAGCAGAATCATTCCTTCTAATAGTCCTTTATTGTACAAGCTTTGTAAGATTTGGCTTGCTGTCCCAGGGAAGTTATCAGTTTTACGTATTAATGAGCTCCTGTGTGCTTTTATTGTTGCTAGGCCCTCCCAAGTGGTGAAGATGATGAAGACGACAGCGATAGCGACAGTGATGATGATGATGTGAAAGTTACTATTGGCAACATTAAAACGGGAGCACCGTCGTACATGTATGTATTGCTGAGTATGGTGTCCGTTTTTGATCTGAGGCAGCTCTAGCGCATTGATTGGGATTGAAAGTGGGGATGAGAGCTGATCTGTCTGCTGGGAGACATGGGAGTGACGGCTAGAACACCAGAATGGGATTAGAGGCTGATGGGCAGCTCTGTCCTGCAATTGCTTGTTGGAGAATCCATCTATAAAATAGGATGGGTCTGCTGTTGGAGAGTTAACCAAATAATTACTACGCTTCATCAGGCAAAATCAAAGGTGGGAAGTTAAATGTAACTCATCGTCTGTGAAAACTTCAAGAACCAAAATCTGTATTGATAAATATTTGCATAAGCTGTGAATTTACTAATTTTCAGCTGTCTTGATTTTTCATGATTCAGAAATGGTGAGGCTGGATTTGTGAACCAGGAGATTATGTCACTGCCTTAAAATTCTACCTAATTTGCATTGAATAAAAATAGTAAGACAGCATTTTTGCTTGCTGCTAGCAGCCTTCCTCTTAAGGAAATGACTTGTGTGTGCTTTGCAGCGTATTGTAACTTTTCCACTTTATGGACGACTTCCTTCTCTTGTGGTGGAGGTGGTTGCAGTCTGATGGATTACTCTGAATAGCAGTGCTCCATCCGCTAGCAGCTCACTAGGTTTCGCAGATATCCTTTTCGAAATCTGCTTCTTCTACCTTTCTCTCCTCATTCTGTGATCTACTTGCAGCTATGATTTCCATGTTGTTCAGTTCCATTTAAATACTAAGTACGTTCCTGGGCAGAATGGTAACTACGGCTCTTTGAAATAACCCTGCCCTTCATGCTCAAGACAATCCTCTTGTGTGCTGTTGTCGGTCAGTAAGTATGTGTGCTGCGTTTCTGCAGGGTTAGAGAAACTTCGGTGGCAAACGAATCTCACTTTTAAGGTGTTGAGACGTAGTACTAAAAATCATAGAGAGGCATGAATAAACCCAAGTGAACTAAGCGTCTTCTGAAGGATGTCAGGGCTTGAATATATTTTGCATGGAAATCTTCAACCAAGTAATTTGTTCGAATACCAACGTAGTGATTCTTTTCCATATAGGGGAACTCCTATGAATCTAAACTTAAAAACGGGTAGAGGCTATGGAGCATCTGCTTCAGGTATTGCTGTTATTTTTCTCCTTCACCTTTTGCAATGTTTCACTTGCCTGGCACTGACAGCTGGAGCAGCTGCAAATCTTGGTCTCTGTTTGGAAGGATATAAAATTAGCACATCTTATTTAAACTAGGAATAGTAAGTGGGCTTCCTAAAGATAAGCGCTCCTCAGGGAGTCTGAGGGTCCAGGGTGCAATGGAATGATTTAATTACCCATCACTGAACAAGCTGATTATAAATCTATTTAAACTAGGGAAAAAAATACATTGATTGTTACTTTTATAGTAAAAAACCAGAATATTTCTAAACTGTATTGTTGCACTGGGGCCACACATTCTGAATTGCCTGGAGAAGAACTTGAACTCTGTGGTCAGTATACTGAGCTACTTGCAGCGTAAGACACTAAAAGAAACAAACTCTGGCCTTGAGTATCCGCTATGCATATTTCTGCAGATGAAATTTTCCCCGCCATCCAGTTTAGTTTATTTCATGGTGTATATTGAGGCTTGGATTCTGTCCTTCCTCATGTGTGAGACTGTCCTTTCATGGGCTTCATGTACTTCCTTCCCTTAATTTCTTTATGCAAATGACTTATCTTCTGATTGAGAAAATAAGAACAAATTCCCCTTGAAGATTCTGTACCCGACAGATTTTTGCTGCCTCCAGTTAGTACACAGTCCACTTAAGACCAATCCTGAAAAAGTCTCTTGTTATGAGAGAATGTGTGTATCTTGGGAGGGAAAAAGAAATATTTTGCCTGGGGAGAAAAATAATTTTTCATTTGGGGTAAATTTCATGCATGCTCTAATAATGTACTCAGTTTGTCTGTAGCACCAATCTGGGTTGAATTTGCTTCTCTGCTGTTCAACTGCAAGTGCTGTATAGCCTGGCTGTTTATTTATAGAGTGGCCGAAGTAATTTTTATTAAAAAGTTGATTGTGATTACCTACGTGCTGTAAAGCCAGCAAGGAATTCACAGCAGCACTTTATTTTTGACGGGAGCAATTTGCTCAGCAAATTAGCAGATGAAAGGCATTGCATTAAAAGTAGTAACGGTTTCTTTCTCTCCAAAGCCAAGTTGCAGCCCAAAGGTATTGACTTGGATGCCGCAGGGAATATAAATGGATTGCCTGTTATAGAAGTGGATTTAGATTCATTTGAAGACAAACCGTGGAGGAAACCAGGTGGGGCCTCACAGTTTCTTGTGGTAAATATTTTCTGCAGTTTTAGTTGTCTCTCTTTAATTTCACGTGTAATTTCTCTCCATTTATTGCTGCCAGGGAACAGGGAAGTCAGAACAATGCGTATTGCTCAGCCTCTGATGCCTGTCTAGACAGTCAGTGACATTTACTGATTGATCAAGCCATGCTTCTACCTAAAATTGGGTTGTGTTTACTCTATTAATTTAACTTCCCTAAAGGGAACAACTATTTTTTTTTTAATGTTCTATTTCATTAATTCCCTAGTTCCAGAAAATATTACACTGATATCAGTACGGTAATGTTTGTTGGCCTTGAAGTCAGTTGAGCAGGATCACGATTTGGCTGTTGATGATGCGTGGTCCCCTCTTCACACGCAGCAGCTTGCTTATTCTGTCTCACCGTGGCCAAGCTCAGAGTCATCCCCAGGCGCCCTTCTCGTCTGGGCCCTGGGGACGTCCGCACTTCTGCGGGAAAGTACCCCTCGCAGAGGGCAGCGATGGTGGGAATTACCACATGAGCACATCTCATGATAGGAAAGCCGTCTTGTTGTGTTGAATTCTCCTGCTGCAAACAATTGAATAAAAGGGAGGAAAACACTGCTCTGACGAGAAAAGCTAGGATTTTTCTTTTAGAAAAGCTGCATTGCCTAATTCTTTGCTAGATTCTGCCCCTAGGTGCATAACTGCGAGTGAGCAGTCCCCACTTATTTCTTCTGGGCAATATTATCTAAACTGTGTCCAGACAAATAGTACTTTGCACAGCAGGTTTTAATATGTAGATGGGCTCTTTTGTCTTCCTGATTAGTATTAGGGAGATTTCTACTCGGAAGCGACTCTTGCATGACAGCTGTAGGATGCTGCAAATATATTTCTGTTTTTCATCTGAATTTGATATAAAAGTAAATGAAGGAACCAGAGATCCGCATTTTTGCTGTGCTACTCTAATAAAACATACTATGACGAAATGTTAACTGAAGCAAAAAACCCACTTGCATCTTCTCAGAAATAATTCTTCTCCCTGCCAGCCCCTGTACTTTATTTATCTTTCAGAAATATTGCTATGCTAAGTAAGTAGTGCTTTTACAAGGTTGTCTGTGGTGTGGTTTTGGTATCTCTTACCCACCTGAAATGAAGGGCACCAGAGTACCTGACAGTGCTAATAACTACATCAACGTGTCATGGCATCAGACCAGCTCTAAAGCACTCTGTGATGAATAGCAGCTAGTACAGACATAATAGAAAACGTAGCCTTTCCTCTGCAGGGGATTTCCCATCAACTGTGAAGTGAGAAAGAGGGGGCTAGGAAGAAAATAAGTTAGAAGGAAAACAATGAAGTGAAGTTCAGAGATAAAGCATGGAAATCCCTGTGGTCGTGCTGACATCCCTGGACCGAAATGAAGCCAGCTAGCCTTAAAACAGTGCTGAAGTACGAATAGAGGGAAGATGTCTGCAGAGGTGTGGGCTGTAAGCTTATTTTAGATGGCAAGTAGCTTCTTACTCAACAGCCTTTCGGGGTTTTTATCCTTTACGGTTAATTGTTCAGCAGGTTGGTATCTCTTTAAGTGAGGGAGAGGAAGAAGAAATATAGTGTGGAAGAACTGATAAAGGGCTGAAATACAGGCTGATAAAATAGATATGCAAGTGTCACGTTGCTGAGTCTGTGTTGGTGAAATTTGCATATTTGGGTGGTACAACAGGAAGAGCGGCCTACCTAGAGGATAAACTTAAACCTTGCTGTACAGATCCCGGCTCAGCATGGTCACAGTGTTTTGCTTAGCCCTTACGTATCAGCTCCTCGGTTTAGAATTGCTCTGTCGAGGGACCCCTTTGCGAGGGGGATGTTTCAGGGACACCTCAGCAGGGCTAGGAGATGCTTTGCAATGCTTCCCGTTGTGAGGCGTGCCGTACAGAGTTAGCTGCAGCTATGTTTGTCCCTTTGCATCTACGTTTTCTTGGCAAACAGTTTGTGGTCACCTCTCTTACTCAGAAGTGCTGATGCTGAATTGGCACGTTTCACAGAAGACTGTCAAAGTAAGATAACAATCGTGGAAGGCTATGGTTAGGATCATGACTGAACTGTAATTACTTGTGTAGTCTGAGACATATCGATAAGAAACTTCCACTTTAGCTCTGTTTCACGATATGGGCGAGTCCCAGAATCTCTTCTCGAAGCAGCAAAGGCAGTGATGGTCAGGAGCAGAATGCGTTGGGTTCGCTCTGCCACGAAAACGGTTCTGTGGCACCATCCCATTTTGGTGGTGGTAGCTGGAACCGTCATTCCTGTGCTCTCTTCGGCACTCAGCTCATTTGGACAATTGTAACAAACCAGTCTGAAAAAATCCAGTTGGTGAATGAGTGGTTGCAAGCATCTCTTTTAATAGCCTGCATACGTGCTGTAGTCTGTGTCCCAAATGGTCCCACTGCTCTTCAGGCTGTCGTCGCCCTCCCATCTCTGCTGTGGCACAGAGCAGCCCTCTGACAGAATGAAACGGAGAGCAAGCTGAGCTCTCTAGAAGATTTTTGTTTTCTTAACTCTTCATTTAAGCAGTTAAAGGACAATTTGAGAACGCAGGTCTGCTAGAATCCCTATGTTAACTTCTGCTCCCTTTGTCAGGTGCTGATCTTTCTGATTACTTTAATTATGGATTCAATGAAGAAACGTGGAAAGCTTACTGTGAAAAGCAGCGACGGCTTCAGCTGGGACTGGATCCTGCTCCTCCCATCAGCACTGAGAATAAGATCACGGTAGGTGACATGTTACTCCTGCATATGGCTACAAGAAAACTGGGACTTGTTTTTGTAATCACAGAGAGGAGAGTACAAGAGCAGAAGATGCCTTAATGCGTAACTGTTCTGTGTTCCTTTCAGTGATGAGAAATACAAAAATGTATCTTTAAAGATTAAATCTCTCTGCTAAAAATCTTTCCTCTATGGAATGAACGGTTCAGCTGCCTGGCAGGTTTGAACCACTACATTAGCAAGACTTGAGTGACTTTCCAGTTGACTTTGAGGCTGCCCAGCTTTAGGGGTGTCTGCTTGGAAGATCCTGTGGATGTGAGAGGTGTAGAGAGGGGAGCTGGGCATCCATGGCTGTTTTGCTTGTTGCTGTTGACTGTCGTGGTTGTGTGGCTGCCTTTTGTCTTTGGAGACTGCTTTGGCCACCAACCTTTGCAGAAGTCCATCAGGTGGCCAACAGCTGTTCATCAGAACTTCAGCCAAAGAGTCAATACAGCAGGTATCACCATTTCCAGCTTTGGAGGACTACATGAAAAATGATGTGAGATTATTAAACATTTGGACTTCTAATGGGAGACAGTGGACGGCAGGCTGAGGCTGGAACAGGCAACCAGTTTATAGAAATGTCTGCTGCCTTGACTGAAGAATAGGTTGCTTGTTTGCAAGCGCCCTGTGATTGTTCCTCAAGGGAGCCCTTTTCCTTTGCCGAGGGTTAATCTCTGATGCTACGTTCAGTTGAAAGTAAGGGCGTTAAACCTGTGTGTTATATATTGCTCTCCGTAGGTTCAGCAAGGAAGAACCGGAAATGCTGAAAAAGAAGTGGAAAACAACATCATCAAAACAGAATTCAAAACAGACTTCTTGGCTCTGGTGGGAGGACGCATGAAGGCTGGGCCTCCTCCTAACAGGTAAGAGATGATGCAGACACAAAGCCTGGGTGCGCTGTGTTCTTCATAGGGGTAGCTGGGATCCCCCTGGGCCATATCTGAATCTTCTCAAGCCTGAAACAAGAAGCTTTTAAACTTTACAGGAAGCTGCTGTGGTCACTCATGAACTGTTGTCTTCAGCAGTACTCTCCTGAGGGTTGTGCAACCCCGACCCCCCCATTTACCTCTTCTTGGTGATGTCCTCAGTAGAGTGCTGTACAGGGAGGGAAACCTCCATCCCAGCTGAAGGGATGCATCTCTGGGAGTAGAAAAAACAAGGCAAATACCTCAGCTTTGAGGGCTTACGTTGCTGGCTCCTTGTGCTTACTGGGCTTGTTCTTACTCCCACGATGTTAATCTTTGCCTCCTGAAGTGGTTTACGTGTTTGGCAGCTGATAAGAGGAGCTATTGGTTTCTGAACCTGTATGCTACGCTGCTTGGTGCATGCTAATTAGTTATTTTCTCCAGTGAGAGAGAGGAACCAGAAGGCTGGACAAAGCAAAACAATTGAGTCATTTTGATTGGCAGCCTCTGCTGGGAAAACCACTTTGACCTTATGAGGTTGATGGGTTTTTTTATCAAAAGCTTCAGAAAAACAAAGCTATGAGGAAGAGCCAGAGCTTTGGGATCTGGGTGTTTCTGTTGTTTTATTCACATCACATCTTTTGCACACCTGTCTTGCAGAAATCAGTCCTGCATTCCAGCTTTCCACTTTGTCTGAGAGAGAACCAACTATACGCTTCAAGTATGAGCTTTAAAGCTCTGCTTTGTTTGCATTTAAGCACTTGGCTGGCATTTCTGTCCCCCTTCTAGTGCCATCAGATCAGTCAAGTTTGTTTCCAGCTGTTAGGCACATCTCCTGAGACGCTGGAAGATCTACACCATTGCAAAATAAACTGATGCTATTGTAACTATACAGCATTTTTGTCCATTTTAACTTGCAGTCTGGTTTTGAAAGTACTGATACACAAGATTCTGTTCCTGCAGCAGAGCTTTTGGTCAGGACCAGACTGAGTATCTTCGTACACCACAGCAGCATCAAAACCGTGGGCTTAGCAATGAGTTGGGTTTGGTTTTTTTTTTTTTACTTAAAGCGAGCAGATTTCAGTGAGAAAACTTTATCTCACCCACTAGCCAGCATTTTGTCTAAATTTCCTACTGAGATAGAAAATTCTGCTGTCTAACTTGGAAAAGTGCTGATGTTTTCCTGTCCAGGAAAACACGTCTAAGGCCATACTTCCACAAATCAATTGTTGCATGAATTTAGGATGAGGGATTCTGAAACTTCAGTTGTGGGGGCTTCTCTCTCTCACAAACCTTTACCCGTGGTGACCTTACAACGGGCTCCTCTAGAAATGTTCTCCTCCTAAGCACGACCTGGGTATGGAGATAGAAGAACGTGGACAGTTGTAGGTTCTGTGACTGATTTCCACCAGTGCACGGACAGCGCTGTTTCTTGGCTACGTAAATATATTTTTGTTCGAGGATCTAGCCTTGGTTTCACTGAAGGCAGTGGCAAAACTTTTGACTTCAATAGAAACAGAGCAGACCCCAGGGAGGTGGACTAGAAAGTGTCTGAGAATCTGATTTGTAAATAATTTCAGTGGTGTCAGCAACACTTGGAAGGTTGGACAGAAAGCAGGAAAAATCTGGGCTGATAATGTTAAAGGCTTCTCCTGATAAACATTCTCCACTTTCTCTGAGCCTGATCTGGGAGTGATTATTCAAATCTGGAGAGCGAGTAAAGGATTTCAGCTCTGAACCAGAGCATGCAGTCCGTGTTATTACACCCGTATGCGGTGATTCTTTGGATCATGTTTCTGGGTGTTCAGAGAGACCTAACTCACCCCCGCATGCAGAGCTCAAGTTGCTCAAAAGTGAAAAAAGAATTCTCGTTCACCTCTTGTCCAGTTGGAGTGCTGCCTCTAGCCACTTTTCCCGGGTAGAAAAGAACGTACGGGAGAAATCTGTCTAATAGTGGGGAAAAGCGCTCCTTCTAATGCCTTTGAACCTAAAAAGATGCATCTGCTTTGTACCAGGAAGCTGGGTGGGACAATTGATGTGATCGGTGGCCAGGCAGGCACAATTAGGAGAGTAGAAGGAAGACGTCGGGATAAGCACGCCTCTGAGGAAAACCCAATTCAGGTAAATGTTTTGCGCCATCTTGACAAATTTCTGAATTTATTGCGCTTCTAGCGAGCCCTGAGCAAATGTCTGTGCATTCCTGACCGCCTGTGTCACCGTTTCTGTCTGCAAAGCAGCAGGTAGTATATCAGCCCTGTCGAGGTGTATGCACGTATCGTTCCCTTCTGCAGGTTGAATTAACTCCTGTGTTAAAAGATTTATCTTGCTAGGAGCTAGGGATCGTCCTTTAAAGACTCGCCTTCCCACCCGTATGGTAAGGCCCAAGTTCCTTCTCTCATCAGCTCTCCCAAAGTGTTCCTCGGGGTGCGTAGCTGGGAGGCTCGTACGTGGATTATCCCCTTCCCCTCCGCTGTCAGGTTGGAATCTCCACTTCTGCGGTGGAGGACTTCTACTTGCGCTTGTGTTTCTTTTTACTTTGAAGTCACATTTAGTCTAAGCATCATTAGATGACTTAGGGTGGGCCTGTGTTACTGGATCTTGTCCCTTATGAGAAATAAAAGCCTGGGGTAAAACTGGACTCAGTTCTGCTCTTGCACCTCCCGTGTATGACCATAATGTTCTGGTTGGCTTCTGGGTAGGAAGGAGCTGTGTGTAGGGTTTGAGGACCATCTGTGGAGAACTCTTCTCTTAACCACCTTCCTCCTGCCAACCCCTCCTAACTCCGTAAAAAAAAAACAACAAACAAATACAGAACCTTCCCCTGTCCAGACGCAATTCCCGGTTTTGTTTTTACATGTGTTTTTGTGTCTGTTTAATTTTTTTAGTGGTCAGTTTTCCAAATTTTGCCAACAATGGCCCAAAAAAGAGTTTGTTTAAGAGAAAGAATTTGCTGGGAAGTGGTGGTTGTTCCTCCCACTTACAAGCGCTGATACCTGTATTTCCAGGTCATTCTGGTATCTCTGCGTATTGATCGTTCCTTCAGCAGTAGTGGGTATGTGACCTGCTTTTGTCAGGCAGATGGGAATCCAGTCTTCCTGTGACCTATGTGAGCACGATCTAGAGCAGAATTTGGCCTCTCGCTGCCCTCAGGAAAGACAAATTGGGTTAAAAAAAAAAAAAAAGACTACTCTGTCATCCTCAAATATGGCAGCTTTTAATCTGAAACCTGTGTCAGTGGCAGTTCCTGTGAACAAAAGGTGTTCGTAACGCTGAAATGTCAGCTGTCTTGCACGGTTGTGTATGCAGCTGGAATCTAGTCTCGCTGCTGTTCTGCGTAAGAGAAGATCCCTTGCTAAGCATATTGATTGCTTTGACCAAGCGTCCTTCCTCCCCAAAAGATGTCATCCCCTGGGTACAGCATAGCCTGGTCTCTCCAGGTATCGCAGTGCTGCCTGTTTTGGTGATACGCTGCCTTTATGCCAGCACAGCGAGGTCCTCGCTGCAGGAGCAAAGAGATTAAAATGCTCTCTTCTCGTTCCTCTGCCTTCTAAGGTCCTTGGAGACCACGGAAGTAAGCCACAACCCCCACAGCAGCCCCAGCAGCCATCACAGCCCCAACAGCCACCTCAGCAACAGCCGTTTGCACCACCAGCAGGCCCACCGCCTCCCCCGCTCGCTGGGCCACCTCCACCACACTTCCTCCACCCTCCTCCACCAGTTACTTCTGTTCCACCTCCCCTGCATCCTCCAGGTATGTGTTCACACGGCAACATACGGCACTCTGAGGCTGCAAGTTAGGACGTCCCAGGCTTGGAGCAAATCAAAGGTGTAATCGTTGAATGCTATGGGACAGTCGGGCAGTCAGGTCACAGGTCCTCAGACCTGGCCAGTCTTTGTGCAGCGTCTCCATCAGCCTATTTAACATTTGTCCTTGAATACTTAAAAAATGGAAGCCGTTCTTTGAAGAAAAAAAACCAAAACAAAACAAAAACCAAAACTCTAGGCTTTGTTTCCGTGAGAGAGCCTTTGGGTGGTACCGATCTGTTTGCTTTATTGATAAATGTAAAGAAATGGGTTCCTGTTTATCTGTGGAGGAAGCTGAGAACACAGGAATTGCTGTCCTGTGTCAGATCAGCGGGCCGTTTAGTTCAGGATCCTGTCTGGCTACGACTGATTCCAAATGTTTCAAGAGTGGTGCTGGAATTGGCAATTCTGCAACAGCAGCTCAAACAACTTTCCTCCTAATCCAGGTCAGTTCTTGGTCGGTTTATGCCTTGAAATACCAAGATTTGTGTCGTTCTGTGTTTGTTTCTGTGCCAACTGCCACTGCAGGATGGTTCTTACTGCTCCTAGAAGAGCCTAGTGTCCAGTGCAGGCATTAGAGCAGTGCTTTATTTTGAAAGCAAAATATAAAGAATATAAATGAGGTCTTTACCATGGGTTTCCAGCCCGTTGGGTGTGGTCAGGCCTCAGCACTGGCAAGTGTGTGTGCTCTTACCGATGACCAGATGGGTTTGTATTGTGCTAAGAGCACTTGGCACTTGAGAAGACACTGTGGAGATAAGTCCTGTGCCTGCAGGAATGCCCTCTGCCTCTGCAGTTACGGACCGAGTCCTGAAACCTTTTGAGATAGCGGAGGTAAAATTTCTAATTTTTTTCTCCTTCGTTGCCTTGAGCACCATGTTACAGAACAGTTTCACTGTCTCTTCTGTGCACGTAAGAACTCGCTTTCCACAAAATTTCTTAATGCATCAGCAACGTGGAGGCCAGTGGTCCTGTTTCTGGGCAAAACCAGGGCAATACTGGCAGAGAGAACAAAGAACTTTGCAATTGAAAAGGCCAAGTGAGTGCTCCTGCAGGTGTTCAGGGTCGTTTTTCTGCTGACCCTTTTCAGTGCACCTTTACAGACGTACGGGCCGCAGCCTAAGACACATTTTTCTGTCTTCACTTCCTACGACGTCTGCGCATCTTCTGATCCAGCCCAAGTCGTGTCTGTGCCCCTGTCGCTTCTGGCTTAAATGGTGCATCGAGGCTGAAGCGAAGGCCACGCTCTGGGCTTTCCCTGGTCCTACAGGCAGCAGCCAGACTTCGGAGAAGTCACCAGGAGCACGTCGTGCAGCAACTCCTCTATTTTGCACTGGCTGCACATGCAGAAGATACAGAATAAAAAATACGGTCAAGGCTTTTAATCTGAGGAGGGTTATTACTGCAGTACTCACGGGTGGACCATGGTAGCTTTCCCCTCTGCCTTTATTGAAATGATTGGCAAAATCAAGATCGTTCTTTTGGTTGTTGACCAGGGTGTCTGATCTCACGATGCGGTTCTGATCGACCTGTTTTTTAAAAGAACCCAACCAACTAGAAACAAGCAAAAGGACACGCTGGCATCTGCAGCAGGTTCCCCTCTCCAGCTCCTTCACTTGTTCTGAAGGCCAAATCAATTGTTTGTGTGTTGACGCTTGGAAAAAGGAATTCTCCAGTGTAAGAGAGCTGCAACATTTAAAATTATAATATAAAGATAAAGAGATCATCGTTTGGGAAAATGATATTGTTTGTAGGCTAGTTACTGCTTAATAGCACCAGTTTTTCTGCTGGTCTGTGTGCTCAAATATGTGAAATTTATTCAAAAGTGTGCTCTTAGGTTTAGCTTGAGGTACAGAGATGACGTGCTGTGCCTGTTGTCCTCACTCGTTTTGCTTGCCTGTTTATTCCCATAGGTCTGCCACCACCCGGTCCTATTCCAGGTAGGTGTTAATTTGCTCTTAATAACAACGGTGATTCTGAACGTGCAGGTGGCCCTCTCTTAGCTTTTGGGTTCAGTAACACGAGATAGGGTGACACCAAGACCCATTCTAGAGCCCAGTTAATTTAAGGCTAATAAACTCCAATGCAGCATTGAACTCTAGCTGCTTATCTTATATTCTGGACCTAAATAATAATCTATAGGGCTTCCTAATGCTATCTTGTTCTGTCTCTGAAGACTGACTTAAAACGTGAAATGGAGAACTTCAGATGGCAAAAGCCACTTAGATTTGAAATGGTTTAGTTCTTGTTACGGCATTTGCACAGCAGAAGTCTGAGTGACAAATTGGTGCTTGTGCAGGAATTTGGAGTGCGAGACTGAGCCAAACCAATGCCATTTCCAGCAGAAGCCTTTGCTCCCTGGTGTGCAGTAGAGATGGTGAATACTAATAAAGAAACAACCGATCTTGTGCATAAGTTAAGAACCCCACTAATTCAGAGCTACTATAAAACTGAGTTTCCTCTAGCTGTAATTTTTTTTTCCTACCGGACATTTTGCCTAGTCCAGGGAAAACAAGTGTAGCTGTTTGTACAGCAGGCCATTTGGAGCGAGAGCTCTGACCAGATGCTGTACCTCTGAGAATCCAAGGCTGATGGTGGCCGCGTATACGCAGTCGGGCCACTGCCTCTGCCTTGCCCTGTGTACCTGATTCGCGGACCTGCAAACGTCCGCACCCAAAGCACTTGGGACTTGATGTGCTTGTCCTCACTGTACGTTAGAGACGTTGGACTTGATTCACAGCTTTTGTGTCCGTGCTTTTGTATTCATGCTCTGCCCTGGGCTTCCTGAGTGGAAATGTGGAAAACCTACGTAGCTGGGCTGTCCCTCAGGCTGAGAAATGTCCTGTGTTTGTTAAAATGTCACTTCTCATGCTCCTCTCAGTGTACAGTAGTATTGCAGAGCTGGTTTTCGTTGTTGTACTAGAAGGAACCTGCTCGCAGTAAGCTTGGATTTAGAACAACTATAGTGTAGTGAAACTGGATGCAAACTGGCCTTGATTGGAGAGGTTGCAGCGCCCAGTTGCTAGGCAAGTGCATTTAGATTGAAGGCGTTTGGGAGGAGCGAGGTGGATGAAATGACCAGGCTGTTGCAAAGAACTTCCACCTCAGGTAACCGGGTTGGAAAGGGAGATGAGGGAGAATACCTGCTAATTATGGTAAGGACGATGCTCCGCCACCACTAGAGTTAGGTGCTTCTAACAGTAGTCCTTTGAAGTACTTGCGCAAGTGTGATTGAAACGCTCTGGGCGTTGCGTTTTATTGGAAGATCTTAAGAAAAGAAAGGGGGAAAAAAAAAAGGCATCTAAGAGTGAGACGTGTCCCCCAACTTGTTTGCAGCACAGATCTCCGCTAGCTGAGCCGGAGACTTCAGGCTGCCCCTCGTTGCAGTGAGATGCTTCTAGGGAGGGCTGCTCCTGCCCCATTCTAGGTGTTCGCAGTGCGAGGTGATGAGTTCTCCCGCGGTGTCATTGACTACGCTGGCTCAATCTCCGCTGACTTGAAAAGGAACCGGGAGCTGCTGGCTTCGATGTAAATGACTGCCGTTGGTCAGATGACTCCTGTCCTTTGCATCAGGACAGTTTGCTCCTTTTTTTGGTTTAGTGATAAACGGAGGAATTTTTATGGGAAGTCAAGCCAGTGGGTGGTTAGCCCGTTCTCGTTGGCGTTGGTAACTGCCTGTAGAAATAATGGTTGCTTACAGGTACGGATACAAGTTTCAGAAGTTCCCTTAGGAGCGGTCAGCGCCTCCTTGCTCTCAGATTGGTCAGGGTTGAGGACTTTGGCTTATGTCACTTCTGGAAGTGGCCTTCATAAACTTCTGCTTAATTCTGCTTTCTTGAAGATACTGCCTTGTGATTTTGTATAATAACTCTTCATGTGTTTGACATTGGGCCCATCTTTAAAGTGTCAGACCTTTCAGGCAACTCTCTGCGTCGTTGGTGCTATGTCTTCTTACATTTTTAAATGTATAAGTGCTCAGAAAATTGTCTTTCTTTAAAAACAAACAAACCCAGGTGACTTCTATGTTATGTGCTTTCTAAGAAACAAAGTTATTTGTTTTAATCAATGGAGCAATAAAACCTTTGCTGTAGTTGCAACGTATCTGCATCCCGAGAACCAGACTTTTCTGTCTTCCGCAGGAGTGTAAGGGTTAATGTTTACTCCTTAATGAATCCTGCTTAAGATGAATAAGCCAAAAGAGAAGGTAGTGCTTCCTTTATTTTTCTTTCCATACCCCTACAGAACTAACACAGCTGTAGGGTTTTAATTTCAGTAGGAGCTACAGCCCTGAAGGAAAATTGCTCCATTTCAAACAGGGCCTTGTTTAGAGTAAAAAGATGCTTTAACTGCTTTTAGCTGTAAACAGCAGTGGAGTCGTGTTCCCGCGCGGCAAGCTGCGAGATCTGTGTGATGACTTACGCTTCTGTGTCTAGGGCTGTTCCCGCCTCCCCTGGCACCGCCACCAGCTCTCCTCATTCCCACCTTGGACGGGTAAGACCACGCCTGGGCTGTGAGCCATGGGTGCAGCTCTCCGCAGCCGGGAGGGGTGGAGGACAGGTCTGAAATGGGTGCTGGTCATTCCTAGTCCGGTCTTGGATTGGGGCGGGGGGTGAGAGCAGAGTCTGCAGGGAATCCTCTGGGCATTGACCTCTGTCTGTCGTGTTCACGGCACAGGAAGAAGTCAGTAAAATCGAGGCGTGTGCTTAGGCCTAGCGCAGTGGTTGATAGCATGTTGTGTTTCTCCAGATGGTTTCTGTAAAGGTTCTCCAGGCACTTTGTGAGCCTGGTGATTTCCCGGGAAGCCTGCCTGCTGTACAGAAGGCAGGGGTAAAGCGGGGCGGGCAATTGAGCCCCAGCAGCTGCAGAAGCTGTGGCAAAGCAACCGCACCCATACGCGTTTCTGATAGTTTGCGGTGCAACGTGAAAGAGTCACTGAAACCGTGGGTTTCCCATGAGGGTGTTCCCCAGACCTTCAGGAAAAATCGGGTGAACTGGCAGCACAGAGGGACCTGCGAGGGGTCGCTGATGTTAGTAACGCATCCTTTTCTCTCTCCAAAGCCAGCCAGCCAGCTACAATAACAGGCAGCCTCCTCCGTTTGGCTACAACTCTGCAGGTGAGCACTGAAGACAACAGTCAAACTGCTTCTCTCTCTCCTCTGCTCTTTGGTAGTTTAGGCTTTTCTTAAGCTGGTGGACATCACGCTTGCTTTAACTTTAGGGTCTTGCTTGTGCCCCAGACTATCCCCGCGCTAGAAACACAGGCTGAGCTTGACTACACCATTACGTGTTCAGAAAGCTGAGTGTTCTGCAGCAGCGACGAATGCGATTCTGTAGTTGAGTGCTAAGCCTCAGATCGCTGCTTTCAGTGCAGGTACCCAGCAACAGAGAAGCTTCCCCATGTGCCTCAGCAACGTGTTTCTGTGCTTGTTCGCACGAGTACTTGCTCACGCTCGCTCACGTGCTCTCCCTTCTCCCCCACCCTCAGGGACAAGCACAAGCATCTGCTTCCCATCTCCTCCCTGTGCTTTTGAACGCCCTCCTGCCCCACGTTATCGCCTTCCCTGCCCACAGGCACATGCCGGCATCGGCCTCCTTTTGTTTTCTAACGGAAGAGGCAGCGCCAGAATTTCAGCAGATTTCCTTCCCTGGTGCGGCCCCGCCAGCAATGCGGGCCAGGAGCCTGGGACTAACTAAACTCAGCTGGCACAGCAGCGGGAGAGGGCTGCCTCAGCATCGCGGGCACCGTTGCCCTCTAAGCCAGGATGTCTGGGAGGGATGGATTGAAACTTCTCCCAGCAGAGACCTTATAGCATGCCCTATATAGCAGAACCTATAGAGAGCAAGAGCTGGGGGAGGGCACAGCCCCTGCAGCCATGTGCTGGGCAAGGGGCTGGGGAGATTTTGCAGCAACGTCTGTCCATACGTGGTCTTGCTTGCGTCTTCCTCAGGGAAAAGGTGTCCGCGTGCTCCTAGCAAACTGCTGAAAGTAAAAAGGGAGAGTGAGGACAGGAGGGAGCCGGGCCGTTGTTGTCTCCTTGGATTCAGCTGTACCTCCAGAGGGTATCTTTGGGACAGGAGGGATGGGGAGGATGCTGTTAATGCTTCGGATGAACGAGGATTCTGCTCTCTCACTGCAGATTCAGGTTTCATCAGCTACCCACCCATCTCCACATCCCACACGCCCTGGGTGACGACGGTGGACAAAGGCACGAGCAGTTCCAGCAGCAGCCATTGGGAATACTCGGGCTCGAGGCGCGAGAGGGAACGGGAGCGCGAGCGGGAAAGGGAAAGGGAGAGAGACCGAGACCGCACTCCGACCACCAGTGAATACAACAAGTGAGTGCTGTTTGTCGGCAGCTTCTCTTCGCAGCTGCCCAGTCGGGAGCTCTGGCCTTGGCCGGGAGCACAGGGCGGTGTTTGGTCAAGGGATGGGATTATAGATCGTACCAGTTTAATGTGCTAAATGTCTGGGGAAGAGATGCTTTGGATCAATCACTAGAGGACAAACTAGGAGCCAGTGTCACTGGCTGATTTCCTGTGTCTGGTTAGGGTTTTTTTGTTGTTTAAATCCAGCAGAACCGGTTTCGCTTGCTCTCCCACCTGTAATGTGAGGCCAGTAAGTGAAATAGCCCCTCTCTGTTCGCCAGGTGTTTCACAGCTCAGTGTGAAATGTCGGCTGTGGAAGCTGCTGCTTCTTGTCTTCTAAATGCAACTGTCAGATCAAAGGGAAAAGCACCCGTGCTTCGCTCAGCTCTCCTCTAGAGGCTCTCAGGGCAAGGAGTGCCGTTCACCAGGAGTCAGCCATGAAATGTAAATCCTTAACCAGGCGTTCCTGCCAGCAGTGCTGGAGACAGCCACCTTGGTGGGAACTGGTGTGATCGCAGGCGACAGCAGTGCTGGGAGCGCTTGGGAAAGGAGGCTTTCAGCCTCCCAGCGTTGATCTAGAGAGCTCAAGTGAAGGCTAGGCTGTAGAGACTCTCTTTAAACCCGTCGCTTTTTTGTTCCGTCCCAGGCAGCGTCAGTGTTTTGCAGGCTTCAGGCTCAGCACTACCAATAGTCATTCAAAACATGATCAGAATGCGCGTTCCTGGCAGAGGGGTGCTGCCTGCCGGGAGCTCCCCGGCGCAGGGGGTGAGCAAAGAGGGCAACCTAACCCCTTTTTTTTTTTTTGATCCCAGTGGGCACTGTGGGCGGAAGGGGGAGGAACAGAACAGAAGAAAAACTTGCTGCAGTTGCTCAGACTCCCACGCTTCCCGAGCAGGTTCCTGCTGCAGCCGAGTCCTGTGATCGGCACTCCTGAGCACGTTTCTGGCTGCTTTCAAGCATGCTGACCCCTCAGATCGTCCTTGCCAAAGCAGGGCAAGCCGCCGTGCTCAGTGGAGCCCTTCGCAGCCCTCACGGATGATTGATATTGGACACGGATTGGTCTGGCTTGTTTCCACGAGAGTTAGGACGATGTTTCAGACTTCCTTTCTCTCAGAGTCTGAATATTGTTCCCCACAGTGGGACTTGTTGAACCTTCAGGTTTTGGCTTTCAGAAGTTGAACAGGGACTGTGAGATGCGGAGGGAAGGGGAGTGTGGGACGTACCCGATTTTGGGGTACGTGATGCCCGCTCCTGTGCGTGCACTGAATGAGGTGCCTTGAGCAGACCGTTAGGTGTAGGCAGAAAGACCAGGTCAGCTGCACTCACAAGTTGAGTTTTTCAACTCATGGGGAAGAAAAGAGTCCTTTCGTCTAACTCGCGCTCTCACTCACTCCAGGTTATCTGGGACGGTGGTGGTGTGAGGTAGGATCCAGCACCAGGGGAGGCAGAATGGGAAGAGGAGCATGTTTCTGTTGTCTTTCAACAAGGTAGCTCAATGTCTTGGACGTATTCCGGAAGGATTGTGAGGGCAAAAGCCCCGAGACGTTGGCCACGTGCCTGCTGCTAAGGTGGTCCCTTGGCAAATCCAGAGAACACATTTTGTAAGCCCTTTGCCTTGAGAGGCCAGGAGAAAGCCACGATATTCAACCATTTGGGCGGCAAATGGAGAAGGTTATTTCACGGTGGTTAGAAACTGGGATTGGGTTGCAGCGTGGGTGCAATAAGCAGCAGCAGCTTATTGTTATGGGTTTTTTCAGGAGCATCATGAATACCTCAGCCTGTTGCTAGACTAAGAGGTGACAGATTTCGTGGGTGAGGATGGGGTTCTGCAGTCCTGTAAACATGGCTCCTGACTTTCAGGTCCACGAGTGGTGTGTTCCTCTGCCTCACTTCTCCTTTCTCTTCTTAAGTGATGATGAACGATACCGCTACTACAGCCGAGAGCGCAGCTACGACTTTGAGCGTGACTACCGCCGGAGTCGAGATCGCAGCAGGGAGCGAGAGGATCGTCACCGGGAGCGCCGGCACAGAGACAAAGAGGAGAGCAGCAAGCATAAGTCTTCAAGACGGTAAGAGCTGTCTAGGGCTGAACTGGGCTTGACTGGGGCTGAACGGGAACACCCCTCAGCTGCAGACAAGAAGGGTGATGTTCTCAGGGCGAACTGTCGCCCTGGGTCACGCTGGCTTGCTGTGAGCTGCTGATGTCCTGAGATGTGACGCCCAGGCAGAGAGAGCGCCCTCGGGCACATGCCCGGGCAGGAGGCAGAGCTGTCTGTAGCAGGGAGAGGAGTCCTCGGTGTTTGTAAGGTCTCAGTAAGGCGGCTGGCAGGCTGCCGACTCACAAAATGGCAGCACTGATTGACAAAGGAGAGGTTAACCTGTGCTAAACACCACATCGGAACAGCGTAGCTCCTGCTGTTAAGAAAGTACGCACAAAGTAAAATGCAGAACGATAGCAGAAGCATCAGCTTTCAGTATTAGGTGTCCTTGTGCGAAGAGAAGAGCTTGCTTCAGCCTGGGATCTGAAATTTCCTCTTGGAGCAGGAGGCTGAGCACTGCTTGATCCGAGCTCTGTGCCCAGGGCTTCTGGTAGTGACGATGATCTGGACAAAGGTGAAACACTTTTGGAGCAGAGCTGGCTGTCCTAAAATCCCAGCTTTTCTGGAGAAAATGTATTTGCTACAGAGGATCTTCCTGTGAGAGCATCTTCTAGCGAAGTAACAGGTCCAGTCTGAGGCAAAGCGCGGTTGCTGTGCCCGTTTGCATCCTGGTCATGGCTCGAGCAGACTTGCTCGGTTTTTTTGGTGCTTCAGCTTACTTCCTTCTTTTAGATGAAATTCACGTCAGCTCTGTAGGTAACTACCCTTATTTTGGAACTGGTATCAGAAAAACTCCTCTGTAGTGACTGGAGGCAAAAGGCTGTTCTTGTTCTTAAGGAGATGAATACGTTTTCAAGAAAGGACTGATTGCTGAAGGGTTGGAAGCAAAGCGACGGGAAGAGGCCAGGACCACAATCACAGCTGAATACAAAACAAATGGAAGCTGAACTGGTACCAGGCTAACAAGCCGATGGCTTTAAGGGTCATTTCTCAGCTTCCTCTACTCAGAATTGCAGTCGTGTTAGGTACCTGGCTGCAAGAGCAGGATGGGACTCACCGAAGCAGTGTCAGGCTCTGCTTGAGAGCTCCGTTTACAGAACTGGGCTGCTGCAGGAGGTGGGGATGAGGTGGCTTTCCCCCTGCTCCTTAAACCACACGCAGATGCTCTCGGTCTTGCTCCGAGTGGTAGGATGGGAAGTGTTCGTTAGCTAAAGCACATGGAGAAAGACTTTTCGTTCAAGGCCACTTCGAGTGCGTACCAGAGTCCCTGCTTGAGGCACTTTGAGATTTGAGCCTGTTTAAAGCATTTGCAGGAAGGTGAACGGGTTTCCTTGTAGTTTCCAGTTTACTGCAAATTGACCAGTCTGAAGGAAAGCACCGACTCTTGTTTAAATACTACAGGACAGTCACATTGTTCAGGCATAAGCCACTGCCGTGTTGGTGGCCACAAGGTGGCTGAAGATGTGTGAGGAGAAGCAGCCTTTTCTTTCTTTCTTTTTTTTTCCCCCCCATTTTAATGACTATGAAACCATTTATTAAACAAGTCAGAAGACGACTCGAAGCCAGGCGCTTTTCAGCCAGTGGTTCAGCCAGTTAGGTGTCTCTGCTGCTAAACTGGTATCCCAGCTGCGGTAAGAATTTGTCTCTACACCTGACTCTGTCCCCACTCGTGGAGCTGGGCGTCTGTCCTGTGTGACCGTACGTCTTCCTGTGACAAATTTTAATCTGCTTTTTCCTGTGCTCTGGTCTAATTCTGCCACCTTCACACCACGGTCAGCTCCAGAGACCTCACTTGGTTTTCAGCCTGGGAGGAGAAACAATTGGATGTTTGAGAAGCAGCAGAAAATCGCCTCCCAGGAGGGGCCAAGAGCCGGAGCGGGCAAACCCAGAGCTCCCGCCTTTCCACGTTCCCCGACGGGAGCGAGGCTGATCTCGGGGCGTCCGCGGGTTGTGTCAGGCGCGCTGTGCGTGCGCGGTGCGGCTGGCTGGGGTCGGCGGTGCTCAGAGCCGTGCTCAGCCCGGTCAGGGCCACTCTGGCTGGGATTTCTCCCACTTCACAGAAATCCTGTACAGACATCCACAGCTAGCCGTAGGATCACAAGGTTGGAAAGGACCTCCGAGATCATCGAGTCCAACCGTTAACCCAGCCTCTAGCCCTGTCCCTAAGCACCACATGCACACGTTTTTTGAACGCTTCCAGGGACTGTGATTGCACCGCTGCCCTGGGCAGCCTGTGCCAGGGCCTGACCACTCTCTCCATGAAGAAATTTTTCCCAATACCCAACCCAAACCTGCCCTGGCGCAGCTTGAGGCCGTTCCCTCTCGTCCCATCGCTTGTTCCTGGGGAGAAGAGACCGACC
Source organism: Nipponia nippon (assembly GCF_047370975.1). Lineage (NCBI taxonomy): Eukaryota > Metazoa > Chordata > Aves > Pelecaniformes > Threskiornithidae > Nipponia > Nipponia nippon. The sequence continues at coordinate 2,523,853 of NW_028262313.1, forward strand.
CCCCCCGGCTCCAGCCTCCTTTCAGGCAGTTGCAGAGAGCGATGAGGGCTCCCCTCAGCCTCCTCTTCTCCAGGCTGAGCCCCCCCAGCTCCCCCAGCCGCTCCTCCCCAGCCTTGGGCTCCAGCCCCTGCCCCAGCCTCGCTGCCCTGCTCTGGCCACGCTCCAGCCCCTCCGTGGCCTCCTTGGGGTGAGGGGCCCAGCGCTGAGCACAGCTGCATCTGGAAAACAGTTCCGGGGGAGGAGATAGAGGAGTTTGAAAGCACAAAGCCAGTGACGTGCCAGGTCGTTTATGAGTAAGCAGAAGTAGAAACAGGATCTGCCTCCCATTAGGAAACCCAGGTTTCTCTGGCTACATCGATCCCTTTCTTGCCTCTAGTCCAGGGATTTCCCCAAGATGTTCAGAGGAGTGAAAGTTTTCAACACCTCTCAGATTTCGGACTCTTCCTTCTCTCAGCAGCCTCAGTGCTTCACATTGAAGCCTGAGATCTGTCAGAATTGGTAGAGCTCCCTTAGGAGCGGGAAGGACACAGAGACGTTGCTAATAAAAACCATCCAGAAATCATTCTGACAGCAGCCCGCTGCCTGCCCGGACCGCGTGCTGGGGTAAAGCAGGCACCTCCGGCGGTTTGCATAACCCGCCCTTGCTTCGGCCACGTGCGCTATCAGATCGTCCCCAATAAACACGACGCAGCCTTGCAGCGGCACCGCGATGCCCTCAGCGCTTCTCATCCGTCTTTATTCCAGATCAAAGCGCTCCGGCCCCGCGCGTGACGTAGGGTGGGCGCCTTTGGTTCCCTGCGGCAGAGCCGCGCCGATGCAGGCTCCGATGTCACTTTCTTCTCCCCTTTCCTCCCCACCGCAGCAAACAACACGAGAGCGAGGAGGGGGAGAGTCACCGGCGCCACAAGCACAAAAAGAACAAGCGTAGCAAGGAGGAGAAGGAGGCCAGCGAAGACGGCGCCCAGGAGGGAGAGGAGCAGGATGCCAAGGAGTAACGCAGGCCCCCCGCCAGCCCTCAGGAGGAGCGTGCGCCTTTGGAACCAGCGTGGCATGGGTGATGTTTTGTTTTGGGGGGTTGATTTTTTTTTTTTTTTTAATTACTTTTTTTTCCCCAAGGGAAGAGAGGCTGACTCTGGGTGAGCAGTGCAGCGTGTGGCAGTGGTTGGAGAGCTGAGGCTGCACGTGCAGTTAAACTTTTTTTTTGTTGTTTTTTTTTGATACGAGACAAAATACAGCAGTACGAGCATACAAAGCACTGAGCTACTCTACTCATAAACATCCCTAGGGAGAACTTTGTTGGATCAGATCCTATGGTTTCTGATGGAAGATGGCTTCAGCTGAAACTAACGCATTTCGGTAATAGTTTTTGGGTTTTATTTTTTTTTTTGTCATCATCATTCCTTTTTGAAAAATAGGACAGTAAGTGCGACTTGAAATTTATTGTCCAAAGAAAAGTGTGATTTAGATCCTGAGAGCCAGCTTAGAGTCTGGCTTCTAGTAGTGACAAGTCTCATCCCCAAATAAATTTCTTTATAGCTACAAAAACGTCTTCTGATTTCTCTGTGGCGAGGAGGAGCTGCTCTCACTGGTGGGCCACAGGATCCTGCTTCGGTCTGACGCTTTGAGAAGCCGTCACGTCTGTTTGCACAGGGTCTGCAACGACTTCAAACCTGGGTGTTTTTTAATCTGTTCCAAAAATAGTTCTATCATATATTACACCTGTGGGAGACCAACGGAAGACTCGTAGTAAGAGCATGAGTTTCTCTTTAATTAGTTTTGACTAACTTTTTTTTTTTTTTTTTTAAACGGAGTTGAGCCGAATAATCTAGCACAGCAGAGAACACGACGTCCCGTCCAGCAGTGTGCCCTCATGGGGCTGGCTTATTTCTATTTGGTTATCACGGACGCTCCTGCGCAGCGCATTCCTTCCCCTAGAGCTCAAAATAAATTCCAATTCCAAAGTTTGTTTGGACTTAGTATTGGTTGGGGAGGGTGGCGACAGAGATGTTCCTGGGCGGGAAGAAGAGAGGAAATCATTCTGAGGGCGTTCGGTATGTCTGGCACTTAGGATACTGCACTTCTGTTTGTGTGAGTCCACGAGTGTCTCATTTTTAAGTATCTTTCACTACTTTGACTTGTTATTTAAAACTGTCTTCAATCTTTGCCCTGAAATAATATGGTTCTGAAATGTGACCTATGGTTTTTTGTATTGTAATCTTGCAAGTCTGAGTGTCCTGTGAAGCTCACAGCCCGGAGACCTGAGCCAGCGCAGCACTACGAGAACAGTTTATGTGCTGCGACAGTGCATTGGATGAGTCGTTAACTGCAAAAGCTGTGGGGAGAAGGAAAGAGTGGGGTTTCTCTTTGGGTTTTGGTTTTAATGTGGCTTTTTAAACGTGCTTTGAGATCATGGGAGATGTGTGCGCGTCTCAGGTCGCCTGGGTGGCCATCAGCCGGGGGCAGCGGTGCCTCGCTGAGCTGCAGCAGTCCCAGCTCCTGGCGCGCTTCTCCTGGCTCCGGGTGGTGGCTTTCAGCTGCGACTGCCCGATGGCTTTCCGGGCACGCGGGATGAACTTGCTTTTATCCAGTTGTGGCATGGCACGGGCGGAGGAGGAATCCAAGCAGAGCTGGGGAGAAGGGTGCAGGAGGCTTGGTACGTGCCCCCTGGGAGCACGCTCCTCTGCAGCGCGCTGACAAGCGTGCCGCCCTGCAGCGCGGCCTCGCTTGCACGACGTGGGAACGTCAGGCGGGAGAGGGGCCGAGGCTCCGTGCCTGTGCCTCCGTGCAGAGCCTGTAGTCTGTAATTATGAAATCTGGGGTTTTTTTTTTTTCCCCAGAAGATGAACTCTGAAATTGCTAGGGCAGCTAGCGCCAAGGGCAAGGCCAGGCAGCGCCCCCCGGCCCAGCCTGAGCTGGTCTTTGCCTGTCTTGAATCGGGAAAATGCTGGCAGTAGAGTTTCACGCTAAGGTAAGGCTAGGGTTTGGCCCCGCTCAGTAGTATTTCTTCCAGTCGTGCATACTAAGGCGTACGTGGTGCCCCTCCGTGGGTGGACAGAGCTGTTCTACATCCACTCCCCTTGTCTCTGGCTCTGTTTGTGGAGGTGACGGAAGCCATTCAACCTGTAAATAGGCCTAATTAATTACCGGTGATCACGTCCAGTCTGCAGCGCTCTGCACCTGGGCTTAGGATGGCGGCGTGGGAGAGGGGACGGAGAAGCTCGGATCAACGAGTTGGTGCTGCAGCTTCCTCCCGTGTTCTCTGAATGCTTTTACAGATGGACCCAAGTCCTTCACTGCCAGAAGCAGCTGTGAATTTAAGGGAAATAGTTTGAAATGGTTTTATTCTAATGAAATAAATAGAGGTGAAATGTTTGCCTTTAATGTATTAGAGCAGTCTAAAGGTGGGGCTTTGGAAATAATCTTTACTTGCATCAGGTAACTACTGCGGGTTCATGGGCATGTTCCTGGGGCTACTGAATGGTGACTACTAATTCTCAAAAGAAGAGGCCGCTTCTTGGGCTGGTGGCATCAGTGCTGGAGCTGAGAAGCGGGCCTGCGCGTTACCAAGCGCAGAACGCCCCGGGTGCTGAGCATCGCCGAGAGGGTGAACTTCACAGCCAGGGACGAGCGCTTGCACGAGTGCTATTACTTACGGGGGAACCCCTGGCAGGTCCTTCAGCTCCCGACGGCGCGGAAGGGGCCCGGCCTCCAGGAGGAGAGAGGCTCGCTGCGTTACGGTTGCGCAGCGTATAGTTAACAGCAACGCTCTTTCTCCCAGCCCATCGGCCGCTGCCATCCCAGTCAGGGAAGAGGTTCACAGTGGTAGAAATCGCACCAAACCCCAACCCGGCCCCCAGCCTGGACGTGCAGCTCCTCTGGGAGCAACAGCGGCGGCCCCAGCCTTGCCTCTCGGTCGCTGAGCTGCGCAGCACGCCGCATCAGGGAGTTAAGCCTCGTTAAGTAAAGCTTTAGTTATTCCTGGCTTAGCTTTTCAGCCCAGTCTGCTCTGAGCCCCACCGGCACTAGCGGGCTGCAGCCAGCCTCCCGGACTGAGGGGAGAGTGGCGGGGATTTACTTCTGTTCAGGTTGTTTTCCCAGGCACAGCCATAACGTATCCCAGGAAAGCCCAGCTCCTTTCCTGGGAGAAGCAGGAGACAATTACGCTCTTTCCTGCCTCACAAGAAGCGGCTGTTGTTGAGGTGACCTATTCTGGGGGCGTTAGCTGATAAAAAAAAAAAAAAAAAAAGAAAAAGGGTAAAAGGAAAGAAAGGGTAAAAAAAACCACCTGTAATACGTGTTTTTTTCAGTAATATTACAATAATTTATGAAGGCATCAAAACAAATTCAACATCTATTAACAAGCTGATCTTGGAAACAATACTTAAATTACTAGGCCGTTCTGGTGAAGTTGAAGGCACCTTGAAACGAGATGGAGTAATAGCTAAAAAATCACGCTGTCTTCTGCAGCACCCTCTTCGCTCAAAGCGTCTGGCCACCAGCTGCACGCCTTTTTCCTACGGCACTTTATACAAGCGATATTTGGTACTACTCGGTAGGAATCGCCCTCTCTACATGAATATGTACTGTTCCATACCAGGCACAGATTCTGCACGTTGATTGGAAAGAGACAAAAACTGCTTCAGGTTTTTCTGCTCCCGGGTGACTGGTTTTCCGCAGGCACCTTTCCGACTTGTGAATTATTTTGCTCTCAGCATTCAGTAGGAACGACAGGAAAAAAAAAAGGCCCCAGAGCCCAGCTGGCCACACACAGCTTCTGCTGTCAAAGTCCGCAGCGGTGTTTATCAGCCAACCCAAGAGGCCACGCCGTGTGCCGGGGAAGCTCTTGTGACAATGGGATCCTAAGCTATGTCTGTATAAGGGACTCCGATCATATAGACCGCCTTCAGCTAACAGCCAGAGGCAGCGATGTCCCTCTGGCTGGAAACCACCACGTCACCTAGCAAGGAACAGTCTACTCTGCAGTAACAGCGAACGAGGAAGTAGCCAGCCCGCAGAAAAGCACTGCTAAAGACAAGGGCGGGCACTTAGCTGCACTCAGTTTGCTACAATTAGACATTTGTTCTAGGTAGCATTTTTACAGGGGAGAGAAGCTGCTTTGATTCTTGTAATCTGAGCTGGCCCCGTAAAAGGCACGGCAGAAGCGGCGGAAGAGGGAAGATGGCTCTCGATGCAGCCTGGTTTGAAGGAGCTGTCGTTGCTGCTGCTGATCGACAGCCTTCTGAAAAAGGAGGGAATTGCTTCACGTGGAGTTTTCAGGTGGGAACTGAGCAAGGCGTCGTAGGTCAAACCACCCTGCCTTGGCTTCGAGTCTTGTATTCTAAATTTTAACAGCGCAGTGGGTTTGAACGGCAGCCGCGGTGGGCACGCTGCCCTTCCGGAGGGAGCTTATTGCCTACAGTGGCCGAGGCAGGCAGCGACCCTCTGAGCTCACCCTGACCCAGGGAGGCGAGAGTTCGCTCCAGCTGCGAGAGGGACGGGAACAGAACCGCAGGAGCTCGTCTCACCTGCCTGACAGTACAGGCATCCTCCCCCTGCCTTCACTCTGCAGCTGGTCACGGGGAAACCGATAAAAATAAGGCAGCAGCCTGGGACAGAGGTTTCTTGTAACAAACAAGCCTGTTTTTACTTAATCATCTGCCTTCTGTGGGAAAAGCTGGTCATTTTATCAAGTCATAAAACCAGGGGAACCAAGCTGAGGGAGGGGATGAAAATTACACAACTTCCTTATCTCTGGCTACTGTGACGGGCACTCGACTCCTTAACCAAAGTAGGGGTGGTTTGGTGCAGGCTCCAAAGGAGGTGAAGGCCTAAGTCATAACCAGGCCAAGAACTTCTCCCGTTCCAGCCTGTTCTGTGAAAGCCCACAAAGGAGCAGTGACACAGCGAGCACCGATGCACAGGAGCTTGGAACACCGATCACGCAATGAACACATGAATAGCGGGTGGCTTTTCCACCGCTCATTTATCAAGGAACAAAGAAAGGTGTGTACCAGGAGTCTCATGCGTGCCTTCTCCATCGCATGTAATTTGACTACGGGCCAACCATTTTATTCCATAAATCTGACAGCCTAAGCGAGCCTTCTGGGAGCGCTCCCTGCTCAGCAGCTGCTGCGTGGCGGTGACGTCCCCTTGAGCTGGGACACCGCTCAAGGTTGCTCCTCGAGGCGGAGACGCCTCTCGCCAACTGCAGATCTCTGGTAAGCGACCGACAGCGCGTGTAACCTTGTATCATGGTAACTTTGATTTGCGTCGTGGTAGTTTTGAATCGTTGCTGCATCCTTTGTGCAGTAAGAGTGAACCTTGCCGTCGAACTTTGTTAAAGTCACACTTTTACAACATCGTATTTCAATGAAACCACTTTTTGCTGACGATACCTTTGACAGTGATTCTTTAAGCAGCCTGAATCGCCCATTCGTAACGAATTGGCGTAGGTGGCAGGATCCTAAATCAGGATTCACAACAGCTACCTGGTGATAGGGCCTTCATATACAAATCAACACAGCTGCTAACCTAGCAGCTCTTCAGCTGTTTTTAATGTATAAACACATTCATTAGGTTTCAGTAACCAAAAAATATCAAGACTGGGGGCTACAGGAACTGCTTAATTGGGTCCACATCCTTACGGTTGCGGTAGTGGCTTTTAAAAGCACGTATAAAATGACTCAATGTCCAAGAATGGCAGTCGGAGATGAGTAGCAGCAGCGTATTAACTAGCAGGGGAAATCGGACAGTCATGCCTGCTTTAACCTGTTCAAAATATTAAATGGAAAGCGGAGCTCTGAAAGTGAGGAAAGCACCTCAAAGGCAATTTGTAGAGAAACACTGGAAAAAGAGCTTTCTCTGCAACACCAATTCTAAAGAGCTTTAATGAGCCCAGGAAGCTACAATGACTGTGTGGATTAACCATTACTTTGAATCCATCGACCAGATTTGTTGACAGCCTCAGCACAGTAAAATGTTTTCTCCAAAAAGGAAGCTGAAAGTCTTCGTGGCAATACACCGTGTAGCAGGAGTTCAGCAGTCCCTTGGTTCATCTGTCACGTGTTTAGCTTTGTGTGACGGCCAGCTGATATCTGATACCTGAAACTGTTGTGTGTTTTGTTTCAGCTTTCACACGAGGCTTCCCGGCCAGGACACCACAGTAAGCGTGACTCTGTTCCTTTGCTCCTTCAGCATTGGGATTAGTTCCGAGTTGCTCATTCCTATTGCTGGCACTCCATTTACAGCCACTATTTCATCTCCACACCTAATCAGAAGACGGGAAACAGGCTTGTCAGGGCTTCATCATTGTTAACACTGCCCCCTAGGACCCCCAAGGTCATCTAGCCCACCCTGAGCCAAGATCATCAACTCTTTGTTGAAGCAACTTTTTCGCTAGATGAAAGATGAGGGGCAAGGAATGGATCTAAGCAGAGGGAGCGGTTGCTGTCAGAGGTTTGCTTCTGAGTCAAAGAGGGCAAGGGAGAAGGAGAACACTGCTGGTACCTGAGTGACACAGCAGCGACGGTCACCAGCAGCGTGACCAGCTGGCCAGTCAGCAGAGGGAAAAGTTACAGAAAACAAATTTGTGCTGATAAACACCCTCAACGCCAAGGTCGCTCCTACAGCTCCTTGACTAGCAATCACTAGGTGAAGTGCTCACGACGCTGAAGCGTGCTGTCACCTTGTAGGTCAATACAGGAGAGGTTTCGGAGTCCTGCCTGATCTGTCCCCCTCTATGGCACACCAAGCGATCTTCTGCGTGGTTGTACCGTTCAGCTGCGATGATGCGAGGTGCTGACGCCAGCCAGCTGCCTTCCTTGCGTCTAATGGGGAAAGCGCGTTGCTGCCCTAGCGCTCCAACAGGAACCCAGCTGACCCCAGTCCCCCCACCAAGGCTCTGGCCCAGCTCTGTTCTTCCACGCCGTTTTCAGGGGAGCAAAGCCCAGCTCCCTACACTGCAACTACGTCCCCTGCAAGACAGCAGCCTCGCTTCTGCTTTCTACAGCTTGCAGCCTGCTGCACGCTTGCTGAGAAGCCAGCTCTGGTGGATCCCAGAGATAACACTGCAAGAGCGTTCTGTGGGGTGCTCCGGCTCCGCTATCCACCACTCCCCTCGCTACAATTGCTAACAAACAGGTCAGCAAAGCTCGTTTGAAGTTTCCTGCACAGGAGGGCTTTTGTTGCTTCCATTGGGATACTTTTCCTAGTCCAGGAGATTTTACACTCCGGAATCTCCAAGATTCGTCTCAAACATCCCCCTTCTACTTTTATCTAATTACTCAATTAAAACCTTTACAGCCTTTTAAAACATAACTGTTAATTCCTTTCAGTTGCACCTTTATAGAGAAACCAAACCACTCATTAATACAGGACTGACTTAGTTTGTTAAACTTTGGTAACAGTATTAGCTGCACAAATGAGCGTCTAAGAACTAGAAGTCATTAACTTTTCGCTCAGCTGGTTCAAAGGGTGAAAGACAGCCCCTCAGTGAAACGGTGCGTGCTGACCTAAGTACCAACAGTGTTCCCGACACAAACACCGGCGACCCGCAGGGCGGCTCATACGTACTTCAGTTTCCTGTCGCGGAAGGCGGGAGTCCCAGGCACTATGGTTTTGATGAAGAATGGCTGGTTTCCTTTGCTCTCCTCAAAGCCTCCAACAATGCTGAAGCCCCAGCTTTCCAGGTTGCCTTTACTGAGGACAATATCTTGACAGCAGTGAAGGTAGCTGTGAAGACAGGCACGGTCAAAAACAGACAAAGCTTACGAGTGTGTTTCAAGGAAAATTGCCTAACCAGAAAATTATGTTTTCCCTTGCGGAAAGCGCAGCTATGTAACAGCCTCAGATTTATTTTCTTTTTTTGAGGACTTGAGGCAACCCCTTTGCAGGGCGTGTTACAGGGATAATTCTCAAATCTGAAGATGCCAGTCCTCTAGAAATCTTTTCTCAGTATTGTCAGTGCTAGTTTAAGAGTTAAGAGAAAATCACTGTTCTCTAAAGGGGTTTGTGGCCTGAAAGATTCATGAGTAACTCAATGAAGTCTACTAATGCACAGTACTAGTGACAGAAACAAATTAATCGTGAACAGTAGTTACACCCATGCAATTAATGAGAATCAAACCTTTTTCAATTCCATCCGTATACTACAGGCTTGGTACAATGAAGGCATTCAGCAGCTATGTATCACTGACGGAAAGCAAACATAGGAGGTACAGCAGCCTTTCTTCTACTAACTACCAAATCGGACTATGAAAGGTCTTTCCTCCAGTACCTACACCCAGGTTTGCTGCGTACAGTAAGATATTGGACTCCTCGGAGAGAGCTCACAGGCCGCTGTTCTTGAGTGCCAGCCACCAAGGTACGTCTTCTCAGTAAGCCTGGGGTACGCTGCAGTGCTAGGGCTGCCTTGGAGATGTGGCATAGAAGTGCTAACAGCACTTGCTCCTTGAGTTTGTAGCACAAAGGCACGCAAAGCCTTTGCGAGGCGTCTGAAAAGGTGTGGCAGGAGCGCAGGCAAGCATCTCGTGTACTCTGGCTCGCAGTCAGGTTAGGTTCTGGCACCGAGGCGCTGCCAGAGCTACACTGTGTGAAACTGCCGCTGATCACCCCACTGAGGTATTCCAGCAGCTAAACTTTTCCTAATAAACGTTTTTGCCTCAAGGGCTTTGCTTGAGCAGTTTGCAGATGAGTTTCAGATTTCAAAAGCCTTCTCAGTTAACTTCTCACTAGGAGAAAGATCCAATTATCTACTTTCAAACTGTAATTTACTTTTGTATGAGTTCTTCACACATAAACGCTGGAAGACCAAGCTCTGGCTTACTGATGCCTGCATGGTTTTCTTCCACTGGTACCACACAAGTGTAAAAACACAGCTATGAGAAATGTATGTGGCAGCTAGTGCCAATGAACAGCCCAGAGAGCAAGAGTGGCAAGCACTAGGTCAGCGCAGAACATAAATAAAAACATTAAACATGTTCTCCAAGAGCTGGAAAAGGCTGGTTGGTAGAAATCAGTTTTCCATATCAAAAAGGGTTTTTAGGAAGAGAAACGTTAATTTACTCTAATGGCAAATGACTGTGGGAAAAGAATTTTAGACTTTACAGACAGTAAAGGTGCAAGCTTTATTCTGACAAACACCCTGCTGAGTCTGCAGTTCTGCATCCCTTTCAGAGTTCGTGGAGTGTGCCGCTCCAGCGGGGCCGCAGCAGGGAGCGCTGAGCAGTTGTTGCAGAAAGAGCTCAGACTTCATGGAGACTGGCTTCAGGTAAACCCCGAGGAAGAAGGCAGGGGGAAAAACTGCTTTTCCACCCCCTGAGCGTTATCCATAAGCCGCGCTGTGCACGGTTACCGTTTTCAAGAGTCAAAGCTTTTACAGAGAAAAGATAATCTGTAAACTTGGTATTTCTAGTATCTTTAGGATTCAGCGTGCAATGAATTAGGACGCACGCACCCCCCTCCAAAGCAGCATTTTGAGATGGTATTTTATACTATCAGTAGCTGGTACTGATTTAACAAACTACTCTGAAGAAATCGAGTGAATTTCCTATGCTGTCTTCTGCGACATCTACAGCGACGATGATAAACATTCAGTAGCAATAAGTAGTAGCATACAAGTAACTTGGAACACTCACCGCCACCATTAATAACAAAGCAAAAAATGGAGAAAGAGTAAGTTTACAAGGACAGCAGAGCTACCCACGGTTGTATTACAAAACAAAAAATCCAAGAAAGACACCAGCCACCTGGTTCAGTACAGCCAATACTAGTTGCCTGGGGTTAGATGGAAAAATATTACCACACTGTCCCTCTTATGGGGATGTTTGTATCTTCATTGGAAGTGAGCAGCACTGGCCATAGTCAGAGGTGGAAGATGCTCCAAGCTTACACACCAAATGCTGTGGTGTGAAAGTAGCCTTAGGAGCACAGAGTGCTTTTCTTTTAGGAGGAATGTGACCAAGATGCTCATGTTATTCCCTCTTACCCAGGGTCCCAAGAAAGGCACAGGACCAGGGCTGTCACCTCTCTCCTAAAACCCTTCCGCCACAGTAGCCTGGCACATACCCCAAGTTCTGCAGGATGGGCTACAGGGGCTTTCAGAAACAGCGTGCCGAGATGACAGACAGTGCTTGACATAAACAGAAAACCACAGATAGAAGAATCAGGGCTAGAATTAAACACTGTGTGCTCAAGTGTTGCAACGACTGAATACACTTCCCTAGCCCTGAGCACTAACTTCGACTCCAGTCTTGCAGCATGAAGTTCGGCTTCAAACTAAAAAGAAATACATGGGTTTCCTCCTCTAAGGAGGAAAGGATATTTCGGCTGGATTGGAGTTGTAACTGGGAAAAAAATGATGAGGAAAATCAAAATCACACATGCCATCAGCAATGAGCTTTAAACTTTCACACCGTACTGCAAAATGTTTTAGCATACTGAGGCTATGTCTGCTTTAGCAGGGCAGCCCCAAAGGAACAGATCTGAGTGAAACAACTGGTGCTGAGGACACAAGGTCTCTTTTTGGTCCATTTCAGGGGGTTTTCTACAATCTAGTGTTAGTGTGGTACGCACAGGGTCTGTTTGTGCCAGAGTGTAATGGGCGTTCCTCTGCAGCACTTCTGGTTTAGTCGCATTCAAAAGGAGCCCAGTTTGTGCGGGTCAAGACTTCTCTGCGACGTGAACTCAAAACAGCAAGTGAGGACAACTGGGATTCTCGTTTCAACAGCACGTTCCTGAGCCAAACTAAAATGCTAGCATAGAGGCACCCTGAACATTTCCAGGTGACAAAAAAGGGTGCCATTTCAGTTTACGGATTCTCAAGCAATAATTAAAAATAATCGGATTGTGCCAGCTACAACGTCAAATATAAATACCTTGCTTAGCTGAAAAAGGCAGATTCTTAGTGGCTTTAGGGAAATCATTCATTCTGTGGACAACCAGCTAGTTGCTACCAGGTCTTACTAGGAGCAGATAGGAAAATGAGCGAGGAAGCACAAGAATTGCAGCCATTTTTACTACTAGAAACAAGAAGAAAGCTTTTGTCAGATCCTGAAATGACATAACCTTGCTTTGTGCCTCCTAACCGCCCTCACACCCGCAGAAGAACAGCAGATAAGTTCAGATGCCTGAATTCAGGTTGGAGTAAGAAAGGAAGACTGAAGAGCAGAAAGGTTGCTCCTTGCTTCAGTAGCAAGGTACAGTAACAGTCAAACGAAGGGGGGGCAACATTAATACCAGCAGCAAAAGAATTTCCAGCAATGTATTAAATGGCAGGTAATGTCAGTATACTCTTGAAAAGAAGGCGGGTGACCAGTGAGCAACGAGTGGACTCCAGTCCCTGTAGCAGAAAGCATGGTGTAGCTGCAGGCCACCAGCCATCCAGATAAATTGGAAAAGGAAGAAGGGAGAAAGTTGAGCCAGGTTTTGCCTTGCTGTCCTTGACTGCAGGAGCAGCCATGAGGAACAAACACCAGCCCGCATCTGAGGGTTTGTAGTCAGGTTTGGGCTATCCAGGTGCCGCTCAGGCTAGTTCATACCAGGCCTGCACAGAGCAGACAGGCTGATTCCCTGGGAGGGCAGAGAAAACTGGTAGGACGGTGCTGAGCGCAAGCCAAGTTACGGTCGCTTGAGACACAAAAGCTACCTTCCTTGGGCTGTTTGTTTAACATTTACACGCTGCTAAGTAACACAAGAGTAACGTAACAGAGGCTTTGTTAGTATTTCTTCTTTCAGGTGCCTCAAGAAATAAGGTTGTAAATAATCCGAGCTTCCCACAGAAAGGTTTGGCTTTACTGTTCCACGTGCATCTCCTGCACAACCCTCCTCCAGTCAGCTGGAGTGACAACACACAGCCTTTCAAAGCTGAATGTATTTTGATGAAACTGCAAAAGTGAGCAAACCAGAGGTTCACCTCTCCAGGAAAGAGAGAGAAATTTCAAGCTTTCAAAGCCCAACCCTGTCACCTGGAACTTAGCATGTTGCTGCTAAAATGTGTGCTAAGTCTACAGTCCAAAGCTTTGCAGCAGGTAAACTCAACTGTTCAGAATCATTTCTGCTTCATGCTAAAGGTGACACAATTACAACAGCTAAAAAGAATCAGACTGAAAGAATGCCTGCCCCTAACTGAGATCAGATCAGAAACTATAAAACAACACAGGTATCTGTTGGCTTCTGTTACGTGATCCAGAAAGAGCTACAAAGAGATTTCAGTTAATATTTTAGCAGAGACTGTATCTGCGTTGACTATATGTCAACTCAGTGCCTCACATGCCAGAATCTATACTTCTCATTTTCTGTGTCAGTTCTCTTAGGGAAAAAAAGGGCTTTCAGGAACTTCTGAAATATGGTTACTGTCCAACAGAAGCCGGGGAACGATGGGTCACACCATAAAAAGCAGGGGAAGTTTCTTATGCATTCATTATAGCGTGATCTCATTGACAAATAAAGCTTTCCACTGCCTTAGAGCTAAACGAGAATACCAGTAATGCTTCCAAGTCAACCAACAAAGCAATTAATTTCTAGTGTTTTAGTGAAAGTCAGCTCTGTGACTGAACAAACGTACCTAGGCAATCCGAGCCATGTGATCCAGAGGGGAGACCAGCTGAATCCTTGCTCCTTGATGTCCAGAGATGGCTCTGTCGAGTTCAGTGAAAGGATTTCCAAGGCTTTCAGTACGACTGAGTGGGAAGCTGCATTAGATTTCAGTGCTGAGACAGCTTCATAGTAGTTCAGATGAGTCAAATCGATGCCATTTATGCTCAAAAGTACATCTCCTGTTGATTAAATAAGGATTATTCCAGGCCTTTTGCTATGAAGCCCATTTCTGCCTAAAGGTCTCACGTAGAACCCTGTTTCCAGCCTCACTTCAGTGTGCAAGTCCAACTTTCACTGGAAAAAAAAAAAAAAAGAAAAAAAAAAACAAAACCAAACCAAACCCACCCCAAAAACCAGTTCCTAAAGGACAAAGGGTCTCAGAGCTTCCTTACCTCGCTTGATTCTGCCATCCCTGAAGAGGCATCCGATGGGCTGCACACTCGTGACATATATAGGGAGCTTGTTTTTGTTATCCCTTCCGCCTCCAATTGTTATTCCTAAAGATTCCTTTGGTTCCTTTTTTATTGCAACTGTCTTTTCATGACTTACATATCCCTGAGGTAAATCCTACAAAGGAATGACAGTACAAAATGCAGCTTCATTAATGCAATTAACCTGAGAAGCCCAGATCTGGAAGAAAATAACAGAACATCTTGTATCTTTAATCCAGAACATTTCAGCAACGTTGCTGGATGGCAAAGTCAGCTTCTCGTGTACTTGCTCTGGGTAGAAACACTACCCTGTATTTCCAACATGGTACCACCACAACCGAGGCGCTGCTCTCCTAATGATCTCACGTTCGTTTGCTGTAGGGAGATGCTCACTCTGAGGAGAACAATTCTGCACTGAGGAACAAGCTACCAACTCATTTCGAGGTCATGCATATCAAGCAATCAACCTCTCTCTGACTACTACTAAATGTTTAGGTTGCAGTGAAAGCACACATTATAGTATATGCTGTAGAAACAATATGCAAATTCTATTCTAGGATTTAAATCAAGGAACCACACTCCAGCCATTTGTGACAGCTACTTACTAAAATCCAGAGACATTTAAACACAGAAGCCTAAGCAGTTGTAGCAAGTTTTCGCACCCAAATGGAAGTTCTAAACATAGAGCAAATCCCTCTTGGTGCAACAGACTGGCGAGTCTCCTCTTGCTCATACTGTTTCTTATAATATGCACATGGATGGCAGACGCAACACGGAGATCACAGGAACACTACAGTGTAATTTGTGTAGTTTCGACTTCTGTGCCATAAAGCCCTCTAGCTCCAAACCAGAAGCATAACTTAGCGTCATCATGCAATACCCTGAACGTGTTGTGCTTGATGGATGTCAAGAAGCAAGTCCCAAGCATCTCACAGATGGTAAATTTCCCATTGTCCTTTCCAGACAAGAAAGGATTAAACACTGGTTCCGCATCAACATTAGAGACATTTGAAGAAATTTTGACACGTTCTTCCCTAAAAACGGTGTTTCCCAGCAGACGACAAATGTACGGTTCTCCAGTACCAAAAGCCACAAACCTGCTGCTTTTCAATAGCTCAAGAAGAAATGGAGCTACTGATCAGTCTTATATGATGAATCGCCGTCACAGAGCAAACATAACGGACCTGCGAGACCAAGAATAACCCGTGCTTTTGCCATTATTTACAAAACTTACCTTCTGGTAGGTAGATTTTCGTCTATAGTGATTCTGGTCTAGTCGTCTCCGATGGTGCACTGGGCTTCCTCCATTGCTGCTGCTGCTGCTGCTGTTATTTGATGTGCTGCCGTCTTCTACCGGGTCCGACAGCTGTACGCCTGGCTGCCTCAAGACGACAAAGTTCACTCTTGATTCAGTGGTCTGCCAGGAGAAACAGAAAGAGTGTATTTATTTTATTTAAAATAGAAAGAAAAATAAATTAGAAATTAGGGACGGCCCCTGTCATTTTCTTGGGGAGAGAGAAGGGTTGGCATCGGTTTCTACAAAGGGTCTGAAACAGGGCTATGCAACGTGACGCAATGTTTTTTGTGAAGGGCCGCAGAATCCTATGGCGAGAAGAAGAAAGGAATTAGCAAACGTTAGTCAGAAGGAACAGGAGCAGAGGCAGGCTTCGCTCATGCCTCCCTCCCCTACAAATGCCAAACAAGTGGAAAGGGATGATTAATTCTTCCACTTCAGCACAAATAACCAAAATAGCATATTGTGTTGTGATACAAAACGAACAGAGCTAGAAGGCTGACTGGTCCACACGATGGATGACCATGATGGGAGTACTGGATGCTTTTTCCTTTTATTGTAAAGAAACTTGTTAAAGCTCCTTCCCTCCCAGCTTATGTACCATGTACATCTATTGTTCAACACCTCCCACCCGTTTTTTTCCCAGAGTACCTGAAGACATGACCTTTTGTCGAAGACTGCTGCTAATTAAACACTTAACCAGCTGTGTGTCTGGTCTTGGCAGAACTACAGGGCAAGTATTCACTATTGTTACTGCTCTTCTAATTTGGTTTGTTCTTCCAGATAATTTGACAAAACCTCATTGTGAAGGACTCCGCTGGGGTGAGGTGTATGTGTTTACTTGGGGCATTTCCTCTCACTTCTTGACGTGGGACCCTCTTTCCCTGCTGCCACAGCACGCTGGCAGCAGTGAATTCCCTGGCCTTGGAAGACGGACTGCATCAACTGGTTTGGTTTTGGGTTTGTTTTTTTTTTTCTTTTTAAACTAGTACAGGAGAGTTTTGTTTTCTGAAACAGAATTTAAAAGCCTCTTGCATCCAAAGTTACTTCAGATAAAGCGATTTTTTTCCAGACAAGTTGGCGCACATCTATTTCTTCATGAAATATATTGTAAACATTGCGTCCTAAGATGGGGATTTGCCCTCCCCTTCAACCAGGAGTACCAGAATATGTACAGTATGCATGGCTGTGCATATATAGATATATATCTGTAAATGGTACTTTACAATACACGTACAAGGACTCTTTTCTGCAAATGGTTTGCAATCAAAATTAAAATTACATTTAACCAAGAATTTGAATTAGCCCTCAGAAGAACAGATAACGTTTGGAAAACCGTCACAGTTTTACACAAATGTCACTTCAAAAGGAATTCAATCCCCAAACCTACTGAAGCTGGTTTGGAGACTTTGGTTACTGATTTCAGTGGGATCAAGAACGAGTTCCTCATATGGGAGTTATGCTTGCACATTACAATAAAAATGCAGCAGCACTTAATGGGATGCAAACAAAATTCTAAGAGGCGATAGAATGGAATCACATATATAACATAAAAAGGGATCTCAGTACTGGAACTCTGCTCTTTCTCTTCTTTTCTCCCATGCCACTGTACTCCTCTGCTGATTACCAGGGAGAGAACTGGCTCTCCCTCACCGCTGACCTCGGATCCTTTCCGGGATATAAACAGTATGTGATGAGATGTATTGTGTCAGGATCTTTAGACAAAAACAGAAACTGGAGGTCATCGCCTAGGGAGGTAAAGAATTTAAACTGATCTACGTGATATCTGCTGCACACGTAGCAATCCTTAATCCTTAATGAAAATTCCTTGCCCACTCCTTTCACCAAAACATCTGGCATGCTGCAACAGGAGCACATTCCTGTTGCGCAGGGAAAGACCACCTCTCTTCTACCCATTTCATATTCTAGAATGTTTTTAGCCTGAGGTGCCTGATGTTGTTTTATAGACTCCCTTCCCCAGTACAGGTAAAATGGGGAGAGAGGGCTTCAAATCAGTCAAAAGGGTTCTGTTCTGTGCTGCCAGCCTCTCACATCTCCCAACAACCACCTTCAGTTTGACTGTTTGAAGCACGAGAGGCTGTCCTAATTTCTCCTTGTCTCTGCTGCACGCATCTACACAGTACATACGAATATTTGCTCTGCAAGAAAGGCTCCAAACACCGCACCACAGAGGAGCTCCAATTGCCTTAGCTGAACTAAAGTGCCATGAGCAAATGCCTCGCTTCAGACTTGTCAGAGGTGACTCACAATGGATTCCCACTCTTCATGTTTATCTTCATTTGGAAGCAGTGCTTCCCACACATCCGCAGGGAAGTCACTTTCCCAAAGAGATATTTCAGGGAATGCAGTTTGCTCTGGTGTGTTCTGTTAGCCCTTGGGTCAGAACAGGAGCCCTGCCATCAACGCAGACAGCTGCAGAGTCATTAGCCATACAACCTCACCATGTCATAAATTACCTGGATTATCTGTGCAGCAGCCTCAGGTGTTCCTTGCCTCAAATCCTGGCCATTTATTGACAGGACTCTGTCATTCCGACTCAGCTTTCCATTTTTGGCTGCCAAACCTCCCTCTAACAGATCTAGAATAAAAATCCCTGCCTCGTCCGTCTTCCTGATCAGTTTGATTCCCAAGGGTTCGGATCGGTCTCTCTTTATCAAGGTAACGTGGATCACTTCCCGATTTGTAGCAGAAGTGGAATCCTGCTGTGCAGTCTTATTGGAAAAACCCTTCTCCTGCAGGACCATGAGGTGGAGAACAGGACCTGGGTGGCGCAGGAAGGAGACAGCTTGGCAGTGAGTCACACTGCTGATGTTGACGCCATTCACCTAGAAAGACAAACAAACCAGAGTCACTAATCAGAACCTACATAATTTAGGCACTGTCCACAATGTGGAACATCACAAAATTGGAGACAGGATGTACAACTCCCTGTGCGCTGCTGTGACTGAAGCAGCTGCTTATGATGCACATTAGAGAGCAGAGTTTTCTAAAAAAGAATGCAGAAGAAAGCAGATGAAATTAGACCATAATTGATGGTGAATAGCTGCGGACGGGGACAAGACAGGACAACTCACATAACTTAACAAATCTGAAACTGCAGAATATTGCAGTCTTCTTTTAGGATGTTAATAGGGCTACTAAGTGTGGGGACCTGCCCTATTTACAGCCCAGACTGAGACATGTACAACTGAACTGGATAAAACAGAAGTTACTCTGTTGGTCTACCTGAGAAACCAACTCGGAGATCGTATCGGCCACTTTTGCACGTGGGGCTACCAGTCTGTGCTGAAGTCCACAGTCCAACAGGATAATCAGGCCTTTATGGCTTGTCAAATGATTGGGCAGCCATAGCCGGGAGGTGCTAACAGTTCTCGCTGCATGTAGGCTTTATGGCTGCATACAAGCTTCTGTCGCCTTGATCAGCCCACTGCCATACAGCTTGATTAATCTGGAAACTAAACCTGGCCGTGGGTCAGCACGGTATGAGGTTGGTGCTCTTTATTACTCACGTTACATAGCTGATGCTTACTTCAAGTCGTAAGGTCTTAAACTTTGGACCTGCCCATTGATAATATGCAGCTTAAGCAACATAGTAGAGCAAGCAATTATAAGTCTTCCTAACTAGAGCACAGTCCTTTGGAGAGAAATGGTGCTACTGGGCAAAATTTATCTGACAGACATCTTTTTACTTTATCCAAAATGGTCTAAATTTCAAAAAGCCATCAAATATGGAAGGTAAACGTGAGTATGACTGGAAGGAACCTCAAAAGTCTGCTTCTCAGCCCCAGCAGATAAACAGTGCTACTGACACACAAGTCTGATCAGTGCTTTTAAACCCTCAGCTGTAGAGATCTCCCAGTTTTCTAGGCAACTCTCCTCCCCCAGCCCTCATCTCAAGTCTAGAAAAGCAATGGGACTACCAGTGGGGTTTTACATACCTCAAGAATATGGTCCCCAGGTGCTATTCTTCCATCTGCAGCAATGACAGAATCCCGCAAGACTTCCTGAACAACAATGTTTCCTAGTGGAGTGTCTTTACCCCCAACTATCCTCATCCCCAGCTCTTCCTCTGGGTCTTCTCGGTGAATTTCAATTGTGGTCGTTTCAGCCACAAGGCTAGTTCTTTGAGGAAGGTCTGATTGTGGAAATTGAAGAGAAAAAAACAACACATTAATAGAATTTTCCTTCACATCACACCACAAGATTTGTAACACCGGCAGGTTGTGTTCAAAGTAGCATTTGGAGGGAAAGCAGCTGTCAGGAGAGGAAAGAATAGGTCAGATTAAAAGGTGAAAAAGCCCCTGCTTCTTTACAGTTTCTCCAGAACGTTTCCCGTCTTCTCCTATCTTATGGCAAATTTAAACTCTTTCATTATTATTTCTTGAGTTTTATTAAAGGGCATTCAGTACGTTTCACTTACCACTCAGAGATTTATTTTTCTACTGTGACAGCTGGCCTACTAGAAGCGCACACACAAGAAATGCCAATTTCCACGATGCCCATTAGAAAAGGGGACTACTGAGCTGTAATTACTGACTTTAGCACAGGCAGCTCACGGCAACCTCCCTCCTCTAGTCTCCTTTCCTCCTCTTTTCCCATCCCCCCTGTAAAACAGGAGTAATGTTTACTTATTTCACAGCACGCTGAAGACTAAGCAATGCTTCTCAAACACTTTGAAGATGAAAGTTGTTGTTAGCGGGTCGTATTAAATCTACCAGCACTGCAACACTGAGACAGGCCCAACACTCTAATGAAGCCAAGCGCACTGCCTGTCAGGGTGAACTGCAGTCGTCACACAAGAGATGCAAAACCTGCCCCAAGTGCACTTTGGGGAAAAAAGCCAACAGAGAAGTAAACTGACCTGTGTGTTAACTCTGGCACAGGCACAGCAGTTGCCAGCTCCAGCGCCTGCACACTTGGAAACTAAGTTTGAAACAAGGCACGGAGATTTCCACGCTGCTGCCTTCTAACAGGGGTTGAGACAAGCAGTTCTATACTGAAGGGGAGATGGTTACTTTTATCTGCAAGGGTTTCATAACTGACTATTAATCCAAAAATTAAGTTATGCTATAAAAACATGCTTGCTGCACACCATTAGGGAAGTAGTGACCACTCTAGGAAACTGACTGTATATTTAACTTTCTTAACAAGATTAAGAACTTGGAATATTTCCTAATTGCTAATTATTTGGCTTCTGCAAGTGCTTTAAGTGCTGCATGTTCCCATTGACAGGGACTGCCTTTGTTTCTGCAAAGAATACTGCAGATACTCACTGCAGTTTAACAGATTCACCAAATCGTTTTGCACAGACAGTTTTGTCCTTGTGAGCAGATCCTGCCACGCCTGATGCACATGAACGCATCTCCCTTCTGCTCAAGGACAAGCTGAGGAACGAGATTACTCTGATGGCTACTAATGGCTGAATAGCATTGAGGATATCTAAGGATGTTGGGGACACTTTAAAAATTGAATTGTCCGAGATGGTTACCTCATTTTTACATTATAAAAGGTAATTACATTTCTGTATCAAACTCTCACCTTCTTCAGTCTCCTCAAAAGCTGGATTAACTAGTCCAGGCTCTGCAGTCCCTAGCGATACCACAGCAGCTGCAGAGCTTTCTGCCACGAGTGATGATCCTCCACTTGGTACCTCTGGATCCTTGGGCGTGTTTGTCTCCGCTTTGATAGGAGGATCTTCCTTCCCTTTGGAAATGGGATTCTTTTTCCGCTGCAGTTCAGATTTGTATTTCTTGAAACCAGGACACCTAGAGAGAGATTGTCAGTGACTAAGTGGCTAGTCTCTGCCTGCGTGGTTAACCTAGCACATGCAAGCTCTGACTGACAAAGGTATGTGAAGAAGCATGTTCAAGATCCCATCGGCTGCAAAGCTTGTGTCACAGATGCTAAAATTTGTTCTCATTTGGCCTTCAGCTTCTACTTGTACTAGTATCAGCTTAAGAGCAGGCTTGTTATTTTATTACTTTCAAAATTATTAAGCAAATTATTTAAAGAAGGAGGACGTAATAGGAATGGGAGTCTCCCTTGCTAAATATTTACCTGGCAAACACTTGGTGAGGAAAATGATACCTCTCAAAATATAAGCAAATACTTAGCTCTGCCCTTTTAGTGATGACTATGAACTGTATCTTTATGCAAAGGAAGTGGCTCAAGTGTCAAGCTCAGCCTTGAATTAGGCTTTGTTTTTAACACGCCAGTAACATGCAAGAGCAGCAAGCGAGGCTTGCTTATTTTTTTTACTGAATGAGACCTGACCCTCCGACGGCCCTCCACCTCCAGTCCAGGCAGGTGATGGCTCTACTTGAATGGGAGCAATTTAGAGGAGTTTATAATCCCACTGACTGCTCCCCACACAGAGGTTCAAAGGCAATTCTACATTCAACAAAATGCGCTCTGTATGCAGCTTCACCACAGCCAGCCTATCTCAGCAAAAATGCGCAAGGGAAAACAAGCTCTTTTATCAAGAGCACTTATAAAAAAGGTGGCAGGTGAGGAGGGTGATGAATGCAAAAGCATCACTTTCAGAGACATGAGTAGTATTGGGTGTTTACCAGAGTCACTTTTCAAATTAAAGTCGACTATTTACATTCTGGCTAAACAAGTCTCATCCCGGTATTACTTCCTCTGGTTTATTCCTAGTCATTTATTCTTCGGGCAGTAAGATGACCCTGAAACTTAAAGACAGAAGCTGATTGATCCACTTGTGCACATGTCCCTCTGAAGATGTCAAGAAACAAATTCATTTTGCAAAGGGCAGAGAAATCCCCCAAGAGAACAAGTTTCTAGATGCTTATTTCCTTAAGTCTCCTGCTATCAGTTAATCTCACTTAAAAATAAACAACAGGAACACCCAAATCCTAGTGTAATTTTTTCTCTTTTTTTTTTTTTTTTTTTTTTTGTTTTTCTCCTTCATTTTTCAGTCTAACTATGCTCACAGCCCAGGTGAAATAGCCTCCCTTTCTAGAACACACCCTCCCCAAGGAAGATACAAAGAACTATCAACAGAACTATCAAATGGATAAGAAAATGATACAGTTTCCAGACAGGTCTCTAACATAAACATTTAAGGGTGCCTCCCTCTTCTGTGTTTAACTCCTGTGCCAGAGGGATTAACAAGTGACAGAAGTTTACTGATACCAGGGTAGATCTGCAGAGCGGAGAGGAAGGCCCAGCCCTGCTATGGGCCATGGCCCCAGCTGCACAGCGGGGCAGCTCTGTCCCTGTAGTCTAAGCATTCAGCCCTGCCTGATAACAAGAAAGCAGTACGAAGAGTTAGTTCAAGAAAAAGGAGGTTATAAAATTTCACAGATCGAGAGAAAGGGGCACACGAGCATCTTTCATCACTTCCTCTGCCTCTAACGCAAGCTCTCCGCTCGCGGATACCAAAGACGAGCAAGAACCTGAAGGATACATCCTAGGCTGAAACTGCAAAGGTATCCTAACCCTAACTGTTCCCTGCATACTGGTTGACCTATTTTTAAAATAGGTCATTGCCACAAAAAGCTACAACATAGCTGAAGGGAAACAAGCCTGTTGCATTTCTCATTGCCCACTGACAAAACACACTGCCAACAAAGGCCTGCTTCCGCCTGCAGCGGGGCTTGTACTTAGCTCCCTTTCCTGCAATCATTAACTACGTAGGAACAAGCGTTCTTCAAGCACCATGGCGCGAGCTCTTTGTCACCTGCGCTTCTTTTAAAGCTACAATATTCTGCCTGCCACCAGCTCAACCAGCAGTGGAAGCACCAAACCATCTCTCTGCTGACAAGCGCAAGAAAAAAAAAACGTCTCCCTTCCTCTGCACAAGGGGGTGAAGAGGAAAAAAAAAAAAGTATTTTTCATTTGCTTCGCTTTCTCAGCAGAAGAATGAGAGAAGATAATGGAATTATAAGTAGGTGATTCAGCAACTGCATAATGTGCAGCTTGGAGGGACTTACATTATTTGGATCAAAGACTTATGTATTGCACATCTTAATTGGACCAATTAAACTGGCAACACTGCACGATCCCTTGCTTCCAGAGTGTTGACTTTATGCCTGTCTTTCTTCTCTGCGCAAGTGAAACAAGAATAAGCATGTTTATAATAATTTTCAGTCAGGTGCCCCAGATCAGGACAAACAAATTTATATACATTTGATAGGCTTTGCGTCCGCGAACAACTTGCAGGCAAGCAGACAAGCACCTCACCCTTCGCCTCTGTAGCACCTGTGAGCTGGCCTCCCTAACACACACGCGCGCAATTACACTGTCTTCACCCACCCGCCTTTCTGGCCTCTCCCTCTGTCATCTTTGGTGTCCTGTCTTGCCCCACTTTAAGAACTGTTCTGAGAATGGATCTTTTTGGTCAGAAGCACAACAGACAGACGGTATTATACAAGGAGCAATAATACAACGTAAATGGGAATGCACCTGTTCTGCAGATGAGCTTCTAGTTCACACCGCTGCATTGTCTGCTGACACTCCGCCTTGAAAGGACAGAAGACAATCAGCTTATCCAACAGGTTCCGTACTAGAAGGCTGGACTTGTGGCACTGCTGGAAAGAGAGCTTCTTCCGATCCATAGGACAAAAGTTATACTCCTGCATGAAGTTTTCAAGGCACTTGAAACAGTACGTATGTCCACAGGGGGTGTCCATAGGTTGGAGCAGAGGTTGAAGGCAGATATGGCAGATGAGCTCATCGTCTACTTCATCCTGGAAGTTGTAGAGATGATTGTCCAGCAAGAGGTGGAACTGACCACATTCGCAGCAGAGTTCACTAACTTGGGACACGTGTTCTTCTGCTACGGGGTCAGCCATGATAGCCAGCATCAGGCACTCTCGGCCCAGCAGCAAGGAAACTTGTCACGTAGTAGCTGTCTGACGGAGGACCTCTAATGAAAGGGAGAGAAAGAGAGATTTCCAGCCAACTGTCTGCTCCCGATCTAGCCAATTAAAAATTAAATTGTATTCCTGCCTTAAGTTGCCCCCAGTATCTTCACCCCCACCTACCCCCTTAGCGTTCCTCCTTCCACAGCGACCCTGTGAATGATCAACCCAGGGATCAGAGAACGCAAGGACCTCATTCAGCAAAATGCTGAAGCACATGGACAAATTGAAGCTTAAGTTACTTTACACACACCGGTGACACAGACTAGATAAAACCCTGCCAAACCTATGAACTAGAAAAGCTGAGACAAAAGCTGCATATTCCTGAGGGAGAACAACCCAGAGAGGGAAAGGAAGGGAAAGAAAGGATAACCAAGATAGTGATTTTTAAACTGATAATTTTTCTCTCTGGCTTTCCAGATTATATCAAATATTTAAAAAATACGTATGGTGAAACATCAGTTTGGGGACTTCTAGCTGTTTGGGTTTTTGTTTTGCATTTTAGGGGGGGATGAGGAAAAAGAAGAGGAAGAAATTTCAAAAGAAACTTAAATCTAAATCACATTTCCTTCCTTTTAAGCCCACTCCCTTCAAAAAAGTTCGTTTTAACAAACAATGCATTGTTCCTCACTCATCCATGCCTAAATTCACCCATGGAAACAAGTTTCCTACAAAAAGACTAAAGCTCTCTAAATGCAAAAAATGTAAAGGATCGTCCACGTCACAGTTTGTTGTAATGTAACACAAAGGCTTGAGCTTCAGCTTCTTACAGTGAGGGAGAATAAGATAAGGGGCAAACCGAGTTCTTTGTAGCTGCTGCTCTACTGAGTTTAATAGAGATGACTCCAGTCACATCCATTTTGGATCTTGGCTATTGTAATTAAATATAAAATGCACCTGAGTTTGCTAGCAGATTACTCTACAGGCACAGAGACTACTGCAGGAAGGGTTTTTTTAACCTGGCAGTTATTTTAATGAAGTAGGAAATGTGGTACTAGATGAAGCTCAGACTCTGCGTTACACAGTGGGGGGTTTTGTTGTTGTGGTGGTGGTGAGGTTTTCTGGGGAGTTTTGGGTTTTGGGTTTTTTTAAGTTTATGTAAAAAATCCCAGAGTCTTTTAAAACAAAAAAAATTGCAGAACTGTGATGAAATGGAAAATTTCTGAAAGAGGACATGGAAAATATCTGAAAACAATTGCTTTATCTGGAACAGGTAAAAGCCTAAGCAAGAGCGAACACTGGTCTGCACCAGTGCCTGGAGGACATGGCTGGCACGCAGCAGCAACTTTGGAGGAGGGTAGGCAAGAACAATAAGACAGCGAGAACGGCAAGAAAAAATTAGTCATGGGTTTCTAATAAAAATCATACATCACTCCAATTAATTGTCAAGCATAAGTCAGCTATTTAATTAAAGGGATAACGTATCACCAACAGAATCAAGCCATTTTACAGGCGAATTTTTACCTAGCCATAGAAACTTGTTCACTTCAAAAGATTAAAACGTTACTGTCACGGTTCCAGGTGGGTACAGGGCACGAGTTGTTTGCTTCTCCTCCTGCTGCTGCAGTGCCAGAAAGCATCTTCCCCTCGAGGAAAGCACTTAGGCTGGATGTACAGACCCAGCTCTTCTGTTTGCATTTACTCCCTTGCTCTTGCATGACTGACTCAGTGCTCCCCAAAAGAGAAAGCACAGTTCACAGACAGCACCCAAGCAAAACAAAGCAGATGTATCCATGCCCTCCTCTCTTAGAAATACCCCTGTTCTTTGGTACTTACCTGCATCT
This sequence comes from Nipponia nippon, assembly GCF_047370975.1. NCBI lineage: Eukaryota > Metazoa > Chordata > Aves > Pelecaniformes > Threskiornithidae > Nipponia > Nipponia nippon. The sequence continues at coordinate 2,549,861 of NW_028262313.1, forward strand.
GAAACAGGCATCCCTATACTGTTTGCCTTATAAAAAGTTTTAATTTGATCTTAAATTATCTTACAAGCGAAAAGGAAACATTTCAACATCAGACGATCACTTAACATCACCTCCCAATTCTAATCAATCAGCTCAGCACCAGCAGTCAACGGAACACCAAGCTTCCAAGGCAAACATCTACCAATAAGAAATACTTGTGCTTCGGGTTGTACTATTTGCATAAAACTTTGGCAGGTGATTAAACAAATCTACTTTCTCAGTGAAAACAAACCCCATGGTAATTTTGCTGATAAACTACTTTTATATAGGGGTTTTTCAGATTATTTACCAAATTCATTCTCTGCTCTCTGTGTTTAAAGGTTATACAAGATGAATCCCATTTATGAGTCATTTCAAAACTCGTGGAAGATAAAAGTATCACCACAATCTTGCTGCTTTTTTCTTCCCTGTAACTCTAAGCCGTTCTGCGCTCTCAGTTCTAGATCCTCAAAAACAAAGTGTGAAGATTTCATTCAAAAGTGCCAAAGTAAATTTTACTTTTACACCACTGTCCTTTCAATAAGGAGGACACTCCTGCAGACACCAGGGAACCTAAGCCTGACACCTCCGTGATGAAACCCAGCCCACACCCTTCGGCAAGGCAGGAGTTAGTGAGCAGCACAGGGAGGACAGCAGGCTCAAACAAGCCTGCCGCTTGTTCAGTGATTCAGTCAGAAAGCAGATGTTCTGTAAGAGGAAAATTGCTAACATCTTATTCAGCAAAGATGACTACTTCAGCGCGACAAGACAGATTTTAAGTGTCTAGAAAATGCACTGTTTCAACATAACAGGCATGGTTCCCCTCAGCTTAAATAGACCAGTTTCAAGAGAGTCTGTCTAGAGTCCCTAGGATTCTAGCTTTGGAGGTGAAGTTTGATGTATACTTAACCTTTTGCAGTTTCCATCAAATTTCAGTTACTCATTCTAACCTCTGAAGGTCAGACCAACTCCAACACCCCCCTTCCGTTCTCGTGTTGCTCTTTTTGTTATACCGTTCCCCCTCTCCAGCTTCCTTCCAACGATGCCACCCTGAGTGGCACGTTCCCGGCTCCTGCCTTTCTCCGTAGCACTGGGATCTCTCCCTAGGCCTCGCACGTGTTTTAGCTTACATGCGATGCACATAATATGAGGGAATCATAAAATAAGGATCTAGCTTGGTCCCAAGTTACTACTTAATGACTACGTGAAAATGTTAAAGCCTGACATATACACATGTTGCTGCTCTAATGGACTCTGCTATTCTAAAAGTATAACGCAAGCAATGCCTCTGGAGTCTGAATTATTTAGAAAGTAATACACCCTGTTCCTATACATGACAAAGAACTGAAGGAAATAATCCAGCAGAAATCTCTTTATAGTTCCTCGTTTCTTACCCTGTGTGGGCTAGAGAAAAGATTTCTTTGGATCACCTTTCTCTTCACTGTATTTTTTTAAAAAAATCACTGCTGGCTTTTTTTTTGAAGTAGGATTTCTTGTACTGTAACACTGACTCAAAGAATAGACTTTTTTTTTTTTTAAACGAAGACTTATCAGGTTGTCTAATCTATTTCCCTGCCAAAGCAAGACTATTCCTGACAATATTAGCACATTGCCTATTCTTGTTTTAACTCTGCTAGGGCACAGAGCCTCAGATATACACCCCCTCTGCACATCTACAACGCTGTTAATAGCTCTAGTAAGGGAGTATGCCAAGAACCACACCGACAGCGAACCACTCAGCACCACTCCCGAGGGACAAACTCTGTTCAGAACTAGTCTCCAAAGCACCCCAGACTTGCAAACAGAACTGATGAATTACTTCTACAGCTTTTTTTTTAAATCCTTTTCAAAAAGCGTAATTATCTAAGGAATCTTTCCAACATCATGCCTCCACTTGCGCTACAGTGACTGAAAAGGAACGGTGGCTGTGGTCCCTGGCTACCCCAAGAGCAACATCCCCGCTTCCAGTCTTACTGTTTGAAGTCTCAGCATTTCCAAATGCAACTCTTGCTCCTTGTTTTTAAGGCATTTCACTCTGCCATTGTTAGTGTGGAGCACAAATTAGGGCACAATTCAGTCCAGGCCTGTCTGCTCATACAATTCCAGCATTTGACACAAGTCACTTTCAGTCATGAACATATTTACCTTAATGACATCTCTTTGAGGTATAACATTGTTGCTATTCCCATTTAAAGACTGAGAAATGACATTAGGAGGGGCTAAAATAGAGACCCACAGAGGCATCAACTCATGGGAATTTAACACTTTAGTATGTCTCTGAATATGATCTCAAGTGACCTACCTAAGATCACATAGGAAGCTCCTGGGGGGGGAAAAAAAAAACAACAAAACAAAAACAAAAAAAGAGAAAGAAAACCAAGACAGTTTCTATTAACCAACTGATTTATAAAACCACAAGTATGGTAAGTGAGCCAGAGCACCCTCAATATTGCAAAATAAAGAAACAAGCAGCCAGTCTGCAGCAAGGACACAAAACAGCAGTCTAAAATTTTTCCTAACAGATTAGGATGACCAGAGGAACGTCTCGTACTGCTTTAGTTAAAAAATAATTTGGAAAAAAAAAAAAAAAATCCGTCAAATAACTAGTTCTCAATATTAGAAAAAACTACTTGTACCATGGCAAATACTTTGGAAATACAGCGGGTTTATGTTTTGATGCACCTGTAGGTTAGCACTTATAGGCTGATATAGACTGTGTATTGAAAACCCCAGTTGGGGTTGGCTTTGAGATTGCGGGGTACGTGCCCCATGTATACTGCTATGTAATAGTTCACTGCAATAATTATGCCAGTTATTATATTTATAGCTACATTTCCCTGGGAGACTGGAAATGCAACATTCCAACTAAAGGCTAAACAATTAATTAATTTTTTGGAGACGGACAAAACAAAGCCAGCACATTCTGGATTAGGATGACTGAGGGCACACACCAGCGGGGCACTAACCCAAAAACCATCTGCTTCTATAAAAGCAAGTTCAAGATGGATTCTAATGTAGCAAACCCAGTGCTCTAGCAATAAACCATAAGGAAAAGTGACAGAACTTTTGCTAAACTTTCTTCAAACAGTTTTCACTCAGTTAAGAAGTTTTGTGGTTCACAGAATGTCAATTTTTTTTCATTCTAGAGAGAGTGAAGCCATTGCAAAAGTGTTCTGTAACACGGGTTTTTTGCCCAATTTCATTTCTACTTTGAACGAGGATTTCACATACGTGAAATGGGACAGGTTTTATACGAAATGCACTACTGTCCTGCATGAACACTTCCAGTGTGCTGCTGCAGTGTTTCACAACCACGAGTAAACTGTCCTTAGTTTACAGTAGTGGTACAGAAAACAGTGTTGAAATAGCAGAGGATTTTTATAAGCAATACTTAAAGTAGGTCAACTTTTACAAAAAAACACGATACCGAACCCAAGAATAGTTTCAGATGGTGATACAATGTCCTATTACCTTTCTTCATTATTTTCTGATATTGCTGAAGATCAGAATGTAAAAGTAGGAAGTCAAAGCTTCTGTAAATGGTAAATTTATACAGCTAAATAAGAAGCAACCCTTTCACTAATTAACCTTGCCTTCAAGCCAAAGGGTTTCTAATGAGCCACCTCCAAGAGTAACTGCTCAGCATGAACACTTTGAAAAACTCTAAATCAAAGCTGCTTTACTGTACTGAAGATAAAGGAAGCTTGACAATTTTAAAAGTTTTCATTGTCCTCATCATTTATGCCCATTCTTTAACCATAAACTTGAAAATAAGTTGTATTCTAACTCCCTGGTGTTTCTGTGCTCATTGGACAATTTTGAATTTAATCTGCTTGAACTTCTGGGCAAGTATCTGTTTTCCTAGCCAGAAAACAGAAAACCAATTGTATTTTCATTAATTATAATCAGAATCATTATCCTGTTAGACTAGAAAAGACTTATTATTCCAGGAAACCTTATTCTGAGAGATGTGCTAAAAGGCTTGGTTGACTAGAGCAAGACTATCCCAAGGAGTTTTCCGCTGAGCAATTTTTGCAATATCAGCTCTCCAGCATGGTACATGGATTTCCATTTTTAACATAATACACTTCAAGATAGGGTTTTTTTTTAACTGTTTTGTTAGTATATTTGAAAGTTCAGCGTAAGAAAAGATCTCTTAGCTTTGCATTATTTATTTTAAAAATCTTACTAGCAATCAACAGCTGAAATTGCAAACATACACCTAATTTTAGGAGGAAGAAAAGCTGACATGAAAAATTAAGAAGTTGGCACGTATAATTCATTTCTTTCGCTACCATATGCTCTTAATGTTTGCTTCGCAGCTCAGTTAATGATACCACAGAACAGTAACTGTCTCACCAGGAACCTAGCATGCTAAAGTAGCGGGACTGCACAAATGTCATTTCAACAATTAATCCCAATTTTTTTCTACAGAGCAGGAGATTCTGGTGTTATCGTTCAATTAATATTATCTGGGTAACAAGAATCAATAAATTTCCTCTCTCCTCCCTCTTCTAAAGGAATTAAGTAGTGGTGTAATTTTTTTTTTAAATGATTAAACAGTGACTATTTTAACATACTGCTCTGAAAAATGGATAATTAAATGCCATCAAATAGAAGTGAAGACAAGTGCTGCAGAAAAAGCAGCTTTCTCACCTTTGCTACATGCTTCCGCTACATCCACCGTCCTTTCTACACCCTGTCTTCCACACAAACGTGCAAGTTGCTTGTTTTATGCTTTCTTCTGTTGTACCACTCACTTAAATCAATTTGCTGCTTTGTAGAACTTGACCCAAAGACTATGGAAGTTTCACCACTGGCAGCACGTGTAGATTTTCTTTGTGTGTTCTTTACTTTTTTCTATTGTGTCTGATCATCTCTCTCTAGGAAATTAAATACCCCTACCTCCACCCTCACCTCACCTACATTTTGAATTTGGCAGCTATCTGCAATTCCATCCCTACAAATCAGCTTGATGTTTGTGGGAGAGGTTTTCTATAGACAAAGAAAGAAGGAATCCAATGCTGTAATTTAGGGATAAAGGACCTAATCTGTAATTAATAACCAAAACTTCTCTTGCAATTAAAGGAAAAAGCCCAAAACCAAACCAAAGAGGGATTAGGGGATTTGATGTGAAGATTTAGGTTCATCTAAATATCTGGTAGCACCCTTACTTTCCAAAGAGCTGGGTTTGCTTTTGAGGACAAGAGGTAAAGATCATGTGTCTATTGGCTATATATGTATACCAGATGCTTTTACCACATCATTGTCTGTCTATCTTTCTGTCTGTCTACCTGTAAATTCCTTGTTTACAGAAAGAAAATAGCACCATGGTTTACAGAATCTGAAATAAGCATGTAATGTGCAGAGGCTTGTCTCGGGTATAAGCCTTCATAACCAGCCAGCCCTGATCGCTATTACTCTTTCAGCAGCCTGATGAAAGAAAACCCATACATCATTGTGCATTTGTGATCCGGGTGTCGTATTTGTAATATAGGTCAGAAAAAAGCAGATGCTTTCTTATCAAAGAATTTCTGAAACATACCAGGGAAGCAGCAGACTGTGCATTATATAACTGTATGTTTTTAAAAGTCACTGTTTGAATAGCCTTACCAAGGCAGGTATCGTCATATGCATTTAAAAGCAATGTGAGAAGAGGGGAGAGGGAAAGAGAAACTGTTGCTTTTGGCAGACATAGGGTATTTCTACAGCTCTAAGCCTTGCCTGTCCTGTGAGGAAGTCCGACAAAGCTTTAATCTCTATCACGCTCTATCAAGAGTTACTTCAAAATTAAATAAAATTAGTATCAGTTTAAAGAAACTAATCTTGGCTATTCTAACCTTAAGCATGAAATTGTTTTCTAGGTTACTTTAAAAAAAAAAACCAAACTAAACTAAACAAACAACACTTTTGCAAATATTATTTTCTATATAACTTTACCATAAGTGATCCAGCAGCATGAAAGCAGAGTTTTGTACCTGGTGATGAAATATTTCCAATCAACAGACAGATAGTTACAGTTGTTAACATCAGATTAGAGCTTTACTGCAGAATAAAGTAGAACAGAACTTTTCATTACCCACACCAAGTCAAATTTTGGCCTCAGTTACATTAGCACTATTTTTTTTTTATGGTGCTCTGTTTTAAGTTAAAGAGTTTGGCAAATCTATGACAGCATCCCTTTATATCAATAGGCACTTGGAATCTAAACTCCACAAAACAAAAGCAATGATCAGCGACAAACACGCAGCATGGCTGAGAGCACTGTTCTAAAGGGACCATCAAATTTGCCCCAGCCCTGTCTCTTTTTTCTCAACCGCTCAGGACCGCCCCAGCCTGTGCTTGATGCCATCAGGCACGGCAGGGCGTACCACCCTGCTCAGTATACAATTCCCCAGAATTTCTTTCAAGGGTAAGAGGGCATTTTATCAAAACCAGTACAAAGTACTTTCTAGCCCAAGCTTGTTTCCACTAACTAAAAAAGCTGAATTAAAAGATAATTAAGCCTGTAATTCCCCTTTACATCCCATCTCACCATCAGATCGTGGTAAAGGGGAAAGAAAGAAAACAAGTTATCTTCATTTAAACAAAGAAACCGACACCTAATTCCCTAGACCACATCTTCTCAGACTGCTGCTCCTCAGAGTGGCGTGCAGCTAAGTTTGAAGTTAGCTTAAACTCCCGCCAGTGCCTGTGGGTAGGCAGAGCTGCTGCTGCTGCAACCAGTAGCTGAAATGCCCTTCACCACAAATGGCAGCTCATAAGTAAATAAGACCCATAGTAGAAGTTTAAAAAAAAAAAAAAAAAAAAAATCTCTGGATTAAGAATTACATTCCCCTGGAGATTTACCGAACAGTATCATAGCTCATTTTTAAAAGACTTGAGACACATTCTGCTGCTTCGGACATCTGTATTACTGGTTCATGAGCTTAAGTACAGTTGCACATGTAATTTAAGATGCCTTTTCATCATACAGTTTCTCCTGGTGTATCTTGTTGACTTTGGACTTAAAGCAAACAATCCTTGCAGGCAGGGGGAAACAAAACTGCAAGGGGCATTTTTTTTTTTCTTATCCTGGTTTAAGGCTGTGTCCAATCTGGTATCTGAAACAGGTCTTTAAGAACCATTGTTATCTTACCTACCGGGCACATATTTACAGTATACGTAAATTGGTAACTATGTTATATTTTCCCTTGTTCTAAAAATAATTTTAAAATGGGAGTGTCTGTCTCACCAGTTAAAAGAGCTGGAACAACAGACCAAAGTCCTTCCACTATCCACAAATCAGTGCAGCAACCACACTCTTCCTTAGCTACCTGTGAACGACCTGAAGTCCAGGTATAGGTAGGAATGGGGAGGCAATCTCCTTTCTCTGTTCAGTTTTCAGCCTGTTGAGATTAGGAGTAAAGTAGCCAAGCAGCCCCAAGCGTTAACCTCACAGAAACTTTTTTTTTTTATGGTAAGTACAAAAAGGCCCAGAAGACCCATTATGTTTATTTTTATGTATCGTACTTGAAATAATCATAAGGCAATTTTTGTTCACCACCAGTTGAGATAATGTAAAAGAGGATATCCTCAGATCTAAGGTTGCCACGGTAGGGCCTGCTTTATTTAGTTATACATTCATTTTCTATTTAGAGACCTGCAATAGCGCTTACTCGGTGAGAGGAATTTATCTGTTATTTATTAGCCTAGGGGTGGGAGGTTAATAAGTCTGAGAACTTTATAAATAGGGCTGATCACGATTTACCAGACTTTCAACAACTGTAACACAACTGATGTCGCAGGTGAGCCCCTTAAACTCTCAGAGGAGCAGGTCAAGTTTTATCTCAACACCTTTTTAACTGACAGACAATCAGCTTTTAAAGAGTCTGCTGCAGCTGTTTACAAAACTTGCATGAGTTAAGGCCCAGGCAAAGAATAGACAAAGCTAGACAACACATTTTTCTAAATACATAATCCCTTCCAGTACTTCCCTTCCACAATATTCCAAATAAGGAACACTACAGTCTTCAAACAAAATCTGCAGAGAGACCCTCTAAACTCAGGGGACCACTATATATCCATAAAACCAGCCTTCGCCTGTAAGCTGCTGATTGTCTCTCCAAATTCCCCTAGCTTTATTCTGTTTCCCTCCTTCCAACCTTGAGTGCTTTTTCCTGGACCAGCATAGTAATTCCTACTACCCGTATTCATCTAAATCCCCACTAACGCCTTAGGTGCTTCATGAGATACTGGCTCATGGGCAATTTCTTATCCAAAGTATCAAAAAAATTGCCAGATATTTTCAAACTCAATTCATGTCAAGAAATTTCTAAGCCAAGAGGGACATTTTTCGAGTTATAAATCAGGGACCATAAACTGACCATCGTCAAATACAATTCCTAACAACTGTATGAACAGCACTGCTAAAGTAAGCTGAGAAGGAAAAGCCAAACAAGAGGGTTTTGTATTAAACCAGCACAACATACTCAGGCCTGTGAGTAAGACAACAGCTGCAACTACTCTGGCAAGATATACACGATCAGAATGAAATGATGCAGCTTAATTTTCAAAGTGAAATCAATATAGCAGTTGCAGCAGGATTTTTTTTTTTAATGCAGAAAACAAGAAATATATGACAACACATAAGGAAAAGTAACAAAATACAGCAGGGGATGCTTCGTGAACCACAGATATTTTATTCTGCAGTTATATTTATTCTTTTAAGTTTATTATACTATTAAGTCTAAGACTCTGCAATCTCATAAACACATGTAAATTCATCTATTAAGCATACTTAGGGAAGTACAGCACTACCATGGTTTACGAAACCATTAATTACAATTTCTAATTGAAGTTACTGGAATCGCCATTCAGGTAGCACTAATGTTATCCAGAATAATCCGCAACCTGTTTCATCAGGTATCTTTGAACCTCATGGGGTTTTTTGGAGGTCATTTAGCCGCCAGGTCCCTTCTGGAGCTGTTTCTTCCACCTTTTACAGCTCTCATTCCCCAGGCCATACGGTTGGGTTTGTTTCTTAACGCTTGCTCACTTCCCTCACTATTCATTTGGTTAGAAACTTTAAAAGAAGCCCTTTTTTGCTGCACACCACAGGTCCCTCTCTCCATTTCATTTCATCGGGGTTTTATGCTAGCACATCTCCGTTATTTAAATGAGTTACATATGCATCAAGCTTGCATACTAGAGCAAACACATAAATAAGGTGAATGAAGGTGTGGATTTACAGCACAGCCAAATTTTCCAACAGCAAGAAAACCCCATAAAAGGTTGGCCCCCTGTTTATCATTTCTCTGCTCCGTCCTCGGCCATATGACCCCTTTGTTTTTCCCTGCACAAGCACTGGTGCTGTTCTGACTTCATGAGCTGGTTCAGAGAGCAAATCCCTTTGGAGGAGGGAATAAATATTACCACTGCCTTTGCCCCTTTCAGCAGCAGACAAACTACATCTGCTTAGTTACACTGTAAATGAAGAGTTTGAGTGTGTAACTTAAGAGAAAGAAGTTTTGTTTTGAAGGAGCCATGTGCACAATCTGCTTTCTCTTTGCTGGAGAGCTGCCAAAAGAGCTCTGGCCTTCAAGCATCAAGGACAAACGTCAGCGCCGTCCCTCAAAGGCACAGCACACAACTGGCATTGCTGCGGGAGAACAACTACAGTTCTTTAAACTATACCACGCCACCCAAACCTTGGGCTGCTCTGGAGTCTCTGGAGGCGAAAGGATTAGACTGGACAACCCTGGGGCAGTGTGACAGTGACAGAAACTTCCCTGGGCTGCCTGTTATCTCCATAGGCTTGTATGCTGCCCCGAAATACCCTTTGCACAGCAGAGACCTCCTCTAACACTTATTATCTGCACTTGAACTGAAGTAGCGTTTCCTATGGAGCCTTTATACAGTTCTGGTCCTTTTGCCTTGGCTAAAAAACTGGAGCAGAAAGTGAAAATATGACCCTTTTTCATTTGGTAAGCAACAGGGAAATACTCGTTTTGCATTCCTTACTTTACCAAGGTGAAGTAGGACCAAAAAAATCGCTCAAGCAATTGAAAGTGCAGTTTCAAGCATGGCTTAAAGCAAACCAAGCCTGCACCGCCACGGAAAGGGACACCCCTGCTCTCCCTGCCACCTCCGACGCTGGCATCAGCTGGCTGCTGCCTGTTCTCTTTTTTCAATCTGATTTCAATCAGATAACGAGGCTAATGTCAGAAGTAGAGAGATGTCAAGTGCACACAACCAAGCGGCGAGGCAGAGTGGGATCGTCCCTTTAGCAGCACACAGCCTCACCCCGCTTTAAACCCCTCATGAAAAACTTCTAAAATAAAATAAAAGCATTCCAGTTATATAGGATCCCTTAAACATTTCTTTCCAAGGCTCTTACAAACCTCTCCAGTGCATTACCTCATATTTCACATCACCTGTATTTCTTACCTTTAAGGCATATCCAAAACGTCCACATCCTCACGGTTGCTCTCCTTTGCCTCTTATCTCAACTTCTATTTATAGGCTTTTTCTGCATTAATTACCAGCACAGCACCAGAAACTTGCCAACTTAGTACCTCTCCATCTCCTAGCAAAGAAATTTTGCCCTACAGCCTCCCTCTGACCCACGCAAGCCGCCAAAACGCCGAGTTTGGGGTGCCCTGCACAGGCCCCAGCACTGCTTGTCTGCAAGACCGACCTTTGAGGAGTTAAAGCCGTGGGGCGGGCAGGCAGCCTTCACCTGCACTGCCCAGCCCTTAGTCGTACTTACTGCCCGCCGTAACGATAAAAGACCTACGTTTGCTCTCCAGCCTCGCTCGGTCGTAGCTGAGAAACCCCCAGCGGAGAGAACTGGACGCCGGGGCAGGAGCTGCCGCCCTCCGCCGCTTCCATAGCTGATCCGCGACCCCCGCGGCCTCCCGCCCCTCAGCCCGGCAGCGGACGCCTCAGCCGAGGCGGCAACCCCGCGCCCCTCACGCACCCACCGCTCACCTGTAGGCGCCGGGGGCGGGAAGGGGGCTCGCTCGCCCCCGGGAAGGGGAGGGAGGAGGCGAGGGAAGCCCGGCCTGCGACAGCGGCAAAGACGCGGCTCCTCCACCAAGTTTCCGGGCGGGGAAGAAAGTCGAAACCTACGTGAGAGGAGGAGGCAGCGCAGCCGCCCAGGTGTCGCCCGCCCGCCCGGCACGGCTCAGCCCTGCCCTGCCCTGCCCTCCCCTCACCACCACCGCCGCCGCCGCCGCCGCGCTCCCCTCCTCCTTCCCGGGCCGGCCCGGGCCGCCCACACCCCCGGCAGCCCCGTTCCCGCCCCGTCAGAGGGCGCCGCGGCGTCGCGGGGTACGTTGCTCTCCTCGGCCGCCTCCGCCGCGGTCTCCCGCTCCCCTCAGGGCCCGGCCGCCCCCGAGGCTGGCGGAGCCATCGCGGGGTCGCCTCAGCGAGGCGCTCGGGCGGCTCTGCCCCGCTCTCCGGGTCGGGGTGCGCAGGTGAAGCAGCCGCGGGGGACGGGCGCTGGGGGCTCACCTCTGGGAAGGACCCCGGCCGGTCGTCCCCGGTGCCTCGGCGGTGTGGGGAACGGCTTCCCCTCGCTTCGGGATATCGCTGCGTGCTTGCTGAGGTGATTCTGCTCACCCCCGGGGATGTGTCCTCTCCTACCAGCGTCCTTAGGCCTCTGCCTTACTAAAAACCCTGTAAAATAGAAGAAAGAGCAAAACATGATGCTGTTCTGAGCGCAAGGAGCAAATTGTAGTTCAGCCGGCTGAAAAAACACAGAATCTGAGGGGAAATTATTTTTCGGGTTTACATTCTGCCCGCTCTCGCGGGCGATAAACAGAAATACTGACAGTTCAGAAGTATTCGGCTTGCGTTTGCATTTAATTTGTTGGCCCAGCAAATCGTAGGAGTCTAGGAAATGAGTGAGCGAGCTGCCAGCCGGCGAGCGGCTGTCCTGCTATGGGACAAAGCCCTGGTGCTACGGGGCACTTGGTTGCTGCTTTGTGGCTGGTAAGAGCCAGGGAAAGGATGGCACTGGAGCCAACAGAGTGCGAATTTCTGTGCTGTTACTCTAAACTGTAAATAGGTCCAGCTTCCAGCGTTCGTATTTAGGCAGTTCCCTGTAACTCTCGTGCTTCAAACCAGCAAAATGTCAAACCAGGTGGGGTCTAAAAATTGTCAAGCTGTGTTGGCACTGTGTCCAAGCTAGGAATTCCTCCCAAAGGAAGAGACCTTCCTGGATGTGTACTGTGCCTTTCTTTGTGCCAGATCACATTTGGGTCCGCACAGTGAACTAGAACTGTTTCAGGCCAAAAAAAAACCAACCCTCAAAAAAACAACCCATGGTATTTTCTGGGTTATAATTTCTTTCTCTGGTTCATCACTCAGCCTTGGAAATACTCTTACTGCAGTCAAGAGGGTCATGAAGTAATAAAGAAGATGACATTTCTGCCAATAAAGAGAAAAAAAATAGAACATTAAATCATAGTTTTAGAGGAGGATCTATTGGGAAGGAAACCTTTGTACATTAATATAGGTAATATGCAGTGCAGGTGGAACTAGCATGTCCCATAATTGCTGAAATAGACCTAAATGGAGAGAGGAATAAGTGCTTTCAATGCCCTGAAAACATCTTCTCTGCTTTAATAGGGCTAGGGATCTGTGATATTCACGTAAGACTATTCAAGAAATGTTGGTACAGAGAGAAGAGATCGTCTTTTATTTCACTGATTTGTGAGCCGCTGATTTGGCTCAATTTACCCGTTCTGTGTTAAATTTCCTATGTAATCTTTTTCGTTCTTTGCTACCTCACTAAATCCTTCTGTTGAAGTCTTTCAATGAGGGGCTGAGAGCTATGCTTGTTAGCGTGTGAGAGGATCTTTGTGTTGCAAAGGTGAGACTGGAGGAGATGCACCATGTACCGAAAATGCAACAAGGCCCTTTCTTCTTTTCATATAGATCATTGCTGGAAATCCAATGGAACCGAGGCATACCAGCAGCGTGTCTTTGTTCAGCGAGATCCATGTTACCACGGGACATGAAGCATAAGGTATTTTTATATGGCTTGGCTGAGAACTGTGATCTAGATTTGCAAAACCATTGATTTTGGTTAGACTAAATTAATTGTTTGATAGGATTTCCTCTGAAGCACCAAGGCTGAGATGGCTGAGAAGGATGGCTAGCGTCACATCCTCAGACCATTCTGAACAAAAAAATACTTTGGCAGTAAAATGTTTGACTGGTCTGCAATTAAGCTGTAGTTTGGGGAAGGAGCAGCAGTCAGCGGTGGTCCGGAGCTGTGTAACAGCTGGAAGTGCATTGCCAGCTCAGACATGAGCGCTGGAGCCTGGTGCAGAGACATCAGGCTGTGTCTGCACTGTCAGCCAACCTCACATCAGAGCCTGTACTCATTAAGCCAGAACTCATTTGTACTGAACACTGCCTTGTGTGTAAACCGGCAAAAGCTTAAGCTAAGCTCTGTGGAGCTGGAGCGCTCTTGAGGGGAGAGGTTTAAACCTTAGCACAGAACCAACCTCTCCTTCATGCAGCCTGCAGCTCAGTTGGTGAGGACAGGAAATGTGTGGGTGAACTTGGGGTATTAGGAAGACAAACCCCAGGGAAATTTCAAATGGATGCAAATCTTTAAAATTAGGAATTCTGTCTAGTTAGCACTTGCTGGAGATTTTTATCATGTACGATGACCTGTTTTTCTGAGTGGACAGTGTGCCCATATATAATTAAGATACGGTGAAAGTTTATTGTATAAGTGTGCTGGAATTTTGGTTTGGCTTTACAATAAAGGAATCGCACTGAGTCACGGTTACTAAATGGTCCCATGGAGGATACAGGTCTCTTCTGCAGAGCTAACAGAAATGCAAGGAACTGAAATTAATTTCTTTCCGAGTCCAGGCAAAAGCAGCCACATCGTAAATAAGGCTGTGGCTTGATGAGATGAAGCCTTTGCTGTATTACTGGTTCCTACCTGCTCCTTGTTCCTGCCTTTGCAACACAGCACACCAACCCTTAGCTGTGTCTGCAGCTCTTCATGTGGCTGAACTGTGAACCAGATCAGGATACTGATCCATCTGAAAAATAAACCAGGTGAAAATCTCTATAAATATATTTTATTTAAAATATAGAAACATATTTAAAATAGATGCATATATATTTTTAAGCCAGATAGATCAGTTCCCCAATCTAGTTTATAACTCAGAGGTTATGGATGGATGATACTCTTCCCTACTAGTACAGAAGCAAGCAGTTAGAGGAGCAAAGTGGCTGAATATGAAACTGATCCTGGTGAAGCAGGATCCCAAACCGCAGTTGAATATTCAGTCTGCAAAGTGTAAATGGATTGCTCCACTGGATTGTTGTGCTAGCAGTTAATGTGTTCGGTGAATCTGAATAGCAACTCATGCAGTTTTGGATGTAAACATTTTGCCTGAAAAACATCGCAAGATTTGGGAGAGAAATAGTTTCTCGGGTAACACTCAAATTGTAATTTAACCTTATGTTGAAGAGAATCTCAGTCTGCTGTCTCTTCACTGGCACCTCTTGCAAACCCCACAATCTCTTGGTCTTCACGCTCTATTGATTTTGAAACACCAAAGTTCTTCTGCAGAACTCGAGGACTTTTTATTTACTAGCAGTTCTGCTAAATGACTTGGGTAGCTTTTGATAACCAAGAAGGCTCTCTATGAAAAAATACAGCAATCTCAGTTTGAGCTTTTATCTGCTGTAACTGCTGATCATTTCCTGCGTGTGATGGTGTAATTTGCACAGTAACCACTGTGATGCTATGTGGAGAAAGATTGTGGGCCGCATACCTGTGCAATGCATATGTTAGGATTAAAATGCCACTTTCTGACAAACAGAATTAGATATATCAACTAAATACACTTGCATGTTTACAGAATATTAATATTTTTTTATTTCACATGAAGATTTAGAAAGCTTTTTTTTGTAAAATCTGAAAAAGAAAATAGAAAATCAATAAGCAAACAATAGGAAAAATAACAGGAGGAAAATTGAATGGGGAAGCAAAATCACATCACACAAAGGTTTACAGATGAGCTTAATCCCATTAATGTTGCATAAAACTTGGTAACCATGTGTGTTTCTATCATCCTCTTGTGGGAAGGTGCAAAGAATATATGACTGCACAGTATTAATTTGGGACTCAACTTTGATGTTTCATCACAAACAAACCTAAATTCCCAACCCACACACAAGAATGTAAACACAATTTAAAAAAAAACTCCACAAACAAGGAGGGAGAGTCATCCCAGGAATTTATGATTAAATGGCCTGGAATCTCCCTTTTGTGGAAAGCAGAGCATTGGAAGTATATGAGCATGAAGACACAGTGGATTCTGGTAAATCCAAGGCCCTAAGCACATTGTTTGGATTCATTCTGCCAGATTCTATAGCGCATTTGTTCCTTTTACAGCATTTTGTCATGTTTGCTGCATATTATTGCTACATATGCATTTCGTACTGTATATTTATAGGAAGTAGTCGGAATCCCATTGTTTGAAATTTATAAATGGAGCAAACAGAATATTAAGAAATATAGCATAAGAATCTTGTATGTGTTAGTAATGACTTAGGACTATTTTACATTATCTTTCTGTGTGGTGTTTTATTAACAGTGGTCAGTTATTAGCACTGTTGGAGTACTTTATTTGATGGGTCTGTAGAATGTTTTCAGTAGAAGTAAACAGATCGATTCTTTGCTTATAGAAAAGTGTGTGTTGGCAGATATAAAGAGGACATCTGGCTTTTCTTAGGAGGGGAATAACCCATCTGGCTTTTTACAGTGGAGCAGCTATGATACTATAAGAAAAAAAAAAAAAGGTACATGAGGCAAATCGCTTTCCTGATTTGCTGTTGTGAATAATATTGATGGCTATTTCATAATTTTTAAATGATACTGTTGAAATGTTGCAGCTGCTTTGCAGCCGACACAGATTTCTTTTTATCACAATGCTTCTGTTGCAGCATTTTAAATGAGACTTCAGAAATATATACCACCTATCAAGAAAGATATTGTATCGATAGATAAAATAACATTTCATTAGGCCAGTTTCAGGTCCCACTGAATTTCCTGTTATTATTTTACAGGACTGAATTTGATCTTTTGTGATGTTGAGCCCCACTGCCTTGACTCCCCTCCCTTATTAACTTCTTGAAGAAAAGAGATAAGGTACCATCAAGTTTCTAGCAATTATTTTTATAAAGCAATATGATCGATTTACTTTATAGCCTGTAATTTCAACACTGTTCTCTTAGTTAAAACTGATAACAGGTACTAAGTAGACTTGATCCAATTCAGGAATATTATCTGTGTAATTTTGTGCCTGGGAGGTACTGCTGCTCTCTGATACAGAGTATTAACTAAATAATGTGTTTCTGCAGCATTTAGAATTTGACCTCTAGCCACTTTTGTTCTGTTTACTGTTTAAAAACAAATGCTGCCTTTCTGCCGTCCATGTTTATGAACACCGCTTCTTGGACAGTTGGGTCAGAGGAAAAGGCTGTGTATGTCAAGGGGTATTATGCTGTCCCTAACAGGAAACTCTTCCCCTTAAAAGTCCCAAGCGAGACTGCGGCAGCTTGCTGCGGTCTTCCCGGAGAAGCAGGAGTCACAGGAAGTCTGCAGCGCTACTCCTAGTGCACGTAAACTCCCTGTCACAAGGCTTTAGTAGCAGCAGCAATGGGTATGTCTGGCTTGTGGAATATAGGGCATGGTGTGCTGTCTGGTTCAGCAAGGTTACTTCTAGGACAAAGGCTGTTTGTATTCTGCTTGGCCATACAATGTTCTTTGCTAGCAAGACATCTACATTTGGAAAACTAAACCAGAGATCCCCTTGGTTCATGCCACCTCAACATCTTTCAAATATTTTTCAAGAGCAGTATCTTTCAAAGTGTCTGGTTTTGGTTGTATTTCATCCAGCCGCACAGAGGCAACCTGCACCTGGATTCAAGAAATTACTGCATCAAGTCCTACGTGTCAAACTAGCCGTCATCAGTGGAACAACGTATTTTGATAGCTATGCAAAGAATGTTAAAGAATAAAAATTAAGATCCTAAAACTCATAAAAACTGGCCGGTTACATTCATCAGTTCTCTACCAACAGCTTGCTGCAAGTCCTTCAGGACAGCAGATGCCAAAGCAATTTAAATATGTATGTAGAAAATATCTCCATAAGGATTATTGCATTTTTGCCTGATTTGCACCCGCTTCTGGAATGGAAAATGAGACTCGCTCTCCATTTACTTAATAGTATATGGCACCATTCTACAAGAGAGCGAAGAAGCATCTCAACACCAGGATGTTAGAGAGGCAAAATGTACTGAGACGCATTGGAATTTCTTTTCTCCCTGGAGCTTTTAGTTACTAAAATTGCCCTAGAATACCTTTGGTATTTACAACAATCAATTTTTAATAACAGCAATATACACCCGAAAGGATTGAAAAGAAGAATGCGGGATTGCTGCAAGTCTCATCAAGATCTAACACAGATCTGGACCCATACTAGTTAAACATACTTGTTCTTCAAAACTCTCTTCAGGCAAAGTGACATATTTCTAGTGAGACTGTTCAGTCCACACCGAGAAAAATACATGTCCTGAGGAAAAACAAGATCCATCCAAAGTAATTGCTATGTGCTGCAGCTGGAGCTCTGTTTCTAGAAAATAGCTAAATATAAACATTCCTAACTGAATGGGTGGGAAGCCAAGACTGCCTTGCAGCAAAGATACCCACTAAATAGGATTACCTATTAACGAGCTAATCCACAAGACTTCATTCTGCCACAGCACTGAGAAAGAGATCAGAGAAATAAGCAATAGAGCTGCTTAAAGTACAATTATACCATTAATCGGACTTTTCTGAAAATGCCATTGTGGCATCTGGTATGAGTTATCTCTCACATTCCTAGACCAAGCTACTCCATATCCAACTCATGAGGTTACATTTTTTTAGCTGACAGTTGGGAACTCTGCAGACCCTCCCAGGGGACCTGTGACTCTAGCTGTTTTCTTCTGCTTGTTGCAGTGCCACTGGAGATAATGTGAGAAGGAAAGCTTATGGTCTGCACACACAGTTTCGGTGGTTGTGTCCCAGATGCAAGGTTGGAAAGGACACCGCAACCCTGATGATACATCTTTCCATAATCTTTGTACTTGTAGATCACTTCTCATTTTTCAGGTGAACTCTAGAATAGAAATCTAAAGTGTCACAACAATACTACAGCTGTGAAAATAGAATAAACCTTTCCTAGGAATACTTTATTTTTAAAAATAATTCTGCTTACAACTTGGAACTGTGACCAGGCTGTTTTTTGGCAGACTCAGTTGTTAAGTCCTACATGCTTCTGTAACATGTACTTCAGGCTCTTTTCTGGAGAAATGTAATTCTGCAGAGCTGGCACCTTAAATTCTGGACCAGATGCCTCAGATTTTCTGAGAGTTTTCATGGAGGTAGTACTTGAGTTTCCTGACCATAATTATGAATCTTTGCAGTAATGGAAGTCCTCTGTTCAGCTTCCCCATTAAGCTGAATTCTGATGCAGGAGATGATGGTAAGTTCAGTAAAAATAAGGTACCTCCATTTGACAGAGAATATTCCAATGCTAATTCTCTTCCGGCCAGTTCTCTCCCTGAACACTCAAGTCATGGTTTGCAGAAACCAACTTTTTTGTGTTTCTGTACACAAGAATATTGACCGATATTTTATAGGCTCATTTGTCAAACAACGTAAGCAGCCCTGAGAGACTGTTCTGACCAGTTTTAGCAGCCTGCCTTGAATTTAAGCTATGCATGACTTAGGAAGAAGGACCTTGTTAAATACATTCCAGTGGCGAGTTAACATTAGAAAACACACGTCTTCCATAGAATGTTAGCAAAAAAGCTACTAAGTCAGGGGGATTTTACTAAGAATAACTTGCTTGGCTCAAGTTATTAAGACTCTGCAGTGTGAACATAATAAAAGAGTTTTGGGTAAGGCATGACTCCCTCTAGCTCAGTCATCCCTATTTGTATGAGCTTCAAAATACTGAAAGAAGTAAAAATATTTTTACCAGAAAAATGAAGGAATCCAACTTTGACATGAAGCAGTTACTTCAAGACAGAATAATAAATAGAATATGTCTGTGACTGCAGTCAGATATTTTAAATAGACCTTCACTGGAAGAGCTTTCATTTGTGTTTTGGCCACATGTTCCTATGATGGACCTAACTCTGAAAGGAGGCTGCTCCAGGCCAATTGATGATATCAGTCCTTCTGTCCTGAATTAGATTCATTAGTGCATACAGTAAAACAGCTCTCGCTGCCTGTAGTCAAGAAATACGTTTAATAATCATTTTAATAAAAACTCAAGAGATGTCAGGTGAAACCAAACACAGATCTATCATATAATATTCAGTGAAGTACATACCTTGCACTCAAATTAAAACTGCTCTTTTGGTTATAGCCCACTTTAACATTCGCTTTTCTTTGAAATCTGGAGCCCTGCTCTGAGTTCATAAGAAATGCAAGAGCTTCGCTGTTGCTCCTCCTCAGAGGAGATGTATTTAAGAACGAGCTGCTCTGGGAATATCGTCTGGTTTATATCCTAGTGTGTTTTCTGACATGAAGGGAATTGATAGTAAATCTATTCAACTATCAAGACCAGAAATCAGCGCTCACTTCTAGTACTATCCTTTTTACATTTTTCAGAAGATTCAATGGTTAAAGTAACGATCCTTGTATATTTAAAAAAAAAAAAAAAGCCAAAACCATAAATGCTGCATCCCTGCTTGAGTGAGGGACATCCAAATTATTTATCTGTATACCAGGGTTTAGCTAGTTAAGAAGAATTTCTTCAACTGTAGGACTGAAATATATCTCAAAAAATTAGTTACCAGAAACAATATTTTCAACTGGCTGCTCCATCTCACAGACACAGCAATTCTCTCCTGTGGTTGAAGATGCTTTTCGTTCGGTTTTGCAGCTCGCATGACATCTTTTGATTTCTGGTCTAACTACATTCCTCATCTTCCATGGAAGTTCCCCTCTGTGGATGAGTCCACTAGCAAGTTTGCCTTCTTTACTCATAACACTTCATCCTTCTTAATTTCTTTTCACCTAATCATCAAAAAGCAGTTTGCAGATATTAATTTGCAGATTTGCCTCCTGGCAGTCTCCCAGTTTACAATTCATATTACCAGTTTAGAAACTGAGGCACGTAGAAGTTTAGTCACTGTAGCACTACAAAGAAAGTCTGTGTTTAATAGAACTCAAGCGGCTGTTTTTATTCTTATTTACATCAGCTTGTATATTTCTTTATTCTTTTGATAATTGTGGAAATTGGTCCTGTTTTCTATAAAAAGGAAGGCTTCCTGAATCACTCCATTTGCTGCTGGGGAGAGGAAGGCTTATTTGTGGAATTTTTTGAAGAGTTTGCCAGATAAGGCCCCAAGTCAAAGACAGGCATGCTATATTTATCTCTGATATGACTCTGAGTTGCAGTAGTGATGTTACAGTAGCAGTTAATTTGGTGCTTAGGGTTCAAACCAAGGTAAAAGGCAACTGGGTACTCAGTAATTTTGTATTATTAAATATTGGTTATGACATTTCCCTTCTTAAAAGGCTATCTGGGAAATACATCATAAGGAAACTCCTTTTTCTGGGGATTCTTGGTGTCAAGGTGTTGCTTCCATGTATCTTAGCACAGAGCAGTGTGTGTCTATCATGTTTTTGCAATCCAAAGTAAAAACACAGGTGGGGAGGAGGAATCCAAGTAGTATTTTGGTTCAAGTAAGATAATAATAAAATAATATATATATAAATAAAATAACTTCTTTCCAGTACTGGATGTTCAACAAAGCTCTGCTACTTTTAAATTAGAATTTGCTAAATTGTTCAATACAGCGGTACCATTGCAACAGGTGTGTCCTCTGCTTGACTAAAAAAACATTGCATGTAAGTCTGGGAAGTAAGTTAAGGAGCAGGTTAGATACCTGTCCTTACATGACACCAAGCTAGGTTAGAAAAAGAGTCCTCGAGCTCTTACCATGTGTGGTCAGACTACAACAAATTCAGATGAGATTACTCTAAGCATGGCAGCTAAAGTCACAAGTTGGTCTAAAGGTATAGATCACCTGATAGTTGAAGCATGAACTTTTCTTATTGCTCCCTGCTCTCAAGCTGCCTTTGTAATAAAAAAATCTCAGTGCTTAATTTCCATTTCCCCTGAGGAATGGCTGTCTTTTGGGGCTGTCTTTTTGCTGAATATCCTGGCTACTCCTAGCTCAGCATCTACCCTCGTGGTGGAAGCCAGGGTCTTGGGGAGAATGAGCCCTGCTGAAAACCCAGGCTTTGTAGTGGTGTCCTGCTTCAGCAAAGAGATTTGTGGGATTTTTTTTGTATCAATTAATGCATACAGGCATACACAGGTAAAGTGTGCTTATATTCTGTTGGTTATTTTCCAATCCTGTACTGGTATGAGCATGTATACACTGATCATATTACTTACACTTGGCCTTGTATTCCCTTAGCCGTAACATTTTAGCTACAGAAGCGTAACAAATGCGTTTATGATAGTTTCATCAATCTAGCTGTTTTGGAATAGTTATGACCTTCTGCTTGTCCCAGAAGACTGAGGGTTAAAGAGCAGCTTTTTGAAAACAACCCATAAATCATTCTCTTTGGCAACATTTTCAAAGTTTGATTTACTTTCTTTTTCTTGCTACATTACTCACAGCTGCTCCTAATGAAGCTCTTTAGTGACAGGAGAGTGGTAAGCAGCTGTGGGCGTGCTTTCATTCGCTTCAGTACTTTGCTTGTTGTTGAAGGTCCCCTACTGTCCTCCCGTGCTATTCCTCCAGCCCTCAGGAGCATTACAGTGCACACCGGCGCTGGGATGTTCAAAGTATGAGTACCCTCTGCTGGCATGTTTTTTTACTAGGCTCTGTCCTATAGCTCTTCCATCTGCTTGTATTAATGCGTAGTACATTATCCAGTTATCCTTATCTCCATATATTAATTTTGGAAATTTATTTCAGTAACAAAATTTTGTCTTTACTTAAAGTATTCATGATGAAAAGCTGTTTTCTTTCTTCCTTTCTCCTCATTAAAAAAAAAAAAAAGCATTTTATTGCATTAGTTCAGAAGTTTGGTGATGCCTTGCTACACTATGAAAGATGCCATTCAAAATAACGTGAGTCTTCAGACACAGAACACCATTAGGGATAGATGTCCCTTCAGAGGCATTTTTGTACTTCAGTAAGTTCTACTATTCTACCTAAATTTTATTTTTTTTCATCATAGTGGGACGCACGTAGGTCATTGTAAGTAATTTCTTTCCCTGCTTGGTGTTTAGATCCTTGACATAAATATTTGCCCCAACAATCAGTACTTGGACAAAACATATAATCATTTGTTTTTAAGTACTGATACACTTGATACCATGCAAGTTACATGCAACACTGATAGTTTGCAGGGATCACAGATTAACAGTGAGAGTCTTAAGGAAGAATCTGGCCCCAGAAATATAAGGTGGGAGGGGATGAGTATTGTCTTACTTTCTCCCAAGAAAGTAAATAGCAAAGAAGAATTGCTCTTCTGGAGATAAGACTGGGAAGAAAAAATTGTCATGGGCTAGAGGTAATATTTGGCTGGTGGATCCAGGCCCTGTTTAGTCACTCTTAGCTGGAACTGAGAGAGGAGATCCTGGGATCTGAGCCCTTTGGGGAGTCTTGAATGCAATGGGAAGTTAGCATAGCTGGAAGAAAGGAGTAGCTGCAACTCAAGATTAGAAATCCCCTGCAGAGCAAGGGAGAAGGAGACAGAGATTGTGCTGACTGTAGTTTGCCCCATATCTGGTTCTGACCGTTCCCTCTCATAAACGATTCGCTACATCTTTAGGAAAGAAAAGCCCAAGTTCCCTCTGGCCCTTAATTGTCCCGCTGTGCTTAACTCGCCTGCTGTCTACGCATCTGTGGCATATAGGAACCAACTGCCTTCTCTGGGGCCTCTCACAGATGTTTTGTAGGCTGCTTTATAACTGGACAGCTGCTGTAAGTTCATGGAAACCCACATAAAACCATGACAGTTGCTTTTAAAGCTACTTGAGTGACAGTTGTCTAAAGCAAAACCTGGTACCTCTGGTTTCTGTAAAACATCAGACCCATCTAGAACAATAAAGTTATCACTGAGCAAGCAACACAGAAGAGATTCTGAAATAACACTTTAGGCTGTACACCAAATAGTAAATGAATGTATTTATTTTCTGTGTTCATCTCAAATAGTCCTTTGGAGGTCTGAAGCAAAAGCAGATGGTGCTTGATAGGTGCTGGTCCTTTGGGACTCATTCCATAGCTTCACCACCCCACCCGTCAATTGGGTAACAACTGAACTGAAGAGAAAAACAACACAGTTTGATTTCCTTTCCTGTCCTTGACACCTGGGGGATCTCTGATGACTAGCGTGGCCCTGCTTGGATGTGTCACCTTACGAGACAGCAGTTCTTGAGTACAGCACCCTCCAGAGGGACTTGCATCAAAGAGGAATTCAGTTCCGAATGTCTCTGTTTCTGCTGGTTAGTATTGGCTATGAACGCTAAGCCATAGCTTTGCAACTTATACTGCAGCCCAAAATTGCATTGTATTCCCAATTTTGACAATAATAACCATTTTAAAATGCTTTGAAATCTACTTTTCTGGAGAAATGAGATGTGCTTGCTTTTCCCAATAGCTCTGTCAAAGTGTGAAATGTAGCTGTGAAATACTGGGTGGTTTACAAATCCGACACAGTAGTAAGAGTTTGCAAGTCTGCAGCTGTGTGATTATTGCAGATGGAGAAGGCTGTTAAACTAATGGATTTGGATTTTCGTTTCTCTTTCTTGGGGGGAAGTTGTACTGTTTGGTTTACTTTGCCTTGCTGCTCTAATTCATATTTAGAGCCAGACATCAAGTATAGCTTGCCTCAGCCCCTTTCTTCTTTCAGGAGTGATCCTGGATTCAAAATCTTAGCCATTAAAGTTGCAGGTTTCTGCCTTAAGATCATTGGGCTTCTTTTCTAGGGTCTTCTGATTTGAATGATTTGTTTTCAAGAGGCTTTATCTGTCTTTAATTGTGCTTTGTAAACTGAGTGGTCAGATCCAGCTGAGATCAAAAGGTTCCCATCAGATTAAGGGAGGTAGGTAAATAGCTATTCTGAGACCCCTTTCGAGATTCAGAGACACAGACAAAGCTGTGTCATTAGCAAAGCAGACAGTCGGTAGGATTTCTCTTCTCCAGCCCTAACTACTGCCCCTTTCACACTTGCATGTGGTTATCAAACAGGGGCCTTGTACCACATTATGATGCTAATATCTGATCCAGTATCCTGCTGTCATTTATGTTGGACAATTACAGACTACATGGAGTATGTTCATCTGAAGTACAGAAAAGAGAAATGGGAAATATCTGTTAAGGTCCAATAATGCATTTGTTAGCGGTTTGTCAGAAGAGGGTAGAAAAAAAATTTGGTGCATCTTGGCTTGACACTTTCTGAAACCTTCTTTCATCTCCCTCTTCCTTCTCATCCTCCCAAAGACGACCCTCACATCAAAGTGCTTTGACTGCAAAAATTTGCTAACTTGAAATACAATTCCATGATTCTCACATCTCCATCTCCAAAAGTCTCATCCAGATCACCTAAGCTGTTTCCTGAGCATATGCAGCGCCCCTTAAAGTAAATGAATACTGCAGATGTTCAGCAAATTTAGAGATTTGGATCAACCTGCACTTTTCTTGTTCACAACGTCGTGTCAACGGTACAGTCAATATTTATCATTCATTCTCAGCTATCAAAAGGTGGTCACAATATTTGCCCAACTTTTTAAAGTGATTGGAAATCTTTCAACGCTACATATTAAACAGCTTATTTTGCCGCATATGTGGTAATTGAAATATGTATAACTGCATTGCATATTGTCCAAGAGACTCGCATGATCGCCCTTACATTAAACAAGTATTCAACCAGGGCTTCGGCCAGGAGACAGAAAGCGTGTGTGTGTGTCTGGGAGAGGGTGGGGTGGAATATTCATGCCATTGAAAAGACTCATGTTGTTACTTAACAACTACATTAACCTCATGTCACAAGTCATGACCTTGTGCTGACCCTGGCTAGCAAAGCAGCACAGCTCTGAAGTACAAAACATGAAAGTGGGAGAAGTAAGTAGCAGAGGAGGAGAAAAGATGAGCTCTTCATGCAAGAGGCTTCCAAACCTATTCAGACAAAACGCCAAACAATAGCTGCAGCGGGGCTGTGCATAGGCCATCTCCACCCAGTCACTCACTCACTGTTGAAGTATTTTCATGGTGAGCCTTTCATAGCCAGCTGCAGACTGACGCGACCTTTAAACTGCGAGATTCCTTTTAATGTAAGGCACCCTGATAAAGCAAAGGGAAGAAGCCGGAGAGCATACAGACAGGAGCCTTTAGATCTCTTGTTTCTATCGTTTGCTTTGCAGTAGAGCCCTGTTTGCACAAGTGACTCCATTCAGAGATGAGCCTGGAAGCTCATCTCCGCCTGAATTTTGAAAATTCAGGGAAGGGAAAAACTTCACTTACAAAAGATGTTTTTTCCTTAGCTTTTTGGTCCCTGGAGTCTTTTTGGTAGCAGTGATGGGATTTACAAACCCTGCTCTGCAATGTCAATATCAGGAAATGGGCAAAGTGACCCCAATTTTGAGTGAGAAGGAAGGAGGTGGGATTGGATTGGAGAGCAGAACAAGGGCAGGAGAGCAACAGGAATTTGTTTTGCAGAGCAAGAACTGTTGCAAAAGTTCTGTGAGGCCTGTAAAAAGGTACTTTAAGGCAGGCTGGCAGGCTGAGTGAGGGCTGCGGAGAGAGTCGGTGGCATGATGAGAGATTTCTCTTGGTGAAGGGCTCTGGGGAGAAATACCAACTCACAGAAGCTCAGGCAAAGTGGTTTTCCCCCCTTTATTTTCTAACAGAGTAGCAACAAAAGTGGTGACACCACAGGATTGACAGGGGTGGCTGCCGTGAGCCTGTTGAGGAATTATTCACATGTTTTGCTGACCACATATTTTGGTCAGCAGGCACCTTACCGCTCGAGGAACTGCTAACCCATCTGACCGGTGGCTCATTTACTCTTGTTTGCCATCTCCAGCAGACGTCAGGACAGGGTGTTTCAGAGGAATTTCCATAAAGAGCCTTTCCAAAATAACCTACTTCAAAAAGAGGCTCTTGGTGCAAGCAGAGATTGGCTTCTGTTCTGAAGCTTGAGGTTTATGAAAATTGCTGTTTCTCTTTGATTTTCCAGTAGTAAATAATTATAGGTTTGACATCCTCAAGCTTTTAAGTATCATGAGTCAGGCACCCTACTATGAGCTGGTTCATAAAATTCTCACTAACCTAAAAATAATAAACACTGGGTTATTTTAGCTTTCTTCCTGGATTTGCACCCTTTAGGGTTACAGTTTTTGGTTTTTCTTCTTCAGCGGTTTAAAGTCTGCTCCTTATTACGAAGGCTGAGGACTGGATACATGCACAGGAGATCCCAGGAGTAGGGTCATTCAGAGGAGCCGGGCAACTCTCAAGGATTGCAACAAAATCCTGACAGCTAGCAAAGGAGGTCTGGCACAAAATCCTATACAGTAACCTTGTGCCAGGCCAGGAAGTTCCCAAATGTATATAGTCATATATTCTCAAAGGGGCTGTATCTTTTGTTTGATCTACAGGGGCCAGCACCAGATAGGCCTTCCCGTTTGACAACAGCCAGGCCAGGCCAGCTGTGCCACGGACCCCTCCCACTTCCCTCTGCGGATCCTGCATTCAGCTCAAGGCTGCTGGCCCAGCTCTCTGTTTACATGTTTCCAAATTCAAGGAGGAAAAGTGAATATCAAACAGACCTGCGCTCTTTTGAAGTGGCTAAAGGATGCTATCAGGTCGGGGGGGGGGGGGGGGGGGTTGTGCCTTTGAGGCTTGTTTGTCTTTCCCTGGTCCTTCTGTGCAGGCCTTTAACCGGCCATTTGAATCTTCAAAGCCTCCCTAATCCCAACCGTGCAGCTTCTTTGGAGCTGGCACCATTGCCAGGGCCGGGATGTTTTGTGTTGAATCACATTTCTGTGTGGTTTTGAGACATGGAAGTTTCTTTATTCTTTTGAAATAAATAATTGGACTGAAATTAGTTACTGTCCGACAGGAAGAAAATAAGGGATTTGTTTTGTTTTTCAAGTAGGAGGTTTCATCCCTCAGTGGTGAGCTTCCTTCTTTTATGTCAGCTGTAATGATTGCCGTTTGGAGAGCTTTTATCATACTTACACCTTAGTACGTGATGGCCTTAAAATGCATCCTGCTCTTTTTCCCAGCTTTAGCGCTTAACCACAAGCTTGCCGTGGCTTTAGGGCTGGAGCCTCAAATTATTGTCAGCGTCTGCCCTCTACTGCTAAACAGTTGAAATTGCTACTTGAACACATGAAATCGTGTTGAAAAGGAGAAACTCAAAGCACCTGGGATTTTTTGTGTTTTATTTTAGGCCCATCTCACTTTGCCAAATCTCTTTTAATGTTAAATATCTTCCCTTTTATAAATGAAAGAAATTATTTTGCTAATTAGAAAGTAGCGAGGAAAATCAAATTTTGAAACTCCAAATTCTTGAAGAAGTTACAGTTTTGAATATCAATATTAGAAAAAACAACAATAAAAATATTTTCAGTTCATTACTAAGAGCTTTTTTTATCCAGCATCTCACTCATCGAGTCTGTTTGACTCGAGAACTGGACTAAAAGTAGCTCAGACATAGAATCATAGAATCATAGAATAATTTAGTTTGGAAAAGACCCTTAAGATCATCGAGTCCAACCGTTAACCCAGCACTGCCAAGGCCACCACTGAACCATGTCCCTAAGCACCACATCTCCCCAGCTTTTAAATCCCTCCGGGGATGGGGACCCAGCCCCTGCCCTGGGCAGCCTGGGCCAGTGCATACAACACAAAGTTGTGCTCTGGCTATATGCAACCAGCAAAAGGTTGAAATACCCTTACTTTGAGTCCACGTACTGTTGTGTTGTGCTATCTGCAAAATTAAAAAAAAGTTACAGTTAGTTTAAAAAAAATAGTTTGAAAACCGAAATAATCAACAATGTCTCTCAAGAAAAAAAAAAAAAGAAGACAAAAAAAATTCTGGACATTTTTCTAAGTTTCATTTTCCCCATTTGTTTTTCACTTTAAAAATATCAGAAATATCAATTCTGTTCGTATGAACCACCTTAGGTATTTTTGTTTTCTAGACAGCTGCAGAACTGCTATTTTTGTTTGTAGGTCCATTAGTTATGCCCTAAATGGAAAGCAGCAGAAATTTTGCATTCTTTAGTATTCTAGTCAGTGAGTCCAGGTAACCGTGAAAGGCGGCAGGGTTGAAGTTTTAGAAAGAGATAGATCATTTAGTACCTTATTGCAATCAACCTTTTGGTTCTCATATCTGATAGGCCCGGTCAGGGCAAAGCTGGCTTTCAGCTCTCTTTGTGCTCTGGCTTCTGGAGCTTGCCTGATTTGTGGAGAAACCTGCTTTAGATCTGGCAACTCAAAATGACCCCCTGAAAGCCATTCTCAGCCCAAACGATCTATTTATCTCACTGTGGCAAGACAAAATTTTCATGCCTGGCCAAATCCCTTTGCTTGGGAAGTTGCATGTGAACATGGTTCCTTCATAGAACGGGAATCACCCTCCTTTGAGAAAACGCCCTTTGAAAGAATCACCTTGCATTTGGCTCTTTAGAGCTTAAGTAGTGCAGCATATATGGCCTGGAATACAGCCCGGAACAACAGGTCTCTGCCTTCTAGAAGATCTTTCTTCTTTGATCTTCATCTTCCGGATGCCTTGGGCACTGCTGCAGAGTTTATAGTACAGCAACAGGGGGGAAAGCATCTTTCTCTCCTCTGGTAAAATCAGTTTCCACATCCCTTTCCAGAGTTTCCCCTGTTGTTAAAAATCTATGATGTTGGGTACCACTCAGATGATTTTCATGTGGGAACGATTTTATAAAGGTTTAGAGACTTGGTGATTGCACAGGGTGTCTATGACAGATATAGTCTGCAAGATTCAGATATTAAAATGGTCAGAAATCTTAATGAGACCTGTATGTTCTGGTATGCTTTGTTCTTAGGTTTTGGTGCACGATGCTTAGGACAAATGATTGGAAGCAGCCTGAGATGGCCTGGCCCATCTTCCCTGGACTGCATGGGCTGACCTATATTGAATCCTGCAAAAAAAATATCTTCTGCAGATTGCTAGATTTCATACTTGCCTAGTTGTAAAGAGTGGGCAGAGATTAGAGAGTAATCTTTAATTGGATGCCTTTTAAGGGTGCAAAAATGTTGTGTGAATTTTTTTTCCTTCTAAGTATTGTCTTATGCCAAAATATTCTCCTTCCCTATCTCCTGTAATTTGTCATAAAATTGTTATCCTAGTCTTAGGGACATGGTGATAATTTCCATGACAACACAGAAGGATTCCAGAAACAAAGATTTCTGACTAAATATATGAAGGTTGTCAAAAAGCACAACTGCAAGAATTCTGCCTACCCACTGTAAATAACAGACAGAAAAGTTAACATTACACGATCTCATCTTTTGAAACTGAAATTTTCTTAACACCATGTTGATTTACTTAATGTTGGATTTTTTTAACTTGGGTGAAGAAGCATTTCTCCAAACAATAGCAATACGCCCTTACTATGCAGATCCACAAAGCCTTGCTGTGTGTCATAATCTTAAATTGGTCCTGATTCCATGTAAAAGTACAGGGAACAAATACCCACAGAACTGAGGCTTTATGAAAAGTTGGCTAGAAATAATTCAAACACTTCTAATCCAACAATTTGATCCAAAAGTAAAACTGTGCTTAGATCTTAGCCTGCAGTTTAAATCTCTCCGTAATAAGTCCTAATGCATCGCATTCGGAAATGTTCAAAAGTAGAGAGATTTTGACCCTGAGCTGTCATTTCTGACATTTCTGTATTGACTGATCTACCTTTGGCGGAATACCCAGTTGCCCTGACATCAAATGGGTTTTCCCCCATAGTTATAGTGATTTTCTGGGATTTTAACCATCATTCTCTATTATATGAACACCGACATCATGCTTGATGCGTTCTGAGACAGGGATCGGGACAAACCCTGGCTTCGGCAGGTAGCAGCTTAAAAACAGAATAAGTCACTGTGCCTTGCCCAGGGGCGGTATCAGGGTCAATGACACACAAAACGGTTATTCTTTGCACTGTAGTTCCAGTGTTGGGTAAGGAGCTAACTTTTTAATAAATTTGTTTATGGGTTTAGAAAAGCTCTCACTGAAAGTGATCTTGATGTCATTCTCTGTGTCCTGCACCCACACATTGCAGTGACTAACAGTTTCTAATTCATGCTAACAGTTTCTCAGAGGAAAATGGAAATGGCTGGCCCTTCATACTGCGTTGCTCTTTTATTGTGGTTCCTCTTTATGTATCAAGAAGCAATGCAATTGAACCTGCCATGTGCTGTTCCTTGGAGAGAATTGGCTGTTCCTACCTTTCTGCTGGCTTGATAAATGCTCCATTTGCATGGAAAATAATGCAAATCAGTTGTTGAATTTTTGCCTTACTTAATTGCAAAGCTGGTTACTGTTCTGTGTAAACAAGTTGATGGTGTTTTGTTTGCTGACAGAAAAAAAAAAAGACTTGGGACAGTTTATATTTGGCAATGCTTATTTTTTGTGGGTGGCTTATGGCCTGATCCTGATGGAGACATTTGGTTTCTATTGTATGCTCAAAAATAACAAGATTTTAGAAAAAAATTCTGAATCTTCTTGGTGTGAAGTGTTTGATTCAGCTCTGATTCCCTGATTCTTCTTCTGTTATATTAATAAAACCTGAAGTAGCCGATGAAAACAGATGAATTGCATATTGGCATCCAGCAGCTTTGGTTCTCTGTTTTTCAAAACTTTCTGTTGCTACTTAAGTCACTCAAAGGCTGTGAAATGCCACAGTGCTGTACTGGTGAAATTTCATTTATTTCACCTTTCTTTATAGAGGTATAAATGATTATAAAAGGTGGAGGGAAGGGGACTTCTGCACGTTAGGTTTCTCTGTGTCAAGTCTTGCACTTGTCTTTCAGAGAAAGTCCAGAAACTGCGTATCTTTGTATAAGGCAGCATCCAGCAACACCGTCCTTCTGTCTACAGCAAAGCAAAAGAATAATGCTCAGGTTTGGGGATGAAGGGAAAAAATACCTGAAAAGGGTTGGAGGCACGTGCTGCGCTATGTGAAGTACTGGCCTTTGCCAAGTAATGTCCGGTTCTCCTGAATCAGTTCCCAGCCTTTCCTTGTTTGTTTTCGTAGTGTGCCTCAGGATGCTTTGCTGTATTGCCTCTAATAAGACTTTTCACAGAGTTTCTTTGGAGGTGTTTGCCACATTCCAGGGCATTATGCAATAAGAAACATACTCATTTTCCCCGCAGCCTTTGTGTATGTGTGAGAATGCTGGTACCGTGTGTAAATTAATGAGATTAGCATCTCCTGGTTATCCCAGTCATGCACAGGGATGGTAACTGGGCATCCCTCTATTTACGTGCTTCAGGAACCGATCCGAAGAGAAACACCTCTGCAGTACTTTTATAAAGAATCATGTTTTCCCCTCACCCAGGTGCTTTCACTCTTCGACAGCATTTGTCCTGATGAGTTTTGCGTGAAATATATTTTCCTCCTAAACCCTGAGAACATTAAATTCACATCTAGTAGATCTCTGGAAAAAAACTTTTCAAGATCTTCAGCTCTCATTGAAATGACATTAGGACTAAACCCACTATCTTTTCAGCCCCCTGAGACAGCTAGCTCCCTGTCATACTCTGTTTTCATTCACATTTATCCAGCGATCCCTGAAGTGACAGTAGTGGCTTGTGCAGGCACCTGAGCTGGCTGTGATACTAACCCACGCCCTGTCCCCGCATTAAGCTGTCGTCCAAATTAGTTGGTCCTTTAAGCTTGCACCGGCTAGGCTGTTGGAGAGGGGAATTCAAGCTCAAGTGCTACACACAGTGGGGATGTAGCAGCTCAAGTTGTAATAGCTCATCAGCTGCTAATTCAATAGAGTTGCTAATCCAGTCTTTCTGTCAGCTAATCAAATCACGCTGTGTATCTTGAGTGGTTTTTGATGGCGACTGCTCATTTTCAAGCTAACTGTTGCTGTGAAAACAAGCATTTGAATTCTGACAATTCATGCAGGTGAGATAACAGGTAGCATTACTCCTTCACCCTTCAAGATGCTATCATCTTATGTAGCTAGAGAAGTTTTAATGAGAATGTGATTTTGGGGAAAAAAGAAATCCATCTTTTCTTAGGACAGACTCTTAAATTGGATCAGCTTCTCGGATTTTCAGTGATCCAGAGGACATTGGCTTAGCCTCGTGACTCCTTTTCATTCCGTAATAGCTTGTGGTATTTTAGTGATAGGGAACTGTGGGGAGCTACATAAGCCTTGTCATTCTGGGCCAAAAATATTTTCACAAGAAGTGACTCCTGCCAGAGAATTGGTTCTCTTAAGTCGCAGACTCTGGCCTCAAAGTGTTGTGGAATGCCATGAGTTCTAAATGCAGGAGGAAAAACATATTTACAGGCAGAGTTCTCATTTGATTATATCAGTAGGGACGCCGAGTAATATAAATAAATGAATTTAAAGAACAGACTGTATTTAGCTCTAATTAAAGGAAGATTTCAAAATTTGCCAGATTAAGTAAATACTATATTAGCTCTCTGTCTGTTATAACCATGGACAAACTAGTTTATTTGGAAGCTAAATTGTTTTCTGGAGACGCATAAAAAGATAGTGTGTTCTACATGTTATTTTACCATAGAAAGTTTTGGATGAGCAAAATGCTACTTTTGCCCAAATTAAGGGCTCAAATGACGCTCTGCAGTCTGTGACGGCTTTTCTACGCTAGGTAGGAATTGCCCCTCAGTGACTGTAGTTATATAGCTCCCAAAAGCACTACGCCTAATGCAAGTGAAAACTTGTAGGAACTGCTGTAGGAAGGTACACCTGCAGCTGACTTTGCTCCTGACGTCTCAAACAAGAGAGACCCTTAACCATGGGGTGATTTGATAGGAAAAAAAAGACAAATATGATGTAAACAAATGGGCTCCAGTAGTTGTACCCCTCATCGGGCACTGGCGCTGCCACTGTGACAACTCATTAGTACACCCCTGGCTGAGCGGTTTCGTGCCACTGGAAGAGGCACTGGGGGCTTTGGGTGCCCAGTCTTGGACCATCCGTTGTCGCGGGTGTTATTTGTCTCATTTGTGTTACTCAAAGAGGCAAAGGTAAGCCTTAAAATATGTGGGCTAATGTGATAATAAGATATCACAATGCAATACCTACTTCAGTTGAAAATTTAATCAAAAAATCATAATCCCTTCATAAAAGGAATTAACAAAGCCTCTCATTTTGCCTTTGCAGTAGAAGTTCACGCTATGCACAGCAAAGGCTGTTGCAAGAAGGGAGAGAGGGGAGACGAGGGGAGAGAGTTCATTGCTTCACAGTAGGTATTTGCCATACCAGATAGTTGTCCAGACTCTCCTTGTAGTATCTTTTATACAAGGCTTTTATATGTATTGTATAAGGTTGATACATATGATGTTTCCATATAAGGGAAAAATAGCTTTTCTCTGAGGCACAATTCATCTCACCCTGGCAGAGATATTTCCAGATGTCTAGGATGAGATGAAGTGTGCCCTTCAAGTACTCATTTCTCTTAGTTGTAGAAGGAAGTTGGAAAACTAGCCGTCAGGTATTTATGTCTACTCTGTAGATATTCAAAGTTGATGAGGTTAATCTAGGCTGTGTACTCTTCAGGGATGTCAACAGATATCCGTCTGTCCAACTCTTTACCGATTTACAAATACAGAACATTCTCACGGCATATTTTCTTTAATGCAAATGAATAATTTCAATCAACTGTTACAGTCTTAGAAATAATTTAGGGAGCTTTCATCATTTATGCATGGCTGTAGTGCCACTCAGAAATATGTTAGAAAAAGACAAAGGAGACAATTTAAAATTTGGGAGAAATCCAAGGAATTCAGTAAGAAATCTCATGGGGGATCCCTGAGTCTAATTACTTCGCTTGTATTTTCCCTGTAATTTATGGCACCCTGTACAAGCGTTAATCATTCTGCCGTGTTCCAGCAGACTGACGGAATAGATATTAAAACCCATCCAGCTTTCGGAATATATGCAGTTTCTCCCTCCCCACTCCTCCCTTTCTTTCCATGTTATTTCTTCAAAATTAGAAAGCCTAATGCTAACTCTGAGCTGAAGATTGAGCCTTTTCACAGTTTGGTCACGTCTCCTGCCTTCCTTTGGTTTGTGAAGCGTACCGTCAGTCCTCCACAGATTTGGTGGCTTTATTTTGTCAAAGTCTTCATTTTAAGGTGAGGAAGCAAAGGTTTTTGAAGGAAATGTACTATCACTGGCTCTGAAACTTTCCAGTGTTAGGTTCTAAAACAAGACTTTTATCAAATACTGTTGGTTTCCCTTGCTGTCTGCAGTGGGACTATTTTATTTGAAGTGATGCGTGATGTTCATGTGTGATTTTCCAGGTGTTATGGCTGACAACTGCAGATAAAGAGGATCACCTTCTAAGGCCTACAGAGAGCAGTTAATTAGGTGCTGGGTGCCAAGGACTGCAGTTTAAGGGCAACTCCTGTCCTGTAGGATAACAGAACTGTTAGTGTGGAAGTATAGGAGTGATCCATGAAGGGTCCATGCCATACACACCTGATGACCTGGCCCTAGGCAAGAGGAGTAACGAGGTCCTAGTGCCCACACACATTAGGCACGTATTCCAGCATGGGTTATTCAGCTCAGAAGAGGAGACAAGAGATGGTAAATGAGTGGTTTACAAAAAAGCCAGGCTAAACAGAGCTCAGCTTCCTGCACTAGATTGTGCAAAACCACTGTGGAGAAACTTGATGACGGAAAGCCGGGATAGAAAAATAACTCTCTTTTACGTTTGGAAACAAGCAGGCTCACATTGTTCGTAAGCAGGAACATCTTTGATTGGTTACCAGTAGGTGTCATTGCAGGTTTGCAGACGGTGGGAATTCACTGGGGCCCCAGCACTTGTGACACGCACCCAGGCCATGGCCATGCTTCTTGGATAGGCCTGCACTAAAGGAACCTCTGCAGCATCCCAGCTTCATGCTGCAGCTTTGGGGTGGTGCAGAAGAAAATCCTGTTTTATTCCTCATCTATCATTTTGAGTTGAATTTTTCTCTGTTAGGATCAGTCATCCTTATTCCAACCGTTTCTTTTCAGCCATAGTGGCCAACTCCTCTTTCCTGTGTATTTAAAACCCTTGGAGTCAATCTGCCCAGGATGGAAAACTTTGATATTAAAGTGAAAAATAGTATGGGGATGAATGCTGTGCAACAGTTCAGCATAAAAGATTAGGATATGCCCTTCTCCCACTTACTTTAGGACTTGTTCCTTCCAAGAAGAAAGAAAGTCTCTCACGCCTTGTTCTCCTGTCTTGCACATTGTGTGGTTGATCCGTCTTGAGATATTTGAGTGAAAAGTGCTGCTAAACGATAGTGGCGAAATTTGCACTGTATTGCAAAAGTACAAAGTGGAGAGAAACGGCCAAGATTTTTTATTTGTATAGGGAAATGTGGTGTGCTTTGCCACACGTTTTACTGTATTCTGTGACAGAGATTGTTGGAGGAGGGTACTTAACTTTTGGCTCTGTATGTGCCAGGTCACTGGAAGGGACCTCCTTGGACACAGAGAACATCTCCAACTATTTTAAAGCTGTCTCGTACAGTCCCTAAGGGGCAAACCTCCTCTTAAAACCAGTTAAAGTGGTTGTTCCCCATTGGAAGGCTCTTCCAGAACTTCACCTGCTCCCATGGATAGAAACCAGCTTCTAATTCCCAGACTACTGGGAATTCACAGCCACTTTCTTCAGTAATTCCTGCTCAATGTTGTTCCTTAGCTAACCAATTTTTCTGCACCGCTCTAATGGGTGTGTAGTGAGTAACTTTGTCTCTTCTCGGTATACTTTCCGCAAGCCCAAATAGGGCACCTTTGTGAAGGCCTGCCTGTACAATGAAAATGCAATTTCCCCGAGTTTCCCAAGTCGCCACTGACCGACAAAATCTCGGATTTCAAAGAAGTCCAGACGTATTTGACTGTCTAGAGACCTGATCTTGAAAAATGACCTTTTTATTGTTGCTGCATTGTTCTTTGGGTGGATCAATTTTCTGACTCCGTTCCCAGGTTCCCCAGTGACTGCAGAAATGTTTGTTTCAGCACGCTTGAGAGAAGCAGCCTGGGGGGCAAGAACAAAAAGATGGAGGCTCTAGCGCGGGCACAGGAGCTGTGTATGTAGCCGTACCACCAAACATCAAATCACATCTCAGCTAATATTTCCGTGTATAATGCGCTATGCCATG
The DNA here is from genome assembly GCF_047370975.1 of Nipponia nippon. Lineage (NCBI taxonomy): Eukaryota > Metazoa > Chordata > Aves > Pelecaniformes > Threskiornithidae > Nipponia > Nipponia nippon. Next base: position 2,586,322 of record NW_028262313.1, read on the forward strand.
TGGACATAAAAACACATTTGTAGCCTGCTCCAGGATCTTCGGAGGTCAGAGATATAAAAATATAATCACAGCTTCAGCCTCCTCTGACACGACAGGTTTCCTACCCTCAGTAATTCCTCTGCCTGCACCAGTCCTGTAATGAATATGGGTGACCAGGGCTGTGTGCAGTACTCGGGGGAAGGTCTCGGGCAGCCCGTGGACAGTGCCACTCATAGGCCCAGCCTTTGCTGTAATTATTTTGCCCAACACATCCTCAGGTCACATTTCCTGTTTCGCAGCTGCAACACGCTGATATGCATACATGCTACTGTAATATACTTCGGCCTTTCTCTTCCTGTGTTTCTTCTGACTGACTAGAAGAGAAATTCTTGTTCTCGGTCCCTAGGCGTTTGCTCTTGCATCCTATTACTATGATTCAATTCCCCAGAGGAATGTCATTCTTCCTGTGGGCCACTCTGATCCTCCTGTATATTGATGGTGCCTGCCAGCTTTACATCATCAGCAAGTTTTACTTGCATGTTCTGATGTTTTGTGCCAGGGTCATTCATAAAAATATATAACAAGATTGGTTCCAAGTCTGATTTTTCATAAATTCTAGTACTTGGCCCATACCAGTCCAATCCTTTTCAGTCCATTCTGTTATCATTTGTCTTTTAAATAGTTTTCTATATCTACAGCGAAATCCTTATACCAAACCTTGCTTTCTGTGGTTTAACTACTAATTTCCCAGCTGATATTTTGCCAAATTCTACACTGATGTCCATATAGCCTAGATCAATTCTATGTCCATGGACATCTGGTGAACAGCCATCCTCTTTCATTAAATCCCCAGATACTTATTTAGATGCCTGAGTGGGGGCAGCTAAAGCACATAGTTTGGGACTTTGGTAGTGGAAAATGTTGGCCCTAAAGTCTGGTACAAAGTATACCCCTCCACACAGCCCTTCTGTCGCTCAAAAGTGGTACAAAATAAAACGGAGTTTTCAGTGACACATAACTGCCTCCACAGAGGATGTAGAGAGGCTGTTAAAGAAATGAGGTACAAATGAAGAACTGAGAATAATCATTTATTATATATTAACTGGCTTAGTAAAATGCAAAACTAACTTGCTCTTATCCTTTCTTTAAAACCTAATCTAGCCTAGAACACCAATTCCCAGACTTGTGGGACTGTAGACTGCCGTTAGCCATAAAGAAATGGCTGCAGATTGCCATGCACCCGCCCGGCATTTTCAGCTGAAAATTTGAAAAAGACAATGTGGTTCTGCAGGGCAACTGCAGGTCTTTTATCATGGCCTTGTAAACTGTCAGTGATCGGGGAACCACAGCTATAGCACTAGACAAAGTTCAAGCTCCTTCTCCCAGCTGCTTAGAATTGAGGTTAAAGTATATCTTCCTTAAAAGAGGCTAGAATTTCAAGGCAAAAAAGTTATTCAACAAGCTGATCCATTGAAATCAAATGGAAAATCTCATGCATACGGAAGTACTAGTGTTAGAAAAACAGGTTTACAGTGGCAAGGCTTTTTTTTTTGCTCTACATTTGCTTGAAATATGCTGGTACTAAATTCATATTTTGTTTTTAAAATTTTTGGACTTCATAAAACTCACGTAATGGACCCAGGCCGAGTGGCTCCTTATAGTTCATTTTATTTCCTGCTCCTTACTTTACAGGTAGTGATGATATCTTTATTGGGGCATCGGGACTTACTGGAACATTGGAAGGTAAACTGGGCATTGATAGTCAGAAGAGCACTCAAAGATCTTGATGCTTATGTAGCTGCCATCATCGTTAGAAACAACAGTAAAGCGTAGGGAGGGAAACACACTAAAGAAGGAACATAACCATAAAACTGAATTTAAATAGTATGACCTGAATTTTCCATGACTGGTTTCCTCAGTATGTCTTTAATTGCTTTTATGCCCTGCTAAATAACTGGACTAGAGAGTCCTGTTTATTTTTATGTGATAGCTCTTTCTTACACCTGGATTTCTGGGCATGCACCGCAGTGGCGTAGCTACTGCCACCACTGATGTTATAATAAATGAACATGCTTTGGCGAGCTTAGATGTTTACCGAACACTGTGTCTGTCACATCTCCAGTTCACAGCACAGTAAGTGTGCAGCAATTGTAAAGGCTGCTCATACCATAGAGCATTTATTAAACACTGCTTGAACTTTAAAGGCAGGGAGATGATACTGCTGATGAATTCAGGCTTTGTTTTGCTCACTGAATTCTTGTGGTAAGATTATTTACTTTTTTGTGCTATTCAAAAGCAGTGGGGAGGTAATTCTTTTTCTGTGTATTTCTCCAATGATGTTGAGCAGTGCTGTAGGATTATATGGGTTGCGCTTTGTTAATTATGACCACTTAGAAAAAAATCACATTGCATTGTTTCTGTGCCGAGTGGGTGAGCGTATGAGCATTTCCAGAACAAATACCCAGCTGTATAACTCTAAGGGCATGTCCACAGCACACAATAGAGTGTGGGGCAGCGAGTCCTCAGTTAATGCCGACCAAACCAGATCCAAAACTGGAAGCAGCAGGGCTGTGTTAGCATAGTGCTACATTTTTGCAGTTAAGCAGGGATTATTAGCGAGAACACAGCTTTGTGCTAACAGAGCTATGCTGCTTTCAGGTCTGGGGTCTGGTATGGCGGCGCGGGCAATCGCTGTGCTATCTGGATGTACCGGCATGGCCAGTGGTAGGTAGCTCACAACCTTCTGTACCATGCCAGAAGGTACTGGTGCATCTATAAATAATCTATTTTGTTGTTGCTGCAATATCATATTTGTTTTATGATAGTCTGGTAGCCCAGGGGTGGATCAGGACTCCCACGTGCATCGTAGTAGTGTGATGCTGCACAACAGGGTAACTGATATCCTAAAGACATCAGCTCTTGTGCCAGGATGAATCTCACTGGGCTATTCCTGGAAAGTGAATGCAAAACATCCATGAGGAGTTTAAAGGAAATCAAAGAGCCACTAAACATGCAGAGCTTTTGTTCACACAACTCTCAAAACTTTCCGTGTGACTTAATGGAGACAACCAGTAGATGCAAAGACTACCTCTGCAAAGCTTTCTCTGCAATTGCAGAGGTAGCCTGGGCTTTGAAAAGATGGCTGTCCTACTTTGTCTGCATATGTGAGACTACCTTCCCAGCCTCAGAAATGGTTTTTGCTGTGGGTGATTTTTAGGCTGGGTTGAATCCTCAGCTAATAAAAACTGACAGCTGGCTTTCTTTTGATCCGCAAGACTCTCATGGTGCTATGACAATTTACACCACTTGAAAATGTGGCTTAGGCGCATATAAAAAAAAAATCCCAGCTGCTTGATGTGGAGCCTGCACAGAGCATTTGCAACAGGAAACCCTGTGTCAAAACAGTTATGTTCCAGATCCGTCCCTTGGAGAATATTCACAAGGTGAAGGGGAGGCAGGCTGCCAAGCCTGACCTTGTTTTAATTCAGCTCCCTGTGAGACATCAATCTGGGTTTCTACTTCTGGGATTCACTTTCCTTCGAAACAGTTGTTCATTCCTAGGTTTACCCAGAAGCTACAGAGCTCTTGTAGCTTTTGTTTGTGATTAGGGAGCAAAGTTTAATCCCCACTTCCTGCTCTATTAATACCAAACCATCAGCTCTTCTCCACACAAGGGTGCAGCGACAGAATATTGAGAACAGTATGACACCTGGCTTACACGCAGGAGTTTTAATCAATAGATCTCAAAACGCTTTACAAAGGAAGGAAGTATCATTTTAATTTTACGGGAACCAAAGCACTGGGGTGGGACAACCTGAGCAACACCCTCCAGCGTTCTTGGTCCCTTAGGTTACATTAGGTCTTGCGCTAGCAGGAAAACATGCCCAAGAGACAGGGAGTGTGAAGATATGGGACTAGAGGAACTGGCAGTGTCCCACAAAGGACGTTTGAAAATACACATAGCTGGATTAAAGAAGAGACTTAAATTAGGATCTTACAGTTCAGTTCGAAGGCTGAAACTGCATGCTGAAAACTGCTAGGTCTAACCCAGGGGATTTTCCTGTGGCCCATTTTAGAAACAAAATGTTTGGAGCTGTGGGCAGGAGTTTGACCTTTTCCTAAATCATAAGAAATTGTTTTCATGTAGAACTCCTGAAAAGAGTTCTAGAGTCCTCCTCCTTGGAGGAGCCTGCATCTCCATCCTGAAAGCATTAGAACACACCTTTGCCTGACAGCCTTAAAATAGGATTTGTACCTATCAGCCCACAGAAGTGCTTGCTGACCAGCTTTTCTGCCTGTATCATTCACCACTCAAAATCTACTGTTAGTCGCTCTGTTATTTAAATCTTTCTGAACCCTGGTGACAAAGTGGCCTGAGGGTTTCCTGCCATGGAAGGAGTTTGTTTTCTTCATGCAGCTTAGGGGTGAGTGGTGTTGAGCAAGAGGGTTTGTCAGCTGATTCCCTTCAGACATTTGTTATCATTTGGTGGGAAGATGCAGAATTTACTATTCTCAGCAGCAGGCTGATCTACCAAATCTGTTTGTGCTACTCCCATCATTTCGGGAGGGGGGTGTCCTTATCTTTGCTGCTTGGGAGGAGCGTATTTGGCATAAACTGCAGGATTTACTGCATTGACGTGTAGCGCCCAGTTAGTGCACGCCAGGGGCTGCAGAGGTGACCCGGGGGGAGATGACCACGAAGTGCCACGCGCCTGTCACTAGCAGCTCTGACACCCGTGCCACACCCCACTGCACGCCAAAACATCAGCACGTGGGGCCCTTCCTCCGACGTATTTAAGAAAGAGAAGCAAGGAACTGGGGTGGACTGAGTGAAACCCAGGGTGAAAACAGGGAGGTCGAGTCTGTTGTGTTTGGCTTAAGGGGGAAGGGTAGTTTACTTACGTGTTTACTTAGGTAATTGTTTATGTTTTCTTTTTTTCTCAATCCCTGTATCAATGTTTAGAAATCTATGTTAACTGGCAAGGAATTAAATAAATAAAAATTCCCCAAATGGAAACTTTTGCCTGCAGCAGAGGAGGTGGAAACTACAAGGGAAACAGAAAAACATGTGATGCACTGATCTGTAGAAATATATTTTGACATCATGACAGTCATGAATGAGGGATTACTTTGTCCTTGTAGGAAGGCCTGCAAATGAAATCGAACTAGGCCAGTCTCTCTTTGGGTAAGGAGTGATCTGAGATCAGGTTGGTCCAAAAAATCAAATTAATTTGCAATCTGATAAGTTTTTAAATTGAAGTTTGCCGCATTGCATAGAGCCCTTTGGTGTACGAAACAGATCTGGTAGCATAGGAAAAAATCCACCCAGGCAGGAAAAATAAATATAGCAAGCAGTACCCCCAAAGGAGTCCCACCTCCTGAATTTGCAGGGTGGAGGAAGGACCGAAGCTGCCGTTTGTGCCTGGGCAGAGATACTGTGAGAAACTCAAGGCGCGTTTTGCAATGTAGCGTGGGAACTGTGCCCAGAGCAGAAGCACGCACACATGGGAGAAGCAGAGGCAGCCCGGAGCAGGAAGTCCTTAAAGTCACACACACTTCGCCTATGGCTCCACCACAGCCCTTCCAGCTGGGCTGAAGCTGCTTGAGAAACCATCCGTTTTATTTCTCCGGGTCCCTGTGTGTTTCTCTGGGTTTACTAGCTCGCCACTCCATGCTCCCCCTCATTTCTCGCCATCTCTCCCACACTTTGACCTCACACCATGAAACTGTCAGAGTGAGGAAACATTTTGAGCTGAAACATTCATTCCACATTACGTGATCCTAGATTAAAGGCAGGAAACATTTAACCCTTTGACAGCCTTCTCCCCTCATCCTGTGAAGCCTTGGTTTTAAAGCTCCTTGCAAACCATGTGTAAACAGTGGTGAGCAGTGATGCTTTGTAGATGTATATTCTTCCCTTACCAGTGGCTCTTACCAGCAGCCACAGCACAGGGATTGAGGGGTGTCTGGGCTTTGCAAACTGAACGTATTCTCTCAGCCCTATTCACAATTCTTGGTTCTTCCAGTGTCGAGACATATTTGCAGTGTGGGGAAAATGTGCATTGCCAAACATATAAAGAGATGAACCTTTGGCTCCATTTGTTTCGCTTCATTCCCCAGTGCGAGGTTCATAAGTGCAAATGGCTAAAATTAAAAATACAAAAATAGATAAAATGAGGAATCTCAACGATTAGCACTCAGGATTTAGAAACAAAACTTCTTGCTTTCTTTAAAGCTGCCTAATAAATCATGCTAGCAGAATAGCACTTACATAGAAAATGTATCATTTCACAGTCCTGACACAAATATGTATCCTGGGTTTTAAAAGCTGCTCTTTTGGCAGATTATGGCTCTCCTGAGAGCCAGTTACTGCTCTCCAGCACAGACTGGTGAACACTAGTCAGATATATTTGGTATTTGGTACTAGCTCTTGGACTCTGGACTTCCTAGGTGGTCTTGGCAGTTAAAAGGGTGGATAAGAATGGCAACTCAAACCCTCCGTTCATTGCTGGAGCTCTACCAGTATCTCCACTGAGACCAGCAATACTACTGTAGTCCTTTAGGAGAAGTGACTTTGGCATAGGCATAATGTAACCACGTGGGCTGGAATGTGATAAAGACGTGGAGTTTTCACCGCTGCTCTGAAAGGATGTAGATGGGAAACGCTAATGGCTCTCCAAGGCCTGGATTCTGGTTTTCCATTTAGCAGAGCACCTCCAGATGTGTAGTTCACAGAAACGTCATTTTGGTTCTGCCTCAGAGAACCCATGGTTTCCCAGTGGCCCCTTTTTGTGCACTTGGGAGGTTCTTCTCACAAATGTTGAACTCCCCCACCATCCCCAAATGGAGGGACTGGAGCACAGACTGTTGAGCCAGAATCGCCATCACCACTTTCTCTATATTCAGCACTGCCAGCAGCCTATTACCTTTCCCAGTGCTTGAGGGAGAGTCAATCTCTCTTACCAAAAATCAAATGCACACAGGAGCATAATTTAAAAATTTTATGCCTTTCTTTCGTTCCCCTATCCCACTGCTCTTTACTGACAGTCACAGAACTGCTGAGGTGTACGACAGCATACCTTGTTCTGCTAATTAAATAATGAAGACTCTTGTTAACTTGAAATAATAAACACCTTAGCTTATAGAGCATGAGTTCTAGTCCCCAACAAATGCAAAACCAGCTCAGACACCCATGATCCTCATCAAAAATAGGGAGGCAAGAGAATAGGCTGTTGCTCTCCAGTGTGATATTCCCGAGTTGTTTCTCTTTTTCATCATGGCATAGGAAAATATTGAGAGTTTTGAAATGAAATACAATGCAGAACGCTGTGAAGAGTGGTGGCTCCTGCAAGCACCTGGAAACCTGGATCACAGTCAAAAAGTGACATAATTCAACTCTCTTTGTGAGAGTTCAAAGGCTACATCAGAAAAAGCCCAACCCCTGCTTATCTGGTGAGCTTTCTAACCAGCAGAGAAGGTACAGCGTGTCTCCAGATTCAGCAAGCAAAACTAATATCTTTTCAACATGACCAGTTACTGATTGCTAGTGTTCTGCATTATTGCCCAGAAAGAAGAAAAATATTATCCTTAGGAACAGTCTCCACAATCATCCATAATAACAGCACAAGGCATGCATACTTTCACCCATCATATTTAGAAAATGTGCAGCTTCCCCTTGACCTGCTACAGAGGAGCCAGTAAGTGTCTGTGTGACGAGATCCAGAGGCTGTGTCTTGAAACCCATTTGGATAAAAAGGAAAATGTAAAAAATGTATCTTCTAAAGAAAAGAAGATTGGTGTGACAGCTCCTGAATGAATTGGATCCTAGGGTTTACAGAGCCTATCAGCTCATCTCTCAGCTGCATATTTGGTGTTTTTTCCATCTGTAGGAACCCACGCTGAAACACTATCATTTAGGATAAACGTTGTCCATTTTGTGATGGATAAAATTACTGTCACCAAAGGAGGCTGACAGATGAAAGGAGACGAGAACTGGATTTGCTGCATCGCTCTCCGTGCTCCTGTTTATTCCAAAATCTTCAATAATGGGCAAAAATCTGACAGAGCAGAAAATCACCAGCTGTTCTGAGCTCATCTACTGCTTGCACAGCTGCTTCGAGAAGAGAACTTGCTTGATTAAACTGAAGAAATTTCAGAGAAGAGCAGCAAAAACTTTACAAGAACTAAACAGGTTTAAGTAAGCAGTGACTACGCAACTCAAATGAGCTCAACATTGTAAGCACAAAACAAGGGAAGGGAATATTGGGCTAAGGCAGTGAGAGCACTTGGGGAGAAATGGCATGAATTCAAAGGTTTGTCTAAATGCAGAGTTGTACTGACTTCATTTAGATGTGCTTTAAAATGCTGTAGGTAAATAAGGTCAAAAGGCTAAGTAGACACTCTTCTCTTGCTATAAAACATGTTTGGAGTTAAAATATTTGGAAATAAATTTTAAACTAAACAGCAAAAAATATATTTCTAAGCCTAAGGAAGACGAGTTGCAGATGTTTTTGCTTGCTGAATTAAACAAGCACAAAGGCATGAATGGAGAGGACAAGGAAGGGCAGAGCCAGTGAGAATGGGGGTGAAAAGTTATCAAAGGAAGAGTCTTGCTTTGTTTCCAGAGGTGATAGATTGGCTTGTCTTTTCTAGCACCGTTGGCCCTGCTTTTGAGGATTTTAGAGTGAAACTGAAGATATTTATAACTGTTGATTTCATGGCTTTCCTGCGCTAGCCCCAAAGGAGACAGGGACAGCTTATAAGAACCCCAAAAATACATGAACAAGTAAGTACTAGCAAATATGTCATTATGTCCTGCTGCTCCAGGGTCATGTGCTGGCTCTGCAAACAGAGCTGCAGCTCTAGCAGAGTCAATGTGATTTTGACCCAAAGTCTTCTAGCTCGGCAGAGGGAAATCCAGCAGTAACAATAAGCTGCCAGTTTGTCCTGTAAAACAATGGGACAACTGTTTGCTGGTACAGACTAAGTTTCTTTCACCGTCTCAGAAAGTTACTCTTTCCTCTTCATTTGTACACCTGACATAAATCCTGTGAGTAGTCAGGTACCCTGGATACAAGTACTTCTGTCTGAGCTGTTCCTTAAAATCAAGATCCAAATTTTCCGTTTTGTTCCTATGTTTCAAGTGTAAATGTGGGATCCAAACAACTCTGAGTTTAAGGCATCCGGAATCAAGATCGGAATTCAGATGTTAAGATTTAAGCCATCCCTACCGCAAATGCAGGCAATCCCTTTATTTCTCATTGGTGATTCTCTCCTGTGGATGCTGAAGTGCATGGCAAATACGTGTCACTATCCTTCCTCTTACTTTCGGATACAGTTAACTTCGATTAAGAGATCTGGCCAAGATCATCAAGCAAGTCACAGGAAAAGTTAAAAATGGAGCCTGATTTTCCCGTCTCCCAGGTCACGCTGTATTTCCACAGGGAACCACTGGAAACGTGTGAGAAATGCAACTGGCAGAAATACTGCAGAAAATAAACATTTACAGATATCTTCGATAACTCACAAGCCAGTCTTGGTATTACTATAATTGTGCATGGTGCCAGCACATCAGTAATACTTTGCTCAGTCGGTTCCTAACATAGCTTGTAATTTAAGTAACTTTTTCCAACTTTTAATTACATTCTCATGTAATACAACTCACTGTGCTTTGTGCATACCTAGAGAGAGGTGGTATGGTCTGGTAGCTGTTGTAAAGAGTTGGGAATTAATTACAAAGGACACAGTTTTTGAGTTCTTCTCAAGTACTTGCTCAGCTGTGTAACCTTGGGGCAAATCACTCAACTGCTTTGTGCCCAAGTAAACCCAGCTGTAAACCATCTTGAAAACCAGATGGTGCACAAGATTTAAACTGCTCAGGAGAATCAAGAGGGAAGGGAAGGGAAGGGAAGGGAAGGGAAGGGAAGGGAAGGGAAGGGAAGGGAAGGGAAGGGAAGGGAAGGGAAGGGAAGGGAAGGGAAGGGAAGGGAAGGGAAGGGAAGGGAAGGGAAGGGAAGGGAAGGGAAGGGAAGGGAAGGGAAGGGAAGGGAAGGGAAGGGAAGGGAAGGGAAGGGAAGGGAAGGGAAGGGAAGGGAAGGGAAGGGAAGGGAAGGGAAGGGAAGGGAAGGGAAGGGAAGGGAAGGGAAGGGAAGGGAAGGGAAGGGAAGGGAAGGGAAGGGAAGGGAAGGGAAGGGAATTCTACAGCTTGTTGCTGTTGGTATTGCTTCTAGTGGAGTTAATCTGGACTTAGCCAATAGAACTGAGAAGGGAATTTGCCTTGATATAAAAAAACCCACAAAACAAAACCAGTCTTAACTCATGTTTTTTCCTTTCCTCTCTTGACTTTATGTCAAGTACCTTCTCTCTAGAGGTTTAATTTTAAACCTTCAGTAGAATACATGTTTTTTTCTGGCAGCCTGAAGATTCTAATTCAGGATCAGGTTCTACATGACTAATCTTTGATATTTTACATGATTATTTTTAGGCACTTAATTCTATAGCACTCTCTTCTCCCTGCTTTTCATGCTACCATTCTCCTTCCTCAGCCTTGCTTAGCTTCAGTGGCACAGCGGTGTGTTCTGGTGCTTGAGTACTGCACTGCTAATAAAAGTGCTGAGCTCTGGTGTCTTCTGTAGATGGTATGTCCTGGCTTAAAACCAGTATCAAAGCTATTACAGCATTTGTATTGCTGGTCAATGAACAAAGGAAATACTATACTCGAGTTTCTGTAGCAGAATAAATGTTTGCCACGTGTTAGTATTTAGGAGAAGACTTAAACGTTTCAATATTTTTTTGGCCTTAGCTAAAATGTAGACATTTTTTTCCCCACCAGTGCCGCAGGAATGTGGGAATACTTAACTTATGTAGGAGTACAAATGTAGGAATACTTGCGTATACTTCCAAAGCAGGGTGTATAAGGTTATAAGAAGGGAAAAAAATATATTTTTAGTCTAGTAAAAACAAGGGACATTTAAAGACATGAGATGTAAAGGAGCCATTTTGTACGCTACTCAGGAAAGACCTTGCATGTTTTTATTAATGACTATTGAAAATAAAACATTGACAGGCTTGAAATTTGTTGAACTTTCCTCCCAAATAAGAAAGGATTAGAGCTGAAAGAGTAAGTTACAAACAAATTTAACAAGCTAGAGCACCTAATTCTCTCAGGCTCTTACGAAAACAAACATTGTCAGCAAATTGTCTTCAGCAAATTTAGCCCTTGTTATACAGTACCGGGATGGTAAATTATTTAATTGCTATTCAAAATTGGTGATCATTTTTCCAATGTAAATAATTTTCAGTTTGTGTCTCTCTTGCAAACTATTTCATGTTATTGAATCTTTAGATTTGATATTCGAGCTCTGCTATTGGTAATTTAAAATATTGAAATTCTGTGCTAATAAACACCATACCAAAGTGCCTGCAATGAATAATGACACTGCTCAAACATCAAATTGTTAATTAATCATAAGCTAAAGTAGAAATCCTCTGATATTGTTTGTGTCCCTGTTTGGAGGATCTAACTTTCCTTTTCCCCTCCTACTACCACTTGAAACTAATTTTTAAAAAAGGAGCAGTTCTTTTGTGTGAATAAAAGAATTTTAAATTAATCAGAACACAAGACATTCTCAGGTTACCAGCTGTGGAAAACAATAAATAAAACAAAGTGAGCTGTAGATAGCGCAAATCCAGGTGATAAGGAAAATCATGATTAGAGTTGTCTAATATAGGGACAAGAAGAATATAAAATACATTTTCAAGCCCTGAGCTATATAAATACTCATCAGACTCAATTTACATTTTTGCTCCTCATAATGAGTAAAAGGTTGATTTAGCTCAGTACTGCCAGCTGAAACTGCAGCTGCGAGTATTTTTCTATATCCATCAAGCTAGGGTTTTCCCTTCTGTGTTCCTGAGTGTAAATCATTGAGCTTTACTTCATTTCATGGTCCTGCGAATTGCTCATATGGTCTGTTTAAAGCAAAGATTGTTGCATCATGACTTCTTCCATGGTCCAACCCAGTTTCTTTCCGCTCGCATTGAGAAGAGAATGATGGATGCTACACGTTGTTGTTATTGCTACCATAAAACAGGCCAGCTCACAGGATACAACTTCAAATCCCTTTGTACATGCTGAGCCACAATGCAGTGAGATGCTGCCGGCGCAATATGTGTTGATAGGCTGGTGATTTGGATGCGTTGCCAGGTATTGAGTAAAGTCTGGTCTTAAGGCAAATAACAAAATGATGAATTCCTGAAGCCAGAAATTTCAGGCATCATAAAACCTTTTCTTCTTGAGAAAAAAAGATCTAATGAATTAAATATACTTTATGTGAAGGCCTTGTTTCTTTAAAGTAGCATCTTGAACTTGAAATCTAACTAGTTTGGGAAAAAAAAAAGTTTAATAGTTTTAGGTCACCTCCTTGCTATTGATTAATACAGCCCATTTTTTGCAGGTTTTAAACCACACTGCTCTATTTGTCCCTCTCTCATTGCCATGTAGGAAACCTACAGAAAAATGAGAAGTACACCATTGAGAAACTGACTACAAAATGCTGCTACAAGCATGTGTTTTGCCCATATAATCACTTTCAGAAACAGTCAATATGCATTTAAAGACAAATAACCTGAAAAAATAGCGAGGTTTTTTAAATCTCCCTTTAAAGAGACACTGTAAGGCTAAAGCTTGCATATGAACAAATCTCTCCCCGAGTTGCTAAGAACACTTTCTAAACTGCAATTTAAAAGCTTTCAATTACTACCTTTCACTATTTATGCTCTTCACTTACTTTTTGCCTTTATTTTCCAGTCTTGTGACTAAGCAAATCTGGTAAATTTTGCTTGCTTAGTATAGCTCATGTCACTCTCCTCATGTCTTGCTGTAGCTTACTGCCTATGTTCGGGAATACAGCCATCCCTAAGAGAAGTCACTTCTCTTAAAAGTAGGTTTTAATTATTTTCATTAATAAAATCCACATTTTAAGCCTAAACTATTTGACTCTCTCCCTTTCAAAAAGGAAATCATTAGGGACAATGTATTTTTTAAATCACAGTTTCTAAATTCTTGCCCTAAAGAGCAAATTCGGTAAGTTCCTTTGCTGAATGAGCACAGGATTTTTAAGGAAGATGTAACGACAAAATGAAAGAGCCTCTCACACAACCTGATTGCTGAATTTCAGCGATGCCCCTTATTACCAGCTTATTTTCTTGCCTTTTTTTCAGGGCTGCGGAAAACAATTTCTGTCGGCTACATCAAAGTGTAGTGGCAGATTTCCCTTTGGAAGTCAGAGCCTGTTTCAAACGTCTCTTTAAGTCCTGCATATTTGGAGACTTGGGTCGGACAAGGTGGAGGCCTCTCCGTTTCTCTCCATTGCAGCTCCCAATCATCCTGCTGACCTCCTGGCAAAGCTGCTGGAAGGCTTCATGCACTCCCTCACAGTTCTCCCGGGCTGAGACTTCATAGTAAGTACCTCCCAGTTCACTGGCCAGCTGGAGTCCTTCTTTGGAGGACACCTGCCTGGCTCGCAGGAGGTCTCCTTTGTTTGCCATCAGAAGCAGGGGAATGTTAGCATTCGGGTGAATCTTGCGGATGTGCTGGTGTAGGGGACGGATGACTCGGTAGCTCTCATAGTCTGTGATGGAATAAACAAAAACGAAGCCATCTGCCCAGTAGATTGAACGGTTTATCTGCTCTTGGCAGCATATGCTGTCAGTGTCATCCTGCCGTCAAAACCAAGAGGTGTGAGATTAGAAAACTGAGAATAGGGAGCAGACAGAGCAAACAGTCATACAGCACTGTTAGCTACTCGGAGCTTTGTTTTAATGTGCGGCTGTTTCTCAACGTACAGGCAGAAACCTCTCTGACTGTCAGGGAATGTACCGGGGACAGGAGAAATTTCCACTGTGTCAGTAACATATTACCGGTAAGCAGTAATGTGGAGTGGAGAGGGCTCAGAGCAAATTGGTTGAAAATAAGAGAACAGCCAAAATACTGATATTGAAAAGTTTGTTCTGTATTCTATTGTACTAAACCAGTGTGACAGAAACCCACGCTTTTATTGTGGATAAAATTGTGATGGGCATGATAAAAGCATTATAAAATTCAGCAGGCTAGTCACAGTACTGCAAGTGAACGGTTGTCCCCCAAGGTGTTTTGTTACGGCTTTTCCCAGTTCTGTATTCAATGTCTCCACGGACGGGGGTTCTCACTAACTCTGTTTGGTGAAGCCTGACAGGTTTTGCTGCCATGTAGGTCTCCAGATAGTCAAAGGCAAAGTTACTTCGAAAAAGCCATTTGTTACAAATAACCAATTACTGGAATTGAAAATGAGGTGAAATCTCATTGCTCATTTGTAGAGCAGCAATGGGTTTATATTATGGTTTTGCTGGTCACACATTTGTTCAGTCCATCACCGCTCCTACTCAGACAGCCATAACAATCACCAGCGCTGGGAATATAAAACTGAATACAGTACTGTGGGGCTTGAAAAGAGATCAGCTCACTTTTCAAGATGAAGCTATTTTCAGCTAATCCTCTACTCTTTGTTATCCGTGCTGGCATGTAACCCAACCAGATAGGGAGATCACTGCTGCAGTTATTGCCAGTATGCTTGGTTTGTAAGAACTGACATTCCTGTCAATATTACAGGCTTTCTGGAACTTTGGCATTTCTTTCATATCCAACAAGGCACTAAGCAGATGCAGTATTCAGCTCTTGATGAAGTTGGTGGGAATTAGAGGCTTTTGTATATTTTAGGGGGAGTTCAACATCATGAATACAGAGCCCAAACTTTTTTATTATTATTATTGCTAAATTCTATTCAAGAAATCTTCATCAACTTCAGTAAGGCTATTAGAACATATATTCCATTATCTGTGTATCTATAGAATATATATCTGCCATTCACATTCATTTTAACATAATTTGCATGTGCTCAGCAATCTCCCAAAACAGGTCACTTTTATTTAGACACCTAAATATGAATTACAAAGCCTAACTTCAGGAAGCAGAGGTGGAAAAGAATGAGTAAAACTCATCTGTTCTTTTATGGTAGATCAGACAGTAAAAAAAGGACTACCGACAAGGCTCTTCGATGAGAAGGAAGCAGAATTTCTGAAGTTTCATAGTATAAATTAGGCTTACAACTTTCAACAGGAGTTCTGCTAACTAACTGCCCTTTGTAAATATTTCAGTATGGCCTATAGATTCACTGGCTCATCATACCTAGTAGTTCTTTGCCATTGCCAGCTCACAGGAACGCTAAATCCTGTTAGCGGTGAAATTGTTTAACAGGTGCTCCTATCGCTCCTCTCCCTCCCCAAAACCCTCAAACCCCAAAACCCAAGAGAGTTGCACATGGAATGAAGAGGGATCCTCACCAGCAGCCTTGTTTAAAAGGTTAATGAGAGTGAACTCAAGCCAGGACAGGGCAGACTGTGGGAAGAAGGGCAATTTGCGCTGTTGGTGTCTGGGTTGTATCCAATCTGTAGATAATTAGCCACCCTTCATGTCCTGCTAGCCTCTTTTCACCAGCAAACTCCTTTCGTGGGGAAAAAGAACTAATTGCTCTGGCAAGCGTTTGAAAATGTTTTTGGAGAAGGTGTATATTCAGAGAGCCCTAATGAGCAGAAATTCTCAGTTACTCCAGCTAGGCCCACCCAGTAGTGAGATGGACGGATAATCCCCAATGGAATGCTTTATTCAGGAAAATCAAAGGCTAATGGGCTACTTTTTAAATGGAAATCTCTGCTTCAGAATGAATTTTGAAACACACAGTCATTTGCCACGTATAGACCAAGCAGCAATGAATCGCCTAACAAAACCAGTTATCTGTTTGCTTCTGTTTCTCTCTTAAACATGAACATTTCCGGCGGGGCTGGCATCCGGAGCGATTCCACAACTGCCTCCTGACACACTGTGCTCAGCCTGCAGAGGGCAAGAAACTCTCTTCCTTAAGGATTTTAACAGAAAATCCAACCTATTCCCAGTCTTAACAAGCCCTGTTCGGGAACAGTCAGATTTCAGACACATCATCTGATGCAAACAGAGATACAGGCTAAGATAAGCATGTCTGTGGGAACTGCTGAAACAGTGCAGACCTTTGACTGGGACAAAGAAAATGAAACGCCTTCCTAACTAAATGAAAATCGTTTCTGACTAAGAAACCTCAGCTGTTGGCATTACTAAATTTTGTGGAGCTCTGGCTACAGTCACAGAACTTTAGGGCACAGTCTTAATTAAAACAGGGAAACCAGAAAATAAACATATATATCTGGTGTGAAAGAGGGAATTAGATTCTTTCACTCCCTCCTTTCTCCATGGGATAGAACAGAGAGGGGATTCCCTTTGTTAAGTGTTTATCAGGCAGTCCCAATTGTGCCTAATCACCACCAACAGCTTCTCTTTGCAGGTCCTCTCTAAGCAAGCTGGCACAGGGCCTTTGTACTCTTAAGTCCCACTTGAATATTTGGAGGACTTCCATACCAGCTTTTGTTTGCTTTCTAGTGTCCAGAGTAAACGAGGGGTCCTCTCCAGTGCTCCGCGCAGCCCCAGCAGCAGCAGAGAGTGGGGAACTTTGTCAAAGATTTCTGCTTACATCTACTTCCAGTCATCAGAGAAAATGGGAATGGAACCTGAGGCTGTGGGAGCTTTGCTTATCCTGTTCTGTAAGCTCAGGACGGCACAGTTCTACAGCACAGAAATGAACCCATGCACACATGGGCCCATGCAGACAAAACAAGGCATATAAAGCTGCCCAGGGTTAGACTGAAAGAGGATGAGAGAAGGCGGTGTTCCCATCCAGACATATCTTTGGCCAAGTCAGAGCTTAGACTGAGGTTAAGGCCAAACCTAGAAGTTTAGGTTTGATGGTGACAAGAGGATACCTAATTTTATCATGAAATCTCAGCTATTCTATAGGAATTATTACTCTCATGAGATTTCCGCCATTCATGTAAAACCAAATTTCATTACATTTCCTACTGCTTTGACACTATTTTCATCCTCTTGTTCTGCATGTGAAGCAGATCTTCAAAAAAAGACATCTTAATCTTAGATCCTGCTTGGAAAAATATTTCTAGAAACAGCTTCCTAGTCAAATATTAAATCTAGAATATCTAAAACACTGACAGAAAGAGGGGTGTAGATAAACGCTAACACCTTAAAAATAAGGAATAAATATCTTTTTTTTAAAAAAGTAAAGAAAGCACTGAAAAGCACCCTAGTTGGAAATGACAACTGCTGTGAGGCCTGTCCCCTTGGAAAGAACCACCTTTCTAGAGAAGAACGATTCTGGGTGTGCAGAAAGGTCTAAGCTGAGCCAGCTGGGCCTCTAGGCAGGTGAGTTTTCTGCCGTGCAGGGACAGAAACCGTTTCACAGGAAATAAAACAGTCAAGGAGTTGGCAGGAGCAAGCCAGACTATGATTTTACTGCTGGGGATGCATTAATGTGTTTGAAATAGATTGGTTTTAATTCTGACTTACTCTTAAAGGAGCTTGATTTAACCTCTTCAAGGGCTCGTTTTGGCAAGGCTTAAGGTACCCCTGTTAGCCTTCCTTCGGGTTTGAGCCCAGCTATGCTTCTGCTACGTAGAGTTACTTACAGATGGAAGTGCTGGCAACAAACAACAGACAGTAACTGTGCTGTAAAGCAGCGATGCACTGAGCAGATGGTTTACCTCCAATGAAACAAAGGGAGTATCCTGCACCTGTAGAGAGATCTGTTCCCCATCTATGGTGAACTTTCTTGAATACAAAGCACCTGGTGGAAAAGGGAGATCATTAGAGTCAGTGACTGTAGCAAAGAAAGAGTACATAAAGGCAAAATGGAACTATTGAAATCCAGATTTTTGAGGCTTATGGTATGTAGCTGCTTAGAGGAAAGTGAATGGCACTGGAGTGGTGGTGTGGCTGTTTACTTAAGGAAAGTGGTTTTGTATTTGCTGTGTGGTTGGATGTTTTGAATGTATACCTAGGATGGTATCTGGGAAAGGTGGCACTTTGTATTGAATGAAATAGTCAAAGTGGGCACATAAATCCCATTCAGGTTTTCAATCCATACGGTTAACTTTATAAAATGTGGACTTCATATATTTTTAATCTAAAACCAAGATATCCAGGTGTTGTCTGTAAAAGGAGTGAGCTGTTTCCTATTGCATTTTTCTGAAAGTTTTCAAAAAAGGAAAGTGTTCTCGTTTTGGACACAGAGTAAGTGACTGTATACAAAACACCTAGATGCTCTTTGGGATTTGTGTGACCTTAGCAGTCAGAGTTTGGTTGGAATCCCCAAAGACTGGACACTTTGAATCTGACTTCTGGTTAATCTGAATGACACATAGTTAGGGCCAAGCGCTAGTTCGAAACATCTGGGACTGATCCAGCTCTAATAAGACCATTACTATTCTGGGCTTTAACTTTATTTTGTTACTGGAGTGCATGTTACGAGACAATGAAAACTTAAGTTTTGATCTTACAAACTATCTGTGGTTGTGATAAGGACAGCTTCAGAGATTGATGTCAGCATTATTTTACTTTAGAACTTAATACAAGTCACACGGATACGTGAAGAAATGCTACATCCACAGCTGTTGCGTACAGCCTTTCAGTCTTGTCCAAATACAATTGCCACTGCTGCATCTAAAACAATGTCCCATCTATTGGAGAGTAAGGAATTCAGATTAACAGGGAGGTCAGTTAGTGACAGTAATGCCATCGCTTCTGAAAATCATCTTTGGTTCAAGGGAACAGGTAGTTTTATTCCAGTGGAAATTTAGTATGGCAAAGTTTGCTGCATCTGAATCCAACAGAATCATATTAAGTTTTAATACTGAGTCTGTGAGGCGATATAGCCCTTCTGGGATTATTTTTTTTTTTAAACACATCAGATTTTAAGCTGAAAAGATGTTACTGCTTTATGGGAAGATACTGCACCCCTGAACCAAGACCAGACAACATATTATTGATACTCTGTAATGCACTGCAGAAAAAAGAGCAGGTACTTCCAGACACTGCCTGTGCTCTGCCTTATACCCAACTGAAGGAGAAGCATGGTTGAATGATCACAAATGCACTGCCACCTGTTTCTTATTTCTGGCATATTTGTTTCTTCTACAGCATGGCTGTTGGGCTGGCAGCTTAATGAGAAAAGCATGTGGTTCTCAGCAATGTCTCTGGCAGCAATCCATTGCAACGCTCAGAAGTCTAACTTGATGTACAGTCTCCCATAGGAGAGATGAAGGAAAAGGAAGAGAAATAGTGCAGCCAACCATCAAGGTTACTTAGGGTCAGTGAGAGGGAGCTGTAAGGAGGAGCTTTCAGATTGTATTTCAGACAGGCGGAGATCAAAGGTGTCTTGTACTGCCATCTCCTTTCCTAACTCATCATTCTAAATTCAGCGTGCATCTCCAAAATGAAGCAATCACTGCTTTGAATCCTGTCCTCCTTCACCCAAAAACTGTGAGATGGTCTACGTGTGGGATGTGCTAGCAGGTAGGAGCACAGTGTATGTAGATCCTTTCTACAACACCGGCCAATACACTTTCTTGGAACAGAGGCTGTGAATTAAACAGTTCACATGAACGCATCCTCTGAGGTGTCAGGATTAAACAAGAAATGCAGTAGAAGCAGTTTGCGTGGTCACTTTGCTGATCTTATGGAAAGAATACTTCAATTTGGAAGTCTCCCTTGTCATAAAAGCCACTGAAAAAAGGGAGTATACAGGAAAAGTTCTGAAGTGACTTTTACGCGCTTTGGAATTCCTCTGGCTTCCCTGGGGTTGCTGAGAGAGCAGCGTTGGGTTTCCGCGGTTTAGTCGATATGCAAGTTGTTCCTTGAGTCTGCATTTTAGTATAGGTATGTCCCCAAGCAAGCCTTTTACTCTGATCCTTTTCCATCAAGTTGGAAAAAAATAGCTAAAAGGATCATAAATAATGAGCCTTTGATTTATTGCTTTCATAGCTTGAGGCTATTAACCGAAAATATGCACCTTATGGACATCTAACACTGCTTGGCTTTCCTGTAATATGCACCAGTCACAAAACAGAGTAGATTTCTTTTCAAGCTATCTGCAGTACTGCAGTAGAAAGCAGACTCACCAGTATTGGCTTCATAGTCTCCAATAAATCTCTTCGTGAGAAAGCGCACAACCAGGGCTGTAAAACAATGAAAAAAATATGGGTCTTTAATGTGAACCAAAGTCAATCTTTGCAGAACACATGTAATATCTTACTGGAAGAGTTAGTATAATATGAAACTATGTTAATCTTTGAATTGCTTACATATTATTCTGCAAATGCTTCTCTCAGCACTCACAGAAAAAGATCTGGGGCCAGGCTGTGATAGCTAATGCACAGTTTTTTGCAACTTGTATTGGAAATTACCCCTTAGATTCAGCGTGGCTGTTCAGTGTAGGATACAGCGGTTTCTTTGTTGTCATTGCAGGTATAACAATCTGACATTTGCTTTGAAATAATTTAGAAAAAGAGTAACAAGCCAGTAAACTGAAACTAATCCAAATACCACATTTAAGACCTCTGTGTCATATAAGAAGTGAGGCTGATGGGTGTAATGGTTCTTCCCAGCCTTAAAAATCCTCAGTCCTCCTCATGAAACCCATTAGTGATACCTAATCACATCCAGCAAACAAACTGCATGTGCTCTGCACATATGGGTCATGCTGCAGCGCCCTGGGCCGCCTTATTCGCCTTAACCTGCGCTGCCTCCTTACGTTGTTGGATTTTCCTTTTTCTTGATCACTTTATAATGCTTAAAATCCTGTTGTGGCAACAGTAATTTATATTCCTGTAGTGCCTTCATCTCAGCAGATTCCTAATCACTTGCAAAACCACTTAGTTAATAGCTAAATAAAAGGGTTTATTCTGCAAACAACTCTATCATAGATTTCATTTACAATAATCATTTTTCTCACAGTGGATACCTCTTTAGTACCCTTAAATGAAATTGACTGTGCAGCTATCCTCAACAAACTACTTAAAAATAATATGAAAATGTGGCTGCTTCAAATCCAAAACAATCAAACATTTTACTAAGTCCTGTGGAACCTCAGATGTAGTAAAACAGATCTGGCCTTAATCATTTCTGAAATCATGAACCATATATTCAAAAGCAATAATGCTCGCTTTACCCTCTTTTCTTCTCCTCTCCTTTGGAGAATAATACAGGAAGACACATCTTGTATGCTGTTACTTGTCTGCAGAGCATAAAACGTTTACAACAGGAGAATAAAAATAAAAACCACTAGGCCCATTTTTGGGGTGTGGAAATTTAGACACAGTTAAATAATTTGCACAAGACCAGGTAGAATCATTTGTGAGTACAGAGCTCCCAACACAGTGCCCTCTCCTCTTCACCGCCACCTCACGCTGGCTGCTCACGCAGACCTACAGCAAACCCGCCTCACAAATTATGCAGTGCATTTAAAAAAAAAAAAAAAAGTAACTTAAAATGTTCCAGCTGCAACAGTTAAGGGTTTTCACAGCCTTGGATCTATATCTGAGCTGCAAATCAGCTGGTAAGCGCAGCAGCAAGAAAAAGCATCAACTACACCTGTGGACTTACCTGTCTTGCCAACGCTACTGCCACCCAGGACCACGAGCTTGATGATTTTGTTGGGCACGCAGTCTAATACAGGATACTCTGGTATGGGGAGCAAGAGAAAGTTAGTAGAATACTGTGACATAGTATCCTGAGAGATGAGACGCATGCCAGAAATGAGAGCTGTTCAACTCCAGGAGGAGTTGGGGGAGAAAAGAAGGAAAACAGCTTCTCGGCGTCTGTTCTTGGCTGTATATCCTTGGACAGAGAAGCCTTCTCATTTCATTTAAGTAGCTTTCCTGAGGAATGTGAGAGCGACTGGCCTCCTCTTCCCGATGCCTCTGCTCAGACAGCAACTTTGGAAAGCAAAAGGGAACTTTTTGATCAGCCCCCGTGAAAACTGACTCCTCCATTCCCCAGCCAATCACAAGTGAAACCATGACATTCCTCCAGCCGGGCACCAGCCTGTGCCTCCATCAGCCGCGCTCCCTCGCTCGCAGCTTTATCTCCCCGCTGCCTGTTTTATGTGCTGTCCCTTGGCTCTTTGCTAAAGCGAGATTCTTCTGGTTTACAGTCATCACGGTAGCGTTTTCAGCGAGATACAGTCAGCCCCATGCTCTGCTCTAATTCCACTTTGAATAATCCCGTTCTGCCTGTCTAGTTGCTTTGCATTTTCAATTGGCTCCAACTCCATGCTCTGTTGTTCTCCCTGTCCTGTTGTGTCCTGCAGTTGGGCCCCTTCAGAGTGCCGAAGCTGGTGGGACACTCCTCTTCAGGAAAACAAACACATTTTTCTCCCCCCCCCCCCCCCCCCGTTTTCAGGCAGCTGTGGGTTATTCCAAAATACTAGCTCACATATGTAGCCTACAGGATACATTTGATCTACTGGTTTATACGTGTTGTTAGTCTTAATGGCCCGCTGGAATGTGGGTTAGTATTGGGTTGGGACACTGCAGTTTCTCCAAACATGGAAAAGTGAATTTAGGGCTGGCGACAGACTTGGGAAGGCTGAGGAAGGACTCGGTATCCTTCAGTGGGGTGAGCCAGACAGAGGGAATGAAGAAACAATGACTTCTATGGGAAAACCCAATGTAGTTTTAAGGCAGCTGGCGGCTGCAAGGTCTGTAGGGATGACAGCATGTAACCGTACACTAGCTACAATCAGCTTCAGTTATCAAGGGTAATGGGGAGGGAAGAAAAAGGGAAGAGCAGTAGAGAGGGAATGATAAAGCAAAACTGCAAATAATATAAAACAGATGTAAATTAAACTACAGAAAATATAGTTAGAGCATTCATCTTCTCAAAAGAGATCTGCAAGGGGCAGGAGCAGCTTTAGGCAGCAGTGGGAAGAGGCAGGCAGCACACTTCTGAGACCTGTACTCCGTCATGCTGTCTGGAGACATGGATATTAACGGAAAGTGGCACCGCAGCTAATCCACCCACAGATCATGGGGACCTGAGGATGCAGATTTTTCCTGTCTTCTGTCCGCTCCTAGCAGGCAGAAGGTAGGCATGGTTCATTACGTAGAGGCTGCAGCCACCAGAAAGACTTTTTCTGCCCAGCTGCTTTCACGCCACTGCTTTCAGTCACAGCATACACGAGTTCTGCCCAGCAGGTTTTAGAGGCCAGGGTACGGCTGCGAGCTAGCGCAAGAGGGTGGGAAATCAGGGCAGGTCCTTAGATTACTACCCCTTCCCAAAGCACTGGGGGCCAGGTTGTCAAACGATCTCGATTTCCACTCCAGCATCACAGAGGACATGCTGAGTGTGAGCTGGCTTTAGAAAAATCCAGCTTTGGTGCACAGCAGCCCAGTGAAATAAGCACAAGATTCAGAAGATTTATGGATGTGTCGCTTTTCTAAGGCTCTGCTTCCCCTCTAAAAACTACTTCTGAAACAGTATTTGTGCGGAGTTGCTGTGTAAGCACCAAGTGTTATTACTTTGTCCATCATGACAGTCAGCTGATGAAGAGGTGGAACAAAATATCTGGAGGGCTACCCAGGGAGCCACCAGATCATGTGTCTTTTGGGACATGGCTCCTATGTGAATGGTTTTCAAATCTTCCAGTGTAAATTTGCTTCCAGATTTTTGCAAACACCCAAACACTGAAAAATCTTTTCCAGGAAATTTCATTACCAGGGTGCTTTAATCTCACACAAGTTTTGTAAGAACAGGCAAAATGAGAGGAGGAATAGGAAAACGCTCAAAATCTTGTGGTCAATTAACAGTGCACTTTGAAATGTGTTATTGAGCTGGACACATTATAAGTTTGGGGATTAGCTAGCAGCAGTACCTAACTGTCTGCCTCTCTAAGTGCAGGATGTTGGAACCTTTGTTACCCTTTGCTATTAAAAGCATATGTTAGTGAATAATATAAAAGTATTCATCACAATAGTCCTCCTCTAAGAACAAACAGTAATATACCTATCAGCTTCTAGGTGGCCAGAAGAGTTTCAGCCCAGGAAAAAAAGCCAAGTCAGTTAAGCAAGATCATGGAGAATATGCTACATGAGCAAAGACATTCCTAGAAGAATACAGATCTGCTGGCTTGCTCCAAAGGCAACACAATCAACAGAAACAAAAGTTAAAGTCCTTTTGGGTAACCAAATGTTGTGCCAGTGCTGAGGAACTCCAGAAGGATCTCACAAAAGCAAGTGAGTGCACATAAAGTCAGCAGGTGAGCTTTAGTCTAGATAAATGTAAGGCGGTGCATCTAGAGAAAAAGAATATAAACTGTGCTTAAATGATGCTGAACTTGGACGTGGCACTCATAAATTAGGAAAAAGACTTTGGAGTCCTCACCGGCAGTTCACACTCATCAGCTCAGTGTGCAACAGCAGCAAAAAAAGCCAGCAAAGTGTTGGGTGCCCTCGGGAGGGGAATGGAGAAGGAGAGAGAGGGTAGCGTTTTGCTGCATACGTAAACCCTCGGAGCATCCCCATCGCCAGTGCGGCACGCAGTTCTCCGCATCTCAAAATCATAGTGGGGTCTGCGAAGGCACGGAGCTGAGAGACTGGAAAAGCTGTTTTGCCAAAGAGTCCAAAAGAGTTTTTGCAGAGAGACTGGAAAAGCTGTTTGCCTTGTGCTTGTAAGGATGCTGGTGCTGACATGAGAGAGGAGATGCGTGGGGGCAGGAATGAAAGACCAGTGGTGGAGGAAATGTTGAACTGCTTCTTTTGGCAGCTGTGATGGCTTCTAGTTGCTTAAAACAAATGTGGAAGCAGTTTTCGACTGCATCTTGGAAGCAGACCAATCGATTTCTAGTGCCTTTGCTAATACGGTTCAATCTAAATTTCTTACGCATTAGCCCCGGCTTCTTGTGCTTCTAACCAAAGCTTGTTTCCACTGTGTGCAGAAATCTCTGCCCAGAGAGAATGGGTTTTAGTAATAATAAAAAAGCAGCATATTCTCAAAAAGTTTTAAATCTATTCTCATGCTCCTTCCCCCTCCCCCCCAATCATAACTTTTAGGCTCTAATTCTGAAAGAATTCGAGTAAGATACAGAATCAAAGCCAGAGGTTTGACAATCTGATCCTTATCTGCTTTTCTAGATTGTCAGAAAAGTCTTTTCACTGAGTGAAACCATGCAGAAGGATTCACACTATTGGAGATTGTATAACCCTTGGCATGTAGCATAAGAATTGTTTTTAAAAGAGATTTTCATTGTTTGTGCACAATGGACTTATATTTAGCTAAGAAAACCATGTTTTAAATTCAAATTCTCTTGGAAAAACAATAGCTTAAATTAGAGGGGGAATGTTTGCAAAACTCTGAGCAACTCTGAAAACATTTGGATGATTCTGGAGATTTCACTAACCGCTCCTTGGGTTGCTCCATGCAAAGATATGTGCCGTTGCATGCCGCACGGAGATTATGTTATTTCCACACTAATTTTTTTACAGATTTATTTATTGGTCTCTGTTGCTTTTGGCTATGGTTTTTATAAGATTTTCTATTTTTATTGATGTTGGCACTCCTACACATCTTCAGAGATGAAGCATTCTAAAAATAAAAATATTTGCCATTACCATAGTGCTTTTCATAGGAGGATGTCACATTGGTTTTAAAACTGGATATAATTATTCCTCATACAGTTTACAGAAGGAGTAACAGATGAGCAGAGCCAGAGCGATCTTGCTAAGATCCCAGCACGTTGGGGAAACGGCGATCGTTGTCGCTCTTTTCCCTTCTGCCTAGCACTGGCAAAAAATGATCTTTCTTCTAAAAGTCTATTTGTAACGGTCCCGTTTGCCTCCAGCACCTCTCAGATGTTTTTGTACAGTATATTGACGTTATGGAGACGGGGCTGGAGAAACACGGCTCATTTCTGAGCAGAAACGCTAAATGTGGTGCTGGGGAAATGCCGGTTGCTTTGGCAGATGCTGTGATAAAACTCGTAGCTGGCGGCTGGTGTACACATCCCCCGCTCCTGAATGTATTCCAAACAACAACAGATTGATCTGTGCGGCTTTGTCTGACCGTCTTTGTTCTTTGTTGCAAACTTGGGGCCCAAAGGCCAGTTCTCACACTGCACTAGACAAAAGTCGTGTTTTAACCACCTTCTTCCTCCCAGTAACTAAATACCCTCATAGTTGGGAAAGGCAAATAAAAAGCATCTTTTTGCAGGAGGTAAGAAAGGAACAGAACGGAATGTGATGTGGACGAGGAGCCAGCCTTTCTCTGTGTGCTCGGGATTTCACCTTGTGTGGAGCCAGGTCATGGGTAAAACACGTTAAAAATTGCACCGTGTGGTTCCGCAGTAACCTCAGAAGATGTTGTCTGGGGACAAGACTGCCATTTTAGCACCATAATTGTACCCAGCACAAAGTTGTTCTGATCCTGAGGCCAAAGGGGAAGGAATTGTCCTCAGATGCTATTGCGACAGCCGTGATAAATCATATTTGATGCTATATTGGGATGTAAGGGAGGCGATCATTTAAATAGATCGCAAAATTTGGTTAAACGCTGTACAGATTCCACTATTTCTGTATTTCCTGTCCCTAATTTTGTTGCATTGCTGTTCATGGAAACCCTGTAAGGAGCACGTGTCCTTTTTCACTTTTAGCATATTTGGTAAGGATTTTTTTTTTTTTTTAGGTTGTGGAAGACTCTCCCTCGGGAGCCTGTAGTAGATCACGTGGTAAGTACAATGTGTATAAGAGAACATCGCTGCAGGCGAGCAACTCAAATAGAATGGAAACATCTTGGCCTCATAAAAATCCTTGTGCTTTGGAAACTGAACCGTCCTCCCCTCCCCACGGATATTCCCACAAGGTCAGGGCTGGAGTAAGGGGCAGCGTGCAGTAACGGCACTATCACCGCTGACGGTGTGCTTCTCGCGCAGCAGGAACAGAGGGCTTCCAGCCACCCTCGTCAGCGCTTTTCAGCAGCGCTCAATTTATAGTTGATACGAAATAGAAGCCAAGCTCATTCCAGGTTTGACACAATTCTGTGGATCTTCATCAGCCAGATGACAAGCATTTCTACCCATCCCTGCCTTCACGAGGGATGTTCTCCTCTGATACATATTTGCTTTTGGTATGCGGCGCGTGAAGTGCTGCATGGCAACTCGGCAACATTTTTCACTCCTTTTCCTCCTGGGTTTACAATAGACGCTGTTGTCATTCGTAGTGCTGTGCTCTGAAAGAGCCCTTTTTGTCATTTTGCTGAAACGGGGACGCGTGGTGCAGAACGGCAAAGGATTACTTGGTGCAAAACCACTGTCCGACTCCATCATCGCACTGGGCATCGTTGTAAAAACCCGTCTGTGGGTGCTCACAGCCGCTGAAAAGTCTCGGGAAATGCAGAGTTTCAGCAGGCATCTTTCCATGCTCCGGGCTGGCCGTGGTTTCCCTTGCTGCGGGGTTTGGCAACGTCCCCCAGCTCCATCCCTGTGGCGATGGAGCCTTCCTCCAGTTTTGCAGTGACCCAGGCAGCGCCCATCCCGCTGGGACCTCCCTGGGCCGGGGGACGCTGAAGGGCCTCTCGCCCCCCGCCATCCCCACCGCTGCACGGACCAGGGCCTCCCCGGCCCCGTTTCGGCAGAGAGGGAAGCCGCAGCCCAGCGGTGCCCCTGGGGGAGGCCTGTAACACGCCGCCCTCCCGGGCCTCGCAGGGCCCGGCTGCCCGGGAACGAGGAGGGAAGAGCGGGGAAAGAGGCGGGCTGCGGGGAGGGGGACGGTGAGGCCGGGGGAACGCTTCGGGGCGCGGCGCGGCGCGCAGCCGGCGCCGTTTGGGCGCCGCACCGCCTGCGCCCGGCCCCTTTTGGCGGTTGCGCCACCTGCGGCTCCGGCTGCCGCTGTCAGTTGGGCGGCTGCGTCCCAACATGGCGCCGGCGGCAGCGGGGGCGGCCGCGGGGCGCGGGGCCGCGTCGGGCGGATGGAAATACTGATGACGGTCCGGAGACTCGCCTCCATCTGTACCATGGTGAGAGCCGCCGCCGGCCGGGCGCCGCCGGCCCGGGGCCCGGGGGAGCGGCCGGCGAGGGGCCCCGCTGCCAGCCCCGGCGGCGGGAGCGGCCCCGGCCCCGCGCTGAGGGGCTGAGGAGGGCCCCGCCGCGGCCGGGCGCCGTAAGAATTAGTAAAAGTAATTAAAACAGAGGGGTTATGGGAGGCACCGCCGCCTGTCGGGGTAGGGGGGCGCCTGTGGGAGGTGGCGGGCGCCCCGCTGCCCGCACCCCCCGGGGAAGGCACGGCCGGGCCGCAGCCGGGAGCCGGGTGAGGCGCCGAGGGGGCGGCAGCGGGAGGGGCTGTGCCAGGGAAGGGGCAAGGGCAGTGGTAGTAGCTGGAGCCAGGCTGAGCCGGGGGGGGGTGCAGCCTGGCTGCTCAGCGCCGCTGTTTTGACGGTTTTGGAGTAATTAGGCCCAAATCCCGGGTGGGGAAAGGTGGCCGGGGGAGCCCAGAGCTCTCTGCAGAAATGAGAACTCGCTGTTGTCTGGTGCGTGTGTCAGCTGCCCGCCTGTTCGCAGGAATATGTTCAGGGCAGGTGAATGTTTTCTTTCAGAGAGAGAAGAACCAAGGGAATTATTGAACATCAGTTCTTTTTCTGGCTCAGATCGCAGTCATTTGTTGTGATAACTAGCTCAGTTTAAAGGTCGTTATACTAGTTTGTAAAAGCTCTGTAATCATTTCACATGAATGCTTATACCAGGGTATCATCCATATTGCCAATGAAAGTCTAGCAAGAGGGAGACTGATAATTGCATGATTATGCAGAATTTTAAATGAAGTTACATTGCTGCATAAATAGAGGCCAGCAAGTGGTTTGTCTAGCACTAAAACACAGCTGACTCGTTATAAAATATTGCGTCTTGGTAATGATGCACTATCTAAACATTTCATAAAGATTCTTACTGTAAGGCGTTTAATCAGTATAAACCATAACAGGGGTTTGAATTGCTGAAATCCGACTTAGAATCAGGCTGAGGGTATTCAGTTTTAGTATTTTGTTTTTCTTAATTGCTCCAAGTGGTCAAGCTTCACTTTTTAGATCTCATTGGGAACAGGAGCAGACCAGAGGGTAGGCTGCAGTGTCAGAAGGGGCTCTTGCACACCAACTCGCTGAGACTGATTTCACGTGTGTGAAGGGTGCGGGGTTTTCCCGTTTCTTTTCCATGTAGGTACTGACTGCCAGTTTGGATTAACTTGAGACCCAATTGAACTGAACCGCAGTGATGCTGTACAGAGCTGAGTGTTTGGAGTTTCATAGTAATACTCTTAACAAGAGAGATTATTTTTTTTTTTTTTTAAATTTGTGTCAATGGATACCTGATCTTAAAGTTTTTGGTACTGCAGACTTCCCAGAACTTCATACTTCACTAATCTCACTAGATTTTTTTCAACATAATTTGTATTTTTTAATTGCCCATCACAAACACAGGTGAAATTAAGGTCATGAGAGGTGGCTGAATCATGACTTCATTGTGGAGTTCTGCACCCCAGAGGCAAGTGATTGACTCAATCCCATATAATATTTTGGATGCATTCCTGAGATCAGCTGACTGAGCCTCAGATTAAGAGGGCAAATGTAAGGCAATGCATTTTCCTATGAGTATGTAGCCAAATCTGAATCCAGCCGTTCCAGTGTTTGTGATTTGTTTTTAGAGACTTTGGCTATACGTACTCAATCTCGGATTCATCTTTGCTCCTGCGCTTACCTTGGTTTTGGTGGGGGTGATAGACAAAAGCTAAGCAGATACTTGTAGCCTACTAATGTCCCCTCCAAAGTGCTGTGGTTTTTTTTTCAAGAGGAGACTTCTCACGGTGTTGCAGCTTCGAGGAAGCAGCTTCTCCTTAATGTTTTTGTTTCAGTTGGAGAACTTACTGTTTCATTTCTCTGCAGAAAATGTTGAGCAGTGCTGTGAGCACTAAATAATTCCATGAAACTTGCTTCTGAATTTCTTGTATAGCTAATTTTTCAGCATCAGTGTTTTAGGTGCATGTCTAGCTTAGCTAAACTTGCTGTCAATCTTACTATTTTTTTTCTTCGGCTAGCCCAGGAAAATTAAGGTCTGGGTGCTATATTTTAAAACTGAATCAGTTTATTTGCATCTACTTCAATTAATGTCCAGTAAGTAAAAATACTGGTTGCTTTGTCATAATGCAAATATGAAAAACCTAAGCCTTCTTTATAAAAACATTTAATTACATTAACAAAGTCCCTTTGGGAAACTACTTTCTTCAGGATTATGCTAATACGTAGTGATTGTACAGTACTTTACATTTTTTTTTAGTAAAATATGCAGTTTTTGCCAGTACTTCTAGTCATCATCTGTGTTTCAGTCTGGAAAACTGAAACGCAGGTTTATGACATTCTGGGACCCCTCAGTCAATCAGCGTCACAGGGACTGGTGCTTCTGACTTTCCATCTCAGACGCTCCAGTCTTCTGCAATATCTCTTTAAAAATTAAATTCAAAGCCCGAACTCGTTAGTAGACAGTAATGTAGTTATAACTTTAATCATATTCCCCCCTCTAAAATAACTTCTAGGTTTTTATAGTGTGGATCGTCTCTCCCATGCCTTGTGATCATTGCATTTCCTTTACGTGAGCACCGTCCCTTTTCCAGCAATTGCATAACATTCATGTGGCAACTATAGCATTGCAAAGAGTGGAGACTCAGAGGAAGATACTTCTTGATTTGAATATGATTCGTTGCTTGGCAGGGCTGCTGGCACCATACGGCAAGACACATCCATAGCCAAGAGCTACCAACTAGAGCTCTGGTTCTCTGCTGTGTCCCTTTGACTTAATTTTGTTTCCCAGCCCTTATCTTCACTGTGGACTTTAGGAGTTGTTTTCTTTTTGCAAGCAACTGCAAAATTAACTGGGAGAGTCAAACAGCAAGCACTGTTGAGGCATCTTCATGAAAAATGCATAGCTCCTGTTTCACAAATATTTAGAAGTGATATCTTTGTAGTTCCGTGGCATACGCGTGGTCGTGGACAGATGTGAATTCTCTCTTGGCTGAGGAGGGGAGAGCAAGGAGGGCTGAATTTCCATGGGTCTGGCTGCATCATCTAATCCAGAATATGCCTGCTGCACTCCAGGGGGCTGAGACAGTCGGTTGTAGAACAGAGTTTTTGAGTCAGGAATTGGGTTTTTTGTTGTTACATTGACAATAACTTTTTGTTTGGTTGGAGAAGCAAAACAAAGCACTCAAATGGAGCAAAGTGTGAAGTATAGATCTGATCTTTTCGTCTCTGACTGCTACTTTTGTGAAAAGTCTGTAGTAAGCTGTTAGCAGAAATATTGGTGTTCCTGGTCAGCTAATTAGGGACACTTCCCCTAGATTCATGTCTAATTGTTTGCTAAACCAGTAAGACACGCCCGAAGAACGCAAATCCAGGATACAAATTGGTGGTAGTCTTATTCTCCTGCTCTGAATCAGTACAGCATGGATGTAATTATTAATTTCAGCGCTAGAGAAGAGGTGACTGAATCATTTGTAAGTAATACATTTCCATTGGCCACCTGAATAATTTACACTATTCAGTACAAGCAGGGCTTTCATGTCACTAACCTATGTTTGCCTTACTGCTCTTTCACCTATATTTGTATAACTTTGGTTTAGCTTTATCAGCGAAATGGCATTTATGGCTGGGAAGGTATCACTGAGGAAGTGGGAAGAAGGGAGGATAAAAGCAGAGCTAGCTAAGCAGACTTCTGTTTCCAGCAGTGCTTTGCTGCTTGATTGACTCGTGAAGCTGAAGGAAACAAATATTCATCTTTGCACTTAAAACCCAGCTTGAGAAAAACCTTCTTTGTTTTAGGGGAAAAAACGTGTGTAACCCTTTGCAAACCAGTTAGTAGGTCACTTCGTGCAAGGTTTTTTCACATGCTGTTTGTGCTCTGGTTTGATACTGTGTGCGTGATGGGTAGTTATTGATGCATTCTCCAGATTTTGGACCTGTAGCAGTTTGGAGATGGAAGCCTATGCAAAGCAGCCAGCCTGCAGCTAACAGCCAGCTCAGGTGGAGAGCACACAGGTTTCCTTTGAATAATTGTTAGGACTTTACAGGAGTCCTGAACTACCACATGGACAAGTTTTTCTGCTGTTCTAGTGTCTGTTTTGATCCTAGATTGTCTCTAAACTTTAATATTTTCTGACTTCACTGTCCCTGGGAAAATGAGAGACCCTAACCGTGTTGTGCCATGGAGTACTGAGGAAACTATGGGCAGTGTATGGTTCATTAGTTGAAACTAGATATTAATTATACTAGAGGACCTCTACTGACAGAGCTGTTACAATTTATAAATGAGGTGTGAATACCTGGGAAAAGATGTTAAACTAGCAGAGTGTAGATAGTTCAGGAGGTGCTCTATATTGTCGAATCTTTCTTGTTTTGTTCTTTAATCAGGATTTAGAGTGAATGCTTTTAATACATTGAATTCATACGTATTTATATGCACATCACTTAGTATCTTGCTCCCGTTACAAAATAAATGGCTTTCAGTATTTGCTCTTACAGATGTCAATTTGGGAGATTCCCAGACTTGCTGCCAAAATAAAGGGCTGCACTGTAGATCGTTATGTTTTGTTGCTTGTGCCATATTTTATATTTTCAGCTCCTTTCCTAGCGATTTATGCACTTAACCTCTCATTCACAACTCAGTGCACATATACACATTCAGATCCGTTGATGGGCCCTGTGTCTGAATTTTACTGCCATAGCTCTGTGCCTCTTTAACCTGTACATGTGTAGTGTCTGAAGTTACAACCTATTCATAAATCTACAGAATTATGTGTTGCCTTCCATCGGCATCCGCTTCCTCGCTTTTTACAGTATTGTTCCTCCACTGTTTGATGTGTGAAGGTCGTGATGAAATCTTACTACCAACTCACAAAAGAACAATACTGGTAAACGCTGGACCTTGAATCAGACCTGTAGATCTGTTTGTGTTTGTTCTTTTAGAGGGCCAAAAAGCTGTAAAATATCTGAGAGCCATACTAGCAAGACATCTACTCCTATGTGTGGTACAAGGTCATTTGAGAGAAACCCAAGGTCAGGAGAAATCTTGCAGAGCTCTTCTCAGGTGGATGAACTAGTTGTGAACACTTTGGAAATCTTGGAGACAGCGGCCAAGAAGGGGGAAATACATTGTAACGTCATGCTGTAACGAAGGTTGAGACTCTAAGCAGTAGTTTCTGTACTTCCTACCCTTAATCCAGCATTCTTTCCATATGTTCTTTTTACTGGAGCCTAGCTTTACTGTCTAATTTTAAAGAGCAGAAAATTACAGAATTTCACAAGCGTTTATGACTTGCTTTATGTTTGTAAGCAAGGCATAGATCCTGTGGACCTTGCAAGACCAGCTCCTGATTGAATAAACATTTACATGTAACAGTTTAGAAAGCATTCTGTATTAATTGGTTTAAAAACACTCTAATTAAGACTTCAGGTTTTAAACGCTTCATAGTAGTAAACTTATTTTGAAATACAGCGTTTTCTAATTTCACTGTGATCTCCATGATATTGGCAGTAGCCAGAGCGCCCTGTAAATTTACTCGCTGTGGAAGAGTGGGCAAAGCCAGCCTTTGAACGATTGTGCAGGTTAAGAAGATTCTGTAGTATTTGGAAGCGTGGAGTCTTGGAAAGTCTGTGACACTTATACCTGCTCCTTTCAAGATTATCAGTTTGTTTTGCCTGCGTAAGCACGCTAAGTGCTGGAATCCAAAGTTCAATTTACCATAATTTGTTATGCCTAGAATGGCAGCCTTCCTCGATGCATGAAAAGGGATAATTTCAAAACCTAAATCATAGTGAGTGATAGCTGAGCTGACAACTCTTTTTATCTGATTTCAGTGCTACACAACCAAGGAGTTTTAAAAGATGGGGCAGCAACATCTAATTCTGTGTTTAGAAAACCATGACAGTATGTTCTGTAAACTTCCAGAAATACAACCCCAGTTCTGCTCTTTTCTGCACTCTCCCTCGTGGTAATTTTAGTAGCCCTGAAGCTGGAACTATTATCACGGCTAATACAGCAAAGTAAGTGCAGGCAGACTTTGAAACGCATCATCTCATTCAGATTTCTTTCCTGAAAGGTTTTAAGTACCTCTGGCTTGGCCTACTTGTTCTTCCCACCCCCCACTCCCCCCTTTTTGTTTTGTTTTGGTTTTTGTTTTTGGTTTTTTTGGGTTTTTTTTTGAGTTTTTGTTTGTTTGTTTGTTCACTCTTTAAAGATCCCTCTTCAGTCATGCAGTATATTTAACCAGCTTTTCTAATCTTGAGGGCTGCATGATGGAGCCTTTCTGCCCAACTTGAAAGCTGCTTCCCAGCTTTTTTCAAATGGTAAATCTTATCCTACTCTAATTTGTTAAAAGAGTCAAATGAATAATGAGAGACTTCAGCAAGACTTGTGTACCAGATATGGTCTGGACACTGAAATATCTCCTAGCTATCTTTCCCTTTTTTGCCTTTCTTTAAAGGAAATGTCTTTTGCAGGCAGGTGCGTGCTGTGCACTCAGTGGGAATAAGCTGGTTCCGGTCCAAAAGCTGAGTTAGTACGGTATTGAGCCCAAGCTAGTCTATCGTAAGGGATTTTTAATTCAACGGGCCGTTATACCAACAACACTATGCAGCTTCTGAGTGTGCATGCAGCTGTAATAAAAGTTTAGAGATACCCTGAGTTGCAATGCTTTAATTACGTCATTTGAACTGAATGATATTAATTGCAATAGGAGAAGGCTAAAAGGCTTGTGTAAAAGCATATAATGTGGAAATTAGTATTTTGCACTGAGCTAAAAAAATAGTAATTTATCCTTGAAGAAAGGCTGTGTCTTCAGATTTCCGTGGACTGTATAGTGAGTGTTTTAAATTAACTGATTCTGTCTAGCTCATTAAAAGCAATCTGGTGATGAGATTAGTCTTGTGTGTATTTTAGATAGGGCTGTAGCAGCTAAAGTGTATAGGCAAGCATAGGAAACTACAGTTTAAACATTATACAATGTACAGATAGGAATTTTTCTGGAACTTCGGAAGCAGTAATAGGTATACGTACAGATTTAAGAGCTCTCTTCTGAAAATCTCCTGCCGTCTACAAATGAACTGTAAATGGAGCATCTAAAATGTCAGAGCGCCCCAAAATAAGCACAGCAATGACTTACTCAGACTTCTTGTAGATTTTGTCAGGATCATTAGTATTCAAAAAAGAAACAAACTGCAAGTTTGTCATTGTATTTTTTGAAAATATGAGAAGGGCTCCACGATTCTAGGTACTTCCTTTTCTTGTACATTAAGCAAGTGCTTCATCCTTGTTAGCATTTAAAAAACTCTAGTAGCATGTGTTTGGCAAGTGTACTGTCTGTTTAGGTATCTCTAAACTTCCATGTCCTTCTAAGAAACCAGAGAAATCTTTAGTATTTTGTTCCATTACATTGAGCTAGTAACGAATGGTTATAGAATGGTTATAAATCCATTGACAATCTGCTGTTGCATGGATTTTCCTGCATCATTTCAAAAACACTGTATAATTGGAGCACGTCAGAAATGCTGCTTGCACTGTAGCCACCTGTAATAATTGTTTTAATGGTTATATTTTTTTGTGTCTTCGCTTAGTATCCCTCTTCTTTCACCATACTTTCTTCTTGTTTTCTTAGTGTACTTCTTTCTCTCTTCCAGCCTATCCCATAACTGTGTGGAATCTACCTCTACAGTTTAGAAAATACACCCAGTTGCTAATAGCTGGTGGATTGTGTTAATGTGAGACGCTGCACCGCTCAGTCAAAGCAGATGGGAAGCCAGCACCTTCCAAAATGTGCAGGACAGCTGCCTGAGCCCTCCTTGTGTGCTGTCTTAATCCCTGATGGAAATGCAGCTTAGCAACAGTAAATGCCCTGCTTCCCTTCACCAAATCTCAAGGCTGTTGCAAAGAGGACAGTGGGATCTTCCCGCTTGTAATCCTTCCCCGTCATCCTTTGTGGTTTTTTTTCCCCTCGTTTTATAGCTTCAGCGCCTCTGCTCTGTTTGCTCAAGCAGCAGTACAGCGTTGACCTGATTATTTTTGACAAGAGCTCTGAATAACAGCAAGGATACTGACCTAACGGTGTGCTGATTTTGATCCTTTTCTTACTGAAGCTAGAGCAGCAGCTGCTTCGTGCTCCTAAGGTCTGCTTCCATGCTTATCAAGATAGTACGGCATTGCTTTTATAACCATTCCCACGTCTGCAAAGTTACCTTCGTAGCAGCAAAAAGTAGATACTTAGAAATGGAAGTGTGAATTCCTTCCAAGTGTGAAAGTGTTAGTTCAGGATAAAAAATTTCGACTGGTAACGTTGGTTAGTCTGTAATAACAGTCCACTTCTCAGCCAAGTTTTGCGGAGGATCAGGATTTCACTGAAACTTAGTAAAATTTGTAGTACTAAAAAGGGAAGAAGTTGTAGCTTGAAGCAAGAACCATGCCGGACATGTGGGTTTCTGTCATCGGTTGACCGTAGTTCATGTTCTGAGCTATGGAGTTGTCATTAATCACTGCCAGCTGTTCTTCTGTTCATCGGTAGCTTCGGAAGAACTCTTCAGCTCTGGGCTTTATTATCATTTCTACCATAAAGGTACTTGTGTGTAGTGAATAGAAAAGTGGTAACATTTCATCATCTTCCAACAACAATTTCTTATGATTCTTGTCAGATAAAGGAATGCAATCTATAAGTAATTTGTCTATAAGAATGATTACAAAGTCAAATAAGTTTAAGGGCATAGAAGTATTTAAGCCCCTGGAAACTGTTGATACATTTCCAGTTTCTGAAATCAATTAAATCTAGACCAGGCAAAATACTCATTTTCTTTGCAGCAATAGTTGCAAACTGATTGTAGAGCTTATAAGAGACCATAATGCCTAAGCTTACTTCTTTTTGTCTTGTTTTGGTAATGCAATGAGTTAGCAGTGTAATCTGGCTAAGAAATAGAAGTCTACTACTATTTTTTCCACTTTCACGGTGTATTGAACTGGAAAGAATTCTTTAAGGCTTCTCTACTGAGCAAAACCGACTCGCAGCTTACAAGGTGAAGACTTCATGGATGTCTATTCTGGTTTTGATGGGTTATTCAGTTACAATTTCAGCTATACTGTGGGATCACTTCATCTGTGGTGACGTGCTTAGACAGCTCCCTCGGGTGAGAGTTTTTGAAACTGGTCTGTTCACATCACTTTTTACTTTACCATCCCTTTTTGCTTTACCAAACTCAACAAAACCTGCCTTAGAGACCTTTTGGTGTTCTTTGGGTAACTATTAGTTTTATTCAATTAATACTATCTTCCTATATCTCATATATTTAATGTTGGTGTGTTGTCCTCACTGAGTTGGTGTGAAAAATAGAGAAAAACTTGGATATTAACAATTCCCTGTGCTTGTTTGATATTTTAAAATTCAGTATATGGTTGGGTTTTTTTGTTTTTTTTAAGGGTGTTCTTTGTCTTTTCTCGTGGAAATCAGTAAGCACAAATGTTCTTGGGTAGGTCCCTTTTTTAATTAGGTAATATGCATAAAGTAAAATTACTGCAGCTATGACAGAAAATATTTTATTTTTGGCCTGTTGGGGTTGTCTTGGCCATTGTTAGCTGTATCCGTTGTTCTGAACTGTTAAAATGGTGATAGTTCAGGTGGGCCAGGCAGATTTCCGTTTTTCTACTTAACTAATAGTGCCAGAACTGCGGAAACCCACTGAGCTAAGCTTGCTCGCTCTCTAGCGTCAAAGTCGGTTCTGTTAGTGGGGGTGTGAATGGAATAGGGGAGCTCTGGAAAAGTGCCACCAACCTCCGAGACATCATTTTAGGTCACAGTAATTTCTAGAAAATTACAAATCCTGATTACAAGTTGCTGAAAGTTTAGTTGTCACCTCCCCCACCAGTATGGAAGTGTTAAATTTGCATCTCTCTGAGAGTCTAATTACATACGTAAAACAGTATTACCACTTTAGTTAAACTAGGAGGATGTTTTCCTCGTTGGGTAATTATGTGTTGACTGTATAAATTTGTGTTTTGTTCCTGCTCGCGGAGCTGTGTACAGAAAGTTTTATCACCTCTTCCTGAACCGGAGTAGCAGAGCAGTTCCTTGTGAGCATTTCTGTGGACCTCCTAGAAGCCTCAAGGATGGACTTCTGGGGTTTTTTAAGATGTATTTATTTGTTGTGTGCCAGCAAGGAGAAGTCAACTCTGATCTCATGCATTAAGCTTTATATTTAGCTGTATTTTAGTTTTCATTATTTGCTTAGTTTTTATATGCCAAGTAAACTCAATTGGTATGTATTAGTGATTTTTTCCCTGTCATTTTTTTTATTGCTCCCACAATGGTGTCATCAACACCATTGATTTTCTTATGGGTTTAGGTGTATAAAGTACTGTAAGATGCAGAACAGTTTGTCTGTGGCACCCAATTATGAAGTGTGTATTGTTTCTTACGAGCAAATATTTATGTGATCTGAGGCAGAAATATTTATCCAGATGGAAATATCTTTTAGTGGGGGTGGGAAAATGTGTATAACACTTAACAGTCTGAAAACAAAGCTGTTTATTAGGCTTCGTTACAGCAAGACACGGTTCATGCTGCACTAGATTTGATCTCCAGTTGGTTCATTTGCTATTTGCAAATTTAGTTGCAAAGATGACGGCTTGTGAGTAGCTGAACGTTGACTCCAGTTACGCAGCCTTACTCACAAACGTGTCATGTCTTTCCATCCTGAAACATGACCAAGGCCAATTTGTGCTGTCACCATAAAGTGCTTTTTTTCCCTACACACTTGTTGCCTTGTGTGGCGTAGTTCTCCTGGGCATTGACTCCCATGATAAATCACTCTGTACTCTTTGCAATGTCGTTATTTTATCGTGGTATGCAAATGCACACGCCTAGCCTCTTCAGTGTATTACGTATTATTTAGTTTGCAAGTGTGCATCTTCAGAACTATTTATGGCAAGTTTGTGATTTTGATGCCTCCCACAATTACTTTGAGTCCTGTTTTGGTTTTCATGATTTTGGTATGCTAATTTAAAATGTTCTCTGACAAGAAACTTCAGAAACATTGCAACTAAATGTTAGCTTATTTTAGCTTCTGTGGTTGATTGACTAACTTTGGCATTTAATTTATTAAGGAAACCGTAATTTTCAGTCTGCCCCTGCAGTTAACTTGCCCAAACTTTGTAAATTTGGGTAGTAGATACAAGGAAGCACTTGAAAAAAAGGCACATGTAACCTGTTAGGTTAAATAGGTAGATACATGTGGAATACAGGTTGGTGGTTTAGGTGAATTACACCACTGGTTTATGGTAGGTTATTAAATTCCTTATAGCATACTTCTGTTAAAAATTACAATTCTTACGCTTTTATGTCTTTGTTCAGATGTTTATTCCATATGTTGCTTTACAGGCTGGAGTATTCGGGTTGCTTGGTTTCACTAGTTCTGTAAGTTGTGGTACCGGCTTTAGTTGTCTCTTTCTCCAGTGTTTCTCTAATACAGTAGCGGAGATGATGGAGGAGGTGAGAAGACAGTTCAGAGAAATTTAAAGTGAACTTCACAAGCTTGCAGATTTTACACATATCCCTTCCTTAATCTTGAAACATGCATAATGTAAGAGTAAAGGAACCTCACTTAGCAGTCAGTTCTGATTTCGAGACTGAACATTTTTCAAAACCAGCATCACCTCTTCTTGTGCATTTACATAGCACATGGGTTATAATCTCCTGTTACGCTATTGCCCAAAGTCACGGTGTTGATCAGAACAATACGAGTGAAGAGCTGAAGTAGCATTTGGAGAGAGCTGTATCAGCAGTTCAGCCTTGCAGACAGCTATTCTTATGTCTAGGTTTGGTTTGGGTTTTTTGAGGGGAGATAGTGGAGGGAGAAAGAGGTACTTGGCAGCAGGGAATGGATGTAGGGAAACAAATGAGAGGAGCTGCTTGAACTGGCACTGATGCCTCAAAAAATTTCTGTGTAATTGCTGCTTGCGAAGAGTCTTGCTTGTAAATCTGTCAGCACCTAGTGAATGTTTTTGTGGTTTTTATAGTACCCAATTTTGAGCCTTCCTCGTCTTCTGTCTCTTTTGATATATTGTAATTCACTGTAAATCTGATGTGGGAGATCCAACTACAGAGTTTCCGTTCCTCCTGTTAAACTAAATTATTTCTTGGTGTCTTTCCTGTTTCTTAGAAAATTTTTAGCTATTTCTTTGTTAAAGACGATCTAGATGGAACTGTCTGTACAGTCTCTACTTGTCTGTGGTTTATATTAATAGCAGAATCCTAATGGAAATGATGGAAATATTTGCTCAGCAATTAAAAAACACTGCTAGCTTCAGGGAAATAGATGAATTGAATTTTTGTGGACTGTAATTTTTGTTTGTTTAGTGCTTTCCTGAGGTGTTTTAAGATGGCTCACCTGTGCAGAAGGATTTCTGTTTACTGTTTGCAGAAGGTTTTAGGTGGAGTGACTTGGATATTTAAAACAGAAGTCAAGAATCCAAAGTGCTTGGGTTCTGCATTAGATGATGGTAACTCCTTAGATAACAGCACAGGTGCAGCTAAGGACTGTTGGAAGATCAGCAAGAAACATTACAGAACGAGATGGAGTGACATGAGGGAAGGTAGCAAATCCCAAGTGGGAGCTCAGCCATAAGGTATTGATGGATTAATACAACAGAAAAAATGGAGAGAGATGCATAAACCACTTTGAATTTGAAGTGGACAAAGTTTAAAATTGAAACTAAAATGTTGGTATGCATTAGTTCTCGTTCTATGTGACAAGGGAGACCACATAGATGTGTAGTGGTATTTTTCAGTTGAATCTAAAATAGTAATTTCTATCCTCATTATATTGCTGGAGACTTAAGGGTGTACCAAAATGCACTGTAGGCTTAATACATCATCCTTACATTAAGGGTAGGAAAGCTTTATATAGATCACTTTTAGGTGATCTGAGTTTGAGGAATGTCTGATAAAATTCTTCTTTCCATTCTTTTTGGTTTTTGTAATCATGCTCCACTTGTCCATAGTACTTTCCAGAAATAAAGTTAGAAAATTATAGTATTCCTAATGTGTCAGTGAAGGCAAGATTTTTTTCAAGAATTCTTTATATGAGATGCAAATCATAAACAGCCACATCACACCTTTTGTGCAATCCACATCACAAAAAGACATTTTTTCTTTCGTGGCATTTGTAGCCCGTATGGTTTCTGTCCTCTAGGTTTAGAGATTCTCTGTGTGTTATAAGTTTCTTTATTTTTAGAATGCATTCTTGCCTAAATTTAAATTGGTGTTTCTAGATCACTGTGACTAACCTGAAGTCTTAAGTGAGAGCAAATTTCTTGTTGTTAATTTTCAAATAAATTCAAATGCAAAAAAACCCTCCTGTTAGATCCGATAGCTCTGGCTGATGAAGTTGAGTTTTTAAGTGAAGCCATGGTACCTTTTGTAATAATAAAGCATCATACTGATTTCATTTTGAAGAACGTAGGAAACACGAGATGCTGATTCTCAATGGAAGTAACTTATTTTCTTAGCTTCTTTGTTTTTATAGGAGTAGTATGAATTCTGTTGGATTTTTTTAGGAAGTTGTTTTTTTCTCTAACATAAACATACTGTTTCTTTGTAGGGCGCCAATGCCTCTGCTTTGGAGAAAGAGATTGGTCCTGAACAGTTCCCGGTGAATGAGCATTATTTTGGCTTGGTCAATGTAAGTGAATTTTCTATGGTTGAAATGCTGTTTTTTAATTCATAGCCTAATTTTGAATTTAACAGGATTCTCTGGTAGAACTTTATCTATGAGCACTTCTGACTTAAACTGGGACTCTGCATAGACACCACATCCTGCAATATGGTGCCATGCCTTGTTATTAACCAAGATATAAATTTCATCTTAAATACAGAAAAATAAGTATGTTTGTTATAAAATCTTTGAGAGAAACCATCCTACTCAGGTGTGTTTCTAATTATAGGATTTTAATATTTAGCTGGAAAGGACATTAACTAATAAAGCGTGTACATTGTTCACATGCTCTTCTAGAGAAGAGAGATTTAATTTTACACTGATGCTGCAGTGTATGGGAGCCTTCAGGTTTTAAAATGAAAATGTGTTACTTTTCTAAAAACATGTTACTCGTGGGATTAGTGGAAGTTCTATGCGAGGACATAGCCAGGAGATGACGACATTGACTTGGTTGATAATTTTCTTACGTGTAGTAATACTCGTTTTTTTTAAATTTTTGACAGCCTTGTGTAGCAGTGAATCCTTCTAAAACGGTACATTTTTTTTGTGTCTGTCAGTTTGTTTAGATCTGACTTGACTGGGATCTGTTGGGCAATACGAATTGTCTACCTAAATTAACCATGGCGAGAATGGAGCATTGGTGGTGATCTTGCCAGTGCTTCCGGGGGAGGAAGGCAGCTGTTGCGCCTGTGACGTCTTTTACCAATGACCATAGGAAGTTAGTAGAAACAGTGGCGTCATATTTATGATGTGAACATACAATTTTGGGAAAACTCACTAGAAACATAAGTATACATCTGTTTGCTGGTCGTCTAGGTACATTTTGTTGAAAACTGAAGGATGATCCATCCTGTGGCACACCAAATAAGGTTAACATAGCTACGAAAGTGTTTTGTTGCAGCTCGTTACAAACTCCTTTAATTGACTTCTGTGTGGGTTTCTAGCAGTTTGCGTTCTCAGACACCAAACTATCTAAACACATTGAGTTATATTCCTTAAGTATGGTGTTAATGGCCATTCTAAAGCTGCTGAGGTTTGCACCATAATGAGAAAAATGGAAGGCATCTCCAATTGTAACATAAATAGCAGAGCGATGAGTAGCGTGAAGAGGAAAAATAGCATTCTAAAAATAACCAGAATTATTATAACCACATCCATTCTCTGTTTTGAAGGACAAAATATGACTAATACTGTTGTGCTTTATTCCTTGCAGCTGATTTCTTTAGGATGATCGTTTTCATGCTGTTGTTCTGCAGAGCTTTTTCCTAAGTTATTTCTAGTTCTTTCATGATTTGAAGTGAATTGGAGCACTCGAAAGAGGGCAGTTTCATGGCTTCAGCATCAATACTAGTAAATGTGTGGTTGCACTGCAAATGGAATCAAATGTCGAACCCATGGACAATGGAAGCTTTAATTTTTTTTTTTAATAGTTATTTTCTCTTTGGGTCAGTGAGCTGAACCAGCTTGCCTGCAGTCAGACGATTGCTAAAGCCACTGCAGAGTATATGGGAGAAGGGCCTGACTGCTCCTGCTGACAGCCCGTTAAAACAGATTACGTGTAATGTTGAAGTGCAGGAGGGATGGACCAATGTTTTCATTCTAGAATTTCATCTCAGTTTTCATTTTAAAAAGCTTCTATCTTAAAATAAGCCTTCAAACTGTATTTTTACATTCGAAGTGTAACATTTTACAGTTCTTATGAGGTTAGGTAATGTTGACTCAAAATACAGTTAGTTTTAAGCAAAAATCCCTATGTTCTGGCATCTATTTAAAATATTTATTTATACCAGAGGAACCATGGCAAAAAGATT
The DNA here is from genome assembly GCF_047370975.1 of Nipponia nippon. Lineage (NCBI taxonomy): Eukaryota > Metazoa > Chordata > Aves > Pelecaniformes > Threskiornithidae > Nipponia > Nipponia nippon. Next base: position 2,629,855 of record NW_028262313.1, read on the forward strand.
GTAAAACCTACTTGTTTGTACCTGTTTTTCCTTTATGTTTTAGGTCACATTAGGCTTTATACACTATTTGTGTGTTTGATCTATGCATGTAGCTCCAGGTTTGGAAATATTCATCAGCCCATTGAGAACTGCCGTGCCAACCTGGTTTTTGGGGTTCTATCGAAGACAAATGCTTAGAGCCCTCTTTCTTTTTTTTTTTAGGCAGAATTTCTAGCAAAGTTAAGGTCATAATTGGAAAGATCTGACTACTTTGTACTTCTAAGTGCAAACTGATTGCAGTTTAAAAGTGTAACACTGCTATGTAATACTGTGTATTTGGGGAGAACTCTCTCTAATACAGAGAAGGGTAGATCAATAATTGAGATATTCAGAAGTTTCCCAAGGCCCTTAATTGCTCAAAGATGGAAGGATTTTGTTCTAACATGAAAAAAAGCCAGAATTTCTGAAATAAAATGCATCACATGGTCTTTTTGTAAAGTACTTGGCATGCAATAAAATATCTAAAATGCTAGCATGCAAGATATTGCTTTCAGGAATAAAAGTTCTTCCACATTACTTTATGTAAACGTGGTAGCAAACAAAGAGAATTGCAGTGCTATTTAGAAGAAAATTTTTAAAACGTAAAGCATGCCATAAAGTGAATTTTTCGCTGTATCAGTTTGACTACTGCAAAGCATCTTGCATCTTACTGTCAGGAATTTTTAAAGCTGTTTGGATGGAATTTTAATTCTTTAACTCCTTTAACTCTTGCGTTTAGTTTGGTTCTAATAATTTCTCTCTGTATGGGTAGCATCAAAGCAGGACATGTATAACCGGTTGATTTCATGCTTTTTGACATGATTTCTTCATGAATAGTCCTGAAATCTCATTAACTACTTGCTTTGTAGGCTATTTTGACTTAAGATGCACCATGACCTTCCTTTTTTGGTTTGTTTTTTTTTTAGTTGGTTAATTTCTAGTTTCTTCTGTCTCTTAGTTTCCTGGGATTATTATAGACAAATATATACCTCATCTGAAAACAATATTTACTCAGACTTTTGGTAGTTCTCTTGCCTATTTTGTCTTGTATGCAAATTTAGTTATCATGATGCCTGTTTGTTTTCTTAGGTCACTAACAAGCATATGGGTCAGGTTCTGTCCTAATTCACGTGTTTGTTGCATATTTGTTGTCCTAATGTCACTAAGTTTTAACTGTTGTTCCATGTTGTTTGCATATGGTATAAATTAATGTTAATGTAACTATAAAGCTGTAACCTTTTTAGCTGTATGAATTAAACGGTCAGTTTTCTCTTTCAGTCAGCAAACTGATTATTAACTTAAAATCATTCTGCTACAGTAATCGCACCAAATTTTCATAAACAGTAGTGGCTGTATTCTCCGAGTGCCACTTAACAAAATAGTCTGTGTTTTGTAGTCAGATTTGTATGCTCATTTTGTTTATTTAAAATACTTTGCTGTCAATGCTCTTGAGATGCAGAATCTCATTACCAGAATACTGGGGACTGGCAAACCCAGAATTTATTTCACATTTTTTGAAGCAACAGCATTGCACAGTACAGTTGCACAATAAGTTGCAAAGAAACAACTCACAAACCCATGGTGTATTTCTTGTGGATGATAGGCTAATATCTCAGTGGTCTGAGTGTTTCTTCTCGTTAAGCAATGTGGAACACTGCCTCTGGAAGTTGTTATCGCTGTCCTCCTTTCTCTGAAATGACACTGCCTGCAGATATGGCAGATGTAAACCAGCTGCTCTTTGAATTTGCCTGCATCATGTACTTCTCCTAAGATTTCATTATAAACAGGAAATATTTAACATATACCTTGCTAACTATCTCTGAGAAGTACTTTGTATATCTGACACAGGCAAATCTACCATGAATTCATGTATTGAGCTCTTGTTACTATAATACGGCTGAGACGCAGTGGTCCTGATGGATGCTGTCCCTTCCTTTTTCTGTTTTCTTGTCCCTCTGTTCTGCTGTACCACTGGCACCCCTCCACATCAGCATCAGCAGGATCTCCCCTATCAGCATCAGCAGCATGCTGTGTCTCCAGAAGTTTTGATTCTGTGATGAGCCCTCAATTGGATTTTTGGTTTGTCAGTGGTTTCCTGCTTTTTTGTGTGTGTATGCCCAGTATCGCTGTGACCGTTGTCTTCCTTTTCTTGCGGTTGCCAGCTGTGATGATACAAGGATGAGTCTTTTGCACCATGCCTACTAGTATTTCCCCAATAAATGCACTCTGACCGATGACTTTTCCATTTTCAGTATGTGACATTCTTAATGAGCAACCTCTTGTATTACTTTTTAATGGACCTAATATGAAAATGTTTGTTTTCCTTCTGTTTTAACCAGTTCGGCAATACCTGCTACTGCAACTCAGTCTTACAGGCACTTTATTTTTGTCGTCCATTTCGGGAAAAAGTTTTGGCATACAAAGTGCAGCCTCGAAAGAAGGAAAGCCTCCTGACATGCCTCTCTGATCTCTTCAACAGTATTGCTACGCAAAAGAAGAAGGTGGGAGTCATCCCACCCAAGAAATTTATTTCCCGATTGAGGAAAGAAAATGGTAAATGAATAAATTAAGTTTTTATGCAGATTTGAGCATATACAACATAAACACAACTTCCTTTTTAAGTGAGTCCAAATTGTCAAGTTTTAACAGAATTCTGGAAGATTTTTGAACTCCTGTTTGTGGTGTGAATTTCACCACCTCTGTAGCATAGGAACAGAGATTATATCGGAACTGTGCTGTGTCGTAAGAGGATTATCTAGATCTCTTTGTTTCCATACTTGCTTAGACCAAGAACAGAGCGTGCGCACAAGTCTCAGTACTCCAGTTACTCCACGTTGGCATCATGTTCTGTGGAGGTCTGCTGCAAGTCAGCACGCTTTGGGTCATTGCTAGAAATTGTCGTGGGCTAAACAAACCTCACGGAGTTGGTCAAAGTTAAAGTCCCTAAGGAAATTTATCCACCCTTGGCCTGCTTTCTTAGATTTGTGGTAGGATAAATTCCATATGCTGAGAACTAGCGGGTATTTCCCAGGGCTGCTGTGTGAGGCAGAGCACTGTATGTTGATCTATCATCTCTGCTTGAACTTCAAAACATAACAAACTTGTAATAGGGGATTTTTGCCCCTTGATGCTGGACTTAATGAACTAATGGCTGAAGGCAACACAGCTGAACTACTTTATTTCTCTCCCTCCCCAAAGAAAAAAACCCCACAAACAACAAAAAAAACCCTAAAAACCAATCATGGTTTTCATCAGTTCCAATAAATGCCCAAACTAGGTTTCCTTTATGTTATTTTTCAGCTGCCTGTTTCTTGTAACCTGAGAAATAGGTGAGGGTAACCTAATATCCGTTGCGAGAACAACAAAGTACAGTTCTTCAAAGACTCTTAACAGTGTAACCCACAATTGTGTAATAGGGTAGAGAAGGGGGAAGGGCACGCACTGATTGCTAAGAGCATAGTAACTTGATATTATGAAGTATCTGTATTTTTTCATTCTCCTTGATCTCTTCCTTTCCAGAATTATTTGATAATTATATGCAGCAGGATGCACATGAATTCCTAAACTACCTACTTAACACTATTGCTGACTTACTACAAGAAGAGAAGAAGCAGGAGAAGCAGAATGGCAAACTCCAGAACGGCAGCATTGAGAGTGAAGGAGGAGACAAGACTGATCTGACGTGGGTCCATGAAATCTTCCAAGGAACACTAACCAATGAAACCAGATGTCTTAACTGTGAGGCTGTACGTTTAAAACAAAACAAAACCTCTTAGATTTTTCACAGGTTCTGGATCATTTTCCCTAATACTAAGCACACTTTTTCATTTATTAGGATAGATGAAATTGCACTCTCTCTATTAAAATATGGAGCATAGCCTATTTTATGACTGTATCACCTCTATGTTCAAACCAATACTCATTAAGGTATGTTTCTCAGAAAAAGCATAGTGTTTTTTCTGTTCCTCCTCCCTGTTTCCATCGAGGCAGTCTGCACCTGGCTGATATAAGCTGCCTTTTTGTCTTCATGTTATTTCCTGTGTCAGTGATTGATAGTTTATGTTGTGTTTCTACATGAGAGTTGCTCACTATTTATTTAACTCTGGGATTAACTGAATTTCTTGAACTGGAAGTCTGTGCTTCTTGGTGCTGGTCCATAGCCACTCTATTTGAGAGCAAAAGAAGTGCACAAAGTCTAGAGTTAGAAGAACCACACCACCTTCAGACCAGGAATTTGTAGTTAGCCATGTGCTGTGTCTGATTTAATATTTCTAAAAAAATGAAAACCCAGATGGAGAGAGAAAAAAAGAGAAGTGATTACAACTGAAATGACTGTTCTTGGCATTTTAAATCTGATGTTACAGCTATATGGTGAATAGAAGCTCTAAAAATGACATTAATAAGATTCTGTCTCGAGAATTTTGAAATTAAATGTGACTGTTCCACAAATGGAAAGATGGTTTTCCTAACTGCTAACCCATTTAATTGAAAACCCATCTGCCTGTTTCTGCGTTTCCTATAAGTATTTACTGCTAAACTCTGAAATGCAGCAGAAAGCTGTATCGGTCTACAAAGCAGAGTGGAATACGGTTAAAGCTTCTCCAGCTCTGAGACCTCTGCGTGGTTAAAAACTTGGTTTTGCCAGTGAAGTAAGAAGATGTGTCTTGAAGTCTCAGGGGGGAGAGATGCTTTGCAAGAAAGGTTTGGGGGTTTGGTTTTTTTGTGGTTTTTTTTCTGGGTTTGGGCTTTTTTTTATATTCCTCTCTGGATTGTAACAACACATCAGCTTATTTCTTCAGTTTTAGTTTACCTCAAGAAAGGGCCCCTGTGTGTGTGTATATATTTATTTTTTTATCACAAAGGTCTCTACTTGCAACGAGGACATTGCACCATTCCAGAAATGGTTAAAGGAAATCTGCCAGTTCTAAACTGTTATGAAATATTTCTTCTTATTTTTTTCAAGGTTAGTAGCAAAGATGAGGACTTTCTGGATCTATCGGTTGATGTGGAACAAAATACATCAATTACGCACTGTCTAAGGTAAATGAAAATATTTGTGAGTGGAAAAAACACCTGCCCTTGGTCAGAAGGAAAGAGCCTAGCTTAGTTGCTCTATTGTGCAACAGTTGTAGGCTTTGACTTACGGTAAAATATGTTCTCTTCAGAGTGCTGTTCACTTTATCTTTATCGTGGCTTTTTGAAGCGGCTAGTTTCTTAGTGGTTTTTAGTAGTTAATGAGTAAGATGGTTTCTTAGTGCTATGTAAGATTGATTTTCACTTTCCTTTATGGGGATTTTAATTTGTTACTTCATATAGTCAGGTTTTATGAAAACTAAACATGGTATGTTTGGTTTCGTAATAAAATTTTGTTTATTTTAATAGTGTTATTGCATTTCAGTTGTCTGGTCCTGATGTTTGCGGTCAAGCTTGGGTTTGGTTTTTTTTGCTTATAGAAATTTACTCCATGTATTTGACTGCTAGATCCAAGGCTTATCAGCTGCTAGGATACTGCAAGTTGCATATAGCATCTGCCTTTTGAATAGCTGATAATGGATGTCTAATTGCTAGGAGTTGAAAGATAATCCAGACTTTGGGTAGTCAATGGCTATAGGTCTTAACGTTTAATGTCTGCCACCAAAGAAAACATGGAGTGGCTACCTCTGGAAACAAAACGCAATCACCTTATTGCTCTTTATTACCTATCGTGTTTGACTGCTGCCCAGAAAATACGCAGTTAATACTTGAGGGTGTAATTTCCAGATTTCGCCAGCTGAACTTTGATACTACATCCCAAGACTGGGACAAATACTTCTGAAATGTGTTTGGGAGGTATGAGCAATATGAATAAGAGGAATTTCATCTTCTGTGTGAACGTTATGTTTTTTCAGCATTATTAGCTTATCTGACTTTTCTTTAATTTCCACAGAGGGTTTAGTAATACTGAAACTCTATGCAGTGAATATAAATACTATTGTGAGCAGTGCCGCAGTAAACAGGAAGCACAGAAAAGGTAAGGTTCAAATATTCAGGCTAATATAAATGTTCTCTTAAAATGGGCAGCCGATGGAAAAACGCACCTTGTGAATTCAGTAAAAAGAAAATGTGAGACTGTTCAGGTCTGTGTTTGGTGGGGAAGGGAGTGAAGAAAAGTGGAGAGACCAAGTAACTTTGTGGCAACCTTATCAGAGAGAAAGGAAGAGATTAATTTTGTATTCCTCCCAGAAGAGCTGATATCTGGTGCTTCCAGACATTCGTATTTTCCCCAGGTAGCATTAATCAGCTTAAAGCCACTGAAAACCATCCAATCTGCTTTCACTATGAATGCTGTATAAAAAAAATCTTATTTCTCACCTCATACTTGGTCACAGCCAGCACAGCAAAACAGATTTATTCCATCTATTTCTTCCCATCGATATGATGAAAAATTGATGTTTTCAACATAGACGGTTGTCCTGCATTCAGATGTCAGTTGTGTATTTAATCTTTCAGAATAAATATTGCCTGTTCTCACTGGAATATACATGAGAAAAGCAGCCTTTTGAAAGTCTTCATCAACATTTTAGATGCCTTTTAAGAAGCTTCTTCATATTGAAACTGTTTTTGAACAAAGCTTTGTTTTAGGTGGTTTGCTAATACCTTGTTCTTTGTTTAACGTATTTTTGTGGTTCAGAATGAGAGTGAAAAAGTTGCCCATGATTCTAGCTCTGCACTTAAAAAGGTTCAAATACATGGACCAGCTGCATCGATACACCAAACTCTCCTACCGTGTAGTCTTTCCCTTGGAGCTCCGGCTCTTTAACACTTCAGGAGATGCTACAAATCCTGACAGAATGTATGACCTTGTGGCTGTAGTTGTTCACTGTGGCAGGTATGTTGGTTTTATGCTTTCCGGACCTTAAGGGCCTTTTCTTGACCTTTAAAAGGAGTCTGTCATCCATATGCCATTTCGTAACAGGACAGTGGCTGATGATATGGGAGCATGCTAAGCAGTGTCGGAGCTAGTTCTCTGAAAGGTGTTCTGTTGTTTTTTTTTTAAAAGTGTGTTTTGCTCTTTTTTTACAACTTTTTTAGTGTTCTACATTTTGCTTTCTGAGTACACAGGTTTGCTCTTTTACCAACTTTCAAATATGGCAGCAATTCAGACAAGTTGTTTCTTTGAGCTGTAGCAGAGTAAAAGCAGTCTTTAAAAAAATAATAAAAATTAAAACAACCAAACCCCACCCTCAACCCTACTTTCTAGGAAACCTAAATGAAATAAAAGCAAATCCTGGAAAAACACTTACTGAAATAGAATTAAGTTACAGGTCTCGTGTCGCTACTTGCTAAATCATTGAAGTTTTTTTAGAAGCTGGTGCCACCACGTGGAATAAACTGTGTACTGCTGATTTTTTAAAATAGCCTTTTTCTCTTTATTAAATTTTTGTTGTTGTAATGGTTTTAATTCTGTTTTTAAAAGCAAAGAGGAAAAACTTTTAAGCATTTTCAAGGAAAAAAGCAGTCATGGAAGGCAAAAAATATTTATAACTGGAATAAAAGTATTCTGGAAGTGTGAGTTTTAAAGTAATAAGTTATTACAGCACACAAATGTTTTGAAACATCTTTGTGAGGAGCAAGACAATATAATCAACACACTAATATTGCATAGATTTAGTATAAATAAACTCCATATAATGCTAGGTGATTTCTGTTGTGGTACAGTTGTGCTATTTTTTTATTTATTTTTATCTTTTTAATATCTCATTCTATGCATTTTCTTCTGTAGATTCTTAATTTGCTGTACTTATACTACACTTACATGTTTTAACAATGGTGATTAATAATTTAGATGTATTAAATGTCTTTGCTTTTTCTTCTCAAACCTGTTGTCTTATATGGGGCTGTTAGGAGTCCTCTGACTCTTCTGGTTTCAATTCTTACTAGGAACTTACCAAAGACTTCAGATAAACTATATTTTCTAAATATTTGAGTTCTCAGAACTTGTTTTAAATACTTTGCCCTTATAGTTTTACTTTTCTGTTAGTTGCTCTAAACAAAGAAGTTTCCTTCTGTGACAGGTTGTGTGTTTACGTTTATCACTAATTCTGGAAGGACTAGAGGAGTATTTTCTTTTGCCTAAAGCTGATAGGAATATAGCTTGTTTTAAAGCCTTATGTAGGTGCTAAATAAAAAGTAAGGGAGGGGGAAAGAAGAAAAAGTTTTCTTTTTCACTGTGTCCCTGGACTGTTCTCTCACAATTTGAGGTCAGTAGATCGATAGCTCATAGTTTTCCATCCATGTAGGTTATTCTCCCAAAGCACTACTTTTCCAGGGCAATCTGCCTGCCTTTACTCTGCAGATCCGTCTCCCTTTGAGTCAGGTCGTTTTGTTGTGTCCCTTCCCTTCAAGGTAAGCGTTCAGGATATAGGTGATAGAATCGGAAACTGGGAAACAGCCACTGGAAAACTGGGAAGAGCAGTTGCAGAAAGCCTGTCTGCAGTCAGCCATAGGCTAAACTACACTTTAAAAACATGTAAAAAAAAAAAATCTCCTGTGCAAATAAAATATTTCAGACAGACAGTTAATAAAATTTTTGAACAGTGGTCAAAATACTCAGCAGTGGTGAATGCGACAAAACAGTGATTGAGATAACTGGCTTTTAATTTTGTTTCGTGAAATATATGAACGACTATCTAAAATATTTACGAAACTGTGTATTTTGAATGTATTGTATTTGGCAAGTAGCAAAGACAGAAATTTTAATTCAAGCAATTTGGCAAAGTCTTAGAACCTAAACAATGTTATGAGTATTATTATGTTATGAATATTATTAGTATTAGACAGTATTAAGAGCTGGGAAATCTAATTCTGCCAGTAATAGCTAGAGTCATGTGGGAAAGCAGTGGTCCTGCCTTTGTAGGCACAAGAGTAATAAGTCTTCAACCCTTTTTTCTGACAGTGGTCCAAATCGTGGACATTATATCACCATTGTGAAGAGCCATGGCTTTTGGTTGCTGTTTGATGATGACATTGTAGAGGTAGGTATGCTTTTACATGGTGAAAACAAGTGTAGACAGCATCACTCTCCAGCTTGGTTTTTATGTCTGGGATTAGCTTTTGCACCTGTGAAAGTATTTCAGCAAAACATGTGCACAGAATAATTCTGGACATTTCAAAGGTAAACTTCAGCAGTTGTGTGCATCTCCGTTATAGAAGTAGTGTGGAGAAGGGCAAACCAACACGAGGGCTGTATTGACACAGTAATAACAATGTTTAAACAGTCTGCTCAAGCAAATTTTTCCTTAACTTTTCTACTAACATATCTGTAAAGACTAATATCTAAAATATTTATATATCCATGTATTTCACATAATTATTAAGCAAATATCAAACAGTAGAACAAATACCACAGTAGAACTGCTTTTTGTAAAGATGAAAACGTACTGTTTGCCTCTGACATCTCATAGTCAAGGTTAAGGCCTGATGTCTAAATAGGTACAGCAAAATCCTTGCTTGTGTCGATATAAAGAAGATGTAGTACATTCTCCATTTTTTTTTTTTTATCTTTGCTTAGCTTTGAGCATCAGGGGTGACTCTCTGGTGATTTAGATAGCTTGTATGACCAAGAACAGTTGCCTTTCTCCCATGATTATATTTTGAGGGTTATTTTCCCCTGTTTCTGTTATGGCCAAAATATGTAATTGTGTCAGCTAATTTTGGAAATAATGTTCACCTCAGTATTCTTAAATGTAAGTATTCGCTGTCATTTCTGTCCAGGAGATAAACTTTACATTTTAAAAGTAGATGTAAAATAACCATCGTGTTGTTCTATTTTTGTTTTCTATCAGTCACTCTCTGTTGTACCTTAGCTTTTAGGTCAGAACGGAATTTCTTTTTATCTGCAAACACTGCTGGCACTTTTACAGATGTGCCAAAACATAGCTTTTAAATATGCGCTGTCTGTTATTGGACAATAAATTCAAGGAGCTGTCACAAGTAAGCTAGAATGTAGTTCCTCTCTCCTGGAGGGGATGCTTTTTCCCCTTTAAGTTGCTTTTCTGACTTTAATCATGGCTTTCTTTTTTTTAAGTTCGTCTTCTTTTACAGACTTTATCTAAAATGCTGTAAAAATAAAGCTCTCTGATCTGAAATTTCTACTTTTTGTGTCTCCCATGGTTCTTCGAGTTTTCACTGTCTTGATTAGGATTAGCAATGTAGCCCCGTCCTGTAGCACTACCTCTGCCCCAGCTGCGGATCCAGAGGTTTCAGATTCCTTTTCCTGCTAGAAGACTCTCCCTGGCTGGCGTTCACACGTGTTAATTTGTTTTCTGTGAAATTTAGGCTTTGTTTTTCCTACCGGTGGAGGGCATGAAAAATTGCGCATGAGAGTTTTGCACATGAGTCATTTGAAATCATTGGCCCCTCTCCGATAAACGGTTGCGCCTTGACCTGCTTTGAAGAGCGTAGCATAAGAATTCCTGCTGGGTTTGCCCCAGAGGATCTCTTCACTGACTATCCGTTGTAGCCGCTCCTGCCTTCTAAGCGTGTGAGGAACATGAAGCTTAGATCTCATCTCACTCTGTCTAGGAAGTACCAACCTTTCTCTTTCCTCGACCGGCTAGAACTTGCCTGAATTTCTGGTGATTCAGTGATCAAGGCGAACAGGAGAGTGGAGACTGCTCTTCCTCCCCTGATGCTACAGGCTGCTGGAAGAAGTAGCTGCAGTTTTCTGTTCTCTCTCTCCCCACTTAGTCATCAGCTCTTGAGAACTAGTTCTTTACTAGTGCTGTAGGCTCTTCACTGAGAAAGTGAAGTAAAGCCCCAACTACTTCTGTGAGTTCCCTCTGCTGCCTAAAGAGATTTAAATATCTACCCTGAACTTGACCAAGTACTATTTTCAAACTGCTTGTGATTGGCCTTAAGGTGACACCACAGGAAACACATTGCTACGTATGACATTACAGAGGTTGTCCTCAAAAACAGAGCGGCAAAAAAAACCCCAAAGCCCCTAAAACATGAATTCTGCATAAGTTTCTGGTTTTAGGGCTAACCACAGGAGCCTTTTGCTCTTCAGAGACTCTTAAGAGCATGAAAGCAGATTTTTAAATTTATTTTTTTTTTTTTTAAGCTTTGGAGACTTAACATTCTCGGTGTGAGCTGGCTATATAACAAAACAGGTATTAGTCAGCGGACTTCAGAAGATGAGCCCAAAGCCCTTGTACCTGTATACAGGTATTGCAATTGAAAGGGAACACAGGAGAAAGCTTTTTCCCCTTAAATACAGTTAAAACGCTTTGTTGCAATTTTGGCAAGTGATATGAATTAATAGCTCTGAACTGTCAATAGGAAGTAGTTTATCCTTATTACCTACTAAATGTCGAAAGTGGTGAAGTCATGTTTGTTTATCTATTTGGATTTGGTTGGAAGGCCAACTTTCAATTAAATTGAAAATAGATGATAACCAAACAGACTACAGCGTATCTGAAAAGCAACTACATCAAATCCAGGAGGCAAATCAGTCCAAATGGGATACTGCGCCAAGCAAAATGAATTGAGAAACCTGAGTAAATGATCTCTGGCTAATTGGACGTGTTGTCATTAGAGCAACTAAGTGATACAGCACAGTGACAATGTTTATCTGAAACAGAGAGGGAAAAGTGTCCATCCAGGGAGTTCTCCAAATTGAGAGAAGGGGGAGAACGATTGCATGGCTTCACTTAAATATTTGTTCAGAGATTGGCGGCATTCACTTGAATGCTAGGAATGGTATGCAAGAAAAAGATTTGGTTTGGGGAACCAGAATAGTTGTCTGGAAATGAGCAAAGGATATTTAAGCTCAGTTAGCAAGAAAAACCATCTTAGTGCCAGGTGAGGCTGCAGAATCCTAAAAGTAGTTGTGAAACCATGAACTGGTTGTTACTCTAAAGCTGCAACTGGGTAAAACTTTGCTGTCCACGATATATGTGGTCAGCTAAGGATGGGAAGAATAGCGTCTATATAATCCTCTTTAAGTTCCACTGTGTTTTCTGTGGATAGTGAAATTTAAAAAGGAAGTCAGTTCTGCCGTGATGAAACTAAAAATATCTGTAGGGTGAATTAATCTATATCAAATCTTTGAGTTGCATTCAAAATGAGTAGTGGAAATAGACTGGATTGCATGGCAAGTTAGTTGGCACTTAAAATAAAACATGTTTGAGTTGTTTGCTAAATATATTACAAGGGCTGAAGAATGTTCTTTTGCTATTTTTCTGTTAAAATGTGTATCTAACGGTTTGTAGTAGATGTTATGTTAATAAATTGCGTGAAAATGCAAAAGCCCACAGTATGGTATTTAGCTTCTCTGAAGTCCTTGAATGGAGAAGAGAGAAAAAGAAAACATCTGTTTGGGGTTTTCTCCCCCCCCCGTATTTTTTTTTTAACAGAAAGTGTTTAACAAAACTATTCAAGGGAGAGTTTCTGCAGCTCTGTCCTGCAGTTGATGCATCTTCTGGAAACTTACTATGTCTGGGGTTTTTGTGCTTCAAAAAGGCTGGGAAAAGGATGGCCTAAACTTGCAGGTTGTCTGGCAGTGCCACTTAGAGAAACCAGCGCTTTTGTGTGTGCTGGTGATGCCGAAGTCTGTGCAGTGAGCAATGAGTTAGCACGCTGCCAGAGGGATTCTGTAGCTGAGGAGGCTCCTTGATGGAGTCATAGCGTGGTCCCTTTCCTTTAAAATCGAAGCACAAATCGGTCTCCGCTGCTCCCTCTCACGATCAAAGGTGGTGTTCAACCCAGAGCCTCTTCTTTGCTTCCTCAACTTTACTCCTTGGGGAACAAAGGGAAACTTTAGGCAAGTCTCCCTTTGGTCCTCCACAACAAATTCAGGCTACTTCAGCCTCTCATCTCTGTGGATCCAGAGTCCTAAACTAAAACACAGTGGAGTGCTGAGTAACACGGGTCATTGGGAGTATTTTATTTCGGTGTTGTGGTCTCTACGCTTGCTCTCTGCTGACTGCAGAATCATATTCAGTAATGTGAAGCCAGTCGTTCTCAGGAGTGGGATCAAGTAGAACTTGCCTCTTTAAAAGCCCTTTAAAATGCCCTACAGGCCTTGCTGGTTGGAGTATAAGGTGAAAAACTGCTTTTCTGCACATAGTTCACAACTTTAAATATAAGCGGACCATTTAATTCTATTAATATGGAAAATTATTTATTTCTCTTAAAACACAAACCTTGTGATAATATTCCAGTAGGTGTTGTACCAGCAAATCCTAAGGAAGGAAAGCTCTGGTAAGACCAGAAGATCATAATCAGATGAGATCCACAGATTTCGTGGTATAACGACCAGTAGCACTTGCAGGACTTCTCTCAGAGGGTCACAAGAACTTGAAAATCTGGGGTTATTTTAGCTGAATGTTAAATCTGCTCAAGATGGCCCTTATGTACTCCCAACTGTACAAAAGCCTTCTTTGCTGACCAGTGACTGCTTTTTTTTTCATTTACATTACAAACCTGTAGTCAGGAAAGGTAACACCAGTCTGAATGAGAAAGCAAATATAAAACTGACATGTACTCTTTTAAGGATCCATTTTCATGGATCCCTTTTTTTATAGTCCAGCTTAAGAGTGCACCACTTCTGAGAGGTTTACTATTTCATCTTGGCTTCCTTTTTTTTCAATAGTGAATAAGGTAATAAGTATAAAAAATGTTTTGTTGTATTTGGTTGAATGCAATGATATTGAAATATTGTTGTATTAATACTGCGTGGCTTTCCAGCATCATTCCCAAGAACTGAAAATAATGCTTTGTCTGGGAAGGGGATTCTTAGGGTGGTGTTTTGACTGAGGCTAATTATAACTCTCATTAATTTTCAGAAAATTGATGCCCAGGCCATTGAAGAATTCTATGGGTTAACATCAGACATTTCCAAAAACTCAGAATCTGGATATATCCTCTTCTACCAGTCAAGAGACTAAGACAAAAGATTACGTGTATACAAATAAAAGAAAAAAGGGATCAAGATATGTCCAAATGGAACATATTTGTGACAGCAGAAGCAGTTCCTCATTGTTGCTGTAGGACCAGGACAGATCCAGCAGGGCGAATAAAGGTTTCTCCCTGCCATTTCGTGGAGGATTAGTGCTGACTGCCGTAACAAGAAGAGCTTTTGTTCCAGTTTTCTTTCTGGGCTTTTTTTACGTGCTATCTTCCAAAATCTGTGTTACCTCTACTTGAAACCTGGCTGCTTATTTGTTCATGAACTGAAGAAGAGATTTAAAAGTAGCATTGTAGAATTTTTACCATTTAATGTTGGCCTGAGGCTATACCTTGGTTTCTACCATCGTCGTTTTTCTGTATTTTAGCAGAATGATTTCAATATTCAGTGTCAGCTGAAGGAATATTTTAGGATATGAACAGCAGCTGGTTGCTGGATATTTTTGGTGACTCAGACTTGAGAAGCAGTACAAAGCTAAGACATATTGGAAATGTCAAGTCTGTAATTTTTATAAAAAAGCAGACAAAAAACTCTCTCTGCAGCATTGTAAATTTCCCCGTTATGCATTATCTTGGGTTTAGATAACACTAACAGCACTGCTTCTTTTTATACTTTTATTTTTACTGTTCTGTTTCCTCTTCAGAAGGTATAGAACTTTGTCCATATTCAGCCTCGTCTGTTGTGCGTTTTTCTTTTGAAGCAGAAGTTTTGACTCAGAGCCACGTTGCTGCAGATTTAAGGGGAGCAGAAAAGCAGTTACCGTTTGGAGAATATGTCTGGCAACCAGTTGCTGTAGAAAGTTTGAAGTGACAGCATTTCTTGGAGCTATTGCGTAAACCAAAAGTGCCCTCGTTCTGAAACAGGATCCGTTCAACGTTTCATTCAATACACAGTAAACTGATGCAACTAGCGTTTTGAATCTATGCTAATACACAGAGACAGCACTAATTGTGAAGGGTTAACCAAGGGAAGCATTATTTCTGTAACTAATCCGGTTCTTCTTAAGTCTTCAAGATAATGAACAAGTAAGAAGGAAAACCAACCAACCAACCCAGGCATTACCTTGCTGAACGTTCCTCATTATCTGTCGGTAATGTTTGTATCGATCTGGGAATCATAATACCCCCCCCTAAAAATGCTTCTGATTGTTTTACCTCTATAGGCCTTGCTTAACAGGGGAAATTGTTAGTCTTTTGAAGACTGAAATTAAGTAATTATCCGTTACGTGTGTGTATATTATAATCTCAAGGATAACTAGAAAGAAAAGACTAAGGAAGTTTGTAAGAAATCTCAGAAAATCTTCTGTAACTTTCTTTTCGAGAAGTCCTCTTGCCGTGCCAAAGCTTGTTGCAGCTGGCTCTAAACTACCAGTGGAAATGCCCATTTTCCTTTCTTCGTCTCGTTAGGTGACACAGGAGCTGTCCTCTGTGTGGTTGTTCCCAGCACAGCCCTTCATGGTGTATGCCAGTGGTTGTTGTTCTTGAGGACATTTAACTTATGCAATTCTGTGGCTTGTACAGGATATAAAATATTTTACCAAAATATCGTCCTCAGGAAAACAGCATTTCACAAACAGTTTCTTGTGGCGGCTGTACGTATCCATTTCTTCTTATCATGACCAGAAACGTCATGTTAGCAATTAACTCCTGTCTTCAAAATGCAAATTAATCATTACCGTTGTATTCCAACTGGGTACAGGTTCCATCCTCCTGGCACATCTCCTCTTCCAGAAGATAAAATACGGACATTGGGTTTTTTAATTATTTTTTATTATACAGAGTACTGTCATTTTAAGAGACACATTCAATAACCGCAGACGTTCTTGTCATCTTGTTCCTATTGTATGAAAATTGTTCCTGGCTAAGAGTCTTCTCCCCTTATTCACACACAAGCCGTGAGTCCTCTCCCGGTGGCGCTACCAGAAGCCTGGCATCACTAAGTCTTGCAAAAAATAAAAAAAAAAAAAGAGCACTGAGATAAAAAAATAATCTAAACAGTAAATACAAAAATTAATGTAGTACACTAGACATGTATTTTGTATATCTGGCGATACGTTTTTACAAATAAAATACCTGACTGAGAGATAATATTGAAAGATATATACTATAGATTAAAAACTGTTAAAAGTGCACTTTTGCTACAGATTTATAAGGAGACTAAAAGGAATTAAATTGGAAGAGAATGGTGTGATGTTACTTCTGTATAATCAATGACCCCACCTGTCTCCAATAAAGGTCATGTATGATCAAAGGCACATGGCCCAAATGCTTTTCCTTGAATTTCAGTCCCAGGCAGAAATAAAAGTAACGGGCTCGTCGCTGGCTCGCCTTAGCGTCTCCCTCCATGCTGGCTGAGGGATTCCCACCCCGCTGCGCTTGCGTGCGTACAACCCGCGCATAAGCGGTTTAAACCAAGAGAAACGAATAATTCAGCATCGTAGATGGTAACTGATGTGCTGGTAAACCGAGGAGAGGTTACCTGGGGCCTCTCCCCTGCTCCCGCTATTCCTTCGTCTGTTCAGCATCCCCTGCAGCTCTGCCCCGCCGTTCCCTGCCTTCTCCTTCTTCCTTCTTTACCCCTTGCTGTCCGACTCCGTAAGACTTTGTTGCAGATATTATCCGACTGATCTGGAGCAGAGGCATTTAAAAGCAAAAATAGTGCCATAGGCTTGGAGCTTTTCAGGTTCGTTGCGGGATGGGTCTTGGTTTCTGTGTCGTTCTCTGGAGTTCGCTTTCATAAGGGGAAAATGTGATCAAAGGCTGCTCCCGTGAGTAGGAGTTCATGGGACTCGGTCAGAACGCAACAGAAATAAATGAGATTAGAAAATGACAGCTGCCCTGTAAAAACACATTTTAAATCCAAAGTACTGTCTGGTCCTTGTCCTGCTGGGTCACGCATTAGCAATAAATAAATGGAGCTAATTTTAACTCTAGTGGACACGAGTTTGACTTTCAGCCACTTCAGAAAGAGTATTGCCCAGAATTCATTTTGTTGAGGGCAAACAACCAAAACCGGAACATCTGGAAGCAACGTGGGTTTAGCTTTGCGTACCAGTAGGGCAGGATTGACGCTGGGACTTGGGGGCTGGTCTCGTCACTTCAGGTCTTCTCCGGAGCGTCGCGCTGGCGCCAGGCTGGAGGCCATCCCGCCGTTACTGCGTCTCTCTGCTAACCAGCAGCAGGAGCAAAACCCAACCTGCGTCGCTGCTTCCCTTCCAGTTCGGCAGATCCCGCGGTTTGTCTGTGGAGAGGCTCTGCCCTCAAGACTTCGGGAACAGAGGTTGTTTTTGACTTGGTCTTTGTGCTCGGCGTGTTCCAGTTACCAGCAGCAGCTTTTAAAGTCACCATGCCAGCTCGGTTTAGGATAGGTTTAAAACAAATCGTATTTGATTGGTGCAAGAAAGAAAATAGACTAACAACGGCCCCTGAGACAAGGAAAACCTTCCCGTTGTAGTCCTTGGCATTCATCAAAAGGAAACCAGCCCCTGAAACATAATTAATTCTCAACATGTAAAGTCCTGCTAGGATTTGCTGTTGTTGCACTAATTAACCTTCCGGCTACTTCTGTCTGCTTCCCTCCCGCTCCTGCAAAATCAGTCCTAGCTACAGGATTTGCTTCCCCCTACCCAGCCAGCCTGCTGTGTGCGGTTCCTGAAAGCAGCAGCCGAATGGGATTAGATGTCTGTGAGGGGTAATTCAGAGTACGTAAGGTTCAAAATGAAGTGGGATAGCGCGAGGGTCATCTCGGCCTTTTATTCTGAAGACAATGCGTTGCTAAAGAAAATGGTTTGATCCTTGCTACCATCCGGCTGCTCATGGTCACGAACCCGCCTTCCTGTCAGCGTGTGTGTGGAGGGGGTGCGCCCGGGCCCTGTCTCGTCTGGGAATCTTCGGTGTTACAGCAGAACCACGCGGCCCTAGGCCGGGGGGGGATC
Source organism: Nipponia nippon (assembly GCF_047370975.1). NCBI lineage: Eukaryota > Metazoa > Chordata > Aves > Pelecaniformes > Threskiornithidae > Nipponia > Nipponia nippon. The sequence goes on from NW_028262313.1 coordinate 2,647,758, forward strand.
TGGCTGCTAGAGGCTGGATGTACAACAGAGTTAGACCTGCCGGCATGGGCTGCGGAGCGTCGCGGGTCATGGAGGGGCTGGAGCGTGGCCAGAGCAGGGCAGCGAGGCTGGGGCAGGGGCTGGAGCCCAAGGCTGGGGAGGAGCGGCTGGGGGAGCTGGGGGGGCTCAGCCTGGAGAAGAGGAGGCTGAGGGGAGCCCTCATCGCTCTCTGCAACTGCCTGAAAAGAGGCTGGAGCCAGGGGGGGTCGGTCTCTTCTCCCCAGGAACAAGCGATGGGACGAGAGGGAACGGCCTCAAGCTGCGCCAGGGCAGGTTTGGGTGGGATATTAGGAAAAACTTCTTCCCCCAAAGGGCTGTCAGGCCCTGGCCCAGGCTGCCCAGGGCAGGGGCTGAGTCCCCATCCCTGGAGGGATTTAAAAGCCGGGGAGATGGGGTGCTGAGGGACATGGTTTAGTGGTGGCCTTGGCAGTGCTGGGTTAACGGTTGGACTCGATGATCTTAAGGGTCTTTTCCAACCTTAACGATTCCATGATTCTAACTCTGGATGAAAACGAAGAGTCTCCAGCAGCTGTGGTCAGTAACTCGTCCCTTCATGAGGGCACCTTGTGCCAGGCCAGGATGTGCTTGTCTGGGGAAGTGGATCCGGGACATGGGAGATGATGGGTGTAGGAACAGATGCTCTCCAAGACCCACGTGGCACGATGGGGACTGGACCCACGAGCCAGTGTCAGCTTGGACGGGGAGTGGAGCACAGGGGCCTTGAAAAGGAGGGTGGCTTAGAAACCTCAAGAGGAGGAGTTGGACCTGAAGGGCAAAGGTAAGAAAGGATTTACGAATGCCTTAAAATATCAGAGCCCCCAAAGTATTACTCTAGATAGGTTGGCCCAGATTTATTGAGGGCAAAATGCTTTTGATGCCATGCTGCTGAGAAACATCGCCTGCAGCTGGATCCAGCCTCAGGGAGCTGCACCAAAGCCAGGGCATGTGGCGGAGGCACAGGTTACACTGCGATTTGTGTATAAAAAATTCAGATAGTCCCAGCAGGGTCTTCCCTGGTGATTTCCGAGTCCCAGGCGGTGTACAAGGAAGGGGAGAAGGGCAAGGATGGGGGCTGAGAGCTGCGTTTGGAGTCGGGAGCATCCCCGGATCTACCCAGAGTTCATTTCCTTTTCAAGATGGTTTTTATCTGGAGCGTAGCTGCTTTAGTAAAATACATTGTGTGAGGAATGTAGAGGTGGAAAGAGACATTTTCTCATTTTCTTGGCTTTAAGGCCTGGACTTAGAAGGGACAAGCGAACAGGAGCTCCAGCTGGAGTGAACCTCAGACGGCTACTGACCACCCGAGCATGGCCACGAATGAAGAGAAGGTCAAATGCGGCTGACGCTGTTTCTTCTGTCTACCCCTAGGTATAAACAGAAAAGAAAATAGCAAGCGGTTTTCAGCAGGAGCTGAATAACTTTGTCTGTAATTAAGTATCCTAATTAGCACTCTATTAGTGCATTCGTTTCCTTCTGGGAGAAGCGGCCTGCATCTACTGCAACAAGTCACTGCAGCGCTGTAAAGCAGAAAGCAGGGACTGTGCCGTGAAGAAACAGAGGGAGGGAAGGGACGGCCCGAAGGAAGGGAAGCCACATCTGGAAGCTCTGCTGTGCGGGGCCGCCTGTGCCCAGAGGCAGCTGGGAGCAGAGGGTCGGTTTCTCAGAGGTCTTGGCGTGATAGACCCCGGTCAAAGCCAGCAGGAAAGATGTATTTGGCCAGGAACCTCGCATCGGTGTCAGCACAGGTTTCAGACCTTGCGAGACCCCCTTGTCTTGACTTGTTTGCATCCCTTACAATTTGGGTTTGTTCCTTTTTCTCTTAGCGATGGGCAATTTGAAATACGCTCAGTATTTTGAAAGCATCAGGTCTGCAGCAGTGTCTTTGCAGGCCATGGGGACTCCGCGTGTTCGGGGGGCTCTTTTCTCATCTCAGGAGCACATCTCGGCGTCATGGATGGTCCCTTGGCAACCAAACCCATGTGGCTGTAACTGGGGCACCATCAAGTTGCCGTGTGTTTTTCGAGGCTGAGCCACACCTGTAGGCTCCCTCTCCCCATCACCTGGACGAGCCGAGGTAAAATAACATCAGTGCCAAAAGATTGCTCCATTACACAACTCCTCTGGGTCCCTTCGCTTCCACCCTCATGCCAGCAAACCCTCAGCTCCTCCCCGGCAAGGGCGCAGCCAGTTGCATCGCGTGGTGGTGATGGGGAGAAAGTGTTATTCTTGGCAATCCTTTCCAAGTTCTCTTTTTTCTTTTAATGTTAAACTGTTCATTTTCAGATTTTGAGTCACAATATTTCTCCAAAGGAAAGGCCACGAGTTTGGAAAAAATCCAGTTTATTCTTCAAAATTCGTTGCCATCACTTCAGCGTAAAGGAGCCAAACCACGCTGGCACCTGCTGCCGACGCGGAGGGAGGAGCGGCCCCGACACCTCCGCGCCCCTGCGCTCGCTGGCACCCTTCAAAGCCTCCCGCCAGGCGCTCGGGGTGTCCCCCGAAACGGGGGGACAAGCGCGGGGTAGCGAGGATCAGAGACCAAGTCTTCAGGCCAGGAAGAGGCATTAATGGATGTGTGAAGCCACCAGAGCAAATGGAAATATTTTCATTAACTTAGCCCTAAGGTGCAGTTAAGCAAAGAGTTGAATGGAGATGTTACCCTTATTGGCCTGGTTTCTCATGGGTGGTATAAAACTGAAGATAAACCTAGGTTTGAATTTTTGGGGCCTCTCATTTTTGGTGCCTCAGACCCGGCAGAAAGGCCAAGCTTTGGTTTTGCCCAACTTTCCCGCTCATCCCCCAACAAGAGGAGGTGACTGGATTTGGGAAAACCAGTTTCTCCACGCTGTTTCTCCGCAGTTTGAGCCAAGTGCTTCAACAGCAATGACTCGGGGACAGAAGGATTCCCATGAGAGCTGGCAACCGCATTATCTTCTTCTAAAAATATCTTCCAACAAAACATAAAACCTCTCCAAAATAACCCATCTGAAAGAGCGGGATCCAATTTCGGGCTCTCCGGAGGCCGCAGCTCGGCTCTCGGCTGCAGCGCAGGCCGTGGGATAGAGCAGTGCCGCCGTCGGTCCCCGGGAGAGGCATCCTTCCTCGAAGCAACCCTGGCGAGGAGATGAGCTTCGAGAAACCTGCTGTGTTAAAAGGGCTGTGCTGGGAGGGAGCGCAAACGAGAGCATCCGTCTGCAGGTGCGAGCGATGGGGGAAAGGGGAAGGGAAAAATGGGAGGTTGGCAGGAAGGTGGCTTGACGTTTTGTTGTGGTCACGTCCCTGCAGGGCAGCCGTGGTTACGAGCATCTCGGTGACTCCCACCACCCTGACTGTGGCTCCGAGCATCCTTATGCTGGGAGGAATCGGGGGCTGCCCAGCGTGACTGGCGGGTAGCTCCCACATCCCTCCTTGAGCGCCCTCAAAGTTTATTCCACTCTCTGGGACTGCAAAGTGGCTCCTGAAGTTGGGCTTTTTTTTTTTTCTTCCCGAAGAGGAAAAAAGAAAATTCACTTCCCCCTCCTCCTTCCCTGAGTGTGTTTAATCATTTGCCAGTTAGTCATATTCCTAAGAAAAGCAAACGTTGCGTGATGGTGAGTGACAGCTCCTGAAGAACTGGCACTAATTATATCTCGGCACTGAAAAAAATAACACGCCAGGCTGGCAAATCTTGCTGGGAGGGAGCCGGCTGTCCTCCGGCTGCTCGTGCGAGCGGCTGGGATGCCCCAAAATCACCGAGCGGCCGCTCTCCTGGCCCGCAGACCCCTTCTCCATCTCTCCGCTGTAGGTTTAGGGATGATCAACACTGTCTTGCTTTGAGTTTCATCCCATCCCACCCTGATTTTCCTCCAAGCCTGGTGGGAAGCGTTTAGAGAGGTCTCCCTTCAACTTGTATGTCTTTGATGGATTCAAACTGCCGCTCGCCCCCTCGGGAGCCAATGCTCCTGAGTCGGCACCATCAGCTGCCGCCATCCCCGGCGCTGCTCGAGCGGCATCACCCCTTCCTCGGGTGCCGGGAGAAGCCGGGCATTTGCTTTTTCTCCCGTTGCCTTCGCTGCAGCGTTACTCTGGGGTCTCTCAAAAGCTGTGGGCAGCCGCTGCGGAGCTGCCGATGAGTCAGGAGCGGTAGAGGGAGGGATGAGCTGGATGCTCTGGCTGCAGGGTGTCCAGCAGGCTTTTCTGTATTAACTCTCTTTTATTTATCCTGCTGAGCAGGTTGTGCTGCCCAGACACAGCCCTGCTCACCCGCCAGGCTTTTGTCCCTTGCTGGGGCCTCTGAGGTAGCCAAAACACCCTGTTTTGGGGACATTTCTCCTAAGATGCTCCCTCCTGTCCCCATGGCTGAGCAGCAGGGGTCAGGGGCCAGCACCCATCCCACCCACACCTTGGGCTGCCTCTGCCGTGGCTGCCAGACCAGCACGGGGACACGAGCTGCCGGGTGGGTGTCCAGCCCGCGAGGGACGGCTCCGCATCCGAAACAGCCCCAAAGGGCTGAGCCAGGCTGCTGCGGTGGGGCTCCTGCCGTGCCCTGGGCCGGCGGGGCAGCCTTCGCCCCACCTTTCATGGGTGCTCCGCAAACAAACCCTCGCTGCCGGCCGCTTCTCCTCCCCTTCCGCGCTCACCCAAGGTTTTAGCTGAGGCACCAGTGAATGCTGCAGCATCCACCTAGCCCCCGGGCTGCGCACCGAGCAGCAGCTCCGGCCCTGCTCAGAGTGTTCACCTCCCTAATTCCAGTTAAACAGAGACCAGCAATCCAGTCTGTGCCTTGGGGCAAAATCCCCTATATTTCTCTAAATTTGCAGTGAGCCAGGGCTGGGGGTCCGGTCCCCAGCCCCAGCACCGTGCCTGCGAGCGCAGGAGGGTGCAGGGATGCTCCCCGGAGGGCACAGGCTGCTCCCAAGGACCAGGATGGAGGCTGGGTTTATTCTTCCCAAGGTGTCAGCGGTGGTTTTCCTGGATGGGGTTTTGTTTTCTTAAAAAGCCAAGCGGCTAAAAATAGCCCTCTGCTCGCTCGCCCGCAGTACCCCGGCGCGAAGCCGGCGCAGGCTGTGCGCGGGGCCGACCTTCAGCGCCGCAGCTCCGGCAGCGGGAGCGCAGCTGCCTCCTGCTCCCAGCTCTGCGAGCTGCTGCTTGTGCTCGGCTGCTTAAAGCAGCTGTTTTGCCTCTTGTGTGTCTCAAGAAACACCTGATGGGGAAAGCAGGGGGATTTTTTTCCTTGCTGAAATAGCCACCTGGCCACAGATGATCCCAAGCTTGGGGATTTTGGATCAGATTTAATTACACACCGGGCTTTAATGATCATTTAGTTGCATGGCGATATGGCATCTCCTGCTCCCCATTAGACAGAGGGGGATGTGGGCATGGCTGTCCTCTCTGAGGTCGTGGGCCTTGGGGTGCAGGGACGCAGTGAGGCAGGATTTGAGGGTCAGGGACTCGCAGAGGTCGGATCTGGGAGGGGGGGTGGGACTCAGCAAGGTGGGATTTGGGGGGCAGAGACTCAGTGAGGCAGGATTTGGGATGCAGGGACCCAACAGGGCAGGATTTGAGGGACTCAGGGATGCAGTGAGGCAGATTTGGAGACGGACACCCCACGAAGCAGATGGGGAGCCACCAATCCCTTCCCAGAGGACAGAGGTTTGGGCTCTCCCGGGCGGTTTCGGCTGCAGCAGCCCCTGGCCCTGGGGACAGCAGGGTCTGCAGAGGAGGAGCGTGGACGCAGGAGCGGCACCGCGCTGGGCTGAGCTAAGAGGATTCACCTGCATCCTCCTCCCCGAGGTGTCTGAAAACATCGCAGGGGCATTGCGTGTAGCACTAAGGTACGTAGAGTGAAGAAAACATAAAAATGACCTTGACGCTGGTTTCTGCAGTTGAGGCAGCAGGTAGCTGCTCTGGCACGTGGCCACCCTGCGATGCCCGGTGCGGGTCTCATGCGGACAAACCCCGCCGGGGCTGCCGGCACTGGGTGCTGGGTGCCGCGGGGTGCCCAGCACCACTGCCCTGCAGCTCCGCAGCTCACCCTCAGCCCTTGCTCTCCGCTGTCATCTCTGCAGCAGTTGTCACCCACATAAACTGTGCCTGGAAAGAAATAAATCGTGGGCTCCAGGCTGCTGCACAGTTGTGACGCCGGTTGAGCTTCTTCCTGCCTCCTTAATACCTCCCGGTTGTCTCTGCTGGGTCAGAGGCAGCAAAGCGTGGGAGGAAAGGGGTCTCCCAAGCAAAGGGGATGTCCCACGTTTGCCCCTGGTACCCCCATCACTTGGTGCGGGTGGGACGGGTGTCTCCCCGTGTGGGGTGGTCATGCCCGCGCTGGGCATCGCGGGCAGGGGCGGCCAGACCCAGCTCCCCGCTGAGCGCCGGAGGAAGCAGAGCAGCGCCCATCCCCGCTCCCAGGTGCTCGCAGCGGTATCGTGCCAGCAGCATCACCGGGTCCCCGAGCCGCCCAGCCACGCGTGAGTCATGCTGCAGCTCAGCACATGCTGCCGTCCCCAGCAGCCTGTTTGCAAACAAACCCAGAGGCTGAGAGCTGCTGCTTGGGAAGCGGCCCGGGAGGGACCTGGTGAGGGTGGGGGCCCCAGCGAGCCCCCGCAGCGGCTGCGCAGGGTTTGGCGTCTCTGCCCAAAGCTGGAGCCAGCGCCACCAGGGACCAACATGCCGAGGACGACAGCAAAATGTGGGTGCCTGCGCTGGTCCGCGTGTTGCACCCAGGGGTGAGATGAGTCAGGCAGAGAGGGCTGGAGCGCTCGAAGCGCAGAGCCACGTCGCTGCACCCATGGGGCCATGGCTTTACCAAACGTGTTTTTGACCCGTCGCATCTCCTCTGGTGACAGCCGCTCACCCTGATGTCCCTGTCCCCGGAGCTGCTCCAGGCCCAGCTGTGTTGGAGGTTTTCTTGCACGGAGGAAAGCCATGGGACCCACGAGGCTTGTGCCAAGCAGCCGATGGAGCAGAGGGGGCGACGGCCCGGTAATTCCGCCCCCCCAGGGCACGGCGTTGCCAGCACGAATAACTCCCAAAACACTTGGGGGGCTTGCGGGGTCGGGCTTGATGGGGCCACGGCTGCTTGGAGAGCAGAGAGATGGCAGGGGAGAGCCTTCCCTAGTGCTGTCAATGCGACTGTGGCATCAGAAACGTGCTCTTCTGCAATGCCTTGAGCGCTGCCCACCAAAGAGGCGACAGGCCGGCCGGTACCCAGGAGGCTCAAGTCTCCCCCAGTGCCATCCTCCTTTTATTTTTCCCACCTTTTATTTTTCATGGTGGGATTTGTGAAGGGGAAAGGATGCTCCTTTCTGAAACCCAGCGCTGCTGGGAGCCCATTGAGGAGCCCTTCAAACCCCGCTCGTGCAGGAGAGCACAAGTACAAACCTCTCTGGAGAGCACGGTTGAAGACTGGAGGTTTCTCCCCTTTCTCCTCCCCACCATCAAGAGGCACCAAATTCTCCTGATCTGGAGGAAAAAGTACGAGTGGGCAAGCTGCATCCCTGGCAGGAGCAGCGGAGCTAAATATAGCCCATTTACACAAAACGAGAGCATTGCGGTGAAACGGCATCACTGAGCACTGTGGTGGTAATTAGCGGTTCCCTAATGAAGAGCTGGGAAAGCAGGAGGTGTCCCTGGGGAGAGCGGCGCCTCTGCCGAGCACCGTGCAGGTGGTGGGGGGTTCCCGATGGCAGTGGGGGTCTGCAGGGATGGACCTGGCAGAATTCCCCTCCCCGCGTCCCCTGTAGGAGTGGCTGGGAGCCTCCTCCAGGACCGAATTGGGGAATAAATCCCCCAGTCTGGCATGGGAGAGAAGAAGGTGAAGCAAAGGGCGAAGGGACCGAGCGGGCACCCCTGGGAGGTGCCTGGCAGTGGGACAGGGATGCCTCATGGTGATGAAACCCAGCGAGGAGAAAGGCTGGCAAACACCGAGCCGGGAGGAGATGGGTCCCGGCGACCTTGGCGGCTGGACTCCGTGGCCTGGTGGCCTCATTTCCAAAGGTTGTCCCCCAGCACTGCCAGTGTCTCGCCTTTGCAAATCAGGGCACCGGTTGCCTTGCAATGGGATCAGCCCTGGCACCCCCAGGAGCCACAGTTTTTCCCAGGATATAGAGAAACAGCTTAAGGAGAGATGGGTATTTAACGAGCCGGCAGCGGGGAACTCATGGGTGTCTCCTTCCATCACCCCAAAGCCACCGCAGCCCCTGCAGCTCCCAGTTCCCCCGTGGTACCCAAGCCCGCCATCGAGCACCGCACTTACCCGTATCCCTCCCTGGTCCCCGCCACCCCCAGCCCTGTGATGTCCCCAGACTCCAGCTTGTCCCCCGCTCAGGGATCTGCCCAGGCACCCCTGCAGCCCCACGCCTGGGGAAAGAGCCCGGCAAGCAAAACTGCCAGAAAGTTACGATGAAGGGGAGTTCGGCCTGGAATTGTTTGGGGCTGTGTTTTCTCCATCACAAGCAGTGATTAGGGTAATGAAGGGATCCTCTCCCCTCTGCTGCCATCCCTATAGCAACCAGCAGCCTCTTCCCGTTAAACAAGTGACTCATCAAACACGATTACACTGATATCAGGGAAGATGATCGTGACTTCTAGCTCTGACAGGAGAGCTGACCTCTCGGGAGAAAAAAAAAATTAAAAAATAGGGGAAATAATAGCTCAAAACTGGATGTGAAGGTGCAGTCCCACGTCTCATCCTCCCCATCTGTCCCGCCGCCCTCACCCTGCTGGGGGACTCCCAGGTGGTAAATAAAGGCAGACTGGATGCAAACAGTTTCTGCGCTGCGAAGTGTGAATCCCCCGCGGCTCTCTGCTGGCGGTGGGAGGCAGGATCCGCGGTGGGCAGCCGGCCGGCGCCGGTGCCAGGGCTCCCTGCGGCAAGCGGGACCCGCGGCTCGGTCTTGGCTGAGCATGGGGTGCCGTGTCCCTGGGGCCAGGCACGACCTGCGCCGTGCACCCTGCTCCTGTCCATGCCATGCACCGTGTCTCTGTCCCTGCCATGCACCGTTCTGCCCATGCCAAGGAAACTGCTGCTCTGCTCCCAGAAACTCCTGCCGAGACCTCCCCAATCCCTTTGAATTTGGCAGGTTTAAAGTATTTGGAGGGTCTTTCCCCACTGCTCGTTTTCTACTTTCTCACTCCTTCTGCCAAGTGCCCTTCTGCCATAAATTCGGCCATGGGAGTCGCGGGGGGACGATGTTTCCCAGCCAAGTGACCTCTAGCATCGCTGCGGGGAGAGGCACGGCACAGCTCTGGGGTAAAGTCCCCAGGGCAGAGGGAAATCCTTTGGGAATAGAGGACTTTCCTGGTTTAAACCCCAGCCTGGAGGATGGAGAAGGCAGATTCCCAGTATATTTAGCAGCAATCCACTCCGGCTGGGTGTTCACGCTCCGGGAAATGTCTCTTTTACCATGGGGAAATTCCCCCCTACTGAGACGCAGCCCTGGGCAGTGGTGCCGAAGGAGAAGACGCAATGCCCAGAGTGGGAAAAATACCTCCGTACACCCAAAATCCAGGTGCGCAGGCCTCAGGCTGAAGGTTGGGCTGAGCCCCAGGTTACTGGCAAGCCCAGTGCCTGCAGCGGCTGTGGCCTGCAGCGATGCTGCCTGCAAACGCCGCCCCGTGCCTGGGGAAAGTCAGGAAGCCTTCACCGCTCCTGCTGAAATATTCAGAGGCAGAAATAGCATCGCCTGCATCATTGATGAGGCAAGGACTTCATGCCTGTGCCCTGAGCTGGGGGAGCAAGCGAGCCCGTCGGACGCAGGGAGCTGAAATCTGCCCTTTCCGTGTTGTTTCTGTTACTAAGAATTTTAGGGGCAGTGGGGCATTTTTAGCTCATTTTGGGCCCCGTCCTGCAGGGCTGGGCAGGGCTCCGGCTCGGGCAGGCAGGCAGCGGGAGAGCAGGGGGAGGCAGCATCTCACGTCAGCCCATGGGGCTGCTCCTGTCGGCTCCCGGCACTTGGCTTTACCCGGTTATAACTCTCCCTGCCTCAAGCTGATTTTTTTCCAAGCCAAGCACTTGCTTTATATGAGTTATTTCACTTACCAGCAAGCAGCTGTGACCTTTTTCTGACGAAGTCCTAGCCCACCCCACATTTCAGACCAGGGCTTTGGATCCGGGCAATGAGGTCCCCAGCCTAACTCCAGGGAATGTGCCCGTGCTCGGGAGATGCTCAGAGGGGAGCCCGGCGCCGTGACTCCACGTAGGATCCTGTTTAAATGTCAGAAGCCACAGTTAAAATCAATAAATAGAGAGGACCGGCTGTGCTTGGGCGAGGGGGTGTCGGAGCTGCCTTTTGCACGACTTCAAAGCTGAGAATTTGTTCCCCGGGTTTTATGAAACCCGACGTCCTTCCTGCCCAGCGGGAAAGGAACAGGGGAGGCTGGAGGGCCTTTGAGCGCTGCCGCGGGGGGCTTTTCCCGCTGGGTGGGCTGCCTGACACCCCCCCGTGCCGGCGCATCGGGGGATCAGCATGGGGGTTTAGTGCTTGCAATGGAGCAACAAATCCGTCCCCGCCGGCACGCGGTGGCTGCAGATTTCTTTCGGCACTGGTGTATCACCGGCACCAGGGCAGCCGACAGCTTTTCTGCACGGACCTGGGACCGTCCTGCCCTCAGACCTGCGTCCTTGTCGGGGCTCGGGGGTTACGGTGGTCCCAGCGTGGGTGCAGCAGCCGAGCTTCTCCGGAGCGGCTCGCTCCAAGCCTGGCTTTGGAAAGGCCACTCTGGTGGCAGCAGGTGGCCGGGAGACCAGCAGGGAGGGGAGGCTGCCCTGCACTCAGCTGCAAAACGACTCCAGATTTTTTTTTTTTTTTTAAGACTCTTTCTTATTTTGTCCCTTCCAAAACCACAGAAAACCTTCCTTACCTCTGTGCCACGTCAGGTAAATTAGGTTATTGTTAATTATTAATTATCACAGTCATTCACCGTAATATTTTGCCTTGCATCCTGCACCCTCCCAGTGCTCCCTATGGCTTGATGAATTGCAGCGTAGGGGAAACAGTCACTCCTGACGAGGTAGCCAGCCAGAGCACCAAATACAGCCCAGGAGAAAGAGGAAAACACAGTGCAAAAACCCTTTATTTCAGAAAAACCACCTTGCCCCAGCAGCCCTGCTGGCCAGAGCTGAGCTGACATATGGTGACATGGCGCGTGCCAGCAAAGGTGCTTCAAAATGTGTTCCTCTGGCTCAGGAAAGCGATGGAGCTTAAGGACTCAGAGCAAAATCATTCAGGTGGGAATGATACCACTGAAGGAAGGAGGAAAAATCCTCCCCCTGGTTTGGCCTGAGTGTTTGGTGGAGTTGGGAGGAGAAGGCAGAGCAAGCCTTCAAATCGTGCTGCTCCCCTCCTGGCACAGCTTGGCATTGCCCCCACTCAGCCGCCCTTGTCCCCGTGCACGTGCCGTTTGGGTCCTGGCCCTGGGCATGCACCGGTGGGGTCCCGTCCTCGTGCAGGTGCCAGCGGGATGCAGGGACGCAGGCTGGCCTCGAGCAGGGGTGGCCCTGGGAGCCCGGACCTGCCGCCAGAGCGCGACGGAGCCTGGCCCCAAAAACAGGAACCCCAACAGCCTCCTGGGCCAAACCTGCTGATGCAGAGGTTTCGTGCGAGCCGGGGTGCAGTGCACTCTGTGTCCCCGCTGTGAACCACCCCGTGTCCCTTTGGTGCCCGCACCCCTTCGAGGCTGCCACTAAATGGGCGAGCATTCACAGCAGCTGGATGTCTAATTGCAACCGTGCAGCAAGACAGGGTGTCCCCCACTGTCCCCACGCCGGACAACCAGAGATATCGCATTTTGGTGCGGGAAGGTCTCTCACATCTCTGCAGTGCGGGGCTGGCTGGGACCTGTGTTCCCCGGTGCTGCAAAAGCCAACCATCCATCCATAGCTCTCCAAGAGGTAAAAGCAGGGTTGCAGTGGTGCTGTTGCAGGCAGGATGGCAGAGGTCACTTCTGCAAGCTGGGCCGTCAAACAGGTCCATTCCAGCTCCCCGTGAGAGGTTTTTCAGCCAAATCAACTGTTTTTCAACAGAGCTGGATGATTTTATAAGCTGGACTCCTGCCTGCCTGCCTCCACCTCCTCCACTGCCTGGGTTTGACATTGGGCACCTCAACCCCCAAACCCATCACAGAGCCCTGGTCCTTCCTCCTGCCGGGCTGGGGGGCTGGAACCCGGCAGCCAAAGCAGCGCCGGGAGAAGTCCCCGCTCTCCGGCGGCAGCAGTGGCGAGAAAATGGCTTCATTTCCACTCCGTAGCCACAAAGATTATGCAAAGCCTTTGAATGTAGGACTTCACGCACTTTCCAGCGGCGTGCGGCCCCCGACGGCCCCATTCTGGGGACGCTGGCGGGCTCAGCGCGCTTGTTTGCCACCCTGATTAGTCAGCACTGCTAATTATAGCTGCGCTTTTCCTTCTTATAGCTCTTCAAGCACCGTTGGAGTAATAGGGAACAACAGAGGCGCTGAAATAAGGCTGCATCCGCTCGCTGCGGAAAAGATGCCGGTATAAATATGGGGATGAATTTCCAGCGGTGCGGCTTTGCACGCCTGTCTTGTGGGTTTCAAGGCAACGCGCTGCCGGGTTTGCTGGCTTGGCCACGGGATGCTGTGGCAGGAGCGGGAGCCAGGGTGGGAAAAGCTCATGTGATGCAGGGACGTAACGATGCTTCCCTGAGGAAAAGAAATAAAGCTGATTTTAATGCTTTTAGAGAAAAAAAATGATGGAGAATTGCATCACATCTATTTCATCAAATGTGTTCCAGGTATGGTTTTATTACAGCCCACGATGGATAGCAGGGGGTGTCCAGACGGGCTCCCCGGACGATCACGGAGCCGGGGCAGCACCTGCGAAGCCCCACAGCGTTCCCAGCCATCGGCGATGGTGCGGGGCTCGCCGCGTAGCCCGGGGGAACGAAACCCAGCTGCCCGCTGGCTCGGTTGCCTGTGGTTTTCAGGGCATTTTGGTTGCTGGTTGCAAAACCACCACACAGTGGCAAAAAGGCTGCCAGTCCGTCCGCTTTTGCAGGTTATTGGCATCGTAGTTATTCCTTGTGGTGAGCTCCGTACCACCCGTTACGTCTGTTAAACAGCAGCCCTCGTGCAAGCTTTGGTTACCCGCAACCCACCCAGGCGCTCGTTAGCTCCCTCCTGGGGCCACTGAAGCACCACAAAGACCTGGCTATAGAAATAGCTGCAGTGAAGCAAGTCAGAGACAGGGACAGAGATTCAGCGGCTCCCGAGTTCATCTCCTGCTCGCCAGGCAGCCACATCGCCAGCCACTTGGGTGTTAACCAAAAAGCCCCAATTTCTAAGGCAGGATGAGACCCAGGTCCAGCCCTGCTGTGGGCTGGCAGCACCCCGTGTCCCCACGCGGCAGCGCCGGGGGAGGACTGTGCGTGGTGTTTAGCGTTGATCTTCCTCCCAAGGCCCAAAAGCCAAGGAGGAAGATGAGAAATGAAGGTGGGAAATGACAAGGGAAAGCCTTCTCCTCGCCGAACGGTGTTCCCAGCTGAGGCTGGTGGCCTCTCGCTGTGTAATTACAGTGTCAGGCTTTTGCTGGTGTCTTTGATTAGTTTGATTTTTACTCCTTGCTATTGAGTCTGTAATTTGAATATAGATAAAGCATACTTAATATATCATCAAAATGTTTTTGCAGATACCGAGGAAGCTCAGAACATTATAGGCAACTATAAAAGGCAGATGGTCAAATATTACAAAATGATGGTCAGTAGTGCATCCTCACAGATCCAACGCCGCTTGCATTCGGGGCAGATCTGGAGGTGGTGTGCTTTGGTTTAAAAATGGCCAGATAATGTCATTTTTGTCACTGGCACCTTAAGGAAACTATGACATTATTGGGGTGCCCCAGCAGCCCCGGCTACCCCAGCACAGACAATTTCCCTGTTCAGACAGACAGACAGACGTGCAGCTGCCGAATCCTGGCGGCCCCTCCGCTGCCGCTCAGTGCCCAGCGCAGGCAGCAGCACCACTGAGAGGGCCTAGGGGCATCCTAAAATGACTCCCAGCCAGGGAAATAACTGGGTACACAGTTGGGTGGCCAGCACATCAGCTGGTTTATGTCCTCCTCTGTATGGGACCGAAGGCAGAGGAGGCTGGAGGTGTGTTGGCACAGCCCTGAGACCTCTTCCAGCCCCTGTTGCCACCCGGAGGAAAGACCCCGCACGGGGACGCGGTCTCCACCGGCCAGCCCTGGGGCCACGGTACCCAGGTGCGGGGCTGCTTTGTGCAGTGGGGCAGCAGCAGCGTTTCACCTGCTGAGGTTCAGCTGGCTGCAGGATCTGGGCAGAGGCCCAGCTGCGGCATGGGGGAAAAGGAGGAAAAGCTTCAGGTTTCTGCCAGTGCTTCCCAGTGTGCTGCCAGCCTGGCGCACCCCCTTGCACATGGGGAAACCCCAAAAAACCTCATCTGAGACGTGGAGCAGGAGGGCAAGCAGCCCTGATTGCTGGGCAAGAAGCCCACTGCGATGAGTGCACGGAAAGGGGGCACCTCCTGAGTGGAGAGGGATAATAGCTGCGGGGTCTGGCACTCGCGGCGGGATGCGGGGAAAGCATCCTGGGACTGCGACAAACTTGCGATGGGACGTTGAGGGGAGGAACTGAAGGTGGGGACGGGAGGCAGCAGGGTGGTTTGGGACTACCAGGACCTCTGTAGGGCCTGGGGATCAACCGAGAGAGCTGGGTGTTTGAGTGGGTCTCTGCGAGTGAGACTGCAGGAGGGGCTGGATGCTGGAGGGAGCGGAAGGTCCCAGCCAACCACCGGCGAGACCATGGGGTTTGGGGTCACTGAGACCCGTTGGGGTGTGCGTGTCTGTGCGAGAGGCAGCTCCAGGTGAGAGGATCCAAGGACCAGACTGGGGCAACTGGGTGTCTGGGGGCAATTACTGGAGGGATGCCCATTCCTGGTCAGCCTCAGTGCCCGCTGGACCTGGGTCCCGGAGCTGCGGCAGCCCCCGGCAGATCCAGTGGGGACAGCAGGGCCGTCCCTGCTCAGACCTGCGGCCGCTCGTGGCCCGTCAGCCTGGCTGGGCTGAGGCCGCCCACACTCGTCTCAGCCTGGGGGCCCTGGGTGGGCTGTGTCCCTGCAGAGCACCTCGCACGGCCGTCACATCCCCTCTGCCACAACCGGCCAGCCCGTCTTCTGCACCCACCTCCTGGCAGAGGCAGCTGCCGATGGGAGTCAATCAAAGCTCCTCACCCGCCCCCCCTTTCCCAGGCAGTGCGTAATTACTGGGAGCGGGAGCGAATTCATTCAGCTCTTCGCTCAGATTCCCTCCGCCCCTTTGCATGCTGCTCATGTCACTCGGCACACAACGGCGCTCAGTCACGCGGCTGGCAGCCCCAGGTAGATGACGATTCAAGTCCCCTGGGATGGGGCTTGGCCTGATTAAGAACCCAGATGCTCCTAACTGGGGCGATCGGGTTCAGCCCAAACCACCGATATTCACCTAAATATCTTTGCACATCAGGAGCTGGAAATCCTTCCCGGCATCGAGCTCGCTGCATTGCACAGCTACAGCCTGGAAGAGAGAGGGGGATGCAGGAGTAAAGCTGGAGTGTTATGAAACCAGTAGGAAAGGGAGGAGAAGGTGTAGCTGAAATATTGCCGATCCGGGAGCTGAGCATCCCTGCTTTGAAGATCCTGCTCCCTTTCTGAATCATGGAGCCATTTGTGGCCAGAAAAATAATCGTGTCTTTGGGATTTGTTCCTTTCCAGGCAGATCCTTTCCCAAATAGTCGGGAAGGAAGCCTTGGGGGTGGGTGGGTGCTGTGGTGCTGGGAGGGGGACAGACCCCCACACCCACCCGCCTCGTGCAGGTCCCCCCACGCGGGAGGGTGGGCGCCGGGCTGGGCAGCCCACACGAAGCTCCCAGGTCTTGCTCCTTCTCATCCCAGCTTTTACACTGGCTGGAGGGAAGCCCGTGCGGGGCGAAGGCCCTGGGGTGCGACGTCTCCGCCGTGGGGGGATGCATCTGCCCCAGCCTGGTTGCACGGGGGCCCCCGAGGACCCCCAGCTGCTGGCTCCTGGGGGTGGAGGGGGACCGGTGCCGCTGTCCCTGGGCATTGCCCTTGAAGAGCGGGGCAGCCAAGCCACGCCACGCCGAATCACGCCCCCCCCCTTCAGATCCCCACGTTCCTCGGCACAAGAGGTAAAAATAAACCTTGCCCGGCCGCCTTTGCGAGCCGCCGGGGCCTGGCTGGCACCCAAGCTGCATCCGCAAAACGCAGGTGCGGAGGGCCCCGACCTTGGGGAGGTGCGCCGGGGTGGCGGGAGAGCTCATGAATGAACAGCGGGGCGGGTGCGTGCATGGGTGCGTGCATGGGTGCGCGCGGGTGCGCGCCCCCCCCTCGTGCCTGCGGGTGTGGATGTGGATGTGGAGCAGGGAGCCAGCCTTGTTGTTATTCTGATCACAGCGGCTCTGATTCACAGACTTGGATCATGAATATAAGTGAAGACTTTGACGTCAGAGTTGAGATTTATCAGCAGATCCAATGGGGCAGGAATATTAAGTGCAAGTCGATGCCAGCTATCTGCCAACGTTATTAGCAATGCTCACCGAGGAATGAGGCTTAACACCAAGGACTGGAAGGACTGGGAAGGAAAAAAATAAAAACGGGGGGAAGCAAGCTGATCCTCGAGCATTAAAGCCAGGTAAAACAACAACCCCCGGCGGTGGCGGCGGCAGCTCCCCGGGCTGGGCTGCATGCGGGCAGGGGCGATGCGGGCAGCGGGGGCCGGCAGCGGGCAGCGGGCAGAGCCCCCCCTGACCTTCACACCTCAGCTGCCCGGCCCGGGGGGACAGGATTTGCTCTGCAAGGGGACCCGCGCCGAGCAGGGCAGGATCCTGCAGCTGTTTGCAGCTGGCTGGGAGCATCTTGCACCAGTCCTTTCCAAAGGAGGGGAAGGGAGGGAGAAAGGAGAAAGTTAACGCAGGCTGTCCCTTGTCGCTGCCTTCTCGTTTCATCAGCGGCTCCGCATACATGCGAGGGCTATTAATAGTATTTATTTTTACTCGCTGCACGCAAAAAAGAAAGGGCTGCGGGGAGGGAGGGGGATTTTCGGTATAAATAGGCGGCAAAAGGTAGCCGTGCCCCGGGGAAGGGAGGAGGACGGGGCAGGCGGCTCCGTGCTTCCCCCGCGGTGGGGTGCGCAGCGCCTGCGGATCCTGCGCGGGGCCGGGCCGGGCGCGGGGCAGAGCGGATGGAGGCTGCTGGCAGCAGCGGGGAGCTGAGTTGTGCTCGGCCTCAGCCCGGCGGGAGGAGCAGGAGCTAGCGGCGAGGCTTCCCCCGGGCGAGGGGTGCGTGTGGGGCGGGGGGTAACGGCGTACCCCGGGCCGGGGGGGGTGGTTCTTTCCCGGGGAAGCGGCAATCGGGCTGGGGGGAGGCGGACGGGGATGCGCCCTGCGGCGGGCGGGGGCGGCCGCGGTGCGCGGCTCGGTGCGGGGCATCCCGGGGCTCGGTGCGGGGCTGCAGCGGAGCCGCTGCGGGGCTCCCCGGGCTCGGTGCGGGGCTCGGCGCCTCTCCCCGCAGCCCGGCGCCCGCGTCCGCCGCCGGTTCCCCCTCACCGCATCCCTCTCCCTCTCTCCCCAGCGATGCTGCACGGCCCCGCCGCCATGGGGGAACCGTGGCAGCCGCAGCCGCAGCAGCAGCAGCGGCTCCCGGGGCTCGGCAACGCCTCGGAGCCCAGCGCCTGGCCCTCGGCGGCGGGCGGGCCGGGGACGGCGGCACCGGGCGGCGGCGGCGGGGCCGGGGCCGGGGCCGGGGGGGCCGTCAGCCCCTGGGACATCGCCCTGTGCGCCACGGGGACGGCGGTGGCGGGGGAAAACGCGCTGGTGCTGGCCGTCCTCTTCTACACGCCGAGCCTGCGGGCACCCATGTTCCTGCTGATCGGCAGCCTGGCCCTGGCCGATCTGCTGGCCGGGCTGGGGCTAGTGGCCAACTTCGCCGTGCGGTACCTGCTGCGGCCGCCCAGCGAGGCGGCGGAGCTGGGGGCGGCGGGGCTGCTGCTGGCCGCCTTCTCCGCCTCCGTCTGCAGCTTGCTGGCCATCACCGTGGACCGCTACCTGTCGTTGTACAACGCTCTCACCTACCACAGCGAACGTACGCTGGGTTTCACCTGCGCCATGGTGCTGCTGATGTGGCTGCTGTGCCTCGGCGTGGGGCTCCTGCCCCTCCTGGGCTGGAACTGCCTGCGGGACCAGAGCGCCTGCAGCATCCTGCGGCCGGTCACCAAGGACAACGCGGCGGTGCTGGCCGTCACCTTCCTGCTCCTCTTCGCCCTCATGATGCAGCTTTACCTGCAGATCTGCAAAATCGCCTTCAGGCACGCCCAACAGATCGCCGTGCAGCATCAGTTCATCGCCACGGCGCAGGCCACCTCCACCCGCAAAGGGCTCTCCACCCTCTCGCTCATCCTCGGTACCTTCGCCCTGTGCTGGATCCCCTTCGCCATCTACTCCCTGGTGGCCGACTCCAGCTACCCCGTGGTCTACACCTACTCCCTGGCTCTGCCCGCCACCTGCAACTCCCTCATCAACCCCATCATTTACGCCTTCAGAAACCCAGACATCCAGAAGTCGCTCTGGCTGGCCTGCTGCGGCTGCGTCCCTTCCACGTTCTCCTCCAGACCAAGGACATCCAGCGATGTGTGAGGACCGAGCACGGAGCGAGACGCGCTCCCTTGCTCTCCTCCTCCTCCTCCTTTTCCCCTCCGTCGTTATTGTTTCCTACCGGGAGGAAGCCCACCCCCGGTCAGCACATCTCGTTCCATGGGAAGATGGCCAAAAAGAGGAAAAAAAGGGAAAAAGAAGGGGGAAAGAAAGAGAGAGAGTAGAATGATAATGGTTTCCTTTAGAAATGTTATTTTCTTACACATTTTATTTTTTATTTAAAAACACAAAACACCAAAAAAAAAAAGAAAAGAAAAAAAAAAAAAAGCATCTCCGTACGATGGCGTTTGTCTCCTCTTGGGGTAAGGAGCCAGGGGAGCAGCGGGCTCGCCGGGCCTGGCCGGGTGGCTACCACCCCCCGGGGGCACGGCCCACGCCTGGCAGCCGCCGGGACGGCCACGGGAGCGGGGGGGGTGTCGGGTCCCCCCACGGCGGGGCTGGTCCCCACGCGTTGGGGGGGTGTGCGGGGCGGGCACCCCCCCCCCCCCGGTCCCCCTAAAATCAGGTCTTGCAATGCTATGCAATAACGGGGGGGGGGGCTGCGGCTCGGGGGGGGGCTGGGGTGGAGGGGAGCTGGGGGGGGACACGGTGCCTCTCTGTTTCTATGTCGTTTGCGAAGCACTTTGAGACCCCGCGGGGCGAAAGGCACTTCAGGGCATGGCCGTCACGTCGGGCTGTCGCGGGGATGGGGGGACCCGGGGATGGGGGGACCCGGGGTATCCCCCCCCCCCCCCCCAAAAAAATAAAAATGGTGACCGCGGGCAGGGTGGGGGCGGCGGGTGTGCGGGCGGGGAGGGCAGGGGGTGCCCCCCACCCCAGGGCTCTGGGCAGGCCGAGGAAGGGCCCCCTGCCCGAGGGGGCCGGGGGTGATGCGCTCCCCCGGCTGCGCTCCCTCCACGCCGATCGTTTACACGGGGTGGGATCCTCATCCAAAGACGGGGCCGGGCTTGCTGGGGTCCCCTAGAGGGAAGCCTCTGTAACCACACGTGTAATTCCCGATGCTACCAGCTTAACTTGCTTCATTAGCGAAGCTCCGGTACCCTCATATTCCTCTACTGTATCATGTGCTTTGTGGTGTTAGTGAGCCCATGATGAAGTGTCCTTTATCTTGTGCTTTCTTTTGGCCGAGAGTGGAATAGTGCATTCACTTAAAAAGCAAGCAAGAAACCAAGCAACCTTCAGAGAGATGGCAGGGCTTGGGGTGAAACACCCAGGGTGGCTCAGGGGAGAGGTGGTGGACGATGCTCCGGATCCCGGCATGGGAACAGCTCAGTATTTGCAGAAGGAGACTGGTGTCCCAAACAGGTTCTTCTCCTTTAGAGAAAGATGCTGTGATCTCCAGCATCCAAAATGCCCCTCTTCAAAGCAGGCGCTAGGTTCTGCTGCACCATGGGCAAAAGAGACGAAGGTTCCTACCAACCCAACCCAACCCAAGGGCACCGCCGCTGCCAAACCGCGGCACGCGTACACCGCAGTGTTGCGGAAGACAGAAACGTTCTTGCTTTGTGAGGCTGCAGTGGGTACGAAGCCACTTTATGGCTGGATACAGGCACAACTGTGTTTTCTCTCTGGATCTGTGCAATGAATTTCTCGCCCCCCAGAGCTAAGTGCACGTGAGAAAGCTATGAATCTCCAAAGCGTGCCTGGGGCTTGGGCTTATTGTCTACCTTCCAAAGGTGGCCAGTCTCTCTTTTTTTTTCATTTCCTTTCTCTTTTGAATACCTTGGGCAATGGGCAGTAGGCACAACATTGAATCAGCATACATTTAAAAGTAAATATATATATAAGAAGGAGTAATATATATATAAACACTTTGCTCATTTTATTTCTTCTAGTTTCTGCAAGTACAGCCAGGTCCCTGCAGTTCCTCAGTGTGAACACTCAAGACAGAGTTACTTTAAACCATTTCTGAAACTTTGTGAACATTTTGAAATGTTTTTATACAACCCGATGCAGAAGACAGTATTTGTTTCTCTGGGCAGCTCATATCTTTAAATGAAATGTAGATTAACTAATCAACTCTAGAGAAACCTTGACATGAAAAAAGTTGCATTTTCTTGGCTTTCCAGTCAATTCCCTGTTGTTGAAGATTTTGATTTTAACGATGTTCTTTCTAGAGCTTAACTGTATACTTGAAACTTGTCTCAGTTCGAGGGATCCAACGATCAACTTCGACAAAGGTACTCAAGGGTCAATGGAAAATAATTTTCCCCCGTGGCCCTCCGCAACAGTAGGGGAAAGATTTGGGATGTGAGGAGCTAAAGCCAAGGACACAGTCTCTACCAGACAGCTAAGTTAGAGAGGAGGAGGAGATGGCCTCACTGAAATGCTCAGTACTCGCCCAAACGCAACTTTGTTGAAGGCAAACTCTGCTGCCTAAATTCCGGTCCTTGCACTAAGGGGACTTTTATTCTGCTGCACTAATCTGACTCACAGTCAGTATCAAGAGATGGTGCAAGTATATTGCATGCCCAGATTTAGTACAAAATGCCGATCTATTTTTTTTTTCCAAGTGATGGTCTAGGACCTCCCTCTTGGAGACTGTTAAAGGTGGCCATGGAGGTTGTTAAAAACACTTGATAGGCTTAGGAAAAGTCTCAAGAAACCTCCTGTAAAGAACACTTTGATAAATTGGCATTTTTGCAGTCTTTCCACAGAGTAAAAATAAATGCATTTTTCTAGGTGTTTTTTCCTTTGCTGTTTTCCCTTTCTTATCTGTGGAAAGAGGGAAAAACAAGGAGAAGCGAGGAAGAAGATAAACAGGCATGAGTTTACCTGCCATGCACTGCGTTGTGGAAATCTCTGACCATTTTACCGCACCTTTGCTTTGGTGCGTTTTTTCCAAAAGAAAATCTTTCACTGGAAGAAGTTTCAAGTGACAATGTTGGACATCAGTGCCGACATTGGATGTTGGAGCCTCCTTATCTTGGACATCAGGAGAGCTAACTTAAAACCTTAAAATACTTACCAAGTTAGTAATGCTGTGTGCAGGGTGGGGATGCCCTGGTGTCCTTCAGTGCTGGCTTTGGGGCATGTTTAGTACAGAACACAGGGCCTGATTTTGGATCAGGTCATGTTGCCATAAACAAGGAGCAGCTCCCATGAACGTAATGGTATCACATGTGGATGGGGCACCAACTATAAGAGGAGCAGTGGAAAACAGAAAGGGTTTTCCAGCACAGTGAATCCTCTGTGGATCCAAAACCTCTGGAAACATGGTGAAAAGAGCCAAGCAGCCCCTGTCTAGCTCCTGGGCATCATGAGAAGGACACAGAGCAACTGGGGTATGGTCTGTCATTCTCCATTTTCTGGTGTTGAATGTATTGGTAAGCATCCTCCAGCTGGGATTCCTATATCACAAGTCATTAGAAAAGTTGAGGTCTATAAAAAACATTGATTTAATTATTGTGCTTTTCAGATGAGATACAAGGGGATGGTGGTAGTTCTGCGAGACACAAGGTCTGGTGGAAGTTTGCAGGTGTCTTTTGATTTCCACAGAGCCTCTGTGGCCACTGCAGGTGCAAGCCGGACCTGCCTGGAGAGGGCTGGTTGGTATTTAGTTGGGAAGACCTCCTTGTCCTCACCCTGGCGAATGGCCCAGATCTTGCCGTTGTACCTTCAAAAACTGAGCTTTGCAAATAACTTTTGATAAAAGATGAAGGGGCCAGAGCCTGGCCCTGCTTACACTTACATCCCTTCTGGACCCTACAGGAGCTGGTCTAGATTTACAGCAGCAGAAACAAGCAGAAAATTAGTCCTGAGCAATTCCACGAGGTCTCTAACCAGCCCCGAGCCTATGGCAGAGAGCAGCATAGCCAGGGAATGAATCCACTGCTTATTTACAGGTTTCTGCTTGCCTTTGGCTTTTCTACCATGAGTTGGTAGCAAGCAGAATATAGGTATGAAATGATTTCTGTGTCAGTGGTTGGTTGTTTTAGTCGAGGGGATGAGCAAAGGGCGAGGTGGAGGAAGAAAGAGAAAACATTCCTTGAATATACCGTGAAAAGGCCAGGGGCACCGTTGGATGGGACGTAACCGCAGCTGCACGAACGCCCCGCGTTTTGTGGAGATGTGCGAGGGGTCGGCGTGAGCTCGTGAGTTTACAACAAGCCCTTGTCCCTGTCCCAGCGTGTTTCAACTGAGAAATTTAAAAAAAAAAAAGCTAATAAAATGTATAGACTCTACCAACAAAGTTGCTTAGGTTTTTTTTTTCCTTTCCATTTTGTCCAGTTTGGGACTTTGAGCAGTGAAAACGTCTCTTTTTAGCCAATGTCATTTCAGTAACCAGCAGTAAATGTTGCAAGGATCTCAGTCCTGATGTGGCAGCCACAATTTGTTCATCTCAGACAAAGAGTTTTAATTGAACTTTGAATAAAAACCCGAGAAACCATTACTGTTCTCAGTAGGTGATGAAGATTCTTCTCTCTTGTAGAAGCGTCAAATTTGGGGTGGGGAGGTCTTTAAAAAGCCATTGATCTCGGTAATCACTTGTGTTGATGTGTATTGACCAGCATTGACAAGTCACTTAATTGTTAACAATTAATTAACGGTTCACTTTTAACTGTCAGAAATAATTGTTCAACGCACACGGTATTTCCTTGTAACTCCTTTCATTCACGCGCAACCTTTTCTCTCGGTGAGGCGGTCATGCTGCCGTACGGCTGATGGCTTCTCTTGTACCATTTGTACCTTTTCTGTGAACAATGCAGTTGCCTACTGCAAAAATCCCCCGGGAGCTGCCCTTCCCGCCGTCCCTGCAACCCCGGGAATGGAGCTTTCCCATTCCCGTTGGAAAACTCTGCAATACAGAGCATTATAGAGATAAAATGGATTTTTAGTAGAGAAGACCCAAATCAGAATGGATGGTCCAAAGCTCTTTTGTCCCTGACTTTGAGGGATGTGAATAAATTGTCTCCAAACTCCAAGGGTTTGGAGTTTGTGAAGTTGCCTTCACAAATTCTGCTCGATGTCATCAAGAGTAACTGTGTCTAAACCAAGGTTGTTCCTTCACATTTTGAGCAGGCGGCCACGGGCAGGACGCTGGATGTCTGACAGCACATCGTATCAATAGACTCCGAAATCACAAGCACAGGTGTATGACCTTATTGCAGGATCTGGGAGTTGGCAAACATCTGGCTTGTCCCAGGAAAAGCTCTTTTCCAACTGGGTGGTATCTGGCTAAGGATGAGAGGTAGTGCTGGCCACTGCTGGCAAAGTAGGCATCCTTTCGAGTCCGTGACAGACTGGCCTCTTGAGTCCGCCTTGCCTTTCCTCTATACCATGTAGAGAGTGGCAAGGACTGGGCTCATTTCTGACGTCTCTTGTGAGTAGGTCAGAATCAGGCCCCAGGCAGGACAAATAGCATCCTCCCTAGAGCACAGATCCTCTAGCTCGGAGGGAGGGATGAGTTTCTCGTGGCAAAGCTCAGCAAGAGACTCAGCCAGACTGGGGTGGCCCAGGGCCAGATCCTGCTCTGCGGTCACCAGCGCGGCCCTGAGGCTCTGAAACCCAAATCAGCCTGGCCAGGCTTCGGGCAGTGTCCATCGGAGTCGCCTTCAGCGGCGCAGATGGACAGAGTGAGAATCGATCGTTCCCATTCCCAATCCTGCCTCCTGTCCTATCTGCTTCCCCAGGAACAAGGCCATTTCGCAGCAATCAGGACAGCAACTTATTTTGATGTAAGTGTTTCCATTAGCCTTTTAACTTGACTGGGAAAGTTGATCTCAAATAAAAATGTACAGCTATCATTCAATTATGGTTAAATCAAGCCCCTTCAATGCACTTTATGAACGAGTGAAAGCAAATCAATGCTGTTATTGCACTGTATCTCTATTGTGTATAATATTATACATTCATCTGTAAGAGTAATTTATTTTTATTACTGTAAATAAAACTGTTAAAGTGATTTGTCAAGAGGATATCCAAAAATATGGGGGGGTAAAATTAAAACATTTGAAGATCTGGGCTCCTGTCCCAGGTATGTGCCATACTGTGTGTGTCTGTGTTTTTATTTCAGCTGCAGAGAGCCTAGTCCAGGCTTCTGCTTTCCCTCACCCGCGGTCTGTGTTTCCACTTGGATCACGATGAGCTGGCTGAGGATAAGAACTGCTCGAGACATTGATTGTGTGGGTTGGGAAGGAACGGTTCCTGCTGCTCAGAGCCTCCACGCAAAGGATGGAGACTTTTCCATCAGCAAGCCATCCTCTGCCCTCTGATTGCCCAGGCGGTCAGGGATTAAATACCCATGGGAATGAATTGATCTTGGAGAGCTGGTTTCTCCAAATGAACGGTTATAGAGATATCACAGCTTTCTGCTGCTGCTTCTGTGCCCTGGCCTCTAATAGAGAAGGGAGTATCACAGGGCTGATAACTCACAGCAAAGGGACCCAGCGAGGGCAAGCTGACAAAAAGCTGAACCCAAATCTACTTTAACCTCTTAAAATCTTTATTATTTTTTTTAATTAGCACATGCATAAAGTGTCAACAGTTTGGGATTAAGATGACATTTTTTGAACAAATGTAGTTACAAGCGGTGCTTCGGATTGTTTCAGGTTTCCTCTCTACACTGTACAGAAGAAAGCTCGTGTTGCGACCGACGTAGTCCCTACCTTTCCATCATCGTGTCACGACAGGCAGAACCCACAACACTGGGGAGAAATACACTTGTTCACACGTAGCAACTGGGTACGGTAGATAGATACAAGCAGCAACATCTACTCACCTATTGACTAAGTGCACATGGTTAAAAGACCCCATTAGACAGTGAACACCTCCTTCTTTTTTAATGTCAACTATATAATAATGAAAATCAAATTATGGCCTGTAATGGGTGACTCTCCCATGGGAGAGATGCCCGTCTCCTGTCAGCTGCTTCTGTCCAACGGCAAGTCGAAGGAAATATTGGTAGCACTTCTGCCAGTATTAAAAAAATGAGCCTTTTGCAGGAGCATCGGGGCAGCCCTGCCGATGTTGAGCACCCGGGAAGCCAACTGCAAGGTGCCACCGGGCTGGCACCTCCCCGTCCCTGCCATGCCAACCCTGCAGAGCTGGAGCCAACCTCTGTAAAGACCGGCCCCAACCCTGGCTCCAGGCTGTACGCATGAACGGCCGGTGCCAAAAGGGGAGAAAACTGCTTTTAAAATGCTCAGCTCAAGTTGGCCACTCACAGATGCTCTGTTTCAAGAGGATCGGTTGCCCCAGTGCTCCGGGAGGTCTCCCTAGCTTGTAGCTGCTGAGTTTGGGTAGTGCAGAGGGGTTTTTGGGTTGTTTGAGGTTCTCCCAGCCCAGCCTGGGCTAGCCTTGATCCCTGGCCTGCTGGGTGCAGGGCACAGGCGATGGTCCTCACCTGCCTTCAATGCCCCCCAGAATAACGCTCCTGCAGCGCCTGGCCTCACCCAGAGGTGCTGGTGCTCCTACTCACTCTGAAGGTGATGGAAACCTGGCAGCGAGATGGCTCCTGTCCTGCCGCAGCAGCTGGCATTGCCCCAGTGGCCGTGGGCTGGGGCAGGAGGAGGAGGAAGGCTCTCCAGCCTGAACGCTTGTCCCACGGTGGCAGCAATGCACATACCCTGGAGCAAACCCGCCAGCACATGCATGTCCCCCAGCAAAGCGGGTTTGTGACCTCCCTGCATGCCCACCGTGTCCTCTCAGGGGCTGTCCCCGTGCCAAAGGTGCAACATTTGCTTGTGCACCTGGAGATGTGTGGTTGCCGGAGCAGGTTTTCCTTGGGTTGGCCAAGACTGGAGTAAAAGCTGCTCCCAACACTACCCCTGCACAGCTGTGGAGGTGACAGCCCATGCGCAAGGAAGGAGGAATCCCAGTGGATACCTTGGGGTCTGGGCAGGTCCAGGTTTCCACCCAGATGAGGATAGGGTGGAAATGCTTCAGAAATGCTTGGAAATGCTCTGCCCTTCCCCAGCTCAGCGAGCCCACCCACCCCCTGAAGCCCCACGCTCCTCGGCAATGCAGTGGGGACCTCCAGAAAAGGCACTTGTGTCAGTAAGGAGCTGCCACGCTGCTGCGGCCCTGCTGCCCTCCCGACGGGAACACCGGACCCGAGCCCCGCGCGTGACACAGCACAGCCGAAAGCGGAGGGGAGGAAAGCGCCAGCATCACCAGCATCAACCCAAACTCACACCGGGGATATCCTGTTTCAGATTCCCCGGGGCAAGTCAAGCGGCCCCAAAATGAAGGGAGTCTATTAAGATGGGGAGCCATCAGCCCCGAAACACTCCTAAAAATGCATTTTGGGGAAAAATATTTCTTTTTGGTGGGTATTTTCTTTTCTTTTTCCTAACCTGCTCTGATCTGAGATGAAAGGCACCACAAAGAGAGGCCCCATTTGTGGAAAACTGGCCAGAACTAAAGGTAGACCTGAAACATCTCAGTATAAAAATAATTTTGGTGGTGAGGGGGGTGTTGATGCTTATAACAGTACGGGTTTTGGAGACCTGGCAGGACTGTGCCAAAGATGCGCCTGCTGCCAGCGGGAAATCAACTCCTCAACATGCATCCCAGTAACATCATCAGGCTCAAAGTCCACTTTGTTCTAACGCAAATTCTTATGGTTATTTTTTTCATGGCAAGAAGTGACTTTCTATGGAGTCAGTGTTCCCAGCTGAGGCATCAGGCACATAAAAGCAGTGGTAAGAGGAGAAAATCAATGAGATTTGAAACACTTGAGCTGGGGTGGGGCCTTCAGGGACAAAAGCACCTTCTATGGTGGTAGGAGACCCATCTCCTTGCTGCTCTGTGGGCTGGTATGCTGTTTGCTCTGAAACACTGCTTGCTTAGGAACTGATTTTTGAAAGTGGCTATGGTGATAACTGCTCCATTTTTTTGGTAGCTAGCTGGGAAGCAACGCTGGGTCTGACTTTCCCTCAAGGTCCAGGGGAAGGAGACAGAACAGATTTTCCTTCTGCAAATCACATGTAAGTTGTTTGTTTTTTAGTTTTTTTTTTTGGGGGGGGGTGGTGGTTGTTCATTTCTAGGTTTCTCAACCAAGCTACTCCAAATCAAAGAAAAACTTTTAAATTGTTCACCATAATGCACCAGCATGGTTTACACACTGCAGTCTGTGGACCATCAATGGTCTAGAGGAGGAGGCTGCTGGAGCTGCTGCCTTCTAATGACTGAAATACAGCAGTAACATCTGTGTGTCCTTGTTTTCTGCAGTTAGTTCACATCCTTCCCTCTCAGGTGTTTGTTCTGCAGAATGTTTTATCTTTATTGTATTTGAAGGTCAACACCAAAATCAGAAAGGGGCAACAAAGCTAAGGGAGACCACAAACAGGCTGCCCTACCTGAGGGGCAATGCTCTGGGGCTGTGACCTGCTGGGACAGATCCACAAGTAGCAGTGCTGCAAGCCTGAAGGAGGTGATGAGGCAGAACTACAAACATGCCAAGCTGGAAGAGACACCCTGTGGGCATCTCCACCATCTGCTGGCCCAACACAGGGTCACAGACAGTGCTCCTGCTTCTCAAAGCCCTCCCATGGTAGAGCCTCTGTGACCTGTTTCAGAGTTTCTCCGTTCTTACCTTGGGAAAGCTTTCCCTGAGATCCGATTCAACTCCTTTCTGCCACAACTCAATCCCATGCCTTGTGCTTTAGTCCAACACGTGTATGGAGAACAGGTTCATTCTCCCCGCTGCCCTTCGTGGCTTTGCCCAGGGTTTTACCTACCTGAGGTTTTTCCTGTACAGAGTGGTGGGAGCATAACCAACCTAAAATGCCAGGCTATTTTCTTTCTGTTTTGTTTCTCCCTCTCTGCACTCTTAATACTTTCTACACACGTAAGTGCTAGAACTACTGTTGGGCTGAAAGTCCCCCAGGGCCACCCCAGTCCCCTGGCATTGCCACCGTGGGACAGGTGCGCAGGGAAAGGCTCATTTCATGCATGCTTGGGCTCACAAGCCCCCAAACGCAATGACCAACAGATTTAAGCCTGTTCCTGCTAAGAGCAAAAGACTACAGAGGCACCTCTGGCTGCTGCTCTGGAAGGTGGCGCCTGTGGGAAGACAGCTATTAGGAGAGATGTCCGTGGGAGGGTGAAGCATCAGTGATCTACCATCACATAGTGCTATGCAGACGTCTGTGGCCTCAGGGCCCTGTACCAACGTAAGATAGACATCAACACTGATAATGTCACATCAACATTGCCTTCAGGGGACACCATGGCCAAGCATGTCCCATCCAGGTCTTGCCTGGGGATTTCCCTGCAGCAAGAGCCCATCCCTTGCTGCAGGCTCTGCCTCAGCTTAGTGACAACACCAGGATGGTGTCCTTTGGGAACATCCTAGTGTCCTCCTCCCACCCTGCCTGTGGGCATGGTACTGAAGGCTTTGGGGCAAACCCCTTACTGAAGCTCTTGGCTGTTTTTTCCTTCCTTCCTCCAGCAAAATGCAGGCACAGTTCTCACCTGGAGAAAGTGGAGCTTGAGAGTGATCCTAGAAAACCTGGGGTTTGTGAAAGGAAGATCAGAGTCACAAAAAACCACGTTTGATTCTCAAAAAGATTTAAATACTTCAAAGTCTAGGCTTGAGTATAAGTGCCTGAAGGAGGACAGTTTCTATGAGCTTAGAGGCCATCACATGAATTGCATGGGCAGCTCTAAGTGTTGGCAGGTAGCTCCAATGGTGCGCCTGGGCATGTTTCCTATTGCGTGCGTGGTCATCCCAGAGGAGCACAGCTGTGTGGGGACTGGGAAAGGCCCACCCCGAGGGCATGGCGACCCGTTCAGAGACAAAACCAGCATGTCTTGGCACTCCCGTGCTTTGCTCAGGCACTTTTGCATGGGGATAGTGGAAGGGCAGGAAAGCCCCACCGCTGCCATCAGCGGGGGGATGTGGTTGTGGGGTCACCTAAGGAAGGGACAACAGTCCTCAAGGTGCTGCTGCCCAGTTGAGGGTGAATTCATGGGTGAGTGAGCATTTGAGGCTTCTAAAGTGCAGTGCAGGTTATATGGTCTTTGCTGTAAACTGTAAACACCTCAGGACGGAGTCCTTGCCCTTTTATTTTTTTATCTGTAAAGTGACATGCCAGCTGAGAAAACCTTACCCCTAAATAACTACTACTATAGGAAAACAGGAATGATGGTGAAAGGAACAGCTCATGCTCCCCTTGCCAGCATCCCATGATGGGGAGCGCTTCCCATGCCCCTCCATGGTCCATCCACAAGGAAACGGCACGGTGCTCCTGCTGCCCGCGCACCTCCGGAAAGCACCCTCCAAAATACCACCTCCAGTGCTACAACCTGCCTCCCTCCATGCAAAAATTTCATTTATCATTAAAGCTGAGGTGTTAATTTAGGCTGTGTTCCCAGGGGAGTCTGCAAAGGTTCTGTTCAGACTGTTGGGTGTCTTGCAAGGGAGATAGAGATGGAAAAGTTGCTGGAAGGAAATTTGAGAGCTCTTACGTGAAGGGAGCTCTCTGGAGAAGCCATGTTCAGCCTTACATTTGTCACTAGAATAAAACCTTTCCAGGATACAAGAACTGCAAAAGCAGGAGCTCTCGTAGGATGTGATGCTTGCTCCTCCCGAGGTCTCTGCCCAGGGTGGAAAGTTAAAGCTACCCAATCCCTTCTTCCTCCAGGACACTAATCCTCTAAGAGCCACCAACATCAACAGCCAGCTCCAATGTTCACTCAAAATCAAGGAGACACTCAGGTTGCAATGCTAGGACGTGAACACTGCTAGACTTCCACCAACCTTCATGAAACTTGAGCGAGACCAGACTTCACACCTGACGTAGCCTTCACAGGCAATGACTGGGCACGGTGGTCCCCATAATGTTCCTTTTCAGATAAATCAGAAATGTCCAAGATGTTCCTGATGGACCTCAAGGACTATAGCCTTCAGTTAATATCTCTAAGCAGAACCAAACTGGCTTGTTTGCTCTTCTGCTGACTCCAGCCCAATTCATTTGTATGCACACAGAATATACTTCCCCCTGTTGGCAGTGATATTTATTATTTTTCATCTGCGCCCATAAATTGGCAAGTAGGAGAAAGCAGATAAAATGGAAAGAGGAACTCTTGGGAGATCAGTTGGGCTCATTAAATGTTTGGCACTCTGTGGTTATCTGTTGGCAATGAAATGCCACTGCTGTATTTTAACATGGAACACAATGCCTTAATGTACAGGAGAATCTCCTCAGCCCACTTCTGGTACACTTGAGAGAGGAGAAATTCAATCATCTGTGACCTGGATTGTATTTTTAATGGCTGCCAAGCTAGATAAAATATTTAAATATTCACTTTTATATCAGCCCACATGAGGATTTGAGCATTTCAGGTTGTGTAATGCAGCATGGCCTACTTTTGGAAGAGTATACGGAAATAGGCACATATGTACAAAATACTGAGTGCGCAGCATATGGGTCAGCCAGCCAGCGCTCATCAGTATGGCACAACCAATTCCGACAGAGCTAACAGCCCAGACCAACCAAGGAGCTGGTGTCACTTGTGTTGGATTTCATAGGTCACCTGGGCAAAAGAAGAGATGAATGCACCTAAAATAAAGATGGTCATCCTCAAATGTGGCCGAGTCCCTCCAGCAAAGGCACCGAGGATGATGGCCTGCCAGGACAGCTGGCCTTGCAGGAATGGCTGTATCATGAGATCGGGGCTCTCAGTGCCACCATGTGCTTGCCTGCCTCATGGTGCTGCCGGGAGAGAGGTGGGAAGAGCAAGGTGTGCCATGATCAGACCAGAAATGGGTGTCTACAGCCACTGACTATACAGGTTACTTCTCCACCAGCTACACAAGAAATATGAGCAATAAGCTCCGATGTAGACATCTCGCTGGGAAGAAGCTCCCTGTGGATCAGCCCCATCCCTGGTATCAAGACAGCTTCAGCAGAGCTGAGGCAGTTCAGATCCCTGGAAGAGCTGGATCATGGTGTCTTCAAGCAATGGGCAATTCCAGAAGGTTATGGTCCTGCTGACTTGCTTTGGAGTTGAGCACGTGAAATGGGCTTGTAATATCAGGGGCTGGGACTTTCCTTAAGTGGAATACAAATGGTGAGGATGTGCTGGGATGTCCAAAGAGGAGAGGATGGTGTAAGGATGTAAAATCACGAGGAAACAAGGGTGAGCGTTGCTCCCTGCGCCCCTGAGGCTCCCAGCTGTGCATCTGCTCTGCAGATATGACCTGTGCACGGGGCAGGCAAGGCTTTAATGACGTGATTGTCGAGCGCTTTGCCATGCATCGGCATTGACCCTGATAGTAGCATGGGTTGACTGACTCCTGCCAATCCCAAGCATAGCAAAGTTGCTGTGAGGTGACAGGGAAGTGGGAGGCTACAGGGACAATCCCGACCCACCACATGCCAATGGAGTCCTACCAGAATTATTACAGTTTCATGTGACACACATAATTCAACTAGTGCATGAAAAGAAGGGACCCAGTCTTCTAGGGGCACTCGGCTCCTCTCCAGTTCCCACCAGGATCAGCTCAGCTTCCCAGTATTGGGGCAGTCACAGATGTGAGGGACCAGCCAGCCCCGTGTGTCCCAGAGCCCCTTCCCTGCCTTCACGTGCTGGTGGGGCTCCCCAGCTCTGCCCAAGCCCCACCTGGGTCCCTGCAGCCGACTCTGCAGCTCTTTGACCACCGTAACAGGTAACGGCAGCTCTGGCAGCCCTCTGCTATTCTCTCTCTCTCACAAAGCGCTGTTACTCTTTCTAAATTATCCACATAAACCCAATTTCTCTTTGCGTACAAACAGTATCACAATTGCAACTGTATTAATAACACTCCACAATAAATACTACCAGGTGACTCTTAAATCTTACTCTGAATTTTTACAAGACTTTCTTCTGAACTTGCTCCAGGTCAAACCCCAGCTGCCTTGCCTAGGAAAGCCCGTCGTGGGCATCGCAGGGGCTTTCTGCCTGGGCGGAGATGCCAGGCTTTGGCCGAAAGCTTTTGCAGCCGGTTCTCTGCATCTCAGAGGGTCAACATCAGAAGTGAAAGCTCCTGGGGAACACTGAGCATCAGGAATTTCCTGGTCACCTGTAGGACACCTTGTCTCCCTGCCTTCTTTGGTCAATCCTTGGGTTTTGCAGATGAGCTATTCCACGCGTCCTATTGCTCTGCTGCTTCTTGCTTGCCCTGCCTGCCCACAGCTGGAGCTTGGTAAAATGGGAATCATGGAGCCTCCCTGCCAGCCTCCCGGGAGGCTGACGTGGGAACCGGGATTGATCCGTACAGCTTATCACATGCTGCTGGGTCTTCCTCGCCCTGGCAGAGGCTGACCCTCAACAGGCAGAGCGGGATGAGCGCCTGAGCAGCTTAAATGGCATCAGCGCTGCCGGGATGGGGAATCCTGGGGTTAAATCCGAGGATTTTATTTGCAGTTCCTGCTCTGACAATCAGCCCTGCTGAAGTCAAGGGGAGCTTTCCCTAAGGGAAGGGGAGCCAAACCCAGGGATGTGGCCCATGGCAGGGCACCTTCCCCAACCGCCCTTGCCCTCTCCCACATCCACACTGCTCCTCCGTTCGAGCCCCCCGCTCAGCACCGCAGCTCGCAGCCCAGATGGGGAGATGCAGGAGGTGTCACTTCCAAGGGACGAGAGATCATTTTGTGTCAGTCAGGAGAAGGGAGGGCTCCTGGGGATGTTTCTCAGCAGCTGGGCAGGGGGTTCATTGTGTCTCGCCATGAAGGGTTTCTCACCAGGAAGAAAACGAGCAGATACTTGGGGCACCATTCAACATCAACATTTCTCAGGGCGAATTTAAGCATCAGCCTTTGAGCCTTTTGGGTCCCAGCCATATCCTCCCACCTCCTTTACAGGTCTGGTCATGCCTAGACAGTCAAAATACTATTTTTGTAGCCATCACGTACATGGCTACTGGGAGAGCTGGGGAGGTGGGCTCAGAGCCCAGCTTCTCCCCAGAAGAGATGCAATGTGGGGACTCAGTTTTCCCCCATTCAGGGACTGGTGGTGTACGGGAACACAAGAGAGGACCTCGGGACACTGTGTCGGGCAAGTCCATGGCTGGTCCTGGCCCGTTTTCTGTCGGTGGAGAACCTCTCCCAGCTCTCTGCAGGCTCTTACTCCTGACTGCGACATTTTCCGTATTCCCCACCCCTTTGCTCTGCCTTCCTGTGCCTCCTCCCTTCGTAGCTGCATGAAAGGCCTTTGATGAATCACGCTCTATTTTGACGAGCAAACTGGTATTTTCAGTGCCACGGCAGGGGCCCAGCTCGCCAGGCTCCCCCACCAGTGCCCGCACGTGGGGTAAGGGACGGGGCAGGATCAGGCCGGGGGGATCAGTGCCTGGGTCTGAGTTGATCTCAGTTATATGGGTGCGGTTTGTGGGGCTGCAAAGTGCAAGTCGAGAGTTTACCTCAAAGCAGCATTTTGTCTAATTAATTAATTTTTTCTTCAAATAACACTGAAATGGTGTAGTGCTAAGGCCAAGGAGAGTTGGGCTTGGGGAAGCTCCCTGGATACCTCTGTTCCCTTGCCGGCAGCCCCCTTCCCTCCGAGGACAGCACACATTGCACCTTTCAAAGCCCAGACAAGCGCTGTGTCTCCCTGCCAGCTGCACAAGCCTTGCCTTCACGCTTTTCTCCCAGAAAACCGGTCCTAAGGATGGAAACGGGCTCAGGTCACCAATGCCCTGGTCTTCTCCAACAGCACGATGGTGACCATCCCTATGCAACTGCTGCAAACCGCAGCGCATTGCTCGATGGGGAAGGAGGCTCCTGCCCACACGCAGCCTTTGGAGCTGCCCGATCCTACAAATGCAGGCAGCAGAGCGTCCCCAAACGCAGTGCACGGTCATCCCTGCGCGCTGGTGGTGACACCAGCTGTGCAAGCAGGCTGCTTCTCCAGGGGCTTCTTGTTAACATGTTTAACATCTAGCTGAAAAAGCACGACTGCCTCTGGGTTTCCCTTCTCTAGCAAAGCACACTCAGGGCCAGTCTCTGGTCTTGCTCCAGGTGTAAATCTGGAGTAATCCCATTAACTTGCTTTCGGAGCATTTTTGAAGTCATTAAATGTGAAGGTGCTGCTAATTTCTGGTCTCACTGCCTCTGAGGTGTATCCTACCAGTGCTGCTGCTGCCCGAAGAGTTTTCAACATAGTATAAAAGCAAAGCTCCTGAATGAGCAGGGCTGCCCGCGCTTGTTGGCATCGACGTTGGGGAAGGCGCCTATACACACCTGGTACGGAGCCGGGGAGCTCCGCGCCAGCCCAGCCCCGGGGCCCCTCAGTCCGACCACTCGTTATCGTCCAGCTCGGAGTCGTCGTCGGACTCACTGTACTCCACCGCGATCCGGCGGGACAGGATCGTCGCCACGTCATTGCCCACGGGCTCTTTTTTGGCCTCTTGTTCCCATTGCTCCTGGACTTTCCGGAGCTGGATTCCTGCAGTAGGGAAGGGGAGAAGGCTTTAGGGGCAATGTGCCCAGCACCCATAGGTTCGCCCAATGAGCAGCATCCCCCCAGTTAAAAGTATTGGCTGAAATGGGATGGCTGCAGCCCCCTTGCAGGAGGATGCACGCAATTATAAAGCTGTATGAGATAATAATGCGATGCATGCGATTATAAAGCTATATAATAGAATAGAGCTCCTCCTCCACTTCCACTCAACCTGAAGAGGCTGAACCTTCTCGAAGGTTAAATCTGCCATTCGACCTGAAGATTTGCAGGAAGGGGAAATGGGAGAGACCTTGGAGCACATTGTCTGCTACAGCCTGGGAGGAGGTCATGTGTGCAAGAGCTGCTGGTCGTCCCTGCGGGGCTCCGTCCCGCCTCCAGCGATGGGTTTCCCCCACCTCCCTCCAACCCCGTGTTGCATTTCTTTCCCTCACCAGGTCCCACCTGGGTGCCACCATTTTCGTGCAGCACGTGGCCACCCAGGGCTTGTCTTGCACTCAACAAAGCCAACGCCACCCAACTCTACACCAAGAGGTATTGTACCACTGTGGTGGCAGCACTGGGGACCCGTCCCTTGCCTTCCCACTGCCGCCACCCCACTGCTCACCCCTGCGGATGGCTGCCAGCAGGTCGCTCCGGGCGTCGCTCATGGGCATCAATGGGATCTGCGGCTTCCGAGGCTCCACAGTGGGGGCTGGCGGTGATGCCGAGTGCGCCGGCGAGGCGGCGACAGCGGGGGGCCCCGGCGGTGGCGGTGGGGGTGCCACCGGGGGTCCCATGGGGCCGGCCTGCGGCGGGGAAGCAGAGTAGGGGCCGGGGGGCACGGGGGGCGGCGAGGGTGCGTAGGAAGGGGGGGCAGCAGAGCCGGGGGCCAGTGCGGGGGGAGCCGAGATGGGGCTGTCGAAGGCGGTCTGCGCGGAGGGGATGACAGGCGGCGGGGGTGGTGGGGCGGGCGGCACGAAGTACTCTGCCATCGGCACTGGCTGCGGGCTGCAACGGGAGGGCAAAGCCATGTCAGCAGCATGAGGAACAATAGCACCCATCACTCATCCTGGGCACCCACCACCCATCCCGCGCACCGACCGACTGAGCTGTGGCTTGGTTTGCTCTGTCCCCATGGAGGTGGGGGGGCTCTGCTGGTGGGATGGGCGATGGGGTGTGCGGTGGTGGGATGGCAGCCAACATCCCAAGGGAAAACTGTCCCCTCCATCCACCTTGTTCTCTTATCTGGGATGAGGTTACCCCAAAAGTGCTCCTGACTGGTTTGGCCTCGGGTCTCACTGGCAGTTTCGGACCACGGCGGCTGCAGAGGAGGGCTCTCCCTGCTACCACAGCACCACTGTCAGCCCAGAAATGGGGTGGGAAGCCCCCCAGCCCAGGCAAGCCCCCCACCAACCTCCCCTCCCGCTGGGCATCCCTCCACCAGGAGAGAAGAGGCAGGCTGAAGCCCTACCCGTAATCTTTGACTAAGTGAGGTCTCGGCCCGTTGAGGATAGCCTCGGGCGGCTGCGGCACGTGGGGCTGCTGGAGGCGGTTGAGGCTGTTCTGCCGGCTGCCTGCTGCCGGCGCTGGGCGGTAGACATGCTCCTGGGGGGTGGCGGCCGCCAGCACCCCCTCCTTGTGCTCCGCCGGGGCCAGGTGGGACGCCGGGGCCAGCAGCTGCGCAGGGTGGTTGGGGCTTGCCGGGTACGAGTGGTCGGCTGCGTCCGATGCGTAAGATCTACAGCACAAGAAAACCCGATGGTTGTACTCCTGGGAGGGGGGTCAGGTGGCCGGGGGTTCAGGGGGACGTGGACTTGGGTGTGTTTTGAGGTTGAGACAACAAAACAAAAAATGATGACAAAAATACAGATGGACAAGAAAGCAGAGAGATAGCAGAGGGGAGGTGGACACCAACAGAGCTGAGGCAGTCTGTTCCCTTAGCTGCTAAATGGAAAGCACTCCGACTTTATCCCAACACCAAGGCTGCTCCTGAGGTCCAGGATGCGACCCCGGGGGCACCAGCTGTCCATGAAGCCACCATGGGTTTATGGCTTATCACCCCGACCCTGCTGCGGGCAGCACGTCCCCCCAAAGACGGAGAAGAAGAGAAAAGCAAAGGAAAGCCGGTGAGCTAAACGTGTAGTAGGTAAAACCTGCCTATTATCTGGGGACAGTGATCCTTCCGATGACGCCATGTGATAGGGGGATGGTGAGAACCTGTTATCGGGTCGGAACTCTTTATCATATGCCATCATGTTCCACTCCAGGCGCCGGTTGCGGGCTTTCCTCACTTTCTTCACCTCCCGGGTAGAGTCCTCCACCAGCCGCTGCTCCTGGGGACACACACAGGCTGCGGCTCCATCTCCAGCCCGGCTCCTCCGGACTGTAAGCGGTACCCAGGGAGCATCGAGATGCACCCACCACGGCAGGAGGGAGCATGCAGGATGCATCAGGAAGGCGACCGTCCCCCAGGTCCCCAGCAGCCCCAGCTCCAGCCCTCTGGTGTCCCCCGCCTGCCCGTTACCTTCTGCCTGCGCTTCTCCTTTCTCTTATCTTCTGTCGCCTGCAACATTTTCTCCTTCCATAAGTTGAAGAAGTAGGATGGGTCAGTGTAGAACTTGAGGCCATCCTTTTTGTCATCTCTGGGGGGTTAGAGGAGGGAGGAGAGGGAGTTATCAGCCACAGGAGAAGACCCCCCTTCCCCTGAGCAGGCGGGGTTGGTGCGATCACGGTCATAAGCTGTTACCCCACCATAAACATGTCCAACACAGTGGTCACTACCTGCAGTACCACTGCGTGGGGTCACTCATCCCAAGCACCCTATGCAATGGCGATGGTGGCGCAGCAACTGGAGAAAACAGCCTCTCAGCCCTCACCAAGCAGCAAACGGGGTGCACCCCCCGATGCCTCTCCTGGAAAGGGCCCCCCAAGACCCCCTTGGCCCCCCCAAGGAGCGATGCACAAGCCACCCTACCTGTAGGGCGTGAGGATGTTGAGCGGCGGGGGCTTGTCGCAGCGCTGGTACATCTCCATCACTGGGTTGGGGATGGAGTTGCGAGACACAACCTGCTGGTTCTGCACCGTGGAGCTCTTGAAGGCTTTCCGCATGTTGATGTCCTGCAGCGAAACTGGGGGAACACGGGAAGGAGAGGGGATGCAGGGGTCATCTCAGCCCCCCGAACCAAGGCATGGCGGGTGGTCCGGCCCCAAGCACGCATGTCCCACCCACTTGTGCTCGGCCATCACCCCAAAATAGCCCCAGCCCCTCACCTTCTTCCACGGTGGAGTCCAGCTGCGTCACCTTAATGACCAGCAGGTCCACCCTCTCCTGCAGCGAGTTCATCCGCATGTAGAAACTGTTGGCTTCGTTGAACAGCTCGCCAAAGATGTCCTCCGCGTGCCTGCCTGGCAGAGGGCAACAGGCGCCCGTCACGGGCAACGGCGGCAGGCAGGCAGCCCTCTCCCAGCCCGTCCCCCAGACTGCACGCCTTGCCACCGGCTCTGGGGCTCTCTCCCCAGCCTTGATTTTTTGGGAGCTGAGCTTCATCCTTTCCCAGACCTGGCAAAGCGCTGCACACAGGGGAGGGGAGCACAAGCCGCCTGCCCTTCTCCGCACACGAGCATCCTTTTCAGCAAGAGTGGTACCCGTGGGAGACACCAAACCATGGCGGTGCTCATCCTAAAAAGTCTTTGGATCTACCAGGGCAGATGCAGCCAAAAAACTACCATCACCCCCTGGCCATGCAGCATCACCCGCAGAGACCCAGCCCTGAAGGTGGAAAACCGAGAGCAGAGCAGCAGGGAGAGTGCTACAGCGGGGAGAAGCTGGGAATTTTTTCATTTTAGCAGTTATTTTCCTGCAGCACGCAGTGCATCGCTATGAGAACTCTTTATTAGGGCTGCTGTTATCACAGGTCTGAGTGGGATGCCTGGCAGAGCATTGCTGACACCTGCAGGCTACAGCACCCATCCCGTTTCAGCACCCAACCCGCCCCAGCACCCAGCCCAGCCCAGCACCCCAGCTCTTTGAGTTTTCCTCCAAAACCACAGATCAAATGGCTCCCAAGATCAAGGCACTTTTGATATCTGCCCGGCTGGTCACCCAACTCAGCCGTTTGTATTTGATTTCCTTTTCCCCTGGACGAAGTAGCCACAGCCTGAGCACCCATGGGTGCTGCTCACACAAGGTGTCGTGCTGCCAGCAGCTCCCTAAATACAGGGTTTATTTTTCTGGGAGTATTTTAGAGAAGAATCTAGTTCTGGAGGGGGGAAAAAGAGGGGGAGCCCTGAAAAGCCTGTGCTTCTTCCTCTATTTTTAGTCTATATTCAGCAGTGAAATAGGTTGCCCCATTAAACCTTCACACCAGTGTGTGCATGGCTCTCGTCCTCCCCTTTTCTGCTGAGATCAGTCCCAGGGCAAGAAGACAGCGGAGGATTTAGACCTTTTATATAGACCTCTCTTTCACATAAAGCTCTAAGATTAAAAAGAATAGGTTGGGTTTTTTTAATCTTTCCCTGACCTTCCTATTTCTGGCCAAGTCAAGAAGCAAGGGGCTCGCAAAGGCTTTCCGCCCCCCACCGCACCAGCTATGGGAGGAAAATGGGTCTTAAAAATGTCACCAAGTCCCCACATTGGGCTTGGCCCTGAGCATCCTCCTTTTTTTAATTAGCTGGATAATTCCCACCGAATTAGGGGTGGCTGCAGCCCGCATGGCTCTCACATAGCCCCCGCTTCTCTGTGATTGGAACCAGAGCAAGCAACCACGGTGTCCCACCAGCATCCCACCAGCATCCCACCAGCATCCCACCAGCGTCCCACCGCCCCGTCCCTGTCCCACGCCAGGGTCGCTGAGCCTGACTTACTGAGGCTGCCCAGCTGCTTGATGATGGCAGCCAGCGTGCTGTTGGTGACGCACTCCAGCTCACTCGTCACCCCCTCGGGAAGAGCCCCCCGGCACAGGTGCCGGGGCTCGATATTCCTCTTCACCAGCGGCATGCTGCCGGCAAGCCCTCACGCCTCTCCTGGGCAAAGCAGAAAGAAAGAAAAAAAAGAAAATACACAGCTTTTGCCATTTGCCCACTCTTCCCCTCCATTCCCTCTGCTCTCGGCA
Organism: Nipponia nippon; assembly: GCF_047370975.1. Lineage (NCBI taxonomy): Eukaryota > Metazoa > Chordata > Aves > Pelecaniformes > Threskiornithidae > Nipponia > Nipponia nippon. Next base: position 2,687,931 of record NW_028262313.1, read on the forward strand.
CAGGGGACTCATCGTTTCCACACTGGGATATGGAGGATACGGCCCACGCAGCGGCAGCAGGGGATGCTCCACAGGTGCAAAGCTGGCGAGCACAGGGGCATGGCACCAGGACAGAGGCGAGGACCACGCCAGGCCCTGTCCCCACCCTCGTGCTCCGCTGACAAGCCACCATGCCCAGGGAGCCTTTCCCGCTTACCTTCCCGGAGCTGTGCCCAAACCAGGAGCAAACCCCCACGGGCTGCAGCCCTTCAGCCAGCCCCGAAAAGCCTCACCCAACCCACACAGCAGCCAGAAGCGAGCAAGCGCTTGTAATGCCATTATTTCCAGCTGAGTGCAAAGCTCTCCGGGGTTTTAGTTGTGCGTGCACTACACCGAGGCAAGCTGCCGTGGCCCCTGCTCACCGCAGCATCCCTGTGGGCTCCCTGCTCTGCCGCCGTCCCTGCCTGAACCGGGGATGGTTCATTTTCTATGGGGCTCAAGGAGATTTAGGGAGATGCCCGCACCCAACGGCCCCACCTCCAGCAAGAGCACCCATGGGAGCTGGCGAGGAAGGACAGGCACGGTGGGGTGGGGGCAGGTTACCCCATCGGCATAAAGGGCAAGTGGTGTAAAACAGGCTGAGAAAGGAGAAAAAAAAAGGCATTTATTAACCACGGTGGTGCCTTCTGGGGTGCTGCAGCCTGGGACTGGGACACGGAGAGGCACAACGCGGGCAATGGCCCCACAGGCTTGCACAAGGGGGTCTTATGTGACATGAGTGCATCGGGCCTCAGCTCCACTCCCAATGCAAACTGGTGGCTTTAGCATTGAACACACCGCAAATTGGATCCCAGGCTCATAAGGACCGGAGAGCATGAACAGCCTTGCCAGCTCCCAAAAGCAGCAAGCTGAATGCCCCCATTTCACATCCTGGGGACCCCCATCTTTCACAAAACCCTGCTCTGCTTTGGCTGCGAAGGAAAATCAGCTTCTGAGCAGAGCCGTTAATAGCTGGGAGCAGAGCAGCCGGGCACTGTGACCGGAGCCAGCAATTCTGACCATGAACAGAGCCAGAAATCTGCAGAGTTCACATTTTTTTGGCCCCGGCAGCGTTTGACAGAACAGTTTCCCATTGATAGCACCCGGCCAGCGCTCCCGTCCCCCCGCCAGCACCACCAGCTCCTCCGGAGTTTTCAAATGCAAATGCAAGCTCTCTCCGTGAGAGAGTCCAAAAATTGTTTCTAAATCATTAATATCGAGCTTCCCAAAGGGCTGTTTGTGCTCCCAGATCTGTACGTACCGGGGGTGAACGGCTGGGCTCTGCTCTGCCCCGGGGCAATCGGGGCGCTGTGGGAAGGACCCCAGCCCTGAACCCTCCTTAGGGTTGAGGGATGCCTCGGGCTCGGAGCAAATCCCCGTGTTCTCCAGCGCTTCCCAAAGTCACTGCACATGGATGGGGGGGATGGTACTGTCCCTGGCTCCCAAAACAACCAAGAGGCTTCTGCCAGCTGCCTATTTTTTGGCTGAGAAAACTGTGACAGAGTTTGCAGGGGCGGCTCTGGATGTCTGCTGATGGATGTCCGCTCTGGCCACGTACAACCCCCCTTTCTGGGCACCCCCTGAAACCCCCCAGGCTGCATAAAGAGAGGAGCAACACCGGCAGCTTCACCCCAAGCTCATTTTGAGCTGGTTTTATGTGTCACCCCAAAATCCACGCTCAGAGGCTGAGCCCCAGCACGTCCCCACGGGGGGTTCCTCCCTGAGCTGCAGGGACGGGAGGGCATGGGGCAGAGTGGTTCATGAGCTGTTTGGGCCCAGCAATTAGAGACAGGGAACAAAGAGCCAGTCTCTGGGACACGGCCACCGGCACCCAGGGCTTTTTGTCCCCACGCAGGGGACCTGGGAGGAATCAGGGCCACTCACACCTCCATCCCCCGTGGGGACCCCAGAGGACAATGAAGAAAAAAAGGATTCAAAGTCTGAAACTCTTCCCAGCAGGGACAGACACGAAGAGGGGCAGAAGGTGGGTATGTGGTCTGATAGCAGCATTTGAGACCATGCCATGGGAGAGCATGCCTGGAGAAGAAAGATCCCTTTAGTGTCCCCCCAAAAAAGCTCTAACAAGACCCTGAGCTTGCAGCAGAAGAAACGAAGGAGGAGTTAGGCACACATTTTTAGGCTAGGGTAGCCGGGACAGGCAACTTTGGCCAAGCCACAGGACAAACTGCTTTTTAACGTCCCCAATGAATGGCTGCTAACAGGAACACAGGGATTAGAAACCCCTGCCATCCCCTCCCACGACAAGTGCCATCTCAACCTGCTGTAACAGCATCGCTCCTGCGCCAGTGGCACCAAACCTCTGACTTCTGGGTTGAAAACCCAACTTCTGACCCAAAACCCGCAATCTCAAGGCCTTTCCCGACTCAGGGGACCAAAATGCTTTGGGTGAGGATGGGCTACACGTGACACCAACTTAATTTCTGGCCTCACAGGCACATCTTGCTCGCAACTACTGAGAGGCTGCGCATAAATCCTGGGTGCTGGTGGCTTGGCCCAAGGCTCAGCAAAGGGATGCTCAGTTATGCCCAGCACTGCTCCTGCTCGTCCTGATATTTCGGGTAATTTCCCAGCCTTCAAGGGGCTGATTTTGGCAGTAGGTCCTCAGACCTTCAGGAAAGGGCTTCCAGGATCAGGGATCCGCTGGGCACGGAGGTGACTGCCTGGTGCAAGGTGGAGAAGCCCAAACGTGGACAGAGTTAGGCCACGAGCAGTTCATGATTTCTTCCATACATATGGCTATACTGGACCCGACCTCAGTGCTCAGCACCATGGGCCATCGCCAATGCACAGCGTGCACCAGGCTCAGCAGTGACCGCTGTGGCATTCCCAGTACAGCCCAGCTGGGCATCGCTATGCAACAAGTAAAGCCAGCCTGGGCAGCTGCAGGACCAAATTGCCATCTTCCCATGGGCACTACTAGCTCTTGATGGCCCTGAGCAGCCTCACCTGGGACCCACACCCCACCCATGGGCCCAGGAGGTTATTTAAGCTCAGCTGGGGGTGTTAGTCCTGCTCTGAAGGATGCTGCTGGTCTCCAGCCCTGCTCCTGGCTGTGCCCTGCTGGACCTCACCCCTGCAAGCAGCTTCTGCCCCAGGTGAGTCCCTTGGGTGGCTGCTGGCACCCGGGGCAAGTCCTGGGCTTGGCACGATCTTCAGGGTGGGTGCTGGACCTACGTTGCAGCCTTGACTTTGTCCCTGTCTCCTTTGGCTCCTGCCTCCTGGTTGCTTGATTCTGGGTGCATCTGGGGCTGCCAGCAGATGCTGCTGCCTGCTCTGCCTGCTGTTTGCTGGCCCTGGAGGGGTGTGATGGAGAGCTCCTGTGCTGGGGTCACCCTGGGCTCCCACTTGCCTTCTCTATGTGGCTGCTGGCCCTGCTGCACCCCAGCAAGGGCAGAGGTGGTGAGGCTGGGGCAGCGCCTTGCTCGCAGCGCTCGCTTAATGCGTGCTGCAGTGGTAACCTTGTCCTTGTGCTGCAAGAGCACAGCCAGGGCGGGAGCAGCTGGGGGGCTACACCAGCGCTGCTGGGGGGTGAGACTTGATCCAGGGCAGGTGGGATGTCTGGCCTCGGTGTCTGTGCTCGGGTTGGACATCGGGAAGGGTTTTCTACCTTGCTGGGCTGCTCCAGGTTTGGTGGAAGGTGTCCGACCCTGCCCAGGCAGCCCTGGGCTGGGCTCTGCTGCAAAATGCCTGCTCCAATGCTAAGGGTGCGAAAAGGAGTTCCTAAAGTCCTCCCTGGGGATACAGGTGTCTATCCTTGCTGGCAATGGATGCCTGTAGGTGGGGATGAGCTCTTCCCCTCCCACCCTGCTCCTGCCCTCCTCTCCGACTGCGGCTCAGGAGATGTGCCAGCCCTTGAGGGTTCAGGTCTTTCTTTCCTTTCTAGCTGAGGGTGTGTTAGGAGATGCAGCCAATGGCTCTGAGGCCATGGGGAGACCCCAGCCACGGCTGACAGCGCTGCCCTGCCTGGCTCAGCATGGCCCCACCAATCTCACCCTTCAGCTGCTTTGGGATAACGGTGCAAGCCCCAGTGATGCTTCGTCTTCAAAGCCCCCCTCAGGTTTAGGTGGTTATATGGGCTTTTCCAACCACCCTCAGCAAGGTTTGCTTCTCTTCTTTTTCTCATGTGATGGTCCCAGTTTCTTTAGGCGTTGGCTGCTCCAAGACACAACCTCAACCAGCCACACCTTCTTGTGATGACCCGAGCCTTCCCGTTTCTCTGCACATCTCTGGGGTGTGTTTTGCAGGGTGAGCATCTCTTCTGCTGGGCCCGGGAACCAGATTCTGGTATTGCTTACATGGACTAAAATCCACGAGGTTTTGTTGTCTCCTGAGTGGAAGCAAGGAGCCCCCAGTGGGATAACGCCGGTGTCAGGCTGCAGGAGGAGGAAAACGGGAGCCACAAACTCAGCAGGAATTTCCTGGAGGTGGAAGGCAGGAGCAGGACCGGCCAGGGGCTTCCCGGGAGCCACTGCCATGGTACAGGCACACTGTGGGGGCTTTCCCATCACTTAGCTTCTCTCCCCGACTGCTGAAGGAGTCGATAACTATATCTTGCTCTACTGAAAAATGCCACAGGTGAAAGGCAGCGGTGACAGCCTCAGGCCAAGGAGGGACTCGCTGATGGTGATGGTAACTGGAAAGCACCTGCTTCTCCATGGCATGTAGCTGCTTGCTGGGGTAGCACATTGCAGTTTCCATAATACATCTGTCAAACCTCCTCGGCATCTCGCCAGGGCAGCGGCACTGACCTCCCCGAGCTGCCTGTGCTCTGGGAGATGCTGGGCTGCTCAGCCCAGCTCCCCACCGTCGCTCTGTCTGACCGGGGGCAGCTCACAGCAGCCCGTGCATGGGACTGCGGGCCGGCTCGCAGCCTTCTCCAGCTGGCAATGAGCCTCGGTGTGCCCCACAGCTGCAAATCCACCCCAGCATCTCCTGTATCCTACCCGAGGTGGGCATCAGCTTGCAGAGGTGCAGCCTCCCACCTGCTTTCCAAACCAAGCAAAGGAGCTTGGAAGCGGACAGCGTCCAGCTCACCACTGCCCAAGCAAAGATCAGCTGAGATGCCCAGGCAAGGGAGGTGATGAGACCAGAAACGAGCTTTATCTTCTCCCAAGGAACAATCAGCAAATTGACCGCAGCATCCCAAACCCCGGAGCTGCTGGTGCTGCTGGAGAGCAGCCCTTGCTTTCCCAGACCATGCAGGAGGAGTGCAGGAGGGCTGGAGAATAAGCCCTGTGCCAGCCCCCGTCCCTGCAGACCAGCCTGGCAGTGCCATTTGCAGATGCTGGCTCACAGGTGACCCCTACAGCTGGCTCCTTCCAGATGCCACCCTTCCTCTCAGCAGCCATCACAGCTGGCAGCTTAAGTCCTTGGGGTCTGTCAGGGGCAGAAAAGCAGCTCTTCTTTTGTAGGAGGGTCCAAAAAATGGAGTTTCGTGTCCAGCCATTGCTCCTTATATTCTTTGCAATAGCTTTTCACGTACATAACTGTCTCCTCACCTCTGCTGCGCCCCCAAACCCACTCGCCCTCTCCCACTGGGCAGGGGATTGAGCTGTGACTGGCAAAGCCTAGCTGGATTCCCGTGGCAGGGTCCAAAGTGGCCTGAAGGATCATGCATGCTCTGGATGGCCCTGCAAGGAGGGACAGGTTGGGTGACAACATGTTTCTCGGGTGCTGGCTAATCCCCACGACAGACATTTGGTTTGGGAAGTGCCTGATGTAGCCTCGGCCCCAGTGCCCTGCTTCATATTGCATGAGAGAGGAGAGAAGGCCACCTGCTGTCGCCCTCCTTCACTGGGCCAAGGTGGGACAGAAGGCAATTTTGGGGTTTGCTTTCCATGGCTGGGTGCTCCCTATAGGAGAAACCTGGACTTCCCTGGGAAGGGAGCCGTGGCAGAGAGGAGCAGAGCTGGGCAGGGAAGGAAGGTGTCCATGTTGCACACTGCTGGCTTGCAAAAACAAATCAGCCACCGAGGTATCTTCAATACCTTGCGTGAGGGTATCGAAGCGTGGCACCCAACCGGCTGGATGGCCTGTGAAGCAGCAACTGAGCTTGTACAAGGCTGTCAAGGGAAAACTGATTCACCGTGTGTCAGATGGCCCAGGCAAACCCTGAGCTTGGATTTGGGGAGAATGGGGGGTAAGTCTGCAGTGAGCACAGCCACACCAAACACCGAAAGGCTGGAAGTCTGGTTCAGCCCCTGCAGCTAAGCGCAGCTCTGGGCCAAGCTTTGGGGGCAGTCCGTTTGCTCGGCCTTTGCAATCAGAGCTCCTACCCGAACTGGGCTCCCCAGGGCGCTGCCGAGCCCCGAGGAGCAGACGCTGCCAGGAACCCAGGCTTTTGCAAGGAAGCAAAAGCTTTGGGTGGATGCCAGGAGCCAGAGTAGTGCATAAAAACAAAGTGGTATATTGAAAATCTATTATCCTTGAACAAAAGACAAAAAAGTTTACAAATGAATACCAAAAGAACAAGAATCTTGCAATGCCTGCTCAGGACAGCAACCCGGATTTTGGCGCAGGCACCCTGGGAATGGGGAGGTGGGGAAGGGCTGTGGGGGCAGGAGGGAGAAGGAGACACAAGGCAGCCCTAAAATATTGAAAGGAGCAAAAAAAACCAAGAAAGCAGAGTCGGGAAAAGGACAAGAGGTGGAGGTGACACACAGCTGGGCCGGTAAGTGCCTGAAGGCGCTTGTCCCACTGTGTTTGGCAGGACAGAGTGTCCGCGTGAGAGGGCTGGGAAGGATCCCCAGGGTGTGCAATGCTTCTGAGCAGACAGGAATAAGTGGTAGCTGCAAAAGCAGCAGGCTTTTGAGCTGTTGGTTTGTGGAGCTCTGCCACAGGGTGTGCTGGAAATCGGTGCAGAAGGGTTCAAGGAGCAACAGGACAAATCTGCAGAGGACAGACAGGGCCACCAGCAGCTACCTAATGGCTGAGGGGCAACCTCTGGCTCAGGTGGCCCTAAACTCCTGCTTCTCAACCTCAGATGTTTGGCTGATGTGGGCCATGAGCAGCCTCGGGAGGGAGAGCAGAGCCTATAGCCCATAGGGGCTGAAACTTTGGCATCTCAGAAAAAAAAAAAATCAACCAGCAAAAACTGTGCAGGCGGCTCTTTGCAATGCGGAGAAACTTGCTCGCTAGAGCTGGACCAGATCTGCTGATGTACTTCACACAAAATGGAGCATGATCCACACTGTGAGGACGCGTTGCTCTAATTTACAAAATGTATCTGCAACCACTTTTTAATTTGTTGCTAGCCCAAATGACTATGAACACTACCGGTACAACAAATGTCATTGCTTTGTGTGAAGCTGATAATCGCTCCAGAGCTATTGTCCAAAGGTTGATTAAATATATTAAAACTGGCTGGATCTCAAGCATTGCCCTTGCTTAAAATAAACCAGAGGGCAGCTCTTCAGTGAGGCTAAATTCTCATAATTGCTCTGAGGCTGATGGGTGTGGGAGAAGCGATGCCACTGCCTGCCCCTTCCTTGAGACCTCTGCATCCAGGTGGAGTCTGGCTTTACAAATGCCTGCTGATGGTCTGGGGCCCTGGAAAGCATCCCAGCCCCATCCCGAGCGAGAAGGTTAGCATATCTCCTGGCAAAGCATCGGGTGGCAAAATGCCTTGGGGACTGAAAAGTCCAAGGACGTGGGATGCTGTTTCTTGTCCCCCATCTGCAGGCTGTCGGCTCGGGGGAGGCTGGAAGCCGGAGCTGTGGACCCGCTGCTCCTGCAGCACGTGTGAAATGAGTTGAAAGGTCTCAGCCCTGATGCCAGGTGGTACGGAGGAATATTTGCTGTTGGCCAAGAATGGATTAGGGCTGAGCTGCAATTGTGGGGAAAGGGTCAGGTCCTCCAGCCAAAGGGAGGAGGAGGCTGGCCATCTGGCTGGCCCTGGGGCAGAGCTGCATCGCTCCCTGCGTTGGGGCGACCGGGTGACCCGTGCCCTGCCGGGAAGGCACGTCGCCCGCCCCGGCTGGGAGCGCTGCCTGCACCTCTCCTCCGGTCCATCTGCAGCTCTCCTCCTCTGCTAACTCAGCCAAAGGCAGCTCTACCACGGCTAACAACTGCCAGGAGGCTTCAGCGAATGAACACTTCACAGCAAAGTGCAACATGATGTTAAATCACAGCTAAAAATATTCCTAAAGAGTTTTATTAGTAAATGCCACAGTATTTTTTCCCCCCCTCTTCTACTGCAAAATGTTTCAGCTCTAGAAACAGCACTTGACTAAATTGCCTCTAAATCACAAACGCCTCTGAAGGCTGGGCTCCGCAACACCAACCTTCGCCAGAAAGCCTGCTTAGGAGGATGCCATAAATGCAACTGCCTCGCTACCTTGGGGTTAGCATAAAAAGCTCATCCCGCTGTGTGTCTGGTTTAAAACAAACAGGCTCCTTAATGTCTTTATCTAAATGATGTTTCTTTACAGGTCTGCAACTAGCAAACACTGTAAATTGGCAAGGGGGTTTTCAGGCAGTTGTTTTCCTCGGGTTTTGGCTGATGTGGGGTTTGGGTTCTGTTTGATTTGTCAGAAATGGGGAGCCCTTGGTGCCCCCGGCGCTGGTCACGGAGCTGAGGGCCACTTCATCGGGTCCTTCCCATCCCACAGAAGCTGCTGCCAGCCCCTGGACGGACCCCGCACCACCACCAGCACCTTTTGGCTTCACCTCTGCTTCGGATACAAGCTAAATCCATGCAAATGCAACACCCTGATGCTCTAATGCTGAAGGGAGAAAGCGGGGAAAGAAAGGTGCGGGTGAAACTACACGTGATCTTCCTCTGTCACCCTTCGGCTGCTCTGCGCGTGGCTCCCGTGCTAGGACCGCCTGGGAGCAGCGATGCCAGCCTTCATCTGCCGAGGAGGAGTCAGGGGATGGGGCGGTGGGAACAGCAGCACAGATCCTGGCTCTGTTTTGGCTGGAAAAGATCCCCGCTGGCCCAGGAATCATGTGTTGTTTTTAATGCCTCTTTATCACTGAAGGGAAATCTTCAATGACATTTTTTTCCCTTTTGTGCTCAGCTCATTAACAGAAGGATCTCTCTCGCTCGCTGGCGGTTTGTGTGAGCAGGACGCTGCTGAACAAACCAGCCTTATTCTCCCCAGTATAGAAGGCGCTTTGATAAACCCAGGAAACCCTTGGCGAGCGGCAAGGGTCCTTCTGGAAACCCGGCACTCGCTGCCTTTGGGAACAGCCACAGGACCAGCATCTCCAGCCACAGAGCGCTCCCAGCCAGCTCAAATGCCTTTCTCCGCCGGGGCTGACAGCACTGCTTCACCCACCGGTGCCGTACCTGCAGCCCTGCAAAAATCCCAGTGGGGACTGGGGGACTGGGGGCAGGTCCTGCCTGGGAGCTGGTTGCATCCCCTCCGCTCACCGAGACGTGCAAAACGCTGTGGCTCTCGCCCATGGGGTGCAGCTCAGAGGGTGGCTTTTTGGATGAGTAGCTCTGCAAAAAACCTTCTTGCCTTTTTTTTATTATTTTATTTTAACACTTTTGGCTCGAGGGCTGTTGTTCCTAACTTGTCAAGATCTTGGCATCCGCAGCTGATTTGTCATCCACCGTAAAATGGAGGATGAGCATCTTCGGTTCAGAACTGGGCCAAGGGAGATGACAGCTCAAAGCAAAATATGCTTCATCTCGAGTTTTCTCTGTGGGCTTCAGCTCCTCGGGAAAGGAGCGGACATTTGAGGTCTAAGTTGCATCACAGGCGTTATGTGTGAGAGCCCTTAGCGTGCTCTGCGTTTGCGACAGAAAAGCATGGTGCACGTTAACCTTCTAGCTGCCAGATGAAGTTTTGCTGGACCGATGCTGTCTTCAACCTCCCCTAATCACCGACCTGTTCAACCCGTCACAGGGGATGCTACTGAGATACAGAGATGCCATCAAAACACCTTTTTCTTTTTTTAAATGAAACTAGCAACCTCTCTAAAATCCAGGCAAGGAGATGCAGCAAATGAGGGGTGTGCCTTGGCACGCTGAAGTTTTGAAGATGAATTATTTATTCTGCCATTGCTGACCTGCCCATGCATCCAGGTCCTGCGCTCCCCTCCTCCGGCTCGTGTCCGGCAGCGTATCCGGCAGCTGGCTGCCGTATGCCAGGCAGCCCCAGACAAAGCAGCCACAAACTACACTAAAAAGCATCTTAATCCATAGGTATTTTATCGCGCTGACACCACCACGAGGCAGCAAGAACTCGAGTTTTAAGCGATAAAATTAAAGCTCCCTGCAAGTAGCTGAATCACCGAGCGTGGAGGCCCAGGCTTTGCACGCTCGGGGGGGGGGGGTGTGTGCCTGCCTGCAGCCTGCCTGCAGCCTGCCCGCGGGGGTGCCCTGGGCTGGGGGGGGCTCCAAAGCCCGGGGAGGGCCCCGGGTTGGGTGGTGGGGCCATGCATGGTAGGTGCCACCAGGCTTCTGCCCTGCTCGGCCCTGTGCCCCCATTCCCCCCACGTTCCCCAGCCAGGGGGTGATGAGCCCTGCCCTACGCTGGCTGTAGGGGCCTCTCCCTGCCCAGGCGACCACGGGCCCAGCTTATCCTCCACAATGATGTAAAAATGAAAAGCAGTGGTGGATCCTCCCTCCTCAAGATGCAAGGATGTAAAGTGATGCCGCCCCCCCATCCCAGTGCAAGGGTGCAAAGCAGCCAGGTACCCCCCTCTCCATGCAGGAATGCAAAGTGACAGCACCCTCCTCCCTGCCATGCAAGGGTGCAAAGAGGCCTGACCCCCCTCCCCCTTGCAAGGTTGTAAAGCTGCTAGGAGGCTTTACCCCCCCATGCAAGGATGCAAAAAGGCCCAGAGCACCGTGATGCGAATGTGCTGAGTGGTTTGGCGATCCCCCCCTCGATGAAAAGGTGCAAAGCAGCCTAACTCCCCCCTCTCCATCCAAAGGTGTAAAAGGGTGGAGGATCCCCCCCCCCGTGATGAATCGGTGCAAAGTGACGAGGGACCCCCCCCACGCAAGGATGCAGAGCCTCTCGGACAACCCCCTCCCCATGCAAGGATGCAAAGCGACAGGCACTCCCCCACCATGCGTGGATGCAAAGCTGGGGGGAACACCCCTGCAATACAGGGATGCAAAGCCGCCCGGACCCCCCATGCAAGGATGCAAAGCGGTGAAGACACCCCCACCCCACACAAGGATGCAAAGCTATGGGGGACACCCCTGCAACACAGGGATGCAGAGTGGTGGGGGACCCCCCATGCAAGGATGCAGAGCGGTGGAGACCCCCTCCATCCCCATGCAAGGATGCAAAGCGGCCCGGACCCCCCCATGCAAGGATGCAGAGCGGTGGAGACCCCCCCCCATCCCCATGCAAGGATGCAAAGCGGCCCGGACCCCCCCATGCAAGGATGCAGAGCGGTGGAGGATCCCCTCCATGCAAAGATGCCCCCCCAAGGATGCAAAGCCATGGGGAACCCCAATAAAAGGGCTGCAAAGCGCCTCCCCGATGCCCGCGATGGGGTGTCCCCCCCCCATGCAAGCGCACACATTTGGGGGGGGGGCCACCTTCCCCGTGCTCCCCGCATCCCTCCCCCGCTCACCTCCGCCGGCTTTTGGGGGGGTTGCTCTCCGCGGAGGCCCCCGCGGGGCTGTGCAGGGCTGCGGCGGCCGCTCCGCGCCTCTCCGCGCCGCTCCGCAGTGCGCGCACGGCGCATGTGCCCCCTCCGCCACCGCCTCCGCCCCGCTCCGCCCCGCTCCGCACGATCGGCCCCGGTGCGCGGGGCCGGACCGATCGGGCGGACCCCGGCTCATAACTTTTTTTTTTAATAAATACCGAATTTTCCATAGTTGAGCATCATCTTCTCCGCTTTTGGCATCGCCACCGTCTCCTTCCTGCTTCCTCTGCACCCTGTGATGGCCTTGGGTCTCCTCAAGGTGCTGAGCAGTTCGCTGAGCCCAAGAACCGGAGCAACGAACCCTCATCATCCTCAGCTCACCGCCGCTACCGACCGCTATCACCCGAGGATTTTCGGTCTTCTCCTGGGTCATGCCCCACAGCCAGCGCTGGACCACGTTGAGATGCCAGCGCTTGCAAGGGCTTCGTCTCATCGTTTGGGGGTCTCTGGCAGTGGGGCTGCAGGGCTGATGCTGCTGCCTCCAAAAAAGCCCCCCTCTTTCTGTAGCCCATGCGTGCCGCTTGGTCTCAGACCAGGTCAAAGCCTTCAGCTGGACCTAACGGAACCCAAGCCTGGGTGTCCAGAAACGAGCCCACCTCAGGGCTCTGCCCTTCTCAGGCCACTCCAGCCCACGCAAACGCCTCGCCCGCCTCTGCCCACACTCCAGCCCCGGTGACCCACAGGGATTTTCCAGGCTGGCCAAGGAGCGACACAAATGACTCGCTCAGTGGCTGGGACTGCGGGAAAATCATATGGCTCTGCCCGTGCCGGCTGGGCATCCATGCCAGGGATGCCGGCGGAGCCAGGGCAGGCTCTGGTGACCCCCTACCCCCTCCTCAAACCCCTGGCCGTGCCCCTGCCCAACCGGGGCAGCCAAGGGGCAGCTCCGGGCTGGAGGCTGGCTGTGCAAGCACAAGGCACCGCACAAAAATAGCACATATTGCTGTAAATCCAGCCGCTACTAGAGGGCAGAGTGAGCCAGGCGAGACAGGTTTTTTAGCTGTGCAAGGGGCTGGCATGTGGGAAAGTCTATTTGCTTCCCCTTTCCCCTTCCACTGAGGCGTGTAGGGGAACAGGGAGAACTTCAGCAGAGCAAGAGATGATCTGTGACATGGTTTGAGGTTTGGAGTGGGATGACTCACGCTTTGATTTTTTTTACGGAGCGCTCCAGGGCTGGATTAAGCCGTGTTTGTAAGGAAAGCACCGCAGCGAGCACTGTGGAGGCAGCGGGGCCAAGCTCCCTGTTCCCCAGCACATCAGGCTGCTGCACCCCCAGCCCCGAGCGCTGCCGCGATCGCTCCCGGTCCTCGTCAGGAAGAGAAACCAAGAACGGATGCGTGGCAAGTCCATCCCAAAGGGAGAGCTGCCATCTCCTGCTAACCCGCTAGGCTGGACCTAGGGGTCTGGCAGGAGGCTATGTCCCAACCCAGTGCCCATCTCTTTTGCAGGCAGTGGCGTAAGGGCAGCTTTGATGTTCCCGGGGTGCTTGGGATCCCCACCTGTGGGTGTCCCCAGGGTCCTTCCTCGAGCGGCCGGGGCAGCTTGGCCACTCAAGCCAGCTGCTTCGGATTCAGCTTGGATTTCCTTGGCTGGCTGTGCTGTCCCTGTGCTGCTGCATGAGCTAGTGCTACCGGAGGTGTTTTCATCTCAAAAAACGAAGTGAAAGTTTTCCCTGACCCTAACGGAGCCAGAAGTGCAACCAGTCAGGGCAAGACAGGCTCATGCTCCTCCCAGGACTGGTACAGCCTGCATCCGCACCACCTCGTTGCAGGGACAGGGATTCGGAGGACTTGCCTTCAGCCAGGAGGTGTGAGCAGCCCCTCTGCCATGGCCTGTCGTGTCCGAGCCGAGAGCTGCCCGACCCTGCCTGGAGCTGTTGGTCACATCCAGCCCTTGCTTGGAGCAGCTCCAGGGCTGTATGTTCTGCCAGGGCTGGCAGGAGCAGGTCAGCATGTCGTGAACCCGCACATTGTCAGGAGCAAATCCAATGGGTGTCACAACCACCTCGGGCCTCAGCCCCCGGAGCCCCTGGACCACCCCCTGTATTGCCTGGGCGAGCATGCTCACAGCCCTCGCACATGCCTGAGCTCAGAGGGCGCAGGCAGCGAGCAGGCAGCGTGCCCGCGGTGCCCCATGCAGCTCGGCCATCTGGTCCACACTGCAGGGATGGGCAGAGACAGGCAGCACACTGCTCCTGTCGCAGATCGATGGAGAGCCATGGAGCATCAGCTCCGCTCCCGTGTGCAGGGGACCTTTGCTGTCTCACCACAGCCTCAGGTGGTGGCCAGGCCAAGGGCCAGGGGACATTTTGGCAGACGGTCTGTCATCAGGAGGTCCTTGCAGATCTTCTCTGCCTCTTTACCGACTCTACAGATTAGGAACTTCTCTTTCCGTGCCCGCCCTGGAGCTGTGGGAGGGGACGCTTTGTGCCTGGTGTCTCTGCCGGTGCCAGGGGTGCTGCCACGCGGTTCGGGCAGGGTGCAGGCAGGCAGCAGCACCCGCAGAGCTGAGCAGCACCCTCAGCCCAGGGCCGGCCTCTGCCCAGGCTCTTCCCGGCTCTGTGCACAGCAGGCGTGAGGTTTTTACCCCAGCTTTTTTCCTGTCCCACTTGCAGGCTGGATCTTAGATCAGCGGTGCCCTCTTGCTCGAGCTCAGCTGCACGAGCCAGCTGCACTGATGCTCCTCCGCTCCCGGAGCGGCTCGCCCTGGAGATGTTTGCGCTGGCTTTGCTCTGGGCCATGGGGCAGGAACAGGCAGATCTCCTGGCCACGCAGCTCACAGAGATGCTCCGGGCTTGCTGCAAACACCATGGGGCCAACTTCATGCCGTGCTGGAGCTGGGATGTACCCCCCAGCCTCCAAACTGAGGAGCCGATGGGGAATTCACTCTGTCCCCGGATAAACTGTGCAATTATCAGTTAGTACCACTAATTAACGAATCATGGGAACAGCTTATCCTGGGGCCACATCCACAAACTTCTCTGCTAGCAATGCCCTGAACACCTCAGGGTTTTAACCTACTTGGAGTCAACAACGGCTCCTGCACCAGTGGCACTAGGGACAAACAGGCACGCGCCGGCACAGTGGCACCGGGGTAAGCACCCAGCCAAAAACCCCGTGACTCCAACCCTCCGTCACACTCAACTCAGCAAACCAAGCGCCAGTAGGTTGCCAGGAGGCTGCCAAAACCCAGCTGCTCTTCGGTTTGGGTCGCAGACCCCCAGCTGGCACAGGAGGAGGTGCTGGGTGCCGTGCTGCCGCACGCGCTCGCCTCCCGCGCAGGCTGCTGCAAGGGGTGAGGTAATCCTGGGTAATTCCTGACTTCCATGGAAATGCCTCCAGGCCGTGATGATTATCGCTGTAATTAGCCTCTCTGATTTTTCTTGGTGTTCTATAAAATATTAATTTACAGCTGGATCCTTGCCTCCTTTGTGCGCCGGCTTGAGCTCTTCCCATCAGCAGAGCATCTCTGGCACCTCTCGCCGAGGTCCTGCGGGGTTACGCGGCAGAGCCGGGGCGGCCGCGGGCGGCAGGACGGTGGTTGGGGTTGGTGGCTGCGGCCAGGAGCTTCCACTTCTCGGCAGGAACATGCCCTTGTAGCTCCTATTTCAAAGGAAAGACACAAAACCAGTGAAGCATTCTCAGAAAGCACCCTTCACACCTCTTCACCTGGACGGTGAAGGTAAGTGGGCAACTAAATCACTCCAGAAGCACTTTAATACGACATAGATCCATCCTGTTCCTCTGTTTGGGCCAGAAATAGTGTTTTTGCTCAACTGTATGGTAAATCAGACAGGGCAGCAGCCGTGGCTGAGCCGGGCCACGTTCCCCACCCAGCCTGCAGCCGCCGGAGTGAACACGGTGCTGCGATTTCCACCACCAAGATGAAGCCAAACATGGAGCTCAAGGGCACATCATGCCCTGGAAACCCACTGCTCACACCAGCACTTTGAAGGCGCCTCATTTTTCAGCCAAACTAAGTAGAATTGACTTTAATCTCACTAACGAGGCGGAAAATGCCACCTCTAATATTTTGATCCCAAAGACTGGGAAGGTCAGGCAGAGAAAGGATGCTACGGCGTGCGTTTTACCTTGGCTGGGTATCACAGGCGGCAGCCCCACAGTGCTGCCCGCGGCCCGGCTGCCCGCCGCTGGGGTTCCTTTCCTTTGAAGGCAGCACCGGCAGCATTGCGAGCCCTGGTACTCTCGCTGCCTTCTTGCCATGACAAGCCTTGGGCGCCGGACCCTGTGTCCCAGCATCCCTGCCAGTGGGTGACTGCTGCCATGTCCCTTCAGGCTGCCCCCGAGTTGTTTATTCCTCTGGGATAATGCACTTACTGTCTTTGTCAGGCCAGATGTAACGGCTCTCTTAACTACGGCTGAAATCTAAAGAGAAAAGGGTTGCTAATGACAGGCGTACGGGGAAAGGGTCGTGCCCAGCATTACAATGTCTCTGCCGGGAGCTGCTCGCTACCGGAGCTGTTTTCCCAGCGCTATCGGCCAAGCACCAGCCCCTGTCAGCAATGTTTCATCCTCGAGGCTTGCTCAGGACAGCCCTACCTGTCCCCGCGCCGTGCCGTGCCACTGTGCAATGCCTGCCGAAACAAAGTCACGTTGCAAAGCCTCCGGGAATTTGTATTCTCCTCTAAGGCCACACCCTGCCGCGACGCTTCCCAAGGTGTTTGCATGAGATACTTCCATTCGGTCCCTCTTCCCCTTCTGCAAAACCAAACACACGCATTTTGTAGCTGCCAATTCCTCTGGCAGAGGCTCTGGCACCACATTTTGGCGACAAGCAACAAGCTGCTGACAGCCACGCTTTGCCTGGGCAACCGGAGGCCCGTCGGCCACGACATGAGGTGCTGCCTGCCAGCTCCCCAGCAACGTCGGATGGGGGTCCCGGAGAGCCCGGCTCGGCCACAGCCATCCACCGCATCCCTTACCGAGCCAGCAGGCTGGGGGCTTTGAGGAAAGCCATGCCGCAGACACAGAAGGGTATTTTATCATCGAGTGCAACCAGGGAAGAGCAGCTTTATCTTTGGTTTTTCTCGGTGTTTCATTCAGTTTGTGGTTACAGAGCTGCAAACACTGGGTGTGATGCTCCAACCTCAATAAAAGCTGGTCTTGCCCCGGCGAGCAGAGCCGCCTCTGCCCGATTTCCAGCTCCCTCCTGGCTGAAGCCTCCACCACCACAACCAGCCCAGCCCTTCAACCCCTCCTTCATTCAGCCTCCCGGGGGGATTTCACCCCCAGCCCCGCAGCGTTGTCCAGCCCAGCCCAGAAAGCTGCAGCGAGGCCTGGCACAGCCGGCGCCAGAAAATGCTCCATCAAGGCCCCATGCAGCCAACATCCAGGAGAGATGCTGCTCAGTGGGGTTTGCTCAAGGTCCACAGTCACGTTAACCCCCCTGCTTCCCACTCCGCGAGAGCCTCCTGCAGCTCCGGAGGGGAGAAGTCTCCGTGAGATGGTGTGTGCTATGGCAAAGGGCTCTCCCACCTCTCTCTCTGCTGTTTTTAATCCAGCTCCAGCTCTGCTGCTGCGGGGAATTAGCATTTTGGGGTGCAGCTCTCCTGCACACAGCATGGGGTACCCCAAACCCCTTCCCTCTCAGATCGCTGGGGTTTAACAAAATAAAATCAGCAGGCCAGCCACCTCAGCCAGCCCTATGGCGAAATAGTTATTAAAATTCAGCGCCGCAGCTCCTCGTGTCGGCAGAGGGCAGTGGAAGATGCTCCCAAACCTCCCAAGCCTCCCCTGGCTGCGCTGCGGAGATGGGGATCCGGGGAGGAGACTCCACCAGAGAGGAAGGGAAATAAAAATGCAGTTCCACCAGCAGCGAGGCTGACCCGAGCGCGGCGTTACCGCCAGGCACCCCGCCGGGTCGCGGGGATTTGGGCTCGTTGATCGGTGCGGCCGCGAGGCGGGAAGGCGAGGGGAGAAGGCCGCGTTTCCCACCGTCGCGCCCCTCCGGCTCGGGTCTCGCCCAGGCACGCGCAGGCTGCTCGGAGGCAGGGAGAACCACTGCTCATCCCCTGGCTGGGAGGAAGCGGATGGCGATGGAGCCGTCCTGGAGCTGGCAGCGATTTGCAGTCAGGAGCAGGCAGGCAGGCCGAGGAGAGGTTTTTTTGGCTGTAGCAACGTCCCAGAGGGTCTTCGCGAAGCCCGG
The DNA here is from genome assembly GCF_047370975.1 of Nipponia nippon. Classification (NCBI taxonomy): domain Eukaryota; kingdom Metazoa; phylum Chordata; class Aves; order Pelecaniformes; family Threskiornithidae; genus Nipponia; species Nipponia nippon. Next base: position 2,705,754 of record NW_028262313.1, read on the forward strand.
CGAGCCGCAGCACGTAGGCAAACGTGTTCCCACCCTGCAGCCCGCCTGCACGTGGCTGGGTGCTGCTCTCGGGTGGTGGGAGAAGCGGGGAGACGCGGTGCGGCCCTGCCTGCCGCCTCCCTGCCGGCTCCGTGCCCTGCCCTGCTGCCTCGCCAGGCGTTTGTAATTAATACCCCTGGAGGTAAAGAAAGAGCAGCGTGAGGTTGGGATGTATTATTTTACTCTGATAGGAATCTGACACTGACACAGCCATTAGGGTAAAGAAAGAATAATAACTTAGACTTGGCATATATTAAAGCGTAAATACCTTCAGCGTGTGAAAAGACAGGCTTTAATATATTGGTGGCTTTGTAATTATTTATTGAAAGAAGAGAAAAGGCAGAGCTTATTGCAAAACAAGATGGAGGTGAGAGAGAGCAGCTCCCCGCCGGGTTTGGATCGCCACCGCTAGCCCTCCCGTCCTGCTTGGCGAACCCCAGCGCTGAGGCGACGTGGGGCGACCCAGGGCCCTGGGGAACATCCCGCTGCTGGGAGCAAGCGGCCGGCTCCTCGCTCGCCGCCCCGCAGCACGAAACCTGCCTGGCTGCGGGTCGGCGTTACCAAAACGCTCTCAGAACTTTTCGGGGTGGAGGGTACCGGCGAGCCAAAAATCCCCCTGGCAAACCCGGCGTGAAATGAAATAAATCCCCTCGCCGGGGCTGCGTTTTGCCACCGGCTCGGCCTGCTCCCGCTGCTTCGTGGACCTCGGCCGGGGCGGCGGGAGCGGCAGCATCAGCCCGCCGCGGCCATCGAGGGTCCCCCTCATCCCCCCAGCGCTTCCCCGCCGAGCGGTCTCCCCCCCCGCGGGATGCTCCCGCAGCCGGGGGGGCCGGACCGCGGCTCTCCCGGGCCGGGGGGCAGCGGGGGCCACCGGCGGCTCCCGCACCCCGGCCGGGCCCCGCGGGGGCGGTGCTGGCGGCGGCCCGCCCCGGGGCTGCGCCCGCCGCAGGATGCGGCGGCGGGGGCGGTGCGGCGGCCCGACGGGCGATGCGGGGCCGCGGCCGGGCCCGGGGCCGCCTTTAAGCCCGGCGGGCGGGCGGCGAGCGCGGTCGACGCCGGGAAAGAGCTGCCGGCGGCGGCTGGCCGGGCCCGGGGCGGCGGGGGGGAGCGGGCGGGCGGGCGGCCCCCGCCGCAGGTAGGGACCCGGGGGCCGAGCGGCGGCGATGGAGGAGGAGGAGGAGGATGGAGGCGGCGGAGGGGAGGCGGGGAGTGAGGCTGCGGCAGGAGGGGGCGGGCGGGGGGGCCGGCCGGGGGGGGCGGCGGGCATGTGGGACCGGCTGCGGGGCAGTCGGGCGGCGGGCGGCGGCCGGAGCGCGGCCGCGATGGCGCAGCGAGACGAGAAGGGGCCGGCGGCGGCGGGGACGGGCGAGGGCGAGCCGCGGGCCGGGGCCGGGGCCGGGGCCGGGGCAGGGGCCGAACGGGGGCCGAGCGGGGCCGCCGCTCCCTTCCAGCCCCCCGAGGGCGGCTTCGGCTGGGTGGTGGTCTTCGCCGCCGCCTGGTGCAACGGCTCCATCTTCGGCATCCACAACTCCTTCGGGATCCTCTACATGATGCTACAGAGCGACCTGGGCGAGGGGGAGAAGGACCCCGCGTTGGAGTTTAAAACAGGTACGGGCTCCCCGGCCCCTTCCCGGGGGGGGGAGCTGTCAGCCCCGCGGAGCCGCCCGGGCCGGGGGGAGCGGGGAGGCGGCGGGGGAAGGTGCGCGGCTCGGCCGGCGCTGCCTCCCGGAGCGCACCGGGGAGGCGCCGGCGCTGGAAGCTCCTTCTCGGATGCGTTGAACCACGATTGCTCCCTGCCCCCTCCATCCCTGTAGTCGTGGCTATATTTATCTCCAACAGCATCATGTGTTTCTAAGCTCTTATGTACTCAATTAAAAGTAATTAATCTGAAAAGCATGCCCTTAGCTTGTCCTGCCTGGTGTGTTTTGGAGTAAGGAGAGCAACGCTGGGGAATCGGCTGGTGTGTGGGAGCCACCCCCTTTATTTTTTATTATTATTGTTATTTTGTTTTGGGTTTTTCAAGCTGTGTGTCTGTCTGCCTTATCTGCCGGATCGCGCTCGGGGCTGGCTGTGGGAGAGCATCTGCCTCGCCGACACGCTTCCTCCAAGTCGTATCCATTCAGCGGGAAAGCCTACGTGGGGCAGGTCTGGCAGCGCTGCCTGCACGGTCACAGTGAGCGCGGTGCGGGGTCTCGAGTTAGCATCCGTTCATAGCAAGACCCACAAACTGCGCCCGGTTGTGTGTTTGGGTAGGACCTACGGGCTCAGCCAGGACCGAGGCTGCGTTGCGTTAACAAGAAGAAGGGATGTTGCTTGCTGCTTAAGTAGACTTGGCAGAGGGACACCAGCTTGCCGGGATGGTGGTCCCAGCAGGTCTGTGACAGGCACCAGTGTCGGGAGGCCTAGCCTTGTCCCAGGTCTCGATATCCTCCCCGAGAAGATCGTATCCATCCCCACGATGGACGCCCGTGGCCCACCTTGCTTTTATCTGGCGGGTAGAGACAAGCACTTGGTGTTGAGGGAAACTGCTTGTGGTGGTGTCCTGACTCTGGATGGGACGTGGGCAGCAGCCAGAAACCGAAGCGGGGGCGTGCTGCGGAGAGAGGCAGTGCTGGGGGACGCGTGAGGACCTGGAAGTCTTGTTTTGGGGACCAGCGTTGCCTGCGTTCCCTCCGCTCAGCTGATGCATGACTGGGGATCACAGCAATGAGCGTGCCAGGATGAAATCCATTACGAGATACACCGCACCTACAGATCACAAATTAACTCCGCGATACTGTTACCGGAGAAACCACGCGATCGTGTAATTACGGGCAGTAGCAGAGTGCCGCAGAGAGCTGCGGACGTGGGGCCGGTTGTAATTAGGGTGATTGATGGGCTGTACGAGTGTGTGTGTGTGATCCCCAGGAAGCTCATCGCGTAGCTCTCTGTTTCCTGCTCCCTGTGATCGTATCTAGAAAGCCTAAGGCAGAGCTCTAAAGGTAGAAGCGGCAACAAAAGAAATTAAATACTGCAAGTTCTGGTGGTTTAAAGGCTCCATGCCCAAGACGGAGGTTGTAGGAGTCAGCATCTGCCTCTTGCTCCTGCGATCTATTTATTTATGGCTATGACCGCACAGAGGCCTTGAAAAAGAAAGGCGTGTGGGTGTGCAAGGTGAACCCAGGCTCGGGAATTAAATCGCCTGGGTGACGAATATGTGCATTTTGGTCTGGGTGCTTAATGAAGAGACCGTTAATAACCCGTGCGCTGTGCGACGCGCCGGCCGAGCACTGCTTCTGCGCTCGGAGGTTGCGGTGCAGGGGCTCCGGTGGCGATGGAGCCCATCCGCCGCGGGGAGCGCGGTACCTCGGGGGCTGCAGCTGCACCGTCTGGGGCCGAGGACAGCGGGGTGCAGCCTGGGGCCCCCCTCCAGCCCTTCCTCCCTCGCTCCCACCCCTCCCCGCTCAGGGTTGCATAATTTCCCCACGGCGCTCGTTTGCGTGCAAACATAATCAGGAAAATATTGTAGCTCTCTTCCAAACGCTAAGTGATATGGCCTTCCTGAAAAGACCGGCGCTGTCTGTTTGTCCTCTGACGTCTGTCTGCTCCTGCCAGCTACAAGCAACAGCCAGACCCCAGGGTCCCCTGGTCCCTCACCAACCAGGAGCCGGTCGGGGGGGACGAGGACCTGCTCCAGCACCGGCATTCGGCACAGCCGTGGGCGCATCGCTTCCCCTTTTGGCTCTGCTCTTAAATCCCCTCTCTGTTCTCGGGAAGGTGGGTTTGTATCAAAGAGGGGGTTTGGAGGCAAAATGGGGAGTAATGTTGTAAGCCGGTCCGGCATCCCTTTAAAAATAGGGTTATGTTTATGCTAAAGCAGGTACTAGTCTGCACTAAACAATAGCCGCCCCAGCACACGGCTATAATTATCAAGGTTTATTTCTTGTTTGCATTGGTCACGTTTTCTCGCGTTTGATCTTGAGAAACGCAGGATCCGCGGAGTTCAGATTTGGGGTCAGGCTTTGAAAACAAACCCTCTCTCAACAATGCATTGAATGCATAGGCTCCTTTGTTTAAAGAAATATACTGCACCGCGTATGTCAACAAGCAGCGCCGGGCTGAGGCGGGCTGGCTGCCGGGACCACCGCGTGCCCCTCGCGGCGGGAAGCCAGAGCCGGGACTTTTGCAAGGCACACTCTGTGCTTTCGGGTTTGTTTTCTTTCGGGGGGAGCGGAGGACTGGGGGGGGATCGCTGAGACTGGAACGAAAAAAAAAAAATATACATGTGAGCACTCAGCCAGGAAAAAAAATATCGGTCTCCTCTGCTGGAGAGGTGTTGAGTGATGCTTGAAAGCATTTGCTGGGAGATGAATGGTGGCGTTTCCCTCCGGTTGTACAACGCTTGTTCTGGTGCCGAGGGATCCGCGGGGCACGGCCGCTCCGGTGCTGGCCCCGCCAGGCGTGGGCTGCCGCTGAGCTGAGGGACAGATGAGCCATCCTGGCATGCTCGTCTTCCCCAGCTCCAAAAGCCAATTTGAGTGGCAGAGCAGTCCTGGTAAGTATTAACTGAGTGTTGACTCTCTTACATTGATGTCTGCTCTGCCACCGCTTGGATGCTTTCCCAGCGTCGGGAGAGGTGAGTGCAAGGTGAGCCTGTTCCCGGCCAGGGCTGTGCCTTCAGCCGAGGAGGTCCCGCTTGCACCCAAGCCACCCGAGGGTCCTGGTGGGGTGCTCTGGCTACCCGGGGAGAGCCGGGAAGGTGACACTTCTCGGTGCATCTTGTTCCTCCAAACGCATCCTTGGAGGAGGCTGCCGGAGTGCCCCGTGCCCAGGAAAGCCGGGCTGGTGCATGGACCATAACCCTGGGCTTACCACATCATTGTGCTCACAAGGCCAAGGCATAGCTGATGTCGGCCAAGGCATAGCTGATGTCATCTTTATACCTGAATTCCTATCTGTTTTGGTCGGGAATTTCTTTGTGAGCGCTGATTTCACATCTTTAGGACAGGTGAACTTATCTGGAAAAAGCAATTTTCCTCCAACGTCGTAATGGAGGCTTGGTAAGAAAGGGTGAGTTTGTTTCTTGGAGAAAATAAAGCGTTTCAGTGCCAACAGTCATAGCGAAAGGTCGGGAGGAGAAGCCATGGACAACTCTCTGGGCTGAAGCAGAGTCCCAGGGTGGGTGAGCGTGGCTGGAGCACTAGGAGCTGAGAAGGGGAGCCCCGAGGAGAGCGTAAATGGCAAGAGGTAATTCTTGGCAATGGTCCCAGCTAAATTACAGCAATACTCCAGAGCCTGGGTGAGACCGAATAGGGGCGGCTGCCACGAAACTGCACTTTATTTAGCCCACTGCAATGAAAGACATCTACCCCAGGTGTTAGGTTTGGGCTTTGGGAAGGGTGAGGGCACTTTTATCGATGCTCTTAAATACAGATTACCAACCAGTAATATATCCAAGACCTGTGATGGGTGTCATCGCCCAGTGCTGGCGCCCGGGAAGCGCCTGTCTCCTGAAGGTGACGTTGTAGTTGTCACCTTCTTACCCAAATCTGCAGGATTTGGTGCTTTTCTCAATTTCCAGGGAGCTGCACTGGCCCCGTTTCACAAATGCTTTGGCCAGGGGCACTGTGGACCTCAGCATTCCTGGGGGCTTCCCCACATCCATCTGGGTTTCCAGCTCTCCTCCGCATTTCCTAACCCTGCGGAGGGATGCGCTGTCATGAACAATATTTACATAGCCCAGATGGGGATGTAAATCCAGAAAAAAGAGCTAAAAAAAAGCCTTTTATCACCCAGCCCTGCTAGCTGGGGAGTGCAAAGGGCACCGCGGAGCTTTCCCAGCTTTACTGGGGGTTTCTCATGGTTGGATGCTGGTGTGCCAGCACTGGGCTCTTCCCCAGCTCAGCTCTCACCATTCTGGGAGACGGAGCTTGTGATCGCAGGGAGCAGGGGCGAATTTCGGAGGAACTGGGTTTGCATCTCTTGAGCTGAGTGCAAGGTGCCGCGTGAGATAAAGCAGCCTGAAAAGCAAACAAAACACAGTCATGTCATTAAACCTGGTTCTTGAGGCTGTCAGTAGCGATTAAGGTCATTAGGAGGCCGGAGCGCTGTTTCTAAGGGAGGTTCTTGTTTTTAAAGACTTCAGGGGCCTTCTCAGCCAGCACACTGCCATTTTAGTGGGTTTTCATTTATTTTTAAGTGTCCTCCACCAGCCGGCCGAGGGATGCTCCAGTCTCAGTTGTATTTCTGGTGGCCATCGTCTTTGAGTGGTGGCAGCTCCCGTGACCTTGCTGTGATGTATGAAGAAGTGGTGCGTAGGGCTGTACAATTGGTTTGGGGTTTGGGTTTTTTTTTGGTCCTTTCAGTTACAACAAAACCACCCCACCTTGCGGGGTTTTGATTGTAGTTTAAACTTTGAAGGCACCGGGTTTCAGCTCCATCGCTGCGACTGGGCTGGGAGGAGGAGGAGGCATTGGAGGGAGAAGGGGGGTGGGTGCCGCAGGGTGCAGGGCTGGGATGGATGCGGAGGTGCGGGGTGAGATGGGGCGCGATGCGGTGCAGTGCTGTGGGGCTGGGGGGTCAGCAGCAAAGGAGCAGTTTCATTTCCCATTTTGGGGGAAATCCAGGAGTTGGACAAGTCACCCTTTAATCCCCTTAAAAACCCTCAGCAGCTGGAAGCTGACCATCAGCTGTGGTGGTTGACATCCAGCACCTTAAAATAGACCTAACCCATCAGGTTGGGCAAAACCCCGTAGCCGGAAGGCGCTGCTGACCTCGCTGGCTGTGCCCGTTGGGCCGGCTGCGCATAGCTCGCGCGGGCGTTGTCGCCCACCTCCCACCTCGTGTCCCCGGGGCAGCTCCTCTGCCTCCCTCCCTCCTTATCCTGCGTGTTTATGGACGCGTCCGCCCACAGGTCAGCACCGCTGGGTGCCCTGTCCCCCCATGCACCAGGCGAGCGGTGGGAGAAGCCGTCTTCCCAAAAATCCGATGGCGTGATGGAGACCACCGGGCTGGGTGGACATGGAGCTGGGGCTGCCGGATCCCCCGTGGGGTTGGTAGGGATGTTTGGGGAAGGAGGAATAACCTGGGTTTCCACCATCCCAAGGCTGCGAGCCCACCGGCACTGGCAGGGCTGAGCTCTGTGGGGTTGGCAGTGCCCTGGTTGCTTTGGAAAGTGGCCGGAGGGATGTCTGCAGCCCCATTTTGTGTCCTGCAGTGCGCAGGGGGAAATTCCTGCTGGGGCGTGGGTGGCAGTAAACAAGCCCAGCCACTGCCACGCTAACAGGGAGCTAATCCCAATGGGACGGTGGCACCGGTACCCGCTGTGCCCAGGGGGATTTGTATCCGTCGGCAGCATCTCGATATAGGGCCTGGGTAACCTTTTGCTTTTTTATCCCGGTGACTCCTTGGGACCTCTGCCAAAGCAGCGTGGCGTGCGTGCCAGCAGTGGAGTGACAGTGCGGCTGGGCGAAGTGATGGGAACCTCGGCGGCGTTTGGGTTGGTGCCACGTGTGCTTGCCCTGGCCCGCCACCCCCACCGTGGGCTCCCAAAGCAGTCCCCTCTTGCTGGAAACAGCTGAGGCTTCACCCTGGCTCAGTAATTGGTGTTTTGCCCACTTTTGGCTGGTGGCTGAATGCCATAGGGAATTTTCTGGCATGTCACCAAATACCTTGGTCTCTCCCGCTCAGTTTTTTTGGGATGACGACCCTTCAGGGGTTTCCTACGAGCTGGGCAGGGCATGGAGGAGGATGCCAGCATTTCCCGACCAGGACAGTGGCCGTACACCCACCTCTTGCAGCCAGCGGTTTCCCTGGAGAGCCACTTTTCCCCGGCTTTCCACAACCATGAGACTCTGTGTCCATGGCATAACCGTACCTGCTCTGGCAATGGGGGACAGGAGGACCGGGTACCCCCTGTACACCAGTATAACATGCATGCAGAACCGCTGCTGTACCCATTGCAGAAGGGATTTGTTGGGTTTTGCCTTCCCCTGCCTCAAAGGATTGATTATTCCCTATTGCAAGGGAAGGAGATGCTGCCTTTTGGCGTTCATCCCTGTGGGAAGAGGCCCGGTGGAGGGGCGTGTGCCGGGCTGGGCATCACCCTGGGGGCCCTGCCCGGCTCTCGGGCTGGGGTGTTGCCCGTGCCCACCGCGGGCGCTGGGGAGCTCGGTTCACTCCAGGCTCTTTCCGTTCATCCACCCCGAGACAGTTGGGGCGGTTGCAAAACCCACATGACGTGTGCTGGGAATTGCTGCAACACGCTCGCAGGTGCGAGCCATTCCAATCTCTCCCAGGCACCTCGTACAACAGGTCCTGCCAGCTGCCGGGGCAGGCGGGACGCGGGGCTGCCCGCAGCACCCTGCCTGCACCGCCGCCTGCCTGCGGCACGGACTGCAGGCAGCAAAGCTCCTGCCACCGCTTCATCCTCCATCAAGCAGACCCCGCAGGGCAGGGGTGCAGCCGTGGAGGGTGGCACAGCCCTGCGTTCGATTAGCATGTTTACAGGCTTTTTTTTTCCCCCTTGCTCTTTTATTTGTAGATCCCTAAAAAATTACCTGATGCAAGAGCTCCCCCCCACCCCCAGCACATCCCTTGAGAGCCAGAGTGGGGCGAAGCGTCGGGGAAAGCCCTTGGGAACGGCTGCCAGGTCGCAGCCCTGTGCCTGTGGCAGGTTGCTTCGCTGGGACTCGTCTTGGGCATGCCTAGCAGCCGTGCCGTGCCGTGCCGTGCTGTGCCATGCCGCCGGCTGCCCTCCATGCAAGGAGCAGCTCTGGGTGCTCCAAGCAACCTCCTGGGCTTGTGTGGGACCGGCAAGAGGATGGTGGTGGCGTGCTGGCAGCTCAGCCCTGTCACCCCTTTGCACCTTTGCTTTGCACACCCCAGGGGAGCTCCAGCCTGGAGATATCCCGTACCTACATCCCCGCATCCCGCAGGGCACAGAAGTTGCACCACACCGCTGTGATATACGCTCCCGGCACTGCGTCCTGGTGCAGGCACCTCAGTGCAAGACGGAGATGGTATTTCGGGGTCGGCGCTGCCAGCAGCGCGGCTCTGGGAACATCTGGTCTCCAGAAGCCTATGGTGGAGGTGATGAGCTCACCGGACCCTGTTTCTCCCCATCTTTGGGTTTTCTTTAGCTCTGGGTTTGGATTTAGCAGCTCAGTGATGGCTTTTAGCTTGCTTTCCCTGACGCAGAGCGGAGAGCAGGGCTGCAGCCGGCCTTCCCGGGGCTGACTTGCTGGGGTTTGCCCCAGGTGAACACCGGGGCCCTCCTTGGGAAGGAGAAACAACCCTCCCACAGCACCTGCAGTGAAGGAACCTGCTTTGAGCACCCACCCATCGCCCTGTCCCCCGGGCCCAGCTGGGACCCCTGGGGCACGCAGCCCCCCCAGCACCCCCAAAAGCCCCTTTCTTGGCCATCTTGCGTCAGGCACCAAAACAAAGCTTTTGTTTCAAACTCTTGGCCTTAATCTGTCCGCCCGCAGATCCTGTGCGTAAAAGGGAGATGAAATCCTTCCCTCTCGGGGGGATGTTGCGCGAGCGGGTGTGTCGGTGCTTGCCAAGGAGTCAGGCGTTTCGGCCGGAAGGTTTGTACAAACCCCGCGCGAAGCTGCGGGAGCTCGCTTAATAAAGCTGGAGCCCGCCGAGGTGGAAGTCAAATCTAATGGCAGCACCTTCAGTGAGGGTTGTGTCTCCTGTGCACCGTCTGAATCGGGTCTGATGGAAAAAAATCATCTGTGATTAAAGATTGCCGGTAATTACATAATGGGTATGCACCAGATGATGCCCAGACAAGCTCCTTCCTGGGATTTCCCAACTTTTGGAGTGTTTAACTTTGCAATCATCCTAAAGTGTTTCTACCATGGGGAGGGGGTAATTATTGGTATTACGGCAGCACCCAGCGCGATTGCACAAGGCTCAGCAGCAGCACGGTGGCGGCTGGAGCCGGGCTCATGGGCGAGCCTGCCTCTTCTAATAGCTGGGGCAGCTCTGCAGCACGGTCAGGCACGAGAGATGAGTCTCCCCTTTCCATATGCAGCATTGCGATGGCAGAAAAGAATAGAAAAATAGGAGAGAAAAGCTGCTTTTTGGGTCTATCCACGAAGCAAGCAGGGCGGCCCAGGCCGCGTGCTTGCTCCATGGCTGACCAGTGGTGAAGAGGCACCGTCAAGATGTTCTTAATGGCAGGCCACCTATTAATCCATGTATTTTAGCAAAACCCAGTTCATTTCTTAAGGTTTGTGTAAGCAATGGAAGTGGGGAGCACTGGGGGGGGGGAGCTTGTCCGGGATTAAACTCGCCTGAAAGCCAAGCACGCCAAGCTCGCGAGCCTGGGGAGAGCTTAATTAAAGTCAAAGGAGAAGCATTTCCAAGAAAATAATACGGGATATTTAAACGGGATATTTTTGTTCTGGGCCCAGAATGTCTTCTTTCCCTCTTCGGTGTCAGCTTTAATAAAACAAAATGAGATCTCCAAGAAAAACAAATTGGAGCTCTTAAAAGGCGCTGCAGAGATAAAAATCAGTAACACTGTTGCTGGTAACACCTTGGGTTATTAAAACGGAAAGAATGCTAAAGATGCGATTTGCATCGGCCTTTCTTGTGGTTGCGCCCGGGCGGGAGCCTGCTCGCCCTGTGAGGGGGGTGTGGGCTTGGCATGGCCCCGGCGCCCCTCACCGTGGCCTCTGGGCTGGGGTGGGTGTGCGGGGAGCGAGTGGCTTTGCTGGCCAGGCGGATTGGGGTGTATTTGGGAAACCGTCACGCGGGTGGTATTTTGGAGGGCTTTATTTTTCTTTCCTAAGGTGAGTGAATGCTGCTCTGCCGAAAGCTGGCGGGGTCAGGAGCGGTGCTGCGGTCAAATACTAAAAAGCTTGAAAAAATGGCATGAATCAGGATTCAAGTGGTATCAAACTCGAAAAAATCAAGTTAAATCAGGGCTGATCTTGTTGGAAAGGATGCCATAGCCCATCAGAGCTTTCAGAGGTGACAAACATGCGGATGAAAATACCAAGCTGCACTTATTACGGCCTGAGAGCTGCTGGGTGCGGCTTTGCTCAGCACCAGGCTGGGGAACTAGAGTCACCTCCTCTAAAACCAGTGCCCCAATCCGGCTGGTGTGGCTGAGCGTGCCGAATCCTGTACTGAGGGGCTGCTCTCAAAGTGGCCCGGCTGCTGGCGGGCTCTCCCGGCTGCGTGCCCACGGCTTGCTCCTTGGGATGCTGAAGCAGGGATGCAGGGAGGGCTGGGGAGCAGCTGGTGATGTGGTTTCGCACTTTGGTCCCTCGACTATCCACGTCTACCGTCCTAAGGAAGAGTGGCTTAAAAGCTGCTCCTTTTTTTCCATGTGCTTCCCTCCTGGCCGGAGCTGACCATCGCCTGGTCGGAAGCTGGCGGGGGCACTGCTGCCTGCCCTGGGTACCACCCAAGGTCTGCGGGGATGGAAGCAGGGCGGCACGCCAGTACGGGGGTGATGCTGCTGACCCAGGTTCAGAGCGAGGAAGCCCAGCGCTGCCAGAGGGTCCTGTCTGTCCGTCTGTCTGCCAAGCAGGAGGATGCTTTTGGACAGGGTGGCTTTCAAATGCCTGGTGTGATGCCGTCCACCCCATAAACCCAACCCGTCCCTCCCTGCCAGTGGGATGGAGGTGCAGAGGCCAGCTCCTGCCTCGCTGCCATGCCCGGCTCCATCGGATAAGGCAATTATAGCTTTATCGCTTAATTGCAGAGTATAATAATAGCAGAGTGTTGCTGAGATAGGACGTTGCCAAGGGGTCAATATTGGCGGTGTTGGGTTTTTGGTTTTTTTTTTCTTTTTTCAAAAACTCGGTGGGGCCTCAGCGCTGCTGGAGGTGTGATGTTTTCGTGGGGCTCCTCCTGCCCGTACCCCACTGCGTCCCTGCCCGCGGGGAGATTCAGCATCAAATAAAAGCCGTGCTGACCGCCTTGATGCCAGGGAAGCTGGCCTGCAGTGGGTCAGAAACCAGCCTGGGAGGGGAAAGTGTGAGGACCGACAGGGATGTTGTCTACCACTTTCTGGATAGCTTTTCCCTTGCGCTTTGGGAATGCGGTTTCCATCCCTTGTAGGTTTTTCCTGTCCTTGGCAGGTTGCAGGCTGCATGCTTGCCGCTGCACGTGGGCGTCGGGCTAATGCTGGGTAGCCGTATGCCTTCGGGAGGGAGAGCCGGGTGCGTATCCTAAAGCCCTTGCACAAGGCTTTTCCGCTCTCGGTGTCGCGTGTGAAGTGCTTGACTGGGGCCCCTGCGCCGAGATGGGCAAAGGAGAATTTCATATTTGGCAACTCTTTCCCGGCCTGCTGGGGCTGGTGTGGGAGAGGCGAGTGGGGCATCAACACCGATACCCGGAGCTCTGCTTGCCCCCGACCCACAGCGTCCCGGTTTTCCACTGTCCCCATGGAACCCTGCGGCTGTCACGGTGGTCGTGTGCTCCCGGCGCCAGGATTCAGGGCATTTCCCTGCCCAAACTGGCCTGGCTGGGGATTTTTCTGCCTTGAAAATGGGGATTTTCAAGACCCATATTGGTGCAGGGTGGGTTTCTCACCAAGAACTGAAGTTTTGCCGTGTTTGTCCTGACATCTGCAGGGTAGGGTGATAAAAACTCAGGACATCTGGGGACAGGGGATGGTGTCGCAGGCTTTTAGCTGGGAGAGCCTGGCCCTTGGGATCTGCATTTTGGGAGAGGGCCTTTATTAAGGGAGATTCATATAAAAATCAAATGTGTTGCCCGAAGCTAAGAAATCATGGCAGACTTTTTTTTTTTTTTTTTAAGCTGTTAAACTCTGCCCTGCTTCAGTTCATCAACCAAAGCCTGAACCAAACAGCCAGGAGTGGAGGTACTTCAGGTCCTGATTTGACCTCTGTGGCTTGCTGTTAACCCTCGCTGGCCCATCCTAAATTACACCCAGAGACAAGATTTGCCCCAGTCTGGGTGTCGCAGCTCGTTTCTCTCCCTTGGGACAGCATTTTTCCCACCCACCCCATCTGCAGCCTCCCCCCACCACGGTCTGTGCCCCACTGGCCTCGTAAAACAAAACACGCCACATTAAAAAGCAGAAAGCCGTTTTTACAGCAGGGTGGCGGAGAGTTTTTCTGCTCAATGAAAGCGGTTGCTTAGATTTTTATTGTGGGAGGAAGAGGAAAAAAAAACCCCCAAAAAGCTGTTGGGAAGATGATGCCAGGCAGAGCAGCATGAAAAGCAAGGTCTTTGGGGGTTTTAATGTTTCCCCTGCTTCCAAAGCAGGAATTAGCTATGGCACAATGTCAGGCATTGCCCCCTGGCCACACGCTGGCACTTTTTGCAGCAGATAGCCCTTTCTTTTATTACTTGGGCCACCTGGCTGTGCCAGGGCAAAGGTCAGGCTTCGTCTGAGCCTTTGAATTTGGGAAGATGATGAGGAGTCGAAAGAGCAGGGTGCCGGGGCCGGTGTGCAAGCGGCAGGTTGTTGGCTGGCTCCCCCATTAGTCAGGGCTGGTGACGAGTCAATCTCCTTTTCCATTTTCTTATGAATGAATCAGTTTTGGCTCAGCCCGATGGTCAGACTGGTTAAGCGAGAAGCAGCTGGTATTAGTCTCATTAGCAATCGAGACAGAAGCGAGCCTCTCCCCAGCTCTGCAAATGTCGCGTGATCCCCAGCCGGCCCGTAGCTGCTGTCTCGGTGCCCAGCGGGACTGGCAGCAGCGTGGGAGCCCCCCGAGCCCTGGCTGAAGGGGGGTTCCACTTCTCCATCACACCGTTCCCTTAAACCTCCGTGCACCTCCCGGCTCCCCAACCCACTGAAGCTTCATGGCCAAGTTAAACGAAGTGGCACATGCAAATGGAGATCTGCATCTCATACTTTCTGCTGTCCTAGTGCATGGTCGGTGCCGCAGCACAGTTTTTTTTGGGGGGGGGGAAATTTCAGCTTTGGGTTGCCTGCGGTTGCTGCTTGGCTGTGGCCAGGGAGCACGGCTCGGCTGTGTTTGCTGCTCCAGTCCTCAGGTGGCCCCAGTTCAGAGTTGCTCCTTGGCCAGAAGAAAGGGCTGGACATTTTGCCACGACTTCGGCTGGAGCAGTTGGGATTTGGGAGCCTGAGCAGGACCCAGGGAAGGGGTATGCGGGCAGCAGCGAGCTGTGGGCTGCCTCTGCTCGGCCCCGTGGCTCCAGACCCCATGGTGCAGATTTACCCTGGTCTCACTGGTCTTTCCTTCGTTGCTGGCACACAGCACACACATTTGGCCCCACGGTGGCATTCGGCACCCTTGCCCCGCTCTGCCCATCCGTAATGCCACCACCATGCACGTGCATCAGCTCGCCACGGCCAGGCAGAGCTTGGGAAGGGAGAGCCCCATGTCGGGGTCCTTGCAGAGGCTGAGCCCCTCCTGAGCAATCTGACGATGCTTCAGCAAACAGACCGTCCCCAGCGCTGTCACAGGGCGGCGGGTGGGCTGGTGTCCTCCAGCAGAACTCCATGGTCCGGCACTGGGGCGAGTGGCAGGGTTAGATCCACCCCACGCTCGGGGCTTTGCAAGCCAGGGCTGCCCGTGGCCCCTCGCATCCCTCCCTGCCCCAAAATCCTGGGGGCTTCAGCTCTACGTTGCTGAAGCCACTCGGCCCCTGCTCTTCCCTTTGCCCCTGGGTGTCAGGGGACTTTGTGGGAGAAACTGGAGCCGAGCCGCTTGAAAACAAGCCCGGGGACTGCAGCGTGTGTTACCTACAGCAATCCCATGGTTGGTGCCATGTGGTAACAGGGTAATTTTGATTCCTGCTCGTACCCCAAAATGCAGTATTTCCATGGGGAGGAAGAGGAGGCTTACTGGCCATGGAGGTAGGATGTATGGCTTTTAAACCTGAATCACAGGAGGACCAGAACTTACCCAGTAACTGATAGAAACCTTCATTAACCTGTCCTGTTATTTATTCCGATTTCAAAGCCCTTGATGCAGCAAAAAGCAAAGGCATTTCGCCGGGGAAGCGCATTAATGTTTCACCGGGCTTCGAAGCACTTTGCTGCCGAGGCACTTCAAATGGTACGGGCTGTCCCCAGCTCCCCTCCGTCTCGTTAAACATTGTGCGGCTCCGGGGAAGCCACGGCGTGGCTCTGCCCGCAGCCGTCGTGTGGGCTAAAGCCCTCAGGCAGTTGCTTTTTTAATATATATGTATATGTGTGTATATACATAGATGCACACAGGCATATATATGCACATATATGTATATGTGTGTGTATGTATTATGGATCTCCATTCAAGGTGCATCGGCAGGAGCTGGAGGGCTCGGGGCTGGGTTCCCGAGATGCTAATGGGAAACATGGGGCTGGGTACCATCCCACGCAGGAAACCCCGACGCCTCGGCCGAGGCTTTTCTCCACTCGCCCGGAGCATCGAAGGGCAGGGCTGGCCCTTCCCCGCACCGCGGGGCAGCTGCCGAAGCCACCCGGCGTCTGAAAAACTTTTAAATGAGAGCAGGTCAGCCAAAAGTAACAGCCCATTGGCAAAGGGGTATAACCTGTTTCTTGTTGGGGAAAAAAAAATTAAATAAAATATTGCTGTTCTTCAGTTTCCTTTAGCTATCGGATTTGCTTAATTACAGCATGGTCTATTTTTCTGAGATATCCAGGTGTTCTCAAATGTGTGCTTTAATGTGAGGAAACTCCAAGAGATTAAAATCACATGGATATTTTACCTCTCTTTTGGCCTCCGGGTATTTGGTTTAATGATGATACGCAAGTCTTGCGTCGTTCAGGGATTTTTTTTCCCCATCAGTAGGCTTCAGGAGCACTATCCAGAGGCATTAGTGTCTCCGTGCTGGAGAGCCAGGGGAAACTCTCCAGCACCAGAGGAGGAAATAATTTCCTGATAGCCATCAGAAGAACAGCCCAGATCTTTCACCACGGAGCCATTTTGCCTCACGGACACGGCTGGGGCAGCCCGGGATGCTGCCCTGGCTGTGTGCCCCTCAAGGGCTCTGCTCGACCTGCTTACAAACAGCTGGTCTTCATTTATTTTGATTTCTAAAGATATTCGCTCAATGGAGGAGGCTCCCCGATGGATCCCCAGTGCGGTCAGTCATCACCTTGCGCCATCCCTCGCGCCGCAGGAGGGTTTGGGCTGGGGCTGAGCACCGGGACCGGCCCGGGGAGCCGCCGACGTGGTGGGAGAGCCCAGATGGAAGAGGCCATGGCAGGGAGCTGTTATCTCCTTTGTGAACGAAGCTCGAGGCTCGGGGGCAAAACAACTTAAAAGCCGACTGGCGCAGCCTGGAGAGGGGCCTCCCTTCGGAAAGCGCCCGCAGCAGCCGCGGCTGCCGCCTAGATTTTCCCTTTCATATTTCTAGCCCCGTATATAGTCTGGTATTGGGCGGACTTTGTCTTCGGGGAAACTGGGGCCTTGTTGGGTGTAAGCAAATAAGTAACATAACTGAAATATTTGGATAATACTCGGGCGGGCAGCTCTGCTCGGGTGCTGTGGGGGAGGCATCGCTGCCGCCCCTGCACTCTCTGTTTCGGGGCGCTTGCCCCAGGGGGGCTCAGGCTGAGGTTGCTGCAGCATTTTTTTCCCCTGGAGCTTGGAGGGGTCCATGGGGTGGTTACGGGCCGGGGGGATGGAGGGGAGGATGCTGTGATGCACATGGGTGCTGCTGGGAGGAACATGGAGGATGCTTTCTTCCAACCTCGCTCATCCTCAGGGTGCCCCAGCCTTGGCCAATTAATTGGGACAATTAATTTTTAGTCAGTCCCCAGGAGGGACGTGGGAAGGGGTCTCTGCTGAGTACCGCGCACCGGGAAAGGGTTGGGTCAACTGGGAGACGCGGAGGAGAGGAGGGGGGACGATGTGCAGTGCTGAAGCTCGGGTTGGGGTTGTTCCTGTGAGAGGAGGGAAGGTGCATCACTGCCTTCAGCTGCCTAAAAAGCTGCAAAAAAAGGTAATAAGCTGTTCTCTCTGTCCGGTGAGGGACAGGTTGCAAAGTGATGCTTTGAAATTTTGCAGCAAGGAAGGTGTTGGTTGGGAGAAGTGCAAGAAGACCAGCCCTTGTCTAGGGAAGGCTGGAGATGCCCATCACCGGAGAGTTTGGAGAAAAGGCTGGGCAGAAGTCCGCCAGGGCTGGGAGGACACCGGAGATGTCCTGCAACGGCACCTATTTGTCTAAAAAATGGTGGTTTAAGTGTCTGGGCCGGGTGGAGGAGCTGTGGCCAGGGCTCCTGGGTTTGGTCTCAGGCTCACTGTGACTCTCTCCTTAATGGTCAGGGTTGGCAAAGGGCTGGAAGTATTTTTCTTTCTGAGTATCCCTTAATTAACTGAAAGGGAAGGCTGTCAAGTACCCACTGGGAGGGGAAAAAGATCTTCATGAGCAGCCCAGCATTTCGCCTCCATTTATTCTCCCCAGCCTCTTTGTTTTCCCTTTGAAAAAAAGGGTGTTTTTCT
This sequence comes from Nipponia nippon, assembly GCF_047370975.1. Taxonomy (NCBI): domain Eukaryota; kingdom Metazoa; phylum Chordata; class Aves; order Pelecaniformes; family Threskiornithidae; genus Nipponia; species Nipponia nippon. Next base: position 2,723,186 of record NW_028262313.1, read on the forward strand.
CTTTCCCTCCATTTAACTGCTATTTATTTGCTGGTAAATGGAAGGAATTCAGCTGGGATCAGCCCAGCTCCTGCCAGCAACTGGAGTTGAAAAGTTTCCGTGGGGAAGATGTAAGAGCAGAGCAGGGGGGTTGTTTTCCACCCGCCGCCCGTCCTCGCTCTGCGGGCCCCTGCATCACGGCCAGCCAGGTTGGGTGGGTTTAATTCTCCTTTTTGACTGGGATGTTGACAAGCACCCATGGGAACTGCAGTGGGAGGAGCGCAGGCGCGGGCCAAAGGGTTTCTTCTCGCCGTTAATGGGAAACAGAAGATGGCTCAGGAGAAATTTGGCAAAGAAGGAAACTTTTCTGTCTCTTCCAGCTTGGAAAAAAGCATCCTTTCTCACCCCAGCCTCCCCGCAGAAGGCAGAGGGTTCCCAAATGCAGCCCAGGCGGGGTTTGCTGGCGGTGGGGGAGAGGAGACAGAAAGCTCCCAGTGATTTCGCAAGGGATGGAGCAGTCTTGGGCCACCAGCTGCGTTTCGGGAGGGGTACCCAACCTGCCGCCTGCTGAGGGCCAGGAGCCCTTCTGTCTTCTCCCCAGGGGACTGGGATGCCCCAGGTGCTTTCACCCCAGAGTAACGTTGGGGATTTTGGGGTTCTGCAGCCCTGCCTTGGGTATAATATCACCACATAGATGGAGAAGTGATGCCAGCTGAGGTGGTGGGTTTGCGCTGGGAATAGGCACCTGTAGGGATGCACATGGATGCTGTGCCTGGCCGGGAGATGAACCACCGACCTTGACATAGACCTTGCCTGTTGGCATTGCCCCCTCAGCTCGGCCCATGAGCTGCGATGCTGCTTTGCCGTCTGCGCTGATGTGCGCTGGCCGGGAGCCATGACCTCTGCGTCCCAGCAGCGTATCAGAAAGCCAGCCGAGCTGCTCTGAGCTGGGGAAATGCCGTACCAGTCACATGCATGGGATGGCTAGCAGGGCGCAGGTGAGCGCAGGGCAGGGGGTGAGGTGCCCCCGGAGTCTCCATCCTGCTTTTTTGGGGTTTCAGGTGTCCCCCCAAAAGTGGCAGCGCTCATCTGGATCCCTGGCTGGGAAGCGGTGGCTGGCGCTGGCTAGGCATATACCGTAGCGCTGCTGGCCCGATCCTGGTGCCGGTGCCGGTGCCAGGCTGGGACGGGCGGGAAGGCTGCCCCTCTCACGGCTCGTGTCCTTGCAGGTGCCCACCCCCTTGCATCCTCCCTGCCCTGTTTGCAAATGTGGTGGTTTTGCCTTGGATGGACGATCACGTCTCGCAGAGCGGTCTCTTGGTACTGGTGGTCTCCAAAGGGAGATAAAGCGGTGGGGTGAATTCCTGAAGCTTCTCCACCCCCGTCCCCCAGCTGCACTGTCCTCCCAGTTTTCTCTGTGCTGCAGGAACTGGTTACCAGGACAAGTCTGCCAGTTAGAAGAAGCAGCCACGGTGGGGATTCGGAGGAGATGACACGTTTTTGGGTTGGGGGGAGAGGAAGGGTGTCACCACTGCCCTGTCGGGGACGGGAGGATGGCCATGGCAGGGCATGAATGCTGAGCTGTTCCTAAGCGAGTGCTTTGCGCGCTTGCACGAACAACTGGAGGAGGTTAATCATAGTCAAAGGTCAGTGAAGTTTGGTCAGGTCACGGCTTTTCCAAAGGCTTAAAATTTCGGACGTGCAGCAGCCGGTGTCCGGGGCCATGGCTGACCCATGCTGTCCCACTGGAGTTAATCATTGCCGTCGGCTCCGGGACCTGCCTGGCTCCAGCAATGGGAACTGTTTCCCCAAAAACACAGGGTGAGGAGCCAGCACATGGGGCCTGGAGGAAACCCCAAGCTGCCAGGGTGCATTGGGCTGGGGAGAGCTGGACCCCTAACCCTGACCCTGACCCTCACCCAAACCCTAACCCTGACCACAACCCTGACCCTAATCCAAACCCTGGCCCTGACCTTGACTCTGATCTTGACCCTGACCCAAACCCTAACCCTAACACTGACCCTAACTCAAATCCTAATCCTGACCCTGACTCTAACCCTGACCCTAATCCTGACCCTGACCCTTTACTCTCCCTTTCATTTTATAAGGTAGATATTGTGTTTATTGCCCTGTTGGAAGCAATGTGGTCACCCAGAGTGGGGCAACCTGGAGAAGCCGCTGGCAGCCGCTCGGGACCCCTCCACTCTCCTCACTAGCCCTCATGGGCCCCATGCTGCCGTCTGCACTTGGGGCTGGACAGGGGGGAAGGACCTGGTCCGCTTCGGTCACCCAGTCCCAGCTGGGAGGTCACTGGGGGCTACTGATCCAGCCCCTATGGTAGGAGATGTGGCTGCTGCGTGCCGGGAGTGCGTAAATCCCAAATTGCTCCAAATTAAGCCGAGGAATTGTGAAACTTGGGGTCTGGCCCCCGTCTGCTTGCATCGCTGAGAGTTCGCTCTCCAAAATGGGGCTGGGGGCTGTTGGTAGTTCCCCACCGTGCTTTGCCCACCCTGCCGCTGCAGAGCTGCCGAAGAAACACAGGGGTCCTGTCCTTCAGGTGAGTGCCTGCATTGCAGGGGGGACATCCGAAGGGCATCACAGCTGGGGAGAAAAATTATATTAAAAAAAAAAAAAAACGGAAGGATGGAAAAAATCAGGTGGAAGGCCTCCTGGGTTTGGAACCGTGTGTTTGGGTGAGCACCAGGAGCTGTGGGGGCAGCCAGACCCCGGGCCGGTGCCTACGGTGCTGTGCTCGCTGCTGGTGTTCCTGATGCTGGAAAGGTTTTTTTTTTTTATATATATATAAAAAAATACTTTTTTCTCCCTGTGGGTGTGTTTTGAAAAGGGGCTTGAGAACAATGAGGATTAACAAGCAGATAGAGAATTAAATGCAGGGTTTGAGTCTTCAAATGTGTGCACATTTCAGAGCGCCTGTTTGTGCCAAGATAAACTCCGTCAGGAATAAACATCGTTTTACATGAAAGGCTAATTACAGATTGGCGCTCCGCGAGCGGGAGGAGGGAATTTTCACCAATTAAAACGGAACTTTTCTGTTTTTCATAAAATTGCTGGATTAAAACACAGCCAGGGGCTGGTGAGGTGTTTGACAGCGCAGTTGATGAAGGGGATGCTCGCCCCCCGGACGGGCTTTTTTTCTCCCAGTACTAAAGAGGCTCTGCCAGTTCATTCGGGCAGGAGCTGCGTTAGGGCACTGGTTTTGCCCAAGAGCAGCTGAACCCCAAGAGATGCCCTCCAGGCATGCAGCCCCAGGCTTTCACCCGGGGAGATGGGACATGGGCAAACTTGGAGTCACCCAACGTCAGCAGAGATTGAATTAAGAAGATCTCCAGCCTCCTCGAAGGTGTAGGTCATGGAAAGACATCTAGATGGGATGTGGTGGATGGGAGCCTGTGTTGAGATGAAGTTGTTGCAACCATAGCTCCTATTTGTTGGGTAGCTTTAGTGTGTGGTAGGTGAATCATCTCTCAAAAATGGTAAGCCAGAAGGCGATGTGGAGAAGAAAAACCTTCCTGGCCTGCCGAGGGGAGTGCTGGGGAGAAAAATCCAGCCTGGGCACATCGGGGGGTTTCAGCTGCAGAGCACGTGCTGCCTTGTTGCTTTTGGATGGATTTCACAAGAATTTGCATTTCTGGACCAGCTCTGGAGCCTCTGAGGCCGAGCGGGAGCAGGGCTGTGGACGGGGAGGACGTGCTGCAGCTCAGACATGAGCTTGAATGCCATTTTGCTCTAACCGGGGTCGAATTTTATACTTTTGGAATGAAACGATGCAAATGTGGCTGGGGCTGAGTTTCTCCAAGACCTTCAGCACATGAATCTCAGGCAAACACTCCGCGCCTGTTGCTTGCCAAGCAAAACCACAGATTTGTCTCCATCTCTACTTAATGTGGCCACAGGGCAGCTAATATTGGGACTTTTCTCTCACATAAGCTAGTATCTGTCACTTAGTGGTTGCAGGAGGTGGCCTGGGCATCATCTCTTAAATGTCCCCTGCGTCCTTGAGAGCAAGGGAAGGTGGAGAGGCCCGATGAGGAGAGACGTGGTGGGTTTTTTAAAGCAAAGTACGTTCCCAGCCTGCTCTGCTCCGGTGCCCTGTGCTCCTGAACCAGTTAAGAATTGATTTTTTAAAAGTCTCCTATGGCAAAGACTGGATGGACACTTGCTGGGTCTGGTCTCTGAGTTGTTGCATTATCCATGGTCATGGGACAATGCTGCAGTGACAGTAGCTGCCACTTCTATGACATTCACATTTTTCCTTACTCTGTCCTAATACTGCCACAAATGGAACACTGAAAGGGTCTTTAGTCAGACCTTTGAATAATTCCATTTATTCCAATTTTCAGGCTGTTTTGGAATTGTTTTTGAAAGAAGGGAGGGGGGGGAGAAGTCAGCCAAACCTAATAAAGGAGGACTTTGTTCTGAAGCTTTAGGGTATGGTACCAAGCAGGGCTTGCTATACAATTAATGAGTTTATCTGGCTTTTAGCTGCACATGATGCATGGTGGCTGCTACTGCACCGCACCACCACCTCCTGTCCAGAGGAGCCCGGCTGCTCTTCAGCTTGTTTACTGCTCCTCAGCTTCGGTTTGCTGCTCCTCAGCTTTGGTTTGCTGCTCTTTAGCTTAGTTTCCCTTCCTGCCGTGCATTGTGGTGGCCTCCTCAGATGTGATTTTGCATCTGCCTTTATTTAAGGCTTGACCAACCTTCCCCGGGATGTGCTCGGTCCGCAGGGGGTGTTGAGCACATGGGGCCGAGCTGTTGGGAGCGCTCCAGGTTTTACTTTGAGTGAGCAAGATGACGCAAATGGCTTTTTAAAGGGCGCAAGATAAAACAGCTGCTTCGTTTTCGCTGCAGATGTGCTCCGGGTGGCATGCATTAGCTCCATGGAGGGGGGTTACAGCCCTCCGCTTCCCCACTGCGTCTGCATGGGCAGGGCCAGCAGGTTGCTTGGGCTCCCAGGCCACCCGAAAAAGGAGCCAGGTGGGGCTGGAGAGGGCTTTGAAGATGTGTGATGAGGTTTGTCACGCCAGCAGAGCTTCCCTGTCCCCAGAAAGCACAAGTCAAGAAATTACTTATTTCTTGGAGGAGCAGTACAGACAGGGAGATGGAGGCGAATTACCTTTGGCTGCCCCATCTTTCCTCCAAGAAATGCCAAGTGCCTGGGGAAGGTGACCCTCTGCAGCATGTCCCCGTCCCCTCCAGCGGCCGCCCTGTCCCAGCCGCACGGCGCGAGCGGGAGAAGCCGCGGGAAGCGAGGGAAGACACTTCCTCCAGCGGCGGATCTGAGGTCACCTCCTGGTCCTTGATCCCTCCAGCCAGGGGTATTTGGGTCAGCGGGGAAGCACGGCTGAGAGCGACGTCCCTTCCTTCTCTCTCCCTGGAGATTCATTTTTAAAGGAACAAATAGGCTCAGCTGCAAGTACTGTGCAGTACGATTTTTTAATGATGTAGGGGGGTCTGAATCTGCATCGCAGAGTGGTGACATTGTCCCCTGTTGTTTCTCACCTTCCTGCGCCCACCTTGCTCTGCTCCACGATGCTCAGAAACCTTTTTCTACTTGGGAGAATACCGGCCAGGAAGGAGCTTTTCATCCTTTTGGGATGGCCTTGCTGGAAAGAAGGCTGATCTGGTGTCTGGTGCATGGGGCCTGCCTGGACCAACCCCGGGGGCTCTGCCCACCTCTTGCTGCCATGAACACACAGATGTGGTGCTCGCAGTCCTCCCTGGCCCCTCGGCATTGCCAGCCCCAGTGCAGGTCCTGACCCCCACATGCCAGCCCTCCTCTGCCACAGGGTCCCCAGCAGTGGTGTCACCCACTGCCAGGAGGATGTGGTGGCCGAGGCACACCTAGTCCCAGAGCTCCTCCATCATGGGCATGGCTTGATGGTGCAGGGCTGGTGGACAAATGGGTCGCCTCCCTGGTTTTTACTCTGTCTTGAGCCCAGAGTGAGCGATGCTGGGGAGGATGGCTCGGCTTGGCCATGTTACCCACATCTCCTACACCACTGCATCACCGTTCCCCTTGGAGACCTTCAACCGCTGGCTTCCCCTGTTAAAGGCTGTGTTGCTGTGGACCTGCCATGGCCTAACAGTTTGGCTGTCTTTGTTAAGTCAAGGTGGGAAGGAGCAGTTTAGCTGGAGCGTTATCCCCCTGTGCGATGACGCTGCGGGAGAGCTGCTGGTGGGATGCTCTCCTTGGTCAACCTTTCTGCTCCAGCAAAGGGGCACCAGCCCCATGCTGGGCTCTTCCCATGCCCCAGAGCATCCTCAGGACCACCAGGAAGGTGCCATCAGCTCTGGAGGAATCTGGGGCTGCAGGTGGCCTGGACTCAGGTGGCAGCTCGGGCTGCTGCCATCCCCCAGCCCGCTGCCATCCCTGCCGGAGCAAGCAGCGAGGAGTGGGGTGCGTGCACCCGGGGGGTCACGGCTCCCCAGCTGCTGTTTTATTGCCTTCAGGAGGGGCTGCGGGTGTGAGCAGGGTGGCATGGACGTGGCTGGTCTCAGTGTAACTTGCAGCGCCAAGCAGGGTCAGCGGAGAGGTGGCTATTGGGGAGGGAGAGCACGCGTTGAGCCACCTCTAATACTGCCAGCCCCCAAATCAGAAGTCATCTTCACTCCTCCTTGCAAAAGGAGAGTGCTTTAAATGCCTTGTTTTAATTAAAAAAAGTGGTTTCTGAAGCCCTTGGTGTTTCTGTAAAGGCATCCCTTGGAGAGGGGGTTTCTCAGCTGTCACCAGCCGGGTCTGACCATGGCAAGTCCAAAACCAGCCCTTTCAGCTGGCACTTCCAGGAGGTGGTTGGACTTACAGCACCTCAAGACTTGATCAAATCTTAACCTGACTCCTTTCCAAATTCTGCACAGCTCTTGAGCTCCTTCCAGCCCCATCCTCAGCTGGATTGAATCCATCGTTTCTTTTAGGATTTGCTTGATCGCACCATGCGGCTGATAAGGCTTCGTGCCTCTTGTGGGGGCTTGTCTTTGTGTGTTTCAGTATATCTCGCCCAGATTATCAGCCGCAGAGGGTTGCGAGGTGTGGCCGGGCTAGGAATTAACCATCTCATCCAAACCCCGTGGAAATCAGAAGCAAAGATTTCCCCCTTTTTTTTTATTTTCCTGTGGGCTTTAAATCAAGTCGTAACTTCTCCTGCATCTGAGGAGCTGCCGAAGGGAAGCCCTGACTCAGGCTGATTAAGCCCCTTCTGGTGTCCACTGGAGGAATGGCTGCCTCTGCCCTTCATGTCCAGGAAAGTCCAGGAGAAACTTCAATACCATGTTACAGATTGCCAAAAGTAAACCCTTCATCCCCTGGAGCGGATGCAGGGACTCCGGCTCCGTGTCTGGAGGGCAGGTTTGGGGCTACACTTCACCTGAACCTCATTTTTCTTTCCAACCCGTGGTTTTCTGCCAATGGATTTCCTCCAGCCTTGCCCTGACCCAGGTGAAAGGACATCATCGCCATCATGCTGGGGCTAAAACAAGGGGGTAAATTGTGCAACGCGCTTTCTGGGGGCTGTTTCGGGGTGAATCGTGCCGGGACTGGAGCTGGGGCTGAGGCAGCTTTCTCCTGCCCCCAGATTTTGCCAAGGTTTCCTTCCAGCGCTGGAGCTCGCCCAGCCCTCCCGGCTTCCCGGGGCTTCGCTGGGAAGTGCTGGGAAGACAAAACCCTGCTCTGGAAGTGAGGCTATTGTTCTTACTAATTTTAACTTGATGTTCTTCCCCAAGTCTATTTTTATTCATTGCTTGTGGTAAGCCCTTTCTCTAAGGTAGAGCAATTTGCCACGGGACTCTTTTTTTGTGTTTACCAATTTTAATTGAGTGATATCTCCTCTTTACAAACCCAAAGCTGGAGGAGCTTTTAAGCGCCCGTTGCTGAGCCTCTCGCCCCGGGTTTGCTTTGATCTCCGCAGGTGAGTATGCATTTTTGGGGCCAGAGATTGATATTGCTTATTTGCATGTAAATCTCTGGGTTATTAAGATCAGAATCTGGCCCTTTAAATTTAATACTTTGCTTTATGCTTTTATTTCCGCGTTTCTTAAAGTAATTTCCAAAAATAACAAACTTCAAACGTGACGGGGCCATCTAACGTTTTACTGCCTTGGCTGGAGTAGAAGGAACATTTCTGGAAGTATATTATCCAATTTAACGAGCCTTTCCCATCTTGGCTTTGCTCCCACCCCTCACCCCCTCTTGGAGTTGTTTTGGACGGCTCTTTGGAGCCGTGCCACCTAATCCTATTAGAAGGACTTTCATTACACTGTGCCTTGTGTTTATAACCAAAAAAATCAGCCGGAGAGGGGGGTCCTCGCCCTCGCCCTTTTGCACTTCGCCTGATGTCGAGACGAGAGCCCAGTGAGTCCCACGAGGTTCCCGCGCAGCCCTCGCTTTTCTTTTTATTGCTCCGCTCTGCATTTATTAGGGAAGACTTTGGAGTAAATTGGGTCCTTGCAAACTTATAATTAATTTGGAAGGGTCAGTTCTTCCCAGGCTAGCGAGGGCTTCTTTGTGTGGTCCTTTTTGAAAGGCAGAGGTTGGAGAGGCTGTTATATAGCCGGGATTTGCTTTTAATAGGGACCTGGCTATTTTCTGAAAATCTCATGGCTCTTGAAGGACGGGTTGTTATTGTGTGGGGCTGTGCTAAAAGGGTTTGCAGAGTGCTTGGTTTGGGTGCAAAAAAACCAACCCGCCCAAAAAAATAAAAAAAGCAAGGAGCACATGTCCTGGGGTCTGTCCGGGGCAGATCGTGCTTGGCCTGAAGCTGGAAGATGCTCCAGGAGGTCCCCCCTGCTTGGGTGCCATGTAGGGCTGGGGGCCCCTTGTCCGTCCGTCTGTCCTGCCCTGTCTCGCACCTTGCCGAGGGGACCTCTTGCTTCTCCTCAGAGCTGGTAGACTGAGATTTTTTTCCTTACCACATTGCTTTTCTTGAAATCCTGCCTTTCCTCTCCAAAATAGTCACAGAAACCATTAAAGAGAGAAGGTGGAGGGCAGGGAGAAGACGACGGGCTGAAATAATCTGCAAATAATAAAAGTTTCTGAAAAAAGACAGCCAGACAGACAGTGGTTTTCTCCAGAGGTGGGTCGGAAGGAGACATGAGCTCACGGTCCCGCCTGGGCATCGCCCGGCAGGGCCAGGGATGTCATCTAACCTGGTACAACCTGTGTGTCTCCCACCAGCTCAGCTGCAATGAGAAATCCCCGCTGAACGTGGGGCGAGGGGGAGGTGGGGCAGTCCTGGCTCTGGGCAGTGGGGAGCAGTGATGGATGAGTGTGGTACCTGGAAACGCAGAGCTTTAACTCAAGATATGAAACTCTTCATAGCCAAAGCCAGGGAGCAGAGGGCTCTGAGGAGCTCGGGGTCTTTTGGCTGTGAAGATGTCCCCTATGGAAGCGGCATCAGTGGAGGTGTCGTTACGTGCGCAGCAAGGGCCATTAGAAAAAAGCATTAGAAAGCTCACTGCCTTCCCTAGGACACGTATGAACCCAGCGGAAGGGAATAAAAGGAAAACCTGGCTGTGCCTCCATCTCACGGGTGAACAGTGGGACAGATTGCGCCCCAGCCGTGACGCTGGTGGGCAGCGCGGGCAGTAACGCTGTTATTTATGAGCTGCACTGTTAATTAATGGTGTGATGGGGCTGCCTGTCTGCTGAGACCACCTTCAAAGCTGGAGTTGGTCCCTGGTTGTTCTCCTTCTGGCACCTGTTTGATGTCCCACCCTGACCGTCGCCTCTCTTCTCTCTCTCCCTAGCATGGGTCGGCTCTTTGGCCATGGGCATGATTTTTTTCTGCTCTCCCATCGTCAGCATCTTCACCGACCGGATCGGCTGCAGGACCACAGCAGCCTCGGGAGCTGCCATCGCCTTCATCGGACTCCTCTCCAGCTCCTTCACCAAGTAAGGCTGCAGGGGGGTCATCCAGCTTTTCAGCGAGCTCCTTTTCCTCACTGTTCCCTGCAACCTCCCTGCCTCCACATTGCTGCTGCCTTTTGGGGCAAAGCAGGTGGTTTCCAGCCAGATGAGAGGTCTCCTGGCATCCCTACAGCCCACGTGCGAGCAGCCTGTTTCTCTCCAAATTGAACCAAGTTGCTCTTTTGTCCTTTTATAACAAGAGAGTGAATTTTACCTGAGCGAGGGAATTTATTTTATGGGATTTCAGCCCTCAGGTTCGTCATTTGATCTTTAAAACAGGCGGTGAGAAGTTGGCGCACCTCTTGCGGGCAGCTCCAAAGAGACGCTCGTGGACAAACCCGGTCTTCTTTGCAACCAATTTCGCATTTGGTACTGAAAGTAAATTAATGCTTAAAATAATATTTGATGGGTTACACCTGGCAAGAGGGAGTTTCCGTGCAGGGCAGACGGGGAAGGGGAGGCAGACGGGGTTTGGAACAGTTTGTGCCGTTCCTGCGCCGGCTGGGGCGTTTGCTGCAGCGCAGGGTGATTGCTGCTCCTCATTTTCCACGGCTGAGCCCGTGCCATGAATTTCTGCTGGCAGGCGCTCGCCGATGTGTATTTGGATCGCAGGTGTACCTCATTCGATGTGAGAATCTTTCCAAGCCAAGACATTTGCATCTTTGTGGGAGCAAAAAGAGGTCACCTCTGGGGTACTTCATGCAGCACTTGTTAAACGGAGTCTCAAAGGCACCGTGGTGACACCCTCCAAAGCATCATTTGCCCCAGTTTTTCTGAGTAAAAACATTGCTTCGGGTTGGATTTCAGTTAAAATCAATATTGTTTTAATTAAAATGCTTCAAGAAGTGGGTTTGTTTAAAGCCAATACACACTAGTTTCCCGGAGGGTGACTTGCCTGCGCTGTGCTCCTCCCTGCCCGCGCGGGGCAGTGGGATGCCAGCTCCCTTTTATCCTGGCCAACGAGACCCTCGTGCTCGCCCCAACCCTGGTTCCCTGTGGATACGTTTGTGTGATGGGTCCCTGCGTCCCCAGCTGCGGGAGCCCCCCCATTACGCTGGGAAGGGGGAGGCAAAGCCCCTGGCACCGGGGCCGATCGCATCCAGGGGAGTTGGGATGCTAAAACCATCTTGGTCAGCAGCACGGGCAGCGGCGTGGAAGGAACCACCCTCGGCAACTTCCTCCGCAGGTGCCACCCCTTTGTATTTCAAAAGATAATAGTAATTGGGGAAAGTGCAGGCGGTCCTGAGGGAAGGTATGCCCAGGCTCCTGGCAGTGCCGAGCACAGGCGCTTCCCACATAATCTTGCAATCAACGAAGCTTGGATTTTTTTTTTACCCCCCCCATTGTAAAATGTTTGCGCAAAGAAAAAGAGCTCTTGGGACCACACCGCTGCCAGTGGCTTGTTGTGTTGGGCTTAAAAAAAAAAATCAAACAGTACAGGCAAAGAATATTATTTCCAGGAGAGCTCCAGAGCTGAAATCCCCATTTCCTGCCTTTTCATGCTTGGTTCACATTCCTTTGGGCTGCCTTTTAAGGGAGAAAGGAGCCCCTTTGCAGCTGGACCATGGCCAGGGAATCTGCCTTCGGCACAGCCGAGCCGGAGCCGGAGGAAGAGCAGCGGGCCTGCGGGATTTGGTAGTGCTCCATCTGGGTGGCAAAGGCTGGTCCCGAAATTCGGAGCTAGTGGCTCCTGCTCGCCCAGAACAATGGAGAAGCTTTTTTTTTGGTCCCCTTTGCCAGCTCCCCCAGCTGCAGCTGGAGATGACCCACCCAGTGCCGGCCGGGCTCCATGCACCGGTGCAAAGGGAGCTGCTGTTCATGAGCTGCTGCTGTAAAGGGAGATGCAGCCTGGGTTAGGTAGGCTCAGGCAGGGCTGGATCAAGGCTAATCAACCCTTTATCTCCTGATTTCTCTAAAATGGGTTTGCTTTGTCCAAGCAGAGGAGCAGTGGTTCCCAGCATTGCACCGAGCTGATCCAAAAACCCACTCAGCCACCGGGCCTGCACAGCAGGACCCCAGCACCCATGCTCAGTGCCTCCTACTCAAAAAATATTGGGAGTTTTGTATGAAAACCACTAAATAAAGAAAATATGCTGAAATGCAGAGCTTTGGGGAAGGCTGAAGTTTTCTGGATGGGGTTGAGGCGAGGGTTTTCCTCGCTTTGCTGCCTTGCACCGGGGTGTCTCCTGCACTCGTAATCAGCTCGAGCCACCACAGAACTTATGGGCCCTCAAGAAGAGAGAAACCCCAGTTGTGTTAAGACTCCACCTTCCCTCCAGTTTTAAGGGGGCTGTTTCAGCGTGGGGAATGGGAGATGGTGGCCAGTTCAGCAAGGCTGCCTTCATATGGCCCCCAAATCCCTCCCAGCCCTCCTCTTCTGCACCATTAAGTGTTCTGTGGTGGGGTTTGAGCCCCTTTTCATCTGCTGCTCCTTCCCCTCCACAATTTCTTCCCAATTTCTCCTGCAGAGAGAAATCCCCCAAACCTCTGCCAGCGGGGCTGAACCAGGGCCATTCCCCTTGTGAGAGGCAGCCGTTGGAGGGAGATCTCCTTGTCCCAGGAGATGTCGTTATCCATGGGAGACCTCGTTATCCGAGGGAGACGATGCTGCCCTTCCCACCGGAGAGCAGCTGGCCGATTCCCAGCGAGCAGGGTGGGAAATCCTGGCTAAGAAGTATGGCTGAAAGGAGCCCCTGCTCATGCAGGGGTGTCTTAGCGTCAACGGGGAGCAGATGGGAGCCGTGGCATTTGTCTCCACTTATCCAACACGTCAGCTTAGCTGCAGTACCAAAGCTGGTGTGGCCCAGCTGAGATGGCCAGGGCTGGTGCGTGGGAGGTCGGAGACAGCCTGCGTAGCCCAGCTGCTTGCCTGGCTCCTGCAGAGAGGGTTTCTGATGTGGCTTCGTTCTGGAGGAGCTGGAAATTGCTTTTCATGACAGTCATTTGTCTTTGAGCCGTTGGGTACAGCAGGCACGGTCTGCTTTCTGCTTGGCTAGCTAAAGAGATGAGTGTGTAATGGAAGAAATTATGTGCTTGTAAACGTTTTCTCAACTTCAAATTGCTCCGTTAGATCTGGGCTGCTGTCTTCTCGCTTGCTTCGTGAGCAGCACTCGGTATTTCACATGAATCGTTCTGAGTGTTGGAGTAAAGACCCCATTTGTGCAGCATCGCTTGCCCGGTGAGCTGCCCAAACGTTTCCATCTCACTCTCCTCCCATGCAGTATTTCATGGCAGACTTTTGCAGCTGAATGTATTGCATGGGGATGAAGAAAAAAATCCTTCATCTGGAGAGAAACACAATGGGTTATTTGCACTGCCTAACTTTAGGCTCCTTTCTCAGCTGCTTCTGTTGGGAAAACCGGGCTGGCAATTGGGAAGCAGCTCCTTCCAAGGGCTCTCAGGACTTTCCACCTGTTCTGTAGAGCAGCCACTTCACTCCCTCCTCGAGTGCAGCCACCAATGTAAGGTACAAATGAGATCTATTAACTGTCTAATTGAAGCTCCCAGAGGAGCCTGGGCAGAAACGCAATGTTCCCTTCCTAAGTGCCTAATAACCAGCAGGGTTGGTGCCTTCTGCTTTCAAACACTGGGTGCAAAACGTTTTCAATTAGTCCTTTTCAGTGGAAAAAAAATGGATTTATAGCTAAAAATAACCTGCCTACCTTAGAAAATCTTACTTGCTGTAATTTAAAAACCATTCAAGTTAGGTCAGCTTCCCAAGGAGGGCAGGTTGGCTGCCTTCTCCTCTTTGCAGAAAGCACTCCTCAGCTAGGCTTCATTTTCCCGAAGATTTAACGTGCCAGCTGTGAAATGAGGATAATCCTTGCTTTGGCTAGGGAATAAGCTCCTCGAGGTCAGACTGTCTGTGTAGCACCTGTGATAATGTGTGACCTGGGTCTTGACTCCAGGTTTTGCAGGACCGCAGGGGAGAAGGCTTCTTTACCTCTGCGTAACGTAGCCACCTTGATGTGGTTTTTTTTCCCACTAGGTCTCTGGAAGTTCGTTATTTCACATATGGGATCCTCTTTGGCTGCGGCAGCTCCTTCGCCTTCCAGCCCTCACTGGTCATCCTTGGTCACTACTTCAAGCGCCGCCTTGGTTTGGCCAATGGCATCGTGGCCGGCGGCAGCTGCCTCATCTCCGTGCCGCTCCCCTTCTTCCTGAAGATGGTCGGGAAGGCCATTGGGCTGGCGCATACTTTCCAAGTACTCAGTGCCTTAATGCTCATCCAGATATTCTTGTCCTTGACCTATCGGCCCATCTTGCCGCCTTCTTGTGACTCTCAACACGATGGGCAGGACAAGCTGGGCAGCCGGAGCATGCGGCAGCAGTGCTGGGCCCAGACGCGCAAATATTTCAACTTGAGGGTTTTCCGGAGAAAGACCTATCGGATTTGGGCCTTTGGGATCGCTACTGCTGTCCTGGGATATCTCGTACCTTACATGAACCTGGTAAGAGCCTTGGCTGGGACGGGAAGGGGAGGGAGGTCCCTTTGCCCAGAGTGAAAGGGCTCTTCCCTGCAAGCGAGGAGGAGGTGGGAAGGTGGAGATGGGCAGCAGGGACAGAGCCACCAAAAGCCTCGAAGCTAAGAAACTGTTACAGGCACGTCCTGCAAACAGGAATAGTGATGGGAGGAGACACCTTTTCAATGCTCCTATGTGTCCTCTGCACCAGGGTGGGCAGAGCGGTCGCTTCCCATGGCTCCCGAGGACAAGCATCGGTAGCGGGAGAGGAGGGGGCTGTTGGGTTTGGGGTGGGCGGAGGTGGTGTGTGCAGATCAGCATGGTGCGGACATGAGGGTCACACAACCAGCCCAAAAGCCACAAGCCCTCTGCAGGAAGTCTTGTCCCTTTTGGGGATATGAGAGGGATTAACTTACTGAGGATTCATGTCCTTGCATCCTTCCCTCCATCCTAGGTAAAATACGTGGAGAAGCGATTTCAGGAAACCAAAAAGGACTGGATCCTCTTGGTTTGCCTTGGAGCCATGTCAGGGCTGGGGCGCTTGGTTTCAGGCCGCATTGGCGACTGCATTCCTGGGCTGAAGAAGATTTACCTGCAGGTACGTTGTGTCCGACCCTCCACATAGCTGCTGGCTAACCACTGTGGGCCAGGGGATAGCATCGCTACGTCAGTATCGACACTCTGCTTAATAACTGTCAACCACAGATCCTTTACCGACCATCACCTAACACCCTTGTCTGCTGTCAGGGAAGAAAATTTATTGTAGAAAGGTGTACAGAGAACTTACACACTTGACCCGAGGTCTCGGTGTCAGTTCAGCAATCAAACTCTGTGGTCCCAACTCTTCCCAAACTGCTGGACACCCTCTCACCTTCTTGTGGTTTTTGAAAAACAAATTGCTGAAATCTAGCAGCTAATCTAAGGAGATAATCTAAGGAGATAATCCCTCCTAAAGCTTCTTAAAAGGTTATTCTTAAGGGCCTCTCCGAGATGAGAGCAGAGGATGGATGGCATTGCTGGGTCCAGAGGAGGGGGCAATGTCGTTGCCCTGTTCAGTGTCACCTTCATGACGCTTCGTGCTGCCCATCCCCACTCATCCTGCTCCCCAATGACATGCCCACTTCTGTCTTCCCAGGTTGCATCCTTCATGCTGTTGGGCCTCCTGTGCATGATGATCCCCCAGTGCCGAGGGTTCGAAGGCGTCATTGTCATCTGCCTCTTCCTCGGCCTTTGCGATGGCTTCTTCACCACCATCATGGCCCCCATCGCCTTCGAGCTGGTGGGGCCCATGCAGGCATCCCAGGCCATAGGGTACCTCATGGGGCTGATGGCTGTGCCCATGACCGCGGGTACACCGATAGCAGGTTGGTAGTGCCATGGTGCCGGACCTGGACCCAGCTCCTGGGGGGGAGCAGATGCTTGTAGCGGCTTTCACCCGTGGTGATATTTAGGTGTGAGACCAGACATACGATTTTGAATTTTCTGGCTTATCGTGTCGCATGGGGGTTGAGGTACGGGTGTAGCATCACTCCACGCTATGTCCTGTAGCATCTCAGGGCCTTTCTCCGGGCTGATGAAAGGTAACCAGCAGAGGAACGGTGAGAGCGACCCAAGATTTCATTAACTGATTTCTGTTTGAAGTTGAGCTAAAAATTGGCAGATATTAGGTTTCTAATAAGTCCTTTTAGATATCTGGGGACTGATTGCTAATCAATCAATAAAGTTCAGCCCCTGGATTGCTGAATCAAAGTTAAAGATGGAGACACCTGAGCCTCTGGCTTCCCAAGGCTTGGGTATATGCACAGTAATAACCACAACGTCCTTAACAGCGAGCACTTTGCCAAAGCTGGCCCTTGAACAGCGGAACGTCTGCATCAGCAATCGCTAAGCTAAAGCTGTATAAGCACCTCTGATCTTTCTGCTTCTGGCAGCAACATTCAGTTTAATGCCCTCCTGAAGGAGCACAAGGGTTGCAGACACCATTAGGGTGCTGCTGCAGGCCCCCCTGCATCGGGCTGGCCGGGCACAGGGCTGGGTGAAGGGGCTCGTTTCGTGGATGTAATCCCCAGGCAAGTGTCTACGCAGGAGAAAACCCAGAGGGATTTTCCAGTGCCAATAAACGGCAATGCATTTTTCTCCAAGGATGCCTGGCTGTGTCAGAACTTGCTGAACTAACAAGTGCAGAACCTCATTCATTTTTAAGGGATAGGTTATTGTGTGTAACTGGCAGCATGTATTTTTCAGCTGACATCCCCAGGTAGGTAAAATATCCGTAAGCAAAGCAGGGCTTCCAGATGGAGGCAATCTGCAGAGGCACGGCCCCTGCCTGCTTTCCTGTTACCTCCTGGCCAGCAAGGTGCTAGGAAGAGCCACCTGAAATGTTTGGTTGTTTAACCCTGTCTCAGCTTGTGGTTGGGATTGTTTGGGATGTGTCTGATTGTGTCCTGTTCTGGTTAAATAGGAAGGATGGCTGAGGCTTTTCTTCTTGGCTTCCTTGCTACACAATGTTGGCTGCGCACATCCTTTAAGCCAGGGCATAAAAACTCCAAGGAATGCAATGGAAAAAAAGATTGTTTTAAAAACCAAAATCTCGTGGTTGAAGCAAGCTGTAGCTCTCACTCGAGGGAGGAGACGAGTCGGTCATTAGACTGACGTGGCTATAACCACCGTTGTTCTTCTCTTTCAGGATACCTCAATGATTATTTTGAGAATTACGACGCGGCCTTTTATTTTGCTGGAGTCCCTCCCATCATCGGCGCCTTGGTGCTCTCCGTCGTCCCGCTGGTCCATCAGAGGATGCTGAAGAAGCAGCGCCTGGATCCCGGCAAAGACAAGATGCTGGTCTCGGAGGCGGTGGTGAACGGGGAGCTGCTGCCGGGCTGTCCTGCCTCCGAAGCACACATGTAACGCCTCCGCTCACCGACACTCACTGTCGCCACCAGCAGCCTCTCCAGAGCCCAAGCACAGGCCCTTTTCTAGACGGACCATGATTCTCAATGATCGCAGATGCACTATGTTTGTAAAGGAAAAAAAACACAAAAAGTTCTTCTAGTTAAAGGCTTTTAACTAGCAGAAACGCTCTTTTTCGGGACAGTTTTGATTTCAAAGCCGCCCTTTTTTTTTTCCTCTAACCATTTTTCTAAGGAGGACTCTCACCAGGATTCAAACTTGATCGATCTCCCGCTCCTCTCCCCAGTTTTCTGTACGTCACGACAGAGGTTTACAGCTAATAAATGCCTTTTTAAAGCAGGCCACAGATGGAGCTTGTTGAACCTTGCGGCTGTCCATCCTTCTCCTCCAGTGTCACTCGGGTGTCACGTCCAAGCAGGACACCCCCTCCCCGTCCAGTTCTGGAGCCAGCAGATCTGAAGGAGGAAACGCTGCTTTAGTCTGACGCACAAACCAAATAAATGGTCGGCGAGTCCCGCTTTAATCTTCTTCTCTCCTTTTCCACTGCTCTCCCACGCACCCGGGGAGCTGCAGCTGGGACGATGGGGAGCTCGGCCAGCTCCGGTCCTGCCGCCCTCATCGAACGGAGCCACGCGGGAGCACCCCCTTCCTGCAAAATATGCCTTAAAACCGCATGGACAAGACCAGCAGGTCCCTCGGCCACTCCGTTTTCTCACCCAGCGACTAATGATTGGGCTTTTGAGGTGCAAAAGAGAGGGGCAGCTCCCAGCGCAGCCCATGGCGGCTGGCTCTGCAAGGCAAAAACCATGGGCAAGCCGCTGAGACGGGCACTTCGGAGGCGTCAAGGCACGCCGGGTCGGGACAGAGCCCCGTGTGTCATGGGTTCGCTCCGTGCCGGGAGGTGGCTTCCCTGCGGCCAGGGATGCGGGGATGCAGCCGGCTCGGGGCACAGGGTCCCACCGCTCTTTTTGGGGGCCGGTCGTGTATTATGCAGCAATAACCATGAATCAGTATTGGCAGGGGAAGCCTGGTGTTTCCAAAACCTGGTGTTTAAAAACCCGGCAGCGTTTAACTTGTAGCCTGTGCGTTGCCGTGCGGAGCCGGTGCAGGTCAGTGCCGTCCCCAGGGGGAGAGGGAGAGAGCTCAAGAAAATCACACAGCCCATGGGTACGAAGGCAGAGCTCAGCCTTGTGTAGAAATTCGTCATCTCCAGGCGTCACTAACGAGGGTGGCATGGTGCAAGGGAAGGCCTCCTGCCCCGGCGGGTCCCCGTGCAAATGAGGTGCCGGCTGGAACCGGGGTACCTTTTCCTGGGAACAATAACCCAGGAGAGAGCAAGAAACAAAGCTCGCATTTATCCTGGCTGCAAAACCATACTTCATCGGATTTTCATTTTATATGCCTGTCATTAAAAACATGAGAAGCCTAAAGAGGGACGTGTGCCATGGGAATCATCCCTTGGTCCCTGGGCGAGTGTGAGGGTTTGTAACACCAAGACAAATCTTTGCTGTGGAAACTTGGGTTCAGTGGAGGCCCCCTCCCGCGGGCAGCGGCGGGACCTTTGTATATAGGCTCAGGATCCTGCATGCCCCTCTGGCCCTGTTTTTAATCCGTGTTGGCTAATGCGTTATGTGGTCTTGTGGCCCTTCTGTCCCCGTACGAGCTGAAAAATTAACTGGTGTGTTGTGACTTATCTGTTTATGACTATAAAATGAGATGTCCGGTTTTGTCTCTTTCTTCGATACGCTTTTCTATGACTGTTATTAGCCTTCATGGCCCGTATTGCATCATCTGCTACGGCCCTGCTGACCCATGGCTTGCTTTAGGAAGCCACAGGAGGCAGCAGGAGCTGCATCGGGAGGCAGGGCATGCATACAGCCGGGCATCGGGGAGCCAAACCACGGTGCCCTTGCTCTGGCACCCAGGCTTAGCCTAGGGCAGGGCACTAAAGTGATGCTTTTCAGGCCAGAGTGTTGG
This sequence comes from Nipponia nippon, assembly GCF_047370975.1. Classification (NCBI taxonomy): domain Eukaryota; kingdom Metazoa; phylum Chordata; class Aves; order Pelecaniformes; family Threskiornithidae; genus Nipponia; species Nipponia nippon. Next base: position 2,742,437 of record NW_028262313.1, read on the forward strand.
CAGTGGGGCATCTTCAAAGCCATCTGACAGTGGAAGGAAAGAAATACGTTGCATCGTAACTCCTTTTGTGAGTTTTGGGGCTTTTATTCACATCGGAGTTTGATGAAGGTCTTTAAATCATATTTTTGACCTTAATGTCCCCCAAAGGAGAGTTTATGAGGGATTTAAATTCAAGAAGTAGCTTCTACAGACCAAGGAGAGGATGAGCAGAGCTGCCTCAAACCCACATCTGGCCTGAGCGAGTGGCTGCACGGCAGAGCCCACCGATGACTGCACCCAGCTTTGTATGAGACTTCATGGCAGTAAAACATCTCTGGCCAGTAAGGCGACTTATGGTTCAAATCCCAAATTTCTACAGATTTCCACTTGCCTTAAATGCTCCGCCTGCCTGCGAAGGTCTTTGTCCCGGGAGGAGCCTGCATTCGGTGCGATGGGTGCTTAATGCCGCAGCGGCATCGGACCAGCTCTGTGTCAGCCAGGAGCCAGGTTTCTTTCCAGGAGGGATGGTGGTACCCACATTCATCCCCCCTGAATTTTGGTCTTTACCTACAGCTCTTACTATCTACCCTCTAGGAGATTTTGAGTGATGAGATGCGTTCATGGACCACCCACGTTTGGTCGAAAGACTCCACCCCTCATCCTATCCCGGACCAATATCTGGTACCAGCCTCCCACACCCACCCTCAGCATCTTTGTCTGATCGAGATCCTGTCCTTGGTCAAGACGAGGGCCAATTCTGCAGCGGGGAAGGCACGTTTGGGCAACAGCACTGAAAGGTTCGCCTCGTCTGCAAACATGGGTGGGAAGGGCAAAGGTTGGAGTAGTCTGTCAACAGAAAGGGGAGTATTTGGGGGTTTGTTTATCAGCTAAATGCTGCTGTTTGTCCCTTCAGCGTCAGGCAGCTTGCAGGTATTTTTGCAGACTCATGGCATGGGAGAGGTGGGATTGTAGCGATCTGAGCATCTATAAACAGGGAAAAACTGCATTGGTCTCCAAAACATCCTTTTAGCCTGTTGTAGGCTGGTGCTGTGACGCCAAATAGATCCCTACCTGTTGCGAAAAGCTTCATCCTCAAAGCCCTCCTGTTTCTTCCCATCAGGATCCGCTTGTCCTGGCCCAGCGCACCCGTGTCCTCCTCTGGGCAGGCGAGGGCTGAACAGGAGACAGCGTCCACAGCGAAAACTACCTTTTGCTCAGTTTCTAATTAAAAAAAAAAAAAACAACCTCCAAACTTCTCCCTCCCCTGCGAGTGCCAGGCTGTGATTCCTGCCCCGCTCTCTTGCTCCGGGAGGGGAAGGTGGAGGCCAGCACCGCGGGCTCGGCTATTTGTGGGAGCCAGCAAGGGCATGGGAGCGGGGTCAGGTCCCGCGGGGATGGGAAGGGGTGGAAGGGAGCGGGAAGGGAGCAGCTTCGCTCCGTGCCCGGGGTGTTTGCAGAGCTGCAGGCGCGCGTAGCCTTATGTAAGTGTACAGCAAGCACGGGACGTGTCCCAGCAGCACCCTGCTCGGGGCTTGGCTGGGGCTGCCTTTCTAAATCTTTAGCTTGAGGGTGTTCAAAAACAAGTTGCTGTCTTTTCTTCTTTTTTTTCATTTTGTTTTGTTTTGTTTTGTTTTTTTGCTGCTACAGAGTGAGGTGCCGGGTTTAATCCTCTCGCTCTGGCTGAGGGATGGAGCGGGACAGCCGAGCGGGAAGGGCTTGGGGGGTGGATGTGTTTTCAGCCTTTCAGGGCTGCCCCGGTGATGGGAAGGCTGGCAGGGCCACGGCTGCGGGAGCAGTCCGGAAAGTGCCATGATTCATGGCTTAGAGCTTTTTCGAGCTGTGAAACAAAGCTGGAACCATCTGCGGGAGCTGCTTCATTGCAGCGTGCCCTGCCCCGAGCTCCTGCAGCCAGGGAAATACATGTTTCTAAGTCACATAGCTTAAATTTAATGAATTCTGGCTACTCATTGGTTGGGGTTGAGGTTTCCTAACATTTCGCTGCTGTGGGAGCTGTGGGAAGGCCACATCCTAATTGCCATCAAAGCTTGAGGGCTTTCGCAGGTCTGCTGCGGTACCGTGGGGTTTGGGGACCCCCAGTTTCAAGCCGTTTTGGCTCTGCCTCCCACCATCGTGGTGGTTTGGGGCTGCCAGTTTGGCCACGCTGGCAGTCGAGGAGCTTCCTAACCCTCCGGGCTGAGCTGCCTGGTCCAGAGGAGCTGGGAGAGGGAGGTGGCCAGCAGCTGGGCAAGGACATTCCTGCCCTTCCGTGCGTGACAGTGCCACAGAAGCATTTTGCACGGTGATAGAGGGTCTCTTTTGGTGTTGGTACGCTGGTGCTAAGAGCGATCTGCTCTGGGCAGTCTGATTTGGTGCTGAGGATCTCATCTACGCTTGCTCAGATCACTCCGGTTCAGCACCTCGGGAGGCTTAGGGTGGATTTTAACCCTGGCTGACGTCTGCATCTATATGCGGCCATACAGTCCTCAGAGTAACAACCTGCATAAAGGTGAACTTGGACCAAATCCTCTGGACGCAGAGGGGGACAGATCCAGCCGAGACCCTTGCTGTCCCTCCATTCTTCACTGCAAACCATTACCCAGCTTTCATGTACCCAACAGAGTTTTGTTTGGGGGTTACCTTGGTTATTTTAGCTTCAATAATTTTCATGCTGGCAGAGTTTGCCTTTCCTTATCCAGCTGGAAGCAGAAAACTGGAATGACTTTGAAAGCCCCGGCTCCTTTGCCAAGGCAAGCGGGGCAGTACCTTCCCACCGCCGGAGCCGCTGCCTTTCTGCCACCAAAACCCGCACTCGGGCAGCTCTTTTGGGCACTTCTGTTTAAATCTCAGCCGCTCTTTTAACCTTTGGGGAGAATGATGTGCTTGACAAGTGCTCCTCAAATACTCCTCCGACATCCTCTGCGGAACGCCGGGCGGGGACGGAGCTGGCACCGGAGAGGAGCTCTGCCGGCAAGCAACAAACCAAAATAAAGCCGTTTCCTTTCTTTCCGAGAGCCGTTGGAAGGAAAGCAGATGTGGGGATGGATGGAGCTGCCATCCCCATGCACCTCAGAGTGGGCTTTGCGGCTGAGCCCCGGGGGCGGCTGCAGAGGTGACCCTGCCCGTGGCCAGGGGCGAGCGTGGCTTCAGGCGCTTTATCAGCTTGGCACGGCGAGGTTGTTGCTGGGCTTTGGCAGGCTCATCCCGTTTTGTTGTTTTATTTTTGCAAATACTGCAATGCCCTTAGTGCTCCCACCAAGGACGGACGCTGGGAGTGCCCCCACGTCTCCTCTTCCCACCACAGCCATGGCGGCAAACCACCGGCACCGCCGATGGCGGGGATTGGGTCCCCGCTCCTGGCAGAGGCGAGGCAGGAGAGGAACGACACAGTCCCTTCCGTTTTCTGCAAAACACGGCTTTGGAAGGAGGTTTCGTACCTCCAAAGTTTCTCCTCTTTGTAACATACTTCCCAACGCTCACCCTACATCCACCTCCGACTGTCAAGGCAAGCGTAGCTCTTAACCATAGCGTTAGAGGCAAGACTTAGTGTCTATTTTACTAAGGAATGAAGCTTTCTTTTTTTTTTTTTTTACATTTTTAATCGTGGCGTGTAAGACAAGTTGTTTACTGGAGCAGGTTTTTGCATAGTGTTGATGCTCCGCTTCTGGTCAGTGCCAGCCAGATTGCCTGAATGCAGTTGGGTTTTTGGCTGCCGAGTGCGTTCAATCCAATCGTTTCGGGAAAGGACACGACTTCTCGAGGCCTGAACTTTCCCAGCATATCCTGTTTCAGCTATTTGAACCCATTAAAGCAAGAGACGGGACTTCTTTGGGGAGGCTGATTAGGCAATTAGGAAATTACCCTGCTCTCCCTCCCCTGCCCTGAAATCCAGCAGGATGAAACCAAATATTTGCTTTCGGATGGGTGGATTTTGGAACCAATTCCACATAAGAGCACTGGGGCGGAGGTCTGAATTTTGGCCATTTTGGGTAAGTCATGAGACGGCTTGTTTTTAAAGCAGGACCTCCAAGCTGCCATCGCCCCCCGTTCGTGGATCCCGGTGCCGTGCCTTTCTCCAGCCCTGCTGCTGTCCGGGGCCCTCGCGGTCGGCGTTAGCGCCAGCCAGGAAAAAACCCTGCCCATGGATTTTCAGGGAGGGTTATATTGCTTTGCCCTGCCGATGTGCTGGTAATGCTCACCCTCGCCGTGTCTGTACCCACTGGAAAGACTCAGTAAAAGGCTGCAAACACCGTCGGTAGCTTTGCAACCCCTTTTTTTTCCCCAAACGAGGTCCTGCGAGGTGCCCGGGGCTGCTGGGCACCCTGGGCAGGCCTGAAAGCAGCCGCTTAATTCAGTGCAGAAGTCAGACCCTGAAGTCTAAAATTATTCCTTTTTTTTTGACATCTGCTCCTTGTAAGCGATTTATATTCCCTTAAAATTTTGTATCTGGAAGTAAAGTATTTGAATGTGTGTCTTAAAATATGACTATCCTTTCAAAATGTGAATTTCTGATTGTTGGTATACAAAAAAAAAACCACCCTACCCCATATTAGCACATTTTTGTAATTAATGTTTTATGAATGTTGTTTAAAAGAATTGTGTAGAATAAAACCACTTCAAAAAGAAAAGGGGTCTGTGCCTGAGTCTCGCCAGGTTTCCTCGCCCCGTGGCCGGTGGTGGGCACTGGTCCCCCAGCAGCTTTCCCGGCTGCTGCCGACCCTCTGCCCGCCGCCTGCCCAGGGTGTCAAAAGCAAAGGGGCTTGGAGAGGTGGCGGTTTCACACGGGAATTATTTTTAGCAAGTCTTTCATACGCCTTGAGTCGAGGCTGTGCCGAGGTCCTGGTACCTAACGGGGAGAAGAGGTTCCTGATGCGACGCAGAAGGGTGAAAGCTGGAGGTGGTGTGGGCGGGTGGAGGACGGTCCTTGTCCCACCCGAGGCATCGAAAACTAAAAATAATAAAGAAAGAAATCCCTGAGAGCATCTGGGTGCCCAAAGTGGTGTCAGTGCTTGGGTGAGCCCCCAGTGACATGGATGGGTTTCCCCTCCGCTCCCCTGGGCACAGCTTTGGGTCTGGTTTTTCTGAACGGCGTCTTTGGGGGGCTGCAGCTCGTTGGTGTCTCCGCTCCCCGGGGGCTGTTGCACAGGGACAGCACCAGGGCTTTTTTTTAGTTGTTAATAGTAGTAGTATTTCTTCCTTTTGGCAGCGGTTCAGGGGCACGGTGAGGCCTTCCGTGTCTTAGCGCTGGTGATGGGAGAGCTAATCTTTTTTGTCAATAAGAGCAGTTATGGGAGGGTTGAGGACGGGAAAGACCAGGGATGATTATTCATAAGTGAGGTTACCATGGCTGTGAGATACCGAAAACAAGGCTTTTATCAAGGGCTTTATATTAATAATTCGTTTATGCTAGGTGCTTTAATTGACGTTAGACGAAAGCTGACGTATGCATTAGTTTTACATAGCCCAGGCCTCTTTTTTTTTTTTTAATGTGCATCTCAACCGTTTTTCAAGTTGGGGATATTTACTGCGAACAGTATTTAAAAAAAAAAACCCACCACCAGGAGATAAGAGATGTTAAACAGAGATTCAAAGGGAATAGGACTACAGCAACGAGCTCCTCCGGAGGACTTTGTGCCGTGGATGGAGGGACAGAGCAAGGAGAGGTAACGCTGCACCCCGTTCCTGGGAGCAGAAAGCACCGTGCGAACCCGTGGAGCTTCATTTACAGGTATCAAAAGCAGCAACGCTAGCCTAATATTGAAGCAACCTTCTTGGGATGGCTGTAAATTGGGGGGGGGGACTTGGGGTGTGTGATAAAAGCGGGCTGCACGCCCAGAGAGGCAATGGGGGGGGAACCCCTGCCCGGCTGCTCCCAGCCCCCCAGGAGCAGCAGCTCATCACAGCCCAGCTCCATAAGCACCATATAAATAAATATATATACACATACATCTCTCTCTCTCTCTCTCTCTCCGTAGGTGTGTGTGTGCGTGTGCTGGCTGAGCCCGGGGCACGGAGCCTCCCCTGCTCTGCCAGGCTGCTGGATCCAGCCCGCATCCAGGGAAAGTTGAAAAAGTGGGGAAAAAAGTATTAAAGTATTTTGGAGCAGAGCAAAACCCTGAGTTTTTCAATAGAAAGGCTGCAAACTAGAAAAGACCAAACCAAACAGCAGCAGCAACAACAAAAAGGATGTTTTCATTACTATAACACAATAGTTAAGTATATATCTATTCATACATTAAAATTGAAATATCATGGATTAAACCAAGCTGATTATATATAATAGTTTACGTTTGCACTTACAAAATGCCAAATTTACATGTATGTTTTATGTGTTAAATATGACCCACGCGTCAATGTTTTATATTAGTTTAATAGTTATAAATTACATATGTTTTAAATATACATATGTGAATGGCATATACGATACCTATAGTTACATTGAGTTGGTTTTTGAATTGAAATGTCTGTATACACGCACATATCCACGTACGCGGTGCCGCTGGGTGAGGCTGACCGCCTGCAAGCGGTTAACGGGCGTTTGGAGGCCGCGGCGTGCTGTGCCCAGCCGCTCCTCTGCTCCTCTCCCCACGGGCTCCGGGCTGGGCTTGTTTTCTTTCATTGTCTTCTTCTCCATCTGTTTTCTTTCTGCAGGACTGAAATATTATAATCTTTCAAAAAAAACCAAAAAAGCACCAAAGGAAAAATAGCCCATCTGCAAGTGCCTTTGAAGGACTTGAAGGATGCACCAAGTGGCAGAAGCTCTTTTTTGTTGTTGTTTTTAATCATCTCTGCCTGTAAACGCAAATCTTTCCTAGAGCTGTTGCTTTGCTGCCGTTATTTAAAGCACGGATTTGGAAGAGGTCCCTTCGCAGGGCTGTTCAGCCGCACCCAGGCTCCGCAGGGCTGCCGGGGCCGTTGCCGGGGGTCCCCTGCCCCGAGAGGGGGGTGCCCAGCGCCCCTGCCCGCGTACCGGGGTGCGTCACCCGGGGGAGAGGAGAACGCGCGGGGGGGTGAGCGATGGGGCGGGCTTGGGATGAGCTCGCTTTTCTTCGGGTTGGGTTTTAGGGGCTGTTTTAAATGCAATATGGGAAACCGCTTAATACTGGCAGCAGGGCAAAGCGAAGGAGGAAAATACACATATATGCTTAGATCTAAGGCAAACACAGCGCAGGGGAGGGGGAAAAAGAGAGCAAGAGGGAGGGGAGCACCCAGGCTCCCTGTGGTCCCGGCAGTGGGGGTCCGCTGACACCAAAGCTGGCGCTGAGCAGGCAGCACCCTGCGGCGGGAGGCTGCCCGAGCCCACCCCGCCGGTGCGGGAACAGAGAAACACCTTGGGCTGCAAGAAGCGCTGATTGCTTTTGGACCCGTTCGCTTGTGCGTGCTTTATCCTGGCCGAGGCTTCGGGGTATGCTTTTTTATCTTATTTTTTGGCACAAGAGCTGCACTAAACAAGTCTCTCCCGATCACCCACAGCCCCGCTCGATCCCACGTTGGAAACACAAGCAGCGTTCGGGGGCTTTTTCGGCACGGTTGTGTAAACAGCCCCTCCCGCGGCTGCGGGCTGGGGCGCGAGTGGGGCCCCATGTGTGTCCCCCACCATCCTCGCAGGCTCCTGGCATGCACCTCTTCTGCCCAGGATCGGGATTTTTGTGGTTATAAATCTGTTGTGATCTCATCTGGAGCATTGCTCCGGCCGGGCCAGCCCCAGCATACATGCCCAACGCCACATCATCCCCAGCAGCGCCTGCTGCCCTCCCGCTCAGTCCCAAAGGGTCCCGGACCGCGGTCCCCAGGTCTCTTCTTCTGGACCTGCTCTGCATCCTCGCAGCCAGACCCCGAGGATCCCCATGGTTTTGCTCCCACCCGTATTCTTCTTCCAGCTGTGTTGATGTTTTTACCAGTCCCACTCAGCCAAGCACAGTTCAAAAGCCTTTTATTTTTTTACCCTTCCTTAGTTTTCAATCAGTTTAATTCACCTTCTCTTTCCTTCATCTCTCCATCCCTTTCCATCATTTCCCGCCCCCCTTTCCCTCCTGGCCTCGCCACGCGTGCAGGGAAGATGGACCAGGGGAGATGGACGAGCAGCACTGCCCCAACGCCAGCCGACAGCAATCAGCTTCCAGGGCATCACCCAGCCTCCTCGCCCCAACAAGTATTTCAGTTTACTTAGATCCATCTTTATAAATTAAAGCAAGATCATCCCAAAGGTGCCAGCAGCAAAGGCTGGGTCATTTCCAAGTTTATTTAGGATTTATTTAGTTTATTGAGAAGTCAGCAGTACCTACAGAGATGAAACTATTTCTTCCACTGCGTATTTTCCTGCCTTTCACCTGCCTGGCGCCGCGTTCCCCTCGGCCGGCAGCGAGCGATGCTCAGGCAGGCACGCAGCGGTCCCACCTCTGTTCGCGCCTCGGCATAGATCCCTGCTGTGGGGGTCAGGAGATGAACCCGGTGGGCTCCTGAAATAGCTTCGTTTCAAGAGCTTGCACACCCATAACACCCTCCCGCATCAGCAAAAGCCTGCGGGCAAGGTCCGGCTTTGCAGACGCAGGGCAAACCATGGGGTTTCGGTCTGGGGCGGTGTCGCCAAGGCCATTTCACTGCTGTGAAAGGAAAGACTAGAGTGGGTATTAAAGCCAAGAAAGCAAGGCAGGCACCTTTTGCTGCATGGCGTTTCATACAGGACCCATCACAACAAGCAAAGTCGCTGCTCCAAAGCAAAAAACCACTGGCCTCAAACTTTCGGCCTGGAGAACTCACATTCTGCAAATCCATTCTGAGAAATCAAACCAGTGCAAAAAAAAAAAAAAAATCTGTGCTGGCAGCCAGGAGCCCGGCTGGCTCCCCTCCCAGCGCTGCACAGGGCATCGCTCTGCCGGCTGCCGGAGCCGCGGGGAACCTGCCGCAGCCCCCGTCCGGCTCCTGCCGCCCGAATCCCACGAGGATGCCGCCTCGTACGCTTTTTTCCTTGAAAACCCAGGACTCTGATGGGGTAGGGTGCCAAAACTCAAGAAACCCTCAGCAAATATGGGTTGCCTCCTATTTTATGAAGTAATCATTGTTGAGGGGACTTGACGCCTGGATTTTCACATGCTCGGCTTAACAGGGGATTTATTCAGGGGAACAGTTGGAGCATGCAGCATCAGCATCTCATTAGCATCAGAGACAATGCCCCTCCAGTTTAAGACTAAAAAGTGGGTTTAGTTTTCCCTATATAACTTTATTGTAAGGGTTTAGGGAGTCACGACAGAGCTGAGTTTAGATTCGTTATATTAAAAGCCCTCAAACAGGTTCAATATCACACTTGAAACAGCTGGGAAGGGCAAGCGAGAGAGCAGCCAGCCTTCGCTTTTCTCCCCACCTCTCTGTTTCCAAACACTCGACCCCACCGAGGAGCGGTCAGAAGAGCCCTTTTGAGGGTGAGAAGCCCCCGAATGCATGGTTGTTCCTGTACCCCCATCGCTCGGGGACGGCCAGGTTTGCCAAACACAACCGTTCTCCTCCCACCCGGCAGCAGGACCAGCGAAGCGGCCAAACACATTCCCCTGCGAAGGTCTGGATCTGCCAGGGAAATATACCCTGAAGGGAGGAGTAGGACGATGGAAAAGGTTACAGGGTTTAAGCACCGACAGGAGGAACGAGGTTATATAAAGTTTTACAGGCCAGAACAAAGACCTCAAATGTATTAAAGAAAACAAACACAGGGATGAAGTCAGCCACACACATGCTCCACAGCTGGTTCGGACTCTTTAAGCAATTTGGGGATTGATTGACAGTTTTTAAGGAACAAATACAGGGCTACCCAAACCGAAGGACTTCCGACAGGGAGACGCGGGGCTGGAGCCAGTGACCTGGCAAAGAGCTCCTGGTGCAGAAAGCCTGGGAACCACTTGGTGAATGAAGTCACCGAAATAAAAGTTAACGCCTATGTTAAAGACTCAATTTTAGATCGAACTGTACACTCGCAGAGCAAGACAGACCACGGAGCTCGAGACGAAGCATGTGGGAATGGGGAAAAAAACCCCAACCTTATCCAAGAGCTCTCCCCACGGAGGGTGAAGCTGGAGCAGAATCCCGACACAGCGCATCCCTGGAGAAGCCCAGGACTTTCCTCCTTACCGAACCAGAGCATCGCTCCCAGTGCTGTCAAGCACCAGCCCAGCTGTGGTACCGCTGCCCACGTCCCTGGCACCCAACACCCTGGGTGTTTCCAAGCTACGCGTCGCCTTTCTACCCCGTCTTGCGTTTCGATGCCGGCACGCTCCTCTCGGGGAGCGGCTCCCGCTTCCTACTCGAGGTGAGGGAAGCGCCGATAATAAAGATAGCTTCCCACGCCCTAAAAAACTTCCTTTCCACTCAAGTAAGCATTTGCACGTACATCAGCTACTAATTTTAGGACAAAGCTTTGAGCCATATGCGAGAGCTTCTCATGAAAGCTGCTGAACGCTGCAAAGCGTATTTCTAGGGAGACTCGGCCCTGACGGCCCCGACCGCCGGGCCCTGGTCCCGACGGGCACCCGTAAAAGTCACAGCTACGACTTGAAAGACAGCTTGCAGACACTGCTTTGGCATCCCACGTTATCCACGGACAGGTTTACAGAAGTCTGGGACATAGTGAGATTTATTGCTTCAGTTTTATATCCTAAGGAGCAATAAATTCTTCCGAGAAGTTAACTCTATACCATTCCGGCTCTTTCCTTTCTGCCCAGCCTCAAGGGAAAAGGCGTACGGAGGAAATAAATTCCTGCCACATCCACCATCATTTACTCCAGCGCATTCCCACCGTAAGAAGCAGAAACCCAAGGAGTGATGATCAAGCACAAAATGAACACTTCATGCAGTTTATTGAGTCTATTTAAATTTGCATTATGACATCTTACATAGGGAACAAACTCCTCCTAAATGTTAGCTATCAAATCTGGTCAAACTGTTGTCCAATGACCTCAGAGTACCATTTTGTATTAAACAAGTCCAGTATAAACAGATGTAAAGCACTGTACAAAAAAAAAAAAAAAAAAAAAGAAAACTGTTACATTCTTGGTTGTATTCAGGGCTTCCCAACCAACAGCCTTACTAGCAGACAGTGAAATTCAGGAAGGGGTCTGGGGTATTTTAGCTCAAGGTAACAAAAGCAGATAAAACAATCCAAACGAATTCAATGGCGTGTTTCCCCCTAAGAAAAAGAAGAAAAAAACCAGAGATACCTCATATCAAAAAGAGGTTGGGAAGCCCTGGTATAACAGAGGCAATCTTCTTTTCTTTTTAACACAACACAACTTGCATGTACTTTGGGTAAGTTACCGTTGGTTCTGTCTCTCCACCCTCCTTCTTCCCTCCCTAGTCAAGGACAAACAACCAAAAAGCCTGGTGTACGTAAAGGTTGGAAATATTTCTGCATTTGTTATAAATTCCCTTAACGTGGCTCCAAGCCAACGCTCACCCGCAGCACCTCCTCCTGGGAGAAGGCAGAGGAGCAGGCAGACCCTTCCGGAACGGCTCTGTTCCTCATCAGCTCCGCGCTTGCTTACATACCCTTACTCAAGCAACGCCAGCGAAGCGAGGATGACCGGTGAGAAAACCGAGACATCAGCACGCCACACGAAGGGACGCATTCACGAAAAGGACCCCAAACCGAGGCTGCGGCTAAGCCGAGGGGATGGAGCTTTGTATTGCAGCGTGACGGTGAAGATCAGACGAGGAGATTCAGAAAACCTGGAAGTCAGAGCGCCGTGGCCAACCTTAACTGCCCTTCCTTTCTCATCTTCACGTTAGACCCTCGTTATTCTGAGACCACTGGGAACCTCCTCTTTGTGTAGGCAACCATTTCACGATAAAGATGCACTGCACACATACCAGGGAAAGTCCTTTGGACTCTCCGCATTTGCATAATCCAGACAAGTGATGGGAAGCTGGAATGACAGTCGTTATGGCCCCTTGTGCCAACTTTGGTGGGAAATCCTCGACACAACGGGCAAATTATGGCTCCATCAAAGCCGGTAAGATATCGTCCGTGCAGCTGCTGCGCCTGCACATCCAGGCTTCTTACAAAACGTCTGCAAACTTTTATTGAGTAATTTCTATGCATGCAGTACCTACACTAACCAAATCATTTTTAAAACAAGTCAATTAACTGCCTGCAAGTTCTTTGCAAAAAACCCAACTTGTTCGAAGAAATAAAAAAGTGCACGTGAAAAGGAAATCTAACAACCCCCGGGAATAAGTCTTCAGTCTTTTAATGGATAAAGCCCCAATTAAAAAAAAGAAAGTAAGCACCCACAACTCTGTATCGGTTCATAGTTCGGGTTAAACTATCAAACGCACTCTTAGATAAAAAATACTGTGCGTTCGTCTAGGTTTGGCCTTGTGACTGCTTTAATTGCTGCGTATGGAAGTCCTGTGGATACAGGTCTGTCCTGTCAGAAAGGAATTACGCTTACGCACCAGACAGATATTCACAGCAGGAGCTCGGGTGGTTTGCAGTTTGAAAAAAACCACCTCCTTCAAAAATAAAATAAAACAACAGCCTTCGATGCAAAAGAAACCACGCTGCTCCGAGGACGGAGACGGAGTCACCCCGGCTTCGGAGGGAGGGCGAGAGGCTCCCACAGGGTGGCACTGCGAGCCAGGCGGCCGGGCTGGCCCTGCCCCTGCAGACTGGCCCTCCATAGCCAGGCCTTTGGAAACGACCAAACCAGCCAGCGTAACCCTGCGCGGGGCTACGAGCACGAGAGAAGTGCCTGTAGCCCTCCCGTAATACCAAGAAAGCGTAAACTGAGGGAAGCGGTAAGCACAAACGCTCAATACCAGAATGATTCGTAACCTGTCAATTAGGCTAACTGCCAACCTCGTTCAATTAGAGTCCTCCATATTTTGTTAGCAACTGAAGCGTTAATGTTGGCTTTTTCTAACTCCAATCCGACTTTCAAAGAATAGAAATTGGATTACCACAGGCGCTGACAGATGACTCAGCTACGTAAAGAGCTCTTTGCTGTATCAGCAATTTAATTTCCGCCAACTCCTCCAGACGTCAGGGAAGGAACCCCCGGCGCCCTTAGCACGCTCAGCGTTGGAAAAGGCATACGAAACACTGAGAACATTCAAGGTTTCCTGCACTGAGGTTAAATTATTTGTTCTTGGTACCATCTGGGAAACCTCCAACATTTTATTAGTTGCTATTGTTACAGAAAGATAAAATGTTAAGGCATGCCACTATTAAGCTATAACAAAACTGTAAAGTTGATTCTACCAACGTGAACAGTTACTGGAAACTCAGAACACTAAAAAGAAAGCTCTGTTGAATGACACGTATCACAGCCGTGCTTCACATTCATTAGCACTAGCGGGCTCCTTTCTTTCTGGTCACCAGCCTTAGTCCTCAGAGATGTACATCAGACCGTCAAAATCTAACGTGGTATTCACATAGAGAGGGGTTTTTCCTTCTAATTCTACGCTCCAGTAAGTCAGTACAGCTACTGGAAACTGCAACGGATAGCATGGATTTGCTATGTCAATGCTACTGGAAGAAATTCAGAAGTGTTATTTTGTTGAGGAAATTTTGGCATAGAGTCTCCAGCACCTGAACTTAATAGCTAACTTCCAATTTTACAGCGATGCATGATTTAAAAACATGACCTTATTTATTCTTCTGGTCAAAAAGAATACACGTATCCCCTCTGCCACGATGGTGTGTCCCACCAGGAGGAAAGCGAGCTCAATAGCAGTCAGCGTTTCCCGCTGAACCAAACACCACAAAACGCACACGTAGAAAAAATTTGGAATTTTGGGACACTGTGGAATCCTTAACTAGCTGATGAGATGTTAAAATGGCTTAGAGCAGAGACTATAGTTTATGCAACCACCACTATAAAACACCAAAAATGTGTTTTAATTAGAAAAAAGAGATAGGCCAGCTTTGGTTTTGTCATCTGAGGAACAAGCAACATTTCCCATATAGCGAGCAAGAGCAGTTCATATCCCTTCATAACCACTACCCTCGAGTTGAAATAAATATTGCTCTCCCTGTTGCACATGTAAGCTAGGAAAAAAAACATCATTAGAGAATAAAACAAAGAGCAGGTCATTGAGGGGGAGGGATGTTTTCCCCTGACACTGATGAGAGCTGAGGTACATTCTGCAATTCTCAATTACAATATGCCACGCACATAATTTTAAAGGTAAATTCAACTAAGTTTAATCTGTCCGATAGGAGTATAAAGAATTTGTTGGGGGATTTTAATGTTATTCTTAGAATTGGCTACACATTTACATATACTCCCATAATCAATTATCATTTTCAAATTTAATCTAACAGTCTAATAATGTGTTTTCCAGTTAATACTTAATTTTTTTTTTTTGTGGCATTTGAGTCTGGATATATCAGCATGCTCGCTCAACAGATCCAGAGGTCGCTAATACTGGTGGTGAAGAAAAAAAACCTGTCAGTGCTTGTCTGCTGAATAGTTGCACAGAGTTACCTCAAAAATTGAAAGCAAAAGTTGATAGAAAAATCGGGCACAAACCTCACTGAATGAACTGGTACATACCGGGTTGTATTATTACATATTAGCAACCATACCAAGAAACAACCAGCCATTAGAACAGCTTCTAATGTTTATCATCTTCTTTGGTGGCATTACTGAGCCAAAACACTGCAATTATAACATTTAATTTCTTGTTTTTTTGGATGCAATTAAGATGTCTAATTCAACTGTTTTTATATTACAGTAGCTGTTCACATAAATAGTACAGATATGCACTGCTCTTGACAGGTACACAGTTACAAAAGCAGCTCTCTTGTATTTAGTTTGCTCTCTGTGTGGTGGGTTTTGTATGAAAAGCATTCTTGATTTCTAAGCATGGTACAATTTTAATTCTTAATGCGTTAGTACAACAGTGCATTGGAAAAGTACTGAGCTTCTACAAAAAAGCTTTACAATTTTAAAACAGATTTTTTTTTTTTATTTAAACAAGCATAGGCAATTCTTATATTTCCACAACAAGATAAATATCCCAATTAAGCTAACAGCTCATCCTACAGCGTGCCATAGTGATGGGGAAAGGGCTAACATTAGTGTTATTTACAGAGACATGTCCAATATTAACCCAGTAGGAAAATTAAAAGTATGTTCAAGTGTGCAATTAAGTTCATATTATTTTTTCAAATAGTTGGATTTCTTGCAAAAATTCCTCTACGACTCGTGTGCGTTTAGCTGGGATGACTTCTCAAGGAAGTCCTCATAAGCACAATCTTGAGGACAAAACATTTATTGGACTGGGATAGCAGGGGCTGGGAGGGGGAAAGAACTTAATACTCTTCACAAAGAAAAAAATATTTTTAAGCGGGTAGATGTCTTTGGACAAGTGAAATTTAACACCCAAACTGACTAGATCTTGAAAACCCTAAAGAAATTTTCCAATTTTAAAAGCTTGAATTCAGAGAAAATGAGGGAAGATTCACTCCAAGTCATTACTATACACTGAGGTACCACTCAAAAAGTGGCCATAAAGGAAGTGACTTCTTTGCCCATCACTATCACACTAGCTGCTCGGCCATAAATTCTCATCTCATTTAGACAACACTCTCTCTGTTACCAGAAGCTAAGACTGCTCTGCGACAAATGGGACAAGTGGAATTTTCTGATAACCAGCGATCAATGCAGTGGACGTGATACTCGTGCGAACAAGGCAATTTACGGAGCTTGTTGCCTTCCGTGTACTCTGTAATACACACGCTACAGGTTTTCAGAGCATCGCTCTCACCAAAATTCCTCATCGCTAGGTTGTCAATTTGTTCTTTGGTGAGTCCTCTTGGTTGGTCATCGTCATCTTCGTTTAGTAGGAAAAATTGTGCTAGGCTAAGGAACGGTAGAGAACCACTTTCTTCGAATGTGACCGATCCCCTCGTATTCCGACCTTCCCGCCTGGCACCAGATGTTGAACCACCTTCATTACCACCTTCGTACACCTCCCCTGAGCTAACATCTGTATTTTCATTGCTTGAAGTACCACCACCTCCGTTCTGTGCCTCGGAAGCATCCACATTCTGATTTGGAGTTGGGCCGCTAGGATCTGCATCACTATCACTATACATAAAGTAACTCAGCTCTCCGAAGCCTGTCATTATCTGCCTTAGCATAGTCTGAATAGCAACTGATGTAGTCTCACTCAAGCCTGTGTTTAAGATCCTACGGATAGGAATCCTAATGGTACTCACGTAAGTTCTCACTCCAGCCCGTTCTGACCGTGAAAACGTGCGCCTAAACCCTCCCCGTTCGCTTTCGTAAGTGACTGTGTTGTTAGGTGTCTGGGACCTGGACCGAGTTCTGTTGGCTATGCTGTCTCTTTGCCGGTATTCTCCTGGACGAACTCTTCTCACCTGAAGATCAAGTACTATGGTAGGAGGCCTCTGCCCAGGAGTTGCGGACTCACCGGTGCCGTTAGTTTCTGAAGAACCTGCTGCTTGAGGAGCAGGTCTTGTTTCAGGGGTTGAAAACAGAACTGCATTTTCACTTGGCATCTCAGTCCCCACTGTGTGCTGCCTTAATGTCACGTGCTGCCTAGTTCTAGAGCTTCCCTCAGCTTCGTTCACTGAGGAGTGGTCAAGTGTTTGAGATGATGTATTGTGATGAGACCTGCGAGGAGTCTCACTCACTGGATTAATAGGTGACCTACTTCTATCAGTCCTAGCCCGCGTTCTCCGCTGTTCTGGACTCCTACTTCTCGCTCTCCTCTGCCCTCTAGGAGGGGAAGCTTCCTCGGTTGTTAGCTCCTCCGAAGTGCTCCTTTCTGATCCAGGCTGCCTTACAGATGGTGATTCAGACCTTGGAATTTCAGAGTCACTTTGGCTGTTTTCCAAATCCTCCCCACTGGAAGGCTCTACAGATGGCTCATTCTCAGTTTCTGGATTTGTGTTCCCATTATTACGGTTGACATTTATTTCCAAACTGAATCTGAAGTCACCGCTATTTGGGTTAGTCCGGCTCACTGCTCTCCAAGACTGGTTTCCTCGTTGCCCACTTCGTGTTGTATTTCCAGTCTGTCGGACTGAATTAAGCCAGTCTATTATAGAATCTCCGTTTGAAACATCTTCTGCGGACTCTGCACCTGCGAAAAAGACAGGGAACTACCAAAATTAGAGTACTGAGCTAATTCTGGAGTGATCTTTTCCAAGAACATAATTGCTTAGTTTAACAAGTGACAATTTAGAAGTGCTTAATCCTACCTAGTGCTATTGTGGTTTCACGTGTAGCATCACAACTCTTATCTACCAGAGCTCTTTTAAGGGAGCAGGAGTGGATATTTTTCTAATATGTACAGATAGGCCGCAGCCATCACAGAGCAAACAAGTCATCAAAATAACACGTATTGTTTATTGTAAGTAAATGGAAAGTCACGTTTCAGGTGTCATAACACATCAGTATTCTGTCTCTTCCTTTCCAAACAATTAAGTGATCTATCGACCGCTAAATAGAGAACTAAGTTCGTCCTGACCCTTCACCTGAAGAATGGCTTTATAGCAAATCTATCTCACTAAAGAATGTACCCCAGTGGTAAGCTCCAAGCGTCCTCCACCAACCTCTAGAGAAGGGCGGTAACGAAAGCAATACAGCATCTTTGGAAGGGGAAAATGGTGAATAAAAAAAGAGGGATTGCCAAAAAGCATCCCAGAAGGGAGCAGACAGGAAGGCAATCTTAAATAATAACAAAAAAAAGAAACCTAAATGAAACTTTATCTTGATGCAAATAACACATGTGTTATGAGTGAAATCTGTCCCAAACTGACCTCTGCAGCAGATAATCAGACATAACGTTCACTTAGTTTTGAAACAAAGCTCACCTTGCACCTGCCTAGGCTTAACTTGTTCCACTCCTGCACTCAAGTTAAGGTCCGTATGGGGTGCTAAAGTTAAGAGTTTTCACAAATACTGTATATACCTCTATTCTCATCACTGTTTTGCTGTGGCGGACCTTCTTTAACTTGGTGTAGCCTTCTCAGCAACTCTTCTTCAGTAATTTCACCTTAGAAAATAAGCAAAATTTTCCAAAAATATTTCCAGATCATATGTATGGCAAGCATTATCAAAAGCTTCTAAAGAAGGTACAAGCCACTGCTTGTCTTTTCTTCTAATTAAATCCTGCCATAATGAGACTGCCAAACAGGCTGCTGTTCAGACACTTCAGCACCATTGTCCCAAGTAAGTTTTGCCAAAGCTCAAAGATCCAACAGTTTCAACCTATTTGAGGCAGATGTGCTTTCTGGTTCTGTAACCTCTACAACTTATCAGCAATTTTCATCATCCTGTACCAATTAAATGGCTGTCCAGAGTAAAATCTTTAAGATAACACCTTCACAAGCATGAAAAAAGGTTTAAATTAGTTGAGTCATGGTTTAAATTAGAGCTGGTTTGAATTAGGTATCATCCTATAAAGAGTCACTTTAAAGTAATAAGTCAATTAAAAATTGACATAAAAATGCCCATGCAGAATCTCACACCAGACTACTTACCCTAGTTACAAACTCTTAACCTCGCCAGCACAAAATTTGCACACAGATGCTTAAGGGAGATTACTTCTCAATCAAAAATGTCTACGGGTCCATAACTGGAACTGGGTCAACTCTGGCTGTTCCCGCAAAGTTGTCTAAACACTAGAGTTTTGTATCTGATGAATCCACATCATCCTAACTACCTCTTCCCTAGTCAGAGGACCGCTCAAATTTGAGTATGCACCAACTAGTAAGAAGCTACTTCCTACCATGGAACACAACTGCAGCACACAAGTTAAATGGGTGAAATAGTTTCAGGAGAACAGAAAATGACACAAATCGCCTACAAGCAATTCCAGTAAGATGTACATACACCAGCATTACCTACCTGGTGTTCCAAGCAAATTGTTATCTCTCATAAGCCTGTAGTCCTCTTCACTCAGGTTGTTTACAAACTGATAGAAAGCTTCTTCTCGATCTAACCGATCTAGCTGACTCTGACGTTGCGCTTCCGACTGATCGATATTTCCTTTATCACTAGAATCCGAGCTCTCCATCTTGATGACTGGAAGAGTACCTAAAAAAGAGAAAATAAATCTTTCATCCAGCATAGTGAAATATAGCAGGCAATTTAGGTACCTTTAACCTGTACTATATATCCTTCATTGTTACCCTTAAATTTGGCGAGGCGGAGGGGAGTAGTTTCCTAATGAGGCTTCGGTTAAGATAAGCTGCATAACCACAGGGATCATAAATGAAATAATTCTCAAAGCATGAACCTCTTCAAGAAATACAAACAAAATCTATGCCCATCATTATCAAACACTCAACAAAGCAGCAAGTATGAACACGTGCAATAATATCAGCCATAACTCTTAGTCCCTCTTTACATAGCTGACTACGCACCCGTGACTATGCGCTTTTTAGCGTAAAATATCCCTAATACCGCAGCTGGCTCACAAATCACAAAGCATGCCTTACAGTGCCATGCAAGTGTAGTACAAGGCATAAGCAAGCCATCCTTGATCATGCTCTCTAACTCTAAACAAGCATGGGATTAAGTGTCCATCACTTCTTCCTGCCCTGCACTACGGTGAGGAAAGCAGGAATCAATCCAACTCACTGCCTGCTATGAGAAACTCCCTCTTCAACAGCCAAGTGAATTTTAACAGAATGAAGGGGTGATGAAGAATTCCAATATAAAAGATGGAAGATGCCATAGAAAACTGTGTGTAAAAAAAAAAAAAACCAAACCCAAACAACAAAACACCAACCTGGACTATTAGTTTCCTCAAAAAAGGAAAAGGGTTTGTAAAATCAACTTTGTAGTTTTATGTCGAGAGAAGAATTTGCTTGCAAGTTTCGGCATTTACTGAATTACTGATGTTGATGACTAGCATTTCCAGGACAAAGCTCCATAGTGTAAACTAGGTATAACTTCTGCTATAAACAGCTGTCTTCTATACTGTGTATTTTTTAACATAATCTTCTCTTCATATTGTTTTTCATTTGGATGAGATCTTTGACAATGTGTGTCTCAAAAAAAAAAATTATTGATGAATGCCATGTCTATATTTGATAAATATTATAACAAAATACATGCAAATGCAGGAGACATTCTGGCACTACTTGCGCCATGCAAATATATCAAATGAAGTTAAAATAACTACTAGTTTCCTTAATCACTATGCCTCGCTATTCACAACATCAAGAATTTTCCTGTACAACTGGTAGAATCTAGTTACTCAGAGAGGTGATTAGCAAGCTAATCCTCTGCATGCTAAAAAGCTCTGCAATAACATCCCCCATCAGAAAACATTCCTTTCATTTAAACCATACTTCATGTGACATGAAAATACTGGAAGAATAAAGCTTTTCTGCTTCTCACTGGAAAATTTCCAACACTTAGACATCTGTCTAGTGCAAAAAGCATCTTTTTTTGGTTTATCAGCACAGCTGTCAAGTCAAGGCTGCCCACAGTTTACATTAGTGCTTCTCCACAGAAGAGCAGCACCGCATGATCTCCAGGGGTAGTTTATTTCAGCTGCTATCGTGAAAATTAAAGCGCACTGACAACCTTGGTGTGTAACAGTACAAAATTCCACAGGATAGGACATCCCATTATTGCAGACTTGCAGATTATAAAATAGCTACTCTGGCCCTCTTTGTCTTGAATTCTGACGCAGCAGAACTTGTTTTTAAGTTAGTCATATTAAGGCACAAATGACTTGTTGCCCCTCAGTAATACCATATGCAAGGCTACTGGTATTATTTGGTTCTGAGAATTTCTGTCATTTTACCAAAGAAATTATGCTTAATTTTCACCTTTTTATCAGTAAGCAGCAGCAATCACTAGGGTTGCTACCGTTTCAAATGGAAGCCCATCAGCTTTCTCTGCATTGCTAAATCTCTGGTGCAATCTAAAGACTGCATGGCCCATCTGAAGACTTGCATGTGACATGCTGTCAAATACACCGACAGATGAAGCAATTCACAGTAAAAGTTGTGCAATGGTCTCAGCAGGTATGTTCAACTTGGACCGGGCTGTTATGAAATCTGTATGCCTTTCAAATCTCAGACATGTATTTCTAATGAGAACATAGCTTGCTTGCAACTCAAACAACTTTTTACAAGCTTTCTGTAGCAGAATTACAACCAAGTAACTTCACTTAAAGACATACTCATTCTAGAGAAGATACCAGAAATACAAAGACAGCTGCTTTTAAGAAACATCTGAATAAGGCCTCAAGTAGAACAAGAGACTTGCATCCAAAATAAAACCTTGAAAGATGCATTATTAGTTCTCTGGGGATACATATCAAAAGTCTAACCAGCATTCCCTTTTTTAGGACAACAATAAAACAAAGTTGACAATATGATTAAGAAAATAAGGGAACGTAATAAGATGCTAAGGGACAGGAGCAGCATAAAGTTTTGCAAAATATTTTCCCCAAAATGACTGCCACCTTGGTGTTTACCAACTTTAACACAGATAGAATGTCTAAAGATGGTAATATTAACATATTTGTAAGCATTAGACTAATTCTACCACAGTTTTTAAAAAAAGAAAACCGCGCTATGCATACAAAGCACAACATTTGCTTACTGCTTATGCTTTGAAATTTTCCTTTTAACTGTAATTCCAGTGCTTGCAGGCACCTTAGCTATATAATGCCTATTTTGATTCAAAGACATTTGCCCATTCTATTTCAGAAGATGAAGGGGTAATGTTCTTGGTCTGGGGAAAAAGGGAGAGTCAAAACAAGCGAAGTGGGAGGGGAAAAAAAATAATCTCTTCTTTACCAACGGACTAATGTACGCTTTGATAGGTGACCCTTTAGGAAATGCTCAGAATAAGCCAAAGTCAGTCTTACTATTTCCAGGTTTGCTCCTCTTTTCTCCTCCATCATCTTATATCCTCCCTCCTAAACCATAAAATCAGCTATTGGTCAAGACTGAAAAGACGCTATTGCTAAGAAAAAAGCCTCAGAGGTGGGATTTTGAATGAAGAATTTAATTTACATTAGGACTATTCCTACTAGTGACAAACTTGCTGTATTTTGCTATTGCAAGCTACTGTAACAGATTATACTGGCCCACTGTACCCCAATTTCATGCTGTTTAGCTTCAGTGTCCGAGAAATGCTATGAATCTATATGGGATGTTTACACTGATGGAAATGCAGATGGCAAAGAAACGCATAAATGCACATCAACACATTCTCCCTACCTTACTGTTGAGAGCAAGTGGGATGACGCTCTTCAAACTAGAGCTCTGATATTACAGCCAGTAAATGGAAAATAGGATTTCTACCCCAAGGCTTCTGCTACTTCCTCTCTCTTCACTGTCCACTCAGCTCATTGTCCACATTGTCCATCTGAAGCTTCACCTCCCATGCCACCGCAGAGCACTACATTATCAGGCTGAACTTACTAGAATATTTAGACTACTACTGCCTCAGCATGATTCCGTAGGTCCCATCTCACTGTACAACAGGATTTCCACAGTGGCAGTTACTACATCACCTTGCTCCTATTTCAGCATGGTAGAGTGTTGCAGAAATAACTTGAAAACCTGCCCCTCATTCAGGATTCTGCTCTCAGCTCATCCACTGCAGAAAATTAAGACTGGCTTAAGGAAGCTGACTACAGTAACACAGGGAAACCTGACGAGGGAAAACAACAAGTATACTATTAAGTTACAACAAAATAACCAACACTTCATTATCTAATATGCAGGTACGCTTCAACTCTGTTTTTCTTCCAGTGGTTTAGTTCAACTCAAAGTAAGCCTTTGTTCTTATCCAAGTTAAAAGATTCAGAATTTCCTCCTTTAGTGTCCTCCCATGTCAGCACTGAGTTGACAAAGGGTGGGGAAGGTCACATCTATGAGCAGGAAGTTCAGATCTGCTGATTATTGCCAACTTCACCTGAGATATCCAGCAATGAAAATCTCTTTATGGGAAAAGAGAGGGGAAGGAGGGGAAGGAATCGCCTAAAGGTTGCACAAAACAAGAGAATCATAGCTAGAATAAACAATTTTCTCCTTTAAAAAAAAAAAAGAAATTAAAGGAAATATTCTTCAGCAGCTGAATATCCAGACACACTAACTACAGTGAATTCTTAATTGGTGTTCCCATCCTTCCACAAGTCAGCAAAGTATCTTCCCTGCAGTTATGCTTCACCAATCTTGGAGATTTCAGAGCACAAATGACTAGCTGTCTCTCCACTGCTGCTAGAGACTGCAGGAGCAAAACCAGTAAGCCCACAAAAGGTATTGTTTGTTACATTCTTTTATTCAAGAGGAAGTAATACTATGCTCTTTTGGATAGGAACAATTTAAGAGTACTAGCTATTCCTGCAGTAATGCAAAGTTATTGTTCTTCCAGTACAAGAAATACTTCACATTTTCCCTTATGCGACGTCATGTGTAAACTAAATCCAATCAGTCAGGAATGTACTACTGCTTTAAAACAATCTAGTGGGACAGCAAGCAGCGATAAAATATTTGCGTTGTCCATTTACCTTCAACAATAACACTGTGCATCCCCATACTGCTGAGCACTTACGGACTACAGAATTCTTCCCAGAAAAAGTACTAATGGACCATAAGTCACAGCGATAAATCACTAGCTCTTCCTCCTTCAAAGATGTGTAATATCTCCTGCCATTAGTTATCGGTATTGAATACCAGGACACTACCTCAGCCTGCATTCCTGACTTTTTAAATTTAAAAAAAAAATTACATAAAACATTAGAACTCTCATTAAACTAACTAGGTAAAACTTAGAAGATCAGACAAACTCAGAAATCACTGATTTGCAGGGTTAAAAGAAAAAGCAATACCTTAAAGTTAGAATCTCCATTAGGTTTACGAGGCAAGTCTCAAATTTTAGCCGGAGAAAGGCACTGAATTAGTTAAACTGCAGAAACAATTCAGATGCTCACAAGCTAGCTGTGCAACAAAAATTTCCTCCAAAATTCCTCCCATCTAGGTGTTACCAGTATTTCAGCATTACATGAGAATTCGTAGTGCCCTGTATGTTAGGAATATTTCCTGAATTACCTCACATCCCAGCAACATAATTAATACCTTTGTATAAACAAAAAAGATGATGGCAATACGAATAAGTGTTCCATAGATGTGCTCAGCAGAAGGCTAATTTCTCATTTATGATTCATAACCTCACCTTAATTAGGTACTTCAACCGGTAGAGCACCTTGCTTACTTCCAGTCTGCAGAAATTATCAAACCCTTTGACTAGAAGAAGTGACTCAGTAGCGGAAGCCAGAAATACTCATTTTCTGTGTTGTTTTCTTATAGATTAACTATTTTTTCCTCCCCTGCTTTCACTGAACATACCTCAAAGACATTTTAGCTCTACAGCAGAAGTACAACACAGCTGTCTGTTCAAAGCGCTTTCCATGATCTCTGACTTCAGCAGCTCTAACGTGCTGTCCCATTTGGCAGGACGAGCCCCTGCCAGCAGTCTCTCCAATTCCATTTCTCAAATGACACTGGAACAGCAGCTAGAACAGGCAGTTCTGCTACCCCGGGTTCTTTAAGCACAACAAAACCAACTTGATGTGCAGTATTCAGCTGATCCACCCCACCGCCCAACTACTAGATTTTCCTAGAAGAATTAAAAGTTGAAAAATAGTTTCCATGCCAGTCAGTATCCAATTTCTGAATACTTAAAACTAGCAGAAAGTAAGACACAACAGAAACTACATTTTCATTTTAAATATTTCATCATTCAAGTCTCCAAGCTCAAAAGCAAAAGAAAAACCTGTCTGTCAGTGAATTCTATCATTAAAGGAAAAAGATACCATAAAACAGTAAAATGAATCAGCTATCTATTTGCATTATACATGGAGCTTCATTATGTCAAGTTGGTTTTTTTTTTCCTTTTTGTGCAGGTGCACAAGTTTCCTTTTGTACCTATGCTATCAAAGCCTTCGATGTGATCACAATTCACTCATCTACATCTTAGAAATGGTAATAAGTAACACACTTTTCTAGTTTTCAAAGTTGCGTCATGAATTTTGGATATACTCTTTTTTTTTCTGCTATTCTTACTTTCTGTTGACACTCTGATGAACAACAGATCTATGCTCTTACTAGATTTCTACTAAACCTACCACAAATTTTGAACACTCGAGAACTCCCTATGTCCTCTTTGCCTCAAAAAATATCATGGAACACGTGCCACTTTTGGAAAGCTGGAAGAAAATTTTGTCTTCTATGAAGTGTTCCATGTAAACTGCTGTAAGATTTAAATGCCAGCTTAATAAGGAGTGTTAAACATCGATTCAGCTATTTCACTACCCCGGTATGTTTCAAAGCAAAGGCTGTAAAACAAGATGTCCTTCTGAGCATACATTTTAAACAACAGAAAGCAGATGAATACTTCTGCAGAACAGTTGCAGAAAATTCCACAGAATAAAAAAAAAGGGAAGAGAGAACATTTCAACAGAACCAACTGTTGAGATGGAGAAACACTCTTAGAGGTACTATCAACTCCTGAGAAGTCAGAAAGAAGTGAAGAAATCAGGGTACAGAATCCCAGCACTCTCCAACAGTCCTACAGTACCCAAGGCAGAGTAGCCATCTTACTGCATAAATTCCCAACTCAAAAAGCTCTAGTTAAAAAAGAAACAAAACTCATTACAGTTTTCCAATCTTCCGTACAGAAGGGTAGAGCTTCGCAATTCCAGAATACTGAGAGCACGTGGAACAAAGATGGAGCTCTGAAAATAAAATGCAGTAAGAACTGCCAAAATCCGGGGCTTCACATTTTATCATCTGTACTTACTAAACCAACACTTTTCACATACAAGTTGAAAATAAAATTAAGATAGTACTGCCTTTTGCCCTCAAATTCAGATGATATCACAGAAGAGAAAGCTTAGAGTATACAAGGTGTAACAAGTTTCCAGCACTGCAGTCTCATGAAACGATGCTCTTTTCCCCCAGAAGTGACCTTCCTGCTAGATGAGCAAGCAGAAGGCCTACTCTAAGCTGAAAGGAAGAAGTAATGCTGCACACAAGTAACCAGTGTTGACACTGAAAGACACCAGTATCAACACAGTTGACATCCAAGGAAGTTGTACCCACAAAACTACACAATGACCCTCATGTAGTGTTTTGATTTCTGAAGAAGCAGAACTTCTGGTTAGTGAAAGCATCGAGCCAATTGTAACTCACTGAATTCCAATTAAAAAAAGAAAAACTCATCTTTCAATTTACTACCAAATCTCACTGTCTCCACAAAACTGCTGCTAATACAGCTAATACTGAAAGTAAAAGGCCAATAAAACAATGACAATCACTACAACCACGACCTGCACAGGAATTCCGATACAGGCATTTTTGTTGCTGTTGATGTCTAGCGCCTAAAAAATATAGAAGTGGAAAATAAAATTAAGTAAAGTTTATTTTAATTTAAATAGCTATCTATAAGACTAGAATTCCATTTCTGATGATATACCGAGGCAGGCAAGCTCAAGCATTTTAACAAGACTACACGCACATATATCTTGCATATTGAAATTAAGAGTGCTCTAAGCAAAATGTTTTTAAGTTACTAAATTAAGAGAAAATGTGTGCTGACTTTTCCTACATACTCAATTATCATTTTATGAGACCATACAACTCCGCAGACCGCCTCGAGTAAAAAGCTGAGCTTCAATGCTGCATGTCAACAAAAAGTTACTAACAAGTACCTCGTTAATATAAACCTGAACAGTCTGAAGGAGAGACAGGCTTTTGTGTTTCTTATCTTAACTGCAGCCAGGAACCTGTGCAAAAGCAGAAAAGTCTGTGATGCTTCTGCCTATCTCTACTCACCATACAAAGGTCCTGACTCTAAGTCAGTACACTGCCACACTGTTTAGAAGTATTGTTTTTGAAATGCACAAGACTGTCGTAAAAATATCTTGAAGATGGAGATGTTCATGTTTGGTTTTATCCCTTCAAGGTTAATTTTTGCAAGCTCAAGAGTTAATAAGTTTTCATCGAGACCGAGATTAAGTCACAAAAATTTGGATAAATACCCAATAATCTTGTTTGGATTCAAACATTTTAATACATGGAAACTGAGTTCTCTACAAAAAAAAATTTAGAACTGCTTAGTATCGTGTTAAGCTATATTAAATTGGACTTAAATGTAATGTTTAGACTCAAGTATATGAAGTCATAACATTATGTTATGGCTGTAAAAAAAAATGTAGTATAATACCTCCACTGCAACTAGAAGCATTCTACTAAGTTCAAGGTATTTATTTTGATACATTCCCATAGGGAAAAGGAATAAAGGAACAAGCTGTTAATATATAGGTGTTTTGAAAACATTTCCATTTAAGGATCACACTATCCACTCCCCTGAAAATACCAGTACAAAAAAAAAAAAAAAAAAAAAAAAAAAAGACACGTAGTGGAGACCAGACACTTGTAATACTGTTTTCCAGTACAACCTGGCATGTTTATGAATTCAGTAATATGGAAAATAAATATGATACAGATGACAATCACTACACGCTTGAAAAATGCCGGTGTGGTTATTTCAGTGACAAACATTTATGTAGTCGGAATTGCTGATGAATAGAACACTGTAGTTGTTATGCTTTAGTGGTCTAACATAACAAGAAGCCCTTAATTTTATAATGTGTGGTGTGTTTTCCCTTGTCAGGAGCAGGCAAGGCATAATTCCAAACTATAATTCTTTTAATTCCAAAATGGTAAACCTGTAGAGAGAACACAGTCAGTTTAAGTGCTAGTTGACCACTACAACAAAACTAAGCATCTGACTCTCAATTAAGATAATTAACTGCACAAGAAGCAGCCAACTGTTTATTTTTTTAAAAGACTTGACAAGTCACCGCAATTAAAATTCAGGGACAAATTGGTGTCAGAGCTTCTTTAGCATTTTGACAACGATTTACAACTTGAAATTAACCAGTACTGCCAATATGGACAGGGAAAATAAATCGGATGTGGGATGATACTATTGGGTACAACTGAGTTCGAATTCTTGTTTACAAGCTTCCCTGTATAAAGACACTATCTCCCTGAAAAATGGTGAAACAAACAAAACTATGATAAAAAAAATAAAATCTGTATTTTTTGCTGTGGAACCTTTTGTCAGGCTCCTCCTACTAACACACTAAAATCAAGACACATAACAAACCCTAATAACTACATTACATATATATACATACTATTATATACAACCTGATATTGCTCCTCCATTAAAACGGATCACTGAAGATAAAGCAATACATACACCTAGCTGGACTTGACAGTGGTTTTGAAACACAGTTAACAGAAACCTTAAATGTCAAACAAACAGTATTAAAAAGGGAAGGAAGAACTTGCACAGGAAACTAAGGTGACATGGCAAAGATGACGTGATTAACTGGAGAGAAACTAATAGGGTAGGAATAGCAAACATCACAGGTTTTAACAGGTCACAGGCTGATCAAGACCCTTACAACAGACACAGCAAGATACGAAGAGCTCCTCTTGCCTGTCTCCTACAAAAGGGCTTCTTCTCTCAACTCACAGGAAGAATAGACTGAAAACACGGTCCTGAAGCGCTGCGAGCCTTAAGACAGTATGGCGAGGCCCAAGATAGTGGCTATAATTCCCCCCCACACTCCACCCCTCCAAAAAGGAGCTAGTTTCAATTCCCCCTCCAGCCCAACCGGATACCTAGCGGGTGAGGGGCCCAGCAGCTCTCCCCGAGGGGGGGAGCGCAAACCCTCCTCCAGCTCCAAATGGAGGAACAGGTTCGCCCCGCTTCGGCGGGAGGCCCTGCCACACGCCCCGGGGGAAAGGGGAAACGTCCCCAGGGTGACAGAGCCCGGCCCATCCGGGAGAGACGGAGGCGGAGATCCCCGCCGTGCCCCGGGCACACCCGCCCGCAGACCGCCATCACCGCCCCCAGCTCCATCACGGCACCCCGCTCCGCCTCTGCCGCGGGGCGGTTTCGGCCTCCCGAGCCCCGCGGAGCCAGGAGCCGCCCTGCCCTACCCGGGACCCCGAAGTCCGCACGGCGGGGGCCCACAGCAGGGGCAGAGGGGTCCCGCGGCCCCCGGCCGCCCCCGGCCCCGGGCGGGGGCCTCAGCCGCCGCCGCCTCCCCTGGGCCTGGGCCTCTCCCTTCTCCGGGCCATTTTGAGAGTCCGCCTCCGGCCTCGATACTCACCGCCCGCCGCCGCCGCCCGCCGCCGCCTCCCCAGCTCTCGGTCCGCTGCTCTCCCCGCTCCTCAGCGGGCTCGGTCCTGGCTCTCCCCGCTCCGTCCGTCCCCAAACAGCCGCAGCGTCGCCCTCCCTCCCCTCTCAGGCGGCCATTTTCTGCTCCATTGTTACCAAGGAACGGGGGCCCGGAAGCGGCCGCCGACAAAACGGAAGCGAAGGCGCAGGCGCCTCTGCGCAGGCGCTGCCGCCCCCTGCGCGGTGGGAGGGGGGAGCGCGGCCCAGCGAGAGGAGCGTGGAGGACCGCGCGGGTAGAGCGGCCCCAGCGCCGAGCGGGCGCCGCCATTTGGAAGAGGGGCAAAGGGCCGAGGGCTGTGGCCGGGCGGGATGGAGGCCGGGTGGGTGTCGGGGCTCTTCACGGCCGCCCCTCAGGCCGCCGCCTCCTGCCGCCCCGCGGGGATGCGGAGGGTCCCGGGGCCCAGCAGCGCCTGCCTGTGGTGCCGTTAGGGCGCAGCAGCGGTAGGGCCCGTGTCCCCACAGGAGCCAGGCCTGTCAGCGCGGGGGCCATTTCATGTCACCTCATGGTGTGCGCCGGGCAGAGGTGCCAGCGCTCGAGGCTGGCAATGGCCAATGTGACAAAAAATTGTCAGCGAGGAGTGGTGTCTGTCGGTACGGACATTCGCTGTCCTTGCCCGCTAACTGTGGGACCGTTTCCCCTCTCCTCACGCTGGGTTTTCTCTGCTGCCTAACCTAGCGTGGTGTATTAAAGACAACTGTGACACGATATAAAAGCTAAGGTACTCTCGTCTTCCAATATGAGCCTTAATTAATTGAACACCAGACTTCCCATGTTCTCTCAGTCCTGTTCTTCGGTTAAATTTTTCTGCAGTTCTTCCCCTCTTGTTAAAACTATAAATTGCAGCTGTGTTACCTCCAGGGTCAGCCCATCTCCCTCGTGGCATTCTGGCAGAGAAGTGAAATTGGGAATCGATAAGACATAGTAGGAAGAGAACTGTGGCTGAAAAGAAATAGTTAGGAGGGAACCAGGAGAGGAAAAAGCTTGTCTCAGTTTTGAGCCCAAGGGGGTTTGTGCCGTACTGAGTATCCGTGCTCGTTTGAGGAGAGGGAAACGTTAAGGCTCTGCAGACTCATCTCCCGTAGAGAACGGAGGGGATTCCCTCAGAGTTTGGAAAGATCCCACTGTACTGCCTCAAAAGTCTCTCTTGAAAAGGACTTTAAGGAAAACGGAGGTCGTTTTCAAGCCAGAAAGTCTTCATTTTCAAGCAAGATCCCCTACATAGAGAAAAAACATATTTCTGAGGATTTATGTGGTTTCAGGAAGCCCATAAGACGCTTTTGTTTCTCCTTTTGGCAGTTTATTATAACAGTAGTGATGTTACCGTCAAGTTTAGGGGTGAGTTGCATTTAAAGGTTGTTGAACCATAAATGAGTAGAAAGATACAAGCCCAACTTTTAACGTAAATTAAGTGTTTTTAAATATTCACAGTTCAAATATCGCCCTTCAGACTTGAGAACTTACGGGCAGCTACAGTGTTGGTGCTAGAGAGAATGAAGGGGTCAGGTACAGGGCGTATTTCTCATCAGTTTTCCTTGCTACAGCATGGAACCAGGAAAAGAAGTGGGTTAGAAACTCACTGAACTGAAGGCCGTGATACCAAAATCATAAGTAATGGAGAGCTGAAGCAGTCCCAGTTTCATCTGGAGCAGATGTAGGTTCCCAACTATATTTTTGTTGAATTAACCAGAACATAAAGCACAGGAGTTTATTCCAGCTGCAGAAAGACAGATGATACTTGATCCAGCATATAGTTGGAGTGACAGAGAGGTGATCCCTAATCCAGCATAAAACTTGCTTGCAGAAGGTTAACCTATTATGTTTTTAAAAGCCAATTGGAGTTGGGAGAGCGAGTTTAAATCAGATCAGTCCTTTGCATCATTGCTGCAATATAGATCCTGCATTACAGGTGGATTTACTGCAGGGTCAAACCATGACCTGATAGATCTGGTTTGAAAGCTCAATGTGAGTTAAGTTAAAAAAAGAAAAATTGGGAAGGGTAAATTTAATGTCACAAATGACTTTTGCGGTTTTAATGAACCAAAATATTTGTCATTGGGAAAAGCGTTGTTCCTGACCCACGAGAAACGGATCTTTTTACGTAGACAGTGCTTGTACCTCCAACAGGTTCCCATGGTTGGAGAAAACCGTATCCCCCAGAGAGGCCCTGTGGCTGAGTGTGTATGTACACTTTCATTTTTGGCAGACATCTTTGAAGCAGGCAAAAAATTAATTCTGCTGTCAAACATCGATAATTCGGGGGCAGGTGATCAGCACACAATTAATCCACTTTATCATGGAAAGCCTTGTGCCAACAATTGATAAGACAGCCACCACGTGTGAGTATTGGCAATTAGTAAATCAGCAGGACGTCCATCAGAGTGCTCCAGTGGCAGACCTCAAAGAACTGAAGAAACAGGAGGCGATGTGACTGCAACAGAGTGATTTATGCGTGAAAGTGAATCCTGTATTTTCTCCCTACCTTTTCTGAATACCAGGCAAGGTCAGGGCAGGATAAAAGCGGCTTTGTTATACACCAGTAACCTAAGCAGCAAAATGTTAGGAATTATTGAGCAAATGGGAGGTGGAGCATATTGTACTATTTGAACAGAGGGATAAGAGAATGGTTTATGCTCCTGGAACAGCCTCTCAGTATTTTACGACATCTGACAAGTAATTTTGTTTGTCTCTTTCTTTTCCCCTCAATAAAATACTTTTAATTGATTAGTCTTACCAAAAGTCTCGAAGATCATCAAATGGCAAGAAACAGAGGAATAAAAGATGTTATTCTTTACCTCTGTGGGTGAGTGCAGACTCTTCGGGCAGATATTTGCCAGTTTGCTGGGAGATGAACACCCAGCGATGCGCGGAGATGGCAGCTGGGTTCTGCGGATTCACACCTTCGTTCAGTGGTGAAAACTTGTAGCTGAGGTCCAGGGCAGACGGCGAAGGAAAAGTACCTCCCTCGGTGTGATTCGGTGGAGTTGATTTGCAAATGCCCTCGCAGGGTCGAGCAGGTGCAGAATAAGCTCTGATTTTTCAAAATCACTTAGTGGATTTCAGTATCCGGTTGACGTTAATAACAATTAATGGCCTGTGCACACATATCTTCTTAATAGCTTTGAAAAAATTAGGATCGGTGTAGCAGTGTATTTCAAAACACTTGTAGGAAAAATATATTTGCATAAAGAACTTTGCAGTATAGGGAGAAAATCCAAAATCTATAGCAAAAGCATGGTGTAATTCAGACTTAAGTGTTTTCAATTTGCTAATGTATGTATAGTGAAGGAGAATTGCAACACTTTTCCGTGGTAAGTTTAATATCGTTTCCTTCAATGAGGGTAAATAAATTTGCTTTAAATCCCGCAGGGTCTTAAAAACTGGTTATTTGGTATGCAGCAATAGGTGAGAAAAATGTTGGGTTTTTTTCTAAAAAGATATTAAAATAATTTATTCACAATATAGGTAAGTAATAATCCAAATGCAGCGAGGTGAGAAAAATCTGCATCTCTTGGGAGCTTCTAAACCTGAAGCAAAAAAAAAAAAAAAGCCCCAACAAACTCAAATACTTGTATACTCAAAGTATTAGCTGAGCCAGGTACTGAGCAGGCAAATGAAGCCAATTTACGCTGATGTACCAGCCTGGAACAAACTTGAGAGGAAACCTAAGGATTTAACCATTCCAAACAGTTTAACTTTGTTCTTTTCTCCACCTCGGTACTCTGCCTACGTTGCTGTACCGTGCTGGCGACAGGCCCTCTCCTTTGGTAGGCAGGTGCACGGAGGGTCCCTTCTCTTCTGGCGGGGAGGGAAGCCCATATTTATGTCTTCTACAGCAAAGTATTTTCCATTCAAACAATATCTCAGGAGGTTATTCCAGCTGGATGTTTTTAAATCAGCAGGTCAGGCATGCTAGAGTTTTAGAGAGCTGGAGGAGAATTTTGCACCTTGAAGAGGCATTTTTAATAGTGTTCAGTAATCTGCTAAATTCTGATCTGGGTCTTGTTTGTCTGGCAGTGCTGTGCTCTCAGGAGAACTTACATACCCAGGTACCGTCCCTCCACATCCGAGCTTTTAAATTCCCAGCTTTTAAATTCTTTTAAATTTGGGGAGCAGGCAGAATCATAGAATCGTTCAGGTTGGAAAAGACCTTTAAAATCTTAGAGTCCAGCCGTTAACCCAGCGCTGCCAAGGCCACCACTAAACCATGTCCCTAAGCACCACATCTCCCCAGCTCTTAATACCTCCAGGGATGGGGACTCAGCCCCTGCCCTGGGCAGCCTGGGCCAGGGCCTGACAGCCCTTTCGCTGAAGAAATTTTTCCCAATATCCAACCTAAGCCTCCCCTGGCTCAGCTTGAGGCCGTTCCCTCTTGTCCCATCGCTTGTTAATGGGGAGAAGAGACCGACCCCCCCCGGCTCCAGCCTCTTTTCAGGCAGTTGCAGAGAGCGATGAGGGCTCCCCTCAGCCTCCTCTTCTCCAGACTAAACAACCCCAGCTCCCTCAGTCGCTCTTCATAAGACTTGTGCTCCAGACCCTGCCCCAGCCTCATTGCTCTGGACATGATCCAGCACCTCAATCCTATCAATCTAAACTTGCATTTCCAATGTAAATCTCATGGTGGACTTGAAGCTGTGTTTGATGAAAGGTGGCAGTAGAATTAATCACCTCATTTCCGGCAAAATGTGTTCTGGAGGGGGATCTTGAGAGGAGGATGGCAGCTGCACACAATGGGAAATGTGTAGGAACTCAGCACCAGCAGAGGTGCTATTTGTGCCTTTTAAAACTCTGAATTCCTTGTATAGACGGCCAGGGAGATGATTTGGTGACCTTCTGTTCCACTCCGTCAGCCGAAGCGCATTCTGAAGATGGGAGTATCCGAGCTGTGTCTGAAGCCGTGGGGCTCTACGGGCGTTTTCTGAGCAGGTTCTTGTGCCCGTTCTGGCTTCGGCCCTGTTCACAGCCGGGCCCTTCCTCCAGCGCCGCTTCTCTGCCGAGCAGCAGCAGCAGCAGCAGAGCTCCCTGCAGGATCTGCAGGCAGTGCCCCTGCCTGCTGTCTGCCTGCAGCGCCGTGCGTTAGGTAGCGCATAAAATCGATTTTTGTCCTCTTCTTCTTATTAAAACAGATGTCTTTATGGTAACGCAGCTCTCCAGCTCAGATTTACAAACAGCTTTAAAGGTTTCCAAGTAACTCGCTCTTATTCAGTAACTTCTCTTGTCGTGAGTTATGGCCGATTTTTCCCTTTCCTTAAAAGCAGCTCAGCCTCACTTGGTTATAACAAACTCCTGGCCAGGTAGAAGCAATAAATCGTTTGATAGCTTCAGAACCGCTTCGGGTCAGCATTCACACGTCAGATTTTTGGAAGCCTCAGAATGAGACATGAAGCAAACACAAAAGTTGTGTGAAAATGAGGCAGAACAAGATGTGGAGAGCACGCGTGCCTGAGTGACCGAACAAGCTCCACGTTGGTCTCTCCTGCTTACTTAAAGGAGAGATCCTTCTGCTGCGCCTGGCATTTGTGCTGTTTGTGCTGCCTTCCAGAGCCGCGGAATCGCCGGGCGGGTTCCTCTGCATCCCGGGGTGAAAGCTGAGGGCAGAAAGCTGCAGTGAGAGGTGGGTGTCCAGGAATACAGCGACAGCGTGGCGTTGGCCGAAGACATTACGCATCTGTGTTCTCCCAGGCAGCACGGAGATGAGCAGTCAGATCCCTGTGGGGAAACTTGGTGTTTCTCGAAATACCGATGCTGAGATCCTTTTGCTCGGTGCGGTATTGCAGCTGATGCCGCAAACATAATTGCAGATGGCCTACTAAGGAGAACACGGTTTTTCCAATTAGTATTTTTGGCCTTTGAAAAGGCTGCTAACTAGAGATCTGGGCAGCGTAAAAGCAGTAATTTGACTGCGCCCCCTGCTACCTGTGCTTTTAAAGCTGGGCTGCTATTTACTTTTTAAATTGACTTTTTTGTCCTTTGCTTCTGAAAGAAAGTTGCACACAAAGAATGTGATAAATGCAGGATGCGTAAAGTTCTGTCGAATGTGCTGCGTGAATGCACTGGAAGATAGAAATTCCTCAGGCTGTCTGTAGTCACTGCTGCAGGTAACAGAAGAGAGAAAGTACTCGGCCGAGCGCGTGGTAATTTTTTTAACACGCAAATAGCTCCTTAAGGGGTAAAATCCATTTCCACTTTCACTGGTGCAGTCTGTAGGATAAATCTGTATGATGCATTGTGGAAAAGGCCCAAAGGATTTCTCTCATGACGTTTACTGTCAGTCTCTACCTAGTTAGGTGCTGTAAATCCAGTTGCACCAAAAAGTTCAGGCTATGGAATAAATAAGTTAAAGCAGAGAGCAATTTATAGAACCCCAGCATTGAGATGCTTGACTCTGTAACGACAGAGCACTTTGTGACTGTGCACTGAATTCAGTGCTCAGGCAGTGACTGACCAGAACTAATCTAAGTCAAATGTTTCCCCCTTTGGCCAAAAAGATTTTTAAACATGCTCTCAACCAACTCAACAATAATAAAACATTGAAAGAAACCTCTTGTAACATCCTATAGTCTATTGTTTGTTCTGAGTGTGTCAGTCTGTTCCAAAATACTTCTCTCCGAAGTGCATTGGTGCAACAGGATGAACTTCTGTGGTTAAAATCGTGATCTCTGGGAATTCCTGGGTGATGGATTTGGCACCTTTTGAGAGAGGGCAAAGACCTTGACTCACCGTGCGGTGTGGAGAATAGGCTCAGCAGGATAATGACACTGGGTTGTACGCCATGTTCTACAAGAACTTTGACAGCCTCGATGACAGTATTACCAGTACCTAAAAGGGGAAAAAGGGAGATTTTTCCCCCCCCCCCCCGTTGAAGAACTTGTCCCAGGCCACCCGAGAATGTCTGTGTTAACACTGGTGTGTGACTGAATGGTGATGCTGTCCTTTCCCACTGGAAAACTGTCACCACTGCAGGCATGAGTTGTACAAAACTTTGGTCTCCTGATGAAGGAACTTCATCTCTACTCTGACACAGCCAACTCTGCCAGCTTTTAAGCACTGAAGTCGGTGGATTTTATTAAAGCCCCGAGGCAAGAAAGCTCATCTGAAATAGTACAATGGCAATTAAGAGCTCCATGTGTAGAACCAGCATTAAATCTTAGACTGGAAAAGTTACTTCATCCTGACAAACTCCTTACCACGCTTACCAGATTTATTTTTGGTTTTTGGTAGCATTAACTGTATTTAATTTTAAAATAATTTACTTCTAGGATTGTAATATTAATCCCAAAATGTCTTTTAGTAGCATGAGAAAAATACCGTTTGAGTCTCTTCTCATGGCAAAATTTAAAAAATTAGATTTATATCAAGTGTGAATGCTTCAGCCTTTCTCACCAACGCAGGCATGCCCGAATGATTTGCTCTGCGTTCGTGGTGGCGCAGGCCGACTAATACGCGTTCTGGCACAGCCCGATAAATTCCCTACTGTGTCACCTAGACCAAGCAAAAAACCTGAGCAAAGCCCCTGAACGGTGGCCATTGTCCTTTAAACTCAGCGCCGAGCTCACTGTTCAGATGAGTCTAGCGGTACACACTGATGAAAGGCACTTACTTAGTATTGGGTACATCAGAAGAACTTTTCTCCTGTAAATGTCGGGTGGAAACTTAGCGTAGTACACTTTCGCTCTTTGAGTCTCCTCGTCGCTCTGTATCAGGATTTTTCCTATGCGGATTGATCTACAGCAGTCTCGTAAGCCTTGTTCCATTGCCTCTCCTCAAAATGAGCAGCAAAAAAACCCAACAACGCATTGTTACACGCTAAGAAACGGCACAAGTGCAAGATGCTACGATTAAATAGGCAGTCCCAATACTGGCAAAGAGTTTCAAAAAGAAGATCGTTTTTTCCTCGGTTCTGCCTGTTAAAAACACTTGAAGCTATTTTCCTTTTTTCCCTGCTTAGACAGAAAAACCGGTCTCCTTGGCGTTACTTAGCTCCTGGGTGTTGGTGTCCCCGCACACCGGTGCTGAGCTCTCAAAGGCGAGAGCTGGAAACGTCAAAACAAAGGTTTGGGGTTTGGAGAACGTCTTTGAGCTCTGCCCAGAGACACCACGGTGCAAAATGTCGTGCGGGAAGCTGCGGAGCCACTGGATTTCACCTCCCAGATACAAAGGCTCCCGCAGCGTTGGGCAGAATGGCAGTGAGTGCCCGCCCCAAGCGGGGTGTATCTGGAGAGCTGTCTCTGAGCAGTGGGTAGCGGCAAACAGGGGAGGACGGCTGGCCTGGCCTCTCACAGTCAGCAGTCGCTAGAGGAGAGGCCAGACGGAACCTGTTGCAGCTATTTGTCTCCTAAGAAGTTAATGAAACGCAGTGCTTGACGTTCTGTGATCAAGGATACCTAAGAAGGAACAACAGCTGGCAGGTTTGGGTAAAACTTTGCTGTGGAGAAGTGTTGGTGCACATTTTTGAAAGGGAGCTGCTTACAGTTGGTTTAATTCGCGCTCATTCAGCAACCAGTAACTGCCTACCGCTTCTCATTATGCTGACTCCGCAGTTTCCCTTTTCAAATCTGACTCCTTCGTACTTGTGTCCTGTTGGAGTGGTCACGAAACAAGCCTGCCTGCAAAAGAGATGGTAGGGATATCACACTTTGCAATAAAGCAGCGCCCTACAAAAGACTCAATTAAAAGCTGAGCCCATCTGGGGACGGGGGAAAGTATGGCCTTTACTGGGGCAAATGTGCTGTGTCTCTGTCATGCTGACAGCAATGCCAAGCAAAATAATGTAATGTGGTTAAGAGGCCTCGTTAATAAATCATTTCAGGAAGATACTGTAACATTATGAAAAGTAGGCTTTGCCAGGTTATCCAGATACTTTCCTTAATGGCATCATTTAAAGTAGTAGTGCTGATAGAATAAACCTTCAGTTAGTAAGACATCTGATCTTGACTTTCACGATATTTTGATGGAGGAAGAGGAACGATGGAAGTCAGTATGACAAATATTAATTGGACTGAAACCCAACTGATAGGTCTCCAAGTGTAATTGTAAGCAGAAGCATCGCTGAACAAAGCACGGCTCCCTTCCTCTCGGTTCTTGACCCCACAGCACTTAATGTGTGATCAGTGACCTACAAGAAAATATAAAATCATTACTGGTGATCTGCAGGTGCACAGAAGTTAGGGGCAGGTCGCTGATACCAAACTAATCTGGACCACTTAATGAGCTCAGCTTAAGTAAACAACATGTTTTTCCATGCCACCAGATGTAAAGTGGTCAGCCTAAGAATAGAGCGGCAGCTGGACTACGGGGCGGGTGACAAAGTCATGGAAAACAGTGTTTCAGAAGAGGAATAACCAGCTGAACATGAGCTCCTAATGAGATGCTCTGCCAAGAGGCGCTAATGCTTCCATGGAACCAAAGAGGGAGACACCAAGGAAGACAAGGGCGGTTTTATTACCTCTGTTGTGGGCTCCAGGAAGACTTCCCCGAGGGCTGGAAACACACCTTCATGAGAAAACACCCAAGGAACACAGTGTATTAAGAAATAAAAGGTTAAGGGACATTTTAAATGCAGTCTCGAGGAAGGCACGTGGCAGATTTAACGCTAAAGGGTTCTTTATCTGGCAAAATGGTGTTTGGTAGCTGGACATCAAAATAGGCTGCTGTATATTTTTAGCAGTGGGGAAAGCTGGCCACTGAAGCAGTCCACCCATAATTTGCTGACACTGGCAGAGTGCCTGTCACTGAAGAAGCACTGGAAATACTTAATGAGACTTTTTTTTTTTTTTTTTTTCCAAAGGAAACACTCTAGTTTGAACAAGAATTAATTCAAAGGAATCCGACAGCCTTCATTAGGCTGGAATTGGGAGCAGGTTATTAGAACAGCTCCTGCTAGATTTCTTCTGAATAAATACAGAAACAGCATGACTGCAGGCAGGGGCGAAGGGAAGAGGTGAAGCAGGCAGGCGCAGGCAGCCGTAGCTGCAATACGTGCGTGCTCCCAGTTAGGTGAAAAGGCCATTTTGAGTCATCTCTCCTCCCTTTTCAGGTTTAGGCCACATCCATAACGGGCTACAGCTTTCCAACTCTTTTTTTCACCCGCGTGACATTATCAGCGTGAGCCATAGCTGCCCTGAGCAGCACAAGCTGCAGGGCAATCAGCATTTGCAAAAAGACAGCTACCAAAACGTGCCTCTCACAGTTTTATTGCCATGCCTTTTGCTTTAACTGCATGCTGTACGAGCAGTGTTCGCCACTGGGAAACTTAAACATGTTACCAGGCGAGAGTACTACCGAATAACGTCAGCTTTATTGCCGTCCCTTGGCATTTTGAAAGTATTGGGTGCCCGCTGGGTTTTAGTTATTGTTTAGGGGAAGCAAGGACCTTGGGCAGGCTTTCTCTTCTCATTCATTTGTGTTGAGAAAGCAAAATGGAGGGGTTTTAAGTGTCAAGGTCCTTAAGAGAAAGGTGGGGGAAAGAGAAAGTGGGAAACACAGGATGGGGTTGGAGGGAAGAGAGATCTTTCAAAGACATTTTCTTACTCAGTGTTGATGGTCACCCTCTTATGTACATCCAAAACACGGTTTTGACGGTCACTCACCAGTCCTTCTCTTCGGGCGTGATTTCTAACGTCTCATGTGCAGCTTGAGCATGTGTCAGTGACTTTGGGTACTGCCATGTGGTTAATCACAGGGCTGGCAGGGGGGACCCAGAGTGGGTTTCTGCCTGTTCTTTTTTGCAGCTGTTTCAACAGCAAATGCTAATTCCTCTCTCCATGTTTTGCTCTTTCTGGGAATTTAAAAATAACTTGCCTAATGAAGCAGTGCTGAGCAGCTCATATGTCCAGACAGATAGGAGTGAAATGCTTCAGTTCAGAAAGCAAAGTCGTCCGTGGTGGCAGTGCCTTTGAACAAGTCCCCCAAGGCCCTTTTTCAAATAATCCCAGGACTGGCTGACATTAATGCGGGAAGAAATTCAGAGAAAGGGGGGAGAATCGCGTCAAAGGGCCTGGCACTTGGGAAGACATTTCTGGGTGAGCTGTAATCAGTCCCATCCTACGACAGCCCT
The DNA here is from genome assembly GCF_047370975.1 of Nipponia nippon. NCBI lineage: Eukaryota > Metazoa > Chordata > Aves > Pelecaniformes > Threskiornithidae > Nipponia > Nipponia nippon. The sequence continues at coordinate 2,782,725 of NW_028262313.1, forward strand.
TTAGCAGTGCCATTTAATTACTCCATTACGGGCAGGGTTTGATGTATGTGTTCTATAGCAGGGACATCCAGAACATGAAAGAAAAATGTGGCGCTTACTGAATGCTTTACAAAGATCAATGAAGCTCCTTGTCCCTTGTTAGAGCAATGAGAAGCTGAGCACAGAGTGACAAAACTGCCTGTCCAAGGGCAGCCACCAAAGCACAAGCAGAGATACTCACAGGCTATGGCAGGTTTCGGTTTCTCCCTCAAAACCACCTTGCTTTGTTACTCATCTTTGGTTTTCTGTCTTCTGTACCCGCAGATCACCATCCCCATCGAAGCTTCCCCTGCAGTGAGCACATCTGCCTCAACAGGACAGGACACATGGGAACCGCGAAGGGTGGACAGCCGTGTATTTCCAAGAGTAGCTGCAAGAGTGACGGCAAAACCAAGCTGAGCATGATATGCTGGGAGACAAAATTGCTATGGAAAGGCAGGTCTGGGGTCCGGGGAGATACTTGGCTTCTTACTTTGGGCCAAGACTGGAGTCAGAAACCCTTCCCCTGCCCACGTCTAGCCTTCTTAACCTCTCGGATTGATTTGCAACATTATTGTTTTCTTGTTCTTTAGAATTAAATCATTTACGGTGCAAGTCCTTGAGGTATTCAGATTGACTTCTGTGGGTGCCATAACGCTTATCAGAGAGTAAATGTTACTCTTTCTAATATATCAATGATAAAATCCTTTTTTTTCCCCAGCTAGGTGAATGATTATTACATCCTTCAAATCAATTCTCATTTTTCTTTAATTGCTTCTGACGCCCTTGGCACTGTTGAGTGACGGGGTCTGCACTCCAGCCTAGGAGGCTACCGGGGTAACTTGGCGATCTCTTCACCTGCACGAGAGGAGATTATTGATCCTAAAAGGCAGAGAGGAGGAGGAAAGCATCTGTCAGAAGAATTTGCCAGGCAGAGACTCATGCTACTACCTGTGTTAACCCTACAAAGAATATAAGATCTATATCATATGCATATGTTTTTAGTGAATTGTGCTTAGGAAATGCCATTTCTAGAGCGCAATTCACCATTCCCTTGAATCGTCATCAAATACGCTGCACTGTAAAACGATGAAATGAAGACAAAACAGCAGGATCATGTGTTACTTTGGCTCTGTGCTTGTGTCAGGGAAATGGAGGACTTCCACCACCAGGATGCAACTGCTAAAACCCAGGAGCTTCTCTCCCTCTGTACAGAATGATGATTTCATCACCATCCTTCAGCCTTCAACCAAGAACGTGGCCCGTGCGGTGTCCAGAACAGTCCAGGCAAGAGCACATTCCTTATGGTGTTAAATAACGTGATTAAGCAAGCTGCCTAATTTTCCTCCTTGGTATGAAACTGTCCTGTTTGTCACTGGTTTCAGCTCTGCCCCCGTCACTGCCCTGTCCTGTGCACCCTCCTCTGCTGCAGCGCGGGGCTGGCTTGACACCCACTGCTTTAGCAGCTGCCTGCCATAAAAATGTGCCCTTATCTCGCAGTCTGTGGTTTATGCTCAGTCTCTTTATTTTCCTTCATGTAATCATCAGACATTTCTGTGTTTCATCGTGATAAATACCAGACTGTTGAATCTCTGGGGCTGCCAAGAAATGCATCTCGGCATAGCACAAATAGAGCTGCTATTTTTTTTTTTTTTATTCATTCCTTTAGTTTAACATTTATTCCTGCTATTGTTGTCCTTAGAAGGATAAATAGGGCTGCATCTTGCTAGCAAGTTGCTCCAAATACATTAGATGAAAGAATAAATAACATGATGTACGGAAGGCTATGAAGACTAAATATATTTTATTGAGATAGTCAAGCAAAGGATGCGATAATGTGCTATTCATTATACAGGTGCGCCAGTGCTCACCACAGGATAAAATTAGATTGACGACTCTGTAGGTCATGTACCTTGTACTGCTCAGAACTGGCAGAGATTTTCTTCTGTCTGTACTGGTAGTGCATTGAAACAGGAGCACGTCAGTCACAGCCCCGCACTCCAAATAAAGGGTTCCATGATCACGCTACTGCACAGTGTAAGGCAGGAAGGATCCTAGTCATCGTGGCTTTGGTACCATATCTGAAGATACCTTTTCCATTTCGACTTTTTAAATGCCATAGGTTTCTCTTTCCCCTCCTCTCGAAGAAGAAGACAGAAGATGTGCAATGTGCAGAAAGATAAGAAAGGCATGGTTGGTATGTCAAGCATTGCCCAGGTTATTTGCTCTGGATCATCATCTGAAGGTGTGTTCAGCGGTGCTGAGTGACCCTCTGAAGTGGTGATACTTTGATAGGCAAAACCAGCTCGCACAAACGGTCGCTGTTTGTTGCTGCAGTAACTTGCGCTGCATTTCAGACAGCAAGACAGACTCAGCACGCAGCGTGGCTCTGCGTTTCCTATTTTCCTTCACACCCGCACCCCCACTTCGCCAGCTTACAGCCGCCGATACCGAGACACCTCTGCCACACAGCCTAGCTATAAAATGTCTTGCGCTTCAGAGAACACATCCCTTAAGTATTTTTCTCTTTGCAAGTGGATTTGCTGTCTGAAGCTGCCTTTATAGCCACCCACCCCTATTGTTATTTCCATTAAAAGACTGGAAGCCTAATCTTGCATAATCACGCAGTCTAGAAAATCTCTAAATGAATTCTGATGGTAAAGAAAAAAAAGGTGCGGGTATAGACAAGAAGAGGTAGAAGTGTCTCTTATGCTTCGTGTGGGAAACCGAGAGATGCAAGATGCAAAATTCCACGGACACTCACTTGTGTTTCTTTGAGTCCTTCCGTCCCCCAGAGACAGGGATCCATTTTGGCTGCCTGGGTTATCTCCCTGGGTGGCTCGTCTGCAGGAGAGGCTCTTGAACGGGTACCCTCTAGGTCTATCTGCTGGCTGGTCTCTCTCCGGATGACAGTTGTTTCCCCTTCTGCATTTTAAGATGGTTCAATATATAAACTTTAAAAGAAAAATCTGGTCAGGGCTTGTGATACCTTGTGGTATCACACAAAAAGACAAAAAGACTTCCATTTTAGCACTGTTTGGCTTTTAGCAGCACAAGGGCAGACCTAAGAGTGCCACTTGGTGACTCGGGCTTTGCCTTTCCAAGGCGGCCCGTGGCGTCGGTGAAAGCCGGTACTGGGAGGGCTGGCTGAGCTGCTGGCAGGACGGCAGCGCGCAGGCTCTTCCTCTGAACTGGGCTCACCGCAGGGCAGGAAGCCCAATGGCGAAGGCAAAGCACCAACGAAGAGCTGGGTTTAAGCTTTTCTTGCAAACACACGGGGTTTCCCTCAAGAATATCATTACAGCCTAGAGGAGCAGAAGCTTCCTCTTTCCCGCCAGTATTTATGAGATTAGTTCTTACCCAGTGTCTGATCTCCCATTCTTGAGCCATTTCCAAGCGTCACGTTGAGCTGCTGCGCTGAATGTTGCTGCAGCTAATTATGGTCACTGCAGCTAATTATGGGCTGGCCATGAAGCCCTGCCATCCCATCCCGGCAGGACCGGTTGGCCAGAGCACACCACGATCATTTCTGTGAGGCAGCACGCAAAGCTGTGGCAGGCTGTGCTCCCCATCTCAGGTGCCTTCGCGCAGCCAGAGCCATCTTTTCCTCGGTCCATAAGCAGCAGCTATGGGTAACATACATCTCCTTTGCTTGTTTGTTGACTGCTGCCAGCAAAAAGACATTGCTGCTGCTATATGAGGATTCCATATGGCACAAAACCCCCTCTGTGTCCTTAAAGACAGAGCTGGATGCAGAGCAGATTAGAGAAGCTTAGGAGAGCAGCGTTACAGCGTCATGGACACGGGTTCTCCCATACAGCGCCCAGCGGGATGCCTCTAGAGTAGGAGTGAAACAACATAAAGTAGAAAAGACATTTTAAGGGATGCTGCAGATTAAACGTCTTTTGCTTGGCTTGGATTAGTCACCCCGAACAGCCAGGAGCCCAACTAGAAGATAGGAGAGGAGGCTGGAAGTGCCTGGGGCCTGGGCAAGAGGATGAGATGGGAGCCAACGCAGGGAGGTGCGGGGAGCGCCGGGGTGCACGGATGGTGGGCAGGGATGGATGGGACCGACATCCCGGTCCTCCCACAGCTGGGAGCAGCACTGTGAAAAACAAAAATAATTTACCAGTACGGACAAGAAGGGAAAGTGGAAAAAGAGAGCTTGAATGGCAAGGAATGAGGCAAAGGTGGGACGTGATGAAAACCGTGAGGCGGTGATAGGCAGGTGGGGATGAAGATCAAAAGGGAGGAGGGCAAATGGTTGGCTCAAGGCAATTTCCGAATTTTGGGGTCAATCAGCAGAGAGACCACTTTCTCAGACACAGAGAAGGGCCACTGATTTCAAAGGTCTTTTCCAACCTTAATGACTCTGTGATTCTATGAGGGATCTGCGGTCTTTATCCTCTCCACAAGCTAGCTCCCCCAGCACAGCAAGGCCGTCAATGCCAGCGCGAAGCTCACGGCCGTTGTTTGTACTAGCCTGTTCCCAAGCTCAGCAAAATAAAGAGATAAGCAGTGCAGCCAACAAACTCCGTGACCCGCACAGGAGCTTGCCACTTAATAACTACTGTAACTATAACACGCTTAATACAAAACTGCTGTTGTCTGGATGCCAGGTGCCCACCAAGCCGCTCTATCACTCCCCTTCTCAACAGGACGGGAGGTGAGAAAATAAGATGGAAAAAACCCTCATGGGTCAAGATAAAGACCGTTTGATAAAGCACAAGCAAAGGCCACATGTGGAAGCAAAGGAAAACAAAAGATTTATTCTCTACTTCCCATCAGCAGGCAATGTCCAGGCACTTCCCGGGAAGCAGGTCTTCAGTAAGCGCAGGGGTTGCTCTGGAAGACAAACATCGTAACAACAAATGCCCCCTCCTGCTCTCTCTTAGCTTTTATTGCTGAGCAGACCCCCATATGGTCTGGAATATCCCTTTGGTCAGTCTGGGTCAGCTGTCCTGGCTGCCTCCCCTCCCAAGATCTCGCCCACCCCCAGGCTACCGGGTGAGGGGGAACGCTGGAGGGACAGCCCTGATGCCAAACCACCGGTGTGTTATCAACAGCCTTCGCTGCCGACAGACAGCACAGAGCCATGAGGGCTGCTGGGGGGAAACTGAGCTCCATCTCAGCCAGACTCCGCACACATATGTTGTTCCTTTTCTCTTGGAAGAAATCAGAAAGATGTTTTGCAGAGACAGAAGTCCAGGCAGAAGGAGGGGAGTGCTTGAGAAAGAAGTTTTTAGGTGGTAAGAAAGTGGTGAGAATTGGGGATGGGGGTCAATTCAATGCAATGGGAAAATGGAAATTTTGCATCTTGAAAGATAATGAAACCAGGAAAGAAGAGGAAGACTCTGACCATCTGACCAGTTACTTCTTTACACCCAGGGCCTGGCACCGTATGGACGTAACAACTCTTGCTGTTTCAGGAGACATGGTGAGGAGTACCACCAAACACTGATCAACAACCTTTCTCGCATTGCTAGGATTTAGGCTCATTCCTTTTTCTTAATTTCCTCCAACCCTTCTGAGTCTCAGCTCCTTGTCTCGCATTTGCACACGTTTATCTCTTCCAAACACTTGTAGGCAGCTACCACGTCTTCCCTCGCATCGCTGACGATGTAACTTTAACTAGGGACAGTCAAAGGACAAAAAAAATGAGCAAAGAAAAGGCAAAGAAACGACAAGGGCGTTGTGCTGCCTTCTGCAGTAAAGCACAGTGACTCCTGTACTGAGTGGTATCACTACTGCGTATTTAAACCATACACACTTTCCAGGCATGCGATAAAATAAACAGCCTAACAAATAATCCAGATAAGGTTGCAGACCTGTATGTCTTTTGAGTGTGTGTTAGCTTGTGAGCTTCAGAGCGTCGTAAGACACCAGCGGTGTACGAAACGCAGGAGCAAAGTGCCAGTCCCGCAGCAAGGTGGGCACCGTCCACCTTCAGACGTCAGCAGCAGTCCTACCTCTGTCCCAGCGCCGGGATGGAGAGGGCTCTCCGGTGGCAGCAAATGCTACTGGAGAGACAGAAAACCAGTCACTTGTTTGCATTAAACTTCTTGGAGCTTGGTATCTTTGGAATCTTTTTTTTCCCCCCAATTAGATGAAATTTATCACAGGGTTCAAAAGTTATGGAAATGGCCCAAAGGCAGGCTGGCGACACGGTTGCAGAAGCTCGCTTTCCTTAGGAAATCAGCTTAAAAACCCTAATGACTGGAGAAATGGCCTCACAGCCCATTATTTGGTGGCCATTTACATTTCAAGGTCCCTGTCTGCAATGAGAGAGAGAGGATGTCTGAATCTTTCCTTTCTCATAATTAAAGCTTATGAGCTGGAGACTCATTTTTAAGGTGCCCCTTTCTATTGATCTTTAATGACGCTTTAGAGGTTATAACTAATAATGTTAGAGTTTAATCAACTCAGATTTGGTCCTGGATGCTACTTTCAGCTAGAGGAATCGAGTTAACTGCCTCTTGCCTTTTTCCTATTTATATTTTAATTGCATTGTGCGAGAATAACGTAGCATCTTCGTTCAGACAGAATTAGTCATTTACTTCATGTAGAAATCTTCAGCATGTAGTAATCTCACCCATATTCAGCCAAGCAGGTAAGCACATACTGAAGTCTACAATTAAAATCCTTAATTAAATCCTTAAATTAAGCACATACTTAAATGCTTTGCTAAAGAGGGATATAATCTCCAACATGCTTAAGATAAAGTGTGTGTTTAAGTGCTTTATTGAACCACTGCTTTCGCTGCAACCCAAAGTATATTTGCGAAGCAAAAGCTGCTATAGGTGTAATCCCGCAAAAAAACAGCAATTTGATGGGGGAAGCCTGTGTGCATTTATCAACATAAACCACGCGTCGCCCATTCTGACAGTTCGTACCTGGCATTTTACGATGTGTAAAAAACCCTTTGGATGTGATGTTGCCCGGCCAGCGGCACGCGATTAGCTGTGCCGGGACCGCGGCGGCGCGAGCAGCAGCGTTCCCGGCTCGGCTGCGGGTTGGAGAAAGGATGGTCCCGACTCGGATGCCAGGCTGGGTTTTGCATGGCTTGCTGGGCTGGGGAGGTGGCACCTACATGCGAGATTTGGGGCAGGTTTGGTCTCCGGGTTGCCTTTGGGAGAGTGGAAGGGTGGGAGACAGAAAGACCTCCTCTACTCCACCAAGCGCCGGAGCCAGGACGCTGGGGCGGAAAAGCACATTTATGGGGCAGGAGAAGAGACGGGCTTTGGAGGCGGCTTCAGGGCTTGGGCTGGGTCTGAGAGGGAAGGCCTGGGCCTTCTGCCAGGGTCTCTGACGGGGACGAGCTGAAGAGTTTAACTGCTTTATCTGCAAAGGCTCACAGGGTGAAGGTGATGGTTGATCTTGGTATGAAACAGCTTGTGTTTCAGGACAGGGATCTGTCGGCTGGCTGCTATTAAAGCTGTTAGGTTGGATTAAAGCTGAGCTTTAATACGCTCAGGGTTGAGTATCTTTGGTTGATAACGGGGGCCAGGGTGAGAGCTGATGCCCTGAGTGCACCTGAACCCCAGTAAGCCCAGTGCCAGCAGCTTGGGTCTGCTCCAGGCGGGGTCCAAGGAGCTCCGACATTTGGCCCCGGGGACTGTCAGAGCTGCGGCAGGACCCGAGCCGGGGAGCTCTGGCTCTCCTCCTGGCACCGCAGAGGCTGGGCAGCAGCTGAAAGCAGAAAGGGAAAGCAAAAGGAGGAAAAGCAGCTTTGTTTTTCAGAGAATAAGGAAAAAGGGGCTGGATCCCCCAAATCTCCTCACCCTGATTGTCTTCAGGCCACAGGCGGGTCTGGCACTTAGGCAGCTTCAGGTTGGCAGCATCCAGTCAGACAGGAGCAGCCCGGGCAAGCTCAGTCCTGGGCCAAAAAGGAGACAGACACATCCTCAGGCCACAGTCGGGTCCTTTCCCCACAGACCAGGCTTTGCTAGACCTGGCCTGTGGTCAAACACGCCAGCAAGACTCTGCAAATATCCCTCATTCCTGCCAGAAACAGTATTAAAAGAATATTATGACTTGCAATTACTGTGGCATGCGCTATTCCTGCTTCAGATCCCAGCATCATTTAGCGCCCAGAATGGATGCTCCCCACTTGATGAGCAGCTATTTGGGATTTTGTTTTAACCTCGTGTGACTTTGGGCTTTGTTTGCTGCCTGCTATCCAAACCCAGCTCCAAAGACGAGGTTATTCGTTTCCTCACCTACTTTCCTACGGGAGTTCATCACCCCAGTACCCCGGAGCGACACACGTATTAATGAATTTAGCATTGTGGAAGGGTGGGGGAAGGATTATTTCCATGTTTCAAATTTGGAGCTTAACTGTGCTCATTTGAAACAACCTCGCATTTTGGATCCATGATTTGCAATGGCCAAAACTTTGTTTTTATTTCATTTACAGCAAATGTGATACTGTAGAATAGTAAACCACTACGAAATCGGCAAAGCCTGACTCTGTAGCATATGGGTGTTAGCACCCCAAATCCTGATCAGAAACGATCGCTCCAGTGGGCAGAACTTGGAAGCGTAACACATTTAACACAGAATAAATCTGTAAAATGGGAATTTATTAATCCTAACGCCAGTTCCCGCTTCGGATGGTGCAATGCCGCCTGTGTGTGGCATAAGGCATCGTCTGCAGTTTGTCTGTGACTTCGCGGAGGTGAAACGGGAGCCTCGCGCCGCACCCGTCGCAGCATCGGCGCGCGGGTGGCCGCGCTTGCATCGTGCGCTGCTGATCAGCGAGTGCTGCGGGGCCCGCAGACGCTCTCACAGCACCACAACGGGCCTCCTCAGGCGCTCTTCCCAGAAACACTGTCATTGCTAAGTTCAAAATATATTTAAGAGAAGCACTTACGAATATCCGACACAAAGCAATTCCCAGTTTTTTGTATTGACTTTTTTTGCACGAAGAGAGAAAAATACATCCACAATTTAAACTCATTAGCTGACACCCTCTAGAGGCCTCCGGCCTGCAAACGCTTCAGCACGAGCTAATGTTATGAGAATATTCCCACCTTGTGCTAACTCGTTTCAGCTAATGAACTCAGGAGGGCCAGCAGCACGCGTGCCCCGGGCTAGTGGCCAGGCTGTGCCAGGGCTGGCGGCTCAGCGGGGCCGGTTTCATTAGCGAGACAGACACCAGCCCGTAGGCACAGGCTTGGGAAAAAAAAAAAAGTTTCGCGTCCTAGAATCATAGAATCATTAAAGTTGGAAAAGGCCCTTAAGATCATCGAGTCCAACCGTTAACCCAGCACTGCCAAGTCCACCACCAGGTCCTCTAGGTGCAACGTTACCAACTGAGGGAAAGGCTCAGCAGAGAGAACAAATGGTGCCGCAGCCCACCCAGCCTTTTTTTCTTTTGGAAATGGCAGATAAGAAATCCAACCAAGGTGCCGACACTGCCGGCACGGCATACTAACTGAAACGCTCGGCAGCGCTCGGGCTGCAGCATCTCACTCTGATGTTTGCGTGCCCGTCCTTCTGCGCAAGACCCTTCGGACTGGACCTACACCATCCCTCAACGCTACGTAAAGCGAGCCCGTGGGATGGCAGGCACTTCTGACCCTTTTTGAGCAGTTTTTGCTGAGCTCACTGGGCCGTTAAACAAAGTTTTGGTGCTGTTGGATTATTTTTCTCATTGCAGCTCTCTCACACTCCAGCTTCTTAGGTTTTAGCATATTGCAAATCTTCCCCCAGCGTGCTCTGCAGCAAAAGATGGATTATATTAAAGCAAAAACCAAGCAAGAAAATGTAGAGTGAAAGCTCAGCTTCCACATGTGATTCAGTCCATGCCATTCCCCGGCACATGAAAATCCACACGCAACGATCCGGTGTGGCGCCTGTAGCACAACTTCACAGCATGGGGTGAAAGCGGGCTCAGCTTCGCAATTTCTCATTGCTTTTCATCAGAGACGACTGGAATGGTATCGACAGGCTTCAACCCAGTTTGCACGTTTACAGAGAGATAATCCAGTGGTTTAGTTACCAGTCAGGGACACAGGAGATGGAGGAGCAAATCTTCCTTCCATCACACGTTTACCATCCAATTCAAGGGAAGTCGAAGATGTCCTGAAGTGTCCAAAGACTTTGGCAGGGCCAGGAATTCACCTGCCTCCATCCCAATGTGTCATCGTCACAAAAATTCATGCCTAATCTTGTGGGCACCATATTTCCAGACATGCCCGAGGCGATTTGGTGCTGAGCAGTTCAGCAGTATCTCCGATCTCGTTATCACTGAGGTTCCCAGATGAGGCATTTCCCAAATGAATCCCTCTGAGGGCTCAGCCCGTACTGAACTGTGGCTCACAGCATCAGGGTCCACCCTGAGCCCGGGAACAACCAATGTGTCCCCGCTGGTGGCATCCCGCCCTTTCTGCGTGGCCACCTGGGAACAGGAGGCCCAAACGAGTCCCTCGTGGGCCCGAGAGCTTGCACGCCCTTAGCCGAGGCAGATACTCCAGCAGCTGGAAGATGGCACAGCTGCATTCCTAAAATGTGTGTAACCACATCTAATGCACCCTTCTAGTCCCAAACCCATGCAAACGGCACCCAGAGAATCTCTGACCCCTCTCAGCGTATGCCCTGGATAATATTACATTAAACCATACTGACCCTACCCTTCAAAATAAAAGGGCTTCTAAGCTTTGGCAATATGAAAAGAAAAAAAACCCACCAAATTCACCAGATAACCGATCAGCTTCTCCCGTTGCCGTGCTCTGATCAGGTAACAACCACCAGAGTCCAACCTGGTTGAACTAAAACTGGACGTCTGCTCTGCCTGGACGAGCCCCCGGGCGCGGGGTCGGCGGCCGAAGGGGAGCGGCGCAGCGGAGCCGCCCGGCCGCGGCGGCGGGGGATGCTGGGAGAGCCCGGCACCGCAGGAACATTCCCAGATGCTGCGCTGGGAAACTCACACCCAAGCCCGCAGGGTTTACCTACGGCATAATTAAAGGGGGTGAGAAAGACAGACAGACCACCGGGCTGTCGATCAATTGAAGCAGCTCGATGCCGTTGGTCAGACCACTCCAGAAATCCGGGATGCCTCGCATGAATCCCCACCTGGATTTGGATGAGCTTCGTGAGCGTGTCCTGCTTGAACACGTGGGTTTGCTGTGACAAGACGGGGACCTGGGCCGGCCTGTGCCTCGCCGGCGTCTCCGCTCCTCAGCCGTGCATCGCTTCGCTTCTGGCTGCAGGAGAGGCGGAGAAAGCAAGGAAAAGCGATTTAATGCATCCCATTTCCCAAGCATTTCAATAACGGAATTCTCGGTAGGAAGCAGTGCGTGGAGGGGCAGGGTATTAAGGTGGCTTTGAGTCAAGGTACAGCAGAGCAGCCTTTAAGCAGAGGTAAGCTCATAACAGAAAATGCTATAGGAAATAGATTCTAAATCTAATTCTTCCCGGGATACGTGCCGGCGGGCTGCTGGTGGTGCGGCGTTTTTTGCCGCCTGACCTCCCCGCTGTTGCTCCATCCGTTCACTGGGCAAAGCAGTTAAATAGGGTGAAAAAACCGCTGTGCAAAACCCTCCTCAGTGCAGGTGAAGGCAAACTCCTCCCGAGCGCAGGTGAAGGTGCTCTAAGCCGTCCTAGGGAATCGGTTGCAAAATCAGATTGCTGCTTCAGGACGCGGTGAACCCAGGGCAGGTTCATCCCCCGCCGGCCTGCGCCAGCCAGAGACAGCAGCTCCCGCCGACAAGCCGGCGAAGCCGGCGGTATTAAATTACATCCTAATTAAAATCTGACTCTGCTTTCATTCACAAGGAGAAGTCACTGGGCTGTATGCATTGATGGATGATGGTTCATCCAGAAGTTATGAGCATTTTAATTATATGTGCATATAATATAAATGTGTTAGATAAACACAAACCCGCTTTAACAGGGCCCTTTCTGTAGTATTACTCAGGTATACGAAGGCTCCGCAGCCTAATTAAATGTGTTTTATTTGAGTAAAAGATAGAGACTTTATACAGTTAACAGGTGCCTTATTTTATAGGGTAATTTTCACTGTATTTTACATTTTTTAAATGTGGGAATTTATCCCTTTAAAGGAGCACTACCGTGATGAAACCTCTGCCTTTAAAATGCTACGAAGATAAGACGGTGCAATTCAAGCGGAGGGTGATTTTAACCCTAATTTACCCTTCCCAGCTGGACTGTTTGTCTTTTTAATACTTTGCTTTGCCAAGGCAACGACATTCCGGTTGCACTCCCCTGCCTAGCAGGGGCTACTACGTTTATCCTGCTCAAACGTCAGAGGAATCTGCGCATCAAAAAAAGCTCCCCCGGGATTTGAGAAGCAAATCATTAAAACATCTGTATCGATGGGCTTTCCCACAAAAGTACAGCTGGAACCGAAATTACTCGAGTCCCTCTTTTCAACACCTTTTCTAGAGCTGCGGTTTTTATACGAACAAGGTGGGAAGATGGGGGTTTATTGGAAATTAGGAGGGTTCGTGCCATGCTCTCCTACGGCATGGCAGCGCACGTGCTCCCTGGGCTTGTCTGGAAAGCCAAGGTGAAGGGTTTCCCCTCCGGCTGCCGAGCGGAGGCTCTGGGCCGCTCACCTGATGGATGAATACGGACATTCACGGCTTCGCTCAGCTCCGCAACAAGCCACCGACCCGGGCAGCCTCCAGATGGGAGCACGTCCCAGTGCATCCCTGTGACGGTCCCTTCCATCGAGCCACGCACGCCTGGGATCGCTGGCTCTAATTCCCAAAGTGCAGCAGGCAGATGGCCAAACTGGGGGCACGGGGGTCACTGGGACAGCAGCATTAACCTGTGCAAGCCGGGTTGGGCTTTGCTGAGGGGAAATGCCTCGGGCGGCTCCAAAAACACAGCTGGAGCTCAGCAGTCGAGCACTGATTTCTGTTTCACCAGTTTGGATGCTGGGCAGCGAGATCCGCTGTGGCTGGGCACGTGTCGAGCGCCCATCGGTACCAGCCTGAATTTTCGATCTGTCCATGGCAGCAGGCTTCTAAAGCTTTTGGGATCGCTTCGTTTGAATGGCGCAGGGGATCTGGTGCAAGCCTTCTTCAGGGACCTGCTTTTAAGTTTATCAAATCAGTGGGCTGGTAAATACACTGAGCCTTTGGTTTATACCAGGTATTTATTCAGCGAGTTCAGTAGAGTTACGGCTTTGGAGGCAGGGTAGCTGGAAACAAGCTGCAAAAGCCCATTTTCTTTAATGCAGCTGGATGTGAACCCAGTCACTAACACGCATTTCTTGTCACTCCTCTGCTCCTGGGCTGGAGCTCTGGTCCCTGAGCATCCCTGTTCCAGCCGTATCACCCCTCTGCACCTACGGCCACCCCCAGCCCGATGCCGGCGCTAAACCTCCGGCTGGTCCCCGTGCCACTCGCACAGCCACTAAATGCTTGATCGCAGTTAAAAATGGGGAACGTGAACAGGCTGCTCCATCCCATTCCCAGCAACTTCTGCATCCATAGGGAAGCTCAGAGGGCGGGATGCTGCGGCAAGCAAAAAAAAGTCTGCGACAGCAGCAGAGGAGCCCCTGAGGTGGTGAAGTCCCTTTGAGGAACAAGCCAAGGTTTTGTCAACTACAGCCTTAACCATCCATGGGAGTTAAGTGAGACCACAGGCACTGCCCGCGCCACGCAGGAGCGATTGCAGCCGGAGAAGCCGCTGCGCTCGGGGCTTTGGCATTCAGCTTTGTTTCCGAGCGGGAAGGGTGCTGGCAGCTGTGCCAGCTCGTAGCCTGCAAGCCAGCTGTGAAAGAGCCCAAGAAATTGGGTGTTGCCCAAGAAATACCCATCTCATTGGGATCTAGGGGGGGCAGAAACTGAAAGAGCAATTTTTGTCCTCCAACGATGGGCATCCTCCCTGGGCGGGGGAGGACACACCAGCACATCTCCCCACCCCAAATTTTGGTACCACTTACGCCAAACACGTACCTGCCGGCATCGCAGCCGCGCCTCGGTCGCACTGCAGAAGGCACAAGATTGCAACAGGGACTCAAAAGCGTGTTTTTAAGCGACCTAACGCCAATTTTGAAGACAACCTGCAATAACAGCTCAGAGAAACGTCGGCCTTCCCGCCCGCCCCTCGCCCCAACGCCTCCCGCTCGCAGGGCTCCTGCTGGCACCTTCCCCGCAGAGCCATGGGCGCGGGGCCGGGGCCGCACGGGGAAAGCGCTGGTGTTGGCTCGCCGGCCTTTGCCTTCCACTGCTGCGATGCCCCTGCGTGCGCACCGATTGCATAGAATGGTTTGGGCTGGAAGGGACCTTTAAAGGTCACCTAGCCCAGCCCCCTGCAGTGAGCAGGGACATCTTCAACCGGATCAGGTTGCTCGGAGCCCCGTCCAACCTGGCCTTGGATGTTTCCAGGGATGGGGCATCCACCACCTCTCTGGGGAAACCCGTGCCAGTGTTTCACCACCCTCATCATAAAACATGTCTTAGATCTAGCCTGAATCTACCCTCTTTTAGTTTAAAACCATCACCCCTTGTCCTATAGCAACAGGCCCTGCTAAAAAGTCTGTCCCCAAGACTTCCATTAAGGAGCTAGAACTATTTCCAGTCTGCGGGTCGCGGGGCTGATCCCACGTAGGAGGGCAGACTGGATGGTTTTGGTGGCCATGGGCTTGGCCCAGCCCCTCTACACCTTTTACTTACCAGAGAGCAGACCCTTCCAGCACCAGATCGGGTTTGGTCCTTCTTAAAGCCGAGCTGCCGACAGCCTTCCCCAGCCGGCGGCCCCGCTCCAGCACTCGCCCCGCTCGCTGCTCCGGCCTCCCAGCATCAGGATCCGCACAACCGGTGGGAAGCACTGAAACCCTGTGCCCCGTTGTGCCCGCCTGGCACAATTCGGCGGAGGCAGCGCTCGTCTGAAAGCAGGCTGTGAACTTAGGCACCTTGTAGAGGTACCAGGTCTGCTTTTGGGGGACCGTTTCCCACCCCCTCGCCACGGGATCTGGTTGCTGAACACGGTGCCCGGGTCCTCCTTTCTGCTGGCAGGGCTTGGAAAGACCTCGGACTGAATGAATGTTCCCGTCAACATTAAGTGCTAATGAAAGGAATGGTAGTTTTTAAAAAGAAATATTTTTAAAAGCATTTTCCACAAGGAAATGAAGACAGCAGCGTTCCGACCCGCGGGGCATCTCACCGCACCCACCTGCTCCTTCCCAGGAAAAGGCCGGTCCGGGGGTGTGCTTCCAGGCAGTGCCGGGGCGCTGCCGGGACGGGGAGCCCGCTCTCCGGGGCACGGCGGGCCTGGAAGAGCCTCGCCTCTCGGCAAGCCTGGCTGCGCCGCCCTGCCCCATCGCCGCGCCCTCGGAAGGCGAACCGGTAACTCTTCGTGTCCATTTGGTGAGGTTTCCATTTCTCAATGAAAAAAAGCCACCCTTCTCTAAAGCAGAAGCGATCCGAGCACTTTTTTCCCGCTTCTTCCCATCGGCAGCCGCTAACGCGCTTCACAGGTAATGATGAGCATCGGCCCGGTTACGCCGGGGCGCTGGGACCAGGAGCGTGCGCGCGGGGGCAGCCAGGCTGATCCTCATCTATGGCAGCGATTTGTTTAAAGAAACGATTCCTAATATTCAATAAATGGCAGTTTTAATTTCTTCTTCATATATGATCTTAAAATGAGATTTTGGATTTTTTTTATTTATTCCATAAACGATATAACAAAACTCAGCAAGTTAACAATATGACGTTTTCACCATACAGAGTCAGTCACAAATATTTAAAACCTTTGCAACAAGAACAACAAAACCCAAAATATTACAAGAATAATTTACAAGAGGATCTATAAAACAGCAAAGCGCTCACAAATTTTCCAGTTTCCTTTACACAATATCACTACACTCTTTCACAACATTTCTTTTTATTACAAAATTCCCAACAAAAGTGTAATTTTTTTCTTTGTATTTTGGTTTTTAAAACCAGAAACTTTTAAGTATACATCCTTTTATTAACACCCGAAGGTGCAAAAAAAGGGAAACCTCACACATACAAACACTTCACAGCACTTTTCTAAGAAAAATATACACTTACAAAATATTTTACAAATTGGCACACTTAAAAATATACAAGATTTTGTAGGCGTCTTAGAGTGATCCTTAAGAATTATACTTCAATTGACTCTACAGAATATTTATAAAGCTTATTCTAAAAGAAAAAAGGCAAATCATTTCCAAACATGTTAAAATTGCAGTGTAAAATGTGGAACAGAAATGGATATGTTACATTCATAAAAAGGGCCATTTAATAGTTCTTAAATGCTCAAGGGGGGGATAAAAGTTTTCTTTAGCACCATAAAACAGGAGCAACTTCCTAACGAGGTGCCTCTAGTTCTATGGAAGGGACTCAAGGAGCAGTACATTCACGTCTCCGGAGGCAGCAGTCGGAACGCCCCGGCCGGCGCCGCGGGCAGCGGAACAGAGCAGCTCCTTGGATTTCTACCCTGCTTCCCACTGGGAGTAAGAGACAAAAGGAGTTTAACTGGTACCTTTCTTTTTTTGGGGGGGGGTGGGGGGGGTTAGTTTACGTTTAAGTCTTCCCTTTGTGCTTTTGAAATGGACGTTTGTCTATCTAGCGAAGGGTGGTGGTGAATACCGATTTTATTTCTTGTTTCCTTTCGCACCAAGTGTTCAAAGGCTCAGTAAACGTGTCTGGCAACCCAAGCATCCTGCGAGATGGAGGGCATCCTCCTGCTTTAGATCCCAATTCCCTTAGATGGCTGTTACTCCACTGTCATTAGTGTCACTTGTTTACCTGAGAAACAGATTTGAAAAGCCTTGCTTCTACCACAGACATTGTACTTTGTTTATTTTATATTTTTTCTTTTTTTTTTTTTTTTTTTTTTGCATTATTTCACACGCTGAAGAGATAAAGAGGCACATTCTCAAATAGATGTCAGCGGCTTGAACCATGCAACTTCCACTGGACCCCCTGGGAGCTGCACAGGCAAAGTCCAACACACCGAGTTGAGAAAGTAAGACCGAGGGCCTGACCCTGCACCAACTGAAGTCCACGCACCTGATCCTCTTCTCACTTACACTGACTTCAAGGGAGTTTTTCTCGTGACTTAACAGCAACGGCCGGCTGCCATCCAGGAAAGCACTCAGCGAGCAGGAGCCCCGGGAGCGAGCTCCCACCTAGGTGCTTGGCTGGATCGGGGCCTTAGGGAAAGAAGAATATGGTCCAGCAGGTAAAGGATGAAAATGCTTAAAACGTCTTTATTTTGGTTCGTGGCTCGTTTGAGCCATAATGCTGAAAAAAAATAAGAGCAATCCTGACTGTTTAAAAAAGCAAGCGGCACAGCAGTGGTTTGGCAAAGCGGCCACCGCCGGGCTAAAGCCAGCCTTGGCCTCTTCCCTCCGCGCAGACCTGGCCGCGGCAGGCCGGCGCGGTGCCAGCAAGGGACAGCCCTGCGTGCTGCTGCTGACCTCCTCCTCCCAAAACGCCTGCCTCAACCTGGTCCACAAGTCCTTATTCTCGAGCCACTTTTGGAAAAACAAAGAAAACCCAAACAAAAACCCAACCACCTCTTATGCTTAAAAGAAGAAAAGCAAGATGTAAACCTGGTAAGTTTTTTAAAAAAAAACTTATGACTTGAATCCCCATCACTGATATTTTTCTATTTACAAAAGCTCTATATGCAAGTACCTCCAGCAAAACTACGGCCACCGGGGGTGGGCTGGCTGCTGCTGGGTCGCTGTAGGGTTTCCTCCTGCGGGACATCCCCCGCACGGCGCAGGGGCGGCAGGGAAATGGATGCTTTCCCCGGACCACGGGAGCCCCACACTCCGGCAGGAGGGCGGCGGGTGCCGCCTTCCCCTGCTCACCGGCATCTCCTGCCTCCGGCTGGGAGGTGGAGCGAGAGCCCAGGGCTCACGCCGAACTGCCCTGTGTTGGGCTGCTCTCGGACATTTCTTATGACCTTCCTTTGCAAGCGGCTGCTTTCTGGTTCCTAATTTCACTGCCGATTATAAGTCGCCCAAACCGCAGTGTGCCAGCACAGCGCGGCTTAGGAGAGCAGCATCACTGACACCAGTCCTCGCATAGGGCACCCAGTGGGACGCTGCCAGAACAGGAGTGAAAAGAGATAAAGTAGAAAAGACATTTTAAGGGATGCTGCAGATTAAACGTCTTTGCTTGGCTTGGATTAGTCGCCCCTAACAGCCAGGAGCCCAACTAGAAGATAGGAGAGGAGGCTGGAAGTGCCTGGGGCCTGGGCAAGAGGATGAGGTGGGAGCCAACGCAGGGAGGTGCGGGGAGCCCCGGGGTGCACGGATGGTGGGCAGGGATGGATGGGACCGACATCCCGGTCCTCCCACAGCTGGGAGCAGCACCGTGAAAAACAAAAATAATTCACCAGTACGGACAAGAAGGGCAAGTGGAAAAAGAGAGCTTGAATGGCAAGGAATGAGGCAAAGGTGGGACGTGATGAAAACCGTGAGGTAGTGATAGGCAGGTGGGGATGAATTTCAGGAAAGCAAACTTGCAACTCTTCAAGGAGTTAGTCAATAGGACCCCTGGGAAACTGCCCTCAGGGACAAAGGAGCAGAACAGAGCCAGCAGATCTTTAAGGACGCTGTCCATAGAGCGCAAGAGCTCTCGATCCCCAGGTGTAAGAAATCAGGCAAGGAAGGCAAGAGACTGGCATGGCTGAGCCGAGACCTGCTGGTCACACTAAAGGGCAAGAAGGAAATGCACAGGGAGTGGAAGCAGGGACAGGCATCCTGGGAAGAGTATAGGGACGCTGCCCGGTTGCGTAGGGATGGGGTCAGGAAGGCCAAGGCGCGGCTGGAGCTGACCTTGGCAAGGGATGCCAAGAATAATAAGAAGGGCTTCTACAGGTGTGTCCGCCAGAAAAGGAAGGTCAAAGAAAGCGTATCCCCCCGATGAGCAAGACTGGCAAACTGGTAACAACGGACGAGGGAAGGCTGAGGTACTCAAGAACATTTTTGCCTCAGTCTTCACTGGCAGCCTCTCTTCCCACGCCTCTCGAGTGGATGGACCGCAGGGCAGGGACTGGGGCAGCAAAGTCCCTCCCACTGTAAGAGAAGATCAGGTCCGTGACCACCTGAGGAACCTGAACGTACATAAGTCTATGGGACCTGATGAGATGCATCCCAGGGTCCTGAGGGAACTGGCTGATGTAGTTGCCAAGCCACACTCCATGATATTTGAAAAGTCATGGCAGTCAGGTGAAGTCCCTGGAGACCAGAAAAAGGGAAACACTGCACCCAGTGTAGAAAGGTAGAAAGGAGGATCCTGGGAACTACCGACCTGTCAGCCTCACCTCTGTGCCTGGGAAGATCATGGAACAGATCCTCCGAGAAGCCCTGCTAAGGCACATGGAGGACAGGGAGGTGATTCGAGACAGCCAGCACGGCTTCACCAAGGGCAAGTCCTGCCTGACCAACCAAGCGGCCTTCTATGGTGGAGTGACTGCATCAGGGGACAAGGGAAGAGCTACGGATGTCGTCTATCTGGACTTCAGTAAGGCCTTTGACACGGCCCGCCACAACATCCTGCTCTCTAAATTGGAGAGAGATGGATTTGATGGGTGGACTGTTCAGTGGATGAGGAATTGGGTGGGTGGTCACATCTAGAGGGTAGTGGTCAACGGCTCAATGTCTGGATGGGGATCAGTGACAAGTGGTATCCCTCAGGGGTCCGTGCTGGGACCAGTACTGTTTGATATCTTCATCAATGACATAGACAGCGGGATCCAGTGCACCCTCAGCAAGTTTGCAGGTGACACCAAGCTGAGTGGTGCGGTTGACACGCCTGAGGGATGGGATGCCATCCAAAGGGACCTGCACAAGCTCAAGAAGTGGGCCCGTATGAACCTCATGAGGTTCAACAAGGCCAAGTGCAAGGTCCTGCACCTGGGTCGGGGCAACCCCCGGTATCAACACAGGCTGGGGGATGAAGGGATTGAGAGCAGCCCTGCCGAGAAGGACTTAAAGAAGAAATGTTTTACGATGAGGGTGGTGAAACACTGGCACAGGTTGCCCAGAGAGGTGGTAGATGCCTCATCCCTGGAAACCTTCAAGGTCAGGTTGGACGGGGCTCTGAGCAACCTGATCTGGTTGAAGATGTCCCTGCTCACTGCAGTGGGGTTGGACCAGATGGCCTTTAAAGGTCCCTTCCAACCCAAACCATTCTATGAGTCTATGATTCTACGAAGATCAAAAGGGAGGAAGGCAAACGGTTGGCTCAAGGCAATTTCCAAGTTTTGGGGTCAATCAGCAGAGAGATCACTTTTTCAGATGCAGAGAAGGGCCACTGCCACACCGTGAAGGATCTGGGCTCTTTAACATCTCCCTGGTCAGAGATTTTGGGAGAGGACATGGGATGACAACCGAAGACAGCAGCAAAATCCGAGCGACAGAAGGACTGAAGGAAAAAGCAACAAGGCTGCTGGTATTTGTGATTAACACTGTCCTGAAACACCTAGCTGGGTATTCATGTATTTCCAACATAAAATAAAATAGTCGATACGTTTTATGCCTTATATTCATGCCCTATTGCACATTTCTCGAATGCAATAAATATTGCTGTCTGGTTCAGTACAAGGTATTTTATTATGAGTCCCATATTCATAATATTAAGCATAACGAGCACAGTGCAGGCCAGTCGAAATGTGCTTTCAAACAATGGTACTGGCTCAAAAAGAAGGGCCGTGCCGCATCCCAGCCCCGGACCTGACCTGTCTCCGTAGGAGCAGCAGCCTGAACATCCGAAAGAAGGGAGCCAGCAGCCCCTCATCCTGCAGCACGTGGGAGGAACGCTGAAAAAAACGGGATACGCCAACGCCACGGCAGTGGCCGGAGCTGACCCTACGAACAGAAAAGACAGCTGCTGGGGAAGCAGGGGAGAGCACGGTGGCTGCAGGTAAGCCAAACGCCCAGGGATGGAGCCCTAGCACAGCTCTGTCTCCAAAATAAATCCTGAGCATCTTCTGGATCTCCCTCCTGGAGCCAGAGCTGGGGTGGGATGCTGCACCCCGCTCCCACTGGCTGCAGCCCGCGGGGTACCCGGGGACCGGTCTCATCTGGAGCAACTCGCTCCGGGCAATGCCAGCATTTCAATTTTCACGGAATAAATGAACTTATAGGATGGTTTTCAGAATTACGATTTTTTCAGAGTTCCTTCTTTCATCTGTTAAATAAAATGCAATGCAATTACTGTGCTGTTCTCTCCGGGATTGCAGAGCTGAGCCTAAGCTACACCTCAAGATCTGCAAACGCTGAAAACGTTTTGATTCTAAAGCGACACTTTGCAACTCCACTTCAATTTTAAGTGTTCAGTCTGCTTTTCTGCTAAATTAACTTAAAACAGTTCTGCTGTTTTGCCTTGCGCGTGGGCTGAAAACCAAAACCTACTTGTAAGGAAACCCGAGTCTAGTCCTGTCCTCTGCGCAACACCGCCTCTATGCTCACGACCGTGTCGAGAACGTGATCTGTCCAACTGCTATTAAGGCTCCTCTTCCTCATCGTCCTCTATTGCATAAACACGTCCAAGCCTCGCATCCCTCTGCTCCCAATAGCTCCCAGTTAGCAGGGCTCTTGCATATCAAGGTTTCGTAAGAAGTCAGCAGCAAAATGCACAGGCTCTCAGTTGCACAAGGAAAATAGGTATTTGTTGGGTTTGTTATTCTCTTGGAGGGCGAGGGTGTGGTGAGTAGGGTTACAAATAAGGCCTTTTGAGAATACGTTTAGCATTCAATACTTAACGCTGTCTTAATAAAGTCCAGTAATGTATGATCCGGCCCTGATCGGTGAGATCACAAATAGCTCCGTTTTTTTTTCTTTTCCTATCTTATGAACTGAATCAAAGAAAAGGTTCAGAGTTGTATTTAAAACTGATGACTTTGCTTTTGAAAGTTCAAACTATATCGGCATCGCAAGGTTAGACATTTAGGAAACACCAAAGCTATGACAGGAGAGCGCTTTTGACAGGCTCTGCATCGAAAACGTTTAAGAAACTACTCAAAGGAAAAGTAAATAGCAGTCAATGTATGAAACGTATTAGTTCTGTTTTTATAAGTATTTTAGAATTTATCCCAGGTTCTTATAAAATATATAAAACTGAGATACAAAGAATTAGCAATGTAACTTTGCATTTCAAATGATCTTCAGCTACAGGTTTTGCTTTAAGAAAACAGACTCTTGAAAAGCAGCTGTTCTGTAGTCTCTAGATGCAGACACTTGAGTTCCTGGCAAACTTACCGTCAGTGGTTTTCTGAACTCCGCCACCATTTCAACTCTCCCCTATAATGAAACTCAACATTTCACCATTAAGTTTTTCTGCTCATGGTTTCAAAGAGAGGAAATTACCGTTTCCCAGCATCAGTTTCAAAGTTCCTTTTTTCTTTTTTTTTTTTTCCCCTTTTTTTCCCTTTTTTTTTTTTCTTTTTTTTTCTTTTTTTCCCTTTATGAGCTTTAAACCACAGGGTGAATCCATGAAATGAGGTAAGTAAATTTGGCACACTTTTAGTCATGTCCATAAAACTTTTGGTAAGTTGTATCAGTGAACGATATCGTTTTCATCGTGAGTTACAGGTGCTTTCAAAGGGGGGTGGTTAGTACTTAACAACTGGAATGTTTCTAGTAAAACCAAAAGGCATAGCTGCAGAAAACACTCACAACCCAATGTTGATAGAGAAGTAAAAATATATACAATACAGTCACTTGTTCATAGTTTGGCACAATTTTTTGTTGTTGTGGGTAATAGTGCATAAACTACTGTACAACAGTATGACTTTTAAAACAGTCTTTCACAGAGAATACCAGATTAGGTTTGCTTTCAAATAATAAAATTCCCACAATTTCAAACTCTTCATTTCAGCACTTACATTTCAACATACCACAAGGCAGATTTCGAAAAGGAGCCGATGGGGAAAAAACCCCAACCGAAAAAAAAAAAAGAAAACCCAAAAGAAACAAACATCAACCGTCTTTCTAGAAAAGGGAGTCTCTTCTTCAAATACAGGAAAACCCAAAACTGTTGTTTCTGCTTTAAGAAGAATGGAGTCTGATTCCCTGCAGGAAAAAATCAAACATTTGATGCCATCTTAGTTAGCTCGCCTGGAGTCACCACGACGGAGCCTACGCGCTAAAGGCGGGCGGGTACAGAAGATGCAGCTTTAGATGATGCAGGTTAGGAGATAAACAGCAGAGGGGGCCAGAAAGCACTCAAAATTGCCACGTGAAGCTCAATTAGGAACGAGTTCTCATTTGCAAAGTAAAGAGCCTTTAAGTTTCGAGATCTTGGCTTTTGGATGCATAACCTTTTTTTTTTTTTTGTGGTTTATTTTTTACAAAATGTTCCAAAAAAAAAAAAAAAAAAGTCTTTCCTCGTCAAAACCATTAAAAAGAGCGTGTAATCATGTTTCTATTTTTTTTCCCCCCCAATAAATAAGTAATTAAAAACTGAAGAAGCCAAACAGCAGAAAAGAGTAGCCTTGTTAGTTTTTTTAACCCCAGCCAAGCCAGAAAATTGGTCATTCTTTTAGGTAGCTTGCAAGTAATAAGTATTTTCATGCATTTTAAAAAAAACCCCAAAAACTAAACAAAGAAAAAAACCAACCCCAAAACCAAAACCAACCAAAACTGTAAAAGGGGAACGTCTTTTTTTTTCATGCAACTTTTGCTCTCAGGAAGGAAAAACTGAGGAACAGCGGGCTTAGCAGGTGGGAGGGAGGTTAAGGGGCATTCCAGCCAGTTTGGTGCAGCATTACCTCAGTTTCTCAAAAGCAGCTGTCACGGGGGGGTCCTTGTGGGGCTGTTCGCGGTCCGTTCGCTTTATTTTACAGTTCTCATCCCTCAGCGATTTCGAACTGGATTTATGACGGTAGAGTTTTTTATGGGTAGGTCCGTTATTGCCTAAAGTGCTCAGGTTACTATAGTTTTTATCAAAAAAGGGAGCGTGAATGTCCGTGGTGTACCCGGTTGAGCAGTTGGGGCGACCAGGGTCGCAGGTTGCAGCTTTGCTGTTTTTGCTTGAGCCCTTGTTGTTTGACTTGTGGTTCTTCGCCGCCCCCGGTGAGCCACCGTTCGCCTTCTTCTTCGACTCCTGGGACGTCCCTGCCAAAATTTTAAGAGTTTTCAGTTTCAGGCTGTTGGACTCCGGTGACCGGAATATGTCTGGAACGCTGTTGTGGCCTACAGGCCCCCACAAGGGCTCGATGGAGGCCATCATAAACCTCTGGACGTCCGCCATTCCCGACGCGATGTTGGACAGGATGTTGGAAGGTTCCTCAAACTCCCTCTGGTCGTCGTCCAGGAGGCTGGTGGCATTGCCCAGGCTCGTTTCCGACCAGCCCGTGCCCCCGTCTTTTCCCAGCGCCCACTCTCCGGAGAGCCCGTTGTGCTTGCCCAGTTTCACCCCGGCCGGGCTGCAATGCTGAGCGCTCTCGGCGAGGCCCTTGGTGGCGGTGGCCGCGTTGCTCAGCTGGTTGACTGCCCTGCCGCCAACGGCCGGAGCCTTCTCGCCGTTGACTCCTGCCGCGTTTTTCCCTTTCCTGGTGGATTTGGGTGCCTGCCTGGAGTTTTTCCCTTGCGGCTTATCGGTTCCTTTGTTGGTTTTGGGTGATTTTTTCCGGGTGGCTTTCTGGGAGGAGCTTTGGTTTGTACCCACATTCTTGCTGGATGAACTTTTCCTCTTCGATTTTGACACTTTGCTATTGGTGCTAATTTGACCAGATGGCTCATTAAATGTTGACAAGCATGGACTCTTTTCGAGAAGGCTGACAGAATCTTCATCGTTGAACATATGGAACTGGAACTGGTGATTATTTAAAGCAAACCCATTATCTGCCTGATCCTCGGTCTGTAGGACCCCGCAGTTCCACTTGACCTTCTCGGAGCTGTTGAGGGCGGCCTGGGGGCTCTCCTGAAAACCCTTCAGGGTGCCCAGGGGCTTGGTGTCGGAGCCAGCTATCTGCGGGGACAGGTTGGGAGTGTCCGGAGGGGACATCTCCGAAAGCGACGACTGGCGGAACTTATCAGGCGTGAAGTTGGAAATGTCTAAAAGGTCCGTGGACTCCTTCAAAGGGGTGATTTCATCTATGCTCTGCTGGATCACTAGCTTGGGACTGCAGTGGGCCAAGAAATCGTCATTAATATCATCCTCGCCGTCCTTTTCACAAGACTTTAAACTTAAAGAACTGTAATTGCTAGAACTAACTGACAATGAACCCACTGAATCAAAACTAATGAGCCTGCCATCATCTGTACTTAGTGTACCTCGTTGGAAATGAAAGCGCCCCTCTCCATTATTAAAATGACATGACTGATAAGAATCATCAGACTGCACTTGTTGGCTATCTGGCATGTAATTTTTTTGGTATAGCAATTTGCTGCTATTCAGATTGACTTGAGTGTATCCAGAGGCGGGGAGGCCATCTGCACCCGTGGCACTGCCGCTGCCACCGAACTCACTCGGCAGCGCGGCCGCCTCCCGCATGTCGCCGGGGAAGTCCTGGCGGTTGCTGCCGGCAGCCTTGCTGGCCGGCCACATGCTACTGAAGCTGCTCTGCTCCATCTCCAGGTGGCCGGGCGACTGCTGCAGCTCCGACTCGGAGGGCGGGGAGAGCACGCAGCTCTGCGCCGGCTGCAGAGCCGGGAAGGGCTTTTCTGCTGGGACGATGCTGGGGAGCGGGTGCTGCTGCTGCTGCTCAGAGGGATGCTGGGCGAAGTATGAGATACCAGTGTTGCTCGACAAATCAGAAGCATCTAACAACGTCTGCAGATACCCTCCGGGGATCAGGGGTACATTGGTGGTGATATTAGCAGATGGCAGAGGCTTGTCTGAAGAGGAGGTGGATGGTAGGAAAGGAGAATTTTTAGCAACCTTATCCTCGTGGCACTCCGGGAGATGGGAGCTGTCTGAAGCACAAGGAACGCTTTCGTCCTTCAGACGCGCTGCAGAGTCCTGGTTTTCCAGCGCCGGGGAGCCCTCCGCTGTACTGGTAGCAGCTTTGATCTTCTTGCACTTCAGCCTGGCTTCACTTTTGAATTTGATTCTGCGGAGCACTTTCCTCTCCGTCCCCTTGTGCTCCCGTTCCTGCGATTTGCATTTCACGGTGGCGATGCCCGTGATGTCATTTACGTGTAATCCGTTGGCACAGCTGGGGGTGGCGATGGCTAACGCCGGCAGCCCTTTCAGGCCCGTGTCCTCTTTACTGCTGCAAGGCTGCTTGTGATCGGAGGAGCAAGAGCCCAGCTTGTTCACTGATTGCTCGATGGCTTTAATTCTTTGAATCCGGTGCCTGTTTGCTAGCTTGCATTTTCGCTTCCGTGGGTGAGGGAGGAACGAAGCATCTGAGCCGTTAAGATAGAAATTCTGCTTGTGGTAGAGAGACGATCTGAGCAAATCCAGCCGGCTCTGCTGCCTCTCTTGCCAGAAGCCCTTCAGTGGGGCCAGCTTCTCATATTTGCTGAGCAGCTCCTCGTTTAGGGTAACAGTTGTCTCGTTGGCATCCACTTTGCTGAGCTTCACCAGCATATGCTTCTCCCCTTTAAACCTGTTAATGATGATGTACTTGATGATAACGGGGGGCTCCTTGCGAGAGACTTTTCGCCGTTTCTTGGGGCACCACTCGTCATCGTCCTCTTCCTTGGGCCCGTCCGGGAGCCACTCCTTCTTGTCCAGGATCTTCTCGTTCTCGATGGAGTCCACATCGTACAGGTAGTCGTCGCTGTATCGCACTTTCCTCTTTGCCCGCAACCCGTAGTTCTGCTGAATGAAGGAGCCGGAGTGGTCCCGGGACAGGTACCGGCTGCAGTCCTTGATATCCCGCAGCACGTCGTAGGAGGACTCTGTGCAAGTGCTGTCGTCGCTGAACTCCCCGGAGTCCTCCGTGGAATTCACCGAGTCCAAGAAGTGGCTCCTCTTGGAGCCCACGTACTGCACCATCTCCGTGCTGTTGCAAGATTTATTTAAGGCAGCTTTCTCCTCCTCCTCGCCGTCCTCTTCCTCGCCATCCTCTTCCTCCTCCCCCCAGATGATGCCTTCCTCAGATTTGAATTGAGAAGGGTCGGCAGCACTGCCGGGCCCCCTTTTCAGGGTGCTCCTGCTGTCCCTTTTGGTGCAGTTGCCGAACACGCTGGGGAAGAAGTTGAACTGGGCGTCCTCTTGTAGGGTGGTGGTCTTCTCCCGCACGTTGTCCTGGAAAGATTCGTATCTAATCTTTAGGGAGCAGACATCACTTCCCAAGGTGGAATCGTCATCGTCAAACATGTAATTATCCACGTCTTCCTCGGAAAACAGATTTACAGAAAGCTCATTTTTGGAGCAGAGGTCAAGCAGCTCAATTTTACTTTCACTAATGAAAGATTCAAAATAGCCCCATTCCTGGTTGGGATTTGTTAGTAAAGGTTCCTCACCATTGCATTTGTCTAATAGTAATCCCTCGTAATAATTTTTCTGAGTGGGGTCCTCTGAATCACTGTCAGATTTTTCTGCATCTCTTTTGTCCGCTGCCCTCGATTTATGCATAGGGAAGCTTAAAAGCTGGTCTGAAAGCAGTTGATCCCCGTATCTCATGGTTTCTCCTGTGCTCATGCAGTGAATCCCCATATCAGAGACTGAACAGGTGTCATAATCCCTATTTATATCCCCCACTTTCAAACTTATTCCCGGCTCTGCATCAATGCCGTCCTTTGATTCAATAAAGCAGCCCAGACAGGTCCGGCTCGGCTGCATCAAGCAGTCGCCCGTCAGCGCCGACATGCCTCCAGGCTCCATCATGGTGAAAGGAGCCTTCTCGCAGTCACCCGGCAGCGACCAGGAGCTCATGCCCTTCGTCACGCAGGACGTGAGGGAGATGGCATGGGCGGAGGAGTCATCCGAGGCGTGCTCGGGTACATCCGTGAGCCTCAGAGGCGACGGGGGGCTCAGCAAGCAGGGCTTCTTTGAAGTCAGGGGAGGCAGCGCCCGGTGGCACGTGTGGTTTTCCTTCTGAGCTGTCGTCAAGGCTGAGAATGTGACTGCGGCCTCGGCGGCGGTGCAAGGCCTCTCATCGCTGTCCAGGGTGTGCGATTCTGGGGGGGGTAAGGAAAAGGGAGGGAGAAAAGGAAGAAGGAGAGGGGTTACAACCCTGGCAGTTCTGCTCGGGCTCGCCACCCTGCTCCCCTTCTCCCTAGGGACTGGTGGGGGCTTTTCCCAACCGCTCCTTTGGGAAGCGGCGGGCGCTCTTCCCGCGGGAGCGCGATCTTTCCCTTCTGGATCTAGTTAATGTGGGGATGTGCAGGGAAGGGAGAGGTAAACACTCTCCCCACTGCAGCCAGCTGGAAGAGGTACAAGAGTATGTTTAAAAAACCAAACCCATCCGTTCTTGCCTCCTCATATACATACTGTTACCTGGATACTGCCGTTCAAATCTGACAAGGTTATTACAAAACAAAACAAACCTAATAAAAATGTTCCCATTAACATTGAAAAAATTAATGGAAAAATAAGATTCTTAAAGAAACAAAGTATCCCCCCCGCGGTGTCTGCAGCTTAAACATACCTGAACTGCATTACTGCTCGAGAGTCAGAAAGTTGTGGCTATTTTTAAAAACCCAGTAGTCTTTTGGTCACTGTCCGCGCCAAGGGAAAACAGAAGGTAGCACAGAGTTTAAAGCAATTATTGTTAGAATTATTGTGGGTTTTGCCATTCTTCCCTAATCTCTAAAAATGCCTTTTTAATAATGTAAGGGTTTTTTTTTTTTAACCTAAGGATTTTTTATTTTTACCTCGTCGCACTCTTTTATGGCAGAATAAAGTTATGAATATACTTTTATCTGACTTGTGGCTCAACGGACAATGTGACCCTTGAAATTTAAATACGATGTCTTTTCATCCATGAACACGCTCTGATATCTCTCTATTAAAAAAATAAAAAATACACCAATGTGTGCATTCACACCAGCCAGAAACCTCTGCCGACTCGGAGCCGAGCCCGGTCCTTTTGTAGTGGCTCACATCTTACCTTTTTGGTGGCTCCACTGAAGGCTGCGGGGGCGAGAGCAGAAGCAGCGCAGGCTTCTGAGGAGGGACAAGCGCTTTAAAACGCACCTGGAGCACCAGGCTGCCGCAAGAAACGGGGCATCCGAAGGGATTTGGCATCTACACGTTGCTGCGCCCCTCCGCGACAAGTGCTTTTATTCAAAACGGATAGAAAAGCAAGCCTCCTCCTGCACCTAAGCCAACCTACACCAGCTGGTAAGGGAAGGCTCACGCAGGCACAGGTACCGCCGGCACGATGAAATACCCACCGCGCCGGTACTGCCGAGGAGAGCAAAGCAGGGCTCCCGCCTGCAGGTGGGCGATACAAAAAGGAGCAGGATGGGATGGAGGGCTGCCTGCCCGTGCCAAGCGGAAAACTGAGAGGAGGTCAAAATCCCCCTAATCTCATCCCAAAAGCTCCCAGCACTTTTGTGCTACCGGGGGCCTTAGGGGCAGAGCCATCGGTGAAGTCTTAAGCCATGCAGTGCTCTAAGGACTCTACACAGCTTTCCAAACACTACACAAATCAAACCAGAAGTGCAATGCAATGCCTCTAAACGCATTCAACACGCGTGGCTTGGAGAAGACCAGGCTGACTTGCTTGAAATCTGTGCTGCTTCTCTTCCCTCCAAAAGGGTTAAAAAAAATAAAGAAGCTGATTTTTGAGTCCTTCCCACCAGTTTTTAGATCAGAAATGCGGAGGTGGTATCTTTTTCCTTAAGCACCAAAACAAATTAACCAGTGCAGTTCCACTTCAGAAGTAAAATAAAATAAAAATCAGCTTGGAGCTGACAGGAAGCATGGAAAATTTGAGGATAAAAGAAGAATGTCTGTGAATGCTGTAAGACTCAAAAAAGGGGGAGGCAGAAAGCTGAAATTCAATCTCAAATGCTGCATTCAATACACAGAGATGGTATTATATAAAATAAACTCTCTCTGGGTGTTTCTTTAGGTTTACACTTGTATACGTGAACTTAACTCCTGTGAAATACAAATGCCAAAACTTGACTTTCTAGGGCTTGTATCACCCTAAAATCAGGTGCACGATCAATTGATGCTCTAAAGTAAACAATACTCCAAAAAACTACAGTTAAAAAAGAAAACACTGGAGAAACAAAAACACCTTTCCCGGTTTAACTCAACAGCCATCCAAAAGCACACGGGCAGCCTGAGCAGAAAAATATGGCACCATCCTGCTGGGAATCAGCTCCGACGGGAGGCCAGTCCCTAACCAGGCACTGCAGCACCCAAGGGCTGCTCCAGATTCACTGCAGCCAGCACCCAGTCATAGTCAGGGCGAGAGGAGGCAAAAAGCATCAGCCCCGTCCCCAGTGCCATCAACGGGGAGGTGGTGGCATCAGAGCTACTTGCTGGCTCACCGCTTTGGATTCAGCAGCAACTCCTACACAACAATGTTTAATTAAAGCGCTTTTTAGGCCCTGTTTAATTGAATTTCATGGAAGTGGTATCAGGTTCTAGAAATCACCCATCTTTACTGAGCACGTAAGCACTGATTTTACTGCCTATTAGATTAGACAAGGCGACCATGGCTAGAAAATCTCCTTGCAGCTCCAGCAGCTGTCATCAGCTGCGGCTTTACCATGTGTAGTCATGAAGGAGACGGGCTGACAAAGACAGATACCTCCAAAATTACACCAGCACATGCTGCGGGGTCCTCACGGGCGCCCGCGCGTCTGGGGTCACTCCAGGTTTTCAGTAATGAACAAGAACAACATTTGACTCTACGCACTCTTGCTGGAGTAAACACCATTTTGAGAAGACAGAAGGATTTGAATATACAAGACATCAGAGGACCAAGTCCTCGATATCTAACAGGGTCAAATTTATATAAATATCAAGATTTATAGGCCAATACAAAATGTAAAAAGCCATGAAATGAAACATAAAAACATGGGGAAGAATGATAATGTCAAGCTCTGCCTCAACGCTGGACTGCCACTTCATTTACTGCGGCTAGCGACTAAAGTTCAAATGACTTGAGAAAATGCTCAGAGGAATATTTATTTCAATCAGGTTTTCAGGCAGCAGAGCACTGTTACTCCTAATCAGTTATTGCGTTTGAGAGCAAGTATGGAATCGATTAAGTAGATACAAAGTTAGGTATTTTGGGCAGGAGAGTCACGGGCGCGTGCCTGCGGCATGCGCGGAAGCGGTGTTACGGGCCAGGGGATCCCACGTGCTGGCTGATGGGCCACGCAGAAAAGGCAATAACAAGCTCACGAGTCCGACCTTCCCTTTCCATGGGTGCTAATCTGGCTTTGTTTCTTCTACCCAATCTCTAATTTTTCCCCAGTTTGTAGGGACTAAGTATCCTTCAGTCAAATTTTGCTGAGATAGGCTAGCGGGTTCGTAAGTAATTGCAAAGAGAGGGAAAGATTCCCAACAGACAGAGGGGGCTACATAGTCTTGTATGACTTTTTTCCCTAAGAAACCAAACTAAAATCTGTAATTCAAACTGCATGTGCACATAAACATTTCCAAACCATGCATATGTATGGGCAAAAGCACTACTTGTTAAGACCCCAAAAGGTGTCGATTCATAGCTGGAGTGACATCTGTGCAGAAAATAGCTGTTTACCCTACTGCTCCACATCGCAGAGATACCTGCAAACCGCTAAAATTAAATACACGAAAGGAATTAGGAAAATAAGTTGGCTTGCAAGTTGTCGCTGCTCCCTCATGTACTGTAATTAAGTTCCTTACCATTTTCTTTCACCCCATTAATCAGGATAGTTTCTTGGTCTTCTGAGGCACAATCCTGCTCTTGTTGGTCATCCATCAATTTAACCTCTTTCTGTTCACTCCATGCCCCACTGCATCTGGCCAACCTGCACATTTCCAGAAACATAACCACAGTCAGTACAATTCCCAGAATCAGCTCAAGGAACCGTGAATAAAAAATAACAACAATAAAAAACCCCCGCACAACCTCACATGCTGCCCTTGCCCTGCTTAAGAGGACAAATACTATTTATTTAAGCTATCGTATTTTCACTCTTCCACTCCGAAAGCCAAGTCCAATGTATTTCAGCAAGGTGAAAATGCTATATATCACCGTTTCCTTCCCCAAAGTCCTTCTTTAGAAGGTGGAGCGGTGCTCTGCACCTCTGCAGCACCCTTCGCATCGCCCGAAACTGCTTTGCAAAAGCAGGGAAGCGTTATCTTCGGGCGGGTGAGTGGAGACACAAAGAGGAGGGGATTTGCCCCAGGTCAGACAACAGCAACCCTGTGTTGGAGTTGGAAGAGAAACAAAGATATCCCAAGTGACAACTGCTTGCCCTAGCTGCCAGCGACTGCTCTCGTCTTCCAAGCGTTGGCAGGTATGAAAAAGTCCCCAGAAAAGCAGTTTTGGGGGATAAAATATGTCTAGTCTCATTCTTCACCACAAGAACTCCTTCCTTGAAAGCCTTGTTCCCCAGCCACCTACCACCACCCTCACGGTCCCTGTTGGGTTAAGCTTCATCTTGGTTGTACGGCCACCAGTCGAGGCTGACTGGACTTGATGGTACTTCTCCAAAGCAACAAAACCGGGATCAGAATCAGGCCCAGATTTCCTCCCCTCCTGCATTGAAGATCCCCCCACGTTACAATGATCGCCCGCCTAAGGAGAGGGAGACCGTGCAACAGAGAGATGCGGCCGAGTCCCCAGGCACGGGCGGCACAGGATAACCCTCATCAGTGCGCCCGATGGACAGAATTTCACCTCTTTGACTGCAAATTCAAGTCCGAATCTGTTTTTTTCCTTCTGGCAACTTGAATTCAACTTTTTCTCTCAGGTACTAGATTGAAGCATTGTTTTAGGTGGTTTTTTGTGGGTTTTTTGTTTGGTGGTTTGTTTTTTTTTTTTTTTAATCAACACTTGTCAATGTCTGATCTTCCCACAGTATTCACTGCCCTGGGTTCAGCGGCCGAACTTCATTCATATTCAGATTTGCAGTGGAGTCCTCTTAATTAACGTGAAATCTTTACAACCGTCTTAGTAAGTGAAACCTTCACTGAACTTAAAGATGTTGTGACACCGAGAGTAAGATAAGAATAACAAGCTTCAGTAACTCAATTCCTTTGCATATTTAGAGGAATATTTAACTAACCCAGAGAGTTTTACTTTGATGCAAATCCGTATTTCAAAGCTCTCAAAGCGCGAGTCGGTTTGCTGCAGTAAGACCCCTCTCTCCCGCCAGCACCCGCACCCTCCCCGCCACCCCGGGCTCCCACGGCGGCTGAGAAAAGCTCCAGCCGAAGCATCGCTGACGTCTTCTAACAGGAGCGACTCGAAACGTCAAAGCACGGATCAGGCGTCCTTGGGAGTTATTTCCATGCAGCTTGAAGATTAACTTCGGAACGTGAAAGCTGCTCTGCATTTTCCAGTAACGGTCTACAACTTCATGCCTCCTTGATAGTATCTCCTGCCTATTAAATATATCTTAATTAATATAAGTATTAATAAATTAAGTTTCTAAAATATCTGTTAATGAAAATATTAATAAAATATCTTAAGCCTCAGGAAAACCAGAGGCTTCTCAGGAGACCAGAGAACCACCACCGGCCCCACGCATGGGCCGGCGTGAGTTCTGGGAGGGGGCCGTTTGCTGCCTGAGGAAGCTCTGGGAGAAGGAGAAGCTGAGTTGAGTAAGGAGCTTCAACAGACTGTGACCCGGTAGATGTGCGCTTTGCACACCCTCGTGGTTTGCCAGGTGGGAGAAAAATGCACAACGATCTTCCATTTCAATTAGCCCCAGGCAGGTAGGGTTGGAGGACGGTGCATTTGGCTATGAACCTGTTGCTCACTTCAGCGCCCTCGGTGTGGATAATGGGACCATCATCTTCAATGCACAGAAGGTTATAATCAACATTTCTGTATAGTCTGATCTCCACTGTCTTTCTGAAGTGCAGAGGTGATGCTCTGATAGAGGCTTATCTGTGCACAGACACCAGCAGATGCAAAGTAAAAGGGGAGAGGCCCTGCCACCGCGCCTCGCTTGCGACTATCTGTAGCCGAGGGGCTTCAGCATCCAGAGACTACAGCCACAATTTATTCTATTAATTTCCCTAATTATTTTCAACCTAGTTGACACTGCTGGCCTCCACGGTACCTTGCGGTAATGTGTGCGGCAGCTTCCGTGCTGCGTGAAATGGCCCTGCTTTTGGTTGGTTTGAACCTGCTGTCCTCCAAAGGACAGGGCATGTTTTCTCACAGAAACACAGCCTCAGTCCTAGAAAGGACCTGGAGTATGACCATCATTTAAATATTTAATAATATTTATATTCACAGGAGAATCACGGCAACATTTGAAGTTATCCAAGTACGTAAGCCAAATCAGGATACTACTGAACTTTTCCTGTGTTTAACCCACAGGAACCAGGTTGCGGGGTAAGAGCTGATCCAGTGTTGCGGTAGAAAGCTTCATCCTACAAGTCAGGTCTTTGTTTTATCAGTACGATAAGCTGAGACCCGCAGTTGTAAGCTCAGAAGCACAAGCATCGTCTCTGCACAGCTTTGCTGACCTGATTTTTGCCTGGGTGTCCTGGTTTATAGCGATTTGGTGTAAAATGCCACAGGTGGCCTGCTTTCAACCGGTAACATAATCACAGCCATATTAAAGTAATGGCTTGCAATGAATAAAACATAGGACAAAAGCAGAAACAATAATTCTCCAATAATGTAAATTTGTCACTTCCAGCACACAAAACGTCTCCAGAGAGAAAATAACAACACGGACATAAAACACCAGCGAGCTCCCCCAGAAAGATCCCAAGCATTTTAAAGAAGGCATCATGCTATTACCGCTGGGATTTCCACCGGAGGAGGAAGGAGCACGGTCTTACGCGTGGGCTGCATGCCTCTCTGCCTGCTCGCTTCTTGCTCTTTCGCTTTGTGGAGTCGGTGGTTTGACTGCAGTTTGCAAACGGGTACGTGAGGGAGGCTTCTGCCTTTCCGTACTTCTGACAGATGCTCAACGGCCGACCTTCAAGGAGAGAGCAGGGCTCGCCTGGGCAACAGACTGAGAAGGCAAGCAGTGGGCAAGCAGGCAGCCACGCAAATGGAGGCAGAAAAAGAGAGTTCATAGGTGGGGACACCTGTGGGACTTTTAATCTCCTATTATTATTTTTTGGGATGTGTGTGCGTAAGGGTGAGGGAAGCGCAGAAGGGATGTTTCTGGTGGATGCGATCCAAAGGCTGGAGAAGACAATGAAGGTGACGAAATGCAAGAACGAAGGGGATGTACCTGCGGACAACTATTTGCCTCGAGCGCGGTAACTCGGAGGGCAGAGCTGAGCTCTAGAAACGAGCTGGAAAGAGTTCAGACAGGGGATCTTCGCATACAGTTGGAGAGAGATGAAGTGCGAATGAGACAGACAATCTGAAGTTTGCAGAGACCTACTGAACAAGAGGACCTTTCGGGAGCGGTGTGACCATGAAAGGTCAGATCCCAAGAGGGACAGGGAGAAACACCGGCGACTGCGAAAGAAAAGCTGACAAAGGGGCTTGATGCGATGCAGACCAAGACGAAACCAAAGACTGGGAATAACAAAGAGAACAGCTGGGTCCTTGAAAACTAAAGAAAAAAAAGAAAACTAAAGAAAACTAAAGAAAAACTAAACCGAGATAGATCTGGGGTATAAAGGCGATGGGCAGAGAATACACCAGGTAGCAGGAGAGCACAAAACACAGAGCCATCTGCGAAAAGAAGAATAAAAGGGAGAGAATATGGATTTCAGACGGCGTCAGGCCATTGAAGAGATATATGACTGGGGTCACGCTATTATGAAGAACCGACAGGAGGAAAATCAGTCACCAGCTTGAAGTTTGTGAACTTGACTGGAGCTAGAATGGATGGAGGAAGAAGATGGCGGGCGGAAGACGATGGTCAAAGACGCAGAGTCAGAGGAACCCAGGTCTCCGGAGGAGGAGGGCAGGAGCACAGCTTGGCAGGCTGTGCTTCAAGGACGGTCGCAGGTGGTTCAGTCGTAGGGGAGAATTCAGAAGGACTTTTCTTGATTGCACCATGTACTTTAGGGCACTGGTCTGCTAAGATCACAGCTGGCATGACAGAGAAAGACACAGGCTAAGAAAGGAGATCAAAGAGAAGAAGTCACAGAAAGCAAGCAGCGGAGCTAAAAAATAATCCAACCAGTTTTAAGCACAAGATGGACAAATTAATGGACAGAAGGACAGGACGCAGTTGCCTGTGACAGCAGTACACAGGACTCAGTGACCTGGAGAAATGCCTTTCAGCCCTATTGACTCATGTCAGGTGAAAGACTGCGAGTACCTCAAAAAATCCCTCAGCATCACAGCTGAGAAAATTCTCCATTCCTCATGTTTCCCGTCAGTTTTCCCACTGCTTGTGCTAATGGGGTTGTGCAAAAGCTGTTAGCGACTAGATTGCGTGCACAAGTCTGGAAGAATACAAACGCAGCACCCAAAATGGACCCTCCGCTGTAAACCTCCCATCGCCTCTTAAGCCTGTGTCCTCAGCCCAGATGGCCAAGTAACCCAAAACACTTTTTTGTTCTGTTTTAAAAACCCACAGGATACTCGAGAAGTCTTATGGGCACTGGTGTTGCCGGAGGGGAGGCAGACACGGTCAGAGAACGCAAGCCGATGTCTCAGCTGAGGCCCCACTGGCTCCCTCTGCTCCCAGCCATATTTAGAGGCAATATCCTGGTAGAACATCCCTTCATCAGTTCTTCGGAGTAAAAACAGATTATTTCTTTTGCTATAAATTCAACAGGGTATGCAAAGCAACAGCAACACAAGCAATGTTCCCTATAAGAAACAAAATCAAGAGGTGCCGGTTATTTACCTAGAACAGAAGAGGAAACGCCTGAATTACAGAGCTAAAACATCTGGCCATGTTCCCACATTCACCTCCAGTCACACAAACGACGGACCTTATGTTCACTTAAAACTGGCACTTTTTTGCGCAGCTTGGATTTAAGCACGTTCCTATTACCAATAATTTTACAAAGGGGAAACGCCACCAATTTATACAACCATGAGGAAAAAATGCATCTGCTCGATGCCTGTCCTCTACAAAGAAAGCAACAAGTTTCTTTGCTTCTTTCTCAGCCGGGAAATACCTGTTTCCCCCCGGTATTGCACGCAGCTGTCCTGAATGGATGTTTCCAAAGTGTACAGGCAGGGGTCCATCACCTTGCTGCTGTCAAGGGTGCCACGGGGAGAGGACGTGCCCTTCGGCCACCCCAGCTGGAGAGCCCTGCTTCCCCAGATGCCGGCCCAAGGAGAAATTGTGCCAAGGGACCCGCTGGAGAGATCTCCTCCCCCCGAGAGGACTCTCCGCAGACTCTTCCTTGGGAAGCAGCAGCGATTCGGCTCACGGCGTTTTCCAGCAGAAGCAGTGATGGTCGCAGTGATGCCCTGGAAGCACTTACGGGGGAGAAAGCCAGCCAGCTAGCCACGGCTGCCACATAACCCAGTGCCTGGCCGCTTATATATATATATATATATATATTATATATATATATATATATCTGTCTCCACAGCTAGCTGAACATCTCCTCGTTCATATTTCCTGGGCACCAGCATTATACTTGTTGAAGCTTAATACGCTCCTCTCAAGCAGAGGAGAAAAAAAAAAAATCCACCAGGTAAAAACTAGACTGACAGAAAGCCCACCTACACATATGGGAATTATATTAGATGGACTAGATTATGGGTTAGCTATAGCTGTTCCATAATTAAAGTTGCAAGAGTATTTCGGCTTAAAGCTGCATCAACAAAAGGTCGCTAGCACCCAGACAAAACGCAACGTGCCAGTTCCTATTTACACACCGCTTTTACATACCGAGTGCTTTTATTTGTTGTAGATCATGAAGGTAGATGGAGAGGGAGTATCCAAAGTGAAGGAAAATCTTTTTATGGAGAAGTGGGGGAAGAAAGCAAAGAAGATGTGGCTTTTTTTCCTGCAGAGTTGTGAATAAGCGCAGGTGTTCTATATATGCAGTTGTATCTTTCAAAAAAAGAGCTTTAGAGAAATTAATTACATGTCAGAGCCTCTGACAGGTCTTTTAAGAATTATGATACTTTTGAATGAAAACATTATATACTTAAAAAGAAATACCATGTAAATGTCTCAGAGAGATTTACATTCAGTGGAGTAATAGTAGAAAAGAATTCAGCTCTATCCGCAGTACAAATGGATGCTGAACATGCTGTGCTCTTCCTAACGACGACGTCTCCTGCCCTTGCAGGACTTCATTAACTCTCCCGCAGAAGCACAACACCGAGGTCAGGGGCATCTGCCAGGACTCAGCCGTAACCAGAAGCGACGCCGCACCCCCGAGCGCCCGGCTCCTCTCTGCAGCAAGGCCACCACGTCACACGCCTCCTCCTGCGCTGAGGCGGGCAGCAAGACCTCTGCAGAGGAAAA
The DNA here is from genome assembly GCF_047370975.1 of Nipponia nippon. Lineage (NCBI taxonomy): Eukaryota > Metazoa > Chordata > Aves > Pelecaniformes > Threskiornithidae > Nipponia > Nipponia nippon. Next base: position 2,821,147 of record NW_028262313.1, read on the forward strand.
TACCCGAGTGGTTTTCTGCTTGGACCTTGTTTGTTGGTTTGTTTTCCCTTTTAGCCCTGACAAAACCCGGGCAGGACATAGGCCAGAGCTTCCCATGGAGGAAGCGCGGTGGGGCAGCGATCCCGCCACGCGCCAGGGTGCAGCGATGCCAGGGTCATCCTTCACTGACCTGAAGGATGCTGTTTTCCTACCAGAGTCTAAAATTCCCCAATCCCTTTTATTCCATGGATTCCACTTGGTTTTTCACTATGATTTGATAACTGGTGGGTGAGGTGATGAAAATTTTCACTTGCCAGCAGATGGGGATGTATTTTACTACTAAGTCTCTAAAAAGAGGTTCTCTAGAAGTACCTCTCTGAGTAAACCTGTTTTTCCAAGAACTTGTATTTTTATTTAGGCCAAGGGTCTCTGAATTTTGTCCAGCACCATGGCAAGAAAAAAATACAAAGAGTAGACGAGGTTTCCAGAACTGACAGGGTTGGAAAGGTGAACTTCGTGAGGACAGGTACAGTGCGAAACCATCCTCCCACTCTGCCCGTCATAAAGTGCTTCTCCAGTCCATGAAAGGGATGTTGGACTTAAGGTTCTGGTTTTAAAGTTATTTTCCCAGGAAAATCTCATGAGGAAATCATATCTCCCAGCAGTTCCCCGGGCTTCTCCTGTCCATGATGGTGAACACGTGGGAGAAAAGGCCAAGTGAAGGAGAAATAAAAAAGAAAAAAGGCCTTTGTGGGTCAATCCCAGCAGTGAGGCATCTAAAACCCTTCAAGAAGGTAAAGTTTGATAGATCAACGTTAGCTGAGAACAGGTTCGGCAACCTAGGTATAAATACAGATAAAAGCCTCCAATTAGGAATAAATCTGGGGGAAAAAATGAAGTTGATAAAAAAGAGCTTGCAGAGAAAATGGAGAACACAAAAACCATGAAAAGAAGAAACAATTTAAGAACTAGTGTGTTCCCAGAAGGTGTAAAGGATGGATGGCTTGTTAATATTCATAGCAAGCCTCCACTTTTCCTCAGCTGAAAGCAGATGCAACAATTATCGCAGAGCCCGAGCCCCAACTCCAGCAGACCCTGAGATATGATATTAAGAGCAGACTATTTTAGAGCTGACTCTGAAATAAATGACAGTTTCTGACCTTACTCCGGGAGGACATAAGGTGCAAGTGTTTCAAGACCTGTCACAAACAACTTTAAGGAAAAAGGAAGGAAGTGAACAAAATTATAGCCTTCATGACAAAGCACACGTAAAATACAGAAGGAGCTTTCTCTGTAAATGTATTTTCACACATCAAGAACAGCAGTATATCATAAAGGGAAAAAGGCGGCAATTAAAATCCTTGAGAAGCTGAAACGCATGAGGGAATGTCTGAAATACGGCGTATTTCAGCATAATACCGTACCGTATTAGGGAAAGGATAGCTGCTAAACCCAAAAGACGAGAGTACCAGAATGCAGAGAGAGTGAAGCACTCATTGCACTACAGGCGTGCAAGGGACGGGTGTGAGACGGGGCAGTAACTGGGGAGAGGGGGAACCTCATGGGGGAAAAAAAAGTCCAAGTAGTCATGTGGAGAACAGAGGGACCGAGAAAATGGGAGGAAGAAGGACGGTCCGAGTCCAAAAGCAAAGGACACCAGTCTTGGATGAGCACAGCTCAACGCCACGTCCCCAGAGATGGCAGTCGAGAACCTGTTAGAAAGTTGATGGCTCAGGTAAGGAAGAAACAAATATCCTTCTTCACCAGACGCAGGATGAATTTACACGGTGGGGCCGGGGAACTATTCCCCTGGGAATAACGAGGGTGAGGAAATGCAGGAGCCCAGGTAGACTCATGAGGGTTTCAGTGAGTACACCTGATTTTAAGGTCAAGAAGCCTGAAGAGGATTCCTGGCTACCAAGAGCAAGGGAGGACTATCAAGAAGAGTCACTGCATTTCTTTTTGGTCACCCTCTCTCGTTTTATAAAAGGGGGAGGAAATTAAGCCATAATTAGCATCACCAGCTGTGTAGTTTTGAAAAGCACTGGCAAGCTGAGGGGTAGATTTTCATCTCCTGAAAATGAAAAAGAATGCAAACTTTGTTTTAGCTGTGATGGCCTAAAGTGAAAACATTTCTATAATTATTAAAAGAGATGAATAGCCTTATCCAAAGAAAGACGGTTTTACAATTGACAACAGACAGGCCTAGTATTAAGCCGTTGGTACAAGCCTATTAAAAAAAAATCAGCGATGAAAACAGTCGCAGGTACAGCTGCCACCTTGCTCCCTAGGACAGGCTTGTAATTTTATGAGCTAAATCCATCCTTTCTGGCGTAGCAGGCAGGCTGCTGGATGAGGACTTCTGGGCCACCCTGACCAAAGGTCACCTCAGAAGAAAATTAACAGCAGCAGCTATCCAGCCAGGGTTAGCTCCTTCTTTTTACAGAAGCAGAAGCTACCTTTGTCTGGGATGGGATGAGGGGAAGGCAAGAGAGGATTTCAGGGATTTCCTAAACTTAGCTCTTGATACATCAAGACGGCAAAGAATGGAGGAAAAGGGGGTATTTGTTGGAAGAGCAAGACCTGAACGTATCTGAAAGGAGAAGAACCCAGGCACATATTTTAGGACTCGATACGCTCTATGTAGCTCCAAGAGGGTCATAAATCAGCTGGTCTCATTATTTTCTGGCAGACCTGACTTCTGTAGACTGGAACTCAAAATATAACCAGTACTTGGGAATAGCACACATCTACCCTATGCTGCCTCTCAGCACAAGATACATAAAAAAATTTTCAGGAATATCTAAGAGCAAATCAATAAATTGTTATGGGAGGCTGGCAAGGCCATGGAGAGAGTGAGTAGCTCCTTAACAAGGCTTATTAACAAATCGTAAGAACACAAACCACCACCATCAGCAATAAACCAAAAAGCAAAACAAGAGCCAAACCAGAGCAGCCCAGGATTGAGGCCCTGCCAACCCTGGGGTTCAAAAACTGGCAGAGTGGTCCCAAAACATCACCCAACACTGGAAATTAGAGGTAAATTGACCATTGTGCCAATTAGTAAAGCAAATAAACTTATTCTGTGAAACAAATACAAGGTGAGCCAAACGGAAGCTAAAAAAGGATGTCAATCCTGTTTATGAGAGATACTAAGAAAAACAGATGTTTCACTTGGGAGAGAAAAGAGACACTTTTGGACAACTTTAAAAGGGATCCCCTTTTAAAAGGGATCTCCTCTCTCAACTGTCTATTTTAGCTTGTGTGAGAGGTAAAACCCTCAGCCAGAACCAGGCGAGAAAGTCCCTATACAACCCCCCGAGGAAGGGGGAAGCAGATACTGCCAATTATCTGAAGATCGATAAATGAGCAGATCCACATGGGGTTACAGCTGAATTTTAAGGGCTCCAAAATGCTTTAATGGCTCTGATTAATTAGATTATGCATGGAGGAGATACTCCCTCCCACTGGAAGGGACCAAAGAGAGCTGTAGTAAGCATATAGGTGACAGATTGCACCGACTTTCTGTCCTATAGACTCACTTCATCCATAGGTGTTAATGCCGAGCGTTGGCCGGCACGCTGGCAGATGGCCACGCAATGTCCGAGTTGGGTGTGCGACTCCAGATCACTCAGGATTCATTGTAGACAGACAAACTGCTGATAAAATCAAGAGGGCACTTAATGTGCTACATGATAGTCACAAAAATAGTGTTCAAGATACCATAGCAAAGTCTCGGGCCAAACTGAATGGGAAAACGGCAATGAAGCATTTTTCTTTAGAGATGAGTTGAGAATTTACATTTTTGCTTTGTCAAGAAGAGCTGGCGTTGCTGTGCTAGCACGTGAGGTTGCCTCGATGGGGTTAATATCAGCAAGCGGGGTCCCCGCTGCTGCCACTGCCCTCCCGAACTGCCGGCCGTTACGGGTAGAAGGAGAAAAATGCCCAAAGACAGCCCGTAACGTTGCTTTTTGCCTTTCCTCCTTAAAAGCAACTGTATTCCAAACATGTAGTTTTCACTCAATCTCTGGATATAAAGTTAAGATAAATCAGAAATGTTAAGGGCCTGCATTTCTGAGAAAACTAGGCTGGAATGATTAAAAACCCCAACTCTCATAAATCTGCAAAGGTTGAAAATTCAGTGCGATACTGGGGTATTAACCTTACAAAAACACGAGGACCTCTCCAAAGCTAATTATGTATCAGTCAAGTCTAAAATAACAGAAGCCATTAAAGAATAGTTCAGGACGGAGATTTCTTGATGGGCAGAATTGCTTCATTTAAATGAACTTATTACCAAAATTCTCTTTCTGCTGCTGTATTTACGGATAGGTCTACAAGACAGTATCTTAAAAGCTTAACAAACTCTTCCTGTGAACCTAATCAGGAAATATGAGAGACCGAGGTCAAGTGCATTAATATTACAGAAGCTTACTAAGAAAGGGGATGTTTCACAGTCCCTTGCACACTGGGTATTATCAAATAACTCAGCCGAAGAACGGTGTGTAAAACGTTGTTTAAAAATACAGATTAATACGGCACCAGAACAGCACAAGGAAATGGATTTCACAGAGGAATGGTGAAGAAAAGACTCAGTCCCAAACTTTATGATTACCTCTTTTTTTGACTTCTTAAGGTTCCCTATCAGAAGTATTCTCTTCTCATCTCTGTTAACCACTAGGTTTAAAAAAAGAAGAAAGAAAAGAGGATTTTTTTTTCTGTACAAATTTGTAATATATTAAAGTTTGGACTAAGGAGGGCAATTAAGCTGGCTGGTGCTGGAGGAGGATATGAAAGCTCATCAAGATATTTGCAGTAACCCTAGTGGGGTAAACATTTCTCTCTTCTAATATCTTCAAATTAGAAATTTTATAGGAAAAAAGAAATCTTAGCAATGCTCGTTTGTCTCTTATTAGCAATTAGCCGACGTGGACTCAGGATAAAAAGTGTTAATTTCTAAAGTAAACATAATTTTCATCAAAGCACAGATAGGAAGACCGAACAACTGAGTGCTTGGCTTAGGCACAGGAAGAAATTAAGCTGGAGCGAGGGGAGGAAGGGCTAGGGCTCATTCCTCCCGTATCTTACGCAAAGAAACGTTTCAAGGAGCGCTGCCTGGACAATACCTGCTCACGGCGGGGAGCGGGGGCTGCCTTCCCCGGATGACTGCGGTGCCCAGATGTGCTGGGTGGAAGCTCCCATCGCAACGGCCGGGTCCCCGCGCGAGCTCTGCCCAGCCCGGTTCCTCCGCTGACCCTCCTCTCCGGGACGTTCACTCTGGGCAGGACGCACCGTGCTATTAGCTACGAAACAAGGAGCTGCCTGCATGCAGAAGGACTTATTTTCCATTCTCGCTGCAGTTCCCTTACCACGGGACATGCGATGTGCTAAAATGCGGGCCATCATCAGCTTTGAGAAACTAAGGAAAGCAGATTGCTAGAAAAGAGGCAAAGGTGAGAAACCCCCCAAAAAGGGTGACGTTCCTCAGAGATGCGGAAGACAAAAATCCCTTAGCCATTACATCCAAGTTTCTAACCAGATCCTTTGAATATTCATGAACAACTTGAAGTTTTATAAGGATTTTTCCTTTTTATATACATATAAATGACTATATTGATAGCAGATGGGCTCCTCCATATGATTTCCTTTTTAAACTTTCAACTTCATGCGATTCCTTGTGCTGGGAAAGGAAAGCCTGTGCTTTTAGCTCCGGAGTACAAAGCTGGGGTTACTTCTGTTCATTTGCTTTTGCTTTCAAAACCTTTAATTACACAACCAGGTAGCAGCTCTTAAATACATCATCATCATTGTTGTTTTCCCAGAGACCACCTGGGTGTATTGGGTCTGCCAGGCAAGGAGAATCTAAAAGCGACTTACACTTACAGAAACTATACAGCACCTACTGACTGATGCATATTTTCATAATAGAGTGAGTAGTTTCCTATAGCTGACACAGCTGGACCACCAAATTTTACAGGTAAAATAGCTTCACAGTCTCATCCCGTGACGCGCATCTGAAGGAGCGAATGCTTCTGACTAAAAAGGGAATAAGGGTAGGTAGGAAAAGCAAATGATCAAAACACTTATCACGCCGAGAAAAGAACTTATTAGGCCCGATAAGGAGTCTGAATTGATGACAATTATAAGATACCATCCATTTTTAGCTAATAATTCAGAAAAAGGATGAATTATTTGAGGAATAATATGTGATCACTTATTTAAAGACTTATTGTAATTTATATGCTGGAGGAAGCAGAGGTAAGGTTGCACGAACACTTTAACGCTTACCTTTCTGGACGGTTATACCTTGCCATTCAAGTGCAGAGATTTAATAGCACTGTATTTAGTTTTAAAATACAGCGGCTGGTTTAGTTTATGGGGCTCCTGCATTTATAAAACAGCAAGCCATTTTACAAGGCCATTTTATACGCATTCTACTTTTCCTCCACTTCCCTGTTCACGTTTAATAAATCTGCCAACATTTGCCTTTGAGAACTGGTTCATTTATCTAAATTCCCGAACAACCCCATCCACGACTCTGCATGCCTTAGCAGTTCACCCGATTAGACGAAAGCGTCAATTAAATATAAAGCTACGTCTCTTAATTTTCACTTAGAAAGAATTTGGGTTTCGCCAAACACGGAAGGCGATTTCTGAAGGCAAAATCCTGCATTAAGAGAGATTGCAGCTCCTAAGATATTGGTCCAAATCTCCATCCGTATCCAGGTAACAATCTGGAATGCTGATATTTAAGAGGAAAAATATCTGGACAGATGCCCCAGCTCCCTGGGAAGCGATGTTTAGTTAAAGTCTTGGATATCACTGAAAGAAGATGTGGAGATGTCACACTGTGGCTGAAGCATTTTTTCAAGTGCTGAATTATTCACCCGTGAATCTCAGATGTGAAATCCAAATGCTCCGGTACTGCCCTGGCTTTAGACAATGTCTAATTCCTTTCTGTGCCACTGCAGGGTCTCTTCATCAGCTTTCTTTCATCTATAATCACAGCCAGGTCATGGATTATTAGTCATATTCACTGCAGAATTCAAATCCCGCTACACCAATCAGCCAGCCCGGGACTCCCAAAATGCTCCCCCCCGCATTAATAACCGCACGGCTCACCGCCACGCCAGAGGACCCGAACGCTCCCGGCGCTGGTTTACGGGGGGCACAACGAGGTACAAATCACAGCAGCCGTTTGCCCAAGAGAAGCCGAAGCACCGAGCTGGGGAGAGGCCACCAGAAGAACCCGCTACCTGCCCATCCCATCGCCTCACTGCCACCAGCTCTGGGCACAGCGCAGGAGATGCCTAAGGGCTTGGTTCGTATAGCCGTACCGCACCAGGAGAGACAGCTCGCCACCGCCACACGAGTCGGAAACTGAAGTTATTTTGCCGTGCGCAGTGCCCTTTCCTGGGGTGTAAATTCCTTCCATTTAGGAAGGGAGGGAAAAACCTTTGGGCTCCTCTTTCACAAGCCCCAGGTACAGCGAGTGCCGCTCCCCATCCGACACGGTGCCTGGCGAAGCACGCTGAGCTGCCTGATGCGTACCCAGCCCAGCATCCTCACTGGGGAGCGACTGGGGACCCTTCATCAGCTGGCACCAGCCTCAGCACGGTCCCCTTGCAACTGCAGTGGCCACGCGTCGCCTGGCCACGCACCGGCCACTGGTCCCAGCGATGCTCCGCGGGTCCCGCAGCCATCTCCCCCCTCCCCAGCATCCATTATTTTCCATTTTGTTAAACTTTTTTTAGACCGAGAGGAAGTCAATATGTTTCCCCGTTCTTTCTCCATGCGCACAGAGCGGGAAGAAAAAAAATCATAAACAAAGGCATTTATCAGCTTTTGCTGGAGGTGTTACTCTGCATATTGAGCTGCACGGCTGCAATTGTTTCATTAGGAGGACCTTGGTTATGTTCGCAACGTTAACGAGTCTTGGAGAACAGAGGGAAAAAATACTACGGGCAATGCCGCAGCAAAGATAAATAGGTAAACATCCTATGCCTGACATTAGTTAATACATCACAGCTTTATTCACTTAGGGCAGCCGTGAAATCAATTCTTCAGTAAAAATAAAAAATTTGTTTCCAAATCTGTGCTCACAATATGAGTGCGGCAAGGAACGATGTAACGGGGAGGGAAAGCTTGTCTTTGCTGTGCATTTTAAGTCTGCTGATTTGTCTTCGCCTAATGCAAAGCCCTGCTAAGTACTTTGTTTTCCACAAAACGTGAGTTCTGCCATTTTTCCTCAAAACTAAACAATCTGTCTTTTTTTAAACTTTCTCAGAAGTCAGCAGCCATGTGTTCCCAGCCTCTCAGGGACCCTTTTTACGGTTGTTTCCAAAGCATCCTGGCTAAATCGGCAGCAATGATGGAAACCACAGGAACTGCTAAAAACAATGGTAAAGCTAAAAAAACATTTTAAACTGGTCAAAATCCCATCTTATTTCTTGATAAACTTCTGAGCCTCACACCATAAAGAATGAGACTGCGACAAAGTTAAAACCAAACCAAAAGCAGCCTTTTAAATGCAAACCGAAGGAAGAATTCATGGTTTCATACCAATTCCCCTAGAAAACCAAGACCAGATCACGGATAACTCATCACCTGCGATAAAAATGAATCTGTTGGAATTTCCTGCAGATCCTGACATGGCAAGTCTTGCTGGAAACAGGGCTTGCTCTTCAAAGACACGTACACAGTCATGACGTGCAATCCAATAAGGCAAATTCTGCCCAGCGACCGAGCATTACAGCCCTCCAGCAGCGTGCATGCCGGGGCCACTGACAATCTCACCTTGAATACATCAGGCTTGGAGGGAGGAATCCAGCTCTTAACTCAACGCTGCGAGCGTGAGGATATCTGCTGTCGCTGCAGAGGTGCAGGCAACTGCTACAAACACGGTATTTTGCAAAAGCGACATGCATGCTGTACCTCAAGGCTTTTCTCTTGGGTGCGCTTTGCTCGTATCCCCACCGTCACCTGCCCGTGCCACCCTGGCCCTCAAACGCATGCCAAGATTCAAGGGAAGACCACCCTCCTGGGCACGCCTGGTGAAAAGGCTGGCTAAGCGGCAGGACATCTCAATTTTCAAGAGAAGGACGCAAGTGATGGATGGGCACCCAGTGCTACCCAAACCAAATTTTCCATTCACCTAACAAAATGATGGCTGACATTCATTACAGACCCCTGCAAACAGCGACGGAAGGGGAAATACAAAGGAAAAGGAAGGCTACAGGCTCTGGCTTGGTGGCAGAAATATCATCGGGGAGGAACGGTGCCACGGGTACCCTGCGGTGCTCATGGCTCAAGCAGTGGCTGCCAATGCTACTAGCCTGATCTGGACAAAACCCAGCTGCTTCCACCCCTCAAAGGAACTGTGAGTAGATGGCCAGGGTGCATGTTTAATATCTAAAGGAGGAACAAGTAGCTTCTCTGCTAAACCTAAACGTTACGGCTTAGCAGGAGGTGGGAAGGATGCGACCTCCATGTCCCGCGGCAGCGCACGGAGACGCGGCCAGCGACAGGCTCGCGAGGGGCCGGAGAGCCCCCAAAGCTGCCCTTTAACTCCGCTTTCCCACCAGGTGAGCTTTCGTGAGCTCTTTCGGCTGAAATCCACCCAGAACTGAGGTTCTTCAAGGGATTTAACAAAATCCACACAACACCTTATTCCCTTTTAGGCCTAACGATCTTATTCTCCAATCTGCAATTAAAAGGTGTGCAAGGCAGGAGCTCGGGGATCCCGCACTTCGTCCGGGCCCCGTACAAACACCCTGAATCCCATTTCAAACCTTCTGAACTATTTAGTGCTTTTTGGGCAGCAGGCGTTGATTACGCGGGGGCTTTCGTCTATTTTGAGCTCGAACTGATTGGCAATTTTGAAGAACGCGCTGCAAATTGCTCTGCTAATCACAGCAACTCCAGCCATGTAACTATATTAAAATACCATCAGTGCTGAGACAGAAAACCAGGAACAGCCAGGAAAATGCTGAGTTGAGGTTTCCTGCTCTGGATCCTTCATCTTGCCCGCTTGTATTGGGATGCTGTAGCCTCCCTATTTTTTCACCCTCCACAGAGATCTGGTTCCAGATTCCAGATCGCTGCTTGCGCCAATTCAACAATAATAACACTTAGTATTTCGGTGATGCTTCATGTTCCCTAAGCACTGGGAGGCGTTTTCAGAAAAGCGAGTGTTTTTGCAGTAGCTGCGCTCGAGCGGCGGGTATTGATTTTCCCAGGCTGCAGGCATCTGCCCGATGCCACCCGCCTGCCGGCACACATCACTCACCGGTGCAGAGCTGCAGCCCTGTATTTTTAAAATGCAAGTGTCAACCGTACCTGGAAAAGGCCACTCATACAGCTGAAAAATAATGTATCCCTCCAAGGGAACATTGACAGACGCAGAATAAGTAGAAGATTTAAAATTCCTCTTGTGCCAAGTTGCCTCTAAATCCTTTTACTGGAGATAGGGAGAGACGGGGCTTATCGACAAGGCGGGGAAGCTGGCAATCTGCTCCGAGCACGTGGATGTCTGCATCTGCCCTCAAGCCCTCTGTGGCTCTGCCTTCCCCCAGGTACTCAGCTCTAAACCGAAAGAGCCTTAGGGAGCATCATCTTCTCCTCTGCTTCCCAACAGCCTGCGAGGAAGGACCGGGTTTCCATCCCCTGCGGTGAAGACTGCCGGCTCCCTCCCTTCTGCGCGGGCAGGGTGAGATCCCAGCGTCTCCCACCAGGGCCTGGAGATCTTGGGGCACCAACTCCCGCTCCCAGGTCAGAGCTCTTCTGTCGCGGAGACATGACGACGCTGTGAAGCGTGCTTTGAAAAGTGCGTTCTGTGTGTGTTATTTTCCAGCTCAACAGTTAGAATTTAAAAAAAAAAAAAAAATTTAAAAAGTTTCATCTGGATAAACCAAACATCATCCTTCAGACTCCAAGCAGGGACAGACACCCATGCTGGTCCCGGTCACCGCCATGGGTCAACCAAGCTGTGGTCATTCGGGTTCAGCGCGTGGTGCTCAGTGCGTGCCGATGGTTCCCCGTCAGCAAGCGCGAGGGAAACGGCTCTTCAGTAGACGTGGATTAAAAATCTTCAGGCAGAAGACTCTGCCTCCCATATGCTGATGGGTGTCCCAATTACCGACGGTCCTAAACAACAGATAAAAAAGGGAAGGGGAACAATACCCTCGCTGCTGGCTGACAAACACAAAGGTCGATATGGAAGGATAAATCACCCAGTTCTCCCCTTCCATGCATTTCACTTACACCGGTGAAATCTCCTCTACAATGGATTAAATCAAAGTCCATCGTCAAGTTCAAGAACACGTTTAATGCAGATCTATTCATTTCAAGGAGGGTCTGTACAATGGATAGCTTTCCCCTTCAAAAATTATTCAAAACTGCATGCTTCCTTTTCATTCTTCTGCATCTTAACATTTAAAAAAGAAATACGGCATATTTGGAACGGGAGAAACGTGTTGTACAAATCATAGCCTGCTGTAAAAAGTATATTTCACAAAGACTTTCCATGGTACAGGGACAAGGACCACTTGTTGATAAATTACTTTCACTCGGAGAGTGGAAAGACATATTTGTATGCACCATAAGTGGTGCTATTGTTGAGCAATTTGATGGAAGTCCAGTAAAATGCGTTGTGCAGGTTTTATTTAACCTCATTTAAATCAAATTAACGGATAGGGATGGTGTCTAGGGACAAAGCGGAGTCCTATACATAGAGGCACCAAAGTGTATCTTTTGAGTGAAGGAACATCTAGACCGAATCATTCGCTTAGGCTGCCCTTATCCCTTTAGGACTCACCTACAATAATAAGGACCCGAGCAGCTCCATGGTGCAGCTTCAATTCTACGTGCATTTTTATGTCACGCGAGGAGCGGGCAGCAAGGGACGCAGCGCAAAGCACCACCGTTTCAGATACCTCCGCGATGCCACTAAGATCTTACACAAACCCAGGCACCTGCAACGAGAGCAGCCTCCGTTTGAAGCTCAAGACCATGCCCGTATTTGATGGTGGAAAGAGGCTTGCTACCACTGCAAGAGCTGAAGGTAAACACGTGCGCATAAAAAAAGGAATAAAACCAAATTCTCCACTACCACAAAGCCAACGTGGAAATGGAGCTGAAAGCCAAGATGCATTCAAACCACGCCACAAGCTTTTAAAACCAAAGACACGGGTAAAAAGTGTTTTGGGTAAATGCTGGCTGGGAAGTCTGGGAGAAGAGCCTGGGTCTTGGGCCCGGCCTCCTCCTGCGGCTCAGGGGAAATGAGCCCCGGGGATCTGTGCCGGGGAAACGCCGTGTCCACCCCAAAATGAGAAAGTTCATTTTGAAGATTTAGACTCCTGGAAATTGGCGCAGAGCTCTGGATCGCAAAGATAACAGGCCGCCTAAAAATGGCCTGGGATTTCATTAGGGCTAATAACTGCAGAAAAAAAATGCTCCCAAATGTGCATTACAAATTCAGTCTGTAGAAGTTCTTTTGAAGGTATCTCGGTTAAAGCAAATGATGTGTGGGCATTTGATTTGCAGCAAATAAGCGATTCTGCCTCCGGGAGCAGCAGTGCGAGCAGGAGCTGGTGGGGACGGAGGCTGCCAGGAAAGTGGGGCCCAGGCTGAGCCTCTGCCGGGGTGGGATGGGAAGCAACCGAAACCTTTGCCGTGGCCCAGGACCTCCGGTGAACTCTACCTGCACAAGCGCCCACAGCTCCAACGCAGGAATTGATCGAGTCTCCTCTTTGCTGAACAAACCGCGGTTGCAACACGGGAGCTTGGCAAACTCCAGCAGGGAGGAAAACCGCGGCGGGGACGAAGAGTGCAGGTGAGCGGGCAGAGGCGCCGGGCGCCCAGTCTCCTGCTGCCACAGCACCACGCGGTCCAATAGAACAAATTGTTGTCACTGCACGCCTTCTGCTGACGAAATGGAGATGTTTTCCTGATTAAAGAACGGGAGAGGATCTCCCTCATGGTCTAGCAGACGCCGGCATAAGCCGGCACCGTGAAAAAGCCAGCCTATGTCTTAGCAGGAAAGACAAGAGCAACGACCCACTGAAGAAACTTAAGAGCAATGCATAAATTAAGTCTTAAACCAGTCCTCTAGCTGTGCCCACGGCTCTTGTTTAAGGAAAAGACATTAGCGCAACGTCTTAAAGTCACTTAGAGGATTCCTGTCCATTACCATGGAGAGGTGACGCCGTGAATGATGCAGCAGGCAGAGCCTGTTTTTTCACCCTGGCTCTTAAAAATGGGGATTGGCATGTCGAAGTATATCTAAAGCACAGGGGACAGGCTGCTTTCACAGCAGGACAAGGCTGGCGGCAATTTAAAGTGATGGCTTTTGGCTTGCCACATTGGAGAGGTTAATGGAGAAGGCATTGGACGGCATGTCTCTCAGCCTGTTTGTTAAACCGACATGATATCCCGGTGCATGCTAAAAATCTCTGAGCAGGAACTGATAAATGGGCTGCGGTAAGCTTAGGGCTGCAAAGCTGAAACTAGACCCAAAGAAATGTGAGTTGTTTCAAAAAGAGCCAATTTACCCTGGGCACGGCGAGGTGGAAGCTGTCACCGCCTAAATGAGAAGAGAAGCTGTCAGGACCGGCCAGCCCCTCGCGCGCTCCTGGATGCAGAGTTTCGAAGGGCTTGGGTTGTGTTATAAAAGGTTTATTTGCAAGTTTGTCAACATTTCAAAACACCGTGTGGGAAAACAGAGCTCTTTCAGAAGCGAGGACGGTGGGACGTCACAGCCCAAGAGCTACAGCCGGGCTCGCCCCTGGTTTAAAATGCTTTTATGGGATGGATGCCAGTTTTAGGGCTTCTGCTCCGGGTTCACCCCCACCTGGAAAACACAAAGGTCTTGACAGAGAGGGGCTTATCACCACAAAAACTAAGCTGTAGAAAAGAAGCAATTAAACCACTCACAGTGATTAAGTCCATAAAACATTTTCACTGCTATTTGTCTGGGAATAACTTGCTAGAAATGACAGACCCCACTTATGTGTAATAGGTTTAGGAAGCTGTAGAGATCCCACGGGACGAGATGCCAGGCGCCCAGGCATCCTGCAGCGCTATGATTTTGCAATCAAAGGCAGCCCAGGGCCCAGCAAAGGTTGCGTTGATGCCTGGGCTGCAAAGCTGAAGTGGGAGGCAAATCCCGTCGGATGGGAAAGAGCAAAGCACTCGTGTGCAGGAGAACAACTGCGCCCAGAAAAAGGTCTGAAACAATGGAAACCTGTGCGAGAAAACAGATACAGCTCAGATCACCATGCATGTAGTTACAGGGTTTTTTGCCAAGTATTGCAGCAAAAAAAGCCAAAGCCAAAGAAGCGTGGAAATAACGGAAAACCACAGCTCAGGGCAAAGATCTCCAAGGTTCACCTTGACTGAAGGCATCTTTAAAATCTGAGAATATTAAACATTTCCTAGCCTTTTTCTTTAATAGAGAGGTTTGCATCAAAGAAATAACCTATGACAACAAGTTTGCTCTCTTACCCAAAGCGACCCACAGAACTGGGTGCAGTAACTACTGGGGTACCGGTGGTGCAGAGGATGCTCGCGAGCCCCAGGGCTCCATCTACATCTCTGCGTAGTGACCGACGGCGAGCTGCTGCTCAACCGCACGGACAACAGCAGTGCAAACCAGGGCGGGGAGGAACCCGGAGTTTTTCAGCATCCCCTTTGGCAAAAAAGGCTCGCAGTGGTGATTTTGGCGACACGTCCACCTTTCACCTCTGCGCTGATGCTCCAGGTCAGGCCGGTTTCCAGCAGGAACCTGCCGTGCTCCGTTAGCCCACGGACAAGCGGGAAATTTCCATGCACAAACCGGAGCCCCGGTAAAATTTATTTACGCGGGGGTGAGTAGTCCGGTTACGTGTCTCAGTCTGCCAGGTGACAAATGCCCTCGGCTCCCATTTACTTCAAGATGTGCCGAGAGCCTTTCAGAAATTAAACCTCTTTATTCCAAGGTAAATGACGCATGTTTTGCTGTACAATCTCTTTGCCTATTATCCACCGTGCCCATTACTGAATGCAGGTGTCACAGATGGTGCAACTCCATCGTACTGAAGGGCTTTTGTCCTCCTTTCTTTGAGCGAGTAATATTTTCTCTCAATAGCAACCAGATCTCTGGGTTGAATTGGCTCAGTCGTGTCAGGTCACTGCTGTAACTCCCCTGCCTACCAGCACAGATTTCTCGTCTAGCTTACTGTTGCTTTTCCTGGCATTGATTTGCTAATATTTCATTAATATATCCCTGATATGTGTTCTTTGTATAGCTTGGGAAAAAAAATGACACCGTTACTCTCGTTCTTTAGATCCGATTGTGGGAGGGAGGTGAAGCGCCGCTGAATTTATGCTAAGATTTAAAAGGATGCTATCAATTTGAAACTCACAAAGTACTTCAATTTTTTTTCACCTCAGTTAACAATCTAGCAGCACTGTAGAAGTGAGGGATTTTAAACGATCTAAATTTAGTGCTTCCAGCTCACCCAATGTGATCAGCTCTGACTGTTTGGTGGTTTTCCCAATGCTTGAGCTCCTGGAGTCAAGTGATGACATGACAGTCTCACCTAAAACAAAAGTATGCGTCTAGCCCACCAGACTGCAAAGAAATACTTGAAAATACGAACCAAGAACAACCTAGAGGGGCAAAAAACCAGCATGCACATAAAAGAAATAAAGATTTTATAATTTTTTTTTTTTAAATCGCGTGATTTAAGCCAGTCTTACAATTTCTGAGCATGTAAGGATTAGCCATGCTCCTTATCTTTTACCATTTATGCAGTCTGTTCATATTTTACCCTGAGCTCACCCTTACGCATTCACAGCTGCTGCGGCTCCTGTTCTGGTTCACCTACGTGATGTCACCATTGCATTAAATGATGATGATTTGCTTGGAAATGCAAAGCTAGAAGACATTGTATTATTTCCCTCTTTTTACAGAGGTTCAAACAAAACAAGAAAAGGACTTAAAATAGTATGCAAATAATAGTTGTGTTTGGTACCACACTTCATTATGCAAAGGTCCCTTTTACATGCATGAGCATTTTCTCACACTACAAGCTAAAGAAAAACTAAAGGAGTACAGGAGATTTTCTGGAAGCCACATATTCTTGAAAACCCTATAATGTGTAGAAGCGTATCATCCATAAAAATATTCCACAGCAAGTTAAAATCTATCTTTTAAAAACACAGCTCTAAAATGGCTCAATGGACGAAAACCATTTTTGGTTTTCTTCTTTTTTTTTTTTTTTTTTTTAAAATTGCATCTGGGCTGACAGCTTGAACACTGAGTTGCAGCCCGTGAGACAGAAATACCAACTCAATCTTAACAGTAGTGCTGCTACCAGTTGCTATAATGTTCTTAATCAGAGAGTATTGTGATAAAAAAAGGACTCTGGTTTGACTGCCTTTGGCATATCCTAGATATCACAGTGTCCAGATTTCACATGATGCAGTCGGAGAAGCGAACTTCCCTCTACAGCAAATCGCTCCCTAATCCCTGCTCTAATAAAAGGGTACGTGTGCGGCCGTCCCCATATTCTCGAAATGCCAGGTTACCCCTCCGCACCCCAAAGTCAGCGGGAAGGCAAGGGGAGGAGCGCTGCCTCTTGCTCCTTCCCCTCCTGCCCTCCCTGCCGCAGAACCGCTGCCTGCTGTTAGGAGGAGAGGCTGCCCTGGGCCAAACGAGATGTTAAACCTCCGTTAACATGCACGGACCTGAGATGTTAAACCTCCGTTAAGATGCATGGACCTCCCGTTTTTCAGAACCAGAGTGCTGCTGCTGGGTGACGGAGCGGGATTTCCACGCTGCGTTATACCAAACACCAGCGCACGTTTGGAGGCAGATGCGTACATGCGGCCGAGCACCGGCGGTTTCACCATCATCGCAGCATCCAAGCAAAAAGCCAGCATGAAGGGTAGAGCCAGGGAACTTGGCTAAAAGGTATTTGAGGAACCGAAGCAACAGCTTTTCCAAGTGGCTGATGGTATTTCACAGCGTTGTCTGGGCTTAAAAGAACAGCTGCCCGGGACCATCTCCCCTCACTGGATCCCTGCCACCGCCCTCCCCGCTGCCATGGGTGGTACCCACGGATCCCGGACAGGATCCAGCCCCACGATGCTCAGAGCCGCACAGGCATAAATTATCCCCACTGTGAAAATTTTACGGTCTAATTTGTGGCAAAATGCAACAGGTGCTACAACACAGGCGGGGGAACGTGAGGAGGAGGAGAGTAACACCAACGGGAACAAGTGCCTAGATAGACAAGACATGCACAGGGAGATGCTCTATTTAAATACTATGCCAGTTAAAAGTTAAGCAAACAAGCCGATGAAACAAACAACGCGCTCCTACCTCCCACCAACTGAGATACACCATGGCAGAAATAGGTCGTGTAAGTTCAGATAATGAAAGCATATAATGAAATACTATTTATGCCACACACGGCCCCACGTGGCTGTGTATTTGCTAGCTACAGGCAGCTGTAGCAGGCAGGCTGTGCCTGTGGGCACGGTAGTAACCACGCTACGAGGCTTTCCCTCCGTTAGGCGAAGGGGTCTTTCTGCAAGCAGAAAGCCGGGTCTTGTGTGGGTCACGCATGTGCCAGCGCTACGACACAAAATATTTGAAAAGCATCGTGCGCTTGGGACGCATCTGCCTGCATCAAACCTTACGACCTCCCGGGAAGCTGCACCACCGGGCAAAAGCAGGAGGAGAGCGGGTTTGAGGGCAGCAAGAAAGCCGGCAATTCAGTATCCCGGGTCGAGCCAATCGAGAGGCCAGACAGAGAAGCTGCAGTCCACGCTCCCTCCTGGACAGAGGGCACTTTGCCCTGAAAAGACTTGAACGATGATGCCAATAATAACAACCTCTAAAAGCCCGAGCGTATTTATACCGGGGAAAACTGAAAAACAAAGAGTTAGCATCTGTTACCAGCCCTCGCTTGCCAAGATGCGGCATCCAAAGTACTTCTTCGAGTCCAGATTGACAATTCTGGGCCAGCCCGGCCAGAGCGGCGTGGGTACGTGATCCGCACACGCGTCACCGGCCTGGACACCGTGCCTGCGTCCCAAAGACGCCGGCACCTCCTCCGCCAAAGGGCACCCTGCGGCTTCCCCTCGGGGTGCCAGGGGTCGGGCTCCAAAGCCCTGGGAGGACAGAGGGAGACGAGTACGATGGATGTGGGGCCGAAGGATGCACTCTGCCTGTTAGCGTCACACGCCGTAACTCAGGGCTGCTCAGGCCTGTTTGTATAAAATTCTTTTTCATTGGAAAGAGCCAATGCATCGTGAAGGTGTTTCAGCTCGGCGAGGGCATTTCTGGTGTCCTGCTGGAGAATCTGCTATGAAAAGCAGGAGAAATGACAGAAATTCAGCTCACTTCATGGAATCTCTAAGCACAGATTAATTACTGTGGTTTAGATGGCAACAGCAGCTCTGTAGCTCCTGTGCAGAGAGGCATTTCGTGGGCAGGCAGCAGAGATGGCGGAGAGATTACAGTTACATCTGTAACCCCATGTTAGCTTTCCTCCCTAACATTATTAAGCCACAAACTCTGTTGTTTCCTAATTCGCAAACCGGACTACTACTGCCTTTAACGTTGACTCTTATTTCATCGTATTTACCAAGGATGCCAATATATAAGGTGAAATCCCTTCTGTGTGTTATTACTAAAATAACTAAGGATCACTGGCTGCAGTACTACTGGAAACAAAACAATAACGTTTTCATTTCACTCCAGGAAAGTGTCTTTGCTAGACAGAAACATCCTTACCCTTGCACCATGCCTATTTATTGGGGAAGCAAAGCACAAACAGAAATAAGAATAAATATTCGAAGGGAAACATGAGTAGGTTTAAGTGCAACTTCAGGCTTAAGAAAAGCATTGTTTTACATAGCTATGATCGAAATAGATGTTTCTTCCTTATTAGCTTCAATTAAAGTAGCTATTTTGTTTGAACTGCGCTTAAGTTGCAGCAAATCCACGGCACTGTGCGAAGTCGTGAGTGGGAAAGACACCACTGGAAAAGTAACAAAACTCAGAAAAACAAAACTCAGAAGTGGAACTTCATTGTCCATGTCCAGCAAAGCGCCAGCAGTAACGTGTCCCCATCAGCAGTGAGAAGAGAACTGCATTTTAAAATGCCTTTGATTTAAATAGCGTGATGCTGTTTACAGCTATGCCAAGCGTCGATGGGAAGAGCTGACAAAATTCCCTCTCTTTCCCCCTTTTTTTCTCCCAGTGCCATGTGTTCGGCAGAGGACAAGGCTCGCTCTCTCACACAGTCCCGGTGGAGGGAATTGCTGCGGATAAAGATGCCCGACGCAGGCAAAAGCCCGGTGCCAAACAGTTGTCACCTGCTGAACCAGGCGGCACTTCACGCACTGACCCCACGGCACCCGCGGATTGCTACTCATCACCCCAGGGAGCAGCAGCACAGCTGGATGAGATTCTGCCAACGAGAAAAAGAACAGAAATAATAATAATTAAAAAAAATAAAATGCTGCCTCAAAGCTTTTTCGACCTGGAAGGGATGGATGTACGCAGGAGCGAGGCGGTGCGGGTGGGTGCAGCGTGTGCCGGGGGCTTGGCGGCTGGGAGGGGTCCCGCAGCGATGGGTGCAGCAGCGATGGGTGCAGCACATCGGGGGCCTGTCCCCACCGTAGAATGGCAGCCAGGATCCAAACCCATCACTCGTTTGTACTGATGCCAGCCTCCAGCCACTCTGCTGAGAGCGGAATAACTCAGCTCTCGCTGCTAAAAAGGCCTCTTTGAAAGTATTTGAGCATCTTACATAAGATTGCTATAAACTGGTACAAAAAAAGAAAGCAAGTAATTACGCTACTGCCTTGTAAGCTTTGATTCTCTGCTGTTTGGGAACAATCTTAGGATTTTTTGTTAGGCTTACGAGGGTAGTGCAGAGAACAGCAAAGGTTTGGAGGTGGGGTGGTCGAGCTTTCCAGCCTCTCTGTAAAAAGCAGGTTTTCTTAGAATTTCACAGCCTCACAGGCACGACTAGAGAGAAGCAGGAGATATTTCTGCCCTTTCCTAGCGGCTTATGTATTATTCCTTAAAAAATAAAAAATAAAAAAAAGGAAAAGAGAAGAAAAACTTTCAGAGAAATGTGGTGCCTTTATTCCCTTGTGTTGTTTAAACCTTTTTTCATGGCACCATACAATGAGCTTTCTTCGGGAAGCAGAACAGTAGCTTTTCCTTAGACCACAGTAAAGCAGTTACAGCTTCAGCGCCTTGAGAAGGTGGTGGATAAAATAAAAAAAAAAAAGGAGAAGAAGAAAGCAAAAGAGAGAAAGAATGAATGAGGGTACAACAGGGAACATGAATCACTGCGGGGGGGGGGGGGCGGGGGGGAGAAGAAAAAGGCATCAAGTGTAGGTATAATTGCAAGGCACCAGCACACTCCTGGCACCGGGGAAAAAAAGGAATTGTAGATGATTCAGGAGTATGACAAAGGATCCCTTCAACAAGTTGTCTTTTATCACAACTTTGCTGCTATACAGCTATACTGCAACAGGGAGAAATTGCATCATGTCAACAGCAAGTTTATAAAGATAAACTGACTCTGAAGACAGTGGAAATATGCTGGCAGTTACTTTGTGTTTTGCTTATCACACTGCAATAAATTCACTGAGAACAGCATAAACAGGATATTAGAAACAAAAATAGACTTGCACCTAAAAGGGTCAGCTCTGTAATATTCTGGGGCGCAGGCCCGGCACGCACCGACCGCCCGCGGAGGTGGGAAGGTCCGAACCAGCATCCGTGTGCGCGGGGAGAGCACGCAGCCCAGTGCCCAGCCCGCTCCTCCGGGCCACCCCAGCATCCCGGCTCCCAGACCGCCATCCCCGACCAGCAAAGCTGAGGGGACTCAAATTCAGGCTCTTGTTTAAAACAGAGCAGCTCCTTACGCCAGCTATTCCGAAACACGAAGACATCTTTCTTTGCAGCAAGGATCGAAGTCTCCCAATACAAAGTGCAATAACGCTATTAGCTTACAGCTAAAATATTGACTGCATAGGGGTGACGGAGTGCCACATCACGTTTTTTGGCCCAAGGATGGTGGCAGGAACCCAAGCGCTGCCGACAGCTAAAGGGACCTTGTGGGAAGTGAAAGCAGAGGGTTTAAGACCACGTCTGTGGGGACCAGAGAAACCTTTACAAAGCACCTGCCCTGGCAAAACACCAGCTTTGCCCTAGCAAAGCCTAAATGACAAATGAGTTCGGAGCTCAGGAATGAAATACTCTTCGCCGCCTCTTTCTGATCATTCGCCAGCCAGGGTGGTTGTGCTCTTGTACTGAAGGGCTTCTCCTGCGTCCTTTCGCAGGCTCCTTCGCCCTCCTCCCCAGCCTCAGCCCTCCGCTCCATCCCAGAGAACGGCTGCTGGTTTAAATGCAAATAGTGCACATGCAGGCACAGGATCTTTTTTTAAATTCTGAAAGCTGAGACTTCTAAGTTTATCTCAGAAGGACACTGGAAAGATGAATAGAGAGAAATTATGCAGAGAAAGAGAAAATATTCAAAGAGTAGAATTATGTATGCATAATTGCCTGGCTCCCTGGGGTGCATGGGCGAGTACACCAAGTCACTTTGTGAAATCATTCCCCACAACTCCTGTATCCTAATTATAGTGCTGTAAGTGGGGAGAAGCTAATTTTTAAACAGTCCTGATGGGGTAACTGGAAGAACCGTGAGGATGCTGTTAACCCCTTGACTACTGAGGGTCTTCAAGCAAAGAAGCAAACACAGAAGAAATAACGCCGACGAGCCCAACGCGTCGTCCTCTGGTTGACTTAAAGGTGTTCATTACGAGAACCAAGCAAGCACAAGCCTTCAGGCTAGAGGAGAAAAAGGGCAGACGTGAAGGCCAGAGTGAAAAAAACACCAGTTTTTGACCTCTGCCCAGACTCAAAGAAGTTGGGAGCGAGCGTTATGGTGCTTCTGCGGCCCCTTGCTCTGCACAGCATATTCTCAGCCAAAAGCTTTATAAGCCCTAAATATGCTGTACAGGAACCGCTTTATCCATCCAGAAAATGCAGCCACAGCTGCGTGGTACCTTGGCACGTCCTCCAGTGCAACATGACTACTTGCAGCAGAAAAAGCTCAGTTTGGTGCTCCCTGAAAGCAGCCGGCTGGTTCCCGCGGGAAGGACCTGGTCCAGCGAGGAGCTGGTAGTACGCCGCCTCATCACACCCACCCAGGTTGCAGACAGCGATGCAACAGCGAGCGAGAAAAGTCAAAACTATGTTTTTTCGATCCATTACCTATGCGGTGCTCGAACCTGACTTCTTCCACAGGAAAAATAAAAGGCACTAGTGGGACAGCCCTGCCTTCAACCCGTGCTCTCACACTGCCCTGCGATCTCAGCTAACGCCGAAATCAGTCACCAACCGCCTTTTATTCTCGCCATGCTCAACAAGTTTAAGCTAACTAAAAACACTCCTGGAAGTCCCTAAACTCAGATATTTTGACTAAAACTGTCACTAGTATTTTGACCAAATTCTCTTTAAATTTCTCAGCCTGGTAATGTTTGTTCTCATTTACTACAAACCCCTTAAAACATCCCAATTAGCATTGTTTTCCCTTATTGGAATAGATACAGGCGCACAATATTAAAAAGGAAAAAAAGATAAAATACTCCATTTACCCGTCTTAGGCAGGCAAAGAACTATTTTTTCCCTCAGCCATGCCTTGTGCAATACCACTAAAAGCATGAAAACTCCACTTAGGGCTTCCTCGCCGGGGCTGGTGGGGACGCAGCACACATGCCGGGCTGCGGCCGTTTCAGCCCACACCATGCCATGCCTGGACTCCAACATCTGTCGCCAGGAAAGAGAGAAAAGCGAAGGTTTTCACTCCAGACTGCGCTATTTTTTAATCCTCTGGGTATTCAGGCCTTTGTATTTCTACCACGCTCGTTCAGGGAGGGCTTCCATGGCCACCCCCCCAGCAGAAGCCACCCACGGAGATGGATCTCCTTCAGTGCGTGCAAAGGTATTAGTCGGGGTAATGGAAGGCAGACACTTGCAGTTCCCCTCTCTGAGAAAAGCAACCTCCAAAATTTTACAGATATCCACAGGATTTAAGACTAGAAGACCATTTAAGAGGACCTCCTACAATAATACGCAAGTAAATCTTACCCAGTCACCTCTTTGTTGAGGCCAATTATTTGTTCAGAGGAGAATTTCCAGAAAGACGTACTTGACTTCAAGCACTGATCTCAGCACGTGAAGAACTCTCAGCACAGTCTTACAAGTGATGAACTCTCTGCCAAGCCCATATTAATATCTAACCCTTACGTTCCGAAAATTAAATATTCAAGTCAAATTGAATAGTTATTTTTTGGCCAAAGTAATAGACACAATTTTACTACTTAATCCTCTCACATTGTCTCAAGCTCACTCAAATTACAGCCATTTGAACTGTGATCTAAGCTTCCCTGTGCTTAACGAACTAATTAGAGCAAGGACAGCCAAACTTCCCGTTTTCCTGAATACTAAAATCTTCGTCTGGCCAAGAGCCGCAGGATGAGCACCACACGGCGTGCAAGGGGAAGGAGAGGAGTGAAGAAGAAGCCGGTCCCAGGTGGGCGACTTGGCCCCAAGGGCATCCCCATGCCCCCCCGTCAGCCGTAAGGCAGGGGGAACAACCACGATGAGCTGAAAAAAAGAAAATCAGCACAGACTGGGAGAGATAGTTATCCTCCTATATATTTTCTATATGTCCTTGGAAAGAAACGTTCTGTTCAGTCTGAAGAAAACACGTCGTTTACAGACCCTCATTAGATATGTGAGGGACCAGACCTGCAGTGCCATTCTTGGAGGAGCAAGAGGTGATGGCGATGGTCAGGGACTCCTTTTTGTGAACGAAGTGACTTAGATCCACCTTTCCCACTTTCAGAAGAGGGCCACAAGCACCGAAAGAACAGGATATTCCGAAGTTGTTGCACTTGGCAAAAGCGAACACAGACTGCAACATCATCTCTTCTCTCTCGACCAAAGATCATTTCAGCATTCAGGGAAAAATGAGTAATTTCTAACAGAAAAACCTGATGGAGAGCCTCAAAACCCTGTTATTCAGGGCATTTCCCCTAAAAGAGGAGATCCTGGTTTATAACTTTATTTTGGGTGATGGTGGGATTCCAGCTCTCTCCTGTTGATGCTGTCTTCAAAAACCTCGACAAGGAGCGCTCGATTTGCCCAAGTTCAGAGGGCCCCTCAGGCGAGCGGGTTTCAGCTTGTACCTCATATCATTCCCTGTCATGTCCTCTCCATCAAGGGGAGGATGACACAACCATGTAAACTTAAGTAGATTTGGGACGGCATCTAGCTGTGGCACACAAGGTCAGCACTGTAAGACACAGATACACAATACTGTCTGTGCAAATGTACTTCTCTTGTCCTTGGGAGAAGAGAGGAACTAAAACTCCTGGCATAATAACATTTGAAAACAGATGCAAAGGAAGAGTTTAAGGACGAGAAGTAGGACTGGGACCACAACACGAGGACAGGAGCACCTCACCTCTAGCTCAGATCTGGACCCAGATCAGTAATGAACCAGAATTTCCTGATAGATATTTTCTTGCTGAGCCTGGTTTTGAGCCTGCCGTAGACATCAGCAGCACGATAGCCTCCTGCTTGACAGTACAACAGAAATGACAATACCTAAGCGGAGACTAGAAATTGCTGGTGGTCCTGTCTGAACAAAAATTTGTAAGTAAATTTGCACGACCTGGGTTAAGTTCTCTGGGTGAGCTTCAGGGTTGTCAATAGAAGACCCATCAACCACACTAACTTCATATTATCATTATTAAATGTCAATGCCCAAAGGTGTTCCCAAAGAAGAAACACATACAGACGTCACAATGATATAATTCTAAATTCAGTTTGACGCAGCATCATTGCGTGTGCCATCAGCAGACGATGGGGCAGGAGGTCAGAGTGGGCAGAAAGGTTACAAGGGTGAGGTCACAGGCTTACTCAGTAAGACTTCATAACGCCAGGTATGTCTGCTGCCCTTTTATACCGTCACTTCTTGCAGACAAGAGGATAGAGAAGAGCTTAAGGAGGATCTGTAGGCACCGAAGACATTCCTGCAGGAGCCTGTTCAAACCTCTTTCAGCGTAACACAGAGTAGGCTTGCAAGCGTCGGAAGGACACAGCCAGGATATTCCCCAGGAGACGGGACGGGTGGTACAGGGGCAGAGACTGCAGGACCAAGGACCATCGGGCAAGGGCGGGAAGGAGGAACCCTAGAGGAAGATTGAACTCGGGCAGATTTCCACAAGGATTTGCAAACTGGCTAAGAGGGTGTCAGAGGACTGAGGACAAACCCACTCTAGCTGCTTAGCTGGGTCCTCAGCATCTCCTGGAGACAGATCATCACGTTAAACTGGGCCACTCCACAGCAGGGAGGTTCTGAGATCGGTCATCTTGCAAAGTAAGATCCAACCAAGTCCTACCCCAGCGTCAGTCTCTCAGCAACACCAAAGAACAGGCCTAGAGGAACAGAGTGCATGTGTCACTCTTCCACCCTCAGAGCTTCAATTCGGTGTGGATGATCTTATGACTAGATCAATGAATCCTGATATAGCAGCACTCGAGATAAATGTTGCTTCAGAAGGGCTCTTGTGTGAGTATTTGGAGTGAAGAGGAGTTTGGGAGGGACGGATGACGAATGGGAAACAAAGGAACATCACCAGCTGTTGGAAGCCCTGTACCACCTTTCGTACAAACACACCTTTCTCGGGCTGATATTTAAAACTACCTGCAAAATTATTTCCTATTTCCAAACCTTCTTCCCATAGCACTTGGAAAAGCTTTTCTGCATCCGCACAGAAAACAGCTACGGATGTGTATGATACAAAGAGAGTTCCTACGTAATTTGCCCCAATGTGCTCCTGCAGCCAGGCAGCCCCACCTAAGAGGCGTCCACAGCAGCTTTCGCATCCACGCCTGCGTAGGTGAGCACCTCCGTGTAGGTGAGCGCTGTGCTCGCCTCCTTCCTGCAAGCCCCGGGTTCTCTGGAGGGATGCACTCCGAAATCCCGGGCATCGCGAACCTCACGCTGCTGCAGACCTGCCAATACCCCGCGACATTACAACGCTTCAACATCTCCAAGAAGACCACAAGGGGCTACATCTCCGAAACGCCTCTAGTTAAGACCACAACCACGTCAACAAAAAAACAATCGTTCTGATGCCTCTCGATGCGCAGTGCGTCAGCACGACACCGGAGGCTCGCATCTGCGAAGGGCTGGCGGCACGCGTGCTCGGCAGCGCACAGCACGGAGCGAACCCCAATCCCCGCAAAGCCAAGAGCTAGCTAGGATCTGAGGCGCACCAGTGCATCGTTCGAGCACGATACACAATCTAGGACACAGATCCATAAGACAACAGCTTCTTCAGCAACCTGATTCCCATAATCAGGTAGTTTTTAATTTCCACGTTGACTTTAATTTTTAAAAAAAAAATCTCACACAAAAAAATTAAGAATCTTCCCCCATCCTTCGGCCAGGTAAAATCACATAATAGCTCCCGGCTCTGGCTGGCGCAATGGGCAGTATCGCGAAGGGGAGGGAATGTTTATAAAACGTTTTTAAACAATTCAATTTTAAAGCAATTTGTGCGCAGCGGCAGTAGGCAGTCTTGACTGCAGCAAACAGGCAGCAGGCTGGATCAATCGTGGGGTGGAGGTGGGTGCAGGAAAGCAGGAGCAGCAGACTGTGGCATTGAGGCTAATAGCTTTGTAGCAATTTATTCAGTGCGAAATACCGCACAGAGTGACACGGGGGTCTGCGCAGAAAGTAGGCAGAGAGTATGTCAATGCCTGGGAGGGAGATGGTCCCCAACTCCAGAGTGGCAGAGAGCAGAGAGGATCAATACTGAACACTCCAGGAAAAGCAGGAAACTCTTCTTCCCTTACAAAAAATAAATAAATGACAATTAATGGATGCAATCAGGCCATCTGCAAAAAAAAACCAACCCAACAATGTTGCTGAAGAAACGCCACACAAAAAAACCCCAGTGAGATAAAAGCTTCAGTGCTGTCACAGCATCGCTCCTGGCAGAGTCCTTCCTTGCAGTCCGCACCCCGAGGGGTTCCTGGCCCTGCCACCTCACCCCGAAACGAAATCCTGTTGCCAGCAATGGGGACGGGCCCTTCATTTTCTGTACCAATGGCAAGGGAAACCCCATGAATAATTTCCAACCCCTTCCCCAGCTTGGTCCCACATCATTTCTTCAGCAGCAAAGCTTTACCTGGAGACATGCCACAATGTCCCCTCTCTCCCTGGTGGCCTTCATCCATGCTTTGGATGAATAGTTAAGGAATGGACAAGGAGAGCTAGTTTTGGGATAGAACAAAGGGAAATGGCTTTCTGGGACCTGGTTTTGACAAACGAGCAAAAAAATCGCATCCGATTGGTATGCATGTCCTGTGATGCAAGCTCAAGAGCTCTGGATCTCCTTGCAGACAAAATTTGCTC
Source organism: Nipponia nippon (assembly GCF_047370975.1). Classification (NCBI taxonomy): domain Eukaryota; kingdom Metazoa; phylum Chordata; class Aves; order Pelecaniformes; family Threskiornithidae; genus Nipponia; species Nipponia nippon. The sequence continues at coordinate 2,848,638 of NW_028262313.1, forward strand.
TGAATTGCTCCTGCTGGTGTTTGCAGCCCAAGGATAATGCGATGCTCTTTCCACATCGCACTATCTCCATGCCCAAGCACATATGGTCTGGCTAAATAAGAAGCCTTGGAAAGGCTGTCAACAAGACTAGAGGAAGGTGTGCATCTGTGCAGAAACATATGCATGCCCCAGCACTGCACAGTGAGCCACGAAAAGGATGCTCATGCCCAGAATCCCACCAAAACCTGCTCGGGTCCAGCAGAACCGCGGTGCGGGACCCGTGACGCTGCTGCTGCCGCTTTCACAAACCCTTCCCCTCGCTGCCTTTGTGCTGCATGACTGAAAACCCACCAGTCCGCTTCCCAGCACCCTCTTGCCAGGGTATCTAAAGATGATGCTCCCTCTAAACTCGACCAGCACAGCCTTTCACGGCATTGCTGCTCTGGCCCTCATTTCTATACCCACTTACGTATTTGCTTGAAAGTATGTGCTTTATGTTCATCTACGAAAATCCCCCCCATGGTACTAAAAGCAATGGAATAATCTACTATTTCAACTTGCATCCCTTAGAGAATTCTGCAGTTTAAAAAAAAAAAAGAAAAAGAAAAAAAAAAACCTGGTTGAATTTGATTAAACCTTTGGAATCTCTCCAATATTTCCAGTTATTCCATCTGTAGAAACACTCTACTGGCACTTGGCACATTTATAGCATTAACTGCCTTCTAAATCAGCAGCAGTTCTGCCTAACAATTTGGCATTTGCACATTGCCTTGTAAATTACCCACCTTACATCGCCGGGTACGAGGACCGTCCCCTCCAAAAAGCCTATTACTGCCTTGCAGAAATTCTTCAGGAAGAAAATATCTTCTTATGGGCTTGTCTCTTGACAAAAGAGAGGGGGGGGGAAATGGCATTCAGTGGGCACGGTACTAACACCGTGGCTCATGGTGTTACTATGGCAGTAAAATGAAACCCAATGCAACCAGCTGGTTGCTATACTGCTATTGGAGCCTCCTTTCTGTTTTTTGACCTTTCTAGAACTCTCCAAAAGGCATTAATCTCTTCAAAATCCATCCAGGATCTAAAGCGCGACGCAAGGTGAAGGTGTTGGTGAAGCGGTCCTCCCGGCGGGCACCGCGGAGGGAACAATTACGATTCCGCCGGCGAGGATTTGCTTGCTTTTTTTGTGCTACGGCACCGCAAAGTCAGGAACCAGGCTAGGAACGGCTGCAGCTCCAAATCAAGCCACAAAGCAGCAGGAAACCACTCAGCAATATCAGCAGTGATTTGTGCATTTCTTGGTTGAAAACAAAGAGCGGAGAAGGTCGGCATTATTACCTCCCTGCTTCCAAGTCGCCTCTCCTCTTTTGTCTACCCAAACCGTTGGAGGCAAAAAACCTCCCCTTCCCCAACAGCTCTTTTGAAAACCCTTTCTCCTTATCCATATCCACACCTGACCCATTCTTGTTACGCCTCCCCATCGACAAAGTGTAAGAAAGTCACCAAATTAAGCGCCCAGCTTGTGCCCTCCTGCAGAAGAAGCCTTCTCCCTTGCCTGCACCTCAGCCCTTGTTTTCTGCTGCTGAGCTGTGCTCTGGTTAGCTCGTCCTTCCTAGCACGGATTTGCTCCACAGACCATAGGGGGGGAGGGAAAAAAAACCCAAAAAGGAAGAAAAGGACAAGGCCAAAAAGAAAAGAAACACATTGAGTTAACTCTCCTCCTCCTGCCTTTTGCTTCTAAAATATGCCTTATTGATTTTTATACGTATTATGATCCTGTAGCATTAGAAATCCAGGGTCACCCGAGGACTTCGAGACGGTTACTGTGCCATGCGTCGTGACCGCTTGGAATTTGACAGCAAGACAGAGTTCAGAGCTTTGTGCTTAAAAAGGGCTGGCTGCGATTGTCGGGGCTGAAACGGAATTTCTTATTTCTTGTTTTGCAGGCGGAGATGCAACAGGCGGAGCTGAACCACTCCGATCCTGTCCCACAACAAGAAGTAGTGACTCAAACTGGCTTACTCATTATCGTTCTTTTGGAATTAGTGACTTAGTTAATGCTCCCCATGCTAACATTTAAAAAATTGCATTTTTTCTGTTCTTTTGTATTCTATACACTTCCCTCGCTTGGCGCGCTTCTTCTTTTAACTCCAAGGAGGAATGATTTCCCTTGGCTGCAGTTAACCGCAAAGAGCGACCCGCAGCAACAAGGACCCACAATCTTCTTTACCTGTTTTTAACCAGTTCATCGAGTGGAGCAGGGTCCCATCCTACGTCCCACCACGTATCGGCAAGATCCCGTGCCCGAGGTTGTGTGTGCCGAGGCACCTATAGTTCCCCCTAAATAGGTTAACCCACCCCTCTGCAAGGGGCTGGTGGGGACTCGGTGTCACGGGGACACCAAAGGATGCTGTTGCCCCCAGAACTCGGCAATGTGCCCCAGCGCCGGCGTGTCCCTCCTGCCTCCAGCCTGGGCCCTGGGCGAGGTGCAGGGGCTCTGGTAACACCCCTGCAGTGCTCCAGGGCTGCCCCAGCACGGCGGGGCCGGAGCAGGAAAAAGCACGGTTGCGGCGAGGCTTGGAGAAGGAGAGATGACCTGAGCTACATGCTCCCACGAACAGGGCTGCGAGAGCGCGGCAGGCACTGGCCTCCGAGACCACCGAGAAAACAGACGAGTCTCAACTCCGTGGCCGCTCTGCACTTGATGAAAATGTCTGCTCCCTCACATACACACAAAAAAAATTAAAAAAAAAAAAAAAATACAGCTCTCCCTGCAGCCAGCGATGCATACTAGATGACTGCCTTCTCAACATGAGAGCAAAAGGGCAAATGAATCACATTACACTCCATGAATAAAAACAGAGCCTTAATGCAACAGCGACTTAATGATTACATTTTCAATGCACTAGACAGTTTGGCCTCATTTGCAGAGGTGCTGAGCACCCCTGAGTCCCACTTCAGCTAATGGGGACGGCAGGCACTTTGCACCTCGGGACTCTCCCCCGGGCCCCGTACGCGCCTAGGAAATTCTCCCACCTGGCAAGGAGGCTTTCCTCGAGGTTTGTGAAATTAAAAGCTAATAGCAGGGATAAGCCTGGGCCAAGGACCTCTGATCTCAACCTGCGGCACCCAGATCCGTCCTCCGGAAGGTGGGATTAGGGTTTGTGGCTCTGGCTGAACTGTGCTTTTCTTTCCCATATAGTGAAGAGGCACCGAGTCCTGCCCGCGACGGTGCCCGCGCAACCCCAGCGACTCGCAGCAGAGAGCGAGCCCTGGGCTGGCGGGGATGTTTGCTGTTGGCACCGGGAGGCAACCAAGGTGTTCACCTGCCCTGGCTCTGTACACCCACTATGTGCAAGCCGGAGGAGCTGGTGGTAAGAGCCAGCTGAAATGGAAAAAACAGCATTTCCAGACTACCCCCTTGGCAAGGTGCTCACGCAGCAGTTACGGAAAAGCACGTAGTGGAGGGACAGCAGAACAAAAATAAATCCCGCTGTCACTGCGCTATTGGAAAGGGGCTTCTGCAGCAGACCAAAGCCAGCCAAGCAGCAACACCAGCACACGTGCAGATTGTGAATAAACTCTGCTTGGACTGTGTCGGGGTGCCAAACATGCCACCTCCCCTTCCTGAGCTTTTTGGGCTCCCTATGGCATTTAAAACAACTCCCGTTCCCCCTTTGGTAAACCTTGCTCTTTTCTTTTAAACACCCTCCTGCACCGGCAGTGTTTCTCAAAGCAAGCCCCGGCGTCCCCGTCCCCGTCACAGCCAACACGCTGGCGGCGCAGGCGGCCTGAGCTGCACCCTGGCCTTGGCACCGTCCTTCTCCGGAGGAATTAAAAAAAAACCAAAACAGACCTTCACAATATTCCTATGTCTGTTTAGAAAATACATCCCAGGTCAACCTCTCCAAAACAACACCAGTCCTCTGGCAGACAAAAAGAAGTCAAACGCAAACTATTTATTGCCAAATCCTCTTCCTTCGTTGTAAAGTACTGTTTAATTTTATCCCTTAGGCATCTATTATCTCATAGCCCATATTATTTTTCCAGCTATTACTGCTTAATTTTCCCCATCCAAAAAGTATGTACAGACACAAGCCAATTTCTGTCTTGGCATAATTGTTTATGAGAAACAAACAGCTGTTTCGCTGGGGTCCTAACAAATAGATGGTGAATCGATGCTTCTCATCTCTTCATTAGCTTCCCGCAAGAAACCGGCTGCCGTCACGTGTCCTCTGCCGCCGAGCATCGTCACCCTCCCAGCCGCAGCCGCTAACGAGCGGGGACCCTCGCGGACCAGCGGGGACCTTGCCGAGGGAGGGATGGAGGAGAAGCCGGGGGGATGCACCAAAGCCCCTCGTTCACAAACTCACGCTGCGGTGGAAATAAGGCTCTACGCGGAGCATAAACATTGCTTTTTTTTTCTTTAAATAAAAGCTGCTGAATTTTAATCAGAGCTTAAAATAAAAAGTAAAAACCATGGCTAATGCTTATCAAAATGCTTGGACTGCTTCTCTTTTCCCATTTCTGGTAGAATTTGTTCGTTTTACCACTTGTTGGTTTTGTTGGATTTTTTTGCCAGCAGAGCTTCTGTGGGGTCTGAAAGTTTTTTGCAAAATGCTACCGCTGGCCGCCTAAGTAAGCATAGGACCTTCTCAAGGTACAAAGTCCGTAACCCTCCTTTTACGGAGACCGTGGCAATGCAATTGCCTGCGCCGTGGCCAGCGTCAGCCGGTGCAGCAGGGAGCGAGCGCACACCCGACGGAGGCGGGGGTTTGCACAACAGATCCCAGGGAACAATCTCTGCGTCCCAGACTATAGCACGGAGCGGACAAAGAATGGCAAACAAGCTTAGAAACTCAGACCAAAAAAAATTATTGAAGCAACTAAGGCATATGCAAAATTGCAAAATATTGTTAAGGCATACAAGAAGCTAGCCAGAGGTATTAGCAAAAGCTGCGGAAGACAAGGTGTGTCTGTGTGTCTGCAGGTGTGAGACGGACAGAAAGCTGGGTGCCAGTTCTGGTCGGCATTCCCGCGAGTATTTTCCATGCAGAAGTATATAATTCAGCCTCATCCCAGTTTGGGTTAAACATTTGCTGAACCACTGCTGACATTATTTGCCTTTAACATGCAGCTATTTATGGCAGCGTTGGGGTACTCGGTGCTTGTGGAGTTTACTTTTCATGTCGTAAAGCGCCCGCACGTCCAAGGGTTCGCCAAGGAGTGGGCAGAAGGGGATTTGTGATAGCGGAGGGGAAAGGGGAAACATTTTTTAGGGACCACACAAGAGCCTACATGGGCTCGGCACCTGGGTACGGGGCAGAGCATCTCCCACCGTCGACCCTGTCTCGGCAGCCAGCCCCAGCTGGGAGCGTTGGGGACAGAGCCTATGTCGGGCACGGGGATGGCAGCAGGCCTTTGCAGCCCAACTCCTCAGGCCAGCCTGCCACACACAACGCAAGAGGCATTCCTTCGGCTCCTCCTTCTTTTTAATACTTTATTCATGCTTCCGACATAAGGCATCGCTAATGTTTTCCTTTCTGTCACCTGTCCTGGCTTTAGATGCTCAATTAAAAAAAAAAAAAAAAAGCTCCAAAAGCAGTTGCAAGCACCAGTGCTTTGCAACGCTCTCGTCTTGTCCAGTGGGTGTTACCGCAGCAAATAGAAACTGCAAGCAGAGGCTGAACGGCAATGAGTCAGGAAGGCAGAAAGGCGTGAAAACAAAATGAATGGAAAAGCAATAAACCCGCAATATTTCACCATCGGTACCGAGTTCCTGGGTAACCTCCATCTATCAGCGTTATCAGTGCTGGGAGCTCACCGGAGCTGTACTTACAGTACATTAGTGACAGTGGCAGAGAAGCGGCTGTGGCCACGCAGGTGCATCACCGTGCCACGGGCCGAGGCTACCACGAGCCGCGGTAAGGGCAACAGCCATCCACCATCTCCCGCACCTTGGGATCCTCCTCCAGAACAAAGAGAAAAACACTCAAGCTTTTACCAGTGTCCCACGTGAAGGAGAGGAGAAAACTGATGGGGCAATGCCAGGCAGCAGGGCGCCCTGGTCCAGGAAAGGGATCAGCCCAGGAGAGGGATCGATGATGGATGCCTGTGCTGAAACGCTGTCCTGCTCGGGGACCCCGTCTATGAAGGAGGAACAAGGCTCACACATCTCGGGTCTGACTCCAGCAGCAAACCAGGCGTACTGCTTAAGGAATAGAAACCTTAAAAATAGGTTTAAAAAGGAAAGTTATTCCCTGTAAAAAGCTGGAGAACAATTCAAGGAATCAAATTAGAAAAAGGAGACCCTTTTCCAGTCCCCCCCAAAATACACCAGTGCCCCTTCATTCCCCATTTCTCATGAAGGCACAAAGCATAGCAGCTTCTCTTTGGGGTAATGATGGGCAACCCCCCTTTCTCTGTATCCATATCTACAAAAAGATCAGAAAAACACTACTAGGAACCGGAGGATGGGGACTGCTTCAATCCTTTATTTTCCGGAGCACCAAGTACAATATATCCTGCTGGTCCACGTTTAGAAACAACCGCTTATTTTCCACTTCTGTGCAAAACGATCTAGACAGCTGCCTGCAACTCCTGCCCATCGCTGCCCATCCCTGCCACGGCGGCGGGAGACCCAGCCACGCTCCCAGTGCCAAAAGCAGGCGCATACAGGCTTTGCCTGCAAGTCAGGCTCACAGCATTACACAGAGAGCCGGCACCCCCCCGAAAAAACGGGCTCTGCGTCCCCCTCGATGACCTACGGCTTTGGACACAGACCCCCTGCCCAGGCTGTGAATAAAAATGACCGCTCTCTCCCCAAAATGAAGCTAATCCCCCATTAGCGTTGCAGAAAACTCAGGCAGCCAGCAAGAAGAAAGCTTTTTAAAGAGATATAAAAACAGGATTTTTGTATTGAAACACATGCCACAGATGGTGTAGCAGACGAGGATTAATTCATGAATCATATTTCTTAAATGATACAATCTCTCTTTTCACTTCCATACTTTCCCTTTTTGACTCAGAAGCAGGGATTTAAGATGCCCTTCCCAGATATGAATTTTGCATGAACAAACATTGCAGGGGTAAAAAAAAAAAAAAAAAGGCAGCAATAAACCAGAAAACCCAGATGTTTAAAGCTAAGTTCTCAAATGTAAGCGAATGCATATCCTGTCCATCTACGAAAGAACATGTGTGGAAATGCAATATATGCAGGCACAGATCTGGGACTAGGGTGGCAAAACGCATTCCCTAACATTTGGAGATTACTAATGCTTCAGCCAGAGTTCTGAATTTCACAAAAGCTGATTTTATATCTCCTCCTATCTTATTCGCCACCCTCGCAGCAAAAGAAAAGCCTCAAGGCAAACGTTTCCACCGAGAGGCCCTCCTCACTCTGCCGTTCGGGTTTGTCCCTCCTCCAGCCCCCATCAACGCTTTCCTTCGGAAAATCCTGGCGCAGGCACCGCCAGGTTGCTCTCCAGGAAAAGCTCGCCGAGCCCACAAAACCAAGGGGACTGCAGAAAGCCCCGGCAAGCCAAAACATCCTGCACCGCGCCAACAGATCACCCGTAGCTCGCTACCACAGCTGAGCAAGGTTTTAAGTGGCAAAAAAAGAGAAGGAAATGACAAAAGAGCTCTTCAATAGCAGGAGACGCCGAACTCCCAGCTCCTTCTCAACTGGAAAGCTCTTTCGGATCAGCCAAACCCATGGAAAGCCCACGACGGCACGCCTGTGCGGAACCACCGCCTTCACCCAGGCACAAGCACAGATCAAACCAGGGCGAGAAGAAACAGTGCCAACACTCCAAACTCCCAGCACGCTGCCCGTCGGGCACTTTCTCACCTGCAAAAGGTGCTCTTACACCTTTCTTTCATCACCAAATCAGCATTTCAGTCATTTTTTCCACTTTGCACATAAAGCAGCTGTGTGTATGCTTAACAGCTTCTTTATACAGCCTTGCACTTACTATTGTAGCTTTACACATGAAGCTTCAAGTTAGAATAAGGGCAAAAAAGAATTACTTACCCTTAAATTATTTCAACCTTTCCCTGCTTTGTGTACGACGTGGGCTTCTCTTTTGGTTACTATTTCCAGATTTGGTCTTTGGGTAGGTGAATGGAAGAGGAGAATGAAAGGAGCTGTATTTGATGACGATGGAGACTGTAAAATAAAGAGAAGCACTTTAGTGCAGAACAGTCCTCTCTATACCTACATATCAGATTAAATTAAATTAAATTAGTGACACCAACATAAATGCTTCCTACTGTTTTTATGCACACATACAAATATCACAACTGTCAAGGAGAATGCAGCTGTCAGTGATACGGCAGGGGGGAAAAAAAAGAGCAATTTCTAAAATGGAAGGAAAAAAAACAAATCTAGCATAACAACCAGCATTTGAACAGCAGCGAAGGGGCTTCCCCTGGTTTGCAGGAGGGCAGGCAGGCCACGGGGCAGCTGCCCAAACCGGGCTGCCTGCGAGACTGAAATGGGCCGAGGCTCCGTGGGAGCTCCTGGAAAGGGCTTGAGCAGAGGACAGCGCGGAAGGAGCACGGGTAGCAAAACCGCAGCAGCAAAACCTGACAAACGCTCTTTTGCTTCCCAAAATACTACATCAGCTCAACTGCTTTTGAGAAAGCAAGGAAGGAGCCGAGAGTTTCGGGAAACACAAGCCACCCATACCCTGTAACGATGAAAGGACGCCTAGCACAGGAAGGAATTAATAATTTGGTCGCTGTACCAGCAAGTACTCCCCCTAAAAACCAGATTAATCTCCCACCATCTGCTTTAATAGCAGAATTTCTGCTAAGTGGTTTTCCCCTACACAGACCCACATATCCATGTAAACACACAAACAAACCATTTGGCTTCCCGCAGTCACGGGGTACGCAGCTGCTCGGAGAAGGGCTCGGTGCCTTTGACACAATGCCAAGGTTGAATTCCTGCCATCCCAATCCACTCCCACCCCTCTCCCCCCGCCGACTCCGTGCCCCGCTCCCGTGCAAGGCTCTTTAAGGCTGCCAACTCATCAGGTGAAGCACCTTGGGCTACCTCCCCTCCGCTTGCCTCCCCAAACCACTGCCCATTCAACGTGGCAGGTTGAGATCCTTAAAATATCATTTCATTGTAAGGAATGGGAAAAAAAGAACGAACACAAGAGGAACCGACTTCCCCGTTGTTGTTTTTCTCATGACAACTCTCCCATCGTCTGTATGCAACTGGCATCTCCAGCACCGTGAGCCCCAGCCCCAACACTGAAAGCACCCCCAAAAAAGAGTATATATACAAAATTAGCTAGAAGATGCCATGGCTGCTAGTGGAAAAAAAACCAAAAACCAAACAACCTGAGTCAAGGACTGTCCTTATTTGGTTGGAAAAGCTCAAAGGTCACCACAAGTAGTATATAAAAATACATGTTAACATTGAAGAGGTATAAACATAATACTAAATAACACTTTTTATAACCAGCTCAGTATTTAACACTTGCCCAGTGGCCTGTGATAAATCCTAGGCGCTTTAACAAAGAAAGCTATTCATTGCTATTTAGCAGAAGGGGGAAAGTAAAGCACAAGAGAAAAAAACTGCTCAAGACATCAAGGACCAAGTCAGAAACAAAAAGCCAGGTCTCCTCATCCAGCTCCTCCACCGCCGAACACCCTGCTAGGCTGTTGTATTTAAATAGAAATACTATTGTTAGCCGTAAGCAATGCAGACTCATTAACATTTATTTTAGTGTTATAAAATATATTTTTAAATACTTGAAGAAATAATCTGGAGGAAGTGCTACAGCCCTGAGCATGTTTTCAATATGTCCCAGCTTTTCCAGAGAGATTCAGACCTCCTGGAAAGACGCGGACTGCCTCGGAGCGCGGGAGCGTGCGGATACCTCCAGCCAACCCAGAAAAGCAGCACGTGCAAATTCCCTGCCCTTGCTTCTCCTCCCAGATTGTTCAGGAAGAGGTAAATCTAAAAATGTCGTTGATTGGAATTACTCATGGACAGCAGAAACCCGAAACTATCATTTCCCACATGTTCTTAATGTGTGTGGGTGTTTATATGTGAATAACACTTGGAAACAGAGGAACCCGATGCCTGTAGAGACACCTCCTCGAGGAGCACGCCAGCAGAAAGCCCTGCCAGCACACCCAGCTCCTGCTGGAACAACTTCCACGGAGCCCAAAGTCAGCGTGCGGGTCCCGGCCAGACTGCACCTGATCCCAAAAGCTAACGGAGACAAACCATGTTTGCAATTTCTAATGAACCCAGTGGAGCAGGAGCATGCCCGGGGAGAGGAAAGGCAGCCTCTCCCCATCATGAAGAGCAGGCAGCACGGGCAGCACGCACCCCGCAAGCTGTCAGGAGAGGGTTTAGGGGTTGGCCGAGAGAAGCAGCAGTTGGTGGCGGTTTTTCCAGTGGTATCCACAAGTACATCCAGAGAAGACCACTGTGTGGGAGGACCCTAAACCATAGGGGCAGAAGATAGATTCAATACAGAGAACAGAAACCAGAGGTACGCACCGACGTACGGAGCACAGTGCCCTATTTTTACCAAACCCAAATGTATCAAGAATACGTAAGATGCATTTTATCTTATATACACACTTTACAAGACAACTCCAGTTCTCCACACGACCCAGCCAGCCTTGGGCCGCCTCGGACAAAATAAAATGGGAGGAAGCCAGGAGGGAGAAGAAACAGTTTTCTCCTTTTTCATTGTCAGAAAGTTACTGCCCAGTTAGCGTTTTACAGGCTCCCCATAATTTCAGAGTGGTCTTTAATCAGCGTTTTGGTGGGGGAAAGAAAGAACCGCATCAATTTCTGCGGTTTCAGAGGGGGTTCGATGCACGCCTGCCGCGGTTTGCCATCCCGAGCTCGAAGCGGCACCTTGCCCAGGAGCGACCCGCCACCAAGGCACACCCCCATCACGACGGAGCCGGAGCTCCAATATTTAAAGCCACTCGTCTTTTCCCCAGTGACGGAGACGGAGGGACGTGCTCTGGAGCTCAGCCACGGTGGTCCCTGGCACTGTGCAGATGGCAGTGGTTTGGTTACCCGGTGCTAAACGCGATCTGCACCAGCTATGGCATACACCAAGTTCAAAGTCAAAACGAACATTTGTTCTACAACAAAACACATTGCAAATGATCCTTAACAAATTTTAACTGTTGGTACAGTCAGATAAGAGCACAGTAGCATATATCATACCCTGTTGTTATTGCAAGCTCTGTGCCGCTGAACATATGAGTGGCAATGCAGAGAGATCTATATTTTGTATTTCAGTATAAATTATAGAGCAGCATAATAGACCTGAAGAGGCAGCTCCGCTCTTTCCTGCATCGCTTCCTTCACGTTTTTAAGCCCATTAAATTTCTTCCCATTTAGTTGCTTTATTTTGGTTCCTCGCTGCATAAAATTGTTCCACATTCACCAAGCGGCGAAGCCGAATACATAATCACAAAACTTCCCTGCAAAAACTCCGAGAGCTGTTATGTAAAGCAGAGAGGGTATCAGCAGATAGAGACAACTCGGAGGCAACCTGAGGTTTGGTATTCTGTGTCAGCTTGACACACAGGGGAAATAACCCTTTAATCCAGTGCAGTGTATTTCATTTACTGTAGTGTTATCCAGTTCGAAGATGTTATGAAAGGAATCCCCGGAGAGACTTAAGACTTCAAAACCAGCCCGAGTTTGAACTTAATTCCACCGTTGCAAAAGGCTGTAGCTGCGGAAGATGACCTTTTCCATACCTTGCATGCCAGGAGCCATTCTGCCTCATAATGTCACGCCAAATTAGAATATTCTCTTTTTGTTTTACTCGGGATTTTGTTTTGTCTTTTCTTTTTAATTAAAAGCATCTGTCACTATTAATGAAAAAAAAAAAAATCAATAACACAAACAGATTAAAAATGGTGACGTCAAAACAGATGGGGAGAGCCCAAACGCCGGGTAATTAACAGAGGGACTTTCACCTCCGCGGGAGCTCGTCAGCAGAGCCCAGGTCAGAACCGCAGGAGCATCGGTGCCATCTCCTTGCTGCTCACGCCCAGCGAAACAAAGGGGTGCTCTTGCCCCACCGCCACGCCGGCCTCCCCCCGAATACATCCCCCAGACCCCACCGGCAGCGGGAGCCTGGGTGGTCTCTCTCTTCTTCTCGGATAGGAAAGGAGAGGGGAGAAATACCTTCGAAGTGCAGATCTCAAAGTTGCTCAGGTCTTGCCAAGGTTATCCTGAATAAAAGTTCAGATATACTTTAAAAAAAAAAAAAAAAAAAAGGCCGTACATCCATGTCGGTGAAACAGAAGCTGGTGGAACTCCCTGTGACGGCAGGGATGAAGGCGTGAGGTCCGATCTTCAACTGCAGGAGCTTCACTGACCAACGGGTATTTTTAAGCAATCCTGCAGCAAGCTTATTAAACAAGTTATGGAAATCCCAGTTAAGGTTGTCCTCTAGTGTTAATCCCGTCCGTGGACTTGACTATTTTGAGGTGAACCGTAAAAGGCCAGTTTTCACTCGCTGCATCTTACAGTTCAGATTGTGAATGTAATTGAATGTAAATTTCTATTTTCCAAAAATTACAGTTCCCCCACAAAACACTAAATTAATTACAAAATGTCTTCATAACGTGAAATTATTTAGCCTCTTAAAGCAGTACAAACAGCTTTATTGTATCATTAATAGTTAGAAATGTTCAGTCAGCACAGCTGAAAAAAATGTAAACGAAATATGTCAGGGATACATTGCTTTCTACTCTCGCTGTTTTTTTAATGTCTTACTTCATGGTAGATAAGTGAAAAATCTTTTTACCTGACTTAGTGAGAGGCTCATTTACTCATGCAAATTTAAAACCAAGTGTCATAATACAATGAAATTATAAAAACATATCAAAAAGAAGTTAGCGAGTCACTAAATTTAGCTCCTAATGGAGTTCAACCTGTCTTATACAGTTGCATGTTAATGGGAAGAGCTACAGCGCTCTGTAAACATCAGAGCGCAGCTCAGAAACCATCACACGTGCACAGGGTTTCTGGAGGAAGCCCTTCAGGTTTACAGCCTTCCACACCTTGATCTAAGGGAAACGTGAATTTTGATCCCAGCCAAGGTTATGAGTACGCCTAGCATCAAAGAAATTAAAATGCATGGCGATGATCTCCGTGCAAGCGCTGGGTTCTGCGGAGCCGCTTTGCAAACTCCGGTACCGGTGCAGACCTGGGATGTTTTGCAGACTAGATACTTCACATGCGTAGGGATTTTCTAAATCCGTGCAAAATATTACGGCTGACATGGTGAAGCGCTGACTTTGCGGGCTGGAAGATACTTAGCAACTTAAGGGCTTGGCTCTGAATCTGGGTAGATCCAAGTAACAAAGAAAAACTGGTGCCTCTGAAATAATGGCAGCAAACCACGCGCCGGGGCAGGAGCAGGATCCTGCGTTACAACTTGCTTTTTGTTTACTTGCTGATAGTCCGAGGACAGCACTGACACGGGGTCTTTATTCTCAGAAACAGTCTCATATTCCAGGAGTAAGCCAAGAAGATGAAAGGCTTAGAAGAGAAGGAAAAGGGAGGGCCAAGGTTAAGACATGACCAGTCCACCTGGCAGACCTCCAATATTCATCAAAACCAAAGCACCGATTGGGCACAGTGGGGAAAAAGATGCCTCTGCAGAGCAATTGCCTTAAGATATAGAGAGGCGTTTTCCTAAAGATGATGATGTCCATACCCCTGCCCATCCGACCGGGCGTGGGTTTGGGTCCCAGCCACGGGACCCCCCCAGTTGACCGATGGGGCGGCTGCAGCAGAAACCGCAGCGGGGCAGGGAGCGACACCGCCCCGCGCAGACCCCGCCGGCTGCCACCCGCCCGGCCCCGCCTGAAGCTGGGGCCCAGCGCCCCGCGAAAGGCAGAAACAAAGGTTCCCCGTCCTTCCTGACCCAGCAGAAAATCCTCAAAATAAGACCCTGTAAGGAGAAGAGGTAAGGAAACTAATGGAAAAACATCAAATTGTATTAAGGGCTGTGTTAAAGGTTTACAACATAGTCTCCAGACAAGTCCATTGATATTCCCAAACCCTTATCGATCCACAGGTCAAACCAGAAGCAAAAAATATCAATTTTAGAAAATATCACTTGTTGTGATACAAAAAACCCACCCTCTCCTTATGCACAGGTAAATACAGAGACCTTCCCACACGAGAAAAAAATCTGCCGCAGAGCTACACCGTAACTTCAAAATCACTGACCTGTCCCCGTCCTGTAAAACACAACAGCTCGTACAAGGAATTAGGGAGATGTCCTACATAAATGCTTTAATTAATTTGTGAAATTTTGCACCCTTCTTGGAGGCGTGCGACACGGCACTTTTTGCTCCCTTAGATTGCCACAGTTCTCAATTTTATTTTTATCCTGAGTTAGATATGAATCAGGATTTGCAAAAAGACAAAACAACACACTGTAATCATCCAGCATGCCAATTAAACTAAAAGATACCCTGGAAATTAAAATTAAATGCCATATCTATGAAAAGAAACAGACAGCTTCCTCAGAAACAACAAAAAAGCCCGTATTATAGGAACACGACTGTGGCAGTCCAAAATCGTAGCCGAAGCAGTTATATAACTTACTATCATCCTTCACATCTGCATACTGTAGATCTTCATCAAATTGTGTATGTTTTTGCACATTTATCATCAAGATTTATTGAAGTTGATTCCATAAATTTCATTTAGTTGTTCACTGCTGCTATTTGTTTCCAAGGCAACAAATGCACTTTGCCCAAGCTGCACAGTAAATCACGATTGTTTGGAATTTGGGGGTCCCTGCCCCTCGCGCTGCACAACGGCTGCACCTTCCAACGCAAACAGCAGCGCCGGCTCGGCGGCGGCAATAATTAGCAACAGATTGGGTGGGCATTTGCAAAAAAAAAAAAAAAAATCATCCATGCTCTGGAAGAAAAATGCAGAACTGAGCAGGCAGACAGCGGGCTGCCGGCAGGCGGACAGGATTCATGCAAAGCCCCTCTCCTATCTCATTTACACCTAGGATGGCTGGAGGTTGAGAAATCCATTCGCGGGTTCAGGAGGAGTCGGAAGGCTCTTTCTGCAAAAAATAATGATAAGAAAGCCGTCTTCTCATTGTAGTCCTTGCAAAAGAGACAACTACAATAGCAAGGGAAACAGAACTAAGTAGAGGATACACAAAGAGTGCACGCGTGCCTGAATCTCCCCGCGGGCAGCATCCGACGGCTCGGCCTCTGCGAGCCCGAGGCACAGAAAACTTGCGGGCAACTTTGGAAGTTCATCTCGGGATAGGAAAAACTCTCAGTCTAAAATGTGATAGCGTAGCGTCGTTATTTCCATTTTCAGCAGCTGAATTGCAGGAGGTAGACATGTCCCAGCACTAACTCGGAGCGAGGTGAGTGCCCAATTTCATGCTATTCGAAAACAGCATCAAAGCTGTCCCATCCACGCCACCACGTCAGCGTTGAAAAGGCTCAGGAGCCACCCAGACGCCGCACCTCGCCCTCTGCAGACCTGCAGCACGAGGCGCAGTCATGACCCGCCGCGTCCCACGCAGCATCGCTAAACCACCGTTCAAACAAAGGGCAGTAAAAGAAGAGACCACAACTGCAGGAAGACAAAAAAATCAAACGCAAGAGACCGAGCGAAACCACGCTCTGCGCTCCCGGAGACTCCTCTGGGGAAAAGCCTCGCGCAAAAAGCCATTACTTCAGCATTTCTAAAAACAAAACCAATCTCGTCCGCGATGCTGGTATTTTAATGGGACACGACGTTTTTTTGAAAGACAATGCGGTTATTTTTGTTTATCTCTCATAAGCAAATATCCACGACTGCAAAACCGCCGTATAAGAGGCTGCCGACAAACTCGGCACGCTGATGCCGGCCAGTAGAGACCGAACTGGGAACTTTACGGTGTGAATCAGGGAAACCCACGTTCAGCTCCCAAACCCAGTCACAGGGGTGCCGTGTACCGGCAGCGACCGTGGGGGAGCCAGCGCTGATTTACCCAGTGCCCAGGAAGCTGCAAGCCTTTCCCTTTTCCCCTTTATTTTTAAAAAATCGCTCTCAAACCCTCTTTGTTGGATAGCACGTTCCCTTGGATTCACACATTATTCCCAGAGTGATCAACAAAGACAGCATCCCCGATGACAAAAGCCACTACTTTTGCCGCTTTCAGCCTCAGAAACGTTAAAGATTGTTTGCTTTGTAAGTGCAAGTCCACATTTAAGAGGAATAAAGAATTTGCTACAGCAGGCTGGATCAATGATGCAGCAAGCCAAGCCCACGATCTCCAGCAGGGTGGCTGGGTCCAGCGCTCCTGGAAACAATAAAATAACCTTACGCTGCTCCTGATCCACTGCACAATGCAGGAGACGGGGGGAAAAAAACTTACTCCTGACCTTCAATGCAACGAGGTACCTCCTTCAGCTATGTCAACTGATTGTTCTTATTAACACTATTATTATCGGGCATAAAAATATTCATCCTCTTCTTCCTTTCATTGCAACGACTGGCATCCAAGATGCAAACCTGGCTTTCAGAGCCACGACACTGGTACGATGGAAGGAGGATAGATGGAAACGAAACGGCATCACCTCCAGCTCAGTGGCGGGGAAGAAGAGCCCCGTCGCCGTGACGTTACAAAGACGGAGCACGGCGGCAGCGTGCCGGTCAGCAGCTACGTCCCGGGTGTAATCACCATCAAGGGGAGGGATGCTACCTGGGGTTAACAACAGCTGCTAAACACAACCTCATTCCTCCGATAGCAGCAAACGAAATCCACCCTGCAAACACCATCACCTCTTCTAACAAGAGACAAAGGTACCATCAGGCACCGAAGTGACAAACTGCATTAACTATCCCAATTAGAGCAGCGCTCCGGTGCTTCACCCGCAGCCCTTCGCTCATGACTGCGGTCTCCACTGTTTACGTGAGCGTGAAAAATAACATGTTCCAATGGCAGCTTCTCGTTTTACGCTACAATAAATGAAAAGCAACACGGAGGCCACAGTCCACGAATCGCCCTCTTCTTTCAGGAACGGCGCTGGAAACGTACGCTCCTGCGCTCGGGCGACGGCTGGAGAACATCCCTGCGCCGCTGAAAACATCTAATATAAGAATATTCTCCAGCCAGCAGCACAAAAGCAGAGAGAGGGTATAAATAGCCTTTGAGAAGGGTGTATCAATAGCTATAGGTAACATTTGTATGCTATAAAAACCCTACATTTTTGGCCCACGCGAGTTTCCTTTCCCAGTGCTTTGCTCGTGCTTTGGAGACCGGTCTCCCCTTCCCTTCCAGCCAGCACATCGGGGAGAGGGGGGACTCCTCCGAATCCCCTCTTACACCCTCGGAAGAATGGCAGGCGAGTGACTATCCTTTGCCAGCTGTTTAAAAGAGATCCTATCAAGGCTGATGGGACCAAAAATTGGATATGCTGGGCTAGAGCCTCCCGGGGGTTACAGGCACAGGGTGGCTAGGGGCTGGAGGGGGTGTGATTTAATATGTCTTCCTTAGACATAAAAAACAAGCAACTACGCGCATGCACACAGGCGCACACACATCTCACGTTCGCTCTCTCTCTCCAAAATAAATACTATCTGCCCTCTGAAGTAAGAATTGTGAGCTGCCAGCCTCCGAGCTGGGTGAAAACACATCGAGGAGCGCAGCCGGCGCGTGTGCATGTGACACAGGCATCTGCATATCACGCCACCCCTCTGCCTCCCTCCCTCGCGCTCGCCGGGTCCATTCTTACCAACCAGCAGAGGATAAAAATGCTCTTAAAAAGACCTAATTTTCCTCCCCGGCTATTTGTCAGCAATGCAGCCCACGGGTTCGCACAGCCAAAGGAGCGCTCCCCGCTCAGAGAGGGAATTTCACAGTGACAGTCTCGGCTCGGCAAGGCTGTCCCCTCTCCTCTGCCGCAGTATCAGCATCCCCAAAGATGCTCCAGCCCAGCCCCATCGCTCTCAACGTTTCCCCCCTGGTTCTCCCCCAGACGAAGCAGTGTCCTGGCACATTCGTCCAGCCACGATATCACCTTGCATCCCTTTAAAAAAAAATCTCTAACGAGGGCACAACAAGGCCGGGGAGGGAGCGACCCCCTCCTGCGCCGCCTCCCCCGGCGCGCGGGGAAGCGGGGATGCAGAACAAGGCTCGGCGATGAGCGCTGGCAAAGCTCGCTTACCACCCGGTGAGCAGCTCCCCGTGGCGTGCAGGTGGCTCCTTTGATTTCTGATTATTTGTCAGCCTTGCTTCTGGCTGGCACTGTGCCTAGGCCAAACTTTGCAGCGAGCGGGTCACCCCACCGAACAGCCTCTCCAAATGGTCTCTTGGAGCTCGTTCATCCGCGGGAAGGGAACGTGTCAGCCCGTGCCTGCAGGCACGGCTGCGCCCCGGATTGCCCTGCGGTGGATGGGACCCGCAGTCCCAATTGCCTTTCCAGCAAGGGGTCCTCACCAGCATTTACCGAATGATGCCTGAGCAAAAACCTCGCACGACGGCGAGGAGACCGTATTTCAGACTGGAGCTATTAGAAAAATTCCTGTTGAGAGAACTTGTGTTGAATAACATTTAATCCATCAAGGCCAAAATGTTGTGCGGGAATATGCCAGTTTTAGCAGAAATCTCACCAGCAACTGTCTTGTAAACCCAAGACACCCAGAGTAGCTCTCAGCATCATCTCCCAGCCAGGGAGACCTGCCTCCAAGCCCCTGCTGTGTCCAGCTCCAACCAAGCATCGTCCCCACACCCCTCCAGGGACACAGCGCATGGAGCGAAAGCATCCAAGAGCAAAAGAAGGCAGAAACGTACAGACAAGCCACTACAGAGCAGCAAACCGCTGTGTCAAATCCACACCTCCCCAGGCCGGTAACAGCAGCTACCCCGGTCCCATGCTCTTCAACAGAGAAAGCTGGAGAGCACAGGACTCCGCTGGGGAATTTCGGCATCCTCCAGCTTACCGTACAGGCAGCTGGTTAGTCTGGCCTTTTTTTATATTTTGCACAAACCCTGCTCTAATTCCCCCAGCGTTTCGGGCACATGTGTTTCTGAGTCTGGGTTTGGCCCTTCTGCTGAAGCTCCGTGCGTGTGAGAGCGCCTATACATAGCGGGGACTATTCATATTTGTGGGAGAATGAAGGAGCGAATTCAGGGCTTTGGTGAGATGAAAGAAAAAACCTTAATTAAAATTAAGTTTTAAAACCCATCAAGATTTTTTTTTATCTTATTCAGATTAGCAGCCATCCTAAGATTGCACTCTGAATCTAAATGCGCTGCTTCTCTTCAGACGTTGTGGGCTTTGCACACAAAGCCCTTAAGACATCAAAACCCATGCCACCGAATAAAATAAAAATGGGGGGGAAATGTACATCTGACAGTAACTAATATTACACAGACTTCTTCAAAGAATGCACTTAGTTTGTAAAAAACTTCCTCCCCCCTACCCCAGCTCAGAACAAGCGCTCCTGGAAGCAAACCACTGTTCACGTAGGGTCTAAGCAGCTCTGCTGGCAGGCGGGAGCCGCCAGCCGCAGGGCTGGTGCACAGGCGGGTTGGCACGGCAAAGTCTCCGGAGCAGGCAGACACCAAGAGAAACAACTCGGTTCAGCGACTCTGCCCACCCCGTGCTGGGCTCCAGGCACAAGGCTTCATTCTCAGCTTAGGGAACCTCGTCCCAGGGCAAAAGTAAGGGAGGGACAAGGATATGCTTCCACGGCAGGCTGATTTTTTAAAGAAAATTCCCAATTAAGAACCATTGAAGCTCTCCGCATGTTTGCAACACTCCCATTCGTCCCGACTGGGATGGAGTAACGCGTGATGAACAGTGTATCATAAACGCAATTTATCATCACGGTTCCCCAACCCACGACTTCGCTTTCACCGCTGCTGTACGTAAACCCCAGGCGTACGTAAACTCCAGGCATCCACCAGCACCTTCTGCAGAGAGTTTTTTTGAGCAACATCTGAAGAGTTACAGCAACAGTCTCACACAAACACGGTTTTACAACGAAGAGCAAGCACAGAGAGGGAGAGTCTTCTTCCCGTAATTCCAACTACAAAAAATTAGGTTAAACATAGGGAAAAGCTGTCCTGCTCGGAGGTTTCTCCAGTAACACCCGTCCTTACCTTCTGGCCAACTAACCGGCCCCAACCCTGGAGTACAGAATAGGACTTGGGCCGCTTGCTGCAAACGCAGCCCTTGCAACCCTGCCTTCGGGGCTGGGTGGCCGATGCAGCCGGGCTTGCTGCGACACACGGCGAGGCAGGGAGGAGGAAAGGCAGCGCTTCGAGCAAACCCTGCCGTTCGACAGATTTTTGTTCTCCATCCCCACCCCACAGCAGTCCGAGTGAGTGCATTATCTTTATTGCATACCAGGTACCATTAGTTTGATATTGAGCTTGCTTTAAGAAGAAGAAGAACCAAATCAATTTCTTGGGAGGATAAACTTGCAGCTAAAGGGAAAAACTACAATTACACTTTTCAGCCATGAAAAGTAAATCAGATGGTGCTGAAATCCCAGCAGAAAACACAGATTAATTAAAGTCTGCACTTTCTAAATCTGTTATTCAACTAAACACAGCTGTTAAAAAAATGATGCCTTTGCCGTAATTTTCATGTACATTCATACCACTGAAATACAGCGAAAAACATTATTAAGTGCGTTCAGTTAGCTGCTGAAGTTGTACGGGAAAAGAAAGCACGCATCTATGTCTAATTATGACAAGGACTGTTTTATTTAAAAGAAGAAATTTTACTTGGGAGCTCAAATGCTGTCTCCAAGGAAGGGATGAAATTTATTACAACGGGGTGAGAGCGGGAGGGGAACCTTAAGGTGGAGCAAACCGGCATGGCCCCCGCCGGGCGGGAGCTCAGGGCGCTCCCTCCTCCTGCATCACCGGTCCATGCCCACCGCGCGCGCCATCCATCAGCCAGATCCCGGCACTCCTTCTGGTGCAAAACCACTTGTACTTCCAAGTGCTTTTGGCCATCTGTCCGTCACAGGCAGCGCTTCCCAATTTCACTGATTTCATTAACCCTAATATATTTTAAGATCTTACACAGAAAAAAAAAAAAAAACCAACACTAAACAGTTTCTTTAGAGGGCCTCATCTAAAACCCATCAACACAAAGAGAGGCTTGTGCTGAACCCTGCTAGCTTCGGATCAAGCTCTGCTTCCACACGGAGCCAATTTATTCATCAGGAGACGGCACAGCTACCGACGCAGCGCTCGGTGCCGGGAAGATCGTACGAGAGACACGAGCCGGTCCCTCCGCACGCCCCGATCCCCCCCAGGCTCGGCGGGGGGCTCTGTGCAGGGTGCGTAACGCTGGCAGAGCACAGCTACCGCTGACACGCTGTCAGGTGGGGAAAACACGACACGCCTGAAACAAAAGCTTGCCTTCTCTTTTTTTCCCCCTCTTCTCTCCAAGTCTACATCAACGATCAAAGTGGAGAGCTCCTTGCTCTGTCACAGAGGGAAGCGAAATTGCCGTGATTTGAATGCAACCTAAAAGGCACTCTGCAATTCAACTCAATCAGTGTAAACTTACTTCCCAGCCCTGACGCAGCTGTTCCTCCCCTATGGAAGAGAAAATAATACTTGAACCTTGCCTCCTCTGCAAGGGGGAGAAGGCATGGGAGAGCCCTCACTGCCTCTCAATCCTTCTGAAATCATTTCAGCTTAAAATATAATTAGCACGATCTAATACAGTAATGTATTAATATTGGCAATAGCTCCTTGCCTTAATATCAGCCTGCAAAGCCTCTCATCATCTAGTCTTGCCATCGCTGCAGTCAATGGCTTCGCAGGGTGAGCGCTGGGGAGGAGCTCGCACGACATGGCCCAAACGCAGAGCCGTGTTAACCGTGCAAGACGACGACGATGCCACCAACGCACGCGGGCAGGCGTTCACGCCAGGGGAGGACTCCGACCCGTGACCTCAGAGCGGGGAAAAGCTGCCCGGCCAACGCCAGCGGCTGGACTGCCGATGCTGAATCACGGTATCTCTACAAGACAGCAACCACAGGTGTGTGACGGTCAGCTAGTGCCAACACATTACAACATCTGGAACTGCAGTTACAACTTGAAGTGTAACGAGTCCTTATTTCCATTTAACCTGCAATAAAAATCACTGCATTTTCATCCCCCCCCCCCCCCCTTTTTTTTTGAGGAAAGCAAAATTGGATGGGAAAAAATATCTTCAAATTTGGGGAGGCTGTAAAAAAATGTTCTCAGGTCCACGAAGACCTCGAGCCTCTACATGGCAACGGTCAGTCAGCGATATGTAAGAAGAAATGTGTCGAATAAACTGGTCTCAGCAGCTACTCCGCAACTTCACAGAAAAAGACACTTGGTAGGTTTTATTGTTGCTGGCTTTTGCATAAAACACCTCACTGCATCTGCTTATTACTGCTCCTCTACCTCATCTACCCAGCCGTGTCAAGCACGCAGCTTTCGCAAGTTCCTGAAACATGATCAACTAGAAGAAAAAACAATTAAAACCAAGGAGGTATCAGTAAAAAAGAGGAGCTAGATTTTTTTCAGGGATGAGCAAGATGCGCTGGTTGCAAAGTACTTCCTATAATCTTCCATTACAGGGTGAAGGTTTTAATAAAAAGAAATAAAAAGAGCTCACATTTTGATCTTTTCCCAGAGCTAGACATGGTTTAATTAGCTTGATCTCATTATGTAAACTGGAAAGGAAAAAAGAACACCATTAAAGCAATATCCCACTGGCAAATGAGACAACCTTGACATCAACTAAGATATTTTCTTGGAGAAGTCTCCCCTGCCTGCGATGCAGCTTCCACACCTCTTCCTCGTCACAAGGTCTTCATCATCCCAACTCTTCCAGCCGCCCCGCTCAATTCAACGGCATTTCTTGGTTTCTGCTCCCCTCCAAGCAGCCTGAAAAATGCTGGTAGTAAAGAATCAAGCTAGATGTTGACTTGGTTCTATTTAGCCCAAGATCATTCAGCGTGTTCTTTAGAAAAGATCAACTGGAACTAAACATTGCCATAATATACTCCATCTGTTAAAGTACATACTTTTGTAATAACACATTTCGAATTCAATAAGAAAAGCGAGAATTACAAACAAGGTGTTCATAATGAGCCTCAATATAATTATTAAACCAGATAAAGTAGGCCTGGTTTTCAATACAAGAAAGTTATTTGTACCTTAATGATAATGAAATGTAAAAAGCATCTGTAATTTCCGCTGAAATGTATTGCAGAAAGTCAACTTAGTGCACGTCACTTTGTTAAGACTATTCTTATTATTGTGTTTGCAATGACAGCAAAATGCTTCTTAGTTCCAACTCCTGGGATATATAAAAATATGATTAGAGCACTATAACAATACAACAATGGATTAATTTGCCCAACCATTACATTTGGATCTGAAAGACTTTTATAATTTATTTTACCAACTGAAAGGTGGTTATTTTGGGATTCTGGCTCATAACAAAGTAGTTCAGTGCAGCATTTTGAAATTTTTTTTTATATTCCAGCACCAGCAATACCGCAAGGTTACAGTGGTTCCCGTCTGTTTGCCTGTCACCCTGAGCTTTTGTGCTAGCCCTCTGCCATGCCGTACCCTGTGATTTAGCTCGGTCTGCTCCGGAGCCGGAGCTGAGCTGCCTACTCAAAAGGGCATCGCACATCCCACAGCCTGCAAAACAACCAGGCAGTGGTGATTTATCTGGTAAAACCGTTACCCATGTAAAAGAAAGCGACATTTTTGGGGGGATGCTTAACAATATTGCCTACACCAGGAAAGGAGAACATAAAGAACTAATCAGTGTCGAACAGTACAGCTAACAAACGTAGACCAAAAGGTGTTGAGAAATCTGGCCTGAAGGGCAGACGATATAAAGGAAAATAATTAATAACTCATCTGCTGAATGTCAACGGGAGCCATCCTCTACAACTGCAAGATTAGCATGGAATAATCACAGATTATTAGCAAATTCATCTGTTCACCCTCAAGTTAAACCACTGCCGCTTAGGAGGGAGTGGAACTTGCCATTTTGGCCTAAAATTGGGACCACAACCAAGTTTTTTCAACAAAGCAAAAGCCCCGAGGACCTCAATTACGGTGCTATTCAAAAGGAAGCGAGTATGCAGAGGCAGGAACAGCCCAACAATCAGAAATAAAGACTAAATCAGAAACGGGCAACACTGGTGCGATACCACGGACGGGACAACCGAACAGCCCTGCCGTCGCTCTCCTCTTGCCATCCACACCACCACAGTTTGGCTTGACCGAACCCAAATTTCACTTGTTAAGGCAAAATCCCTTCCCAGACTCTTTGCCCCAATCCTGTCCATTCTTCCGACAACTCCCTCTCTTAAATTTACTCCTCTGCTATTTTCTTGCAGGTGCCCTGGCTGCTGCAGCTGCTGGACCTGGAGACCACCCTGCTCCGAGCACCTCTCCCCGGTTAACGTCCCCACGCTCCGTACATCGCATTACACCTGCGCTGCCACATGCAGATCTACAAATACCTCCTTAGCCAAACACGGAAGAGTTGGCAGGACCCAGTTTAAGACTGAGCTAAAGGAAAAGCATTTCAGCAGGATTTCAGGAGGCAAGCCCTGTGTTTTGGGACCACCACCACTGAACCACACATGGGTGGTCCAAGCCAGCTCTCCGGTCATCAGCAGCACAGTTCTGACCCCGGGGTCTTGTCCCATGGAGACCCAAAGGCAGGAGAGTCTTCTCCAACTGGTCTAAATCCATGACAGAGGACGCTCAACATGATGGAAGAGACCATCTTCTGCAGGAACTACTTGATAGTTTAATGACATTATGGGAACATAGATCTAAGTACTATGTTTCCGTGAGTCAACACTATTATTCTCAGTTTTATACTCTTGTACTTGTTTTACACTCTTTGTACTACACCATAAACTTAACTTAGACTGGCAGCCTCGCCACCAGAAAAAGAAAGTCTTTAGTCTTGTTTTGAATGCTGACACCCGACATCAGCCTTCGCTGTCCTTTCCCAGCCCCTCAAACCATGCCATTTCTTCTCAGCTACCCTAACCCACCACAAGCACCCCCAAGATGATGGCACTGCCTGGGTTAACAAGGAGAAAAATTAATGCAATGTCCCTTCTAATTGCAGCGGCAAGGCAGAGAAAACAAAGTGCAAAGGGATGCTTTAGTTGCTCACGCTCTCTGCTTTCAGCCGACACCGACTGTCATGCCGTAACTCAAGAGGCATGGCACACTGACACTGTAAAAACTGAGAGCTAACGTAGGCCTGCCGTGGATTTAACCCGTGGCATACAGATAACGCGACTACTTCATTTCTGGATCATTGTTTCCCTAATATCCTCAGCTTTTAGGCAATGAGACTTATTATGTAGCAAATTGCCCAAATCTTGCAACAGCCTTTTTTTTTTTTCCTAAAGGAGATTTTAAGGGAGTAGGAAATTTATCTTCTCTTCATCTTCCTACATAACTCTAGCTGTTTTGCAATTAACTTTTATGCTTATTTTGGGGTTTTACAAGAGTGAATTTGACCAAGTATAACATGCCACATGCCCTTTTTCACTTGAAAAACGAGTAAAATAGACCAGCATCTTCCAGGTTATTTCCAGAAAAGAGGAAAAACAATGATGGGGTCAGGCTCAGCGACATGCAGCGACATGGCTGTTAAAAGTGTCAGTGAAATTTCCTGAAAGGTCTCAATGCTCCAAGTTTTTAATTAAAAGTCATAAAGCCTATAAAAGATCTATTCCAGATTTTCTTCCCTGGAGAGTTTAGGGCAGAAGCTGCTGGGCGAGGTTTGCAAACAGGACATGAAATTGGCATCTCAAAACCGGCACTAGGCACGAAGGACGGGTTTAAAAAAACTTGAATTTTCAGAGGTTTTGAGCAGTCTGAAATACTGCGGCTCGGATCTACATGTAGTATTTCATAAGGGTTTTGTCCTCTCCCCCGCCTGCAGTAAGACTGATTTACAAGCTAGATAGCAGGATAGCATGGATTTTGGAAAGGAAGAGGAAGATAAAGGACAAACGCAGACATGTGCGCATACAAAGTCATCTTAAAACTCTTCCTGCCCTGCTTTCCATATGAAATCGTATGAGCTTCCCATTCATTACTATCAGTGCTCTTGCTGGATTTGGATGATTGCCCAATTGCTACTGTTGCCAGAAATCCAAAACATCAGAGGGGTGATTCATCTGATGCCTTGACAGCTCTGGAGCTGGGCTAAGGAGGGGGGGGGACGACCCAAAAACCCAAATACCGCGATGGAGTCCTCTCTCATCCCCCCCGGCTGCTGCCGCAGCCCGAGCCACCAACGCAGGTACCGAGCTGCACCTCTCCCGCGCATTGCTGCGTTACCAAAGCACAGCTTTCTTAGCAGCAGTAGCAAACGCAGCTTTACCTATATTTTCTTTGTCCGCACCACAGGAGCTAATCGTCGTAACAGAGCAAAACTGTATTTCCATACTGGCAAAGCTCTTCCACATAGATGCCGTTTAAGTCTTGTTTATATGGTGCTCACTCATCCAAAGAGTTAGCTACTAGAGAACAAGAGGGGCTTTGTACCTCCATGTTCTGCTATGTTAAAAATTGATTTAGCATAATGGTTTCAAAGAGATTAAAATCCAATTTTGTAAATCAAAGCAGGAACTGTACTGAGAGTCACTTCTACAGCAGCAGCAAAGAACCTGCTGCATTCTGCAAACGACAGTTGCAGCCCTGATCCTCTATTAATGCGGAGAAAGTAATTAACCAATCAAACCCACAGTTTAATAAGCTGTATTTTACTGTATGCATCTGCTCTTTATCCTCACATCAATAACAAGATGGGATTTTCATCTGGAGAAGAAGAAAAGGCAGCACCTGGGTTAGCCACGGCTTCAGGTAGCATCGTCCAGCTGACCTGCTCAGCGGGGAAGGGCTCCTTACGGAAAACCAACATGGGATCCTTTCTCCTTAAAGTATTTATCATCATTCAGGATTCAGCTTTGCATTATTCCAGTTCTATAAATTGCTTTAGCGTTAAACTTCATTTAAAACAAACAAACAAACAAACAACAAACCACAAATGGGTAAAATAAGATAAATTGAGATAAAACAAACGGGCTCTGCACATGTCCTAAGAACTCCAACATACAAACTATCTCCTTCAAGGAAAACACATTCCCTTTAATATCCTGGATATGCAGATATAGCTGTAAAGAAAAAAAATCCACACATTCAGAATCATTTATAGTAAGTATCTTTGATGGTTACGGCATCTTTTGAAGAAAAATGCAGACATACTTAACAGGGCCTGATGCGTACCAGGCAGCACGGAGACCTGATGTGATGCAGCCAACCCAGGACTCATTAGATCTTTTAAACAAATTCCGCATCATTTCTTACAAGCAGTACAGAAATGTATCGCTAATTCGCATATGAAAAAGCAATCTGAGCTTTAAAGAACACCTGAAGCTTTACACAGGCACGTAAGAAATCGTGGATATTCAAGCTCATGCAATTACACAGATGAGGTGGAATTTGTTGGGTTTTTTCAATTTTATTTTATTTGAGAGGGAGGATATCGGCATTTTCCCTGGTTTTGTTTTTAATGCAAAAGTTAGCCTTGTTTATGCTACTTATTTCTCACCTACATCAAGAAGATCTCTGTGCTGCTACACGGAAATATTTTGCGTCTATCAGCATTCCCCAGCTCTACGCAATCTATTCTACAAAATCCCCATGGAAAGATGAGGACTTGTCCCAGGGACACATTTAGGGAGGTCTGGAGTCACGGATATGGGAGGTGAGGGGGAACCCTCATGTCACAGACATCACCCCAATGAAATTTTTAGAGCTGGGAGCAATAAAGAGCAAGCAGTCACAAATTTCCCATTGAGAAGAGTGAGATTAAAGAAATGCATACAGAGAACGGCGCACGCGGGCGCTGGTGGGGAGGCAGCAGCAGATCCACACCGTGCCCCCGGGATGCAAAAACTGGAAAGGCCCTGGCCAAGCCCAGGTCCCAGACAACGACTCAAGAGATGACTGAAACGAAGCGGGTGTAGCTCTACACTCATCGACACGTACTCTCTTGTTTTGGCATGCGCTGGAAGCCTCCGCTGCAGCGTGCTTCGGAGGCAGGCGCCAGGCGCTTGCCGGCTTTGCATCCTCCTAACCCGCGTGGAAAAATGCTCCTTTCTCCTCGGCTGGCCACAGCATCGCGGGCCAGCACCACGGTGGCTCTGCTGGCTCGGGCACCCCGGGGAAGGAGCAGGTCTCCCCAGCACAGCACCTTTGCCAGCTCTGCCTGTGAGCAGGCCCGTGCCACCAGAGCCCGTCCCCAGGAGGACGGGACCTCTCCTGGTGTGGCTCAGCCAGGGATTAAGAAGGGGAAAAAGGAAGGAAGAAATTGTTCCTCCTTCTCCCACCCGCATGCGAACCAAATATAAACATCCCTTAATTAGTAACACCCTCCAAATCTCCCACAGCTGCAGTTTTGATGGGCATTTCATCTAATCCAGCAATTCTTTGCAGGAAAAGCAACCACCTTCGCCACGCTTGGATGATTACCGATTTAGGTGGCTTTCTGTCGGTGCCGAGTTAATTCACGATGCCGTGAGCATCCCATTGTAGATGGCAGGCATGCCACCAGGGGACAGAGGTGACCTGCTTCAGCTAGGGTTTCTAGTCCAATTCCAGAATTTAACAACTGGAAGAGAACTTGCATGATCACACTGGAACAGCCAGCAAAAAAAGTCTCTCCTCCTCCTCTTTTTTTCCTGAAAAACTGTGACAAATGCTTTGGAAATGCTGCCTCAACGTGCATCTGTCTCTCACTCTATCCTCATCATCAAGAACCTTCAACATACAGCAGCAGCTCTCAGCTCGCGGGTTTTTAGTCCCGTTGCTTTTATCTCAAACGAAGTTGTAAGAAAAACGGCGTGCCATTGTTTCAAGGAGAAAATGATCTTCCGCTGAGAACTCAACGGCTTTCCCAGCCTCCGCACTTGCGGGAAGGATCTCTTCTGGGAGCCGCTGGTTGCCACAGCCTCAGGACACCCCTGAGATCCTGGCCCACCACTGCTCAGGGATGAGGACCGAGGAAAAAGGTACTGTGCTGAGAGGCGGCCTGAAGCAAAAAAAAAGTTATGCAAATGAGAAAAATGAATATTTAAATAAAACAATTATTAAGACCAGATTAACTCCGTCAAATCAATATTCACTTTTGTTTTCCTGTGCACACCTTCGGAGGGGCCGCACAATGACCGGTTTCGGTTTCTCCAGGGTATATTTATATTTAGTTCTGTATTTAGAAGTGCAGCTTCCTGAAAGAAATTTTTTTTTTTTTAAATGAAGTGCATTTCCTTGTGCAAAGGAGAACAAATTGCTACTTAAACTTTCTTCTATTGTCTATTTGCCTGCAATTTCCACCTCATTTACAGCCTTTTTGTGTCTGCCCTTTTGTTTAGTTTTACCTTTGACATTCTCTTAATTTCTCTTCAGAGATACCTGACACCTTTACATTAAACTCACAATACGCATAAATCAGGAGTTTTTGGAGAAAGGCTGCTCAACAGCAGCAGCTCGGAGCCAGGCTGAGAACCCCGATGTCTGCCAGGAGGTGCGGTTTTGAAAATCATTTCTCAGCTGCGAAGAAAATTTTGAATTGTTTTGAAAATGATTTTTCGGCTCCAGAGTTTGTAGGGAGAGCAAGGAGAACTGGCACGCACGTGGGCTGGTTTCTTTGCAACTCCAGCACCGTTACGCTGTGTAAACCGAGATCCTGGGCAACACGTACCTTCCCTTTCTGCCCATGTGTTCTCAAATAAAACAGGAATAAATCGCTGAGCTGCTTCAAGAGCCAGGTTGGATGCGAGGAGGAAGATGGAGGAGTTTGTTATTTAATGCTGGTGAGCTCTTTAATACCTATCAATATAAGGAATCAAGCTTTTAAAGTAATTAATAATATGATAAAGAGCTCAGGGGCAAGAAAGCCATTTAAGATGACCACCTTTCAGGTTAGCAGAACATAAAAAAACCTACTGAGTTGCCTGATAGCACGCTCGCCAACTTCATTGCATATTGTACCCAGATTTTGTGCCCAGCTACGGATAAAGCGAAGAATTTGCTTCCCTGCCTCGGTCCTCGCTGGCAACCCAGGAAAACCAGGGGGGGAAGAGCGGGGAGTTCGAGGATTCGTGGCAGAAATCGGGGCGATAAGCAGTTGCGTCCCCATTAAGGTTTAACCTGAGGCTGTGCGGGAGGTGCGGTGGTTCCTCCCCGCTGCCCCCCGCCAGAGGACACAGTCGCAGGTTGTGCGACAGTCCTGAGCGACAGGGGTGGTACCTGGAGACGTTTCCGTGCCTTAGCTGACCCCAGTCACTAAGGCTAGGATGAATCCTGATGGTGCTCTATGAGCAAGGCTATGCTACTAAACCTTGCTCTTCTGAGCATCTGCCAAAGGCCAGAGTACAATGGCTGACCTGCATCAAACGTTAATTTGCTTCCAAACTTTTGCATTTGTTTGACTGCTGGGGAAAAACCCAGCTTTGCCTGTTCCTTCACCCCACCTGGAAGCCCTCCCTGATGTGGCCAGACCCGCCAGCCTTGCAGCACAGTTCAAACACGTTTTTGGCAGCAGTGCCAGCTCACGGCTACCCCTCCTGCCCTCCTGGGGTGTCCTGCAGCTGGACCAGCTTCCCACCACAGTACCCCAAGCAGCGGCACCCACTCTGTGTGCTGTCACAGCAAAGGATGACCATGAACCATGGCTGTTCAAGTTCCAAGGTCGTGCAAAGACATCCCCTTGCCTCCACAACTCCCTCCTCCTTCTACCAGTTGTTTCTTAAAATGACCTTAGTGCCACACCACTGTGCATGTCCAGGGCAGCCTGGTGCCTGGCTGCCCGCTGATATTTGGGGAGTAGGAGCTCTACAACCATCCAAGGGTCTCGATCTTCCTCAGAGCTGTCACAAATTGACAGGACTCAGCCCATCACTAACGCTGAGTGGACTCATTGGAGTGAGGACGCAACCCCAAGCTCAGGAACAAGCAGCAGAGATCCCCACTCAGCAATCCCCACCTCAGCCAAGTCCCCTAATTGCCCGCGACCTAAATCCCACCGCCTCCTGCAGCCCCCAGACCCCACGCCTTCTGCAGCCCGGCCACTCCACGGCAGGGGGTGGGAGATGACCCACTCCGAGCGGGTCCCTGCTCAGCTGGCGGGTTTTGCTTCTCGGCCGTCCCTTCCCCAGGGCTCCCCCGGCTTTGCAGCGGACGCGCAGCACCCCTCTGCAGCTCCCCGTCCTCCTCCCCGGGGCTGGTCAGGCACCGGCACACCGAACTCCGCAGAGCCAAAGCATTTTGCTGCGTCTCGGTCCTTTTCATTCTCAGTTTCCTTTCAAGGAGTGTTTCAGTTCAGTATCTGCTGATAACAATAGATGGGTTACATTATATTGCTGTTACAGAAATAACGAGAGTCTCCTCCACCTCAGCGTTCTTTCAGAGACCGCCGAAGCTGGAGCGGCGTTTCACTTGCACACCAGGAAGAGGGCACACTCTAAATGGTTATTTTGAAAAGCATTAAGCCCATCACCCCAGTCCTCAGTGGATCAGACACTCCGCTTTTGCTAACGCTTCCATTTTGTTTGCAGAATAAAGTGAAACGGGTTTTCCCCTAAATGTTTGCTCTCGCTCTCTCTCCAAGCGCTCGTTTACTCTTGCTTTCTCCTCTTCTGATCTAAAACCACACCAGCTGTTCGGTTTTGCTCCCCAAGCAGGACAATCTGCCCATTTTACTTCACCTTTAATAAGAAAAAAGGAGAAACAAAAAAACCCCCCAAAATCCCCAAACCAAAGACAGCCAGGAATTGGCATCTCCACCAAACGAACTGTCACGACAGTAACATAAGAAAACAAAACCAACAAAAAGGCTGTGAAAACGGACATTTCCCAGAATTTCCGCCGGCTCCCGGGGCCGCAGGCCTTGCCCGCTCCCAACGCGCCGGAGCCAGGATAAAGCCCTGCGAGCTGCCGGCAGCGCAGCTCCCCCTTCCCCAGCACCACGCGTTCCTCCTGGAAACGCCACCGCCGGGACCGCAGAGCGCCGGGTCGGAAATTCTGAGAGCAGCGAGATTTGATTTTCATCTACTTTGTTAAATTTCTGCTAATTGCTTTTAACGTACTTCCTCCGCCAGAGTCTTTATAGCTTAATTCCTCATGGGCATTCATTCTGGAGTTTTACTAAGTACAGAAGGAAAATGAAATCTAACTACATGCCAGTGATGTAATCGCTGATGGCCTTTGTAAAAAATGCATGCAGGGGTTTTTTCGGGGGGTTTGGTGGTTTTTTTTTGCCACCGAGGGCCTTCATCAAATTTTCTAAGTTGATGAAAACCGAGGAAAAGAAGCTGCAGTCCTATAAATACTATGAAGCAGTGAGGCTGGATGTGATGTAATGCAGACCAGGATTTTATAATTAGCACATCAGAAAGTACAGTGAAAAGGCACCAAACTGAAATACTCGAGCTCAAGTTTTAATAAAATACATCACTACCTTCCTGCTTTAGACTAAGAGAAGTTGTCACCACAAAGGAAGAAACTTCACATCATTTTCAGTCATCAGCAAGCTACAGCTAGCAGGAGTTAATGCAGTTACACTCTTTTACTCTCAGACAACAAGGATGTAAGATCTATAACTCCCAAACAATATTATGCATAGAGCATACTTTTCATCATTACACATTAATAGATTCGGGAGTGAAAGTTGGAGGGGTGGTGTTACATGTCAAAATTAATTATAATGCCAATAAGCTGAAATTCAACAGGGAAGATCAGGTTGACTAAATCATTGTGTTGAGTTATCAGCACTGAAAAATCAGCGGAAAGAGCTGTAGCCTTTTGCTGCAAATCCAAAGCTGGATTGAAAAATAATGAGAAATAAAAAAAAAATGCCCAGCCCAACCCATTGCGGAGGATTTGAAGTGACTGAGGACGGTGCCAAGTTAGCCTGAATTTACCGAGGATATAATTTTGCATTACAGGTGTTAGAGACTTCAACTGGATCTTATCTTTTCATCATGGGCTTACTAAAATTTGGGACCAGGGGCCACAAACTATGCCAATTCAGGTACATCAGGCTATTTGCTTCCTTTGTAATGTAAAGCCATAGGGGAAACTTCAGCTCCGTTTCTGCAAGGCTTTCTCAGTGTCTTTCCAGATGGGGCACCTCCAGCATCCGTAAAGCCGATGAAACGGATTCCATATATTCCACCTGTGCTGAAAACGTGCCAGTTGGCAACTTCAGAAGAATACCACAATTAACATAACATCGCTAAAACTAAACCAGACCAAAAAAAACCAACCCAAAACCCCTACAAGCAAAGAAAAACTCCCCAAACCCTAAGCGTTTAAGCATTCAGTATGTCTTCATAAGAGCTGGAGCACCAAGAAGAATAGTACTGTGAACAAGGATGAGAACAAACAAGCGAGTACCACATGGACATTTAATTCCTACAGAGTCAATTAAATGTTAACAATAAAATACAGTGTGAGTTAATGCTAGACAAAAGGATTAAGGAATGAGGGAGGACTTATTTATAAACATACAAATGAAAACCTGGTTAAGAAGAAGTAGGGGAATTAATAAAAGATAAAAAGAATGATTCAAATATGGCTAAGAAGGGGAATTCCTTTATTAAATTTGTCTTCAAAAGTAAATTAAGAAAAGATGCCTGCGCTATCAGAGAGCGATGGCGAGTTTATAAAAATAGCTACCACCAAAGGAGAGAAAAAGGGAGTATCTGGAAAATGCAGACATGTGCCAAATCACTCAATCTGTGCAATTAACCAAAGAAATCAAGTGTTGTTATTTGTGAAGAATTATTTTTTAAAAGGGAAATTTAGCAAATTCCTTCAAAACATAAGTCTAATACCTAATTCTGGAAATCACTTAAACGGATGGATGCAATTAACTGCTATTCCTAGCAAAAGAACGGAAAAAGCATTAAGAAAAAAGTATCTGTTGCAGACAGCAGCTCAGCAAGCTGCAAGAAGTACAGATTTGCAGAGAACACCTCTTGTTATGCACAGTTGGTTTGTTAGCGCAAATTATTTATTTAACGAAAAGAAGAAAGGAAATGCCACCGTGGATTACGGCAGCATTTGCGAGAGTCGGTCCTGAAAATAAAAGCAATAGTCCTGCAAAAATCTGAGCAGCCTCAATTCTCCCTACTTTAGAAGGGTTTAGGATTTAGCACCTGCAAGACTCGAGGCCAGCTGAAAACACTTTTTTTCCTCCCTAAGACCAGACCCAAAGGTTACCGACAGCCAGGAGACCCTGCCCGTCCACTCTGCTCCACAAGACACACGTTAGACCCCAAAGAGATTCACATTGATTCGAACCTCAATGCATTTATACATCTAAAAGCTGATTAAAGACTCACAAAACAAAGGAGCTGGAGGAAACTGCCAAGGTATCACATGAATCTGTGTTAGATTTAATCTGAACAGCTTTGTTAACAATCTGGAAGAGGAAAGAATATGGTTTATTAAATTTCACCTACTAGGCACCGAAATGCATTGCGGGACTTGACAGGGAAAATAAATACGTACAAAGAAAGTATTGCTTTGATTGCTTGGAACATCTTAAATTAAGAAAAGTGCCTATCTTCTCTCAGGACCACCTTGTCAACATCATTCAAAAAAGACATTTCCCCATCCTCTTCAGGAGGCCCTCCCAAACCTGCCAGATCTGAAAGAAGACGGGAAAATCATACGAAGATTTTTCTGTTTGGAAAAAATAAAACAGACACTGAAGAGGTGTATCACCCAAAACACGGCCATGCTCTGAGAAGGAGATGTTGGGAATGCATCCATCCAAACGGGGACTTGGAAAGGCAGAGGGCAGGCAGCTCGAGATGGAATTGCAGAAGGCTGCGGCAGCTAAAAAGACAGTTTAGTTTCGGAGACAGAAAACACAGAAACACGTATCACATAGCAGGATGCTACAGTCTCCTCTCTCTACAGATGTAATTAATCCATAAATGGAATAATGTATTCACTTCTGGACACCTCATTACCAGAAAGACATTGACAAATTGAACAGAGTACAAAGAAAACAACAAAAATGTTTAAGGGTTTGAAGGGAAAAATTTCTAGGGGAAGATCAAAAGATTTGAATATGTCCAGCTCTACGCAAGAGCACAGCTTAGTAGGACAAGATATATATCTGTACGTTTGAAAGGTGTAAACATCAAGCAGAAAAAGCAGTATGGGGGGCTATTAGGAGGAAAGATGGAATGAAATTACTAAAAAAGAAAACTTAAGATTAAAATCTTCTTGCCCTATTAGGATGCACAGTTAATCTCGAGGGATGCGGTAAACGTGCCAGTGCAAGAGAACCAGCCTAGACCGGACAAATTCTTAACAAATGTACAGCTCGGATAACCGCACCCCAAACAGGGCTGGGAACTTCCACTTCTGATCTCTGACATCGCCTTCTCCTCTGATTTTATATACTGATACAAAATCCATTTGTGGGCTTTCACTTAAGTACTTTATAAGGAACTGGACCAATTTTAAAAAAAAACAAAAAAAAAAGGCAGGCGTATATGCATGGCTCCCCCAGGCCAGATCAAAACTAAAGGACTCAACCCTGTCCTCGCTTGTTCTCCCCAAACTGCAGTGGGTCTCTAGCCGTAATGAACGCTGCAAAGGCAGCCAAAAGGGGGCAAACCCCGCCACGTTAGACCACGGGTGAAGAGGTAATGAAAGCTGATGCATTTCAGCCATTTATCGCCGTGGCGAACTGATGCTGCTTTAAAGAACCTGAACTGCTCTCCCACCTCCCTGCCAGGGCCACAACCCTTTCTCCAGCAAACACGGTCTTCGAGTCAATCAGACTTTGCCCAAGGAGATCCTGCTGGGTCAGATTAAGCCTCTGCATCAGGAAACATTAAATACCAACACGTTCCTCCTCGTCGACTTACCACACAGTATACCACCTAACTTAAGTCAACGTTATATTGAAAGAAGAGAATTAAAAAATTACATTAAGCCAGATGCAAGCCTACAGCATCTTTTAATGACTGTTGTCATTAAAGTCACACCGACACTTGGTAGCTGTGCTCCATGTCGCAGGTTGTTATCTGAAGGACTAAAGCATGGAAATTTCTTTAAAGAAGAGCCTTGCAGGGTGGCCAGCAGGGAAAAAAACAAAACAGAACAAAACACCCAACTTGATAGGAAGACGCGCACCAAGAAAGCCTACTGTAATGTCCCCCTCTGCTCCAGCAGCAATTCTCATCCAGGCAACACCTTTCCATCAGCAAACTGCACTGCCAGGCCATCCTTGGCATGCATTTCTGCAGTCAAGAGCAGCGATAACATGAGATATATTTCTCCTTCCTAAAGGATGGCAGACACAACGTCCTCGTCCAACCTGCAGACCTGAGAACCGGAGTCCCCGAGTGAGCCGAGCCACAGACAGCCATGGAGCCCGGGTCCCCAACGCCTAGTCCCACACCGTAAAACACCCCTTGGTTTCTCTCTAAGCTCTTTCCCTTTTTTGTATTCCTAGGGACTTCAACAAAAGGTTAAACTGTAGAAGAAGAAAAATCTGCAAGACGGGTCATCTAATGGCTCTCTCCTGGCTACCCGCACGAAGCGGTGTTTATAGCTTATTGCTGTGCTTCAGAGTGGGTCAAGCCCACGTCCAGCGGCCTGGCTCTCTCTCTTTCTCCAAACAGTCTGAACGAGAACAAGAGAAAACCACTGCAGTGGCTGGCAGCCTGTGCTGCCCAGGCACTGCCTCATTATCATGACAAAGGGAGGTTTGAACATCCTTCAGCAAACATGATGGCTCCCTTCTAGCATCCAATTCAAAAATCTGGCAAGGAGTGTCTCCAGCTCCTGATATCCTATTTACTCAGGCAGAGGAATAGGATCAAATACATTTTAGGTCCTTCTGCAGTTTTCCATGGAATTGCCTTTTTATCTATAGGATTCCTCCCAGCCTCGCGCCACTGCAATAGTCCTGTGTCCACCCTCAGCAGCTCGAATGCTGCAGTCCCTCTGGTAGCTCACAATAAGGACGTGAACTTTTTCATCGATTCTTCCCTCCCCAAAACACTACGAGGAAGGATGGCAAGCTTTTACAATGTGAAAATGTCAATGTTTGTTGCTTGCAGCGGCCAGATTTACAGTGAGCCTGAGCCAAGCAGCTTGTTTCACACCTTCAAATTTAAGGGGAACAGTGTTCTCCTCTGGAAAACGCGGCCCAGAAGTTGCAATAAAGCAGACACAGATATGTCAATCACCATGGATGCAAAGCTGTGAAAGCTTCCCGGAGGAAAGCGTTTAGTATCCAGTACAGAACGGTCAACCGAAAACCCTACCTCGCTGCTCCCTGCAGCATGCCTGTCTGGAGGGCTGCCCCATAAGCCAGCCTGCGAATAGTACCCCTGGAAACTCAATATACACAGGAGAGAGAAGAGTACAACAAAGAAGCAAGTCCTTATGAAAAAGAACAGGATTTTCGTAGCTATATTATGATACTGTGTGCTAATTTGCAGCTAAAACCATTGAAATTCTACTAAAGCGTCCCCCAATGTAAAGACGGAGCCAGCAAGAAACAAGTGCTGTGGTTGGCAGGAAAACCCAGGGAGCCTTTGGAGGGCATATTCCTCCACTAATCCTTCGGTTAATGTGAACTTAATGCTGAGATGGGAATAGATCTGTATTACCTTTGCTGGGAAGGTAACACCACATGAGATGATCACGCTTAAGAGGTGGCTATCCTGAGCGTAAGGGGTTCCACGGGTTAGATGAGCCTGGTTAAACTGCATCAATCTCTGCAGCCAGCACCACGCAGGTAAGCGATGCAATTAGCACTGCAGCTCCCTGACTTTTCCTCCAGCCCTAAAGTCCAGGCAGGTTCTTTCAGCAGAGCTAATCTGGAAGAGCCTTCAGCACAATGCCTCCAGACCTCTAGATTCGTAACGAGGTATCTTCACCAGACGGGGTTTTAGCAGTCTCCAGGAAAGCAAACAGAAACACATCTCGCTCTCTCTGTTTTCTGCAAGGTATTCTGCCCCACCGTGCTTTCTGCTACTGCACGTGTGTCAAATTAGTCTCGCTACAAAGGCTCTGATTTCCTCCCATGTTGCACCCAGAGTGAAGTTTGAGGGTGACGTGAACCCAAAGCGTTATTCCCGTTTGCCCACGCACAGCTCACAAACTGAGCCCCCAGCACGCTCTGGGGCTACGTCTGCTGTTGATGGTCCAGCACGGTCTTTCCCCTGCCACTGAGACGCCATCTTCTTACCCCAGAAGCACCTCTGCAGCGATGTCCAGCTGTATTTCCGAAGGTCCCACGGCCTCTCTGGACAGTCTCCCTGCTTAACGCTTCACCTGCACAGAACAATGTCCAGTCACGAAGGTTACACCTGAGACACTACGGAGCTGAAAAAGGCATCTCACCATTACACATCATATACACGCTTCTTTCCAGCATTATTTCAGGATACTACGAGACCCTCCGCCTATGTAAGGGAGGATTTGGCAGGGGGTTTCTGTGACCAGATCTGGGATCTCCGCAGCACCTTCAGTGTGGGTACCCGCAAAGCGGACAGGCACCCCTCGATGATGCTCTCCCCGAGGCGGCCGAGCCCCGCTGTGGAAGGGTACCGGCTTTTCGCAGCCAGCCTGCGGATGACACCGTGTACACCACCAGCGAGCCCGTGTCTCCTGAGGCTGGCTTCTCACCCACAGACAGGCTTGTGCCTCCATGCGAACGCAGCCTACATGCTGACAACAAGCACAACAAGCCTACCCCAGCTGCTAACAAGACTTTTTCCGCTTTTATTTTATTTTTCTAAATATTCTGCGCAGCGGAACCAAGTTTCTCTGTACAAATCGTAGGTGCTAGAAAACAAGATGTTGAAATGACTTGGATTACACTGAAAGAATACCCTACTGCGTCCTTAGGGAAAGGAGAGAAAACACGTGGGAAAAAAAAAATGTACTGGCTCCTATATAAACCTACTCTTACACTGGGGGCAGATTTAAAAATCAAAAGAAAACAACTTTGTGCAAGTTCAAATAGGAGGAAGGTGACTCCAGCTAGTGTCTCCGCTCTCCTACTCGAGAAGATTGCCAGCAAAGCCACAAAAGCGAAACCCGGCCCAAAGCCGAAGCAGAGCTGTGCAAGGATGCTCTCCAGACGGAGCGATCCGGCGCGCGGCAGGAGGAGCGCGAAGCTCCGGGCTGTGGTTGCACAGCCACTCACACCCCACATAAAACGCAAGCTGCCACGGGAAGAGACCGTTTTGTTTGATCACATTTTTTCAAAATATCTGAACATTTTCTTTTTCAGTTCTTAATATTTTTTTTTCCCCCCCTAAATTTCTCATGGAGCTTCACCAGCTCCGCTTACCACAGCGCTTGTCACCCCATCGGGAAAAGACAGCAGGCACGGATTAATTTTTGAGGAAAGCTGCCTTCATGCCAATGCGCTTGGCAATAGAGAATACACGAAGAGCTATCCCAAAAATGCAGTATTTATGAGAGGAGTGGTTTCTAAAATTGTTTTCACTATGGATACCAAGAAGCACCACCTGATTCCTGACTACTCTCTTGTGCACATGTTTTCCTATGATTATTTTTAAAGGTGACTTGAGCATCAATTTCACAGAACTCCTATCTCAAAGCAAAGCAGTTCCAGCTGGACATTCAGCATAACCGTTTTCCAAAAGTCACTGCAGAGAGTTTGCAAATGGAAAATGCACTTTTATACCTACAGAAAAAATAAAACGTTGCCTGCAGAAACAGAGAGATTCTCTCGGTGCGATTGTGGTTCTAAGATTTAATTATCTCAGCACAGAACTGCAGGTATCAATGCTTCAGAAATAAAGAACAAACAAGGCAATTATTCCCAGAAGTCCTCCTTTTTCCTCTCTAACAATCGCAAGGGTTACAAACATGCCAAGGTCAAAGAATGTGTAATAAAGAAATTTATTTCCAATTGGAATGCACAGAAACCTTGCACTATAATGGTGGAAGAGCAGTGGTGTGAAACTCAGCAGAGCCGAGATTAATGCACGGCTAAAGATCATAACGACTATCACAGAACCGTGTCTGAAATGACAAGGAATAAAATTAACAAGCATCCTTCCAACCAACTCCAACTCTTTACCCCTACAATTTCCCGCTGAGCTGCATCGCACGCGCCCAGCCCAGAGATCTGCCATCTATTAGACATATGCTGGAGGCATTAGAGATGGCTCCAAGCTGGACAGCGTAGCTCTGGATTTGAACTTCTCTGGGGTTTGTCCTCTCTAATGTGAATGGATCGGTTTAGAGAGCAAAGAAAAAAAGCCTTATACTCTTCTAAAAGCAACACAGAACAGGACTGAAACACGTTATTCAATTCCCCGGACTTCTTCCTCAATTGTCTGCATTATCCTAGGACGCCACTGAAATACTGGTTTGCGGGCACCTACCCCAGCAGCACGAACTGGAGCCGCGCACGCCACGAAGAGGGTGGAAACATAAGGCAGCAACTCAAATCCTCGCTCGTCGTTTCCATGGACAGTGCAAGTTACTATCATGAGGGCAACGACAGACAAGTTATGCTTTTTCATTTAAAATTTCCTTAAAGAAATAAGGATGTTGTTTATTTAAAAAAAAAGGGCCAAACTGTACACAACTATGCTGTGCTACAGCTTACACTGAGATTAAAAATACTCGTGGCCTACCTCCAACACAGAAACCCTCCACCATCTTGTTTTTCTGCAATAGAAAACTGTAATATTTTCAGATATAAAGGCAGGAAAAAGTGTAACTTAGTCTAAAAAAGGGGGAATTGCCCTATGTACTCCAGTGGCCTGAAACCTAGTGCCACGTCACTGCGCTACAGCGAGTCGTTCACTGCTGACAGCACAAAGCAAACTGAAAGGCATTCTTAAGTGAAAACAAGGATTTGAACCGTTGCGAGTTTTACACTTCGGACTTTTTAAAAACCCCGCAAAAAACATTATATTTTTTCTTTTAAACAGATACACATTTCCTTGCTATTCAACTTGCAGCGAGAGTATTTTACTCAAACTTTCCAGGTGGTCTCCTTCTCAGCGACAGCCCAACCAAGAAAGTTTTTGCCATCAAAGTCATTTATTTGGGAAGTTTTTGCAAACACCACCACACACAGTACAACCGTAACACTTTCTTCATCATGTGCAATTTTATGCCAAGTATGCATATTTACGACAACAGCCACGCACCTGGTCCATAACCATAGACCATATTTACAGAAACGTTTCAGCGTAAGGATGTTAAAATACACTATGCACGACTTTAAACCTTCAACCCCCAAATCAGACAAGTACGACTCACTTAATTTTGCGGGTGGAAATTAAGTGATTTACCAAACGGTGCGGAAGAGCAGAATAAGGAGCTAGACATGGACGTCCAAGCTTCTAGTCCTTCCAGCCAGTAGCTATGCCCTGAAACGATCACGCTGGGCATGACACGACACCGTTCCCGAGCGCTTTGGCTAGCCTTTGCCAGAGACGGTCCGCTGGGCTGACGCCCTACGGCTGGTTTCACGTAAACGACTGGAAAAAGCGAGGGTGGGATCATTTTGATTCGGCTGTGTGCATTACAAATTGCTCACTGACACATGCATAGTCTTTATGCTGTGTTCTCAACTTTTTTTAAAATTGAAAAGTCTGGATTTCTCGCAAAAAATTCCACCCATTGACTACTCTGTGTTTGGCAGTGAAGGCAAAAGGAATAAATAGAGGATGCAGCATTTAGGTTGGGGGAAAAAAATACTACCTTTGTTCCAAATCATAGTTTTACTAGAATAATATTGCAAATTAACCCCACCCAAAGTTAAATAATAGTTATAGCTGTTTGAACTTTGCCAGTCTTTCCCACCAGCACGAAGCCAGCTCCTAACCCTGGCTCCCGGCCGGCTGGGGCTGCAGCCTGAGCCCAGCGATCCCTCGGAGCCTCGCCGGGCACCCCTCAGCCCGACGAACACCCCCCTAACAGACTCCTCCAAGGACCTCCCAGTCTGCAGTGAGCAAAGTCAAGCAAAGAAACACAAGTTTTTAGCAACAAGGAAGGGAGAAAAATACTGCGGTATCTCCTAGAGCACGGGAGAGACATGCAAAGCTCAGCCAACACTCTGCCAGTCTCCGTTTCTGCTATTTTTCTTGTGCGTACTACAATTCTACAACACGGGCAAGCAAACTATCAATGGATAGCAAACCTCAACTAGAAGGCAACAAGCTCTTTTTTTAGTTGAAATCCACCCTCGCTGGCAGAAGGACTGAGTTATCACCTCTCCCAGGCGCAGTCGCAGGGCTGCCAGCCGCGGTCGCGTTCACATCAGACAATGTCCCACCGCACAGAGGCCAAACCAAGCCAAAGAAGGGTGGATGAGGCAAGGAGGATGAGGAGAAGAATTGAAAAGGACGAGGAAAGGTGAGAAAAAGACGTTGGCAAAGGACGCGACGTACTGAGCCAGCGACCGCTCTGGCCACAAATCAACCCGCTCGCCCCGCGCAGCCAGGGAGCAAAGCGGCGGCGTAAATCACAGCGGCGCGATTGCAAAGTGACTCACTGTCATATGAGCGTCGCCAGCGCCGCAGACCTCCAGACGGGAGGCCCTGGATCCCTTATGTTCTTTGTATGGCAGCAATCACAGAGATGCCACCACCATTACCAACAAAGTGAGAAGGTAACGACGCAGGACGCACCAAAGCCTGGCTGGAGAGCTAAGAGATGAAGAGCAGTACTTTATATCGCTACCTCAGCCAGACAGCCCCTCTGCTTCTTCGTTTCCCGGGGAGAGATACTTACTCCTAACCGAGTCTCTCTTATTACAGCGACAATTCTCCACTTCTCCCTGGGGATCAGCCGCACGGAGCAAGCTCTCTCTCCTGTTGTTGTTGCAGCTGCTGTTAAAACTGTGCTCGCCGATCGATCCACGCCTGAAAAAACTTGAGGAAGCGTGCGCTCCTGGCGAGCCCTGCCAGGAGCGAGGACCTTCTGCCGCCTGCCAAAGACAAGCTCCTTTGATGCCCTCTTGCTACAGCATGGGACAGTTCACGCGACCTGTGGGCCAGGGAAAGATGGAGGGGGGTAAAAAAAAAATGAACAAAAAACCAAGTTCTCCTCATTTTCTACCTGAACTGC
The DNA here is from genome assembly GCF_047370975.1 of Nipponia nippon. Taxonomy (NCBI): domain Eukaryota; kingdom Metazoa; phylum Chordata; class Aves; order Pelecaniformes; family Threskiornithidae; genus Nipponia; species Nipponia nippon. The sequence continues at coordinate 2,891,828 of NW_028262313.1, forward strand.
TCTGTGTGCAAAGATCTCTTTGGGTGCCATGCCTGGGCCACGCACAACCATGCTAGGCACTCTTAATGAACCAAGTGTCTACACCAATTTTCCGCTTCTCATTTTTGGCTTTACAAACAGGCAGATATAGGAGACCAAGGTTTGGGATGTTGGGTTTTCAGACCTCAGGTCGCTAAGAACATTTTTAAGGCGCACCAGTCGGCGGGCATCGCCGCTCCCCTCCTCAGGCCGTTTTGCAAAGGTTGCCAAGGGGAGAGCACTTTTGCAGATGTGAAAGTGCATCGCGTGAGCCAGCTCCGTGCCGTAGCCTCCGGCTTCCCTTGGCTCCGGAGGGGCATGGGGAGGCCACAGCTGCCCACCACAGTCCAGGGAGCAACGAGGGAATAAGGATGAACAAGTTTTGCACTGCCCCTCAACAGTTTTCCTGAGAAAAAAAGCAAACGATGCACAGAAATTAACTGTACCAGTTCACAACTCAAAGCAGATTCATCCAAAGATAAAGATTTCCTACCGATTTATAGACCGCTCCACAGGTACTGCAGATAGGCAGATTTTTCATTTATTAACACGGAAAGGCAGTCCCCGATATAACACCACCACAGTTCCTAGCACTTTCCAACGGGTCCTTCACAACCCCAGTTCCAGCCGTACAGTTGTTTCTCCAGCTGCTGCACAAACCAGGAGCATTTCCACCCGCTTACACAGCCCTGAAAGCAGACAGCCGCAAACTGGCGCCTGCCTGAAACCTCCTCTCTTCAGCAAAATACCGCCGGATACGGAGCTGACCTGATGTTTCCAGGAGTGCCTGGATATACGCGTTTATTTTTGTTTTCCGGAGGGATTCCAAGCCCGCCCGCCGCAGCCCCCCGCAGCACAGACACAAAGGAGGGAGGAGGACCACGGCTTCTCCAAAGAGACCGGAGTTCCCGAGGTCTGAAACAGCGCGGCGCAAAGGTCGTGTCATTACTGCAGCGGTTGGTGACCAGGGGAGAACAGCTACGGGTTAAAAAAAAAAATTTGGAAAATAAATGCATTTGCTAATTCATTTTTATTCTGTACGAACATGTAAATTGGGTGCAAAAATAAAACAAACAGAAGAGGCCTAATTATTTATACAGGCATTTTAATCAAACAATGAATAGCACACAGCAACCTTCTACATCAATTAATAAAGCTGGCTTCTGCAAAACAAAAGAGTTACACCATGTGCCCTAATTATAAAATCCAGCCTGGAGATGCTTTTTTTTTCTTCCCTCCCCCCATACACCTGGCTTAATATATACCCACTGCATTCCTGAGCTGAGGACACTCGTTAGCCCCACTCGCTATTTACAAATTCATTACTGTACTGCATATTTCCTAATGCCTCTGACAGTAGGAGTGGTCATAATGCAGCACTCCGAGGCAAAACAGCGGCTAATTGAACGCAGGGGCTGGGGGGGACGGAGAGGGGGGTCTGCCTCCCTTCCTCTGTGCAGGAGGCAGCTGCTTCCACTTAAGCTTAGCACATTTCACGAGATGAGGATAAAATAGAAGCTATTAGATGTTTGCATTAGATTCCAGGGAGCCACCTCTATGTTTTGCATTAACAAAGCATGCTTTACAACGTGTTTCTTCACGTCTTACCTTGGGCTTCACTTGATCAAACATCATCCACCACCGTAACATGTGTGACCAAACTGGCTAATGATGAGCTGTCACCTTTCTGACGAATCAGTGCATATGCCTTCTGAAAACAGATATATCAAAAGAAACCCCAGTGCTCTGCAGCTTCACGCGCATCCTCGGCGCAGGGTTGTCGGTCTGCCGCGGAAGGGCTGCGGCAGCAGAGCAGAGGAGCCAACAGCGTCTCCAGGCAAGCAGTCCATGCTGAGCAGCCCAAGCGCTAAGCGCCTTTTGCCCCCAATTCAACAGGGTTTGGGGTGCAGGGGATGCTGCTTGTTTATTTTTAAGTAGCAACAGCAAAAGGCAACATATAAATTGTTAAAACCCCTCAGAGGCATTAACCACAAGTTCATGAACGTTTTATGAAGCAATCACGTTGCCAATGCACAAACCCCCGAACTCCTTCAGGGCTTTCTCTGGGGCCCAGCAACACGTGGTTGGATCCGGGGCAGCCGGAAAGCGGGGCCATTAAGCCAGAACAGACTCCCGCACTGGGGTCACTCTGCCCTTTAGAAAGCATAAGTGAAGCTCTCCCCCGTTCTCATCTAAACAAACACAACACACACCTGGGAACTGAGAAAACGCTTCAATTCGGGGTTTCAAAGCACCTCTCCCTCCTCGCTGCAGCTCACAGGTGGGGAAGACGCACGTGCCTGGGTTTCCCAGGAGGGATGAGATCTCACCCGAGGAGGTAAAAACCTGGCAAAACGGGGCAAAGAGGACACCCAAGCGGAGGAGGACACAAGGCAGGGCTTGGTTTCCCGTTGTGGGAGGTAACGTGTGTTAGCATCTCCGCGCTAGGGTAGCCTACCCCGGGTAACGCCGGCAGGGAAGAAGCAACAGTCGAGTTTAGGTTCAGGACGGCGGTATCAACCTCCAGGTCCATCTCCTGGATGCCCATCTATTGCTTGGGCTCCTCTCCGAGTCCACGCAAGAGATCGGCGCTGCCGGGGCTCGGCAGCTTCTGCTCAACAAGGGCAAGGGAAAAGCTTTGGGTGCACCCGTTCGCCCAGCTGTACAAATGGGTTACGAGGGTCGCTTACGAGTACGGGGCCTTTTGAGGACTATTTCCTAAGAGGACAGCTCACATTTTGTGTTCAGCGTTGCAGAATGGCTAAAAACGGTGATGATGTCAAATGAGCATTTATTCACACAAATGGAAAAATATTTCTGTAAAATAAAACTAAGTACAAGAGACAGATTCCCTTTTGTCTCTTTTAGCAGCACGAGGCAAGAGACTGATAAATTAATTTTAAAAATTTCATGCTAGAAAAATCATACTCGTTTTAATATTTGGTCTAAATATTAATCTAGAGAAAGTTTTACATGCTTTAGGAGTTTGGGGAAGATTAAAACTCCAAGTGTATATTTACAGGTTATGTTCCATTTCTCAACAGATAGGATAGGCTGGTAAACGGCAACAAAAATGACGACTGTACGTGGCCGGTGCCTTACTGAAACCATCCGTATTCACTTTGTATACTTGTAAGTCCTTCATCCAGAAGTCAGGCCCTGCAGGGCCAACAGCGCATGCGGTACTTTCCACAAGGCACAAAAATACAAATATAGAAATGCAATTGCAATCTACATCTGTAAGAAAAATTGATTTTTGAAACTCCCACCAAATGTAATCAGATACTATTGAAGTTCAATTATTCTTTGTTATGTTTAAAAAATTTTGTTAATATGTATTTGATTCTCCTAAAGAATAGCATTCAATTAGAAAGCTCTCCAAATTTCAGAACTGATGCTTATGTGTAGTCAGAGAAAATGTTCAAAAATGTACTTGTCAGCTCATGTTGCATAATAGACCGTGTTTCAAAGGCAAGCGAGTTGCACACCCAGTGCCTGCAATTATAAATTACCGACGTGAGTCATGTTTTGGGTCCGATTGCACGTAGGTGCCTTATGCCCTAAATCGGAGTTGCCAAAGTTTAAACAATAGACTTTTCAACAGCACTTGCACCACCACCAACAACAAAAGCCAAACACCAACAGAATACTTGATAGAGGCTACGGAACAGCAAACATCCACTTCTCCCTATTATCTTGACATTGCAATTCCAAGAAATAATGGAAACCCAAAAGCAGCTCGTGAGTTGCTTACTCCTAACCCCAAAGCTGGGTGTGCAACACGGGTCGGGGCAAGCGGCACCAGCTGATTCCCCACGTCCTCTCCCCACTAACGGTCCGAAGGGATGCTCGGGTGCCACCACGTAAAAGCACGACACATTAAAAACGAAGACGATAACGATGAGCATCGGGTTCATTCTGCCACTAAAGGAGTTCACTGGTTTGCAGTCGACAATGTACGAACCTCAGTATCAACAGCAAGAATAAGCCTTTCTTCTTCCTTTCCACCCCCTGGAAGTCTTCTTCAGAAGCACGGGACACGACCACTGAACAACGTCGCCGTTAGCCAGAGAAATTAATGCGTAATCACTGTTAGATTGTACAACCTGACGCCAACCTTCTATCCCCCTATAGACTCTGTAGCGATCTATTAGTAACATTTATTAGTGTCTTTTAACAACTCCTGTAATGATTCACTTAAAAAATAAAATAAATCCTTTTTATTGCACTTCCCTGCCTCTTTAGGAAGATACAGCTCATTGACAAATAAAATCTACCTACTGAACAACAAGACCTTAGCTGTGACATTGTGAGCAGTGAAATAACACTTGGAGAATAGATGTATTCCAGAACCAAATATCCCCAGGGAGCTTGGATGTTAAAAGCAACAGCACTTGCAATTTTAGATATACACATCTGAAACGTCCTTCTAGGCTACACCACAAATTTCACAGGTAAGAAAAACGGAGGAAAAAAAAAAAAAAAACCAACCCACCCTAAGTGCTAACCAGAAATGTGATTCAGAGAGGAGAGATGCTACAAACAGGGCTGCTTTCTCAGCTAGCAGCATGACTTCTCCTCTTTGTGATTTACAGATACTTAAAAACAAGTAGGTTAATGAAGCAACAATACACTGACTGCGGAGCGCTGATTAATACAAACTTCAGAGCATAGTGATCCATGAGCCAATTCAGCACTAAGGCAATGTCCAAGCGGTCTGGCTGGGCTTATTAAAAAAAAGAGGCTTTGAGAAAGTTACAATAGCATTTTTTAAATAGTATTAACTAAACAAAATAATTCCTGAGAAATAACTATGCATCTCTACTGTATGCAGGCTAAAAAAAAAAAATGTATGGATAGTTTACAGTATTCTACTTTTTGCTCTGCATTTTGATCTTGGCTTGCTTCAGTATTTTCACTATTAGCTTTTCAATAGTTTAATTTAGGAGGAGCTTGGTCCACCGAATTGATTGCACAATTAACTGTCAGGTCTAAACAAGCTTCTGACACGCCCTCCCTTTGCCTCAGTTTCCTTTTCTCTACAGTAAAGGCAATATCCCCAGGGTTGGGGATTAACCACAGAAATGCTTGGGAAGCATTTTGAACACTTAAAAATGTGTAATTTCACTCTCTGTGAGGAAGCACGACAGCATCCCTTCCTCACCCGGCAGGAACGGGAGTCCGCGCGCCGCCGGCAGAGGAAGACGGCGCGGCCGAAGCGCCGGCACAGCCCTGGCAGCTCGCACCAGCACCTTGCCCCCAAGCCTCCTGACCCACCGGCAGGCCTGGCCAGAACCGCCTCGTTGGGAAGAGATGAGGTTAACAGTAAATAAGATGCAGAAGCATCTTCAAATTCTTCAAGGGGCTTTTTTAGTTGGCAGCAATGACTTAGGAAGACTCCGGGCCGGCAGGAACCAGGCACCCACAGCCAGGAGCAGCGTAGGGTCACGCCATCTCGCCCAACAGCACACTCGGTCCAAGCCTAAGTCCACGCACGTGCTGTCCAAGCATCACTTCCCAGAGCTGCATCTGAACACCTGATGCCGTGCCCTCCGAGAAAAAAATGTGCTGCTCAAGGAGGGAAATCATCCAGCTTCTGTCCTCACCTCCAAAAACTAATACATTTATACGCACCCAAGCACTGTGGTCCTTCCAGCTAACCACAAGATACTGCTGCAACATTTTATATTTTTCTTTTTTTTGCAACAACAAAAATAAATCAATGAATGTACAATTTCTTATTTGTACGTCAGTATTTCTACCCGTCACCTAAAATGAAGATTTCCCGACTCACGCCAAATAAAAAAAAGAGATAGACTTGAAAGGGAGGGGCCTTGACCGGGGTTAGTAAGACCATACGGGGTCATTTTTTTAAACCAGCTTTTCCATCTCTGACAACGGCGTAGCCAAGTCCAGAAGCGATCTGAATTGCATGATGGCTGTTTAGCAGTCAATGATACGCTACTGGAGGTCTCAACCCAGTTCTCAGTGAACAAATGGTTGTATAAAAATAGCCATTACCTAAGACGACCATTTTCATTCCAGGACAAAAGAACATCAAGCTGGAAATTGCAGAATTAATCCCTTGAGATTGCAACCCACCACAATATCTTATGTTTAATTTCCAGTGGGGGGAAAAAAAAAAAATCACGTAGTGGCGACCAAGAACAAAGGACACATAATAAGAATTAATTTCAACATAAGTACCACTGAAACACAGGGCAAACCGCACCCTCTATTATAAAGTTAGGCCAAGGGCTACCGGGCATCAACTGAAAACAGAGGTGCTCGCTTTGTTGCTGCTTGAATTGTTATAACCTGGCTTCTTTGCTATCAGACCCAGCCTGGGATCGAAGGGGGAACAGGCACCAAACACAGAGATGGCAGGGTGCAACAGGGGACACTCTGCTCTGGTCGTGTTTTGCCTTCTTTACGAGGGATCTGCAGGACCGTGAGCGTTGCTCCAGCACCAGTCTTCTGCTGCGGCAATCGGTATGCTGAGTTTGTCACCATATAACCCAACTGGGGGGGAAAAAAAGTTAAAAATAAAAAACCAACAACGTATCGACAAACAAAGCAAAATAAAGGCTTTTTTTATTTGACTCCAAATGTCTCTGCTATTTGGAGATATTCTTCCCTTTTTTTTTTTTAAATTTATGTCTACCGTCACCCAGTGAAACGGCACGCTGGTTGGAAACAATGGGCCACCTAAAAAAAGAGCCTCCGTGTGTTCCCTTCCACCTAGCCTGCTGCATCTCCTCGTTCTTCACACTAAAACTCGCCAAATATATGACAACAAAGCCCTGTCCTTTCGAATCCCGGGATGGGGCTGCGCTGGGATGGAAACGAAAGGCTACAAATCAATCTTCAAAAAAGCATAGTAGGATGGAAGGGCCTTGGTACAAGTAGAGCATTGATTTACTGTGACTCTAATATTATTAAAAGAAGTAGCAGATTAGCACCGGGTTAGCATCAAATGCAACAGCTCGTTTATAGTGACTAACCAGGGCAAACAGGGACAACTGTTTTACTGAAGCTAGGAAGTCTGCAGCTTCAGCTGAATTCTCAAAAAAAGATACCCGAAAGAGCGAAGGTGTAGAAGGAAGAGGAAATGATGATCGTAATGACAGAGCCAGCTGCTTTCTCATGGCTGCTGAGCTGAACCTCACGAAAGATGCTCCCGAGCCAGGCTGGCACCAAGGCATCGGCCCTCCGCGCCCAGCTCCACTGCAGCTTCCGACAGCTCCCGCGCTGGCCACGTCCAGCGACCCTCCCTTCCTCCAGTGCCACCAACCCCCAAAGCAAGCTATGGCAGATGGAGGATTAAGAGAAAAAGATATTAAAATAATAATAATAATAATTATAATAAAAAGTAATCAGCGAACCCATTTTTTAGGGTTCACCGAGAACCTTTTAGGCATGGCCCAAATGTCAGGGTCCCCCTGCAAGCGCCGGTCTGCAGGTGGCAGCTGCATTCTGCTGTCGTCGGATTCGATTAAAACCATCTGAGCACTCTCCTGTGCTCCCTGCATATTCCTGAGTATTCAGGGAAGTGCTGGCAAAGGTTATCCCTAGAAGTTTACCTCTGAATGAATACTGATAGGAACGAAAAGCAAGCAGATGTTGGATGACTAACTTGAATGCGCTTGAACAGGATTTTGGAGCAGTCAAAAAAGAAAACGTCCCTAGGGGATTTATCTAGATTTTATGTTCGGCATAGTGCATATTCATTAAAAGCACAGTCACCGGTGTAGGTATGTGCTAACACAATATTGTTTTAACGCGCAGGGAGGCCAGGACCGGCACAGATCTCCAAATGCCTCTCAGGTGCCCCACCACCGCCCGGCGTAACAACGCAGCCCCGGCTGGGGAGGCCTGCCCTGGGTGAAGCTTTTAGGAAGTCTTCAAGACAGCGTGTTATTGCCAACATTTTTAAACACGTTTCGCTGCTTTTACTCTGTTTTCATAAATACATGCCTGATGTTTCTCTTAAGGAGGTCTCTCAGCTACCGGAGGAAGCAGCGATTCATTTGGTTCTCATTGTCCAACTGGAAAGAGTATTTTGGTATGGAGAACACTTGCAGTTTTCAATGCCTGAAGCGCAACTGCTAAAAGAAATGAGGAAACGGAGACAAAGACGACTGACTGATACACATTTTGTCTCAAAAGTGCTAGTAAATCTTTGGTTTGGCCAAGCTGCAGTTGAAGCAAGGCAGAAGCCCCGACGGCAGAGCCCGTAGCGCTGAGCAGCCCCTGGGGGAAACGCAGCTGGAGGAGAGCGGTGCCAGCTCAAGCAGCCGGTCACAGCCACGCCAGGGCGCACCCAAGGGCGAGAACCGGTGTCAGATCCAGACCACGCATCCATCTACAGCCAGCCAGTCCACCGGGCTTCTCCTACCGAACCGACCAGGCTGCCCAATCGCATGTCCCACCACGGGATCGCAGCTGTGCCTCAGAAATAGCATAGGTTCGGACCTGCAGTACAGCTGTAAAATACCTCAAGAAGCCACTATTGAAAGCAAAGGCCTCTGACTTGAGGACTTGCTGGTCCTGACTTCAGCCAGGAGAGTGGTCGCCTGGCCAGGAGGTTCAGCAGGGTGACCAGTATCATCCATCCCGGATTGCCCGTGGTCTTCTTCACACCACTTTACCCCCAACAGATGACAAATAGCACTTCAGCACCGTTCCCGGGTACGTGCTTTCCTCCTTCACTGCCGATGCATCCCGAACCTCAGGAACTTCAGCCGAGAAGCTGAACACCGTCAGCCCCACTGCAGAGCCTCGCAAAAGAGCGCATTTAATCAGCTCAGCCTTGATTTATATGTCTGCCTCTTACGGAGCCCGATTTCTGACGCTGGAGTTCTGATTCGCTATCACAACCTTTAGACCTACAGCCAAAGGCTGTCATTTTTAACGCTGGTCATTTGACAAACCACAAAGAAAGCTCACAAATCCAGTAAAAGAGGTTTTTAAAAAATTTTTTTAAAAATTTAAAAAGGTCCACACAACAGTTCCGGCCTGCTGCATAGCAATGGGGAAAAGCACATAGTAAATCACCTGTTCGACCGCTGGGCAAGAGCCAGCGTTCCCCGAGAACCTGGCTGGCGACAGCACTTTCTCAGGTTCCCCACAATGGGCTGCTTGAATTTGCTTTTTAACTACCCAGAGGTCTGACATCAGCATTTGCTGGCAAAATAATCTCAAAAAAAAAAAAAAGCCCAAGTACCTGGTGTGCTGCAGCTGCGTGCGTACATAGAAAGGTTCAAATTCAGCAGAGCCTCAAGGATCCCCGTTTTTGACAGGGGACCCCGCTACAAACAAGTTATAAGTAAATAAAGACCTAGACCTATTTAGAACTGAGAAAGTAAGGATAAAGCAGTAAAACCTTTAATAGGATGTGCAATACCCCACCTCTTTTTTCTGTCTTCCCATCCCATTTCTTTCCACGCGTTTCATGCACCAGTTGCTCCTCTGGAGCGGGGACGGTCACGCAGTACGTGCGCACCCTCCCTCTGCGTCCCGCGCACGGGAGGGATCTCCATCGCTACTTCTTACATACCTACAGCTGCTCTTACAGGGGAAGAGATGCTCAGCATTTGTCTACGCGGCTTCAGATATTGTTCTGGTACACCAAAAACAAAGCCCTGTACAAAATTAGCTTGTAAATACCCACAAGGAGCAAAAAGGCAATAGATAATAGTTAAAAAGGAGGCAGCCGCACTGTTCACACAGAACATAAATCCGATCTGCATTTCGTTGGTGTGCAAAATCAATCTAACAGCAAAGGGGCAAGCAAGCCCTGTCTCCACATGGCTTTGTGTGTTTGTAGCACCGACACATGATTTTCCAAACGCTATCTGCAAAGAGTGCACTCTGGAGAGAAACTGAGGCAGCAGGCGCAGCGATCCAGCTATTTCATTTCCATCTGTGTTTAGCCTCTTTCTCTGCTCCTCTGTGACTCACCAGAAAATAGAAGTAGAGGAAACCGCTCACAGAATAAGCTGAAAAGCAAACACGGAGAAAAAAGGGATGACTTCAGGCTACGGAGTCCAGGCAGTCCAGTAATGCTGCACATCAGTTGCTCCCAAAATTTACCCTGGTAGCATTTCTTATCCACCTTCAACAAGAAAAAGCGAGGGGACATGGTGGGTTGCACGCAGTGGTTAGAGAGAGGACTATACTAGTCTGTTAATGCAAGCCCAGTATTTTTGTATGGACCCTCCAGGCACAAAATGTCCTTAGGACAAGTGGTCTCATAATTGGTTAAAAAAGGCAGAGAGGGTCAATCTCTGAAACATTAGGCTTGTGGCCACCTATGTACTCCATTTCAGCACTAATTCTCTCCCCTCCACGGTCAAATCCTGCTATTTACTCCCACCTACATAACATCAAGCAGATGGGAAACACTCAGCATTAATTCTTAACTCTTATCCCTCCCCGTGTCCCTCCAAAACCTGATTTGATTTCCCATGCATCAAGACAAAAATCATATTAAACTGCAGGGAAAAAAAACCAACCAAACCCAACCAGCTATGCTACACACAGGATTTGCATCTGATCCCAAATTTCCTTCACACCCGGTGCGTACGTTTTGCATATTTCCACTGTAGCAGGACTTTCATCCCTCCCTCCGCACTTGTCTTGCAGTGTGAGATTGAAGTAGACAAGTGTGAAAGAATCATATAGGGCTCAACATCATTAGGCTCATCCCGAAAGCACAGGAGTTGACAGGGCTGAGGAAGCAACTTCCAATTTTCCCCTGGGGCTCAGATTTGGGGGCTTGGAGGTTGGGGAGAGAAAGGAAGATCTGTAGAAAATAAAGCCAGGGAGGCTGGGTGTTTGTCTTTTTCTTTGCAATCTTGGGGCAGTCGTGAGGCTACCAGGGCGTCAAAAATTATGAAGAATTAAATAACTATGAAAGCCTCAAGTTAAACGTAAACCCAAACTGCGAAAACACAATGAAAGTTCAGCCTGTTAGAAATAATGTGCTGGGCAAAACATTAACACATTTACACTTGAAAGTTGTGAAAGAGTCAGAATCATCCTGCTTAAAATGTATCAGTCAGGCGAGATCTGATTTCAGGGCAGAGCATCCTGCAGATACATAAAAGAAAGTACTTGAATAGGCGTCATAACACAAACATCCATTTATTTTCTGCCAAATAAGATCAATGTCCTCTCTCCACAAAACCACGCTCCCTGCAAAGTGCTCGAGTTCAACTTGGTCACAGAAAAAGAGGTCACAAAATCAAATGCCCCAAAATGTTTCACTTATTTCATAGGCTCAGTCGCACACTTGGGGGCATTTGTCCTTAATACCGACTGCTGTATTTGTACGAAATAAAAAATAAAAATAAAATACCCTCACCTTAAAGGCTAGCAGATCAACTTTGCCTGAAAGGTCAACCAGCCTTTTCCCGACTGAATCAATTGCAAAGTCCAGACCTCACCCGCTGAAAAAGCCCAGTGGTTTCAAGCTTGTGGCTATTACGTATGCGACGATTCCCCCCTTGCAATCATTACAGCTAAACCCCGTCTTCCTCAGCGGCTTGCGGAAGGATAACTGGCATCTCTGAAATGAGAGCAGCAGCTTAAAGTAATAATCACAGGGGTTTGGTTTGGGGTTTTGGGGTTATGGGTTTTTTTTTTTATAATTTTTTTTTTTATTTGTATGGGGTAATAAGTGTGACCCACTGAAGATCAAGTCAAACACATTCCCTGCAGCTATGGCCGTCAAACAGGCAGGCAGCTACCTTTTGTACCAGCTGTAACTTCTCACTGGCCTTTGAGCTTAGCCTTGTTCGGAAAATTCTGCAATAACTCAATCTGGACAGCACAGAGGCTCGGATCAGAGAGGAAAGGTCACCGATATATAACCAAATTAAGGTGGTACGTAGACATACCAACACGATCTGTCAGCCTGGGAACCCCAAAGCATCACCTTCCAAAAGTGCATTTTTCAGTTCAGAAGATGGGCAGTCTCCTCCGCGGCACGTTCGGTTGCTAGCTAGGAAAAGCTTCTGCATTCTCAGATGCATCCATTGTTTGAAATTGCCAGGTTAAAAAAAAAAATTTGAAATTCAGTAATGCTCTGCTTCCCAACGTCTCCTCTTCCCACCAGCGCTGTAGACGTGGTGCTTAGGGACATGGTTTAGCAGTGGGTTTGGCAGTGTCAGCTTGGACCTGATGATCTTAAGGGTCTTCTCCAACCTAAATGACTCTAGGATTCTATGCCGTCCAACCCGACAGCCCTCAGACTGTCCTGGGAGGCCCTGAAGTCGTCTCAGCTCAAGTTTCAGATTCCTGAGGACAGAAGAAGTCCCACGAACGTAAGAGCGCCTGCATGGTTCTGTAGGGCTGCGTTTTCACAGCGAAACCGAGGCAGAACACTGTGCAAGTACAGCCAATGACTAAACTCTTGCTCAGTTTAGCAGCAATGGCAGTTCCTGTGATTTTTACCGTGAGTTTTGAACTACTCACCTGAGCGCTTCTGTTCACAAATTCCTTGGGCTGTATTAAAAATACCTTTTTTTGTCCCCCTCTAAGCTAGACTTCCAACTCTTGTAGCTGCAAATAAAAGATTGGAAAAACAACAAATGTGCATCCCAAGGGCTCAGAAACTAGGTGAGAAATAAAAAGCAAACTCAGTTAATTGCGTAAAAAGTATCACCTGATTTTGGGGAGGCTACTTCATGATTTTTTAAATAAATACACCTGGCATACTGGTTACAATGGGAATATATACTTACTAATTTGCAGCCCAGTGTCAGCTTTCTAGATAAGCCCCAAACAATGACTGTAACAGAATACAAACGGTCCAGATCATCGTTATGCCTGGGGTATTAAACAGCACTGATGAATAAGAGGCGGAATGAATATTTCAAGGGCTTGCAGGCAGCAAGAGTAATAGATGGGGACGAGAACTGAGCAACTCCTGACCCGAGCGGTTCCAAGGCACAAAGTGCGCTGGCTTTCACAAGCCACGACCGGCCAAAATTTCCAAGAGCGAGCCACGATTCACGGCATTCCCATTTATGACTCCCCGAGGTGAGATATTTCAGCTGTTTGGCTTCCAGAGGATGGGCATTCAGCGCTTCTGAAATCATTCTGGCCCATCACATGTGGGTGCCCAAACACTGATGCTCCTAAAAATTTGTTTTTCTCTTTCTGTGTCTCAGTTCCTCAATTGCAAGACGGGGAAGTTTCTTCAACTGTAATTTTGTAGTTCCCAAGGCTGCTGGGAGGGGCTGATTCATCAGCATTCACAATGTTCCTTGAAAAGAAAACAAGTGACGCATGGGAAGTCTCCTCTTTGTCCTTTACTGATCTCTGATGCACCCCAAAACTGATTTAACGAGTCCTGCTGGTTAAAGTGAAAACCAGACAGGAAGAAACTCTTCCTGCTATTACGGCGCTTGCCAGAAAACTCAACTGCTGCTATCGCTGTGCAGCACAGAAAGCCTCTCCCGAAACCTTTCATGTGTCTCTCCACATGTCAAGCTCCCTTTCTTCTTCCTTTTATCTTCATATTTAGATAATTTTCACTAAAAGCAAGGTGGTCGTTCTTGCAAAATTACCATAACGTCTCTTGATGGACTTTTAAGATCTCTCCTGCTTGTTACACAGTACTTCGGATGTGTTTTGCCAAGAAGCGAGACATTGTTTATTCTTGTATTAGGAAGACAAAGTGTTTCCCACTTTAGGGCTTCATCTCTCTTAAAACGCGCCGCGTAGCAGAAAGCGAGCGGCGTAACGGAAGGGAAGAGACTCCTAACGGCAACTGAATTTCAATTTCATTGATTAGTAGTATCGCCAACGTAAGGAGATTTAATGCCGAGCCTGGTGTAAATTGGATTCCAATTGCTGTCCCTGTGTAAAAGGGGGTCTCACATAAAGGATTAAACGCAGGCCAAGGTTGCACAATGAACCCACTGGCTCATTCACAATCAGCTTTGTGTACTCATTAGAAAAGGGAGCTAATCACCCCAGTTTGTGCTGGTTTCAGAGCTGCCAGCACAAAAGGCTGTGACCTCCCACTGAGAGTCAAAGACAAAATATCCCGCTTTCTCCCATGTACGAAAAATTCTCATTTTGTGCCTCCAAAATTCAGCCTTCTGATGGACCCACAATAAAAATTAGCTACGGTCAGCAAGATTCAGCTACCCCTAAAATCACAATTATGTTGCTTAATATAGGGGGTGAATTAGGAAAATTAAACATCTGTCCAGTAAGGAGTCTACCAGTGACCTAGTTTTGTCCCAGTGTGTGGCTTGCTTGTAAATGTATTAGGAGCGTGTGCGATACAACAAAGCACAGAAATTTCCTAAGCGATCTCGCAGGTAATCAAAAAGACCTTCTGCATTTTAAGCGGCACATGGAAACGTATTCCTACGCTTGCTGGCGCAGCACAGAAAACCAGAGGTGTTAAACCAAAAGTCACACGCAGTAGAAAGGAAACTTTGCTGGCGAGCGAAGCTTTTGAAGCAGACGATGAAGCGCAGGCCGGGAGGTGGGCAGCCACATGGTATTTCCCCACCACCACCACCGCCCTTCTGGTCCTGCAAACAGCTGCTCGAAAACAAAAAGTACTCTGAGGCTGCACACCAGCCTGCAGACTCAGCCCTTGCACCCTACACGTCTCCATTTCGAATTTACAGGCTCTCGGCAGATGCCTGCCAAAGAGTCCACGGCATCCCGCAGACGCGGGCGATGCGCACCTCCGCGTCCTTGACCTCTCCTCGCATTTCCCCAGCGAAGCGGCATCTGCTCAGCCCCTCCAAAAGCGGGGTGGCTACCGCTGCCGAAATCACAGCGCAGGCAGACAGGGCTGTCTTCCCGGGGGCAACGGAGCCCCGGCACGCTGCCTGGCGAGATGGTGCAGATGCTCGCCGTCTCCCCTGTTCTCCCTGGACCCTCAGCACGCTTTTGGCCACCGTATTTCTCCACGCAGATCTGTATCGCTACCCCTCCCATTCATCATCTTGAAATAACTCAGTGCCGCTGCCGTGAAATGTAGTATCAGCAATGTGGCTGCGTATTTTTAGCACAACAAACTTTTTGTCCTTTTTGAGATGAGTTAATTGCCCTGTTTCCTTTTCCTCCTCTGTTCCTCCCCATCTCCCGGCTGTTTCGCCAGGTCATCCCACTCTCCGCACGGCCAAGCACGACTTCACAAAAAGCGGTGAGGGTCTCACCAACCAGCTCATGAAAAACGCTACGGACCCTTCTGTGGCCCGAAGCATCTCCCTGGCCAGGAGAGGAGCCGGTCCAGCAGCCCGCACAGCCCCTTTCACCGAGCACTGGTACAGTGCCTAACGTGCCACAGCACGACTGCGATACAGATATTAATAAATAACAGCACAGAGACACTGCTGACTGCTTTCGATGCCGGAGTAAACCGAGAAGCATTACTTCAACACAGACCCCCCCAGAACCGGCCCTGGGTTCTGCACAGAGAGGTGTCACAGAGACCAGAGCCCCATAAGCAATAAACTCCATCCACTTCATGGGGATTAAGCGTAAGAACAGTCTGGATCAGGAAAAAAGTTTAAATCTTTTAAATAGCCAGACCTTGCATTATGTTAAATTATCCTTTGGCTAGACATAATCCTTGGTTTCCAAATTCCCTCTTACTATAGAAAGCCTCAGGCCAAAGGAAAACTTCCAGCATCTATCCGTTTTCATATTAGGAAAATAAAGTTTGAAATCCCAAGCAAGCTGAGAAGATGGGACCGACTAGCACAACATGCTTTTATTGTGCGTAACTGCCTTTGCAAAGAACGAAGGGGAAGCAATCCCTTGCTCTCTTGCAAAGGGAGCGAACCCGATGCAGACACGCCGGACAGCGATACCCACAGCACTTCGGCAAGGAATGACCGATACCGGGGCACATAACAGAGCTGGCACAAAAGCGTAATACAGAAAAATGAATGGTTAATCCACTTATCCCTTTTTACACCCCTCCCCAGGCAAGCGTATAACCACGAGCAGGCACAACCCAGAGCAACGTCGCGTCTGCCCTCCCAGCCCAGGCCAGCGGGACACATCGCTGGTCTCCCAGCAAGAGGAAAGCAGCTCAAGGCAACTGCAGAAACACAGAAGAAAAGGTCAGGGTGGTAATTTTTATATTAGATCTATTATTTTTTTTTTAATACGGGATGTTTAATGGGTGGGACCTTCATGGAACAATTCTGAAGGAGGACAGTCCAAAACCATGAAGGACCACTCTTGTCGATGGGGAAAAATTTCTCCGTCCACAGAGGCCTTTTGTCAGGCAAATAAAATCTTCCGTCAGCAGCTGCACACAAAGTCTCCAGTTGCTGGAGGATAAAATCTGATTGTGCGTACAACTGAGACGTCATCCATTCACTACCTATTGGCGCATAATGTAGTCGGTAAAAACAGTTTAACCTAAAATCTCATTTTCCTTTCTCTTTAAAGAAAGAAAAGGTATAGGCCTATGGCACCAACTATAGTCCCGACTTCTTCCTCTGCCAATTTGTATACAAATGATATGTTTTATATAAATGATGTTTGTATATAAATGATATATAAATGATATAATGATATATTTTGTATATAAATGATGTGTTTTATTAAATGATAACCTGTTGGCAATAAGAAGGCAGAGTACCCTAGACGCTTTTCAGTGAGATCAATTTTAAACTTTTTTTTTTTTTTTTTTTTTAGGATATATGAGAAAAAAACAAATCCAAATGACACAGCAATAAAATCACCTCCTGAGATATTAGACTGAACGATCCCCCAACACTTAGTGAAGAAACATGGGGTTTTTTCTTGGAGTTGCAACATACAGACCAGGTGCACGTCACTGTGTCATTTAATAATCATTGATTTATTGTCTCGGGAAGTCACTGCCTAGTAGCTTGATATTTCACCAACACGATGCCCTGATGGCACACCGAAGCACTATTTCACCTAGCATTTATGCAGCTCGACCAGCACCCTGCAACAAGTGCATGAATCTCTCTGCTTCTCTGTCAACATATTCACAAGATTCTCCCACCAAGATGATAATACTCAATCTGCACTTATTTTCCAGATCATCAACTGGACTTCTGCACGCCTTACAACCTGGTCTTTGGCATTCTCAGCAAGAGCAGCATTAGGTCCAATGATCGTTATCTCCATGACTTCAATTTTCCTCTCAGCCTCTCGCAATCTTAAACCAATGCTTTCCAACTTCTTATCCACTGCAGCATGAATAGCATCTCGCTTTTCTATAATGTCTGCCAACCACTTAGCAAGCCCAGCACTGCTTGATAAGCCAAATCCATGCCTCCTGACGGTACGAAGCTGAAAGCAGTCAAGCCTGACCCACCCAGCTAGAAGGAAGTTTGAAAGTAAAATATCAGGTCCTCAGCGTGTCCAGTCTGACTTATTTTTCCCCAGCAGTTATTACTACCGAAAGCAAACAGTAACTAACATCCCATTCCCAGGATCACACCCACCAGCTCCTAGAAGTTGCCCACCTTTGCAATACATCAACCAACCTTAAAAGTCCACATAGGTTTAGCGCAGCTGAGCTAGATAAATAAGCTTTTCACTTCTAAATATTGGACTGCACACGCTAGGTATTATATCTCAATTCCAGAGGTAATATGGCAAGGCAAACCGAGGGAGGCAACTGTATAATTTGCTGTTCAGAGATACAAGAGGTGACAGAAGCGCCTGATGCTGCAAGCCTGCTTCCCGACGTGCTGAGAGCCCCCAGCGCTGTGGTCCTTTCCTTGCAACTCCAGCCATATTAATTCAAGGCGGCCAGACCAGCTCTCATACAGGCAAGTACCTTCCCATGTCGTGGTGAGTTAGGAAAAAAGCTACCTCGGTACAAAAATCACATGCCATCTCCCTTTCGGTAATATGCTCATTGATTTCCCTTTTACAGACTAATCCTGATCCCCCATGTTCGGGTTTGGGAGCAGCATAGCTCCCACTGCACCTCCCCATGGATTACCCTCACTCCCAACGACAAGGCTGATCTCTTCTTACTGATTTAAACCTACCCTGCTTTTTGCCAGGGATCTACAAGGAATCAGTTGTGGGCTAAGGAAAGAAATCCTGTAAAATAAAGTTACAGGGCGGGGGGGGGGGGGGAGGGTGAAGAAGGAGGAAGGCTAGAGAAGACATTATCTCACTTAAAAACTCAAAATATAATGGACTAAAATCTATTTCTTCTATGACCTGAAGAATACAAGCAACACCGAACCGCACACGCTCTAGAAAACTAATACCTGAAGGACTCAAACAGAATATTTGATGCATCATCCCCTAGTCAGCTCTGAATTGCAGCATCTTTCCCTAGGAAACAAAATAGGGCAGGTGGGAAACAAACGGGTGGTGGAGGACCAGGAAAGGTTAGGAAGATAGCTACCTGTAATTTTTCGTTCTTGCTTCCCCACTCAGCCACCAGCACCTCCTAACACGCTCTTGTTCTTCTCCACGTGCCTCATACATGCAGAGGCTCGTGTTTGGATTTAAAAGTGAGAACTCGGAGAGCTGGGGAGAAAGGAACAAGGGAGGACGGTGGTGCTCCTCGAGAGCCACTTCTGGAGACGGGAACAAAGACTGCAATGAGTGGAGGACATGAGGATGAAGTGACTTCAGACTGCCATGAAACGCTGCTTCACACGGCATGCACTCCCAGCGGGCAAGTCCCTGTCACAAGAAAGCAGAATCCAACAGCTCGATTTTTATTTTTTTTCTTTCTGTAAGAGCTACATAATTGTTCTGACCAGTAATAATGGACCTGTTACTGCTCCCACTATCCTCAAAGGGAGCAAAATCAGGTTTGGCACTTGTAATTATGAATGCTAAAATAGAAGTTATCAAGTGTCATGTTAAGAGAATAGAGGGCATGATCCCGGGCAGTGCTGAGCGTGCCGAGCCTCACTCAGCCTAACGGTTAAGCATCTATTAATTTTTTTTTAATATACCTAAATTTATTCTGCCTGGGTCTAAAGGATGCACTCAAGTCACATGGCTGGACCACAGCAGAGAAGAGAGGCCCGCCGGGGGCAAGGAGAAGGTCTTCCCCCACGTAGAGCTCAGCTCAAACTGGCTGAGAAGATCAGGCAAGGGGACGGCTTCGCCGGCCACAGCTGGAGGCAGCAGATGACCTACCGTCGCTCTCACCCCGCGCCCTCCTCGGTATCTGCTCTGCGTTCAGGTGGGCATGCGACGGGGAAGGAAATCAGGGTCAGACAGAACCGATTAGGCTCCAAGAGCCCAATCGTGAATTGTACCCTTAAGGACTCCAAAGCGTTTGTTGCTAGAGCTAGTGGATGTCTCATCCTATTTACATAATATATGACCTAATTTTGTGTTCACTGAGTATTTAATTACAGTCGATTGAATACAAAAATGACTCAAAATACTCTCAGCGCTAATAATTAATGTTTTAATTGTGTTTTTTTGTGGGGTTGGTTTTTTTCCCCACACGCAACATTTAAGTATTTTGAGCATACCAAAAAAAGGAAGGAAAAAAGTGAAAATACATCGCTCCTTCTGGAGCCAGCTCTGAGGGGACAAGGGCTTGCTCAACATAGTGGCTTCCTCTTTCTCCACAGAAACAGGAATTCTGTATTTCACATTCCCGCTACCAGAATTAATAATTCCAGCCCATTTTGTGAACTAGAACCTCTGTCAGTTGTGGAGACCGGTGACAAGTGGCGTTCCTCAGGGGCTGGTATTGTGACCAGCGCCGTTTAACATCTTTCTCAGCAATATGGACAGTGGGATTGAGCGCACCTTCAGCCAGTTTGCTGACGACACCAAGCTGTGTGGTGCGGTCAACACACTGGAGGGAGGGGATGCCATCCAGAGGGACCTTGACGGGCTGGAGAGGTGGGCCCATGTGAACCTCATGAAGTTCCAATAAGGCCAAGTGCAAGGTCCTGAGCATGGATTGAGAGCAGCCCTGAGGAGAAAGACTTGGGGGTGTCGGTTGATGAGAAGCTCAACATGACCCGGCAACGTGCGCTTGCAGCCCAGAAAGCCAACTATACCCTGGGCTGCATCAGAAGCAGCGTGGCCAGCAGGGCGAGGGAGGAGATTCTCCCCCTCTGCTCTGCTCTGGTGAGGCCCCATCTGCGTCCAGCTCTGGGGCCCGCAACATAAGAAAGACATGGACCTGTTGGAGCAGGTTCAGAGGAGGGCCATGAAGATGATCAGAGGGCTGGAGCACCTCCCCTATGAGGACAGGCTGAGAGAGTTGGCGTTGTTCAGCCTGGAGAAGAGAAGGCTCCAGGGAGACCTTCTAGCAGCCTTCCACTACCTGAAGGGGGCCTACAACAAAGCTGGAGAGGGACTTTTTACAAGGGCATGTAGCGATAGGACAAGGGTTAATGGCTACAAACTGAAAGAGGGTAGATTTAAATTAGATATAAGGAAGAAATTCTTCCCTATGAGGGTGGTGAGGCACTGGAAGAGGTTGCCCAGAGAAGCTGTGGATGCCCCATCCCTGGAAGTGTTCAAGGCCAGGCTGGATGGGGCTTTGAGCAACCTGGTCTAGTGGAAGGTGTCCCTGCCCATGGCAGGGGGGTTGGACCTAGATGATCTTTAAGGTCCCTTCCAACCCAAACCATTCTATGATTCTATGATTCAGTTCCCTCACTCAACTCTGTCCCTCTGGGACAGGGCCTTGTCAAGCCGTGGAACATCATCTGCTTGCCTCGGGCAGAGCTGAGACACAACTGTGTTGAAAGGAATTCAAGCACAGCTGCTCAGCGATTGCTCTCCCAGCACAGGACAAAATGTCTCTGTGAGTAGCATCGAACCGTTCATCAGTATTTGTAAGATACTTAACGGGAACCTCCTTAATAAGCGTGTATTTCCATCCCATGCAGGGCTACATCGCGAAACTGTTCACGGGCAATCCAATCCTGACCATTTCTTACGGCAGAGTAGGAATAGCTTTGTAATAGCATATTTCAGCTAATGAAAAGACTTCATAAAGGACAGACCATTTAATCAAGCCAGTTCAAAACGTTTCCAAAACTGGTTCGCACTCCAGAGATAGCGACAGAAAAAATAAAAAAAATAAAAAATGAGCAAAAAGACTAATAACCATAGGACTGTTCACATACCTGAAATCGAAAGGGCTTACGTGTTCTTAACATTCTTCAAGGTATCGCTACCATAGCGCAACAGAGAAGTATCAGTCTTCCTGCAGCATATCTAACAGAAGTACTCTCCGTATTTTCTTCCCTAGGAGTGACTCAGATAACGATAGCAAGTGGCAAATTAAATCATACCAGTGCTATCTGAAAGCCGCAATCCTTTATAACTAGGGGGGTTTGTTTGTTTAAGAAAAAAAAAATAAAAATCACATTTATAAAGAGCTTATCTCAAGGATAAGGGCAACTGGTTTAGACTTTTTTTTTTAATAATGTCAGCTTTTTTTATTTCAGAAAACCCCCAAACTCTAAAAGGTCTTCTAAGCAGAGGTTTATCATAAATAAAACAAAGCATTAGCCTGTAAACCACTGTTCCTGCAGAGCCAACGAGTGCTCAAAACATATGCAATGGGATAATCCCACCCAAAGCTATCTACCATTTGTTTTCACCTTAAACCAAACAACTGGAAGAAATGAACTATTATGTCAGGAATTACAGTTTTACTAAAATGATAATCTCCTCCTCCCAATTCTTCTGCTGAAAAGATAATTGCACTATTATATGGACATAAATGAGTAATCAGACACCAAAAAAGCAGAAAGTTGTAGAAAGGTCTTTTAGCTTTTGAAATCAATAAAAATTATTATGCTCAGCATTCCTCTCTCAAGATATTTATACCATGCTCATCACCTTGGTATCCAAGTTCAATACAAGAAAAGCAAAAACTTGTTCACACGCAGCATATTTAATCTTCAAATGCTTGACAAGCATCAGCCAATATTCAGAACTCCCTTGTGACTTCTCCGAAGGAGCAAGGCAAGCGCTCGGGTTAAGAGGCTGTACAGAGCGGGGCTCAGCGCCTAGAACAGGGCTCGGGCAGACCTCCGGCATCGAGTCAAGAAACTCAAATGACCCAAGAAGCCCACCTGTAGTAGCTCCCTAAATCTGCAGGTACCTAGGCCCATGGCCACTTTTCCTATGCCGCTGAGCCCGAACCTTCCCTCCGCATCTCTCCAACTCGCTGTTGCTTGCCCCTCTGGATTAGAAAGAAAAAATTGTCCCCTCGGTCCCCTCCTGCCTGGGCATGTTCTCCAACTCTGGAAGGTGCTCCGGGCTCAGGCTCACAGTCCCAAGTGGTCAGAGACCAACAGGATTTCACATTCAGCTCTGTTGGTTTCACTGCCTTTTTTTCTTTTAACTATTATTATTAATTTTTATTATTTTTAAAATAATCACCTTGTCCAGCGTTAAACGCTTCTGTGCACTCTGTATTTAACTCAGATTTTGGGGTTCCATCCAAGGATCCAAGCACTTAGAAATATGATGCTGCAGCAGCCACGTCTTTCATTAAATTTAATCCCGAGCGACCTCTGACACCGGAGCCTCGGTGATTAATCAAGCAATTATCAGGGAACGTCTTTGGGCAACACTCAGCACAATCATGGGAAAAGGTGATCAGAAACAATCTCAGGATTTCAGTTTTGTGGAAACCCGGCCCAGTGCGGATTACCCACACTGATCCTTGGGAGGGACGGCAGAGGGATGACTACGTAATCACTTAGTGCCTTTTCTTTGAATACAGGAGAACCAGTGGTTAGAGAAGACTACCTCAAAGGTAAGGTTGTCATGGAGAGAGAGTCCACGTCAGCAATGACATACGGATCCTCTTCTGCCATCATTTGACGAGGTATGAGGCAGGTCCCCCTGACCTGGAGGCCTGCGAGACTTCAATGCAGAAGAAAGATCAACACTGCCTATGAATACGCTTTAATGCATCGTTCTTTTTGCTTCTAATTCCTCAGATTAGATTTGGTTTCATTTTCAAATGGAAATTAGATTGTCATCAACCTTGAATGTTCATTCTTGCTGGGCTTTAGCGAGGATTGCTTGAATACCTCTTGGAAATGAACAGCACTTTGTAATTACTAGTCTTTATTAATAAACACAGCCTCAACCAATATCTAATTTGATTGCTAGCTATAGAGACCCTAAATAATCTTGCATTTTGTAGAAGTCCAGAACATGGCGACAGGGGGGGGAATCTGGAAAAATTACTCTAAGGACTTCCTTTATTTTTTTATTTACTACCTAGTATCATTCAATTTCTTAATCAGCCATTTTCTGTGAAGGTTTTATTAATTTTAATAGCAAATATACAATGCAACTCCATATATTCCTGTGGTTTAGCCACTAATTAACTACTATTGAACGCATAACTTCTGACTGGAGCTTGAACACATTTTTCTTCTCAATAGAACAGCTATGAAGCATCCCAGCCTCTTGCATTTACAAGGTCCACAAACATTTCCAGGAAAGAAATACATGCAATATTATCTGAATCATTATACCCACAAGTTAATCTATGAAGGACGATTCAGACGAGAGTGGTTAATAAGTAAGGAGGAATTTCTGATCTCCAACAGTGGTTTGACGGCTGCGCATCCCTCTGCTTCCCTCTGTCCAGACCAGGGCCCTCCATGTAGGAGGATAAAGCGGGGGGAATAAAGCTTCCTTTGTCTTCAACCAATTTTGTAGTTTCTGTTTAGTATTTTAATGAAATATTTACTGTTCTTGTATTTCACGCTTTAATTATTCATTACTGAAATCAGTTTAAAGAGCTGCTCTACTCTGAAATGCAGTTCTAAAACCGATACTTTGGAGCTCCCCATTTATTGTAGTTTAGTGACTTTCATCTCAAGTCTGCTCTGCTTGCAAGTCATGAAGCCTCCTTCCTCTCCGCGAGGACTCGACAAACCCAGCCTAGACACCAACGTGCAAGATGAGCTCTTCATTGTCCTGATGCCACTTCCACCAACTACCTACAAATTGCGGCAGATGCCGAAGTCGGCTCATTCTGCTCCAGCGTGATGGTGAAGGGCCATCTCTACGGCTGACCGCATCGACAGAGCACGCTTAGGTATTACGGAAGGGCTTTGGTGTCAGACAGGGTCCACCGCACAAGCAAAAGAGACGATCAACATCCAAGAAACTTTAAAGGCAAGTTGGATTCATGGCAGTCGGCGACACGGTTAGGAGCAGGGCCTGTGGACAGGCTCCTCTGCCACAGCCAACCTCCTCCTTCAGGTTTACGTACAGTGACGGCATGGACAGGGTAAGGTCCGCAGCACGTGAAGTCCCTGAGATTGGGCTGCAGGGTGTTTTGCGGGTAAAGCCTCATTCCCTTCCACACGCAGAAGAGAAGAGCAAAATGCAGCTACAGCAAATGGAAATTTACAGTTCATCTTCTGTGTTTTCACAGCAAGAAGTGTCTGTGGACAGCACAAAAACCTGTTGCATTGGCCTGGCCTAACAACAAAATTCTTGCCTAAAACTTCTCAGTGTGTCTTTGCAAGGAAAACAAAGCTCTCATCACCTCACCTTCGCTATCACGGGGCAGCTTTCAAAAGCAAAGTCCCAACGAAGGTTGCAGTTGTTGACAAATTATGGCAGTCAGACAAGCCTGAGGGTCCCTGTCATCTGCCAACACATCTGAAAACACGTTCCTCGGTCTTCCCTAGAAGTGCAGCTCATGGCGGTCCTGGCTACTGGTGCCGTGCAGGCACAGAACAGGGAGATGATTTCAAACAGCTCACAGTCCAACTTTATATCGCTGCTAAAGAGAGAGGGGAATAGAAACAAGCAGACTACGCTGGTCAATATGACAGTCATTTGTCACCAGCTTAACTGTTGTCAGGTTTGGGGCATTTCATTTTTTTCGCCTCTTCAGCATCACGGCGAAAGAGGTGATTAAGAAAGATGCTGCAGTATCTGTGCAGCCATGGAGAGAAGTCTCCCGAGGAGAGAAAGCAAGATGTTTATTTGAATATTTAGGAAAGGAGCGATGGGAGTTGACAGCACAAGCTCAAGGAGGGCTCTTGTTAGAAAGATGACCGGCAAGATGAGAATTGGCCACAAAAGCGGAGGCGAGCGAGTCGTGGCTCACCTAAGGGAGGAGAGGGGCCCGGATGGTTGGTGCCGTATGTTCTCGCGCTGCGGGTCACCCAGGCCAGGCAGGGAGCCTGTGCTCTCCTGGAGCAGTATGCCTGACGGCTCCCTGCAGCACGCAGAGGGACAGGATCCCGGGGGGACGGAGCAGCCTCTCCAGTTGTCTGCAGGCTCCTTTCCATTCCACTTTGTTAGGTAAACTAGGATTTATTAGCAGTTGGAAAGAGGGGAAGTGGAGAGGATGGAGGCCAAACCGGGCATCCCCTGATAGGGAGATAAGAGCAATAAAAGGCTCTGAAAGGTTACTTATGCAGAGCATTGAGGGGGACTCCAACAGGGATTCCGTACAAAGCCCATGTATTTGTTTCCGTGAACCCCTGCCTCCCAGAAGAAAAGGAGAAATGAGACAGTGGGAGAGGAGGGTGTGGTTACAAAACAAAGAGCAAAAGGTAAAAAAAAAAAAAAAAAAAAAATTCCTAGTCCCCTCAAAAGGCATTGTTTAGTTTAACTAATATTTTTTCCTGCTGTACATGTATCTATCTAAATACCTAAATAATCATTTGCTGAAAAATACGCTGCTATTATTTCTCGAACATTAGATACAATGTAAAATTGGACCCTGAGAGTAATTATGAGGTTCAGGATAATGCTACTATTATTTCTGGTGCTCAGTTTCTGTAAATAGTGTCTAATGCATCTCAGAAGCTCACTATTAATCAGAAAAAAAATAATGTCTCTCTACCTAATTCATAAACTGTGAATACTAAATACTTTCAGACTGGGTTTTGTTTGTTGGTTTGTTTTTTTTTTTAAGAACTCAAATTTTCCAAAACATCTAGAGGGCTCCTAAGGAACAGTGTAAAACAAATACTTTGCATTTTCAAAATTAAAATTCTGCAAGAGGCTCTAAATCTAACACCAAACACTTACGCAACTTGAATTTTAACCATCTTAACATCCTTAATCTTCATCATGTTTAGTACATTACATTTCTTTGACAACTAATCAATCAAAGGCATCATACCTTCTGTAAAGCTGCCAATTTCGTGTCATTTTGCCCTCTCAACAATGATTTATTTTCTACAGAAACTTCCTTGTTTATTTTATATATGTATATTTTTTAATATATAAAAATATAGCAGAACGGATAGGGAAATAAGAAAAGCAAAGCAGCCAACACACTACATTACTCGGGATTGTCAAGAAGAAATCCACGGCTTCCAGGGATCCCCAGCCTCCAGTCAACAAATCACCGTGCACATCCCAGCGACTCCGTGTCCAACAAGGGAAAGCACAGAACTGGCCGTAAAAGGGCTAAGAAGCTCTGGAAAGAGGCCATCAAAGACCCACCAGCAGTAATAAGCTCTTCTGAATGAACAGAGAGGAGCAGTTAACAGTTCTGGCAGCGGAAAAACAGGAGACAATTTTGAAATACAGTCTGCTAGTTATGCTCAGTGAGGATAGCACTACCAAAAATAAAACCGTGGAGCACGTAACTATTTGTCCATGACTTGACATAAATGTCATAAAAGATAAAGGAAGAGCAGAAAGAGATCAACATTAAAAACTAACAAAAGCAACAGCATAAAACTACTCAAAAGAAATGCCAGTTCCAAAATCACAGCAAATCTTCCCCAAACGGGAAAGCGAACATCAAGGGATGCCCACCAAGAGCAGATGTCTCCGGGGGAATTCAGCCCAGCAGAAAGGTAGATCCTTCTGTCAAGTTTTGCTCTTCTCAAAAGCACCAGGGTTTTCAAAACAAGATTGATTTCCGTAATGGGAACAACAGCACAGACTAATTCCATTATTTTCAATGGAGCTGAATTTGAAAGGTCTATTCACGTGTAATGGTACCTTCTGGGGAAAAGGCAGCAAGGAATCAATTTTACAAACCACGGTGATTGAGGCCATTTAAAAAACAACAAGAACAATCAAACCTTTCACAACAATTCAAAGAACCCTCCTCTAAAGCATCCGATAGCCACAAGAGCCGACCATCCTTGCTCCAGCACACCTGGTACCTCACTGCCGCATCTCCCATCCCTGGATGCATCTCCCATCCCTGGATGCAGTTTCCCACCTCCGTAAGCCCGCAGATCCTCTGAACCAACAGCTCCTGCCTACAGGGTTTCACTCCTGGAAGCACATTTTTTTCTCCAGACAACTTCAGGGCAAGGAATGCAGTCCCAGGACCTACTCCAGCTAAATGGCCTGAGTTTACACCGCAGGGCCATCATCCCTACAGGGGCCTTGGAAAAGGACAAGGAGGGGGAGAAGAAAAGGCTGAAATAAAGCCTGGAAGCAAGTTAAGCCAACACTGACTGGTAGCTGATATAAAGATATATCCAGCCTACAAGCCTCCCCCTCAGTGTAAAAGCAAAACCATCCCACACCATGGCAGCATTGCTCTCAACCATCTTTAAGAAGAACGCAAGTATTTCGAATGTGAGACTGAATGACTTCCTAAGAGAGGAGGGGAGGGCGTAGGGAAGGAAAGCTTCCACCTGCGGGTAAAGCTTACAGCTGCTCTTAAACTCATTAGCAGAAACCTGCACTGAAAGATAATAAACCCCTAAATTCAGACGCATGGTTAGGGAGGGCATCTAGACACACAGCAACCTCTCAGCTCTTACAATTTTTTTTTTTTTAAAGGCTACTCATAAATTTTACCAAAACTTTCAGTGCTGTTAGATTTGGGTGGGTTATAGAGTGACATTTTCACACCACTTTAGTGGCCACAATTTGCTGAACTAACATTTCCTCCTGCTGCTTTTGAATCTATCACATGACTTTTGAGCTACCGCTCAAATCTTAAAGTCTTGTTACAATGCACCCTAGAGTCAGCTTCAATTTGGTGTGCTGGGCACAGGAATCCTACAACGCCCTTTCAGATTAGAAGTTCTGCCAAAGTTTTACATTTTGCTGCACTAGCACCGAGAAAATAAAATTAAGTGGCCCAAGGTCCTAGTAGGTCCTAAAAGGACCACAGGTACCTCTCATCTCATTTCTAGAAGTTACACCAAATACCTCTTCTTCAGAAATTCTTGTAGCTCTATTTCATCTCTCTATGAGATTTCAGTAAAACAATTAGACTCTTACACTGCACAACTTGAGACACAAAACTTTGCACAAAAGCTATACAGTACATACTTTATCTGCAATAAAATGTACCAGAGTCCAGCTTTAAATATCTTCCTCGGTTCCGATCATGTTTCAGGGGTTCTTGCAAACATCACAAAGAAACAGCAATTCCCCCACCCCAAAAGTCAACCCAACAAGATACCGTGGCTGGGCAATGGTGCCTTGCCCTGCCTGTCCAACGCCAATAAGGTTAGTCAAGCCTAGGAGGAACTGTTAGTCATTAGCTGCCTGTGCAAGGACCAGTGAGTAACATCCTAGAGCTGGACATCAACGAGGGGAAGGAGGACAAAGAGAAACCATCAGATATTAATCTTCTAATAAAGAAATACACAAATATTTATAAACTCCTACTTACCCCCCACATACAATTTCTATTTTACGTAGCTCAGGAAGCACCTTACAGAAGCAGACTTCTCATCCATTACAAGGTGTAAGACAACGCCGCTCCGACTTCTGAGGTCCTGGACCACTGCTCTGGCAGGTGACGTCCCCGCAGTTATTCCTCCTTCCTCTTATTCTAATGAATCTTGTTTACTCCGGTCCTGTGCACCTCCAGACAAAAATTGCCCTTCAGCTACTGCACATCTTATTTGTCCTTGCTTCTGCAATAAGCACTCACATCAATGAGTGTTTAAAACAGTGCAAAATTCAAAAGAAACTCCCCTAGGTGGTCTATGCATACAAATAAGTATATATTTTGCTTTTTTCATAAAAAGACACCCTGCAGGTTTCAAGCTTCTCTCACTGCAAGAGATATTCTCAGGCAACAATGCTGATTTGGTGTAAGCTGATCCGTATCGCTGGATCCTGCCTTTGTTTTTGGCAGTCCCCTTTCAAGGTGACTAAATTAAAGCGGAAGTACAGTTCCCGGCAGCCCAACAAGGGGGCAAGGCTGTTTTGCAAAATCTAAAAGGCTAAATAAGATGAAGCAGACCTTCAAGCTAAAGAATTAGCTCATTAAAAAAAAAGAAAACCCAAACCAACAACATCATCCATGCTGCTCCGAGAATGTCCCTGGTAATATCGGAACCGGGAAGATTACACCAGCCAGGAGAAACCAAACCTCCTGAATCAGAATCGTGCAAAACACCTCCCATTTAATGGTCAAGGGTATGGGCAGAGTTTAAGAAGCTGCTTCCCAGACTCAGTGACTGTAAGGAAAGCACCTCAGTGAACTTGATTTATATGCACACAACTAGTCCAGATCGTGTCAAGCAAGACAACGGGTCAGCCCAAAACACATGGCTTGCCACTGACCCCAGCACTTCCAAAAACAGTATGTACAGCGCATATGAACAGGCACATGAAAAACATCTCTACATTCGTTTTCAGTGTATGAGCCTGAAATTGCTAAGAAAAAATATTTGCTGTCTGCACCTGTGTGAAATTGAGATTGTGGCTGTAAGTGCTCTCAACACTATGCCTGCCATGGCACCAATATACTAATCACTGAAGGATGTTGAACAGTCCTGTTAAAATGCAACAGCAAAGAGCAATTTTCCTAATCTAACACAACTCCAAAGATTATCTGACGCATCCTTCCTTCGCAGCAAAACAAGGGTTCGTCAATACGGGGACCTATATATGCCCTAAGCTAAGATTTCAGTAAATTAGTCCAGACCCTGTGCAAACACTGGCCACATGTCACGTGTGGATGCGCGCTATTCTAGAGGTGCTAAAGCATATTTTCAGTTTTTTATGTGGTAAATCCCCTCAGATCGAGGCGTTGTTCGCATACATCAAGACTGCCCTTGATGCTCTATCTAGCTCACCACACGCGAACCTTTCAGTTTGTCTAAAAACTGCATCCTTAAAATGACGTGGCAAGTGAAAGACTCAAGGTAGCCTTGGCAAGTCATTGCTGGATCTTCACACCACTCTAATCCCAGCAGGAGATCTGGAAAGCAAAATCTCCAGGTATGGTACCTCCTCCGCCTGCCAGAACAGACTCCTCGTGTCGGAGACACCTCAGCAGCTTCTGGCTCGATTCCCTCTTCAGCCCAGCCTTCACGCGCGCCGGTTGTCCTCCTCACCTGCAAGACCTCTTCCCTGCAAGACCTCTTCCAGCCTTGGAGAAGCTGGAGAGTCAAACCACGTGCACGACCACATCCACAGCCCAGAAGCAGGTAAATCAGGCCATGCAACCAGAACATTAGCTAGAGAGCTGAGCTCCGACGAAGGCAGGGAGGAACTATCTGGGTCACGGCACGCTAACAAAGCACGGCAAAGCTTCAGAGCCAACGGCAGGACCACAGGGAGAGGCCCACGGAGGTACGTTGCAACGAGCACGCCTTACAGACTCAAGGCCAGACTGCTGCACACTAAAATAGCTGCTGCATAAAAGGCACAGCCAGCTCTGCATATTCAAGATCAGAGCGGAGATAAATGATGAGATTCTCTGTGCTATGCACAAAAGCCAAAAATCACCAGTGCATTTACAGTTCAATATTCTCCTAATCCCATCTTTATTTCTGGTGCATAAATAAAGCTCATTACAAATGATTTTCTTCAGAAAACTGCTAGAAACCCAAAATAATTCATGAATGTGCTGTTTGCATTTATACATCCTTGACACCCACAGTAAACATCAAAACAAGGAATTCAGTCAGTCACATTGTTTGTAATACATAATTTCTCTTTTCTCTGTGGATTCTGTCACAGCTACACCCAGCAAACTCCTCCTGCAGCATCTTTTATGTTATCAGGTATACCTATACACCGGCACACACGTCCGCTTTACGGGGACTCTTCTCAGTCCACCTTGCTTTCCCGCACGAGCAAAGCCGTTTTGTGATGACACACACATACAAAAAAAAAAAAAAAAAAAAAAAAAAAATAGAGCAAATGTTTTCTTTCTTAGTCTTGACCAAACGCACAGCTACCTGTTCTCTTTGTTCGGGGCCGCACGGTGCCTCCTCCCCTCGCTCACAGCACACTCCACCATTTGCCCGCCAGCTGCGGTAAACGGTGCAGCTCTGACGCACGTGGACGTGCCGGGGACGGCGGCGGAGGTGCTGCCGGTGGAGGAGGCAAACGGCACCGCAGCCTCTCCCACCCGGCGAGACCTGGAGCATCTGCCAGCCCAGGCAGGTACGGGGCTGGGACAGGGTGCTACCATCCCATCCACCTGCTGGGTAACTCCCAGCAAAGTTGATACAGCAGGACTCGCTCTGCTTTCAGTATTTCCTTCCTTGAGCGCTTAAACTGGATGGAGACTTTAACAATCAAATTTAGAGATAGAATTCCCCTTTTTTTAAAATTATTATTATTAGAAGACCACGCGCGCGCACACCAGGAACACATCACCACGCAGACCAAGCGCGGCGGCTGCACGCCTCGCACAGAAATACAATTGAAACGTAGCCAGGTGCCTCTGCTCGGTGCACGGGCCGCTGCAGGGAAGGACACCAACCAGCCTCGGCGCCTCTCCTGCCCCCTGATGACAACTAGGCATAGCGGATGTGTATAACCTCTGAAGCATTTTTAGTCACACTATATCTTTAGCATAGAACACAAGTATTAAGCAGCAAAGCCGTGGCAGGTGACAGCTGATCAGACACGGGAGATGCCGGGGAGGAGGAGAGGACGCGCGCCAGCGAAGCCCTGCGTACCTCCCTCCCCTTGGGGCTGCGCCGGAGGAGAGATCGTGGTTGTGTCCACCCGCAGCAGGGCCAACAGCGGACCGATTCCAGCGCCGCTGCGTTTGGCCCCGTCGTGAAGATTACCAGCATCGGCAAAAAAGACCCACGCAGCTCCCAACAGCTCCCACGGGTGCCCAAAGAGGTAGAAACCAGATCTCCTGCTTTCCCGACCCCCAACAACATCCAAGTTAGCAGCTCTGCAGGATCTGGTCTGGCCACCTTAGAGAAAGCAACCATCGCAGCCAGAGGCACGCCAGAAGTCCCTTTCTGAGGGCTTTGTGTATCGCAAGAATCAGACACAGAGAGGGACTCTTATTACCTGCTCTGCACTGAATTAGACATACGCAGTCCTCCTGATTGCACACACAAGGTAAAATTAAGCACCATCAATTTCCTTCAAAAGAAAATGTGCATGTCAGCCTTACTCCATCAACCAGTAGGACTTTCCTGCTTTCGTTCCTGAATGCTGGTTATTTTATGCAAAATTCAATGTTTGGACTGACTAGTATGGCAATTTATGAAAAAAAAACAAAACCAAAACCAACAAAACAGAGAGAATATTACACTCAACACATTTGGAAATACAATTAGTCAAATACAACTTCACAAACAAGTCGTCCCTCTGCCCCCAAAATAAAAAAAAGAAAAACTAGAGTGCAAATTTAGGAAACCAAGAATGAAGCTTGGAAATCTGCCACTAATGGAAAAGAACGGATACGGCTTATGAAATAACCCCACCGTTTCTGTGTATAATCATTATTTCCAGTTTGGCCTCCCTAAATTAAATCGGTTTTAATCTTCCCTGCTAAACTGGCACAACATTGACTTCAGCTTTTTGGTGTCCATTTGTTCTACCACATGACATCACGAGATGCCTGCCAATAACAGAGAGATGCCTAAAAGCCTTGAAATTCTTGGCTTTGGGACTCCAGGTTTTCTGAGAACTGTTAATTTACTTTGGCTTAAATCCTAGATTTTGGCTCTACTTGAGAAAAGTATTTCTCACACAGTAATTAAACTTGTAGTGGACAACACCGAAGCAATAGGAGATGAGCTCCAAAAAGAATATGTTGTCTAGTCACGTCTTTCCGAGGTTTCTCTTCTTGCAGCCACGCGAAGAAAGCAGTGAAGGAGCTGTGCACCAGTAGTGCAGTTTAAGTTCTAATTAGACAATTAAGGAAGAAGAAACGGCATTTGTTAGACAAAACTTTATATATTATCACAAAATTGGAGAAAGCCTAGCTGTCAATTAAAAAACAGCTTAAACTCAGTCCACGTAAAATTCAGAACAAGCCATTTAACTTTACGGCAGCAGCAAAATTACCTTTTCCAAAGCAACACTTCACGGGGTGTTCGCAGCATCCTTTTGGGGGTGCAAAGCAGGAGAAGCCTCACCTCTCTCCCCCGTGCGAGGACCCTCCTTCAAAACGCGATGAACCCGGGGGACAGCACAAAGACAGTGTCCTGACCCTCAGAGCCACCGGGGATACCGGCCCTTGGCCTGCTCCTTCCCCAGAGCCGAACGGGAATTTGGCAGTATTTCCCTGCACTGCTCGGGGAGCCGGAGAACAGAAATGGCACAAGACTGCAAGTTCAAATACATTACAAAATAGTCTGCAAAAATAGCTGGGCCTTGTAAGAAATATACTTCTCCATGGAAACCACCAGACGCTCTGAATTCTGGCAGACTAGAGAAAACGGGTTTGTATTATTAAAGGAAATGTCTATGTATTTGGGCTTTTATAATTCTAACCTTCAGAAAGAGAGTAGCAATTGCCTGGTCTCCAGAAGAGGTCAGCTGAACTTCCTACACCCTTCCCTCTCCTGCCTCTCCTCACCCAGCGGCAGCGCGATTCCCGGGGGACAGAAGGATGGGCGGGGGGGGGTACTTTGCAGGGCTCTGCAGTGCTTTTAATTACAGATACAAAATGGAAAGAAGCAAGGGGAAGGGGAAAAAAAAAAAAAAAAAAGACACCCTGGGGTTTTAAAACACCTGTCCATACAAATAAGACACCTCCACATATTTAGATGTGGAATGAGGCAACGCTGCTGTAATACATTAACGAACGTGACGTATATATTTCAACATCTGTGCATTCCAAACCTCTCGCACTCGAGCAAATGCAAGATAAGCCATTACTATTCTCTTCCTCACCCAAAACAGTTTCCACTTTGGATGCCAGGTGGGGAACTATAGATTAATTAACTCCCAACTGGCATTGATGGGATAATTATACTCACCTGTCTCTGGATTTCACTATTTCCAGCTGAACTGCCACACCAGAAAGCAAATCCTAACCATGAACCTCCACCCCTCCGCTGTAGCCCAACAAGGCACCGACCTCTCACCTGCGGAGGCTGGGATACGCAATTCAGAAGAAGTTAATAGAATATTTTTAAAGAAATAAAAGTGCTGCAGCCTCAAAACATGAAAGGGATGGGCTACAAAGGAGCACTCATATAGAGAGCAATTATATTTTTGATATCTAATGGTTCTGCCTCAGGAAGCAAGAGCTGGCTAGCATCAAACTGTATAAAAGAAAGGATTATGAGCTCACGAAAAAAGAATGCCGTTTTGATTTAAAACCCAGCAAAGCATAGTGCAGATTTGTTATTTTAACTCACAGCGCTTAATTCCTATAACGAGCCAGAATGCCATTAAGGATGAAAAATACACGAAACACTTATGGCACAAGAAATTAAAAGTAACCTCACTTTTCACCAGTGGCTGTTCACTGAATAGGCCATTCTTTGCTTCTCGAAACCGTCTTGCGCCTGCACAATACATGGCTGTTACTCAAGATTTCGGCAGAAAAAAACCAAAAAAAGTTCAAATTCATTTCTGAGAACCTCCACGGCATTTCCCAGGGCCAGTTTACGAGAACTCCCAGCCAAAGGAGTCCAAACCCTCCCCGTGACTTCCCAGCCAGCAGCAAAAGCAGCTCCCACCTGCATTTCTCTGATTTTGTACAGTGCCACGTACGCTGGTGCCACAGGTACCGCAGTCAAGTTTGTAAAATAAATTCTCAGCATTTAATCCCCAGTCCTAGCAATCATCATCATGGGTGAAATACAGTTTGCACAAAAAGATTTAGTTCTTCCTCAATTCAAGAAATTAAAGGATAATCCCCAATTATTCAGAATATTTTTGTAGTCTAGTATCTCAATTTGCCATTTTACTTTTATAGTAGGGGTTTTGGTGGTTTTGTTGCGTTTTTTTCTTTTTTTTTTTGGAGTGACTTGTGTCCAAGAGGATTTAGAAATTATCCCAAACTGACTGCTGCTCCCTATTTTAAAGAAGGGGAATGTTCAGCATGCCTAGTTCAAGAAGCAACATGCAATATAATCAACTAAAAACATATAGATACGTTCTTTCTGCATTAGTCCATTAAAAAGTAAAAAAAAAAACCCAAACAGTTCTAACAAGCAGACATGGAAGTGGTCTCTACAGCACCTGCACCATCATCACAGCGACATGGGACGTTGGTCAAACAAGAAAAACAGGCCAAGGCACAACGCAGGACTGGAGGACTAAATCTGCGCTAAAACGTGGTGCTGTGGAGAGGGGGAGCGGCGGCACAGGTTGGCTGCAGGTATTTGGGGAATCGCAGCCGCAGACAGCCCCGTGCAGCGGTCCCACCCGGAGCAAGCTTCCTCCTGGGGATGCTCCCGGCAGCAGGGGCCGTGCGGTTTTTGGAGACAGCGTGGGACTGCCAGCCTCTGCACCCGGAGAGCGATTCCTTCCAGCTGAGCGCTTCTGCCTGGCCTGGAGCGGCCGCAGCGCAGGGCATCACCCTGCACCGCACAAAGCACCACGGGTTGTGGGAAAATGTAAGGAAAGGGGACATCCACAACTGAAGTCCTACCAAAAAAATTTTTAAAGAATTTTTCAGGTCCTACATTTGACCCAAATCTCCCTGACAAGTTTTTGTGCTGTCACAGTCACCTTTGGGGTTTTTTTTTACCCCTCCTTCCTCCTGGTCGCATGTGAACGTCCTCCAGGACCAGAAGGAAAAACTTCATCACCCTGGCAGGGCGCTGGGAACCTGGCAGCATGGAGACGTTCACCTCCTTAAGAGGTAGCAGTTATTAACTGTAGCAGTTAATAGTTACAGTGGTTAAAAATACTACTCAGAATTATATTTTTTTAATTGGTGGCATTTTTTTTAATCTAAATGAGTCATTGTCTACATGACTTCCTAAGGCACTCAACCCCTGATAATATTCCTGAGAGGTGAAGGGGTTTTGATGCCTGAGTGGGTTTACGCTTGTTTAGATAAGCTAAGTCTAAAGGATAGCACAGCTTTCTTCCCCTGTCCTCGCCTCCCATTCACATAAATGCTTTTTTCTCCTTTTTCAGCTGCAGTTCCTGAGCCACAAGACACAGACTGAGATGTGTGCCCTCCCGCTCAGAGACATGCCGAAGACTGGCATTCCCAAGCTTTTTAACACAAACAATTCCAGCATAAACCATCAGACCTCAGGTATTCATACTTGGCCAAAGCCACCAAAGCGGAGACTTTCTCCAAGACGTCTCTTCAACCCCCTCATGCAACCAAAAAGCAGCGTGGGGTTTGACTCCCAGAGACAACCACCCCAGCTCCTCCACTGCCAGCTGGCGAGCAGTCTGCCTCTTCCCAAGAGCAAAGCCCTGATCAGGTGTACGTTTTGGAGGCTCTATTTAGCATATTTGAAGTCATTTTTGGTCAACAGAGACCTGAGCAGAGAGACAAAGCCTGCTAGCAAAGGGTTTGCTTGTCCTGTACAACAGCAAGGCCATGGCAAGATACTTGCCTTGGGTTCCAGGCTATACAAGGATGGCTGGATAGCCAACCCAGCTTGGCTAGCTCCATCCTGGGCTGTACAAAGCCCAGATATAATAAATGGAGTTTCTTTGACATTATACGTATTCACGAAGACCTGAGCAGAACTGGCACCCCAGCCACCTCACAGCTGGGGGCTCAATTTAAGCAGTTTGGGTTATTTAAACACTGGCTAGCGGTAAAGCCTGGCAGATCGGCCATGCCCCCTCATGTCTGCAGCCCCGGGACCAGGGACAGGGGCACGAGCTGCAAACAAAGCTCCGGGCCATCAGAGCCCACCGTGGCCCCATGTGGCACCCGTGAGCTTGGCTGCTGTTAGCAGGCCCTTAAACCCATGGCTGAAAGTAAGATGGCCTCGGAGCATAACAAAATCGATGATCCCTGCCTAGCAGCACAGAGGCGTGAGGGAGCGTGATAAATGCCGACTGCCAAAGACTTCACCACTCAACAAGTCGGTGACATTATCTCGATGCGTTATCTGGCTTCTTCACCTAAAGGAGCAAGCTCTACATCGCAGAATTTTGCCCAGCTTTTCAACACCAGATCAGGAAAAAAAAAAAAAAAAAAAAAACGAACCAAACCAAACCACAAAAGCAAAACGTTTCCTCCTACGCAGAAGGACCTCTTGACTTGGCCGTAGCGGTGCAAACAGAAGCGGTGCGGTTCGCGGGCTCTCCTCCAGCAGCACCCCCAGCATGAGCTGACCCCCTGGGGTCAGCACCCACCGGTCCTATGGCACCGATCCGGCCTGGGATCCCTGCATGACAGAGACTGCACAAGGACACTAATTTCTGCTGGTTTATTACAATCGTGTGTATGATAAGCAGAGCTTACTGCACATCATACAACTAACGCTTTTTCGACTTTACGAAAGAATGTTGTGCTAGAGCTGACTTGCAAATGGGGCTAAGATGAAACATAGGAACGTGATTTTTTTCTTGCCCAATCACTCCCAATAGCGTTTGAAACTTCACATTTTTGTTAGGTGAGCTCTAGATAAAGAACACTGGTACATAAATAAATACGCTGGTAATGGTTAACAAGCCACCTTTTGACAAGATTGATAATGCATTTATACAAGTTCCTCTGTGTGTCAAAAAACCCAATCCCATAACGTGCACATGTTATTCTTCAGGAAGAAGAAAGATCACCTCCTGTCACACCCCATCTATCCCAACCCACTCCATTCCCCCCAAAACGCCATCTTCATCTGTCCACTCACAGGCTTTCCACAAAAATCCCATCTCCTCCACGCTTAATAACAGCAGTATAGAAAAACTCATGAAAGATTTCTGTGAAAAACTCGGGAATGGTATCAATGACGGAACAAAAAATGTTCTGGGGAGAGATGCAAGACAAAATGCTGCTTACTCTCTGTTATGAAAT
The DNA here is from genome assembly GCF_047370975.1 of Nipponia nippon. Taxonomy (NCBI): domain Eukaryota; kingdom Metazoa; phylum Chordata; class Aves; order Pelecaniformes; family Threskiornithidae; genus Nipponia; species Nipponia nippon. Next base: position 2,929,923 of record NW_028262313.1, read on the forward strand.
GATAGGTATATTTCTGTAGGTGACATCTCTTTCCGACAATCTCTGTGGCCATCACTTTCTTTCTTATAAACCCTCCTGAAAACCCAATCTCTGAAACTTTAAATTATCCAAAGGGATGAAGCAAGGGAACATCAAATTATTATGTTAAAAAATAACTAAAATAAAATTTAACCTATCTGAAAACCAAGTTGTCCGAGAGCCATTCAAACACCTCCACGCCCTTTTCCCTTCTTCTCTCCCTTTCCTCATCCCGGGTCTCAGATCCCGAGCCCAGAGCCCGCTGGAGCAGGATCCTGCCCACGGCACGACGACGCTGCCGGTCCCGAAGAGCTGCTGAGCACCGTCCCGGCTCACACAACGCAGCACCGCAGATGCTGAGGCATTTGTGCATTTTGGGGGCGCAGGCCACACCGTTTTGACTAATTCAGGCTGGATCGGCAGAACAGTGAGCATCTCAGTAAGATTTGGGTGTCTCAATCCGGCTCCTTTAAGAATGCTCTTATTAAAAACAAAACAAAACAAACAAACAAAACACAAAACTACTTCCCGAGATTACCTTTTAAGTAAAAATCCTGGTTTTATTTTTCCTGAATGCATTAAAAAAAATGTATAAGAGTTTTTATGACTCTCTTGGTTTTTATAAGAGCCCTTCAGAAAGGAAAAAACTACTGACTATCCAGAAAAATAAAAATTTTATACAAAAAACAGCTGTCAAAAGCATTGACTAGTTAAAAAAACTTGCTAATTTCTTTAAATCACGGTAAGCTTAGATTTTGGGTGAAACCACAGCGGGTACATAACTTTAATGCAAAAATGTAGTTCTCTTGATGTCTTTAAAACAATCCAATAAAGGAGACAGAAGAAGAAAGAAAATTCCATTTAAAGTGATGGAGCACGTTTCTGAACAGCTACAAATTAATATAAAAACAATATTTAAAGATGGAATTTGAAGAAAAAAGAGCTGACGGAGGACACGCGTATGACTATCTGTGTGCAGCACACCAGAGCATCACGGGTGAAAACAAAATAAGATGTTTGCTTCTGAGCCGTTTGCTTCCAACTTTTCGGAAGGCTGGAAGGGGGAAGATCATTTTGCACCGTTTTGTGTGTAAAGGCACCTCCAAATGCTTAATTATAAAGCTTAATCCTGAGCAAAAAAACTCACAGAAGATGCAGTTAAGCTTTGCCCTGGTTCCAGCTTGGATTGACAGAACAAAACAAACCCTGGCCAGAGGGAAGAAACCTCACCAGTGTTAACACAGAGTGAAACTCCAGCACTGCAAGCAGCTTCTCCGTTGCCTTGTGTTTTACCCCTTTTTTTTCAGGTTTTCCTTGTTTGTGTTTCTAAAAGGTGCCAGGAGGGCAGAAGAGAACTGAAACACAGCCTACCTTTCCACAGGGCTCTCCCAGGCGTTGCCCCAGCCAAATTAAGATTTTTAGCCTCTGAACAGTTCATGCAAACCTACCCCACTCTTTCAAGCACCCCTACAGTTTCAAACAGTGGAAGAACACTGGGGAAGGACAAAGATCCACAGGGATCCGTGTGCCGCAGGCAGTGGGCACCTCTGCCCACCGGGGTCAGGCTGCCCGTGCTCCGGGCCGGCCCCAGCCTGGCTCAGCCGTGAGGATGAGCTCCACGAATGCTTGTCCAGGACCCACTCCCCTCCCACCGGAGCTGCATTTAAGCTGGGACAACACACACGCGATGCTCTCATCTGCAGACAAAACACCTTCTTGGCTTTCACACCTTAGGAAGCTTTACAACTCAGTTAAAGGCAACATCTTGGATTGTTTTTATACTGTTTAAGTCTCCATTTTTATAGGCTCACAGCATAGACGGTATCACAGCTCAAAATCTGTCGTGTCACGCATATGGAAGGCTTGTCAGAATAGGTACACCGCTTCATCGCCCGCCCGTCCACACAAAACAAACACCATCCAGTTTGCTTCGTGCTGGGAGGGAAGAGGGGAAACTCTTCAGAAACGCGTTTCAACGGTCGCCAATATTCAGCCGTGTGAGAATTCAGCCACAGAGCTGGTAACTCGCCTTTCACTGACCTGTATTTGCCAACTTGCAACAAAAAAATTGTTTTCCTCATTTTAATTTAATTTAATTGAGAAGCAGGTGCCTGCTGCCATCCCACAGGGCACATTTATATACTCATGCTGACGTTACAGAGGTTCCCTACCATTACTGCTGCACGAGCCAAATCCAGCAGGGCTGGAGCTGGGCAGGGCTCGCCAGCCATGCAGGGGAAGCCATCACCTCACCCCAGCCTCTGCGGCGGAGCAAAAAACCCGTGCAGCCTCATGTCCTGCTGAAGGACCCAAAGCTGAGCACCTGGGTCCCAACCCCACCAGAAGGACGGACGGACGGACAGCCGGCTCCTTGCGCTGGAGGATGGGTGGCAGCTCCCAGGGGCAGAGGCTTCCCCAGGGTAATCCACGCTGCTACGGCTGCCCGGAGCAGAGCTGTGCTGCAGGGCGGTGGCCGCGGGCTGCTGGCATTCGGTTCAGCTGCAGTAATGGCTTTTCTTCATGACCGGTCCCCTTGCAGGAATAATTCAAAGCATTAGCCGATCATACATGATTTGCATATTTCCAGTGTACAGAATTGAGACCACAATGGCCGAAGTAAAACCTCACTGGGGATGACACCCAGTTCATACCAAGAAAAGCAAAACAGGGCAGGGAGGAGCAGGGTGAGAAAGGACCAGAAATGGAAAGCTGGAGCGGCTCAGTTACCTGGGAGATACACCCCTCTCCAGGCAATACAATCTAGTATTTTCTCAGGCTAATACGATGTCAAATCCCAAGACCACGTGAAGGTTGCTCAGTTAAAGGGTCTGCTTCCAGAGATCAAGAGATCTCAGCGTCTACTGAACTTGGCATGAGCCATATTCACATGCACAGCTCATTGATAAAAATAATGCCCGGCTCCTTCATCTGTGGGTCCGGACGCACGGCGGGACCGGGGAGGATGGCATCATTAGCTCCGTGTCACAAAGTGCAAAGCTAAGATAGCGAGCTAACATGACTTGTCCAAAATTCATCCTTGCAGAGACAAGGAGAGACAACCCAACAGGCCAGAGCTCTTTTTCACCGTTTTATGCTCCAGGCTACACCCCTCGATGCCCAGAACAAGGCACAGTTCACTAAATGGACACACTGCCCGGAGCTCAGACCATTTCGTAGCCAATTTTTAATAGATTTAAAACCGGCTGAAGTCAAAGCAAGTATTTCCCTGAAACCACATAACTGCATGCTTTTTTTTTTTTTTTGGTCTTTTTCTTTTTTAAAAGTATTAAAGTCAAGAATATTCATCATCAGTCTGTCCAGCCCTTGGGAGGGTGGATAGGTGTTCAGCACCAAAGGTATAATCAAGCGCTACTAAGAAGAGCAGTAATGGGATTATCTGTCAACACAAACAAAAGGATAAATACAAGCAAAACCATCAGTCCCTGAAACCTAATTCTCATGTATTTAATCTGAGACTATGGCAGGAAGATTAAAGAACCTGAAGATCAAATAAAAAGTTATTGATTGTAAAATTCTTGCTTTAAACAAAAGTATTTGTTTATGGTTTAAGCTAAGCGTATGAAGTGTACGGCAGAAGCTAAGTTAACCGCAGATGCCAAAGAAACTGCACTGTCCCCACCGAGCAGTCGACCACAGGGGTACAAGTCCTGTTTGCCCTCGCCCTCTTCCAGAGGGAAACTTCTCTCCCTTCGCCACATTCGAGCAGCAGGAAAAAAACCCCAACCCACCACTAAATCACAACGTAGCTCAAGCCAAACGCAATTGCATTCAAATCCCCCTTTCATTTTGCCAGCTTTACTTGTGTGAACAAGGCCGAAGCTGAAACACTCTACTTTAGAGCCTCAGGAGCGGGAAGGCAGCACAGCCCTGAAACTGCAATCTGCAACAACCTCTGCTGCATTAGAGGAGTGCTAAAGCAGAGAGCGACTGATCCTTGAACTGTCTCTGCTGCCTGACACTCTCCTGAAGTCTGCATTTTCAAGCGCAGCATCACTCGTCTTTGCGTCTTAAACGTGGTAACCGCTGGACGTGGTGTTTGGCAGAAAAAGCACCCCTGGGCGTTTGCACGTGCTGGCAGGTGAGCGGAGACAGGCGCACACGCATGCACGGGCATGCACGGGCACCGCCCTCGCAGGCAGCAGTGGAGCAGAGAGAGGGAAGGCAGGCATGTTTTTATTCCTCCCACTCTTTCACAGCAAACCTTGCCAGCTGCCCTCTTACCTTTCATATGTTCAGCACAGCTGCCAAGGCTCAATCCAGATGAAAGGTTTGAAGCATGACACAGAAGCATCTACCCCGCTTCCCTTTCAGTCTAATTACCGGATTCACCTGAGCGCACGTAGGAGGGAAGAGAGGGGGCCTGGGAGCGTGAAGAGGCTATGGCAGCTCCCAGTTAATTTGATGGGACCCAACTTCTGATCCAATCCAACCCCAGCATTCGGGGACCAGCAGAGCTATTTTCACGGCTGCTGAGCCCACCTACCCACATGACGGATCCCGAGAGCTCGCAGCGCCGTGCTCATTTCTTAGGGCCGGCGCCCTCATATGCGGCGATCAATGAAGAGATCCTCACTTACTCAGCGGGATGGGATCAGCCTCGTTGCACAAAAAAGCTCAGTGATGCCTACAAAACCAGCAGTGGAGCCGCCGGGAAGGCTGCCTCGGATGGGGATGCCTGCCCCTGTCTCATATAAACAGGAGACTTATCTCCCTACGCTGCTCTGCCCCAGAGTAGGGCACCCCAACGCTACCTCCCCGTGCCAGGATCCCGGATCCCCCACATCTTTTCAGGAAACTGTTCCCTCTCCTCTTTTCACACAAATCCCTGAAGTCCACTGCAACCTCTCCTTGCGTGACACATGCAGCTACAAGCTCCCAAAGAAGAGTATATAACAGACCAGAAGACTCCATATGCATTTTTCATCCTCTTACGCAACTGTGCCCCTCCGCACATGACTGAGGAGATTTGCTGCAAACAGTTCAGCTATCCACCTAATGCGTACTTAATGGAAGTGTTTTCAGAAAAACACTACAAGAATTTTCAAATAGAAACAATTAGCATTCACAGTAATTTGCATCTACTTTTCCCCATTTCTAAAGCAGCATGCTCTGCTTTAATATTAACCCCTGCTTGTTCATCAAAGCCCAGTGCAGGGGAGTTAGCCACACAACTCCCATTAGAGACCACAGGAGCAATTCAATTCAACGGTGAAAAGATTATATGGCGATGCTTGAAACTTGGGGGGACTACCTTTTGTTTTTAAGCATCCTGCGCGTCAGCAAAATGAGCGGCTTCCATCACGCCGCAGCTACCTTCACCAGCACTCTTTTATTTCCTAATCCGTTCTCCTATGCAAACCTCGGCAAGGGCCTAGCGATGGGATTTACAAGCGCAGTATTGACCAAATCGCTCCCCCCATCACCTAAGGTGCCCTGAACGCGTGATGGGCTGAGGCCAGAGCAGCCAAGCTCCTCTGGAGGCTGGAAGGAGCCCGGTCCCTGCGGTGGGGAGAGGGGGATGGAAAGGTTTCATTAGCCTGAAATTTTGATCCAGGCTCATTTTGAAAGCCAGCTATCTCATGAACAGTTACATCTCGGAAATCACGGTAAACACCTTTACGCTGGGAAGCCTGGGTTTTCCAAAACATGAAACAGCACGTCCTACCTTCCAGATTTTGCAAAATAACAGAACGCAAATATCTCGCTTGCTGTGTGGATTGTATCTCTGAAGACGCATCGTGCCTTGTACTCGCAAGGTACTTTGTGGCCCAAGTGGGTCGGCCCCTGGGGTCGGCCCCATTTCTTATGCCTACATCATGTAGAAGAAGGTGAGCGGATGGGGACGAGAGTAAGCACAGAGTAATTCCCGCGAAACAAGACTGTGTTTGCAAAGGTGCCCAAGAGAGTTACGGCTCAATCAACACGAGATGAGCACACTCTATGAGGCAAAGAAGAAAGGGAGCAGCTTCTTATTAAAACACAGCATCATTTTTGCTGTCTAGCACAGAGCTCCACAAGATAGCGGGTTTTCTTCCCCCTCCTTTTCTACAACCCTGAAGAATTCCACGAAAAAAACCTCCAAGTTTAAAGACTCCACATCTGACGGCATCTAAGCAGAGACCACTTGTGCAATGCAGTGCTGTCCCCTGTGTACACGCACTGCTATTCAGTCTTTAAGAGATCACATACTTCTTTTCCTGCAGGACCCTCGCCTCCTTCAGCTCGCTGGTTTGATGGGAAGCAGCAAGCGATGCAAAACAAACGGGGAAAAGTCTTGTCAATCTCTGCCTGATTCGGTTCCAAGTTCTGTCGGCAGCGTCGGCAGGGCAGATTTGGATTTATACTCGTGTTACTGAAATACCTGAGTTTTGTAAACAAGATGGCTGGCATGCAGTGAGTAGACAGAAATACGAGGAGGATCTGGATCGTTCAGACTGGATTATTTACGATGAGCTCAGTGGCTAGGTATAAACACCTAACCATTTACTGAATGCTACCCAAACAGAAGGGACACACATCATCAACAAAATACCTGGTTGTTTAAACCATTACAATATAAACTGTACAACTGAAGGATTGCTGAGAGATTCTCTCTGCAAAACATATTATTTTAATGTAGGTGTTGAAGGGCTTTTTGGGTAAGAAGGCTTTTGTTCGTTTTTTGAGGCTAAAGAAGTCCAGATAGCATTATATTATTAAATTACTGAAACGTGCCTGGCATCAGTAAGACGCGTAACAGACTGAACAACAGAGGTCCCGTGTCAGCATCTCCTGAAGGAGGTAAATGCAACAGGTCCGAGCCAGTGATAAATGAATTCCAGTGCAAGGGCTGCCGACAGCATGCAGAAAGACCCCCCCTTGCCTTCTGCTCCCCAAGATCATTTCAAAGCCTGCAGGCAAGTAGTAACTCCAGCAAACTCAGATGTTGCAACTGTGCAAAAGGGAAAGGACATATATTTTATCATCATCCAAGCAGCTAAACACAGGGACTTCCTAACATATCCACATACCCGCTCCTGCTGCAGAGGAGCCTGCGGAGCACGAGCGCTTCTTGTATATTTTGACTTGACTGTTTCCTCCACACAAAAGTAACTACAATTATAGATAAACTTCAGGAAGAGGTAAAACTAAATATCACACCTGGCTTTGCAAACACCTTCCTTTGCCTACTGCTTGGTATAAGTTGTATCCTGTACAGTTACTACAACACCAGGAAGATAAGGGTGCTAACTGTTTCTATTTTCCACGGACACAAAGCTCAGAATAAAGTTACCCTCCAAAAGCCGTACCACGCTCTCCTTTTTTTCCTGTGAGCTCAATTAAAGATCTGCTCAACCTGCCTACATACAAAATTCAGTAGCCTGTAGGACTCTGAAATGCGTTATAACCTGGTATGGAAAAACCACTGGATCATTAATACTCTACTTCAATGTAAATGTTTAAAAACTATGCAAGAATTGAAAATTAGATCCGCCTCCGCCAGTTTGGTTGGTAGGCTGTACAAAGCTGCACGTTAAAATGCTTCAGACCGCCACCGGCAACGGCAGCCCGCGCGGCACGGTGCCACCTCGCCAACAGCGTCGGGGCGGCTGATGCACCGGCAATGAAATAGCAGAAAGCCGCTGCTGGACCCAGAAGCCTGCCAGGCCCAGGGCGGGCTCCCGAAGGAAGGAGGGGAAGGATTTTTGTAGGAACAGAAAATTATTCATTTCCACAAAAGCTTCCTTTGGAAACTAGCTTCCACTCTTTAAATTCAGCTGCTTAGACTTGCTTTTTTTCCTGCCTGGTGCAAGGCTGATGGCACCTCTCACACTAAGAGCTGACACATTCTCAACTGCAGAAAACACAAAGGAAGCAGAGATCTCGTCCATCGCCTGGAATAAAACACAAGTCATCCTGAGCTTGCTTCCTTAGACTCCGGCTCACTGCAGCATGAAAGCCCATGCTTAAAGTGCTTGCTAAATAAATCACAAAATACATACATCCAGAATGATTTTCCTGACTCCAAAGTTTTGGGAACAGGAAGATCCCATGCAGCTAAAGCACTCTCCGAACCATTTTTCAAATAACAATTTATCCTCATGATATTCCTTTACCTTATGCCTGAATTATTTACCTCTTTTTTGCAGATGAGAAGCTATAAGGAAAGGTTAAGGACTATTTTTCTGGGAACCCAGTCACCTGCAGCAAGGTGTTCAGACTGTTCAAGCACCTCCAAGGGGGGGGGGGGGGGCAGAGAGAAAAAAAAGGAAAAAAAGAACAGAATCTGAACTGGATTAAATTGCAGGAGTTCCTATTACACATACCTGTGCAAGTGCCTGAAGACCAAACAGTAACAAGACCCCACCGTGCAAAGTTATATGCAAGAAGCAGTTTGCAGCCCTTGTCAAAATAACTTGGAGTCTAAACAGACATTAGGAGAGAAAAAGGGGTTTAGCAAACCAAAACAGCACGTCCAGTGTGCTGGCCAGAAACAGCTATCGATGAACGTGATTCTACTGATGGGCATAGCTGGGGAGGTAAAGGCTCAGGAAAGAAAAATGAAGAAAATGAGGTACAAGGCAGAGGAAAAGCAGAAAAGATCTGGAGTGAAGAGGAGAAGAGCAAGGGGGATGGCCGGTGATCCCAGTTTCTGCCTCCCCACCACCACTCCCAGAACAAAGCAACACCCACTTTTTGCCTGCATCCCAGAACATCCCCTCTTTTCCGTCTAAATCCACGTGGACCGTGAATTCCCAGAGCACCCAGAGTGCCCTCGGTACTTCACTGACGGTTGAGACGAGGACGCTGTCAGAGCCCGCACGTCCGTGGCTCGCGGTCTCCCGTTTGGGAAGCTGTCCGCCCCCGGAGCAACAGTCTTCCACGGATCCGTGGGCTGGATGCTTGTGATGGATTAACTGTGTAAACGATGAATTCAAAACTAATTTCCTTCTTCCTCTCTTTCTACAATAGGTCTCAGCAAGGTAACTGCAGGCCTAAGAATATTTGGGCTTTATTGGGGACGTCCCTATTTACTTTTGGAGGCGGGGAGGAAGGTGGGTTTACCCTCCGGCCTCGGCCTTGTTTTTAAGAGCCAAGGCAGCTAATATCTGTGCTAATTTGGTAAGGACTGATTGAAAGGAAGCAACAGTGCATTTTTTAAAGGTCAAAGCCTGTGCAATCATACATTTTGCATGGGTGAAAGTCACTTCTGTGACAGAGCGAACAAAAGAGTGACGAGAAGGTAGAACAGCAGTGGTGAAATTTCGGTATCCCAGGTAAAAAGGAAAATTGCTACTCTCTGATTTGCATCTTTTTGGGAAGGTGGTGTCAAAAGCCACTTTTATATTTTCACAGGTTAATACCTAATTTTCTTTTTTAATACACTTTGTTTAGAAAAATCTCCTGAAAGCATATTGTAGATGTCAAATATTGTACCAGCAACAATGGAAAATAAAGGCTTAGGCAAAAATATATACTGAAAACATCACCTTTTTCGATTGGTTGAAGTCATTTACTCTAGTTACACTGTCACGCTGAGAAAATGATCTTTTGTCTATAACTGCTACATAGCTATTAAGCATTTTACCATATAAGTATGATATTTTTCTTCTTTAGTGTGTAGCTCTGCTTAGGCAGAAATAAGGTGTGGGGGAAAAAAAAAATAAAATCAGCATTTAAGCTTGGATAGGAAGTCAAAAAAACAAACACACAGCCAACAGTGAGACAGTGTTTACACTAGAGAGAGAGAGAATTAAAAAAGCATTTCAGCAGGAGCACAAATGGCTGCCCCATTACAAAATCAAGGATAATGCCCCATCTATATCTTAGTTATCTTTAGTAACGCGCCTCGGGTCACTCACTAAAGGAAAAGTAAGCCCGAAGCAAGAATTTGCCCCAGCAATCCCATACCTGGGGATGCTGATGAAGTAACAGGTATCAAAGCACGGATTTCTTAATTTTGCAAATTGCCCTTCTCAAGCAGAACAACTCTGTGCTTGTTTTTTCTTTAAAAAATAGTTAAAAAAACCTTGAAGAATCTGAACAGAAAGAAAGTGGACACCCACAGCCATGCTCAGCAGCCAGAGCAGGGGAGGGAGAAGGGAAGGGAGGAGGAGCACGAGAGACATCCTTCCCTTTACTATTCCAAGGTGTAAAGACTTCTCCATCATGACAGATTTTTTTAAGAAGCTATCACACATTCATAACACTAATTGATTTTCATAGAGAAGAGAGCAGATGAGGTCTCTTTGGGAACTGCCTGCTACATTTCTGCTTGAAAGGAGATCACTGCTGGTGTGCCTCAGCTCCTTCATAAAAAATTTAATTAACAATATCTCCAAGAACGAACCCACAGTTAGGTCTCCAGCTACCATGTGACTACCAGCGCTCTGATGCACCATGGCAAATTAAGCCGAAGCAAACGATACCTGTCACACGTCGAGCGGCCGGCACGTTATCGTCTGGGCAGGTTCTCGGGGAGGAGCAGGGATGCGATGGGAAGCAGGAGAGCACACAGAGGGACCGCGAGATGCCTGCATCCAGCCTGGCAGTGACAACTTGTTTTCCTAGCTGCCACTTTTGATGGCTACACATTTCTATCCGTGATCCGGTGGTGATGCCAAAAAGGAAAATGCTTAACAAACCACGATTCCAGCTGACGATCTTCACAAAACCACATTTCAGGAAGGGCAGAAACCGCGCACGTTAGCCCTTTGCTCTCGGCTACAGAGGGACGACCGTGTAAACGGAGACTCGCGTGTCCCGCGGGAAAGGCACTGCACCGTCATCCCCGAAAGGCGCCAGGAATAGAAAGCCACCATGTGCCGGTCTGGAAGTCCCATCTGGCACAGCAATGGAGGAGAGGAGACAAGACTGGATTTCTCTTCCCTTCATCACCACTGCCACCCTCGCTGCCTTACCCCGTAGGAGCTCTCATCCTTGGAGGATTTGTTCTTTCGGCAAACTGAAAGCAGGGGGGAAGAGATCTGAAAATAGCAAGAGGTCCGACGCTATAAACAGATAACCAAAATCACTTCTTGTTTCTGCATATGGACTCTGGGCTCGCAGGCAGCGCAAGGAAGCACACGTTTTAAAATTTTCCCAACTGCACAGTAATTAGCGCTGATGTACAAGACAACGGGCAGCGGATACTGACCGTGCTGTATTTTTAGCCCCTATTTTGTTATCCTTTAAAAACTTTTACCATTGCAGACGCGATACCAATACGCTTGATTTATTATCTATAATGTCAAAACTGAAAAGGTTAATCACCATTATTAGTCAGTGAAAATGAGGCAAGATTATCACTTGAATGTCGAAGCTGACACTGGGAGCAGCCTAAGGGAGGAAGGGCGGGCACGCTCGGGCACCGTCGGCATTCGACCTGCCCGAACCTCTGATCCTCCAGCCGCAGCCTGCAGCGCAACCACCGGCCGCAGGAAGGTTGGAGAGTGCAAAGTGCCTCCACCAAACGAAGATTGTACCACAACCACAAAACAGGCTTTTAAAAAGTACCACTTCATGCAGCCTCAGAAGTATTAGCAAGGTGCTCTGGAGTTATTTGTTACAGCAATTTTTAGACATTTAGTTAGCTTTAGTTTCGCACACCTGATGAAATTCAGTCGGCGATGCTGTGCCAAGGGCCACAAACCTGGCAGAGGAAGGTCTGCCAAGGGGAGGGTTTTGGAAGCGGAGTTACCCGAGGATGGCAGAGCAGACGCCCCATCCACAACCTGCCACACCTGGGTGAGCTGCCCGAGCGCCGTCCCGCCCGCGCATCGCCCCGTCCGCCGCCGCAGCGCTTCCCGGAGCGACGCTCTTCAGCCTCAGTACCGAACGGAGCCGTAACAACCGCTTTGATTCACCTCAGAAGGAACTGCGTTTCAGTCTCGGGTAAATTTATCCTTAAGAATGAGCTGCAGACTCCAGCGATGCTAAAGCTCTTTTGAAAGGAAGGCCGGGGGAGGGAAAAGAACATTACAAATATACTATCTACCTAGCTCATCTCCACGACAGTTGGCAGCATTATCTTTTTCTTCAGTAGTTCAAAAAAAACCAACCACCAAGCCACCACCACTAATGGGATGCAAGGAGAACTATTTTTATATATGTTGCGTTAACATAAACACCGCGGCTTTATTCAAAAAGCTCTGTCAAACCAGCAATCTGGAAAAGAAGAGCTCTGGAGCACCCTGCCGCGCTACTGCCTGTTCTGTAACCACCAGAAAGGGGGCAAAAATCACCATTGGCAAAGGCCAACACCATCCCGTTTCCAGTGAAAAGGACCGGACCTATGCGTACCAGCAGTATGTTTAGCTTGATGCACCTGCCACAGGTTTAGATGTGAAAAATCCCACAGGTTCCAACAGTTCTGGAATATGAAAATATTACCTTGGAATAACAAACAGTAAAACACATTTGCAGAAATAAACAAAGCTGAGACAAGATGACGAGAAGTTATCGAATATTCGAAAATTAGACCAAAACGTTTTTGGCAGGAAGGTCAAAAAATAAAATTAAACCATAGTATTTAATTGCTGTGATAGATGTACCCTCCACAAGATACTCAACAACATTCATTGCTCTATTTCCCTATGATTACAAACTTGCTTATCCTTGTTTTGGAGGTCTGTTCTAAGCTGAAACACGGCATCGAAAAACCAAAGTCCTGGATCTACTTTGGGATCTTCTTTACACTACTTTCCAAAACAAACAAAAGCGTTAATAACACACAGGTTTCAATGCTTACGTAAAAACAAAAATGAGATTATGCCTTGCAGTTGTTGGTGACTGATCCCCTATGTGTTTGTAGGGTGGGAGACAGTTTAAGAAGTGACTTCAAACAAAAAAACCCCAGTGTTTGTAAACACCGTCTATTGACTATTTTCAAGGTACAGGAACATTTCAAAAAACCTGTTTATTGTGCAGATTATATGCCATTTTACGCTCTTAAGAACAGGCTTTAATTTCACCATTTTCATGTATTCAACACTGTCTTGGTAATTTTTTTTAAACAGATTTGAACTTGAAAAGACCTGTATTTACATTAGGCATTAAAATTTGAGTTCTGCATAACAAGCAACTGTAGCAACTATTTTTCTGTCTTTTTATTTATTAAGTATAGTAGTCCAGTGGTAAGGAAGACATGCAAATATAACACGAAATATTTATGCTCAGTGAAGTATCTCCAAGAATAAAAAGACAGAAATGAAACTTTGTTTTGAAGGTACAGGGAAGGTAAAGGTGAGCGAGTAAAATACTGCTCAAAATCAGACAGGTAGCACTAGCGATGGGGTAAAAAAAAAATCCTCCAATGCATACAGAAAGGTCAGAGACTGGCCTGCACTTAATTCATCATTTGAGAGGCTTGTCATTCAAAATGTGGGCAAAAGCTTAGCAAAGATAAAATAATGTCATTCCAAAAGGTCACACAACCAATAATTAGAGGTGGTATCAAGTATTTTCCCTCTGTCTTGCTCTGGGATTAAAAAAAAAAAAAAACACAACAAAAAAATCCAAACAAAAAACCCAACCACACACACAAAACAAAACGGAAGAAAAACCTGTGACATAAAAAACCAACCACAGCACCGGGTGGGGGGTGAACCATATGTTTTCAGGCAATGCTCCAGGATGGAAATCCAGCGATTAAAGAGTTAAGAGACACTCTAAAAGTATCTCACCCTGATATGCTGAGAATTTGCTGGGATCTCACAGAGAAACGGGTGATTCTTACATACCATATGTTCTGCAAACGCTTGCAACAACACAGAGGGGAGCCGGGGATGGAAATCCACCTTGGCTGCCGAATTTCCCCGCTTTCTCTAAAGCGGCGGAGTCCAACGGACAAAACCGGCGTAAATCCAGCAAACCTCACCCCATCGCAGCAGCCTCGGGGTACCCGCCCCAGCTCTCCCACCAGGAGCGGGGAGGAGAGCTGGGACGGGTGGGGGGGCCACGGGTTCTTCCCCGGGCTTTGCCACCCCAGCAGCCCTCTGCCAGAGCTGCGTCATCCTCGGTGTCACCTCCCCTGGTCTCGGTTTCTCCATCTCACGGTGGGGCAGGGCGATAGAGCTGTGAAAACTTTGAGGAACGACTGGAAACGGGCAGTCACCACACTTCAGTCCACGTGCAAGACTGCCTCGCTCTCGAGGATGCAAGACTGGACCTAAAGATACCACTGGAGGTGTTTTGTTCTGGTTTGTTCCCCTTCCCCACGTGGTACCTAGTATGTTGTAACCAACCCCAGATTAGATGCCAACGACGGCGAGGCAGATGCACTTTTACTATATTCATAAGTCAAGGTAAATCTAGAAATCTCTATTGTTGCAAACCTCCGCTTGCTACAGATACAATGCCCAGCCATCCCTTGGATTTCCTTCGTTAGCTAACCCCAGTGAGCACCTAACTCTGCCCAGGCGTTACTGCGGCATGGAGACGGGACCGAGTCCCCGCACCACCCTCTGGAACAGGGCTGTCACCATGAAGTTACTCATTTTACATCGACAAAGTAAGTTTCTAGGGAGGCGGTACGCTTAACATTACTTCTTGCCCACCGTATTTTTCTGCAAGGGAAAACTCACTATTGCACTAATTTCACTATTGCACTAATAAACGCAGACAAAAATATCCTGGAGCAAAGAAAGAGAACAAAAGCACAAACTAGAAGTAGTAAATAACACATCATAGCATCGCAGTGTACATCTAAGCTATCGTGAAGTTATCTCGTCAAGAATTTCCACATCAAGAAGTCATTATAGGTGAAAAACATATAGAGAATATAATAATTTAATTGTATTGTTTATATGGCATGACAGTATCTGGACAAGATTATATAATAAAAGGCCAATCACCTTTTTCAATCTATTACAATTTACAGAACTTAGAAGTTAATTTACATACCTTGTCTGTCCCACTTTCCCCCCTAAGAATTTACAAACAATACTTTTTTCCAATATGAAACCTTTGTTCTCTACTGCAGCTATGTGAAAAATCTATAGAAAATAGGAAAAACTCTTTGAATGTGCTTGTACCGATATCTTCACAAAAGTAGCCTGGAAAAATACAGGAACTCTGATGATCTTTTCTCAGTATCGCTTATTTTAAATGCTACTCGCAACACCGAGAGGTAAAAAAGCGTTCTTACAAGCAACAAATTTTGAAGGTGATGACATCCCTTCGCAAACAGTAGCTGCTGCCAACAATTAGCCACACATTTTTTTTCTTCCTCTTTACCATACCTACATTTTTAAGGAACACTCCTTTTAATTAGAGCGAGAACACGTGAAATGGGAGGCCACAGGACTGCATCCAAAAAGCCACACGCACAGTAGATAAATGGTGCATTTTTGCTGATCAGAAAGCCGATTCTTTCATTGTCCAAAAAAACACCAACCAAACCAAAAAAACAAAAGCACCACCTATCCCACCCAAAACCGACCAAAATAAAAAAACCAAACCCAAATCCTTCTCCCAGTTCTCCAACATTCAGAAAGTAATGGGGAGAGGGAAGGGAAAGGAGGACAGGAACATCATGAACTCCAGCTCCAAACTCAACCTCTACCTGTTCTTCTCAGCCCGAGTAACCCATGCTGAAATCAGGAGCTGAGAATTAATTACCAGCATTTAAAATATTTTTTGATAGCTTCACACACAAAAATTCTGTAATGCTTTTCTCGCAGAGGTATACAGGAATATCGGAAATGTGAAAGCAAACATCCACTCGAATGTCAAAACGTTCATTCCAGGGTGCTCAAAGTGCTTTCATGCTAAATTATCACATACAAATATAGGCAATATGACATTTTTTGAGGTGAAAGAGCTGGGGTGGGGGGGTTGGAAGAGGTTGGGTACTTACAATTGGGCTTTTCTTCCCAAATTTGATGCGTTCGATTTTGAGAGTTAACATATCCTCTGAGATGAGTCTCTAAAGCTAACGTCTCAATATGCTGCATATTCAGTACAAAATTAATTAAGAGATTACACGTTGAAGGTCATATAAATATCTACAAGGACTGGAAACAATTTTATAGTGGGAAAAAAAAAGCTTAAACCTAAAAGAAAATAAAATGTACCACTGGAATACTGCTGCTGAAGAGTGAACCGATGCCCTACAAGCGCTACCTTAATTTTAGATACCACGCTCTGCCAAATACCCACCGCAGCCTAAACATCATCACCCCCAGCTGCAAATCAACGTGACAAAAGGGTTCCTTCGAACGATTACCTATGAGCCACTCGCGCGTGCTCATGCACACGGCAACGTGAAGCGCAAAACACGGAAAGTTGGGAAGTTAGAGCGTTCCCGAGCAAAGCAGCTGGTTTGGGCTCACGTTGGGGAGATTGCCCTCGGAGAGGAAGGAGGGCAGCCTGAGAACGTCCCCCCCACGCCGAACCGCAGTCCGGAGCGGCTGCAGCATTTCAGGGAGACAAAGATAGTGGACGCTAAATGCCAGAATGCAGAACGTAACGGAGAGATAATACATGCACACAGCATGCACTCCACACTCGAACTGTTTATCAGATTGTAACAGCACTGCGGCATCCAGGAGCGTGGATGTGCTGTTTTGTTCACATTTTAATGTGCCATCTTGCAGTAGATGCTTGCACAGCAGAGTAAATACAATCTCTATATATACCCTGCGTGGGCGTCAGGGGTTATTTCTGACTGTCTTCATTACACTTCATTGCCAATTTAAATGTAAAAAAATAAAACCCTCAACAATTCTCAAAGTGATTTCAGTCTGATTTTTATAATTATTTCCAGAACCTTTTCATTATGCAATTTCAAATACTTATTGAAAGCTCTCTCTCCCTTACAAAGTTATCCTTGATGCAAGTCAAGCAAACCAGACAAGCTAAACCTTCTCCCTCTTCCTTCTTTATTAATAAACACAGACATGAATAACATTCACAACATTTAGCCCTGAGAACAGTTTAATAATAATGCTGCATCTTGCTTTATAGGGAGGGAGCTAAAAAAGAAACTCAAAGCCTAATAGGTACAAATATTGTGCTTTGACCGCAATAAATAAATAGTGCTGAACTGTAGAAATGTAACTGATAGCAGCAATCTGAAAGATGTGGGTTCTGGTAACCCTCAAGCTAAAGCCGATTAGGTTTTGTTACATAGGTCCTTTGTGTATTTTCGTGCTGCTGTACCAGTTAAATTGACCTCTACAGGCATGTGTGTTGCTTTTATCGTTTAATGGCTTCACATTTTAAACCTAACTTAGGCTAGCAAAAACAAATAAATAAAAAATTCCCCCTCCAACCTGGCACATGTGTTAAACCCACCTGTGAAAGGGAGATCTCCGCACGTGAACGCCACGCACTAAAACCCAAGGACAGCCAAGCCATCAGCATGATGGCCGGAGGACGCGCGAGCTGTCAGGAGGGATGCTGGGGCTCAGAAACGGAATTCGAGTTCGGGCAGGAACGCCGGGCCCCGGCCAGCGGAGCTGCCCCGCCGAACCGCGCTGGATAAGCCAGGCGAGGGCTCTCCGCCTTCCCCACCCTGCAGCCGTCAATAACAAACGCTTCTGGGGGGACACAGGACTTGCAAAACACAACGACGACGCCACACAAAGCTCAACACAAGGAAAAATTTCTTCCCAGCCTTTCCTTATTTTTGACAATTGCCTGCCTGTAATCAGCTCTACTACAAATAAAACCCAGCAACTATAAATGAAGTGCTTCGTAAATCCAGCCACTTCATTTTGAGTCACCCATTCCAACACAGCGACTGAGCCCAGGGTTGGTCCGTATCGCCTCTCTGCAGTGATACTGCAACCAGCCGGCCCACTCTTTTGCCCTGTGGGATGAGTTTTGGGGGGGAAAAAAAAAAAAAAAAAAAAAAAAAAAGCAGAGACCCGAGCAGTTTATTTATGACAGGTCTTTTGCATTCGAGGATGCGAAGGAGTCCAACCAGCATGTCCTCGCAAAACAAGCCCCCTCGGCTGGAGCAGGGTTCGGCTGCCACCAAAGGCAGGCTCAAAAAAAGGAGGAGACGGATGGGAAAACTCGGTTTGCAATTTTCTTATGTTGAAACACCTTTACTTGCCCACTTAGAACAGCCTGACCTTAGGGAAACATCACTGAGTAGCCAAAGGGAAGTTTTAGCCAAGTTCTAAATATGTATATTTTTCTGGAGCTTTGAGGAAGCGGAATTAGTCAATTTGGCTACAGGCCATAAAACAGAATTACTTATGTGAAATATGTTTAAATATGTAACTACAATTGCTAACAGGAGTGCCCAGCCCCATAAATACGCAGCGATTCGACGGGCTAGCAGCTCGGGCACAGGCAAAACACCGGAGGCGATTCCCAAAGGAATAACCACCTCTTCAGGAAGAGAATTCAGAAATTAAAATCTCATTAACAGGTATACAACGCTGAAATGCAGTCGGGCACCGATAAGGGAGGAGGGCAAAATGGTGCATTTTTAGAACATGTGGCACATCAAAAAAAGATAGTTCAGGTACTGGAAAAGAAAAGCAGGAGGAATCTGTTCATCGAGTAACAGCCCGTCTCCTGACTTCAGGAGATTCAAGGGTCAGTGGAAAATGAACTTCCAGCGAAGACACGAGAAAGCCGCTAGCCGAAACCACCAGAAAACTTCCCAGATATCGTTGAGCAGTAACAAACCTTCAAGATACTAAAATAAAAGAATGGTGTATTAAGCGATGTGGTAAATGCAATTTGTCATTTAGCACTGTGAATCTATGGATTTTAATGACAGGGTCTCATTTACATTTAACAATCAGTGTACTAGAACATTTCTTGGAAACTGGGGATATTTTCTTGTCTCAGTAGAAATATATAGAAATTTCTTCTTGATTAACAACGGAGTAAAGGAGTTCTGCCCTGAAATCTCAGTCCCTCGGTTTCTCTCTAGAGCTGGATGAACATCTACATACCGAACTGCAATCCTGACAAGACAGCTCTCCAAAATTCAGCTGTTTGTAATAATTATGTATTTAACAATTCTTCCACAAGGATAACGTTATAAAGCACCTTACATTTTATTGTTCATTTATACCACACATCTGCTTTAAAAAACAATAGCAGCATATCTTGTTCTTAATGATACATTTTGGATGTGACTTTCAAAAGCACTTACAGCAACTTAGGAGCATAAATCCAATGGGATTTGTGCCCTTCATGCCTGTAGCCATTACTGAAAATCTCATTCTTTTCCAGAGCTTTGGAGTTATTCCAGAGGTCGTACATGTAGAAAGAAATGGCAAGTGTCACAAGGTATTTTATATTTTACAGAAATGCTATGCAGCTTTAGGACAGACATCAAGAATACTGAATACATGTATTTAAAACCATAATGGGGAGTTTAGGAAGAAGGGAAAGGCTCGAGTCAAATTTAGCCAGTGAATTTGGGGATACGGTCGATCTCTGTTGCATCCAAGCTGGCAAAAGTGGGATTCTCATCCTTTTTCATTCCACTAGCTCATGGGGCGAGCTGCAATGTAACTATGCATTTCCCAAAAATACCACCACCAGTGGCACTGACCACTACGTACCAGAAACGTCTTTTCCCACTTCGACAAGAATAATCAAAACTTTAGGCCTTAGTTACAGGCTAACAGTTTAACTAGGCCGTTTGAAATGCGTATTTTTTAGCAAGTCCTAATGAGCTCTCATCAAGTAGAAGAAACCTAGCCTTGATTAACGACCACCTCATTTACCCTGAGACACTCCTGCAATCCTTGGCTCAAGCACCAGCCGAGGCTCCTTGGTGCCTTCCGTGGACACGCTGGTGTACGGCAGGGTGGCCACGTCACCTGCTCCCACTGAGCGCCATCGCAGATGGGAGAGCTACAAAGCTGCCAGGAGCCCCCGGAGAACATCAGTTGCACTGATCAGCGGAGCTCAGAAGTTGGCATGCAACTGCAGAAAATTTCAAGGAAGTTGCAAGTGTACGTGCAATTTTAAATGGACCAGACAAACCAGTTTGCAGTGGCTGTTGTAGCCACCACTGCTTCAGGTTCTCCCAGATCATGGAAAGTACACTAAACAAAACCACTTTGACACTAACTCATGGATGAACATCCACCAGGTCCTATTCCAAGGAAGACGTTAATCTCTGAGCAGCTGTATAGGGAACCTGGTTGAACGGCATGATTCGATATGAGCACACGAGCTTTTTTTGCTAGATTAACTAACCTCCGCAGCCTGACTCTCATCACCCTCGCTGACATCCTTGGGAGCTGAGCGCCTACAGCACCTTTACACAACTGGGCCATGAACTTCCCTCTCTCAGTTTTACCTTCTGTGAAAAAAGGATTAAAAGATTCGTCAAAGAACATCACTAGCACATAACGGGGCCACAGCCATTGCTTCTGCAGAGAAACTGGCTAACGTTGACGGGTACCACGAGCACTTAGCACTTGTACACAATTACACAGACATCTGATATTGCTGTGTTAAATTTCTACATACTGCAAAAAGAATTTCTGTGAAGCAAAGTGCACGGGAGTTTGTTCATAACAGACTTGGAAGTTGTATTGTTATTTTGTCATTAACTGAGAAGTAAGAGTAAACTAGAAACTTCCCAGAGCACACAAAGAAAAACTTATGTTCCAAACATCTGCTTATAAATTGCTTACGATCAAGCTTTTTACAAAGCCTTATCTTTTTATTCCCTCCTCCCCCCCTTCCGTACCATCACTTTTGGCTTGCTAATTTAATTTCTTGAACATTTGTGTACACTTACTGGTTCGACTGCATTATTTGCTTAAACCAACGACAAACTCCGGGTAGTTGTATAATGAAAGAGCCAGGCCATAATGAATTTTACGGTATGCCAACATTACAGGCTACTGTATTCTGTAAAAGGGGATTGCAAGCAGTAAAACGGGCCTGCAAGAGCTCTGTGTGAACAACTTTGCTCGGCTCCTCGGCCCCGGCGGCTGCCAGCACGTGGTCACTTCCAGCACCTCGCCAGCTCACGCAGCCCTGCTCCCTGGTACCATCTGCAGTTTGAGACGCAGCCTCCGTGCCAGAAACGCAAAGGATACAAGGCAGGGGAAGCCAGGGAGACAAATCAAACAGACAGGCAGTGCCCGGGCTTCCCTGCCAGGACCATTGCAGGCCAGCGTGATCATCCAGCCCCGAACGGATACCCACGCTCTTCCGCTAAGGGGACAAACACAGAGCCGGACCTGTGTTTACCAAGCTGTGCAACGAGCCTTTGATAATCACAACCACTAGCTTCGCTTCTCCTTAGAAGTAGCACTGCTGCCTGTGCAACACTCGACTTGCCAGATGACGAAACCTATACTGCGATACTCAAGAGACATCATTGCCAAAGAGCATCCCAGACTGGAGCTGTATTTCCTGGAGAGAGCGGTGTGACATCCCTTGCGTCTCCAGCTCTTCCTTCAGGCACAGCCTATCAGCCAGAAATTTTTTGCTGTACTACCTTTTTGCCCAGAAGGGATGGAAAGAAGAAAGGCCTAGCAGTACAGCTGCAGAAGATGAGCCGTCATTCCTCCCGCCCTGACACAAACACGAGCTGCAACCTCGCGGCAGGCCTTCGAGTCCGAGGGCTGCACTCTCACCCTGAAACCCAGCACGTGCTCCCGAACCCCGACCGGCCGGGTCAGACGCAGACACCTGGCAAACGACTTCTAACTCTTGATTAGAATTGCTGATCCGGTATTAAATGAGCTGCGTATCATTTCCATATGCCCTTGATTCCTTCTCTTACAGTCACGTTCCTGGACATACTTCAGATACGTTTTGAGACTCTCTCGAGACAACACACCTGAGTTGTCGAATGAACACCTTGAATAGACTCGCTGCAAATACACTGTTCAACCCACTTAATCCTTAATTAGAGTTTCATTTTTTAATGTAAGGCTTCAATAATCAGCTCGGGAGTAACTGTAAAAGCAGATGCCAGGCCACCAAGGACTTTTTCCATACGCATCTCTACTGGTGCGGCTCCACCATTACCGCGCTGCTTTTGCAGTCGCATCACCCCGCCTACCACTGAGCGCGGATGTGGCCGCACCAGTTTGACAGCAGCCACACAAATACAGCCTATTTTTGTGCAACAGATAACAGTGTACCCCCGTAACTAAACTGCGCTATTCACTGCAACCAGAAGGGAGCGGAGGAGGAGCCACCCTTCATCAAAACACTTACCTACCGTGAAACTTGTATACAAAACCAGGTACAGAAAAGGCAACTGACATCTGCTTTGAGCTAGAAAAATAATCACCGTGTCTCCTTAACATCTCATATTGTTACCCTGCAAATCCGCTACTTTCATGCAGAAGAGACCCAAGAGCAGCCTACCTCTTGGAGCACTGCTGGAGGGAAGAGGGGACTGCCGAAGGGAGCTGGCTCAAGCAGGGCTCTCCCAGCTTTGCAGTCAGACCTACAAAGGAGGTCTTTAGATAAAGACTTTTCATAATATATACTATAATATATAGATATATAAAATATATATACTGTTTACACACACAGTTTCAGAAAACTCACCACTAAGAGCTCATCTCCATAATTATTAATTGAGGTAGGCGGAAGCCAGAGTAAGGATTAGCGAGAGGTTTCACCAGCTTCTTCAGCAGCCCATTGCACCTTCCACGTGCTGCTGCCGTCCGTTTCTGCAAAGCCGCTGCCACGGGGAAGAGCGCGCACCTCGCGTTTCGGCACTTCCAGTTTGTTCTCTGTCTGCCCATGGGCAAAACATCCCCTTGTGGGAATTTGCAAAGGTTTGAGTTTTAACTCAAAATCTGAGCTTTAAATAGTAATTTAAAAAACATTCCCACTACATTTTGACTTAGAAAAAGCCAAATATAAAAATTCTTAGATAAGAAACATGTACAACCAGTAGGAACAACGGCTTAGGGGAAAAAAAAAAAAAATCATCATTATTTAGGACTAAATCCTCTAGATCATCTACTTAGGCTATTTAATACCTTGCGTGTGCATTTCCTGGCCTGCCGGGAGCCTGCCGCGCTCCAAAGGCGGCTTCAACCGAAGTCGGTCAGTGAATCGCTGCAGCGAGCCTGCCCACGGGGTGTCCCGCCACCCCCTGCCCAACTGCGGGGGCTGGATGGTGTCACTGGAGTTGAACTATGGGTTTTGTGAAATAACAGAAGTCATGATAGAAGAGATCTTTTCGAAGAAAGGTTTTAGTGTACAGTGAAGCTTTCCCTGCCGATTGCTAAAGTCATTCCTGTAAGTGAACACCGTGCACAAATCACATGATAATCCGTATTTCCAAGGTGCACTCATCCCGCATTTCTGCATCTCTTTTGACACTGTACCTTTGCTTTGTATTTCTAAAACAGGATTGAAATTGAAAAAAAAAAATCAAAATATTACATTATAAACCAGCAACTTTACTAATTTACAATAGACTAACAACTAAGATGGAAACATTCATTTTATTCCTTTCAAATTACAGAGCATAAGCGAGTTCAACTTAATATTAAATGACGGAATTGGCTTGTCCTCTGCCTGCCTTTTTTTCCCCCAGAACTACGAGATGTTCAACCACGTACTACATGGAAGCAATCCACGCAGCTTTAAAAACAATGAAGACCACTTCCAAACGTGCTGTTCTGATTTCATCACCCTCGTGCTTCACCAGCAGTCGCTTCTACAACAGCTCCAGACCCACTGAGACCTCCCATCCAATTCTGTAGGCTCCTGAAGATGGGCAGACGCTCATATTCACTGTTCCTGAAGCATGTCTGAAAAGTGCCGATTTTAATGGTATTATGTGCTACTAGCAATGCTATAATCCCTAAAAGCATGAGTTTATGGGGTTCTTTTCTGCAGTAATGTTTATCTGACAATAATTTTGTGGAGCACAGGTTTAGAGGGCAGGGAAACCTAGCCACCAGTTTATACCGAGCTCCCATCAAGTGGCAGGCAGTGGTACCGCTGGTGACCCATCCTCACTCCTTCACCTCATCCACCTGACAATTCAAGTCTCCTCCCCTCCTTTACCTTTGTGTGTTATTTTATTAACAATTCAAGTCTCCTCCCCCTCATGTACCTTTATGTGTTGTTTTATTAATGTTACTTAAACTACAGTCATCTTATATGTATTTATCTGAAATCCCTTTCCACTGAGCGTCCATCAAATTGTCTCTATAACCCTACTGTCGTCTTAGTTATGACTTGTTTTAAGCTTACACCAGGTACTCGCAGCCTGCGAAGGAAAATTGGAAAACTTAAACTGAACAACCTCCGTTTCTGTTCAATTCCAATAAGAAGCCTGGTTTCTGTGACTGCAAAACAGAAACTACTATTGGATAGCCCTGGATATCTAAGGCCACCATGTTCTCTAGGTAAATTAAAAAATAATTAAACCCAGGGTTTTGAAAGGACTGCGAGAATTGTATAGGAGATTTTTGTTAACCTTGAACGAAAATCGTGAATAGGGGTACTGGAAACACAGAAATACTGAAAGAATAAGAAATCATAAGAAATCATGCACCTAGCAAACTTCAAATAGTTGCTTTTTCCTGCACACATTTCAAGAAAAACAAAGTTACCTTTGTTGAAATGACCCTATTGCATCGCTGTTACACCCCGCCGTAGCAGGGCCTACGAACACCACCATACCTTCAGGTTTTTTATCCTTCATAACCAAAGCCCTGTCCAAAACCGACCAACTCGGAAGGAATCCGCACGAACTACCAAAACCTTTTTGCTCCGCACAACTTATCCTGGGCTCAGCAAATAAAAATTTATACAAAAAAATATTTACCAATATAGAAAACATTCTTTTTTTTCCCCCTAACGAGTGTAAATTCAAGACCGCCTGGTAAATGGCATTACCCAAGCCAGTCGAATGCTTTCTTTGGACCATGAATAAGACAAAGTCTTGCTCCTGTCGCTGCACCGAAACGCATTCAGTTCGGCGCACCTACAGACTATACGAAGGCTACTCTCACATAATCAAGGCTAATGGACGTTTCTGAATTCACTCCCAGATTACAGGTGCCTCTCAGACTATCACTTCAGTACCTACTATAATGCGTTTAAATGATACATAGGTCCACGGGCATCTGGATTTGCTTTTTGATATATTTACTAGCATGTTGGCGGCTTTGACGCATGCTTTCCAGAGGCGTATTTTTAAAAATACAGGAATGACACACCTTGTTCTTACTTAAAAGTTTCTAAAATATTTGGCTAGACAGATATCCAATTCCAGACTTTAAACTGCCCGATAGCCCTTGACAACAGGGTTGCCTTTTATGCGTCATCTTGTAATGTAATAAATTCTGCTTGAAACATCTTCACCCGCGCACCAAGATGCATATGTTGCGATACAGAAAATCTGACATGAAAATGAAAAAGAAATTTTTTAAAAAGTAAATTTAACAAATTAGTTGCTCGGAGAACAACTGTCTTATGACCTGGAAAACGCACTTCTTATGAGAGAGACTCGAGGAGATAACCTTATTTTAGTTTATTGAAAGGTAATTTCAGCGAGGAATAATTATGAAGTACAACTATACAGGCAGCACGTGGATTTAAGACCAGAGACAAAGGCATGAGAGCTGATAGCCACAGTCCTCCAATTTCAAACTGGAAATGCAGTTAATGAAAAGCTGAGATTCTAACCTGAAGTTAATATTCTACCTCGAACGACGGCGCAGGAAGTTTTGAAGGTGTAACCTGAGCACCCGATAACCAGAAAACAAACAGAAGAACCTAACATTTCTTACTAAAAAATGCAACGTAGTTTTTAATGCCTGCGTTTCTGCACGCTTGCCTTTTTGAATTCAGATGGAGATTTGCTCCTTACAGAAAACGCTCTCTTCCTTTTCTAAGCTAACGATATTTGCCAACCTTCCTTTTCATTGTTTAGCATCATAATTCCCCCCCCTTTCACTTACGCGCTCTCTGCCAATGGTATTCGTGAAAATCCTCTGAATTCTTACCCTTCTCCTCCCATTCCACCCCTCCCCACACAGACATTTTTTTCTTAACATATGAACATATGAATCAACCCAACGATTTGGCCACTTCCCATCAGGGAACATCACCAGCATCCAGAATAGATTGAAGAATACATTTTTAATTCGTGACTACCACTCCGTCGGCAGCGCTTTCCTCCTTCGGTCTCCTCGGCAGATGGACAGGTGCCCACACCTAGGAGCATGATCTGACATACATAAAGCTGCCAATACCAATTCTACATACTGTCCGCAGATGCTTACAGCCTACCAGCACATGCTCTATTCTCGGGAAAGAAAACCAATGTTTTCAATAAAACACAGTCTCTCCTCTGCAGGATACAGCTCTCTGCATATATCTGCTAACAACATCTCAGTATTTCTCCACCCCCTCCCCATGTTTCTTCTTTTTGTCAAGCTCTCTAGCATTTGTTCTGGGATCTAATTAAGGTCCCTTATCACCATGGTAAGAGGGGGGCAAGGTCTAACAAAACAGCATTAATGAACTGATTGTTTTCATCGGGCACATACAGAGCTATAATCCCCAAGACTGGTACGTATCTACACTTGGAAAAAAAAATTAAATCTAAAGAAGTCTGTGTTGTTTACAATTTTACAAGACTTTAACTAGAAGCCCATGGGAAACTGGCATAATCCAACAGCACCTCAGAATTTATTTTTAATGGGAGATTTATTCCGACTAGGACAGGCAGCCTCATTTTGTTTTCTCTTCTGAGCATATGCAGAAGTCTTGCACCTACCGTCTGACTCTTCTTCAAAGAGATGAGCTTCCTGTAAACTTCGTTAGTTAGATGCCATTTTATAGCTAATTCAGAACCTCTTCCCACCTTTCTGGGTTATTAAATCTATTAACATCCCAGAATATTGTTATGTAAGTACTGCTCATCTCCATTATGCAGCAGAATTAGAAGAGAGCTATTAGAACCAAGTTTGCCTTGTTTCATCTCATTCTCTGTGTGAACTCGGATAGCAGAAGCAAGATAACCTTCAGGGGATGGAGCTTTTGATACTGAAGGGAAAGAAAAGGAGAATGGAAGAAGCCCACAAGGGGAAAGTAACACGGGCATTTTGGGTGAGTGTTGCAAGGAAGAAGGTACGGTGTTTTCTTGCCCTGCAAGAGTAAACGCTTCGCTCCTCCCGACATTCATCTCCTTCTTCTCTCCCTTCATCTTCAATCCAACTTTCAGTCACATCCAAGGATTTCAATACCACCTACAGTCAACCTAGATCAACACTCGGAAGGATCCCCTCCAAGAAATGTCTAGTTTAAACACTATGGAAAGCGTTCTTCTTAGCTCTACCCCTCTTGGTTTAGGTTCAACTGGCTCCCCAGATGCTTTTTGAAGAAACTGCTAAGAGAGGTCATTTTTTGACAAGAAATCCGTCCTGGCCAACAGTAATCTGCAGAAAGATCTCTCCACCTTTTACTGGAATAGAAATCTTCAAAAGAATATCATGAACCTTTTAGTTAAGCATGATAGCTCCTCTACGTCATATAAAAGGGAGGGAAGTTTTACAGGCCAAACTTTGAAAGGTTGCCTTATTTTTCCAGCACTTTAGAGTATGCAATTTGAAACATGCGGGGTCTGCCTCACTCGAGAGAGTCTAACAGTTGGCTGGTCCAAAAGGCTGCGACTGCAGTTGCATTGGAGCGATTCGTCCTGAAAGAACACGCTCGTGGTCACCACCTTGTCTCAGTACTGGAGATAAGGGCAGTATTTCACTCTCAAGATCTCATCTCACATCTCCAGGTCCATCCCCCTGTACTCCTGTTAGCCTGTCTGCTTCTCAGCTTTCTCTACAGACGCAGCTAACATTGTAAGAGCCGTAAGGATCCCTCCCGGTCTAAACACCTCCTTTAAATAGATGCGATGGAGCATCATTGCAAATATGTGTCAATGCATACATGACCCACAGACATTGCTCAGCCGGGAAAGCAGCAACCATGAAGTTTCATCAGCATAAGGCTTTTTGCCTCCTATTCACATTTTGTGTAATAACATACATACTGAAAATCTGAATCTCAAATACGGGCTAAAATAAAATGTTTTACAAAAAAGTATGTATACTGGAAGAGCCTAGGGATACCGCACGCAAGCGACACAAGAAAATGTAAGAGGAAATATTTTTGCTGAAGAAATAGGGAAGTGTTTTTAAAGCAGTAGTTGTAATAATGATCAGCAGTGAGAGACGACTTCAACACACTTTTCAAACCTTAACTAATTTTCACAGCACTCCTGGGAAGCAAACGCATCCACATTAATAATCCCATTAAACAAGTGGGGCAAGCAGGACAGAAAAACGATGGCGCTGTCGTATGGCCAGGAGAGAAGTCAACGCTGGCGCCAGGGCTGGAACTCGGTTTGTTGGCTCACATGCTCAGCCCACAAAGTGATACCTCCTGTGCCTTTTAAACGGAAACCTACTTCCCTGGTCAACTGTTCTACTGGCATAACGCGGTCTGGAAAATAAAAGCTAATGCCAGAGAGGGAGACAGTAACTTAAGCCCACTGCTTCAGAGCATAGGTTCAGATCCCAGCTCCTTGTTAAATACTTGCCTGCCCAGCTCAGCCTGCTTGGCCATCTTCCCTTCTAGACAATGAAGTATCTTCTAGTGTAAATGAGTTCTTCTGCTCAGAAAAGCATTAAACAATGCAAATAATGCTCGTCATATGTTGTTTGTTCTCTCATCCTCTCTGCAGGAGAGGAGTGTGTGCAACGGTTGTGATGTTTTTTAATAAATGTGTGTTTGCAGGCAGTGTGGCACAACAAGACCATACCGTATGACTGATAAGAATACAAATACTAGCATACATGTTGCTACATGTTTATGCTAGATAGCAAAGGCAAAGAAACACCCCTCACATCCAAACCCGCGTTTGTTTTGTTGCCGTCCTTCGTTCCGATGTTCCTGGTCCTACTGTCCTGAGCAACCCCTTGTTCCCAGACACAGCTTTTTCAACAGAATGGATTCAGACGAGAAAGTTTTGCTGTGCCAAGGAAGCAATACTGCCAGCTACAGCCTCGATCTTGAAGGCTTGTTAGGTCTTTTAGCTATCATATGCACAAGGGCACTCACTTCCCTGAAGATAAAGACATTGAGCTCCATTCAAAATTAGGCGAGAGGCTGACGAAAAAACAGAAAAAAACCTGGGCCGGGTTGCAGTGGGCTACAGCACAGCGGGGTGCGCCCCATCTTTCTCACCCCAGTCCTGCCTAAACGCTGTGGACTTCATGACCCGCTGTACCACACTGCTGTTACACGGCCAAGGGGGACCGAAAAACTCCGACGAGGTCCTCGTTCGCCATCATGAGACAGACTGCTAACCCCCCGGCGACAGCAGAAAGCATCGCGCAAATGTACTGCTGCGCTGGAGCTCGGCATCACCGCCTGAACCAGCAGCGCTCCTCCGCTACGGACCAAACGGACCAGAAGGGTACGGGCCTTCCACCAGAGGCTTCACCACAACTGAAACGCGTTCAATGTTCTCCTTACCCCACCAACAAAGCCGACGTGTAACTCGGTTTGGGTTTAAATTTTGGAGGCTGACTCTAATAACGTTTCTCGCACAAGAGTGCTCAACCTATTTTATTTCAGGCACAACTGTAATACAACTCCTACTTATTACAACACATAATTAGTGGCTAACTTTCCAAAATAAAAATGGCCGTGAGATTCAGAATAAGGCTATTCATCTACAAAACAGTGATTTTTTTGGCTGTAAATGTAAATCCACTTACGTTGACAAATGCCACACAATTACAACTCTGGCCTATTGGCTTTATTAGCCGATGCGATTCAAATTCCAGAAGTCCTACGCTTACAGAGACACTCCACTCCGCACATACATTCAGAAAATAAATACAACATATAGAAGTAGTAAACAGATTTGTAATGAGTGTTGCTTGTCCCTGTCAACCGTGCTGATGAATAAAGCTGTTAAAACGGATCAGATCGCCCACCAACTACGATCACAGTCTTCCCATGTCCAAAAGCCACGTGCTTCTCCAATTAGTTGCTCAAAACTAATTGTCAGATGTAATTTTCAGTCAGCAGTTTCTTCTTCCTTCCTCCTCCTTAATATATTCCTTCTGCACGCATTCCCCACAGCACCTGACTTGCTCAGCAATCTTTCCTCCCTTCCTTACACACTCATGCATTATGTCTTAGACCTAATCTCTCCTTGCAGCTTTTGAGCAGAGCTCTTCCAGGCAGCTGACATTTAAATAAGCTCTGTATTGACTTTCCTCCACTGTACCTCAAGTCCTCCTTGTTTTTCCTTATGTTCATATTCCGATTCAGCTGCTGTGCAGCTCCTTCCGAGGGTAACGGAAGCGGAGCTCGACTGATAATCAATAAATACCTTTACCCTGCAATCCCTCAGATGTAAAGCCCAGAAAGAGATTTGCCTCTCTTTGCATGCATATTCACTATTTTGGATAAACTTTAAAAGGCAGAAAAAGGTTTTTCCCAAATCTGCGGCATGTTTCAGACAACACTAAGCCTGTGAACTTTCCTTTAACTCGCATTAAACCGATACAACTTTTAATTAAAAAAGTAATTTTGAAAAATTGCTTGTGCGGTGCGTAAGGTGATGTTCAGACAGCATCACTGATCCCTGGAGTTCTGCAGCCTTGAGTTTAATAAACTGAATTTTCAAAAGTAAACACAGCTTGCACCAGCACAAACCTTCTATTTTAGACTAATATTTTCCATCCATTTCTTTTTTAGCCAGAAGAGGAAGTTTTCCAAGCACCACACACAGGCGTCACTGGACACGGGAGAGGGAGAATATTTCCAGACCCTGGAGGAGCTTTGTCCACCTGCCAGCCAAGGAAGCCTTGCCTCCGACGGAGGCGGGCAGGCAGGCGGGATGCCCTCTCTCCCACCCGGGATGGCAACATCGACACCCAGCACCAAGACGGCTGTCAGGACAAAAGGCCTCGGAAGCCCAGCTGCGGGAGCCGAGGCACGAAGTCACGGCCCCCCTGCTTCTTGGCGAAGAAAAAGGTCAGGCACAAGGACTGCCATAAAATGTACACCTGAGCCTGCACGTAATCCTACACTCACACAGCGGCTCCAGCGTCTACAACTATAATTTAGGGTTTATTTTGCCTAATTCATTATTTCCTGTAGTAGGTAATCCAGCAGGGGGGAAGGGCAAAGGGGAAAACAAAAGCAAAATAAAAATCAAACCAAAATATTTTGCCCTAGGCAGAAGCAAGTAAAAAACACTCTCAGGTTTCCTTCTGTTTGTTTTCCTTACTGTTCACCTGTTCTTTTTGCAAGTTCTTTTAAATGAATCATTGGAATTATCTTTAATCCAAGAGTTCAAAAAGACGTTCAGTGACAGTAGGTGTCACTTTTCCCTCCTCTTTCCCCCTTATCAATTCATCACAAACAATTATCCTATTGCCCCGCACACAGGCACAAGCGAGGGCTGGGCAGTCAGGATTCGGGGGTTCATTTCACCACTGCATTTCTAGCAGGTCATTCATTTCTCCGCGAGCCGGTTAGCTCCTCTGTACAGCAGGGAGAGGTGGGTGGTGCAGCTTTAGGCAGTGTTGGTAAAACTTTGTGAATCAGGGCACCCTGTGCTGATCTGAAACACCAAGCATTTTGTTATTAGACATAAATAAATAGAAATACAGCATTTTATATTATAGTCTATTCTATAAATATAGCATTTGCCATTTTCATCTCTACTTATTTGCATTTGTACTATTTTAAAACTTCTAATGTTGTTAGAAATGCCAAAAGGAGACGACGTTATGTTCTCATGCCTATTCCGCCAGGAAACGGCAGGCCTGCATGTAATTTTTTCCTTCCGCTGAAGCCCAGCGTATTCCTAACTGTATTTCCTCGGCCAAACCTTCGTAAGAAAGCAACTTTAAAGGTTTTGTTTTCAGCTGCAGTAATATAAATACTTAAACACTCAGTACTACCCATGTTGAGTGATGTATTTCATCTCTACATCCCTTAACTCTAAGCACCATTGCGGATCATCCTGCGAAACGTAACTTCGGACAACACCTTATTTTATTAAATATACGTTCGGATTTGGTCTCAGTTCCACAAAAATATTTAAGCACGTGCCTAAACATGAAGCGCGCAAGTACTACACCGAGCTCTGATTTTAGGCTATCTGGGAACACGTACAACAAACTCCAGAAGATACAACACGTCCTTTATCTGAAGAGCTCCACTCCACAGATCAGCCCTTCAGAGACGTGCCAGCTTCGGCTCTAACAAGCTCTTCACACTTTTTTAAAGACTAATAGGCTCCACATATTCATCTCCAAAGAGTATAAATTCCCTTCCTCCCTTTCCCTTTTAAATATGTCAGGCAACATTACAAAAAATAACATCTGTGCCACAGTTATGCAATAACCAGCACGATAACCATTAAACTGCACTTTATAAAGAGCGGGCTGAATTAAAAAGGCGGGAAAAAAGTTCACCTCTAAACCTTGAGATTCAGGGCGGTTTTCAGTAATACCTCTCTTCCTTGCTTATTTCTAAACTCCATGTTCTGCTGCCCCTCTTCATTGATGTTTCATGGCTATTAATGGGAAGCCTGAATATACACGCTATGAACGGCACGAACGGATTGAATCTGGCTGGAAAGGGCTTAAAAATTCAGTAAGAAGATGAAGAATCCCCGAAGTGTTTTTAGGATGTGTATACATTTCATCAGAGTATACAAACAGCACTATCTATTTTCTTGCAACAGTTAGCAAGCCTTCTCTTTTCATAAATATAGGTCAACAAAGCTAAACTCTGTTTTTGCCTCAACTCCCACTTTAAATGCATAAAGAATTAGATTTTTAGGGAGCAGAATGAAAGAAATGGTGTATTTCATGCTATTATATACCCAGCCAAGGATCCCAAAGGGTTTGTTTGGGCTTTAAAAACAAAACAAAAACCCTTGGCATTTGTCAGACTAAAACCATTTTTCTTTGGTCTTTGCACAACCATCCTTTCCAGATTTGAATAAATAACATCAAACAAATTCCTTTGACTCCCATTACCATGCAATGCACAGAAGTTGTTCAAGGAGAGGCAGAGCAGTGTGTGAAAGCATTTGATAGCAAAGGGCTAGGAAGAGCACCATCGGACCTGGAAACGCTCGTTCCAACCCCTCCGCTACCCTCTTGGTATTTAAGCAGCCTGTGCTGCCCCAGAAAGAAACCATTCAAACAGCCACAGAGATGAAGTTTAGGAGCTACCACCACAGGGTATTGCTTTACCCATAAACACGTGGCGGGGTACTGAAGGCATTAACAAAATAACAAAAATGCTGACTAAACAGCGAGCTACACACCAAGTTTTCACCTTGACTCTTCATTTACTGACTCTTGCGAATTTAGCTGTGATTTAACACGGCCCCTTCAGCAAATGCCCAGGCCTAACCGAACAGCAGAATATCATAGAATCATAGAATCGTTAAGGTTGGAAAAGACCCTTAAGATCATCGAGTCCAACCGTTAACCTATCACTGCCAAGTCCATCACTATACCATGTCGTCAATATGGTACTGCGCATCCTTAAACCCCCTTTTGTTTCAACATCAGCCCACAGAACGCAGGGCGAGAACTCAGAGATGATATTGTCTGCTGCAAATTTTATATATTTTATGTTTGTTACAAATTATAATGGGGAAAATAACCCCTATGCTTTCACATGAAGTTTAAGCACACAATCATTGAGCATTTCTGATACGATGCTTGGACTCCACCACGCACACACTTATTGATCACAATGCAGATGAAGACTTTTCCATACCACGCTGAGCAAACAGCTTCAAAGCACAATTTAAGCAGCATTTTCTTCTTCTTCTTCCCCTCATTGACACTGAAATGTCACACTTACTACGTCGCTCCAGCATCACCACCTCTCCCCTCCTAGGGGCCATCTTGCTCCATCCCTACTCTTGGCTCTTCCGTCGGCGTTGAGAGGGTTGGGGTTGAACGCCCCAAGGTGATGCCTGCACTTGGGCTTTTGCTCACAGTCTCAAGCTGCTCATGTTGCAGAATTTCCCCTCCAGACTACCCACAGTAGTTGAAAAGTTAATCCAAGATGCTTCTGAATTCATCCTGAGCTAACCTTTAGGAAGTCTTAAACCGGTTCTAGTATTTGCAGCGAGGGAATCCAGCACACATGCTGGCAGACTGTGCATATAGAGGTAAATGTCGTCAACAAGGGAGGAAAGGAAGATGTAGTTAACAGGAAAAAGAAAAAAACGAGAAGGACTGGGATGCCAGGGTTTGCTTAACACATGAATCAGAATCAGTAATTCCATACACCACGTAACAGCCAACGCATCCATCACAAACGAACTCTACGTTCAGCTCGGCATCACAACCAATACCCATCTTTCCTCCAAAACCAGAAACGCTCAGAAGGATAAAACCAGCACTATACCCTGCTGATCATTAAGCCCCAGGTCTTAAACAACCCTCCACAGAAGAAGGGGGAACTGTAAGTAGCACGTTAGCTTGACACTGCATAGGGACATAAACTATAACCTGAAGGTAAACCCCAAAACATAACTTCGCGTTGCCTAATACAGCAATAAATTCTGAGAATGAGCGATCAAGCCGATCAAAAAGTTCACCCTTTCACACCGGAGACTTCTTGGAAATACAGTGGATTGCCTAGCCTGCCATTCACGTTCAGAAAGGCGGCGTTTGTAACAGCCGAGATGAGGACAGGCCCAGAAAGAAGCAGGCAAGAAATTAGCACAAATTAAAGAAAGAAACAGGCACAATAAACAAAACTGCTTTTACTGCAGTACAAACCCCCCATCAAATGATAAGCTAACCAGACAAATAAGACAATTAAGTAAGTGAAGGTTACTGGGTTAGGACAAATTATTTTTTCTGCGGGAGGTTTCAGCTGATGGGTTTCTCCGCATTTGCCATGCCTGGCTGAGTTAATACCACGTGGCTCCTCTGCTTCAGATAAACTCGTAGGCACCGTGGGCTAGTAACGGTCCTAAATTCCAGCATTATACGTTAGCCGTGCTGCTTGTATCATCATCTGCTGTATTTCTGCACAAGTTGGCAATGTCTGCTCGATGTACTTCAAAACTAATATATCACACACACAAAGAATCCAAGACAAGCCACTACATGGACAGGTGATTTTGATATAGTGGATTTCCTTAGATACAGACATAAACAAACCATGGGAAATGATTGCGTGTTGCTCCCTACAGAGCCAGCGGTGTTAAGCAGATGGGGGTTTGCTTGTTTGCTTTAATATGAGCTGAAAAATTGTGGTCAGCAGCAGACTTTCCCTTCCCATCTTCCCGAAAATTCTACCCATCCTTCCACATTAAAGGCACAGCTAGCAATGAAGTAAACCTGGTCACCTAACGTAAGCAAAACATTTTTTAAAAAAAAAAAACCAACCAACCACATCACAACTTTTTGTAGCTAAAATAATCCCACTCCCCACCAGTTTTCTTCAGACAAATGAGAAGAGCGACCACCCTGAGAAAAGGCAATTTTTCTTTTTACCCTCGAGGTTCAGAGAGAGCCAAGAGTACCGACTGCTCCGTTCCCTGAAGCAGTACGAAATAAGACCAAGCATCCATCAGTATTGCCACCGAAATACCGGAGTGAACCTTCAATTCATATTCAGAGCATTAAAACGTGACCTTGCAGGCTACAGGGAAAAAGTGCTGCTGGCTGGCCAAACGGCCACCAGATTCACTTTGTACTTGTTAAACTCCCACCCACAACCCTTGTTTCCGTGAAGCAGTTAAGTATTTCTCTGAAGTTATTCAACAACTGTGAAGGTCAAGTATTGTCCTAACTGGCCGGTTGCAAACAAACGCACCTTTCATGTCGGCATGTGCTTCAGCCTGCTACCAGCCACAGAGTAAAAGCCTAATCAGAGGAGAAAAATGGCAGTAAATTGGTAGCAAAGGGTACACACCTGGTCTATAAAGTACAGTCGATGCTTGCAGAGGATCTAGCTGACCCAGCTAGAGACCTGAAAATTGGGGCCAACGCAATGGATGGGAAAGAACTATTTTTTTTGATGTATAAAACTTATAGTTTCAGCTAAAATACTAAAAATTAAAAAAAAAAAAAAAAAAGAGCTTCAGTGGCACTTCTGAAGAATAAAAAAAAAGGCTTTGGAAGCTTTAGATTTGAAGCTTCACAAGCTTCTTATGAAAAATGCAAGCTTTGAAAAACTTCTGAAGATTTAATATTCTTACTTTGGGCTCTTCTGCTGCCAACGGACTACGGATGCTGTAACTAATAAAAAATAATTAATGCCAATAAACAGGCCCTTCATAAGGCTTCAGCTTCTCTTCTCCATCAAAGACTCAAGGCATTCATTGGGACACTGCACAGGAAATGAGATCCACCCACAGAGCCTCTCTTCTCTACATTTGGTTCTTCTGCGCCGTAGCTCAAAATCGAAAACCTTCCAAGTGTGAGGAAAGGAATTTGACTTTTTCTAAGTACGCGGCTCCAAAGGCAACTCCCAAGCATGGCAGAGAGCGTACCTAGAATGGGACTGAGAAAGAGCTGGGAGCTCGTGCGCTAGCCCTCCAAAGAGCCCAGGTCTCACACAGGCAATGAAACACCCAGGCAGTTTCTCAGGAGTGCCCCACGCCGAGCGGTACCCTACCGTCCCCCACGCCGTGTCCTGGCGCTCCTGAAAGCCCAGCCACGTCCTGCAAGATTCACAAGAGCTGGTCTTTCTGATAACCTCCATCCTGAAGTTTGAACGCCCTCAAAAATGCAACAGTCTCACAGCATCAGCCACCTTCTCACCAGTTTTGGCACACCAGGAAAAGCACAGTGACAATGCTTGAGTTTCAGTACATGAGAAGCTCCTTATGCGGGGGGAGAGGGGAAGTGGAAATTGCCTCAACTATTTTGTTTTATTTTAGAAATCCTGACACTCCCCTCTCAAACTGACTCGGTGGAGAAGCGTGTAACCGCTTCAGACAACAGCAGTGAACACCACGAAGCAGTAAGGATGACCTTCACAACGTGAACCAGCAACCCATGCGTGAGGAGCCATTCTGCATAACAGAGACTCTACGTAAGCCAGGTGAGAAAGCTGATAAATTGGCAAAAAAACCTAACCAGCGTCTAGGCCAAGCGTACAACCTCTGCCGTTCCTGCCCGTTTCAATGACACGCTGAGGGCTGGCATTGCAACGCCGTGCAAGGTGACATCCAGAAGTCTGACCTCGAGCTCTCCCGGACTCTTAGGACGGAGACGCTCTTGGTCTCATGCCTAGGGATAACAACAGCTATTTGCAGAGACGGTGATCACGGTAACGATAAGGACAATTCAGAAAGGTGTTAAAACTGATTCGGTAAATGAATCAACTGGGGTCCAAGCAGAAGCAACGCCAGCCCTTTTGGTCCAGCATACTATGGGCCTACCCTCCCGAGACAGTAAATCCAGACAAGAAGATCGATCAGAAACTTCTAGTGATGCATCCACCCATATTCTGAAGATACGGCACAAACAAAACAAAAAAAGAAATACAGGATCAGTGAAAGAAAACAATTAGCCAACATAATTTTCTATCATGGGAGAGTATCGAGACAACAGCTTGGATAAATTAAGCAAACCAGGCGTCTTACAGTAAAAAGCATTTCCAGAGCTCTGTTAAAACCAAACGAGACTGCAAAGATGAGCTCACATCGCTGGGCACACGTCACCTTCGGAATGAACACTTAAGGGTCAGAAGAAAACTTTGCGGAGGGACAACGCCCTCCATTGCCGCCCGCTCCCCGGTCTCCCTGCGGTGCCCTCCGACGCAGCCAGCACGGAGCCCTCCCGCGACCGGAGGGCACTGGGTTACATCCCGGGATTATTCGCAGAGCTGACGTCGCGATGCAGACACAGACCCAGCTCATACGTATCACTCTTTGGAGACTGCATAATCATCTGGCTCAGCCCATGCGAAAGCAATAGGAGAACACCTTCTGTACACAAGAAATGCTCGAGACTTAAAGTTTTAACACAAGCTAACAAACGCCAGAGATGAAAGAAATCCTGGGATGAAAGATCTCCATGACACCTGCTTTGAATAAAAAGACATTGCTACAAAAATATCAGAGACCTGCTGGTCTAGAGCCTTTGCTACATGTCATTCCCCAGACATCAATTTGCAATAGAGGCGCACAAAGGCAGTATTACACAGATTACATGCTAGTCCCCTGAACTGCAAACAAAATCTACCCAGCACTACCACCTCGCCGTCCAAAGCACTGCTGAACTAAAGCCACCTTCTCTTGCTGTTCATAAGACGACTTTCCTAAGGATAAGGCACGCAGCCGGGTTCAACGCTGATTTGCAGAACTGACAGCTCCTCCCGCAAACTTTGCTCCGGCTCAGCTTTACCAAACACTCCCAATTTTTCCTCATGTCCACAGGCAGGGAGCCGATGGTACCAGCACTTTGGTACGGCTTATCCTCAATTTGTGCATCCTTCAGGCAAAACTCACGCCCAACGCCTGGATGCTTAAACCAGTTAATCATCTCCAGCATTTATAACTTCACTGCTTTCTACACAACAACGTAACACGTGGTAATTATTGAACATTTCGTTGTAACGGCACCCAGGAGCCCTAAAATCAAAGGGCTGAGATCCCACCAAGCCTCTCGCACCACATACAGGTGACATATCGGGCAGGTCCCTACGCTGGAACAGCCCGGACCCCCGCACGGCTGACACCACGGACGCGTACGACCAACTCGACGGAAGGAGGGAAGAGCAAGGTACCAACAAAACATGGTTCGCTCGGTTTTATGCCACATGGCTCATTTACTCACTGCTGGCAGCTTCCACAAAATCAGGCTCGTCAAGCACCTGACTGTATACATAGGTAATGATTATAAAGCCAACTCAAGCGGAGCTAAAAGTACACAAAGATCTAGCATAAAAATAAAAAAGCGCAATCCTCTCCCAGGTGAAAATACAGGACTTTGAACGTAACAGGTGGATTATATAAAAATTGGTTTGCTCCCAATTCCCAAAATATTTCTTTTTTAAATTCCCTCATAGACCAAAAATTGTCCTTACTGAGAAGCAACAGCAATTTTGCTGTCTTTAACATCCAGACTACCCACCTCTCTCAGGGCCAAACACAAACCCAGCTATGGCAGCATCTGCGCAGCCCCCACGCGAGGATTAGGACAAGGTCTGGAGTATCCGTGACTCTCCCCCCTGGATTCTGCCCAAGGAAAAGATTATACCCTAACGTTGCTTTTTGTTTGCGGGAAATCTGCACGGTTGGTTTGTTACTACTCTGTCTACGATGGAAAAGCCTTATTATCTGCGAAGTGCTGCTGGACGTTGTATCGACGGTTGCATCCTACACCTGGGATGCCAACTGGAGTCGGACCCCTTTGTTCGGGAACGCTTTCTCCCCAAGCCTCGCCTGCGTCCTTCCTGGTCCTGCAAGCACATTTAGGTCTTTTCCTATGTTTCTTCCCAAAGAGAGGAAAAAGATAGGCATGTGATCGATCACAAAAACATCCACGGGGCATCGCCATCTCAAAAAAGGAGGACACCATCAAAGCGCTGCCCCTCACAGACGTACTCCCTGTCCCCGTACCAGCTACAGAAGTTAAAACCCACTGGCCACAAGCTTTTCCTTTTTTTTTTTTTTATCCGAAAGAGACTCCTCATCATTCAGAACTCAACGTTTAAGTGGGCTGCCGGAGCCTCGCCTCCGAAAGGCAACAGCAAACACAAAAAAGGAAAAACAAAACCGCAAAACCCCCCCCTCCCCGCCCCCCAAAGCAAAGCGCCGGGCGAGGTGCAGGGAGGGAAAGGGGCACGAGGTGCGCGGGGAAGGCGGCTGGTTGCTCCCCTTTTCTGCCTCCCTTTTATTTCTGCTGAGTGTAGTAACACTTGGACTGGCTCTCTTTATTTGCAGCCGGATACGCGCTTTCAAAGATACTGTACTACTGTGTAGGCCAAGCAGGGACTCTCTTTCTTCCCTTAGTTAGGGCTTTTGGGAAAATAATTATTCACCAGAACTGCCATCGTGAACAGAGAAAGCTAAATCAATGTAGCTTTGTATGGGCCATTGCCACTGCAAAGCAAATACTCCATCAAGACATGGATCAGTGAGAATTTTATCACTAGGAATCCTTATGCACATCTTTGTGTATTTTTAATATCCATCTTATTACTTGGCGTGCCCCCTCCCTCCCCACGCTCCTCCACCTCACCCTCCCCGTGGATTTGTCTTGTGTCACTGGCAGCGACAGGGCTTGGCCGTAAGACTCACATGCTCAGTAGAAAAATCTTAAATACACAGCCACGTTTATTCCTTTAAAAAAAAATAAATAAAGCATTGGTGCATAGCAGATTTATTCACTGAACAGGTTGATTTATTTAACAGACTTGACATACATCAAAACCTACTATGGGCTTACATAATTGTTATCCATTTAGCGGGTCTGGTTCTTTTGTCAAGTATTCGTTTTTAAAAAGTGATTCACTAAAGACTGCTGCCTCATGCACAGTTCACATACCTTAACAAATGTAGTCTTGCATGGGGTATTAGCTGAAGTGACTTTAAATTGCATCCTACCTGCTTGAGCACTGCTGTTATTTTTTTTTAGTTTCTGTATTCTTCCCTTACCTAAACTAAAAAAAAAAAAACACCAAAAAAAAACCAACACCCCAACAATCACAAGCGTGTGTACAGGCACACACACACACACACACGATCCACCCCCCAGCAGACTCTTTGCTGTGGGCACAGTGGTTACCGCATTACCACGCTGCTCCAGCGATAACAGCAGGTACCTCCGACACCGAGAACGCACACCCGAATACCAGGATGTTGATGGTTGCACAGAGGTTTCGGGGCGAAGCCGGCCGGAGGGGCTGCCGCGGGGCAGAAGGGACCAGCGAACCGCTGAGGGGAAGCGGAGGAAAACCTCAGGGAAGACTGAAGAACCACAAAACCGTTTTGTTTTCACGCAAGAGGCTCGTTCAGGCCCTGGCTCGCACAGGCGCAACGCTCCCCTCCGGCCGCACGCATCCACCCGCGACACCCATCCACGAATTCCCCAAATACGCACCCATCCTGCGCTTGTTCCGAGCAGGAGGCGAAACGCCGGCGAGCATCACGGAGAGAAAACGCGTAACCTTTGCTTTCATCGCCGGTCCCGTTCCAGCTTGTTTGGGTTAATATATCATAAACCGTATCGCTCGCTCGCAGCACAGTTCATTTCGGAGACGAGGATTTCATTATTCCCCCCCCCCCTTCCCCGTTTCAGCATCATCCACGCACACACACAGGTCACATCTTACACTTAGTAAGCAAAACACATTACTGCTGCCACCGCTGCACGGGCGCACAAGCGGTTCAGAAATTAAAGAGACCGGAATAAAAACCGCACGAACCCAATTCTCCGCCGCTCGCTAGACAGATGGTTAATTATATTCACAGCCGCATTTTTCGCTGGGATAGAGTTTCAGACAATGAGCCAGTTTTATTTGATTAGCCAGTTTTCTAGTTTAATACGCGGAATGACAGTTACTTCCAGGGTTGAGGCTTTTTTTTTTAATTAAAAAAAAAAAAAAATCCCATCCCCCCTCCCCTTTATTATTTTTTTTTTTGTTCTGGCCGAGGGTGAAGTAAGTGCAGCCCCCCCCGCTGTAAATAACCCCCCGCCGGGGCGTGAGGGGAGGCGCGGAAAGCACCGGCGGCGGCAGCGGAGACGGGCGGGGGGGGGGACGGACACGGACACGGGCTCCCCCCGGGGCCCCGCGGGGCGGCGCCCCCGCCCAGCGCCGCACCTGCCCGGGGCGGGGGGAGGCGGCACCTTGCCCCGCCGCAGGCCGCTCGCCCCTCACGCACACGCACACACACACGCGCGCACACGCACACACACACACGCACACGCACACGCACACCGGCCGCCCCGCTCCTTCCGCCGCGCAACTTCCCCGCAGGCCTCCGCGCCCCGCACCGCCGCGCAGGCCGGCGCTGCCATCGGCATCCCCCCCCACCCCCACTCCTCCTCCTCCTCCTCCTCCTCCTCCTCCTCCTCCTCTCCTCCCCGCCCCGGCCTTCCTCTTCCTCCTCCTCCTCCTCCTCCTCCTCCTCCCCCGCTCGCCTCACGCCGCCTCCCCTGCGGCTCCCGCGGTGTGTGTGTGTGTGTGTGTGTGTGTGTGTGTGGAGGCGGCGCGGGGGGGGGGGGGGGCGGCGGCGCGCGGGCCCCACCTCAGCGCCGGGCCCGCGAGGGAGGCGGCCGCGCGGGGCCGGCGGGTCCCCCCGCCCGCCAGCGGCGTCGGTGGCGGCGGCGGCGGCGGCTGCGGCGCTCAGCGCTGCTCCATGCGCCCGGGGCCCCGGCGCGCGCAGGTGGACGCGCCCGCCCCCCGCCCGCCCCGCGCGCGCCGGCCCCCGCCCCTCCCCCCGCGCGCCGGCCCCCGCCCCTCCTCCTCCTCCTCCTCCTCCTCCTCCTCCTCCCCCGCCGCCGCCGCCGCCGCCGCCGCAGGGCCCTCGGCGGAGCCAGCGCTCCCGGCCCTCACCGCGCCCGGCCCCGGCGCCCGCCGGATCACGGCCACCCCCCCACACCCCCCCCCCCCCCGCAGCGGCGCGCAGCTCAGCCCCGCGCCCCCCGCCGAGGGAGGGGGGGCGGCTCCCGCCTCGCCCCTCCGCCGCCCCCGCCCCGGCCGGCTGTGCCCATTCAGGAGGTGCCGGCGAGCGCCGCCGCTGCCATTGTTCCCTCAGCCGCGGGGCCGGCGCCCGTTCGTTGCCCCCCGCACGCCCCCCCCCCCCGCCGCCGCCGCCGCCGCCGCCGCCTCCCCGCCGCTCGGCGGGAGCGCGCACCGCGCCGCCACCGGGCATAAAGGGCGCGCCGCCGCGGCCCCGCAGAGCGGGCCCGGACCCCGGCGGGCGGGCGGGGCGGGGCGGGGCGGGGCGGCCTCACCTGCCGCCTCACCTGCCGCCTCACCTGCCGCCGGGGCCCGGGGCAGGTGCCGCCCGCCCCCGCGGGGGCAGCGAAGCCGCCGGCCGGGGGATGCGAGCAGCCGGCGGGGCCGTGAGCCCGCCCGGCCCGGTGGTGGGGGGCAGCGTCCCCCGGGGCGGGGGGACAGCGGCCGCGGTGAGGAGGGAAGATGGGCGGCGGGAGGAAGGCGAGGCTGCGCCCGCGCCCCGCTCGGCGGCCGGCAGGGGAGGGGAGGCGAGGCGAGGCCGGGCCGTGGCGGCGGGCGGGGGCCCGGCTGGTGGGGGGCGGCCGCCCGCCCTGCTCCCTCGGAGCCCGGCGGGGACACCCCGGAGGCCGCCCCCAGCCCGCGGGGTTCCCGCTAGCGCAAGAGGGGCCAGAAGTGAACGGGGGAGAGGGACGGGAAATCAGGTCAGGGGTTGCAACAGCTCTTCTGATTAATTTCCATTACCACGTTATTAATACATAATAGCCTCCAAAACTATGCTTTACTTTCAGATGTTCATTAAAAGGAAGATTGCTGAGGTGCCAGGCCCCTGAAGGGGAAGGCAGGGACACACCGGACGCTGCC
Organism: Nipponia nippon; assembly: GCF_047370975.1. Classification (NCBI taxonomy): domain Eukaryota; kingdom Metazoa; phylum Chordata; class Aves; order Pelecaniformes; family Threskiornithidae; genus Nipponia; species Nipponia nippon. The sequence goes on from NW_028262313.1 coordinate 2,973,441, forward strand.
TTTCGCAGAACAGGAGGCTGAGGGAAAGAGGCGAGGCAGGCATCTACATCTATAAAACACATCCCTTCTCCCAGGACCCCCGCAACGGCTTTTAGTATTGCAGCCCTATTTCTCCGTGACATCTGCAGCGCTGCTGGCCTCGCGCGTGCACCGTGTCCAGAGTTACTGCACTGGGAACGGGAGGAAAGTTTTGTTATTGTATCTTCTGAATCAACAGAAGTGTTTAGCAAACAGAAAGCGAACCAGACACAAGTATTTTAAGGGCAATTGAAGAAAAGCAAGACGAGCATTAGTCTTTTGGTTTAATTAAATTCACTGTGATATTTAACAGAGGTTCCTATTCTTAAGTTACCACTTGAGCTTACACAAAATTCTGCTGCCTTGTCATCCTGGACAGCACAACGCGTACAGTCTAAAAAGTTGATAAGGTAATACTGTGACTAAAATTTTAAAATATCGAGCACTTTAGTCCTTGTTCTCACAGCATCAGAGAGCCCCACGTGTATACGCAGTAATAAAAGAGGAATAAGCATATAGCAACGTATGTAATGCTCCCAGAATTCAAAACACTTTACGCATCAACTTTCAGTACTGCAAAATAAGCAACTAATCTCATGTGTTCTTCGTTAGCAGTGGTAGCCAGGAGATGCCATACATCACATGCAAATAAATTATTCATTCCCACTGCAGCAGGGCACATACTTGAAGCGTTATGCCCTTGCTGTAGGAACAGAGGCGAGCAGTAAGCGATTTGACTAAGGCCACGGAGCGAATCGTTGGCATAGCGGCAGCACCTCCCGGGCCCAGCCTCAGTTACGGTTTTCTTCTCCAGCGTCACCACGTTGCTGTGGAATCGCAGTTCTGTCCCTATAGCTTTGCACATTTGTAATCTCTACCGCGTTGATGCATTTAATTTTGTAAACCCCCCCATTATTTTCTCCACAGAAAGATTCAAGTAATAGAAATGAGTAATTAATCAAGGTCAGGTGAGACAGCGACAGTGCACCTGGCGGTGCTCAGTAAAATAAACGTACATTTGGGTGGTGTTCATTAACTGCTTTCAAAATTTCATGAACTCGGGGGAGGTTTTGCCCTCGGTCACTCTGCCGCCAGCTCGCTCGCACACAGGCGCGTGCCTTCGAAAGTGCCCCTGAAGGCACACAAGCAAATGCGGCACCCGGCAGCGAGCGGGACGCGCGTGGCTGGAAGCGCCGGGCCACCGACACGGAGTTTGTCAGACCCACCCAGCTCCTCCTGGTGTCTTTGGAAAGGCGACGGCAGCGGTGCTGTCTGCGGGGAGGCTGGCGGCTACGGCCACCCGCAGAATATAATCACATAGATAAGATTTGACGCAAGCGTGGGGAGAGCCATCCTGGAGATGAAAAGATACATTCAATTAAATAAGCGTTGCACCTGGATCCAGTTTAGAAGAGGACAACCCAAGTATTTATTTAAATGCTGTCTTCCAGGGAGGACACAAACAGAAGGCTCAAAGACTATCCTTGTGGCTGCGATACAATAGAATCCCTTTACTTTCACTTATCCACACGCCACTCATTTAAGGTACTTCAATTACAGAACCACCACAATACTAGGCGACCAGCAGCATAACATTCTGCACAGCATCTTGGGCAATCTTAAAAATTAACAGTCTGTGCACTGCGATCTTTTTATGTACTGCCACAAACAGATGTAAAAAGTGCGCTGACATGATGGAAGTGCACTACCCACCTTGGCTGGGTATTAATTTTCCATGCTGTCAAATAAAGAGACTCACAGGTGCGAGAACAAGGTGCTAAGAAAACTCCTTTTGGCAGGCAGAGATCAACAAAACCCCGAGCGAGGAGCGATTGCGACGCCAGCCCGCGCCTCGCTCTGCCCTGCCGCACACCCTCGCTGCTCTCCCGACCTCCCCAGTACAGCGCGGCTGCAACGCGCATCATAATCATTCGCTACAACCTGTAAGACGGAGCAGATCAGACATTTACATCTGTCCCATCCTCCCAGCTGTCTTCACACAAAATCCGCGTGCCCAGGCACGGAGATGCCGGGAGCCTACGCTGGCTTGCCTGTCTAGGAAGCAGCAGTCAGAGCCTAAAATAGCGGAACCTGGCAATTATGGCAATAGGCCAACACCACGGTGGTTTCCAGTTCTCCAAGCGCCTATTTCCTCATCGTTCCTCCTTTTCCTGATGCCTATTTTTCCGGACTCATGGGAGCTTCTCTAAGGCATACCCAATGAGGGTTAAATCCTTCATTTTGCCTGATTCATTTCTGCCAGACAGTACCAGAGAGAAAGGCAGAGGGTCACAGGAGGATTCTGGTTTGCCTGTGGCACAAGTACAAGACGAACGTGATTTTCAAAGATCTCAAAATCCTACGCTCTTGGGTAAACCTGGAAAACCATGGTTCACACAGAAAGCTGCCCAGACGTTATGAACCTTAAAAAACCAGAGCAAAAGGCAGCGGGATAACAGGAGACATCACCCTCCTATCCCACCCTGCCACAGAGAGCTGGAGAGGATTTCTTCCCCCTCTCTGCCAGACTTTCAGGACCAACTTCTGAACAAGAAGGGTGGAATGTGGACCACCACGACGGCAGGACAGGAGGTGCTGCGTGCCGGGGGGGGCTTTGATTCAGGCAGGTGAGGGACTCACCCCATCTCCTCCTTCCTTCCTAGGTCCTGATACACGATTCAAAACCGACTGTATGCTGCGGGAAATAACGCTGAGCCTGCAAGCAGGATTCATTCTTACTGACGCTGAAGCAACTCCTGAAGAAGAAACAAAGCTGGAATCATGAACAGCCACATACGGAATTTCTCCTTTCCCGGCTGTCACACCTGGCAAGCCTTAGAGCTTTGCCAAAATACCATCAAAACCCTACCCAAAACAGTTGTTCGTTATGAACCCCACTGGTTGCAGAAAGACTCCCTCAACACTCCTGTCTTTTTGCATCCCCCTTCCAGTGTGCTGGCAAAGAGGAGCTGCAGAAACGGCGCTGCTGTTCAGTCCACACCTTCCCTTTGCCCTGACGGGCGATGGTTCAGAAACACTCTGTAGAAACTCAAGGCTGTTGGTGACCTCTCTGGGCAAGACACATTTCCAATGTGCCCGATGGAGCTACAGAAGAGAGGAAGGTGAGGAGGGTCCCAGATTAGTTTTCCAGGCTTCTCCGTTCCTTGATTTGCTCCTTGCTCCACCGGTCAACCCTCTCCACCCAAAAAAAACCCAACCCTCCCTTGCAACTCCTTCACAGGGCTGAAAAAACTCCTTATTCAGGTCAGAAAGCTCCAGTAAGGTGAACAGCCTCCGAGGGCTCCCATGGCCCAATACAACATTAAAGCTGTGCTGCTAACGGGCTCTGATCTCCCACACTAGTCCATACCTGTTTCTCCATGTCCCCCCACCTTCCTCCCAGCATTTCAACTTCAAATTATAAATCTTTGTTTAAATCATGCATTTGCCTCACCGTGTTTCCACGGCCAAACACCTCATTATCGGTGGCTTCTGAACAGGAGGAAATGAAAGCTCACATTTGTGCTGCGGCCAAGACGAGTGCTCTGCGGACAGAAGGCTCTGTGTTCTCTCGTTTCCTTGGCAGGACTAACCACCTTGGCCACTTTAGGGGAGGCTACTGTATTGGGGGGGGGGGGGGGGGGGGGAGAAAAAAAATAAATAAAAAAGAAAAAAACAACCAGCAACAACAAAAAAGGCTCCAGAATGGTCTGGTGTATTTGCAGTGAGCCAGAGTACAGGTTAGGACAGAGCCTGGAGAAGGCAGAAGGATCGGGATGTGTCCCAGTAGAGAGCTGAGCCGAAGGGAAGCGGGACTGAGACGCTGAACGACAGCTTCTGAGGCAGCACGGCCAACTGCAGCAGCAGAGCTGTGTTTGGCTCTTGAGAGCCCCCGGGCTGAAACTCCCAATGCTGTATCACCCTCAGGGTCCCCGAGCCCCTTCTGCACTCCTGCCTCCCTCAGCCCCGAGGGGACGCAGTCGGACAAGGAACACGAAACAGGACGGACAGACAGTGTTGACTCCCTTGGTTGAAGGCTCTTGTGTTCCTGCCCAGAATTTCGGCATGCGTGCAGCGAGCCCCACGCAGCCTGTGCACACCTCATTACTTCTCAGGCATCGGTCCTTGCTCCAGCACAGGCCTAGAAAAAAATCAGACCTGCTGTGGATTCATTATAGATTTGATCTACTCACGGGCGGTAGATCTGGTGACCCAGAGGCGGTCTGGACACCCCTGCTACGTGCGCTAGACTAACGAACTGCTGAGATGCAGTCGATGTTTCTGGATATCCCGCAGTCCAAACCCAGTTGCTGCTTTGGCCAAGCTGGCTGGCATCTAAAACTCCTGGATGAGGACGGCAGAGTCAAAAGAGCTGGCGAGGACTCCCTGTTCCCAGGTGGAAACTCAAATTTTGGTTAGCATTGCCATCTTTCACATTATGCTGTTGTCTGTTTGGGGCGGGCTGCACGACAACAGAAGAAAGTTCAGTCCTGTTGATTGCTGATGGAGTTGTTACTTGTAGCGTTCTAATAAAGTATTTCATTTCTTTAGGAAACATGAAGCTCCTTGTGCCTGGAGGCACCTTTTGCTTTACGCTCTTGCTTCAAGTGCAGAGGGTGCTCCAGGAGCAAGCGGAGGTTACAGAGAGCAGAGCCGATGGAAACGGTCGCTTTTAATGCGGACAGGGCAGCAACGTAACGCGGCCACGCAGGTCCGGCCGTCCCGACAGATGGCTTCAAAACCAAACCCAACCTTAGAGAAATGCGTAAAGGTAAATTCATCTTCCCAGCAAATTGTTCTCTAAAATGAACGTTCATGAAAACGCTCGCTTCCTTTGAACCTAAACATCCTTAAACTATTTTCCCGAAGCGCTGAAAGCTCGGGGAGTTCTATGAGTTAGCTTGCAATTCACCTCTGCACCAGCCTACAGAACCACGAGAGTTTAGCTCTCACCGCTTTTAAGCCCCATCTAATTATGCAACCTAACTACAGCGAGAACAACGGTTTTGCTGAATATGCAGCAGCCTCGTCATCCTATTTTGATGTGGGGAGACAGAAGGAAAAGGCTATTCTGTTTAAAGTTCAAGCATTTCTACGGGGCTTGACTGATGTGGAAAAGACAGAGCCCTCTCCGGGGTATCTCAAGTCAAATTCCTTTTTCTCCTGTCTCTCGGATGTGCCCACATCTACCTGAACAGAAAGGGATAAATCTTGGAGGTTTTCCTACCCGTTTTTCTTCAGGAGTGTAGTTCATTAACCACAAGAAACGCAGTTTCATTAATGGGCATTAACCAATGACTTTCCTATTACCGCTGCTCCTCCAATCCAAGAATCATTCATGGAAAACAAGGGCAGAGGGAACAACACGCTTTGGCAGCTTTAAGATTATATGCCCAAAGCTTTATACCCTCTGTCTTATATTTTTATGTTAAAGTATCACGAGAGATTGCCATATTTTTCATTATTATTTGTGGCACTAAATACTGCAGCACACAGTGCCAGATGGCTAATAGTCAGAATAAAAATAATGCAAGGCCAATCTTAGAAAGACTCAATGCGAATGTAACAGCATGTATTCATCCTACTTTCCTAATGCACGGAGTTAAAATATTAGCAGACTTAAAATCTGGTTTTCCAATTTAGAAGAATAGCATATTATAGAATTATATGCATGCGTATATACATATATTTAAATATGCATGTATTCAAAATTTAAATTCCTTCCATTTTATTTGCATGTTTCAAGGGTCTTAACATAATACACGGGCACATCTTCCTTCACTATTTAGAAGGTTATTTTGACCAGTAAAGAAAACCAAATAGTTTCGAAATGCATTAGGAGCATAAGCAAAAACCTTTTTCCAGAAACTGTTATTGGTACAAAATACTTTTTTTTCTTTTTTTTAATATATAAACAGCTTGAGTCCTAAACTTAACCAGATGGAAACGTGCCTACAAAGAGCTGGATCTAATTCAGAAGAGCCTGACAGCCAACAGATGAGCCAATTTAGACCGTCCTGTGCCAAAAATGGTCAATCATGTTATCTTACGTGTGACTCCGCTCTGGCAGATGCCAACTCTATCCAAACAACTCCAAGCATCTTTTTGGAAGACATGATTATTTTACACACACTTTAAAAAAAATCATAATAATGCTTGATTTTTCTGGAAACATTCCACTTCGTTTCAGCATTTTCACAAGAGATTTTTATTAACTTATTTTAAGGATAAAACTTTTTTTTTTTTTATAGCCTCCTAACAGAATAAATGCTTTCCAATCCAACAAAGACTGATTAAAAAAATACTAAATTGCAGTTCAGTGACAGTCCCCAATTTACTTAAATATTAATAAAAGGAAAGCTTTACACCTGTGCAAACCAATTGAGCTTCTTTCTTAAGGCAAAATGTTTACTTTCAAAACCACAGAGAAACACGACAGTAAGTACGGATTAAACGTATTACCTGCATCCCTCATCATCTTCCCCCAAATTAAGACTGAAGTTAAAATTAAAGGATTTTTTGTTTTTATGGTGAGTGATTACAACCAAGGCGCTTTTTTTAATTTGTAATTCATAATCTCTCAGTGAATTTTATTTTTTTTTTTTTTACCTTCCAGAAGACATATTGACCGATACGCTGTGAATTTGCCTCGGACTGCAAGAGGAAAGGACCTCCTCCTCTGTCCCCGCTGAAACCCAAACACCCCCCCTCCAGGGAACATGGCGCTGGTACGCTTACGTTTTTTCCTTCTTGCCCCTAATCTGACTAAGAATAGCCAAAAAGGGGAAAAACACTTATTCGGTTATTAGCCCATCCTAACAGCACAGGACCATTCAATTCATTCTCCAATGCATCACCTAACCTGTATTTAAGCCCTGTATCTGCTGTCAGCTTGGCCTCTGTTTAAACTCGGTCTCAATTTTAGCGTCACACTAAAGCCCTAGGAGGTCTGAGGTGATGAGATTTCTCTCTCTGTTAGACTGAAAGCTGCAGAAACCGCTGTAAACACTTAGTAGATCATCATCTTTCACAGGACACCTTGAAAGGCCACATTTAAAAAGATTAACATCTTCAAATCTATTGTTTCCAGAGAGAACAATGCAAGCTTTTCTTCCAAAGCAGAGGGCAGCAGTTCTGCTAGATAGCCTGTAGTTTGTGTGTCTTCTTGACAATCGCACACAAAGTTGCAATTTCATTTTCCATTTGTATAGCAGGTAATTGCACTGCCTGTGCGAAGGAACCTGGCTTCGTATGGCGCGAGGGAGCCAGGCAATTATCTATAGGACTGACGGCAAGGTCTCAATTTCCAACCTTTTTATAGTGTCTTTTGAGATGACAGTCCCAAGATTTTGAGATCCACAGACATTAATCTAGACTGAAGGCTAGACATTTGGAAGGTTTTAGAGATCTTCCTTATACCACAAATATATATCCTCTGTTGTGCGATCGTTTTCTTGCGTTGTTCCTGCTTCTCTTCCAGAAAACGGCGTCGAGATGCGTACGACCGGAGAGTGTGACTGCAGATGCGGACTTTGCACTTGAGGCAACTCTCACAGAAAGTTCAGCCACGCTGAAAAGATTGACGCACGCGCTTCCCGGTCACACAACGTGCGTTTTTCGGCCGATGACAACACCAGGGTTTAGGTAACCACACCCTGCTCACATCCAACTTTTCCCTAACTAGTCCTAGCTCGTTTGTCGATTATATTGTGCTTGTACCTTGGCAGCACGTTGGGCTCCGCTCTAGAACCATTCTAAGATGTGTTAGCTAATCCTTACGGAGCCGTGGTGTTTTTGACACTTCCAGAAGCACTCCATCACATCCAACGGCGCGATACGCTGCAGGCTGATCCACAGAGATCCCTTTCCAGTCTGCGCCGGGGAGCAGCTTCAAGGTGACTCGTCGGCAGGATCAGAGATGCTCCGTCCCAGTCTGACCCAAGGCTGGTGGGAAGGTACGGAGCCCTTGGAAAGAACCACAAACTGCTGGAGAAGCTCTTGGAAAGAAGGGAAAGTTAAATTTTATCACCTAGGTCGATTTGGGGTTTTTAATGAATTCGTTCATCTCCTCTGTGCATGGAGAGCTAGTCAACGGGTAAAGAAACGTGTCAGTCGGCCACGGCCAGGCTGATCACAGCTTTTCTTCAGTTCCAGACAAACATCTGCCTGAACAGCAAGAGGCAGCTTAGCACCGAGGCCTTCCCTTCACGTATTTGTTACCGTACTCGTAGCTGTTGCCCACCTCTGATCTGTGATTCAAAAACTGTGCTGGGAACAGCTGGGTGATTCAGCAAGTGCATTTTTGTCCACGGCCATGTTCTGTTTTGCACCTATTTTAAAGAAGAGCGCTGGCTGAATTTAGTTGGCTACGTTGCCACCACCTGGTAAACCAATGTTTTCTTCAGTTTCTGTGCCGCCATTCCAACAGGTCTTAAAGCAGGCTCAGCGATGAGGACTTTAGGACAAGTGTGTATTCAACCAAGGAGATGTTGCCTACAAGACAGATCATAGAGGAAACTTCATTCCACTGCGAGCGACCACCTACTTCAGCCACAGGGCATAGCAAACCAATCCAGCAAGGAGCCTTTTCTTGTAGAAAGGCGCAGCTCTTCTACTTGATCGGTCACGCTTCCGCATCTTGCGCGTTCAAGGCCTTCTACACTTAGATGACATGTGAGTTTACATCTCCTCTACGCTGCCCGTTTCTTTTTAAATTGTTGCCGAGTTGCTTTGAACCATAAAGCCATTAGCCTGTGCTTGCTCTCCACGTAGACAGCGCCGGTCGCGTCAAAGCACTCAACGGCAAGGACGTCATGAGGTTCCTCTCACCTCCTCCTCTGTTCCCTGCAAAGTTCATAGGCTACCTTCATTATTTCCTGCAGTCAGAGAGAAATAATCTGTTGAGCAACTTCTTTTTAATCTGGCTCAAGCGTTAAGAACGCATCATGGTCGTTTATACAGAAATTCTCCCGAATGACACCATGGGTCCTTGAGGAAGGCTTTCGGCTCCCGCTTTGGAACACGACCACTCCATTTCCATGAAATACCACTCGCATCTCACCACAGTCAACGGGAATAAAACCACGCGCGTTTAACAGATGTCACAGCTTCCAGATTGTCACAGCTTTCCAACATCTTTCTAGTGGAATGTTATTACAAGATTCCTGTAAGCCACCAGCAAGCAATGCAGCCCCTGACTCTGCTCATCATGTTCCGACTGATGACGTGAGCTGTCAGACTGTAAACGCAAAGTTGTCAAATAGCTATAATTTGCAGATTTAGTAAAAGAGCTTAACATTCCTTTGAGCAGAGTACTTAAGAGATGTATGCAGTGGAACTTCAGGTCTGTGAAAGTCTCTGCAGTTTTCCAGTTAGAACAGGATCTCCGTCACACAGCTCAAATGTCGGTAAAGCAGCTTTGGTCTAAATCAGAGACTGCCATTAGACACGAGCTCATATTCCCACCGAATGAATTCCCACAGAGACTTTAATATCCAAGTCTAAAAACATAGCCATTTGTAGGATTTGCTTTTCTAGACACCTATTAGAATCGCTTGGACATTTATTTGCTAGAGCTTGACTACGTTCCAGTGGACTAAATAACAGCAGGAAAGTTTGGGGCCTTAAAATGAAATAAAACAAAACCCACAAAATAAAACCCGCAAAATAATCAACCGAAAACACTTTTTGTCAGCTTCTGGAGCTGATCATATATTGAAAAGTAGTTTTCTGTATTTCCCTTTTGTTTTCACCAGCGTTACTTGCATTTGGCTCGCCATCAGTTACTCCTGTGCTATTTGTGTTAGGCAATCCTTTCGATATCGCAGTCCCCCTCCAGCTGTTTCCTGCTCCTCCTTTTGTTAACCGTGGCCTCTGTTTATGGTCAGTACGCACGTATGTGCTCAGGGCTCGGTGGTGGGCCATGACGCCTTTATCTGCGGGAATTAGGAGCCGAGAGTGGTACTCCCTTGTGACTTCCATACCCATCTCCTACGGGAAGGTATTAGAAAGTGCTTTAACCACCCTGCTCCGGGGCACACTGTACACAAGGCATGCAGCACGGGCTGCTGCGCGGATAAATACTTCCCAGATCGTGGCCGAGAGCCGTTACGTCACGGCAGCATCCAGCTACGCCTGACAGAATCACGGTAACTAATGTACAAACCTATGGCGCAAAACGCACAAAAAAAAGGAAGTCTTAGAAATCTTTAAGCAACCTACAGCCACTTTTTGGTACAAAAAATACTTTGTGACTTGAGAATCGAACACCCGATGGAAACCACCAGTTCTGCTGGGAGCACAGCTCAGGCAACAGCAACCGCTTTCAGAGACCCCATCCGAACGTTCTGCAAGCTGCTAGCACCTGCAGGAGACCTCTTGCTTAGTGACACCTAAATCTTGCCCACGCCGAGATTCAGGAGGTAAAATTTTAGCCGTGGAGTTGTACCTGTGGTGGAGGGGAGTTCTACGGTTGGTGGAGGAAGGTTTCTGTGGTCAGCTGGAGATTTCTAACATCAAAAATCCCAGGGGACTGATAAGAAAGCGTAAGGCTAATGGGGACGGAACTCAATTGCCTCCACGTATTACAGCGACGCGGCACCCAAACACACGTTTCCCCGGACAGGTATGCTCTCTGCAGCAGCACCAAGGAGAAGCAGAGGGTTCTGGGAAGCAGTAATTTTCAGTGGACGTGACATTCAACATCATTCCTTCCACACTGCGAGAATGGTGTGCGCGTACCGCTCTCTGCAAAGCGCGCTCTGGCCCTTTTGGAAGCCCCGCTACGTAACACGGTCGCACACAGAGATGCTACTGAAAATCGGATGCCTGTACAACCCCAATGACACATAAGCCACAGCGGACAGAGGAGAGCACGGAGCAGGCTGTTGTTATCGGCTTCCTCATATTTCAGGCTACTTGCCTGCCCGAACTGGCAAGAGCAGATGCTGTGGCGGAGCTCCCCAAGCAGCATTTCATAAAGCAAACCTCTCCCCGCAAGGCAGCCGCTACGGGAGAGGGCCAAAGGGAGCGCAAGGGCCTCCGCTGTGCAGCTCCCATCCCCGGTGAGGCCCTCTGCGAGGCAGCGCTCCTCCAGAGCACGCGGGGGAAAAGCCCGGCCCTAAGACAGAAGCTGCTCGTGTTCCCTCGAGTTTATAGACAGGAAACACTTTAGGGGGAATTACGGGAGAATTACAGCCCAGATGTGGGGAGAGGGGAGGAAGAAGAGGCAACAGAGCAATGTAAGGTCGTGCTTAAGGAGAAGCCATCAGCTTGCATCCAAAGCTGCAAGGGAAACTTGATTAGCATTCAAAGTTGGCAGTCAAGGGATTGAATTTAGAAAATCTTCCTTCCCCAGCTAACCCAAGTTCACCTCTCTGAATTTCTCTTCCTCTGACATTTATATTTAAATACTGTCAAATATTGTAAAAAAAAAAAGTCACTGAATTGTACAACTTAAGGTCATTAATTTCTTTTTACCCTAGAAACTTCGGAAACACCATTTGCTCAGGCAAATGCCGTTTTCAGTAACATCCATTACAGTCACCCTATGGTCGACGCATACCGCACACCACCGAACGTGAACCGGTTCCCTCCACGGCCTCAAAGACAACCTGCAGGTGTTCCGCGATACCATGGTTCAGGTCACCAATCTTTTCCAATTCCTCCCAGTCTCCACTTGAAACAATTCTCAGACGTGTGCACGCACTTTATACACGCACAGAAGTCTGGATTCCACCATTAAAAAGTCTAACGTCTGCCAAAAATCTCTCTCTCGTTAATGCTACAGGTATTTGCGATGCCTCCCACCCAACCCGCGGGAGAGCTGGCCAGATACACCAGCCATTCATCTGCTTCATACAGCAGCTTCCCCACGTTAGCGGCAGTACGTTACTACTTCGTATTTTAGTTGTCGTGCTTAACTTGCTAACATTTAAGAAGCTGCTCCTTGGAGCTCCCTTCCTACAGGACTGTCAGAAGGCTTGGCCTGGTGCGTATTTCTTTGGCGAGGTCTCGTGATGCCGGGTGCAAACAGGCAAACGCCATCACCAGCGTCGTCCTTACAGAGGCTGTGAAGTTTGCACAAGGCAGAAGTAACAGCTCCAGCCTCAAACACTTCTGCCTCGTGCTCTTCCCCCTCCCTTGTATCCTGCCAAACATCCTACGTTACTCGACCCACAGAAGAAGTAACAGCGCGAACAAGCCATGCCACTCGTTACCTTTCACAAACGCTGCAAACAGCATTTCTTTTCTTTTCCCCAGAAAACAGTCCCTGCTTTTAATTGTGCATAAGCTCAATCTTTTATCTGTGTTCTTCAAAAGCCAGGAAGTTTTTTCACATCACTGAAGAAATACCGATTTGTACAGCCCTGTGTGAAATGACATGAACATGTATTTCCATTTTTTAAAAGCGGCCTAGCCTATTTCATAATTCATGCATCGACTGCACCCGAAATGCTCATTCCAAATTACAGACTGACCTTCACATCCCATTTTCTCTAACTAGCGTAAAATGGAAACTTTCCACCTCTTCAGCCTCCAATTTTCTAAATATTTGTTGGCGTACGCACGAGGCCAGTAAAACCTTCAGAGGCTCGCAGAGCACTTTACAACGCATTCAAAGGACACGACCCACGCCGACACACGGCGTTGCACCGCTTCTCCCTCTCCGTAACGGAGGGGAAAAACTTCTCCTTTTCCCCCTCTCCTCCCCAGGATAAGGCTGATCGCTTCACAAGCCACATTTTAAGTCGGTGTGACATAAATGCTTCACTCGACCATTTTACAAAGAGCTACAAAGCATTGAAAACTGGAAATGAAACGTGGGGGAGCCGAGATGTCACATTAGTCTTTTAGCTTTGGGGATGCTATTTTAAATTCTGCCCTAAGTCACTACTAAAAATGCATTTTTCCTCTTTTTTTTTTTTTTTTTTTTAATTAATAAATCCACTGTGCAACTTAGTACAAGTGACACTTCTCACCTGAGCGAGCTCCTGCACTGAAGCACTACGGCGGCCGCAGTCGTGACTACGCCGCAGCTCTAGGGAACTCACGCAGCAGCTCTGCGAGTCGACAGATTTAATTAGGCAGACAAACCATATTCCATCAGCCCTACTGTCGCAAGTGCCCAGCGACTCAAAAGACAGTGAATCATACTTTCCCCTCACGGGAACACGCCTCAGAGCCTACCTGGGAAGCCGCCTTCAGCCTCGCAGGCAGCCTGCCAGCATACCCAGCAATACTTCGCCTGAAGAGGACCGTAACGGGGCTGGCCACGCGTCCGCCCCGACGGGCGCTTTGTGACGGACGTCCCACACCCGTTTTTAGGCGCTTTCCTTAATCCTCCATGGGACAACACACAGCAATACTCCCCCTCGTATAGCAAGGTACGGCAATGCTTCCAGGCCCTCGGCCGGCCGAGGCCTGGCTGCAGCAGAGCGTTTCTTTAGGTGCCGCTGATCGGCTCCGGCAGCGTCCCGGCGGGAGGCAAGGGGGGCTGGGACCTCCTCGGCCCGCAGACCTTCCTCGGTAGCACCGAGCCCTCGAGGCGTCTCTTGCTTGTCCAGGCTGCGTAAATGAAGCTCGTGTCTTTTCCCCGAGTTTAGCCATAACATCTGCAGAAACTCATCAAAAGTCACATAGCAGGAATTTAAAAGATATTTTTTAGGGGCTAACCATTTAAGGATTTTCTTAAAAAGAAATCAGGTTTATACGCTGAAGTCAAGAAGCAGCTGAATTCTAGAATACCCGTTCTACAGGATGCTCAGATACCTACCATTTACCTCCCTCACCATCTCATCCATGGCACCACCGTTTCATTGACAACTGTACACCACGCTGCTGCCGCATCACTTCGCAACGCTTTTTTTAAAAAATATAGTTATTATTCTGGAAAAATGCCCCGGCTCCTTCCAAGAAACACAACAAACCCTGCAGCATGCAGTTAAGGAAGGACCCGCTCGCCATCAAATCTCCCGTCCCGCGCGCAGGACAAAACCGTACATTTCCAGCAGACGTCGGGACGAGAGGCGGGGAGGGCTGTTTAGATGCCCAACTAACCAAAATAAACGTAATTGGAATTTTTTCACTGGGAAGCAGCAGATAATCGATAGAACGCTAAATTGTCACTTCTGCAACCATTGTTTGAACACAGATGGGATGTTAAATGAGCATGGTAACCTCAAAATGATTCCTAATTTATGTGAAGATTATAAAACGCTGGATTTGTAATTACTGTTTTCCTCGATGCATACATGCGACTCAAATCGGCGCTAACAGAAGTTACATGTATACATGAAGAAAAACCCCCCATACTCCCGTTACAGCTCTTTCCCCTCAAAAATGACTCGCCAGTGAACATTTACGGAGCACTCCTGCACAGTATCGTCACGAGATTTAAAGATACAGCGAATGACCCTTTAGAAAGAAGAGCTGGACGTTCATCCAGCGGCACTTGACGGAACGCCGGCCTGCTCCAGGACCCGGCATTCCAGGATCCAGGACCCAGCCGTACGGCGCGCTCCGCAAGGCCGCGCAGAGCTCGGCGACAACTCCTGAGACAGGCCGCGCGACAGCAGGACCGGCGGCTAGCGCAGCTCGGATCAACACGGTGCAAGCCCGTTAGAAGAACTATCAAAATTACAGGTAAATAAAAATAACTTCCCTGCTTTCTCATTTGATAATGAGAAACCAGAGTTACAGCTGCATAAAAAAGAAATCCAGTCAGTAATTAGACGTAACGTCACGTCAAGGGCTGAAACAAATTCTTAAAACACATCTACTTGTTGTTCACAAGTTAAGAGTTTGCGTTTATAAAAATGCAGTGTTTTAAAGTAAGAAACAGTCAAGCTTTTCACAAGAATTTTCATTCTCATCAGCAAGACGCACCCGACGTGAGCGCCCTTCACACGCTTTTGCAGCTCCGTACGCGGAAAATGAAGGGGATGTCAAAGCTGAGTGGGAACAGAACTCAGGCGCACTGCACGACCTCGCAGATATATAATACATAATAGAATATAATTATAATAATATAATAATATTATAATAATATAATGATTTAATAATTACATTCTATAATATATACCATACTAGCCAGATCGATCCTCTGGCATTTGGTTGCCTTACGCTAACCCGCCCCCCCGGTCTGTTCTCACCGTCGCTGCCGTTACCCAGCACTGCAAACAATTGCTCTTCCCCAAAAAGCCAATTCAGAGCTTCCCTTTGGGAGCGGAAGAGCCACGCTCCCGTAGCTGTTATTACAATCGCTGCTATTCATACGCCGTACCAGTGCCCGGTTGTTTCCCCTGGAAATTGCTGCAAAGCTGGAAGAGCCGTTTTGCCAGGACACCCATTTCTATTCACAAAGATAAATCCTTTATTTAGTAATAATTATCTATACACAGATGAACAGCAGGAGTCAGGGGAAGAAGTCTTCCAGCAGAACGTTTACACAATATGATCTTAAACCAGCTTTTTTTGTTGTTCTTGAACATCCAGCATCTTACCGTACAATGCAAATTTTACATTTCCATTCTGAAAAGCAACTTGAACAGAAGTTCAAATCTCAGTGTTAAGAGATGTAGGTGACTACTAATCCACACAACAGAACTGCTGAGTAAACCGAGGGAGCACCTGCAAGTAGCAAATTATGAATTTCCATGTGTAAAAAGCAAAACCACCTCCCCGCCAACCGCTAATTAAGTTTGCTAACCTGGAGATTAGAATAGCCAACATCTTATGCGTTGTGTCTGTATATCCTGTGCCTAATAAGCTTTTACATGGGAATTAAAACTAAATTCTGTAAGTTCATAGTTAATAGATGACTAGACACCGCAAGAAGCAGCCCCTTTTTAACGTCCATTTTCCACAAATACATTTCCTTTAAAAACAGACAATGAAGGGGGGGGGGGGGGCGAACTAAATGGCTTTTTCCACTCTAAAATTGCAGAGATTTTATAATGGTAGTGGCTGACTTGAATTTTGAAAAACAACCAGCTAAAAGTCCAGAATATGAAAAGCTGCTGTTTAGAAAAGCGATGTTGCAGATTACAGAAGAGCAGAATTACCAAGATCCACCGAGGCTGTGAGAGAGCTCCAAAATAAACTCGTTTGCTGTAAGAAATGGTAAGGCTTTTTGAAGAGATGCCATATAGGCGGTCTTCAGAGTCCGGGCACTACAGCGAGAGGCTCTCCGAAGCCGTGACTCCCATTCACTGTTTTAAACGCCTGCCTCAAACGGTGACATTTCGGAGTCATAGTATATGAGTACAAATAAATAAAATAAAACCAAAGAGAGCACAGGTTTTACTTTCTAGCAGACAAGAGACTCGCCAGGTACCGCTGCTGCCTCTCCGAGGTGCCCACTCACAAGCGGCACGCAACGCTCGGCGTTTTGTGCTTGCATCGGCGTGACAGAGCCGCGCCAGGCTGCGGCAGCGGAGGGTCCCGCTCGTTTACACCCCTTCAGCTTCGCAGTGACGACTTCTGCTTCTCTAGGACGTTCTTTCCATTTAACTTGGGAAAGTAATGGGGGGAGAAAAACCTTTTCGTTCTCGTTAGTACAGATGCCTTTTTTTTCCCCTTCTTTTCTCCATTTCTTGTGCGTAGCTGCTGAATTCACAGCGGTAAAGCATATTCTTGTAGCCTGTGTCCAAGCATGAGACAAGCAGGGAGAACATTCATTCAAATAAAGCCCCAAACGAGTCAGGAATGTTTACCTGGCAACTCCATGCCACAGGAAATTTTCAGTCATCTCCAGAAACTCACTGCAATTCTTTAAAACAAACAGTCGGCTGCATGACTGGCCGCCTTTTTTAGGAAACGCCTTTGTTAAGGGCTCCCTCCCATCCTTCGGTTTGCTTAAAGCTGGACAAAGCAGCAGCACATTGGCATCACATTTGACATTGGCATCACAATTGACAGCACATTGCTGTCAGTTTTTGACAGCAGAGATGGGGCGACGGCCTCACAGCTACACCAAACCCTTTACAGACTTAAACAAACATCGATCAGTTCTGGTATTTACCACCTACGACCGGTCCTCATTCCAAACCTAGAGTGCCCGAGACTCTCGGAGTCCTTGCAAAGTCCATCCCCAGCGATAAAACGCATCAGCTTTGTACAACCACTTCTTCATCTGAGAACTTCCCTTCCCAAGCACCATCAAATCTGGCATTAAAATGGCTTTTGGTTTCAGCTTCTGCGCTCTCTGTAGGCAGTTACTAGGACGTCTAAGCCCTGCAACATGGAAAACTCTTCACTGCGAAAAAACTTTGCCTCCATCTTTCAGACCAGTGACATTTCCAATACTTGTGTCAAAGGAAAAAAAAAAAAAAAATCAGGGCTGAAATATTACTGTTCACAGCCTTTGCACATTACCCGCTGCATGCAACGGCAGACGTATTATTTAATTCCAAAAACTAGCTCTGGCGGTGTGGGGAGGGCTTGGGGAGGGAGGGCACATGGCTCGGGTTTTTATTAGCCACCATACAGGGAAGGGAGATGCCTCATAAAAAGGACTTTTTAATAAACCTTTGCTGTTTCTGGCAGTTCGGAGATAACTGCACCTTTATAGTCAACCTTACCGCCGTCAGAAACTAAAAAAGGAGACAATTAGTGAAAATAAAAGGACGATTGTAAGCTAGAAGAATTCTGAACTGCCACTACCTTAACAAGGCTTCACTTTGCTGCTGCACTCCAAGGATGAAAACGAAAGTCCTTGCATTTGATATATAAAAATAATTTTTAACTGGAGATTGATGCCAGGTTGTTTTTTTCACTCATCCTTTTAATGGAGAGGAGATGAGTGACTGCAGAAAAGACAGCAAAGGTCTCACTCCCTTTAAGTTACTGTTCCTATATATAGTTTCAGGGGAGGGTGTAACAAAAAAACCAAACACTATTTGCAACTACATTTCCAGAAGCACCAAATTCAGTGCTTTGCTAGTGCCCACACTGAGAAACCTTGTATCTGATTTACAAACATAATTATATGAGTGTAATTATACTGCTATAATTCCCCAGGAAAAAAAATAAAAAAGTCCTTTTTCAACATCCAAGAATTTTAAATTCAACATGAAGAATTGTACCAGATTAACTAGTGATAAACAGATACGGTAGATCTCCCTGAAGAAGTAAAGCCTACAACTACGATCCAGTTGGGGTGGGTTGACCTGGCTGGACACCAGGTGCCCACCAAGCCGCGCTCTCACGCCCCTCCTCAGCTGGACAGGGGAGAGAAAATCCAACGAAAGGCTCGCGGGTCGAGATAAGGGCAGGGAGATCACTCAGCAATTACCATCGTGGGGAAAACAGACTTGATTTGGGGAAATCAATTCAATTTATTGCCAATTAGAAGTCAGAGTAGGGTAACGAGAAATTAAGACCAAATCTTAAGACACCTTCCCCCCGCTCCTCACTTCTTCCCAGGCTCAACTTCACTCCCGATTTCTCTGCCTCCTCCCCTTCCAGCGGCGCAGGGGGACGGGGAATGGGGGTTGCGGTCAATTCATCGCACGCTGTCTCTGCCGCTCCTTCCTCCTCAGCGGGAGGACTCCTCACACTCTTCCTCTGCTCCGGCATGGACTTCCCACAGGGGCGCAGCCTCCTTCGGGCAGGCCCCTGCCCCGGCGTGGGGCCCTCCAGGGGCTGCAGGTGGATCTCTGCCCCACCGTTACCCCCATGGGCTGCAGGGGACGGCTGCCTCACCACCGGCTTCCCCAGGGGCTGCAGGGGAATCTCTGCTCCGGCGCCTGGAGCACCTCCTCCCCTCCTTCTGCACTGACCTGGCTGTCGGCAGGGCTGCTCCTCTCATGTTCTCACTCCTCTCTCCGGCTGCAATTGCGCAGGATTGTTTTCCCCCTTCTTAAATACGTTATCCCAGAGGCGCTACCACCATCGCTGACGGGCTCGGCCTTGGCCAGCGGCGGGTCTGTCCTGGAGCCGGCTGGCGTTGGCTCTGTCGGACACGGGGGAAGCTTCTGGCAGCTTCTCAGAGAAGCCACCCCTGTAGCCCCCCACTACCAAAACCTTGCCACACAAACCCAGTACACCTGTAGTGTCCTGCAAACTGCAAAGACTGAGGTTTCTTGACACTGAAGAAGTCTTGACTATTGAAATGAGATTATTCTAGCAACGCTTTCAACATTTTCCAGGTCATTTTCTCATACATTAATGACATAATAGAAATTTATGGAAGTCTTTATTGAATCTTAATTGCTCCCTAAGACCATGACTGAAATAGAAAAAGTGACTGCACTCTGCTTTGACTGCTACAGAAGATGTTGAGCATACAGAATCCTGAACTCGGATTTTTTCATTTAAGGGAAACTTCCGATTCTTCATATTTACATACAGCATTTTGTACGTTTTCTGTAGTCACACAATACTTCGTCAATTCCAGATTTTTGCCAGCTCTTAAAAATACTGTTAGTTTTGTTTTAGAATAATACCGATACATTTCCTGATAGTCCAGTATGAAAGGTGTTTTTGAACAGCGAGATGGATAATTCCAATATTTATAGTTTGCTACTGAAAGCCTCTAATATTTTGTTGAGACTTTTCTTATTCTTTACAAGGAAGAACATTTTAAACCAGAACACCACTGAACAATTTAAATTCCATCTTCCTCACTAGCAGATGAGTTCAAATTAGCCCAATTACAATTAAAACATGACATATTTATCAACCATTAATGATGAGAAATAATGTAAATCGAGGACAAATCTGTTTACAATTTAATAATCCACCTCAAGCGACTACCAGGAGAATTTACCAATGCCTAAAAATTGCCATAAATTACACTCTTAGTTGAGAAGTTTGAAGTTTTTGAAAAAGCTCAGCTCTTGAAGATGCCATTGAATATTAGAGATTTCTAAAGATGTAAAAATAGAACTCCTTTGGTTGAAATTATGTCCCTCTGAGAAAATGTAAAACCCAGAAACTGCAAAAGCCAGGAAGTTTTTGAGTGCTGACTTAGAAACAAGAGCTGCACTTCATTGTAATCCTGTGCATTTTTAACCTGTTACAGAAGATTAATCCAGGATCATACTTAGCACGAACAGTTTCCACAGCCTTTCACACTATTGATAATTTCTTCTTCTAGCTTCTTCCTTTCCTCCTCTTTGGACATCCGGTTATTTCTCTCTTCCCAACTTGGACTGGTGTGACTATTTAGTACTTTGCTGCTCTGTGTATGCCACATTTCATAATACAGATTGCTAGGACTCGCAAGGAGGTCTGCATGTCTACCCCGTTCCACAACTTTACCCTGTAAAAGAAGGGGAGTAAGTCAGTAATCAATATTACCAGATCTTCAGGAATATAAATGCTGCCAACATATGGGCCACAGTTTTACAGTACAGATTACAGCAATTATTAATGAGGAGGAGCTTGGGCCAGCAATGAAAAACTGAGTATGTGACGGTGCACTGAATTGTGCGTTACGCTGCAAGCTGAAAACAAGGAGCTGTGTTCTTCTCAATCTTACATAAATGGGAACGTAGATGCCTTTTGTCCATCTGGACAAAATTTAAAGCCCAGCAAAATGGAAAGTTTTACTGCCTAAACTGGAAGAGCTATTTCAAGTAAACGTAGACCTCTATATGAGAGGCAGGGTGTTAAAATACTAGTGCAAAAGTCACGTGAATGTACCAAAACAAACATGTATTTGTCTTTGCTTGATAACAAACACACTTACGCTAGGAAGCTAAAAGAAAAGAGCATGCAGAGGGATTTGTACTAGATAAGCAAAACATTTCAAAATCAAATCCTAAAAACAATTAATGTAAATTGTGCTTTTAGACGGGTGCTCAGTAACTTGTGTCATTGCAATTGCCGTCATGAAGATCGAGCGAGCAGTTCAGTTCATCTGTGCTGTTTCTCAAGAGCAAAGATGATTTATTGACTATCACTGTGGAAATGGGAAGGAAGAGTTGGAGAGGAGAACTCAAATCCTACAGACAGTGAAACACCACCACTCTTCAAAAAAAAAAAAAAACCACACTCATCTTTTTACTTTGAGATACGCACTTACATTCACTGACTTCAAATTAAAATAATGTATTCATTCTCCAGCTAGTCTTTCTTTTGGGAAAAGACAGCAATATACGGACAACTACACGGATTTTATATTAGTTCTAAACTCTGATCTACAATTAAATCTACCACCTTGTGACAGCTGCTGATGAACATGCTGAGAAAAAAATTGGGTCTTGTCACTTCTATTACTAGTCGTGCTGGTGGAATCTGAACAAATATACACTTGACCAACATAACTGCAGAATTTATTTAAAATCTTTCAGTGTTTAATTTAGAGACTTCATTGTCATAGAGACTAGGCTTTTGAATTACGGCCTTTTTTAATACTCTTGAACAATCGTAAAAAATGCAACTTCTCCGTTCAGCTTCACAGCATTAAGATCAATATCATTAATACAGTGTTTGTTTACTCACTCAAGCATTATTCTGATTTTACCTAGGCAAAGGTGCTCAAACGGTGATGCCGTATCTCCATTGCTAAGCAAAACCAGCCACAATCATCTTGTCTCATCTCCGCGACTGAGCCTTATTTATCTGGTTGCTAACACAGTGCTCATCAATCAAGCTGGGATGACAAGAGGCAACTTTCTGCTGAGCAAACGTCAATGATGCCTCACATGAAGCAGTCGGGCGCTAAAAGTGATGCACCGCGCTGCCTTACTCATTCACAATCTTTATTACACTAACATCATTCATGAAAGTGAGCACCCTAGCTGTTTTACAGTTTTAGGTTGTGCTTTTATTTTTAATTTAACAGTTACACTATAACACAAAACACGCTCTTAGTAAGCTGTGAAAACTTGCATCGAAAACAAAAAGTCGCAGATTGCCTTATAACATGTTAAAAAACATTTGCAAGATGTTTTAACGTGCAGTTACATAAAGGATACACCTTAGGAAATGATTTTTCAGCAAAAGCTGAAAAACAAGCAGTTCAAAACCACATAAAAACTCCACAGAGCAGTATGAGTGATTTATTCCACTGCCTCATATGAAGCTGAGATTTGTATAGCAAAGATAGTCACGAATGTCACCATTTCATAAAATTTTGTTCTAATTCCCCATGAAATCATTTAACACACTGCAAGAATAATTTATTTTCTTTTAGATACGCATATTTTAGTCACTAAATACACCTATGATCACAAGCATATAAATAGTAACTGAACAAAATGAATGCAGAGATAAATTTAACATCTATTATCAGCAGATTAGAGCACTATATTTTCAGCATTATCAGTTAAGAGAGTAACTACGAAGTTACAATAAGGACATTTGTTTATTTTAAATCTATAGCCAGATATGGGTAACAGAGAAGAAAATGGACTTAGGATAGACTGAATACGAGGTAACGGCTGAATACTGATATTAGTAAATCAAATGTTGAAACTTTTTTTTTTTCCTCCATAAGAGAAGCATTCAGAAAGGGAATAACCACACTTTTCTACAGGTACAATAGAGAATGGTGTTCAGATTTATAACATAGACTGAACAATCCTACAACAGTTTTATCTGCATGGAAACAGAACATGCTGTCCTCTTCTCTCTCCATTGAAAGAAAAAAACCCAATGGATGTATGTGAAAAATAAACACTCACTGAGTAATGAGAATAAAGCATAAATGGGGGGCACACATTAGGAAACCTCATCTGACAGAAGCATGTAATAAATTAGATTAAAAACATGCAACATCAAGCCAGTCCCAGAGCACGAAGAGAAATTTGTCATAATCCATATAAAGAACATGTAACTAAATGAACTATGCAAATGAAGTAAAAATACAACATACAAGAGAGCCACACATGCAAGTTTCCGCAACTGAAAAACTGTTAGCTGCAAAGAAGAGAAATATGTAAAAAGCAAAGCTTGGGCTAGAATTTTCTAGCATGGTTCATTTCCAAAGAAAGAACTTTCAGTAGCTCGGTGGGAGTATAAGATTTCAAAATGGACACACAGACTCTCTAAAACAAACGCCGACATTATGTGAAAATTACACATCACAGGGTGATCACCTCACCTGATCCAGCACAATGATTTCATCTGCATCAACTACTGTTGACAACCTGTGAGCAATGAAAACTGATGTTCGGTGTTTCACCATGTCCCTCATGGCACTGAGAATATTCTGCAAGATTAAAACAGAGACAAACTCTTACACACTCCTAGGCGGTATGAAGAGAAATAAAATGATGTCTGGAAAGATGCAAATTACTGTAAGTGTGGAGAAACACCTCCAGTACTGCTATAGCTTCACAATAAGAAACAGCTACAAGTATCTACAGAAGTATCATGGTTTAACCCCAGCCAGCAACTAAGCACCACACAGCTGCTTGCTCACCCTCCCACCCCAGTGGGATGGGGGAGAGAATCGGGGAAAAAAAAAAAATCTAAAACCTGTGGATTGAGATAAAGACAGTTTAATAGGACAGCAGAGGAAGAGAAAACAATAGTAACAATAGTAAAAGAATATACAAGTGATGCACAATGCAATTGCTCACCACCCGCAGGCTGATGCCCAGCCCGTGGCCGAGCAGCCCCCCTGGCCAGCTCGCCCAGTTTCTATACTGGGCATGATGTCATAATGTGTGTGTGGTATAGCCCTCTGGCCAGCCTGGGTCAGCCGTCCTGGCTGTGCCCCCTCCCAGCTCCTCTCTGGCAGGGCATGAGAAGCTGAAAAGTCCTTGACTACTGGAAGCACTGCTCAGCGACAACTAAAACATCGGTGTGTTATCAACATTATTCTCACACTAAATCCAAAACACAGCACTATACCGGCTACTAGGGAGAAAATTAACTCTATCCCAGCCGAAACCAGGACAAGAAGAAACAGAAGAATCCAAGCATGAAATATCTGCGGCTCTGATAAAGTCCTCAAACTGCAAAAAAACCCTTTATTCATAGAATAACGTGGCTATCCCAAAGGACAAAGGAAGAGCAACGTTACTTGATTTCAGGAAAAACGTTCCCATGCAACCGTGCTACAAAAGCAACATAAACAGCAGTAAAGGCACGTGAAAATAACGAATCATAATAAGAATAATATGTTCCAAACAATGAAAGTTAAAGAAAAAATCCCTCTCAGCATCATGCCAATGTGGAACACAAAGTTAAAGCAATCCTGGGAATTGTCTGTCCATCCACTGCCTCCTTTGTGAGCAGTCTCCCACCTTCCCAAACTGCATACAGATGCATGCAGCTCTAATTGGGAATTTGTGCCCTCGCTACAGTAAATGGAGTGTCCGCTTTATTTTCCTGAAAAACACTTGCCTTTGTCAAAAACCATTTTGATTACCAGGCATACTTTTGTGGAAAGGAATCATTTTCATTTGCTGTCTTTAAAGTGCAGTTCTGTTGTGAAACTTTCAGCTTTGCTTACGATTCTTGCAATAAATACAGCAAAACAAAAGAGAGAAAGAATCCAAGTAGTGTTCTGTAGAACTGCACGTATTATGAACATTTCTGGTCCAATGAGGAAGCTGTACTATATTTGAATGCTGTACTATATAGATGTACAGTTTGTACTCCGATTTCTCTGTATCTGGAAAATGAAAGCAATTTAGTGATTACAGGTCAATAAATTCACTCAATAATCTGCATAAGTGAACACAAACACAGCTCCAGCGCTATTTTTTTTTTTATGACATTAGTTTGTGAAATTACTGCTGGTGCTGAGAGTTTGGTGTTTAAGCAAAGATGTAGTTATGAAGCCTGATGCAGTTACTGTGGTAGTGTCATGACATCTATGTCACAACGCCCTGATGTTTTGCAGCCCTTCCTGTGAAATGAATACAAATTAATACCAGCACTGCAGGTTACACCTACCTGATTTGCATCTCAGAAAGATGCTGCACAACAAACGAGAGGTTTTCTGTGCTGCATTACATCACAATTATTTATAAGACATTTTTAATGAATGCTAGATGTCATCTAAACACCTTTTAAAGCGGACTGGAAAGCTTCACTCTTCATGAGCACATGAGGTATTTGCAACAGCTTCAAGAGATGAATGTGTAATGGTGAATGGGACCTCAAGAGTGTAAAACAGAAAATATACCCAGAGACAGAGTTGATATTCTTCACTATGTCTCAAGGCAGACAGAGGCTCAGTATCTCTGCTCTGGCCTTTAGGAAAAGGGCTTAGCTATAGGATCTCTGAAGAATAATACCAGGAAAACACATGATAGCCATCTGGCAAAAAGAGTTCTTTCTGAGAGGAAAAGAACAAGGAAAATGTATCAGAACCAGACATCATTACACCACTTAAGTTTTATATTTTTTTATCGCAATTTACCTCTTCTGTAATTGAATCTAAAGATGATGTGGCTTCATCATAGAGAAAAATAAGTGGCTCCTTTAACATCGCTCTAGCAATTGCAACTCTTTGCTTTTCTCCTCCTGAATGGGGGGACGGGGAAGAGGGGAAGAAAAAAAAAGATGAAGTTACAATCATGATATTCTAAATTCAACAGCAGACCTGACTGTTTTGGGGGTTGTGTTTTGGTTGGTTTATTTATTTATTTAATATACATCACAGTTGCTCCTGATAAAGGTCTGTGCATGTTACAGAAGATATCACACAAGTTCCTGCTCCCTGGTAAATCCAAAGTGATTCAAGATTGCTTATCCTTTTAGAAAAGGAGAGAGAATTATTTTGTATATGCTACAAGGCAAGAGCAGGTAACTGACGACGATGTACAGTAACTCACTCTACACACCAGGGAGTATGAGCTCATTTACCTGGTCTAAACTATGCTCCATACAGTAACTTCGCATATATACATCCTGTTTTCTCTTGCAAATAAACAATGCTCTGTCCATGCCTGCTGTATTTGATTTCATGCATCTTGCACACACATTTTTTTCTTCCAGGTCTCTCCTTGAAATTCATCTACCTTTCCACTCCATAACGGCCCAGATTTAAAGTGTCCATACCTAACAGCTTTAACCAGCAAATTTCATTAAAGAACACAATTAATATGGTACTGAAGCCCACCTTCATTATGCAATCTACTGCCTGTTGGTTTCTGATGTAACCAAGTTTCACACTAGTTTCCTTCCTTCACAATTCTTACAGCTAACGTCTACCCAAGAATAAGTTAGGACAACTTTTACAGACAGGAAAAGAGGTGCATTTGAGAACTTAAAATGTGCTAAACATTTGGTATGCAATGCAAACATTTCACATTTGTGCACTCATCCTCCTTTGTTTTATTCAAGACTTCAAAACATTCAATTTCATACCATTATATTCTTGTTAATTTTTCATTCCTATCAGGAGAGAACATGCTTTAATAAACCATTTAAACGGCTGATAATAATGCCGCAGTTCAAATTTTAAACTGTCTTTGGCAGAACTCAGAAGCAATTAGAACTGTACAATTTACTCAGTCTTATTCTAATATACTCTCTCTCCTTTAAAGCATGCTCAAAACTCACAGCTTGACAATATCCATGTTTGAAAGACATACTACAATAACAAAATCCGAGGTCTTTCCTTACATTTGTAACTTACAGACTTGTTTCACGTTCTTCTCCGTTCATATTCAGGACAGTAGCATGTTAACCATTTCACTCACAAAGTCAGGGTTTTGGGCTGCTACAGCTCTGTCTCTTACACATTTATTAGCAAACACTGAAATGGATTCTACTTGAAAAAGCCAAAATAGCTTGTTTTTCATTATTTACTCTTCATGAATCAATCACTGAAACCGGTAAGAAGTGCACTAAATGCTTACTTCACCATTTAAATTGATAAAGTTCTCATTGCAATTAAGACTTCCTTGTGCCCATTTTCATACCTCACAAGCAAGGAAAACCACCCTAGGAGAGAGAAACTGAGATACTGAGGCTTGTTATCCATGCTACCGTACTGCCATTAGGGAGTTTTGTTTGTGTTAACATTCTCGTCGGCTATAAAAAAAAAATCCACCAGTTTTAAAATATCAAGACAGCGCTTCCAACATACAGTTTTCCAACGTCAGTCCTCAAAGTACTAAAACTGTTCAATTACTGGAAGAAAGGAATCCATAACATACCAAATTTTTGCATACAGGGAGAATCCAATTTACCTATTATTTTCTAAACTAATCATTTGCTGCACTCAACACATTTAACTATTCACAGAACCAGGGCCCCAAATTAAGATCACTGCCTGCACTGGCCCCACACGTTACTACCACTGTTCACGCATTCGGGACCCACGGTAATTGCTGTTCTGCTTTTCGCCGAGACACCCATCATGTCAGTGGTCCCGAAAACCTCGCTTTTTCCATCATGCATATAAAACGTCTGGATTTCAAAGGGGACCACTTAAATTCACAGAGCTTTCGCTCCCCCCATTTCTCCCACAAAATTAGTATTTAAAAAACACAAAACAAGTCAGGACTTTGTGTTTTTCTTAGACTAGAAGTATAAGAAGCCTCACTCAACTTAAAAAATATTTAACAGATTCAGAAATGAATCTAATATATATCTTTATAACAATTTAGGGAGCCATTCTACTATTCAGAAAACTACAGAAATTCAAAGTAACAGATGCCGTATTTTTACAGAGCTACCGAAGGAACTCAGAGATATGCACTTGACATCTCCAATCCATTAAACAACTAAACCATTTCTGGCCATTACAACTCTCATTATCAATTAAAATATTGATCTAACAAAAGCACATGGGATACAGTGGACACATTAGCTCCACGTTTCAACCTAAAACCACAAATTGGCACCTGCAAGCGCAAGCACACAGAATCAAGTTCCCCAAGAGCTGAGCACACACCTGCGTTTAAGATCAATTCAATGCGCAATCTGAGGAAGCCCAAGACATTTCTGAGCATTAGCCTAAGGCTCCTGCACCCTAACTGTAAAAGTTACTGAAGCTTGTTTATTACTGTTGTTTGCCAATGCTCATCTAATTTGTTGAAAATAAGAAACTGAAGCTGCTACTTCAATGGCAGATGCCCACTCTGAGCTTTTTCTATCACCTCAGAAATCCAGTGTCTTTCTCCTGAGAAGTATTTTGCATACTCTTTTTTCTTTAAATACAAACAGAACAGGAAAAGAACACACTTCCCTTCACTTTCTAAGCACCGCTTTTGTTAAAGCACTGTTAGATGGGTGCTTATGACCATCATAGTGGTAGCACAAAACAAAGGATGGAGTAAGGCATAACTCATTTTCAGAAAGGTCAGAAGGAAACTTCAACACGCCCGCACACACTTCTCCCGATTTAGAATGGGACACAGAATCATAGAATCGTTTAGGTTGGAAAAGACCTTTAAGATCATCGAGTCCAACCGTAAACCTAACACTACCACGTCCCACTAAACCATGCCCCTAAGCACCACATCTACACATCTTTTAAATACCTCCAGGGATGGGGACTCAAGCCCTTCCCTAGGCAGCCTGTGCCAGTGCCTGACAGCCCTTTCGGTGAATAAATTCTTCCTAACATCCAGTCTAAACCTCCACATAAGGCTAAGGCTTTGAGCAACCTGACCTAGTGAAAGATGCCCCTGCTCACGGCAGGGGGGTTGGACTAGATGATCTTCAGAAGGTCCCTTGTTACCCAAACCATTCCATGCTTCTGTAAAGGCCAAGGCATTTCAAACCTATTGTTAGTCAAATCCTCTTTCTAGAAATTACTAGTTTGGGGAGACAGGCAGCACAAGAGAAATCTTTCATCGTTATCACAGTTCTCTACAGTTCTGCCAGTAATTATTTTGTACCTTCTACTCACTCACCCAGATCTGTGCTTCACATATTTTATTTCCCTTCTAACCTTCTCTGTATTCCCCTTTTGCAAATGTACATGCTTTCTCCTGCACGTACATTCTGGATACAGAATGTAACCTCTGATCCTCTGTTTCAAAGAGACCAGGACTCCTGACTTCAGCAGCTGCATAGTAAGAAATACCACATATAGCTTGCTGTCTTTGCAACAGGCAGCATCTCTGCCTGAACATGCTGCATTCCTGCGCTCCTGCCTCTGGATCCCCACCAGCCCCACATCCCCTGAAGATCCGTACATCTCGGTACCTTCAAGTTTCCAAACTCATAAACTTCTCTCTCCTGTAGGGCCATACCTCAATTCCCAACAGAGCAGAGCAGTCTGCCCTCTGCCACTCCATCCTACATGCACATGAGAACAGCTGACCGCTTCTTTGGTGTACCAATAAATAGTGTCTTGTACATGGAGTCAGAGGGGAGGAAAATTTAAGCTCTGCCACGCATGTTTAGAGTTTGCCAAACAGTAAGGCCTTGTATTCAGGAGAAGTTGTTTAGAAAGACATGTCCTACATGTAACCAGAGTGATATGGCCTCTCCTCAAGCAGAAGAGTAGTTACGCTGTGTATGTACCGCAGTTTCTCCACTACTACGCTCTGCACGCAATTCAGCGTTATGCTGCCTACCTTGTCAAAATCCTTCCAAATATTTCCAATGAGCTCACACTTACCTAAACACCTTTAAGATTGTATTAGAAAAAGATACCAAACCGATATGAAAAACTGTGCCCCACCACTGCTCATATTGGTTAGCAATTTTAAGCAAAACTATAGTGTGTTTTGCTTTTTCAAAACAGGAGATGGTTTTTATGAACTTTGCAAATGCACCTTCTACTTCTCGTAATATCCACCAAGGAGGGGAACCAAACCCATCAGTGAATTAAACGGGGAAACCTCATGAAATGAGTATCCCATTTTATCTTGCATCAAATATCTATTAAAAAAACCTGTAAGAGCTATAAGAAGATAAAGACTTATTTAAAATATAATAAAATAACCTAACAATAATATATCCTTCAACCAAAACAGTAATTTCATTTTTGTTTCATTCAATGTACATTTAGTAAGTGTTACATTCATGTGATGGACACCATTATTAGCTTTGCCTCAACGCAACTTCAACCTAAGAGATTTGAGACCAAAAGCATTCCAGTGGAATCTAGCTACTACCTAAAAAGTTATACTTAAATTCTGTATTTTTAAAATCCTATGTCCCCTCAATAAAAAACAGAAAAAGGGCATGGGAAATGATTTAGACATTTCCCCGTTTCCATGTGATCCCTCATCTTACATTGTAACTCTGCCACGGGAAGAATGTTTGCTTTCAAGCATCACCTTCCCTACAAACAAGTGTATGTAATTTCAATATTACAGACAGCTATAGAGAAGGAATAAAGTGATTTTTTTTCTAAGAGTGGCCCCAAAAGGCTAGCATGCCCAGCAAAGCCTGCCTAATGCCACGATACGATCCTCCTAGTCTAGAAGAGTTACGCTGTTTTGCAGAGTGCATACCCAAATACGGAGGGACTTTGAGAACCTAAACTCACGCTTTTTTTGTTTCAGTGCCAAGGTTGTGTAATATAAATCCATAGCTTGCAGATACGCAGACACCATTTTGGTGTTGTCTCTTACACAGTTCATGGGTCAGAAACATGTAAGACATGAAGGCGCTTTCATTATGAACAGGGTCCAAAATGACCTCCCTGCAACAACATATCCCATTGCCTTACTAACTATCAACAGCAAAACCAAAACATCACCTAACTTTCAGCCGTTACAAGTTTAGATTTAAGAACTCAAATTTGGAAGGTCTATGCATACATATAAGCCTATCACATCCTGCATGCAAAGCACACGTAAATTCCCAGTTCTATTCACACGCATTCCACTACCCAAATAGATTACGAGAAAGATCATTTTTACTTAGATGCATCTACATGCTTATGTATCAACTATTTAACACTATCCCCTGAAAATACATTCCTTTAAATATCTTGTAGACTACAGTTGCCTTAAACTACAGATCTTCGTATTAATATTGAGCCTTACAATTATGTTATAATGTAAATGAGCTAAAAGCAAGTCTGACTGAGGAATAAACTATGCATTGAGCTTGGAGGTAGCAAAAGGGATACAAAGAACTTGTGCGCTTAAGAACCCACCTGAGAGCTTGAGTCCTCGTTCACCAACCTGAGTGTTGTAACCATTTGGCATTCGAAGAATAGCATCGTGGATTCCTGCCAACTTTGCTACTGCGTACACCTCTTCTGGTGTTGCACCAATATTGCCGTAGAGCAGATTGTAATAGATAGTATTATGGAAGAGAACAGCATCCTACATTTATGGAAAGAATATTTTAAACAAGAAACTATGAACAATAGTTTAAAAGCTGTCCCCAGTCCATGAAAGAAATCAATATAGACTAGCTTATATTTTTCTACGAAGCCTAAAGGTGAAAGTATTTGGGGACATTTCTTTTCCCAACAATGAGATTAATACATTTTATGTCCTAAAATATATAATGTCACGCACACTTTTACCACTTTGCTAACTCATTATGGGAGGTAATCATAAAGACAAATCATTTAAAGCTGGAGGCAGTTTCTCATGAAGAGGCTTAAACACATTTCAGAAATTGGATCTATATGATGATGCACATAAAAACATTATATTTCCTGGGGAGGGGCGGGGGGGAGCAGCATGGTGACTTTCAAAGGAACTAGACAATAGCACTGCATTAGGATTGGCCTTCACTGAACCACAGTGTCAGACTACTGGGAATTACCATTACGATGGACTGTTTGGGGAGAATGAAACATGGTATACCTGAGGTACGACGCCTATTGCCCTCCTCAGGCTTTCCAAACTGACATCTTGTATGTTCTGTCCAGCAACATAAATATTTCCTTTCTGAGGTTCATAGAAACGAAATAATAATCTCACAATTGTGCTTTTCCTGAAATTGAAAAGAAGCGAAGCTAATGTTACACTCCTGGTTTGCCATTTACAATCTCCAAACAGAACTGATGTCACAAACAAAAATAATAAAAAGCGAAACACAAGAACAAACGCATTTAAGAAACAAAATTCTGCATAGTTGATTGGTGTATTTAGTCCATTTACCCACCCTGACCCACTACCTCCTACAATGGCCACTTTCTTTCCTGCAGGGACTTCAAAAGACACTCCAGCAAGGACTTTCTGCCCCTCAAGATATTCAAAATGCACATTATCAAAGGCGATGGCAGCAGTCTGTGGTGTGATCTGCAGGGGTGGAGCCAGCTCTTTGTCCTATTAAAAGAAGAGTGCCACTTTATATGCTGCCCAGAAAGTATCTCAAGCAGTTCAACAAGCTGAACAGTCCATTTCCTAGCTCAGAAAAAGGCAAATAGACACTCCAGCTTGGATATGTTGAAAATCATTATAATCCGCCACACAAGTGAAATTGGTTTGTTCCTCCTTTTCCCCAAAGAAGGTAAAAATTTCTGCTGTAAACACTCTGCTTCACAACTTCTTTTGCAGCAATAAATTCTGCATCATTAATTACAAATAAAAATTCAAGCACAAGGCATTAGTACTTAAATAAAAATATCTCAATACAAACACAGCTTCCGTGAAGCAACTTTTGCTGTCACAAAAAGGTTCTGCAAGAAAAAAAACAGCTGCTGTTGCACTAACTGCACTTAAAGAGGAGGCAGAACAGCATCCTTACACAACATCTCTTTCTTGAATAGAAATTAAACCTAGAAGGTAATAAACAGGGTGAAATGATGGCATTGCCAGAAAACAGCCCTATTAAATACCCAGATACTTTAGGAAAATAAGCTACTACTTACTTTAATTTTGGTATCTACACTGAGAAGTGTAAACAAGGTATTCATATCTATAAGTGCTTGTCTTGTCTCTCTGTATACTGTTCCCAGGAAGTTTAGGGGAAGAGAAAGCTGGAACAGCAATCCATTCACCATTACTAGATCTCCAACAGAAAGGCTGCCTTAAGACAAAATGGATGTGAGAGAAGAAGACTTGAAGGGTTGTCTTGTTAGGAAGCACCAAAAGAATTAAAAAAAAAAAAAATAAAGTCAATCAAATCTAATTTCTTTTATCCCATTTCTAAACCCAGACGTTTAAATAGTAAACAAAATTAATTCCCAGAAGATCAGATTTTATATAGGAAGGTGCCTGAAACGAATGGCAATGTTTGTGTGGATTTCACATTAAAAAAAAAGATATAATAGCACCTGGAAAATAAGACAAGCAGCATATCAGGAAATTCACGGAAAACATCAGATTGTAAAGTTGTGAATTCCAGAGAGAGAAGCATAAAGGGGCCTAAATAAGTTAGAAGGGGAGGAACTAATATATGAAAGCAAGGATCAGGAAAGACAATCTTAAGTACAATTACAGACAAATCCAAATGATAGCATTTGTCACGATCAAGATAGAGGACTTCCCTACTATATACAACAGAGCTGCTAAAACATATAGTGAGAACCTCTGGGCAGCTTAATATCAAATACGCTGATCCAGGGAAAACTCAAGATGACACACTAGCTAAAGGTAAGTGCGAGGTCAGTTCAGCTGAAACAGGTCCAGAAAGATGATTTAAAGCTGTATTTCTACCATCCTGCTTAAAGGCTATTCTAAATTTTCTTAGGGACAGCCATAAACTGCACCTACTGACTTCCATTCCCAGTGTAACTCTTCCCTGTCCTGGCATCTCTTACAAAGAGCAAAGCAGAGGCAAGAAAGACAACATGATATAAAGGTCCACCCTTCAAACACATCTGGATGCTAACAGTGTCTAAAGCATCATTATTTTTCCTCTAAAATCACCTTACTTGAGCTGAGCCTCATCCCGATACTGCATTCATCTACTGTATCTGAAGCTTATACTGTGTCTTCCTAAACAAGCAGGCTTTTCTTTAGGTAGTAAATTAGACAAATAGAGATGAAAAACTGTAACATATGGGAACAATTATTTTAATAATGTGCCCTTATTAATCTAAGGGAAGTGAAGGACACTGGTAATAAAACTACTGGAGACAAAGCACATGGGTATATACGTGTTGGGGAAAAGTTCTGAATCTTGCCAACATGAGAAGGAAGAAGGGTAAAAGGAAAGGACGTTTGTAGAAGGTCCACAGAAGTATTTGTATTTATAGAAGTGTCTTTCACAATGCTTCAACAGAACCTTCCCGAAGTTACATTTTCTTAGGCTCTAACTGCTAAACTTTTAAAGTATTTCTAATAAAATCATACTAATTACTGAGAGAGATATATATATCAGTAAGATATATAAAATGGGTATAAATAAATATATAAATATAACTATAATAAATATAATAAACATATTATAAATAAATGGATACAAATAATTTTATTTTTATATATATATATAAAATGGAATTAACAATACTCCAAGAAGCAGAAACACCCAAAACTCACAAGCAAAAAATCTCAAAATGAACTATCATATCAACCATAAGTTAATTTTAATTAACACCTCTATTATGGATGAATTAAGGTAAAGGAGAGTCATTTTTAGCTTACAGACAGACGAGTTACCTGCAACAATGCCCTGGCTAGCAAGCACCATGATGGCCGTCAAGCCAATGCTAAAGATAGCACTCTGTCCAAAGTTCAGGAGAGCTAAAGTAGAGGTAGTCTTCAGGGAGGCGTTTTCATATATCTTCAAGAATTCATCATACCGTTGGGCTTCGTATTTTTCATTATTGAAATACTGATATGCACAAAAATAATAAATGTCATATTCTCAAACATACTAGACCATATATTTAACTAGTTGTAAAGTTCAGTATAAACACACTACATGCACAGATACACACACAACCCTTCTTCAATACTTCTAACAGCTAAAGAGAAAAAGAAGACAAAATTAGGGTGTGAAGACAAAAACCATGAGCAAACCCCAGAATGTTCTGCACTGGGAAAGGAGACACTATGGAGATCCCTACCATACTCATATTCTAGTAACACTGGGTGTCTGTCTGGCAGAACTTCCACCCGGTTAACGTCAAAACCAAACACCAGCTGCCACTAGATACTAAAAAGAAGAAAAAGTTACTGTCCTCTATGTACTAGAACATTCTTGTTACTGTGATGATGGCAAATTCTCCAGAACACTACTTCTCACACAATGTCTACTTCTGGGTCCTTCTTCACAGCTAACTTCACTGCTTATCTTTCCAGTTCTAGCTCTCCAATTACAAGATGCATAAAACAAGCATGAGCCTGGACAATTTCAAAGCTGTCCACAGGGTTTTTTTAATAGCAGCAGTAGAAGAGCCAACACAGACCTGTTCTTTCATGCAAACATTGCAATGGAGTGCTACAAACTGCAACAGGTAATGAAAACAGCACACACGGTCATTTGAGAAGACAATATGTTGCAGGCTGACATTCAGAAGACTTCTTTCAGACTCTAAGTTTACATTTTCCAGAAACTGATGGTCAAGGTGATTCAGTCATGTAAGAAACTTCTCATTCTTTATTAGCAAATAGATTTTTTTCAAGCCCCACCAACAACTTCCATGCTACCCTGTCAATATCACGTAGTACTCTTCAAATGAATAATGTTTTAAAAATTTGCGGTTGCTCCAAATACGTAGCTCTACAAAAGATGAATCTTATGACTCACTTTCCTTAGGCTGACAGAACTAAGACAAAGAGCCTAGTAGTAAAGATTGGTCTTACCTTCACAGTCTCATAATTTAGTAAGGAGTCAATTGCAGCATTACCCGCATCATTATCTGCTTTGTTCATTTCTATTCGAAACTTTGTCCTGTAAAATGAAGGCTTAATACAGTCAAGACTTCAGGCTGAGGCAACGCTAAGTACGACAAATCTGAGGGCATGCCTTACCTCCACTGTGTAATTCCTATTGTGAATGCTGCATAGGCTCCTAGCGTCCCCAGGGTTACTAAAGCAAATTCCGCACCACACTTGTAATACTAGAATATTTAAAAGAAAAAAGAAGTTGTAATCATTTTCAAAACTTCACTGTGGTCTCAAAATTATGATAGCTTAGCCCGAGACAAGAACTCTGAAGGTCTCTCCCAACACACTCCCTGCTCTGAACAGCTTAAGACTAAATACAGGCATAAATTCAAAAGGAAAGTAGCAAGGAGAAGGTTATAGATAAAAAGGCAGGAGGAGATAACCAAGAGCTAGTGCATAAGATAATACTGGGAAGTTATTTTTGCCATTATAAAACACAAAAGTTGCTGATTGTGCTGTTATCACAAATAAGTATTTGTTTACATGCTTTTTGGGTGGATTTTGAAAGAAAGCTGAAGACTGCAGAAGAAGAAACAAATGGCATTGCAAAACAATTTACGAAGCATTCTCTCTACTTCAGGGTGCATCAGGAGAGAAAAGCCGTAACAGGAAAAATTAAAGCATCATGGCAGGTTGGCAGACAGCCAGCTTGATTTGCAACTTTCAAAAGTTATAAATTTAACTCAGTATCAACAAGGGTTTTAACTCATATTTTTACATTCAGATTTGATTAAGTCCTTCTAAAAAGAAGGGGAATAAACAAAACAAGATTCTTGCTTTTAATTTAGTCTAAGCTACATAATTGAGATTTAGATTTTAGCATATAAATATCCAAAGATCCTGATTTCAAAGACAGTAAGTGTGATTTATAAAAGAAAAGTTTGAAATTGAGCTTATTAAGCTTAAAACCTGAAAGAAGGAGAAGCCTATTTTCCAAAAGATAATTTTCACTTTTAAGTTCTGGATAAGAAAAGACCAGTATTCAGAAGAGAGCCAATAATCACTCCCTCCTCTGTCCTCAACACACTAAGACACAACATTCCCAGACATTTATATTCTGCTTCTTCAGCGTTTACCCAGATGTGTTTGACACTTGTGTGCACAGTCTACTTTTCTGATTTCATTTTTTCAACAATTCTGAAGAAAAACATTAAAAACTATCCACATAAATACCACTGGCTGAAGACAGGCATTAAACGTGAAAATAATTTCAAATAAGGTGACTCAATGTAACTCATATTTGAAAATTATGGTTTACTCTCCTATACAGTAGTTGCTTTCATGACCACCTTGTAAATTCAATTATTACTATTATTAATACTCAGCAAACTTTGGTAAAAGGAAATCACTGTATTATTCCTAAATGAGACAATTCCAACTCATGAATAAACAACACTTACCAGAATTCCACTGACTAGTGCCACTTCAAACATCGTAGGTCCCAGATTAAATACTAAAGCGCTAAGAACAAAACTGATGCCTCTTGTTCCTCTGTCGATGGTTTTTGACAGAGCTCCGGTTTGCCTACTTAGATGGAATGCCAAATCCAGGTTATGAAGGTGCAGAAAAACATTCTTCGCTATCCTTCTGATTGAATTTTGAGCTACTTTGCCAAATACTGCATTTCTAGCTTCATTAAATAACGCTGCCCCAGCTCTTGAGATACCATCTAAAAAGGATGAAAAAGTTTACAAATGAAAATAATTATATTTCCAACTTCCCTTCATGCATGAAATTACATTAGACTCATTCTTTATGTATTTTCACCATTTTTAGTTCAAAGGTAATTTATACTTCATTGGTCCAAACTTTATGCTATTTTTCATTTATAAACCATTGCGCACACATTTTAAATCAGTTTCTTTGGCAGCTGGTTATAAGAAAGGGTAGGATTTATAATCAAGAATCATTTCTGTAAGTATTATTTCATTTTTTAATTGGAATACCAGAAGCAAGGTCACAGAAAATTGGAAACTGACGTCAACACAGACGTAACTATGAAATAACCATCCTAGATGCTGAGCAGTGCAAAGAGCAGAAGCTCTGCCATCCCACGCCCTTACGGAATAAAGTTAACGCTTGTCAACAGCTTCGGGACTACCACTTACAGCCAATGAGAACAGCAGTTGCCACAGTTGCCACTGTGTTTGGTGTATCACTGAGGTTGAGCATGTTTCCAGATACCTGGTTGAGGTTGTCTACTGCATATTTAAACATGAAGGGAACCAATATATTCATGGCCTAAAAGCGTAAGAACAACAATTAGTCCATATGCATTAAAACATGTATCTATGTCGCATGACTATTTTTTCTGAAATTGCTCTACTGTTCTATTTAGTTCTTAACCCCTTAGTGCGGGTGAGATGGCTCTCTCGATTTCAAGCACAATATTCTCCATACTATTAAGTCTTTACTCCTGGGACCGCAGGGTTCATTTCTCGCTCTCACTGGCTCCTTTTAAATATCAATTGCTATCCTAAACAAACTGTACACTGCAAAGGCACTTAAACTGAGGTTGAGCACGCAGTACAGCAATGGCAAGACTAGAAAATGAATCAAGTAGCAGACACTGCATGACGCGTACTCACAATGCTACTAAATTACGTCGTCATTACAGGTTGGTTGCTCTTTGTGATACCGGCAATATTCAGTATGAGGAACTACTGCTACAAAAGAAACAACTCACCCATGTATTGCCAACACTGGGTCAATCGAGATGTATTAAACCAACTCTAGTGAAGGCAAAGAAAAGAAGTTAACCTATCCTTTGTCTCTTCCGACTGTTAATACTACCTTAATATTTAAATAATGCTTTCCATTTACAACATCACTATAAATATTAATTTCATATCTACATTAACGCTAGCGTTTGGCACAGCAGCACGGAAGACTTTCCGTGCAGTCTAGAAGACACTACAAATTACTTTAACAATATGAGCTTTCAAACAAAATACTGAAGTCATATCCACAACCTAACGTATACTATGTCACTAGGTGTTTTTCTAAGAGCACCAAAACCCAAGTGCATCTCCTCTAACAGTGGTGTCTCCTCTACATTCAAAAAGCAAGACAGCTAGATATGTAAATAGACCAACTTCAGGATTTTTTATTTGCACAAAAATACTGAAAATCTTAAAGAAAACATAAAATTCTTAAGTCTTGTTAATGTTCCATTGTTGCTTCACTCATTCGTACCAACAAGAAAAAAAAATTTACTGTCAAACTTCATATAATTAATACAATTCATTAATTCAAACTGCTTCTAACTGTGAAGATTTGAAAAGAAGGTATACAAGTTTTTTAGCAGTTGAACAAGTATGTTAAGACCTACAATCTTATAATCATGGCAGATATTAAAATACAGTGAGATGACTTTGTTTAAAGTTGGGGGCTTTTTTTCAATATTTGGAAAAAAAGATTGTGGGTAAATGACAAATCATTTTACATGAGAAGAAACAAAAAAACAAAACAGATTGACAAAGATATTTCAGCTCTCTCCACCAAATGTTTTCTATACCCACTTAGATCTCGACTGTATTTGGGGACGTCTGTCAGAGCTGAAAACCCAGTGAAAAAACTAAATTAACTGGAGAAAACTAGGTTTCAAGTGAAAAGAGTGGTAAAGTCTTTCATAACTTCAGTCAAAATTCAAGCTGGAAGACAGGCTTTTAGTAATTATAATAACTATCCCAGTATCAAATATTCCCAGTGTTACAAATTACTGTAGGTAGTGGAAGACAGGTACCTCACCAAGAGGGGAAACTGGAGTTTTGAAAACACTTCTTTTAAATATAGGATTAAAGAAAAAATTTTAAGTTAATTTTTTGAATCTGTTCTGTTTATTTTTTTAAACACTGTTTTAGGCAGAAGTTTTAAATGCAAATGAGGAAGGAATCCATCTTCTCCTCTTCCCTCCTGTATCTCCCCTATGAAATGCACTAAGCGGGGGGGGAAGACTACCAAATTCTCAATACAGCACAATCCAGACAGCTCCTGAGAGGGGACAGCTGAGATCTGAGAGCATCTAGTGGAGATTATTACTGGTTAGTTTGTGACTGAAAAAAGAAAACGGCTGAAAGACCAGGTCCTACTTCAAATACGTTCTTCTGAAATTTATCCAGTGCAAGCCTGAGAGTCGTTCAGCAACAGCTCCCCTTTTAACAGATCGGAATTGTGGAAATCTCCATTAAAAAAACAAAGACCCGAGGTCAGCATTATCTGCAGAAAGCCAACAAATACCATCAAAGCAGCAGTATACAGTGATGTCCCATAACTTCAATTACACACAGCAGACGAACAGGT
This sequence comes from Nipponia nippon, assembly GCF_047370975.1. Classification (NCBI taxonomy): domain Eukaryota; kingdom Metazoa; phylum Chordata; class Aves; order Pelecaniformes; family Threskiornithidae; genus Nipponia; species Nipponia nippon. Next base: position 3,013,379 of record NW_028262313.1, read on the forward strand.
TACTGCCGTTACACGCTTAAACCTTAAGCACAAAGCCCCACAAAGAACTGAGGATGCATTAACAGAGATTTTGAATCTTTACAATACTGAAATTCAAATCCCCCCCTCCCTTCCTCAGTATAATAAAAAAAACCCCGACTTTCCCTTCAGAGTTACTGAAACTCAATTTTTGGGTGGCATTTTGTTCTTAATAAAGACAAATACCCTACCATGTGTGTTACAGTGATGACCAACATGACAAAGTGCAGGCTTTCCTGGGAGAGACTACTCAGTAGAAAATAAGAGTAATGTAATGCAGATTGTCTTGATTTGCTGCAGATTCTCACAAATCCTTCTGCAGGGATTTTACTTTTCAGTAGACTATGCTACACTACTCGTAGTTTAGAAATAGAACTACAGATATATTTTAAAGTCCATTTAAAGAAAAGAGATGTATTCTTTAAACTGCAGTTCTCCACTCACAATTAATTTAACCAGTAACAGCCTACAATTTTGCAGAAATGTCTTCTTTTACATCAATATAATTCTACTCAATAGAGTTTTAAATGAAATTTAAAGCCTGGTCTCAGGTTATAGTTGTTCTGACTCCTGGAGGGTAAAGCTTGAATAAGAACAAGGCAGCATGGTATTGCATTTCATTAGCAATCAAGACAGTCTGCTTTCCGGTAATTTAAAAAAAAAAAAAGTTAATCTTACAAAGTTTATAGCAAGAGAGATGAGAGGCCATTATTAGAAACAGGCCTTTCCCACTCAATTTGTTAAGTCAATGAGATCACGTTCACATTAATGGAAACAAAATTTCAGCCTTCTACATAAACTCACAGCTCTCTCTTTAGTAGCCTAGATTTGCTGGCACAGAACAAAAAGCTTTAAGCACACCTAGGTACACTATGAAAAGCTACCATGCAAAACAATTGTCTTACGCAGCATATCTACACAGGTTTCCCTCCTCTTCCTAATGCCTGAAAGCTTGATAACAATTCCTGTTAGAAGACCCTTTTAATATAAATTTGTACATTTTCTATTTATAATTTTGATTTAATAGCTTATCCCTGCCTGAATTTATTGGAAAGCAAGCACAGCACCCATGAAGTCATCCCAACTCAATTGCCCACATTTAACAGCACGTTAGACTGTAATGCATCATGCTTAAATGAGTTTAAACATTTTTTTAAATGACTGCACTGTTTTAAGCTGACAATGCATCATCATCTCTATTCCCTTGTGGCACTATGCTACTTTTAAGGCAAACAGTCTTATCTTTCATTTTGCTCTTCCCAGTGCTTCTTGTTTAATAAAGATGATGAATTAGTGACAGGCTGAGCCCCAACAAGATAAAACTGGTCTGCAGTGAACTCTTCTTTTGCCAATAATTCAATGAGAAACGTTGACATGAAGACGACTGAATTTATCTCTGGACCAATATAAATGTACACATCCAACAACTCCATTGGTGGAAATATAAACAGAAAACTCCATCCCTTACGGAGGTAAGACTGCTAAAGAAGCTACAAAACGTGGTCCGAAAGAGGGAAGAAGCATCTGGCTTCATGCCTTCTTCAAATTTAATGATGACCTGAAATCTGCTTTTTCCAGTAAGAGGGGGGAAAAAAAAAAAAAAAATTAAAACCACTTTTCACCTGAAGCTTCTCAAAAAGCTAACGGTTTCTAAAGGTTTACTGTAACTATCTAACTCCATCTGAGCCCCCATAAAGGGCTCAGACACCAAGATCATACATGCATACCTAACTGATCAGATAGATATCATTATCTTTGCATGCAGACAAAATTTACAATACTAAACTTGTGTCTTGCCTCCTTAGCCAAACAATTTCTTCGCCTGACACTTACAGAATTAGCAGTCAGTAGAAATACAGATAGTCTGAAAGATTTCTCTGGCTCATGAATAACACATGCTTGGTCTGTGACCAAAAGGCCAAAAACCATTACAGGCTGACAAAGGTGACAAGCGATTTTGTCATATTCATGTGTTTAATCCAGCTTCTCAGAAGCCCGAGCACTTTTTCTTCTTGTGCCACAGAAGAAAAAGGGAAGAAACAGAAAAGTAAAGAAGCATTTACTATACATACCCCAGTAGAGATGACAAAAAATGGGAGAGGGAATGTGGAAGAAGAAAAACCAGATATGCAGAACCTGAGCAAGCTAACCTGTGTGTAATAATGCCTTGTGTACTCCTCTCACCTACCTTCCCGTTGCATCTTTCAGATCACACATGTCTAGATAGGCTATAAATATTTAAGATAAAAATTTAAAGCGTGTCATAACACAACAAATCTTCCAAGGAAAAAAAGACCTTACTAGCCCTAGAGCAGACTCCATCCTGTCAGCTCCGAGTCATAAAAAGCCATACAAACAGCTCACTTTGAAGGCTAACAATACTACTAGCGGTTATGCGTAGACAAAAAGGAACCAAAAATCACAATAATTTGTTCAATGACAGGCAACTGGGCCTCACAAAAGGAGCCAAGACGGATTGTAACTGCAGGCTCTTCAGAAGCTGCACACAAACTAGCTTTTGTTTTGAAACTGAATTTTACTGAACCTGAGGATTTAAAGAGAGAAATTATTTCTCAGGCAGCTGGACAAGCAAGTATGATCTCCAGCTTTTTTGTGTATAAGTAAGCCCAATCAAACTGGGGGTGAACTCCTAATTTTTTTCCTGTGACTGAGGATTTCATAACCTGCATCCCCTCTGTGATTTCTCTGGAGTTTTCTTAGAATAAAATTGAGGCCACCCTACGGCCCCTGTCTCGGAGAGTCTCCGTTTGGATCTCTTCTTCTAACTGGAAACTTAACTTTATAAGTATAGATGTGTAAAACCTCACCAAACTCTTCTGTCAAACTCAGAAAAAATTGGCCAAAAGGCTTACAAAAGTATTATTATTGGGGAAGGTGACTGGTGGCAGGCATCACGATCATATAGTTCTCTATGCAAAACCCCTAAGAATGAGCAGTCGTTAGACAAAATCCATAATAAGGATGTAAATCCTTCAGATGCAGACAAGTTCATAGTGAACAAAGAAATCGGGCCAGGACTGCAGTGAGGAGAAAGGTATGCTGATACAACTATATAGCAGAGACACTTTAACAAACTGCTTGTGTGGTCTATCAAGCACATTGTAATTAACCTCAACCTCACAAGCAAGCAGAACAAAGGGCTCCCAAATGGGATGAGGAGGAAACTGCACAGGATTATACATGGTCCAGGCAAGCTACAGGTAAACTGATTTGTATTTAATTTTCTCTAGGACAAAGTGACCCTTAGTTTACTCTGGAAGAAAAGGAGATGTTCAGGGCTTAAAGATATGACAGACTCACTACAGCTCTGTAACAAACTATTGCGTGCCAGTTATGCCACAATAACTACGTGCGTATTTAGCACGTGTAAAGTATGAAGCAATTTAAGAAAATTTACCCCATACACTAAGAGTGAACATACCTCACATGATGAGGGGTAACTTATTAAATTGCAGTCATTCAAAAATGTTTGAGTTCTAACACAATTTTGTTATGACAGAAACAGAACAAAACAAAGAACACTAGCAAAAGATAACTAGAAGACATGCGTGGAATTTTTCACCCCAGCCAGCTATAACATATATTCTGTAGAGAGCTTGCTGCGTGTTTTCCCAATGAAATCCTTGTTTGCCAAAACAAACAAACGTTCTCACAAAACACTTCTGCCTTAACAGGCACCTCCTAAAACCTGGGCAAAGCTCAACAGGTTTTCTGCTCTGCTTCTGGGAATCTGCTCTGGACATCGGGGCTTCCAGGCTGCCTTGTACAGAATCTGAAGTAGGAAATTTAAGAGAATGCTTGAGAGAGATCCAAACATCCAGTTACTTCCCCAAAGAGCAACTAAGCATCTGATTTTCTGACAAGGGGGAAACATCTCTCTCTCCAGGCAGAAATAGAATAGCTCTGTATTACACCAAAACCAGAGCTATTTGCAAGAGTCGGGCATCCTGGCCAACAATTTTGTTTTCATTAAGGCCCAGAAAGCTGCTTAAAACACTAATAGATTTCCTAAAAGCAAGGTACAATGCTGCCACATGCAGGATTAGATTCTGGATCCACATTCTTCATCATATTCTTGTAATTCTACAAATTAGGAAGTGGGGGGAAGAGCAGAAGAGAAAAAATACTTCAAACTTATTTCAAAATTGCCTTCAGATTATTATCCACATTACTAATAAAAGGCTTTAAAAAGAAATTGAGTTAGAAGAATTTTTATATCCGTCTGGTAAATGGGGTATTCTTAAATATACATCACAAAATCTCAATGAACCAAGCATATGATCAGTTAAATATTATTGTAAGGGCAACTGCACAGTATACAAGGCAACATGCTCCTCGCATCCGCATTTTAAGCAGATAGTTTCCCAGATAGTTTTTAAGTGTAGTCAAAAGCATTGCTGTGTATTTTGCACAGGCATACAAAAAGGGTGGCAGTGTACTTGTACAGACATGCCATATTCCACATGCCGTCACCTGCATTATCAGCAGCGTCCTGAACAGCAGCACAACCCAAAATACCTGCTGTGGACAGTACCAGCTAGCACCTGAGAGACTGCTCGTGAGAAAGAGCTGCAGACCAGATGATTGGCCTTTCCTCTTCAGCTCAAATAAATGAGCACATTTCTCCTCCAAGTACTCTTATCACCTACATAGCTGAAATTTGTTTCTTCTCTCTTTTCATAACATGGCAATGTTGCTGAATGCTAGCAAGTTGCTAGTGCAATTAGCTTAAGTGTTAAAACTCATTGCTAAGTAGTACCTACTTTAGCTTACCCCAGCAAGATACTAACATTAGCTTTATGTCTGGTAAAAATTGCCATACTTAGAAGCAACCCAGTTGAGCGATATGTCTCAATGAAACTTAAAAAATTTACTTCCAATATTTTGCAATCAAATATTTTTTCTTCCAAAAGCAAAAGATTTTTTGCAAAAGTTAACATTTGGTCTTCTGAACTATTTCTACAAGGTTTGCACAAAATTTGAATTGTATTCTCTGTTAACCTGCAGAAAGCTTTTGCATGCCTGTTTCTTTCTAAGAACGAATAAACACTAATTTTGCTGCAGGCAAGAGTACAAGAGATCCTTTCACACAATGAAGTAAAGGTAAGAGCAACCCTCCATTTCACAATTGGAAGACTACAAGAAAAATCATTTGAACGAAAGCATGGTTCAATATAAAAATAAGTTATACAGCTCCTTTCATATTAGGACACCAGAGGAGACCCTGAAACAAGAGAAAGTCCACTGTCATCTCACAGAGAAATACCAAGAACAGACCAGAGCTCAAACCCCCTTTTCCATAGCACAGCAGGAGTTGTGAGTAGGTACCACCACACTGCTCAAGTTCCGAGTTGAGAACGGGCACAGAGCCTTGAAAAAATCATGTTTGGCAGATACAGCACCACACAAGAGGAGAAGATCTGTAAGCAACCTTTAACTCCCATTTCCTGTAACTTATGAAGTAAATGATTAATTGGCAATGGAAAATACTGGACTAAACTAATGTGAGCAATGGAAATAAAAATTCTGGTCATCATCATCGTCTCCCCGACCACACACATGCATATCACATGTATACACACCCCGTTAAAAAAATCCAAGCTGTTATTTCTAATACTATACACTCCTCAAACAGGAAACAGACATCTTAAGACTGTAAAAGCTCTTAAATAATAAAAAAAGAAAACTATTCTTTGTACGAACTCCAGATGAATAGTAACTACCACAGTACAGCGAAGCATCTGTTCTTACCTTCGCACTTGCTAAAAACCCCAGAGATATGGCTACTCTGGCTCGCAGGTCTGGTCTGTCTTTCGGCCACACGTAAGACAACATTGCTCTGATAATCTTTTTGGCATCTATCTCTTTCAGCTATTGGAAAGAACAAACAAAGGCATCGCATTATAAAGAGACCCCAGGAAGCAAAATAACAGTATAAATAAGAATGAATTTTATACATTTGGATCACTTCTGTATTTTATTTGATAGGCAACAGGCATTTCACAATGTTTGAGGCTAGGACTGCATATTAAAATTTCAAGTTGTAAGTTTTTAGGTTTATATCCATGACACACTGTTAAAACAGATGAATTGTTCTTATTTCACATGTCCTCAAGAGTGCAAGTATAGCTAGCTGTAAACGGAATACAGAGAAAGCCACAATTCACTGTAGTTGAAATACTTCGCACAACAAAAAACCCAACCCTTCTTTTTCATCTTCTCAAGGTTTCTGTACAAAACGCAAGGGCTTGGTATTTCTTCTTTGGAAGCTGTTTTAACATAGCATAGAAACAATGGGTGGGAAAATGCAAAAAAAAAAATAAATTATGAAGTAACAAAAAACTAAGGCAAGAAGGAAGTCTGAAAGGTCTACAATAAACTTAAGGAGTTTGGAGAACATTCAGTGAGTCACAATAGAATATAGTACTTAAAAAAGTCATTAGCGTTATAGCAACTCAAATGAATCTCTGAAACTGAACGCTTATGCTGATATATAAATTGAACTGAATATAAATTTCAGCTCAGATGATTGGGTTGCATTACTACCAATTTAAGCATTTCCAGCAACCACTTTCACAGTTTTTTGGTCATCTTATAACCTTTGCAGAGAAGTGAGAAATACTCTTATTCTGCCCATGTCTGTTAGGGCATGTTTCCAGGGACCCAAAGGGTAGTCCTTCCATGGGTGCCCAATGAGGTTACAACTACCAGCATGAAAACTGTTCTAGTGGCCTCAACTCAGCTTCCAATGTCACCACTTTATTTAACAGAATGGCCCCTGAAGTTGGGTAATGAGGCTGCACGAGGCAAACGTACACGGCCGCACGTTAGCTTAACTGATTACGTCAATCTTTCACGAATTCTTCAAATAGGTTCTCCTTCCCCAAACCTCAAATTCTGCTCTAAGCAAGACCACAATTCAGTTAACAAGTCTACTTGACAAATATTAAGGTTTTTGGTTGGTTGTTTTGTTGGGGTTTTTTTGGTTGCTTCCCCTCCACCCCCCCAGAAACATAGGTTATTTTACAGATGGATAGATGGCTGTATCACTTACACTTGAGATATATTCCACTACGCTCCCAAGCTAAATATATTATCTGAAGCCTAAACCCTGCTACACAATTGAGAATAACAGCACATGCAGTAACATACAGCACAAGTGTCAACAACTTGTTTTTCTGTGTTGGCTCTCCTGGGGTTAATTTGAAAGACATGCAGGTTATCTAAAGCTGAACGGAGGGCAGCAAGTAGCAGCTAATCTCTCCATTTCAGGCACTATTTTGTAGTCGGGGAGGAGAGGGGAGGAAACAAAAAGTTAGTCCACACCTTTTAAAGATGACTTTTCAGTAGAAAGGGGGAGTTTTACAATTTATTTTAATGTTTACCTCACCAGATTGTGTATTTTAAATGCCCCCTCCTCGACTTTGAGGATAAAACAAATTAGAATAGAATTTCTCTGCTAAGGATCAGTGTGAATGAGCAAAGAAAGGAGAGTTCTGTTAAAAGGTAAGATCGCTGAGGCAACCAGGGAAGCCAATCCTATAAATGTAAGCTTTTAAAAGCACCGGAAAATTCATCTCAGTGTTTCTAGTCATAGCTTAAAAGAAAACCAAAGGGTAAGAGATACTGCATTTTGTCAACAATTGCAACTGTATTGCAGCATTACAGAGTATAAGCACATTTCAAATGACTTTAAAAAAATGGATATATGGAAGATTTGTAAGTAAAAAGAGGATGCAAAACTGTTTCTGTTGTGTCCTACCCAGACAGGAGACGGAGGTATCTGCTGCAGCATATACGTGAATCTTTCCATTTGAGCCAAGGATATGCATAAATAGCAGTTCAAACATTTGGAAAATATCTTTGATCACCACTTACAGGTTAAAAGGAAGTTAAAAAAAATGGTATCACATGAATACAAAAGATACCAGTGCAACCAGAGCAGTTCTAATTATATGTTGCTATTGGCTAGTCAGACTTTGCACAGAAAAGCTATTAAAAAGAACGAAATACAGTGGCTGCAAACAAGGAATCTATTTCCGTTTCGTCATGGCTCTGAATGGTGACAGAAGTAAATCCGTTTAAAAAAAAAGTCAGAAGGCAGCCAGTCATTTGCCAAAGGCCTTTCAAAGGAACAAGAAGAAATATCAAAGGAGATGCAAAACGCACACATATTACATCAAAGTTTACCATGAAATAAATGTTACTGCTGTACAGAAACATGAGTTGAAAATGGCTTAAATATGCAAGCGGCAACATTAAGAATTAAAATGAGCAATCTGTTTAATGGACTCGGGCCCTTTTTTGATTTTCTGTGGTATATAAAAAGGTTAAGAGCTGCATTTATTTTACCTCCTTTTAAGTGGCAGTAATGTTTTATATTGTCTTCCAAGGCCTACTTCTGCAGAAATGGAAGGAATGGAAGGAAAAGTATTATAAATCGAATATAGCAGGGAGCAAAGAAGAAAAGCCTTTTCTTCTTTTTGAACGCAGCATGTTTTTAAAACACGCTACCAAATACTGAAGAGTATTTGCAAAGGAATGAGCACTAACCATCTCCCTGTCCCGCCCACCCACCCCATCCAGGTTCTGGACCTTTTAAAATACCTGAAGAGGGGGAAAAAAAAGGAAGTTGTCATTCCCCTTCACAATCTCCAAGATTACTGAGTATTGCAAAGCATTCACTGGGCTGACCCTGTGACTTTATGGATAAAGCCTATGCCAGGATGATGAGCTATCAGACGCATGATGGAAGAAAATGGTAGTTTGACTTGTATTTAAGCTGTCACTGCTGATGGAGAAAAAAAAAAGACCCAGTTCCGGCTCCCTGTGTACTCACTCACGAAGATGTGTCCCGCTTTTTATTGTACTACACAAGCTGTCTTACATCTGCACAAGGTTATTCTGCAAACCGCTAACAGCTCGCTTCCTCCCCTGCTTTCTCCTCTCTTTGCAGCACCCAACTGCACAGTCCCAGCCCATTTCTCGCACCACCTCTGGAGCTCACGAAACGCCTTGATGAACTGATTCAGCTTATGAAACTGGCAGAAGACTCTTCAGTGTTTGTTGCAGGGTTTCATCTCGGTACAGAGAGTCAGATAAACCTACAAATTCAGTAGCATGAGAAAAAGCATGGCTGAGAACAGAACTCACTTGTTTTTTTTAATAGCAGGAGGCATTTAGATTGTTTCAGTCCATGCAGCTTACTGTGAGCAAAGCAGCAGTAGTTGTTTGGGGAGGAAGGGGGTGTTCCCACCATTCAGACAAGTTATTTTTCAGCTAGAGCAATTCGCACTAACTCACCATCTGATCACACAGTGACTTATGCAGCAAAACACCAAGGTGAGGAAAGGCAACTGAAAAAAGAATCTTATCAGCCTAAATAAATGTCAAACCAGGGCCTGAATTTTCCTTCCAAACTTTGGGAAAAAAGTACTTAGTCTTCTGTCTATCCATCCCTCCACAGAAGGCAAGCAATGACTAGCAAACTAAATATGACTGAGTGAAATGGTGGTAGGGGAAGGCTAATTATCAGAGCTCCATTGTGACTATCAGTCTTTCCATAAGAAAGTAATATATGTCTGCTTAGCAACAAGTCAGGCACCGCAGTTTTTATTCCTGTCTATTTTGTGTACAAAAGACTAACACACAAAAACCCCCAAAGGTGGTAAAGAACAATACTGTTTTCAGTTTCAGTATTCAGCACATCAGCCACTGCTGCAAGTAAAAATTATTTTGTAAAAATACAGATGTGTAAGCTTCTCTCCTAGTTACTTGTGAGATGAAGGTAACGGGCCCTTCGTACTCCGTGTTTATCCTTAGTATTCAGTTCTGTATCCTCTGAAGCTGCTCTAAAAGGGGCAATTTAAAACATCAGTTCCAAAGTCAGTTTCCAGAACGAACAGGCTGGCTTGTCAAAAAAATTTTGGAAGAGAGAAAGGTGTAATATAGCTGACATGTATATCACCCGCGGTTTTCCTAAAAGCATAATCCTAGGGGAAAAAATTCTCATGGGGTAAACTGGGTGCCAGTACTTTTACACACTGAATACAAACACGTGTATACACAAGTGCAAGAAGTGCACTTGTAACATCAGATTTCCTTCCCTTCATTTTTGCTGAGAACCTCTTCGCTTTCACGCCCAATGTTACTCTGTTTTTTCCACTCTTCATGCATTTCACCTCATCTACAGCTAGTTCTTGCTGCTTTCCCCTGGACAGTCCTTAACAGCTGATATTTGTTTAGTCAGACAACAGCCTTAACTGACAATGTCCTATATTAATTAAATTATACTCCATTTATTGGAATAAAAAAAGTCAGGGGACTGGCTTAGACAGGAATAGCTGTAAGTAATGGGTGAACAGAGAATGCTACTGGAATATTTACACTGCCTAGCAGACTAAAAAAATACCAGCTGGCATCAAAACTTCTGGCTAACATATTCCTAGTGAGTTGTAATGTTAAAGAACATCCACCATTCCTTAACATTACTAGCGTTTTGGTAAACAGAACCTTCTATTTCCTTTCTGACCAGAGAAAACCCTGAAATTTAAATTTTTGAATGATGCCAAACCATAGGTCTTTGGAAAGTAGTTAACTCCAAAGAAAATACATGATGGTTAAACAGGTAATACCTATAATGATTAAACAGATTTGTCCTGGAAGTCGCCCGTCACATGAGAAGGGGTTCAGCTGAAAAATGTCTGTGTTTCAGGCAATAGCTTTTTAAAGAAAGAATAAACAGCCCCTTGTGGCATTTTTGAAGATAGGTCAGTTCTGAAGCTGAGTCAGTGAAATGGATTTGCGACTGAATCATATGAGGGCGAGTTCATTCTAGGTATGTACAAAAAAATCTTTTCCATGGAGTCGTGAAAAACAAAGTTATGACAGCAAACAGGAAACATTCAGCCAATCAACATACCCGGGCGAACAGAAATTCCAGCAGGAAAAAACCCCCAAGAACAAATAATTAAGCCCAACAGATGCATGATCACCAAAGTGACAACACAGGGATAACACCCTCCTCCCATTTGCAGGAGAAATACAATTCACAATAATTATATTCCATAACATATATGATCAGGGTAAACACAGAAAAGGATAGTCTGCTAGCTTTAAGTCTGCTTTGCCTAGGAAGTCTTTGAAAGAGCCTATACCTGTTGCAAGGAGGGTCTTAAATTTAGTCTAAAGTTAATGATACCTGCAGAGCCAGTAGTACTACTGACTGAAGACGTCCGATTATTGTTTCCCCTGTGCCTTACGCAGAAAAGATGACAGATGTTTGCTAAAACAAGCTGGCTATACTTTAGGTTATGAAATTCCCTCTTACTACCAAAGCATTAATTTTGGTAGCATCTGTCCTGACTTCTGCCTGTAGCACAAACAGGTTTGGATTCAATGAAGGGATAACTCTCAGATCAAAATTTAAGAGGAAATCCTAGGTTTAACTCTTCAGTTTCTTTACAGATGAGGCTGTAGGAAACACATCGTCAGAACAGTTAAGCATGAGCAAACAAGCCCTGAAAGATCTGGATTCTGCACTGAAATCTCAGTTTGTCACCAACATGGTCTTCACTAGGTTTAGGAAGATCCCACCCAAGTTTGAACAAGTTATAATCATCACACAGAATCGTTCTGCAAACACACAAAGCATCAGGAATAAGTTTGCACAGGAAGTGAGAAAATGGAAGTTACATAAACTCAAGAGCTCTGATTTTGCAATTTTAATCATGCAAAGTTTATATTGTTTTAACCAAAAGCTCGCCTCACTTTCTAACTGTAATCATTTGGTCTAATAAAAGATACTGCTGCTTCTTATATACCTATTATAATTATTTTAACATGTGCTTCCTGAATATAAATACAGTCAAAATATATCAGATACATTAACATTAAATCCAAGTAAAAATACATGCAGTTTAATTACTTCTCTCCCCCCTCCCCGCCCTGCTTCAAGTGCAATTTTACCAACTCATGCACTAACTGGTATCCACAAGCTGATCTCTACTATCCTGAATGTCAAACACAGGGAAATACCAGCCACAAACAAGAATAACAAACGCCAATAAATTACGATGGAACATACTTACCATGAAAAAACCCCAACATAACCCAGGCCAATTGCAAAGGAGCGTGTGACACGAAGGCTGCATTTTTAGTAAAACAACTGAAGCACTTCAACACAGTAATTACAAACATTTGGTGATTTAAGAGCTAGTAAGCCTACATCGACAACTGAACAGTAGCTACTCCACTACAGTATTCACACATCTACCAATACATTTTTTCACAAATTGTTGCTTGGGGTCTTCAGCTTGCTTTTTTTTTTTTGGGGAAGCTGATCACATTTTTTATTTAAAAAGCAATACTAATTAAGCAATTTTTTACCCCTTCCTTTGGATCTGTGTGAAGCCCTCCACCTGCATGACCATGCCAACACATTCTCTTTTCTATCAGTCGCCAACTCGGGAGGATCTGTGTGAAAATGAAAAGTCAATTTGCAAGAACCTCAGGAAACATGCAAGTAAAAGCCAACAAAAGGAACTACTGGTCTGTTTTCCCTCCCTCACCCTCCAGCTTGCTTTAATAAAAGATATTACCTCTCTCTAAAAACCTTGCCTTGCTTAAGGAAACAACAGTAAGAAAGGGACTATAAATCTAGCAGTATAGTAGAAAGCATGTTCCAAGCAGCCAGGAGGTAAAGATAACAGATCCTTAAATATTTCAGTTAAAAGGACACCTAAAAACTGAAAAGTGGACTAAAGAACATAGAAAAGAAATTAAAGTTTTGGAGGATAACCGTACTCGAGCACATTAATAAGTAAAGTGGAACACACTTAAGCAATAATACTCTTTCCATGTATGTAAAGAGTAACCTTACTTGGGGGCAAAATAAATAGATAAATGCGCTTCACAGTTCTCTTTCCTATCAGGATGAGAATGGCCTACTGGTGCCATACGACAGGTACAAGTTAAGCCAGACCAGAGCCCCTGCTGCAATCCATGTACAGCAGGTACAGGTGCAGTTAGGAAAAGCACCTGCTTTTTAAAAACAAATACTCGCTTCTCTGAGCACGCGGTCAAGATTCCCTGCTAAATAAATACAGAGAAAATTTCTGAATTTATACTTACCTCTGAAGCCTCTAATAATGGCCTTGAATAATCTCCCCCCAGACTGTGCCATGACCTCTGCTTGCAGATTGGTGGAATCTACAGAATAAAAAGGGGAAAAAAAAAAAGTGAAAATGGAGTCATGCAGAACATGCACTTCACATTCAGAGAATATTCATCTAGTTTATGTAAACAAGCATAACATGAAAACAAGGCAGATGGCTTTGTTTTTTAACAACTGACCACAGAAAAAGAAAACTGGTGGGGAGCAGCTGTAAAATAAATTACATTCAGCCATTAAAAATGCTAAGTGACAATGAACCTTTCCCTTCCCTGAATCACCAGTCCCATCAGACTTTGTTTCTTTTGTACCATGAAAGCCCAAAGTTTTCCCTTTCCTCTCATTTTAATTTTCTCCTAGGTTGTCTTCTGATTTCTTTCAAATATTCTTTTGTTCTGCTTTTCATTATGAATTGTTATTCTTATGCTTATAGGTTCCACCATTTCCAATTCCTCTTAGCTCAGCTCATGCCACGCTTGTCTCACAGACCAGGAGGCTAATGAAAGCTACGGCTCTTGACTGGGAAGCACTGGGACTATCAGAAAGTAGAGCATGGCTGACTACCAGCTTTAGGGAGGCAGGACACAAGATACCCAATATTCACACATCCATCAATGCATCTTTAACAGATATACTGCTAGGCACCAACTGTAGCATGCTTTGCACGTTACACTGAAAGCAATTCATTTTCCATAAGAGTTTCAAAGGACCATTTATTCTTCTTAGACGGACGAGCTGCCAGTGCTTCCCCAGTGACAAAACAGGGCCCTCTCGGTTAGCAACGATGGTGCCACATCATCTTTACACATTCACTATTAAATCTTTTACTGCCCTGTTGCAATATTAACCATACACCTCACGCTATATAAAAATCACTACCACAGAGCAAAATAACGAAAGAACTGCTCATCAGCCCAAGGCAAAGGACAAATGTCAAAAAGGAAAAGAAAAGAACTTGATCATAAAAAAGGGTATTTTTAACCTTGACAAAGAGCAGCACCGCCATATATTCTATACCTTGCCTTAAACATTCCTTTGCTCTTGTCCTAAGACACATACCATAAGTTACAATTTAGTCAGTCATTTTTAAGAAAATGAAGATCATTCCCCCCACAAGTCACCACATGGGACCTGCTCGTTTCCAACATTTCCATTATATGACATTACATACAGAGAAAGAGTAAACATTAGAATTATACATTTTACACTTAGTAGAGCTAACTGGCCTGGGTGAACTGCCCTGATGCTTCCAAGACCTGGGTTAAATGAAGGAGCTGAATTTATAAGACACTTCACTGTAGATAAACTCATAACTTTACAGTTTCATGTCAGCACATAGGATTCCATCTAAACTAATGTGCTCGCCATATGAACAGCGACAGTTTCATAAACAGAAAATGCAACGGAAAAAGAAAAGGACTTCAAGATGCCTCAGCACATTCCAGGTTACTGCGAATTAATGTAACTATTAGAAAGGCATGGTTATTTTGGATAAAAGTTCCCACCAACACGCAGGAGGAGGAGCAAGCGCTGCTAGCAGTAACCACTATCGTGGCACCTGGGAAGTACCTAGAATCCAACACCAAATTAAGTTGTACAACCAATACAAAAGGCAGCAGTGTTCTCTAATTCAGCAAAGGCAGTTACATCAATACAACTCCATCTGCTTCACCAGTCAGAGGCCATTCAGGAGCACGGACTAAACTATGACAAGTTAGAATTTATAGCGGAGACATGATCCAGGGTGAGAGGCTTAATACCAACAAGTCCTGCATTCACAGCAACGCGACTGAGTTCCTGTCTCCTACAGCCTCAACTGCAGTCAGTATATTGAAACCTGCCAGCGTTTATACTTCTTTAAACACATGATGCTGATAAAAGACTGTTAAGACACCATGCCAAAGAGAGGTTTAGGGGCTGATGAACCGCTGCTCACAACTATGCTTTGGCTTCTCTTAAGACAACACAGCTGGAATCTCTCCTGAGCAGTACCATTCTCTCCTGCTTGGCCCTGCAAGAAAAAAAATCTTGAGTACTATAAGAACTGAAATCCAGGTATTTAACTCTGAATGCATTTTTTGTTGTTTTTGTTGCACATTCCTAGTATGTGGGAGTAGACAACTGATGCTCCAACAGCTATTGGAAAGAAGCTTGTTACTGTTCTAGAGTGTACTGATAGGACATCATAACAATATTTTACTAATAATTCATATCCTTTGACCCCAAAGTTCACAAAGTTCTCTTCTGACTGACCTATGAGACAAACAACGTGACGGAAACAACTTCTATTGAAACACCAGCAGATCTGGTCTCAATTACTGCATTAGATAGCCTGCTTACTTGACTGAAGCTATAAACTGTCATGAGGTTGAGACGAATACAGCAAAAAGATGAAAAGATTTGCACAAGTTACACAGGAAAACTTAAGTTCTTTTCAGTCTTGAGCCTGGAAGACTGGAGGTTTCAATCCTCTCTCAAGCTCCTGCTAAAAACAAAGTCCCAGCAGAGAAATAAAGAATTAAACAAGGTGAACAATTTACTTCACTGGTAAGTTCTCCGGCCATCATAGTATTATTAGCAAAGCTGCCCAAATGAGTGAGACTGCAGCTTACCCTGTCACCCTCCGCACATCCTGCGGGCAGACTTGGGACTCCACTTTCCCTCACTACAACTCTTTCCTGATAAATTTAAGACTACAAAGGAAAGGCATACTTGAACCTTATTGCAACAGATCAAAGTAGCAGGTTATTGCTTTAAGGGAGCAGAAGCAAGTCCTGCTTGTTTCTGAATTTAAGAAATTATGCAGGGAACTTTAATTCTGGCATTTCCTAACTTTTGAATGCTTGACTCTGCACCATTATGTTCTTTTAATGTCTTTTTGGATATGATTCTATATACTCTAAAGGATGAAACAGATGTCTAGTACTGATTGCACATAAAAGTCATATTGCTGAAGTGTCATGACTGTTGGTAGTAGTTTAAATACTATAAATGCAAGCAAACAACAGGGATTAAACACATTTGCGCAAGGTCAAATCCACACTTAGAAGCTTCTCTCTGGAGTATGTTACGTACTGTACTAATCTAATGGGGATTTTTTTTTTTTTTAAACTAACTGTAACAGAAAAGATAACTGAAGGTAGGATTCAAGTACCTGGGCAGGATTCAAGTCCCACTGTTAATTTTGCTGAGTTTGCAGAGCAAGAAAAGAAAACATGAATGGGAAAGAGCAGAGGACGATGAGCGAAAAGGTGAAAATATTCTGGTATAAATATAGACTAAGCTGTTACCAATATGAACAATATAAACTTAACTGGAGTTCCGTTTAACAATGGCCAACATGCAATTGCTCCGTACACATACCCAGAGCAAACGAAACCAAGAAGGTTAAAATAAAAGATACCTTAAGGAGTTTCCCCCGTAACATCTTACTAATAGACCCGCACATTTGGCTTGGTTTGGCAAAACACACCTCAATGGCAGAACAGAAAACCCACACAGCATCACAGCAGGCACCCCAACACACAGCACAGCACCCCCTGCTACAGGGAGTGTTGCTTACCCTGCGTCCCCCCTGTATTCCCCAAATGACTTTCAGATGAAGTTCCCATACTTCCATCTCTTCTACTTCATTATATATCCTTCCTCACAACAATTCCCAGTATTATTAGATGTCCGTTTTTACAGATAGACATATGGGATTGGTGATCTGCTCAGCAGCAATACTTCCTCTATAAAGGGATTTTGAAAATTCAAGGGATTTCAAATACTCTGTTACAAAGCGTGTGTCAGTAAAGACTGCTGACTAACAGAGACCATTGATTAATAGTTCCCATGCATCAAGCTATTCAACTACACCATCAAAGTCTAGAGAAGAGAATTTTGCAATGCACAGACATGTGAAATGACATCTGGACAATAAACATCAGTATAATTTTACAGAACAGACCAGGCTTCAGGTAAAAAAAAAAAAGGGCAAAATATAAATAAATTTAATGAAAACACCTGAAACTTCTCTTACAACCACTTCCAGAGCAAGGGATACTATTAAATTATGCAGAAGAACACGCTGTTTATCACATGTTGTGTAGCAGCTGGAAGGGCAAGATAATGCAAGGAAAAAAAAAAGTATCTTCTATTTTTTACGGTTATGCTTAGAATAATTTGCAAAGCCCTGCTTTCTACAACTGCCAAAGTCCTCTCTGAAAGAAACCCCTCAGTGTATTTCTTGACTTACACAGATTCCTAGTAAAATAATTATCCTTAGTTAAAGGCTGTTGGACCTTTTCAGTCAAATGCTATTTTCCTTCCATTCAAGTTTTAGATTGAATAGAATTTGCCATTGCTTTTATTTTGGATGCGGGCAAACCCATTCTACAAAAAAACCCCAAGCTTCCTAGGAAAAAAATACAGTCTTTGGTTACTTTTCAAAGTTTACCAAGCAGGCCACACCCAACATGCCCATTCTCTCTAGTCCTACTCAGCAGAGATCCTACATTCAAAACATGAGTTTTGACACAATGAACCCCTGCCTACTCCAACCGCAGGAGGGGGAACTGAAGGAGCTACATTTACAGAAATACAAACTGATCTCAATATCAAGAAATGGAGTCTGAACACAGTTCCACAATATCTTTGACACCTGATTTCCCCCTCCATAAATTTAGCTATTTTCCTCTCCAGGATACGAATGTTACATACCTTACTACTCAGAAAAGCAAGACTCTAATCAAAACTACTGAAAAATGTTAAATGTGAGGGAAGAAAGACACGGATCTGTAATGCAACAGCACTTAAACAACTCTACTGCATTTGAATCTCATTGTACTAAGTGCCATAGAAAATACATACATTGTATTGTAATACTACTAAGCTTAAAAAAAGCTTACGACTGACATGAAACAATGAAGACGAGGGGTCAAGTACTGCACGGATGCAAAGCAGAGGAGAAGGATGATGAGCAAGCATCTGAAATAATCTTTTTCAAAAAGAATGGTTAGTAACTTTGCTTTTATGGGCAGATTTCACCAGAGCTTTTTCCTTCCTTTAATCACATGTTTTTCTCATGAATTAAGCGATGGCTACACTGTTCAGTAGTCTGAGCTGTAAAAGGCACAACTCTTGCCTGACGCAGCTATGCTGTCACAGACCTCTGCTATTTGTGTAGTTATACCAATAAAAGCAGAACTGGGGTCGTACAGTTGATTTTACTCGCAGAAGTGATTTCACTACAGCAGTGAGAAGCACCGCGTTCCTGGTACGACCTTGTCACACCAGGGGCCCGGGAAGGCCCTTGCTGTTCAGGAACACTTTGGGGAAGACCTGCCATTAAAGCCAACTACCTGGATTTCACAAGTGGTTGGGTCCTGCCAGTCTCCCATCCCATGCGAGATTAAGAGGCTGAATCGCAGGCATTTATTTCACATTTACTGCCCTTGGTTATATTCAACAAGCTACTGCAAAATCTAACCCGTATTTGATACCTAGAATATAGCAATAAAGGTAATATAAGAGCTTTCCTACGCACTAAAGTATACATACTAAGATGTCTCATCACACAGTACCCTGCAGGCTTTCACGAGAACACGCGCTATAAAACACTACTTTCATTAAACCTTATTCCCAGATGACTGTGAAGCATGCAGCTCAGGACCACGGCAAACCAGTTTAAGTTGTTTTAAATGCAAAACCACGTGTGTTTCTTCAATTTTTTAATATACAGAAAAGCTTTCAAAATCAGCCCATTAAAAATATTTACAGTCCTCATTAGTGTATAAACATAGGAAAATAATTAAATAACTGAAACTAAAATAGGTTGCATATACTTGCTCCCAGAAGATTTTTTAATGCTAAATTACCTAATTTATGAAAATCAATGGCTAATCACTCTGAAATACAACCAGCTGAAGCACCTAGCCAACTTCTGACAGTCACTCCTATTGCTGCAGGCACAATATTTCTTGAACTAGCTGGAAAATGAGAAGAAAAAAAAAAAAAGGAAATGGAAATGGCAGGACAGTGCATTTTCCTCTGTCAGCAGATTTAATTAAATGTTAAAAAAATAATGTCAACTAGTCCCAAAATTTTGAAGGACGTTATAACCAAAAACTCCAGGACACTAAGTTTGAGCCTCCTGCTAGATAATAATCAAATAAATTTGTACAACAAACTTATATAAAATGTGTTGCTTATTTGTCATAATGTGGCACAAAGTCTTTATTTAACAAAATGTAAGATCTTGCTCGTGCATTTAATGAATCCTAATTTTCATCCAAATAGAGCTTGATGCAGAAGTGAAGTAAAAATTAATCATCAGACTGTAAAAAAAGAAATGCCTAACTGACCACTTTCTAACACAGAAATGCCTAGAAACTAAAAGGGCAAGGAGATGAATACATATATATACACTACAGACATCACTTTAGCTTTGGGGTTCAGAAAATCTAGGGCAACTCAACGTTTAGCAACATGCGGCAATTAAAACTTGTCAGCAAGAACTGGCATTTCTTACATGAAAATAAAAACATTCAAAAGGAAAACAGGGTTAATTTTAATACTTCTATACATCACCATGATAACGTTGTTGTTTATTTACTAACATCTGAAATAAGATTCCAGGAACACTGGACAACACTGAGTACTCAGATATATTTTAACGTATCTAAGTATATTTGGTCTGCATCAACTTCAACTCTCAGCTTCTCGTCTTGCACAAGTTTCAAAACTAAAACCCCCCAAAATTTACTACTTCAGTCCTGCCCATCTCATCTACTAAGTAACATGAACTTGACTGTAGTCCATGACAGAATTCTGCCTGTCACAGGCAACTGGTCAAGGCAGGTGACAATGAGAAGCTAGTCATAAATAGCAGTACTCTGAGGTGGGGGAGAAAAGGGTTATTATCCAACAGAAATAATATCTACCCGAGAGTTTACGGAAAGTTCATTCACTCAATCTTTGATACGCTTCCTCCACTCACTTTGAAAAACGCATATGCATTATTGAAAGCTGGGCTCACTCGAGATACGTACTCAATTCTTTACTTGTAACAAAAAAAGCATTCACTGGAACATGTTACAGCCTTCCGCTGCTGACAGAAAGAGCTCCAATTCCAATTTCCTTTCCCTACATAACGGTGAAATTCGCTGTCAGCATAAATTATTCTCTATACAAATGTTGAGCATCCGTTCAAAGGCATTGGTTTTTCATGTTTGTCCGCAAAGAGACGATCAAATGCCCGAACGCACCGTAGACAGACAGAAGGGCCACCTAAACACCACCACACCGGAGGGAGAGGCTCAGCCTGAAGTTGCCTGGGCCCAAACTTGCCCAGGACTTTATCAGTCGCGACCAAACCCCTCTGCGCGCCCGCTGCAAAGCCAGCACCGCGCCGTGCCCCCCCAGCCCCTCCGCAAGGGGCTCCCCCGCCGGGGCCGACCGCAGGGGCGGCTTCCGAGGGCGAGGCGGCGGCCCCGGCGCCCTCACCGCCCCGCTGCCGGGCGGCGAGCGCTGGCAGCCGGGCAAGGCAAGGACGAAGCAGGCCGTCCTCGGGGGCAGCACCGCGGGGCCCGGCGCCCCTCCTCAGCCCCTCACCGCCCGGCCCCGCCGCCAGCCCTCGGCCGGCGTCCCCACGCACCTGGCCGCTCCCCGGGGCCGCCTGGGCCCGCTGCCGCCCGCTCCCCGCAAGCCAGCCGTGCGCGCAGGCGGCGGCGGCGGCCGCCGGAGGCCGCAGCAGAGCGAGGGCGAGCAGCCGCCGCTTGCGGAAGGCGGCCGCCGCCAGGCTCGGCGGAGCCCCGAGCAGCGCCATCTTGCGCGGGCAGGAGAAGAGAGGATTGTGGGAGGCCGGCGGACTCGCGGGGCGGGAGGAGCCCCGCTCCCGGCCCGGCCGCCCTGAGGGGAAGGCGGGGCACGTCGCCACGGCAGCGCCCCGCTCCGCGCCCGGAGCCCGCCCAGGCCGCGCTCCCGCCCTGCCGAGCCCTCGCCCTGCCGCCCGGGCCGGTCGGTCTGGCCGGCGGGCAGCGGCGAGGCGGGAGCGCGCCGAGGTTGCCCCCAGCCCTGCCACGGCGCCCCGAGGGGGACGGACCCTGCCCCGCCGAGCCGGGGAGCGGCCAAGCCCTTCCCGAGCCGCAACCTCCTCAGGAGGATTTTTGTTCTGACCGAACCGGTAAAGGCGTCCTTTCTGAGAAACCGGACTGCCGAAATATGGGGGTCCTCAAGGCCGAACCACGCAACTGCATCGCTCACACGGGTCAGCAGCTCCACTAACACGGCGGTACTTTATAATAAAGTCACTCTCAGGCCGGACACCGATGTCGCCGTCAGACCGGGAGAGGGGCCCGAGCTGGCACACGCCTCCCTCTCGGCAGAGTTTGGGGACCCCGCAGAGCGGCCGCCCCGGCGCTTTCCTCGGCTCGGGGGGAAGGTGTAAGCCCGGCGGCATGTCCCCCCGCAGACCTCGGCCTGTATTCCACACCCTTGCCGGGGTTAAGCTGTGAGCTGCCTCGGACAACTCCTCCGGCTCACACCGCCGTGATCCCAGCTCAGCCATAGTTCCTTGGAGACCAGAATAACGCAGCAATAGCACGGTTCCTAATTAAACACCGGTTTAGGGAGACAGAGATACGCCATGGGCTGCATTCACAGTGCCCTGTATGCTCTCATCTGATCGGCATGCAGAGCCGCGAGGAAGCTGAAACTCTGTGTGGCATTTTCAATCACGTAAAGGTTTCTTCAAAGCTACCAGAGCTTGATTACTGATGCTCTTCCCTTGAGGGAGAGCTGTAAGCCCATCTGCGGGGGAGACAGACAGACAGACAGAAAGGAAGGAAGAGGACAACCGGCGTAAAGCGGGTTTTTATTGAGTCAGGCTTTCTCTAGCCTGCACCTTGATACGCAACTTTGCTGCTGACCAAGATTCATTTCAAAGAACAGAGGTGACATTTCTCTGTCACTATTCTAATTCTTCACCATAATTGCATCTGGCAGAGCCTGGCCGGAGCAGTGCCACCCGGTGGCATCCCTAAGAAAGATAAACAGAAATTCCAAGCTTATGGCTTCCATACACCCGCTCCCCTCGGTGTGACCCTCTCAACATGGAGGTTTGACCAGCCAAAATGCAGTAACTGTGACTCTTTGTCTAGGGCAGCTGGGACAGACGGGCTGCCCACGCTGCAGCCTCTTCCCAGTGATTTCAAGTGTTTCTGCAATGTCTCCGCGTGCACTGCTGAAGCAGCCTTCGTGCAGACAGCGTGTGCAGGCAGATACAGCGCATTCTGGATGGCTCAGCCCTGCAGCACCGGCTCTCGGCCATACGACGTGTGTCCAGTATTTCCACCGTATCAAGCTCTTTGGGTGGGCGCTACACGCAATATCCTGCCTATGGGTAAAAGAACCCTGACCTGTGGTAGCGCAGGTCTGACAAGGCTCCACGGCCTCTCAGATGGAGATTTACAAAAGCACTCCACAAACACCTATTGCTAAACCTCACAACTCTCCGTTCTGAGGCAACTGCATTATTACAGTCTCTTTGGCAAATACGGAGAGAAGAGCAGCTGCCCGACGCCTGGACGCTGTGACAGAAGCTGTCACGCGCTTCCAGTAAGGGCCTACAACTGAAGGTGGAAAACACGCGCTGGATCCCTCCGTTCAGACTCCTCAGGACAGACGAGCGCTGTTTTTTTGCCTAACATAGTTTTCGAGTTCTGAAGCAAGCACCAACTGCGTAAGAAAGAAATACATTCCTCCCATGAAATGCAAAGAGCGATGGTTAGTGTTCTGGGGGAATACTGAAAATGACGTTCTGTCACTCCTCTAGCACTGAAAAAGCCCATCAGCAGACGGGCGGCGAGGAGGCGATTAATTTTGAAGAAGGGATTAAGAGCGCTAAATGCTGGCGGCTTAGTTTACAGATAACTAAGGGGTGACCGTGCCCCGTGCTGTAAACATTTAAGAAGGGCGAGAAATTATTAATGAAGATAGAAGGAAGGAGGACTGGAAGTAATGGGATCAAATTAAATACCGGAAAGCTACGGATAAAGATCTAGCAAATAATTGTCATAGCGGAAACGGGCTAGGATAGTTGGCATCCCCTCATTTCGGCTCTTTAGAATTAAAATGGCTACGGCAGGAGAACGTTTTCTGCACCGAAAAATCTGCCGTTACATATATACCTAGACACTTACAAGATCCAACGGCTACGTGGTATTTGATGGAAAAATTCATAATTAATCATTTTAATGTGCCGTTAGCAGGAACTGAGCAAAACCTCAGAATTTCCATGTTTTCTGCTAATGCGTATCATTTTCTTTTCTCTGCATGTCTAAGGCTAATAAGGTACTTAATCGATTTGATCTTAATATTTTCCCTGCCAATTTTGCCTTTGCCTGCTCTTCCTTCTCCAGTAACTCCCCAGTGCTGCTGGTTTCATTTCCTCCCCGACTAGTCCAGTCTTTTTTCCAGTTCCACTCTTCCCTTTCTCCTTTGGATGCCAGCTTATTTACATGACACCAGATTATCGATGGCGGCACACGGCGCTGCACAAACCCCGAGAGAGACACAGAAAGGAAGAGAGGCCGCGCACCTGTACGGTCAGAAACGCGACAGCCCCTTCGCTCAAAGCCAACTAACCAGGAGAGCAAAGCTCCTGCTACAGACACAGAAAGCTAACCGGCGAGTTTTGTAAACTTACGCTGTTTAAAGTAGCTTGCCGCAAAGGAAAAAAAACCCCACTGTTTCTCTGCAGACTTAGCTGTAGAAGCAGAGGATCTCCTTGGATAAGCCAGGCAGAAACCACGGCACGCTCCAGAGCTGGCAGTCAGAAAAGACGACAGAAGCAGCTGGGTAGAAGAATCAGATGCTCTGGGAAGGGAAATAGCTCACCACAGAGGAGATCTGCAAATGGAATCCTAAAAGGGATCTAGTCTGGACTTTTTCCGCACCACCTCCCAAAGCACCATGAAATACTCTGCTGCCAGTGCCAGAACACAAAAATATTAAATGCTAAAATACTGGGGCAGACTACTGTTGCACTAATCGGAGGGGTGCCCGGGGTGACTCTGGAGCAGGGCCACCCGTCCTTCCCCGAGCCGGGCAGACGGCAGCCAGGGCTGGAGAACGAGGTCAGCGTGCGGAACGACAGCCCGCGGTACCCCAGCCCGCTGTACGGCTGCGTCGGGGGTGTCTCGCTGTCCCCAACAGCAACACGAAGACAAAAAACGAAGGCACCCCTGACCTGCGGGGTGTTGGCACAAAGGCTCATTTCCTCACGTTCCCTCAACACTTTGAAGGCATCACCTGGCTGATTAAAGATACTGATAGTGGGGACTTGGATAGCTTTTTCCTGTAGGAGCCGTACATCAGGGGGTAGTGCGGAAGCACAGCCAGCCCGGTGTGGCGGTACCACAGGCCTCATAAAATCAAGGCATTTCAGAGGCAATGAACTGGGATGAATTTATTCTGTTTATTTCAAAAGAGATGAATGGGGGAAAACGCAGCCAGAATGGACCAAAAAAATGACATTTGCAGACGGAGGTGAACTGTGAAATACAGGGCAGAATGAAAGAACGAACTGCAGTAAACCAAGGGGTTTTATAAAAAGCTATAAAAATGGGCTCAGGTGATTCCCATAGGTGTATTAATTCAGGCCTTTTGAAGCATCAGTTTTTATCACAGAATCCCAGCAAAGCCACCTCTTTCCCCTCTGACCTCTGTTTGGCAGGGCTGGCACAGCACTGGGGTTCTGGAAGGCACTTCCTTAGGCGGCTGCGGTCGAGGCACACATGGTTCTGACCTAGAAGAGGCAGCAATGGGATAAGCATCAACACCTCAGCTGAGAGTCCTTTCTTGAAGGGAAAACCGTACAGGTCAACCCAGTTGTGTATTTTACTCCTTATGCAACTCAACTCATGCCTTGCAGATACCAATAACAAACCTCTCACTGAATTCAGTGAAAATGGGATTGGTCTTCAATTAGCACAGGCCTTGCAGTTCATTTGCATTCTGGGAGCAACTCAAGGCCCCTACCAGGGATGAAACCCCAAGGGGGCCAGGTGTTATAATAAACTATCTCTAGTCCTGGTCTTAACAAGTTCATATCTACTCAGTTAGAGGTAAAGCAGGCACGGTGGAAAGGACAAACGTTCAGGCTGTTAGACGTTTCCTTCGCGCACACCCGCTGGCAGATTGCCATGCTGCCACGAGGTGACACCAGCACAGAACCTGTGCAGACACCTCTGCCGGCATTAGGGACTTTGCAGTTGCAATGCCTACGGTTGCAGATGAGTGTCCAGTCCTCCCGCTCTTTACTTAAGTAATAAAGTACAAATGGGTTGAAAACAACCCCAAAACATACTGCAAAATGCTTCTCGCTCAGGCTCACCTTTCCTCTGGGGGTCTCTCTGTTTCGCTAGGCTGGATGTTTCCCTACTTGAGACTTCATCAGCAAGTTTTCTCAGCTTGGATCGCAAACACAGTCACACCAGAGCACAGGGGAAACGGCCCTTCTTTCGGCTTTGTCTCCAGACAGCGGCTGTAGATGAATAAATTCTCCCCTCCTCCTTCCTCCTCTGTCAAACAAAACTAAAAGTCACATACATTTCCCAAATGTATCTTAAAGACAAAGAGAGGACGAATTGTGCCTGAAGCCTGACTTCTGGGGGGAAAAAAAAAGAATGATTCGCATCAATGTGACAGCTGGGCACTTGCACTCCGCAGAAGTCCCCAGTCGCACCTCCAGACCCGCTCCGAGCTCACCTCAGCGGCGACCGCCCCTCGGCCCCCGCCCCGCGCGCTCACTTGTCCCCGATGATGGTCTGCAGCTCCCGCAGCTGCTCGTTCATGGGCAGCAGCTTCAGCTGCGGCCCCACCGCCGCCGCGGCCCCGTTGCTGCTGCTGCTGTCGGGGCTGGGGCAGCCGCTGTCCTCGCCGGGCTCCGCGAAGCGGATCAGCCGCGAGCCGCCGGACGCTCCTCCAGCAGCCGCTGGCTCTGGCAGGGCATCGCCTCCATGCGCCGGGGCGCCCTCGCTCTATTGGCTGCCGGCGCCGCCACTCAAGGCCGCGGCGGGAGCGCAGGCACGGCAGGCGGCCGGGGCGGGGCGGGGCGGGGCGGGGCGGGGCGTTCCTGCCGGCACCTCCCGCCGCGGTGACGTCGCGCCCCGCCGCTCCCCCGCGCTTCGCGCCTCTCCCTCGGCCCCTCAGGATCCCCTGAGGCGGCGGCAGCCTCGCCCCGGCCGCCGGCCGCTTCCCTCGCCTGCTCCAGAGGGGCCAGCGAGAAAATGTCACAGACATTTGCTCAGCAGAAGAAATACAAGCCCCGGCGCATGGAGGCGAAATAACACCTTATTTATGTTAAAGTTTTTAAGTTCTTCCTCATCAAAGGTGTTTCATGTGATTATAACATTGTAATGAACTTCACTTACAGCGACAAGTACTTATTTCTTCCAGCTGTAAAAAGGTGGAGTATAATTTCCTAAAGGCTATTTATAGAACTAAGATTTATAATTATTAAACATTCCTATAAAATGGAAAAAATCAGCACTGAACGCCAGATAATGAGTATGCCAAGGGGAGACTCAAACCTGTATTTCGTACGGTAACGTCGACAATTCCTATGAAAATGGAAGTGCCCCCAGAGCTGTGGAAATCAAAATGAATTCAGGAGTCAGGCCAGAGGATAAAGAAAAGTGACAATGCTCAATCATAATTTAGAACCCACAGCACTGGAAGGGTATGAACACAAGGAGGGGAATGCTTCACCAGAGTATATGAAGAAAGAGGGAAAATGAATGGGAAGAAATGAAGGCAAAGAGATTAAAAATGGGAAAACAGGACAAGGTTGGAGGGGGATACAACCCCTCACTCAGAGATACGAAATTTGTTTTGGCAAGTACAATATGTGCCAAAAGGCACAGTGCTGATTTGGAGATGTACTTATTGGACTACTGTACTTATTTCTAGAAAAATACAAACTATTCATCCTCAGACCTTACATTTAAGAACAGAGCAGCTACACACACATTTCAAGTGCAGTGTGAATTATATTTCATAGGCAATTAAATAACTAGCATAAATAAGCTGTATTTTAAAATGTTCGACTGCGTTACAAAAATGGCATTTTGATTTTCTTCTTACAAAAACATGTTCCTGCCCACCTTAACACTGAGCAAGACTTGTCCTGTATTTTGTTATGGCAAACAGGTTACCTGTTGTATGAACATACTGCTGGCTGTTTTACAAATCATTTCAAATTTATCATGTCAGTTAGTTCTATTACAGATAACACACGGCTACAAAACTATCTAAAATCCTAACTAGAATGCCTGTAAAATCCTAACCAGAATGGCAGCCACTGGAAAAGGCTGTTTAACCTCTCACGTTATAGCCACAAGCCACCCTAACTACAAGTGACTAATGTGTTGGGAGTGGTTTTTTGGGGGGTTTTGGGTGGTTTTTTTATATTCCAGGCCTTTAGCTGTGGTGTTTTGCAAAAGTTTTAAGCCCTCTAGGGCAGAAACCATTTTCATTTCTTTTTCTCTTGCAGAGTACCAAGGGCATTGGTTGATCTTGAAAAAGGGATAAATGTTCCATCTTAAAATGATACCTACCTTAAAAAGTTCAAAGGGACAGTATCCTCTTGAGTTTGTGTCATGTAGAAATCTCACAAAAACCAGAGGCGTTTGCTATTGCTCTGCAGTTGGCAATTAAGTACCAAATAAAAACCTTCCATTTTTCTTTCTTGTCCTTTTGCAGATGCGTGCTAAAAATGGATCATCACTGTCCATGGTATGTCCTAGATACTGGCTTGTAGTTTTCCGAAAAGAGAGGGGGTTTAAATACATTTCTTCCACAGAATAGTGCCTGTATGCCTCTCTCATTTTAGACGACGCACCGCTTTATGTTGGGAAATTTATAAAATGATTACGCTTTGAAATTGCCTGAAATGTTTGATATTTGGAAAGACAGATTGTTCGTGTTTGTTCCATAAACTATGTGTAAAAAAGCTGTCGTAGCGCTAGCTAGTAGTAGTAGTAGTAGTACCAACTGCTACTTCACTCTTGGACTATTACTCAGATTTTAACGGGACTTCACCTTAGCCTTTAGTTTTGGGCATATAACCCTTTCAGCATGCAGCTGGTGGTTGCTTTCAGTAATAATATTTGCACGCAGATTGTTTCTGAAATGATGCCTGCCACCCGTGCATGGTCAGAGACAGGTTGTGTGGGATGGTGCATGGATGAGTTCAGCTTTATCCTTTTTGAGAATTGCTGCCGCTAAATTTCTTAAACTCCTTTTTTTAAAAAAAGTTGGATTTCAGAAATCAGAAGCAACACAAACATTTCCCTACCTGACCCTCCCTGGTAATCCTAAACTGTAGAGGATTTTTCAAACCTGAGCTTGGAGGCAAAGACCTACTGATTTTCTGCGTTCCCTTGTTCCTTTTTGGAGTTGGCCTGTGCATGGAGAACTATCATCACACTGGGGTTTGTTTGTTTTGTATGTAAACAAACAAGCAGTGGTCAGCCTGGCTCCGGAGTTTTGCAAATGAATGAAGTAACCCAGAAATCCCGGCTCTGATTACCTTTGCAGGCGAGAGGCAGGCACTGAGTAATGGGAGCCTGCCCCGTGACAAACGTAGCAGTGGTGCCAACTTTAAAGCAGATTCCACACATGGGAAGTGTCCTTTTACTCGGCATGGCAAGAAGTCCCCAAGTGAAAAGCAAAAAGCCTTTACTTTTCAGTCTGACCACTAAGGGGAGCTATTTATTGACGAAATTGGGTTGTATAATCAAGAGGCTTCATAACACCAAAAAAAAAAAAGCAGTATTCGTTGTGTTAGAACCGTGTGCTGTACATATCCTGACTTCACCTTTGCTTTTGTTCTCTAGGGTGAATAACTGCATTGGATTTTCTAACTACAAATTCTTTCTGCTGTTCTTAGCCTATTCTTTGTTGTATTGCTTGTATATTGCTGCAACGGTCTTCAAGTATTTCATTAAGTATTGGACAGTAAGTCGTGAAATCTGGTTACTTTTTCATATCCTCTGAGTCTGGTGGGGCTGAGTCACTCTTGTTACGGTTCTGCTTTCAGTCAGTGGAGGGTCTGCATTTCGTCCGTAAGGTATTTTCCTGTGCCCTTTTTGGAGCGTAACTCCCACTGTATGTCTGAGATGCACAAAGCGAGAAGCAAAGAGCCTTCAGGAATTTCAAACTGTAGAGTTAGCTTCTGGCAAAGAAGTGATGTCCTTTTCCTGTTCTTGTGTTTGCATGTACGTACCTCAGAATCTTTGGAAACTTACCACTAGTTTCTTAGCTTGGAAAAGTCAAATGTCGTTCAAAAGAAGATACACTTCACTGAAAAAGACCCAGGATTGCTGTTCACAAAAATGTTCTGCTGCTTTTTCAATGCATATTAGCATATATCGTGACTCATAGCACTGAAATTAGAGGTGTTAGAGAGGGATAAACACCGCTTGAGTTAGGTCAGGCTCTTGGACATAAATGTGGTTAATCTTCCCAACTCCAAATCCAGCTCCTACTGTCTGGCCATATCTCCGTACTTAAATGCCCAAATTTCTACCGATTATGGAAATAATTGTCTTCTAAGTAGAAATTCTTAGCTGTCAACATTTGATGCTTTTAAAGTGGTTGCAGGAATACCTCCTACGTGTTTCAGTCACATTACAGGAAACCATTAATTGTGGGTGGGTGGTTTTCTTTTATGTTGCTTCCTGAACTGCCCGGGCATTTTTTTTTTCAACTTTCTCTGTATGGGTGTTTTAAAGATTAGGTCCCTTGCACTTAGGGCGAGCGAGCAAATAAGGGAAGGCACAGAGTGCAGATCGTGGGGTTGCTACCCTACCGGTTACTGTAACTGATTAATAGTTTCCAAAATCTTAATTTCTTGAAAAGTATCTGCTGCCTTCTCTCCTCTGGTATCAAAGTGTAACATCCTGACACTGATCTGTTCATATTTACTGAAAAGAAAAAAAAAGGTCAAAAAAAGGTGTTCATTTTCTAATCCCCATGTGACTCCTCTCTCAATTTAAAAGTTGACTGAAATAAAGTATGCTTCTTATTCGGTTATTGATTATCGTTCATATGGAAGCAATGGAGTTTATGTCCCCTCTGCTGCTAACTCCGTATGACTGTGTTGAAGTAACTTCACTTTGCTGTGCTAATTTATTAAATTTCTGTTGGCTGAATGGCTAATCACCTACATAAAATGCCTCCTGAGCTGCTCATGGGACACCAGCAGGAATTGTCTCGTAGGTTACAAGAGAGGCACAGAGACCAGAGCTCTGTGGCTGCGCATACGGGGCGTGCAACGGCTGAGAAGTCATTGTTGTACTTTGAGGCCCCCACGGCCTGGCTGCGGATGGATGCTCATGAGGATCTCTGGCACTCGGCTCTGCTGCTGCAGAAGGAAATAAGTGTTTCTTCTGCTTGTAGGATCCCGCTTGGCTTTTAAACTCCTCCAAACCACCTGTGCTCAGTTCTAATGCTGCCCGATTGCTGTAGCTACGGAGGCCAGGTTTCCTTGGCACGCCGTATATTGCAAGAGGTGCAGAATTTTCGTATATGGACAGGCAACGCGAACAGTCAGCAGAACGTGAGCAGGGCTTCAGGAGCTTGTGCCTGCTTGTTTCCCTGTGGGCACAGGCTGTGCACGTTGCTTGTGCCCAGGTGGGAAGCTATGATTGCACGGGCTCTGTTACAGACAAAAAGGTAGTAGCAAAACCCCACTCTTTCTGCTTTGGTTACGGGAGGGGAAGTGAACCAGATCATTTCTTTGTCTCCTCCTGCTTTTTATAGTAAGGTGTGACTTTTGCGTATACAAGTTTGAGAACTCCAGATAGGAGTTGTAGAGGATCTCTTTCTTTTCTCTAGGAACAAAGAATTTCCAGCTTTCATTTGTTCCTATCACTTGTTCTGTGTTGCTTTTCTTTCCAGGGTGAACTGACCAATGGACGTTCCAAATTTCACGTCCTCTTCCTTCTCTTTGTGGTGGTCGTGTTCTTCATTAACATGGCGGTAAGGACCGGGGCAGCGGGGCGGGCAGTGCACGGGGAGGCCACGCGGTGCCGACAGCAGGAATCATGGGCTGGGGCTGAGGGGCAATCGCCGCCCTTCCCTCAGGGAGCCACCGACGTGAGGGCTGAGGGAGTCCGAAGATGTAATTGGGGATTTCTCCTAATGAGTTGGGAAGCCTGACTTAATCAGTGCAATGTGTCTAGCAGTCAAACCAGAAAGACGCTCTCTCCATAGTACAGGACTATCAGCAGTTGTACGCTAGGTGCAGTATTATTTATAAAATGACTGGTTTATCGCATCAACAAGCTGATTTATTCATCTCCATCTTTGTGACGTTCATACAGACAGGTCAGTTGAGTTTTATTTTTTTAATTCTCTTTTGTCTTTAGGCTTGTTAACTGCCAAGGGTCCCATTCCACACTCCTGCGAATTGTGCGGTATCCTAGTTACTGTTCTCTGAGTGCTTATTTTTAACCAAGTACTGAAACTTCCACAATTCACACTGTTAATTGGCTGACACTGCCTGGCCAGTGAGAAATGTCTTAGATCAGACTTTAACTGTCTGCTTCGTATTTAAAGCTAATACTTGTAGTCCCCTGAGGACAAGAAAAGGAGAAGGGAAGCAAGACAACACAGAGATGGGGTCAGTTAAGAAAAGGTGGGAAGACAAATCCATTTATGCTACAGGCAAATACAACAACCAAAAAGCTCCTAAACCTTTTCTTCAGTATTGCCCCCTCCTCTCTGAAAGTCATTTCTTAGTGCAGTACGGACGGATGAAGTGCATGGTGCAGACAAAGTGTACTCGTTCTTAGTGCAGTAATTCCTTCGGTACAGGCACTAAACCAGTCTGCTTGCAAAGAAAGAGTTACACCCTCTGTGCTGTCACTCGTTCTCAGTCGTTTCCTTGGACGGAGTGAGCTGGAACCATCTTCTGTCCGTACAATAAATGGGATTTCTCCATAGTTCCTCCGGTCCTTCAGCAGAACGCGGTCACAGACCCGTCAGCACTGCACCTGCGAGCTGTTAGCAACGCTCCTCCACTTGGGCACGTTCTTTGCACGGTGAAGCCGGTTTCACATCAGCACGTCCGTTGCCAGCTCTGCTCCTTACCAGGCTATAAATAAGCAGGTGGCTTCTTGCTATTTCTTGATCAGGATTAAACACGCTCATAATCAGACATCTTTGGGATGAGAATGGGCTTCTAAGGACCAACATCAACCTTGGCTTTGAGGATTCTGTGATAAAAACTGATGCTTCAAAAGGCCTGAATTAATACACCTATGGGAATCACCTGAGCCCATTTTTATAGCTTTTTATAAAACCCCTTGGTTTACTGCAGTTCGTTCTTTCATTCTGCCCTGTATTTCACAGTTCACCTCCGTCTGCAAATGTCATTTTTTTGGTCCATTCTGGCTGCGTTTTCCCCCATTCATCTCTTTTGAAATAAACAGAATAAATTCATCCCAGTTCATTGCCTCTGAAATGCCTTGATTTTATGAGGCCTGTGGTACCGCCACACCGGGCTGGCTGTGCTTCCGCACTACCCCCTGATGTACGGCTCCTACAGGAAAAAGCTATCCAAGTCCCCACTATCAGTATCTTTAATCAGCCAGGTGATGCCTTCAAAGTGTTGAGGGAACGTGAGGAAATGAGCCTTTGTGCCAACACCCCGCAGGTCAGGGGTGCCTTTGTTTTTTGTCTTCGTGTTGCTGTTGGGGACAGCGAGACACCCCCGACGCAGCCGTACAGCGGGCTGGGGTACCGCGGGCTGTCGTTCCGCACGCTGACCTCGTTCTCCAGCCCTGGCTGCCGTCTGCCCGGCTCGGGGAAGGACGGGTGGCCCTGCTCCAGAGTCACCCCGGGCACCCCTCCGATTAGTGCAACAGTAGTCTGCCCCAGTATTTTAGCATTTAATATTTTTGTGTTCTGGCACTGGCAGCAGAGTATTTCATGGTGCTTTGGGAGGTGGTGCGGAAAAAGTCCAGACTAGATCCCTTTTAGGATTCCATTCGCAGATCTCCTCTGTGGTGAGCTATTTCCCTTCCCAGAGCATCTGATTCTTCTACCCAGCTGCTTCTGTCGTCTTTTCTGACTGCCAGCTCTGGAGCGTGCCGTGGTTTCTGCCTGGCTTATCCAAGGAGATCCTCTGCTTCTACAGCTAAGTCTGCAGAGAAACAGTGGGGTTTTTTTTCCCTTTGCGGCAAGCTACTTTAAACAGCGTAAGTTTACAAAACTCGCCGGTTAGCTTTCTGTGTCTGTAGCAGGAGCTTTGCTCTCCTGGTTAGTTGGCTTTGAGCGAAGGGGCTGTCGCGTTTCTGACCGTACGGGTGCGCGGCCTCTCTTCCTTTCTGTGTCTCTCTCGGGGTTTGTGCAGCGCCGTGTGCCGCCATCGATAATCTGGTGTCATGTAAATAAGCTGGCATCCAAAGGAGAAAGGGAAGAGTGGAACTGGAAAAAAGACTGGACTAGTCGGGGAGGAAATGAAACCAGCAGCACTGGGGAGTTACTGGAGAAGGAAGAGCAGGCAAAGGCAAAATTGGCAGGGAAAATATTAAGATCAAATCGATTAAGTACCTTATTAGCCTTAGACATGCAGAGAAAAGAAAATGATACGCATTAGCAGAAAACATGGAAATTCTGAGTTTTTGCTCAGTTCCTGCTAACGGCACATTAAAATGATTAATTATGAATTTTTCCATCAAATACCACGTAGCCGTTGGATCTTGTAAGTGTCTAGGTATATATGTAACGGCAGATTTTTCGGTGCAGAAAACGTTCTCCTGCCGTAGCCATTTTAATTCTAAAGAGCTGAAATGAGGGGATGCCAACTATCCTAGCCCGTTTCCGCTATGACAATTATTTGCTACATCTTTATCCGTAGCTTTCCGGTATTTAATTTGATCCCATTACTTCCAGTCCTCCTTCCTTCTATCTTCATTAATAATTTCTCGCCCTTCTTAAATGTTTACAGCACGGGGCACGGTCACCCCTTAGTTATCTGTAAACTAAGCCGCCAGCATTTAGCGCTCTTAATCCCTTCTTCAAAATTAATCGCCTCCTCGCCGCCCGTCTGCTGATGGGCTTTTTCAGTGCTAGAGGAGTGACAGAACGTCATTTTCAGTATTCCCCCAGAACACTAACCATCGCTCTTTGCATTTCATGGGAGGAATGTATTTCTTTCTTACGCAGTTGGTGCTTGCTTCAGAACTCGAAAACTATGTTAGGCAAAAAACCTGTCTGTCCTGAGGAGTCTGAACGGAGGGATCCAGCGCGTGTTTTCCACCTTCAGTTGTAGGCCCTTACTGGAAGCGCGTGACAGCTTCTGTCACAGCGTCCAGGCGTCGGGCAGCTGCTCTTCTCTCCGTATTTGCCAAAGAGACTGTAATAATGCAGTTGCCTCAGAACGGAGAGTTGTGAGGTTTAGCAATAGGTGTTTGTGGAGTGCTTTTGTAAATCTCCATCTGAGAGGCCGTGGAGCCTTGTCAGAGCTGCGCTACCACAGGTCAGGGTTCTTTTACCCACAGGCAGGATATTGTGTGTAGCGCCCACCCAAAGAGCTTGACACGGTGGAAATACTGGACACACGTCGTACGGCCGAGAGCCGGTGCTGCAGGGCTGAGCCATCCAGAAGGTCCCTGCACACATACACACAGATCTGACAACTGGGCATTTGTATTCAGGGGAAGTTCACGATTACATATTTGGACTTCCTTGAATCCTACCTCCTCTGAACCTGCACGAACGCTATCTCTATTACAGTGTCCAGTGTCTTGAAAGGTCCCCAAACCCAACCAAAACCCCCAAACACAGCCAAAACCCCGCAGCACAGCTTCTGTGCCATGCGGTGGGGCGAGAGGCGGCACGCGGCCCCTTCACGGAGGGGCCCCGCAGCTGACAGGGGCTCTGCGGGGAAAACCTACCGGGAAGCCGGTGGCGGCGGGAGGCGGCCGGGGCGAGGCTGCCGCCGCCTCAGGGGACCCTGAGGGGCCGAGGGAGAGACGCGAAGCGAGGGGGAGCGGCGGGGCGCGACGTCACCGCGGCGGGAGGCGCCGGCAGGAACGCCCCGCCCCGGCCCGGCCCGGCCCGCCCCGGCCGCCTGCCGTGCCTGCGCTCCCGCCGCGGCCTTGAGTGGCGGCGCCGGCAGCCAATAGAGCGAGGCCGTGCCAGCGCGCTCCCCCGGCCCCCCCCCGCGGCGGCGGCGCAAGCGGGGCCGGCGCGGCGCGTGGCGGCGGCAGGGGCCGGCGCGGGGGGGCGGGGGCGCCCCGGCGCATGGAGGCGATGCCCTGCCAGAACCAGCGCCTCGGCCCGCGGCCGCAGGAGGAGCAGCCGGCGGCGGCCACGGTCACAGCGGGCGGCGGCTCGCGGCTGATCCGCTTCGCGGAGCCCGGCGAGGACAGCGGCTGCCCCAGCCCCGACAGCAGCAGCAGCAACAGCAGCAGCAACGGGGCCGCGGCGGCGGCGGTGCCGGTGCCGGTCCCGGCGGGGGCGGGCGTCGCGGCGGCGATGGGGCCGCAGCTGAAGCTGCTGCCCATGAACGACCAGCTGCGGGAGCTGCAGACCATCATCAGGGACAAGTGAGCTCGCGGGGCGGGCAGCGCGCGGGGAGGCCGCGCGGGCTGGGGAGGGGCCGGGCGGGGCGGGGGCTGAGGGGCGATCGCCGGGTCCCGCCGCTCCCGCTCTCGGCCGGCCTCGGTGCCGGCTCCCTGCTCGGCGCAGCCTCCTGAGGGACGCGGCGGCGGACGCTGCCCGCCCGCGGGCTCCCGGCGCGGCTGCCGTCAGCCGCGGGGCCCCCGCCGAGGCCGGTAGCCGAGCCCGGGGGTGGCGGGCGGGCCCGCGGCGGGGCGCGCTCCCCCGCCGGGCTCAGCGCCAGCGCCTCCGCGCCGCGGCGGAGCGGCCATTGCTGCTGACGCGTGGCCGCGGGGGCGGGGCCGCCCTGCGCGCGGCCCGCCCGCCCCTCGCCTCGCCTCGCCTCGCCTCGCCTCGCCTCGCCTCGCCTCGCCTCGCCTCAGCGGGGCCGCGCTCCGCCCCGCGGCCCTCGGTGACAAAGACCCGGCTTGGGCGGCTCTTAACGCCTCTTGACGTGGGGTTTTTGCGTAGCTCCGCACCGCTTGCTTGCCGCATCGTCATCACGGGAGGAAGGGGTTTAAAACCCTGGAGAAAGGAAGGTGCAGCTGCTCGTCACGGCGTCGTGCTCCGGCGGGAGCTGGGCGTCGTTGCCACGCTCTGGAGATCCTGTGCCGTAGGCAGGACGGGGCGGGTGTAGGAGCACAGGCTGGATTGAAACGTTGGCGAAGGACAGGTGCTGGGTTTGGGAATAAATGGCGGGAAGTCAGGCGAGTTTGCTGAAGATTGGGATTACCACAGAATCATAGAATCGTTAAGGTTGGAAAAGACCCTTAAGATCATCAAGTCCAGCCGTTAACCCAGCACTGCCAAGGCCACCACTAAACCGTGTCCCCAAGCACCACATCTCCCCGGCTTTTAATACCTCCAGGGATGGGGACTGAACTCCTGCCCTGGGCAGCCTGTGCCAGGGGCCGACAGCCCTTTTGGCGAAGAAGTTTTTCCTAATATCCAACCTAAACCTGCCCACGTTAAGGAAAATGTAAGGGCCGAGTCCTTGCAGTCTGTATTGGTGTGTGTGGGCGCTAAGGATTTTGGGACAAGGATGGCCAGAAGAAAACAGATCACAAGGGCAGCCTGAGAGAGCTGGAAATAAGAAAAGGATTGGAGAAAAGTGAGACTAGCTGAAATGGAGTCTGGTGTTTGAGGAGCAGGGGCTGGAATAAATTAGGGAAAAAGAATAGTTTTGGAACACAAAGTTGGGGATAGAGCATGGTGGGCTGGCAGGAATGGGAGAGAGGCAGTGTTAAGGAGGGAGGCAGACAAGGAGAGAACAAGTTTTTTACTTTGGGTACGTTACCTGAAAGGAGACTGCCTGTTTTGAAGGCGTTATTTTCCATTGTTGTCACCTCATGTCACCAAGAGTCCTTGCTGCCTCCGTACCTTGTGAGACATGAAGGTGTTATTCCAGTTTTACAAATCTTAAACTGAAATGCAGAAGTCCATGCAAAATTGCGCCCCACTGCTGAACATCCAATGTGAGATACTTCGGACCGAATGTTTTGTTATGCCTTACATAGCATCGCAGATTTTGAAAGCATACCTCCCACTGATCACATTTGTAGCTTTGATTGTTCAGCACTTGGAAGGTGATATTATAAGGTATTAAATGTACCATGCAACATGACAAACGTAAGCCATGGCCATCTATTAAGAGCACAATTTACCTACTGTGATGTGAGAACACCAGCAGCCACAGAGGTGTGAAATCAAGTTTACCAACAGGGTGATCAGGTTCTGAATAAAACCTTCTCTTCCTGCAACACATTGGCTTCCTAACACCTGCAATAACTAGCACGTAGCACAGACACGGTTCTTCCCCTTGTTTCATATCTGTCCATCTGCATAGTCTACGTTTTGGTATTTCCTGGTTCCTGAGTGCTTAATGTTGTAACTAATAACACTAACACATTTTTATGCAAAAGTAATCATCTCTCAAAGACAATACCTACGTTAATTTTATTAGCTTACATGAGCCTTGTTACCTTAAATTAGTTGTGGTTTTTTTTTTTTTTTTTAATCTTCAAAGCATTGTGAGGAAAATATAATCTCATTGCAGGCAGGAGCACACGGACGTAGCGCAGCCTCGATGTAAGGAGGGCAATTGTGGCAAGACCACACAAAAGATCTCTGCAGGCGAGCATGTCTGCCTGGCAGCTTCCCTGCAGAGCAGAAAGGGAAGCTGTCAGTGGGCTGCGCAGAGAGAGAGGGGGAGGAAATCCAAACTAGGCTTGGTGATGGCTTATAAAAGGTTTTGAGGTTAGTGAAAAGGAAATAGCATATAGTTCCGATATCTAGGCGAATGCTAGCAATGTGGTTACTGTACCCAGCTAGGTTTTTTTTATTGTTGTTGTAAGGTTTTGAACTTTTGCAAATTCGTTTAATAAGTTTCTGGTTATAGTGAGCTTATCCAGAAACCAGCAGCTGATATTTTAACTTCGAAGAGATTTTTTTAGAAGTGCATCAGCCTCATTGCACATGACTTTGGTAAGGGGAAGTACAGAATAAGACTTGTAAATAATAAATCACTCATAACAGCTGCCGTGATAGCAAACTGCGCTTTATTCTGAGCATGACACTGCCCTGGCAGTGGAGATGTAACTGTCCCTTTCCAACCAGTGAGGAAAACTGGACAACAGGCTGCTCAGAAAGGCAGGTGTAGGCTTTGTATAAAAGGACAGTAGGGAAACATTATTTTTACGTTCTGTCCCAGAAAGTCAGCTGCATCTCAGTAAATAAGAGACCTCGGACTGGCCTGTTTTAGTGCCTGTCATTCAGAAAGATGCCAAAAAGTGCTCAGGTGCAAGGGTGAGAGGATTTCTTACGCACTGGTTAGAAACTGTTGCAGTAACCTTTCCCTGGGCAGGTGTAATCTGCCTTAAGACGACTGTATGACCACTGTAGCGTCCAAACCAAGTGCTAAAAGCAAATCCTCAGAAGTATCCTATTTGTGAATAAGGAGCTATACGGCTCAGAGGAGCTATTGGTCAAAAAATCCGATTTAAACTGACAAAAGGATATGTTCAGATACACTGCTTGGGGGAGAGGGAAAAGCTGTGTCATCTACAGGGCAATTAGATACCTATCACTTAATCTTTCTTTCTGGATTAAAAAAAGAACAGGTAACACCAGAGCTGCCTTAACTCAAGGAGGCTATTTGGATTACTTAATACTGCAGAAGATTGATGTTCCAGGTACAGCAGTCACCTGAAAAGGTCATGAAAAGGGCAGAAATTAAAAGGCAAGCTGGGGGGAGAGAAACAGGACAAAAGTAGGGAAAAACCAGTCAGTTTAGGACTTATTACTGTGATGTAAGGGAAGGATAGATACTTCCAGTGCAATGCAAGTTAGAATCAGGCATGCTTACGTGGAGCTAAGGATGCTCGGGCCAGGTGCAGAAGACCTCGGGGACTCTGTTTTGTCCACAGCGTGAGCTGCTGAGAAAAGTGGAAAGCTCTTCCCTTGTTCCTGAGAGGATTCAGAGAAAGAAATCACGGCCTTTCAGTTGGAGTAACTATCCAGTTTATAAAGGGAAAACCCACCTTCCTGTGGCTGGTCATCATGTCCTGTGGCAGGTTCAGAGACAGCTGGCTCAATCAGTAACAGCCGTCTGATAGACTAGAATGACCATGTATTTCTTTTCCTTTGTTAAAGTTAACAAGAACGAGGTCTGCGTGCCAGAATGGGGGAGATGGATGGATCACCTCAACTTGAGCGTGCGTGGGTTTGCTCATTTTTCCTCAGGCTTGTTCACTTTTCCATCTAGCAAATGCTTAATGGGTGGGCAGATGCCTTTTACGCTGTGTGTTGGATAGGAATTCTGAGTCCTCTAATGGGATGTGAGCTGATGCGTTTAAGTATTGAACGTTTGGGAACAAAGAGTCACGGCCCCTTTCTGAGGAGGGTATCATCCCGAAGTCATTGCTGGCCTGCACAGATGGAACCAGGGATCTGGAGGCTGAAATGAGCAGTGCGGCAGTTTGTAATGTAGAGCTCTGGTTTCTGTAGAAGCAAATTCATTAGCTCAGATTGGTAGTGTCATTTTAACCCCTGATTTAACAACAGACATAATTTAAATATAGGTATTTAAAGGCTATTGCATCTGTTACGTGAGATAATTCTGTTGTGTTCTGCTAAGGCTTCTTATTCCCTAGGGGCTGAGTGAACAATACAGGAATGAAGACAGTGAAGTGGTAGGACACGCAGTCCCGACTGCTGTACAGAGTAGGGTGATTCAGGAGCGTGTAACTCGCCTGTGACGAGCAAAGACTGCTGCAGGCAGGGAGGGTGGGATCCCTTTCACATACCACGGCCCCAGCCCAGGCACTGAAAAGAAATTAAGTCCTGAAGTACATTAAGTACTGAAATGCTACAGGTAGAACATGGTCCCGTTTCCCAGCTACATCATCTCCCCTTAATGGCAACAGTTCATCCAGTGCCTTACGTTTTCTTATAAAGGCCTTTTACAAATTCTGTTTAGGGAAGCGGCTCTTTGTCAGTCTGGCCTTCACAGTACCCTGGGTGCCTCTCAAGAAGTTCTTCCGTGAGGTAACTAGAGAAACAGGAATTACTAAAGCACATCAGACCACGACCCGCAGAGCTTGCGGCCGTGTCAGTGGTAGTAACTGGTACCAAGTGCTAAAGCAGGAAGAAACCCTGCAGTTAGTTTGGATTACGGTACACTCCCAAAAAACATTTCTTCTCAACTCCTAAGTCACACAATTGTACATCAGCCGTGCTTCCATACCTTCAGAAACAAAATGAAACTAATTTATATTGTTTAACACGATGTTCGTGGTGTTAGCCGTGTGCTACAACAGTAAGGTTTTAATGCCTCACTTTTTTAGATGTTGTCTTGTAACTTGATTAAGAAGCTGAAAAAGTTTCTAGTCTGCCATCGATCATTACGCTCTATACTTCTGTCTGGTATTTAAGGTGAATTACAGTGTTTTCACATAAGCCTTTTTTTCTGGCCCCTAGCAATTCTCATACGATGTGGGGCTTGAAATCTGGTCACAACTTCCCAGCTGCCGGTGTACAAGAGGTCTGTCATTTTCAGTGTTATTTGTCTCTCATTTTTATGCACCGTTGTTTTCCGTTGTCCTCCTCCCCTCAAAAAACAGCCATAACTGACTAAGAGTGCTCAGTGAACTGCGCATAAAAACATCTGTGTCTCTCTGCAAGGACAGAGTAGTTAATGGAAAGCCTAGTAATCTCTATTAATAACTCATATTCACTCTAAGCATGTATCGCTTTGAAGTCAAAACCGCAGTCTTGACATCGTTGGGTTTGTCTTACCACCCGTTCATGAAATACGGCTAAGTTTTCTGAAATGCCATAGTCTAGTTGGGAAGAACCCCGACGTGCCGCCTACACATTTTCCTACTTCCCTTTTTAAAAAAATATTATACACACCACAGGTGGAAATATGAACCCCTTCAAAAATCTTAATAAAATCAGTTGGTATTGATTGCAGGCGTTTGGGGGTTGGTTTTTGCTGTTTTGGGATTGGGGTTTTTTTGAGCATTGCCTTTCTGGTTAATGTCAAAGTAGCAGAAAGTTATGAATATCCTGTTATTGCCAGAAAGAAGGAAAAGCCAAAAACAAACAGCGTTCTCCATAATGTGTTATCAGCACAAGGAAAGAAATTAGATTAGGCTGACGCTCTTTTTAAAACACCTTTTTTTAGTGTGGCTAAGTTACCAGTTGCCCAGGAGATAAGCCAACGCAAACCGCTTGACTTTCACCCATGTAAACGTAAGATGTTGCAGAATCTTGGGGGTTAAATGCCAAACTCTCTTTATGGTATTTAAGGAGCCATCCAGGGTATCGTGGTTTGAAAGTGAGAGTGGGGTATGCCTGCGGTGATTAATAGAAAATTTCACTAAAAAGTACCTGCTTGTGGTGGTGATGCTTTGTCTGAGTGTTTTTAAGGCTAGCATACTGTAAGCGGTGGCTCCTTAATGGGAAATTTGTCCTACTCTTGTGTAGTGAGAGTTGGCCTTGACACGGGAAGCAAGGTGGTAAAATCTGCTTTTAAAATTCGGGCTTT
Source organism: Nipponia nippon (assembly GCF_047370975.1). Lineage (NCBI taxonomy): Eukaryota > Metazoa > Chordata > Aves > Pelecaniformes > Threskiornithidae > Nipponia > Nipponia nippon. Next base: position 3,055,294 of record NW_028262313.1, read on the forward strand.
TAACATGGAGTACTCACGCAGCACGGAGGAGGAGGAGGAGGAGGAAGCGAGCTTATTCTGTCATCTGAATGGGCCAAAGGCTGTGCAGTCACGTGAGCAAAAAGTTGCACCCAAGCTAATAAGACGACAGAGAGGTGTTTTCATGGGAATACTCGTTAATCCCTGCTCATTTTAGTCTCAAGATCACTAATCTAGTCACACTGTGAATGAATTCCAGATAAGATATATATCCTGCTTATCAGGTGTGTTAACTGGGTCGCAGATAAGATATATATCCTGCTTATCAGGTGTGTTAACTGGGTCACAGGGCTAGGGATCTGCGTTATCCTTGTCCCACGGTTTCCCATTGACTTAAGAACGGGCGGAGCAAAGCTCTCTTGCTCAGGGCTGTAGGCAACGTAGCAGGGTGGTGCACATCCGAGCTTGTGAGGTGTTTTGGAACTGAGCTGCAGTGGCAGTCCGACGGAAAACCTACAGAATATCATCCTTGTACTTTCATGCTTTAATTGCTGCGGGTGCAGTGCAGCGACATTGCCCGTAATAAGAGGCGAACCCCGGCGTTAGCTCACTGCATCTCAGTCTTCGCCACCAAGCAGGAAACCCATGAAGCAGAACCTCTGTGGGATAAATTTTGTATATGGTAGGAGACTTTTCTCTGAACTGCCTTTAGAATATATTGTGCTTGAATTAATATTATATTTAAGCAATGTTCTTAAAATTATTCCCCAAGTTAAAGTATAAATTATTACCTTTTTCAGGAAATCCAGTAGAGGAGACTTCGTATTTTCTGCTGATCGCCTGGTAGGTGAAGAATTTCTTCTTCTTGATATTGTACTTTGTAACTCTTCCTTAAAATGGGTCTTTCAGGCTAGAGTAATGGTGGTGTGAGAACAACTTTTCTACACAACAGAAGCTGCTGTTTGACGGCAACTTTCTGCATAGGGATTTCTGTTCTTCTGCTTTCATCTCAACGGGTTCCAGAAACCATGTTATTATCAAACACAACTACTTTGAGACAGAGAGCGGTAGTAATAAGAGAATACTGTTTAAAACCAGATGCACAGAGGCTAGAGATAATTCAGTTTTACTTTGAAACAGTACTTTTGATCTTGTGAACAGAGCTGTACAATTTCTTACAGTCTAGATGTTAACAGTTGCTCGCATGCAGAAGTGCCTCCTGCACTTGTTGTGTATTAGATTAGTAGCTCTGGGTGCATCCACACTGGGAATTTGTTTTTAGCCATACGGTAGTTACTAGCAGGGACAGAGCAATTTGAAATCTTCACACGTGTTAGTAAGTCAGAACAAAGACTGTCAGGGATGCAACATTTATCTCATTTAAATGCCATGCTTAAAGAAAACCACAACGCTCACGCCCGCACGTATACTTCCTTGTATTCGTGAGGGTGCTTGCCTTTGCAAATCCACGCTCATTAACAAGGGAAGCCTGTCTTTCCCCCTCTAGCAAAGAGAAGCCCAGAGGCCATTCAGTTACCAGCAGCGTTAGCTACAGCAGGCAGGTTGCCTGTGATGAGCCCAGTCTTAATCCATGCCTGATCCAGGCTTGCTCAGGGCTTAGATATGACCACAGCCTAAGACTGTGACTGCAGGGCTTTTTATCGTTGCAGCTTTTCCACTTTCCCCCTGCTTTTGCCTTCTTGAGGATGTTTCTTGCATTCCCATTCACCAAGAACAGTAAAGGCCCAAGCCAACAAATCCCACCACTCGTAACTCGTAGATCGAGTGACTGACCGGCGTGCCTTCTTTGCCAATAGTCCTTCATAACGGACAGGCAGAAAGTCGCAGCCCCAGCTTCGTTCTGTGCCAGCAGTTCTCAGCAGATACCATTTAAATCGACACATGTCCTTTACAGGTCATTGGACGAGTAGGAGCAGCCCAGGAAACATCCACCACCTGCGAAAGACTAGCTCAACTATGTGTTGCTCTTCCTGGGTTTTGTGGTTTCAGGTTCTTCACATGCTTAAATGTGCACATAGGATTCAGGAAGCCAGCAAAGGTCAGCACCAGCAACCCCACACATTTACGGGGTACAGGGCTCCAGGTCAGGCCCCTTCCCCGCCAGTGCTCCTTTCACAGGAAGGGTTTCTGGTTAACATTCTCATTTTACCTTGTTTCAGGTTCCCATCATGCTGCACCCTTTAAGGAGCATTCATTCCTGCCAACTCCTTTGAATTAAAGAGAAGCCACTATATTCCTAATCTGTATTTTTAAAAAGAGATAAACGATGACTATTCTAATACTGACAGGAAAACCCTTAACAGTCTTGACTGTACCTTATCGTCATTAATTAGCGCGAAGGACGTGTCCCACTTACCTTCTCACTTGCCTTGGATGTCCTGCGTCATTCTGAGGGAAGCACTGGTTTTTTCCCCTTTCATTGCCAGAAACTGCAGCTTCCAGGCAGCGAGCTAAGTGCAGGCCCTTGTACCAGCTCTTCTGTGGGCTGGCCAGCACTGGTACAGACAGGGAGCTGCTCTTCACAGAAACGCCTCTGTTTGCTGGTCATGCAGATGTTTGCTGCAGAACCTGCTAGTCTGTTTTCCATGTTGTAGGAGGAATTTTATGCAAAACAATATGTAGGACTATCTCATTTTCTGTATGTTATTCCTAGGTGTGGTGAAGAACAGTTACAAGTTCATGTGGAACATGGTCTCTACTAAACTCAGCGGGGTGCAAACATAGTTAAGACTTGCTGTGTTTTCCACCCGGTTAGCCAACAGAGCTTAATGGCAAGATGCAATACGTGAAGAGAAGGAACATATGCATGGGATTGCAGGGTAACAAAATACATCTCGTTGCAGAGAGAAAAGGTGAATGCAGTTAAGCTTGCTACTGGCTTGGCAGGTGTTAGCGGCAGTATCTCATACGGTCACTGTAGGAAGAGGTCCTAAGGAGGGATTCTAAAGATGATGAATTTCTGGCGGTACAGTTTTTCCTTCTGGCAGTTTGTTTCACACAGAAGGGGATGACACAAGTGTTCAAAGGTTCTTGTGAGAGAAGGGAGTTAACAGGCGGTACAGGTTAGCAGGGAGTTTCTGAAAGCCACTGCCAGTGCTGTGATCATGAAGCTGAAAGATGTGGGGTTAAAGTCATGAGGATGAAGACAACTCACCTTGTGTTTGTGAAGGAGGAGAGGCAGCTGTGGGAAGTAAGCCTCTAACACAGGAGATGATCAATCATTGACTGGAGGTAGTAGATCTCTGGACAGGTAGACCTCAAAGCGGTAGTGAGACCAATTTGAGAAGCGCTGGCAGAAAACTCTTCTCAGTGCAAGACGCTCACGCTGAACCCTTGGATCTGTGCTGCCCAGCACCCGTGCACTGCGGAAGCGTTTAATTGATGTCACCTTGCAGGATTGCTGTAGCACAAAGCCCACCGCATTTTTGCTGAGGCCACCTGAGAATTTTGTCCCAAGGCCTGCTCAGCAGGAGGTACACAATAAGCTAGGTCCAGCCCTGTGAAGTTAAGCTGGTGCCGCACACCAGCTGAGCGGTGTGGTGGTGTGGGCTAAGAGACCAGGCGAGTAACAGGAAGAGGTGGCATCTCCCAGCGGCACAGAGGACGTTGCGTATCTAGTTTTGGCAAGGACCAAGCAAAATCAACTTGCAGCCTGGATTCAGGCAGATGTTTGCTGTTTACACGGGGCTGACCTACAGCCTCGGTTCACAAGCACAGTGGTGCTTCTCAGGAGAAGATATATTTTGTGGTTTGACTGGAGGTCTGAGGTAGAGGAATTAATTAGTTTCTCAGCCCTACCAGCAACTCCCTGCGTAACGCTGAGCAGGTCACTTCACCTTTCTGCCCACCTGCCTCTCTTTCGGGGGGTGATGATGCATACTTTAACAGTGGTTTGAAATCCTGAGGTGCAAAGAGCTGTATAGAGGCAAAGTATGGCTGACAGCCCCTCTATCCTGCCTTCCCTTCAGCTTCCAAGAAAAGCTACAACACACTGGGTTAGAGGATCCCCCTAGGAATTACGTGGTCTTGGAAATTAGGTGATGCGTGACTATCAAATAAAATACAGTTAGATTACTGTTTTCCCACAAATAGGGGAAGATAATAATGGTCACTCCAGAATTTATTTAAATTCTGGTTTCTTGGCATTTAAATGCTTTACCTTTTTCCAAATTGCAGGCAGGCGGAAGAGTTGCTGAGGATCACAGATACCTTTTGGGGTGGCTCTAAAAGGGCACCCATTTTTCCAGTTTTGCCTGGTCAGAGCAGCAGCACCTCTGATTGCACCCTGGCTGGTTTCCCTGTTTAGGGATTACACCTCTTCTAAATGAGAGTACTGTCAGCCTGCTTTCTGTAGTTGCCTATATCCCATTTCTCTGTTCACGGACTCTGAGGAACTGGTCAAACCTGATTTTCTTCAGTGGTATTTGAGTGTGGTAAGGAGACTTTATTCATGTGCTTAATTGGCTGAGAAAAGGTAGATTTCACTAATATTTTCATATCCCTGCCTGAAATGTTTATGTGGTAGTTAGCTAAAACTCCTTGGACCTCTATTAACTCCTGGTTTTGCTAGCAGATCTAACGGATCTTGTACTAATGAAGGTTCAAAGCAAACGGTATTTCCCTTTGCTTACAGCAAAGGCTCTGGGGTAAATCTTAAACGTAGAACTGTAATAAATGAGCACGTTGACATATAATTTTGTGTATCAGCATTAAATGCTTAATCTAAAACTTCAGCATAACTCTGTAAGCCTTGACAGTTTAACTAGGCCTGCTAGAATGTAACATCCCTTTTACCTTTTTTTTTTTTTTTCCCCAATTAAAAATAGACTTTATTTTTGTTATTGATAACTTTAACTCATGGTTTGAATTTCTGGTCAAACTTTTCTACTTTGGGACCAAAGCTTTACTTCCCTGCTTCGGGTGGGGCCATAATAATGCCTGGTTTAGCTTCCGAGCGATGGCAACCACCTCTCTGGGAGAGGAGCAGGGCTGCTGGTTCTCAGGGCCAGAGAGAAAAGAGGTGGAAATTATAATCCCTGAGCGTGGGGCGGCAGAAAGCATAGTGCAAAAATAAATGTTTTATCAACACTGCAAGTTTATAGAAGAATCCTTTCCAGCTGCTGTACAAATCATTGATAGGTGTAGTAAAACCAAGGAGGTTATTTGACTCTAGACCTTCACTGGTTTACTCTAAGCTTTTGGCAGATAATGTGGAGCAATGCTAACCCTGGCAACATGACAGCAGTATGAAAAAAAGCGTTTCTTCCAAACCTGGCTCATAAGCTGGCTTTTTTTGGTGAAATAACTTTAAAAAATAAAATAAAATTGTGTACAGATGTCCTAGAAACCTAAAATTAATTCAAGGATTTCTTGGCTTGTTTACGTGAGAAGATGTGTCTTTCAGTAGAAGACTGGTGCCTTCAGTTTCAGGATTAAAGTGACTGAGTCAAACACCCTACTTGCAGAGAGACAGGAGGAAGAAGAGGAGGAGGAGGAAGGGAGCAGTGCTGGCTTCTCTACAAATGTCAGCCTTTCGCTCCCGTTCTATGTCAGTGGCACCCTTTGACCCCTTCGCTGCTTGAGTCTGACCACCGCCTCTGAATATGGCTGCCATAAACCCAACTCTAGGAAAAAATCGTCGTACTGAAATGACTAAAAATATCTTGAAAGAGGGATTGTAAATGTAAGGGACTCTTTCGAATTCCTAGTAGAGGCTGCCTGTGTGCTAGGAACTAGGGCAGAACGGAAGAACAGAAAAAAATCTTCCAGTCTGCTCTGCCCTGTTTCTGAAATCAGAAACGTCTGAAGCGAGCTTGCTTGCTCAGTCCCGGGGGCAATCACCTCATTTCTGCCATCATAGGGTGACTTTTGCTTAACAGGTTTCATCTTTGGCTTGGCAGTAGCTTTCCTTGAGCAGTTCTGGCCCGTGAATCTTTGGCTCACTAGCAGAGAGAATCTTTACATCTTTAATACCCAGAGCACCTTTCGTGGGCAATCGTTCTGGGTTCAGATACATACGTTTCGGTAACGTTGCCTGGGGTGCAGCTGCAGGGCCAGCACCAGGGGAGAGCTGGAGGTTTTCGGGCACTCGGGGCTGCGGGCGTGCGGCTTACGAGCGGCCCCGCCAGTAGAGGTGTCCCTGCTGAACTGGGCCATCTGTACCGCCTGAAAGCCCAGGTGCTCGGCAGAGCGTTCCCTAGTAACCACAGCTGGCAGGTGCCAGAAGAAGGAGGTGATAAAGAGGTTTCTAGATCTACTGACCTGTCTGTGGGCGCTCGGTGGTGCAGCTCCTGTGGCTGTTCTGGCAGCCCCGCGGCAGTTTGGTCATAGAAATAGAGATGTGAGAACAGACCTCAGGGCCTAGCTGATGGGGAACTGAGAAAGGGTGAATTTTCCCTTTTTCTCACTAGTATTTTGTCAGCAAAATGAAGTTCATTGGTGCTTCACTCATTTGTTGAGAAAAATTTGTCTGTGATGCCTATGCCAGATGTAAATAAAGTCGGTTTTATGATTGCCGATGAACCCTCCCCTTCCCCTTTTTTGTTTTGTAACGCCTTCATTTGATTTGTGACAAAACGTAGGCATCACCCCCAAAAGGTCTCTAAATTCAGTCTCTAACTGCTGTTAAAGAGACCCTTTTAGACCCTTCAGGCTGTTCAGTGTTCACCTAGTACTTGTGAAAACTACTGCCGTTAGTATCTTATCCCCACAGATAACAGATCCTTTAGGCTGACCGATCTCCTTGGTTCTACAGATCAGACTTGTGGTTGAAGAGGGACTGAATCAACTGCCGTACACAGAATGTACCGTGACCACGCCGACAGGTACGTGGGACGTGACTCCTCCCCTAGGCAGGGCTGGAAGCGGAGGCTTAACTAATGTAAAAAAAATACAGAACGGTTACAAGAATCATAGAATGGAAGGGACCCGTAAGGATCATCGAGTCCTCGCAGGGCCGCCTAAAACTGAACCACGTGACCAAGAGCATCTCCCCGACGCTGCTTGAGCTCTGTCGGGCTTGGTGCCGTGACCGCTGCCCTGGGGAGCCTGAGGCCGAAACAGTTTAACGTTCAGGGTGGAGTACAGACTTACGGTCCCTTCCGGTGTTTAAAAAGCTAGAAGGTGCGTAACAACGCAATTCAACAAAACATACAGTCATGTAGTTGTCATTTCACTAAGGTTTTAAATTGGTCTTGGAAAACTGTGATGGAAATTTAGCAGTGTATGCGCAAGATCAGTTTACTTGCCCATACTGCAGTGTTGAATTAAAACTGATGACATTTCACATGCCCATTAAAGAAAAAGTACTCGGCACAAGCAGTTTGGCCACGCCAGCCTAAATCCGTCTCTGTTTGCCACTGGGGGCCAGCCGGGAGCGATGATGAGCAGGAAATAAAAAGTGGCTGTGCTGACGCTAGAGGAAACCCATTGCAGTAATTTTGGTTTGCTCCTATTAACTGGAACGATACGTAAGGTTGCATGCACTGCTCGGAGGTCGCTGCTTAGTGCGTCAGCAGCTTCTCGGGAACTGCTCGAGTACGCGCTGTGCACCCACAGCACACTGCAAGGCACCCACAGCCCAGTCCTCTTCCCCCTGAGAATTTCATTTGCGCTTCTGCAGGGTGAGAGCAGCTCTGTACCTTCACACCCTCCTCCCCTCTGCCCTTCGCAGTAAATCATTTGTATGTCTTTACTTTTAGTTAGAGAAAAGATGGACTGAAAACACTCAATTCTGACACTAGGCAGCGTTCAGGAAGGCACTCGGGAGGCGCAATCGCTTACCTTTGTTCCTTTTTCAACAAAACGGCAGCTACTTCACTCCTGGAGCACTGGCGTCACAGCTGTTCCAGGTCAGTCGGTGACGGACAGATTGATGACCGTCTTCTCTCTGCTTCGCACAATTTCACTGGCAGGGCCCCTGCAAGTAACATCTCTTGGGAGCCCTGCAGCTCTCCCTGAGTGGGCCACTGCCCTGGCCGCGGGCAGGGAGAGTCTCGGACCTTCCCCTCCGAGCACACGCTGCCTTGGTGAAAAGGCTTGGTTCCCCGCCCTCACTCCTGGCCCCGCTGTAGAGTCTTACTGCCCGACGCTGCCTTAGCTCCGCAGTCAGCGTGTTTGCCCTTGCGCTCCAACCCCTGTGCCCAGCGAGGGAGCTGAAATGGCCTCAGCTGAGCCCTTCCCGGAGGAAGCGTCCCTTGAGAACTCGGGTGCTTCTGCATGAATTCCCGCGTATCTGCACTCAGCTCCTTCCCTCCAAGCATTTGTAAGACGCCATAAGCACGGGCGATTCCTGCTCTTCTGGGCTCAGAGCAGAACACCCCTCAAGGACAGCAGCGAAACACCCTACTCTTCCTCCTTCAAGGGAGCCTTTGGACTTTTTTCAGTCAGGCAGAGGAATACACAACGCCTGTAAGGACATCACCACGGGTTCTTCCCAGCAGCGCTGCTGGGCAAGCTCGTTACCAGCTTCTGGGGTTAGATCTGAAGAACTGCGACTGGGACAGTCTTGCTTTGCTGGTTTTATTTTGGAATTAACAAGGGCCCTGAGCTCACAGTACTGATCATCCTGTCTTTCTCATACGCATACCATTGCCCACTCTTTTCTTTCCCTGATCAAGAACACGGCGACAGTAGCGTTGTACGATCATATTTCAGTTCTAACACTTCCACCTGCAGCGCTGGGCTGCATTTTCCCGGCTTCTTAGGGGACACGCTGTTTACCTTTATTTTGCGTAGTGTCCTTCATTTAAAATAATCACAGAATACCTGTTATGAGACACACACTTGGGAACTTCTGTGACGCTTTTCGTGTCAGACTTTTAAAGGTAAAAAAAGCACCAGCTCTCACCCGTTACGGTTTCGGCCCTGTTCCCATTGCCTGTTTGCGGGCTGCAGGATGCGGTGCGCAGGTCGGTTCATGCCGCGGGCTGAGAGATGTGGAGCTCGCTGCTGTCCCCTGGGTACTGGGAGATCTCGGTTCCATTCCCACCAAGGTCACTTAAACCAGCGTCCCCCAAAGGGGCACTGAGGTGAGGCAGAAGATAGCGGTGGCTGCCACTGACGTCTGCTTTCTTTCCTCCCACAGGACACAAGTACGAAGGAGTCAGATTTGAAAAGGGAAACTGCGGAGTCAGCATAATGAGAAGCGGTAGGCAGTTACTGGTTGTTGAATGAGCGCGAATTAAACCAACTGTAAGCAGCTCCCTTTCAAAAATGTGCACCAACACTTCTCCACAGCAAAGTTTTACCCAAACCTGCCAGTTGTTGTTCCTTCTTAGGTATCCTTGATCACAGAACGTCAAGCACTGCGTTTCATTAACTTCTTAGGAGACAAATAGCTGCAACAGGTTCCGTCTGGCCTCTCCTCTAGCGACTGCTGACTGTGAGAGGCCAGGCCAGCCGTCCTCCCCTGTTTGCCGCTACCCACTGCTCAGAGACAGCTCTCCAGATACACCCCGCTCGGGCGGGCACTCACTGCCATTCTGCCCAACGCTGCGGGAGCCTTTGTATCTGGGAGGTGAAATCCAGTGGCTCCGCAGCTTCCCGCACGACATTTTGCACCGTGGTGTCTCTGGGCAGAGCTCAAAGACGTTCTCCAAACCCCAAACCTTTGTTTTGACGTTTCCAGCTCTCGCCTTTGAGAGCTCAGCACTGGTGTGCGGGGACACCAACACCCAGGAGCTAAGTAACGCCAAGGAGACCGGTTTTTCTGTCTAAGCAGGGAAAAAAGGAAAATAGCTTCAAGTGTTTTTAACAGGCAGAACCGAGGAAAAAACGATCTTCTTTTTGAAACTCTTTGCCAGTATTGGGACTGCCTATTTAATCGTAGCATCTTGCACTTGTGCCGTTTCTTAGCGTGTAACAATGCGTTGTTGGGTTTTTTTGCTGCTCATTTTGAGGAGAGGCAATGGAACAAGGCTTACGAGACTGCTGTAGATCAATCCGCATAGGAAAAATCCTGATACAGAGCGACGAGGAGACTCAAAGAGCGAAAGTGTACTACGCTAAGTTTCCACCCGACATTTACAGGAGAAAAGTTCTTCTGATGTACCCAATACTAAGTAAGTGCCTTTCATCAGTGTGTACCGCTAGACTCATCTGAACAGTGAGCTCGGCGCTGAGTTTAAAGGACAATGGCCACCGTTCAGGGGCTTTGCTCAGGTTTTTTGCTTGGTCTAGGTGACACAGTAGGGAATTTATCGGGCTGTGCCAGAACGCGTATTAGTCGGCCTGCGCCACCACGAACGCAGAGCAAATCATTCGGGCATGCCTGCGTTGGTGAGAAAGGCTGAAGCATTCACACTTGATATAAATCTAATTTTTTAAATTTTGCCATGAGAAGAGACTCAAACGGTATTTTTCTCATGCTACTAAAAGACATTTTGGGATTAATATTACAATCCTAGAAGTAAATTATTTTAAAATTAAATACAGTTAATGCTACCAAAAACCAAAAATAAATCTGGTAAGCGTGGTAAGGAGTTTGTCAGGATGAAGTAACTTTTCCAGTCTAAGATTTAATGCTGGTTCTACACATGGAGCTCTTAATTGCCATTGTACTATTTCAGATGAGCTTTCTTGCCTCGGGGCTTTAATAAAATCCACCGACTTCAGTGCTTAAAAGCTGGCAGAGTTGGCTGTGTCAGAGTAGAGATGAAGTTCCTTCATCAGGAGACCAAAGTTTTGTACAACTCATGCCTGCAGTGGTGACAGTTTTCCAGTGGGAAAGGACAGCATCACCATTCAGTCACACACCAGTGTTAACACAGACATTCTCGGGTGGCCTGGGACAAGTTCTTCAACCGGGGGGGGAAAAAAAATCTCCCTTTTTCCCCTTTTAGGTACTGGTAATACTGTCATCGAGGCTGTCAAAGTTCTTGTAGAACATGGCGTACAACCCAGTGTCATTATCCTGCTGAGCCTATTCTCCACACCGCACGGTGAGTGGAGGGGGTGCGAGGGGGGCAGAGGAGCGAGCGCAGGGGCCTGCAACGGGGAGGAGGTGCATCAGTCGCGCGCGGCTCCTTTGCAAACAGCGATAGCGGCACCGCTTTGCTCAGAACAGGGTTGGGTATGGTTTTTTTTCTGAATTGTAAAACAGAGTGAACAGCGAGGTGTTTGGCGTGGGCAGTGGAGGGGGCTAGCGGAGAGGAAAAGGCCCTATTACACCTAACGGCAAACCTGCAAATGGTCCAGTATTCCTAAAAGCAGGAATTTGCAGTGCTGGCAGGTACGCAAAACGCTTCAGCGGCTCACAAAGCACCGCCGGCCCTGCTGTTGCTCTGGGCTGTAGCAGCCCGCGGAGGGCGTTGAGCTGGTCCGCCAACCAGGAGAACGCCAGTTCTGTCAGGGGCGCGAGGGAAGCGAAGGTACAGAACTGCCCCGTCTGCACGTTAGAGAGCGTAACCTGTACGAGGGGATCCAAAAAAGGAACATCTGTTTCTGTGAGGTAGGAGAAGGGATCTTGTGTGTTCTTTTAAAAATTGGCCATGGCAGAAATCACGATCAAAAAAGCCAGCTGAACTGCAGGGAGCTATTCCTGGCAGCCCGTAACCACTTTGGTGATTAGACTGGGAGTATACGTGTATGGTAAAGAAAAGACAAATCCAAATAAGAAAACCCAGCAAAGCAATCCACTGAATGCAGGAAGTTTTTCCTCACAGCCAGTCAGCTAAGGCAGAAACATGAAGCGCAGATGGACGAACCGAGCCTGACTTACCTAGGGAATTGTGCTAATCATGCTTTAACACCTGGTGCTGAAATACAGCTGCAGGGCTGTAGTCATTGTTGCCTTTGCCTTCTCTCAAAAGGTGCCAAATCCATCATCCAGGAATTCCCAGAGATCACGATTTTAACTACAGAAGTTCATCCTGTCGCACCAACGCACTTCGGACAGAAGTATTTTGGAACAGACTGACACACTCGGAACAGACGGATAGGACTATAGGATGTTACAAGAGGTTTTTTTCTACGTTTTATTATTGTCGAGTTGGTTGAGGGCATGTTTAAAAATCTTTTTGGCCAAAGGGGGAAACGCTTGGCTTAGATGAGCTCTGGTCAGTCACTGCCTGAGCACGGGCCTTGCAGAGTCCAGCATCTCAATGCTGGGGTTCTGTAAACGGCGACACTCTCTGCTTTAACTTATTTATTCTTCTATAGCCTGCCTTGTGGCTGCTTGCAAGAGGAAAATAAAACGACTGAATCACAAAGGTGTGCGCTTCATTTCTAGAAGTAATGCTTCCGTTGCTGCAGGTCAGAGGTACAGCCCCTCCTAACGCTCCCCAGGCGACGGGTGCACGGGGAACTCGATGTCACTCTTAGCAGCCGCACTGAATTTTTGGCAGAATTTTCAGTCTCTGGATGGCGGCCAAGAACTAAAGATACAGCTCTCTGAATTTTGCTCTGCATAGGTTATTCTCAAATACTAAACCATCCACAGCTGTCTTGCTCAGTGGTACCGAATAAAGCAGCTTCCTACTGCAGCGCGCGGGCCCTGGCAGACGGGGCGGGCAGCGAGGGTGGGAGCAGCGCTGCCTACCGCCATTCCACACAAACACTGCCTGAGTTTTGTCTTTTAAAGCCTCTGCGGTTGAGTCGCTGTCGCTAGCGCTTCTACAGAAAGGAAAGCTCTGGCGAAAAGTTGGACTCAAGTTCTAGCTCAGTTCACAGAGAAACGGGGCTTGAAGTCAAAAGCCAGCCCTGGCCCTCAGGCTTAGCACCCCGTCCAACACCCGCCGCAGTCACTGCATCGATCAGATCAAACATAAAGCTGCAGCCAAATACTTGGCTTTGGCTTTAACCCCCCCGGCACCAGGCACACAAAGTCCAACGCTTAAACTCGCTAGGATCTTACCTTACTGTGACTTGGAGAAAATGTATCTATAAAGACAATCTAGTCCATTATTATTATTTAAATTATCCATATTCTAAGAAGTGCAGGACCACAAACGTCATCGCAGGCGGAGCGCTCCGTACCTCGTCAGGTGAGCAGAACGCAAGGGCCTGGGCTCTGCGAGGCCTCGAAGACGAGGGGCAGCGGTCAGCCGGTCCTTTCTGCGCCACGTGAACCTTCCCCGCTCCGAGCAGTGATTCCAATTCATTACAGCTGTGTAAGGCTCCCAGAGAGAATGTTCAGCCTGAGCGTAGGCTAAGTCACAGGAAAGAACCATTCACCAGTATAACAAATTAGCCAAAAACGGTTTTAATGCAGTCCTTGCCCGCAGCGCGGTATAAACCGTGCAGGCTTTCTAGTATAAACCGTAATAGAAAACGACAAAGCAGAAGGTACGGGATATTCAGCGGTAGAAACCATACAAACACTCAAAAATGCCAGGGAAACGTACACAAAGCATTTGTAATAAAGTCGGAATGTTTGTCGGACGGTAAAAAGGAGCATCCACGGCTTTTGTAAAAACCCATTTGAGATCCCAAGTCTCGATGCCGGCAGCAGCATTAAACTGAACCCGACAAAACGCCCCAAACGTCGTCGGCAGCCGTCCGTGACACTCGCTGGAGAATGTTTACTTCCTAGTAAATGAAGGGCTGAGAAATCGGTATTAAACAACGTAGCTCTGAGCGGCACGCCCGTAGCTGAGCAGAGCGGCGTGGATCGACACAAGATACTCGGAAATAGCACCAGCGGGCCAGAGGGGCTAGCTAAAAGGCAGCTGAACGTGACAACAAATCCATACCGTGACGTTTATGTTACCGTTCGCAAGGATTTAGCAGCTGTTGGCCCAGAGCCCGCTAAGGCAGCCTGCCGCCACGGGGCAAGGGCCTTGCGCTCCGGCGGTTTGCGGGGCCGGGAGCTCTCGGGTCCCCGGCGGGAGAGGGAGCGGGTCGGGTCCCCCGCGGGGCCTCCTGCCCCCAGAACAGCTCTGGCGGGCGGCGTCCACTCCCCCCGCGCCTCCCTGCCTTGGCAAAGCACCAGCGAGTGACGGCACTCGCTTCACCTCGAAGCAAGGTAAAAAAACCCTAACGCTGAATTCCAGCACACGGATGGCGCCGCGATTATCTCATCCTGAGACTTAATTCAGTTTTATTTTTGAGGGACCCATTTTCACAACAAACAATGAGTCACCTTCCGATGAAAAACAGCTGACTGACAGATAGAATAATTTACAAAATAACACGACCTTTTCTATTTCCTACGTCACTAGCAAAAGGGGAGCCGGTAGGAGTTCCCTGCTCCAGCAATCTGGAATGACTGCGGGACAGCTCCTGCTCGGACCGTCGGGGAGCTGGGCAGGCAGCCACGCGCTAACGTCACGGCTGCAGACGCGGGACGCCCGCGCGCGGAGCGGGCTCAGACCAGCACACCACCTCCCGCCTCCCTCCTCGCGCAAGCTCGTGGCCATAAACCCCGTATTCCTCCTCGGGGGAGGCCGAGGGCCATCGCACCGTCAGGATGCCAGGCGCTGATGCGAGGCATTTCTCTCTCCCACACATCCTAGAGGCTCCTGGATCCTCCAGAAAACATCCGGGGCGGGGGGAACACAGCAACGCTTCCAAGAATCCACTGGATTTTCCTTTCTCTTCCAAAGGGAAGTGCTGATCCGAGGAGGTGCCGCACGCACCTTCCCCGCTTTAGAAAGGGGATAGGGAGGACGATTTTGTTTACAGGCTTTGCGGGGGATTTAGCCCAAGGTTTAGCTCCAGAAAAGTTCAAGTCTAATAAAGTACCGAACCAGCAGGAACGCCTTCTAAAACAAGGCCTCATAAAATACCCGTGTGCTCTCTGAGCTGTTTGATACCGGCATTTGATGCAAGCAGCATTTCTTTTTAAGCGGAACTGGAATAAGAAGCAAAGATCCCTTTGGTTGGGTTTTTTGGGTTGTTTTTTTTTTCCTCCCTAACATAACTCTTCTACTTTTTCTTTTAACAGTAGCTGTTATCCACTCACGTTTTACAAATGCTGCTGTAAATCTTAAAACCTCATACAGAAAAAAAAAAATACCTTGAGCAGCATGAAAGCATAACCAACTTACAGGCTCACGTTGGAAATGTAAACTTACACTTTATTTCACAAGGTTTACATTCCAAACTGAAGCTAGAAAATGAAGAAAAAAGATTTTCAGGGAAGAGAGAAAAGCAACGCAGGGAAGTTGGGTCCCACTGCAAAAGCAAAAGCAAAAGCAAAGCAAGCTGAGCCTGAGCGATGAGAATGACAAACATGAAGGTTCATTACAAATCAAATACCTGGCACGACTGCTTCAAATGACACCTGCTCACCTTCATAGTAACCAAAAAACTGGCACAAGCAGAGGAAAGCTGATAATATTTTAACTATATATTCAGGAGGACGAGGAAAGACTCGCAAAGGGAGACGGAATAAGGACAACAGGAATAAAACTGCGTGACAGCGGGTGCGATCTCCACGTTCATTACCAGCAAAGGAACTAAAGCGTTAAGCCGGACGAGGACGTGGCAATGCCGGGACCGTGCCACGCTCGTCGCTGCCAAGCTGGCTGACAGACCATTACTTGTAACCAGAAAAGCCACTCTACCGTGTAAATGCTTTAACTGACGGTTTCAGACCAAGTTTATTTTTGCGAGTGTTCTGGAACAAAACAGCAGCTGACAGGATTGGAAAAACGGCACTAAAAGCAAGGTATTTTCAAGTACTATGGATCAACTTCGAAAATTTGTACCACAGGAGTCACTGAAATGAAAACGTGACCCTTCGAGTTAATTAACTCTGGCTTAACGACGAGGGTCAGCAGTACCTCCTCAGCCTGCTCATTCACCGCTGTCCTGAACGAGCCAGCTACGCAGTCAGTCTGTCTGTCCTGCGGCCTAACGACCACGCGGGAGGCGGCAGGTCCCTGAATACATCTTTGCACATCATTCTTTATATCTGAGGTAAAGTCTTTTTTTTTTTTCCCTGACACTTTACATTCATATTACGTTACAGACTTTATGCATCAGGTTCGGTAACTAATACGAAGCTGTGCTTTCAGTCCACGCCAGCAGAGAGAACTAAAAAGCTACAGCTAGCACAGACTTTGCTGAACCCCATTTCTGGTTTGAGCCAGGAAGCAAACACTCGGTGCCAGAGCGCTCTTCGGAAGCTTCCCGGTTCCTTCAGCGCCAGCACACCGCAGGCACTGGGTGCAGCCTGCTGCAGACACACAGTGCTGCTCCCCGCTAAAGGAATACCGTCTTACGCTGCTCCAACAACCCGCCGTACCAACTCAGCAAGAGACAAAACAAAACTGCGGTGCAGTGAGGCTTACGGAGTCCGAGCTCGTCGGACAGGACTCGCTGGCCAAGGAGAGGACTTACCACAATACAATCCATAGAAACATCCATATGATGTTTCGTCTATTTTTTCTTTTTTAAAGAGTACAGTGTACCTGAACGGAAATGGGAGAGAAGGGGGAGAGGTGAGGCGGCGGTGGTTAGCGGTCAGGTATTTTGGGGCATCAGTCCAGGAGGAGGGGGATGAAAGCGAGCAGCTCCAGCAGGAGCGTTCGTTCTCCCACACAATGACATCCACTTGGAGAAGTCGCTCGTAGCCGAGAAAGTCCCCGCTCACATGAAGGGCGTGAAACGCGTTGGTGACGTGCTGACGTACAACCAACCAACGGGCCAAAGGGAAGGTAGAAGATGCTGCACCTGGGTTGAACTCTCACACTTCTGTGCCCCGATTTAAGCTAACAAAACCATGGCTGTGTTCAGCCCTTTCAGAGATGCTGCTGGTGACACCTGCAACGCTGGCTGTCACGCAAGCCATACACATTGCTACCCGATGACTGCTGGCAGAATTACAGCCGGCGTCCGGCAGTCCTATTCCAGCTTCCACAGTCTCGTCGGATCCACCTCCCTTGGCTACATTAAGCTAAGCCAACAAAATTGTTCTCTAAATACAGGTGCTTCTACACCTCGAGCTCTATGGGCAGTATGAGATCCACTACGGACAACGGCTGCTTCTGACCCCGAGCTGAAAACCACTTCTTTTCTGCTTTATTCTCTAGCGTAGATCTGATGCTAAGCCAGAGAAAACGGCCCCTTGCGTGGGGTCAAGACAGTTGCCTTGCTGCTTCCACACTGCACCAGGCTGCAGTTCGACCGCTTAACAAGCGCTACAGTCGCACAACTTCAATCAGCATCCGGGTGAGGGTTGGGGGGTGGAAAACAAAGGAGATGCTGTAGTGGGTGTACCCCTTTATTTGCGCGTTAAAAAAACTACCACGTGCTTGGCCGAGTACCTTCTCTCTTCTGTTACCTGCAGCAGTGACTACAGACAGCCTGAGGAATTTCTGTCTTCCAGTGCATTCACGCAGCACATTCGACAGAACTTTACGCATCCTGCATTTATCACATTCTTTGTGTGCAACTTTCTTTCAGAAGCAAAGGACAAAAAAGTCAATTTAAAAAGTAAATAGCAGCCCAGCTTTAAAAGCACAGGTAGCAGGGGGCGCAGTCAAATTACTGCTTTTACGCTGCCCAGATCTCTAGTTAGCAGCCTTTTCAAAGGCCAAAAATACTAATTGGAAAAACCGTGTTCTCCTTAGTAGGCCATCTGCAATTATGTTTGCGGCATCAGCTGCAATACCGCACCGAGCAAAAGGATCTCAGCATCGGTATTTCAAGAAACACCAAGTTTCCCCACAGGGATCTGACTGCTCATCTCCGTGCTGCCTGGGAGAACACAGATGCGTAATGTCTTCGGCCAACGCCACGCTGTCGCTGTATTCCTGGACACCCACCTCTCACTGCAGCTTTCTGCCCTCAGCTTTCACCCCGGGATGCAGAGGAACCCGCCCGGCGATTCCGCGGCTCTGGAAGGCAGCACAAACAGCACAAATGCCAGGCGCAGCAGAAGGATCTCTCCTTTAAGTAAGCAGGAGAGACCAACGTGGAGCTTGTTCGGTCACTCAGGCACGCGTGCTCTCCACATCTTGTTCTGCCTCATTTTCACACAACTTTTGTGTTTGCTTCATGTCTCATTCTGAGGCTTCCAAAAATCTGACGTGTGAATGCTGACCCGAAGCGGTTCTGAAGCTATCAAACGATTTATTGCTTCTACCTGGCCAGGAGTTTGTTATAACCAAGTGAGGCTGAGCTGCTTTTAAGGAAAGGGAAAAATCGGCCATAACTCACGACAAGAGAAGTTACTGAATAAGAGCGAGTTACTTGGAAACCTTTAAAGCTGTTTGTAAATCTGAGCTGGAGAGCTGCGTTACCATAAAGACATCTGTTTTAATAAGAAGAAGAGGACAAAAATCGATTTTATGCGCTACCTAACGCACGGCGCTGCAGGCAGACAGCAGGCAGGGGCACTGCCTGCAGATCCTGCAGGGAGCTCTGCTGCTGCTGCTGCTGCTCGGCAGAGAAGCGGCGCTGGAGGAAGGGCCCGGCTGTGAACAGGGCCGAAGCCAGAACGGGCACAAGAACCTGCTCAGAAAACGCCCGTAGAGCCCCACGGCTTCAGACACAGCTCGGATACTCCCATCTTCAGAATGCGCTTCGGCTGACGGAGTGGAACAGAAGGTCACCAAATCATCTCCCTGGCCGTCTATACAAGGAATTCAGAGTTTTAAAAGGCACAAATAGCACCTCTGCTGGTGCTGAGTTCCTACACATTTCCCGTTGTGTGCAGCTGCCATCCTCCTCTCAAGATCCCCCTCCAGAACACATTTTGCCGGAAATGAGGTGATTAATTCTACTGCCACCTTTCATCAAACACAGCTTCAAGTCCACCATGAGATTTACATTGGAAATGCAAGTTTAGATTGACAGGAAAAATCGTTTCAGCACTCGACAGCCCTTTGAGGACAGAACCACCCAACAGACGTGGCTGAAGTGGCTGAAGCAGAACATGCAGAGTGTTCAGAGAGCGGTGGCTCTCAGGAGAAGAGAGAGTAACCTGCACTAAGCCTGGGAGAGCCCATCCTGACTCCTAACAACTACACTTCAGCAACAAGCCATTCTACAGAGGTCTCTGCCTGCTCTACACCAGACTACAGAGGCTGATGTACACGACATCTGTCCGCAGGGCAGAGTTTTATACCAGGTAGTCAAACGTCTACTCTTATGGAAAGAGAATCTCTGCAAGACCCTCTTCTGCCTCACAAACACATTTCCACTGGTAGCAGTGGCAGAGTAAACAGCGGAAAAAAGGGATTTAGTATGTAGGCAAGGCCTTTGTCACCAAAGAGATACTTATCAGGTAATATGACATGCACAACTGCTTCGTAGTCACTGTCAACACAAATGAGCTGATAAACAAACACAAAAACGAGATAGGAAATGGTAATGAATGACCTTAGACGCAGTATACTAATACTTTAAGCATGCACCTAATTCAAACATGAGTAATGGAATTGCCAGGTCTGAATCATGCAGATAAAAAAAGACTCAGGTCTAGAAAAATGCATATAATCCTGCCAGCAAATTCGCAGTTCCATTCCACAGAATCAAACTGGCGATACATTCCTTTGACTGCAAATGGAGCAAAATGAAGAAAAAATGTGATCACCTCTTAGGGCTGAAAAACCGTTAAACCACCAGTCAATGAGTTTACTTAGGAAGAAGTTTGAAAAAATTCAAGACATCAATTCTCTCTTCAGCATTACGGGACTAAAACCACCTTTGTGGCACGTAAACTCCAAACACACAGAGTTGGAGCTAAACTTTTCAGTGCACGTCTCCAACTCATGTTTTGAATTTACATCTTCCTTTCTGACTCCATAAACACACACATTTCCATCAAACACTGATGCAGGAATGAGTTGATCTTTTAGCCCTAGGAATTAATGCAAACTGCACTGTCTCAAGTTCTCTTTTGCATTTTAGGTGCCTGCAAGTAGGACTGGGCTTAAAGGGCACTATAACTCAAACTCTAAGACAATTATACCCTCCTAAAAAAGCGTTAAAAAAAATCTATGGCCACAATATCCTTGAATCTTGATACTGGCAATGCGAGTATTTTATTTTCACCCACAGCTGCACATGTATATATGCATGTTCAGCACTTTTTCTTTCGACACACTTACATCCAACTATCAATTTAGTGCCAAATTTAAGTGGGTCTGTCTCTCACTGAGTTGAACTCACTCAGACAGAACTTTAAAAACGGTAGAAAATGCCACTTGTCAGAGAAGGTTGGAGAATCAGTCTCAAAATAAATACCACCCCTAAGCATATTATGGCTTGGAAGAATTTCAAGAACTCGAGTCCCTGATGTTTGCAAAATGAAAAGGCCTTTGGAAATGCCCTTGCATCAATACTTTTTACCTATTTGAATAAAAAATATATATTATTTATAAAATAAAGAGAGCAGGCCAAAGAAGATTGGCCAGAATCATTCTATAAAACTGTTCTGTTCACTCCGTAACTTAAACTTATAAAGCCTTGAAACATCTGGGTAGCAGGATTTCTGGAGAAGCACTCTAGAATGCAGATTTCAATCAGACGATACTTCATGATGTTTTCTCATCTTGAAGATCCACTTGTTTTCTGCCCCTCAAAACTGAAGTCCATGCCAAGAGAAGGGATGTTGACTCCTGAGAGGGAAGCTGAAATTTAAATAAAGAAAAATGTGCAACAATAAGCACTGATCTGATGAGCCACAGATGGCTGTCTAATCTTGACTTTGAGCATCGTTTTAAAGCCATGTAGAACGACAGGGAAAATGCTGCTTTTTCACTCCCTCAGTAGAATGGCAGTAAGCAATCCTCACTGACTATCTCCCTAAGTAGAAAAAAGATTTTGGGGTTTTTCTTCTCAGAGGGAGAAAATGGCATCGCATCTACCGTATGCAAGAAGCCCATTTATAAAAATCTCGAGTTGCCCTATTCGTGTGCAGACCTGGGCAGTAGGTTACAGTGCTTTGCCGCACAATACAGTTATTCGACACCCGCCAAAAAGAGAGGGGCAAATTCTATCTGACTATTCCACCTCCCCCAAAACGTATGACCTGTTGTTGTACCCGAGTTTCTCCAGGGTGAAAAAAAACTAGATAAGCAAGTAAAGGCTGACATGGGCATTTACAAGTTACTTCCATTTATTCCTAACTGCAACTTGGCTGTTCTCAACTTCAGTTTCTTTCAAGACTGTATCTGCACCTTCCCAGACCTTTCATGAATCACTGAACAGACTTCCAGTCTTGTAATTGTACAAGTTAGTGGCAAGAGTCGTTCCTGCCACGTTTAGCAGAGGAGCTGCGGGGTTTGGATCCTCCCCCACAAACCGTGCTTTCGGCTCCTGTGTTAACTGTGCCAACATCCAGCCCAGGGCCACGGGGTAGCCACTGTTTTCTTTCAGGTTCTCTTAATATATTTCTGGACAAGATGGAGAAACACTGGTGAAATACTACCCTGCACAGACGCACCAACACAATACTCTGGTGAGAGGGTCTCTGCCCCCGATGGCGTGCCGCTATCACAGCTGCACCACTCCAAAGCCAGCGTGAAGGCCTGCACCCCGCAGCCTTCAGCACGAGGATGACTCTGCCCGAGCACCGTGGGGTGTGCTGCTGGTAAAGTCAAAACCCTCTAACATTACCCACCAACTTCCCTGCAAAGCGGCTGTTTCGAAGGTAATGAAGAAAGAAATACTGACCTTTCTGAGCAAGCTTTACACTGCTGCATTTTCAAACTGCTATGTCTCCCTTTCTATGGCAAGGGATGAAGCTTCACCGGCATCTATAGAATGAAAAACAAAGTAGTTAGAGGTCAGTAAATCTGTTTTTCTCACTGAGAATATATTTTTCACTAAGTGTGGGAGTGTGGTTTTAAGAAGCATTCCAAATAAAAATAAACAACCAACGACTTGTCAGAGCTAACTGAACAGCAGCTTTTTAAACTGAGATTACTCTATTATTAGCTTTATCAATTTTACAACTATGTCACCAGCTTTAAAGCCAGAAAGACAAATAAAGATCTTTCAATTTTAATGGACCATTACGGGCCTTTCTGCTTAGAAAATTATACTGGTTTGCTTCCATTGTGTAAGTTGGAGTCTGAAAACTCTAAGCTTAGAGCACTTCATTTGCTAATGCCTTACAAAAAAGAAAAACAGTGGTGAGAAAGCAAGGAAGAGTAAAACATCATTTGTGCCTCCAACGCAGTCTCCTAAAACCCTTCTGTCAGACGGGAGCCAGGGTGCCAAAGCTTAACGAACCAGGGAATCGCGTTCTCTGAATACCGTTGGGTTAATACAGCCATGGTAGAAATACACGGTAATACATTTCCTGCACTCGTGGTAAGTTTATTCCTAAACATTTTCACTTGCAAAATAAAAACGTCATTTTTCTATGAAGACACACAGTTTCAGCCCAAATCTTGGGAAACGGAAAGCTGTGGAGGTCAGACTTAAGCCCTATATATGCAGCACAGAAATTTCTACTTTAAACCTATGTAGAGAGGTTGAGGCAGTTGGGCTTGTTTCACCTGGTGAAGAGGAAGCTTGAGGTCAATCTAACAGCAGTCTACAACTACGCGGAAACTGTTTAAAATGACAACTGGCCTGAAAGCAGCTCATACCTCATATTCAATGGAAACAGCATCCTGCTGATCGTAGGCAACAACACTTCTGCTCTACTGTAGAACTGTATTATTACAGTAACTAATACCGAAGAAACTCAAAACAATTTATATGCATAAATCTATCTTCATAACCTGCCTGAGAGACGGGAAGGTTATCATGCTGTATTTCTCCCCACCTGCAAAACATTGTTAAGTGAAACACTGTCCTATTAAAAAAAAATAAATCTGTGGCAGCTATAGGAATAAGATCTAATTCCTAAATTCATACTTCTAGAGTTGTTCCCACGCCTGCCAAAAACAGGATTTCAAAACTATATTGCTCTGTAGACATACTGATCTCCCACTGTTCAGTTTTAAAATCCAGAGTTCGCTGTAAGACATGATGGTCAAAATGCACAAACGGCATCAAGCAGCGTCAGAAATCAATTTGCCACAGACCTTTCCTTAATTTTCTCCAAATGAATTTTCTTTGTGAAGGTAAAGAAAGAAAAACAAAAAGCAAACACTTGCCCCTTACTGCTCAGATACATACACAATAAATAAATTTGCCTAGGGTTCTTGTTTCCTTCTTATGCATAAAAAGAATCAGTGCTATTTCCATTATGAGGTTATTTTCCTGTTTATTAGCATAGACATCTATTTTACCATGCAAAATCTAATCCATTTATTCAGATGGGAAGTTCCAGAGAACAGCCCTTTATTCCGCATAGCTTTAGGACAGCATACGATCTGAATGTCAAAGGGAACTGATAAAAGGATATATTAGACCTGCCGGCTCTGGGACATTAGTCTCACTGAAATTTCACTACCAGCTTGTTATGGAATATCTTTTTTCATCTAATTGATTTAGCAGCTGCAGGTCTGATCCACATACAAACCATGTTGGTTTTACTAAATATATTTACCAATTAGTTTAGTCGAACTGATGAAGATTCCTACACAGGTATCCCTCCGTTGTTTCAAAACTGATTATAAGGCAGTCGTCGATGCAGGGTTTCGCACTGCTTTAACTTAATCTTTTTCTGTCAGACACAATTTAACCATTTACATCGTGCCTAAAATCCAGAGATGCAAACCTAGCCTTTTGTCTCAGTTTACTGAAGTGGCCAAGACGCCGTTGTACTGTCTGAGCAATCTCTGCTCACTTCTGACATCGAAGCAGCTTTTTAAATGTCTCAACGGATAGAAATTCAATCCCTTCAGTCGCAACAGATGACTTCTCTACTCGAAGGACTGCTATGCCAAATTAGCTGGTATCTCAGGACAGGAAGCTCCTTTAATTAGACTCCTACCGATTTGAATTTAAATTCAAATCGCATGCCTTCCGACACCTGAAGCTTCATCACACCAACAGAGATAGCGAATTCCACCTATTACTCAGGATACACTGGTTTCTGCTGGAAAGATGTTACTTAGTACAGATGACAAATTTTTGAAGATGAGAACAATCTGGGAAAGATTTGATTCATACTGAAGCCTTTTGTACAGCTTTAAATGAAACACATGTTTAAACTAATAAATCAATCTAAGATTGATGTTGCTATAAATGTAGAGAAATGGCTGTCCTGTCCCAGGCTCCACAAGACAAAGAGTGGAAGCATTCACAGTACCGACACACCCACGACCAGCATGGCAAATACATCCTACGTGAGTCCTTTGAAAAAACGGATAACCTTATAAGCTGCCAGCATGTGATTCGGGGTAGCTCTCTGGCTAGACAGATTAAACAGATGCCTATGAATAAGGGATGAGCATTAATAAATCTGAAAAAAAATCCAAATTACCATTTGGAAGCAAGTGTTTTCAGTCTCTGGCTAAGAAATGAAACTACAGGCTCCCCACAATATTTATCTCCCTACATGAAACAACAAAAGCCTTAGCAAGGCCAGGATTAAGGAAAAAAAAAAAATCCAACCAGGAAGGGCACATTTAAACATCCATATCACAGAAAAAAGGACAACCCTGTGGATAAGGTGACTGAGAAGATGGCCTGCACACTCCTGGGACCTAGACAAAGCTGCCTCCTCTCCTTGCTTTCAGTTGGCTTTGTTGGCCTCATGAATCTCCCAGTCCCCGTAATGCTCATCTCCCCCAGTATCCACGTGTGAGCTGATTTTGCAATTGTGGGGGCTTAAAAATGCCCTGCTTTCTGCAGATACGGAATAATCAGGGTGGAAGCAAAAGACTGCAATAATGCAGTTAGGCACAATAACGTTACACAAAGAAACGTTTCATCAAGCTCCTCCTTTTTGCGTTATTTCTGTGGTGTTTCTCTCCCTTCTGCACGAGGAGACCCCTCATTACCCCTGCTGCATAACCCAAGTGCACGAGCAATTACAGGTGCAACTCCAGGAGGTGAGAGACCCCACTTAAATACAAAAGGACAGTTGTTATTCGGATCTTGGTGCAGCTGGCAGTGCCATCTCCTCAGGCTGCAGGACTGAAAAATCTGAACTTTCGTGTTTCCTCAACTCCTGCTTTGCTGAACGTCCAGGTAATAGAAAAAA
Source organism: Nipponia nippon (assembly GCF_047370975.1). NCBI lineage: Eukaryota > Metazoa > Chordata > Aves > Pelecaniformes > Threskiornithidae > Nipponia > Nipponia nippon. The sequence continues at coordinate 3,080,273 of NW_028262313.1, forward strand.
GGACCAACCTGGTACCTTTTCTTATACAACTCCCTCTCCCCCAGCATCTTTCGTGTTAATCAAAAATGACAGAGAGGCATTTGTTATTTGTGCTAGCAGAATGGTACAGTCAAGAGCTTAGAGAAAAATGCTCCACAAGATGGATTTTTGCTGTATCACAAAACTACTTACTCAAAAATATTTTACGTGTTATACGGTTGGACTCGATCATCTTAAAGGTCTTTTCCAGTCTGAATGATTCTATGATTCCTGAATCAATCGTGACCCTACCTGGTGGTCATGCGGAGCCACAGAACTTGTAGAGTGCAAGATTCAGGCAACCCTGCCTGTTGTGGAGCTTTTTGATGCAAGCTCCGTGCATCGCTCTGCTCGCGAAACTGGATCGGCGGCAGGGCTGAAAGCTGCACTACAAGCGTCAGCTGCCCTCAGTCCTGCAGCGCCGGCCGCAGAAGCATCCAGGGAAGGGTGTCAGCTTCCTCCCCTCCCAACCACATGCGCTCCCCCCAGTCTCCATGTGGGATTTCATCTTGCAAAATTCCGACATTCAGACTGAGAGCTGAGAGGAGGATTTGCCTGTTTGTAAGAAAAATAAAGGGAAGTGGATTTCCCCCAACATTTGCTCTAGCAGCTGAAGTCCAGTTCCACGTCACGGATTTGTAGACATAAAAAGGACACAATCTCCTTATCTAGGGCATTCTTTTATTTGCAGTTCTCACCTTTACCTCACAGCCACTGCAGAACAACTAACACTTCTCCAATCGTGGAGCAAGAGCTGCATACTAACAGCTAGCCGCCTACTCACAACGTGTGTTCAGCCTGTTTTTTCACTTTGGTCTATAACTTTGTACAGGCTCAGTTTGGCTTTTATATTACAGTAAGACGTTCTAATTTTACCAATATTACAGTTCTACAGCTTCTTGGAATAAGGTTGCAAACTATTTTTTTCACTGAGAAAGACTAATAGAATAGAACAGAATATTTCAGCTGGCAGGGACCTCCAACAATCACCTAGTTTAACTGCCTGTAAATGTCCTTTATTTTATAAGCACTATAAATTGTGGGACTTCATATAAGCTACAGATTCAGATTCTGGGGTCTGATCTGGCCAAAAATCATCTCACGGTCAAATGTTTTCATACTTAAGAATTAATTTTTTATTCAGGGAATTCATACTTTGTAAAAGTTGGAAGAAGTTCCAACTGATTTCTAAAGGAGTCATTTTAAGCATCATAAGAAATAAACAGAGATGCCGTATTTGGTTATTTTTAAAGCCAATTTGTGTTACCTTATAACTGCCAAAATGTACAGAACAAAACAGGAAGAGCAGGTAGTTTTCTAACACACAAACACGAACTAATTAAAGCAGTTAATCTGAACAAAAGCTGAAATGAGCCTCTTCAGCCCTACTGACAAAATCCTGGATACTATGTTTTCCCAGCAGCATGTGAAGTGTGCCTTGGAAAAAACACAGACTGTTTATTTTCCAGTGGAATAACTTGAACACACAGCTGCAGGTAAGACCTAACCAGAGACTGAACAGCAAATACTGGGCTGTTAGGATTCAAGAGCTCATTGCACAGTACGTTGTACACGTATAGAAACGTTGACATGAAAAGTTTCCCCCTTTAACTAAGACTACAGTCTTCCTCACAGGTTTCCAAACATACATGGTGCACCTATGACTAAAATGCATACCCTGAAAGGGAACATTATCAGCCAAGTATCTGAAAACTATTCTGAGGCAATAAAGAGTGCAACTATGGAAATCACGTCTCTGAACAATAAGGCAGTGGTATTTGGTTTTCCAAGTATACTTGCTTGATCCACTAATTATAGTAATCGGAGAATTACCTAACACTTTTACCATTCCTTAAAGGGAAAAGAAGAATGAGAATATCGTATTTCTTTTAAAGGGAACCTGTGGATGGAATCCTTGCTCCACAGGAGAAAATATGAGCCCATGCTTAACTGACTGACAGGACTTCCGAACCCTCGGACATGGTAACTGGGGTCTCTGACATGAACCCTGATATTTGGATACATACTGTACTCCCCAAGAGCAAAGCTTGGAGGTAAATATGCAAGGAAAAAATCAAGTTCAAACAGAGAAATGTAACAGTAAAGAATGATTAAACTAATTTTGGATCCATCTAACAAAAATCAAAGAATGGATTTACATATAAAGTCTCTTTTCTAATAGGACACCCATAGTATAAAAGGCATGCTTACGTTTCAGGAACTGATCAAATCTATTGTACAAACACGCCACTTCACCTAGAATTGCTCTCAGCACGTACGTTTCTTCCATGGAGATTAGTGCCTGGCTAGGCAAGCATCAAAACCAAATGAACTTCTTTACTCTTGTAATTAAGCAGAATAAAGAAAGTGTAAAGTAGCTTCCTGAAAGTATCACTGCATTCAGGTGTCTGCATGCATGTTTTCACAAACTCTCAGAGCATAAATGCACTTTAAAAAAAAACAACCCAGTCTTTTCATTTTTACAGGCACGACTTCATGTCTCCAATAACTGTGCTGCATGCAGCAACATTTACATATAAATACACTCAGTCTGCGGAAATCTCAATTTCTCTCTGCAACTTGTAACCACCTCTCTGTTCATTTACTTGCAAGTAGAAAGCTACTTAAAAAAAAAAAAAAAAAAAAAAGATCTGACTCCAAAAAGTAGGGCTTATTTTTAGTCTGTGTTCATTAGTCAGGTCAGAGCGGCCCAGTGACTTAGCCAACACAATTTTTTTATTTGATTAGCTCTTATAATTCATCCATTAGTCAGTGTAGGCCAAGACACAACTGATTTCCTTTAGCGTTACCTTACCATGAGGCTCTTCATCTATTCCATCATCTTCCCACTGCTCTTCGTTTGCTAGGAGAGGATTCTGAGCTTCACAGAAAGCTCTCATTGGGAAAAAATGGCCATCGCCCTGGCTGCATGGAAAAAGGCAGAGAAAGACACTGTAGAAAGCAGCAAGTGACTCTGATGGATGACGATTTCTGCACGTTTTATCTGCAAACAAAGTTTTCTGTTCCCTGTACTTCTGATGTTTACTTAAAATTATTTTTAAGTTTTGAAAAATACTGTGATTATTTTTTCTGGCAGCTCAGATACCAAGTTTTACTGGCGAGTAGTTTTGGTCCTCAATTCCTTCAAGCTCTCTGGAGAATAAAAGTTCAAACCTATAGCCTGGAACGCAGTAATTTTAGCAGAACTTAAATGTGCCTAACTTGGTCAAGTCGTTTGGATACAGAAAAAAAAAAAACAGAAAAAAATTAACTTATGGACAGCTAGAAGTGAGGGGGGAACTAAGGAAAACATTTATGTAGAAGGACCAATTTATACCATAGATTATTTATACCACAGATTTATTTATACCATAGATTTTTATTTATTTATACCACAGATAAATTTTATCAATTTATACCATAGATTCTTAAGGGCAGAAATTACCCTTCTGTGTTTGAACAACTCAATAGAAGATGGCCCCAATCTTAGTTAGATGTTACTGAACAGCAAATAAAAGACGCACTTTCCTGTAACCTAAACCTGTACATAAAATGGGGGAAGAAAACACACTCTGCAAAGATCTAAAGTTGCAAAAGCTTTTTTTGCTTTACTACTGCCCGAATAGAAACGTGTATCTGGATCCCAAACAAGAGCTTGAGAGTATGTTCAAATTCATGTAATGTAAACTCACAGAGTTAAAAAGTAGATGTTCCAGCTTGGTCTGCACCCCACTGTATCCCGTAACACCCAGGAGCAGAGACAGAGGAACTGTAAACTAGCTGAAGTGCCTTTTTCCTCTGCTGATTTATCTTTGTGGAAGGAAAATAACCCGACCGCTCTCCCTGCGATGACTATACACACTGGTAACGCGCCGCTGACTAGCACTTCAGTGCTAGGAACGGTAAGGCTTTCTGTGCTGATCTCTTCCCTTTAACTATACTTAAGAGTGGAAAGCAGATGGCAGGGGGGATGCAACTGGGCCTGAGACTTATACATTGCTACTTGAAAACGTTGTGAACTGCTGTGCCAGGAAGTTATTTTAAATTGTGCCCAATTACCAAAGGAATTAAATTCCACTGTACTTTACTACTGGTCTACTCAGGGCCAAAACAACATTTTCCCCTACGTTAAGAAACAAACTCTCTTTCAGGCAGAGGAGTCTGACAGATGGAGAAAGCGGCATTTTTGAAGCGAACCCCCATCCACACACGTGCCACAGGAGCCCAGGAAGAGTTCAGACACCCTGTGCAGTGCATTCAGCCCTCAAAAACCTTTCCCTTCCAGACTTCTGGCGAACAGGATTAACACAGATAATGTTTGTTGGTGCATTTACAATGAAGCAGGAGAGTAGCTAGCCAAGCCACCCAGTAATAGGTGTAATACATGAGGCTGTAGCAGATATTTATAAGTCAGTCCCTTCAGTTAATTGTATCAGCTTTTAGCACAGGCTTGATTATTACTTACCTAGAGGCAATAGGTAGTAACCAGAGCTTTTTTTCTTCTCCAAACACTTGCTGAAGATTCTTTACAAAGCCAAGATTGAATCCATTTTTATCTGGGCCATTTTGAAACACTGGAGCTGAGAAAGCCTCTACACACAGATGCAATTAGAGTGAAAAAAATGAAAATCAATGCCAAATACTCTGAAACAGGATTATGCATATTGTAGCCATCTAAAGACAACATGATTTAACAGATTATGAACTAGGATTACGAAGATATAAAGTTTGAAAAGAATAGTTTTTTCATTTTGCAAGCCTGTAAAGACTTTTGAACTGAAGGTAGGAATTTGGTCTTGCAACTGAACCGTATGGAACAGTCAAACCAAACTAAAACCGGTTTGTTTAATCTAGAGAATAGAGTTAAGAGACCTTTGCGTGAGACTTGTTGAAATTCAGTGGGTAGAAATTTCTAAGTAAAAAAATCTGCAGAATTAAGTAGGCTGGTCTTCAGTGCGTATTTCAGAGGTGGCACTGGAGATTTAAATTGCCTCATTCATTAATGATATAATTAACAGCATTAGGAACAAACATATGCAAATAGACCCTCTGTTATGGTGAGACATAAAATTGAGCAAAAAGAGGGGAGGAGAACCTAGAGTGCACTAGAAACAATTTTATCTACCTTCTAAGCTGCTGCAGAGGTCTGATGTTTTGGGATAGATGAGCTTCAGTGCCAAAGTTTCAAAGTTAATAACTGTGCAAAATCTGAATACGTGCTCACACTCTTGACACTGTGTGTTTTGTTATAAAACTATCCAAAAAGCTTTAAAAATTGAACAACATTTATCTGAAGAAAGACAAAGAAATCACTCGACAAAATCATACTGTTTCAGATTTTCATTTCATTGGTTTTACAGTCGTAACTTCTTTGCCGTTGTCAATGAAGACGGACACTGTTTTTCCCAACATTACTAAGCTGTTTTAGGATGCGCTCCAGCACATGAGCATAAAGAACCATTATTCCTGGAAAGCTGCACTCATTTCACAGCAAATGTAGTTATACATATGCATAACATTTTTATAATTGGACTTTTACACTTTAAGGCTCTCGTTTCCCTAACAAAGCTTTTGTCACACCAGCTAATAAATGCAGCCTATTTGAAGTGACAAATTTCTGCAGCATTGTGCCAAGATCGTAAATCTTCCTCCCCTCATAAGCCAGCAGGAATGTATAGGAGCAGAACATAAATGCCTTTTTTTTTCTTTTTGTCTTACAGCGCTTTTGGTGTGTCTTACTTAAAGAAGTAAAACACAAGAGCCTTACCTAAAGTAGATCTGTTTCTACTAACGAGCCAGCAATGGTAGCCAAACAGGAACATAAGGCTTACGAAGAACATGACCGCCACAAAGAGAAGGAAGAGGACGTGAAATTTGGAACGTCCATTGGTCAGTTCACCCTGGAAAGAAAAGCAACACAGAACAAGTGATAGGAACAAATGAAAGCTGGAAATTCTTTGTTCCTAGAGAAAAGAAAGAGATCCTCTACAACTCCTATCTGGAGTTCTCAAACTTGTATATGCAAAAGTCACACCTTACTATAAAAAGCAGGAGGAGACAAAGAAATGATCTGGTTCACTTCCCCTCCCGTAACCAAAGCAGAAAGAGTGGGGTTTTGCTACTACCTTTTTGTCTGTAACAGAGCCCGTGCAATCATAGCTTCCCACCTGGGCACAAGCAACGTGCACAGCCTGTGCCCACAGGGAAACAAGCAGGCACAAGCTCCTGAAGCCCTGCTCATGTTCTGCTGACTGTTCGCGTTGCCTGTCCATATACGAAAATTCTGCACCTCTTGCAATATACGGCGTGCCAAGGAAACCTGGCCTCCGTAGCTACAGCAATCGGGCAGCATTAGAACTGAGCACAGGTGGTTTGGAGGAGTTTAAAAGCCAAGCGGGATCCTACAAGCAGAAGAAACACTTATTTCCTTCTGCAGCAGCAGAGCCGAGTGCCAGAGATCCTCATGAGCATCCATCCGCAGCCAGGCCGTGGGGGCCTCAAAGTACAACAATGACTTCTCAGCCGTTGCACGCCCCGTATGCGCAGCCACAGAGCTCTGGTCTCTGTGCCTCTCTTGTAACCTACGAGACAATTCCTGCTGGTGTCCCATGAGCAGCTCAGGAGGCATTTTATGTAGGTGATTAGCCATTCAGCCAACAGAAATTTAATAAATTAGCACAGCAAAGTGAAGTTACTTCAACACAGTCATACGGAGTTAGCAGCAGAGGGGACATAAAGAAAATGGAGACAAAAGGCCAGTCTATTCCTGGAGCTGTCAGTTGGCATTGCTTGCATATGAACGATAACTGATAATTGAATAAGAAACATAGTTTCTTTCAGTTAACTTTTAAATTGAGAGAGGAGTCATGTGGGGATTAGAAAATGAACAAGGTTTTTGATATTGTTCAGTAAATATGAACAGATCAATGCCAGGATATTACACTTTGATACCAAAGATTCTGAGGTACGTACATGCAAACACAAGAACAGGAAAAGGACATCACTTCTTTGCCAGAAGCTAACTCTACAGTTTGAAATTCCTGAAGGCTCTTTGCTTCTCGCTTTGTGCATCTCAGACATACAGTGGGAGTTACGCTCCAAAAAGGGCACAGGAAAATACCTTACGGACGAAATGCAGACCCTCCACTGACTGAAAGCAGAACCGTAACAAGAGTGACTCAGCCCCACCAGACTCAGAGGATATGAAAAAGTAACCAGATTTCATGACTTACTGTCCAATACTTAATGAAATACTTGAAGACCGTTGCAGCAATATACAAGCAATACAACAAAGAATAGGCTAAGAACAGCAGAAAGAATTTGTAGTTAGAAAATCCAATGCAGTTATTCACCCTAGAGAACAAAAGCAAAGGTGAAGTCAGGATATGTACAGCACACGGTTCTAACACAACGAATACTGCTTTTTTTTTTTGGTGTTATGAAGCCTCTTGATTATACAACCCAATTTCGTCAATAAATAGCTCCCCTTAGTGGTCAGACTGAAAAGTAAAGGCTTTTTGCTTTTCACTTGGGGACTTCTTGCCATGCCGAGTAAAAGGACACTTCCCATGTGTGGAATCTGCTTTAAAGTTGGCACCACTGCTACGTTTGTCACGGGGCAGGCTCCCATTACTCAGTGCCTGCCTCTCGCCTGCAAAGGTAATCAGAGCCGGGATTTCTGGGTTACTTCATTCATTTGCAAAACTCCGGAGCCAGGCTGACCACTGCTTGTTTGTTTACATACAAAACAAACAAACCCCAGTGTGATGATAGTTCTCCATGCACAGGCCAACTCCAAAAAGGAACAAGGGAACGCAGAAAATCAGTAGGTCTTTGCCTCCAAGCTCAGGTTTGAAAAATCCTCTACAGTTTAGGATTACCAGGGAGGGTCAGGTAGGGAAATGTTTGTGTTGCTTCTGATTTCTGAAATCCAACTTTTTTTAAAAAAAGGAGTTTAAGAAATTTAGCGGCAGCAATTCTCAAAAAGGATAAAGCTGAACTCATCCATGCACCATCCCACACAACCTGTCTCTGACCATGCACGGGTGGCAGGCATCATTTCAGAAACAATCTGCATGCAAATATTATTACTGAAAGCAACCACCAGCTGCATGCTGAAAGGGTTATATGCCCAAAACTAAAGGCTAAGGTGAAGTCCCGTTAAAATCTGAGTAATAGTCCAAGAGTGAAGTAGCAGTTGGTACTACTACTACTACTACTAGCTAGCGCTATGACAGCTTTTTTACACATAGTTTATGGAACAAACACGAACAATCTGTCTTTCCAAATATCAAACATTTCAGGCAATTTCAAAGCGTAATCATTTTATAAATTTCCCAACATAAAGCGGTGCGTGGTCTAAAATGAAAGAGGCATACAGGCACTATTCTGTGGAAGAAATGTATTTAAACCCCCTCTCTTTTCGGAAAACTACAAGCCAGTATCTAGGACATACCATGGACAGTGATGATCCATTTTTAGCACGCATCTGCAAAAGGACAAGAAAGGAAAATGGAAGGTTTTTACTTGGTACTTAATTGCCAACTGCAGAGCAATAGCAAACGCCTCTGGTTTTTGTGAGATTTCTACATGACACAAACTCAAGAGGATACTGTCCCTTTGAACTTTTTAAGGTAGGTATCATTTTAAGATGGAACATTTATCCCTTTTTCAAGATCAACCAATGCCCTTGGTACTCTGCAAGAGAAAAAGAAATGAAAATGGTTTCTGCCCTAGAGGGCTTAAAACTTTTGCAAAACACCACAGCTAAAGGCCTGGAATATTTAAAAAAAAAAAAAAAAAAAAAAAAAAAAAGTCAAAATCACTTTATTTTAACCTGCCTACGTTAATCAGTTAATTTTCACTAGATGGCATGCCTTCTACCAATTTAGTGCTGATACACTTGTAGGTGTGGGAACTGCAAACACTTCAGGGCCACAAACAGCAGAAGTGCAAATGCTAATGCTGTCACACACGAACATACGCTGTTGACTGCGGCTGGAACAGAGGTACTTGGGTACCCTTACGTGTAAAAAGGCACGTGAAGGACCAGCCCATCCCCATAACTTAGTGGTGACCGTATTCACTTCAGTGAAAAACAATCCGGTAACTTACATGGCACAAACGGAACAATGGTGACATCGATCAGGTTTTATTAGCTGGCATCTATCACAGAATCGAACACCTGAAATTAAAGACACATTAATACCAAGTTCTTTTTTTCACGTTAGTTAATATTCTGCTCATTTCCTAACTATTCATATTCTTTCCTCTATCACTTCAAAAGATGAGTGCATTTGCAGCTGATTTTTGCTGCCAGGTCATAATCAGATAAGCGATGCTCATCATTCTTCTGGAGACTTGCAGATGCGGGGAACAATCCTCACTGCAAAGCATACATCCAGCTTAAAAGCGATAAAACAGAACTGTACACCTCCCTCTGGCTTCCACATTTACTGAGACTTTACATACATTCCATTTTGATAATAGCCTCTATCGCGGTTCTTTACTTCAGAATTCTTTGCCTTGTATGACAGAAATGAACGGGTCAGAGCCTCCAATATGAACGTGGATTTCATTTAAGCTTTGAAAAGAGTGCAGTACGCATTTAATCACAGAACGAGGTCCAAAAATCTGTTCACAGAATTATGTCCCGCATGTCTAAGCTAGACTCCATTTTAAGTAAAAATGACTACAGAGTTTGTCATTCTGTTACTATTACTAAATGCGGACAATGTAAGTAGGCTTTTGAATTGTAATTACAAAGGGTAGCATATTGCTTCTCAAAGGCAGCACCTGGTACTCCACTGAAGATGAAGGTACTCCACTGAAGATGAACAGAAGTGTTCAAGGCTTTTTTGTTTTCCCAAACATAAAACCCAAGAGAAAAGGCATTAAAATGATTCGCACAAGAGTTACTCAGTGCATACAGTGGCATTAGGAACGCTCTGTTGGTCGGCAGCATCATCTGGATTGCCAGCATACGCTACTTTAGCATGCTTGATTAGATTTAGAGAAACAAAGCTCTCGGCTTAGCTGACCTCCATTCCCCGTTCTTGTGTACACCGGCAACTTCCTTGCGATTTCAGCGAGAATTTGCCTCTGCACCTCCGGCCTTTCTTCATTTTCATAGCGTTCTTTGTCAGCATAGGATATATGGTACTAGAAGCAGAAGTCACGAGAGGAGCAGTTACCCATGGGCAGCAGAGATAATATTTCAAATACAGGCAAGTTTGGAAACGTTTTTACCTCCCGCTCCTTCTAATGAGATTAATCTAATGTGCAAATGTGTTTGTTAAGAAGACAAAGAGAGATAGGAAGTGCTGGACAGCCAGATTACTGTGCGATACGTCAACAAGAAACGCAAAAGTGAAATTAAGGATCACAAAACAACATACTAGAATTGGTACTAATGCTGCCTTAGATTACTATTTTTCATGAAGAACATTACTAACCATGATAAGGACACTTTAAGCACTTCCCTTGTGAGCAAGAACCTGTCCCCAGCCACAGTTTTATATTTCTAAAACTGGGATTAGTTGTTATTTCTGAATTTACATTCTTGTAATTAGTATCCGATTACAGCCATGTATATTTGGAGTGCACACAAACATCATCCTCATTCTATTTCTCCAAACATAGTGTTTTATTAGTATTTCATAAAGAGGTAAAACAAAATGCAAAAAAAAAATCCACCAATCCAAGCAACATGAAAAAGTAAATATTTGGTAGAAAAAGAATTGAAACTAATGTCTGCCTCTGACTGTCCTGTGCTCAAACCACTAAATCATACTCTTGTCCTAAAATAAGCCACCCACGTTAAAAAAACAATACCAAACCCTTACCTAAAGTATTATTAGTTAAACAACCTACTTTTGGCACAGTAAACCCCAGTTTCTCTTTACCATAGCGTATTGTGACATCTTTCACGATGCTGCTGACCAGGGAAGTACAAGCACTGGAGCTACTGGAGCCACGTGTACACCCAGCACCAAATGAAAAGCCACGTGCTATGCACATCGCCACAGTCCTCACTGCCACAGACAAGCGACAGCAGAATCTCAGCATCTTTAAAAGGAAAATGATTCTTCTATCCCTCACTACCACAAGAAAGTCTGACAAATGAAGCAAACTGAACGACTACGGAGAGGCCTACTCCAGCCAGCAAAGGCTGCCAGCGGAGCAGGCAGCACCGGGCTTTGGTGGGACACCAAATGTTCACACACGCACCACGACAGCCTGGCTCAAGAGATCAAGAAGCCCCACTACCATTACAAATGCACCCGTTTCCACCTGCACTCTCACATCTTCCGTGAAGAGTGAAAACCAAAACTGAAGGTCCTTACTCAGGAGACTCCAGTAAGCCTAGGTTAAGGAAGGTCCTCAGGATTCGGCTTGCAACTTGCTAAATGCTTAGAGATCAATGACACTGTAAATATGTACATTAATAATCATCAATCCTATTCTTCTCAAAATGAAAAATCCTATCAACTCCTGGAACGCCTGAAAAGGCAGCTTCAAAAGTTAACACCATCTCTGATTTCAACCATGCTCTTTGGGGAGTTAAAGGATTCTCAGAATGGAAAATTATTCAGTTTTTATGGACAACTCTGGGTCACTTTCCATCTCTTTAGGAAATCCAATCAGTTGTCCAGATCAACTAGGTTGACGGATTTTTGAGTTGTCTTTAGCATCCCTGCTTTCATTCTGCAATGAATGAAAAGTGCTTGGACTCTTACCTTTTTGCCTGGCTGCACCGGGAGAGTAAAAATAGACTTCCAATACGTCCACACAAAGAGCACAAAGAGAATATGGAATATTATAAGATAGGCCACTAAAAAAAAAAACAAACAAACAAAACAAAAAACAGAAGCAGAACAATGACTTCTTAAGCAAAAGTTTCATTCGTGATGGGCATAATTCCAATCTTTCACAATGAAAAAAAAAGGGGAGGGGGGAGGGAAAGATTTACAGTACCAACCAGTATTGCGATAGAGCTAAACCTTATGGTCAAAGGGTCAGTAGAATTTCAGAGATCTGTGGCAGATTTAGGGGTTACCTATCTCACGAGCCTCCCCTTCTCCACCCGATCCAATTCTGTGGGTGAGTAAGAACACAGCTGTAAGAGACTTCACCCACCGGGCAGGTGACAACCCTGTATCACTGGGAGTGACAGGATTCCCGTCTCTTCCCCGTATCCTAGGCACAGGCAAAGCAGAACTGGCTGGTGCTGAGCAGCATAACGGTTAATACTGCAATACTCCAGCACCTCCAGATTTTGGGTCCAGTTGCTACTAAATGCACTTAGAACCACGGTACCATAGTATCCGCTGTAAGACTGTCCGTGCAGTACCATACTGTCCACTTGTGCAATGCATTCTTCACCACTTGTGAGAGTTGAGAGAAATAACATGCTCTAGCAGAGCTTTACATCACCAGAAAAAATATCAAATCTCTTACTAAACATCTTTTAGAGTTGCCACAATAAAACAAATCAGGAAAACATCCCTCAAATTGAGCAAAACAGGTCTTGTGATTACTGAGAAAGAATTGTAATCCACTAGACACAACATTATCCCATGAAATCCAGCATATGTCAGAGTGATCTTATTTCAATACACAAACTTTATTTCAAAGCCTTTGGGCATAAGCAGGCATACTGCGGTTCAGAAAGCCAAAGGACAGCTATCCTTCAGCTATACAAACTATTTGATTGTTATTTCTTTAATACTCAACTCACTAAGACATTATCAAAGAGTTACAAGACGGTTTTATTTAAACATACCATTTAATCATAATAATAAAACCTCTTTTTCCCCGTTTCATTTAAGCTTCAAATTCTAGAAACTAAGATTAAAGTAACTACTACTAGTAGAAAGAGAAGTCTAAAATCCAAACTCCTCCTGACTTCTCAGGCAAGACTGACTCTGTGAAAATGTACTTGGTAAAGAGGCCAAACACAGCGCTGAGACTTTCTAATGAGAGGGCAAATGATCTGATACACCTCACAAGAACGTGACGGATTGTGTGAATCATCTGTGAATCAATGATAATGCATTATTATGCTCTTAAGTTTGAGATGTTATCCTTGTACTACATGCAGGTGGAGCTCAGTCATTTTTAAATTAATATGTAAGGAGATAAATCTTGCAACAGGTTTAATTTTGTCAATAAAGCAATACAGCAGCATATTAGAGGAAGCTGACCTGGAGATGTACTAATAGATGAGGCAACCAATAACTTTCTTCTGCTGAATAATCACTAATATCATGCTTTCTGTAGTTTCTCTGTAACAGTTTCAAATATTGGGACAGCTCTATAGTGGAAAGAGAATTTACTTGACGCAGCAATCTGAAGAATCTTTAAAGTATCAGCCAGCATTGTTCTTCATGGAACAATTTGCCAGCTGAAAACTGCTACACCTACTTCTATCCTTCATAACCCTGGAAGAAGAAATGAAGGTAAGAGGCCATCTGTATTAGCCAAACGCCTCCATAGCACCTCCAGGAAAGAAGAGAAGGAATACTACAATGGCCACTAACCCCTTGTACTTAGAACACGACTGTGGCCTCCAACAACGCACCAGTGGAAACGGTCTCGTCAAGTGATCCTGCTGCTCTGCCCGACTCATTCAGCGACCTCACGATGCTGCGCCAGGGACCTCAGAACAACGTCTGTCAGCCTGTACTACCAAACGAGTCTGAGAAGTGTTCGAGGCAAATAGTAATGAGACTGAAACCTTTGCTCTAACTCATTTGTGGTAGTAACTGAAAGTTACTGTGTTACCACTCCATGTATGGTTAGTGGTCAACAGAACCAAGCAAAAAATCTTTCGCAAAAGCCTCCCCACAAAAAAACATTAAAAATAGCTTTCACTGAAAGATGAAATAAAACAGTGGAAAAAAAATAGGCAGGCCACAGAACAGAACTAGTCTTTTCTGTTTAGGTTGTAAAATCAGCTCTGAAAACATAAAACAGAAAGGCAGAAAAGGTATGTGGGTGTATACAGATAGATATACATAGTTTTTTCTGAAAGAGTAAAAGGGATCAAAGCCTTTTCATGTTCTTCTGCTTATACTGCGACTAAACGGGGGTATTTCCAATAGTTATAGCATCCAAATAGTTATAGCATGTCTAACAACGGATGCTGTATACTTCACGAACGTGTAATTACAGGAAGGAAACACTGAAAGAGTATGTAAGTTTAAAAAAATTGATGGAAATTATTTTTGATATTTTAACCAGAACATTTGTGAATCTTTTTACACAAGGACAGAATGTCAAATAGTAAATTGAATGCACATACCTTTTTCCACAGGGTTGCTCAGAGTCACTGAAAAAGAAAAAAAAACATATGTCTACAGAACAAATAGGATTCCCAGAAAAGTTTGTGACAAATAACATTTCTATTTGAAACAGCCATTTTAGGAAAAAAAAGGTCAAATTCAACAGACAAAAAGAGAGCCCACAGTTTAGCATCAAATCAAAAGCATCCATAACAATTCCTTGTTTACTCATGCAAATCACACCCACAACAAGATGTTCAAGAACTGTTACTTACGCTGTATTTTCCCTTGTTATAAAATATATGTTGTATATTTGCAATAAGAAATATGAAAAAAATAATCCACTGGTGACAGTGATGTGAGAAGATTACCAGGGCTCCTCTAGCAACCGTCCAAGCAGCATCTCCATGCGTGTACTCATCAGCCTGTACTAGTAGCCTGCTGTGTACTAGTCTAGGTGGTCTTGATCCTCCACCGAGCCATGCCCTAATGCATTTCTGCAGCAGCATAAATAAAAAATTACAAATTGGCTCGGCTTTGGCCTAGTCAGCAACAAAGGATACACTGTAATGACTCAATTATTTTAACACTTCCTAGTAGCAGAGTTTTTACAACCCTTCCTTACTTTACCACAATCATAGGAACAGTCCCTACTAACAGAACCACTTAGAGCAACCAGCAAAGGGTACACTGCTCAGCGTCTACCTCTACTGATTAAAATCCATTTTAAAAGCCATCATCCAAGTTTAATAGAAAAGATAAAGACATCTTTCTTTAATTGAAAACAGAGCCGTTCTATGATATCGTGACAGAATACTGCTTGGAAGACAGAAGTTGTTCATGGGATGGGAGCCCCTTATATCGAGTCCAAAGCCTTGAATCTAATGGTTGCAACTGAAATGTGTTGCTCCTTGGAGGAACAGAGGAATGAAAGGAAACTAGTGGCCACAAATCATCTCCCAGAGGCACAGTAATCTTACAAAAATAAGATCATGTTGTTGGATGACTCAAAGACTTGAGAGGTTGCGCGTACCAGCGGTGACCCCTTCAGTAACTCTGTTAGACTGCACAGAAAAAGAAGCGATGGAGGGATCAGAGCCTTTTACTTCTAGCCTACAGCCAGCGCCTGGAGAGAGACTCTGCTCTTCAAGACTCACTCTATCATCTTACTTGAACAACAAACTTGGAGAATGTAAATCAGAGTAGGAACCAAGAGGTCCTGCTTTTACTAATGAAAGTAGCTTTTCTTAAGACCATGCTAACAAACAACTTTGATCTGCAAGCTCTATGATACACAACAATTAGATGAAACAAGAGACCAAATGTTTGCTGTGTCTCTGCACACTCAATTTCAGACGAACAAGACTGTTAGGAAAACTTGAGTTTTTCCTTTGGTTTGCTGCAAATCAAACTATGAAGAGTACATCAGCTTTTCACAAACACTGCTTGGTTCCCTCCTGAAGTACATGTCACGCTTGCAGCACGGCCTTTCTAAGGATTTTACTTGAGAAAAGAGAAAACTCCTAAATAAAGATTATATAAAAGGTTTTACCGCAGGACACTGGGTCATTGTTCTCACTGTGGCAGCAACCACCAACCAGACGTGAAATCAAAGCCTCCTCTGGAGTAGGACTTGTTGGCCATACCAGTCATTGAAAGTTTAAAACCCAGTGTCATGAGGTATCTCTAGGACATCACCCCCACACTATTTTCAGTCCTCAGCAGTATGCACAACTGAAGATGAAAATCAAGAATCCAAACAGAGCATCTACTATTTACATGCTTGCAACGGCTGAAATGGCAATACAAAATGGAAACCTGAAAAAAAAGAAGCCAACACATAAAGCCTTGCTCTGTTAGAAATCTGGAAGAGAGAGAAAGTCGTGAGAGCTGGTTTTCAAGTAACTACAGTTAATGTTCAAATCCTAACATAATTAATTTAGTCATTTCAACTTCTGTATAGATAACCTCCTCCACACACAAATAAAATGCATGAGAGAGAAAGATGGGGCAAAATAAAATAGACGGGTGTGGGCAAAGGAGCGATTTTAAGCTGTGATTCTAGGCAGCAAGATGAGCTCCTGCCAGCTTAACCAGCATTTGCAGAATAACACAGGCCCAATCCAACCCCACTTAAATCAGCAGAGTCTTTTCTAATAGCTGCACTGAGACTTAGAATCAACGAGTGTTAAATGTTACTGAATTTGTACAGCACAAAGCATATTTCAAAAGACTGACAGCATTTCAGGAAAATAAATTTTTTGTCACACGGTCTAATCGACAGTTACATGCACCTTGGAGATATTGCTCCATGTGAATTCTTGAAAGAAACAGCCCACATCTCAGAGATGGAATAAAATGTCATGAAGTATTTTGGGGTTTTGCCCAGCTGCCAATTAAAAGAGATCAAAGAAGCTGCATTTCACTTTAGTCCCCATCGAGAAAACACAATAGGTCTTACTGCATTGGGAACCCTAACAAAAACCTGATTTAGATTTGCTGTGCAGTACCCGAAGGCAGCTCTTTTCACAGACACATCTCAAACCACCATTCTGAGAACTCCGGCTTCCTCTATCTGGCTTACCCTGTCCTGAAGAGAAAGAGCGACATGCTCCTCCTCACAACTTCTGAAGTCCAAGCTTTTCTCTCCACCTCCACCAGACCTAGCAATCCTCTTCCAGTAGCAGGTTTCTGCACACACACTAAACCAGAACATAATAAACACAAGAACGCTTGCAACTTACTACGTTGGTAAATTTCTACATTAAGCTATACAATTACTAGCCAGTACCAAAAATTTCCTAAAATTTAGTGTTTTCTATGCTACTGTAACAATTAATCTGACTCACAAATGTGATTTAATGTAACCTATTTTTTTTTTCCTTTTCAGAATCTTAAAAAAAATGACTGCAACGCAGGTCGTATACTGATTTTTTTTACTGCTTAAACCAGAAACCACATCTGAACATTATCGTAGGGCAACAATATGGACTTTCACTGTGGCTATACATCTCACAGCCTTCACAAACGTCACTTCCCCTGGCTGACGTGAGGACATACAATACACGGACTCATGACTAAGTAAAAGGACTCGCAACACCTAGCCGGCCCAGCGAGGATACAAATCTTACGGAAAAGCAGGTCAGCCCACCATAAAAATCCCACTAATTAACCCCACCATGGACTTGACTAGTACTGAAGTGTTTCTTCCTAGCCACCTGGTCGCTTTTGGGTGGCTCTGCTGCAGCTACAGCTGCGTCGAGAGCATGTGGAAGCACTCCCAGCTCACAGTCCTGCTCGGGCTGCAGCCCCGGCAGGTTCAGGCACCGGCAGCACCTGAGCGGGCCCGCCCGGCGCCGGCCAAGCTGGCGGTAACACCTCGTCCTGCGGCGCCGGCAGAGAGCGGGAAGAGGGGCAGGAGGAGCAGCAGCCCGCCAAGCTCCGGAGCTGTGCAGGGGCCCGCCCGGTCACCCGGCCAAGCCCGGCCCCCGCCGCCGGGACCCTCAGGGCCCAGCACCCAGCAGCGGGAGGGCAGCGCCGCCCCCAGGGAACGCGGGGAGCCGCGGCCGGCAGAGCCCGGGGCCGTGCCGGCGCTGAGGCGCGGCCCGGGGGCGGGACGGGGCCCCGCTCCCCCCCGACAGCGGCCCGGCCCGGCCCCGCCTCACGCACCCTCCCGCCCCCGGCCCGGCCGGGGCGCTCACCCAGGCACAGCTCGCAGACGTAGGCGTAGTAGGACCAGAGGACGACGAGGGCGATGATGAGGACGGGCAGCCAGGCGAACGCCCGCTGGCAGCACCGCAGCCCCCGCGACAGAGCCATCTTTCACCTCAGCGCGCCCGCATCGGGCATCGGCTGAGCGGGGCTGAGCGGCGAGGGTGAGGGGGGGAGGAGCTCGGAGCTCGGCTGAGCGGCCTGGCGGGCAGCGGCGGGGCTGGGCGCGGCGCTGCGGCGCCCCCTGGCGGGGCGGGCGTGAGGAGGGGCGCGGCCTCGAGCCGCAAGATGGCGGGCGGCGGCCGTCCCTCAGCGGGCTGCGGCCGCGGAAGGCTGCTGCAGAGCTCGGGCTTCCCCGGGGCTTCGGGCGCTTCTACATCCAGTCACGGCCCGCGTGTAGCCAGGGGGTGCGGCCCTGCTGTTGGAGATACGCGAGAAATGAGACAAAGGATGTTAAGGCAGAGGATGTTAATCCACCTCTGTGAACAGTTACCAAGACCTGGCCCGAGAGAGGAAACAGGAGGACACCACAGAACAGTCCAGCAAGGAGACACCACGATAAGCACGAGAAAACAAGGCCACCGATAAAGCCGAAGGGAGAATCGCTTGAACCATGAGTGAACTATCCTAATTAACACAGGGTGTTATTCGGCTCTTTGCACACCGGGTACAAGAACCCTGGCTTTTTGGGACAACGCTGCCGTGGTCCTACCAAAACCGCTTCCAGGAGGCGGTCGCAAAGTCATCCCATCCCCTCTCCACCACCGCCCGATTAAGCGGAACAAACTGCTTTTCTGAGACGGATCTGTCTGCGTGAAATAGAGTCACGATGCTCCTAGAATTCCCAGTCACGTAGGCACAAGCCCTGATACCTCGTTACTTGCCCTAATTTAAGTTCATCTGTGGTGTTCAGACTCCGATACCTGTCCCTGGCACGCCGGGACTCGGCTGTCCTCACCTCTGCTAGAAATACCCTACAGAGAGCCCACCTCAGCCTCTGCTTCCACGCTAGCATCCCTGTGGCAGTTTACATGGCTAACGTCCTCAGATGTCTTTCCTCTGCATTCTCTCTGACTGAAATCTTTATATTAAAAGCTCTTTTTATCGGTAATCATACAATTTTGTACTTTGTTCTATTAAGCTTCTCTTGTTTTTCTTGTAGGGCGATCTTGTCCTCTGCACTGACAACACCAGCTTTGTATCGCTCTCAAATTTCCTAAGCACAAACCTAGGTTACTTGTGAATATACATGGGAAGATCAGATTCAAGACAACCTGTGGAACAAAACGAGTATCCCCCCTCCAACAACCTGATAACGTGGCATTTAATGTAAAAAAAGAAGGAAAAAAAAAAAAAGACCACCCCACTCCCCCAGTCTGCTCCACAACCCCCTTTGAAATCCTGTAGGAATCCCCCTCATTTCCACATTCACTAATGCGTTTTGAATTAAGGCTTCAGTTAATTAAATCCACTATATTGCCTCTGTTAAGGAAATTAGTTTTCTCATCAAGAGAGTGATTTATCTAACAGCATGTTCTTCTGATAAAACCCTGGTGTAATTTACCACACTTCCCAGTCACTTCTTTGTTCATCAGTTTTTTCTCTCAGAATTTCTTCCAAAACTTTCCTTGTTGTTGGTATCAAACTTGCAGGCTGTACTGCCTCTAGCAACTTTTCTCCCTTTTTGGGTATAGGTACCACATTTGCCATTCTCCTACCCAAATCCCTGAATTTAGACATCACCTATAAATCCGTAGACCACACTTGTAATTCTGTATTTATTTCTTTCAATATTTTAAGATAGAGATGATCTACAACCTCTGACTTTATAAAAAAAATTGTTCAGTAATGAGGGGACAGCTGTCTTAACTTCTTCTCTACCCTGCTCACAGTCTATACAGTCACTATTCTCCTCTTCTTCAGGCTACTAAACTCTTTCTTTAATACAAAACCTGAACTTTTTGGCACTTGTTTTAATTTTCTGTGTGTGGTCCAGCTTAACCAAGCTTTTGGATAGTCCCTGCTGCAGCAAAAGTGCTTTACAGATACCATAACATATGTTGGCCTGAGCGGCATGTAACCCTAAACACGAAATCTCACACATCTGACTCAGACTGTGAAATCCACAGTCAATGTTTTATATATATATATATATATATATATATATATATATATATATATAGTCAATGGAAAGAGAAACGCCCCCTTCCGCAGCATTCAGGGAGGGTATTCAGGACACGTACACTCGATGTTTTGAGGATTTGGAAGAGGCAGATGTCAATGCCCGCTTGCTTTCTCCTCCTTCCCTACACTGCCTAGAGCTGAGAAGCCAACAATTTTGCCAGCAATATGTTTTACAAACAGTAAGATTTAAAAATCATTCTTGTGAGTTAAATTGCTACCTGAAGCAACTCGCAGAATATCCTCTCCTAAAATCTCAAAACTGCTAATCCCATAGACGGGAGGCACGGCACCTCCATGATATGTTTTTCCTGTGTGTGTGTATATAAAGTAGGAAGGCAACCTCTCTGACAGCCAGCAATGGAACACTGTAGAAGTGAGCAGACATTTTCAGATAATGCCTCTGTAAATAAAGTTAAGATTATTTTTTTTGTTCAACAGCCAGTTTTTCTATGTGTTCTAAGATCCACATGGATTATCCTCAAAATTCTTTTGTTTCATGGGCTTCCAGGGGAGACTTAGTCATATAAACATGAGCTCATCTGAGGTAAGAGATTCCCAAATACAGCTCTTTAAAACAAAAATAATCATGCGACCTTGAAATCTTGTGATTCTTATAATGTATTTTTCGCACTTGTGGTTCAAATGGTAGCTCCCCATTTGAAATTGCCAGCTGGAGTTAGATATAACTGGTATAAGGTACCTTGTGCCCTTTTCAGAAATCAACGCGACAGATGTTATTCAAAATAAATGTTGAATCGAAAGTTAAGCTTCAGCTTAACAAAGTAAAGAAAGTCCTCCCTGGCTTCCACAGCAACCATCAGTTGCAAGTAGCCTGATTTAAGAGGGTGGTTTAGGAAGCCGTGGGATTATCCTAAGGAATATCGATATCTTTAAGTGTCATTCTGACCATGAGCGGTTCCCTGCTAATGCACCTCACCCACAACTCTTTAAGCAAAGAAGCAAACTTGTGCAGAGGTCGGAAAGCTGTGATTTCATCCACATGTGTAACGAGACTGCTTACAACTACTGTCAGAGACTGCAGCACAGGAAGGCAGATAAGAAAATCAAGTACTAGCAGCTTTAGGGTAATTTAAATAAGGCTTATCATCATCGACTTCTTCTTGAAAAACATAACTTTTTGGGTGCTTAAAGAAAGGAAGGTGGTGGTGACTCACCAGTGCCATAGAGACTCTGGGCATCAGAAAACATCGTTATAAAAAGCTGTAGTCTGAAGACTAGAGTGAGACTGACACCAGCTAAGATGGCACTGGCTTTGTCACTGGTCCAAAAAAATACCTAAAATACATCAGGAAACAATATAAACTCGGGAAACAAATGCCAGTTTTTACAACAATTTACCTATTGCAGAAAAACCCAAAGGACCACATGTACCAATTTCACCAAAATGCTGTCTTTCGTATGAGGAAAAGCTCTTGAAAAATTACACGTGGTAGAAAATGCTTAATTGTATTGTCCTGTAGAAAAACACAACTGGGAAACGCAGTTTATATTTTCAGTGTTGAACGTGAAACTGTGCACAGACTACAGTATGCGTTTTGAAATTACGTTCTAATCCAGACAAATCAAAGTTGTACAAGTTACTTTCCCCACTGTTCATTTTAAAATCTTGCTTAAGCTTGTAATATATGCAAGCCCTGAAGGTATGTGGAGAGATAGCTACGAAGCGGTTGTAAACAGTAATGAGCCAAACCTTTGAAGATATAAATTTTCAAACTGCTTTTGGCCTAGTGTGTTTAAAATAAAGGTGTAACGTTTTTTATTGTCAGACGTATTTATATCTGGGTAGGTTACACATGGTTTTGCTTATCAGTGACAGAAATATCCAAGAAGATGTGATAATCCATGACCTAAAAAGGGAACCAAAGACGACACCGTCTGGCAGCTGAGAGCCCTGGCTTCTGACCTCCCTGCTGATCTGAAAAAGGCTTGTGGGCCTAAAGGCTGGTCCGTTTTATCATTTATTGCAGGAAAACACAGCAACCCTCCCTACCTTGGTGGTATCTTGGACTATCACATACCTCACTTGTAGGTAAGTAGACAAATCTTACAACACACGCTAAATCTAATCCTATCAGATTTGGGCTTCGTATCAAAAATGCTGTACCCCAGCTCATGCAGAGGAGTTAGACCACGCTTTTCCAGAAAAATGGAAATTAAACAGCTGATTGCAGAGATAAGAAAGAGAGCTGGTCCAGAGATTGGCCAGGCAGAGCTCCCTAACCACTGAGTAATATCGTGGCTGTCATCCAGCCTGTTGTGTGCAGTTATCGCAGCATGACCTGCAGCTTACACAGCTTCCAACAGCAGTGGCAGTTTTTGCTGTAGCTGGAGTTTTTCGGTGGCCGTCACGGTTAGTTTCAAACAGGCCAGGATTCAGCAATTTTGTTTGATTGCTGTCGTATCAGAAAGTTCACAGGACTAATGGGCCAAAGAATCAGGATTACGGAATACTTTTAAAAAGAAAACGTAGATGCAACGGATCATCTTCAGACTTCAGGAGAGATCCTGTTATTTTTACTGGTGACTTCTCAGAGAGAGTCCTATTTTATACAAGCTTTCCCTTCTCTTCCCCATTTTTCCAGCGCAGTACTGGGAGATGGTGAAGGTATAATGAGGATTGACTGGTACTAATCTATCAGCAAGCTGTGCTTTTGTTATATTCAGTAAGCACTCTCCACTACGTGTGATAAGCTGCCACATTTACACATTAACGCCTTCCCAGAAACCCCAGGAATACCTATTTTTTGTTACTTTTGGCAGGACTTTGCAGCTCTGTACTGGGACTCCTGCATTTCACATGAGTTTGTGCACACATACAACGGTCCTGTCGTACATTTATCCACATAATCTGTATACAACATCACGATACTATCTCGCAGTGGATAAAGTAAACTAAGGAAACCGCTAGAACGTCCTCGATGTAAATCAGCAGAGCTCTAACGAAGCGAGTAGAGCTGTGTTTGTACGTACCAGTTTTAAGATCTCTCTCTACAGCTCTAGGACAAAAGTTAGATTTAGACAATTATCCTGCCACTAATATTGAAAACGAAGTGGATTGACTTTCCCCCCCAGCTTTCTTTGTCCTGTGCGGTAGCACCTGCCTTGCCTTTGACTGTGAGCTGCAGGCACGGTGTCGTTGCTCTCAGTCATCACCTGCTTCCCGCTCTCGCAGCTTTCTCAGTCCTCCCATCCCCCATTTTAAAATTTTATCATAACTTTATGTGGATATATGGGCAGGGTAGGCAGAGCATGTCACAAGGTCTGTCAGCACAGATTGCAAGTAAAGCTGTTTAAAATACTACAAAACTTTTAATTGCCAGCAAGTGAAAAAGTGGCCATTTGCAGCAAAATTTGTCTCGTTATTACAAATGCAGTCATTTGTTTGTAAGTGTACAGGAACATGGGGTGAGCGAGTGCTCGCACCATTAGAGGGTGCTGGAGTCCAGGCAATCCTGATCTGCACTCCAGTCCATCCAGCTCAAGAGCTGCTCCTTCTCCACAGGGACACGAGACTGACCTACGCCAGTCTCAGTGCTGGGAACCACAGAAAGATAAATCACTGGGGATGAAAAATCATAATCTTCTTTTGTCACATTTATAGCCTTGCCCAAATGTTGTTCAAAATATTTCCCCACAACTATTGTCTTCACATGCTCCAGAGAGACTGGAAATCCGATCAAACGCATTTATAGTACAGATTTAGGTTAAAAGTCACATGAAGCACCACAAACGTGACATTTTCTGTTTTCTGAGTTCTTAATTTTGCACCCTAAATAACATCCTTTTAATTAGAGAGTTGATATATAGCTTTCCCTATCTTTTAAAGGCAAAACATTAAACCAAATTTCACTCTATATACCTATAGCAAACCTGTCTTCCCCGTCCCTCTTCCTCCCCTGCAATTATCAAGTGAATCCTGAACTTCTGTCGCAGACATTTGCTATTTGACGCTGGACTAACTACAGTAGTTTGCAGTAACTGAGTCTACTAACCTAACGGATGGGCCTTTTTCTCTTGGTTCTGCAAAGCAGAGGGGGCCTTCCCCATATAGCGCCTTCAGAGAAGAACAGATGGGGAGAGAACCATGCTACAGCCCGGGAGATGCTTCTGTGGTGTCTTAAATCTCTGTATCTTTTCAGCAAATGGAGCCCTTGGCCCAGGTGGCACCCTCAGAGGAGGGGATGGGACGCTGGGGACAGACCCTGGGTAAGAACCTGTTGGGACCGCAATCCCACGTGCAGCACGTGCTGCTGCTTCTTCGGCACCACACAAACCTCAGTCTTCGAAATGTACAGGCGCATAATAGTTGCAGCACAGAAAATTTCACGAGGAGAATACAAATAAGAGAAAATGCTGCTTTCCAGTGGTTTAAATCAGCTAAGTGTCGGTGCAGGTCTCTCAACCAGAAGCATTTCCCAAGCCAAAAGGCTTCACCAACCCAGAGCCCCACTGCAAACAGTGAACGTGCTCAGAAGGTTTCAGAAGAGCATCCCATGGCCTCTTCTAATGGACTGGCCCACGCGACCCTGGCTAGCAGCCCTATGCATCCGAGCCCAATTCTGTCCCCTGACATGCAGACAGAAGCGGGAACAACGTCCGATAGAGCAGATCTCTGATAGAAGCATGGTCTTTTTGATCCCTGGTTCTTACGTGGGTCCAGGTCTTACGCTTACGCGAGTACTGTAGCAGGATACACAGTTTCTGGTTTCTAAAATAGCTGTATTCTGTGATTACTTTTTAAAAAAATCTATGTCCTTTTCAATCGCTCTCCAGTATCTTTTTTCCCTCACACTAGTGACCTTTGAAACCAGATAAACGCACTTCTAGCCAATTCATTATTTCCTTATCTTTTAAAACAACATATTGTGGAGCTTTGAGTCCTCTGACCATGCTGAAGCTTCAGCAAAACTCAGGATTTTTTTAAGTCTATGCCACCTTTCAAGAATGAGATGTACACAATTATGTGATGCTTTAGAGTTTTGTTTTAAACCATAAAAATAAGTATGTAGTCTGAGAGATGCACAGAAGAGAATGACATTTTTGTAATCTCACCAGATTTTGCAGATTGATTTTTTGCACATCAAGTTACTTGATTTTCTTTGTACCTGGTGGACATGATTTCAGAGCTGAACAGCAGTGCTGAGTGTAGGCAGGCAGCATACACCACGCGTAATTTTTTAATTTCCTGGTAGCAGCAATTCTTACAGGCACAATAGCAGGTTTGTTTATTTTTTGTTCTTCATCAGACCTTTTATTAACATTCTGTTAGATCTCTTGACTGCACCTGGTTTGTTAGTGACTGAGTATAATGGCATCTTTGCCCCGGGCTGCTGGAGACGGTGCATATGGATGGGGAAGGCAACAGATAATATGGATGCAAATTTCAAATTACTGGTTTCATCCCCGAGGCACTTAAAGAGGACAAATCTCAAGGAAACAGGGAGAACAGCATGACTGTGCTTTTAGTTCCTACTGAAGGTATAGACTTGAAAACACTGCTCATGGTCCTTGCAGCGTTTTCCTTTGCAAAATAACGGAACATACATTTCTTTCAGTCAGGAGTACCCGTACTCTCTTGATGAAAGCTTAGTCCAGGGGCAGGTCATCAAGAGCACTGTGTTTAGCAGCCAGTGCGTGAAGAAGAGCCTGGCACTTGCACAGGATCGGGATACCAGAAATCCACCATGATGCTCTTTCTGAGGAGCAGCCGTTAAGGATCACTGGCACAGAATAACACACTGCTTTGGACTAATCACTGCAAGGAGCGGTCTTTAATGAACTGAGAGGGAGGCATTTTCAGCATTCAAGTCAATGTTCTCTTGCCTACAGAACCATTCATATGGAAAAAGAACTGTCTTTTTCTATTAGGTAATTTTGTCTGTCTTACTGGAGGTTTTTTTTTCTTTTTTTTTCTTTTAAATGGTTTCATACTGATAAAAGCCCTACATACCCCACAGAACAGATCTGGTGTGACCCCAGCAGTGCACTGGTATTCAGCCTCTGAAAGTAAAACGCAAACTGAACCTTCTGAGCTGGAAAGATTTATCAGGTTTTGCACTTCCCGAGACAGAGCCCTCTTGAGCAGTAGCGTACGTACGTCTTCAGCTAACTGCCTCAAATCTTCCACTGCGTTCAAATACGTGATAAATACCAGCGCTGCAGAAGTCTCTCAAACATACCGCTACCTCCTCCACAAACTGCCAAGGGAGGCTTTGTAAGAAAAATGAGCTTCGTTTTTAGGTATTTTTTAAAATCAGTGCCATAATTACCGACTTGATGTATTTTCTCACTCTTCTCTCCACTGATGCATACCCATCTCCTGGAGGATGCTCCGGTCTCATTTACATCTGAGATTTCTTCCAGACTTCAGAGCCTGTGTCAGTCTGGTAATTAGTTTGAAGACAGAATTAATTAAATTGGATTGCTAGAATGAATTCCTTAATACCCTGGGAAGCCTGATATTTGTAATCAGCTATGTAACTGTTGCTAGGATACTGGAATTGTTTATTTTTTGGAAAAAAGATCTATTAAAATATTTGCTTTTCTAATGCTACAAATCCAAGATACACAAAAGTTTAGTTGGTCCTATGAACAATTTTTTGGGTACTTTCACATGTAAGTAATATATTAACTCTTAACTCAGAAAACATATGGAAAAACCCACAAGAATCTACTAGTGTATCTGTCAGATATATTCCTAAAAAGCAGCATGTTATAGCTGACGAGTGTTTACTTCCACGATGTTTTTCCTCTGTTAGCCTACCTGAGCTGCACACGCACAGAAAGCGTGGCACACACAGAAGACTATAAACATCTATTAAGTACCTTAGATGCCGTTTGTACATCTGACAATGACGGATCATCCTCTACAGCATAAAAAAGATCTATAACATTGAAATATAAAGGACTCAGTGATGAAGCTTGTACCACCTTCACCAGAAGGACTGGACCAAATCTGAGTTTTTCCCCTCAGGTTCTTTTTCTCCGTTTCCTACCTGCAGCCCCATAGAAAATACTGAGTAGTTCTGCTCCCTCTCTGGAGCTCAACTTTAATTACTTTTAGAAGGTTTTCTCATCCTTAATTGTCATTTATCCAAGTTACAATTATTTAATCCTTTAATCTCTTCTCAAAAGTCCATCATGAGCTCTTCCCTACTGTTTTTCTTTTCACAGCGTTCAACCACCTCAGCAGTGACAGACTCCGGCGTAATTGTGGTACACGCAGGGCATCATTTTCTAGTGGTAATCGTCTAGAGCTGCGTCTTCTCGACTGGCCTTAACAGACTCCTCCTGTTCACTGCATTGCTCTCCACATAGTATTCTAATGGATAAAATTGTTAATTTTACTGTGTTTTAGAGATAATGTCCATTTTCTTCATGATTATCTTGCCTTCAATTCCAGCGTACATTTCCTTTGCTTTCATTATCTGATAGAGACTTTGGGGTAGAGATGCTGGGGGCATAGAGGAGTCTCTAACTGATGAGATGTAATTAAAGCAATCAGAAGAAAAGACCATGTTATCCACATGGCTTTATTCCTAAACTTATTTTCAACTGCCAAAATGTTGGTGAAGGTCTGGTTGCACTGACATGGATTTCCAAAATCATGATTGAATTCTTCACCTCTGTTTCTCCATCAGTTTTTTTTCTTGTTGATATTCCATTAATCAGAGAGTAAAGAAGATTTGGTGGGTATGGTGTAATTCAAGGTGTTCTCTATTCCTAGCAGAGACGATTTCTCTCTTCTAATCTGGCACGTACTCTATTTTAGCTTCAGCTCTGAGTAACAGCAAATTCTATTCACTGGGATACAACCGAGTCCATCAGGGATGAATGTTCTGTTCGCATTGTTATGAATTTGCAATAAATCCATTTCATATAAAACTAGGACACTTTAAAATATCTGCAATTGTCGCTTTTAGTCTTCCATGTACAAAAAAAAAACCAACAGTGTAGCGACTGCTGCTGGTTAAACTCGCTTTTGACAGTCCACGTCCGTTTTCTCTTGCCTTCTACAAGCTTCAGCTAGTCTAGGTTCTGACTGCTACGGGTGTAATGGGTGTTGTGAATTATAGCTGATGACCCTGAGAAAAATGCAATTTATTGTCAGTTGTCCATTATAATCTGTGGGAAAAACAAAATACTTTTCTTGAAATGCTGTGTGAAAAACAAGTTTTGGCCCCAAATTTTCGGAACATAATATAACCACTAGATTCACTCTTCTCTTGTAATGCCGATGAGCCCCAAGAGTACTTATAAATATTGGCAGACTGAAGTAGGTAGTATTTTGCCAGTTTTTTTCCTGCTAAATTGTAGTTAGTGTTTTTAACATAGTGAAACATAACAACGCCCTTAATGCTATTCCTTGGAACTTCGTCCTAAAATTCTGTTTCAACTCGCTTGTAGATCAGCTAGCGATATTGCTGCCAAAAAATAGTTAATGAATTTGCTGATAGACCCCAAGAAGGGGAGGTCTGCATTTCAAACAGCTGCGTTTCAACTGTAGCAGGAGGAAGAAAACTAATTTTTGTACTTCCAAGTTTTATTCACTTTTGTTCCACGTATATCAGTGAGACTTTCATTTAAACGTAGCATTCAAGGTATCCTATTTCTAAAATTGTTATAAACCCATTTGTTGTGTCTGTACCAAGCTCTATTCATACCGAGGTGTACGTGGAAGAAGGCAGCTGAAGCACACCGTAGACGTATCCTCCTAAGACTTCACGTGAGCCTAGGAGCCTGTTGCTTTTCTTCCAATAATTAGTTCACAGCCAGTTCATTATTATGTTGAGATCTAAAACGTCATTTCAACTTGACTGGTATCAGCCTCTTTATCTGCACACTCTCTAGATTAACACTGTCACGGTATTTCAACAGAAGTCTTGTGAATGAAGAAATGAAATGAAAGTGGGGATATATAACTCATTTATTACCATGGCTTTGTTACTTACAGCTTCTGGCCTGCTGGTTTCCCAGTAATGCATTTTATTTGTCAAGTCTGCTCCTGACGTTTGTATCAGTGGACTGTTTGCGTCTTTACAGTTTCTGCTAGGATACCAACATATTTGGGAATACTTGTAGAGAACCGTATACAGAGCGAGTGGCCACATTGCACCAGGGATGACAGATCCATTATTAGCGCATTGAGCGTAATTAAGTTTGTGAGATGCTGGCTACTGTGGAAATGGCACAATATCACAGCTGAGGCCCGGGCAGCAAACACAGACCTGCCCGGGTCCTTAGCACGTTGAATCACAAGTCGTACGCTTAAAGTATCGGACTTCTCATGGTTGCTGTTTTGTTCAGGACAACAGCCCACACATGGAGTATTATCCTGTTTTTCAGCCTTCTAGTTTGGTTGAAGTTCTTTCTCCCTGACAAAACCTTCATCCCAAATTGAAACCATGGCTAGCGCAGCCTTCTGAACCACTAATGAGATGTGGCTGTGGGAATCCTCAAGACCAGTAAGTTTGAATCTTAAAAGATATTTGTGTTTATGTAGTGGAAATATGAGAAAGCATATTTTGACTAATGGTATCACCCTAGAGAGAAACATACTTGTTATAAATATGTTCCATTGCAATTGCTGGAAATCTAACAAAATTGCCATAAACAGGACTTACATCAATGTTTCTGCTTGACCTTTCTGGGAGAATAAAAGTACCTTCTGGGAATGCAAAACAAATGAATTTTTTGGAAACAAAATGAGTAACACAGCCCTTCCTCTTTATAAAATGGAGCCCCGATATAGCCGCTGCTGCTTAGTAACAGTTCCTCAACACGATTCATAAAAGCACCAGATGTAAAGGTGCGCACGTGTGTTTCTTAACTCCAGGCTCTGATGCAAAACTCAGAAACACTCATGCTGTGGGTGTAAGAATTTGAGATTTTAGATGAATGGCATTTTCAAAATGAAAACCATATCCTTCTAGACACGGATAAGCTATGCAACCGACTCCCCTGACATTCCTGCTTCTGCCAGTTGCTGTGTTGCTGGAGCTGCAATAGCTGTTCCATGCCGTTTCCTGGTGCTTCCCTGCAACAGCTAGCTCTCTTCTACATTTTCCCCTTAGGAGAAAGATATCCTGTCTAGCACAGAAAACTTGCTAGAAATAGTGTGATAAACCCCACAATTTTTGGGAACTTGGGTAACCTACAAAAATACTATCAGCACCGCTCCAGTTGAGTATATTTAATAGGACCAGAAGGGTACCGAGACACTTAAGGCAAATAACAGTTAGTGTTTCCGCCCGTAATGAAATATTATAGATAAATGTAAATGCAGAACGGAACTAGCACTAAGCAAATTGCATTTTTTCCACTCAGACATTATTCCAAATGACCCATTAGTTTGGATTAATTATCACAATCCAAATTAAAGGATTTCATAATATCATATACAAATAGCCAAAAAGACTATTTAGTACTGCTGCTAAACCCCATTTTTTTTTATACATTCCTAATAGCAGATGCTATAATAATAAGGAATATTATTAGCCTAAACATAAAGTGTAACAAAGCTCCTAGAAACAGCCTCATCTCTTGCAGCCAGTGACCGCTGAAGCAGTTTGATCCCTTACCCAGCTCCTCAAGTCGGTGAAGTAAGAAACATGAAGCCCTCATTGCAACATAACAGTTCCCTCATACAGTTTCTTTTAAAGAGAGAAAATAATTTAAAGCCAATTAGAATTTCTGATGCATTTATTACCCAACAATCACACCCCCCCAAAAGAAAATCACCGTGTTTGTCTTGCAGAGCCTGATAAAGCAAAGCGAGCGACTCCCCACCCCGCTCCCAAACCACGCGGAGCAGAGCTCTGCTTTGGCAAGGCAGGTTTAAAACCAGCCAGGAGCCCTGCCAGCAAAAGTACAGAACCAGCGCATTTCTAGATTGGCTCTTCTTCCGTGGCCTCTGCCAACTGGCTCCCCTCACCACGGCAGAGCAGAGGCTGAGCTCCTCTGCTTAACCCTCTGCTACAACCAGGCAGAGTCGAAAGGCTGACGCTCGCCGTCTTGATAGGAAAATCTCATCTGTCATAAACAGTCGTGGACTGGAGCGTGTGGGTTGCACAGCAGCATTCGTGCAATCGTTAGCAAATACACGCTGTTCCGATTTCAGAAGACATCAGTAGATAGAGTTATTCCTGCTCACCCCATCCTACAACTCTCCTCTCCTTCCTCTCTCTCCACACATCCGCATGTTAAAATTAAGTGGGTCTTAACAGATCTGTAAGTGGGATATACCCAAGTGTTTCCAATTTACCCTCAGTGAACTTGAATGAAAAACATTTGAAAATGAAATTCTGGGTGAAATCTTACAGCATTGCTACAGCATATGGAGCTAATTTCAAATAGCACTTTGATAATGTCATCATCTGTTAGAAAGTGTTCACCTTATACCAATGATATTATAAACTCACTTGCCTCACTCAGTCTATGTTCATCTTACAATCCATAAGAAAGCTATTTAGTGGATTGTGAAATACGAACTTTGGCCAGAGCTAATTTAGAAGGATCGTTATACTATGGATGGTGCAGCTTGTTTCTTCTGTGAGTTTCGTATTATTCAACTGTTCACAGCTAGTAAATTCACATCTAATAAGCTGCAAAAGTTATCAGATGAAACACAGCCCATTGTAATCCCCACGTGAAGTAAATAACTGATGAAAAATTAGCTCCAGCACGTGTAACAAATATTTTTGCAAACAGCATCTGATAAAGGAATTGGCTTTATTAACAACTAACTTATTCACACAATGGAGAAAATGCAAAAATCTGTTCTATCTCTGCAGGCCACAGCATTTCTCAAATGCTTACCCAGGAAAGAAAACGACTTAACTGGAAACAAACGCACATACAGACCACATCTCCTGGCAGGCACGTAACTTGGCACTGGGAACGCAGTGGTAGAAATATGTTGAAGTAGAAGGGATTTGCAGGATGTGAAACACAGGCGAAAAGGCACTTGCGCAAATGAAAGCCTTGTTGTGGGGCTGCTGTAGGATGCCCTGACACCACCGAGGAGGCCATATTCGTAAGTCCGGACAAACCATTCATTGCTCTGCATTTAAGGTCAAAGAAAGTAGTAAATTTACACCCCACTTCTGGAGACAAAACAAGGGCCAGCAACTCCTACCGTGAATCCAACTACCTTCTGGTTCTTCTAAACCCAGACAGGCAGTAGGGTCACCCAAAGGGCTGGTCCAGCAACCAGGGCAAATGTAAACGCAAGAAGGAATTTGGGCTTGCGTTGGGCCTTCCCCTCTGCCGTTGGCAGGAAGGCGGGTGGGGGGAGGCTGGCTGGGACAGATTCCTGCTCCTCAGAAGATCCCCAATCTGTAGGCAGTTCTTAAGAGCCTCTTGACCCCATATGCAATACAGGGTGAGAGTCTAAAAATCCTCGGGTTCTCCCTAGAACAGTAAGTTTTCAGGCACTACAAATTGTGTTTTCAGAAGCACTGCTTCAAATCTGGAGCACTCTC
Source organism: Nipponia nippon (assembly GCF_047370975.1). Taxonomy (NCBI): domain Eukaryota; kingdom Metazoa; phylum Chordata; class Aves; order Pelecaniformes; family Threskiornithidae; genus Nipponia; species Nipponia nippon. Next base: position 3,112,974 of record NW_028262313.1, read on the forward strand.
AGAAATCTACTTCTTTGCAACACACCAAAAGGAAGCCGGTTGCTGAATTTGTTTGCTCCGTAATACTTGAGACATCACCCGAGGTCCCCAATGTGACAGCAAGCCTCCTGCCGTTTCCCTTCAGCAAGGTTCCAATGAACAATACGTGAGCGAACAGTAACAACCAGGAGCTTACACCATGGTTCGGGTATGACGCACCAGAAAGGATGCTCAAGAGTCGACTGGATAAAAATCGAACAAACTATTCAGAAGAGCAGGGAGCTCAAGCAGTTGTTTGGGGCTAAAGGTGTTATAGAAACGTCCTCCCAACGTAGTGGTTGCTCCAAGGACTGAGGAGTCCACTGCAGGGTTGAGGTGGAAGGCACCAGGTACATGTGGAAGCAGGTAGATGTGCTGACATGAGAAGGAGCACTAAACTGAACAGAAATCTCATGTCGCTAAGTGCCGAGTCCCGGGAACTTCACTCCCTTTTTCTCTTGCTTTCACAAACTTCCACTACTGTTAGAAACAGCTGGAGTAAGAATTAAGAAAGGTCTTTCAAGATTTAACCCTCGGAAAATCAGTGTTAAGCCTTGTACTAGGGACCACCTCCTACACCAGAGATGGTAGAAGTTTTGTTCAGTTGTGACAGATTTTCTTCTTTTCCCGTCTTTAAGTCAGTCCCTCAGCCTGCAGCAACGCTCCTCCCGACCAGGCCGGGGTTTCTCGGGTACTGGCAGGAACAGCCCCTTTCCTCTGCCTCCTTTCTCCTTTACTCCAGCGGCAATTCCTCTGCCTCTGCAGTCCGTCACCTCCTCTTGCCAAAGAGAAAGGAATGACAAAAGCATTCAAAGAAAAAGAAGAACAGAGAAATCCCAAGCCTCGTGTGTGACACAAAGAAAACAATTCACATGATCTTTATTTTTGTAACCCTCGTCCTCCTCTCACCCCCATGCCTGTTGTTATCACTCACCATGTTATTGTTATTACTTGAAATTTGTTTTTAAAAGTGCCTGTCCAGCCCTGGAGGTGCTTGAATACACACTGAAAATATACAAAACATATGTCTAACTTAGACCCTGTGTTCCCGGAGGAAGGGCTGCTATCCTCTGTAGCGCGCTCAGCGCACTTAGGGCATGAACAAATTATAAACAATAATAATAAAGAATAACTTGTGCCTATTTATCTGTTTGGTCTATGAAACTGATCTGTCAATGACCCTGAAAACTCTCGGTGACACACACTGCGGTTGAGTTAAAACCAAGCTGCTCTTTCCATTATTTTTTTTCCGAATAGCTTGAGTCAAAATCCCAGGGTAGGTGACACAGAGCGACCCTCCTGCTTTTGATGTGAATGGGAAAGGATTTGTCTTTTTATATCAAAGCTAGCTGGGAAGAGGAGGTGGGTGGCCATGAAAGGGAAAAGCCACGAAATTATCTCCATTGGTTTATAAGAAACAGCCATTCGATGGGATTTTGGGAGGGGGAAACCTTCTGAAAAATGTGCTCGTGTGATTCCTCTAGAGGCCAGCCCATCTGAGCCAAGCGCTCGTGTGGAGGGGGGCAGGAGAAGTTCTTCACTTAATTGAGAACACACTTGTTTGCCGAGTTCAATGTCGGGAACTCCAACATTGTTTTTAAAAGACAGAGTATTGTGTAGGTGTCGGAATTCAGAAGAGGCAAAACAAAAACGGATGGAAAAAGGCAGCTGTGATGATTTAACTCTCCGAACACCTTTAGCCGTTTCCCTTCCTGTGCCCCACCAACTGGATCTCGCTCTCCTCTCTTGGCTGCTGCTAAGAGAAGCAAGCCCGTCCCCTCTGACCCTCTCCCTGCTCGCCTCTCCAGCGTGTTCTTCCTCCAGCAGCCGCCTCCTGCCTACACCCAGCCCTCCTTCCCTGCCGCCGCCAAGCCGGAGCAAGGCTGCCTGCGCGACGTACCCGCACCTCCTGGTGCTGGTCCTGGCTTGAGAGAGGATCGGCGGCACCCAAAGGGCTCGTGCAGGACTGGCAGTCAGAAAAGGAGACAAATTTCTGGCGGGTGACGTTCAGGTCAACAGTGGCACGCTAGCTTAGCGGGCAGGAGCCAGCCTTCCCCGGACAGCAATCTTTGGCGCCGCAAGATACTTAAAATGTACACAGTTCTCACGAGTCAACTTGGGAATTAGATACGCTTCACACAGTCAAACCCAAATGGTATCTTCTTGCTGCGCAGAGCCTATAGCCTGCATCTCTGATGTTCTTCCTACCTTAGGGGTCTTCTGAGCACAGAAGTAAAAGGGCACACTGACGCCTATCTCATCTGCCAGTGCTAACAGAATACGAACCCAAAAGACACATCACTAAACCCCCCCAAATCCTTTACAAACCCTGATCATTTTTCATTACTAGGGCAAAGTTTCTGTATATTAGAGGGAGTCCTGTCTAAATACAGACAATCCATAGAAAAAGGCTGAAGATAATTTGCATCCTCACGTGTTGCAGAACTCGATTGCTGCTGGTCTGACGCAATGACGGTTTTGTACTCCTGCTTTTGAGATTGACAAGTGAAGACAGGGTAGTTCCGCACAGCTCAAATCAGGTTAAATTTACCTAAATATCACTCTTATCTGCTAGGTGATGCCTTGGTCCTTTTAAATGCATTGCAAAACTGGATCAGAGTAAACACATTGTAAGGTATGAGTCTTTTTCTCAAGGGTTATAATATTCCTAGTCCTAATCAATAAACAAATTGACCTATGTTAAGGTGATGAACTAGGATTCATTTTAGTTAGAAATAATTAATCATTATTGAAAGCCACTTATAATGCCTAGGTAAGGCCAGCTGTAACGACTAGGTATGGTTGAAGCAACTGAACTAATGTAGCAACCACCATATAATTCTGATCAAAATATTCTGTATAATATTTATTTTTCTAAAATATGTAATTTTGCCTGTTCAGCAGTTACTTTCTCTTTACACAAAGCAAGCTATCTTTCGTCACAGCTGACCTGGCAGCAGAACAGCGATATAGTACTTCTGACTTCAAAAAGATAAGGAGAGACAAGCAGGTACCAATGTGGTAAAGGAGTGAGAATAGAAGACACAAGGCAGAAAGCCAGATTCAGGTTGATGTAATGTATTCTTCTGTGTGAGTCCTTTTATCTCACCCTTTATATCTTGGCTGCCTTTCTGGTAACAAATGTGGCTCCTCCTTCCATCATCGTATAGTTTAAACTGATGTACCACTGCTATTTTATCAGAGGAATTTTGCCAAGAGAGAGAGAAGAGGAAGGCGAACATTCTGAATTTGAAGATAATTAGCACAGTTTTATATAATAAATTAAATGACTAAAGCTTTTGAAAGTCTCAGTTAAAAGGTGACCCAGCAGAATACTCAGTGCTCAGTGGCAGGCAGTTTTGCTTACAATAACACTGGAGGACAAGAATGGGTAAATCTCTCCGTGTTTTAATCACACTCTTTAAATCACAACAGGCAACTGGAGCTGTATCGTGGACGAATACCTCTGCATAAACACTTTTTCCCATACAGTGCATATACTTCTTGCCAACTCAAGACAGGCAGGATATATTGCCACCAAAAACCGCTTTCATTTAATTATTATAATAATAATAATGTGAATCTTACAATTCATGAGAAGATTTTTTTTTGTTTTATCTTAAACGTTGATGCGCAGGAAGGGGAAATACTGCGGTACCCCAAAGAGAGATGTTACAACCTGCTCTCGCCTAATGTCATCGCGATACAAATATTAATTGTTACGGAAATCCAAATAGTGAGGATAAAGGGTTGGAGTCTTTAGTTAAATGCAGCTTCTGGTCTTATCTTGTGGTTGGCTTGGTTTGGAATCAAATTAGTTTTTCAAACTAGAAAACCTTTAAGTTTCAGTCCAAAAGTTGACAGTCTATTTGCCCATGTCTTGCAACCAGTAATTTATTTTTTATCAGTTTAAGGGCCAGAGTGGAAACAAGTTCTATGATTTTCTTAGATTTCATTTAAAAGCAGGAAACAATGTTTTTGTAGGCAGCTCAGTAATATTTAGCAGAACTGCCAGCTTCAAACAATGCATTAAAATAATGGAAAAAAATAGGAAGAAATTGCATTTATGCATAGACCGATTGCAAATGCTATTGTTATGCTCAGGTATAACTATCAGATATAGATATTGCTCATATTAACATTTATTAAGAGATTATCAGTATAACCAGAATATGGAGAGATGGGTTGAAATAAAAAACCTGAATCTAAACTTGTGGTATTTCAGTTCAGAATTTTTCATCCCCTTAGGGGTGAGGCTGAAGGATATGGAATCTGGACCTAGTTCTTAATTTTGTGGCTTGGTCTCTTTTCCAGTTCCCGCAGAAGCGTGTTCATCAGCATCTCCTGACATTTCTCTGCATTTTTTATTTCTTTCAGTGATAATTTGAAGCAAGCCCTGCCCTTTTCCCCCTAACATTCTGCTTTTTACATGACTGCAGCATGTAAACACTAAAAAATGCAAGCATAGCAACTCTGTGAAATACATAGAAACAACCGTTAACAGAACAGCGTTTTCCACGTTTTTATAGGGGTCCCGCAGACCTGGGATTGCACACGCGAACCAGAGCAGAGGTACACATAAACCAGAGCGTTCCTGTCCTGGGCGAACAAACCGACTGTGACTCTACGGATGAAGATTAAGGATATGAGATGTCAGTCCTGGCCTGCCAAGGAATCATTTTGCAACGGCAGGTCTGTGTGTAATACTAAGATTATAGAAGCCAATGCCTTGGGAACGTAGGTAAAAGCTTCACAGAAATGGGTAGTTTGACTCTTAAAAGATTACCAGCACTTAAAAATTGTTCCAGTAAATGGAAAATACGGGCTAAAAAATGGGCTTCCTTCCAAAAGATGAAATCAAAGCCCTGATACTTTTTATCGCTGTTTCATCATAGCTAATAAAATTGCCGTAATTATCTGGGGACACTGAAGCCTTTTATCTGTGATGAGCGACACAGCATTGTGTGTCTTGAGTTAGTAAGGTAAATACAATACAGGCCTGTGACAGCATCGCAAGAAAGAAAAATAAACAGAGATCCAGTTACAGGTGAATACTAGCATAATCCTGAAATGGTTATTTCCCCCTCCGTGCTGTGCACCTTCCCAGCCTCCAAAATGACTATTGACCTGCTTGCTTTTTCGTGTGCTTTAATAGCTGTCTACTTTAGCCCAAGCTTCTGCAGAAAGCGGCCCCCAAAATACCCTTTTTTGTTTAATCGCTGAAAGTAGCCTCATCATTTAATCAAAAGCCTCTGCTTTCATCAGCGATCTCCTTCCACTCTAGGCTTACGAGGAACAGAGGGCATTCTTCTATAACCAGCCTCTGCTCCTGAAAAATGAGGGATTGTGTAGACACTGAAGGCTGAAACTCTCCCAGTTGGCCCCAAAGGGTGCCAGGCGCAGCTCAGAGAAGTACAAGGGGAACCTGTTCTTGCTGCTTTTCAACTGTGGCCCTACTTAAATTGCCACGGGGGTTTCGCATTTCATTCTCCTAAGGTTACTGTCTCAGGCTTTTCTGTAGAAAACATTAAGGATGTAGGCCTTGCTTTAAACCGCCTTCCCTGGGAATAAGACTGGGCTCATAATCTTACAGTAACTAACAACTCACATGTTTGGTATTGTCTGTTTTTCATGCGTGAATCAACCAGCCAGATATTTAGAAAGAGCTCCTAATTTAATCTGTTGATATATATACACACATAAACACACATGCAATGGAAAGGAGGTAAAGTCAAATAAAACCAGCACTTTATACTTCCCAAAGGCTTATTGTCTGAAAATTTCATGTTCTTTTTTGACATTCGATTAAAATTCTCACTACAATCTTAGAAGGCACAAGTCAGTAACAGATATTATGCAGGAGGATCCCTTGATCTGCCGTTAAAATGCTGCCACTTCAGAGTGGAACAGAGCATCTGTTTTACACATTATAATAGTTTGGGACACGAAATGAAGGTTCTTATAACCACCTGAAGCTGTAAAGGAAAATGTAGGTAAAAGGAATTTTAATTAGCTGAATCGCTACAGCCAGAGCCCTGGGAATGCTGATGAATAAAGCTGGTAAGGTTCTGTTGCTGATGTTTTGACGCTTCTGACAAGCCCCCAAATCATTTCACATTGCCTCTAAAGGATGTTCTCACTTACCTCACCTTAAATTAAGACCAAGTCTACTAAAGCTGTAGAATCATGCCAGATTTAAGCCGGGGCAAATGACAGCAGGACTGTATCTGGCAACCGCGGCATTTACCATAGCTCTTAGCTGCATCCCAGCCGCAGCCGAGGGACGTCGTGGCTGCACCGCACTCTCTGGCGGCCAGCACGGTACAGAGTCAAAACAGAAAGGCGATTCCTGCCCAGGGGAGCAGCAGTAATTTTAGAGTACGCCTACACAGACAGGTGCAGACAGATGAGAGCTCCTCCGTCCGCTCTCTGGGCTGGCTGTAGGCAAGCCCGCTTCAGCCTCAAAACCCGAGTAGCCGTGCTGGCACGTTGCCATGTTATCGGGCCTGGAGCGGGCTCGTGTCTGGCCAGCTCCAAGCACGGAGAGAAGAGCTCGTGTCTGCACCTACCAACACAGACCCGTCTTCACCGCTGGTGCCCCGCTTGTTGACAGTGGTTAAGAACTGACAAGGAAGGGTACTATTTACTGAATTTCATTAATTTATATTAATTGTGGCACTGAAGGAAGAGGGACTGAATGAAGTAGGAGGCCTTTTCTAGTCTGTCTCTTTTTTAAAAAAAATTTAAGCACTTGTGAGAGAGAAAAAAAAAAAGAGAAAACTGATTTTCAAGGGTAGATAAAGTGCAGATACTCTTGTCTTCCCTTTCCTCCCTCCTCCGCTTTTGACAGACCTAATCTTTCTCCCCCTGAACATAACGATCCCATAACGGATCCCGTACCTCCAATTGGAAAAGGCTGTCGTTTCCAGCATGTGAGAAGATGAAGAAAAAATTACACCACAGCCTGCTCTGTCACAGCGCAAAGACAATAAATTGTGGATGGGATGATTTGAGACATTTAATATGGTTTCCAACAAATTCAACTGGATCCCTGGGTTCTCATTGGCACTAGCAACGTGCAATAGCCAAATAAACAGAATATTGCCAACACGTCCTCTCACCCAACAGATGTGCGGTTCTTGTTCTTATTGCTAGCGAAGATACAATATAATACATATGCAGAAGATGACTACAATTTAATTTACACCAGTTGTAGTATAGAAATACAAGCCACCACACAGAGCTGAAATCACGGGGATGGTGCCATCTGTATGTAATTGTTAGGGTTACGTTTTCCATTACGTTTTCTTCTGGAGGAAGGGGAGGATATGCAACTGGGTAGCAATCATAACAATCAGGCCTTACAGAGTATCAGTCAGAAATCGCACTTGCATTCGCTAAAGAGGTGATTTGCATTTCATTCTGACACATAAGAATGGTCTATTTCTAAACAATGTCACAGAAAATTATATGAAATTAAATTTTTATTCCAAATATTGTAAAGCAATAGGCCAAACAGATGGACAGGTATGGCATGACTTCATCTGTGGCATGCTAAGCTTGGCTAAGGGCCTACGGAGTACAAATGTTTCAGCAGTCCTTAGGGGTTAACAGGCATTACATTCAGCGAGGCCCAGAATTAAAAGAGCTGGCAATTGTTGCTTTTTGTTTTAACCCTGGAAGAGGCTGATAGACTGGGAAAATAGCTAGCTAGGCTAATCGGCTTGTCATTTTTAAAGGAAAACTTAAGAAAATTTAATTGCAATGACTGAAAACCAACCCAAAATACATTAAGCTTATTTGTTCTGTTGCATATATTTTCTTGGAAAGCAAATACTTAAAAAGACCCCGAATACTCCTTATAGATCTATGAATATTATAGAAAGACTCTGCCAAGTCTTTAATCTGTTTGCATCTTCCTCAAGAATTCACTAGTAGCGTACAACTAGAAACTGAGGGTGCAGTTCCATAAATATTTTCTGCAGCAGCAAAGCCACTTAAAAAAGCTCCTGATGCCCTCCACACCAGCTTCCCCTTCGCAGCCTGCGCCCGCCCATGCTCTGCAGTTGGCCTCCGTCTCGGCAGTGTCGACAGAACCATCTGCAGGCCCGATCCGTAAGCTCAAACCATGATCTGAGGGGATGGAGAAGCCTGGCACTAAACAGGCTGTTTGAGCGGAGATTATGTGTGTGGAACGATACTCTGAAGCACCAAGCCCCCCAAGTCTCTGCTAAAGACTAACCTGGAACACAGTGATTTCCTTCCAAAATCCCTGATGGCATCAGCTGCTGCAAGGGAGTCCTACGCAGGGCTCTGTAGCAGGAGACAGAAATAATTTTTATTTTAAGTATACTTTTGCTGTGTGTATTTATCTAACAGTTCTGGGTTATGCCAGTGGAGCCAATAATTTTTCAGTCCCCTCTAAAGTTTGCCCAGGTTTTGTGAGGACAATTTTTTTCCTGTGAGCACTTTTCTGTGAAACCTCAGATTTGCATGTGCTATTTGCATTCGTAGCCAGAAAAGGGGAAAAAGGGATAACTACCCAACTGCACAAACTGTGCACCACAAAATGTCTGTGCCGTTTCACATAAAGACTCTTGGATAGGCCAAAACAGGGATTAATTTCTTTGAAACTCTGACCCCTGGCAATCCCCGATGGGTCTGGAAATACAAACACTCTAGGAGAGCAAAGTTCTGCAAAGCATTCACACCTCCGATACGACAATATACCTGTCGGCGTAGGGCCATCTCCGACATCTTTCAAGATGAGCATTGCAGCCAACATGCTCTTTTACCAAGAAATAGTTAGAAAAATCTACCTTAAACAGTTTTACCAATGTTTGCCCATCCATCATTCTTTGGAAGAAAATCTCTGGCAAACCTGCTGTAGACCAAGACTTTGATGGATGGAGACTGGATGCCCTTCCAGTGAAAACCAAGAACTTCAGTTTAATTGTTTTAACTGTTAAAAGTGGCTTTTTTAGCAAGTGATGCTTGTGAGACAGTACAGTAAAAAAATTTTTGTCATGGTTAGGTTAAAAATGTCTTAAAACCCCTTCTAGACCTGTATATACACGTTCAAAAAAATTCAGGCCTGCAGAATGTAAGGGTTGAGCTTCTGTCCCCTTCATGTTAAAGTGTTAAATGTTTCCAGAGTGCCTGGAACTACAACTGGGCAGTGTGCACTTTAAGCTAACTGGCAAAGAAGTGTTGCTTTAGGCTTAGAAACACTGTCTTTTCACTTCTGGGGCCTGGATTTATTCCAGCTTAATCCAACTACAAATTGTTGTCTTGAAAAGCCTGCAGCTTCTTTTAAATGCTTCCCCCCCTCCTTGTAGCATACAATTACCCAGCAATTAACATTCTTGTTTACCAGTGGTGATTTCTGAGTTGTGTCAGTACGTGTGTGTTTATGTAAGAGATAGAGCCTTTATTAGAAGCTACATGAACTGACCCAATGCTCTTGGGAAGGATAAGACAAATTGGTGTGGAAAACTGAAAGAACTTAATGATCCAAAGGGGAGTTGAGTATTAAGACAAAGCACAAAAATAAAATATCTAATTTGTTTTTGCTTTGTTTCTTTGAAAGACCTACCACAGAGTTGTTTCCCCTACCTGATGTAAATAATTGCTTCTACAACATTCAATCACTCAGAGACTGTTGTGTTAGAACAGTTGCAGGATGATAAAGTACTTTGGAGATACGTTTACATAAAGAGAAATTAGACCTATCCTGCCAAAACAGTGACTCAGCCTAATGTGCTAGTTTATAGGCTGCCCTGGTCTTGAAAATCATGGTTCAAGTCCTGGCAACAAGGACCAGGTGAACATTGCGTTCTTCACACGGAGCATCAAGTTTCTGGGGCTTTGGCTGTCTGGCACGTGTGCTCGGAGAGAGGTGCTACTGCACGGTCAATTAAACAGTCTCACTGCCTTAAGCAGCAAACCCCATCTGCTGAGTTTCTGTGCAATTAGGTCCATTCAGCAGCAGCAAAGATCCTTCAGAAAGAACCACAGACTTTAACAACGTGCAGTATTTTCTAGGAGTATTATGCTCCGGTCTGCAAGAGGACCTGAGAGCATATAGGACCATCGCCGGATGGGATGCAGCATAGGCTGAGGCTGTCTCTAACACATACCCAGCAAGATTAAACGGAATGGGCCGGCTGCATGAGTCACAGCTCCAGAGAGAGCAAAGGAGAACGCGATGAGAGCCCCAGCGTGAATCCGAGAGGAACTGACTGGCAGCTGATTGGCATCGCGAGCACGCTGGGGAAGCCCGCTCATAACCTCTCGCTGTGAACCAGTGAAACGTTAGCACAGGACGGCGCGAGACCAGATGCTGTAGTGCACGCAGCAGTGCTGTTGATGCTTGTGACACGCTCACAAACCTGTTTTCTTAGCGAGAGTGCTGGTTCATAGATTTTCTGTTGTCTGAGATATTAAAATGTGCCCTCTGCTCACGCCTCAGCATCTACTGCACGCCAGCAGGGTGACTTCCATGTCAAGAAGGAAACCAGGCAGTGACAGAAGGGAATTCTCAAACGAATGAGTAGAAGAAGGTGAAGAAGAAACACATTCTTTTCTGCTTTGTGACTTTATATCCGCCGCATATTTAAGCTCCTGATAATACACCCTATGTCTTTCAAATAACAAACCAGAGGCCAATGAAACCATTTCAGGATGTGGCAATAAATTGCTTTCCATAACAGTTTCTATGTTGAGTTTTTACCTGTCTGTAGAATCTCAGTACCTGAGACCCCAGAACTCTGTGGTGACCGAGAAAAGAGGGAATAAATCCTGTAACATGTAACTGAAGCCAGTATACACAGTACATGAAATTAGGGCCCAAACAGCTCCCCACCGCCCACTAATGGTCCAGGTACCTGGGGAAGCGTTCTGCAGCTCTCCAATGGAGTGGTATTACCCTTGGTGCGTTTTCAATATGAAGTGTAACAGTGTGTGTGTGCGTGGCAGTCTAAAAGAAACGTTGAGGTTTGACAACAGCCCACTCTTGCAAGAAAAAGGTATCCCTGATAAGAGTAAAGTAGAAAGAGCAATGATGGAAGAATTATTGCAGCTTGTTAGCCAGTTCAAAGGATTTGTTTAACTCTGATGACTGCTAGCTGGCTTCAGCCAAATAAAAGCAACCCGATATCAACCTGCGTTCTTCCCACTCACGGTTCCTCCCTTCTGTGCCGCTGACTTCACAAGTGTCGTGGCAAATGAAATGTATGAGAGTATTTATCAGAAGAATGTTTTCTTTGCTTAACTCCTGCTAGATGCATTGGCCCGCTGACATTCACTTGTATCTTCCTATGCCTGGCATCTAGTAGCTATTCTGACTCTTTCTTCTAAAAACATATGCTGTGGGCCTACAAAATGCAGTCGGGGTAATCCCACTTGTGCATCACAACCAGCTACCGACAACTGCAGAATACCGTGATGACGCTGCAATGCTAGAAGGACATGAAAGTTATTTTAGCTGTTTTATTTAAAAATAAATACAGGTGGCAAACTATGGGAAGCCACATTTAACAACTGTCTGTTCCTGCGGGTGTCTGGACACTGCCCCAGACAGAGGTAACGCGAGAACTCCGGTTCATCCATCTCTGTCCTCCACCAGCCGCTGCCACTCCCTGCCCTGCTTTGTGCCCCCAGCTGCGTTCTTCCCCCCCTGCCGCATTGTTGGTGGCGGCACTGTGATGCTCAGGCCCATCTGCAGCCATTGGCACCTCTCTGGCCTCAATCTATTCCTTTTTTTCCTTTAATTCCCTTCTTCCTAAAGGCCTAGGAACCCTTTCTCCCATGCTGCTCTGCCCCTGCTTCTCCTGGAAAAGAAAATAATAAATCGGACTTCAGTGAACTGAAGAAATACTTTCCTTAGAAACTCCATGAGAAACCTGTAATTTCTCTAACATATTCATTCATGCTGGTTTTCCTATTTTCCTTCCCTTTCTCCTCGCCTATCAGCTACGCGTAGGCTTGCCAGGACCAGTTATTTAAACTCATCTGAGCAAGCTTCCATAAGTACAGTGACGGCTCCCGCCAGCTCCTTCAGCTGGAGGATCCCAAATGAAAGCAGCTAAACCTCCCCTCTGATGGTGATTAACGCCCACCCTGAGAACCAGTGAGCTATTTTACCATGTTAGTCTATGTTATCAATAATAACATTTATTTTAAATTTACAGTATTCCAGAAAAAAAAAAACAAAACAAACCCTCACGTCACTTTAACGTACGTGACAAAATAAAACCACACAAAATGAGAGAGAGAAACGTAGTATCGTAGAGCCTGCTTCAACACCCTTTGCTCACATTAGATAAGGCTTATTTGCCAGAATAGCTTACATGTTTAAGCAGTCAGGTTGTAAAGCCTTTTGAAAAGTTTAAATCTTTGCAAAAGCTTTTTTGCATTTGCTAAAAATTTTGAATTAAGCTGCGCATTATGCCCACACCAAAGACTTACCACGGATTTACAAGTCCATGAGAATTCCTTTGTCCATTCTTATTTCTACTTGTCTTAAAGCACTATCAAAGCTGAGTTCTAGATGATGACACAATATTTATCTAAAGCTTGGTTTGGGCTTTGAGCCATAACAGTATTTGTTTTCAGACACGGAGGTATAAAGAAGGCTCTGAAGACAATACTTCGCTCAAGTCATAAGCTGCGATAGATAACGTAATGGGCTTACAAATTTAGTGCTGCAATTTAAAGCTTAGAAGAATCTAGCTGCAAGGCATTCACTGAAACAACAACAACAACAACAATAATAATAATAAAACAATGACAAAGACCTGCATTTCTACCAATTTGAGTGCAAGTTTGCATGTAGGAAAACATTACCAAGCCAGGGAGTAGCAAACAAAAAATTTGAAACAGAAGAAGAAAAAAAGCTCTAGATCTGTAGCAACATTTGGCAAGTAGAATTTGGCACTTTGGAATCAACATGCTTTTCTAGTTAAGAGAGCAAACTATACTATTTGTACCAGAGAAGGATGAATCTTCTGGATGCAGCTGGAAGGAGTAAGAATCTCTTGAGCAGCCATATGGGTTTTCAAGTCTGCCTCAAAAAAAACCTTTTCCTGTAACTTAAATCATCTCATCTCCCCCGCCCCTGCCCCTCATTAATGAACCTTCCCTACTCTTGTTTTTCTCTCGACTAAAGGAGAACCGTTGGTGTACGTTAGAGGTGACAGCTTATCCCAGCTGTTGTCACTAAGGCCACTTAGCCATTCACAGAGCCGCAGTGCCTTTCAGACAACTCCTCTTTAAAAGCACAGGTTGCTGTTAGCTCAGCGGATGGAGAAACGTTATGGGTAGCGCAGCACCTTTCTCACCCAGACTCATCAGCTGCTGTCCATCTTTCAGAGGGCAGTATCAGCTACGGCCATGAAAACAACCCACGTTCCACTGCCTAAGTAGCCCAGAACTGTGTTTTTGCTTTTTGAGCTTAAGTACATTAAAGGTTGTACAGAGCTTTTTCAGCTGTGGGTGGAAGATGCACTAGGAGGTGAAATGATTATGTTCTTCAAGTGTGGGGTGCAGGTGAATCCAATTACAAAGCAGAAAATGCAGCTGTGATTTAGTCATTAGGAACCTCTATTGCAAATGCAGATGAGGGTACTCATCAGCATTGTGGTGAAAGCATGAAACACCCCAAGAAACAAACTGGGAAACCGCTCCAATCGTACAAAGGAAAAACCTAACAAGAATTTAATAAAATAACATAATCTCAGCAGCGAAATGACTGAGGTGTTTCATAGGCGAATGTAATGCTAAAACCACCCTTCCACAGCCTCAAGAAAAACTGTGCACTACAGCAATGATGAGAACTTGATGCAGTGTATTTTCCAAAGCGCAAAGAGCCAAGAATAATATAACATCACCAAGCAGACTTCAAAGCCCGGTTCCTCCACTCACTCTTTGCTCCTGTGCATCCCTCCGATGCCAAAGCACACATGGATCGGAGGGCTCTGCTCAGCAGCTGCTCGGGATGTTTGACAGATTTCCCAAAGTCTTACAGCACTTGTAAAAGAAGTTTCCAATAGAGGCAGCGATTTGACTGTAGCATTTACAAGAACCAAAGATAAAAAGAAAAAAGAGGTTTGTTTATTGATTGACTGACAGAATTTGCGCTTATTTCCTGGAAAAATGCATCACTGTAATTGTGCAGAATATTTTCCTGTGGGACTGCAGATGCTTGCAGAAGTACATGGAAAGACCTGTTGCTCTAGAAGGGAGTAAAGTCATTTTGGGAACCATCTACGGATAATGACAACAAAGACTTGTCAATTCAGCGCATTAATTACCTTACTCTATGAACTATCATAAGGTGACAAAGCTGAATAAGAACTACTGTATTTTCAGTGCCAATAAATTCATACTCCATCTACAAAGACTTTTTAAGAAGTGAGAACACTTGATATCAGACTGTATAAAAAGCATATTTGGCAGAATAAAGATTTACAAACAAAACTGAAAAACAAAACTCAGGAGTGTTAGCTGAAAGCCTCCCAAGTACCATGCTAGTCACGAGTAATAAATTTTCCTGAGGTTTAATGGCATGCTTCTGCTCTCGCACAGCGTGGGATACGGAGGGCTGGAGAAAGGGTGGAAGTGGCCCTGCAGAACACGCTGCAGAGCTCCGGGCTCCTGCCCTGGCAGCGGCGGCGGCCAGGATCTCGGAGCGAGATCACCGGTGGGAGCTCTGCAGACACACCAGTGCACAGGTCTTAATTTCCAGATTTTTAATGAAGCCCGAAACCTAAAGCAGATATGGGTCAAGATCATAAATTTCCATCTGGGTTGTTATTATTGTTATTTATAATTTATTGAGTTTTAGAAGTGTGTCTGAAACTGTACGGAAAGGAAAAATGATAGGACCCCTGACCTAAAAAATGTACTGTGAGCACTCCGAGAGCCAACTGGTTGTTTGGCTAGCTCCTGTGGCGACCGAGTGAACTAGGGCTGAATTCACAATTGGTAGCAAATCTCAAAACCAGGTGACTGCCATAGAGTTTGGATGAACAAAACGTTCACCCTCATCATCCCCAACACCCACCCCAAATATCCCACTTCACTGCCCACTCAGATAATTGGATGGGAAGTGGTTTCCGTTAGTCTCAAGCTAATTTTTGTTCCAGTTTAATAAAAAATAGCATCAAAAACTCGTTCTCACCCGCAAATACCACACATAGCCAGCAGCATGATCTGGCAAGGATACTGGAGCTTAGTTGTGCTCCCTACAAGACAACATTTCCAAATATTCCATTAAGGTCAGATCAGTCCCTATGTTCCCTGACAACAAAACCGGGGTGAGGAAGACTGACCTTGGCCATCGCTTTGCTTGTTGTTGGTTGTTTTGCCCGTTTTCATAGGGGTTTATAACTTGGCCATAATCTTGTGAGCTCTGGGTTGCATGTAAAAGATTGAAGGCAGAAAGCACATTTGCTAAACAGAAGTTCACCAGAAAAAAATTCTTTTCATATTAAAGCCACTGATAAAAAAGTGAAATGCTTGAAATAATAGAAGCCATATGAGCTGAGGGAAAGAACAGGGGACTTGAAGGTACCCTGATGTTCTACGCTCCAGAGTTTTCCCATCAGCTCTGCCACTGGTGTACTTTATTCATCCGTTTCCCTCCGCTGTAAAACAGAGAAAGTGGGACTCATGCTATGAAACTGTTCTGCATTTAATAGCCTACCGTTTTTAAAATGCTTTAAACATGTAAGCCATATACATACACCGCTGAGGCGGTTTCAGTTTTAAATAGACAATAAGCGACATTAGTTTAATGTCTGACAATTTATATTGGCATTTTAGAAAAACCAAACCGCTGAAGGCATCAAGCCTTGGAAAATAACCAAAAGCTTATAGCATGAACCAGCGTTACTAGGAATAAGCATCCGGCCTCTGCTATGTTGTTAAAATACTTTTTTTTTTTTTTGAGAACAAGCACAAGACAACATAGTTGTGTGGCTAAAATGCATACGGATCCTTCAGCTTGCTTGGACAAATGACCGTCCATGTCCTGTTTGCAGCTACTGCTTCTGAAAGACCTTTGAACGACCTGCTCAAGTGCTAAAATGTTTTCCGTTCACATCAGGAGGGCAATAGAAGAGGGTCAGCTCCAGACAAGATGCTTTTGAACGTTAGAACATGCCTTCAAAAAACACTGTAGCTATGATCGTCCTTTCCTATGACTGGGACCACAAGACTGCAGCAGTAGGGTGTCCTCACACAGTGACCCTGTTCTTTCCATGCTCTCTGTAATCTCCTCCTCTTCACCTTCAAATCTCAGAACGGCTGTAACCTTGCTCTCAGTCTAACAAATAACTCCAAGTGATCCCAGGACTCTTCACACTTGTCCTTTATGATCTTTCATTTTCTTTAGGCACTTTGGAGTTGGTAACTTCTAGCTTTCTGTTACGTAAACACCCCAGAGGTATTTAACTTCTCTATTTTTTCAACCTCACCTCCTCTGCAGCGTGTTTTTGTTCAGATTCCTTCAACAACGACACATTAGTGCTTTGTGTTTAGATAAAGAATGATTTTACTTCAAAGAGAAAATTCAATCAGATTCAAATCCTGGTATACTTGAGATACAACTTGCCCTAAAATTAATTACCTACACATGTCCAGCTGGAATTTTATTTTTTTCACACGGTATGTTTAAGCATAATAGGCACTATAACAATTATTTATACCACAGACTGGAATGGCTTGGGTAGAACAATGAGAATCTTTTAAAAAACATGTTTTTAAAGATAAAGCCAACTGGTTTTTCGGCTTGAAATTTAGGTTTTGCAATAAAAGACATTCTACAAAACATTATACCATTGGAAGTGCTTTAAAGAAATAAATTGAATTTAGAAAGTTCATAGTTATTTTTGTGAAGGGAAATGTGGTGGGGAGTTTGGATTCAAGATCGCACGACATCATAAGTCTTGGAATACTTGGAATTCTTGAAAGACAGTGGAATTTCCAGAGGACTAAAAGCAAGCTGATGGTGTGCCAGTTTTCTGAAAAGGATAAGTTGGACAGCCTGGCCAAATACAGCCTGGTCAGCCTCGCTTCCTAGACAAGAAAGTATAGTGATAATAGCAAGCACGGTGATTCAACCCATGCAGCTCAATTAAAGAGCGTTTATACTAATCCAAATCAATACAGGTTTACAGAAAACTATTCTGGCTGAACTTCAGCAAGAGCTGTTCATTGAGAAGCCAGAAAGACAAAAAAATCAACATGGTAGATATTAAGAGGATTTAAAATTAATGAAATGACAGTTCTCTGCATTTAAAGGAGGAGTCAGAAATACACTTGCCTGCTGATAATCACAAAGTGATTTTGAGACTACATTAAAAGGTTTTCTTGGTGACCGGGAAGAAACATAAAATCAATATTGACCAAGGATGATTGTAAAAAACATTGTGGGAGCAGAAAATAGAAAGAGCTTGGTCACTGATAAAGACTGATCTGCATCACATGGTAAGCTGGCCAACAATTTCAACTTCAGCATAGCCAAATATAATGTCATATGTTTAGCCTGCAGCCTTACTGCAGGGGCTGTCATTTGCTCAACAGCGACTCCCAACCCTTTTCAGGGATCCCAGTGGATAAGCAGTTAAACAAGAACCCCCAAATGCAAGAGCACAAGCAGACGTGGAATATCCAACATGGGAAGTGTGGTTACATCATCTCTGGGTATGGCACCGGTGCAGCTCCTACCCCAACACTGTTACAGATTTGGTATCGACAAATTCTGACTTGACCTTATTCAGTTTGGTTCAGGATTAATAACTCGGTATGTTCTGGGTAAAGGTGTCTAGGAGCTACATTGGTTTAACTTATTCAGCAGAGGATTCCACACTAACTTTGTAAGTACCTAAAAGAAAAAGAGAAATCTGAGAAACATTTTGGTCTAGAGAGAAGAATGCTTTCAAGTCTAGTGGGTAAAAGGTACACAAATACAGGCTAGGAGTTCGGGAGCAAATTTAAACACTCTGGTTACCAACTGTTGGAAGAAGTGAAGAGAGACTGTGATGAATCAGTGGAAACTGTAAGATCAGGGTTCTTCTAGTTCAACAGGGATTAATCCCTTGATCCATAACTGTTCTACATGACCACCGTAGCCCGCTTTTGACTATAATCTTTATGATCTACAAATCACCGGAATATATCACCTTCCCAAAACCAACACATGGGAGAAATGCACAATCTAGCCACATCAAAGAAGCAGGGTAAACAGCACAGGCATCGAGGCTGGCACGGTTGTATTGTGTTTATTCATATGTAGTCTGGTTTGCGCCTCACTGTGTCTCTGCGGCACTGTTCTGTGCCATTCAGGCATCTCCTATAGGAGGATCAAAGTAAACCCAGTCAGATCCGGTTTTGTTGTTAACATTTGAGCAAAACAGAATTCGGCATTACCTTCAAGAAAAAATCACGTTACGTGATTTAAATATTCAGATTTTAATAATAGAGAATGTTTTTATTACTAACACATGCAAAGAAAATATTGCAACGTGAAGTTTATGTGAACGTCACATGCTTTTATAAACTGTGATAGAAGTTCATATTTGTATTCATTCTTGTCTGTAGAACACATCTCCTATGACCTTTCTGGGATGCAGACTATTTTAGATTAATTTTTTTAAAGTTCATAGTTACCTAACAGCTTTGAGCTGGTATGAAGGCATGTGATGCAGAACATGGACTTTATAAATTTTTACGAAAGATCAAAAGAAAAGAGGAAAGCAGCCAGCATCAAACAGGCACACACATAATAACAAGTAACAAGGATAAAACTTTTGTGACCAATACTAACCCAAGGGCTTGGATGTTGAACTCTTAGTCTGAGTGCCCAGAAAGGATGGAGTGAGGACCCTAACTTGGAATTTCCTGGCTGTCGTCAATTCTGTCACAACCGTAACGTGTTTCAACATGTTTTCAGCTTTTAAATTTTTTCCCTCCTCTTTAATATAGTCTAAACTAGACATAAAATGGAAAAAATGTACTATTTCCACTGAGCACTGATGCCTTTGACATCTGCTTCCAAGTGTTATTCATCACCACACAGTGTAACAATCTGAGAGCAAGTACAATGTACCTTTTGGAAAAAGTGAGTCTCTGTGATTGCTTCTCATAACAAAGCCTGCCCTTTCCCCTGGTAATTAAAGCTCTATGTATGTTCATAAAAGAAAAGTACAACGGCCCACCTACACGTCCTAGCAAGCAGTAGCATTTGCATTGTTTCTTTTTAGGGTCAAACACCCCACCTCACAGATGGCAAAAGGGATGTCCCATACTCCCTTTTTTCATGCATAATTTCCAATACTTTTTTTTTTTTAATCTACTCCCATCCCACAGTGGCATAATTTTATGCTCACGACAAATTTTAAGTACAGAGCAAGGAAAGCACCCAACAGAATTTCTGAAAGGACAAAGGTCCTGATGAGCGTCTGCGCCATGGAGTGGGCTAAAATAGATGGCCCTGGGAAATGCACTTCGTGTTTCTGCAACAGGCAGCACCAAGGTTGCAAATACTGCAGAAGACAGAATGCAAATTCACCATCAACATGTTGGAAAGATGATCCAAAATCAATGCGCGACGTTCAACAGAGGTTCACGGTGATGTCTGTAGGAAGGAATAAATTCATGTGTATACCTGCAAAGTGTGCTGGGATGCTACTGATCACACAATTAGCATGATTCGAAGGCATGATTGCAAACAATGCACCCTAGGGTGCGATTGGCTTTGGCAGCATCCTATGTATGACATGGAAAGTCGTTTTTCTGCTCTGTTTTGCACCGGTGAATCTTCAGCTGGGAGACAGAGTCCAGTTTTAGTCACTATATTCAAAGATAGATAAATCTCGAAGAGAAGAGAACTCAGAGGACAGCCAAAAGATGATCCAAGAAAAAAATAAACAAGGTGGACCTCTTTAGAAAAAAAGAAGAGAGGGCACAGATGAAAAGAGCGTTGTAGTGTACAAAAGACTGTCCACTATCTGTACAATAAGAGACTACCAGTTGAACTTGCATTGAAAACACTAGAGACTGGGTGTTAGAAAATTCTTTCTGTGATATGGATAGTGAAACACTGAAACCAAATACCAAGTGAATAACGTAAAATTTCCTTTACTAGAGGTTTTTATGACTTGGTTAGATGAGCCTGTCAGGTTTCAGAAATCTCCCTTTTGGTTCTAGACTTCTATGGTTATGAGTTTGGTTTCCATATCTGTGAAAAAGGGTTACCAATACATTTTCTACAGCGTCAACCTCTTTACTTAGAAAGTACTGAAGAAAATGCAAAAAGAAAAAAATTTCTGAGCCAAATCTCACCAGCAAGTTCCCATCCAAATCAATGGCCTGAGTTACAAAGACTTCAGAAAACTGCCATGCTATTGCTGTTACGACACACAAAATGTAAAGGGAACGCTAGAAAAGTTTAAAGTCTTTTGACTAATCGCTAACATTTTTAGTTGGGCAATGTTCAGCTGTGCCTTTACTATGCAGCCTATATGCAAGTGATGACAGTACTGACTGCAGTAACTGATTCCCCACCTTATTTTCGCATATCACAAACAGCATTTTGTGATGGAAATACACGTAACAGATAAGACAGTATCATTCCTCATTCCAAATACAGAATTAATGCATAACACTCTGAAGTGTGCTCTGTTCACATAGACAGGCATTGCCTGTCAAGTCTAATCCCTTAATTATAATTTGAAGTCTATTTAACTTAACAACGGGACACTGTTCCACACAGTGACATCTGGGTTCAGCTCTTTTCAGGGTGCCACTGCAGTTCCAAGCTTCAGTCTAGTCTAATTGTCCTTCCATCGTTTCATACATTAAAATTTAAAGTGACTGTGTCCCCTATGTATTCGGGAATTTTCTTGACAGGCTAATTGTAAAATGATTTTAAATTTCTCTTCTCCATATGTTTGCTAAACACGTGGCTGGAAACCAAACCTTCATTACAAGTCCATCCTCAGCACTAAGAGTTCCGAAGTCACATACTGGCATGCACAACAGGCAAAGAACAAACATCAAGTGCATGCCTTGGACCTTTGATATGTAACCCTATCTTTTTACCCAAAGAAACCCAGGTTACACTTGGTCACAAATGAAATAAGTTGGTGACTGGAAGCCAGAAGATGAGTGTCCAGAATCTAAACTTTAACGAATGAAAGGAATATTGAGAAGGCCACTAATGCACCTTCTTTATACAGTGCAGTGAAGAAGAACAGAAACTTATCCAAAACCACGTTATAAATCTAATAGATAATACCCTTTTTCTTCCAACTATTTTTACTTATAAGCATCTTTTATCCTGAAGGTAGACTTGAAAAAAAAAGCACTTGATTTGACTTTTTTCTCCATCTGTTCAGTTTTAGATAAGGTCATGTTAGATATATGAGCGGATCTGTTCTTAGCAACTCAGGCTTCTCTCTGTGGTGAGTAATAGTAATAATTCAGAGGCTTTGTGTTTTGCATAGATAAATTTGAAACAACTTGCAGCTGGAATCGGCTACTGCAGATATCGGTCCATCACAGCTCCATCAAGAAGTGCTTCGGCAAGAAGGAGGTGCGTATAGCTAACGCTCTTCTCCCTTTGAAATCTCCTCAGTGTTTCCACACAAACTGAATTGTCCTTGGTTGAATGCAGGCAATTAAGGATGATCCATATAAAAAAGCAAGATCTGACTCTGCACAGTTATCTTCTCCCTTCAAGATAATACTTGCTTGCATCTTAGTTCTAAGCATCATTCTAAAGGGGTAAATGACAGGAAAATTAAACAAAGGTTACAGCAGCGATGTTTGTCATGGATTTTTACTCTCTGTAGGGAATTGTCGTTCAATTCATTACATGAAGTCTCTGGCTTCATGTGTTTGACAGCAAAACCAGAGAAGTGTGGGAATAAATGTGGATCTCCTTTGTCATATATAGCACACTGAAAAGAATGAAGTGCCAGGTAAGGATTTTTTTTTTTTTATTTTAAATACAAAGTATTAGAAACAAGTGATGGCAATTACCACTGGTAATTTAGTAAATCTTAACTTGCTGATGTGTACAGCAGTAAGATGAATTTGGACAATTTCTGTGACTAGTCATAAGTCAAAAAACAAAGTCTGTGAACAGCTCGCTGCTATGATTTCTCATTGGCCTTGCATAGGACACTCACATGCATTGTGTTGCCAAGATCTTAATACAGATCTTAGCCAAGGTCTACAGAAATCCAGAAAGTTATGCTCAATGTCACTCTTTTGAAAGAATCTGGGCTCTGACCTGGGGTGCAAATTAACTTCAGCATACTCTTTTACAAAGTGTTGACATGGAGACATTACTTAATTCTTGTACAGCAAGGGTGACTTGTATGGATCATTTAGGACTGTCAAAACAAGACTGTTCTGTGACTAAGGACTTGCTCCATGCGAGCTCTGTTTGCAGTATCAAATTGTTGGGGAAGAAACCACGAGCCTATTGCTCATACATTTGGGGAGCAGGTCAATTTAAAATCCTCTAACGCAAAAATAATGTTCTTTGAAAGAAGAAAATATTTCATTGAAATACTACAAAAAAAAAAAGTGAGGGTGTTGTAACAAAAAAATTTTAGTTGCAGTCTGTAGCAAACACCCTGGTCAAACAAAAGAACAACAACTAGCTACGCCAGTGCTCATTTTAGGGATTCATTTTCCTTTGCATTAATTTTGAAATGAAGCATTTCATTTATCCATATTTGATCTTCACCCAGGAATAACGACCCGCTGTGCTGGTAAATCCAAATAGATTCCATTAGGTCTGATGCTATTGTAAAAGCTACTGACAGAGTGACTAAATTCAGAATAAGGTGTAGGGAATGGACATGTACTTTAGAGCAAATATTAGACACCAAAAACTTTTATACTTCTTAAAGGGCAGAAAAAGGATAATTTAATTGTTTGCAGTTTGCCTATGTGAGGAAAATAGCTGTAAAGAAATGGCTTAACGTATACCAATGTGTCTTACAAACGAGCAGGCACTGCCGTCGCTGTGCCCTGTAGCTGGCCAGTGCTCCGTGACAGCAACTGGAAAGCACAGGCAGGAAGCTGTTCTCCCCTCCCATGGCGAACACACAGCTCTCCTGCCAACAGTTTCCAGGCAAACGCACATGAGCAAAGGCTCTTTTTGAAGTATAGATAGAATATTTTTGTTTGAAGAGCTTACCAGGTTTTAACATAAGAAAGGAGGTGCTTGGCAAAGTGACTAAAAGTGGCAGTGCACAGAACGCACTGGGAATTGGCATGTTTTCTTTACTGAATATCAGCAAAAATTTTGGATCTAAAAACTCCTCCTTTCCACTAAATCCAAATAACTAACTTTGGCCCAGGGCACATTTTAGGGAGTAGGGACAAAATTAAAAATAAATTAAAAAAATCTCATCTTTCAGGTGAAAAGAAGAAAAGCTGCAGTCTCTTATACACTGTTGTGGATGTAGCAGCCCTATTTGCTTTCTCTCACCTCCTCTGTGGGACCCAGCAATAACGACATCATGAACAAACTCATCAGCCCCATCATAACCTCCCTGAAGCTGCTCCCCATCATGCCAGTACCTTATGCTTCTTTAAAGCAACATCACAAAGTTGGACTCTGGTACAAAATTAACTTCTGGAATGAAACACAAATGACGTGGCACAAACATACAAAAGAAATGTTTTCCTTCTGAAGACAAAAGTCCTATCTAGCTCTTTGCTGGATCTCATGATCTTCCAGACCTCAAATCACTCGTGAGAGAAGGTCACCGTGCCTGTTGGAGTAACTTATCTCCCAGACCAATGACAAAGTTGGGAACAGGACTGAAACTTCCTGACTCTCAATCCAGCAGTCTAACATACAGACATGTTATCCTTAAGATATCCACATCTATTGCATAGATTGCTAACACCCAGATGCGAAGCTCAAACAACTCCGTCTACACAATTTTTGATAGATGTTTATCCCAACTGTATTTTGCAATCTACAACGATAGAGATTCTCCTTACGTAATCTATTCCAGTGAATAACTATCAGCATTTTAGAAAGTCTTAAAAATTTCTAAATCTGGAATTCTCTTACCTCTTTTTCTTGTTCTGTTTGTTTGCTTAGAGCAGTAGATTCACTGCCTTGCTCTTATAAACACTTACGCCGCTGGTATTGTCTCCCCTCAGTCATCACTTCTCTAGACTAGACATCCCACGATACTTCAGAAGTTCCTCACAGAAGTCACTGACTTCCAGATTTCTAATCTGTATTCTTCTCAGGACTCTGGCTGGTCCCTGTTTTTTGTGACAGATCTCTCTCAAAATTGGCGACAGGACTCTGTCAAAGACCAATGTCAGATACGGCAGTGAAATATCCTGCATGTGTGTTAGATGACTCTACTGTTGATAGATCCCCAGTTTAATGTGCTCCTTTCTTGCAATAGGCTCAGGATCATTTGATTTGCATGAATCAGTGTCTTACTACCATCCTTTCTGTCTTTGCTTCTTGCTTTGTTAGGGAACTGCAAGCTCTCCATCAGTCACTGTCTTCCTTAAATTCGTTGCTCATGGAAGCTTAGCTATTCAAATAGAATTAATAAAATTCTGAGGTTTTGAGCCCTACTCTCTTAAGGTTTACTTTCTTGTTCTCCTGTCTATCACAAAATCTCTTCACAATAACCCTTTCCTTCTCTCCATCTTCAAATGCTCTGTCAGTTCTTCCTAACATGTCACAGTCAAATCAAGAACTGCAAATCAACTTCTAAGATGCAAGTCCACAGAAGTACTAAACATTTTGCTTGTTGCTCACAAGCGGCCCTATTCACCCACTCTTTGTTTTAGTGGTTAATGCCTCAATGGGCTGCATCCCTGCTGTCCCCCTTCCTCCCCTTTTGTCATCTTCAGCTAATGTACCTGCCTCTGATCTACATCTCGGAGCGAGTCAGCTCACCCGTGATACACCAACGTTGATTTCAACACCTGCCAGATTCAGAAGTAGTATTAAGCCAGGCAGCTGCCTGCAAGTCATTCCCTGCCTCCGGCATTCTGGCGGAGCTGCCTGGCTAGTCACCCTTCTCCAAACCGCATCTTCTTTTCACTCTTGAATATGGTATCAAAAAGAGCACTAGGACCAAAAGTGACCATTGCACCTCATCCCCACAGTCCCAATCACACGTAGCAGGTCTCCAGAGACCAAAACCAAACGAGGTGTCTATTTTTCATGCAGCTAATGGTAATTCTGCTAGTCTCTTACTCGTGGCTCCAAAATGGTGCTCCATAAACCACAAGTGCATCAAAAAGGACCTTAGGATGTTTGTGAACTATGATGCCAAGGACTGAGTTTCTTTGCTTTTGAAAAGTCCTGTGAAATGAAGAACAGGAGAACTACTGTCTAGTTTAGTCATCTAAACCATTTCCAAAGTTTTCTGAACAGTGTTGTTCTATCTTTAAGGGGCGAGGGGAGGGGGAGAAGCAAAAGAAAGAATTTCGCTGTTCCTTTGCCTAGCTACATAGTGTGAGCATTATGAGCGTTGTTGTATTTCTGTTCCCTTCCCCTGGAGTGGACACAGCAACATCATGAGATGCAAAAAGGGAAAACCAAGCATGTAATTTCAGCTGTACCTATCCACTGCTGCTAGATACCAAAAAATCCTCTGTTGAGAGAGAGAAGTCGAGGTTCTGTTTGGCATGGCATTAGAGGGATAAACAAAAGGCAAAACATCCCAAAGTGCAGCTGAACAGCTCTATTAAACTGATGGTGTAGCCATTGAATCAGAAAACAGCTGGGATGGAAAATCTGATATTTCTTGGCAGTCTGTGTAACATTTTCTTCTCACTGGTGAAAAGTATGATCCCGAGGGTTTATAATTAGGCAATAATTAATCAGGCATACAAGCACCTCAGCAAATGACACAAAGCTTCAACATCTCTGAACATTCCTTCACTTCTTTCTGTTTTATCCAAAACACACTGTGAAAATCAAACTCCAACGTTAAAGACTGAGAGGCTGCCAGGTGGGCCGAGGAACTTCATAGCACCAGTCAACAATAACACTGAAACATGTGAGCATTTCTGCTCCACAGCTAATCCAGACAGGGAAGATCCACACACATGCTATGGCTTAGTAAGATTTTGCAGTTTGAAGGAGGCTATGTCAAGGACGCATACAAAGAGAGGTGCTCCAGTGACTAAGTTTGAGTCCAGATTCAAATGGGACATCCTACTTCAAGCTTCAATTTAGTCTGCGATGAAGGGAGAGCTACCTACACAGTCTGGACCCGAACCTTTGCAGAGATCAAAAGGGCCCAGAAGTCGATTTTTAGTTATAGCTCTTGGAATGAGCTACAGTACCTTGCATTGTGCTTGTGTCAAGAGATAACGTTCAAAAGCTAAATGGCAGTAATGGCTTTTCTGTAGTTGTCTGTTCCATCCCATTTTCAGTACTTTCTCAGCACTCGAGAGACCACCCCAAAGGTAATTGCCAACATTGCTCACACTCTGTCAGCTTGCATAAAAGAAATATTTTCTTTTAAGATTGCACCAGTGAAAAATACGCCTGTCAAATCAGCTCCAAAGTACAAAAGAGGATGAAGGGATAGACTACAACTGTCATTGAAGAGAATGACAAAAGATCAGGAAATTAAACTTCATCTTTTGACTTAAAGGATAACTGTTGCTTGGGATGACAAAATATTCAAACTATTCAAAACCCCTTCTCGCTTTGCTGGCTCCGTATCTCCCTTCCACTTAGAGCTGTAGCAGATGGAACTTTTTTGTAGCATTGTCTTTTCTACCTTTCTTTATAACATTTTCATGTTACCTTTTACAAGAAAGAGACCCACAGACAGAGGAGGAGAGTGCAGATGGGATTAAAACCTCCATGGCTGTGTTGTACAGGTAATTTCCACTACCTCTAACTTCCATTGGTCTGCAGTAAAAACGACCAGGCACGGTGGGAACGGGCAGGCTGACAGCCAGAGAGGTGGCCTAGGGTTAGGCTGCTTTCAAGTACAAAGTCAAGAAGGAGGCTTTGAAGATCTTTCCTAGCAATTGCTGTTTCTAACCACTAAATGGCTTTTGCCACCACTCCGAAGTTTTGGTGATGTCTTCTGGTGACAGGCAGGTGTCCTTTGATTTGCTTATGATTTCGGTGCTTTCTTTTAGGGGGTGAGGACATGTAGCCTGAACTAAACAAATTTCATTCTTGAGTCCGCAGGAGATTTGAAATCACAGAAAGACAGATAGCGATTTGGATTTCAGCCTTTGCAAGGAACTTCTGTACTGCCATTTGCACCCCAAGAGAAGCAGCTGGGAAACAGAAGTGACAGAGATTGTGCTTGTTCTGGTAACCGTATTTTCTGGCTCCAACACAGCCTGAAAGCAGGCTCTTAAATTAGTTGGCACCCAGCAAAAATGGTTTAAGATTTCTCTGCCTTGCTGGCAGTTTATCAGTGAAATGTTGACAATTACAGACCTTCATCTACAAGCTTTATGTCTGTAACTACCCATCCTTAGTAATCAGCTCTAATGCTGGTGTGCTCGCTCTCCTTCATTCACAGTAATAGAGAGACCACGGTCAGCACAGCTGTCCCCGTTACATACTAGATGCCAGTGCAAAGGTAGAAGGAGAGACATCCCAGTGAAAGCTGCGACTACAAAAAACATTCAATGAAAAAATCTGTTGGCTCATGTTCGTGTGATAAGTATCATCCAGCAAAGTGCAGTGGAAAACATCTCTGGAGGCAGAAATATCTACTGTAAAATACTGTACCTACAGAACAGGTAAAGCATAGGGCACTGATAACCAGCTTCCCTTTTCGGCCTCTTGGACTATCACGTTTCGAACCAGACACAGAAATGTCAGCTGTTGGGATTGTCAGCTAAAACTAAGAAGTTTGAAAATGAAACTTTTCCTTCATCTACAGGTGTCACAGAGCAATCCAGCCAAAACAAAGAGGATCAGGCAAGCTTTCTTGTAACGCCTTGATAACCCCCCTCCCAACTCAAACAAACACTTAAACCGCACTATTTCCTCACCAGTACTGCCTTTAGCAAGACAACGTGTGTGACATACGAAGCTTGCTACAGACTGCATCAGAAACAATTGCTACAGAATATTTAAAGAAAATGCCTTCATCTTTATCTAAGTCTGGTGGCATAAGAATAGCTTTGCTAAAACTCAGATTGTCTTTGTCAAAACAGATATAAAAATTCTAGTTCCAGGCAGGCAAAACCCAGCACACGTTGCTTCACATTGCTGAAACGTTACAAATTACAGAGGCATATAAAATGCCTTTGCATTTACCACGAGTGAGTGTGAACTAGCAATAACCATACTCCCAAACAAGTAGATGACTAATTTGACTGGTGTCAAAAATCTTGTTTTTATACGAAGCATTTCATTCCAACACTCACAAATGACTACGGTGCCACTGAAAGAGAACCACTTTTGTGGCAGACAGTGGCAACTGAAAACACATCATACAACGTTTGAGGGAAATAAAATGTTGGCAAAGATAATGTTGTCAAAACTCCACTTCTGTGAAAATGGCTCTGGGAACTTTCAAGTGCATTTCAAGTACATGCAAGTATTTTCAATTTATGTAGTTTCAACTACATAAAGCAGAGACAAGACCTCAAGATTATATTTTAAATTTTCTTCTTCACTCCTCATCCTCACAAACCACTCTTTCTTAGAATAAACTGAAAAATACTCAATTTATACTTCGTCTTCTCCAATTCACTGTTAAGACCACCTGCTATACATAAAGCCAAGGAGGAACTAAAAGTATTTTCTAAACATTTGCTTAACTGCGGGCAGGATTTGACCCAGAGGTGGAAATAACAAAGTTGTTCCTCGTTCACTGATGTGAATTTGCATGGCAGGAGTGCTGGAACAGTCGTGCGCAATCACCGTTTTGGGCCAAGCTCTGACATAAGTCAATAGAACTTGCACACTGAAGTGCATACATAAATGAAAATATAATCTTGCCATTTGAAAATTAATCAAAGTACATAGTTATTCTATAACCCGAATCTGGAAAAAGGTTTAGAAGCAAATAGTAAATTGGCTGAAAGATGCATCTTTAAAGGAAAGGAGGAAGGAGTGTCAGGATAACAAAAGAAAGTATTTTGACTTTTTATTGTCAAACATACTTTTGCTTTGAGCTTGACGTAAAAAGGATTATGTCACTTAAGAATATAGCAAAATTTATTGCAAGTTTATTGCAAAACAACTGGCGATGCCCAAGAATTCTTCAATTCTTCGATCATTCCACCCACTGCACTCGGTGGAGTCAAATCTGGTTATCAAGGAGCACATCTGTGGCTAATACTTAGTGAAAAATTCTCTTTTTAGCTAGAAAAAAAACTGCCGACAAAGCCTTTTGGAGAATATGGAAAAGAGGAATGAATACTCACCAAGTAAAAATCTTAATGCACATTCTGTTGGAACGAGTAATGTTGAATAATTATTTCTACTTGGTCACAAAAAAGCATAAACAAACCCCGAACAGACTCCAGGAAACAAGATCACTAGTTTTCCATATGCTATATGCGTTGGTATTGTACTCGGGCTGCTTCTTTTTACAGCTGCTAATGCTTTGCAGAAGGGCTGCGACTTCTCACTCTGAGCTATTGTCTTCCTGCTCTGCACACATGGGCTCTGCGGTGATTAGGCCTGAACAGGACAGCAGACTGTGTTCAAAAATGTTTCTTTGGGGAAACTGGTATCTGCTGAAGATATCAAATATGAACAACATTTAAAGCCATTACAATGTCTCTCTTGGAACTTCAGCGTTATCCAGTTTCACCAAGTTGCCAAGAAACGCTATTAAAATTTGGCAGCAGCAGCGAAGAAGCACTATAGTGCCATGAGTGCAACGGGCCTCCTTCTGATCTTGCTTACGATGACAGAAATCCAGTAACATCGGTGGAATTCCTCCTGGTGTGCACCCATCTAAACAAGTCAAAACAGGCTTAACTTTACACCAAAAGATATGCTTAAAGCTACTTTGCTACTTTCTAGGGTGGGATCACCCCTTCTGAAGTTCTGTTGATTACCTTGAAGAACTGTTAGAACTGGAAAACTCAAGTCCCCTAATGCAAAATGGGGTGCTACCAGCAGTCGTCGTCTTTTTTTTTTTTTTTCTTTTTGTAAAATCTAGTGGATTTAAAAATGTTGAATGGCACAGGTGCAGGTCACAGCAGACACTCAGAGACCTGACAAGCATAAGAAGTGTGTTCCCCCACCCATTTGCAGGCTTTCTGATGACTGAGCTGTGGTCAAAGATTTTGACAAGAGCCCACATGTAAGCTAACAGCAACAATGAAGGTGACAGGTATAAAGTAAACAGAAATTTGTGTTTAAAAACCCAAAGAGAGGAAATTATATCTAAATAAATTTTCTAATCAGTTCAAGACTTAACGACAGATATGCTAGACTAGGAATTAAATGCTGCTGGTGAAAAGGTGTGTTTTTCTATAGCTAAAATCAAGAAGTTTTCAGTGAAATCAAGGTATAGCTACTTATTTGCAGGAAATAACTCCTATAAAGCAAGACATAAGAATTACAATATAGCAAGTTGACACAATAAAACCACAAAACTACAGGAACACAGATGATGGCAACAGATACACAGATTCAGCTCAAAATAGTGAAAAAGTAACCATAAAACACCCAGCATGTAATAAAAGATGCAATCAGAAGTCGTCAAAAGAAAAAGGGACGAGATGATGAATTTGTAAGAGTTAAAAATCTTGGTATTAGAGGTAAAAGAACCGCAAGCACACACTTGAAAGTTGGTAATTTGGAAGGGAAAAAATATTCCTCATGATATAATATCTACCTGGTGGTTTGCTTGTATGATGGAAGCTTAGTTAAAAGATCACTAAATTCGTGAAAACAATACAGATGCGTTTTACTGGATTTATATAATGTTATTATTAAACCAGATAGACTTCATTAAAATGTGAAAGTTAAAAGTCTACAAGTAATAGAATCTATTTCTCCTGCTGAATTTCTCTGCTGTGCCTCCCAGGACCTGATCGTTTCTTGTGACTAGTCAAACAGGAGGTAACGTGTCCTATAAATATATACATTTACAGGTCAGTGTTAGCTAATTGCTGAGTCTTATACAAATGAACTTATGGCATCTTGAAAATTGTTTTATTCCTTAACAAGGAGTAAGTTGATATGAGAACAAATCCAGACAAAATGCTCAGAAAAGGTGACACGGCTGTTTTAAAGGTTGAATAACGGTATGATCTCAGAAACAAATCTGTGATACATGCATCAGAAATTTCTCTAGAAATAACGATTTAAAACCTGGTAAATAAAACACTAGACTATTTCCTTTCTCATCACTTTTGCTGGTGGGATTATCAGTCCTCTAATACCCTCTGCCACCAATTTCCTTCTTTATGCTTCTATTTACTTCAGTAACTTAAGCAGGGAAACACTGAGGACTCCAGGACATTTTTATCAGCCAGCTGGGCACACGATCATATGTGTCAGCAGAATTAACAGCAACATCTCCATTGCACAGAATAATTCGTAAAAGGTGTGTGAAGACTCTGGTGCTCCTGCTTACACCTGTGTACGTTCTTAACCAGAAAACAGGGATCTACAACAAAAGAACACGAAGCTCACTGTAATTCTAAACTTTGTCGAAGTTGGTCAAACCTACGAGAGATCTACAACAATAACTGAGAAGCAGCATAATCCATGAGCTGAAACATCAGTTCCAAGGCCTTTTGGTAAGCGTGTTTTTCTGGAATATCCCCTTAGAAATGTTTTCTTTAAGTTTGTTAAAACAAGTGAGGCCTGCTCACTCTCTTATGTCTTGTTTGATTGGTTTCTTTCCAAGTATGACATGATTCCAGTCCATATGGCTTAAATTAGGGTGAGGCGCTTTGCAATGCTGTGACAAAAAAGAGTAAGTCATAACAAAGCCAACCAACGGCATTAACATGTTTAGCAAGACCACAGTTATGATTGCTTAATTCTACAGACCAGAGCCATGTGAAACACAGCCACGGATCAGACGCAGCGATGGCTAGTGCAAGTTTTTCCTCCCCCACCTCAGCACCATCCAGGATATTCCTTTGCTGCCGTCGATGGTATCATTTGCCTCCCCAGTCATTTAACTTCCAATTTACACTCAGATTTGGTAAACATCTTTGATGCAGCCTCTTAGTCAGTGAAACACCAAATGGTCTGGCAAGACCTAACGATGATTAGGCACTTCTGTACTGTAATTACCCTCCACACTACCTCAGCTTTCATGTCTCAAGGTCTGAACTCATTAAGTAAGTTACTGATACCTTTTACAGACGACTCCAAGTTCACATGAACTGAAATTAAGAAGTGTTACAACTTTGGCAGCCAGGCCGTGTAGAGCAGCACAGAAATTAGTACATCCAATGAATTTAATATTGTCTCAAGACATTAGCAATAGCAATTGCAGAATAATTTGAAAACTTGGTTATAACAGAATAAAAGAAACACTCCCCCCGCCAAGTATCCAAAAACCCCAGGTCCCCAAACGCAACCGCCATAGGCTGAATTCTCATGTAAGCCTGTGGCAAACTTGAATTGCAAGGGAATGGGAACGTTCTCCAAAAGCACAACTTCTCTGAGCATGGCTTCACAGAAAAGCAGAAATTTCTCAGCAATATTTACACTGTCATCATATCACTAAGTATCTGAGATGGACAGTAAATGGTCCTCAGATTGATTCAGGAGTCTTTATCATAACTGAAGAGAGGCTACCAGCATTCGTGCAGCGAGGGGAGCTCTCAGAAGTCAGCTGGTGTTGGGCTCTGCCTCTGCACAATCTGTCAACCACCAACTTCCCAGGCAGCAAGGTACCTAATAAACAGGAGCTATAGGCTGATCAGTGGACTTGACTTCTTGTTTACTCCATTATAATACAAACCTAGCAGTTGTTGTTTACTATTCAGCCTATCACATTAAGGTAGCTGGTCTCTGTTGTCTATTCTTCCAAACCGGGCTCCTGTCCTGCTTGCTTTCTGCTCTAAGTGCCCAATCAAGCTTATACCGGCTTCCCTCCACGCGTTGTTCTGTCTGCTGTATGGATTTCCTGGTTTCCCGATCTCCGGGCAACTGCTCGCAATGCTCCTGGGAAATCACAGTTTGGTGCAGACATCAATACCTTTGGTTCCTAGTGGTTGCTCTTCTTCCTTAGGGTATGTGCCTCCCAGTCTTTTGCCAGATGCCCTGTCTTTCACTGTTTGCCTTTACAGAACATCATCAAGCATTTCCATGAAACCGTACTGCAACAGCAACGGCATTTATAGTGGTTTGAATGAGCACAACAGAGTAACTGAAAACACCATCACTAGACAGCTCAGCAGCTTGTCAATAGGTTTAACCACATCACAGACCCAGAGTCTGTTTTTACACTGCCAGCAAAACTACGTGTGACTTTTCTAAGGGGCCAGATACAAGCACTGGAATGGATCTTTACAGCTTGGCATTGCTGCTGCCCTCTGAGGAAGAACAGTATGATGAGGTGGGAGAACAGCACCGCAGCCTCTTTCGGTCTAATGGATAAAAAATGCAGGCAAACTATTTTTAGATGAAAGCATTCTGCTTGAATTAAACTCAGAACCAACTTGAAAAAGCAAGAAGAGATGCAAAAATACTTTTAGTAGAAAAATATATTTAAAATTCTCTAAAAAGAGTTTGGAAGATGCACTTCCTTGCAGACTTACACAAAGTTTAAAAATGAACCGAAAATTACCACTCTAACCTCCAAACTCCTTGAGGCTGTCTGCGCTCCCACAGGAGTTTTGAGAATGCTTTGAATGAGCACAGCGATGGCATGGAGCAGCATCCACATGTTGGCAAACTGGAGTAAATCAGTGCAAAGAAAGGACAGTCACAGCAAGAGGCTTTTCAAGAATGGTCATTTTAAAGACCCCATGCTCCTTTTACATCCTTTCAATTATCCTTTGTCAGCTACAATCCTTTCTTCTTGTACATATTCCTAGGCTTTAATCAGAGTAAAGGTCTTAAAACCTGAAGCTGGGCAGCAGAGCAGAGAGGGGAGGGCTGAAAGGCAGCCAGCCCGTGACTTCTCCCACGGGTTCCAGGCCAAACCAATCGGTTGTGCCAGGGATCACCCCCCCGCCAAGTCAGCTCTGTTCTGACACCTCAAACTGAGTTTCGGATTGACATAACTTAGAGATAAAACTTTTATTTAAGAAAAAAAAAGATGCCTGCATTACACTCTGCAGAGACAAAGGCTGATAAACTGCACGATGTGAGTTTAAAGTACTTAGTAATTGTTAGGGCTATATTACTTATCCATAGATACTTTGTTTAAATAATGCTACTTTTTTAGCACAGAAGGTGTAACAGTGCTACTATTTCATCCTATGCAAGATTCTTCTCATGAAAAATATGCTTGCAGACCTGTTTTCAGGAGAAAATACAGTAGCAGTCTGAACATACCAGGTTCATCTCCAGGCTATTCAAAGCTACACGAGTACCAACACCAGGTCATGCATCACCAGCTCACCCAATAGCACAGTTTGATCCGGATCAGGTGTGGGCACGTGATCACGTTTTTCTAAAATTAGCCAGAGCCCCCAAAGTGGAGATTATGCCAGCTTTACGTGGCTTCCTGCCAGCAGCAGGCCACCAGACAATATCGCACCTAGCGTAAAAGCACACCGCTACCATAGAGAAAACCTGAACCAGAATAAACTTAATCAGTGCGAATTTAATCTGCTTAAGCTATTATGAATACATCACGGCGAATTTATACTAGAAGAATACTTTCTTCTTATCAGGTACCAGGAATCTTAAAAACAGACAGTGTATTTTTAAGCTATGGCGCAAGTGCAAAGTGGAAGGGCCAAACTGAAAACCATCTGTTTTGGTGTTTCGCGCTAGCTGGAAACAAAATATGCAGCAGGAATGGAAACGCAGCTTAGCAGAGAAAGCAATTAACAGAAAGCTGTAATAGAGCAGAGCTTCCCATCACAAAGCGCTGCTCCTCATATCCACACAATTCCTGGAAAGAGGACAATCTGTTAAGCCAGAGGGAATTACACTCTGTATAATGAGGCCAGTTATGCTTATTTTACACACTACCAAGTGTGTAAAATTTAGTCTGAGTTAAGAAGTGTTAGTAGCGACACAGGTTGTCTGACAAATAAAGCTGATGCAGAAAACTGCCACTTGGGACAGGCTGCTGCAGTGAGGTCGGGGGCGGTTTGCCTTCCCTCGCCCTGGACCTTTCACTCCCAACCTCATTTGCAACGGAACAGGAGCTTCTCACGCTGAGGCAATGAACGTTCATTGGGAAAGTGAGAAAAATTATCCTTATTTTTGAAGCAAAAGGAATTTTTTTGACAGCTGTAATTCCATCACACAAGTACAGGGAGAGTATAATAAGAAGTACCATTTTGTTCTTATGTTCTTCCCTAGGCACTGCCTTTTGGCCCCTGGACATAGCGTCTGACGTACTGAGCTCTGATGAAATATATATACACTACACGTAGCCCCAGGATAAAAGCGACAGCATCTCTAGAGGCAGGAATCTGGTTCATCTGTCATGCAGAAAGGAATACCTTTCAATTGCTTTAGTGTCACTTAGCCACATCTTGGAGTGCTGGCTTCTTACCCGCCGGTGCTTGCCTTTAAATGGCTGGCTGGTGCATCAGCATCAGGAGTTAAGTTTACAGAAAGCAGCCTCGTGCAGCGAGATGGACAGAAGTAGGTTATAGGCAGGAATAACGTAAAGCTCTCAGCTCTGGCTAGAGAGCTCATGAAAATAGCCTGCATTTTCTTCTAGTGAGTTTTGAATTAAAGTTTTGCTTTCTTTTTTCTTTCCTTAAATCTGTTTTCAATAACTATGGAGCTAAAAAATATGAAGATAATTATAGCTGTCTGTGCAAAACAGAAATGTCAGACCTCACGTTTCCCAACTGACCTTTCATCAGATGAAAATTCCCACAGCAACCTTCTCCAATCACAGAGCTGGGAATTGTGAAAATTTGCAAAACAGCATTCTGTCCAAAAACCTTGTTCACATTGCAGATGCACAGGTGGGTGTTAGTATGATTTACATAGGAGGAATAGCATTAAGGTAGTAAAAAAGCAATCAAACTTCAAAAGCTGTTCTATAAGAAAGCCTACTCTGAATAATCAGAGAACAGCCTTGCTGAGGTACTGGTGGTGAAATCTGGTACGCTGGTCTTCTGGCTGCAGGAAAACGAACGACAGAAGCTGCCGAGAAAGTCTGAAATAACAAGGAAAATGGTATATTTTTACAACATGGCTTGCCTGGCTCCTTCCATTCATTCTGAAGTGCTGCACTGAAAGTCACCTGCAAGGAGAACACCCCCAAGAAGGAACAAGGGAAAAGGATCTCGGTACCTAATATTGTGATAGGAGACTTGCCTTGGGTCAATAAAAAATGAGAGAAAGCCACACAAAATCTCAGTCTAGCTGGAAGCAGCCTAGTACTGGATATCATAAAAAGAAATTATTTTTTTTCCCCAAAGTACTCTGTTGGCTAGATGTGCAAATATCACATAATTCATGTACAGAGGGAACAGAGAAATGTATGTATGTATTTTCAGTTGGCTTGGGAAGAGATTTAGTAACTCCAAGTTCTTATTTCATACCTGACTACAACTCACACTGCAGCCACAGCTCTATCATCCCATTTAGTTCTCCCAGGTGTATACAGGTTTCTCTCCATAAACTGCTCTGGGAAGGAATCGGACACAGCTACAGTCCCTTCTCCCTAGAGCATGTTCAAACACCCACACCAGTTTAGATAACTGTCGCGTGTGTCAAGCCGTCCTTCGACACCCCTGTGCTCACTCACACAGCAGCAAACCCAAGTGGCTGACTGCAGAGCTGACCGCTCACTGCCACGTCCCAAAGGCTGCTGTGAATGTCTGATCGCCACTCACGCGGGCATGCCCCGAGGAGGCTGAGCACTCTGCACTGCCCTCCGTTTTCATATGGCTCGTATCACGCTCCAGCCTGACCGAGAAGACCGGGGAGCAGTTTACAGGAAACTCAGAACTCGTTTCAGTCCTATAGTCATTACAATATCTGTTATCCATTGATTCTTTACGAGAGGACTGTGGCAATTACTAAGTCTTTTTCTTGTTGTAACAGATTCTCAGCTGTTATGAATTGACATAACTTCACTGATTTAAAGGCAGCTATAATGATTTACAGCTGAGCATTGGGCCCATTTTATAAGGACAATGCTTCCTGACTTCCCCTAAGAATTAGTCTTCAGATACAGAATTCTTTTTCCTATTTACTGTAGAAGAAATTAAGATCTGTTAGGTACGGTGTAACTACAGCAGTCCAGTCTGAAGGACCACAGGCTTCCCCCCATCCTACTTCATACCAAAACCTGACTTGTCCTACAGTCACCGTTCAGCGGTAATACAGCCCGGCACTCACGGGCTCTACCACAGACAGAGCTCCTTAAAATTCCAGTAACCAATGTAGGTGGGTTTGATCTTTCCACACATGGTTACATGCTTTTGATGCTCTTAAATTTTTAATTTAAAATAGTGTACGTAAACTGGATGTGTATTGTTCCGCCTGTAAAATGCAGATGCTGCTCTCAAGAGAATTACCGTCTCTTTTATGGAAGTGTTTGGCTTTCATTTCATCATGGGTTATGAGAGAAATGTTGTTCATGAATTTGCCTTACAGAGTTAAAAGACAAGATTTATTCCAACAAAATGGGCCAGATCTAGAGAGAAGTGGATCAGGTCAGAAAAAGTAAGAACAAAAGAAAGTTAATTCCTCTCACTCTCTCTTGGAAGGCA
Organism: Nipponia nippon; assembly: GCF_047370975.1. Classification (NCBI taxonomy): domain Eukaryota; kingdom Metazoa; phylum Chordata; class Aves; order Pelecaniformes; family Threskiornithidae; genus Nipponia; species Nipponia nippon. The sequence goes on from NW_028262313.1 coordinate 3,150,840, forward strand.
AGAATACGGTTGAAGACAAGTGTTGTTTTTCTTCGTTTTAGATTTTGCACGAGCTTATCCAGTCATTATCTTTCTAAGGGTAGCAAATCACATTTTAATTATTATTTCTTACGCTTTATTTGTATTTTCATAGTGTCTAAAAAGTATTTTCATACAACAGAGCAGGAAGATAAAGTAAGGTGCGTATTGGGTTTGAAAGAAGAAATATTAAAAAATATTAAGTCACCATTATCAGATTTGCCCGCCACACTCACAAACATCCCAACAACGCTTTGTAACACTTCCCAGCCTGTTTTCAGGTAAATCGCAAGCCTAGGAAGATTCTGAAAGCAGAATGTAAAATCCAGGCTTCAAGTGTAGTAACTACAGCTGCCCAAGACCGCACTTTCTATCCATGTCTTTCTAACTGATTTTGATTAATCACATTCCTAAAGGCAACCCACTGAACTCAAATGGAGCATTTGCCCAGATCTGTTGCCTGAAAATAACAAAAGCAAAATGGAGCATTTACTACTTCTCTTAGTAGTCAAACTTTTCCCTCACAATTCTGACAGAGCGATGTAATTTCCAATGAAAAAAAACAATTAATTTTTCAAATATGGCTTTCAACAAAGTGTTGAGTTCTGGAAAAATTTTGCTGTTAAAGAAAAAGTTCTGTCAAAATGTTGTGGCTGACAGCTGCGGTTAAGGAAAAATGGGCTGCTTAATTTTTTGCCAGACTGACAAAATTTTAGAATTCCTGCCATTTTCTGACAATTGTGGTGAAAACTTTTACCATTTTTCAGCAAACATATTTTGATAAAAGTGTCATATAGCTCATATGAGTATTCCTTGGGGAAAGTAACCACCGTGGGAGTCAGCGGATGCCCGCCTTGACGTTTAGTGTTACCCATGTTCACGCATATGAACGTGTGATGGCTGGTTCTAAACCTAGAACACCACTTTTTCCTGTGTTATATTTTTATCCAGAAGTCTCAAAGCATTTATAAACTCTCTCACCCACACGATTCTCCTCCTTCCTTGTCACTGGAATGCCGAGCATGACCGGGGCTCGATTTACTCTTATAAACCCTGGAGAGCAGCACACCAGTGCAAAGGAAACCAGTTCTTCTGAGGTCCTCCATCACAGGTCTTTTGGCATAAAATGGATAAAACAGACCACTAGGCCTTTGACTCATTTTCTTTGGTACAGGAGAACTGTAAGTTCTATCTGCTGTTAGGTAAAATACTGTGACAGATGTCATTCCAGTAGGTTTTCTTAAGTCCATAAAGCAGTTACATAGCACTAAACGTGGGCTACCTTAGAAACAATCATGGCAGCACAATAATAATTTTTAAAAATAACGCACTTGCCCACTTGCGTATTGCTGTTTACATTAGATGAGGTACAAATCTGTTTGGAAGTATCCAAAAGAAAAGGTGATAGAGGATGGAGATAAAAACAAATAAGGGCCTTAACCTCTGACTGGGGTTCCTAATGCTCCGTCATCCTTGCCAACAGTGCAAGTCTTAATCATCACATGGCTGTGATTTATCATCAGTGTAGGGCTACATTCTGAAGAAAATCCCAGGGGGTCTGTAAACTGCAGGTGTAATCACAGATCAATGCTCATAATCCCTGGTAAAAACTCTGCAATAACACTTCTATAGCCTGCAGAAGTTCTCCCACTAATATTCCTAATCCTTTCCCATTGGACTTCATGATACTTCTGCGATTTTCAGGCAGTCCAGTAGGGGCTAAACAATATTTATGGTTTAACTCTGCTGGTTTTCATTTCCAGACTAGAAGATTTTTTTAATTTTATTTTAAGTTACACCCACACACATAAATACTACCTCTTATATACCCAGGAAATGACAAAAAAAAGATAAGAAAAAAGAAGATGCCTGCACATCCTTTATTGCCTCTCCTACCATCGCATAGCCATTTAGAAACTTGTATTTCTTGTCAGACACTTGAAACCAGACCTGGGAGCACTGGCGACCTTCCACGGCTACTACTTCAGCATCACACCTTCAACTCCATACTCGCAAAGAGCAAACGGGGGGCAGGACAGATGGAAGGAAGGAAGGGCCTTCTGTTTTTTTCCCTTTTCATTACATCATACTTAGTCTTATTCTTTCTTCTAAGACTGAAAAGCTGCCAGTTTTCAAGTGTCCCTCATTAACTTTTAAAACTCTGCTAAAGAGGAGTTATTGGTTTTTTCCTGGCACTGCCTGAAATTGCAGTACCCATATAAGAGCCCTAAATCGTAATAGCTACTCAAGGCAAACCAGAAAATACTGCTTAATGCGAGATGGGAAATTGAATATTTGTACACAATAGGTTTTAATGTGCAGGAATTGTAGCTGTAGGTGATTAGGTATGCTTTTAGAAAGATAAATGACCAAGCTATTTTGAAAGAAAAACACCTTTTAAAATTCAAAGCATTGGAAAAAATATAGTAAATAAATAACATTTCTGTGCTGCTTAAGGGAGACGATTGGCTTATACAGATAGGCAGAGGTGAACTTCTGGTTGTCCTTAGTCAGCCGAACCCTGGTAGCCCCACGTCCAGTCCACACCATACATTGCAATCTGCACCAAAATCGTTCGAATCCCACTTCATACTCTGGGGAATGGTTCTAAAACTTACGTCAGAGAACCGCCTGTCTTTCCTTCTGGTGCCACCTCTATGTACTTTAAAAATGGGAAGAAGCAGGAAAGGTTCAGAATTCAGCAGCTGCCCTGTAGGACTGTTGTAGGTAGGTCCCTGTGCTCACGAGCTTTACAGCCAGATAAAGCCCCAACACCCTGCAGAAAAACACTGGCTGCAAGGCAAGCAGGGGAGGGATAAGTTTCATACTAGAAACTGGCTGAACTAAGGGGTTTGCAGTATTGATGGCTGGCAAACACAGGGTTGAAAATATCTGTAAGGTGAACCCTAAATAGCAATAAACATAAGCAGAATGTCACAGCTAGATTCTGTTCCTCCACAAATCACTGAAATACTCTGCACTTCCTCGGTTGACATCTGTACTCTCATACTCTATCAGGATTCTGGGCTTTAATTAATAATTGTTTGGGGGATCAAAGTGAAAGATGCTAAGTCAAATATATTTAAATCTCATTTTGACATAATGTAAGACCAAAAGATTCTAAAAATTTCCACCAGAAAAACCTACTTATTTGCTCTTCCTTTCAGAGTGGAATTACAGCCACATAAGCTCAGACTTTTGATATATACACATTTGTAGTTTCAGTGTACCAAGAACATAAAATCCCAATAGGAAGTTTTGTAACCAGCTTGTTTTGAAGGTGCAATAATGTATTTAAAATTTCCAGGAATCACGTGGATTTCAGAATTTTCACTTCAATTTACTGTTTTCTCACAGCTCTGCTGAGCTAGACAACAAAAAACCCCAAATTTCTATTGTACAAATATTCCATCAGCAGCACAATAATGCTGTCCCTGCATTTGGGGGAAAAAAAAATCCCACGAACACTGCCTTCAGGGAAACTGCAGCTACAGTCTGCGCTTGGTTACATCACGGTAACTCAGCTGATTTAAAGGGGATTATTCAGGATTTACACCATTATAATGGAGCAGGGCATTACAATTTGAATTTCCACTTTAGTCTCGATGAAACAGGATGGGGGGAGAGCTAGAGCTAGGGCAGGGGGTCAGTTCCGTGTAACGGAACTTGCACTGGGGCTCTGTACCATATACTCGGCATTCTGTTCATCTCTTGAATTGTTCATCTCTAGGGTCTGGAGCACAAGTCTTATGAAGAGCAACCGAGGGAGCTGGGGTTGTTTAGTCTGGAGAAGAGGAGGCTGAGGGGAGACCTTATTGCTCTCTACAACTGCCTGAAAGGAGGCTGTAGAGAGGTGGGGGTCGGTCTCTTCTCCCCAGTAACAAGCGATAGAACAAGAGGAAAACGGCCTCAAGCTGGGCCGGGGAGGTTTAGGTTGGATATTAGGAAAAACTTCTTCACCAAAAGGGCTGTCAGGCACTGGCACAGGCTGCCCAGGGAAGGGGTTGAGTCTCCATCCCTGGAGGTATTTAAAGGATGGACAGACGTGGTGCTCGACGACATGGTTTAGTGGTGGCCTTGGCAGTGATAGGTTAACGGTTGGACTCGATGATCTTAAGGGTCTTTTCCAACCTTAACGATTCTATGATTCTTTTCAGTTGATGGGGGTAGGATCCTCAAGCAAAGAGAAGGTGACCTTGCTCTGACTCACCAGCATGATATATACTCACTTAGTGAACAACCTTGATTTTATAATAAAACTATATGTTTAAAGGAGAACCTGTCAGACTGGTTAGGTTCTGTGAATGTGATGATTTGTTTCAGAAGCTAAAAAATAAACAGAGTATATTGTTTATTTTTTGTTAAATTTCCTGTTATGATAAGTATCACTCAGTACTATTTACGGGACAAACAGTAACAATAACATAGCCAAATAATGTTTGCATAGATTTATCTTTAGGCAACTGAACTCAGCTCTGGTCCAAAGCACTGTGGATCAGTGTCTAAGCCTCAGGTTTTATTTTGTCCTAGACCTGTCCAGACAGCAGATAATACTCAAGGTTTCCAAATGCCCTTCCTTTATTCTTCTGTCTCTGCACTAAATTGATTGGGTTTTGAAAGCAGAAAGAGGAAATATTAGGGAACATATACAAAGTGTTTTGAAATTGAGGAAAAAACAAACAAAGAACTTTTTTTGCAGAGGCACGGAGTCAACAGATCTGAAAGCCATTTGCGAGCCGAACTTCAGATGGATGCATTTACCTCTCTTACACCCAAGCTGTTTAACTCGCACTTGGTGAGAAATGGAATGGCAATATTTATTTACTGGACTGACTTTCACATGAGCAAAGCACGATGAGGAGACGCACCGCCACTCTCAACCCACCGTGTTCAGGGCTTGAGTTATCCTTAAATTTTGTAACTAGGAGGTAACTGAGTACCAAGATGCTGGTCTTGAGCACCAGCCAGACATTCCTGAACCCAAGTTCTGTGATTTGGCCCATCTGAACTCGCTTTGTGTAGACTAAAGATTTCTCTACACCATCAGCTTATACAGGCTGGTGTAAGGTATTTATAAGGTTTTAGGCTAGTCTCGCTTTCCTACCTAATGGAACACAGACAGCAAGCAGCATAAACATCAGCAGAAAAAGTGATGTTTTCGAATTAAAGGTCTGGCCATCAGCTTTTTAAGAAACTGTACCTCATTAAAGTCAACCATCTCCACTCCTTGTGCTTGTAAATGTCAGCATGTGTACATGCATCTCGTGAATAACTACTGTGCTGGTGATGAAAATAACTTCTGTGGCTATCGTGCTTTTCTTCAGTTAGAAGGCGGCTGTTAAAGTGTGCAGCCAAAGAATGACCATGCTGAAAGGTAGTTACCCACCTTCCACCCAGTCGTGGAGAATAACATCAAGACAGACTTGCAAAGGATCTATTGAAAACCAAACTATTAGAGTCCAACTTCTAAAAATCCCGGAATTCATGATGCTGTTGGAATGAAGTCACAGAAATAATTCAGCATTGATAGGACTTCAGACCTTCCCAGATGTACTGAACCTGATAGAAAAATGAACTCTAGCACCTGATTTTTACTTTCAAAAAAGTAATGTATCTTTTTCCTTCCTTTCCTCCTTAAATTGATTCTCTTTCCTTCCTTTTACTAAAGTGGTGAACTGCCAAACTTCCTGGAGTGAACTCCTAGATCAATATTCTACAACCAATTCCCTGGGAGTGACGTCCTTAAGCAGGAGAAGGAAGGATATCTTCTAGATGCTCACAGCCGCTTTCACAGTGCTTTCATCTCAGAGATAGGCTCCTGAAGCCTGTAGCACAGAAGCCTTCTGACTAAGTTAGATCCAAACACACCCTTCTGAGCACCTGCCAATATGAAGATGTGTTCTTAAGTTCAGGAGAAAGCTGGGGATATTTAAGAAAATAAGAGGTAAGCTGAATGCCTCAAAATGCCTCCTACAACACTTACATTTCACACTTCTCCCTGTGATGCCTGCTACGTAAGGGAGGTAGGAAGATTCATGAGCACCCAGACAGAAACTTGGAATTGCAAGAAAATACAGGATGTTCTTGGAGAATTACCTTGGGTTTAGATCTGTGGCACAGTCAGTAGCAGCACAGATGAAACAGCAGAGTTCTGCACAACGCCGGCCAGGGAGTTGCCCTTTCAAACACTGTTTGCAACGTACAAATAGATCCCAAGCAGTTACCTAACTTGCTGCCCTGCGCTGAGTCGCACACACACGTGTGCATACACGCACACTTTATATTAATAGGTTTTATTTCTGGAAAGTTGCTTGAGAAGCTGAGTGCCTAACTGGGTGTGCTGGCAAACTGCGAACCACAGGATCGTTAGGCTTGGAAGGAATCTCAGCTGGGTCAACCCCATCCAACATTCCGCTTCATAGCGGAAATGATCTCACTATCCCTAAACTATCCCCAAAAGATGGGTGTCAGGCTTAGCTTTGAATATCTCAACTGATGGGACTGGTCACCTCCCTTGGAACCCTCCTGCATTGACTAACTCTTCTTAGACAGTTTTTCCTAAGTCTTCTCTGTTCTGGCCTCATTGCCTAATCAAAATAATTGGTCCCTGTCCTCTTCATAACAGTACTTAAATATGTTTGCAGATGTTTATGTTTCCCAACAGTTTTCTTTTGGTCTAGACTGAACGTGACCCTTGAATTTTCCACAGAGATCTGAATGGTTGATGATCTCCCAGGGGCTGGGACTGGGGCCTGGCCATGGCAGGTAACACAGCTGTGAGGAGGACTCTACCATGCGTTTGAATAAGCTATCGACATAATTCTGTCACTCACAGAAACAGGTTCAAACATTCCTCTCTTTCACCACATTATGGCAAAATTTCAGTTTCTCCAGACGACCCACAATCATAGCTTATTTATGGCTGCTTTGCCTTTTGAAGCAGTCTGCTCTTAAAGAAAAGTAACTTTGGTTCTGCTCTAATATGTGGGCTAGAAAGCTGCCTACTGCGGCTAAGTGCAAGAAGCTGGTCCAGCACCCATGTTTAAAAAGGAGTTTTAACAATTAAAGAGAAAAGCCTCAGGGAAATATACCTAATAAAAGACCTGAAAGAACCTGACCTATTCAGTTTACCACAGAAAAAAAATAATGTAAGAAACAGTTTGAACGCAGTCTTTCAGAATTACTTCTATAAGGAAAAGATAAGACGTCTTGAACTTAGCAAAGGTATAACAAGATCAAATCCTGGAAGTCAGCTATATTCAAACTAGAAACAAGACGGAAATTTTTAACGGTGAAGGCAGGTTACCAAGGAACGCGTCCAAGTCTCCATCACACAGGGTTCTTCAGTCAAGACCAAGGTCTTTCTAAAAGAGGCCAGTTCAACCACATGTGGAATTCTAAGGACTGTATTATACACAATAGATCATAATATTAATTTCTGGGAATCAAGTCCCTATTAGACAATTTGCAGGTTTCCTTATGGGAAATCAGCTACAGAATATTTGAAGACAGACTAGACTGCTGAGCTGTGAGTTAGCTTCGAATGAAACAGCAAATAGCAATTCCATAAAAATTTATGAAAGGTACTGCGATCTTTTCTTCCCTCGTTGGTAAACAAGCATACTGCAGTTCTGGTAGGCAGACAGAAAATGGAGGAGATGAAAAGTAGGTGGTTTAGCCTGAAAGCAAAAAAGCCCATGGCATATTCAGAAACCTTCCCCGAATCTTTTTGTTTCCTTTTTCTCCCCTAGGTTTGCTTTACTCCTTGAGGAGGGCCTGCCGGAACATCTCCTATTCCCATTTCCCTATCAGCACAGAAATTATGCACTAATTATAACTCTCATCTGATTAAGCACAAGAGCTCCCACTTCCCTTCTGTTGCTTTGTTTCACTTTGTCTCTTCTTCCCCTCAGACCTGCTCCTCTCTCCCATCCAGCCTCCTCTTTTCCTCTCTAAATATCTGCCCTTCGGTTTTATGGGCCGCTGGTTGGCAATCACACGTTTCTGTTATTAGGAAGGTTTTCCCAGTTCTTGAATGAACACTTCAGGCAATGGAATTCCTTCCTTAACCTTATTAATGTCAAGTAGTACAGTTGCTGTGGTAATCATAAGGTAAATTAAATCAGTTTTTTTTGGGATCTAAAATTGGATTATAGACTAAGTATCTGTTAGCAATGGGAGCAATAAATAAATAAATAAATAAGGCCCCATGGCTGTAGTAATTTACAAAACATAATAGGGAAATATTGGCCTTCACTGTTTGAAATCAAAGTTTTAAAAGCGTGTCATACTGCAAAAGGTTAAGGCCTATTAAAACCTTTAATGTTATTAGTATTTTCCACTTGATGTTGCCAGATAATAACTAACAGCGGACAGCAAACGCTCTGCCTTTACTGTCAAGTATGTGTAGAAAATATCCTCCAGCTTTAAAAAAAAAAAAAAAAAAAAAGAAATTCCCTACGTGGAAGGTTGGGGTCCCCAGCGGGACCGAGTGGTGAAGGTGCCATTTTCTAGCTGCAGTAATAACGCAAGAGTTGCCCCACGCAAACAGGTGCTGCTCAGAAGCGCTCCTTCCCCCAGACAGGCAGGCAGGCACTATAAACTATGCCTCATTTTGTCTTGTCGAGCATAATTCTGGTGGCGTCGTCAGTCAAAGAACACCGGGATGGATTTCAAAGTTAAACAATAATCAATAGTGTGACGTCTGGCAGTTGGGATTATTTTTTTTCCTTGAAAAGATCTCACATTTACCCTCACCTTTAATTGGAAGCTGGCTTCAGGCTCCCATTTAGCTCACACACTGCTCCATCAGCTAGGAAATAATGTGGATAAATGTTCTTCCTAAAGTTCAACCAGAGAGCAGAGGAATGACAGATATCCCACCAGCCAGGATATCTGAGCAACATACACTGCAGCAGTCCTCTGAGAAGTTTGCTAACCAGAAAAACCGACAGCTTCAAATTTTAAGAGGTTATTCCTAGTGCCTTGGAACGCACCTTCATCAGCCCTTGTGCTCAGAGCTGTAGGACAGGCAAGGCACAACGTATGGAGTCATCGCCATGGCAAAGGCCTTGATAGAGTCAACACTCAACACCGTCTAAGGAGGACCCACCCAGTGTGCCTACACGGCCTCCCACCACGCCTGCTGTCACCGGTATTTGGCTTTATTCAAAAGAGCCCCGGTCTCAAGGCTCCACTGTACCTGTACCTCCATGCATCAGGTGAAGCCCCTGCAGGAGCTAAGCATTTTGTACTCCATCAAAGGACCCTTCTGCTGGATCACAAGACTACGTTGCAGTTTAGGTAAAGAATTGGTGAAGCTATTCACATTACTGACATCTAGTAAATGAGAATAGAGCAGCAGTTCCCAAAGAAAGTGAGATATGTAAAGAAATCTATGAAAAAAGTCTTTCTATATTTACTGAGATTTTGCATTTATGTTCTTTCTTCACACAGTTTTCTGAATCCTTTCACAGATACTTAAAGTCCACAACATCCCCAGAAGATGGAAATATTTATCATGGGAAAACTGAGATAGTTGTTTAAACAATATCAAGGACTAATGGAAAAAAAAAAGTTGAGCCCGTGCTGTGCTCTAACCACTAGGCAATGTCGCCTCTGTATTAGATGGATCGAGCTGCTGCAGCACTTGATAGGGAGGGGCTGTTCCTTGGCAGGAAAAGGCAGCAGAGGGTGTAATGCTCAGGAACTCCACTATCCCTTGCCCAGCACAACACTATAGTTGAGAGAAAAATAAAAAAAAAGATGGAAAAACAGGGCAAGAAAAGATGATCTTGGCTGAGCACGTAATGGGTATCTTGAATAACTGATATTTAAGTCATGTTCTTGTTTATTCTTTTAAGCATACTTGTGGTGAGCAATCATTCACCTGCTATAAATTACAAGCAACTGATAAGTCTCCATTTATGAGTCTCCAGTCAACAGCACTCACACTAAAAATAAGCGCAAAAGAAAAGCCATCCATAACCAACAGCTTTTTTCCAGAGCTGGACCACATAGAGAAGTTTCCAAAGCAGATCTGTGGCAGATTTCTTGAAAATTTAGCCCCTCAAAAAAGAGTCCCAAAGGGTTAGGCAGTTCAAGATAATGAATTTCACTCTCCATCCATTAGGTTGTAGTTCTTTGCTAGATGTAACTTTAATATTAAAAAAAGATTAATCTGTATGCTTGAAGCCTGTTCTTTTTAATCTTAATGAGTTTTGATTTTTACAATGTAGAACCTTATCCAGAATAGCTTTAAAAATTGAAAGAAATAAGATCAGAGAGTTGAGAATATGAAGTGGGGTTTTATCCAATGTATGACTAGATGTTTCCAACTAGTACGCCGTGTTAAGGAGAGGAAAACGAGCCATTAAAAAAAGAAGTATTTTTATAGGAGATCTTCACAAACATGTTACCTCTGCTGACCTTTAGATAAAGGTAAAAAGGGTAATACAATAATTTGGAAATTCTTAGCCTGAAAAAGGACCAATGACCCTCTCAGGGTTGTTCCCAGATTTCACCAGCATAGCTTGTAATTCCTGGGAGATCATTTGAGCCATGCAGAGACCTTACTTAGTCAGAGTCAAAATATTTTTCTGCCTTTGTAGTGGCTCTCTGAATACATAAAATGTGGAGTTTCCTTTTGTTCCACCTCCACACCCCTAGCTGGGGAGGGTGCCAGAGTAGGCTTTCATTCATGGGACTACAGATTTTCCAGCCATATTCTGTACCGGAAAGAATAACAATTGGGATTGACTTCTCCCTAATATATCCTCTCCAATTTTAAGGGTTTGATCATTGAACCATCAGTTTCCTCAGTGCATCAAACTATGCAAATTCATTTTACCCATTTACATCATAGCTCAATTTGGCCGACAGTTTCCTCTCCCCTGTTTTAAATCATGACGGTATTGATAATGCAGACCTAAATGAAGAATGCAGAAGAAATTCAGAGTTCTGGGTTCTTTCCCAGCTCCTTCATTAACTTGAAATCCGGCCTGGGCGAACAATTGGATTTCTTCATGCCACAATTTACTTTTAAGTTGGTGTCAAGCAGTAAAATATCTCTAGGATAGATGCGAGTCTCAGACACATTTACAAAAAACCCTTTAGAAGTTGGAATAGGTAGTGCTAGCTGTAAAGAAACATGGAATGACACCTGAACGAGGGAAACTTCAAAGCAGGACCTTCAGCAAGGCCCAGAATACTAATTTTAATCAGAAATTCCTCACAATTTCAGCCCCTTAGTTTTTCAGATGTAGATTCTCCTAAACCCAATTTCTGTCAATTTGTCTTTCTGCAAAACACACGAATATGAACTCCAAGAGAGAAGACAAGAAAAATTTGCTGTGCTACTACAACACACAGTCTACTCATGACTTAGCAGGAGTTCTACCGCTGAGGTTCAAGCTATTTTGTACTCCCCTCTGGAACATATGCCACATTTAATTCAAGGTTACATACTCTGGAGACAGGAAATTAAAAGAAATAAAATTAAAAGCTTATGTGATATCAAAAAATGCAAATTTGTAGCACTTAATACCCATAATAAATTAGAAGTCTAGGTTAAGAACACATCACTAGTAATACTTTCACAGATAGTTCATGATCAGTATATCTTATTTAAATTTTTATAAGGGATACCTTAAGAAAGGTACGAAAGACGATTTTTGGTTTTCTGATGTCACTTTGCTTACTATTTTACGTTTCTGAGATAAGACTACTTTCTGAGAACCATACTGACTTTTTAATATTATACTATTATTAAGCTTCTTTTTTTCCATGCACAAACAGGGTAGCTGTAGGCAGTCTAAGTTTGATTTGTATTTCTACAGTAAAACGCAATGGAATAATTTCTGACCAGGTGTGTAATTCATTAAAACAAGTGACTGCAATGCTTCTCTTGCTGATGAGCTTTTCCCTCATTAAAAAAAGGCACTTGTTGCTAAAGTTTTGAAAGAAGAAAAAGGAGCTGGATGAGAGAGCAAGCAGGAGAGAATGCGCAAGCGTGACTGATGACCGACTGATTTTATTCACTGATTAACCTCACTCCTAGGTTAAGGGCTACAACGGCAGGAGTGAGAAGTCATGCGCTCTTACTCTCTCTGACTCAATGAATCTTGAATTCTCCATAAGCCATTGGCTTGTGGCCTGCCTTCCCCATATACAAGGGAGAACGGGAACTTCACAGGCAGCTTTTGGTAGCTCACTTCAAACCCCCAGGCGCAGCTGCTCTGTTTTTGGGCAGCGTGGCTGCTTAACACACACTCCACTGCCTCTATTCTTCTCCTGCCTCCCCACTGTCTGGAAAGAAACTGGACTTCAGCTCTCAATCCATGACTGTATGCAGTCTGATTCTATGACGGAGCCTGTCAATACTCACAAGGTAATTGTTAGGAAGGGATAGGCAGAGTGCACCGGAGCAGAGCGAGGGAAGCAGGGCAGGACAGTCACCCATTCAAAACAGCAGCCCCTTGACAGACTTTCACAATATCTTTGAAAAAAAATGCCAGAATTAGACTTCTGACTGACACAAGTCAGGCACTGCACAGACCAGCCAGCTATCACTCTAGGCTCCTTGAGAGCTCAGTCAGCACTTGCATTCATTCATATTTAGTCCACGTGTCCAGCCCTAGAAATGTAAATTTCCTTTAAAATAAAACCTAATGTATAGCAGTATAGCTACAGATAGCATATAGAGTATATATGCAGTGTGCATTTTGCAGACACAACAATTGACAGAATCTGGATGTAGCAGAATCTACTTCTGAAAGAACAGGGGGCTGCCGATGATTTATTTATCACACTGTCTTGTTACAGCAGGAGAACTGTTTCTTGGTTTCTAACATGGAAGAGCAGTGCCAGTAACCCAGCAAAGTCACAGGCTCCTGTCAGCCTTTCATAAAGTTTTCCTGCTGATGCTGTCCTTTTCACCAGTAGCTAGCTGAACGCTGAGGCCAGGATCAAGCCCAGTACTCTGCCAGCCATACTAAGTGAAAGCCCAGGAGTCCTGACTAAAGCTGCAAGCAGCACCGTCTAGAAATTAGACGCGCTAATAAGACTACATGTTGACATATACAGCAACTTCAAGGAGCTCAGATTATTTCTTTGCTCTCCCCCTCCTCTCTACAGATGTAACTACCAGTATTAACCACAGTTCACTAGACTATATACGTTTGGTGTAATAGTGCAAACTATTTTCAACCTGAGCTTAGTTAAAAAGGCAAATGGTATCTCAAGGAGCAAGCTGACCCCATTATCAGACCCTTAGGGAGTTAAGACAGCAGCCAGCAGTGGAGCCAGCCAAAATGCCTTAGCTGAGGCCAGCTAAGAAGCCAGCCAGGCAAATCCAAAGCTGCTGGAAAAATACATTCTGGAGCACGGTGTCTGGGACCCTGAGCTACTATGCACACCCTGCTGCAGTGGATATGGGTGTTGGCTTGCCTACAAGCAGCGGAGAAGAGAGGGTGACCAGGGAAAGCAAGTTCGACTGGACTTACATAAGAGACCTACTGACTTTTTAATAACTTTGTTATTTGGAAGTAGCAGGTATGTTTACCAGAACATAATCTCCTACTTTACAGTAAAAGGTTTTTACAAGGAAAGGACATGTAAAAAGGGATCTTACAATATACCCTTACAGAAGTATAGAGGGCTAGAACAGGCAGCACAAATAAAGTGTGATGTACCTGTCTACTTAAAGTCTTTACAAGCTTTGGAAAGTGTATTTTTCAGTCACAGTTGAGCAAAACTGCTCTTTAAAGCCAACAGACAGAAGGACTTAGGAAAAACATGGCCTTCACCACCAAACGCAGTAGAAAGCAAGAAGATTTAATAGGATCACTAACTGTTACTCAGTCACTTCCAGATCTTTATTGAAATAATAAAGCAAGTTATTTATGAATTTGAAAACAAAGTGTAGATGACAGGAGACAAGATAATCCAGAGACACAGGATCTGTTCTCCCACTGATTATGGGACTGACCTGTATTTCGAGTGACTTCTGTTGGTGGGATCACTGCTTTAAGCTTCGCCAAATAACAGGACAGCATCATTTCGACATCTGTGACCAGTGTGGAAGAGCATGTCAGTCAAACATCAGAAGTCGATATCTAACCACGTTCGCTACCAGTGGATTAATCACTTATGTCATTATACTGAAGGGCTGACCTGTTCTCGAGAAGATAAGACTACCTAATGCATAAAGCTTGGAAACGCCTAAGCAATTACTGATGAAATTAAAAAGTCACAATCCTAGATCACAGTAAAGCTATTTATAAAAATCCTGTTCTGTTTTTACCTCTCCCATCAGGCCTCAGCTCATCACTAGAAAGCAGCATTTCCATGGGATGCCAAAGGTCTTGAAAAATCTTTGTTCCAAGGATCCCTGCTCCCTTGGCTGGGGAAGCATTTTACTGGAACCCTAAGTAGGAGGAAAAAAAACCTATGCCCACAGCAGCTACAAAATGAGAATGCAATAAGAATCTTGGGAAACTGAAAATTAGATGGAAACGTCTGATACAGCTTGGGATCAAAACACGGTGTTATGTCCATAGCCACTTTTAAGAGTATATAGCTTTTCACTCTTGTGCCATCTGAAGCTCCAGGCATAACGCCTGTCCAAGAATTCAGCCTGAGTTTTGGACCCAGCTCCCCTTCTAAGGGAACAGAAGACCATTAAGACACAAGACAGCGGGCCTGCAAGCAGAAGGAAAACAGACCGAGTTAGAAGCCTGCGGCAGAAGAGAAGAAACGGTGGTTAGAAATGTTTTCAAAGGATTGTCAGCAGTTGCAGTGCTTCAGGTTGGTGTGAATCAGTATAGATCAGGTGAAGTAGACTGTCACACCCTTGTAAAAGTTTGCCAAAACCATCACAGATTTATGTAAGATTATTAATGTCTTCATTACAAATGAACATTAACAATAATTAATGTAACAGCAGTACAGAGAGCAATCTGACATTGCTAAGACTAAGAACGGTGATAAACAGCCATGACCCTATCAAAAATGGGAAATGGGGCTTGGGGAATATTAGAGATTTCAGTTTCCCATGAGAACATAGGCAAAAATATTTTACTCAGTTACACTGAGGTAACGTGTTTGTCCCGAGATGGCCATCACCCCTGTTTGCTAGCCAGTGATAGAAGACCCACAATTTTCAGCTCCGATGGCATTTTATTCTCCTCAGCAGAAGTCAAGAAATCTCACTGAGCCAGGGTCTCCTAGTGCTTCTCCGTACAAACAGAAGTACATTTTTAAGAATCCTGTCACCAGAGTTTGTTTCTGTTAGGAGTCCCAGGTAACTGTAAATCAGATACATAAAATATAGTATAACTTGTGTAAAGGGAGAAATGGAACAGAAAACTTTCCTGCTGTCAGAAATGCTCTTTCTAATCATTAGTACTTTGGCAACAAAACATATGTGCACATACAGACAAGTTTAACGTTTACTCTGGAACTCAGATCTCTTGTACTTTAGACCAAATGAAAAACAAAGAGCAGGCCAAATTCTGACGAGAATCTGCACCAAAGTTAAGTTGATCTGTAGTGTTGAAAGACCATAGCTATTTAAAACAAATCATTTACAAGGCAATGAAATAAACTTTGGGTAAACATGGGCAACTGTTGCTTTGGCATAGAAGAGACTAACATGGCTTAGAAACATTACTGCTCTTTTCTGCTCACAAGACCAAGGAGAGAACACCACCAGTCGAAGGCACTGAGGGTTCTGACAGGAGAGCGATGGGTCTGTCAGAGCAGAGTAACAGCAGCCTGAAACGAGCAGGAGGACAACAGGCAACTGGAGAGATGGTCTTCTCTTAGCAAAAGTCATCAAGACCCTCTACCATTGGAGACCGAATATTGCTGCTTTACCTGGGGGATAAAGCATGTAGAACCGAAAGGAAAGATGGGGATGTTTCATGTGACAGCTGGTGGAGTACCACAGAGGGTTGGAAGCCTTACAATCCTGGAAGAGTATCTGGGAAAGCAGCAATCCTGTCAGGGAGCACATCACTGATTTATGCACATTTATGCTATTTCGCACATAGAACGCACTAGCATTGTTTGCAGGTTTTTACTACTAAAAAGGCGGGGTATCAGACCTGTCTCCAATTTCTAAGTTCCTCATTTATGGTAACACTCAAAAGTGGAAAAATCTCCATAAAGATACAGAGTGAACTGGAGCAATGGAGGTATAATCACAAATTTCCTTCGCTGAAGTGATAACCTCTGGCCAAAAGACAGCACAGAGACCCAGGTGCAATGCCTTCTAATCCTTTGCTGAAAAATTTCCCATTATTTAATTCGCTAAAGCCTTGAAAGTGACTTTGCAATGGCCCTCCAGGCATATATGGGAGGTTTCAGTGTTCAAGAGAACCCACTTTTAGCTGAGAACTTCCAGTAAGAGAACATATTTGCTTGGCATTGAACACGTATGCTTCCCATAGCATCGCGCTATGCTGTCCGGTTCAACGTACTTGAGAAGCAAGGCAGAGCGCTGGTTTTTCACTTAATCATGATGAAAAAAATCAAATCAGAAAGTGTTTCACATAGGGCACATTCATTCACATGGAAAATGTGGTTAATCTCTGCAGTAGTTACTTTGATAAAATTATACATTTAAATAAGACGACAGCAAAGAAGACAGTAAAGCTATTTTTTAAAGTTTAAATCTTCCTCATGGAATGCCAAAAGTCACAGATGATTACTGCTTGTCTCTTACCTTTTTTTATTTGGAGGTTACTATTGACAACGGACAGTTAAATCAAGAACTGGATAAGCGTTTTTCTAACTTTAAAACCAAACAGAAATACACTCAAAGAAGTGTAGTTCGCCTGTCTATTACTGCAAGGAATAAAACACAAGAGGCTTCCAAGTCGCATGCTGAGGCAATCAGATGTCAAAAGGGCATTTATCAGCATAACTTTTCAGGCTGATAACAACTTCAGAGCCACAGTGTAACAAATTTTAGGTCAAAGATAAGCAGCTTGTATTTGTTGATGCTATTTGCAACAGAGAATAAACATAAGGTATTTACTTTTATGAAAACATAATCCATGTACTTAACCATAAACCAACCCTTTTACTTGTTTCATTTTTTCTCACTGTGGCTGACCAAAAATTGAACAGCAACATCATCATACATCAATATCTTCCATTTCAGCCAAAGCAAATGGACACATCTCTGCCTTCCACATACATTTTCAAATTTATATCTAAACCAAAACATACATAGACAGGTCTGGAACAAACAAAAAGAAAATTTTTCATGGAAGAGGTAAGTAATGGATTTTCTAACCAGCCATATATTTTCAAGTTGGGACTCCAACACTGGAACTAGAATGGGCAGACACAGATCTTTTTGAAAGGACTATAGCAGACACATGAAGTTAGGCTAAATACACGTTTAAGTAAAAAGGGATCGGTTACTGAATCAGGGCCACAGAAAAGTGACCATGAACTTCTTAGCTAATCACATTCTGAAAAGAACTCCAAAGCCTCTCTGGCCACACTGGATTTTATTATCAAATCATTTACAGTTGTGCAAGACGTGAGTCAATATGAAAACACTGGTGTAAAAGCAGATAAAAGGAGCTATTTATTACAGATTATAGTGTTTCAGCTTGCTTTCATTGATCCTAGTGATCGCTAAGTGTGTCAGAAAAGGAAACATTCTCTTACATGTTTCCCAGAAAATCAAATGCCACCTATAAGTAGTCCTACGTGCAGTAGTAGAATATCACCAGTTCTACCTTCCTTTAAAGGTTTTTTTTCCACATTTCAATGTACACCTAATTATCCTGCTTCAACAACAACAACAAAATATCGGAAGACTCCACTCTCTTGCAAGGAAGCTGCAATTGTGTGTTGAACCATCAGGATAGCTTTGGATGTTCATCTGGCTCAACTGCACGTAGACTGCACACCCGTCCAGCTGTACAAAGCAATCATGGAAAACTAAAGATACGCCCGAACACGTACACTAGCAATGAATGGGCCCTGAAGGATTTGATGAATGAAAAATACTCGGTATTGTGAACTTACGTTGGATTTCCACTGTTTAGGGAATAAGGCTGACCTTTTGGTTACCATGCAACCTAGGAAAATGGGAACTGAGAAAGTGTGTGTCACCCTAACGAAGGGCTTGAGTCAGCTATTGCTCAGCATCTTATGGACCATCTGCTGTCTGGATACATGTCCTGATTTAAAACTGGTCCCCTGCCAAGGAAATAAAATGAAGTCTGAACTATTTCTTCCTGAAAATAGGATTAAGGAACTTTAAAAGAAAGGAAACATTTTATCATCTTGATACACCACTATAAAAATCAGCTAAAAGCCAGGAAATAATACTTAGACTAACAGAGACAAATGAACTGTAAGTACAAAGGCCCTACAGAGAACGGGTTTCTCCAGGGGATGAATTCCCATCAAAATTCAAGAATCAGAGCCTGATATAAAACAAGAAATGTCGATTGAGCTTTATAAACCCACCAAGATGAAAAACTGAGATATTTCATCATACACAAAAGCTAGTTATTTTATACGCAACAAAACAATCGAGACAGAAAATACACATTCCAAAATTCTGCAAACTACTATATGTTGTGCTGTCTCTCTTTTTCCTTATGAAGGTAAAAAGACAACTGAACCTCTTTATGGCTGCAGTAAGAACTTCCAAGCAAACAGTCAATCCATGCAGAGAACTCGTGTAGGAGGAAGTTATACAAGATGGATGCAAATCTGCATTTCCAATTGACCTCTATTCTGTTTGCTAAGTATATGAGTAAATCCATAAGGTTCTTTGTACGCACATTTTCACAAAGGTGGCCTTATCAAGCTTTGCTAAATTTTTTATCTGCATGTACACACTGCACTTGCAAATGGAGCTGCTAGGAGCAGTACTAGATACTCATGCTACGCACTCAGCCCAGAAAGCTGCTAATAAGGTTATCCCTTTAGCTGAGGGGTCTGTTGCCAAGACTTCATTTCTTAAAAGCAGCTCAATGCCTGTGGGCGTTCCCATTACCTGCAAAGACACAGAAGTTCTGGAGAGAGCACAGAGCGATCAGCAATGTTGAAGAGGCACAGAGAACACAGAGTGATTAGTGCTGAAGGAATTAACTGCCCTTTTTGTAACCAAAGGAAACCCTGTTAAGTGTAATTTAGGCAGAACCTACAATTCATATCAACATTTATCATTTGAAATTTCGTGCTCAGGGTAAACACTGTGCTCCTCCTAACAAGGAGTGGTTACCCACCTTGGGCTTTGATGTCAAGACAGTGGTCACTTTCCTTACGTATTACTTCAGGCTTTGCAACTGATTTGCCCTGCCTTAAGGCCACTTCTGCTAAATACATCTTTCTCCTTTTGCAGGCCTCTGAGACTTTATCACAAAATAGGGGGTTTGCTGAAACTAGATAGCAAATTTATAAGGTTGAGCTTCTGCAGCTCTTAAAAATACCTGCAAAGTTAAGTTCAAACATTGCTTTCTAATATAATGAGTTACAATGGGTGCAACACCACAGTTCAGTTCAGCAAGGATATGTTGGCCTAATCCTAATTTGACAAGAGTTTTCTGTCTTTCAAAACTAATTAACATTAATTACATTGATATGAGACATGCAACAACTCTACAGTGCCGAGACAAGGTGCAGAGCCTATCAGGGAGGACAGCTGTTGTGCTGTACCTAACTGCCAAAGTTAAGAGAGATGTCACAAAAATGGCAAAAATTGGGGAATTGCTCAGAAAGTGAGCTTTAGTATCAAAAGAAAGATGTTCAGCTTTTTTCTTCTTTAATGAGCAAACTAAATTTAAACCTTTGGCTGCAAAGGCTCTTATGACTTTTTCCTGAACCAGTTTCTACAGTCCCAGTATCAGGTTTATATTTGTAAAGGTAAAACGCAAAGGTAAATAGGCTGGAATAAAGGCATCTATGGGGAAGGGAAAGAAGAGGAGAAAAAGAAAGTTCTATTGAAATAAATACTTAAACAGAACAGAAACTGAACACTGACAAGTGATGTATAATGCAAGCTTCACCTGCAAAGCTATACACACCGTGTGCATCACGGAAAACCTGAACCCTGTTTGAGGCTGTGGTCTGAAGTCAGTGCTGCATGTATACAAAGAAACCGATACATAACGATTCTTTTTGTTATCTATCATCACAGACGTGAGCTTATTGATGTCCCATATGACACAATTCTTATTTCTCTAACGCTCAGTGTGACAGACATCCCAGAACAAAGTAAGGAAGAATAGAGCTTTCAGGAGTTTCCAGTAGATCTCCAAGATGAAGTATGATTTGTCAGAATCATAGAAGGACTGTTGCCTTCCAGTCTAATTGCTTTCAAATAATCCACGAAAGATCTGAGAAAGGATATTGTGCCAAAAGATAAATCTCACAGGTGTTTTTCTCCCCCCAGCACATACTATTTGTCCTGCATCCCTCCCTCTCATTTCCCTGAAGAAATTCCCACACTTTTCTTCCTCCCTCTTGGAAGAAGAGAAGGCATTTTTCCCTATTAAAAATCTGTAAAGAAAAAAAAGAAGGAAGGGAAACCTGAATGCTGTGTAATTAAAAATACTCATTCTGCTGTTCTCAAAGAGAGGAGTTGGCTGGACAGATGAAGTAGATTCCTGTTCAAGCATCATCATAAAGATGGGACCACCTCGTTTTGTTCTCAATTGTACCTTAGTTTTCCCTTTCAGTCAGACTAAGCATCCCTGACTCATTGATACTTTGGGTTATCACTATAGTATCAAAACACCTTAAAAACATTTATGAATTCATCTTCCTTGCAGCTGATGGACAACAAAGACACAGAGCATTAGGACCCTTACCCAAAACAGTGGGGGAACACTAGGCGCAGCAAAGGACTCAGTCCTCTAATCCACAGTGAAATGACTATCGAATATTTCTCTCTCATGCCCATGTTTTCACCTTCATGCTTTCATCCACACCATCCCTGCACTTCTTTCAGTCCAGTAAACACCACCCATTCTCCTATAACTCTCTTAACTGACATTTCTATTATGATCCACTGAAATGTTACACTCCACAAAAAGAAGCATTGGTAACCAGTTGCTCCGTCTACTCTGCACCATCCAGGCTGTTGAAGAAGAAGAGATTATGCCATCCATCTCAATGGAGACTGTGTCTTCCATCCTCACAGAGGAGTGTGCTGACAGCACATAAAAAGGCACCATGACTTCCAGCCAGCCAGCTTCACAGCTGGCACTATCCCATACACAACGGACACACAAAATTGCGTGGCAGGGACCAGAAAAGGATTTGTATGCTCTCGCTCAAAACCGCCCAGTTCCATAGCCTTCAGATAAAATACAATCCCTGGCAGCACTTTATGGCTCGGGCTGTGCAGCATGGCAACCCTGTTGCTCCAGAAAGAGGCAGCAGGAAATAGAACTCTGAAGTGGATAAACCTATGACTTCGTTTTGCTGTTAACATCGCAGTTTTGCACAAATACGTTCATGAAAGTAACGTACCCATATTTCTTTTCCCTTTGCTTTGAGCTGTACAAACTTTTAGCAAAATACCATTGTTGTATGCCTGAGTGGCATTTCTTATGCTGAATGTACGCTTTATGCTTTGACAGGTCTCGCAGTTACTTTTGATGCATAATTTTTATTATACACGTTTTTGGTGATGTAGAAATTCATATTCAATATTACTTTTTTTCATTCCTACCTAGTGGTTTCCTGCGGGAAACAGAATTTTCAGTGGCCTTTATCTTTTCATAGTCACATCCATTTCTTAGATTATCAGCCAGTTTTAAGCAAAATTGTCTTTAATCAGAAATGATTCCATTATATCACTTCATTTTTCCAACTGTTCCATCCACAATTCAGTTGTATTACATAGATATGTAACATTATGGTCAAGTGGTCCCAATCTAGCACTTGTCCCCACAAGAGAAGAACATCCTTCTCAGGCGGAATTCTTTCTGAATGATACAGAAACGAATGATAGTATGGCAACAGTATTTACATTTATACGTAATTATACGGCCTTGCAATACAATGCAACTTATATATATGTGTGTGTGTGTGTATACGTCACACATCATTAACAAGAACATCGCTGTATTGCCTTTTCAAAGACAATTCTAATTAATGGCTTAGATTTTACAGTTTCTTTTCAGAAAAACAGTATATTTAAGAATTATTTGTGCACTAGCATATATAGGAAATAATTAGATTTAGATTAATGGGTAATAGTTATAAGTTAATGAAAAATGGATTTTAAGGTGTTTTCAACTTACTGCAACTCCACTGGAATTCTCTCCTCCATTTTTTTGTGTAGCAAAAACAATCAGCGCCAAAAAATAACCCAGTACAAAAAAATCAGATGCAATTCCAAAGTAGCCAATGTCTTCAGCTAGGCAAACATCACTCATGGTATTAAAATGCAATTTTTAAATAAAAAAGCATTCCTTTTTAGTAGCTACTTCACTTCAAAAGCTACTTGACTTGCAAATAAACGTGTAAAACAGTGAAAGACTTCAGGAGAATCTCCAATACTAATTGTCAACTTTTTGGCAATTCAGCTGAATTTCAGCATTTGGTATCCTCAAGCAGGAGAACAGGATCTTAGCCAGAAGCCTCTAAATAGTACAAACATTTGTGCGCTTTTACAAGGCAGGTAAAGACCTAAATTATGTTGCTAATTAATTTTATATTTCCTTTGGCTACTCAAAGAAACCTGGAGCTGTTCAGCATCCATTGAATGATGGGGTTTTGCCAAGTATTCAGGTATGCTATTAACAGAACAAGCCAAAAGAACTGAGATCATGCTTTCTATAATACCTACAGGGAAAAAAGTCAAATTCAAAGCAAGTACATGCAAAGCAGATACATACATACACGAGGCAGAAAGGGAGAAAGGAGTACCAAAGCACCTAAGGCATTTAAAAACACGTGAAAAACTTAAAACTAACGTTAGTCCAGAACTAAGACAACAAACCCAAGACTATAGTTCAACGACAGCAAGTACCAACCTACTCCAAAGAAAAACATTTAAAAGAAATAGAGAACAAAACGCTAACCTGATCAACTTGCAAAAGATATAAGATGTGGTTTGTGCTATGCACACACTGTCCAAAGAGATTACATAAGACTTAATTGATTTTTGTAATTGAGCACGGCACAATAAGCCAAACGTTCCTACATACCTACACTGTGTAGGTGTGAAGCCCTGGAGAGAAACAGACAGATGCAGTGAGTACAGGCAGGACATTAAACAGAATATTTTTACCTTCAAAGCTGCTTCCCTGTCTCCTTTTAACCTGCACAGTCTTTTTTGTTTTTCTTAAAAAGATCTTGTAGTTCAATTGAAGAACATCTGTGTTCATATACACTTTAAAGATAGTTAAACCCTGATTACCACACACAAGTATTCACTTCCCTCTTCACCGATCAGCACAAAGCAACAGCATCTCTTACTTGGTTCTCAGGACACAAATGAAAGCCAGCACTGTTTTCTTCTTAGCCAGTGAACAAGTTAATCTGTTCCATTGATATTAAACAGGTATCACTTATTAACCACAATACGAGTTATCAAATATCAAACTAGTTTTTCTCCCCCACAAAGACTTAAATAACTGGTCCTCTTATTTGTCTATGCAGCTTTTCTCATCACAAGATGATACTGCAGAACTATACAGCGAACCCGTGCACTTCAGTGCACAGTTGTCTGTGGAGAGCAGTGAAGGGTGGATCTGTACTGCTGTCATATGAAGAGATTACCAAAACTTAGGTAAGTGCATTGACGTCTGTGAGTTTTTTCCTACATATTTTGTTTCAGGCTTTGGAACTGGAAATTTCCTATTCTGACTAGTATCAGGCAGCTTCAATTACACTTTAAAAAAACAAACAAACCAACCCCAAACAAAACACCACCACATTCTCATGCTGTTTCTTTGACCATAACAGGTTCCTGTTCATGTCACTTCATTTTAACCTGTACTTTCCACCCAAACTCAATATAAACTTACAGAATGTCACTGAAGTTTGTCATCAGGATGGCCCAAATCTATTTGCCTCTCACTTCAGGTAAAGAATGTTTATGATGCAAATACATCACAGATGCAGAGCCAACTGTAGTTTTACCTGTTAACTTCTGATGACACACCTGCTGGAGTAAGGATTTGCTGGGCTGCTCTTTTTAAGGCTACTTCAATGAAGCAAACACTGCTTAGAAGAAGTGGACTCAGATGTTGTTTAGCCAAGAACCATTATGTTTGAGGTTATTCAAAATAACAGATCTTTATTTACAGCTTCAGCTTGCCTGTCAGAAATCTGATCAAGAATTGCAGTCAAGTTTTCCTCTAGTCACAGGAGACATACTCATTCTTTTCACCTGTTCATACGATCCCATGTTAAGTAAAAAAAGCCATGCCTTGACTGTATTAGAGACATAAAGCTACCTAAGAAACTGCCATGGGGATCTATTGCTTATAAAGGCATATCCTTACTAAAGAGATTTCCAACTTTTCCATCCTAAATCACTTCCAAAATGATTCTCAGAGTCAATGCTCTCTTCTCATCTCATCATTGACCATGGTAATTTTGACATCAGCTCATTACCACACTATAGAGAACATCCCTACCAGCAGTGCAGCAGGACTACCACAGGGATCTGCACAGAAAAGTGCTAGAACAGAGCTTTTGCTTTCTTCAGCAACCAAGGAAATCCTTGCAGATGCAGATATACAGGTAGCAATTTTGTTCATAGTTCAGCAACCAGTTCTCCTTACTGTGTTGGGAAGTAGATTAAGATATAGCAAATCCACCTCACCACTTAATTCTTTTTAAAAAGGGTCAAAGTTTTAAGTTGCTTTCTTTAAGGCAAAATTTAACAATTTATCCCAATCACTGTTGCAGTATTTTCATAAATGCCTCTGCTACACCCTTCAAAGGAAAAGACGACCCCAAACACCTTGCTCCAACCGACTCTTCAATATTTGAATTTCAAAGGTTTTGGCCTCTGAAATGTAAGCAATTCAAGAATTAGCATCTTATCCAGCCAAACATTTTGAGTCACCATTTTAAAATCTTAATTGATCTTATATTGTTGGAATTGTCTTTAACTGGTATAATTCCATTCAGCTGAAAGAACTTAATTTCTGTTTAGATAATGTGCAGGTTCAACTATCTTCGTTTCGAAGTTTTACGAACTAAAAAAATCTCTCTTAATTGCTAAGAAACTGGATGCAGGAATGAGGTTCCATATGTCTCTGTTATATCCTGCATACTCTGCCGTTGTTCAAGCCTTACGTGTAGCAGTTCCAGACTTTAAATGAGAGGGCCAATGTTAACAAGATGCAATCCAACTACACATGTTCGGAGACATGAATAACCATCTGAGACAAATGGCCTTGAAATTACATGCTTACGGGAAACAGTTAAGCTGTATATTAAAACATACAAAATCCTGCTTTATGGTCCCTGAAGAAATGGATATAAATGTGCAAGTGCACAGAACATTTGCATCGTTCTCCTGCCCATGATCTGTTACGCTGCAACACAAGTCTGGGCTTGAGGCAACTGTGTTCCCATGCCAAAATTGTATGGAATGCACAGAAAGGTCAAGGCTAGGAATTTATGTGTTTCGCAGTTATTTAGAAATTACGGGAAAGAGAACTTGGCTATACTCCTGGCATCGCACAGGTGTAGTTAACTGAGAGCCTTCTGTGGGTCAGACTTTTTCAATCAAAATTCCACTTTATCAGAAGCAATGGCCCTGTGCATGTGACTATTACAACTCAAAAGATAGCTCAATCCGGGGAGAGAAACTAAGGGATCACCTTCAAAATTCTTTCTTTGCACCATATTTCCATCAGTAAAGTCTAGACTTTATGTTAGAGGATCATTATCTGAAAAAGATAATTAATGATAAAATATTTAGTCTATGTATGTGGAAAAAACCTCAGAATATTACTCTAAGTTTTCATTTGGTTATGCTCTTCAGTGAAAAAAAAAATAATCATCAAAATCACTCAAAAATCATGACAGGAAGCATCATTTGAACTCCTAACTGTATAATGAGTAAAATGTTTCAGAAGCTAAACGGGAGAGCTCACTGGCCATTCTACCCATAAGCAAACCTGAACTCTCAAACTTTTAAAGTGTACGTCGTTATTATTATTATTGTAAGCAGATAGTAAATGGATAGTGTCCTCTAACTGTAGCAATGTATCTGGAAACAATTAAACAATTAAAATAGCTGTGTGTCTGAATAAAAATTCGTAGACCTAATGGTGTTGGAATGACCATCAAGTGAATGCTGAGCCTGTACGTAGTGTAAGAGAAGTAGGCTCACCACAACTGCTTCAATTTGTTTAAACAAACAGATGAGATGTAGCAGCAGTTTTAAAGTGCTGAGGCTGCCCGACCAACAGAAGTCAGCTGAAAACAGTGTTGTTCTAGAGAAGGGGGCTTCATCTTACCCGAGATTTAAATGAACATGAAGAGCTATGGCCTCTACTGCTAATGAGGTGTTACGGGTAGAAGACAGTGTAGCTCCTGGCCAAAGCGTGTTAGCACAACCACGTACGCTCATGTACCACCTAGGGACTACCTAGCAAAGGTTCACGCATCAAAACAGAAGCTATTCTGTACATACAAGATTTGTCAAAAAAGGGACAGGAAGACAAGAACGGGAGATGACACAAGAAGCAGCGAAACGGATGATAGATGGAATGAAGGAAACGTGAGAACACGCAGTAGGAAAAAGGAAAAATGAGAAGAAACAACCTCGGCAATTCTCAAAGATAAGCATTAGGCTGACTCTGAACATCTGTCAGCTACACAGGACTGTAATTATTTGTGCTCTCAATATTGTATCTGTGAAAAACACTACTCCGCATTCTTACTGTTTCTTGGGAATTAAACACAGTAACAAATGCAACAGCATTCAAATTAAGGAATGAATTTTTCCTTTTGAACAAAATAAGTGCCTAAGAAATCCTTCAGGATTAGCGGCAGCTCATGAAAAGAGTGTCCCAACAACAGCTTTCCAAAGCAACGCATTCAGCTTTGTTTGTGGGCAAAGCAGCAGTCTTTCCGCAATACGGAGTGTGCTACTCAAGTAGTAATCTGTCAATGCATGGAAAGTTAAGAGTGTCTGGACAGCACAGCGGTGGGTAATGCAATACAGATGATTTCACCTTTAGGTCTCCAGTTCAAAAAAATTCAGCCCAAAAAGTGTCATCACCTGATAGTTTTTACTACTTCTATTTACAGTACAAAATTTCCCAGAGGGCCAAACTGAGATCAAAATTTCTCTCTACTCCCTCCCTCCTTGTGCTAGGCATTGTGTCTGGACTAAGGAACAGACCTTCTCTACAGATCCCATATTGTAAACAGACTACAGATATGAAGGAAAAAACCACGGGAGACTGAAACGCGTTGTCGAAATTCAGTGAGTCAGACATAAAAGCGATTCCAGCTCCCAAGCTGATGACATTCTTACTGGTGCTTTTTGTGTGTTAGGATAGCTTCTCCCCCCTGCCCCCTGAAGGCAAAGTGCACATATGTGCAGCAAGATCCGAGCTCCAAGATGCATCAACCTTGCTAGACGAGTGCATATTTTCCTTTTAGCCCACATGGAATAGGGCCGATACCTCCCAGGAGTGCTGGGCTCACCGTACATAGGCTGCAGAGATGATCTGTCCACACAGGGAGCACACCCAGGATTCCCAGACATCCAGCAACCTGGACGGAGCTCTGAATGTCCAGGAATCCTGGGCAAAGGTTTAAAAAAAACCCAAAGCTCATTTTTACTTAGACAAAGCATCCATATCCAAGATAGAACAATCTGAGAAAGGAGTCTTTTTCAACAATGTGATTAAAAGGAGCAGGAATCCGTGCTCCCACTCTGCTCTTCCAATAACAGAACCACCTGTGGTTGTAATTATACATAACATCAGTAAAAAAGCCCTTGCATGAATTCTCTTCTAACTCTAAAGATGGCCTTTCCAGGTCAAGCTGGCAGGGCGGGCAGGAATCCTGCTGAAGCTTAGATCATAGTATCCACCAAGCACTCCTCATGGACGCCAAACTCACTCGTTCTAGACAGTGACACTCTTTTCTCAGTGAAATGATAATAAAAAAAGTATTAGAAAAAACTGAAAGCCTCAAAAATGAGGGAGCCCATCCAGAATAAAGCATCAAAGAGCTCTGGGTTCTCTCTCCATACATATATATCTCGCCATATTACGTCTCCATATAATCAACTGCCTCATCTCACCACTCCGCAATAACAAGCAGTAATTCTCTCACTACAATTCTATTTCCACTGTAAATCATTTCAATTCTGACATCTTCACTGAGGACTAAATAACACGTGACCTTATCTAACTTAAATGTGGTATTAATTTTAACAAGAAAAAAAGTGGTTTATGAAATTCAGGAGCTTAGGGTAACTGGGGGGATATAGGTCTGCCTCAGGGGGTAGCATATGGATTTAATTTTCCCTACATTTTTCACCAAATTCTAAGAACTACAGTGATGTTTTGCTATAGGGTGGTACAAAATCATAAGTCCAAACCTTGCCTGGAAGAATCAGGAGTCTGAATGATGCACTGGGCAAGAGAAATTCAGAACCGTTGAAGAACAATTGCAAAACCTTACATAGACTCGATTTCTTTCCAAGCTTTTTCATGTAACTTGCAGAACCTTTAAAAAAAAAAAAATTGCCTTCTTGTTTGAAAAATAGGAATATCCTCCTATTATGAAATATAGATAAAGCCCAATTCTGCTTCCAGTTGTGCTGTTGAAGTGTGGAATGAAGTTCAAGAAGTTAAGCTGCTATGACCGTAAGTCTAAAAAGTAATCCTTTGAGACCTTTGAGATAATTTGTCAAAAAACTTTCTGATTCTTCAACAGGAACTTTCTGAACTTCAACAGGAAGGACACACCCCCCACACCCCCCATTCTAAAGAAAGATCTTCCTGTCTTTCTATACATACAGTTTTCTCTCTTCTGTTGTTTTCTCCTTAAACATTTTCATGCCACCTAGCAGAGACTGCTGCATACTCATACCTTCCAAAAAAAGGGAAGTCTTGACTTGAATTAGCACTAGCGCATATGGTAAGGACAACCTGGACACACACACACGCACACACACTCTGCTACACATTTTATAGGTACATTAATCAGAAACACCTCATTTATTCCATTGCTTTTACTTGTGCTGTTGGAAAAAACATCTTCATTGTCTCATTTTAGGAAGTTTTCAAATAAATTGTCTGAAAAGCACTTATTTTTGTTTATCTTAACACCTTACCTATTAATTTTATTGCATTTCCCCTAACTCTTGTACTGTGAAAAAACCCCAGGGAATAATCCTTTCCTGCTTGCCTGTAACATGCTCCTCCCTGCGCTCCCTCCAACCACCCGTCCCAGTCCGGACAGTCTGAGGCTTCTCCAGCTCTCCTCCATCCTGCACCTCTCATTATCCTTGGCCTTTTTAAAGATTTTCTACTTCTGTTACATCCCAAGTCAGAGGAAACTAGAATCTGGTAGAGATACGAGTGTAACTGGGATTTACATAATAGATTGTGTTGCTTTCATGCTATGCTCCAATTCCTTTCGCTACAATTCTTAATGTGCCATTTGTGGTTTTGATGACTGTACTGCTAAGCACTAAACCAATATTTTCATAGACTTTACCAAATCACGCCTATTTGGTACTAAGGAATTAAGAATATATCCCTCTGTATATACATACTGGCATTTTTTTTCCATCAAATTTGCACCAAATTTATCAACACTGATGAAAACAAAAGCTGAATTTCACTTAGTGAGCACTGCAAGTTAGATGTGACTATTTCTGCTGTTTGACTGAAGTGCTTTATGAATCCATCACACTGGGATTTAATAGAATGACCCTAACTTGTATCCTTAGTAGAACATTCACAAAAAGCTTGTATCGAAGTCAGTCTACCTGCAGTGGGCAGGATACAGCCAACGAGCCCAAATTCACACTACGGTTACTCCACCGATGGCAATGAGGTACATCACAGACAGATCTGGCTTCGAACATGCATCAGTCAAGAGAGTAAACTCTAGAGGACATTGTGGTGCCAGGTATACAAACCAAAAGTAGGTTCTCCCTTTGTCCTGACAACGTAAGGCACAAAATAACACATCGATATAGGACAGGTGACCAGAAGCAAATAGACTGAGACCATCTGATCACCATGACAGGTGGTCATTTAAACTGCTTTGTGGGAACAAGAGAAAGAACTTTAAAATAACAAAGTTTGGTCTGCAGGTCTTTTCATACACCTCCTTCTGTACAGCAGGTGCAACACTTAAGAAAGTCTGACTATAGGACTTCAAAAGTGTAACGAGTGTGTGAAAAAAAATAATAATAAAAAAATTCACTAGACAAATTCATCAACAACTTTAAGATGAGATCTTTCAGTAAAAAGGTGTTTTAAAAATAAGAGGCTATTACTGTGTTTACTAAATCTGGGTAGAAACAAGGTAGAGAGTTTGCATTCTTCCTTCCCGCTAAGAAGGTTGTATGTCATTCTGCAGCCGGTTTCATCAGCTGCCATAGAAGCAGCTGTGACCACTTCCATCAGGGAGCTGAGCTGTCTCCAAGAGCATGGTTTTCCATGGGTAGGAAAAATGATGAGACCTGGAGCACCTCAACTCCCACAAAAAAATCCTGTGCCATGTCAAAGCCAAGACAAGCACTTTGTCCTACTGAAAGCAGACGCGTCTCTCCTTCAATTCATGATATAGCAAAAACTCAGCTCAAAACAATACCAAACATAGTAACACAAAGGCTTATAGAAGGTAGGGCTCCTTACACATCATCTCTCCCCTGTGCCCACCAAAAAAAAAACCCCAAAAAACCCAGACAAGTGCAGGAAAGGCATCCTGCTGGACTATTAAAGAGCTTGGAGCCAACAGTCAACACATTAGGTAACCTCATTATCCACTGCCTAGTGCCAAAGGCAAAACAGGTGCAAGGATACCAAAGCATGAGGAAAGCACAACCTGTTAATAGAAATCTGCAATTTTAAGGGCATTAAAATATTTCCAAATGTTCAGAGAAAAGCCTCACAGTGGAGCAGACGTTTATTAATGGAAAAGTAGAAGAAAAATGTGAATTGCTGGAAAGATGCATCATACTTAAGACACAGTTTGTTTTTCCCCTTTTTGGGCTCAGACTGTTAACACTAAGACTTAAGGGCTTGAGCTTCATTTTGTTCCCCACAGTGAGGAAGAGGAAAGAACAGTCGCTGTCTTTTTTGTGTCACATTATTAAGTTTATCGTTTCGGGGGAATGGAACACTCTTGCCTTTTTCAAACTCGATAAATAAGATTGTTCAACAGGAGAGGTCATATCACAATTGCCACCTTGCCCCTTCAGCTTCCACTAATCTACCATTTCCCGTTCAGATCTGGAAATAACTGCTATCAGAAATAACTACTAACCAGTAGCAAATTCTGGTGAAGTTCGTGAAGTTACACAGCTGCAGAGTCAAAGTAAGAATCAAGCCTTTTTCTTGAGCAACCGCTACAATCAGGTCCTGGAATTGGTACCTTGTGTATCAAAATACCTGGGCAAGAAATTAAAGACTAGTAGAGTTCCAAAAGTCATGGTTTTACAACATCACTTTGATCCTCCGATACATTTTCTCAGACATTTAATGTCATTTAATTTAGTTTTGTGCATTCCCTCAGTCCCCACACTCGAATTATGCAATGCCCTTCCATTTGCTACAAGGCACAGAAACACCTTAACATTGCTCTTAATGAGCAACATTCTTATGAGACTGAAAGCCTCAGATTTTTATTGTTATTAATAACCACTTTCAAGATAAAAGACATCAAGTTCCAGAATTGCCATGTAAAAATAGTCTTCTATTTCAGTTTTGTATTCAAAATACAACTTATTTTCAACAAAACTTACTTCCACAGGCCACCTGCAGATGCTGCAGGACACTGATGGAATTTCAATTTCAAAGGAAACCTGATGTTCAGAGCTTGTAGTATGAAGACCACAGTTGTTTTATTTATAAATTTTATTTATTTATTTCAGTGAAGCCATCGGATTTGCAGACTGAACTTCTACTGGAGGGAATGCATGTATGTGAAGGGAACATTGTGCCACCTGAGGGTCAAAAATCTCGTAAGAATTATTTACTAGCACTTTAGATACTTTTTCACATTCAAAACACAATAATTCTGTCTAATTAGTCTTTAACAGCCATGATAAATTGGTTGGCAAGTACATACATACAGAAAGTGTAGGACATAAGGTGGGGGGGAAGGATAGCTTTAACAGTTCAGACCAAAAGCCTGTCTACCCCAGCATCCAGTCTGTCCTAACTGATGGTCGAGGGAAAAAGAAACAGGAATAGGACCAGAGAGCAAGTGTGTGAATGATTAACAGTGAACCGCAGAAGTTCTCAGCCTAACAGCTGATATTTATACCCAGGACTCTCAGTCTTTCCAGTGCTTGCTTTCCAATAGATCACAAGCTCCTGAATCATTTCGTGAGCACACCGTGGGTTGTGCAGTCCGTGTCATCTCTGTGCTCTGACCAGCCACCTCACCCTCAGTGAGCACAAAGCAGGATCGACATTTCAATACCCCTCTCAGTTAAAATAACGTGAAAGATGTCTAATCATGCAGATTCCCAGATTAAATCGGGAAGCTCTAGGGCAGGAAACTATTAACCACATACTTGCTCTCTTACATGTGTATATCTGCCCTTTTCAAATAGGGCCAGAGCTCTTCAAAAATTCACAGAATATTTTTCCCTCTTCTGGCAAAATTCCAGGTAATTTAATTTGCTTGGTTCATCTGTTGCTCTTCCCTATATCATAAATGGACTCACACTGTGCTTCCTATAATGCAGAATACCGAATTCTAACATACTACTTGTTAGCTTTCTTCAGGAGTATGGCTTAGTGGCTTAAATGGAAAACTGAGAACAACGAAGCCTAGTTCCTGACCTCAGCCATGTAACTGTTTGCCGCGGTTGGGTTTCTTGGGATTGTTTGCCGAAATAATTTAGAAACGCATTTTGCACATTCTTTCCTTGCCTGTGAAAAACGTGAAAGAAATTTTGGAAGTTTCATTACCTACTTATAAATACTTAAATTCACTGGTGGAAAAAGCTGTGCTAAAACAAAGCGAGTACTTCTTGTTACATGCTGTTCAGCTGCGCTGGGGGTTCTTACACAACCATTTGTGAAAAAGTTTTACCTTGGAAGGAAATACTTTTTGAGCTTCTGATTCCTGACTGCCGATCTCCTCACGGAACTATTTCCAGTAGGTACATCTGCTATTTAACAGGCAACCTTTAACCCTTCCACTATCAATCTACTCTGGCACAAACCTATGTGTCATTATTTCCACAGAGTCGTGTAGACTGCTTTATTGGGGGGGGGGGGGGGGGGGGGGGAAATCTTTTCGGAAGTTTTTGTTGAAACATCACTTTGAAGACTGTCTACGTACAACTCGGAAATGCCACATTTGGTTTTTTTCAGCTGTCGCTGTATTTCCCCCAGCTTTTAAGAACTCATGAACATTCTTCCAATTAAAACTCCTTGCATCCAACCCGGTCAATCCAGAAAAGTGCCAACTATAGATTCTCAAGAAGCATCTCAAGCAAATTCTATGTTTCCAATGATGTTAACCTTTATTTCAGTGTGTTTCAGAACAGCTCCTTCAGAAGCCGCAAAATCATGAAATAAAAAAACGAGATAAAAGCCAGCAGTGCTTTTGACTGAGGAAAGAAGAATCATCTCTGTGTATCAAGCTTTCTCACATGGATTTAGTGTAACGAATCAACAACTCCTGTTACCCCTGCTGCACAAAGGGTGGAGAGATTGCAATGGATGAGATGAGAACTTTGAAAGGGACCATCAAAAGACAGTACAGGCAGCAATGTCCTAACAGCACGACTATACGCACGGCTCTTGACATCCTGGCAACCTGCATGCTAAATAATGCTAGCTAAGCCCAAACTGGAGCTGAGAGTCGTTTACGAGGAAATTCTATCAAAACAGAAAGTGCAATGGAAATCACAGACGAACAAAATCACTGTAAGTAAATCCTGGCAGTGAGTCTCCACTTCATACACACGTTTCTCTAATGTTTCTCTTGACTGACTGTTGTGCTGAAATAAGTTCATATGACAAGTCTGATTTTTTTCCTCTACAGATCACCATACTTTTCCAGCACAAAAACCCCCGAGTATAAATCATATACTTGCTGAAATGCTTAGATTGGCATGTTATCTCATGTAAGAGCAAGGTACCAAGATCTCAGTTGTAGAGATGTGGTATTTTTTTTTGTTAGGCAAATTGGACTGATTTTTTCTTTATATAATGCTTCTGTAGTATATTCAACATTTTTCCCTCCTCTGAGAAGAGATACAGACTGATAACTCAGTATGTGTATAGTGTTCCTCACTCATGTATTTCAAAATACAGATAATTATCACCACTTTAATAATGAAAATCCTGATACAAAGATCTCTCTCTTCTCATTCCAGCAGTAGAACATGGAACAAAACTTGTGAGTCCGAGTGCTCGGTCCAATATGTTCTCCAAATAATTTACCTCCCATTATAAAATAATTAGACTGGCTCAGACTACAAAATGACCTTAAGGAAAGTTCAGGAATTTTGGGTCCTAGGATGTGTACCAGACTCCCACGCCTGCTCAAAACAAGTCTTAACATCAACAGTTCAGCGAACGTTGAAACTAAAAAATTCTGTTCTCCTTTAGTCCTATTCCCTCCACCACAATAATCTCAGCATTTATTTTCTCCAAGATAGTCCTTGTTTCAGCATCCCCTTTCCTTCCTTCCCCCACTCACGTCTCCCAAGCTCTCCAGCTCCCACCCACGCTGCTTTCCTATCAGTCTGGATAAGAGGCAGCATGTGCAACATTTACACTGGCTGACCAGCTAGCTATTGTGAGCCAGCTCGTTGGCAAGACGATGCCTCAGAATGGGTAACATTTGAATTCTGCATACATGCCTTTTTGTAAGAGCACCGATTCACACATCCTTCCTTTATTCAACTCCTCGTTTCCCAAAAAACTTACAGAAACTTAATTCCCTTGAGATAGCAAGCTGAAAAAGAGTATATGATATCACACTGTCTAGAGACAGGGGTGGAGGTAGATAGGGTAACTGTCTTTAGATATATCACTGGGCTGCTGCAAAAAGGATGAGTATTCAATGAGTAGGGTGAGAAGAAAGAGGATCGAGTTTCATCACAAAATATTCAGATTAGACATGTAAGAAATGATCCAACAGTTCTAGCTTAATTAGCTAAATTGCTGATAGAATGCTGGAAGGGCATCACTGAGGCTTTCAAGAACAGGGGAGTTGAAAGTGCTGGAAGAAAACCAGGTGTAGTTTAGTTCTACTTACTTGGTGGGCAAAATGTCTTAAGAACCCATCCATCCATATTTGCTGAGATTCAGTTCACATTAAGAGAACAGGATACACAGAAAGGTGGGGTATAAAACCACCATCAGGCATAGCATGAATTTCTTTGTAACAATCCGTAGTGAACCAAACAAAATGAACTAAACCCTGTCATCATTTCTGGTGGATTATGAGTTAAAGCATAAAGAAACAAACAGTTGTAAGAACACAGAACTCACCACAGTGATTCTCTGTGGGTTCAACATCTTTAGCTCTGTCTGACTCCAAGTAAAAAGGTTAAAAACCCAAATCTGTAGGGAAGAAAAAAATCAGTTATAAATAGGTTCTGAAAATCAGCTCGGTTCATGTCTTGTATTCTTTATTCAGAACTGTCCACCTTATTTCTCATTGGCCTATCTTACCCCAAGCCATTAAATATTCAGGCAGGGGTTTCTTTTGTTACTTTACTAGTACTATGGTTTTTCTCCCCACTTGGATAAAATTATTAAATGAATCAGTTTCCCTTTAAGAGCTGGATGGCCCTGCCAGCTTAGCCAACATGAAGCATTTCCAAAGAAGTTTCTTGCTCATCACAGTAAGGAACGAAATATTTTAAAACCCCAAACTTCAAAATCCCAGATGGTCTTGAAGTCCTTTTTAAATAAACTGCGTGAGTTTACAGTCAAATCTGCCCAAGAAAACCTTCTAATGGAGACTGAAAACTATAAATGTTCTCAGTTTATTAAAAAATGATTTGACACCAGCAAAGACTATTTCAATTTTTCCCCCCTCACATTGCAGAGCTAGACACACTTCTCAAAATATTTGCTTTCAATAAAGTGACAGCAGCCCCTCAAGAAGTGTTATGTAAGAGCCAGTATTTGATTTTTTCGTTATATTTCATATTATATTGTCTGTTGAATAAAATGCTTTAAAAACATTAACGTAATATAGAATTTCAGACTCTTAATCATTTTGACAGGTTTTCTGAAACTCTTCAGAGCAATGTTTGAGTAAAACCCCCACGTAATTCACAGCACTGAAATAGGTGCAGAACTGGGGGGAAGGGGAGAGAAGGGCTAGAAAGGTCGCCGCTCCAACACACACGCATTCATTAGAAGAGAAAAATGCTTAGAAATTTGGCACAAGGAAGAGTGCTTAAATGAAGTCTGCCTGAGGGGATAGCCCTGACTTGCACTCTTACCAACTGGATGGATATCATGTGACCGTTAACAAGTATTACGTACCAGGTAAAAAAATCTCTCTGTAAGAAGCCACACCACCGTGCAACGCTATGTACAGCTTCAGGGACACCACTTTCCGAAGGGGAAATGTTTCTAGACTGATGCACAGTCTACACACAAAGACATCCAGACAAAAACAGCAATAAGGCGAAACCAAAACGCACTATATGCTGTGCTTTTAGGATGTTCGTTAAAGGTGAATTTGAATCATAGAATCATGGAATACCAGGTTGGAAGGGACCTCAAGGATCATCTGGTCCAACCTTTCATTTGGATTTGGATCCAAACTTAATTACAAATAGTCAGGGTTTCAGGTCAGCTTATTTTGAATGCTGATTATTTTACACCTTAACTCCGTTTTTTCAGTCCGTGTCTTCATCCCAATGTATACTTTAACTTTTAGACCTACGTTCAAGTTGTCCTCATCTCGCGTCTTAGCTCTCTGAAAGGACTATTTAATCATTTAAATGCCAGAGTCCACGTGCCAATTTATGTGCTCTCATCTGAAAATCAAATCCACAGTCGAAACACAGCAATGGACTCAATGCGTACTTGATTTTCCAAACCACAATTATTCAAAAAATACCTCGGAACCAAAACAAAGCAGCCTTCGTTCGCACTAGAGAAAATTCTTGTACTGGCCTGAAGCCCTCGGTATTCATTGTCCCCCATAATGCATGAGTAACTGATTTCAAATATCTATAAATAAAACACATCATCTTTCATACACGGATCTACTATAGTTCAAACACTATAACAGGGGACATACATGTAGCTGTCAAATGGAAGTGCTTTATAACTTTTTGTTTTATATACTTCCCCTTTTGGAGAAAGTTTGAATGAGAAGAACCTCATGTGTTGCTTTTCAAAGCATTACAGTTAGCAAAATAAACTAAAATTTCAGCATACATTTTGTAAGTATACATTGCAATGTCAATATCACATTCAGATGGAGACAACTCCCTAACAAACTACTGACAAGTTAACTAGCCACCTTCGCCCATTTTTCTTTTAACTTATGATAGAAATGAATATTCCATATGAGCTGCTTCCCCCAGAAAATTCAGCTCTGATTCAGCATCTGGAGGCTGATGAAGTATTGCTTTTGCCCATTTTCACAGCTGCAGCTAACTAGCAAGAGAAGGTCGAGTGATTAACCTGAGGTCACCGAGTGAGTCAGAGCAACAGGATTACAATCATTAACACTCCTGGCTGCCAGTCTCAACCCTTGTTCTTCTACTACACGGCCTTTACCAGCTTTAGCACACAAAAATGATGGACTAGTTAATGCCAGACAGAGAGAGAAAGGGCAATTTTCCCTGTACGCAGCGATGTCAATCCACTCAGTCTTGATCTGTAAACACTCTTCGATTCCAGCTCAGCTCTGCCAATACATCTCACTTTGGGCCCGTCAAACACTGGTATTCGTGCCGTGGGCCCCTGTTGAACAGCGACTGCCTGCTGAGCCAGATGGAGAGGTGGCTGTGGAACTAGACAATTAATTGGAAAATTCAACACCAACTTGCACCTGCATCCAGCAGTTCACTGACACCACAGAAAGCAAAAAGAGTCTGATCAGAGTAATACAGATGCAGACCTCATCGCTAGGCTGGAGACACTAATGTTAAACAGTATTCTGTTGCACGGTATTTTTACAACAGTTAAAATGGCATTACCTAAGTCATAAACAAAACCAATCACTGTCAATTAGCACCAGTGCTATAGTATATGCAAGCCAAACCAGAAATAGATGGTACATTCATATCCTGCACGCAGCAATACCTGACTGTAAATACCCATGTATACCATAGCTAGAATGACAAATACAGCTTCATGTAAAGGTTGCTTCCTCAGTGGAGATTACAGCAACTCCAGATTAAGGTTCTGACAATCTTATTTTCTTAAATCAAAGTTAAGTCATAAATACAGCTCTGACTGCAGTGCCTCTTGACCTGCACCAGCTAGCTTTAATCAAATTGGTATCATCATTCATGAAAACAGGGTTGCAGAGGCTTTGCTCACTGAGACCACTGACGACGCATCCATGCTGCTCTGGATTCGTGGCTGTTGGTGACCATGGCCTGCAGACTGAAGTTTGCTCGGTTGTGTCTATGTGGGATCACAGGCAAGGCTCACAATACTTTGAATCCAAAGTTGCATGAAAAATGTTCTCCTTGTAACCCAGTTTTGTACATCCAAGAGGCCTGGACAGTCCTGGAACTGTCATCTTTTGTCAGATTTGAGAGCACTTATCTGAAACAAAACTCTGAAGCATCTGTGGCTCACCTCCTGATGCTTTGTAATATCATTAATCAATCACATCTGATACACTAGACTTCCTCCATGAAAACTAGAATCAATTTCACTGCATTGATTCACTGCCAAAATCCTTCAACTGGTGTCATAGGGTAGTGGCGTTTGTCAGGCGACAGCACTGTGCAGGATACAGCTTTAACAGTCAACTTATGCTGCTCTTCAGCCAATGGCATGGGATCATGTGGAAAGATTCAAGAACTGAAAACAGATGGGAAAGACATCTAACTCTTGAAAGGATAACACGTTTATCCTATACCAGTGCTCAATTTATTTTAGGTTTTCCTAAGGGCATTACAGGTACAGCTCAGAACAAATTATACCTGCTTAGATGCAAATATAGAAATTCTATGTTTTCGCATCAATTATAAATGAAAATATTTTAATAGTTATTAATTACACACACTAGTGCTATGCAGCTACCATTAATTGGTTTTGATCCTGGGATGAAGGAAGAGAGAGAGAGAAACTGAAGACTATGTATATGGCAGCAGTGGATAACTTTTGCAGTTATGAGATAAGCTTAGGATGAACGGGGGACACAGGACTTAGCTCAAAGGAAAATAAAAGCAACTCTCTTGAGCCTTCTACACACAGATCGACCCTCTCTTTTTCTCTGCCAAGCAGCTTGACACACTAAGCACTGCCTGCCTTTTTCAGTATCACCTCTCAGAATCCTGGCCAGGTACAAGCAGCAAAGCGGGAAAGAGTCAGATGCAGGCCAAGAGAGCCAGCAGATTCACCCGTAGGTACCCTGAGGGCAAAGGCCACTGCTTCTCTTCACTCTCATGTACGCTCTCTTTTGATGGTGGTACTTTCCAAAGTGACATCATCTTCATTTCTGCTGCTGCTTCAAGGAATAGTATCTCCAGAGAGTTCAGATCTCAAACAAACGAAAGCCCAGGCAGCTAAGCACGTACAAAACAAATGAGAATAGTAGTACTTGTATAGCACCTTTTATCCTAAGATCCTACGATAAAAAATACCAAATAAACCAAATAGTGCCTTTAATTTGAAGGCAGTTCCTTCAATTCGATCATTAAAAGAATAATAGAAGAACAACAAAAATTCCATTAGCACAGTGCACAGGTCCTTATTTACAAGTCATCTGTCCCCATTCCAGTCCTGGGGTTGGTCTTTTAAGCCAGACACACCTGCCTCCAACTGGCAAGTATTCTGAATTCTTCAGTTCCCAAGCATTCAGGACTTCAGCAGTACAGTAGTCACTAGAGCTCTTAAAATTCAAACCGCACGCCAGTGCTTGATCACATCTACAAACTATATGTTCCTTCTCTCAGCCATCCCCACTGGAGGGTGTTCTGCACGGGAAAGAGAACAAAGTACAGCCTTGTAAGCAGGAGGACTGCTTCACCAAAGTAGAAACATGACCATCCAACTCTTAACCAGCACCGGATCAAAGAAACACTCCCAGGAACTGATCTCATTCCCATCTAACAGAACATGTACAACAAAGCCCTTAGTTCTTAATTAGCATTTGTATTAGGAAGATCCTAAATCAACTGCTTAGATGTCAGTGAAAGACGGGTGTACGTTTGTAATAACAGGTTTTTTACAGAAGAAAAGCCAAAGGGTTTTCTGTAAGTTGCACAAAGAGCAGACATTTCACCTGCTCCCATGTTACAGCAGTAACCCAACCCATTGCCACGCAAGGTACCCCATGCCCAGTCACTTCAGCCTCCTGTTTGAGAGGAGGGCTGAGCCCTACTCAGTCATGATGGAGAGCACCTAGGGCAGAAGCAAACACCTTGCACCTCTCTGCTGTAACTAATTTGGACATATGGAAGGAGGCAGCGATGCCTGTGTTCTTTTTGGCCTAGGAAATACCATCTGCAGCTGTGAAATTCACACGAGCACCAAGTTGGTTAAGAAAACAGATGGCAAACAGAAGCAAACGGTTAAAATGTTCCCTCCACTGCAACACATGTGAAATCCCTTATTCCAATGGGCTGCAATAAACCTACGACTGTCAGTGCACATATAACATGCTGAAGAATTTTTCTTCACAGGGAAATAAATCTGATTTTTATCTAAGCTGGCAGTAAACAGGGTCAAATATTTAACTGTTTCTGTGGCAACTTCCCTATTGTTTTTCAATTTTTAGGTTTTGGTTTTTTGTTGGTTTTTTTTTTTTTAATAATGCTAACAAAGTCAGAATGCTGCATAGCTACAGATCACAAGGATGTCAACAAAGGTGAAGAGGGTCTGTGGCAAACACCAACTGTCAAATGAGGAAAGTAAATGTTTATCGTAAAGAGCAAACTGTGGTGCCAGACAGAGGAACTTAGCTTCACCAACACTGGATTTGTTGTGCATGGTTTAGTCAAGTGATTTATATGGATTACACCACATTTTCCCTTTTTGTAGCTTGCCTTGATAATCAAAAAATCTTTTTGTAATTTACATTAATAGCTCTGCAACATTGTGGAAAATATTAAAAAAGACCTTTATATTTTTGGCACCTCCTACTGCAGAGGACTGCACACAATCAGCGCTCTTTTGAACTGTTCCAAAGGGTTTGGCAAGAAGTTGAGGTACACCCAAAATGTCATGAAAGACCCTGTACTGAAACCTCAGAAAAGCTGGTCAGTGAACGTCCAGGTCAATAGTTTTCTTAGGTCCAAGTCCGCAGCACGCCTCTGCCAGCAAGAAAAAACATTACATTTACAAGTCACTTCCATTATCTTAACTCCGTGGGTTTTAATAATAATACACATTATAGAAGTGTTATTTCCACGGTCAGTGCATCCCAAGTTGGGGAATACTTTCAGACCATAAAAGGACGTCACCACAGAAGACTTTAGAATGAAATCAATTAAGAACCAGGCTTTTTCAGCACATGTTGCTGCCTCAACCGCACAAGTAAAACAAAGCACAGCAAAGGGCAATATAGTAACCCAAGAATGGAATTCAGAGAAGCCTGAGTTTTTGATCGTAACTACTGTTCTGACCTTGAACAAGAGTTCTTTTATTTTCCTATTTACATTTTCTTCTCAATAAAAAACCTCCTATCTCAGAGTAGGGTTGAGTGAGAGAGTGAAAGGAAAAAATGGAAGGTTTTGTAAATTCAAAGAAGTTAGCCCTTATGGAAATCATATGGATGCACCATGCAGTGCTGGTAGTGTTCGGTAACACACTCACAGCTTAACCTACCGAGAACTACTGTAAAATTGCCATCAAGACCGGTATGCTGGAAAGAAAACAAGAAAAAAAAAAAAGAAAACACCCACAAAATTGAAAGAACGTTAATAAAAGCTGGATGGTTTTGATCCATCTTACCTGTCAATTCATAAAATGGTACTTAAGTACCCATCCAAAGAAATGCATAAAATGTAGGATGAAATGCATGGTGGGTAAGAATGGGAAGTGTGTGAAGCTCAGTTCACGGCCCCGCATTCCACCTGAACTGAAGGCAAACTTTTTCCAAAACTTCCCATCAGGATTATGTGGCTTTATCACTTCTGTAAATGCAAATATCTTGCTTTTCTTTCACCTCTCTTGCTTCTTCTTTGGGAGCTTCAGGAAAATCTGAATCAAAACAAGATCTGTGCCAGTCTTGGGCACTAAGCAGACACCAAAAGGTATCTGCCCATACACTGTATATTTGGAACTGTTTAACAAATTGTAAAGATATATTTTACTCCCTATTTGTTTTTACTAGTAGAAGAGAATGTAAATATAATGACTAATGTAAAATGCACCAGGATGTACTCAAAAAAAATGCTGGTCCACAGAAGAATCTGTTATTTCCCAT
Organism: Nipponia nippon; assembly: GCF_047370975.1. Classification (NCBI taxonomy): domain Eukaryota; kingdom Metazoa; phylum Chordata; class Aves; order Pelecaniformes; family Threskiornithidae; genus Nipponia; species Nipponia nippon. The sequence continues at coordinate 3,193,623 of NW_028262313.1, forward strand.
GTCATTCTCAAACTAGCAAGAGGGCTTTGGAGCACTGGTTGAGTTTCCTAAAGAAGATTAACTGAGAAGTGCCACTCAGAAACATCTTTCTGGTGGAAAACACTGCTCCAGAAGTGCTCCTCCACGCTCTGCCAGGGCTGTTCACACGCCACGAGGAGGACGAGGCGGAACTTGAAGCAAATATTTGCTGTCACTAAGGTATCAGGCCTATGGGCTACACGAAGCCAACGCCTAAACTTTCTGATTTAAGAACATAAAATTTAAGCTTTCATTGTTAAGCTAGAGCCAAATCTTGTTCCAAAGATACACAAGACCTATAGCAGCTTCTCCCAGGGCCAGAAATCAGTAACTCTAGTAGAAAGCTAGGGACACCTATAATTTCCCTGTATACATATTTCTTTTTACATGCAGTGAATCATCCTAGAAAAACTCCTTCCAAACACTTTGAGACTAGCTGGATACATGATATTTGAATAACGTAGTATTTGAACATAATGGAATAAGAGGAACAAAACTGACTTTTACAGACTGACCCAGAAAGGAGAAAAATCTCAAACAAACAACAACCCTTAGTATCTTAGAGGTATCTCTTTCTCACGTATTGAATATTAAGGAGAAATAATCAGGTGGAGAATAGGTCTACATGTTTAAAAATAAAGCCATAGGCATCAGTTCCCCTCATGAAGTGTAACAGTGATCAGATCTGTTCACTGCACGCATCAGATAAAAGCTGTGATGAATTAGCACCAAAGAACCAGGCACTGAATTTTCTCTGGTTCTCACTGTTCTGGATCGTTGGGATTCCAGGAGTTAGCCAAAATCTAACTACATATGAACAGGACTGACTTCCAAATTTTTGCAACTATTAAGATACCAGTTACTGTTAACATCTGGATCAGTCCAGCTTCAGAATCCACCCAAGGCTAAGCTAATTCCATATTTAATCATAATAATTCCAAGCTCAACAGTGACAATATGTAAACCTTGTCCACATGCTGAACAAGAAGACGACAGAAATTTCTCTCTTAAAATAAAATACCAGCGATTAATAAATCACATGTTTATATCTCTTTGGAGGAATACTTCTAATACAAAGCAATTCCAGCCAGAGCATTCCATGCCAAATCAAATACTCATATGAAAAGAAAAGGCAATTTCTGCCAGTTCCTATGTCCAAAAAAGCTTTAAAAATTGGAAAAATGAAAGCATTTGCCCTCTTTCCATGAAAACCCAGAGTGCTGGGCACCAGGAAACAATGTTCCCACTGATCTCCAGTAACAGAGGTGAATAATAATAATTTCAGTGTTATGGGAAGTAATTTGATGCATTCCACTGTGTTAAAAAAAAATAAAAAGCAACTCCTTTTGATACTGTAGAGACTTCCCTAGAAGATAACTGCATTGTATAAGAATTCAGATTTCTTTCCCCCCCCTGTATTGTCCAACTGAAGATAAGATGCTTATCCCCCCAGTTACAGAGGATTTGGGAAAGCTGTCAGAACCACAACAAAAAGAAGGCAGAAGCAAATTAATATTTCTTTTTGAAAAAAAAAAAAAAAAAAAAAAACACCCACCAAACTTGGGTATCATTTTCCCTTACTTGATGGGAAGCTTATCAAGATGATCAGCTTACAAAGCTCAATTTCAGAAACCAGTCAGTTCCAGGGAAGAAGAAAAGCAGTAGTTGCAGAAACATTTTAGTCAAAGTACTAACACAGAGCTGAATACTAGTGGAAATGGTATCTTTCCCCCCCGATAAAACAAAACAAACAAGTATTCTCCAGAAATACTAGAGCAACTTTGGGAAGTCTATGCTTTTCAAGTAAATTTGAAACTTAAACAAAGCAAACCAAACAGCCGACAACAATTAAAAAAACCCAACAAAGAAAAAAGCCACCCACAAACAAAACCAAGCAACAATTAAAAATAAAATGTACCATAACTGACAACCAGTACTTTTCGTTCTGTCTCCATTTCTCACCAACCTTACAAACTGCAAACCCATTTCCTTTTTCACATAAATGAAGAGAATATTGATAAGGACAGCCTCGACAAAGAATATGACAAGTTTAGGGGCTTTTCGGTGAGAGTCAGATTCAGCTCCACATGCTGGTGAAGCAAAGGAGTCTGGAATACACATCTTATGTTTTTTAGAGCATCTCCAGAGATAAAATTTATTTAAAACTTTGTTTTTCCATCTAAAGTTTCATAGCCCTCTGTTTAGGTACTCACATGTCCATGCTTTACCTTACGGTATAACTGCAGCAACAGCAGCAGTCCATACACATCTGGGGAGCCGTTCCAAAATAACTCTTCTGATTTTGGTGACTTGGAAAGAGATGCAAACACCTCCTATTTTTTCTTTTGCAATCAAGGAAAGTAATTTTCCTGAAAAACCACTTCCCAACATACTGGATCTCAGACAACTTTCAGCAGTCATGGGAATCTGAGATATTTCAAAGTTGCCTTTGCTCTCCAAAGATCAGTTTATCAAACAACATGGCCCCAGCTATAGCCCATTCTTCACCCACTGGCTTGACCCTGCTTCTCAGTGTTTTTCTCTACCTATCTTTCTTTCATTATGACAACTTTGAGTTTCTAATCTCCATTTTGATAACAGAAGTACGTATCACACTCAAAAACTAAAACAATCCCAGGTTGAATACCCAACTAGTGAAGGTTAGGCTCCTGACAATATCATTCAATTAAGACAAACCTGGCTTTTTAGACTAAGCAATTTTGAACAGATGACATGCCAAAATATTCAACTGATAAACACTAGAAGTCACACCATTTTTTTTTTTTAAAATGTTCCCTTGCCTAACTTCAAGTTCTCTAGAAAAAAAATCCACCATGCCATAAGCTCCACTGTACGAAACGTGAGCCATATTGAGTCAGTTCTGCTAAAATCTGTAGGAAATGCCAAGAATAAGTTTTGTTGGAAATGTTGTTTAACAGAATTACTGAAAAAACACTGATAATATTCATCTCTAATGGCACAGAGGAAGGCCAAAGAGAGTTAAGAAAATGCTATTATTTCCTCTCCATTGTTAAGGCTTTAGATTCTGCTGTAGCAGAAGAGTCAGGTGCTCTGCTGAAAGCATCACTTCAAAGGTAAAGACAACCAAAGAGAGCTGGCATTTTTCCTCTGATCTTGAAAAAGCCAGCTGGAAATGACACCTGCAATAGGAAGACCTTTTCTTTACCAGTATCTCTTCTAGATGTGTTCTGCTTACCTATCTGCCCATGGTGGCCTGTGGTGCAGACAGTGTAGCAGAGAGCTGGGTATTTTTTGAGTATCTGTGGAGGCAGATCAACTGTGATCATTCGACTGGAGCAGAAGGGTTTTTTTATGCACTCTACACAGCTGTAAATGATGATATAGGCAGAACCGAGAAGAGAAACACATTTAAGATTGCACATTAGATCAGCTCAAAGGTCCATCCAGCCTATCTCAAATAATTGTCTTAATTGGATATCTAGTAAGGAATGAAATCAAGGTAAGTATATCACACTTCCCTTCTTTCCCAGCCTTGACCTATTTTCAACTCCAAGTTAATAATCTTCAATAGGCTTCTCTTTCATGAGGTTGCTCTGTCTCTTCCAAAACCTCCATAAGCTTGTAGCAGCCACAACGTCCTTTGGCAAGTTCTACAAGTCTCCTACCCATCATGTGAAGAACCTCCTTTTCTCCCACTTTGAATGGGCCCCTATTAGCTTCATATGATATCACTTAGTATTATATCAGAAGTAATAAACACTTGAACCCCTCTGTGCCACGAACAACCATGCAAATATCCACCATTTTATTTCCTTCCAGACTGAAGAGCTCATTCATTTCTAATACTGATGCTGTTCCACTCTTTTTTCCCCACCTTTTTTTGTCCCTCCCTGTTACATTTTCACTTCTTTCATGTCCTTTTAGAGATACAGGTAGTAGTCAGGAAGAAGTAGGCAAGTCACAGACTTATCTCTAATCCAATACTACCAATTCACAATAATTGATTTACTTTCTTCCCCCAACCGTTGCCCGGTACTGAGAAGATCTTTCCATGGAACTGTTGTCATCGCCCCCAAGACCTTGCTTTTACGTGGTAGGGATCACATTTTACACGTGAAGGTAGCGTTATCATTTCCCCACATGCATAACTTTGTGCGGCATTTATTTATGCTAAATTGCATCAGCCATGGCTAAGTCAGTCTCAAAGTCTGTCTTAAATTTGTCATAATCTATGTTATTTCTCTCGTAACACGTTAAGATGGCACATAATCCTATACACTGTGACACAGGCTTGAAATTTTCAGGACCAGGTTTATCTGGGGTGATTGAGTATATTTTTAGAAAGATATTACAATGAATTATTTGAGAGAGAGAAAGGTTTATTGCAGGAGGATATTCAATTCTACTTGCTACTAGAAAAACACATCATGATACAAACTTCCAAGAGTTCTCAGAGGTTCATTGCTTTATTTCAAAAGCAAGTCACCCACAACTCCCCTTCCCACTGCACACACACATCTTTTTTTCCCCTGTAGAACAGTGTTAAAATAGCTGTACAGGAAACTGCAGCAGAAAGCTTTGAATCCCTCTCTCCTACCCCCCCTAAGGCAGTCAAACGAGCCTCGTAACTGAACACAAATGGTGCGGCTAGCAGGGGCTGGAACGCCCAGCTCGCCTCACACGAGAGCCCAGTGGCAAAACCAGAGACTCAGTCACTCTACCTTTACGCAACACAGGGAACCTTCATTTTTTATGCAAAGTGGAGCAGCTTTAACAGGCGAGAAAACAGTTCTCTCACTTTTCCCATATTCCACGTATAAGAGGGAAGAACAGATGCTTTTCCTGGTTTACTTATAACAAAGACACAAGGGTTAACGAAACAGTTTGTCCACGGCTAACTCTTATAAATGTTCTCTCAGTATGGCTATAGGTCAAAAAAAAACAACCCCAAAGTCTCAGAATACTTCGTTTATGGCTCCCAAGACAGCTCACGCAAAAAGAGCATCAGGGTTCTCAACTTGCCAAAAAGTTCTTCCAGCGTGCTCAGAAACAGGAATTTAGGCTCCTGTTAAAAATATTGATACGTCTGAATTTTACACAGCTCCTCGGTTTCACAGTACACAACCTACAGTTAAGCAGTGGAACACTTCGCTACAAGACACTGTCTATGCTAAAAGTTTACAGAGGTTCAAAGGAAGATCAGAGAAGTTAACGAAAGACATTCAGAGGGTTTTACAGTACAATCTGTCTGAAGCAGTTCTTGAACCCCAAATTCTTGGGAGAAAGTTTGGCAGAAGTATCCCTAAAGTAATATTGTAATATTTTTCCCTAGGCATTTGCTTTTTGCTGGATAAAACGAGGTCCTATGCTATAAGACCTCACACCTTATCTAGAGTAATTAATAATTCCCGTGTCAGCACCAAGGCAGATAAAGAACGTAGAGGCTCCCGTGCCAGCCCGTGCCATTTCCATCCACGAGCAAGCAATGCAGCCTGGAAGATGCCTTGGAATTCAGGTCTTGCAGCTCACTGGTTGGACCAATCTGCTTTATCAGCCTGCAGGAATCAGGCTGGACAGTTATCTGCTGGTGATTACAGAAAGACCGTGGAATGTCTAGGTTGCTTTCCCAACTTTATCCCAACAGTTACGTGCTTTACAGAACAAGCCAGTTCACTTCTTTATGACTAACTTTCCCCATTGGGGTAAGCTCTCACCTTTACTTTAAAGCAGTTGTGCATTAAAATACAAAAAAGTTGCAATCATAACACATAATCTTTTTTCTTTAGTTATGAAAGCAGACGGATGTCTTTTCTCCCTGTGTTATTCTGGATTCTTCTTTAACAGCTCTGAAAATTTAAAGCCATCTGGTAGCAGCTGTGTCTTGACTGCACACCTGTGCTTGAGCTGAAGTGGGGAAAAGTTCAATAAGGATTATACTGTAGGTGCCAGAACGTCTCATTCATTCCAGAAATATCGCACAGATTTAATATTCCCTCCGCTTCCCCCTTAACTGGTTTGTGCTTTACTCAGAACGTACAGATAAGAAAGACAAAGCAATTTCTGGAGAGCACAAAGCCTTTGCTGCTAGGCGTATACCAAAAGTTTCCATGAATCTCTGTTGATCCTGGACCCGCACTTGCAAAGCTATATTGATTCAGGACAAAAATAAGTCTTTGGCTGGGCACCGTGGCTTTCCATAGATATCTCCTCATCAGCAAGCCAAAGCAAACTGTACTAACAGTGAAAAAACACCATTCTGAGCAACTAGACAATACCAAGCTTGGTAACGTCTGCAGCTGCAGCAACCATACAGTCAAGTGCAATTAGGGAGCACTCTCAGGACAGTGTCTCTGATTATTTCCTTACCTACCCCCTTCCTTTAAATTCAAGAAGAGAAAGCTGTGTATGCAGAACACACAAAGAAGAACCTACCAACCTGCAGAAGTTCAGAACAGGACAAGCTAAGTAGGTCACTAATGATTCTTTTTGTATAGCACGGCACCACTTCACAGCTGCTGATTCGCTGACTTTAGTCGTCCTTGCACGGACACACGTTCCTGTAAGCGCTCTCTGAAGTTAAGCAGTCTAAAATACGGGATCTCCCCCATACTTTAATCTTATTACGCTAGGGCTGCTTGCCATAATCTAGCACTGGCTTTATGCCATTGACTGTAGCTTAAATCCCTCCCCAGAGCAGTTCTCATCTTGTTCCCACCTCTTCTTTATCAATGCAATGCCCTGCAGTTTCTCCTCCAACCCAGTGCTCAGCCAATGCCCTAGCATGGTTCTAAGAATGCTATGTTGTTAAAGGTATTATGATTTTAATTCAAAATAACCCCCAAACTAGCTGTAGATAATTATTACTGACCCCATGGCATCTCTGCTCCATCCATCTTTTCACTGCCACCATCATCAGTAAGGCTTTGAAATAAGCAGCATTCTCTCAAACAACAAAACACAGAAGCTGAGCGAAACCCCAAGCATTTTTTCAAGGAGTAGGACTATAAATGTAAAACCTAGCAACATTTCAAGTTAGGTAACTATATTCCCTTTTATGGTATCTTTGATTCTTGTGGTTAATAACTGTATAGATCTCATGAGCGTTCAACAGCTGGCACAAAGTGCCGTGGGATTTTTCAGCATTAAACAATCTGCGTGAGATACAATTTCCTTCTAAGCCCCTCATCTCTTTATTAATCCATCAAAATGAAGGAATGCAATATCTAATCTAAGTTTAGCTGCTCTCAAAGTCCTTCTCTAGAAGACACTAGGCACACTTAGATGCCCTCTCTCTTTAAAATCCATGGGCACTTCCATTCTAGCTGGTAGTGATAATGTGTCACCTGCAAGAGTAAAGTAAAAAGTATTTCCCAGTAAGAACATAATCTCTTTAATACAATGTGGCTTTCCAGAGGTGGAAAAAAACCAAATCTTTTTCTTCCAAAAAACCAACATATAACCAAGAACAAGTTTCAATATGTATAGCAATTTTCATCAGAAAGTTGTGTAATCCAAAATTCACCGTTTCCTTGTCTCCCATGAAAATCTTTTAGCGCAGCAATTGAATTCAGAAAGCAAAAGGAAGGAGGTTAGGTATTTCTCATAATGAAATTTAAACTAAGCAAGAGTCTTGGGTTTGGGCAAAGATGAAGACAAGAAAGAAAAGTAGGCTCTTCCTTGAAGGACAGAATGCATCATATGAACTTCCAAGAAAATCAGATGGGGTTTCCATTCCTTGTTAAACAGGAGTATTCTATTCATCAATCCCATCCTGAAATGAACACTGCAACGTTATAAATGCTTCTCATTATATACAGAAGGAGCCCAGGCCAAAACCCCAGACTCTTGCTTGTTAGAAGATTGGTTAAAATCCAAAACCAGACTTCCAAGCTGCCTGTGTTTAAATGGCCAGCTCTCCAGGCAACATCACTGAGCTCTGGGGTGGCTGAAGCAGACCAATTTTTCAGTTTCAGCAAGGTCACTGCCATGTAGAGCTCTAAATCTCAGACTTTATTGTTCCACCTACCTAACTTTCAGCTAACCGGTCATTTGCATGAGAAAATTTGCCAGAGCTCAGTTTCCATTTTCCACTGAAAACTACCACCCGAGAGCAAATTTAAAAAAAAAAAAAAAAAGATGTACTTGGGCAACTTCGGGGTGTGCTGAGCTGGGATGTTAATCAACCCAAGCACCCACTACAATTAAGGTTTCTTCACAGCTGGGTGCTATGAAGAAAAGGAGTTTTGATACACCTTTGGTGTAGCTCTGATGAGATTACCACCACCACCACCCCCAATTAACTACATATTCACTTACAAAACAGCTTGGCTTGTAACACATCACAAAACCCTGTCACAGAGGGCTACTTCATCATCGTCCCTGGCCTGACTCGAACCGAAAATGGGGACTACAGGAACAGGCGTTCACAATACACTTGGCATTCAGTTGGTTCATCTCCTTCATAGCACTCTTCTTCCCCACAAGGCTGTGTTCTCAGAATGACCTGATGATACAGCTCAAAGACCACATTTAATAAGCTTCTACTGATAAGTCCTTCTCCAGTGTCAAGATCTCCTCTGCCATACTCACACTGAAAAAAGATTGCTGTGTAGACCTCCATGCCGCAGTCTTCATTAGACCTACACTATTATTTCTGAGCTACACAGTGGCTGCCCCACGTAGCAGGGTATAGCACTGAAGACAATCTCATACTTAGGTTGAATGTTACAAAATTAAATCCTTTTGACTTAAGTTAATAGCCAAATGGGTTGAGCAGCACTCCAAAGCCCTCACTCATTCAGTGTTTCCTTCATTTCCCTTCTTTTGATGAGAATGTCTGTTCATGAGAATGAACCTTGGTTCAACCTTGATTTTCATAGCCTTCAGTAACTTGCTCCAAAAGAATTGTTATCCGAAAACAGTATCCATGTACTTCTTGAAGGTTATGCAATGCCACAAGTGATTCAAACAGATGAAAAATCTGGCTGTTCATTGGGGGCAGGATGTTAAACAAATCATAACTATCTGTGATATATTCATCACCACAGAACGTAAGCATCCTTCACTTTAAAGTATGTGAGATCTTCTACAGTAGAAGTTTAAACCAAAACTACTTCATATGCATTATTTCATTCTATTCCAATTAATTTTGACGACGCTCCATCATGACATCGGAGTATGAAGTCCCATACTAGCACTGACAAAGGCAGCACTACCTTCAGTGCGGTAACTGGGTTGTGGTAGCACTTTGGGACTGAGTGTAGAATCGTGCCCCTGCTGTGCTAGCTATTGTAGAATGGAACAAAACACAGGACTCGTACCAAATAAATTATCATCCAAGTACTGTAATTCCTATTTTGCATTTGTGAGAAGCGATTCACTTGTAATCACTCAGTAAGTTAATACGGAGTGGGATTCAGCCAAGCTACAGGGCTTAATTCACTAGTGCTTATAAGATACTTTGAGATCCTGTAATAGGAAATTTCTAAGAGGGACAAGAGATTAAAGTAAAAGCTTTAAGACTGTCAAAATGCAACAGTTGCCATTTGCTTCCACACAGATCTACTTGGGAAACGGTTCCAGAGCCAGTACTTTAATGGCTTACATACTGTATTTTTTTCAAAAGCCATTAGGGCCTTAGAAATCCCATAGTGGTTATTTGGCATGACTGGAGAACTTCTATGCCAGAAAAACATTCTGCTCGCCAGGATGAGGTAGGGGAGGCTCCTCTTTAATTGGGTTGGTGACCAGTTCTCTTAAGGAAGGGCTTTTACTTCGTTATTCGAAACCACTTCCTTGAGGATAACAAGGAGAAAACTTAGCATGTGAGCAGCCCAGTCAAAAAGCAAACACGCAGAAACATGCACTATCAGATCAGAGGGAAGCTTCCAATCTGGGTTTCAGAGACCATCAGAATAGATAAGGGGAAACCAGTTTTGGATGTTTTTTTTTTTTTAAAAAAAAAAAAAAAACAAAACACAACAAAAACCAACAAACACTTAAAAAGAGGTAAAAAAATACATTGAAGAGATGTCAAAGGTACTTACAGATTTTTCTTCCATTTTAATGTCCTTTCAACCTTTCAAAAAGAATAAGTTAACTTCATTGTACAGAAAGAAAAGGTTGTGCTCATATTTATAAAGTTGTTCACAAGATTCTGCTTTAAATGCACATCTTCACTCCCAGTTCCAACATCACCAACAGTGGTGTTAATTAAAAAAAGTTCAAAGGTCACTGAAATCAGTGTTATCACAGTGACATCACATCCTGATAAAGATCAAAACTGACATCTCTCTGATTATTTAATTCCAGCTGCTTCTGTTGTACCATTAAATCATATTTAGCCATTCGCTTAAAAAAAGAAAAAAGGTGAAGCAGTGTATACAAATTTAAACAGTTGCTAAACTCACATCAACCTGTGATGCACTCAAAGTTTAATAAAAAAAACAAAAAAAAAATCTGTTACTTTTTTCATTTTCCCAATTCAGTAGGTTTTTTTCATGGAGCTCATGGACAGAGCCACCGAAACACCGAGCAAAGTTGCAAAACTTGGAAGTCTGGATTATACTGAAGAGTCAAGAGATTCCTCTAGCTTGGATTAGCTCGCAAACTCCTAGATGCTCATTTTAATTGAAGCATGATGGTTTTTTTCCTCTTTTTACTCACACTGCTTTTGCATCAATACACATATCCCAATCTCTTAATTTTCAAACAACATTACGAGGTAAAGAATCAGATCCTTTAAGTTCAACCTGTCGTGACTTCTCGTGTATATTTTGCATATTCTCCTTGCAACTCAAGTCCAGGATTTCACAGTAATTCTCTCAAATCATGTAAAGTTTAGGGGAAAATGGTTTCATCTTTCTCTTCCATCCCATTCCGCAGCACTTCGAGTCAGCAGAAGGCGGCTCATTCACCATCAATTAATTACCTTCAGAACTTGCAATAGGCTTTTTAAGCAAGCCCTTCGCGAACAGGCATAACAGAGCTGCAGAAACCGGGAGGCTGCAGTAGATGTGTTGATTAATGAAGCACTAGATGGCACCCTCGCATTCAGCTCTTAAGAGGTTTTTACAGCCCTTTTCTCAGCCAGATTTGAAAAGAATACAGGTATCTGAATTTTATTCAGGTCAAGAATAAGGATTTTTAATTCTTTACGTGGGAATGCGTCTTAGGAAATACCATCTAATATAGTAATGCCAGATTACAAATACAAAAATTAAATCGTTATTCTACTCTACATAGGCAAATATTAGTTCTCCTAAATAAGAAAATTTTAGAAATTAATAAGCAATTCCATTACTGCAAGCAGTTTAAGAGCAGCCTTCAGATTATAGAAAAATATTATGTTGGCATCTTTCTTTTCTTCTTGCCACTAAGCAGTCAAGAGAAAAGTTGTAATTAATTTCTAAAAATCCACCTGAGTGCCTCTGTAAATGCTGGACAAGTCAGCAGAGTTGATGGTATGCAAAGATTTAGTCGTCCTGAAACAACAGGGTCTTTTTGTGCTTTGCCAAACAAATTGGCATGCACCTATTTCCAGTGCTATCAGGATGCAAGAAGGCACTGTTATCTCTAGACAGCACAGCGGTAAGAAAATTCAGGCTTCGAGTAATTAAGTGATATGGTCAAAACCACAGAGGAAATCTGTGTCAGAGCAAGGAAATGAAGCCATTCCAGGTCAGTGACTTACCCAGGAGACAGTCTCTCCCTCTTGCTCCCAGCAAGTCTTGGGACTTGCTTAAAGTGCCTGTCAAACAACCGGTGGCAGGCAAATTCCATTCAGGACTCATACAGAGCATCAAAGGATTTGAAATAAGGTAGCTGGCCTGCAGGTGGATCATGGCATCCTTTTCAGAACTCTCTCATACAACCAATACTCTCCTTTTCTGAAGCAAGGACAAAACAGAATGTTCTATCTTGTCTCTGAATTATTGCCATGACACTTCATTATGGCAGAGAAAGCAATACCAAGAAGATGAGCACAGAATTTTAGGTATATTCTAGATCACTGAAAGAATAAAAGACCGCGGCAGCCAGTCAACACAGAATGCTATTTTATGGTGGCATTATGGAAAACAAGACTAGTAGATAGAGAATGGCTTAGGAAGCAGAGAAACTGGAAGGAAAAAAAATTATACAAGCAACAAGAAATGTGCTATGGTATTATTTAAAATAATAAAAAGCAGAGAGATCTAGGCCTTGTTAAAGTTTAAATTAGATGATTGAAATTGATTTTACAAAAACCACTTAAGTTACACCAGGGTACATGAGGTCAGAATTGGACCCAAAGAACCTAATCTCTCACCATATCAACAAGTTAGCAGGTGGTCAAGACAGTCCAGCTGGAGAATGGGCTCAAATTTTCAGTGAGCTAATACACACTAATCTTTCACTTCTGCGGACCTGGATTCAAAACTTAAGATCATGAACTAAAATTAGTCCGCTGGTTCCATTCTAGTCCCCATTTGTACACGGCACAAAACCACCATAAAAAGTGTCATGACTGGCAACCTCCCTAAGACAGGCCCAGTTCTGGAACAGCAGGAAATGTTGTAAGTTAGGACTGAAGCACACTGGCACAGCTGTGTATGGAATTTTATACTCCCTGCCCACATAATGCTTGCCAAAGCCAAATGTTTTTTCTCCTTGACTTCTGCAAGTGCCACATTCATGCTGAAAAAATAAAAAGAGAGAAAGGAAAGAAAAGAAATACAGAATGAATCATTGCAGTCACTGGAACCAACACCGTACTGATTCACCCTCTGTACATCTGCAGTAAAGGCAGTGATATTGCATAGGGTATAAATTTACACAGAGTTTATTTTCGGTATCTAGTTTTGGGTTTGGTTATTTTGGGTTGGTTTGTTGGTTTTGTTTTTTTTTTCTTTAACATAGTACATAGCTTCTTTTTGTCCCATAATAATGGTGCATGTTGCTAAAACTGGGTCTATAACTTTTGAACTGGACTAAGTCAAAGTACTGTAAAACCAGAAGATTCTCCCACTCAGGTGACTGTCCCAGCTTAGCTGACTAGTGACCCAACCTGGAAACATGCTTGAATTTATTAACATAAAATATTCACAGTTATTCACGACAGTTCACTGGACAAACTCCAGCCACATAAAACAAAGATAATCAGCCACATGTCAATAAGGAAAAATCACATCCAACTCCTAAGTCCGATATAACATCATTTATTAATACAGGCAGTCACCTTCAATAGTTAGAATTGAAAAGAAGGGCTCCTGAACTACTCCCTGAACTACACCCTATCCCTCTCAAACCATTTAGTACCGAGACATGATTTTTGCAAGTAAAATTTCTCCCATGCATCATGAAACTTCCAGCCAAAACGGGCAGTGAAAATAAGGTCTTCAGTAACACATAAGGTAATATAAAAATGAGCAGTTTCAGGCAGTTAGGAGATCTTTAAGATAGCAATGAAGGAATGCACAAGACTGAGTTAAAAGGAAATAAGAAGGAAGCAGCTGATACAGGAGCTTAATGAATTGTTCTATTTGACAATTATCAGCCATAAATAACATGACTCCACTGCATCACAGAATTGAATTAGACTAGCTGACTGCAATTAAATAAAGCAGGACCGTAACTTTTGCCAGCAAAAATACAAAAGCCAGATAACAGTAGCAGCAGTAGCTGCTGTTAATCCCAGGAAACAGTTTCTCTCCTTTTGCCAAAGCAGCCATTTTCCCCAAGAGCAATTCTCATTCCGAGGCCAAGGTGGTGCTCAAATATAGAAAGTAACAACCACCTTCCGCAGAAGCTATCTGCTTCAACCCTGCCCTTCCAACGCACTCAAGCGGGGAAAGAACCAAAACCATTTCCTCTCCAAAGGAGGAGGACTTGGACTTTTGTGCAATGGAGCTCACACACATAGCTACTAACGTAAAAATGTGCATGGTCAAAACTAGCAGATTAAAAATTAAATGTTCTACGAATACAGATTATATTTTCTAAAAAAGCTCTATGTTCCTCATCTGGACTAGATTTTGAGAATAGCTTCTATTTAAGAAAGTTTTGTTAACTGCTAGATAAACAGGACAATCTCTCCAACTAAGTTTTGGGTCCTCACTTGCAGTTTTTTGGTCTTTATATCGCTAGAGTTTGCTTCAGTTTCAGAGATCCCAGAAAAGGTGTTCAACAAACACCAACAAGAAACCTGGAATTTCCCTCCCATTAATGTATTAATACACTGCATAGTCCTTATTAACGGGGTGGGCTTCACTGGCTATTGGTATGTCTTGTAGGCTCCATGCCTCTAGAAACTTATCTCTCAGGAAGAGGAAAGCCTAAGGTAGACGCGTAGGACTGCAAAGCAGAAAGAGACCAGTTCTATTTGCGCAGCTACAAAACCCAAGAAATAAATAACAAATAGAACCTGAAAGTGGCCACAGAACTGAGATGTTTAAGCTGTGCATTTGCAACATGCTCACTCTCTTGCCATTTAACTTTCTTCCTTAAGTCATACTCCTAGAAAATCTGGAAATAAAAATATCCTTTCTGTGGATTGAGCAGGTTTGACAGCGGAACATGATTTTTCTGTGGCCCTATCTAAATGAGCACAGATAACGCTTTGTTTCTCAGAAATGTTTCCAAGTGAAAAGTCAAGAGCTTTTTTGATATATCTGAAAGTAAAACTTGCAATGATAAAAATGGACAACCCCATTCTGGAAAGCTCAGTTTTTACTTCAAGTTCACAGTTGTTAATTGTCTTGTATTGATGCAACACATGAATATATAAAAGCAACAAAGCCTCCAAGAACAGAAGCCAAGGAGTTCTGCTGATATCCTAATTAGACAACGTAATAAAAATCCCACATAACTCTCTAGAAAAAGCCCCAAATACACACAACACTGTCAAAGTGAAAAACCAGAGATCTAGATTTTAAAAACTATTTTTAGTTTATATGGCAGGAAACCCTTCCCAGTAGCAGCTCCCTCCTCCGTCACCTCGGTGCATAACAGTTTTAGCTGAGCAGCTTTTGGCTAATTCACACCATTCTACCTCAAATGCTTACACAGGTGTGAGCTGCTGAACCTGGCTCTTTTGCAGACAGCTGTGGCAGGAAACGAAAAATACGCTCGGACTACAGACCAAAAGCAAAGTAGGGAAGAAAGGAAAAAATCAATTGACTTCTGCTACCAAGTAAAAACTTTACAGCTGTTTTAAAAAGGTACTGAGCTACCAATTTGCTTTTCTATCACACCAGTTATTAGGCACACTCCTGGCTTTAATAACCATTTTCTGCTCCAACCATTTGTGTAATACAAAGAGGAACACAGGGCAAGCAAAACTTGTTTAATTAGAAATGCTGTTTGCTAAGCATTCAGAGGAAGCTACAGAATTGTGTGTTTCACCATAATGATATTTAATCTAATGAAAATTTTCTTAAAATAGGATTTGTTTCCCTTACATGACATGAACATGTTGTTCATGCTAATTACAGCCGATTCACACAATAAAGCAGCTACCATAAAATTAAAACACGGATATGTGAACAAGTTAGCACAGGGTAAACTAGGTTATGAACCTTTAGGGTACATCACCTGTGCTGTGGTAACGCCGTGTAAATGTTTTCATCCCATGGTAAATTAAAAGTAGCTGATCCTTATTCAAAGAGCTGTTGAAAGAATTTCTTCTCCTTTGCCAGCTAGTCCTCTGGCTTTGAACAGATGTGGTCAGAAACCATATGAGACCAAGTCCTGGCAGGAACTACAAATCAAGATACTACCATTAAGCAAGAAGCAAATACCAACCCTACTTAAAACGCTGTAAACCCTATCACAGGCTTCAGCGAAAACACAATTTTGCCTGCTCTTTCTGGGTTTGTTTCTTAGAAACTACTTATTCAACATCTAGAAAAGTGACCTGGCCATTAAACCGACATTTGTGTGGTTGCAACGCAACAGACATGTCAAAAAACTTCGGTCTGAGAGAGTGCTTTAACTCAAATTGTTTCTTTACAAACATCTTGACATATGGAGAACATTATCCTGGCGGCTCACGATGACCTATGGTCTACATGACTAGCGCTGTTATAACAGCAAGAAACATGTATGTAGTTAGAAAGGAAAAGTGAAGAGCAGGTTGAGTGTGTACACAGATATACGGATAAAGTTTCCATCACTCTCTAAGGAATTTTGACATACAATATACCTCTCTTACTCATTCTAATAGTTTATCTGAATCTTCCTAGATTACCCTATAAATGTTTTTCCTCACATGCGTAACATTTTGGATAATAGCAGTAGTACTTACCGGAATGAAGCGTTACTTCTGTAAGCTTGGGATTGTGTCTAATATAACTAAATATGAAGTCTCTGGAACAAGCCTTCTGATAACCCAACCAGAATATTACTACTTACTATTGATCCAAGAACTGAGCTGAAATTTGGAAATTTGAATTATTTCAGTTAGAATGGAAAATATTTTAACTTCCACAGCTATGATTACAGATTTCAAAATAAGCTTCAGATATTCCCTTTATCTTTTCTCAGAAGCAACAGTTATACTACTATTATCCCTTGTGCCCTTTGAAACACAATAATTTATCAACACAAAATACAACCTAAAAAACCAATCCCCTACAAATCACCTCCTTCATCTGAGCCACGTTATTGAAGCTTTTAATGCCTGAATATACCTGGAATTTTTATGAAGATATTAGTCATAATAATATACCAGTTCATTCATTCATTTTCATAGCTACCAAGATTTCTTTTTAAATTCCAGAAATCCATTTGAAAACCAGTTCAAGTGTTGGATGGGCATAAGTCCCCAGACAGTGCCTTTATCTGAAGCCAATTAGATAGATAACTCAGTTTTGGAACTTCTCTTCAGTAGTATTGGATGCTCCAGCCTAGTAACTCTTGCTGAACTAGTACCATATAGAGCAAAGATCTCATTATACATTCAGAGTTTAACCCTCAGTGATGGTATTTAACTGGCCACTTAACTAAAGGTATTGGTACTGGTATCTCAGAATTTTGCTTTCTGAGCTTCATTGCTGTCTTTTCATTGAGCTGGGAGAGGGCTGCATGTTTGTGACACTTTGCTCTGCCTCACTCTGTATTTGTAGAAGTCCTTGTTCTAGTAATCCATTTTTCCCACAGGTATAGCATCTAACTGACCTGTTCCCTTCCATTTTTTGCATGACTGATACTTTTCCTTGTTTTCACAAACAATAGATTATTTCTGTAAATCTTCACATGCATCATGAGCTGGATTAGGATCAGGTATGAAAAGACAAAGTCGTACAAAAATAGTTTCCAGCTTCCATCACCCTCATTAACGACAATTTCTTCTAACTTCTCCAAGGAACGGTTAAAATCCAGTGGCAAGTTCTACGGTCTCCTGGGGGCACCTTTTGTGTCCCCTTCCTGATCTTGCTCTGGAAGTCAAAACGCAACTGAGCAACAGCAGCTAGACACCTATTCCCTAGAAAGGAAGGTGGCAAGATGGGAAGTTCTCAAGCTGCAAGATACTGAATCAGACCTAACCAGCTGGTCTCCCACTTCTCTTGCTAGTATTTAGCTATGTTGAAATTGACGGCTGACCTCAAAACCCATAGCCAGTGCCGGCATTACATGGCACAAGCCTTTTCACAGAGTAAATTCTGCAGCATTGCTTGACTTGGGTGACTCTGTCCAGCCATTCAACTGAGATATGATACAGGTTAGAATCAAATACATTAAGTCAGTTTTGCATTATTTGGACTTGACCAATTTGACCTCTCCCCCTTGGAAATCCCCTCGTTACCAAAACAGTTCAATAAATGTTCCATCCCATTTAAGTTCTTTTACTTCCTTAGCCCTTTGACATAGCTAATCTCTCCTGAGAAGTCTCTGGTCTCCTGTTTGCCACTGAACTTCTTTACTAACAGGAGGAACCACAGATCTGTCCCCAACATTTCGCACTGATGCATTATAGCTGGGTTTCGCCATCTATCCAGACACTGCAACAAGCACTCTGTGGTCCTTTCTGGGAAAACTTTACTCATTATTCTACTTCTCCTCATGAAATCTCCAAGTTTAGTCATAATACTTTCTGGAAATTTTTGAGCTTCTCAAGCATCTCCTGATTATCATTTCTTCTTTGTGACCTAAATAAGTTGGCAGACTTCAGGGTCTTAGACATCTGAGTGAATCAAGACAGGAAATCGTTGATAGAGCCAAGTATCTTTACTGCACACCCTCCCCACTCGTAAAGATCATATGAAGTTGTGTATTCCTACATGCAGCAGGAATAAAGAGTAGTTGTCTGTTCACCAACTCCAGCGTCTTTCTAGGTAGCATTCGCTCCCAGGCACTCCTTCCTTCTCAGCTTTCCCTTCTTACCTACCAGAGCTCTTATGACTACATCCGTTGTCTCCCTTCTGCCACTTCCCTCCATCCTCTTCCTCACTTTCACCTTCAAACAATGACATTCTGCTGCCCATAGCTGCATTCCACACGCATTTGCTTTGCAGGCTTGTGTTTGGAGGGGAAGCCTCTAATGCTCTGGTTCTCCTATTTAGTTTCATAAAGGGAAATCTGCTGAAAGCCATCCCCATACACTTTGGTACCCACCTATGACAGCCTTCAAGCACGCTCATGTTCACTTGCCACAGCTCAGCCAATTGACAGTAGGCTGGTAAGCTACAGTAAGTTAATTATAGTCCTGATCTGAGAGAACGAAGCTCTGTCTTTGTGTCCTCTCTTCTTCTGGAACTAACAGTAGCACTGGTTAGCACCAACCTGAATGCTGGCTTTTGTCACTGCAGCATTAGTCCACAGGAACCAAGCCAAGCAGAGAGACCATCTTTTTGTGTTTGAAACTAATGATTGGAGAGTTCGATCCCAAAGCACCTACTCTAATTAATTAAACTGTAGCAACCCCATTACGACAGTAAGACAAAACATGTTAACTCGCTTCTTTCACAAGAGTTTAACCAAAGGCATTGCGTACCTTGCATTTCTGACACTCTACATCCATGGACGTTGTTGGGTTCATTGCTCATACGACAAGCAACGACTTGATCAAATTTACTTGGCTTGACATGTGCCCCACAACTATGTCTTTTATGAACTATACTGTCGGGTTCCTGAGGAGGAAAAAGAATACAGTACTCCTCCCTCTGCTGTTTAGACTGAACATCATGTCCCCAGGTCTGGCCAAGAGCATCCCAGCAGTGCATAACGTTCTGTACTAGACTCAGCTTCACTCAATGGGAAAATTAAGAACGGAGACTAAAAATAAAACAATTTTTTTTCTTTTAAGTGCTTGAGAAAGTGAGCATCTCTTTAGCTGTCAGCTCAATTATTTCTGTTAGGAATTAATTTGCTGATGTTTCCACAACTACAGCTTTCCAAAGCCCACACAAGAACAAATTACAGGGGGGAGGGGGAAGGGGAGAGGGGGGGAAGATTTTTTCAGATTATTTACAGTAGGGGTCAACAACTGGGAAACATGGATTGTACAAGAACTACTGCAAAATGACAACCATTAACATGTTATTCTATAGAACGTTTAGATACTATGAGTATTAGATTTAGATACTATGAGTATTTTCCAGCTGAAATCCAGCCAGGTTTTCTTCTATCCAGTGCTCCGTGTTTAGTCCAGGAACATCAATGATGAAAATCTAGACAGCGTTACATTGTGTGAACTATTAGATGTACACCGATGATACTTGATTTTATATTGCCTTTGGCCTAGTCAGTTCATAGAATTTAAATGATCTGAATTCTGGCTAGCATCCGCTGTCGAATGAGTAAACAGTAAATCAAACTTCAGACTTCATTAGAGAGTTGAAAGTCTGTTTTCCTACAGACCTGGTATACCACATGATGCAATCAAACACATTGTTATCTGTCAAGCATCCAAAAATGAACTAAATGACTCATAAAAGCAATAAATAAGATACGGTCTCTGCCCCTGAAATACCTTACATTGTGAAATTAAAACAAGACCCCCAGAAAGACTAAATCCTGGGGAACCAAGTTAGTCCTGTAATGGAAAGGAAGAACATGGGTTGCACAATATGGTAAAACACACAGACACACTTCTACAAGGGAGTAAGGGTGGACCTTCAACTGCCCACAGCTGCATTAGGCTAATAGCCCCTGTGCACGTTTCCTCCCCGCAGAAAATGTGAGTTACCTTATTCAGTAATTCTGTTAAGACGTTTTCACACTGTTCGTATTTCCTTGGGCAGTAGATTCCAGTTTTTCCCCTGGCTGAAGGTGTGTCTACGTCCCCACTTTTAGTGTAATAACCTACAAATCCCTGAGGTTGTCGTACGACACTCCCGAGTTTAACTGGGTCTTTGTTAGATAGCAATCAACAGGCATTTCCAGCAAATCAGTGCTAATATCTCTTCTGACTACCAGTTGTTCACATACAAATAGCTCAATACAGTTGAACTTTGAAAGCTTTAACTTTAAAGCAAAAAAAAAAAAAAAAAAAAAAATCCTAGTTCTGTTCAGCAATAACCAAAAAAATCATAACTGCAGAGCGTACTCAGCAGGCATCCCTATGATTTACAATACAGCCTAATAAAATTATGCCTCATGGAGAAAAGGGAAGAATCTTACTCTACCCCACCATGCCTGGCTTGCGCGACAGCCAGCAGCTGCTACTGAGATAATTTGCAGAAGGCAGAGTGTATTTCAAGAATGCATTGAAACATTCAGACACGTCGTACATATATATGACCATACACATGAAAAGAAATACATGAAATAATTACAGACGCCTCCATTATACTTACTGTTTACATTTTGCGATTAGGTACTAAGCCTTTTATATTTCAAATATACATGGATTTATTTTTTATTAGGAAGGTCTAGCAGTTGTAACATAAACAATGCTTTCCCATTCTGTTAATTCAGACTTGCTGAGGTTAATCACATTTAAAAAGTATAGGTATTTGGACAACACCAGGCACAGAGCTCCAAACTTCTACTTTGGTAATAACAGCCAAGGAGTACTCCCGTGGCACTGGGAACTGACCCTGCTGGTAGGGACTTGTCCCTTACTAAATCACACCCTCAGCACCTGACAAGTATATCCAACGTTAAATGGCTCACGGTACCAAAGAAGAGTATTGATAACTACTTTGAAACAGAATCAGCTAAAATTTTGCACTGTTATGAAGTCCGAAACTTTCACTATTGCCAAAACCATTTTTGCATTTATAGCCATTTTTAAACATTATTTAAAATTATCCGAGAACCATTCTTTATCCAGGACTCAAATGGAGGATGTGAAGAACAACTATTCAAATTTTTGTCTTATCTCCATTGTTCAAGTCTTGACATAGACTTCCTCTGCTGTAATCTGTCTGAAGTCTTCCCTCAGGACAAAAATCAATGTCCTGATACGCTTTGCACCATTATAGAAGGATTCCCTACGCCTTCCACCACATATGCTTCATGTACCCTAATTAATCTTCATAACCACTTCACTTAAATGAGTGATACTTTCAAACAAGACACTGAAGCATAGCAAGGTCAAAAATGTTCAGCAGTTTT
Organism: Nipponia nippon; assembly: GCF_047370975.1. Classification (NCBI taxonomy): domain Eukaryota; kingdom Metazoa; phylum Chordata; class Aves; order Pelecaniformes; family Threskiornithidae; genus Nipponia; species Nipponia nippon. The sequence continues at coordinate 3,215,160 of NW_028262313.1, forward strand.
AATGAACTGATTCAAGATGCCCAGGACCATATTTTTCAGAGTACCTACATATCAAAAACATAGCTCCTGTTGATTTGCTCTAGTCAGACTTGTACACCTTTCTTAGCACTTGTATGTGGCAGCCTCAAATCACGTACCTAGAAAGCCACCACCACGCAAATTCTGACAGCCCAACCACTTTGCTTTGTACGCCTCACCTAGCGACACAAAACACCACGATGGTCGGCATCAGCACGGAATTGATTTCTTGATGACAGTGTTCATCCCGCTACCAAGAGATGATCCCTGTTCTGCAGCCCCCGTCAGGCCTATCCATCAATTCTAACAGCTGCCAAAAGCGAGGCAAGGACCCTGCAGAAAACTAAGCTCTTCAATATCTGCACAGTCTCTTCCTCAAAGCAGGCCCCTCAGGGGCACCTTAACGAGCATCAGTCATGGAAGAAAAAAAAAAAAAAAAGGTAGATTGAATGTATGTACGCCAAAAAGCACACATACGTACAAGGGGACGGGAAGATGTTTTGTTTAGCATTTTATAACTTTTATGTGCTCTAATCTGCAACCTTAATGTTTTTTCAATGTTATATTCTGAAAAAAAAAAACCAAAACAAAACAAAAACAAAGTCTCCCACGTGGCATCGTACTGGCACCTGCACGATTCATCATCAGCTACAGCCTTTACATCTACCACACAGACCTCTGCCATTTGAGCTGAGTACCTGATAGTAACAGTATAGAGCCATCCCTGATGTATAGCGCTACGAAAGGGGACAACACACACTTACAGCTTGGCCAAGTATCTGCAGATTTTCACTGAGAAGGAAAGGTTACATCTCTAACACAAAAGCAAATGTCAGCTTTCTATATCAGAACAAAGAACTGCTAGAATTTAAAAACAAAAACATGAGGGGGGGAAACAAACAAAAAAACCCCAGAACACACTAGAATTTTTTAGCACTAAATAAATAACATTTTTCTTTAGTCTTGGGCACAGAACTGGCAGACCTGTTTTTGCTTACGCTTTAAAAATACAAAAAAAGAAAAAAAAAATCAGAGTCGAATGGACAACTAGCATGCAAAATGTCAGCCCAAATAGTTAATATTTGGAAATATATTAAGCAGCTGAAAACATCTTCTGATGGTATGTGTCAGGCAAACTTAATAATAGGCAGCTGAGCCACGTGTGCCTATAATAAAATTGCTATTCTTTTGTGATTCCACAGCCAAAGAGTTAGTGTAATTTGCCTACAGACACAAATCTTCCAAAATAGTCTTTTCAGTATTAGTATCAGGACCAACCAACTTATCTTAAGAATACATAACATTATATAAATGCCATTTTTAAAGTAAGAAGTGTCCACCAAGCTTAGAACAAGTAATACTCTGTTAACAGCAATAAGACTTCATAAGACTTCATAAAACTTCAGAGGCTTTAATGGATTTCCTTTCCAGACATTAATCAAACAGATTTTCCTTAGTGGATGTAGAAAGCCCCTGCACCACTAGGTACCAAATCAATACTTTCACGCTAGTAAACAAGAATAAGAAATAAACCTGGTCAGAAGACAGTAGACACCGAAATCTCAATTAATAAAACGTTATTTTAATATATTCCTAGAAACAAAAGACTTAACTTAGACTATCGCAGTGGTATTTCTCACCAGAAGTAAAATGCAAAAGGAAAAGAATCTAAGTGAAAGGTACTCAGCATTTTTTCTTTCAGATGCAATAATCGTAAGGCCAGTCTAATTTATCCCAAGTGATGTGTTATTCCCTTGGCAGTCCAAAAAATTTCTCCAGAATCAGGCCCCGGGTATTCTCTGCTACTAGCCGTATTCTTTACAATTTTGTTTTAAAGTACCTATACTACATGACTAGGCTCAGCGGTCCAAATAGATGGGATAGAGCAGGTGGTATCATAAAAGGAGTCACATAAAGTCTAACAAATAGAAATACTCCCTTATGTTAGCACACGAGTGAACTACATTTATTGGCCCTTAACAGGACAATCCTTAAACCCTCCAAAGACCACCCGATTCATGCTCCCTCTTGGATAATTTCAACAGAACCTAATCCTTTTACTACTGAATGCTTTACATACAGTACAGCTCTTTGCAGTTTACCAACGGTTTGCACTCAAGTTAGCGTGGTTCAGAGCCGAGACCTATTTTCACTCATGAAAAAGCAAACGTACACTGAACTGGAGCTACTCTGATATCCTATTGACTGAGTATTAGCAAGCATCTGGGGAGAAACAGCAAGGAATTGTCACCTCACAAGGAACTGGCAGTAGGGGGGGGCGGGAAGGAAAAAGGCTCTCCCTGCCTTCCCAAATGCAAGTCTACTTTTAGTGTTCTCATCTGCCAGAACCCAGTACAGAAGGCAACGAATACTCCACACTAGCAATGAGCGTATCTTCAGCCAAGAGGTAAACCCACACAATAAATAGTGTGCAGAAGACTTCAAGCATATATAGATACATATATGTGTGTGTATATATATGAAAAAAGCCTTTCAGCCCCGTATTTAAAAGCGTACATGGTTTATTACCATCAAACGAGGTGTAAAAAAGCACAGATCTTGGCTGGCTAAAGTTGAGAGCAACACTAAGTGCCCATAGACTCTGCCTGCCTTGAGAAATCAGTTCCTGCTGTAAAATAACAGACTTTAGCACATTCTGTAGAATGACATCACCCAAAGCGGCCTGCCAAAAATCTTACTTTTACATTTCTTCAACAAGAAGATTTCCTTTCACCACTCTTTTTTTTGAGTTAGTCAATCGTTCAAAAATACAAAAGTTCTAAGTATTTCCAGGCCTATAGATTAGCAGCTTTCAATACAGGCAAGTGACTATGCCTTTTAAAAATGTTGTGTATATATATGTATCTTTTTGCTGGTTCTTTTTAGTAGATTTATATTTGCAACCGTGCTGAGCTAAAATAATACAAGTTGATGTAATTTCCATACTGAAATGATTTTTTCCTTTTGATTTATCACTATCCCACTGAAGAATACTCCATTTTATGTGAACAGTGAAAGTATGTCTACCCATTTAGCAAGTTGCAAGTAATCCACTGGAAATTACTGAACACAAACAATAAAATAAAGCAGTCAAACGAGAAAACTTTTGCATTTTCAAGGAAGCTGTTTAGAGCTCACTGGATGACAACTACAAGTAATGCATTCTACCCTTCCAAATAGTATAAACAAACAAACAAAAAAGTCACTAAGTTAGTTGCAGAAATTATGGTTCTTTCACTGAAATGTTCAAGATAAGCTCTTCACTTTTTCACTTCTGATGAGGGATTTGCATCTTACCTTTGTAGAAGCCACAGCTGAAGTACGCAGTAGTTTTGTTTCTTTGGTACTCATTATTCTCAGGTGCTACTACTTTCTCCATCAGTAAGTTGTAAAAAGTCAACACCCTCACTGCAGAAATTGTGTCTTCATTACTAGGTTTGAACCTAAATAAGATAATTCAATATTAGTTAATGCCGTAAAGGCTGGGATACTTTCCCTTTTGAAAACCTTACAAAGGAGAAAAAAAAAAAAAAAAACAACCTGCAGGGTGTTCAGGCTACGAGTGCAAGTTCTGTCACATATGCAACCCAATGCTATTTCTTTGGCTTATAAAAATAAAAACTTTCTCTTTTGTAGTTCTTGTTTTTAAGCAAATGAATAGAAAACTACTGAAATCCAGAATTTTTTTTGGACAGGAGCTGAACTAGTCATAGTCCTGAAATTGAAGCACTTCTGTATGGTACAGAAAATAAAGCAACTTCAGAGAACAATTCAGTGTTATCAAGGGGAGAGACAAGATAGTCCAATGCAATTTTTTAGTGTTTTAATCCAATGCTGCAATGTCTTAAACATTGCCAAAATTCTCATACTCCTAACAAATAGTTACATCTTGTATATGTGCACAACATCTTTCAAAGACAGAACTTTGGAGGAAACAATATTCATTAGTTATTTTTCTCATTTTCCACAATGACTTTTTAATACAGATTGATTACATTAGGAAAAAGTAGAGCAGATAATGAATGCAACTGTTTTGGTTTTATTGTAAAGTAGCTCATATCTAATGTTCTCCAAGAACATATGTTGCAGTGCTCATGCAAGAAGTATTTTAAAAGGTTACTTTTTATTTATTTCTTTATTGTTAAAGAGTCTAGGCAATAGTAAATTAAGAACTCCAAATTTGCACTGAATTAATTGGTCATCTATGACCACTTTTTAATGTGAACCTTGAGAAACTTCCACAGTTACTTTGAGTTATGAGTAAGTGAAGAAGAAGAAGGTTTTAAGAGTCTAATTTCATGATGTGCAGCTCTTCCTTCTGTATGCCATCCAATTACAATTACCCTAGGCATGCTTTCTATTGCCTGTCTTCAGATGATTGATAAAAGGCTGATACCATGAAACCAGCTTTCTGTTTTCTTGTGACAAGGAAAAAAAGCATGAATTCACATCATATTCAAAAACACTGATCCCAGTACGGCTCAGTGAAGCGAATGGAGTCTTACATAGGCATAAAATGAACTCTCATTTGTTCTATTAGCTCCGCAGTTCCAGGCAACAGAGGATCAATTTAGATTAAGTATGTTTATACAATGGAAGGTATTTTTGAAATACAGAGGAAAAAAAACCACATGGGTCTATAGCACAGAGAATGGAAGCTTTGATTCAGTTCTGTATATGATATAATATTTAGTAGAATTACAGTCGCTTTTGAAGTTAAAACAACATCCTTGCATTTACAGTGGCTTTACTTGCAGATTGTAGTCCTCTATCTTGAATGGGCATCACGGCAAGGTAAGATTAAAGACAAACTTTATAAAACACCATTTTGTGGTATTAACTGTAGAAAAAAGAGGAACTTTTCCCTTCAATACTTGTCAAGGCTGCTATAAGAACTTCAGTGCTAACTGCTCAGGTTACACATAATCCTCCAGCTGCGAGGCGACAATTAGCACCAAAATCTCTAGAAAAGCTTTCAGCTCTCAACAGGTGCCTCACCATTGTGTTCAGGTTTAAATCAAAATCTGCCAGAGTGAATGTCCCACCTCCTGCCACCCCTCCCCTTTGAAACAACTCTTATTACAGCCCCTATCAGAGCGGCTCCACTCTCATTTTCTCCAAAAAGACCAAACATGACTTTCACTCTTTTGTTTGAGTGCTTTTTTCCATTATCCTTCTCCATCTCTCTGACTGAGAGATCTGAAGGCAGGAAGTGGAATTTATTTGTTGTGTATTGTGAGTCTACCACTTGTCTCCTGACTGGTGAAAACAGGAGCAAATCCTTTGAGAGCCGTATAATTATACTGACAAAAATCAGAAAGTCTTTCCATTTCTCTAGGCAGTTTCAGAAATGACAGTCCAGAAAAACCTCAGAAGTACCTCAGTCTGTAACATTAATATTGTATCTGTATTAAAGTGTGAATTACAGATCTGAATTTCTCTGTAATATTGTGCATTATAAAATTTCCTTCCCTATCAAAAACCATAAATATTCTTTAGATTAAAATTTGTTTCTGTCCTTCAGAACACTTCTCAGAAATTTTCTCTTTTTTTCCAATGGAAAGGCGCGCTCTATCCAGAAGGAAAATTTACTGGGAAGAATTCCCTCCTTACTAGCCAGTCAAGCTTTTCTGATCCAGTAACAAACACTTTTTGGCAAAACGAGCAATTTATAATGAAGAAAAAGAAAATGGTTATGAGACATATCAAAAGATGTAGTAAAACATGATGGCACTTAAAAGAATAAAAAATCTTGACATTTGATCTGACTTGTTTCCATTTGGAGACTAAGATTGATAATACAAACCAGATATTTCTTTGGTGCAATTCAGTTTATAAAGTCAAGTTTCCACAACACAATGAGAAAACAGCAAGTAGATTAATCATACACGATTTCCAGTTTTGCTTTCTGCCCTGCATCTTGCGGAGTCCTTTTGCCATTACCTTTCCGGGCCATGCTCTTGACTGCTCCTCCCAGTTTTTTGGCTGCTTTCTGATTTCTTTCCGCTTCCTGTGGACAGATCCCAGCAGTTCCCACCCTGCCCCTGGCAATCAGTCCCCAGGGAACTCAGCTCCCAAGACTCACGGCCGATGAACTGTAATTTATATCTCTGCAAAAACCCCACGCTGAAGGTTGCATGCGTGCGAACACTAGCCATGTTGCTGGTACAACAGCACTCAGTTCTGGATCCTACTCTAACCCAATGACCAAGTGGTACAGGGGATTTGGATCACGGGGTTATACAGATCTGGAATAATCAGCATGCAGTCTGGACCTACTGCAGGACAGCACACCCTCCTGGAGCTGAGACTTGCAACCTGTTTACCATGATTGTTGTCTAAAGTATTTCTGCTCAGGAGAGTCTCAGACAGTATTGGACTCTGAAAAAACCTAACGATGTGACAGTTACTTGGAGAGAATGGTATCTAAATAGTGTGCTTGTACTTGCTAAGCCTTTAATACCAATTTTGTATTATTTTTTTCTCCATCAATTTAAATTTAGTAATAATTAATTCCTAATTGTGCATTTCTTTTTTCCCCACCTTGGATCTGAAGCCTCCCCTGGATCAGAAGTGATGAATACCATGGGAGGGAGGGTCACATAAACATCATATGGCCACAGCTTCAGTTGCATGTGGAAGGTACACTACCTATCATAGCAGCCATTATCTCACGGTCATAACATGGAAGTAGCTCCCAGTTATGCTGCAATTTCCTGCCACTCCTTTAGGATGGCTATAATTCATCTCCTGTATTGAAGCTGGTAGCTAAAATAACGGCAATCTTCAAAGTCAGTACACTGTGGACATGGCCTTACCCAAAGCAAAAAAAGACAGAGAGGTCTGCTTGGAACAAGGGACAGCTTTGGTAAAGCAGCTTTTGAAAAGAGGTGCAGATGAGACAAATCAGTCTGAGAATATCAAAACAGAAGACCAGAACAGAGAAGAAAAATCGATGTCGCTGACAGTTTCCCATTGGCAGGAATAAGCTCCTGTACTGAAAGAAGTATATTCACGTAACTGCAGCAAATCTAGTTTTCGCCACTCTGTTTAGTAGAATTCATAAGATCCAGTTCTACTAAGTAGCAGAATTAAACTTTTTCTTATTAAAAAAAAACAAAACAAAATTCAAAGTCTTAAATTTTCATAGCTCAAAATTGACTCAAACAAAAATGGCATAAATACTTAAATGTAAACAGCATATTCTCTGTAATTGCCTTGGTGCAACTAGTATCACTTTCAAGAGGAAGGCTTGGAGTCTTTCATTCTGGAAACAGCTAGAATGATCATGGACGACTTCATTTTTTTTTTTTTTCTCCACATTATTTTAAAGGTAGTAAATTCATTGACACTGATCTCCTCCTGTAACATCCTTAGGTTTCCACAAAGCAGCAAATTCATACTGAAAAGAAAATCTTCACCTAGATGTTTCCAACCTGCTTTCCCAGAGAGAGGTTTTGTGAATAACTTGACATGGTTGCAGGATGACACAGAGAGATTGCCCTGCCTTCTTACTTCATTAGGCAGGTAATCAGCAGAACACACGCAAAGCCAAAAAGATAGGATTTTGACTCCCAGCCATCCTAGCTTTCATGCCAATTACAAAGATTAGTGGACAACCTGAAGTCATCAGTATATGTTTCATTGGTAAATACTTATCTTTTTTAGGGATTCACACTGGCTGTAGCACACACCCTATACAGGAAGACGAATTTCACTTTGCTGAATTGTTATCAACAGCTTAGGATTCACTAGGAGCCTTAAGTACAAGCCAAGATTTAATTGTCCTAGTTCTTCAGTAATTGTAATAAAAAGTCAGGTCTCTGATCCAAATTGCTTACAATCTAAACAAGAATGAAAACAGCAAGGAAACACTGAACAAGTATTGACCGCTATAGACAGAAGTAATCTCAGGAAACCAGAAGCTTATTGCTGTTGACTTTTTGTGCAAGTGAAAGAAGAAAGTTAGATTTATTTTGGGGTGCTTCTAAGGCGCCTCTCCAAAACAAAACGTAAAGGAAGCAAAAGGGAGAACAAAGGTACTTTATCTGGAAACGCATTGAACAAGTGACAGGGTCATGGCTCAGCACTGAAAGAGGGGTAAAAAAATAAGGAAAAGACAATAGAAGTAAAGACATCAGAAAGAGAAAGGAAGAAATCAGAAAGAATCTATCTAGGGAAAGAAGTGGACAAAGGACCAAAGCAAGTTTAAGGAGTGAACTGAAAGCGGTGCAAGGATTGCTGGACTTCAGGTGTGCAATTCCACTAGTTTACAGAACTTCAGCTGTTTCGCTGAGGAGAGAGCAGAAGTGATGGATGCCGCCCAGTGTAGGATAATCCTAAAGTCAGAGAACATATGCTTTGAGTTTAATCCAACTGCAGAATCTGGCAAACACGCTGCATTTATACAGGCAAATACATCAACTTTAACTTTTTAGCAGCTGTGCTACCCTTTAATTTCTTGTACCCTGAAGTGTACAATTGTACCCCTTTCGCTTACCTCTAAAAAGCGGATCACTTAGAACAGCCCAGCCTTTCTATCTGAAACCAACTAACAGCTCTTGCCCACTGGAATTTTCTTTGGGATGTACTGTTATTTTCCACTTGTTCTGCCCATTTTCTTCTTAATCAAATGCACATTGAAGTGTCTTCCTAGGAAGGCTGAGCCATACCAGCAGGAACCAGGATTCTCTAGCTCAGCTGGCAAGCTTCTCCCTAGGAATCCCAAATTATCCCAGATCCAGAAAGCCTCCTCTCTTTCACAATTCAAGCTTCTCCTCCCAGACCCACCAGCTCTCCTAGCTCTGCTCTAATACCTCCATGCATTTCAGCATTAACTCTACTCAGTATATCAGAGCCGACTGCCATCAGCAACAGTAAAAGACCACCACTAATTGCACTTTTCCTTCCAGCCCTCAGCTGAGGATTTTACTCACACACCTCAGGTCCCTGCTCTGGAACTCTCTCCAGCAAAGCCAAGCTGCCAGGCCTCTTTACAGAGTTCAGCAGGAGGCAATATCTACACCTCTCCCCCCAAACCCAATCAGGCCTTCACACCAATTAAGCTTATTGACACCAGGTTTTATACATTCCTTCCCAATGACGGCACACGCTTTCTTAAAGCGAACAAACCTTTTAACGTGGGAGCACAGCACAAGGTCCCAAAAGGTAAAGCAGTCAGCTCTGGCACAGCAGCCCAGTTCCCTTAAGCCAACGGGCAGAAAAGGATGTTGCAACAATGCTGTAAAAAAGGAGAAAGCGTTAATTTTACACCTGTTGTTGTTTTCTTCCCCTGGCAGCTGAGGGACAGGAGGAGCTGCATGGAGGTGAGGAGTGCAGAAGTGGGAACCCGCGTTTGAAGGCCGCTGGGGGCAGGAGAAGGGCATTTGCCGGGGGCAGCAAGTACAGAGGAAGGTGAAGCCAGCTCCACTCCTGGCCCCTTGCTCCAGGGCCCCTCCGGCTGCCCACCCCGAGCCCTGCTGCTGCAGGGGGTAGGGAGGAGTGTCCCACAGGTGACAGGAAGGGAAAATTCCCCCAGCGTCGTTTAAAAGAGGAGCGTGGGCCCACCACCACTACACATGAACGAGCTGAGAGGCGACACTGCCTGCTTCCTGTGCCTCAGGTTTCCATTTTACAGACGCCACTAGTAATACCTCGCTGTGGCAAAGCTCTTCTGTAAGCATCAGCTGGCTGGTGGTAGTTCTGATTACGGAGGCATTTCCCAGGCCAGCTTCTTTTACAAATGCATTTATTCTCTAGATCATACAGGAATAAGCTGCTGTACATACGCTGCAGGCACCTGTAAATCATACCTGCAGAAAGCTATTACCTGCAGGCCTGGTTTTTTGTTGTTTGTTTGTTTTTACAACTCTTGAACTTACACAAACCCCACTGACACGGGGCTCAGTGCCCCTGAACACCAGAGCACAGGTAAAACTCAGCCAGCTCCTCATTAGTTAAAAAGCAGGTGTCCCCTGGCAGTGTCCCACGGACTCATCGATGCAAGTGATGCCTTTGGAGCACAGACCGATCTTGCATCAGAGGCACATCTTGTGAATGCAGCACATTTCTGCCTACCTCCAGCACACGGAGGAAATTCATCTGGCGGAGAGCGTCGGAAATGGTCTTTGTGCAGCACGTCAAACAGGCTTCCAGTATTGCTGCACTGAGACATTAATTTCAATCTTGTTTGTTCAGAAATGACTACCGCCTGGTGTTGCCAAGAAAACCCGGCTCTCTGAAACGTACAAGCTCTCATTATTTATTAAGATATTTTTTGGCGCCTCTCAAGCTTTGCATTTTGTTTTCATTTATCAGACTGAGCACTGGTTGGCTGTATACTGAATGAGACCATGACCCCTGATTCACTCTTCCACCAATTCTCTTCATATCTCTTAATTGTCTTGATATAGCCAGACTTCTGCATGGTAATTAATGTAACTGTGAACTTCAACACTGGAAATCCTAAAATGATTAGATTTCTGGAGGGTGAATGAACCAGTATCTGCAAATGTAATGGTATGTAGTGGTCTGAGCGCAGAACTTTAGACTGTGAACCACTGACTTCAAAACCTGGGTCTACCTTGCTATTCCATCTCTGTCCTTCTCTTGGCAGTAGAAGGAGAATCTATCTCTTTATTTACCTACCTCCCAAATTAGGGGAATAAATCTTGAATGTGACATACGTGCTAACACCGTAATTAGCAGGAAAGACTTTCCTTGTTCATCTCAACATATTCAACAACAGATGCCTATCACTTTAAAAAGACCAATCAAAATTTAAAAACATATATTCTGGGCAGAATATTTTTAAAACATAAAGTATTCAAGATGGAATTGTCTTGACAGTGCCTGCTGTAGAAAGACTGAGGCCAGCTCATTTTGTTTTAAAAATTTAAATGGAAAGCTTGTAGGACTTGCTTTTGTATTTTTCTGTTATACAATAATAAAAAAAAAAAACTGTTATAAACAAAGAGTTTTCTTAGTGCTGGTAAATTAAGCCATCATTTGTAATGCCCACGAGGGGGAAACTTGGGATTTACTGCTTTTGGATCCAAAGTGCCATGGAGCATTAAGAAGAATCCTGCAAAGCTGCCTGACCTCGGGCTTTGTGGAATTCCCTGTCTCACAGCATAACGAGGCTACAGCCCCGCTTCGGCCTTGTAGCAGTACCTTGAAATAGGTCCCACGGGATTTTGGCCCACAGAGGGTAGAAAGGTGGCCGCTGTTTCGATCAGCTAATCTCTAGTTATTGTACAGTGAAACGTTAATTTATGCAGAAGAGGCGAAAGACAAAGATAATTGCCAAAGCAAATCAGGATGAATGTTTTCTGTAAAATACACAGACAGAGCACATATAGAGAAGTACAAACCTGAAGCTCTTACATGATTTCCAAGGTAAATTCCAACAAGCTTCTAGGGAAAGCAGAAAATAGCCCATCATGTTGCCATAGCAAAAGTGAAATTGTCCGAGTTTTGCTCCAAACATTTAACATCATCAGGATTTATTTTCTGTGTGTTGTGAGACCGCAGATGCAGGCTGTAAGACAAGAAATATTCCACAACAGGAAAAATAACTATTCCATAGCATCCTATTCCAAGAGAAAGATATTTCAAAATTCAGGCTTATTTCAGTCTTACTTTAAAAATAAAATATAAAGAGAATCTGGATATTTTATGAATACATATGTTGGAGCCAGGCTAAAAATGTTGGTTTTCTTGTTCTTCAGACTTTCAGTTTCAAGCAAACAACTAAACAGCACTTGCATATGCCACAAGCGTCAGCCTTTCTTTCAAAGCTTAACAAGAACAGAGCTGGATCTCATCCATCGTTTTCCAAGAGATTAGGTCCCAAAATCCCAGTATCACATCTTGTAGAGTTACTGATATAATGAAAACCCAAAATTTTCCATCCATAAATACGTTAACACCCAGCTCTGCCAAAACATCGACTTTCTCAGTCGAGGAGTGTTAAATGATGCATGAGCATAGTTTTATACTCAGACAGATACATGAAATAAAATCATAAAATGTTTTAAGGTCATCCTAGGAAAATGATAGCAAACATGACTGGAAAGTACAGACCGATTCCTTGAGAAATTATCAACTAATTTTTAATCTTTTCATGACCATTATGGAAAGAGCTGTCTGCAGAGTCGGTCAGGATGGTTTGTCACTGTAAGAACCTGTGCTGCTATTTTATGTTGCTACTAAAGAGCAAGTCTGCAGGACCAAAACTTTTAAGACACCTGGTCTCTCAGCCACCCCTCTGACTATATGGTAGTGATTTTTTGACAACTGAAAACCAGCAATTACCATGCCAGCTATCTGTGAAGGAAAAAAAATATTTGCGATTCGGGCAAATCATTAGTCACATGAAGAATATTTTAATTTTATAACTTGACTCCCTATGTCAAGTAGGTAAAAGTAGAGACAGTAAGTCAAATGTTGTTTGATTTTTAGAAAATATTCAACAGTTCTAAGGTTTCATCTTTAAAGTGGTAATAAGATCTACTGGTTTACAAAGTGTAGCTAGTATGCATGCGATTCATTTCAGATAGAAACAGTTATATGAGGGCCAGGTCTTGAGGAAACAAACGAGTTACAGAATTGATAATTTGCCAGTTCTTCGGGGTTCAAGCCCTAGGTGAAGTGGGAACGTAAATATGTCACAATATAAATTTTCTGCTGGTGTATATGAAATCACTTTAGCAATCACAGAACAGTTTCTGGTGAACAAGCCCCTGCCGTACAAAACCATACTGCTGGCTTTGAATGTCCTTTTTGCTAACAGTCTTGGCAGCGAAAGCGAGGACTCACTGATAAGAAGGGACTCTTATCTCCAGAGGTGGTCCTCAGGTCAGAGTTGAGGAATGTTGGCTGGATAGCATGGTGAGCATGTGCTGCCGCTGCTGCCTAGCATATGTTTATCTGTTTCTTCCATGAGCACCTAATGCTCCGTGACATAATTAGGACCAACAGTATAGCTATATACAAAAAGAACCAAATATTTCAGCAACACCAACATCAAGAACTACACTACTAAGAAATAAAACATTTTTGAACCTCAGGAGAAGAATTAGAATGGAAATAAACTCTCAGACATGAATTTTGAATTCATTTTAATTCAAATTAATTTAATTAATAATGGGAGAGTTTTTCTGAAACTAGCAACTGTCATATTTCTTGCACCTTTTTCCCACTATTGGAGGCAGAGTGCCAGCCTAGATGAACAAAGGCAATTCCTACGCCATTGCCAAAACTCACACGCACCTGTAAGAAGCTTATACCTGGAGATCATTCTTAAGTTTCTAACTGTCAGAGTTATTTGAGCAGCAGAAAGCAAATGCGGTCACTAAGCAATTGCAAACCCCGTTTAATCCAGAAAGACAGAACAAGCAAACCCAAGTTCTTTTTAATCAAAGGCTGAGCCATCCAGCGTGACCATCTGAGTGCCATGCAAGTGACAGGAGGTGGCGGGGTCAGAAGCAGAAACCCCCTCAACAGTGACTGTGCTTACGGCACAACGGGTTGCACAGGTAGCCGTCGGGACGTTACCTGGAGATTGCCACTTTATTAGCAGCAACGGTGCGTGAGGAATGACCTGCGTAGCCCTTGGGCCCTAGGGAAAAAAGTATCCCAGTAGCTAGAAAACAATTTTCTTGTTTTTTACATCTGATGTGAGGTCACTCAGACAAAATATACCTAACTGTAGAAATTTGTACGTCTCTTGTTTTAAGTCATCTGTAGAAAATCTAAACTGAAATCGTCATGATTTTTAAGCACTTGGCAATATTGCTTCTCTCTTTTTCTCCTTCACTGAGCAGAAACTAACATACCACTGTGTCGATTAAGGTCAGGCTTATCTGAACAGTCTCTGAACTACTAATTTTTCTCTCTCCCACATGTGAAATCCAAACCTGTTGAAACTGGCCTCTCTTTCCACAAAACAGGATGTGAAATGAGGGCTGGTAGCCCTGAAAGCAATGAGAAAACTCAGAAGTTTGCTTTTGTTATGGTGTTAACAGTCGAAATATCACAACAGATTTTTAATATACCAAATAGTCACGGAATATTACAAGATAATACAAATCCAGGACATAAAAAATCAGAAATTTATATCTGTGACAAATGATGTACTTATATACAATTTACACATGCATATACATATACAAATGTAGTGTGTTTGTGTGTGTATCAGGAACTAGTTGTATCTACCTGCATATATGTGAGCTGTTTTCTTTGCTTAATATCTTTTGTGCACAAAAATAACCAGCTGTCAGGTCCTTAGAAGAAACTGCCACAAAAGGATAGTATTTAACAAAAGTATTCTTACCATACAGCCATCAACTTATATCAGGGTCCAACTATGAAAATAATTATTAGACATGTAGTAGGGCTTTGATAATGGCTTTTAGAATGTGACTGTAAAATTAATTTATGGTTTGGTATACCATACTTACCACAGTCATTAAAATGCAAAAAAATCAACATATTATGCATACCTTATGTTTATGTGAAGGAAAAGGCTAACAGAATGTATATCTATAATTTTCTATGCCTGTGTCCTCTTGTATATTCCTCTGTTCCAGTGTTTGCTACTTGATCAACAACAAAAATGTTTATTAAGTCACTTTCAAAGAAGTACATGAGTACGCTTACAAATACAGTGCTCTGTTTGTATATCACATGCATACAAGCTTCTGCATGTATTTAGCATATACGTATGTGAAAACATACACAGTGATGGTTTCAGACATACACATCACGCGCAAGTCATTTCATGCACACAGCTAAAAAATTCGGAACAAACAGCTGCAGTGTCAAGGTGCTGCTTGCTACTTGCCCAGCCTTGATACATTTTGCAAACTTCTTGCGTGTTTCCAGGATGTTCCTACTAATCCTATTGAAAATAAATGATCACAAATAACCAACATGACCTTTAAAATGAGATGACCAATATTTTTAACTATTTAAACATGTTCTATTCTGCACTTCAGACAATTCATCAGTTAACTTTTGCAGGCCATCATGGTAGTTTGTGATCCAATTATGTAAATACTTTTTTAAATTTTTCTGTTGTGGATTTCTGAGTTATGCGGGCTGTTTACATCTGTACAATACTAGCTTTCCTCCAGAGGGACAGTCTGGGTGTCTCTTAAAGGGAATGCCTGTTGTCTTATTCAGAATCAGACATCACAGACAAGCAAAGACACCATCGTTTTGGACATAGAACATGAAGTGATGATTAATCTTTTCCCTGTGCATTCTTGTCAAATGCTTACTTCACCTCTCACTTTATTCAGTTCTCAAAAACAAACCATCTGGTCTACAGGTTTGTTTTGTTTTGTTTTGTTTTTTTAATATGTTGCCTAATTTTTGTTAGTCATGAAGAAAAGCTGAAACCAATGGTGATGTGACTGCACCAGGTGCCTGACATTGCATCATGCTAGACATTATCTTGCAAAACAGTCAAATACTTATTTTGGCTGAAGGTTTTTTTTTTCCAGAGTAGGAGTGGATATTCTTACACACACACATACACGTATTATTTTCTATTCTACTAGACAGAGGGCCATGAAATTAAAGAGAATGATGCTTAATAAACAAATAGAAAAATGTGTTCTCCAGAAAATGTAAATATCAGTCTTTCACTTGTACTTTCCTGTATCAAAATTATGTAAGGAATTCCCTAATTCTGTACATAATATACATAGTCCTCAGTCTACATAAACTGCTCATCGACATAATCGGATATCTTACATAATGACAGGCACAAGCACGGTTCAAGGTAGGAAAGAATAAATGGGTAATATTATGTCAAAAAAAAACCCCAGCGCTTACAAAGAAAGACTGTCTTGAAGCTCTTAAGCACACTAAGCCATCTGGCCAAAGATGAGAAGCACTGCCTTTCAGGAAAAGCAACACTTTGCTTTGATATATGGACTTGTCCCACAGTTAAAATTTTATTCATTACGCAGATGTTGAGTTAAATCATTACAAATAAACAAGCCCATTTCCCTATCTGGGCATTCTTCTACCAAATAAAAAATGGTTTTCTTTGTCTCAGGTGAAGTCCCCTCCAAAGTGACATGTCCAGATAACAGTGTTTACTTGAATGATTTTACCATGCAATTATGCTGTTGTACGTTCACAGCTTAGCTAAGAGATCCAAGATCATTCTGTTGCCATTGGACTATGATGTTGGACAGGCACTTGCAAAGGAAACTTCATCTAACCAGGGCGCTACATCTTGATTATCTCAGCCATCTCTCTCATGGTGTGATGGATCATCTCTGTCTTTCCTTTTTGGCTACACAGGGAACCTAGACAAA
This sequence comes from Nipponia nippon, assembly GCF_047370975.1. Classification (NCBI taxonomy): domain Eukaryota; kingdom Metazoa; phylum Chordata; class Aves; order Pelecaniformes; family Threskiornithidae; genus Nipponia; species Nipponia nippon. The sequence continues at coordinate 3,231,512 of NW_028262313.1, forward strand.
CAGATATCTAATTTTTGTCTGAAACTCAGGTTAAGTGTCCGATCCCTTTTTAAATTGGCTGCTGGAAAAGCAGTCCTTCTCTGAAAAAAATGTTAAAAAGTATCAGCAGGAATTACATTCAAAGTGCCAGGACCTTTTGTTTGCAAATAAAAGCTCTTGGCCCTCTCTTTTTTGAGACCTCCAATAGGTTTGTATGTTCGTGTTGCACATTTTCATTAAATTCTAAATCAATGCTTCTGCTTCTAGGACTGTATAGAAGTTGAGACACCCTTCTTGTTCTTTTGTTCTCCTTCACAACAAACAATCAGCTAAATGATTAAATTATGCCCAAGCCCACACATTTTTGTTAGCCAATAGTTTTTGGTATTAACTGTCACAGTACGTACACTGCTTTTATAGCCTTATTTTTATGTACTCTCTTGAAATTATATGTCTCTTTGGTTCTAAATCAGTGATTAAACTCTTAGCACTATTAAACACCTTTAGTGAAGGCAACTTTCAAAGGACTATGCAGTGACAGTATAATGTTTCACTGTGAAATTTGGGACTGTGGAGCCATGACAGACACTGTTACACAGTAAGTTTGACCCTAAATGGCAATCCAGGACAGATAAAAATAAATCCTTCCTCTATCTTTCTTCACCTTCTTTCTCCCCTTTTCTTATTTTTCAGGTTTATAATGACCTGCATCATACATAAAAACAGATTATTCCACTTTCTCACAAATGTTACTGGATTTGTACTATACCGCTATTAGAAGAGACATTGATTTCAGGACTTTCCAAACACAGTGTAAAATGAGAAAGTAGCCCCAACTCTGTGAAACTAATTCCTAAACAAAGAATAAATGAATAAAATTAAAATACATGTAGCAAAAAGAACTATTATAAAAATTACAGATTTACAGCAACAGTTTGTGATCAAAGGTTTCTAAGTTGGTATTGCATGAAAGCTCTGCTATGCTGTTGAAGAACATTACAGCTCTTCTATTGTTCTCAAACACAGCACAGGTCACAGAAGTAGCATAACAAATCAATTAATGTCCTACCTGCCTCCTTCACTAATTAGAGACTCAGTCTCTCTCTCTCTCTCTCTGCTCTTGATATTTGAAACTTCTCAGAAGGTGAAGATTAAAGTAGCAGCTCTCAAACTTTTCCAGAGGGTTTCCTTTTTAAGCCTTACCTTCCCTGACAAGTATGGATTCAGTTGAGGTGAAAGAGCATTAGGAAATTTTCCCATTTCTGGTGCTTTTATTTATTTTTATTCACCCCTATAAACACAGTCTGTATAAACACTTCCACAAAGGAATCTCCTTATTATCTTTCCTCCGATTTGAGTTCTAAAAATATTGAGATAATCGAGAATACTAATTATTCATGTTCCTCCATGTTCCAGGAAATACGGCCACAGTACACACACAACAAATGCCCTATCAGTATCTCTGGTTTCGTAATCATCCTTCAGATAGAAACCAGCATTGCCTTTCCTTTTTTTCCATAAGAGAAATTCTTCAGTACATGTGTCTGAATTCACACCTGATCTTTTAGATACATGTTTTCTACTCTCCTTCCTCGTCATTCCACTCTGAACAGCTAGGGCTACTATGTCCTATCGTTATTTGGCTGCCTATACTTTCCCTACCTTCAAGTCTCACTTGGCAAACCAGGACAAATTAACCTTTACCGTAAGTACTTTGCTGGACGCTGCACGGCTGATCACGTGGAGGGGAGCAGCTATGTGGTGCACAGCCTTCTCCACCTATGCAGGCAGTGGCTGGACGCAGCCCTGTTAGAAGCTACCTGTTCCAGTCCCATGGACTGAGCTGCAACTTCTTTCTCCACGCTCCCCTGCCCATTACGTAAGACAGCAGACCAAGCAGAACCTTGACATCTGGACACAAGGCAAAACTGAATACGAGCTTCAAATCTCACTCATCATCTGAATAAAGCATATACAACCATTTCCATCCAACTTATTCTAAGAATACCAAGACCTTTCAGATCATCAAGTCCAACCATTAACCCAGCACTGCCAAGGCCACCACTAAACCATGTCCCTACGCACTACATCTCCCTGTCTTATAAATATCTCCAGGTATGGGAACTCAACCACTTCCCTGGGCAGCCTGTGCCTGTGCCTGACAGCCCTTTGGGTGAAGAATTTTTTCCTAGTATCCAATCTAAACCTCCCCTGGTGCAACTTGAGGCTGTTTCCTCTTGATGCCATTGGCCCTCTTGGCCACCTGGGCACACCGCTGGCTCATATTCAGCTGGCTGTCGACCAACACTCCCAGGTCCTTTTCTGCCAGGCAGCTCTCCAGCCACTCTTCCCCCAGCCTGTAGCGTTGCATGGGGTTGTTGTGACCCAAGTGCAGGACCCGGCCCTGAGCCTTGTTGAACCTCATACAGTTGGCCTCAGCCCATTGATCCAGCCTGTCCAGGTCCCTCTGTAGAGCCTTGCTACCCTCCAGCAGGTCAACACTCCAGCCCAACTTGGTGTCATCTGCAAACATCTTGAGGGTGCACTCGATCCCCTTGTCCAGATCATTGATAAAGATATTAATCAGAACTGGCCCCAGTACTGAGCCCTGGGGAACACCAGTTGTGACTGGCTGCCAACTGGATTTAACTCCATTCACCACCACTCTTTGGGCCCGGCCCTCCAGCCACGGGGTTTTTTTGTGCATTTTTGTCCCTGTCTCTGCCTAGAGACAAGCAAGAGTGTTTATGCACCTGATTTAGTGGCTTCATTCCCTAGCTTGTGTCAATACAGCCTGCATACTGCAGCAAAAAGCTTGCTTTGTGACTTCAGTATTGCCGCAACATTTTAAGGAGCAAAACGTGTAAGAAGAGAGTATTGCAAGGCAGTCTCGTATGACCCTCTATCTCCCCCCCCCATCTTTGTCCCTCATATATTATACTCTTGGTTAACTACAGTGTTCCTCTTTATAACAAAACAACAACATGGCTCCTCAAAATGTTCTACAATAACAGAAGATCTATGAAAACAAAATGCATTTGCTAAAATGTAAAGTTACCACACATGTGAGATGTCACCGCATGGACCAGACTACTACTCATCTCTTGCCAGGCTAGAATGCGAAAGGATGGGCACGCCCATTTCCCTTGAACACATCTTTCGTGCCAAGAGAATCATCAGTCCGTACCAGCTGATCTCATAAGCTCCATGAAAAGGTTACTTGTCTTTTCTTAAAATCAAAACCCAGTCTTTTTTTTTTTAATCTGTGTTGCCAACATTAGAGCACAGGGATCTAATCCAACCTAATTATCAAGTTAGGGTTTTGTTTCCATTACACAACTTTTCTATGTGTAATATAAGAATTTGTTCTTTGTTGATACAGATTCTTGGACAAGTACAGAATTTGCATATGTACACACAATCAAATGCAACACAGGGCTGAACCCTGCGCACGCACGTATCGCACAGGAGTAAGGGCTTCTCTGCACATGAAAACTGTTTCGGAGTGATGCAGAGAATGATGACACCTAAGTAAATGCCTGTATATACAAACCCGAGACAATAAAGTAGGAGCGCTTTTGCAGGAATTCTGGGTTTGGAAGGGTTAATCCAGAGCTTCACTATCCTTTGAACACAGCACTTATGAACCACAGAGGCTCTGTGCACTTGCAGCATTCACTGAAGCCAGTGGGAGTCATGGCTTCTTCCAGGAGTGAGCCATACACACATAAACTAAGTTAAAATATATTGTTTACATACTGCAAACCTAATAATTCACAGAATCCCTGGCATCGTACCGCAGGATTTTCCTTCAGACACAGCCACTTCTCCAGAGCTAGTTTTTCACGTCTTGGTAGCAGTTGACCCTAGAACCATTTTCAGACATAAGTCAGTGTTTTCTTAACCTGCCAGTGCCCTACTGTAAGCACGTTCATCATGCAGCTGCGCTCTTAGTCAAAGCCCCTTGGGAAGGAACCGCAATTGCTGAAGAGTTTCACTAGTGGGATTGCAGCAATGTTAGTGCAGTGCACCCTGCTGGGCTGCACAGAGACTCCTGCACGCCGCACCCGCCTGCGACTGGGGAATACAGCCCCGTCCGAAAAACGCATCCAGCACATCCCAGATGGGACCAGAGCTTGCCCTTTCACTATTCGACTGCACTCACAATTTTCACGTGTTTATCATGAAGCTAAGCAGATACATGCAAGAATATAAATAGCAAGCAGAGCACAGCAATGCTAGCATTATTTCTGACGAGTCTCAAATGAGCTACTTTATTTTTATTTTTTCTCAGTTCAGATGATTTTTTTTTCCCTATGGGTTTATTCATTCCTTCCTAATTCAAACTATCATAGAAGTTAAAAACTGAAAAAGTATGTTAGATCAAGTTAATCCCCCTAAAATTTATCTCAGCCTCAAATATCTTAACAGATACTAATTACAGTATTAGTTGATTATTAGTTTTATTTTAACTAGACCCTTACTCATGGCAACCTCTCACATAATGGTCCAAATTCATTTCAAATGTATCAGCTCCTAGCTGGAATAGTAGTTTTGAGAAACCAGTGGAGAGTTCATCCATTAAACCAGCGTTATGGACCAGTTAGCGAGGGCTTCTATTACTCAATATTTAAGGTGAGTGATGTAATTCCACCATAAGTTAATAAAAAAATGGGTATCTAGAGGGAAATTCTGACATCATTCTCAAAAGAGCAAGTCTGTTTAGTTATCTTTTTCTATGAGCAACTTTTAGACAGAAAAGTGACCTTTAATTCTAACTTTTCCTAAATCTCTCTTAGATGACACCTCTAACAGTACAAAATGTTTTAATAGAAAACAAGTAACTTGAGCACGATGATTGTATAATTATAAAATATTCTGATTTTCCAAAAGCAGATGGAAAAAGCTTACGTTGACAGACATTTTTCAGGAAATGTTAGAAACATCTTTTCTATGGATTGAAACAGAAAATGATATAATAAGAAAGGACAGAATCCAATTATTCTAACATTTTATTCCTGTCAGAAGCCAATTTTAGGCATTCCAGTGAAAGGCAAAAAAACAATTCTGAACCATACAGAGGCTCAATGGAAGAAGTTAAAAACCGGAGCAGGTGTTGGAAAATTGTATCTGCCCTTTTTTCTGTTTGTTATCCAAAAATGCAAATTGCTTTTTACCAGAAACCTTCCAGCTACACTTTAGCTTGAGAAAATCTAGCATCTATTCATGCTAGTGCTGAGAGAGAAAGCCATAAATGTCAGCACACAGCAGTCTGATTTTGTAATCACATGTCTCTCAACATCCTTCTACATAATGCACAGGACTAGGTAATTACAGAACAATTAAAAAAAATCTCATAATTAAATAAAATTAGGATAGAAAAAATAGAGAAGCAAGGAAATTTATGAATTGGGGCTGCCAAATACTTGTAATTGGCCCCATTTTCTTTAGTAACTGCAATATGTAAATACCAAAACTACAAGAAATCAAAAATTTACACTCACATATAAGATCCTTTAAAGTTAAAAAGCATATCGGCTTTGTTAATGGCATAAAGAGTCAGAGCTACTATGTCTAGGAGCCTAACATGCAAAATTCACACTTCCATGGTCATGAGCAGAATCCCTTCCTTGTTACAGACCCCCCCACCCCAGTCCTCAAACTTAAAACAGCACGATTTTCTCCGTTCCTAGGTCTAGCCAGTGTTGTTAAAAGTGCGGTTTTCTCTTTAAAACTTGTTGTTACTGCAGGATGGGTCTATTTATTGAGAAGGGGAGCAAGTGAGCCGCTTACACTAAGCAGAGTTTGACCTAAGGTTTCATGCAGCACCCATCAATCCACCATAGCTCCACTGACATCAGCGGCCCACCCCTGCGTCCCTGTGTCATGCATCCTTCTGGCAGATAGCTGTGCCCGTGAGCCACAGTCTCAGCCTGAAGTACACCCTCAGAGACCCGTACAGACTTTGACTAATCTCACAACGCCCCTTAATGGGCTGGGCAAATAAGACTACATAGTCCCGAGCACTCATATCCTTCCACAAACACATTCCACTCCTGACCTTCAGTACCTGCATGCCATTTCAATCACGGGTGGTCTTCCAGCACATTGCAAGTCAGACCCACAGCATCCACTGAAATTTCTGTTCTGGGCCTCATTTAAAAGCGGCACTCTTTTTATTACTCAGATGAGTAAGAGATGAAGAATGAAACTACTGAACTCCCATCCTTCAGTACCTTTCCAAAGGTCTTTGTCGCACCTGATCCCTTCACCCTGTATTAACTGGCCTTTGTTCTCTTTTGCTTTAGTGCATTTTAAATACCTAGCAGAGGGCTCTGAAGTATTCACACAAGCATGTGATGTAGCTTTGTATCTAAATAAATAAGTGAAAGGAAACCAGGGCTACCAGAGGTGCAAGACTAGCATAAATCTCAGTGGACCACCAACTTCCTCTCTTTCTTTCTTTAACTATGAAATAAGCGGTATTTCTATAATCTAGCATTAGCTTAAGGTTGTTGCATTGTATGCTTTGACATATTTTAATATGTCATCTGGAGATAATTTCAAAAAGATACAAAGTTTGCTGCCCTACAGATTACCCATGTATCTCAAAAGAAGGAAGCGTACTCATTCTCCCATATATGATGTTGAGGCTTTTTCTTGCTAGTCTGTTAAACATACATTTTCAATTCTGGGTGCTTTATTTTACTTCCAGAGCTGGACAGTCTTGGTTATCCACAATATCTTGCATCCGTTCGGGAATTGCTTGCACAAGATTCCCTTGATGACAGTTCCCATTAGCACACATTCATTTACACATACTTTTTTTGCATTTGTGAAATTCCTTTCTTCAAGTGGATATGAAAGATTATTCCTTTAATAGTCCCTTCCCTACAGGTAGATAAGTCTCCTTCGGGGAAGCTGTCGCTCACCATGACCGCTAGATCAAAGGGGCTCCAGCAGAAAGACTATCTCTGAATCTGTGAAGGGTCACTTGTCCTCTAAGCCCTGGCTGGCATTCTCATCAAATGATGGTGCAAGTCCATCCCACCTGTTTTAACATTGCAGCGTGGCTGGAAGAGTGGTATTTTCAGTAATGCTGCTTCAGGCCAGTTTACATACTAATCAGTTACTTCATAAAATAATGCAAAATTTGTTTGATCAGTGTATCTTCCTTCTGCTTCTGGGCACTAAAACACAAAGAAAACCTTGGCTAGTCGAAGGTTGCTCTATGGCCAACCAGCATACCTTAAACCAGAAGTGATTTCTGGTCCCTCTGAAGATCGAGTGCTGACGTTTAACTGAAGGCAGACCCTTCCTAGAAAGGCTATGCTACAGGAGTTGTGGCAACTGGAGCATGGTCTTTGGCAGAAGGGAAGTTCCGGGTCCTAACTTCTGTGAGAAGGAATATCCCATCAAGGTGTTCACTTCAAACCTGTGCGAATCTCATTGGAAGTCATGAAAGTGGGAAGACAAAGAGTTATCCTGAAATCTTTGTGCAACTCCACAGGGCATCTTCAATGGTCGGTGTCCTCACTCCATCCACATGATAGGTTTCCTTTTTCTCCCAAGCTGAAGGAAGTGTGCGTCCAGAACATAAAGAGGTGATTGGTGACAGCCCACATGGCTTCACTAAGAGCGAATCGTGCCTGATAAATTTGGTGCCCTTCTACAACATGGTTACAGTATTGGTGGATAAGGGAAGAGCAACTGACGTCATCTACCTGGACTTGTGCAAAGCATTTGACACTGTCCCGCACTGTCCCTAAATTGGAGAGACATGGATTCGATGGATGGACCACGGGGTGGATAAGGAATTGGCTGGATGGTCGCACTCAAAGAGTTGCGGTCAATGGCTCAACTTATAAAAAACATAGCATGATAAATTTTTACTTTGAACCTGCTACATTTACAAGATGGAAGCAAAACAAATACAGCAAAAAAAATAAATTATGAGCCAGGATATGCCTTCCTGTTTGTCAGTTCCTCCACTTCTAGGATGTTGTTCTATTCATTCCTCCATAGCCCTCTGCAATAGGGAGAAAATGGAGGTTGCAATCACTCAGCAGAATTTGAAGTCTCAATGAAAACAGAAATGTTGCTCACGAATATGCATGGGACTTAGACATGATTATGAAAAAAAATTAAATCTAAAGTTCTGAATTTTTTGCAAATAAAAAAGCCACGCAGAAAGGAAAGCTGGTTGAGCTGGGCCCTGCTGATACAGGAAAAAATCCTGAAAAGGAACTTCAGAAGGCAAGGTTGGCACCAGTGACTAAAAGGTGTTTCTGCTCCCAAGTGACAAGCGGGCTGAAAAAATCATGAGCATGTCCAAAATGTCAATTTCTTAGCCCACATAGAAGTCAAAAAGATTAGCAGTTCCCAGGTTCTGAGAGAGGCAAAACGTTCAATTTTTAAGTTTTTGAAATTTTCCTTACTGACTTTGCAGCAAATTTGCAAAATCAATAAAATTAAACAGCTGAAAAATCCCCATCCTCAAATATAGTAATAAGTAAAAATCAATTCTAGGTTCGCCCCCAAACTTTTATATTTTTGCCATTGGAAAGTTTCCAAAGAGCAGAGGAATACACAGGACTTGGTTCAGTTGTAGCCCCTTGCACAATTTTAGATTCAGTCCAGCAAACAGCCATCCAACTAACTAGCTTTAAAAAAAGGAACACTACTGAGAAGCAAGTTGAGAATAAGTTTAGAATAACATTGTTTGACTCAGACAATCTTATGCAGTTATTCTTTCAATTCTTCAGTTTGGAAATTTTCGGGAATTCAGAAGAGCCAAGCGGTATTTTTTAATCACAATGAATTTACTTTTTCCTCACTCTTTATATTAAAACCATATATTACACTTACAGGACACTTTCATCCTGAAGGACTGCTAAGGTCTTCACAGATTTTCTGACTTTTGAATCTCCATCAGACATACAAAAAGCTTTCTCACATTTTTACTTGGAGCAGAGCAGACACAACAGAACCTAATTCCATCTACATTTACAGCAGCAAACACCTGTTCATACACCTCTAGCAACCAGCTAAAACCAGACATATTTTAAAAAAATATTTTTGTATCATAGGTGCACTTTTGTGAATGGGATCTGAACACACTGACATCTGTGGAGTTTTGTCTGAGTGAAAGACAACAGTTTTAGCCTTTCTGTATTATTTGTATTAATATGTAGTGAAAACAAGTGGTATCTGAAAGGTGGAACAGGGACAAAAAGGCCTAGTAACTACTAGTTCACAGATAAGGGTAAAGAATACACTGAATTTCATTCATGAGCCCCTCCATGGTTAACAAAGTTCGAATCCTTACCTTTATTAGAAGGTCACAACAGTTATAAAGCCACAAGAAGAGGAAAAAAAAAAAAAAAAAAAAAAAAAAAAAAAAAAAGCTTTAACAGCAGCAATATTTACTGCTCCCTTTCTGTTCCAAATTATCAGAGAGCTGAGTCCACTTATGAAATGCAGGATCCTGCCTCTGGAAAGAACAGTTTGTAAGACTGATGCCAGATGGACAGCCCTAGCCACTGTTGTCTTTTCTTGATCGCTAGACAGGTTCTCCCATTGACTTTAGACAGAAAAGACGATGCTTGGAACATCTTAAAAAGTCCTTAGCATACAGCAGAATTAGGACCAGTTAGACACTGTTGCACTCATTATTTACTGTTATTCTAATTCTCGAAAAAGTCCATCAAGTACTAGGCAGCCGGAGTAGACAATTCAATTGCCCAATTTGCCTGTAGTTTTCTTCTTTCTCTTTCTACAGTTGAGCCTGAGCTGGGAATTCAGCTGCAAGCATTTCAACATTGATGATTCACTGCTTGAAGGACCTCCAGGGAAGTCCTACAGTACCTCCAGACAAAGTTCTCGCCTCTGGCTTTTCTTGGCTTGCAGGTTTATTACCCACTCGAGAGTTTAGACTTATAATACATCCAAATACAACTTAAATTCCAGGCTCATACATGTGCTGATGGACCCTGGAGCTCCTAATTATAATTACATATTCATATCAGCTGAATGAGATGCTAAATTACAGCCTTGATCCCGCACTGTGCCTCTGCACAAAGGCACAGCTGATGTTGATCCTCAACTGAAAAAATGGGAGGGGGCACTGGAAGATCCAGCTGTTGCTCATTTGACTCAAGAAAGAAAGCGTTTACTTTCTGACGTGAAAAATGATGAGAATAAAATAATGTGAGCAAAATAACATTCCCCACCCTGTCATTTACAAAAAAATAGCTAATGTTTTCAAACCTAAGGCTGTAACAAAAGGACAATGGCATAGAATAATGGGAAATATTGCTTAAAAGTAAGCCTTTTTTTCAGTCAATGCACATTTTTATACTTTGTTTCCTCCTTGAAAGTTTGGCCAAAACAAATCTTCCTAAAGTTAATTTCTCTCAGGAGTAATAGGGTCGATGCAGCATTACACATTCATGCTCTGGATTCCCATAAAAAAAGTTGTTACCATAGCAAGAAGTATTGTTGCAAAGACAACACACACAATGTAAGATTAAAGAAAAAAATCTCCAAAAATATTTCCAATGCTCGACAATAACATAGGATATTTTCTCCTAAGTACATAAAGATGAGAGTGTGCTACTGCTTTGATAATCCCACTGTGATGAAACAGACTGGCTCCTTTAAGACTCATTTTTCAAAATGCAAATTTCTAATTTTTTTTTTTTCGAAGTCACATCAATTATTGTTAACATTATGTATATCATGCTGCTGCCTGAGACCAGTCAAAGATTGGAGAGAGATATACTGTGCAAGGTACTGTACATAAATTGGAAAAAAGGTAGGGCATACCTTATAATCTGGGTTAATTTCAGAAAAAAGAGGAATAAAGGGGGGAAAAGGGTGAGTTGGGGTAGTAGGAATGGAATGACAAGGCAGCAGTGATCTGAATACCGATGCTCATATAGTTTGGCATGCCACTACCTGGTCAGCCAGCATTGTTCAGTAAGCATTGCGATAGAAGCTAGTTTTAAGAAAAGTTTTACAAGAATAATAAACTTTTAGCTTTGTAGGCTTTCTTAGACACCTCACAACATGAGAGAAAGCATGGAAATGATTGCAGGAGTAGACTATCGTGGGAAAAGCTTGCATTGCTGGAAAGCGAAGACAGCTGTAAGGAATGATGCAGTACCATCTGAGACATAGAACAAGGTGAAAGTGGAAGAGAGAAGAGCAAGACAGCCGAACATGGGAAACAGGATGAAGAGCCAGGAAAATGATCTACGCAGCAGAGTTTGAATGGACTCTGCAAGGGCGAGGTTGCAGAAAGCAAGACCAGAGAGGAGGACTTTGCTTTAACAAAACACAAACTGAAAGGAGCCCAGAAAGGCCTTGGCATGTGAGTGTCCATGTTTCTGTAAAGGGCAGGTTCTCTGCATGCCGTGCTGGAAGAGACAGAGAGATTTACCCACAGATTTACCCTGTGTGAGTCTACAGCAGAGAAGGCCAGGCTAAAAAAGAAACCAAGATACGGCCTTTGGCAATAGGAGAATGCTGCGTCTGTTCACGGTGGTGAAAGGAAAAGAGACTGCAAAAGAAAGTGCAAAAGTAGGGACTAGGATTTGAGGGAGATGATCTGAAAAGAGAAATGAAAAATTAACATGCAGAATAAGGGCACATGAGGGGAGAAGAGTAGCAAAGAAGTTCAGTGAAGAGGGCAGCGATAAGAAGGAAGATGGGAGCATGTGATGTAGGAGAGGCACATGGTGAAAGCTGTAGGTGAATGGCAAATGGACATAAGTGAACAGTTACACCCCACAAGCTATTAAAATAACGTTTATGTTCTTAATTAACCATCATAAGACCTTTGACTTCACACTGTAAACATTATTTTAATAGTTTGTAGAGGGAAGAAGGGTATTTATTGACTTGACTAAATTCTTTAAAATGCTTACGCTGGAAATCAAATGTCATCAGGTAGAATTCCACCACACTGGGTGGTCAGCCTACCCAAGATACACAACATACTCTGCTTGACTTCGCCACTGGAAAGAGACAGAGAAACAAACCATGTCTTTGGGTTTCAAGTGCAGAGGTGTAGTGGTTATGAAGCACTTCTGTCCCTGTTTCTCTACACTCTCTCCAGAGCACCCTTTCCAATTTTTCACTACTAATTTTTTTCCACTGTTTTGATATCCTTGCCTCCCTAAGTTCTTCTTCTTTCCTCTTACCTCTGTGCTGTTGCCCTGCCATTCTTTCCCTCACCTGCTGTCCTTCACCTTTTGCACTACAGTAAGGCAGACTCCTGCTTTTCTCCACTGCCTATAGCACCAGTCAGGAGGAGCACAGAGAACTTGGGAAAGTTGGTCATTCCTGTTTTCTCATCTTCTGTCCAGACTTACGACAGCTACAGTGCAACCACGGGGATGCAACTGCTTGCTAAGTCCCCTTCAGCCCCTGCTCAGTTTACCTGCCAAGTGGACTGCATGCATGCTCTTTCCATGTTGGGGCTCTCTGGTGGCATCTCCCAATAACATACTTGGCAAATTCAAGACTTCTCCCCTGAGCAGGTTAAAATTGTCATTTTCCAGATTAAAATAAAAAAAAAATTTGGCCAAATTTCAAGTCCTCACTACAGACCATGGAAGCATTAATATTTCTCAAAAAGACAGAGTTTCTTATTTATACATAACATATGGGCATATATGCATGCATACCTACACATATCCCTGTAAACATGGGCAAAACAATATCTTCCCCCCCACCCCAACCCCAGTTGGAGAAATGGCCGAGCATTTTAGAGTAAACTTTCAAAAATATTTGCCCAGGGCAGACAGCATGGAAAATTTTGGCCCAAATGATTTAAGTTTGGCAAAGTTATAAGCAACAGAAACCAGGATCTTATAATAGAAAGCGCTGGGCAGCCTTACGGCAGACATCACTATTTGTGCTGCTTGTAAGACTTCATTTTCCCTAATAGGAGCTGCATGGCAGGGCTGTAATACCCTGGGGCTTCCTGTCTTTAATTTCCTTTGAATATAATCTTGGTCTTAAGCCTTCCTTCCTAAATAACCTCTGTCTTTAATTATTTTTTTAAGCAAATTACAACTTAACAAGCACACATTCTCTTAAGACAGAGCCTCTAATTATCAAAATGACAGTGCTGCTTAGAATCTGAATTTCACAGTAATTCAGTGACCAATTCGATAGGTCAGTAAATAATTATACACCATCACTGCCAAAAAATAATTAAATAGGATGTTATAATAAGTCGTTGTGTATACCTACACCTTGCATTACTCAGTCACCTGGATGATTCTTGCAGAGGAATATTCATAAAGTCAGCAGCAGGGAGGTATATATGCGCAGTCTCAAGTGGTTGCACAGTTAACGAATATTTGGAAGCCGTATTAAATTATTTGGGGATAAATTCTGAAAGTGTTTCTCAGTCCTTATTTAGGCAAGACTGTCACAAGTACACCTAAGAGGCATCAGGATGTGGCTCACCACCGTTGGACACATTAGATAAAATTATTCTGCTAGAAGTAATTTTATATTAATTGTCTTGCTGGGAATAACTTTTAGATCCTTAGAAAGGATGGTCTCTTTTTGTAGGACTGGCTTCGCAGATTCTCTAGACTCACAGTACTGATATGTTGCTTCATCCTCTGATGTGACATAAAATAGTCATTGTTTATGAAGCCAGGGTCTTTTAAATCTAAGCCAAGTGTGCTGCAGAGTCCTTAACTCCAAAATCTTCCGGGGCTGCACGTTTTAAGCTAGAATATAGCATTTTGAGTGCCTGTCAGTTGCTTTGGGGCTCTATTGTAGCATTAGTGCTCAGAAATTTCAGCATAATTTCCTTATGCTGCTTAAAGAAATGTGCCCAGCTCCATCTCTAAACCACCATCATTATTAATCCATGCGTTTCAAACAATTATTACATAAATCACACAGTCATACCCAAGCGGATGAGACTTAAACAGTGAACCAAATAAAAGTGGGTACTATCTAAACTGTTGGGTATTTAGGAAAGAAATTCACTCTGGCTACTTCTGAGATCAGTTACCTCCCATGATCTACCGTCCCCTCTCCAATTTTTCTCTTTGCTACTGCACACATGCAAATACATACTTGATTTAGTCTAAGAGGAAAACAGCCATTTTAGTGGCATGCCCCCTTTGCAGAGGCTGTCAAGAAGGTTTTCATTTGTTGTTCTGGATGCGGACTGCCTGGGGTGGCTGCAGGCTGACTCCTGAAACCCTCCTAACACTCCTCTTAGTGGCTAGCAATGTTTAGTAGTTAACAACTTCGGACCAACGTGACCAGTTGAGCTAGAATTGAAAACTTCTGCATTCCTATACCAGATTTCCCTGAGTTATTCATACAACTCCTCTACAATGTATTTTTAAAGTTATTCTTCATGTGATATTAGGGGCTTCTGTACATAAAAAAAAAAAGTAGCTTCCCTTTAGTGACTAACAAAATCATACAGCAATATCCTTAGAAAAACAATTGCCAGGTGTTTCAAGTACTTATTCAGAGTGAAAATGAGCCAAAAATCTGAAATCTTTCCTTTAATTAATCTGCAAAATTATCGATCAAACTTTTTAATCCTCGGTTTGAATATGAATGAAAATTCCTGAAATACTTGAGTTGCCTTATTCAAGGTAAAGACCTGACTCAAGGAAAATTGATCCATCTTGAAAGCAAACTAGAAAATAAGGGCTACACACATCTTCATGTGTGTTATGCTAGTCTAAGTAAAAAGATGACTAACATCACCCTAGATTCAACTTTCCACAGCAATTAGCTAAAGTATCTCAATTTATCTTTCCCTGACAGTTTATGATTTTAAGGAAATTTGAGATGTTTGGGTTGTTGGTTTTTTTTCCTTTTAATGGACATTTTAGCACCATCTGCTGGTGTTAAAACTTGCTCTGGAAACTAAACAGCAGCTACCTGCTTCATTTTAACTTCCTTAAGACCTACTTCTGGCTCTTATTAGGAAAGGTTAATTGCTTGCTTTTCTGCTACAGATCCCAGGATTGGATAAGTAATTTATCTGAATGAATCACGCATCCAGATGGAGTATACCTTCTGGAGGCCATATATCATTAGCAATACACTATTAAAGAAATACCTCATTTACAGCTACATGCAAGAGTAGATGCGATTGTTTTTTACCGTGTAAAAACAAACAAAACCCCCCTTCATTCCTTAAAGGGTAATAGAAAATTTTTCCCCTGATTTATTCTGAGTTGATAGTGGTATTTAGACTAAAGAATTATGCTGTGATATTGGAAATTTAATGTCTGGTGCACAGTCAAAAACTGACCTGCTAAAATTACCTCTGACTGTATCCAGTTATATAATTATATGACTTATCCCATCTAATTAATCCAGTTGCTTTTTTATTTCCTAAGATTGCTTCTGGCTCAGGACCAGTTCTTTCCTGTTGCAGAACCTCTTGGGGCACAGATAGTCTGAAAGCACTTTAGGAAATGGTCACACTAGGTCTCAGCTGCCTTTCTACAGCACCTGTCCTGAATACGCGAAACATCTCCCACCTTCACTACAAGTTTGATCTCTGCCTTGGCTAAACCAAGCTCACAGAATTCCTCTCTACAAGACTTGCCAAATGCCTGGGTTTGACTGACAACATCACAGAGCGCTGAGAAACCTGCCACAGACTTCATGGACTCCCCAGAGGGAAAGGTTAGTATCAAGGCGTTTGAGTTCAGGCAGCTCTAGCAAGTAAATATGCCAGGGAAAAGTTGTTCTGTTGTGGCTGTTCTTCATGTCAATGACTCCTATGACATGAAAAACCAGGAATGGACCTGGGGACCACTTTTTCAGTCCTGCCTTTCAATACTCAGCATTAATCTTTGTGGCCCATGCTTCAGTCTCAGTTCCATCCTGATGATCTCCCACCCACTATCATCACAGCCCTGTCTGCACATCTTTCATGTACCCCTTACTCTAAGGAATACACTCCTCCCTCCCTCAGGTCTCTTCTGCAGTCATTAGTCCTCTTCTCAGTTGACCCTTCTTTGTGTTAGAAACTCCTCCATGCAGAACACCTATGGTTTAAAGCTGAAATTCAGTTGTCTGAACCTTAATAGGACAGAGAGAAACAATCTCTCCAAAAAATACATTCCAGATTGCTGTAAAAAGCTGATGTAAAAGCAGCAGACAGGATGAAATGTCAGTTTAACAGCATGGTGTGTCAAGATGTTATGGGCTAGCAACAGCGCTGGGAAATGAGTTCCTTGTACTGCAGTAAGGGTATGTGCATCCCTTCTACTATAGACATAAGTAGGCTCCAGTATAACAGTACCCTGCCATGGTCAACTTAGGCAGCAGTTGCCCCAAGGAAGCTAAATAGCCATGAGACAATCAATTATTTTTTGCTTTCCTTCCAGCCATACAGATAAGGTTAAGCAAAGCCCAAACCCTGCTTGCCCATAAATTCTCTATCCTAAAGAGTGGTGACTGAAGACTTTACAGATAGATGTTCTCGGGTAAGTTTTCAAAGTCGTGCTCAAAAGGGTCAAGTCAAAAAATAAATCCCGTTATTTGTTAGAAAGATTTGTGTGTACACCTCCCACATTCACTGCTTTGAAATGGACCCCTTAATGTCTGGAGGGGATACAAAGACTATGGCTCTTCTAAGGTTTCAGAAGGAGGAAGAAAGGCCATGACCTTTAATAAAGATTATTCTGCAGAAATAGGACTACTTGCCTTTGCATAATCTTTTACAAAATAAGCTTGACGAAAGGTGCAATGCAGTAATCTAAAACAATTCCTTAAGAGCTGTAAACAACCAAGGAGGACCTTGAACATATTACATGCATTGATGGAAAAACCATCATCAAGAGGTTTAGGCCAGAGATGGTTCCACTCGCAGTACCTAGCTTCTCTGGATTGCAAAATAAAGAGGCATATTTAGTACAATTAGCCCAATTATGTCTGCCAACACTGGTGAATGTCAATTCAAACTCATTTCTCAATTGCTTCTTTCCACATGAATATAATTCATATCTAATTTCCATCAAGATCACTGAGACTCAGAAAAAGGTTTATCAAAAAGAGATAATTTGGGCGGGGAGGGGTGAGAAAACTCTTTGCTGTTTCAGCAAAACAGAAACCGTTGAAGCAAATTAATTTGGGCAAATTTCCCATTAAAACAAAGCCAAAACCTTTTGGAACTCTCCAAATGTCCTTTGCAAAATATTTTGAACAAATGAGTTCCTTTGAATTACAATTTACTTCTGCTTTTCAAAATTAAATGAATGTATATTCAAATGAAAGGTCAAAGTTGAAATGAAAACTTTCAAAATTTAATAAAATTAATTGCCCTGATCTCACAGATAGCATTAGTGACAGGAAGCCACCCTGTGCCTTGGGAACGCATTGTGCACGGAGACTCAGAGAGCAGGGATCTCCTGAGCTCCACCGCACTTTCTTCCAGCGGCTGCAGGTACATGGGAAGTGAGAGTGCGATACACTGCTAGAGATGTCCTGTAAGGTCATGTAGAAAGTTAAGTGAGACTGACAATAACTGCATTAGAAGACTGCCAGGTGCATTCAGAAAACTGGAGTGGCTTTCAGTAAGAGTAGGAAAGCATCTGAATTACATGCAGCAAATTTATCCAAGGAGAAATGTTTCTCATTACATTTGCCTACTAACAGACATTTACATTAGAAAGTATACATAATTTAGCAAATTTTTTTAATATCTGAATGTGGCTTCTATAAGTCCATTGAGAAAGTAGGTAACTGAAATACATATAGAATTCCCAGTTATTCATCTAGAGTTCCGATTCTGTATTTCTGATGTCTTGAGACAGAGGATGGGATATTGCTAACAATACGTGGTACAAGAGATATAATAGATTATTTGTTTCATTAAACTACCTGACTGGTCAATTATGGAACACATTTTGCATTTTAGAAGTAGTAACATTTTAATTATGTGAAAAGAACAGACGTTAGATGAAACTAAATTAAAGACTTATTTTATGTGTGTTTCTCATTTCTTGTCTCATGCTATAGGCAGAAGTAAGAGATTTCAGAATAATGGCTGTGTGTACTGAAAATCCCCAAACATCCCTCAGCCCTGATCCTCTATCTCAGAGAAAGGAACAAGACTTACTATTTGGGTTGTCAGAGGTCTTGAAGCAGTTCCACATCAGCCCACGTCCTGTCAGTGTTTGGTTTCAGGTGTGGTCACTTTGTGAAAAAGAAATGCCATACTTGCACATCTGATGGGTTCTTTCACGTTATGGAAAAGAAGAAAGAAATTTTTTTCCATGTATCAAATAATTTAATGAAAAACTTCTGGCTTAATTGCAATTTTTTCTACTCCAAGTAGTGCAGACTTGCAAGGCATTAGGATTTTCAGAGGCCACACAGAAGAACTTCAAATTGCAGTAAAGACTATTTCTAAATCTGATAGGTTCTCCTCCATCCATGGCTTCTCCTGCCCTATCTTTTGGGGCTTTGTGCTAGCTCAGTCCCCTTATCCTTACATTAGGCTACACAATGTACTCACATAAATAGAACAAAACAGTTTAGGTGGTTGAAGCATATAGTTTTCAATCAGTCTTGCCAAAGGATAGGTTTCACTGAGTGAACAGAGATAGTGTTGGATCAATTGCCAAATACAAATATGCCATTTTGTGGTTATTCACTTTCCACTGTTGATTATTAGCAAGTAATTACTCATCTTTATCTGTCACCTAACTCGGGCACTCATCTTCCATGGGTATCTTTGCTGCTACTGGAAGAACACTAATAGTCTCCCATTCAACTTTGATATGATAAACTACATGTTTCCTCTTGGAACTAATCCAGCTTCCACTGGAGGCAACACAAAAAAAGACCATTAATAAGTTATGAGAGCCTTTAACATGTAACGAGTATTGCCCTGGAACTTTTATAAGTTCAATTCCTAACCAGCACTATTGTTCAGGTAACTCCTGGCCCTCCAACCTGACACAACAAAACTAACATTTCACCAAGCTGTTAGTTAGTTAGTTAGCTCGTTAGACAGACAGACAGACAGACAGACAGACAGATATTTTGACTGAGAGAACATCCAAATGTCCCTTTCACAGCTGGAGGTCCCTGTTCCTTACATGGAAATCCTGAGTTTGGTCCCCAGTAGTTACCATGGTAGCCATATTCCTAGGTTACTGTGCATGGATAGAAGATGCTACATGAGAGCAATATATTGTCATCCTGGTTCAGAACTTACAGGCAAAGTGAGCTGGTAAATGTTAACAGGTAATATTAGCATTTCACATCAGTAAAACTGTATACACTATGACAAAATTGAATAGCAACAAACCCCTACTTCCAAATATGTTCCTTAACGTAAAAGTATTTCTTAAGTTGCATTTAAATCAAAACGTAGTTGCAAAACTTAAAACTGGATTTCAAACTCTTTAAGTTCATGGAGAATGTATAGATGGCACTTCTCCTTCCAAAAAGTACCCTTTGACTGTGATCAGAAGAGGAAAAGCAAGGCAAAGCTCAAGTATGAGGTGTACACAGAAATAAAAAAAAGGAACTACTAGTACCTTGCAGTGAAGCCATGCTTAAGGTGACAATGAATTCAGCAGCAGCAGAATATTACTTTCATAAAGGTTTTTATTAACACAATATAACCTGATAGCAGAAAAAGAGGGCCCCCTCACCCCCGGTCATCATGCAGGTGAAAAAAATTAAAATCTTGAGCAGAAATCCCTTCAAACCATCATGAAAAGGTCTATGCGCAGCCTTGGTATAGTGCAATGAAATTAAAAAAGATGTCATGTAGCCATGTCAGCCACATCTGTGACCCATATGGTGCATGTAACAAGAGCATATGTCTATACCTAAAGAGAACATTATATGCTGTATAAGGCTAGGGCAAATGTAAAAGTGAAGTAGAACACCTTCACATTACAAACACAGTTTGTTATTTGTGTCACATCAAAGAAAGAGTCTCTAGGAATTATTGGCCTCTGAAGTCATTTAATTATGATTAAGTGAACTAAGAACTAATGTAAATGGTATTTTATACCCCAGTGAATTAAAGTATGAGATCTAGTCAAGGTGAATAAGATTTACAGCCAAAACTCATGCAACCTTACAGTAATTTCATGACACTTTTACTACTAGCCTAGACATTTCAGTTCTTGAAATAATTAAAAGTACACAAGCAAATTTTATTCTTTGGACGCTTATAATAAACCACGGACAGAAAATAGAATAGGTTGCTTCTCAAGTGATTTATGCACTTCTACTGTTATTAGAAAAGGGACAAAGACAATGCAGGGCAAATACAACCTCCAGAGTTTACAACAACAACAAAAAAAAAAGATAAAAAGAAAAGTAAGCATAGTAAGATGCCCACAAACCTCTCTCATTTGGACTAAATCTGACCCAGATTAAAGTCTCAAGACTCATCTTTGGCTAATCCCAAATACCTGTCTGCTAAAGAACACATTTGTTATGTTGAGACCCCAAGCAAGTAAAGTCAGCCAACTCACTCTAAAGATACTAAGGGTCTTCTCACAGATTTTTAACTCTAAGGAAAACTATTCCCAGGTATTTGTCTTCAAATAGAATTAAGAGTGTCCAAGAAGAAACGTATAACATATCAATGAATAGTTATATTTCACAGCTTTTCCAGCTGGAAGTAAACTCATTTTCCAGTGACAACTGTTAATCCACTCTCTTCTAGAGTCTCTGTTTGAAAGGCTCCAGGTAAAGAACAGAAACTTGGCTGACAGAAGAAAGTACCAGATGGCTGCTAGGATGGGAAAAAAATTGAAGAGAAGAAAACAGTGAAATGTGAGTTGTAGAAATAAGGGTTGAATCACAATCAAAATGTAAGTAGAGAACCAGAGCCTTCGGATTTTAACAGGAGCCATGTTAGCAACACAGCATCTACCCAAGTGGTAAACCTGACCGCCTCAAGAGGCCCTTAAAATGCAACGCAGCATTAACAAATTGCATAAATTATATGTATAAAGAGTCTCTTTTGGCTGATGTGGCCATACACATTTGCACAAACCTATCTCCTCATACCTGAGATGTGTAAACCTGAATACTCAGGCCATACCAGCATGTGTCTTTTACACAGAAACTGTGCATTTTTCAGTCTTTAAAAAAAGAAACGTTTAAAATTCCCAATAATCTATCTGGGAATCAAAGGGATCAAAATTCATATACTAAAAAAGCACTAGTATAAATGTTCATTCTGTGGTAGTAGACATTATCTTTAGTAGAGAATAGTGTGGAAGAAAAGGAACTCTGGGACCAAAATTTAGCTCTAAAGATAAAACATGTAACTGCCTTCAGAACACAAATGAGAGTCTGGGTTACAAAATACACATTCTTGACGTATTGATCGCCTCCTTCTAGCTCTGACACTAAAGTTAGTAACACTTTTTTTTAAAAATCTGTCTCATTTTAGCTTTCCTTCAGAAATACTGTCCTAAAGGAAGCTACTAGTACTGCATTAACATTCACGAGTATCCAGATTTGTATCAAATTTTGCATATTTGTAGAGTGCCCCCCAGTTGGGGACAAGCATGGTGACTGTGTGACACAATCCACTTAAAGAACAGGGCCACCACTGTCAGCTGTGCTGGGTGACAATACCTCAGGCATCCATTTTATATCCATCCTGAAAAATTATTGTTTGAGGGGGATTTTTTCCAAATAGTTAGGCTTACAGCTAATGCTGTTTATGAAATAACAAGTGCTGCATATCATATAGCAAGGACGGTAACAAAATGGTTGTTCTTGGCTAGCTCAGGCACCCGGACTCGTCACACCCATTCTGAGGTACACCCTTCTGCCACCTCTTCCTAGACACAGCACTGTAGAACAGCCTTCCAGAATATCCCCGTTTTCCCTTGCCTTTCTTCATTTGCCTTGTCCTTCCATCAGATGATCCTCAGCCCGAGTGGTATGAGAGACTTCATTAAAAAATTCCAGTTGAACCGAACTAGCTGATTCTTACTGCCAATGAAATTGCTTTTGCTAAGAAGTCTGTGTAAAAGACTAGCACCTGGAGACACTAGATCACTCAAGGGATTGGTAACAGGCTACAGAATATTTAGCCTCTAGGGTATTGGCTTAAATCCAGAGTCAGGACCAAACTTGAAGCATCAGTCTCTTGGGCAGGCTGCCACATGACACCTTTAAAAATTATACCCCTTCACTCAGGAGAGCCCCTACCAATCGTCTGCGGAGAAACCTTCTCCTCTCTCCAGTCTGAAACTTACAGCTGAGAGCACTACAAGTTGGAAGGCTATAATTTAGAAATGTGCAAAATGTTATGCCAACACAAAATAAAAGCTTTAGTGCGAATCTATGAGCAACCCTATGAACTAGATTTAGTGGTCTTTCAGAGAACTGACGTGTAGACTCATGAATTTGCTGCCAATACATACTATAACACAACAGACAAATGATAGAACTTCTCTATGCTCAGAGCACAGAGACTACATGCAATTATGCCAAGTCTTCTATTTCCTCCATACTGAATCTTTATGGATCAAAAATACAACTAAAAATTCATAATAATTAATAAACACAAAAAGAAGAAAAATATTTTAAATGGAAATTAAAAGGTAATACGGGTAGAAACCATCAAAACTAAAAAACACTTAAAGCCAAACAACACAATGGCAGTTTAGTCTGTTTTAAACAAAAGACATTCCCCTGCACCTTTTCCCATACACAGCAGCAGCAGCTGTCTGCTCCTTCTCTGTGATGGTGTTGGAAAGAAAATTCCTATGCCACTCCCTTCCCTCCTTCTGTGTTATCGTTGTCCACAGCAGATTTCTTCACACCCTTCATTAAGCCTGATCCTCTTACTCTTTGAGCAAAGACAAAATTATTTCCATTTGATGTTTTGTATCACTGTTCATCTCAATGAAAATACAGTAACTCCCTCTATTAGTGACTCCCAACTTAGCAGGTCTGTGACTGTACAGTATCAGTGAAAGCACAGCTGGAGAAATAAAACCCATGTAAATAGCTGAAAAGATAGGTAAAAGTCTGGGCAGTTATCCAAAAACACTAAACTACAGACTCCCAACATCTGGTTCAGGGTGGATTCCAAGAAAGACAGAAAGACAGAAAAAGAAAGACAGAAAGAAAGGATTGATTTCTCTGTATATTTTTTACATAAGGTTTTCGTTTATTTTTTTAATTCATCAAAAATTTTACTCAATTATTGTGGTTTCATTTCTTCACCTTACTGCATCCTGTTGCTTCACTGTTTTAGCCATATTAATCAGAAGGAAGCAGAGCCTTGGACAGGAGTTATAAGCAGCACTCAGTTTCATACTCGCATATTTCATGTGATAAAAGCAAATTACAGATAAAAACCTCTAAACCTTATTATCCAGCCTCTCTCTCTTTTTAGCTAGGACTCGGCTTATGACACATGCATGAGAAGCCTATATCGATTTCCTGATCTTTCAGGCAAATGGTTGCAACAGAGCTAACCCTGCCAGTTACTCAGCCTGTCTGAGCACTACAGACCCCAGAGCGAAACCCACACTGCAAAGGACCAACATGAGGCACCCGTGACTCTACCACTTTGACCACCACCGTATGAAGAGTAATCTTCTGCTTTGAACAGTTTTATTAGCTGAGAGCTTCTGCTGAGGAGTTCAGAGACAACATAATTTTCAAAAGCTCATACATGACTTAAAATCATAAAAGCCCTCTGGTTTTCAGGGATATTTCTGCCCTTAAGGTACCTGAGCGCTTTTCAAACTCCTGCCTCACCATGTTAAATGAGCGTATCGTGTATTCCACGTATGACTGCCTCTTCTGGCCATACAGAATACCCCAGGCTATCAGCACGTAATGTCTACCAACGATACATTCAGATCATCCTTACCCCACCTTGCTCAACAGAGAGCTCAAGATGCTGTTCTGACAGATGGCTTGCCTCTCTAGAAAAGTCCTACTGCTTTAAGGACTCTCTCCCAAGCAGAGAGCACTCTGCCTTGTCTGGGTGTCTTTAATCAACAGGGGGGTTTGCTTTGCGTTAAGTGACTGGGAGCAGACGTGTTGCTGGGCTTCCACGCTGCTCGCACGCCAGCTTTTGTTTACCAGGACTCCTTCTCCGGGGTACCAAGCCACCTCGCGGCTGTGCGGCCGTGTTGCAGGTAGGGGTCTGTCCCTCTAACCGCTGCCAGCGGCATCCACACCTCAAAAACTCTTGATGTGTGCACTCACAATAATCATTAAACGCACAAATGAGACAATGAGAAGCTCTGAAAAGCCTCCAAACAATTTCAGATTTGCCTACTTTGTGCTTCAACGCTGCCTCACTCGGAGCTGAGCCACGAGTGCTTGTGTGCTTTCCAAGTGTTACTATATGCATACAAACAGAAAAAAATTCACATGGGGTAATTGTGTGCCCAAAGACTAATTCCCCCCCTACACCTAGGCAAGGCATGCATTTTCTTACTTTCTCCTCTCTCAAAGCAGAAAGAAGGTTCGGGACAGCGTTCAGGACTTGGCACCGAGCAAGTGCACAGCCAGGCTGGACACAACCGCCTCACCTCTTTGCCAGTGCTGTGCCCTAGCCAGGGGCACCAAAGAATTTATTTCCATCAGAAGACCTTTTATGCAACAAGCTAGTGGCTTCCAGGTAGTATACACTGCCAGTAAAATGGCAATAGGCCACTACTCGTGTCTCGTAATCCGCGATGAGCTTTCCACTTACGAAAGGAGGCAATGACATTACTGAAATGGGAATCCCATTAGGGCATTGACAGGTAATAAAAGGAGACGAATTCTGTCCCTCGGAAACAAAGTCCCTGAGAAATAAGGAAGCTACCGTTCTTGAAGATCTGTGCTATTTATTCTTTAAGATTGCAGCCTAAGGGGAGTAATTACATATGCATATTATTCAAACCTGAATTCTTTTCTTGAAACTCTCTTTATAAATTATGCCAGTTTGCAAGACTATCTTTTCTACCTGCTCATAGCTTGCTGCCACAGAAAGATCAGCTTTCTCCCCTAGCCTGCCCTCCTCCTGCCCATGCCATCTCACTTCGCCCTTTGCATCAGTCCTGGCTTTGAACTGACCCTTTAGCAAGCACACTCAGCTCTCTAGACCACCAGAAAACAACTGGCTTTCACTCTGGAAATACTTGACTGATGTTCCACTGCCCCAGGCAGAAGAAAGAGAATAAAGCAGCTTGCTGCATAGTTGACAAAGCATGAGTGCTTTGAAAAATGACTGATAGGCCCTCCACCCCATACCTTTGTGCTGCCCACATCAGTCTGAGTGCATACGTTCACACCCGGGCACCGAGATCACACACTGAACTAAAGGAACGGTCACAAATGAGAGAGGTAATTTTAAATCAAACAGAATTTCCTTCTGAGTTACACTAACAACACTTTATAATGAAAGCGACAGAGAAGATGCATGAAAATTCCCTGATCCAATCCAGTGCCTTTTACCCCATCTCCTGCAGTTATTAGACTCTTCTGCAATCGAGTGATCTGGCAGAAAGCTAACCCCAAAAGACAGGACAGGACAGAAAGTTTTCACCTGAATTTCTTTCCAATGAGCTTGGAACTGTCGGATTGGTTTGGAGATCGCAGGTACGAGCTGATATGCAGGTTGTGGGTTAAAAACGGGGGGAAGGAGGAGAGGGGAAATGTCTAAATACAGCCTCCATGACTCGCCTTGTCAGGCAGAATTAATTGAAGCATTTCACAAATATTTACATTAGACTAGGTAAAATTCTAGCATTATACAGAATGTATTTTTGCAGTCCATGAGCCACTTGAAAAGATGAATCATGACAGTCAAAAGCACATCTATATCCTTCCTTTACAAGGTTCTTGCTTTACAGGCAGGTTTATACACAAACAGGCCAAAGCGCTAGCCGAGACAGCACGGCTTCATCCTGTACAAGGAAGGCAACGCACCAAGTCAGTGAAGCTTAAAGGAAGTCACTTTTTTCTAAATCTCAGCCCTCTGGCTTTTCACCACCTGGACACCAGTTCTAAAACGATGACCTCATCATTTATCATTTTACCTTTCAGTGCTTTACTTAATACATGACCTGCTCAGTAAAATATTTGCAGACTTGGTACTCTGGTACTTTATCCCATTACAAAGGCACGCATAACATTTCACATCTCTCTCATGCAGGTGGTCCTCTGTTCTAACTCAAGGCCAAACAGAATATAAAGTTAGGCCAGTTCAGCAGTATAGGTGAAGGCATCTGAACCGAGGGGAGGGAGTACGGTAACTGCAGATGCCAAGTGTGGCTATACATTTCAAAGATAGTGCTAATTTATTTATTTGGCTTACAGTGACCGAATCCATCTGTCCAGTACAGATGATCAACCACAAGACATCTAAGAATCACTATGAATCAACATTTTTTTATTAAAATTGTTCACATATGTACCAAGGAGCCACAGAAAGGTGTATTAAAAATGGTCTCGTTCTTTCAGGCAATTCCACTCCATTAAATTTTATGCGTACACATGTCTGAGAAGGAGAAGAAGAGAGGAAAAGGAAAAAAAAAAAAAGTATGTATCAGATACTTTTATGTTCTCAGTTTATTTTTAGAATGTTTAACAGTGCAAAATGTAATGCCTTTTTAGTCCATTACTCAATTTTTTTTCCTCCATTCCAATAAAATATTTCCCATACTAGATGATCTCTCTCTCTCTCTCTCTCTCTCTCTCTCTCGTTTTATACTGGATGATCTAGTTGCAAATATCTTCAGACACAGTGATTTAGATTTACAGCCAGCAAATAGAAGGTATCAGTGGAAGTATCTAGACAGCGGAGTTACAGTACATACAGGCAGGAGGCATTTCTTTTCAGCTTACTTACAGAACGCGTTTGCACAACTGGTTTTGATTTCTATTTATATTCCTCACTAAGGAGATAGATGTGAAATTTGGTGCTTATGGCACTCAGCGCTGATAGGTACTGGGAATGTTGCCACCTTCAAAGATGACACTGTAAACTGTGGGGACTCAGTCCCACACAGGTCTCTCCCAAAGGCAGCCTGCCCTTTCAAAAAAGAAACGCAGCAGAGAAGAGTCAGGAAGCAGATTTCCTCTGCAGTCTAGCTTTCTGTAACACAGCCCTTCAATTCTGGTACAGAGCTTGCCTGAGCAAAGACTGTCACAAGAGCAAGAGGGCAGATCCAAAGACACACAGGTGACAGAGTCTACGAGTGAAAAGTACTTTACACAGCCCTTTATTATGAAAGGTTGCTAAGGCAATTGTTGGGTCCACAGTGACTTACTATTCTTTCTCTTTTTTTCAAAGACTCAGCTATTGTGCTCTCAAATTAAGATTTGGCTTCGGCTTTTAGAAAGACATGAATAATACTGAAACCATATTGCTGCACATATGACTTATGATTGCGGAGCTCTCTGGGTTATATACAGAGGAAATGTCTGAAAAGGCACTGGCTGACACTTATCATAGAATTTGGAAATGGAAATTACAGCAAAAGAAAGTAAATTAGCCAAGAACTTTAAAAGAAACAGGATATAATGATCAAATAGATGACATCAAATTAAAACCCCAGATCAGGAACCAATGCAAGAAACCTCAGGAAGACATGCTTTCAAGCTGGTGACATCATATTTATGTATGTCCTATGTCATTCAGACATATTCTGGTGGTTTCATTAAAGATACAAAGCATATGATTTTGAACTCCTGTGTTTTTTCTCTGTTGTATATTATCAGCTTTCCAGGGCTTTGCAGACTAGTGAAGTCAGTCAGTCCCCATTCATAATTCTGTTGCTCCAATTCTACTTACAGCCAATGTTGGAAGGTAGTGCTTTCCAGTAGCATGCTTATTGTGAAGAAAGAGTACAGCATTTTTCAAGACATGAGTTAATGAGTCATACTGTTTGTGTTTCCCAAATAAATTAATAACAACAACTAACAATTCATTCCTAAAGTTCCTGCATGCCCAAAATTCCAACTGACTGCAGCGGGAGCCAGAAATGCTCTGCAGCTTTGAAAACGAAAGCCGTCCTCTGTGTTCCAGCAGAAATTTCTACAGGTGAATCTGATGATGGTTAAAGGTGACACTTAAGATCTTTGGAAACTAAATTTTAAAATTAAAAATCCTAAACCAGTAAAACACAGTAAGCTTATTATAGAAAACAGTCTTTTGAGACTATTACTCCCTTTACCTGTGCAACCTGCCATTGAGTAGCAGATTCTATATTTACTAATGTTATTGGCATTGACAACAACATCATTACAATCACTTATGACCAATTATTCCTGACAGATTATTGACAGCATTGGTAGAGCAATCCAAATAGAAAAATGTTCTCTTTTATGAAATCACCAGCACCTGGCAAGAAAAGCTGAAACCTAAACTCATGTCCTGGATGAATCTATTTTAATGACACTATTTTAAATGCGTGTAGGTACACTTTGTCCCTAAAGCACATCTTTGTGCAAGAATCTCAGAGGTTTGCTGTTTGGGCATTTGTTTGTTTAGGGTTTTGGGTTTTTTTAAAAAGTTGGGTGTTAGCATTCCTTCCACGTGGAAAGAGAAGAGGTGGCTCAGGATGGTGCGCAGGTTTGCCCAGCACAAGGCATTTCAATGAAAACAGCAGCAGCAGCCTCATATGCTGGGCTGCAGCCTGCAACCTTCCATCGCCCATATTGCTGACCGGGACTGCTACGCAGTTCTTCTGGGTGACCAGTTTTTAAGGTTTCAATTCAGGAAAATACAGTAACATACAAAGTCACCTTGGCTTCTGCAGCTACTAGATAACTGCCTTAGCTCTTGCCCTGAAAAGGAATACCCCAAGACTGAGAGTCTCAGTGTTTAGCTGTTAGAAACAAGAGAAATGGAACCAGAAATGAAGATTGACTTGTGTACAGTAAGCCTGGATGGTGGGTGAGGACGGCGGTGCTGTTTAAGTGAGGGCAGCTGGCAGTTCACCTATGTGGGGAGAGGAAGGTAGCGCAGCGAGGGTTGTGTAAGCAAAGTCACTTGTGGAATGTGCAGAATGTACACAGAGGGTGTGCCCGGAGCGAGGGCAGCACCGGAGCAGGGGGTGCAGGGGAGAGCCTCCCAACCCACGTGTAACAGGTTGCCTGACAAAAGGCGTTTCCAAAATGCAGCCCATGTTCTCTGCCCTTGGACTCAAAGCCTCAAAAGTCATCAGATACTAGCGTGGACAATACAGTGCGTTACTTAATGCTACTAAGATAATCATAAATGAAATAGTCAACATTTCTCCAGTGCCCTCATCCTCCTTCCTGAAACAAGCAAGACTTCTGCAGTTGTTGGCAACAAAGTGCAGGCAAGATATACAATCAAAGGTAAAGTAAAAACTTCATACCATTTCTGGAGCAGCCTGGTTTTTTTGCTCTTGCTGCTTTGGATTTTTTCCATGACTAATTAACTACCCCCCCCCCACCCCACCCCCGCCAAACCTAGCCAAAACCCCAAGCAAATAAAGGGAAAAAAGAGAATATTTCAATTTTCAATAAGTCTGCTCTAACCACTGTAATGCTCCGTTTGTTTTCCTCTTCAGATGCCACTTGAAACAATCAAATCCAACTGGCAAAGGTATTGAAAGTAAGTCCACTTTAAATTTACAGATGTTTGTAAAGCAAGTTCTCATGAAATCATGGAATAAAACCTCGTCCAGCTGAGAGACAGATTTATCTAGCTAACGCACAAACCCAAGGATCTGTGGAAATTTGTGTGTTCAATGCATTTGCTAAGTACTTGACCACCAGCTTTGTGGACCTGCTATGGGCATACAAAAGCGTGCATGAGTATCCTCTGACTTCAGTACGAAAGCAGTTAGGGGCAGAATTCCACTCCTTCCCGCACAGTACAGGAGCGCATCCTGTCAGTGTTTTGTGACTGCCAACAAGAAAACCAAATTAAACTACCTACAGTGGTACTTGAACCAGCTCGACTGATCAGAACTACCTATAAGAAAAGTTCACACGTTGAATGTCAAAGATGAATCCACAGAGGAAACATAACGCATGAAACACATGTTCCAGACATGCTGTTCAAAACAAATCTGAAAAAAAATAAGGTCAAGGGACCTGGAGTATTTCTGACACAGATTCTGCAAGCTAAGTAGTGAAATGGCATTAAATAAATTACATGGTTTCAAATTACTCGCTATGCAACTACAAACTGCAGAAGAATATGGCTCTTCAGGAGCACCCTGCCTATAGCAGGACAAATGTGTCTGGAGAAATATGCAAAGAAGAGCAGAAACTATCAGATACTGTTTAACTGTTGGCCAGGACTGTTCTGTCCCGTAAACATCGACCCACCTCTTCTTCAGGAGCAGGATTGTGGATGGACTCACTAAGCAGTTCTGCGCTGAGAAATTGCGAAGACAACCGTTAGCAGGCACCGAGAACAATACCTACAGATCGCCTCATTGTACACAGGCCCCCAGCAGCAAATGGGCACAGACATGCAGACCCACAGGCATCTCTGAAGCCTTGTCACGCTGGCTCTGGGCAGACCTCAGTACAGGATTGGGGCGCGAAGTACATTTAATTTAGAACCAGATGTAGTTCACAGCATTTTGTTAATTTTGCACGTCCAAAACTGCACACAAGACCACCATTTCCAGAGATAGCATCGATTTTTTTCAAAAAGGATTGTTCACCGTGCATTCAACTTCTGTTAGAAAAGGGATTCCCACTTCTTCTGGAAATTCCATATTCTCAAGTGCCATTTTTCATAGAAATGGCCTCATTTTTGAGTTCATAGAAAGCAGAAAAAGCAATAAAACCTTTAGATGGCGAGGTGATTTTTCACCTTGCTAGAAATACTTTAGCACAATTCTAATTCACCATCATCCCACGAAAGGCTGCCTGTAATACACTGAAAGCCAGCTTGGGCTTTAAGCCAGCAAAGCACTTCTCAGCACGATTTCAGCTTTAAGCTCAGGCACTGTACCACTGACTTCAGTGAGATGACTTAAAAATCATTACAATTAAAAAGCTTAAATGGCTTGCTAGTTTAGAGCCTTGGCGTGAACTTCCTATAACGAGTATGGTAGCACACAGCTATACCATTTGGAGTTTATAATGCCCTACCACGTGACCCAACCTGAATAAGGCCCTACAGATGAGCTCCAGGTGAAATTTGATGGGAGTGGACAATACTTGCAAAAGACGTTCAGGAGAGGCCTTTGTATTCAAGAGTCTCTTATCCCAGCATAGGTGAGAGTATACTTTATACATCCCAGGAGGAAAATAACTTAGTCAGAGAGCTCTCAAAGAACGATAAAGAGTACAGACAGGAAAGCTATTGTGCATAAATCCAGGTGGAATCATAAGTCTTTCTCAAAATGCTGAAAGAATAAATCCCCCCTCCCACAAACTACATAAGAAGATGTGGTTCCCATTCACAACTGAGTGGCAAAGCAACTTCCCACATAGTCACATCTGCCTCCTTTTTCCTCTGTTCCATCGCTTAAATTCTGTCATGAAAGTAAACGCAAGAGGGGGCAGGGGCTGTATACGCACATCGTTAGGGGAAGGAAAAAAGGAGGGAAGAGGATTTGTACCTTAGATGTTTGCATATGAATTTGGCTTCAGCCTTCATCGCGTTTACATGCCTTTGAACACTTTCTGTTTCTTTCTGCATTCTTCACTGCTCCGTTTTATTTATTTTCACCTCCTGCTTCTCAGATCTTCTGCCAGACTGCTTATTTAATTCTACTTGTTGCACTAAAAACACCATTGTTGTCATCCAAATTACTCCCTGAACATAATAAAAACCTCAAAATAACTCAGATGACCAGTTTTCCATCCTTTGGTCTCACTTGAAGTACAGTATAAAAGCCAGTACTTGGGAGCTCTGAGAGTTTACACAGGACCAGTCCTAGGTACATGGCATTTTAGTAGGCAGGGGAGTTTTTTTCCTTCCCTACCCATCTTCTCCTTCCATCAGTTAAGACTGCTCAGAGTCCCCCCCATCTCCAGCCCAGTTAGCCCCTCTTCCAGTGTAATCCATTGCAAGACTTAATGTTTTTTAAATAAACTCAGTACTTCTCAAATATTGAGGTGGCCTTCTGTCACAGGTTAGCTGAGAAGCAAGATAAACTAAGATCACCTTTACTTTTAGGGATGAGGGAAGAAAACTATCTCCCTAAGAGTCTGTGGTGAAGCAGTAGGGCACGCTGGCTACAGATTTCCCATTAAGTCTCCTATGTTCCTCTCCATTCAAACTGCACAGGGGAAAAATAGGAAAAAAAAAAAAAAAAGATAAGAAAGGAAAAGAAACACACACGATAGGACCAGTATTTTGCCCAAACCTGTTTTGCCATTATCTGCCCTCATTCTCAGCTCTTTCCCGTGAAGGCTTCCCAGAGATGAGAAGGGCTCTGAAAAGACCAAACATTCTTTTGCTGCAGATCAAATATCCATCCTTTTACCAGTTGATCAGGATGGAAGGGAGCTAAAGCGAATGAACACAGCAGTCCATGCCACTAACCCCATCAAGTATTCATTTCATGCATCATGGGGAACAAAAGGGCAACGTTGTTCTGTTTGAGGAGCTGGACAGTCCTCAATCGAAAGCTTCTGGTGCCAACTGTGCATCGGGGTACTCTGCAGCATAATGAATAAGAGCACCGGCAGATGAAGACACCCAGCAGATGAGACAACATGATCACAGGAGGGGACCTGGTCAGCCTGTCAAATTTATAATTTTTAAATACTATTTTTTGTGTGTTGTTTTTAGGGAGAAGAAGAACAAGAAAGTGGCAGATGCTGAAGGAAGGAATTGCCAGAGGAAGGAATGACAGTATCTAAAGCACTCAGAAAGCAGTACAGACTCTACTTAGTTTTCTTACAAACTTCAATCTCGCAACCTCTCAACAATAACAAAAATTCTGAAACTGCAAAAAAAGAATTAATCTTTTCTTGCTGGCTTTGTCCAGTCTGTCAGTACTGTATTTTTTCAAGGGTAGCTCACTGATTACCCTTCAGTCTTTTTCATTTCCTTGATTTGAACTAGATGGCAAATAAATATCATAAGGTGAGTTTAAACAGCTCATCAGTGAGAAAAATATTCACTTGAAATATAAGCAAAACACTTCAACTGGGACTATAATAATTTTTGAAGCTGTTCTAGCTTTTAAAGGACTGCTTTGGACCTTTTCTTACAGTCTCAAGGACTCCCATTTTATTTTTTTCACATAGAATTTACAATTATTCCTACCATTTATGTCATCCAGTAGTGCTTCTAAATTAGAAAACCAGACTGGAACTTCAACAGCCTGTCTGAGTATTAACCAGCCTCAGCTCCTCCACTCTGACAGAGCCCTGGCTGAGAGATAAAAAAGAAACACATACCTGCTTGTTAAGAGCTACTCATGCCAACTCTTCCTTCCCCTTGCTACTATGCACTAATCACAAATTGGAAAGCATTTTAATATTGTCAACACAAAGGGCTTATGCAAAGAGAGAAATAAATCAGAAAAGTAACAAAATCTTTGAACTTATGTTTATGCTGCTTTAGCAAAGAACTAATTGACTAGAATATACTCAGGCTGCTTTCTAGTCTGTAGATACATAAGATGCTATTGTAGCAAACAGTGTAGTTTTAAAAGTAGGTCCTTAATAATAAAAATTGTGATTATGCCCAAAACATTTTAAGCATTCACTTTTTACGTTCAGGATCCCACTTGATTTTGCCATTCGCCGATTTGGTGAAGCCAAATTGTAGTTTTCTGCTTCATTTTCTGTTCATACCAGGTCACTTTTTAGCCCTGACACTAAACACAGCAGGATCGAGTTTAAATTAAAATATGCAGTTTCCAGTGGTCTTGTGGATGTATTTTCCAACTCACAGATATTCCCACACATATCAGACTCTGTAAAAAGAAAAACAAAAAGCAAAGTCTAACCTGCATTTTAGTCCTAAGATATCTGCCAGTAGTCCTTTAATCCTGAAAGATAAAAGCACAATAAGATCACTACATTTATGAAGAGCAAAAAGCCCTGAAGAGCAAAAATAAAACCATAAAACTGTGGGGTTTTCTCCTGAGTATTTTATCATGCACTGAAATAGCCGATTGCATCAGAATGTCTGAGACACGAGCAAAAGCTGTTTTGACATTGACATTTCCAGCCTCAGCAGAAAAATTATCCTGTCATTTGAAAAAGTATTTACCACCCTGTAGCTGCTCTTTCCCATGCCAGTGTTTCTGCCCTCTCAGAACCGAGGAGGGATGCCTCTTCCTTATTTTAACTTATCTGCCATCAATAAGGGGTGACCGATAGAGAAGAAGAAAGTAATGTACATAGCTGCCTCTCCACATCTCTGAAATCCTTTGAACTAGAAGCCTCTCAAAGCTTTCACTGAAAGGCAGGTTTTTGCACTTGGACCGGGGCTGATATCCCTGAACCATAATATTTACATTCTTTCTCTTTTATATTGCTTTTCCTTAGCACTTCCATGAGACACTTAAAAATTGAAGGTGAGACACTATAACTAGACAGAAGGCTACTTAGTGGCATAGTGCTCCCCGTGGCTTGTCCATGCCTATTCCTTTTTGATGAGTAGGGGAAATACCTACTAGGTCAATTGCTGCATCTCTTCCTGCTCCTGCCAGTGCAAGATTACTACATCGCACCCCTCCACGCTGGCTCGCGCCCAAGAGACTACAGTATCACTTGCACAGGTTATGTAACGAAGGCTGCCAAGAGCTTTATGTAGCTTGCTGACTTGGAAAACTGAATTGACTCTTCTCACCGAGGATCTATTTCAGGTGCTTCCTCACTTTATCTGACTTTCATGTCACTTTGTCTGCTGTCCATGACTGTTCTGGGAGGTTATCTGGCATTGCAGCACTTCAGCAAAATTTTAGGAATTTGCTCTTTCCTAATTCATGTTGTCACTATTTTTCAAGTAAATTTAGTTGTCTTTTCAATGTCACTTTCCTAAGGTCTCCTCATAGTAACTAATCTCTTGAATACCTAAGTCTAATACAGAAATAATAAAAAGTTTCATTCTATCTAAGGCCTTTCATCCCGGAAAGCTTCCTGCATATGTGATCTGCTTCGCATGGGGCATCTCCAAACTCTAACTAGTGTGGGAAGAGCGAGACCTGTCAGCCTTCTTGCTGCCTTTTCACCTTTCTTAACAAGTTGCTAATACTATGACACAACTAATCTCTGTGCAGTGTCAGAATGAGGTCATATCTTAATACTGCTCTGAAGAATTACTTTTATTTGGCGCACAATTTATATGCACATGTTTACGGTGCCAAGGCTGCATCACATACATGCATTTCAGTTAGGGCAAGGTAATTCAAACTCTGCACAGCTGAAACACAAACCCATGCTATAACTAGAAAAAGAATGAAAAATAATACTGTCTCCAGCTGAAGGATAATACACAGAAGAAACGGTTCTTGAAATTACTAATATCACTCATCATTTCTTCATAAACCTGCATTTACACAGCTTAGAAAGCAGCAATGTTAAAATGCATCTGATGCTTTTTCATTCCAAATGCATTTTTTTCTATAAATAATGTTTAAATGTGTTTAACTGTATTTCAGCTGTGAAAAGGTAAAAGTGACCAAATGGTTTAACTAATTTTGCTAACTTGATTTTAAAAATCCAGATATTGGCCTAGTTTTTCACATTTTCAAAAATCATAGCTAAAATGATTCTTCTAAGAAGTTTTCCATTCAGCTACCAGTGCAGAGGTTTTTGTTTCTTCATACTCTCTTTCTTACAGAAACCAGCAGAGCCATCTCTACTCACACTTTCCAAGACCATTTGTGTGTTTTTTGTAACATACAAAACAAATGAAACACATCTTGGAACAGAAAAAAGAATAATAAAAACTTCCTATCATGAAAACAAAACTTGCACTTATTATTAATTACACTCTACAGTCTAGAATATTTAAGGACTTAAAAAGAATGGCTTACCACGATTAAAAAAAAATCTGTTCTATGTAAAGTATTATACATAAGTATACATACACAATAGAAACACATAAATTATAGTTTCTTACCTGAAAGAAGACTGTATAGTATGCTAGAGTCATTAATTATGACATTTATGCTGTTTCCGTTACAGTTTCACCATAAATATATAAATGTATGCATGCATGTGCACACGCACATGTATATTTATCAGCGTTGGCTGGTGATCGCGGTTCTGGGTCAGTGAAACAAACCTTGTTGCAGTTCACCCTTCAGTCATGTTTACGATGACTGCAGTTTTCCACTGCTTCCCATGCACATTTATTTATTCCACGAAAGCAGAACATGCCTATGCTCAGAAGCTTTTCCAAATGATTTTGAGAGTATGGTATAAACAACAGTGAAATCAAAATAGTTCCACTACAAAATATCTCAGGTACTCAGTGGACCCAATACGCTGACAGCTAAAACATTGCAGGCACAGTTGCTGATTGTGCCCATGGGACCACTACAATTTCTGCAGACCCGTATGAACACGAACGGCAAGGGCTGCATAGTTTAAAATGCTGAAGACCCAACGCCATTTAAGCATCCCCTCGCATTAACAAAATTAGCAAGAGCTGCATGTGGCTCACAACTTGAACACTTAGTGTCACAATGATATCCTGCATCTGCAGTACATGGCTAATGAATTCCCACTATTAGCTATCAGTCTTTCTGATATCCCTTACAGGGTCCAGGTATCCTTGGTTTCATTTCCACTTCTATTTCTTATGGTCTTCCCATTTCTCCCTCCTTAAGTTTGCTTCTTCCTTGCTTTATTTTGTGACTGAGTTTTTGCTGCTCTTTATGCTTGATTAGTCTTTGATTTTGTCTGCCAAATGCCCTCTCAATTTAGATTCCTCCTCAAAACCATTAATTTCTCCACCTCTACCCTTTCCTTTAAACGTAACCAATGGCTTGTCTCTTTTAGGCTGCAAATCTTTTCACTAGGGCTTACGCTTTCAGTGTTTATTTGTACAATATCTGATTAATTTGTAATCCTTTGAAAATTCTTACTCACATTTTAGTAGGTTTTTTCCCCTCACACTTAGGAAGTGATACAGTGTTTGTCTTTTCTGAAGCCAGAGAGATAAAATGGTCATCCATAACTAGATGTACAAAGCACAGTGGAAAAATTAGGTGGTTTCAGCCAGAAAAACTAACAATCAAGAACCTTCTGGCAGGTCTGAATTTTAACTTAAAGCTGCAAAATACATCATTTGAGACAGTTTCAAGTCTTGACCAAATCTTTACTGGAAATTACAGTAGCAAAACAAAGCAGAGTCTCCTGAGACACCCTCACATCTCAGCAAACATTGTTAATCACCTGGCAGCTTACAAGCATTTATTTCACATAAGAGGGAATGTTCCAGATGATTCTGGAATTTGATGGAAAAGGTTGTTGAATTCAATAATATTAAAAACTCTGGCAGCACTAGTCAATGTCAAACTTGCTGGGCCCAAAATATGATTTCCCTTAAAGTATTATTTCCTTCTCGTAGCATTTAAGTGCCGTAAGGCTCCAACTTACACTTGTTCTTTGCAAGACCAACTGGCTAGAAATTTTACAGACAAAACCCAAACAATTCACTGTGGGGCCCCACCATAAACAAAGTCATATACGAATGCTATTTTTATTACAAAAGCTGTAAAGGTTTCCTGGAAGCTCATCTGTGAAGTGGCTGAATACTACATACCTAACCAAGGTTTCCATGATACTGCCTCCAACTCTATGGACTTTCCAGAAGACAGGGAGATTTTGAATATCCTTCTTCTGTTCCAGTAGAAGTGCTCAGGTTGGAGGAGAGTATCGTTAGCCAGTCTCTTAGGAATTTCTGATTCTGATTAAGCATTCATTTTTTCTTCTGGAGACGGCAGTAGCATCCATGCACAGATCACTTAATTGCCTTTCTGACTTTTCATTTCTGAGTTTTCATTTGAGTGGCCAGAGAGAACAATATTGCCTTTAATAAGTGGAAGATGTGACAGAGAGAGACATTTTTGCACTATGTGACAAACCAGTTTCATTCTCTCTCCTCCCCATCTTACATCCTCAGCATGAGGAGTTTCCATTTCTTCTCCGGTCTGTTTTGCAATTGCAACTGCTGTCAGTCACACTTTCACATATAGGTCACCAGCCCTGAAAAACAGTGGGGGCACACAATAATCCAACTCTCATGAAGCCGACCTTTCCAAATAAGTTGATTTTATTTTTCCAGACCAAGCTTGTATCAACAATATCCCACCAAATAAGTATAGTTGAGGAAATAAAGAGCCCAAACGCTATATGGGCAAGCTGCAACAATGCCATTAATCTGCTCACCTGCCTGTCTTGCCTCCTCCCACCCCAGCCCCACATCAAGTCAAGATCTTTCAGATGTCTTTAGTGTTTAGTTAAACAAAGAAGGTCTTTTCCTCTGTTCCAAGTCTTAGCTTTCAGTTACTTGCCTAAATAGTTAGAAGTGACAGTTTTTAGCATATAGCCTTTTGTCTCCTTTCTAGCATTATGCAGACCACCCAACATTTCAGCTCCTTTACCCTCCCTTCTCCTCCTACAGCTTGCTGCATCTTGGGTTGAAATTTCTCAGAGGATCAACAACACAACATGTTCAACTTGTAATAGATTCAGCATGCCATAGATGAAGCCCTGATCCTTACTGGTCCTTGGATGCTATCATAATACAAAGTGACACCATATATTTTTGGTTTTAAAATAAGCTTCTGATTCATGCTCCCCTGTTATTGGCAAGACCACGTGAGCGTGACAGAAATAAACTGTGTGACCTCCGTATCAGCAGGGGATCTGTTTTAGGTTGTACTCAGAGAGCAGAAATGGGAGAAGGGGGAGCCAACAAGCAGCACTTCAGTCTTCAATCTTCCTCCCCCCCACCTTACTGTATACCTTAGTCTATTGCAGGGCTATGCTACCACCCTCCAGGGCTTCCTTCTGGCTTAAACTTCTGTTTGTTTCACAGTGTCATCTCTCAACACATTTCCAAATTCTACAAAACAAACAGCATTAGTCTATTATTTCTTACAATCTAAAGATGAGTCTCAGAGAGCAAGCTACTGTCAAGTGGGCGAGCTCTAAATGTCTTTCTAAACAGAGATTACTTTGTTGAATAAAAAGCATTTCAGAGCCAAGGAATGATCATGTTTATTTTCTTATATCTCCTTGATGAAATAGAACTAATTTCTCTTACGTTCAAAGAGATTTTGCTCAGAGAGCTCAGTTTTTAGAACTGCAACTCTTAGCATTCCCATTAGGTTCTCCTTGCAGTTTAAACTTTTGCCAGCAAAAGACAGAGGAACCTGCTGGGTGTGGTCTGATGCATGTCCAGGAGGTCTCTCAAACCACATGTTTCTGATGGTTCTAATCTACGATTCAATCCATCTAAAGGAACAAAAGCTGTGTGAAAGGAGAAAAGAACTTTATCTAGAAATGAAAGAAAATTCAATCAAGTGTCATTTTCCGAGACATTTAAAAGGTGCTGCATCTGCCAGCAGGTGCTAAACACAGGAGAGCCTTACCCAGTGATCAGTGCCTTCCCTCCAGTGTACAGATCATCGGGTTCTGGTCCTCATCCACAAACCACAAGACCGGTGAGCAGCTTTTCTAGCAGAAAACATAAAAGCATTTGCCTTTAAAAAAAAACAAAAACCACCAAGACAAGACAAAAAAGACCATTCCACAAAAACCCCTCTTGTCCTTCAGAACCATTTAGGAATCCACTTGTTAGTCTTTTCTTCATATTTCCAATGGTAGAAATGTTAAGAATTACAGGGCAATAGGCATGTTTGAAGGGTTTGTATGACATGATGCACTCATTTGTGCAGAGCTGCAGGTTAACTTACACAGGGAGGTACACAATTTGTAATGACGGTATCACAACATTTTAGGGGGATTCAATAATACGCCACTACTGTACCTCAAGTACTTGAGATTAAACCTGTTCAAACCAGTAAATACAATTTTCAGAATAACCATGTTTACAATAAAAAAATTACATACTGGATTGTTCCATAGTGGCCCCAAATTACAGTGTCCAAATTTTGGGATCCCACAGAAAATATCCTACACCAGGCACTCGTAACAAGAGAGTAAATTCACAGCTGAGCCACCTGCCTGGACACTCTGCACTAGTGCCCCATCTCTCTGCCAACCCAACCTCCCCTGGCTCAGGCAGCTCTTTTCCATGATACCACACGCCTTTTGTCTGGCTCTGCGTTGGGTCTACACCGCTCTACTCTCCACGTCAGGTACAGCAGGGTTTTGTGGCCCTTCCTCTTGGCTGTAGCGGACTGAGGACACTGCTGTTCTGTGTGCACCAGAACAGGAGAGTGCCTGATCATCGCAGACAGGCACCATTAAACGCCCAGGGAGAAAAGCAGGTCTGTCGGTTCCCCTGTGCTGTGAGCCTCTCCCTGCTGCATCCCCTGAGACGCCAGGCTCAGTCTAACCAGGGAGGTGGATGAAAAGGATCACTAGCTTATTTTGCTACATCACAGCACATTCCTAGGACCCCAGCCCTTAGGGGCTTTACTGAACTTGCTGTGTATTACACTCAGTTGGCTGTCTCATTAAACACTACATTTGGCAAATTATACCTACCTTAGGCCATGTCTACACTGTAAAGCTTTGCCAAAGTTATGCACACCCAAGGTCAGCTCAGGGCATGGAAAATGCACATCCTGTAGCTGACACTGGTACGTTGGTGAGACTCCAGGGACTGATATATCTGTGCTAGCAACAGAGCCCACGTCAGCGTACCTTCTACTGTTTAGGAAGGTGAAGTCCCTAAACCAGCATAAAACCTTCTGACAGTATATACTGTGCCTCCACGAGGTAGTCTGTCTTGTAGCCACAGCAGAATAAATAGTTTTTGCTGGGTGCACAAGACCTACTAATTGCAAGTTCTACTTTGTACATTCCTATCTGGCTTCTCTTTGTTCACTTTCTCTTCCTTATACACCATATAGCTCCCTAGTCTTTACTTTGGAAAAGACTCACACAGTTGCCTCGGGATGTAACAGAAATTCTCTGTGAATTTTTCATGTTGTGTTTACAAAATACACAGGTTAAAACATGCTTTTGGAGCTCAGTTTCTTGCAGATATCAATTATATGAAGGCTCTTTTTGTTAAAAATATTATCAACATTTCACTGGGGGAGACGTGTTCAATACCAAGAATGCAAACTGATGGGAGCCAAGGGAGTCAGTGATACGCAAAGAGGGCAACACCAGGTCTTTTGGATTGTCACTGACACATCATGACAAACATTCCCAAACATGTTCTGTGCAAAATAAACTGTGCCCTTTCTCCTTAAAATAAACATCCTTGATATACTTACTGAAACCAGGAATGTGCCATTACTAATGATAATGTAGTGCAGGAGACAGCTTTTCTTAAGGTTACCCAAAATATTTTTGCTGCTTCATCAGACGTATTGTTAGAGCTCACCAAACCCAGAGCTGTGGTGCACCTGTTTTCTCTCAGACACATCTTATTTTTCTTCCTTGGAAGTCCCAGCTGGCGTCCAGGTTTTCTTAAATTGCTACCAGAGCTAATTGCTAAATTGCTACCAGAGCAATGCCCCAGAAGATGGGGAATTGCTTTCTGTGGTGAAAGGTGAACAAATAGGTGGACTCGGTTGACCAGAATGGCCAACGAGATGGAAAGAGCTGGTGCTAACATCAGTGTGGGAGGGAAGGGGGGGATGTAGCAGCTGTAGCCAGGCAGGCAACCACAGTAGTTTCAGGGGCTTTGACTTGGGGGTGCTTGAAGCAGGAAAATTTTAGGGAGGCTCAGGGGACAAAGGAGTAGCTTGGGGCTGGTAAAAAGCTGGCAAACAGGTGGTTCTGTTGGGAGTCGCTCAGCTATGAAATCACAAACTGAGGGAAAATATTTACTGAAGCCCAGATTTGCTCCACCTGAAGGCACAGAAGGCAGTCTGTTTTCTTCATTTGTTTTTTATTTCTTTTGCTTGTTTGGATGCTCTGTGATATTATTCCAATATTATTTTTGAGAGGTTTCTCATTTAAGTAGATACTGAATTCAGCCTAATGGAATGGCTTCTCAGCCTGTGACTGGACTTTCAAGCACTGCTTCAGTAACAGAAAAATTAATCTCACACTAGTAACTGCAGCAAACCCAGCAACAGAAATAGCAAATGGCAAAAGCTAAGAATAGGCAATGGTTTTGAACTTGCAGCCAGTTAGGGAAGAGAAACACTATTCAACTCACTCAGCAAACTCACAACTTGGTAACAGCTTTGTTGAAACACTTGCAAGGAAATTATTGACCACAACACCATGTATCTTGTTAAAAACAACAACAACAAAGAATACCAGCACTAAAACCCTGTTCTAAGGAGCCTATAATACTAAAATAATGACAATTTAAAAATTTAAGTAAATCTGGGCAATTGTATGCACATGCAATAGAAAAGACTGCTTCCCTGTGGTAATCATCTTAAGAGGCTATATCAACATTTTCACACTCTGGCTTCAGGAACCGCATCAGGAAATCAAACAAATATTATCCCATGTGTGCAGTGAACTTCTTTCTTCTGGCAACAAGCAAACAAGAATTATTTTCTTAGCAAACATACAACAGACAAAAGCGCTACTGAGAAAGACCATAAGACTAAGAAAAAAAAATAGTGATACCGATGAAAACAAAAGTTTGGGGAGAGGTAATTGAATGCTTTC
The DNA here is from genome assembly GCF_047370975.1 of Nipponia nippon. Classification (NCBI taxonomy): domain Eukaryota; kingdom Metazoa; phylum Chordata; class Aves; order Pelecaniformes; family Threskiornithidae; genus Nipponia; species Nipponia nippon. The sequence goes on from NW_028262313.1 coordinate 3,274,202, forward strand.
TTCCTTCCAGTCACAAGTGGCTGGAATTTACACACGCCAGTTATTATGGCTGGTGTTGCACAGAGGCAGCTTTGCAAGGTGCTACGTGAATGGGACTCGGATCACCTCCATGGAAACGGCGATGAGCACTTCATGCTGCTGGGGGGACCTTGTAATAAAGAGGAACAAATAGATGATGCAACCAGACATCTATAAGCTCAAAATGCCCAGTCAAGGCTAGATAGGGCTTCTCTTCAGGGATCTGATCTCAAGAAAACAGCTCTGCATGAGAAAACTTCTAGACTGATAAATACCAAGACTTGGTATTTTTCAGCAAATACACTGCTCGAGGGATTTCAAGGAGTATCATTATAAAGCCTGCACTGCAGGGCATGCTCCCTGCATGCACACTTGCAAAGCATGTTAAAAGGTAATGTGTATTATAAGGGACAAAACTTGATGAAAGCCTCAGTCCCACCACACTGAACATCGATCGTTACCTCTAAGAACATGAGCACAGTCAAGTCATGTTAAACTTTGCCTGCATCATGTTCCCATGGATTTTACACATGAAAGAGAGGTTGGGACATTGCGCTAGCAGGCAAGGAAAACAGCGGTAGAAATGGGTTAAAAAGTTATTTTAGGGTGGGTTCTTTCCTTAAAAGTCTTCAATCCGAAGACCATTAGTTGCTACCAAACTAAACCACCCTGAAAAAAGCATAGGGCATTTGTTGCATTTCTCTAAACAGCCCAGCATCTCTAGATTTGTGTTTGCCAGTTTCCCTTCCCGTATTACCTCCCGTATGTTAGGGAATGGAGTCCTCAACAAGCAGGATTAGTCTCCTGTGAGGGTAGTTACATTACCAACAGTAATAAACAAGCAGTACGCATTTTAAACTTAGGAAGATTTAAAATAAGATTCAGCGAAATGCTCATTCCCTGCCTTCATTTTCAGGAAAAGGGAAAAAAAATATCTCCAGGGGAATTAAGGGGGAGGGGGCAATTCTTCCCTAGAGGTTCAAATATATCTCCCAGGCAGCACAAAAAAAATGCTGGTATTCTGTACCACCCAGTGCCTGCCCACTTCTATGCCTGATTACCCCAATAAATCAGAAAACCTGTTTGTTACAGGCTCTCCTTCCATTACAGCTGTTGCTCTGGTTAACATCTTCTGAATCATCCAATTCATCAGGATCACATACATGGGGTTTTAATCCTTTGATTTTTTAAGTTACTTTGTTCTGAATTTTTCGCTTCATCCCCTTACTGACAGAGGAACTGGATAAAGATAAATAAGTCAGAGTAGCATTGTTTTTCTCCCCTGCTTTTTATTTTGCAAGGAGAAGGGGGGGGACGGGGACAGGGTAGCTCTCCATTTCACAGTTCTTTAGTGGTATCACTCAGCATTGATGATGCAGCCTGAAATTCGAAGAGTCTGAAAACCAGTGCTGAACTTCTGAAGCACAGTTAGCCCTATTGTGTTCTCCCAGTCATTAAAATGCTATCTTTGAAAAATGTATATTAAACAGACAAATAGCTTGGTGGTTATTCCAAGCCCTCCATCACTACGAAGCCTTTCAGTACTAATTTCTGTAAAAGGAACAAAACCAGGAATTGAGTTACAACTGAAGTGTAATTGCCACATAAATTATACGGAGTGTCAAAGCTGGAAAGGGAAATGGGGAACATAGTAGGTCAAATGCTTGCTAATGGGCTATGGAGTCATTCACCTGCTCAAATCAAAATCAGACATGAGTACGCCCATGGAAGGACACAAGAGAACACACTCTCTAACACTGTTTCTCTCGGCATGATTTTAGGATTAATGCACAGAAACAAACACCCACCGTATTCGTTCACATGCCGTCAGAAGTCACTCTCAACATGTTTGTAGGCTAACCCATTTAGTTAGGTCAACTTGCTAGGTTACTGGCAAGCAAAGAATATGAGGAGACCAGACTGCTTTGAGAACAGTGACAATAAGAACCTGCACCCCGTTGGGGGACTTCAGCAGCAAGGCCACCTCCTCCTCAGGGAGGGCTGAAGCAAGCTCATACTAAGTCCTCACTGAAGAAAGTAACTTCATCCTCTGCCTGCCCAGTGCCCAGCATGCAGGAATCCCGGTCTCTCGGCACCTCCGCAATATAATAAATCATAATAACAGCCCGTAACTAAAGGGAAGACACCAATCTTTAATGGTGTTAGTTCATTTTCACAAAATAGCACATGTGCATGCAAAAATATGAGAAAAGGGGAACGATGACTAAACCTCAGATTGTTCCGTGATTTTACTATTGATCTGACACCCTTTGTTTTGAAAATCAGACTGCGTATTTCTTTGTAAAAATGAGCTCTACAGAGATTCCTGAGACTGAGTTGTTCCAAGTCTTAGCTACCTTCAGGATAAAGGATTTCAAACCCAAATATAGACTATTTATAAGAGCAAAAAAAATGAACTTTGATAGAGAGGGAACCTCTCTAATATTTTACATACCTCATGTTGGATAAGATTTGCACCAGCGTTTAAAAATTCTTTAAGAATAAAATATCACAGCCTTCCTTTTCTATTCTCCTCACCTGCTTTTTTCCATCTATTTTTTCCCCTTTCAATAATGGCAAAACCTTATGGCATTACAAGAAAGTATTTTATTGACCAGTATAATGGATTCAAGATCTGAATCCAAGGTTACTAAATGAAAAAATACCTGTCTAGCCATATTATGTCAGAAGGAACGAGTCTTTAATTATCGAGTTCCTGTAACTATGATCAAGGATTTTGCTTCTGATTCTTTTCCCAAGAGCCATTAGGAATATATGGATCAAAAAAGAAACGTCTATGGCACCAACAAAAGTACAATTTCTGGCCTCTCATATTTAAGGTAGAGAAAGACAGACAAAGAAAACATGAAGAAAAGAAAAAAATAAAGCACATACATACACAAGGCTTCCTTGAAAAATCTGTCTGGTATTTGCTGCAGAAAGATTTAAATAGCTGCTTTTGATTGAATTTATCTCGTGTATTAAGCACTCATAGAAAATATTTTGTACTAAAGACTTCGAGCTCTTGCGCTGATTGGACACAGTTGCACAGTATAAATCTCACTTGTAGTGGAAAACCATGAAATAACAAACCAAACTTGAACAGAAAGAATTTTGTAAAGATCCTCAGAATCAAAGAAAGCAGTTTTTCCACAGACTGTCTCCTACAAGGAGGGGCTCAACAAGCAATATATCCGGGTTATCAGTAACAAACTGTAGGCCCAGTCCTGCATGAAGCTGAAGTTAACAGAGCTGCTCAAGAAAGACATTTAAGACTTTTCAGGAATGCACCTGTATTCCACAAATGACAGAGTGAGAATAATCTCCTCGAACAAATTAAATCAGTCATCTCCTGAGTTAAAAACACTGTCATTAGGAAAACACATGAGAGAGTAATGAATAAAAGCAGCAACGCACACCATTTCCCCCATAATACTTTCATTTAATCTTGTAGTCTTTCAACAAAAGACTCACAAATACTGAGAATATATTGCAAAGGCAGGTTCTTCTGCCTGACGACACTGTTATTCACATAGCATTATATCCATTTGTATAATGGATAAACTCAGGCACAAAATAGTTGATGTGTTTTCAAACACAGCTTTAGGTTAGTAACCTACGTTCCAGCAGCGCTAAGGACCCAGAGCTTTCACTGAATTAAACAGATTGACAGCACAGGTAGCTGCATTAAGACTATTAGAAATATGTAAATAAAAAGCAACATTTTCACTCTCAAACTCCAAATGGCTGACTGAGAAGACAATACTGGTATCGAGAGAAGAGAGAGTACCCTCCCTTTACCAGAAAATACCACCTGCTTGTTAGTGTAGGAAAATTCCCTCAAACAGAAAAGAAAGATTCAAAAGTAGCAGTACCATGCAACATCCACCTCCAGCTGGGGAAGACAAACATAGGCCAGGGCCAAATAGCATACCGTAAGAATAAAAAGACAAGACCCACACCAAGGGAGACAAAAATGCGGCCCATAGAAAGGTAACATAAATAGTCCAGCAGGAACATTTATCAGACTGTGATGAAGCTTGGGCTGAGAAACAGAAATGGCATTGCTCAGAAAACAGGTTGGAAAAGATGACACTGTTTTTTAGAATCACTTGTTGAAAAGAAAGAAGAAAAAAAAAAGCCAAATAGCAACACGTCCCTGAATATCCGACTTCAAAAATAGAGATTGGACTTGGTAAAGGTCACTATTATTCTTTATAAAACAGGAAAGACTTTTTACTTTTAAGTCTATAATTAGACTTCAATGGAAAGTTACATTGTAAGCTCAAGAAAATTGCCAAACTTTCAACCTAATTTGAAGAATAGTACAATCTTTATTCAAGTCTGGTCTGGACACGTGTTATATTTTAACAAGTACTTTGCATTGGAAAAGTTCTCAGTCACAGCAAATTTTTAGTACCATTGGAACCAGATATTTCAAAATATGTAGAGAAACAGATCATTGTAAAAGAGACCTCAAAAGTTTTACCTTGAAGCTCTCCAGGGCATCCAGGTATAGTGGGGATAAGAATAATAAAGGCCTACTGCCTACCTCCATGCCCCCCACCCTGTGGGATTGCTTATTTTGCAGTCCTCCAGCAACGTCATTGGCTCATGGAGGCCTCGGTGGACGATGGGTCCTCATCACATCATCATCATAACTTTGTACAGTTGGCAGTCTTTCTTCCAAGGAAGTCAGAACACACTTAGCTCAGATATTGAATTTCCCTTCACCTCTCCAGAGTCTGGTCTTTCCAACTCAGGGTTAAGCTTGTTTGCAATTCATGGGGAAAGGGATTGCTGCTATTGCTGTTGTCTGCACTGCGCATGGCTTATGAACAAAGAATTCTGGTTTCTAGGGCTCTTGCAACTCTTTAAACAGTCACTCCCTAAACGAAAATTTCCTGAAATCCGACCCTCCGATCTGAACCTCTTGAAAACTAGGGGATGAACAGTCTGGATTTAAATCCTCAAAACCAAGTATCATGCTTCTTTGTTTTTAATTTATCCAGACCTCAATTCAGAAGAAACCCAGATTGTAGCATGGCCAAACCAGAGTTGTCTTAACAAATCTCATCCCAAGCTGACAGGACCATCCGTGAAGGAGAAAGTTACTCCTGCAAGATTTCTGCCATCTTCTACTCAAATCTTGCAAGATCGAAGGCAAGATTTCAGCAGCCAATAATCTCAGACTCAGCCAGATCAGCCCAAACATGCAGACCCAAGCTAAACACCACCACTTCAGGAACTCTGCAGTCCCACAGCACAGGGAGCTGGACACTCCTGCAATCAACAAAGCCATAAGCGCTTCATTAAAAATTGCGGTATCTTCCCCCTTGCTTGAACATAATAGTACTAATGTTAACATGTACTTTACTACTGTGTACTATTACATTCCATAAACATCTAATACTACTCAAAAGACCTTTATTAAAGTTTAAATATAGCTGCCACTCTCTGCTACTTTCCAACAGGCAAAGAGACTCTTCAGAGGCGGTTTTGATTTTGCAGACAGCCGGGGTCTACAGTGGTCCACAGCGGTCAGACAAGAAACTGAACTTTGGGAGCTCTGCAGTAGTCCCTCCAGTCATCATAAAACAGCTTTGATGGGATCAAAAGGAAGTTGTATCAGATGGGACTCATGGGAAGTTACATCAGACCTTTATTTGCCCAAAGAAGGTCAGCAAGTCAGAGGGTTCAGAAACAGCACGCAAACCATGGCACACATTGCAGGGCGTGGATAAAGAGGAAGGATCTTTCAAAAGAAAGAAAAATAATTGACATGGCATATTTCATCTGACTACAATTTTTCTCTATTTCCTGGAGAAACCAAAGCACGCAAAGAGATAACAATTTGCACACATTCATGCATAGCGAGTGTATCAGAACACATATCTCTTGGTTTGCAGGACACATCCTCTCTCTCTCCTAACATGCTGTTTCTCCATTGCCTGGAAGTGAATGCACTGGAGACTCTGTACTTCTAAATCTCCTGCTTTACGTGTTACCGTGTTTATGTTTGTTACCCTATTGCTGGAAAACTGAAGCGTTTCTAACTGCTGGTCTTTTTATTCACAATTCTGTTCGGTTCCAACTAGCTGTGAATGTATTTACACCCTGGAGTTTATTCGTTGGTCAGAGATCCACAGGAGACTGTGGTGTGAAAGCAGCAGGCCTCCTGGCTGACTTCCCAAGAAAGAGGTGGATCCCCTGTTCTGGCACACCCAACACCTGTTGAGGGACACTGAGCTCATAGGGTAGGGGGTGCTGGCCCAGCTCCTCCTGACACTCTGTACGGAGATGGCCACGTTACAGATTTGAAAGCACTAGCAAGTGCAACATCTATTTCAACTTCTTTGCAGAAACTCACTACTAAAAAGTGCAAGGTCCTGCACCTCGGTCGGGGCAACCCCCAGTATCAACACAGGCTGGGGGATGAAGGGATTGAGAGCAGCTCTGCCGAGAAGGACTTGGGGCACTGGTGGGTGAAAAGCTTTCAGTACTTAAGGGGGGCCTATAAGAAAGATGGGGACAAACTTTTTAACAGGACCTGTTGTGATAGGACAAGAGGTAATGGTTTTAAACTAAAAGAGGGTAGATTCAGACTAGATATAAGGAAGAAATGTTTTACGATGAGGGTGGTGAAACACTGGCACAGGTTGCCCAGAGAGGTGGTAGATGCCCCATCCCTGAACACTTCCAAGGCCCGGCTGGATGGGGCTCTGAGCATCCTGCTCTAGTTGGTGATGTCCCTGCTCACTGCAGGGGGTTGGACTAGGTGACCTTTAAAGGTCCCTTCCAACCCAAACTGTTCTACGATTCTATAAAAAAAAAAAAAAAAAAGAAATCTGAACAAGAGATGGCAGTCTGCAGGTAACAGCATTAACTGTGTTTGACAATGGAAGTGAGAATGAATTACAATTTATTATTTGCAGCAAGGTATCATCTTTGCCAGTTTTTCTGCTTGCAAGATGAGATTTCTATACACTGTCAACACACACCAGGGTTCTAATCTGCCTAAATACTTGATCAAGACTAATTGGCAATAATGAAAGAGCTAAGCATATTTTCACAGTACAGCAGAAGCCACCCAATAGTCCTGCACACAACTGCCAGGAGTGAATTCTGGGGGCAAATGCTCCCCCGAGCAGTCCAAGAAGAGCAGGACCCATGAACTGCACTGGTCCCTTCAGCCTCAGATCAACACCCTCTGGTTGCTGTGGAGAAACCGAGCTCAGCATCCCTGTCCTTTCAACTCTTCCACCTCCCCACTGAAACTGCCAATAAAATGGGCTTGTTATTTACAGGCAGTACCACAGTAACAACAAAAATCACTCAAGAAACCCCTTCTATTGGTCTCCCAGAAAACAAGCGTTCACCAGTTCTTTTCGCGTCAGTTACTATAACACAGTATGGTGTTTTTTTCAGCCAAGAGTTTGGATGGACGTTCACTAGGGTGAAGACTCCCACTGTTACTTAATAACCTCTCCAGAGTTTGAAGGTCTTCCTCCTTTCCTATCTCAATATCTTTAAAATCCCGTATAATGTATATAAGCTCAAATTCTCATACCACTAGGAAAGCATAGCTCAGGTTTAGAGAGACCTATTTAAAATGAGAGATGAATGCACCAGAAATTCTATTCTGCTGTTGAAAGGCACACTGACCTTGAGGCTTGCAATAATGTCCAGAATTAGCTTGTCAGCAGCCCGGAGATCCAATCTCAGTTTTCATGGAACTGTTCCCACAGCAGGTAGATAATGCCCAATCTTCAAAGTAACTATGTCTCAAGTTTATCAAACAAGCAGAAAAAAAATGACACACCAAAGGGCCTATTCACTAAACAGTGGCTAACATGAATCAGCCAAGCATGAGAAGATCTATTTTTCTTGCTTGGGTGACAGAAATGTTGCACTACAAAGGGCAAGAATACAACTTGCCAGTAGATTAGGTGGGTTCAGCATGGACAGAATGAATTATTTCAGCCCAATCGCAAATCTACTTTGAACATCAGAGTTTAGAATTTGATTCAAGTATTAAGTTCAGATTTGATTAGCAGAGACCAAGAAAAGGAAAACTAGAAAAAAAAAAAGAAAAAAGCTAATGAAAAATGTACACAGTCTCAGCAGCTCAAGAAAAACAAATTCCCTTAAGCCAGTGTAACACATGCTGGACGTTTCTAATCCATGAATGAAAAACTAGATGCTTCCGGACTTATTTAAACAAAATTCAACCCCCCTTGAAGAAACAAAAAAACTACAGCATAGGCTTGACGCCCATGAAACAGGCATAAGGCCCCATAGTTTGGTGGGTCTGTAAAAACAACACAAAACCCCCTAAAAGTTCTCCGATGCAAAGAAGACTTTGTCTACACTTCAGCTGAAGCCTGGATGCATTTGGAGCACAGAATGATTAACAGCCATCATCTCGAGCAGGGGTGGCTAAGCCATCCTTAGCACAAAATTAGTATCTGTATTCCTGAAACAAGCAATGAGGACAAACCCTGACTCCTGCCAAAGCTTCTTCTGTCCACAAAGGAACGGATCTTCCAAACCCGTGCATGATTTTATGTGGATTGCTGATGCTTTGTCCCCACACAAGATTCTCTTATTGCTAAATCTTTAGCAAAAACTTCTGTATTTATGTTCCAAGGAAGGTGAGTTTACGCCTCAATCCTCATAGCTTTTGCAACATACGTTTTATTCACTGATGCCACTGCAGATCACCACACAGGCTTCATACACTAGATGCAGTTTTCAAGTAACTTACTGTTTCTAAAGTCTTCATGAGGAATATTGTAATCCTCACATATTTTGTTCATCTCAAAGCATCGTTCAAGATAGTTTTCAGCCCTTGGTCCCACTCCTAGACTTATCAGTCTGCCAGTCCGGGAGGCTCCTGCCTCTTCTCTTCCTCTTCTTAGCTGTCCAGCATGTACATGGTGTCAGAGAAGATCAGCTTCTTGTCCCATAGCTGAGACAGCAGTAGCAGCTCTTTGCAAGCAGATGGAGATGCTGCATAGCAATCCCCGCTCAGTCCACAAAGGATGCATGGCCAAATTCACAACACAAGCACGGAGGGCCAAAAAAAGGCCAGTACTTTGACAGTGGCTGATCAAAATCCTTTTGCACTTTTAGGTTTAGGGAATAGGAGAGATTATGAAGGGGTTACACTTTCTCTCTGCCAGGGATGAGGGAGGGTGTCTGTAGTGAGAGGTAAAGCTTTGATGTTAAGCAACACGCAAGTATTTGCCATAGCCTCTGAGCCTGACACTAAGCTGACCAAAGTAACCCACTGAAATCAATTAAATGACATCAGTGTAAAATCACCACAAGTGAAAAATAAAGTCCACGGGCTCTTCAGCCTTATTGAAGAGATTTGCCAACAGTGTAGAGACATGTTTAATGTCTTCTGTGCATATCTAACTCGTTTTGGTGTCAAGTCAGCTAGGAAGAAATAAACAGTAAAAGAAAGCAAGAAATCTGTGAAGGCATGATGGGAACACGTCATAACGTTTTCATTAACAAAGGTAAGGGAAAAGGTAAAAGGCACATCTGGTGCTCAAAGCCAGAGATTGAAGCCTTTAAATCATTCCAGGGCAATACAGACAGAAGTTTCAGTGCTGGGAGAGATGCACTACAGGAAGCACATTCTTGCCATTCATTCTTTCACAAATTTTCCAAAACCTAATTGTTTCAAAACCAGAATTAAAAAGCCTTTACACACACATTTAACATTGTAAAGGGACTAAAAGTTCAGTTAGGCTGATAACAACCTGGAACAGCTCTGTTAATCTCAAGTGGTGGAGCAGATGGCCAAATGTTGACCTCCCATTTGAGGGCCAAAATCTCGCTGGTGAGCGTACCTCTGTCCAGTCTCAACTATGGCTCCATTTCAGTCCTGAACCTTAAAACATTCTCCTGGTTCAATCCAGATCTAGACACTGCATCCCTCAACACATCTTGCTTGATAAACAGAAAGTACTTTTTGCTAAGAATACACCAATACTCAGATAGAAGTTACAACATGCAAAGTAATGAGATGCTATATAGTAGGCATCAGGCAGATGATGCTTGCCCTAATATGTTGGCAGTGTGAAAACCAAGACAGAGAAGACAGACAAAGAAGACCAGAGGGAGAAGCTAAGTTAAAATAATTTAACTTACTGCAGCTTACTGATTCTGAGTGTGGCCAAAGATGTGAATTTAAAGGAGGTTTCTGAACAAGAGAAGTGATGGTTTAGGAAAGTACAATGAAAAAGGGGACTAGCATTGAGATAGGAATGGGAGGACAACAGCCTGTAATACAGAAGCTGGGTGAGAGGAGAATGTAGAAGAGATCTGACAGGAGACAGCACAGGAAGAAAATCAAGAGCTTAATGCATGTTAACCACTTATTCAAAACACAGTTTTGTCCCCCGTCTCTCAAGGGCTAACTTTTTTTTCTAAAGCTTAACAGAATTTAAATTCTAAAAGAAGTAACACAAGGAAATATATACATGTTTTCATCTAGATTGAACTCTCAAAGATCACAATTCAATGAAGGTACAGTAGAGAGGAAACAAATGATCTTGCAGTTACACTAACATGGGATTATTTAGGGGAAAAAAACCTTCACTCTCCTTTATAATTCAAAAACTTAGAAAACTGATTCGGTTCTATAGTTGGGTCATGCTATTTCCTGCTGTTCCCATTCGGCATAATCAGAAATACTGCCACCGAGAGAAAAAAAACACACAACACAATTCATGCTAACAAATACCAATGCAAAAAAGCTGAAAAACAGATTGGGTCAAACCTGCAGCCTGAATGCATTTGTTTCTATCCATAACTAATGATTACTATTATGGCAACACCCTGTATTGAGGATATAAAAACAACATCCTCTCCCAAGAAATGACTCAATGTCTTCACTCTCAACTATCTGTGAGATTCCTTGGAAAGAATTTGAGATCCTCAATGCACAACTCTATTTCATCCCCAAAAGATGTCGGACTTCGCAGAGCTGCAGGGGAGTGCTTCATCACAGTCTCACACCTGTCCCTGCACCTTATGGTAGCCACTGCAGCTTTGTAGCAGAGAAAACACCTCTCAGTTTCAGGTTAGGCTCCCAATATTTCTAAGCATCTTCACTGCGAATGACATACATAGATAGAAATTTCAGAACATTAAAAGACAAGTCAAATGAACCGTGATTCTGAGCCAACACCCATTGCACTCTACTGGAAAGCTCTGCGTTAACTTTCTTGTCTTCATGGTTCATCTGTTTGCACTCTTTTCCAGGATTATCTAGAAATACAGAGGTACAGGACTAAGTGCTACCTTGTTTCAACACTCACTCTTTTTTAAAATTTTATATAACTTCAGTTATATTAACCAGAACTTTCTTCTTATGCACATTTTACAAGAAAGAGTAGTTTAGAAAAGGCTATAGCACCATCTTTTAGCTCAATTAACTGCCTATAAAATAGAAAGCCCGTGGCTCATTCCTTTTAATCTGAAGTTTTGCTCTTTACATCAGAGAAAGTCTACTGTCTTCCCCATTCCATCTTCAGATATCATCTTAATTCAGATCTGCCAATGAGTCTTCAGGTAAAGAATCAGAGAGAAATACACAAATGCAGTAGAACCTGACCTCTACCACACTGAGGCTGAGAACCCCTTTCTGCTAAAGCAATTCTTCTGGGCTTGTGAAAAGATACACAAAATGCTGCAAAATCTGCTACAACAGTCATTCAGAAAAGTGCATATGTTTCAAATGCAGTTCCTGGGATATATCCCTAGAAATAAAAGCTTTTCTTAGGCTTGGCAGGTCTTATTTGCACAGACCCAGGGTTCAGACCGTGGCTCCAATCATGCCCAACTGGCCTCCATCCCTCAACATTTACTTCACTTAGTGCATGGCACCTACTACCCCACTGGAGAAATCAAACTGAAAACAGCATTTAAAAAAAAAAAAAAAAAAAAAAAAGTGTTTGGCTCTCAATTTGGGCATAAAGTATAACATTTGGGAGCCAAACGGATTATGCTGCATATGCACAGAGTGAATAGTTGAAAGGCTTTCTAGCCTGAAAGTTCTCAGATGAGGTAGGTAGTTCAAAGGAATGCGCAGTAGCTATTGAGCCTGCCCTGTAGCCAGCCAGGATGCAAGTCCAAGCTTTGGCAGAAATCTGAAAGGAGATGGTGCGGGGGGGAAGACAGCATATGCGAGAGTTTCCCTTTGTAAAGGGCTTTTTTTTTTTTTTTTGTAAGCACAGCCGAAAACTCAGAAGGAGCACAGACTATTTCTGAGAGCAGGATTATGCCTGCAAACATCACAGGAGGAATGAGAGGACATTAATGCACTGAGCAGGAAAGTGGATTGGGGGAAGAAAACTGAATTTAGGGAAAAAAAGGCGGGGATAAATGGGTAAACAGTGGAATTTGAGGGAAGAAGTGACGGAAGAATGGGCACATATTGCACAACGAGTATTAGAGGCTTCCTGTACCCTCTTTCCATATGAGTTGAGGGGGGTAAGTGTCTTTCTCCAAATGAGACAGCTTCTGAGGAGCCCATGGCTGGAATCAGTGCATGAGAAAACTCTGGCCATAGCGGGTTTTTTGTATCTTTTCCCATCCTTACTTCCAGGCCAGGGCATTGGTGTGGTCTTTGAATTTAAGCGCAGAAAAACAAGTAAATACATAATACACATGCCAGGAATCTATGTGATTTAGCAGAGAAATACTTTTTCTATTTTTCCTTATATTAGGAAGCATTTTAGACGCTGACATAAACCAAAAAGCAAATGAATAGACCTTCTGAATTTGCCTCTGAAATACCACATTTGTCAGCTGAGTACTCAGCTGAAATTTACTTTCCAGGTAGGTTCTTATCTGCCAGACTAACAGTTCCAGAACCCAGAGGACCCCTTACTGTCTTGAGTAAATAATTAGTGTATAGCTTAATTTCAAGGTAGAAAGTTGAGTTAATTCCTTTCCAAATACCATCTTCAATGTGGAAACATACTTAGAAGGATACAAAGTCAAAGCAAAATGGATTCCCTGAAACTGCCCGAGGATAAACTACACCTAATATTCATTCGCTCAAGAAAGATGCCATCTGGCTTCTAGGCTTCAGAGCAAACATACAGCTGAAGGCACGAGCACAGCGTATCACGTGCTCCACAAACAGCATTCCCATGTTCCTCTGATTACAGTACCCAGAACACCTACTGCTCAAAACTGTCTTATGCACTTAGTCTCTTCAAGCATGTCATTCCTTGAAGGTGGGCTGTAATTCACATTTTAGCCTACGTTGACTTTAGTGACTTTCCATCAGACGGGTATCTGTTTCCCCAGGTTTGATATAAACTCTGAGTACCCTGAAGTTCAGGGTGTTCAAGCTTTGCTTACTATTGAAATTCTCAAAAAAAAAAAAAAAAAGGTCAAAGAGAAAACATCAGGGGCAGTCATACTTTTATCCATTCACGAATTTTGTTACTTGAATACATAGGCCAAATTCTGCAAAACATCTTTATGGCCATCTCTTCAAATTACAGAACCCTATGTCAGCTGCAGCAATTGAAAATGCAACTGAGACTAGAGCTGTTTTAAGGCCAGCCAAGTTGATATTTCATGTAATCTTTCACAGTGATGAGATCATATTCTACTACCGAGCTAATTCTATAATCAAGATAAGTCCCTGTTTTAGAGGGGCCATGACTGACACATTCCTTCCTTCTGCCTTAAGGCACAATCCTGCTTCTACAGCAATCAAGCGTCCAAAGTTTTTTCTATCATTTCTTCAGATTTTAGAAAAAGAAATACTTATTTTGCCATTACATATAAAAATAGCAGAACCAGCTAATTTAATGAATAAAATATCCTTGAAATCCCAGGTCAGATTTTAACTTGTGTAAATTTAGCTAATTTCCACAGTGGCCCACACTCCGCTTAACTCCGCACGCATTGCTGCTTCAATATACAGAAAAGGCTTTTTAAGTGCAGGCTACCTTACTGCCTTCCAGGTGAGGCTCTTCTCAGGCAGCCTCTAAAGAACTTGCACTGCAGATCTTTGCACCGCAGATCTTTGCACCTTCTTTGCAAGCGCTCCAGCCAGGTTCACCCAAGTATATTTAGTTGTTGATCTGCAAAAAGGCAAATGTGTTTGTAATTAACAGAGTCCTTAGTTTACTGTATATAAATCAGAAAAAGGGAAAGATACTGTTAAATGAAGAGAGCTAACAAAGGAATTATTTTGCTTCCAATTAGGTTCATAAGGAAAAAGCCTTTTCAATGACTGGTTTCCGTTGGATCTAACTAGATGCTCTCATTTGTTTTGCAGGGGTCCAAAGATTAGCCCTTCATTAGGGCAAAGTTAAGTGAAATGGCTAATTTAAAACTCATTCCCCTACTCCATAGATTTTTGTCTTCCTTTTAACTGAGAAGATTTGCTGGTAGGTCATTTATCTTCTCTGACAGATGCTGCTGTTTAGCTTCTGATCACTTTGTAAAGTGCACACACACTCAAAACCAAAAGATTTCAAGGAAATTTTATGACATGGAAACAAGAAAAAATGGCAGCTTCATAATGGTGTTGATTTTTCCAAGACATTATCCTGCCACAGTAATTAGCTAGCTATATTCTGTTTGTTACAAACTCTTCCTTCACTTTACTTTTTTTCCTGTCTGTTTTATATTTCAGACATAACTAAGCAATCACTCGGATCAAATAGGTACAGTCAGTATTTGACAAGGTAGACAGACTTCCAAAAAGCTCTTAAGAAGCACTCTGGAAACTCACATAGGTAGACTGGACACACAACAAACTTGCCTTTCAAAAAGTATTAAATAAAAGCATTGCTAAAAGTACCGTTTTTAAGGACAAGTACAAAACAGTAACTCTCACCATTTGTGGCCCTTAATATAATTTTTTCTTACTTTTTTGTGCAAACTATGTTTCAGAAGGCTTCAATAAGGAAGAAAGCAGCTCCTTCCACAATCACACATGAAGGAAGAGAAATGCTGCCCTGCCCTAATTAAATTCTACTAGAATTACTTCCACCTTCTCAGACTTGTCCCATCTCACTGCAGTTTCTAGTTCACTTCCTGGCCGAAACAGCTAAAGCCTAGGTGCTTTGGTAAACCACTCCTTCATTAACCCTACGGAGGCAGTGGCAGTACCCAGGCAGTTAGAAGAAAGATCTTGCTTCAGGATGTAAAGTTCTCGGGCATCATTCTAGGTAAAGCATGCCGTTATTCATTGCATTAATGAACACAGCCAGTGTTAGTCACTTACTCTCGCTACACAATAAGGCCCTTAACAGCATACAATCACACATTACCTCTCTTCTCTGAACTATGATACTGAGAGGGTCTCCCTTACCCAAAGGAAAGCTGAGTAGAAACACGCTGATGTTGTTTTGCAGCCCTGTGTTATTTGATTAAATCCCCATTTGTTGTGTTCTTTTGCCACTGCTTTTCTCAAGGCTGTATCTATCACACAGCTGTTCCACATTGAGTTGGGGAATTCATTTGGAGACTCAGGAAAGCAATAGCTTGGCAATTCCAGCACGGCAAAGGCAAAGCTGAAATGCCTTTATGCAGCACCTGCTGAGGGGACCTTTTACTGCTTTCATAATATGGAACAGGAGTTTGGCCCCAAGGGGAGGATCTCACTATACACAGGCAAAACCCCAGGTTCTGCCTCATTATAGTTATTGGCCTACCAATTAACTTGCTTCCTGTGAGAGCTGGGAGGAAGGCATTTTGTTCATTGAGATATGCAGGCTCTACAGTTTGTGAAGCTTTTTACTTTAAGGACTGTGTATGTCCCTAATTGGCATTTGTCACTAGCCATTCAAAACACTCTTCCTAGGCCAGATGCTATACAAAGCATCACACCCCACTTTTTACAGATGGGTAAACCAAGGCACAGGACAGGACATCTGACCACGGTGACGCAGCGCGTCCATAACCCAACCCAGTTCTCAAGACTCGAGGCACTGTGTGCCATCTGCCTCCACACAGCTTCTCTGATTGCCCAGGCATCAGATAACTATTTGTACGTGGTTTTAATAAGGAGTGTCAGAAATACTCATTCCTGGAAGTGTTCTGCGTTTGACAATATATCTGGGACGCCCAGTCCTCTGTGAGTATAATTTAGAGCATTTAAAATGTCTTTCTGGTACATCATTCAGAGTCATCCATTGGCAATACCATCTGCAACAATAAGACATTCTGTTTGTAATGACTGTAAGAGTGGAAAAAAAACATTAACAAATGTAAAAATGCCTGAAATAAAAGTTCTCCTCTAAATAAGCTGTGTAATACTTGCAGACTATTTAATATAAGCAGCACATACGATGTAGCACATACCTAGAAAGTGTTAAACTGTGCTACTGTAGTAAAACTGTCAGCCTTGATTATTTAAAAGGTGTCTACCTGTAGGCTTCGCTTTCATTCACTGTTGTTATTAGTACATCCCCCATGTCTGATCAGACTGGCCAACGCTCTGCTCTGTTCATATTACACTTGGCCCCTGCTCCTGATTTATCAGCCACAGAGACAAAAGTCTGGCTTACCCTTTCTGAACAACAAAGATTTATTCTTGATGGCATCCCTCTGCAGTCAAATAAAATTCATGTACACACATCTCAACAAATCCACGCTAATGCCATAAACATACATCAGCATTGCAGCCGAGACAATGACTACCTGTTGTGATAAAAGATGGCTATCACGCAAGTGTGGCAGTTGATTTTAACATATAATACAGTTGACAGTGCATGAGCCATAGTTTCCAAGCTCGCTTGTTCCTTCCTGCCCACCACTTTTCTTCAGGTTTTTTTCAGCTCCATCTGCAGGCCCCATCTCATTCTCCACATCTGCAACTCCCATTTGAACTCAAGTCTAGCCCATATTCATTCCATGCATCACTGACAACAGGAATACTATCTAGTCAATCTCTACACCGGAGTTAAACAATTTATACTGCCTTCACACCATGACAGAAAGAACGTTTATGCAATCTTTGTGTTTCTATTAAACATTAACATGCTAATATGGGCTAGATTCTAAGCTACATTAACAAGTAATATGGGCTAGATTTGAAGCTCACTGTCCCTGGTGGACATGGGGAGTAAAATACTTGTCTTTAATGGAATTACTCCAGAATCTGTCCTTTCACAAACACTACAATAATTTTAAAGTTTAAGGGGAGCTTTGCGTGATTCAGAAGCTTTTAGCAAGAGCTTTTTTAAACCAAAACATGCTTTAAAATAAATACGGTCTAGATTATCTTTGATGTGAACCCATAGCTGAGATTTGCATTGCTTACCAGATTAATTAGACTAGCCCAAATTTTTAATACCATTTTGCATGCCTCAGAGAGACAGAAAGATAAAGATTTACTTTTCTATGAATGGGCCATTACTGACTGTGAAATTGCTTGCTGTTATCTACAGCAAAGCTCTTTGTGGTCTAGCTGTATTTGTTCTGCATAATGAACAGAATGCCAGTGGTTTCCATCTACATACAGCTCTTCACTCAGGGCACTTTACAGAGACGGCTGACTACCTTTACTAGTTAAAAATGGAGTTACCAGAGGCAAAGAAGATTTGGCGGTCAAAAACCAAGTCTGTGGCAGAGTCAAGAATAGAACTTAGAGCTTCTAAACTATTCCCAAAGGCCTGTTTTAACCACTACACAGCACTATGCTAGCAGGGTGCAACCACAGGTCGAGTTCTGCGCCAAAGGGAGAAGCTGCCTATAGGGTTGTCGGCTCCACTGTAGCTATGTATGCGCGCGCACGCTGCCGAGCATGTGTACACGCACATTTCCTTCCCATCCCCCAAATCTTTACGGAGCTTTTTTTATGTGTCACAAGAGAATAAATGCCTGAGACATTATCTGCCCATTCCAAGAGTTCAGAGAATGTGTATGACATCATGGGCATGACTCCCCCACTAATCACATTATATGCTGTTTAACTTAACACTGCTAAGCTTTGTCTGATAACATTGTAAATACCATTTTATTGTAAATTAGATTACACAAACCTCCTCAGAGTTTAGGTCAGTTCTTGTGTGAGGTCCTTGTTCCCCCTCCTCTCTACTACCCCAAACTGAATCTTTTTGGTGTCTAAGCCAGGGCATTTCTACAGAAGGAAGCACAAGAAGAAAAGAAAGCTAAGCCATTATCTGTTTCTAAGTCAGCACTGCAGATTGCAGTAAGTGGACAGAAGACTCCATACATCTGTTCTTTTTCTCTTTCTTCCCTTGGAATAAAATCAATAGGTTTTGTTTTTCTCTGGATGCTGGCTGGATTTCATTATAATCTTCCTGTGAGGTAGCATATACTTGAGACCTATCATTTCCTTCTATCAAGCCTAAGCTGAGTTATTCCAGTTGGTAGCCACTGTGTTCTTATCCAGGCCTTAAGGTTTCTGATTTGTTTACAAAGAAAGCTGCAGAAGTATTATTATATTTTCATTTTTGCATTTGATTCTCTTTTCTCTAATGAAAGAACCAGGCTCTGACTACAGTAAACCATAGCCCCAGCATCAGCAAGATCTTCAGAGCGACTGACACACTGATGCTTCCCACTTTCTGAGAAGGATATTTTAATTTTAACATTTTGCCACATTTGTTGCTGAGGGAGATATCCAAGAAGTTTCTAATCTTTTGGAAAACCTCAGCAACAGGATTTCCCAACATTTTTAGACTACTGCATGAGAAGATGCTCCTCATCTCTCTTCCCTAACTTTATCAAGGCCATAAATGTCCCATGCTATTAAAGCAGAGGTTTGAGAATCCAGACTTCTGAGGTCTCGTCTCAGCTGTGCTCAGCTCTGTGTTTCTGTCATCACTACAGTCAACACCGGCTCTTAGTGTCAACCTGAATTCTGCTTCCCATCCATAGGCAAAACTGAGGCTGGTGATGCTTCAGGCAGAGCTATACCACCCAGGACCAGAACTACCAGCTCTCAACACCAGAACAAGGCTTTCATTTTTGATGTTGGAACCACTTCTCAGGAAGGATGCAGACCAAGCCTTCGTGCCTTCCCCACCTCCCATACTTAGGACAGATAAATCCTATCACAATTAACTGAGAAAGAAAACATAAGTGAGGCTCATCCTTCCTCAGCACAAAGCACCACATGATGCAGTTGTCTTTCACTTATAGGATCCCCAGATGAAAAAGGCTTTGTAGCCAGCTCAACCTGTGCTTGTTGCTCAGGGCCCTATACATCCTTAGGGTAACTTTCTTGCAAGACGTAGTATTAAGAAATGCTAGCAGCTCACCAAGGGAATGCAACACAATCCAGGTGACTGCTCAGACCAAAGCACAGCTGCCACAAGTGTTAGTAAGGTACCAGTTAACTGCACTGAAG
This sequence comes from Nipponia nippon, assembly GCF_047370975.1. Lineage (NCBI taxonomy): Eukaryota > Metazoa > Chordata > Aves > Pelecaniformes > Threskiornithidae > Nipponia > Nipponia nippon. The sequence continues at coordinate 3,293,589 of NW_028262313.1, forward strand.
ACAGATTCTCATGTCCTTGAGCAAACCACCTGCCTTTTGCATTCCTACATGTTCCCATCTGGAGAAGGGCAACAGCAATGCTATACAAACACAGCAAAGGATGCTGTAAAATAAACATTTTGAGATCTCACATGAAACTCAGTCTACCTGAACCGTGATTACTATATACTGCATTTGTATAAGGTTAATGCTATAGAAACTGGATTCTGTTAACTCCTGATTTCTCATGACAGATTCTAATGAAACTCATGTTACGAAACTCAAGTAGCTGTCCTGAAAAGAAACACATCTCATCCCGAAGGAGGTTAATGCACATTTCAGTGGGTGTCAATCAGATGCAAGCAAGGCTGTGCTCTCTTGGATATGTCCTCCCTGTCCTTTGTTCGCTTGCAGAACTCATCAAAAATACGCCTTTACAGTGGTTTTCATAACCAATTAGTTCCTCTCTCCACAGAGATATACTGATGAAGCAACATGATTTGTAGGGCAGTTGGTTGCTTGATCATGGAATTCTCATACAATTAACATTTAACTAGTCAAGTTTGCAAAGTACCTGGCTGCTTTTTTGACAACAGAAAAATAATGCTGTATTTTAATTAACTAATTCATTAGAGAAAAGAACAAACCTAGTAAGGTATAAAGAATTTATATACAGAAAAGAATAATTACAGAATAAATAGCAGATCAGGTTATTTACATTTTAAAACATTTTCTATGTGTTTCCTTATAAGCATACTGTACAAGTTAGTACCAGTACTATATAAATGAACTTGAGCAATGTTACTCATGTGAACCATTAGCAGTTAAGCTGAAAAGCTTCAGTCATCAAAAATGCCAAAACTGTAGCCTTTTAGCATAATTAGGAATTTTCTTTTTTAATTTATTTTATTTTTCCCTTTTCTGTCCCTCTGTTCTTTATTTTAGGATGTCCCATCTAATCACCCACTTCCAGAACAACTTTGAGCTCAGACTTCCTCACTCCACCTCACACACTAACATATTTCAGTTTTAGTTCTCCAGCGAGAGAACCGGTGTCATTACCCTTAAAGAGGGATACAGACAAGTTCAGCTACTGGGCCAAAAATCCCAAAGCAACTTGACCACAGAAAAATACAGAACTCTGTTCCAATGTGTAAATCTGTGCCTCAGTCTGAACAGTTCACAGCACCAGGAGTTGACTGAGGTATTTAAAAAACGGTCCCAGGTGATAAGGCGATAGCAAGAAAGCTCAATTCATCTTTGTATCTATGTTTAATACAGAAACCTACAGCCTTTTTGCAAGGATAGTGAATTTAAGGCAGCAGCACAGATGAAAATAACAAAATGATATGAGGATTAACTGATAATCCCCACAGGTACCACATGGGAAATTGCCAGACTATTAACTATGGTATGAAATATGGTATGAAATTCTTGGGCTCAATGATCTTGGGGGTCTTTTCCAACCTAAATGATTCCATGATTCGAAATCTAGCTCATAAACGAGCCTTACTGCAAGACGAATGAAAGAGAGAATAAGTGACATGACGGGTGATAAGATCATAACCAAGAGAAACAGGAGTTCAACGTCAGTGATGCAGGGGGCTTCCCCAGCGGCCTCTGAGTAGGGTCTGTGACGTTACTGCTGCTGTTTCATATTCCATAAATGATCTGGAAATGCCATAGGTGGGTGGCTGATGATACAAAGCCATTCCCAAAAACGAAACCTACAATTTATTCAGTGAGTGGGTGTTAAAATAATAAATTTAATTCAAAGTTCATAAATGAGAAATAATGCATGAGTAAAAAGGTATTCTCGCTGTGCTTTAAATCAGCTATTACCAGTCATGAAAGAAATCCTGGAGAAGTGGATAGTTCTCTGAAAAGATTGGCACAGTGTCAGCAGTTGGGAAAAACCGTCCTGTTAGGAATTTTTAGGAGAAGAATGAGAACAAAGCACGAAATGGCATTATTACTCTGTATAAATCCATAGTATGCCCATCTCTTCGATACTGAGTGCAGTTCCAGTAATTGTGGAAATAGAAAGTTACAGAAAGGGCAAGAACAACGGTGTACCAAAGCCGCACAAGAGATGTTGGAAAGCCTTAGCATAGGGAAAACTTAAGCAAGCCAGAGCCTTTCAACCTGGAAAACAAGGAGAATAACAATTAAGTTCTAGACAAGCTGTTACAGCATGGAAAAGGTAAACAGCAATGATTATTTTAAAGTAGTCTTAACAGAAAAAATAGGGCACCAACTCAAACTGGCAGGCAGCAAGCGGGTTCAAAAGCAAACAAAAGGAAGTTCATTTTCACACAATGCCTAATGATGTTGTGGAACTCATTGCCACGGGATGTTATGGCAGCCAAAAATACAAGTGGGTTTCAAAAAAACGATTAGACAATTTTATGGAAAAATGTCCATCAAGGAATATCAAAAACAATGATACAGCTGCAGCCTCCAGCTCAGGAAGGTCTCTAAACCAGAAACCACTGGACGCTGGGAGGGTTTACCAAAGGAAGTATCACTCCATACTCATCCTGTTTTCCATACACAAGTTATTAGCCATTATCAAGAGGCAGGATATGGGGCTAGACAGACCTTTGCTGTGACTCTTTTTCATATTTGACCAATCCTAACTGATGCAGATATAAACACATACCCCTCCATGGTCACGGACAATTCTGTAAAAGGCTGCTATAGTTAAAAGGCACGCACTTAGAAGAGTAGCATAATAAATGACAGCATTTTTTGAGTAGGACTAGAACTGGCTTTTGTGTTGCCCTAGGTATGTTCTGAGCCTATGCTTTCCAGAGAGGAGTTACGATGTTATCCTCCTTTTTATTACCTAACTACAGCAAAAGAGACAAATCCAGTAGAAAACTAGCTCCAAATTTCAGCTGTAAGCCACACAATGACTTACATCCTGGTGACTGAGCGTTTCTTAGCTTAAGAAACTCTGGAGAACTCCTGAAGTAACTGCCTATCAAGTTTGTTGAATACGGCCACGCCGCACAAGTGCTTTACAACACAGATTAAAACTTCCAGTCATGCTCTAGGTCTAGGATAGAATTTGAAGCCACGGTACGCCTGCAACAGTAGAGTGAAACAGTCCTTTAAGATCTTGGTCCTTACAGACTCCATTACCCTGAACATGCTTTGCAACTGGAACGGCCTCCTTATCGTCTCCTTCTCCATCAGCGAAAACAGAGAAGGAAGTGACTCACTGGTAACTCGGCACCCCACCACCCCTTAGCAGCCATGAGCCTATGAATCAGATGACAAGCCTGCTACAACACATTACTTACCACTCTTTTCTTAATTGTTAACCAAACCATGGTTGAAAAAAAAAAAAATTTAAAAAGACGACAACAATGAAGGGATTTTACCAGGATACCCTTATTCTAACTTGTATCATGCCTCTTGGTTCAACAGCTGGGAAGGAAATGCTGCTGTCTTGGTATGAAGTTACAGCATAAACTACAACACAAAAGGTACATGCAAGACACAAACACTGTGGAGAGAAAAATTGTGCATCAATCAGTAGCCACATGGCAAGTTGCATTGGTGTGTAATGTACCGAGGGGTAGAATTACACAGGTACATATTCTCTGGTACACCTGGCCAAATACCGAAGGCCTAATGACTCAGTAGTCCTGTAATTCTAGCCCAAATCCCAAGAAAAAAGATTACAAATGGAGACAACTGCATTATGCACTATTTGACGCCAATAAAAAAGCCTTCCCCATTCCTCATTCAGCATCTAGTACTTGGAGATGTATTACTGTGAATAATTTGAGTCAGGACTCAAACCTGTGCTTAGCCATGCAAGGAAAGGTGTAATTTTTCAGGGATAATAAGTACCCGCGATTTTCAAATGGGACAGACCCAAAGCAAAACTGCGCACGAGAGTCAACAAAGCTTGGACGTTTGTTTGCACGTGCTTGTCCATATCTTGTTCCCCTAAGGAATACAGATCTTAGTTACAGCAATTCTCTCCAAATGGGGGTTCTTGTGAGTCAGAGGTGAGCCAGAACGATTCTGCTTCCTACTTGTTAATCCATACTGGGATTCCTAAAACCAGCAGATCCATGTTTGACACTGAAATAAACAATAACTGGAAAAGGTGGGTACTTCCTCTTTTGAAAAGCCTGTCATTTATTTAGGCACCTGATCCCAAGACCCAGGTAGGCAAGTCTGGACTTCTATCCTTAGACTCCTACCTTCATTCTGCCACCAATTCTAAACTTGTCACAAAAATATATACGTACTTCTATACCTTGACTGAAATTGTGTTGCCTCATTCATGTTGCCTTCCATTAGAAATCCTTCCACAAAACAGAGCGGTGAGATTCCTCTGGTCAAGGACTCTGGTTCGTTACGCATTTCTTAATGCAGTATCCAGCACAAACAGGGCCTAGGGCCTGGAAGTGGTACTACAAAAGATAATAATGATACTAGCTTAAGTAAAAACAATCAAAGATAAAAACCAATAAACCATCCTCTGCTCCCCTTAAGAAAATTTGTTTATACGCCCCCCCCCAAAGGAGGCTGCCCTATTTATCTGCCAGGAAACCTCAGACATTCCTTGCATGTGCGGCACAGATGGTCGCCACACAACAAAAGGCAGAAGGGCTCCCCGCACTTGCACGGTGGACGTGTCTGGTTTCTGGATATACAGAAGCTTCGTCAGAGCCACTGCTCCAGCAGAGCTGCTATGCATCCAAAACCCCAAACAAATACAGAAAGCCATCAATATCCTTTGAACAACATCTCTTAGTGGAAAAAGAGACTGTCTGGGAAAAAGGAGATGCACAGTGACCTTGGTTGTGAGTCTTAATTCACTTAATTCATCAGCGTACATAAATTGTTTTGAGATCCCGAGGTGGGAAGTGCTAAGGAAGCAGAAGTATTATTTATTAAAGCTCAAGGCTCTGTTGTTTCTTTATCCTCAGATATTCTTCACATCTGATTTTTCATTCATGGCCATTGCTACTTCACATTTTTTTCAGCCATCTTGATCTCTCCTATACCAAATGGAATTGCCCCAGGCAGAGGATATGCAGTATCTAGATTTGCTCATTGCATTTATTTATCTTACTCTTTTTTAATTAATTTACTGCTTTGACCCCAGTCCTGCTCTTCCTTTGACTTTATAGTCAGATATCAAATGTGACTGCTCTCCATGAATAACAATTATTTTGCAAAAAAATGCCATTAATATTTTTACTACCTTGCTAAACATACACATCTACAGTGTATGGGAAGGGGTCTGCAAGGTCCATTTTAGCAAACTGAGTATAAATATCATTGCTAATTCTTCTGTAAACTGAAAGGCAGAGGAGTTTGGCAGTAACCATTTCAGTTCCCAAGGTAGACAACACAAGCTGTAATCAAAGAATAAACCTGGGGGAACTGCATGAACTGACACAAAGCGGAGCAGAAAATTAATTCTGTAACACATTATGTCCTGTGACACCAATTATATACAAGTTTCTCTCCTCCTTCAAGAAATTACTGAGTGCAGAACTGTATTCTATGTGATACATGAAAAAAATCGCTAAACATGTTTCTTCTTTTGAAGGAGTTATTCTAGCTTTCAGTATTTAAAATACATGCTCATACAATACAGGACACAAATCTCTCGTCTTTTTCCTCAGCTTAGTAAAAACATAAATAAACCAGGAAATTAAAGACAAAAAAAAGAGAAGAGAAAGCTACCTTTTCCGCATCCTGTTGTGCCTAAATAGAACATGTAGTACCAGCCTGTACAACTTCTCAATAAAATGTATTGTGAACACTTCAAAAGCTGACCATAATCATGAGAGTTAAGTGAGGAATGTCAGCTTGGACGGAGGATTTCGCTGCTTTTGTTATACATTAGTTAAGCACGCAGGTTTGTGGTTTTTACTTTATCTTGGATTTTACTGTAATGTAATTGAACTCTGTTACCTTTTCCAGTATCCTAAGTGTTGCTCTAAGAGCCTGTATGGATTTGGGTTTAAGGATATTGTAACAGATCCAGAGGCTATGGAAGTCAGTGGCAGAAGCCTCTGCAGAGTTTGGTTAGTCCTGTGATGTGGAAGCTGGTTTTTTCCCCTCTCTTCTTAATACCCCTGGGATCAACCTTCAGACGTGTTCAGAAATAAGGTTACTGCTATGAGTCCAGTGGCAAAACTCACACTTGCTGCAGCAAAACCAGGCTTTACAGAAGAGCGTATTTGATTGCAGTGGGATCTTTCACATTATATGAATTTCATGCATTAAATTCACAGCATTTACAGGATTATGTCCTGTAAATTCCGGGCTTGGGGTGACCCGTTGTTGTGTCCGTCTGCCCCATCTTGGACCTCTGCCATTTTCACCAAGGCACAGTTTATTTCCCTCAGTTGCCTCATCACACCTGAGTCTTCCTATAGATACTACAGGAATAAAATCATCATCTTTGCAGTGGGAGGCTTGAACCCCTCAGACAGTGCTATCTCCATGTAACCATACATGATAAACAAATAGCCAACAAACACACTTCTGTAGATTTTACTACCTCCGGAGCAGACTATATTTCTATAAAAACCCCGGTTTTAGGCTTCATCTGTCAAGTTCTGCATCAAATACACCCCTTTTACAGCCACAGCTCTGACAGGAAAAACCACCCCCCATTTAAAAACCAGATTCCTCACCCACTGCAGACGCACGTGTGGGTGTTCCACGTCGTAATATCACAATTTCCTTCATATCTTCGCAACACAGCACTGCCCGGGCCTGTGGGGAGAGGAGGCTGCATGCCATGGCCCTTTTAACCCTCCCTCTGGGGCAGATGTGGGGAGAAGCACCTCGCTGTGGGGTGAGACCTCCTGAGGGGAGAGACCCACTGAGGGGGTATCCACCATGGGGGAGAGACTCTCTGAGGGAAGAGACCTGCTGAGGGGATACCCACCATGGGGTAGCCTTGCTGAGGGAAGACTTGCTGAGGGGATAGACCCACTGAGGGGATAGAGAGACCCACTGAGGGGATACCCACCATGGGGTAGACCTGCTGAAGGGAGACCTCCTGAGGGAAGACTTGCTGAGGGGACAGAACCGCTGAGGAGAGAGACGTGCTGAGGGGAGACCTGCTGAAGGAAGATACCTGCTGAGGGGATACCCACCATGGGGTAGACCTGCTGAGGGGAGACTCGCTGAGGGAGAGACAGGCTGAGGGAAGACCTACTGAAGGAAGATACCCTCTGAGGGGATAGACCCGCTGAAGGGATACCCACCATGGGGGGGACGCACTGAAGGATGAGACCCACTGAAGGATGAGACCCCAATGAAGGACGAGACTCCACTGAAGGACGAGACCCCACTGAAGGGATACACCGTGGGGCAGACCCTCTGAGGGGGACACGACCGATACCTCAGCTCTGGCCACTGCAGCCCGGGGCGCCTCCAGCAGCAGGGCTGGGGACAATTTTGCGGGTTTGTCTGTGGTTCTCTCTGGCCCCTGGCGGGGCACGGAGGAGGGCGTGGGCGACACCTCACTTCAGGGATATGAAAGCCCAGCCCGACTCCCCAACTCCCCGTCGCCGGGAGGCGACGACCAAGCGGCGGCCACCCCGGTCCCCAGCGCCCCGGGCCGGCGGGGCAGTCGCGGCGGCGGTGGAGCGAGCAGCAGCGCCGCCTGGCGGGCAGGGCGGGCGCGGCCGGGGCGCAGGGGGCGACGGCGGCGGGGCCCTTCCCAACCCTCCCGGGCCCGCCGGTGGCTGCGCCCCCCCCCGCCCCGCCCGTCTCCCCGAGCCTGACTCCGTCTGTCTGCAGCGCGGCCGGCAGCTGCCGTTACAGATACGGTGTCGGCGGGCCGGGGAGAGCGCGGAAACACCTGTTTCCAACATGGGGAAGGTGGGGAGGGAGCCCGCGGCGGGGCCGGGCAGCGCCGCTCGCCCTCCCTCACCTCCCGCCGCCTGTAAAGCCGGCGGGATCGCTTTTCAAAAAGATCGCTTTCAATTTTTACACATTCATCTGAAAAACGCGTCTCCAGCCCTCTCCTCACGTGTTATTTTTTCCACCGTGTCCGTTTGGGGCGGGGGGGGGGTGGGGGGGGTGGGATGGCACGGCCGGTCCTGACAGACCCGGCGGCCCCGACGGAGCCGGTCCGGCCCGGCGGCTGCGGGGGGACGCCGGCCGAGGGGGGCCGGGCGAGGGCCGGCGGCTGCCGGCGGTGCGGGAGAGCCGGGGCGGGAGCGGCGAGGGCCGGCAGCGCCGCGCCGCATCCCCGGGTGCGTGCGGGGGCTCCATGATTTCATCGGCGGCTTGGCGGGGACCTGCCAAGAGCTGTTATGCCTCACTGCGATGTGTAGCTTTTTCCTGACATTTTTTTTTCATAATAAAAGAGGGAGTGAAGCTGGCTTTTTTTTTTTTTTGAAAGGAAAAAAAAAAAAAGCCAAATGGATCAGAGAAGAAGGGGGGGGGGGGGGAAGCAATAGCCAAAGGGGATGCCAGTGAGGTGTGGCTTGCATTTAAATATCCAATATGTCAATGTAAGGGGAGTGTGTACGTATATAAAGTGCAGTTTGCATCCGACCGCGGGCCACATCCAGCTATGGGAGGCGCGGGGAGCGTGGGGCCGGGCCGGGGCCGGCAGCGCGGGGCCGGGCGGCCGCAGCCCGCGCTCTGAGGGGCCGCTCCGCTCCGCGCCGCTCCCGCCCGCCCGCGGGCCGCGGCCCCATGGCCGAGGTGGGCGGCTTCCTGGGCGCGCTGGACCCCGACCTGCACGGCTTCCCCCCCGCGCTGGGCGCCGGGCTGCCCCTCGCCGACTCCCCCGGCTTCCTCAACGAGCGCCTGGGGCAGATCGAGGGGCGGCTGCAGCGGGGCTCCCCCACCGACTTCGCTCACCTCAAGGGCATCCTGCGGCGGCGGCAGCTCTACTGCCGCACCGGCTTCCACCTGGAGATCTTCCCCAACGGCACGGTGCACGGCACCCGGCAGGACCACAGCCGCTTCGGTAAGGGCTGCTGCGGGGGGCGGCCGGGCCGGGCCGGGCCGCTCCGCTCCGCTCCGCTCCGCCGCGGCGGGGTGGGTGCCCGGCCGGCCCGGGAGCAGGTGCCCCGCGTACAGAACTAATTACCCCGCTAATATAAATCATCCCGGGACGGATATAATTAGGCTCCTAAACAAATGCGCTCACTCCCCAGCAATGCGGGAGGTTTTATTTCCAATTTCCTACTCTCCCGGCGCTCAGCCCTTCTGCAGGTGCACAAAAACGTGCCTTCGCAGGGGAAAAAAATTAAATTAAAGAAAGAAATCTAAAAAATTAAAAAAAAAAAAAAAGCGGGGGTGGCTAGCTGTAGCTGTGCCTCTGAAGTTAGCGGCGAGGGAGGCAAAAGAAAGGGAGTGCGTTGGAAAAAGAAATTCCTAGCTTTTTCCTTCTTCTTTTTTTTTTTTCCTCCTATTTTTTTGGCCTCTGCAGATACTTGTGAGCTGATTTCTTTTGCTTGCATGAATTTCATTAGAAGAGCGTCTCCCCAGAGCGGGCAGGGATCAGTTGGCTGGATGGGTGTCAGAAGCTCGGTTTGGGGAGGTTGTTGGAAAGGAAAGGGGAAGCTGAAGGGGGAAAAGAAAGCTTAGGGGACCTCGGAAAGAAAGGAGAAGATGGAACAATAGGCAGAGCACCGTGGATTTACCTTGCCGCCCGGGATACGGCTGGAAGACGGCAGCGCCTCTATCAGTGTCATACAAGAGCAGGGATTTCTAATGAGACTATATGTAATCTCCAAAAAATGCATCTCAAGCCACAGGCGAAGAAGTACAGTAAGTTTGAGCGCAGCTAAGAAAAATTCCCGCTACTTCAGCATCTAGTGCAGGTGTCTGCGTAAGCTATCAACAAGTCCCGTGCCGGTGATCTCAGCTCTGTTGTCAACAGGTTGCAAGAAGTGCTCGCAAGACTTTTGATAGTTTTCAAGTGATTTAAGTCCTCGGTGAAAGGAATTCTTTTTCTTTTTTTGCCTTTACTTGTTTGCAACCGGTCCTTTCTGATACTTCAGGAACGCTGCTGCTGCTGTTGTTGGTAGTTTAAGGCAGATTTTTGGAACAATTGGGGAAGCTTATCTCCGTACCGCGCTTTCCGTAAACACCAGGTGTGTGCATAGCCTGTCCCTGCCTAAAGCAACAAGAAAGTCATAACCCGCAGGTCAGAGTCAGGTACTAATAGGCTCGTGGGGCAAGCGTGCTTTAATTACCTCCCGAAAGACACACATCGCAACCTTTCATGCTGCAAAAAAACGATGGGTTTCCACATTAAAAGAAACTGAAAGCAAACCCATTGCATCTGTTTGGTTTTAGTTCAGTCTGCCACGTAGGATTTCTATCAGTTCTTTTTACTTATCTTTATACAAGTAAACAGCCAGTCTCAAATGGCAGCATTCGTTTCCGTTCCGTTTTTTATAAAGATTGAGTAAAAGAAGTGTATTTCCAAACAAACTTTGGAAAAACGCGTTAAATGGGCTAAAACTTTTCATAAATTTTGCACGCTTAAGCTGAAGTCACACAGTGCGTTCAATAAATTGAAACATTGGCATTCCCTAAGTGTTTTAGCAGTCAGCATCCAGCTACGTAAACTAGACCAGACTTCAGATATAAAAATATTATAGTTTTCTGCTTCAGGGTTTTCCCAGAGGCAGTGTAAAATAAATAGTTATTTGTTGTAATTGCAAGACAAAGCCCCAAAGGATTAGCCTGGAATCCTCGTGCTCAGATAAAGTTGGACTAAACCTCGCTTCAGCAGAGACTCAAAGCAATAACGTATTGGCACACAGTATTCACCATCTGCATTCAGTAGCCATGAATATTTAAATTCCAGTGTTACTGGTATGGTTCGTATTAGGATGTCATGTATCAATGCATTCCTAAATTTTGCATGCAGCAGTCAGAAAGCAGTAACTTATTACAGAAACAGGCAGCCTGAGCGATTCTGGGGAACGACAAAACTGTGGTGAGGGATACAGAGCTAGAGGAGGCTTTCAGGGTAGCGGTTTAAAGCTGCCTTAAATCTAGGGGCATCTGGGGAAATACTCAGAAATCCAGTTTGGTGGATCAAGCCCACACGGTTGGAAAGTGCTCCCTGATACTGTGAGCAGATAATTAATGTGCTCCATGGATGGCTCCGACGCTGCAGCAGCGGCACGTGTCCAGCTGCAGATGGGCTGTAGGGTGGAACCCGACTTTGCATCCCCATCTCCGAATACTGGAAGGGGTTCAGGAAAAGATGGACAGCATCTGCACCCTCCCATGCGCAGCCATCCCAAAAGTTACCAGATGTGCAAGACATCCAAGTCTTCCAGAGCAGAAAACGAAGAGCCAGAGCCCTGGTGATGCAGAAGAGAGTGCCAGGGTGCTAAGGGAGGGCTTCTGTTGTACCACCGCATTCGGGGATGTGCCCATGGGACACAGGGGAGGTCGCAGCATCGTCTGCCCACGCTGCCTGAGCAGTCACGGTAGCTATTCCCTCATCTGTCGAGGACTGGAGCGTTCCTAAATAACACCTGTCTCCTGGAATGCGATATTTTATACTTGTAAAAATACAGATGCACGCAAGAACAATGGGGCGCAGCCTATTTTTTCTAGAGGAGGCCTAATGCAAAATTTGGCGAAGGTCTCCAGGATCGTTGGAAGAAAGCTCACTCTCACAGTAGAGAAGTGCCCAAATTTGCTCTCTGAACTGGCAGCTCCGCCTAAGTCATTCCAGAAAGAATAAAGTGTTTTCAAGAATGAATCTGTTCTCACTGCATCTGTTAAGAACCTTCCTGTGCAAAGAAAAAAAGGACGGTCAAAATCTGGCGGGGGTTTGGACTGGCATTAGTGCCCCTATGAGAATCCTTCTGCGAAGGAAACTGAGAGAAATTCGCCAGGAAAATCCCTGCCAGGATGGCTAATTTAGCCCATGGCTAAATGGCTCGTTTTCTGCCTCGTGTCTGTTTTACAGCAGCATTAAACAAGTGACACCAACGGTGCTACTCCTAACTGCAAGCGAGGAGAGAAAAAGGCCTCGAGTTTGTACGGCAGACCACTAAAGGCAGCAAACGAAGCTCTTCCCGGGTACGAACCTGCTAATGGCTCTGTAACACAGTCTCCTAGAGAAGCTGATGAAACCTCCAGAGCAAGTTTTGCTGTGGATTTTGACATTCAGCCCCTAGTGCACCTGTTGCTGAACAGTTGTTGAGGTTTTTAGCTGAAGCTTTAGGTTTGTAGCCATTAATACAACATCTGATGTTTCTGTACCCCTGCTCCTGAATACAGTCATGTAAGAAGAGACAGGTGCAAGGAGCTGAATTGTGCTTTGAGGGATGGTTTATAGTAAGGCGAGAGCGTGCGGGTCTGGCCACGGCAAAGCTCGGGAGATTATTCAGTGCTTTGGTGGTAAATGAATCCAGTCGGAGCCTTAATCAAACCTCTTCAAATACTATCTAGCAAGGTTGAAGGAACAAACAGAATGAATAATCAAAGCACGAAAAAAAGAGGCAAGTCCTAGGGGAAAGAAAAAAGGAAAAGGGAAAAAAAAAAAAAAAGAAAAAGCATGTTCTACCACAAAAACACACCGCTACCATTGGAAAGAAAATTCTTGAGCTGGCCCCAGTGGCCGCTCCCTGTGCTGCTAGAGATCAGATGTACGAAGCTGCAATTTTGTCTAGCAATTGGAGTGAGTTAAGGACAGGATGGATATCCGCCCACATTTTTTCAGCCTTCACTCCGTCTCCTGACTTTTGTGGGTTTAAATTACGTTCTTAATGTTATTTCAACATAGTCGCCTTCCGTGCACATCTCTAAGTGCCACTCAAAGATCAGAAAAGGGGAATATTGCAAGGGATATTGTCAGAAGAGATTGTCACGGGCACACCTTGAAGAAATCTCGTTTGCAAAACCAGCCAATATTCACCCAGTCTGCACCAGATGAGGGGTGTCTCGCCCACCCGCTCCGAGAGGGAAGACGCTACTGCTGCTCCTGGGTTGCTCCTTACCAGGTTTTTGGAGACCTGGGCTCACATACCATGTCCAAAGCATGCTTGCAGGTATACTCAAGCTCTCGGTTTCTAAATGGGACCAGCAGTGTTGTCCTGCTTCCTAGGGGTGACAGAAGACAGATTAAAACAATATGCTGGTGCTGAGGACTGTGTTTGTACCTCTAGGAAGGTTGATCTACTGCTCTCCAGTTATCAGATATTTTTCACTTGAACACCCACTTGTCTCCAGCCTGGGAAAGACTCCCCTGTTCCTGGGTATCCCTGTTCTCCTTTTCCCCTATATTGCTTTTTACACTCTCTAGTTGTTGTCAATCTTCCTTCGCTCCCTCCTTTTCAAGCAGTGGCTGTCATCATTTCTGTCCTGCAGACGGGAAAACGGAAGCCCACCGCAGTTCAGTAATTCCCTCCACGTGTCGGAACCGGTGGGTAGCGGAGGCAGAAGACCACCCCTCATCCTGCACCTCTTCCCTCCCTGTCCGTGCTTCTTTTCAGATAAGAAACCACAACTACCGGGGAGCGAGCAGAGCAGAGCCAGGGTCCTGGTTTGCCTGCCCGGCTTGGGAAGGCTGCCTTCCCTGCCTGCGCTGCCTGCTCCCGGCGTTTCTGAAGGCAATATGTCCCCAGGCCGGGGCGTGGAGCTGGGCATATTTCAGCCTGCGAAGTCCCCGCACTGGTCCATAAAGCATGGTTTCTGTCATTTGCTTCCCTGTTTGTCTCGAGGAATTGCGGCTCCCAAGTCCATGTTTCATCTCCCCCCGCTCCCAGCACCCGCTGGCTACAGGGAGGGCTGGATTCGATGCGCAAGCCCGAGTGGGCAGGGCAAAAGGAGGACAAAAAGTCTGATATAAGGTAGGAAGACTAATTCTTGCACCCAGCTTAGCTGCCAGCATCTGACTGATGAGTCTGTGTTAAGCGAAGGGGGGACAGAGGTGTCCATCGCCATCTGGTCTGTCCTATATTTAGGCGGTGATGCAGTTATCCTCTGAGAGTTATCGCATCCGCGCCTGGCCGAGCAGAAGACACGTGCCCCAAGCTGAGGGGTGACCAGGAGCTGCGACTGCCACCGAAGTCAGCTGGCTCAGGTGGCCCCTCGTCACGCGGTGATTTTAGACTCAAGGCATACTTTTAAGAGGAGCTCTGGGAGGTAACCCGATCAGAGCGGCCACCGCTCAGGCCTGGACGTTTTGGGAGCTATATTAAGAGATCTGGAGCCACGCTAAAGGTTAGAGCAACTTTGTCCTCCTGTCAATGGAGACGTCTTGTCCAGTCATTAGATGGGATGGTGAAAACCCTCTTCCTTCATCTGCTGCTGCCTCCCAGCTAATTAATTCAGCACCGGACACAGGCAATGACTGCCCACGACCTCTAGCTAGGGAGCGTGTGATATCCAGAGCCTAACACAGGCCCACCAATGCCTTCAGGAGGTTTGCCTGTGAAGCTGGAAGGTCTCCACCACTTCTGATGTTGGCTTTGTTCAAGCCAGTTAAAAACGCACCTACCTGGGGGCTGTTTGTTTTTCGGTGCTTCACCAAGGGTTCTCCTGTTCCAAGTCTTTCCTCCATCAAAACAGCTGCCGTCCCCCTTGCCGGCAGCGGGCGTGCAGCAGGCAGCGCGGCAGACCCCCCTGATTTCTTTGCCAGAGGAAATGAGGCTGCCCCTCGTTATTTAAAGTATCTGACACCATCGCTGTAGGCTGAAGCCCATGGCTAAAACGGTTGCTCTCGCAGGGCCCAGGATGGCTAGGACAGATGCTGCTGGACCGGGAAGGGGCTGGCATGAGGCTGGGGCAGGCAGCAGGACATACGGGGCAGGAGGGGTGACGGAGGAAGGACCGGCAGCTCCCCGGCTCCGAAGGCTGCAGAGGAAGATGCATTTCTACCTGTGTATATTTGAGGTTGGATGTTATCCTTGTGGCTCCTATATACGTTTGGGGGCGGCGAGTACCCCACTGGAGTGCCAGGATGACGATGGCCCTCACAGACATCTCTTCTAGTGCTTTTTACTGATTTTTATTGAACTCATCACTTTTAAACATGTGGGACTATCATCTCAAACCAGAAACCCCATGGTGACAAAAATCACTCTCCTTTTGGTGAGGAATAAAACCCAGCGTGGTAACAGCCTTCTGAAATTTCTAGTGGGGCCAGGCACAAATTTCTACATCTGCCGTCTTGGCAATAGTTAGGGAAAAAAAAAACCCCAAACCAACAAAGCCGAGCAACCCTTTCGTCATTAGCAAAGGTAATTCCTCTTGGGCAAGTCAAATTCGCAATGCCTGGGAGAAGCCCAGAGTGGAAATGGGAAGATTGCAGGCATATGGAACTACAGATTTAAGAACTGTGCCGTTATAAATAAGGAAAATGGGGTCTGTAGGAAGCTTGGGAAAGGCTGGGAAAGGCTGGTTTGCATTTGTCACTGGAGCCTGGTGTTGGTTTTATTCCCTGTATGATTTGGACTTCGTTTCTCTTATAGGAATTTTGGAGTTTATTAGCCTGGCAGTGGGGCTGGTGAGCATCCGTGGGGTGGACTCAGGACTCTACCTCGGCATGAATGAGAGAGGCGAGCTGTATGGGTCGGTAAGTTTAAGGTTTTGTGCTGATTGCAACACTGTAGAACAGACACAGCAATACGGGCTGCGGGGCCTCATCGCTGTCACGAGCTGTGTCTGTCGCAGGCCTCCGAAGTCCTTGGGCTGCCACATACCTCCATCCTACCCGTGATGCCACTGTTGTTATAACATAAATGACATATATGAAAGAGGGTTGCGGAGGGAGGATACACTCGTGCGGCGAGAGCCTGTGGTGGTGCCCAGCCCCGGACACCGCTTGGGGCAGTGCCTGGGGAGCTGCCGGGGCTTACCGAGGTTTTGCCTTTCAGGAACGGTGTGGCAACGGTCAACTGAAGGCAGAAGGGAAATTTAGCATAAAACCAGGGGCTGCTTGTGTGTCTTCATTGCCTAACACATCAGTTTTATTCTCCACGTGATCAGGATCTGCACCTATCTGCAGATTTTACATTTATATTATAGCTCTTTAACTACCGGAAGCTGAAGTTGTGATCCGAGTGTTATTTTATTATAACATTCTCTACAGCTCCTTTTAGGAGTTTAGGGGAGTTGCTCATAATTTTCTAGAAGTGCCCTTTTCAGACTACAATTTTCCATGTTTTGCCAAACCCCAAGTTTGGCAGACTCCCTGTTAGTTTTTCACTGCACACAAACTGCTGAATAGCTATAAACTCTTCCCGACATCACCTGTAGCAGATTCCGCCTCATCCTGTGCTGCTGTAGGACAGCGAAAGCAGAAGATGCCCCGTTTCCAGCCCAGGCTCCGGTTTCTAGTGGCAGCTTGTGAGTTTGTCGCTTGCTCCCTTGCTTTGGGCCATGCCCTTAGAGCCGTGGCTCGTGGATTGCGCTGCCGCAGCCGGGACCGGCTCAGGTCCACCTCGCTGCTTTTCTGCCCCACATTACTGAACCTGCACCACCCTGTAAACAGCTTTGAACACGGGCAGGTGCTCCGATAGCCAGCCCCAAAAAGAGAGCGTGTCAGGGTTTTGCTGGATGAAATGCTCGCACACGGAGCGAATGCTGCTGCAAAGCTCAGCCGGGACTGCGGGGAAGGGGTGCTGTGACGACCTTGGCGTCACGCATCAAGTCTCCATCAGCCTAAAGAGAGCTGAGCTCTCCTCTGCTTCTTTCTGCTTAATTAAGTGTTAAGACTTGCAGTCAAAATGTCAGGTCTTAACAGCTTGGCAGAGGTGCTTCCTACAGGTTAATTTAACTCTATTCCTAATTATTTAACTCAATATAAAATAGTTATTTCTAGTTAGTGAGAAGAATCACTTCTATTTTGAAAAACTAATCGCATTCTAGATAGATATGGCCATTTTTAAGTTTCCTTTTCTGTAGCTGCTGCACTTCATTGGTGCTTTTTCTTCACATGCCCCTCTGCCTTTCATCCAAGCCATCACCTCTCTGTGATCTTTTTTTTAAATGCCTCTTTCTAGATCACTACCCTGTGTGAGGATACTGATTTTTAAGGACAGATCATAGTAAATTTAAACTGAAATAAAATAGACCAGTTGCAAACCAAAGCGGAAGGCACATACTTCCTCTAACAAAATCAGATCAGTCTCACAGGGTAGAAATTTAAACGCATGTACTCTGCATATAGAGAAGCCCTCAGAAAACCTTTGCTTAGCAAACAGTAACAGTAAACCACGAGTTTCCATCATCTTTTCTTCTCCCGTTCCCATCTGAGGCTGCCACAGACCCTTTTGGTAGTTAAGATGCAGTTACTGATGTTTATATGAGGTAATCAACTACTAGCATGCACCGACAACTGTTCTTTTTCCACTTAATTTCTATAACAACATCTACCCTAAACAAAAGTTAAATGCGGAGACAGTGGTTAAATTACAAATGTGCAAGACAGATAAAAAAATAAAATCACCAGGATTCCATAAACCACAAAAAACCTTAAAGCGCGCTTCAGGGAGCGGGGCTGGAGCTGCACCCGCGCGGCAGCACCTCTCCCGTCAGACCCCGAGGCTGCTCAGCCGCTCCTGGCCTCGCGGCTTTGACTTGGGCCTGCTGGAGAGCGGGACGCGAGCCTGCCCCTTCCCTTCTGCGCTGTCAAACCCTGCAGCTCTGATTATGAATCAACGGTTTCAGGATGGGTTAATTAAATTCTAGGGCCTGTGTTCATGTTAGGACACAGAAACAAAAACAGGATAATGTTTCCGTCTGGAAACAGAATGGACCTCAAGACAAAATCATGGGATTTTTCTGTCTGTCATTGCATCTTGTGCCCCAGGCAATACGCTGAGCGGACGCTGCCGGGACGCCGTCGGACCGCTGATCCAAACTGTGCAGAAGGCACGAGCTGGGTCCCCACTTAACCCCGGAGTTCTAAAATCTGGGATACGTGGGTTGTACAACGATGGCTTTTCAAAATCGAAAGCCACTACAGTAATTCTTAATTAAAGGTCCGTAAAACAGCACCTAACGACAGCATTAGCATTACAGTGGTATTTTAGGAGATTACAGTACAGCGGTATTTTATCATTTTCAGCAAGTTTATTATTTCCCTCTGTGCCCATTTTGCCTGATCTGCGTGTCGGTATAGCCGGAGCCAGCCAGCCCCGCCGCGGCACGTGGAGTCCCCTCGGGACAGACGCCTTTTCTGCCTGTCCCTGTTAGCCTTGTGCCAACGTTTGCTAAGCTTTCCACCGATTTCAGAAACGCAACTAATACTTAGAGCAGTGACGATCGCAGGCAGCGCCTTGCGCGCTGCCCGTACGGCGTCGGGCTCAGTGGGGACATCCTGGGGCTTGGAAAGAAAGAAATGGCACCTTGCAGAGTCACCCCAGGCTCTCCAAACATTTCACACACACTATACCTCCAAACAACCCAGCGAAGAGCAGGGAAACTGGGGCAAAGCAGCAGTGCCCGAGTTCCGCCAGTCAGCGGTGTCCAACGTATTCGGAGTAGATGGCATCCTAGGGGAAGAAAACAAAAAAAAAAAAAGCCTGTATTTATTGACGGATCTGGGAAGAGAAACCCACGGTTCCCAGTTCCCCAGGTCTCAGATGGCAAGGGCTGCGGCGTAGGCTTTTGGAGGGCTCACGACTCACCTCAGGGTTTATTTAATTAGCAGCAAAACGTTCAAAACAGGTTCTGAGCGCAGGTGAGCTCCTGGATCGCATTACAAAACATCTACTGCAGGCCATAACATTTACTTAGCGCTCTGTATGCCGTAGATAAGACACATTCCCTACCCGAATAGTTTACAGTGTAGGTACAGTGTTTGTAATGGTATAGCATCCTACGTTTTGCAGGCTTCCTTTCATCTGAACGGACGGCCCCGTCCCCCTTGGCAGTGCCCCCGTGGGATGGGGCGGGATGGCGGGTCCCTCTGCCACACAGCACGGCGGCGCTGGCAAAGCCACCCACGTCCTCGCGGGGCAGGGGGCCGGCCCCGCTCCCCGCTGCGCCTGGGCACGTCCCTGTAGCTGGCACAGGGGAGACGGGAGGGAGAGGGAAAGAGCGACGGGCATGAACCGAAAAGCCATCGCCAAACGGCGGCTGCCGACAGCCCCTGGCTGTAAGGGTTGGAGGGAAAGGCTGGTTGTGGCCGCGGTGACACCAGTGCCATCCATTTCCCCGGCCCAGCGTGGGATGCACCGGCCGTGGGCTGGCACACACTCATCCCATCACCTATCGCCACCATAAATCTTCCCTGGGGTTAGACATCCCCGGAGCGCCGCTCCCCATCCAGACCTCCCCGGGTCTTGTTATGGCCTCACATCACAGCTCCCTGGCGCTTCAGAAGATGAAAGGCCTGAGGAATGCTTTCATTCGCGTTGCAGTGTATACTATTATGCGCCTTGAACTTTCAAAGCGGCGCTCGCTCCTGTTTAAGCCCTTCAGATGCGCTGCCCGCTGCTTCTCCCGGGGTTGCCTCTCACCTGAGAGCGCGGTTTTGGGGTGTGCGCGGTGCCTGCGGACGGGGAGGCTGCGGGGGGGCAGCCCTCGGCACGGGACACGGCACGGCCGCCCCAGCAAGCTCCAGACTCACCCCCCGATTGCAGAGACCTGGCTGTCAGGTTTAGAGTTTTCCTATGGCTCTGTTTTATTGTTTTTTATGGGGCACCTTTGCAAAATACACACCCACCTTCTCCTCCTGCTTTTGTCTCCTCCCTCCTCCAACTTCAGAGGTCTTTGAGTCCCAGCTTGTACGGCTCGTGCCCATTTCCAGCCCTCACCCAGGGGAAACGTCCCCGGCAGCGCAGTCCCCGTCCTCAGGGGAGCCAGGAGGAGGTAGAAGCCAGGAAAACTGTAAGAAAACAAAAGTGAAGGAAAGAGGAAAAAATGTATTTTTTTAATTTTTGACACCAATGTCTTTTTCTTCCCCTCCCGCCTCCGCCCCAACGCAGAAGAAGCTCACGCGGGAGTGCGTTTTCCGAGAGCAGTTTGAAGAGAACTGGTACAACACGTACGCCTCAACCCTCTACAAGCATCCCGACTCGGAGAGGCATTACTACGTGGCTCTGAACAAGGACGGCTCCCCCCGAGAGGGGTACAGGACTAAGAGACATCAGAAATTCACCCATTTCTTACCCAGACCCGTGGACCCTGCCAAAATACCCGCGATGTACAGAGACCTCTTCCACTACAGGTGATGGTTCCTGCAGCTGCCCCGTCAGTGTACATACTTGGGCTCCCAAGCTTTTTCCCAGAGCGCTATATTAATCGTCATTCCATCGGTCCTGTAAGTGTAGATGACGTAGGAAAGCACTTACATTGAATTCAGACACTGCTGTTCCTCCTTGTTTCAAGCGTATATCGAACCTGGGTTATTTATGGGGGTGGGGGTAGGGGAAGGGAGGGAACCCTACATATAATCTTTCCTTTTCATTCACTTTCTTTACCCGGTTGCTACAAGAGAGGCCGAATATTCAATGTTACGGTTGCTTAGAGGAACGAGCAGGCGAGCAAACCTGATCACCGAGGGGGGAAAAAAACCTAAAAACGAAGAGAAGGAAAGAAAACAAAAGATCACCGAACTTCTGCAGGTGCTGCTGCTAAGCTCGGGATGGTTACCTGCGAAGAAAAAGCCTTTGGAATGGTACCCTGCTTCAGCAGCCCGGGAGTTTGCTACGTGGATGATGCTACATGGACCGGTCCTGACGCGTGGGGTTTTTCCTGCTGTTGGGGTGGGAACGGGGCGAGGAACATTATTCAGATGTAAGCATGGATACTGTGCATAAGGACAAAACTATTTATAAAATGTATATGATATTTATTTTATATATTTATTTATTTCAAAATAATTTTATTTTTAATGAGAGATGCTATGACCGGATTTTCATCAGGAAGAATAAGGTCCTACTGAAACAGGAAAAAAAACGAGGTTTAAGAGCTTATTGGCAATAAAATTGTCTTTATATTGTAGATTCCTTGCTAGCCCTTTTTTTTGGCGCTCTGTAACGATTAACCCGGTATTTCCCCATCAATGTGAATCTTAAGACCACCTCTAAAAAGGCTTCGTATGGTAAAGATAAATTACCTGAACGCCAGACTCTTGACCAAGGATGTCATCAAATTATACCCGGAATGGCCCTTGGAAGCGTGACCCCCCTGAAGCGACCGGCTGGGTGCCTAACGAACCATCATTTCCAAGAACTGCGAATCCAGCCCTCTCCTTTACTCTGATACGGGCAAAATACGTCCTCGGGCGATGCCAAGCACCAGGCACAGCTCAGCTTTTGTAGCTGTCAGACGGGATCGCCCCAGAATGCGCGGCACCGTCGCTGCGGAGGGGGGGACCGCGCGGGCACGGTCGGCATCCCCGGGCTCTCCCTCGCCTCCGCGGCCCCGCGAGCCCGGGAAGCGCCGGCGCAGCTCTCGGCGTGAGTTGTCGGCGGCTGAGACGCTTCGGCACGCGACGCAGCCGCTGTGGATTAACCGTCCTGTTGAAAACCAAGCGGAGAAAGGTTTGGAGCATCTGCTGAGAGTTTGGATGGACCCATCATTCCTGCAATAAAACCACCACATCTCACACGAGACTTACTGAAGCGGCATGGAAAAATCAGTGAAGAAAAAGTAGAAAGCAACAAAAGCAATTTAAAAAGCCTCATTTATAGGCAATTACCGTGGAGGAAGATCATCCCTGCAGGCAGTGCTTGGAAGTTCACGGCTGGGTGGTATTTTCCTCTGCAGAAGCTGCCTGGGCACACAGTCCTTTCCTCTGCCCCGGCGCAGATCCTGCTTCCTGCTGGCCTCGGCCAAACCGGCCAGCGTTCCGGCAGCCCTGAGCCAGCCCCGCGTTTCCACCCGCTGCCGGTGCCGTGCCAGAGAGCCGCGGCCCTTCTCGAGTCAGGCTGGCTGGGCCGGGGACGCTCGCGGTGGAGGCTTTGCTCTGCAGCTCACCCAGCAGCCAGCACAGGCCCCCGGTGACGCTTGTGCCGCGCGTCTGCCCTCGCTGCCTGCTCGGGACGTCGCAAAACGGCAGGGCAAGCTTCCAGGAATGATCCCGGTTTATTTTTTGTCACCTGTGATGGGGAGAGAGGGTTTTTAGCACATGGTGGGTGCAGGAGCGTGGTGTTGTACGGGCTCTTTGCAGCACGGATGCGAACTTGGTATGAAATGTGGTTCTCCGGAGCGTGCAAAAATACACACAAATACAGATGTAGTGGCTTTGAGGTGAGGTTTTCCCTATCACAGCTGCGTTTTCGCAGTATTGTTTCTCAGCCTCCCTCTTGCACAGCAGTTGAGGTAAAACCTCAGCTCCATCAGCTTCAGTCCATGGATTCCCAGAAGGGTTTCACTGACCCAGGGACGATCCACGCCGGCTTCTTCACGAGCTGTGCCGCTGGCGCAGCCCCGGCGCCCAGCTCTGCTCCCGGCCGTCTCTTGCCCCCCGCGCCACCTCCCACGTCCCTGCTGCGTCCCTTCGCTGTCCCGGCCGCTCCCGCGCCAGGCGCAGAGGGAGCAGCAGCCACCAGACGAGGGGCTGCGGATCGCGGCGAGGAGATTACAGCAGCTTTACCTTGAATGATCCAGACATGAAGGAATTTAATCCTGCGTTTGAAATAAAAAGTGTTTATTTACCTTCTTCCTCTGAGTCACTGCTGAAACATCTCATCCTCAGCCGCCATGTCGGGAGCACAATCGCTCATAAAGTGTCCTAAAATGTACTTTTGGCCTTCCCCCGCGCAAAGGGAGAGCCCTCAGACCTCCAGCTCCGCTCTGCTCCCCAGGACGGTCCTGCCTCCCTCTAGCCAGGGCTTTCCACGACGCCTGAAGTAAATCTAGCGGTTAAGATCCTGCTCCTCTTCTTCAAAACAAAGGTCAAAACCTGACCTCAGCAATGCCAAGTACATTTTTCACCAGCTCGAAAGGGAGCTGGTTTGGCCCGTGAGGGCAAGGCGATGGACTCGTTTGTCGGATACCCGAATTGAAGAGCTGCCTCGGCAGAGCCTCCTGCTGCGAAGGGATGCGCAGGCGTGAGGGATGGTGTAAAACACCTTTTCAGGAACTGGGTTCAAGAAACAGATTCTTGCAAAGAACAAAATGCACAAAGAATTTACTGGAAACCCTTCAGTAAAGGTTGGTGTCATCTCCCATGGGGGACGCGCTCTAAAGGAGTAATTCAGCGTTGCTACATCCCGCCTGAATGGTTGCTTTCAGCAGGAATTGACTGGGTTTGGTTCTGGTTCAACAAAATACTTAAAGAAATGAGTGATCTGACTGACCCGGGACCTTAATAGCAGCAGAATTAACAACCACAGCCTTTGGCTGCATTTTGGGTGGCGGGGGAGCAGTCAGGGACGCGCAGCGGCTGCTTCCACACGGACGCGCTCACCTCCGTGGCCGGTCCCTGCGGCGGAGCGGGCTCTCGCCTCCTCCAGCCGTTACCCCGCCAGCTGCCGCTCTGCCCAGCGAAAGCCAACTGGAGGCGCCGGCTGCTCCTGCGGCTCGGGCGCTTTTGCAGGGCTGGCAGACGGACGCTGCAGCTGGGGCAGCGGACGGGGCCTCAGCCGAGGTGCGTCTGCTCCGGCGGTGGCGGAGGGGCCCCAGGGGCTCCCCCGCTCCTGCTAGGGACGTTGTAGAGGAAAATACGTTTGCGATGCTTCAGCCTGAGAGACTCCCTCGTAAATTAGCAAAAGGAAATGTCAACGTGTGTTTGGGATCTCAGCTCGTATCGGTTCTGTGCGCTTCAAAGTTACAATGACCAGGTGAAAAAGCTCTCCCAAAGGGAAGGCCGAGGCCGTGATCCTGCAGAAACCCCGCTGCCCCCCTCACCCCCCAGTGCCGTTTTATACACAAAAAGCCGTGGGTCTGAAAACACCGCAGTGAACAGGACAAAAGGCATTGCTTTCAAGCCTTCTCCTTCCACCCGAGAGGGGTGGGCACGTTGTAAGGGAAACATTATCCCGGGAACAGCTGCGCAAAGCAGGAGGGAGGAGGTTGGCGGCAAAGAGGTGGACAATTTCTCGAGTCTCGCTACGGAGGGGTGCAGAAATGGAGGGAAACCCTCTGCGTCAAGCCAGCGTGGCGCTGAGCACATCACAGCGCAAACCCAGCAAAAGCGTCCGTCTCCCCAGCTTTGGCGCACGACCCGAGGCGCGGGGACGGTTTCGGAGGGGGCAGAGGAGACAGACCTACAAGTGGCAACGCACAAGGACGCCCCGCGGAGACGCCACTGCCTGCGGGGAGCTCCCATGGGTGGGACAGGCGGCTCACGGCTCCTTTCTCCGTGGGGGGAAGCAGCGGAGGCCCCAGAGACTTACCTCCCCTGGAGAACACGATGGAGGGCCCAAAACTGCAGAGGGAGTTCAGAAACTCAGCGCCAAAAGGTGGGGAAGGTTCCCTTCTGGTTAGGTGCTGCCCCAGCTGGCAGTACGTCCAGAGAGATGCATCGCAGCTGCCGGACCGTGGCCGAGATGTTCCCAGAAGGGCACCCAGGGATGGAGCATCCTTGAAGGAGAAGGGCTGAAACTCTTGTTGATGGTAGACAAAGACATCCGCATCCTTGGGATGGCGCTGGGGGTAGATGACGACCCCGGGTACCTCATCCAAAGGACAATGTCCTCTCCCGCAACCCAGCAGTTGGAGTCGACTCATACTCGGGGGTCTGGCCGCAACACCAGCTCTCCCGGTGCGGGGAGCCGTCTGCAGGGCAAAATCCGGCTTCAGCTCAATCCAGAAAGCTTTCTAACGACAAAGGTGCTGCGAGGAAATAAAGCGAGGTTACTGAGCGCTCCCCCTAAGCCACAGGACACACGATACACCGAGGGTGGTGTTTGGGTTACCCGCTATCTCAGTATCATTCATTAACCAGCAGATGCGGGTAAATTCTTTCTCTGCTCTTTGGAGAACAAAAGAGCGCCAAGGCCTTGCTGGAAAACCGCTTGGATGGGAACCAACGTAGTGGGGACCTGTGCTGAAAGTAATTAATGGGCAAACAAGCGACGTCGGTGCAACGTGCTGCTTCGGCAGGTGGTGGAGGCACCTGGGGCAGCCGCCGGAGAGGGAGACCCGGTCAGAAATGCGGGCACGGAGCCCAGCTCCTGGGATGGCGGTGGCACGCAGCAGGCAGTGCTTTCTATGTGCTTGCTATGGCTGAAGCTCTACAAACGCAGACCCTGACCCTGCTTTTAAGGAAAAGACAAAACACAGCTGCAGCCAGGAGGGGAGAACAAACAGCAACACCCAGCACCAGAGCCTGCGATCCACGCACCGACGGCGGCCAAAACGGCAGCATAAAGTGGAATTGTAGAGAGAAACTTAAACCAAGAGGACTAAGTCATGCGATAGGGAGAATAGGACTTGATTATTTTTTTTCCAAAGCAAGTAACTGCTTTGGAGGTGTTAAATTCTCAACACGGAAAATACCAAGGACGCAGTCTTGTACCCGCGCTGGCTGGGTTTGAGTAAGAGACCTGCAAAGGCAACTCCACCGAGGAGTCTCAGGCTTTTCCCTCGCTCTACCAGAAAGCACTGAGCACCAAGCCGCCGGCGACAGCGCGGCAGATCACCACCGCGACCCTGCCAGCCCACGCGTCCGCCTGCGCTGCTGCCAACGGGCATCAGCAAGAATCCACAGAAACGAGCAACACGCTTTGTGCAACTGAATTATAAAAGGTGTCACTGGATTAAGCTTTGATTAATGCCCCAGGTATCAATTACTGTTTCACATTCAGCATCGCAAATAGTTTTCGTCTGCACCGGTCATTAAACACAAAGCCGAGGTTGTGTTTGAGATCAGACCTCGGAAGCGGCCGAGCACGGACCCCGGGGGTGACCCACCTCCCCCTGCCCTCCTCCAGGGCACCGTCCCCATTTCAGGCCTCAGCCCTTCCCCAGCACCCACCGTCAGGCATCACCGCCTCGCCGGGCACAGCGGGTACAGGAGCCGCCACCAGATGGAAAATGGCTTTCTGCACGTCTGCTGCGCAGCGGCTGTGCGCGCGGAGGGGACCCAGGGCCACGCACGAAGGAGGAACCGCTCGTCCCGCGCGCGCAGGTCTCCGGACCCTTCGCCGCAGAGCGCCCGGCCTGCCGTCGCCGGAGGAAGGTTTGTGCGCGCCTCCGAGCCCCGAACGCCTGTGCGGCCGCAGCTCGCTCTCCGCCTTTCACGGTAGCGCCGAGGACGCGCTCGGGGGGAGCCCCGGCGGTGCTCCGCGCTGGGACGCGTCTCCGGGTGCACGGAGGGCACGCCTGGGGTTATTTCAACACCCGCGCAGGTCTGGGAAGGGAAGTTCAGATGCTGCGGGCTTACGTGGCTGATGCTGCAACACCAGCGTTTTCCCAGCCATCTCCAGCTGGGAACGTTTAGGACCTTTGTCTTTCTATAAACGTTGAAAATTTATCCAACTCCAAAGCTCTTTTAGCTTAAACCGATGAATTTACGTTTATTTTACTGCCCAGAGCGGTTCCGCTTTTAAGGTAAAGACAGAGCAACCCACAGGGGAAGCATTTAGCACCTGACACATCAGACGTCGCCGTTCGGCGCTGCAGCACCTCGCAGGCCTGCTCTGGATGGGGGCCGCGGCCGGGGCCGCTCCCCAGCCCGACACGGACAGCCAGCATCCCGCCTCCGCCACGCGCGCCAGCCTCCCACTGCCCTCTATCCAAGTATTTAATCAAGTTACAAGTTACAGGGATATTTAAAACCACGTTGCCCACGCTGCCCCTTCTACCACAACGGGATTATCTTCCCACCAGACGCGATCGCCGCAGCGCCCGCGCTCCCGCAGCTACAGCACGGCCAGCTGCTCCTCCCCGGGCAGAGCCAGCCGGGCCCTCACGAGCCCGCGGCACTGGCCAGCAGCCACAAAAAAGCTTCAAGTACAGGGAGCGAGCGTAGGGGCAGATGTAAACCACAACTGTCGTGCGATTTTTTTGCGTAGGAAAGGTTTTTTTGCCCAACAGGTGGGATTTAGT
Source organism: Nipponia nippon (assembly GCF_047370975.1). NCBI lineage: Eukaryota > Metazoa > Chordata > Aves > Pelecaniformes > Threskiornithidae > Nipponia > Nipponia nippon. The sequence continues at coordinate 3,320,511 of NW_028262313.1, forward strand.
AACTAAGAAAGGGAGAAATACGAGGTTAAAATACGCAAGTAGGTTATTCTAATTTGACCAAATAGAACTTCACCTCACTCTTAACGATTTATCATTGCTGGACGATAACTCGCCCTTCGTTTTTAACAGACAGACCGGCTGCAGAAACTACTATTAATTCACAACTTGAAAACCTGGACCGCGACTCTTTTCCCTAAATGAAATTAATGGCTCCATCCAGTAACAGGCACCTCGCTGCAGAAAAAAACAAGAGAGCTTAAACTCACGGCACAGCGCAGTTCTCAAAAGCCACGGTCGCAGCCTGTTATCCCTGCGGAGTTAACGCTGTATTGCGAATGTAGCACAAGGCACGTTGATGTATTTTGGTCACTTTATTAAATGAGATATTAAATAGTTTAAGTTTCAACTACTAAACAGCACTTTGAATGGTGAAAACACAGATAGTATATCGTCATACTTGAATGCTTCTTCTCTTTAAAAACACATTTCCAGTCCTTATATATATTACAAAACAGCCTTATAGGAAGAGGTGACACCTTTTCTATAGTACTTAAGATATTTAATACAGAACTGAAAAGCCATCTAATAGAAACAAAGGCAAGTCTTCACAGCTGTATGATTTCAGCAGCCAAAGCTGGTTGATGGACTGAAACATTACTATACAACTGGGACGAAACATATACAATATCACAATACTAAGCAAAAACGCTTTACATCCAAAGGAATAAACAGGTTACAAAATGTGGAGAATTTAGCAGGCAAAACTGTATTACAAGCAACATTTTTATTCGTCATCTTAAGCCATTTCATCTAGTTAAAACATCTAAAACAAATATAAAAATGAGCCTTTTATTATCTTACTGACGTATGTTCTGTCTTTAAATATTTGTTAAAGCTTGATGTTATACTCAAAGCACATTGTTATGCAGCTAAAATGTCAAGTGAGAAACATGTATGCAAAGTGGTCCAAGTTTTATTTCAATGCTTATCTCTGATTTCTTCTTATGCGTTAGTCTTCTGTTATCCATAGTTTTGTCCAGAATGAAAAAAAATGTGCCTTTAAATGTTGCCTAAAACTTCCACATTTAAGTCTTTGAGTTACTGTAAAACTCCATTGAACATTCCCAGGTTTGGTAGAAAGTACTTCTCTTACTCATGACGTGTAGGAATAGCGGTGAGAGTTGCCCAGAGTACATTTGCCTTCAAACGTTTGTCTCGGAGTCTCACGTTTTGTTTCTTCTAGTGTGAATACGTCTCTTTTTGCTCCCCTCCCCCCCAATTAAATTTAATTGCAGAGCTGGCAAAGCACTAGAACATACCGAGGTTCTTGTGTGGTATCTTGTAATAAAAGAGTCCAAGACAGCAACTTGTTAGCTGGTTTTGCAACAGATCAAACAAACTCTGTTCAGATCACAAACCAAGTTTCAATCACAAAATGAAATGTCGCCTAAGATTTGCATATTTAGATGCAAAAACCACTTGTCCAGTCAGGGCAAGAACTCAAAACTCCTGCAAGAAACTTTCCAGAAACCAGAACAATTTCAGTTCGCGTCAGCAAGTCAGTGGAGTCCAGCCATACCTAGAGCAAACGCCTCCAGCCGCTCCGTTCTCCCGAGTTCTCTGTAGTCGATACACCATTGCCTCAAATGTTCCTGTCACTTATTTTTACCCCCAGATTATAAACTTTTTTTTTTTTGGGGGGGGGGGAAGAATCAACCAAACTATATTCAAAGAAAAGCCCTATTTGTATTTAATTAGATCTTCACAACCACAAAAAGCGTGGGTAAAGAGAGTCCTAATGATATACAACAAACCAGAAATTTATCTCTGGTCTACATTAGAACAAAAACAAAACCCAAAACCAACCAAAAAAAAAAAAACCCAAGCTCTTTGTGTACTAAATCGTGTTTTCACACAAACGAAGGGGAACGGGGAGGAGTGCATAACCAAAACTCTTATCTAAGAGAGGGAAAAGTTACTTCGCCGTTCTGGCAGCTCTGGAAGTTGCTACAGCACTTTCTTCGTCTCGATTTTAAATCGGCAATGGTTCTGCCATTTTAACGCTGTTTATATAACAGGGTTTGACCCTGGCCACCATCACTATTTTAAACCCCAAAATACCAGGAATTTACATTTTCTTGGCCCGTCTCCCATTGCCGGCAATGGGAAAAGACAGTAGCACCAGCATTAAGGAGTTAACAGAAATGTGCTTTGTATTGGACTCCGCATAGAGTAAATTAGCGTGTGAAGGAAAAACATCTCCAACTCCAAGATCACTATTTGTTATTCCATCACATAAAACTGAAAATAAAAAATGGCAGAAGACTAGGGAAGAGCAATCGCCTTCCCCAAGTCACTATTTAAGGCTGTATACACAGTTTCTATATAACTGCATGACTCAAAAGTTTCAGAGCAGTAGTATTTAAGAATATTGCACTCAATTCTGTTTCAAAGAATATTTTCAGTTCCTGTTTCATTCAGCATAGATGATATAGTATGAGTCCAGACCTCAGTCAAAAGGAAACTAGACTATTTCTGTTTTAATATTCCCACTAATATAAAGAAATGGGTAAGCAGAAAAGTATTCCATAATTTGAGGAATCAACTCTAATCAAGAACTCAGCTGTTTACAATTCACATATGGTATACTGAAACATACAGACCTGCAGTCCTTCCTAAGCTTCTCAAATCTGATGATGGCTTCGCAGCTACTAAAAGCAAGCATAGGAGTTTAGACAGGAAACCTGTGGAGATGCTACTGTTACGGGAGGACTTGTTTTCACTGAAAACAACTGGTTATCTCCTGTACTCAACATATGTAAGAAGATTCTAGGCAACATCACTGACAACAGGGAAAACATTATGTCCTATTTAAACAAAGCTGAAACACTAATATGGAACATGGCATTTAAGGGGACCAACCAAACTTTTTTTTTTTTTTTTTTTTTTTACAGTTGAGTTCTGTTAAGCCATTGATTCCTAAAAAAATAAAAGTTCTTTCTCTGATTTTAACAATCCTTTAGGCTTTTAGTGCAAAATCACATTGATTTCCCTTGGGAAGGCCCTGGATTTTTGCCTCTCATTGGGGGTGGTGCTCGTTGTAACGGTGGTGGCTGCATACCACCAGACACTGACTGATACATTCCTCTCATATCTATCTGTTGGTAGTTGGAAGGATTCATGATTAAATTTGGAGGCTTTGGCATCATGAGATGACTCATTGCTGCTTGCTGGTAAGACATTTGCTGCTGTTGCTGCTGATTGTACTGCTGCTGTAGTCTTCTGTTCATAAGTATCCTCTGAACACAACTGATCAACTGTGAAGGGAAAGCAGAGCTGTTATAACTGCGTGACTCGTCTCAATGCCGCAAGTATCAAGTTCAGAGTTAAAATCAATTTGTTAGGGACAGCATGGCTGAAGGAAAAAAGCACCATTGTTATCACCATCACTAATGTGATGGTATTCACAAGCTGATTACTGTAGAAACCATTTAGTAACACCATTTAGGGCTAGGTTCTCTTAATGACTTGCCTATTGTGTTGCACGCAGCGTGCCGGTAAGTTGCTACGGCAACATGCACTACACGGTGAAATTATTCCCAGGTATAAGTTACAACGTTATTTGTCAGGTACCATTTATCTTCCCTTTGAAAGTCCTGCATGCGGACTGTCACTAAATGTTTGTCTGCCTCAGAGAAAACTCTTCCCATTGACATGATCTGGGCAACTTTCAGATTTTGCAAAATAATTCTCAGCTAAAAAACCGTTACCGGTCCTTTCTAAGATGTGTGTTTCCTAAGTTGCTTTCTGAGCTCTGGGAGTCAGATTTCTCTTTAAGCCTCGTGACCTTCAAGCAAACTACTTCAACAGAGAAATCTGGCAAGTATTTTTTTTATATGAACTTCTCACGGAGCCTCCTTCGACGAGGCTGAGCAATGCAACCCAACACACCGCAGAAGTCACCATCTCCTGATCTTACGTCACGTACACCGTTACACAATGCCAGTAAATACTTGACCCACTGAAACGTACGTTCTGGAAGTAGATATTTATGTACCTGAACATACAGTTTCATTTTATGAATACACACACGCAAAGTCCATACTCAATGTCCCAGTTCAAACATGAACAGTTGATCAAACAAATATTAGATATTTTACCATCTGTTGTTTAGTAAGGACATCGTTATAGATGGCTTCTCGGCGCTTGACATCAAGCTCCTGGCTTGCCTGTCTGCTTAGTGCCAGGGCCTGTACTTGGCTCTCTGTGAGCGTTACATTTTCTTTCCACTGAAAAGGAAAAACAACGAAAACCTTCTTGGCACCAGTCATTTTAACAAAAGTGTAACAGTAACTGAGGTCTTGCATTATGTTCAGAGTTGCATCAAAAGTTAAAACACAGCCCAATTTCCAGTAAATGCAAAATTATACTTCACCAGGATCGGAACTATGAGTTATTAGTTCCTCTAACTGCTAATTAAGGTAACAGACCTCCAGATTACTGGGAACAAGTGAGAAATATGGCAGCCCAAGTTAGACAGATAAAGACAAGATATAGGAAATACATCTTATTTGTGTACAATTATTATTCTTGTTTGTAGAAAATCAGCATTTTCAGAGCATGGCAAATAATCATGGATCTAAACTGCTAGTCCTCTAAGGCTCTATGTCACCTAGATGCCATTAAAGGGTTACAGCAAGCTGCAGGGATAAAGGTCAATACAAACTGGAAGTTATATTCATTAATAATGCAATTAATTCGCTGAATGACCATATACAATAGTAATTTCTTTGCCTGATAATATTTAACGTTTTCCCATCTCCTGACCTAAACCTACAGTTATCCATTTCACTCACTATGGTTGAAATGATGTCTTCAAGGGGCTGAATTCTTGCTGCAGTTACACTGTTGGTTGCTTCCACAACTTTCTCTCTTCCTTGATTAATAAGGTCCTGAGAAAACAGCAGAAAATTAATTATAAACCACAGATACAAAGAACACATTTCTTTGCCAGCCTTTCCTAAGTTTTCTTCATCTTTGCCTCGTGTACCTAGACTTTAATTACTTTTTTCTCTCATTTTGCACAAGTCAATGGAGTCTAAGCTTCCACACAACTGAACTTTAGCATAGAGTAACTGAACAGCATGTATAAATCTGCCAATTTGTACGGTGGACAGTATTTATAACAAACTATTTTTGTACCCAAAGGTTTTCGGATCATCACAGGAGTGCTACATTTCTATCCAGGCAAATTTTCTGTGATATCGACTTCGATGACATTACAGTTTCAACTCATTCTACATGCTCAAAATATTATCTATTACACTAAATTACCTATTTTAGCATAATACTGGCATATATTGTGTATTATTCCTCAGGCACATTCATCACAGGCCCCCCTGATTTGCACACTTTGTTAGAGGTTTTCGATTCTTTGGGACCGACTCCTCACCAGACACTAGTAGGTATCATAAGAGAACTGTGCTTCAGCTCCGGCAGTTTACAGCCTGGCATCTTGTTAGGAAGAAATGCCCTCAGCTACTTCAGCTGAGATGGCAAACCAAGACCTGGGATAACTGAGGAACAGAGCGTGCGTTCCTCTCTCCCATTCCTTCTCAGACAGAAGACAGATGGAGGCAGAAAGTTAGATGTGGTAATTAATGTCTGCAAAGAATGCAGTTAATTTTCCAGAATCCTGAGATATTACACAGGTATAGGTTTATATGCATACAAGTTAGACTTCAGTGTAACTACACACACACACACAAAACCCTACTAAAAGTAGGATACAATTACATAAATATCAAGATATTTAAGAACGTCATTATTCGTTATTTGTGACAGAAAAACACATGCACGCTTACAGCAACACAGATGTGTTACACTACTTGGATTGCTACTTACCTCCAGCTGTTGATTACTCATTGCTGACAGAGCACCCAAATTGAAAGGAATATACGGCGTTTGAGAGTTGAAATTTGTGGGAAGCATATTGGTCCCAGTTGGCATGTTGAAACGCATAGTCAAGCCCTTAAAAACACAAAATGCACTTGTATTTGAGTAGTTCTGATAACTCATGATCTTCTATAATAACCCATGAAATACCATACGCAGACAAATCAGCCCTTAGAGGAGACTACAAGCACTGCACGTTGCGCACGAAGGCTAACCTATCTCAGCAAACTGAAGATCCTTTCCAAACCTCAATTCAGAAGGACATTTTAATCACAGAGGAACCTAACTTCTAGTCTTGAGTAATATGGGAGTTTAGCTGAATTATAATTATTTGGCATACTAAGAAAAAAAATGATCAAGGCTTATTAGTATATCTTAAGTTGCTGAAGATGCATTTTTTATATTGCAAACTCACGACATAATATTGAGTTTGACCTGACTGTAATCAAATTTTGAAGAAGTGAAATGCATAATTTATTAGCAGGAATATAAAGCTCATCTGCCACATGGATTTCTCATAGGGCAATTTCAGTGCTTACTGCATTATATCTGCCTATTTCTTCTCCCTCACAAAACCTTCTCCCAGTACTCCATTTCATTTGTCATTTGTTCACTCAAGACGTTCAGTGGCAATTTATACATCCACTTTTTGTACTTTCAGATTACTGATCAGATCTGAATACCAAACTTTGCCTTTCCAGGAATTTTCTGCTATTAGACTCCAGTTACACCAAATTATCATATTCCTTCTACAGTAAAAAAATCCCAAACCTGTAGCCAATTTACAATTTTCTTCATTCTACCACCTGCTTAAATATCAAAGAAAAAAGACACAGGGAATAATAGAAAAAAAAAAAAAGTAAGCTTTTAGGTCCTTTCTGGTAGACGCTTTTATGTTTGTGGGATCGTGGCAAAAAATTCTGAAATCAATTGTATACCTTTAATGGAGCTAGAAATTTTCCTCAAATGGTAAAAGAGAGGTTTTACACCGGACACCAGTTGAGTTTTATTACGAAATACAAAAAAATGTGTGTATAAAAGGAAAAAGTAACTTTTAAATTAAAGTAACAAAGCATACAGAAGACCAGCATTGAAAGAGCAAACAAGACACGGTATCTCCGTTTTTCATGTCAAAATTTGCTTTGTATATAAATGTCTTGGCCTATAAGAAAATTAATTTCCTCAAAACAAACTGAAAAGCTAAGTGGTACTTAAATCTGGAAAGGTTATTTTCATGTATGTAAACCTGACTGGATTGCTTTACCTTCTTTTCTGCTTCATATTCTGCCCATGCTGCCTTCCTTTCTTCTTCAGTGAGCTCCTCTTCCTCCTTATGGTCCAGGAGCGAATCATGTTCGTGATATCCAACTATATACTCTTTATTGATTTGAAGCAGTTCTGCCAGAATTGTATCCTGTTGAAATGAAGAGATGATAAAACGAGGCGTCACTCAGTAGCTCTACTATATTTACTCTTTGTACATGCCTAACTTACTGCTTTGACCCAATTTCACAAATAGCAGCTCACAGCACTTCACAGCGAAACAAAATTAAAAAATAATTTTAAAGTACAATTTTCCTCGGAGGGAGGGTAATGGATTAACAATCTGCTGCAGAGATGACAGTCCGATCACTTAATGAGCCAGAGGAATGCACTCTGATTCCACAACAATAAATGCAGTTTAAGAACCTAAAAAGAATGGAATGTGCTCAATGATTTTTCCTTTGCTGAGGCTGGATACCTGAGAGGACCTATCAATAATCTCCATCTATAATATATAAAGGGCACCTCTACTGGATTTAAAACACTAAGTAGTACTTTGGTCCGTCAACTGTCCATCAGCATTCAACAGCATTCAACAAAAGAGGCTGCTTTCTTAAAACCGTTAAGATACACGTCGAGATAAATAGTCCCCACCCGCCGGGACTAACAAAGATCAAGGCACTGCTATGAACCGGATTTGATCAGCAGGTTGCAATTTAGACCTCTCTATTCCACAATACCCCTAATGCTTAATTGCTTTTAAGGTTAACTGAAATATTTACAATGTCCTTTATAATGGCAAACTATTGTGAAGGTTTTGGTCGCAGGCATACTAACATTTTATATACATATAGCTGCATTTTATATACATATATACACACACGCATATATATATATATAAAAGAAAGCTCCAATATAGCTCAGCATTCAGTCTAAGATTTCTAATACAAAAACAAACAAACAAACAAAAAACCATAAATCCTATTAGTGTTTTTTGAAATGCAGAGTTACCAGCACGTTGAGTATTTCCTAGATAAAGCAAAAACAAACTAGCTGCTAACCAAAATATTAAGTTGCTACTGCCCTTGTCTGGACTACAGATGCCACATTATGATAGATCATTATCCCAATTAAAAAGTGATATAAGAACAGATAGAGAAAACGAATGTGAAAAGCCGGTATTTCAAGGTAGGTAGTAATGGTTTTGCAGTCCTCATTCTCACTGAGTCAACATTCCAGCCTCCAGTTTTTCAAAGATGATGCCTCTCTGTGTTACAATAAAGGTAATGCTGCGAAGGATGAAGAGAAACACCCTCTATACGACTATTAAAAACTGCTCATGCTGCACCGCAGGACTCCCCTTTTGGAGATAATTAGTGAATTTTTTTTTGTTGTTAAACACACTCATATCACTGATGAGCTTGCCGAATTAAGAAAGCTCCGATATGCCTCAGCATTCAGTTTAAGATTCATAATGCAAAACCATTATCTCATTGAACTTTTGGACCACTCCGACATGAATTACGGTGAATACACTGAATATCCTTTTTGCAGTAGGATTACATGAATACCTACAGACCCACTCCACATCATGCCCTTATTGTGCTAGGCATCTGTACAAACAGGAATATAAACTGTCCTACCCTGACATTTTATAATCTAGACAGAACAATGATCGGAAAGAATGGCTGGTACCCACAAACAAACAGATTTCTGCAACAACACTGGGAACTGCATGTGGAAGCCCTGACCAGTGGTTTTGTCACAACAGCTACAGAAAGTTGTTTCTGTGTGTGTTTAAGACTCAGTTATGTTAACCCATTAAATAAGCCAGTCTTTGCTTCCGCCTTGCACTACCTGGTCTCCCTAAATTTGAATCAATGCTTTCATTGCCAGCTCCTCAACAAAATATTCAATGTAGCATCTGCACAAGGAACAAATAATGGTATTTTTGGGGTGGTGGGAGAAAACGCAGAGAGAAAAGGGATGCGATAATAGGATATGACGAAAACGTCTAGAGGAAGTGGGTGAAGAAGTCAAGAAGCTGTTACAAAAGTCCGCTAACACAATTAAAGCGCTCTCAGCATACCGTAGCTGTACATCAGTGTGCGGAGGGTTCCTGGACATGCATATGCATTAATTTCCATGGTAACTCTATTATTGAAAACAATACTGGAATATAATCCACACTCACTTAGCCAACAGAGTCTTCAAAATGTGGTTTAAATTACATCCAACTGTGTGTTTGCTTTTCTTTGTCTAAACTTTATTTTGCATTAACTTTAATGATGGAGCTTGAGAACTGGGATATGGAAGGTACTGCCATTTAGTCTGTTTAATTTTACAATGAAAAAAATAATAAATTCGCCTTACACACAAAAAATCATCAGAATAAGTATTCCTTTTCATTTGTTTAGCTTGTTGATAGAACAATGATTATCAATGGGTTTATAAGCTTTAAGATGAAATCCTGGTGATGAATGAAAAAATGAAGAGAGACTGAGAAAAGGGTTTGAATTTTAAAAAAAGGTTTGTCTTTTTAAAATCCTGATGGAAATTACATGCTATGGAGAGATAAATGTATTAGAAAGGACATCTTCCATGAAGGAATGCAAGTTATGTTGTAATTCATAAACAAGTTTTTCTCAACCAATTGAACATTTAATATGAAGGTTAAAAATAAAAATAAATTTAAATAAGTAGCAAATTCTTCTGATTGTGAGATCAACAGCCTTCCAAAATTCAGAAAATTGTCCCCTAGTACGGAACTACAATAAAACACATGCCCTGGCTATGTCCTGAGGTAGTATAAAATAATGATATACTATATCCAACTGAATCCGAACTATTATTTTGATCTGCTTTTCCAATCTGCATTACATGACCTCAACTGAGCCAAGTTTTCATTTCACATAAAAACGTGACTGCGACTCTAATCCACGCTGATCTGGGGAAGAACAGCAAGGAACAGAGGGTGCGATAGTGCCAGCTCCGAGGGACGCATGGTGCCCCCCATTTTGTCTTTGTCCAGCTCCTACCTCACACATACCGCTCCGAAATACCTATCGCCCTGGCCAAGGTAAGCCACGAGTACTGCACTTCTCGCTGAGCCCAGCTATCGGTATTTGTGGTGAAAAAACTTTTTCCCGTTAGCTGCGTATCAGCCAAGTCTACCCCAGTATACAATCCTTCGGGAGCTGAGTGTTAAGAGTCTGTGAGAAACTACTTTAAAAAAAACCCCAAACAATAGCCCAGTCATAAATCACACAGATTTAAAAAAAGACTCCAGATCCACTGTTAAATTCAGAGCAAACTAAGACGTAACACCCGAAATACATTCATAATACATTAAACAGAATTTTCTCGCTTTACACCATCTTTTCCTTTTGAATTGCTACTCTACAGAAATAATAACAAAACCTGCTTATGCCTTTAGTCTGTGTTAGATAATGAGTCACTACATTTGCATAAAGCTCATGGCCTATATACAGTAATTATTTCTATACTTAAATACAACAAATGTGACTGACTACTCAGTCTTAAGACACCTGTTACACCTGTTTGGGACTGAATTTCTAAAGTAGTCCTTTCCAACTCTACAGGGATAGCGGATGAATGAAATCAAGCAGTGGAAGTTAAGACTACTTTAATAACTGATGTGAACAACACTCATAATAAAAATATTCCGTTAAACCCAAGTATTTACATTGTTCAAGACGCAGACGCTCTTTCAGAGGGGTGAGGGCAGAGAAATGGCACTATTAGGTTGCGGTTGTAGTGCAATAGGCATTTTCCCCTGAGAACCGTACGCCCTGGCTCCTCCGCACTCCTTGGCAACCTGAAGGTCTTGTTCAGACCGCAAAGGGCAGAAAACTGCTGCTAAAATTAAAACTTGACATGAAACTTTGATAAGCTTCCAAGAAAACTAGATACTGCACATTTGCCGTGCGACTTTTTATATAAAATAGCAACATTCAACATCTTCCCCCCCCTTCACAACACTTTCTAAGAAAACTCGTCTTTGACTAGAACTTGGATTATCGCAAAACCAAAATTCTCAAGGATGTAGTTTAAAAATCAAGTCGTATTTGTTTCTTCACTCACATAACGGCTTTAATTCTGACTTTTAACACGATATAGAATGAATTTTCCTAACCCATTGAAAGCAATACAACTAAAACCCATTTTTTTCTTACATCAAAGAAGCTGAAAAGCGTGTTAAAACTAGGAGTTACAATAAGAACCCTAACGCTCAGCTCTGAATCATTCCTCCTCAAGATACGTGATTCCTACAGAACCTTCCTACTCTGGGGTGTCACTGAAGCCAAGGAGGTCTCTGACTTAGCAGACATCCAGCAGAAAACCTGTTATCCCTCCAGGTTTTTCCACACTCACGCTTAGAGGGCTGGAGAAAAGATGGAAAACATTTCACCCGATTCCTGTTCGTAATTCCCTCTAAAAAGCACGCTTGGAAGGGGTCAATTCTGAAATGCATATTTTTCAAACACCTTTGTACCCACGTTCTGAGGAATCTGTGCGTTCAGAGCCTAGCTCTATCTCCACGTGACACTTAGTATATTTACGTGGTTTTACTGTGCATTTCACACCAATGCTAAGGATTACAAAGGTAATCCCTTACCTTACGGTCTGCACAACACCAAAATTACACAGCGATAACATTGTTCAACAGACTATGCTTTGAAGATGCACAAGAGGCCTGAAGACAAAGAGAGACAATTACACACAAAACCTGCAAAAGGCAGAACTAAAGCCTTCTTTTCGCCTAAATGCCTATTTTGCTTCGCTGGTAATTATAAAGGAACAGCTCAGTCTTTGTAAGCAAGGGGTAGACAGCTCAATGATGGAGGAGTAATACAGGTAAAGTTTTAGCGGCCTTTGTATCCAGCTAAGAGCTGCAGAGATCAGGTTGGGTGTGCTGAACTTACCACGAACAAAGCATCCGAATATCATGCAACATGATCTTGAAGAAAATGTTAATCTCCAAATGCTGTGTAAGTAATCGATGTTACAATAAAATGTTTTCATAAGCACATTAATAGTCTTTTAAATCAACTTTTAAAAAAAATGCTATGTGTTGTTAAATTCACTTGTTAAGAAGTTTTATAATTACAAAGCTAAATCATGCATCTCTGCTAAAATTACAGTGAAATAAGAATGAACTTTCTGAATGAATAACCCTGCACTATTTAGAAAGTAACATCCCCTGCAGTATTTCCTACAGCTGATACTTGGTTTTGATTGTTTACATATGATTTTAGAGAATTGGATAGACCAAAAAAAAGACAGAATAGGAAATAAAACATAAAAGTTAAACTTACGATATTATAAATAAGGCACGAGCCACAATTCAATTAAACACATCACAGGAATCAAGGAAGGAGTCACTGCAACTACTGGGCTAGCTCAGTTTTGTGTGCAAAGCAAGAACCTAATTGTGGATAAAATGAAAATAAAATATCCCAATCAGCTCACCTTCATAGGGAAGACAAATGCAGCCAGAAATAATTTAAACAAAGTGGGATCATCCAAATAGTAAACCTAAGTACCAAATGAAACAGAGTGCTCCGATGTAAATTCCTTTGTGACGGCCTCCTACCTTGGCGCGAAGCACTACTCATCCAGGCAAGGCAGGTCAATGCCAAACCGGCAGAGAAGTCACCCTAAATCTAACTATTCGCCTGGCATTTTTCCTTGGCTGAACCACCCAGGATTCATCCACGATAACTCGCCGCTCAGGCATATTTGATGGCCTTACAGGACAGACTTCATCCCTACCCTCAGACTCCCTGCCCAAATCGCAACCAAGACTTTACACGATGACAGCTACTGATTTTTATTAACACTCCTAGAAGCACTTTCCCCCCAACATTTTGAAGAGGTTTTCCCCACAGCTATACCAACGACACGAAAACACCAGCTACCACGCATGCCGCAGGCTACTCGGCCAGCCAGCTACAACATGCCGTCCTTCCTAGGACACTTCACACCCTCGCTTCCCAACTTCTGCAGGAGTCGAGGGAACTCAGCATCCAGCATGATTCCTCCTCACTACCAAGACTAATTCAGGGGAACGAAGAAAGGGAAAGAGTATTTGGGGGTTAACGGCTAGCTTCCCATATTCTGTGAGGCCATCAGCAACGCAAAGCCCTGCTTTCAACAAATAAATACAGAAACTGCTAAAGTAAGAAGAATCTACCTGATGATTTATAGCCTTTTCAACCAACAAATAAAAAAAAAGAGATTAGAAATTTGCACACAGTATGTACTAAGGCGCACATCTTTAAAAGGATGAAATTCTATTCAATACCATTTGCTAAAACTATGAAAAAACCAAAGGGAATTCCAGTACACACATTTGCTCTACTTACAGCCAGGGACTAGGTTAAAAGCTTGTATTCAACTTAACTTACACGAACCTTACACTGATGGTTGGAAGGGAATTAACATGGAACTTAATATTTAAAACTGATTGATAAAGTAAGTTTGGAGTTTGTAAACTCTCTTTTACATTATACTTCATTAATTAATTGATTTATTATTGTAAAAGAAAACAAGTAACTTTCAAAATATAAATATTGCATTGGATTGATCAATGCTTTGAGTAAACATACTCAGTTGCTTCGTAGGTTTTCGACCTAATTTTATTTTCTTAAAAATAAGTAGCAGCAGCAGCAGCAAATGGTGATGCATTAGCTATGAGTTTGTGGAAGCATAAATGTATATGGCATAAAATAACCAAAAACGTAAAAAAGATAAAATAAATACTATTCATTACAACCTAAAGGAGGATGTTTTAGGACTTAAAACCCCTGAATTTGCCAAAATAAAAATGTACAATGTAGTAAAAAGGTAGAATAAAATTTTCAGTTATCTACAATTTACTGCTTACAGTGAGAAACACTGTAATAAAAAGAGCTTAGATATAGTCATTAAAGTTTGTTTTCAAGGGTTTTAAAATGCATGTGTAACAGTGACTAACACTTATAGGGCTAACACTTCCTAAATCCCCCCCCGGCAGCTGCACTGACTCTGTAGGTGGTCTAACAGACTGTTCCAGAGAATGGCTTAACTATTAAGAATGCCAATGTGATGCCTGACCACAATTTATTATATTATAGTAGTCTACAGATAGTCTAGAATGGAAAACACACCATTTTTCCTTGGAAATTAATAGATTTACAAACTGGGAAACCTCCCTCCCCACACCCAGACACTGCATGATGACCTAAACACAGTACTAACTCAGAAATTTAACCAGTTAACTAACTACGGGCCACATGTTTACGTGCTACTGTGTACTAGCTAGTCGCCTGGTAAGAAGCAAAGATAATTGCACAACAGCTTAATGATGAATTGGTCTTTAGCAGACCACATAAATTAGACAAAGTACAAAACCTTAGCCTAGTCCTAAATACAAACTGACTTGGAAAAAAAAGAATAACTGAACCAGTTATTCTTTCCCCTGAAGTTTACTCCTGCCTGACTGTAAAAGTTGTAGTTTTTACTTTTAAATTCAGTTAGCAACTTTTTCAGTTCCCTAAGTATCACATAGGATAGTGAACCACTACTACCTAGAGCAGTGACAGTGAACCCCTACTACACATGCCACATCCATTAAAAATAGATTTAGGCAGGCCACAGTGAAACCAAACCATTGTGATCTTGAAAGTTCATTTAGCGCCAAGTCGGGAAAAGGTCTGACATCACTACTTCATATTATCTCGAGTACAGAATGTCAGCGTTCCAAGTTGTGTAAATGGTGTAAGTGATTGTCTACAAAAACTGTGTGAAAAAGTGTATTTGTTTGTTCTGACTTAAAATTTTTGTCTTTTAACTGAAGATCTTTTTCTTATACGGTCAATTACATCAAAGGGAAACTCATTATCTAGGTCATTATACCATTCATTATATTAATTACATATTTTACTGTGTTACTTGCTATTCACCTCCATTTGAAGTGAAAAATACTGCTCTACAGTGAAAATAGAGCACTCTTCTCCTTCCAAGATCAAATACCCCATATGTCCTTAAACAGATGTAAGTTACTTTTATAGCATATAATTCCTAGTGATGTGCATCAACTTACTTTTGGCAACATTGGCGTATCTCTCTTCTTTTTCTTTTCTGAATTAGGATCATCCAGCAAATCTGGCTCAAAAGTGTACAGCTCTGTAAGTTCATTCATAGTAAAATGACGTTCAACTTGCTGTTGGTCGACAACCCGGAAAGACAATGACTGCTTTGTTACCTGACGATCATAGATCTTATCTTCCATCGTTCCCTGAAAAATGAAGACACTCACTGTCATACAAATGCCAGACCTTCTTGTCATATAGGGAAAAAAAATAATAGATACAAAAGAGCTAGAATAACAACGTAACAGTGCTCTATTTTCCTCGTTTCTTTGACCCTGTATCTACAAGTTACCTGAAAACACTTTGTTTGCTGAGAAAAAAAAAGAAAAACCACCTCGTGGAAGTGCACACAAAGTAACGTGAATTGTGTATGTGACAGATGTCATCTAGCTGTTGACTAGAGTAAGAAACGTATTTTTTCAGTAGTGTTTTGAAGAGATAGGTTTTTGCTTCAGTTCTCCAAAGTAGGATTATGACCAAAAAAATGGCAATTTCCCCAGCACGTACCTTATTTTGCTGCTTTGAGCAGCCTGTAAAAAGGAAAACGGATACCGTACCACTGGGGTGGAGAGGAGAGGGGAAGGGAAGCAGTCAAGTCTAATTCATCACAGCTGTGTATGAAAGAATTAGATCTTTGATGAAAAAAGGAAAATTACTTTTTTTTTTAAAGAAAAAAAAAGACGACTTTGAGAAGTATGAGAACAGCACAGCCTGTTCTGAACATCGTAATTTAAAAAGGATATCAACAGTTCAAAAGTGCACATAGAAAACTACAAAAATAGACTGAAGCCTGAAGAAAAAACAACATGTCTGACACTAACATGTTACAAAAAGTAATCTGTTTAAGTTGGCAAGTAAATAGTGACTTGATCAAGAGTTAAGTACTGTTACTGGGAAAAGGTCTTCAGTCTAACACCTCAAGAACTAGAAGATGAAGCAACGTACTTCCTAACAGAAATAATGGCATTATCCTTAAAAAACACATAGATCAGTGACCATCAGAATTATTACACATCTTTAGTATCTGTAGGGTGTGATACAAGTTTTCAAATCATGACTGGATGCCTTTTTCTAAAAAATTCTCCAGCTCCCTGTGTTTTCATTCCAGTTGGACCATCGGGGGCCCACGGACCAGGGGTCTGTAGAAGACAGCCACACTGAGCAAGCCTATTGCCTAACAACGACCATCCTCTATGCAGTCTATTCAATTAAGAATTTTTAGTGGTGTGCAAATTAAAAAAGCTGAGAACACTATTCGGAGTCTGGACGTGTGAATCACTGCTAGAATTCCAGAATTTGTGTTACACAAAGTGTCAGATGAGGTGAGCTTAACAGGAAATAATTTCAGTTGTTATTTATTTTACCCATCTTTCCTTCAAGAGCTTTTTCAGTGGCCAAATACTGCTATCAGATTAGGGCTGGAAGATGACTGCATCAGTGTGCACCACTACTTCAACACAAGTCCAAATAGTTACAGTCCAAACAGTTAGTTTACAAATTTGATTGCAGGACCAGAATATCACAAAAATATCACAGAAACCTACCTGAGCCAAAAACCTGTACACAAACACAGGTTTGTTCTGCCCAAAGCGGTAAACTCTGAAAATACTCTGGATGTCATACGATGGGTTCCACGAAGCGTCAAAGATGATTACTCTATTAGCAGCCACGAGATTAATTCCGAGGGAACCTGCTTTAGTGGATATAATAAACAAGCGGCCTCTGCAATAGAGAAAAGTTGCAAAATTTTAATGTTTTGGAAAACAACTACTGTTCCCATGTTGCTATGTTACTATAGAGTTGTTCATACACTGAAATAACTCAAAAACTTCATTAAAATACTGTATTAAGCATAAAAGAGATGCAGGCTTTACAAGGACAACACTTTTACCAACACATAAGCTCCCAGAAATATAGATCAGGGCCTTTTGCAAA
The DNA here is from genome assembly GCF_047370975.1 of Nipponia nippon. NCBI lineage: Eukaryota > Metazoa > Chordata > Aves > Pelecaniformes > Threskiornithidae > Nipponia > Nipponia nippon. The sequence goes on from NW_028262313.1 coordinate 3,337,820, forward strand.
CCAACTGTTAAGAAAAACTGGTGGGTAAGAAAAAAGTTTTGGTTTTGCATTTTCAAACTCTAATAAATTTAGTTATATCAAATTAAACCATAATTTTAAACAGGCATATCCCATGCTATTGAAACTGTTATCCTGGCTAGCAAACTTTCAGGATAACTCTACAATGACACTGTCTCTTTGATGCATCTGCTTTTTTTCAATACCATCTCACTCAGGTTCAACTGAAAATGAGCTCTTGACAGATACCTGGCAGAATAAATTATTTAAGAGTATTAGCACTGAATTAGTTTACTTTGTTCCATTTAACTTTTTTTTTCCCCCCGTACATTGTAAATGACTGCAACATAACTACATATTTTATTTTTTAAGCAAATCTAGGAAGGCAAAGCTCCTTAACTTGATTAAACTTGTACAAGTTTGTATCTATCTACCTATCCGAATCAGACTTGAAAGTCCCATCTTGTATGAGCAGCGGACGGCTGGGAGACAACTCTGGAGATAGCTAGGAGAGCTACATCCTTCGACTGGCCAAGTGACTTGCTGTCTCCTGGCCAGACCCCACGGGGCTCTCGCCTCCCCAGGTCCTTATATCCTGTCAAGCAATTGTAATAAAAAGACTGTCTCTGATCCAAATTGCTTACAATCTAAATAAGAATGAAAACAGCAAGGAAACACGGAGCAAGTATTGATCAGCACAAATGGAAATAACCTCAGGAAACCAGAAACCTATTGCTGTTGCCCATTTTCTGCGAAAGTTCTGCACCAGACAACACTGTGATACTTGCCTAGCCTTAAGGGGTCATTAAGCTAATACAAGTAACAAAGAAACAGGGAACAAAAGAAGGAGAAGGGGGAAAATTAAGCATATCATATATATCAGAAGACATCTCACCTCACGTTAGTTTCATCATTAAATTCTTCAGCCCATTTCTTTCTTGACTGAGCTGTAGTTGAACCATCTAAGCGATAGTAATCAATGTTTCTGAACCATTTTCCTTCACCTATAAACGTTAATACTCAAATTATTAAAATGCTGATTGCCTAAGTAACCAGACTGGTAATACTGGATATACACAACTCTCTAAATAGCAAAAGAACAAATATGAAACATAAAATATACCATTTTCTGACATTTTTAGAACAATGGGAGAAGACCATAGGTTATTCAAGATAGAGACTGTTTTTGGAAGATATAGGTGCTTGCCACAGGCATGCCTTGAAAATTATGTAGTGAAGCTTGCGTAACAAAATATAAAATATGTAACATGACAGAAAACAATAGCAATTGCATTTGTGATGAAAATGATCATGCACAAGCCTGCAACAGCTCCTGCAAACCCTAAACCAATTTTATCTAAAATGATTCAAAAACAGAATAAAATAAATGTTGTCAATATCATTTTACCTTGCAAAAAGTATCCGGCATCTATCACTATCCACTTCTTCCTAAGATTTTATTTTTTACAAAAACATCAACTGGTATTAAACGAAACTCCTCAAAGCAATTTTATACTGATTGGAATTTAAAGATACGAATTTATAATCAAATTCTGTTCCAAGATTAAATTTTAATTGAAGTATTTGAAAAGACCTGAGCTTTTCTGGGGCAGTTCCTCTTATTTTTCACTATTTGTAGTTGCATATACACGTTTGTAGAGATACGCCTTTACTTGGAGCCAAAGTTAATTTTAGAAAGTAACTACATGTAATCTTTAGGCATTATAGTACTAATTGTATTTTTCTAATTGATCTGTGTAGCTTCATGTTACACAATTAGTATAAGAAGGCTCTCCCATACAAATAGCATTCATAAGTAAATGCTCAAAAGGAGATTTCAAAAGCCAAGGTCTAATAATTTTGGAACTGAAATTCAGAAAAATCTTTTTGAGTTTAATTACCTTGTGAGTTATGGCTACTTCTCGCCAGATGGGGGGGAAAAAAAAATAATTACAGCTGGTAGAAGATTTTCTTCTCTCCCCAATTCACAAGAAACCTTTCATTTTCTTTGGCCATCAAGGTATATGTACACAAAATGAACCCCACTGTGCCATCAATTATAAAGAAAATAGCATTTTTAGGAGACAGCACTGCTCAATACAGTCAATTATGAGAAACAGATTGTTGAGTTATGTCAGGAAGGTCTCTATATGGTGAATCTTCCTATGATACACAGTCTAATTGCTTACCAAAAGAACTACCACAAATGAAAAAAACCCACCCCTTAAAACATTATCTCAGACTAAAGGCACAAACTCCCTAAAATACAGACAGTTCATAACATCTCAAGATGACAAATGTTCAGAAGCTAAGGAAGCAACAGCCAGAAACAATAAATCTGAGAGAGAGAGAGAGATACTGGAGATCTTCATCTAACTATGGTGTTGATATCACTAAGTCACATTTCTCTTCTGCAACTGTTCAGCATATTTAGACTCAGAAGTAAGATATTTGAAAGGAATGGCAGATTCAAAGGAATTCTTCAATCAACATGTACTGGGAACTGACACTTCACATAAAGATGAACTACATCATCATCGGGAGCTCTGGGAGGATCTCAGAGAGTAAAGAGAAGAAACAGCCTACACAGAGGACGTGTCTGGCTAGCGAGAAATTCCTTGCCATTTGAGCACCACTAGGATAATAATTAATTCAATACTTTGCTCCCTTATGAAATCCATAAAATAATCTACTGCAGTACAGATAAAGCCTAAATTCACATTTTGCATGTTCTACACACAGTTTTCAAGGAGTCTAATTTCCTTTCATTATCTCTCTCCCAGTAGGAAAGATCAGAATTTGCCACGCATCAGCACAGAACATCACTTTTGTACAGAATTTAACAAAATGCCTTCTCTCCTTTCAGATGATGAACACTTAAACTGCTTCGGCTATATTAAGCACAGATGATACAGAATGAAATCAGATGCAAGATTCCATAATGGGATACCAGAGACCACCTGCAGAGGAGACCAATAATCCTGCCAGCCTCAGGAACGGTACAGAGCATAGAATACTTCCAATGGAAACAGTTATTTCAAATCCATTCCCTTTGGACTGATAGAGACTTGTAGAAGAGTTATTAGCTTTGCAATTGTTCAAGGTTAACGCTCACCTTTATAAATAGGAGGCTTCTCTTTGTCAGTTTTCTCCCTGTTCGCCAGCTCCAGAAAATCTTCTATCAAATCCAGAGATATTAGGGACTGGCTAAACACTAGGCTGAAAACAAAAACAGGGAAACACAAAATTCACCTCTGAGGTTACTTTAATTATTGTATTGTTTTATTTTTCTTCCCTCCTCACTCTGATACTACCTTCGAAACAAACAGCCTTTCTAGACACAAGGACTTTGGTGGAGTACATGCATGTATGGGAAAACTCACGTATAAAAATGAATGTAGCATGCACACTTGCTTCAGAAAACTGAGCTACAGCATTATGAAGACTGAATGAAGAACACTGTCAGACTAATATATTTATAAGGTCATTAAAAATATTTCTAGAACTGACTTACACTTTGTCTCCAAGCTCCTCTGCCATTCGAAGAATTTCAAAGAGGAGCACCATTTTCCCAGAATGTTCCAACACTTCAGCATCCGCATCAGTGACAAAATCTTTGTACCAATCTGGCGCTGGGCTACCAGGGTTGGAAGAGGATGTAGCTTTACCTATAAAAAACAAAGTAAAAAAAAAAAAAAAATTAAAAGATGAAGGCATGGTCTCCATTTAAATGCTTTGAAACATCTGAACTACAGAACTGTTTCCTCATTACTAGCCTTAACTGGTATGAAAAGAGTTAAATAGGCAAAGAAAAAATTGTGTTTGCACTATTAGCAATTACCAGATTAGCGGTTATCAATAGCACAAGTCATCAATAACAGTCACAAATCCCCTTTTTGTGTTGCAGGATATTTGGACAAATAGTTCTACCATCTCCATCTTTCCCCAAGAGTATTTATCAACAGCTTTGTTTCCAACAAGTACGCATCTTCGAACACTCATCCATAAATGTCAGAGCCACTGACAAGAAGCTTTCCATAAAGAAAATTATTCTGAATCTCAAACAAACACCTGAAATTGTTGGAAAAAGAAAGAGAGTGGTCTTCTGGGTTACCTAGTTCATCTATCAAGACGAACTCTCTGGAAGAAAGCTTCCAAATGTTACAATAGTACAGGTGTTTAAGATGAAACCAGTAAACCACCTCCTCTTACTTCTCTTAGGCTCAGAATTAGGAGCTTTTTTCCCTAAGCTAATTTAGAAGACAACATTAGCATATAGGGGAAAAAAAAACCAACTCCCCCTGCCTTTTACATTAATTCACAATAGAGGGAAAAAACCAAACAAATTCCACCATCATATGCTGCCTTTTTGCGAAGTTCTTTAAGGAAGTTTCTTGTCTGCTCATCTGCTAAGACATTATTACACTAACAAAACCTGTAAAATACATACATGGGAACAATCCCATTTTTAACATGTTACTATCTTACAAGTTAACTTTGTTAATTTGACTTAACCCCTCAAAAATGTATAAGTACTAGAACGAATTACAAAATTCAGTTTGTCATTGTAAAAATACACCAAAATCACTATGCACCTAGCTGAACAAGTCTGCTGCGGTCTGTATCACCCACGCAGAAGGTCTTTACATTCCGATCTTTAATGATACTCCCATTATGTTTATTCTGAATTCAACCAGGAGAAAGCATATATTCAGCATTATAATCAGAAGCAGAAAGGCAGACAAGAACCATGAATTATCTTGATTTACATTACTTAATTTCTTTTATGATATTTCTATGATCTTCACTTTAACCTCCTTTGCATTAGAGTGATAAAAATTAATTAATTAGATTTATAACACTAACTTTTTTCACATACAGACTTTGATCTACTGAAATATTTACTTACATAATAGGAGAAGTGTTCTATCTCATGAACAATTCAAAACATTTACATTTTCAGACTACGCACCGCAAATCAATCGTGAGACACCAGTAAATTGCAGGTGCAAGACAGAACTGATCTTGACAGAACTCACATTTGAGCCTTCCTTCATACAAGCTTTTAAAAAATGTATTTTTCAATACTAGAACAAAGAATGAACAAGTTAACCAAATAAGAGACCTAGATGTGCTGAGGGAAAATCCTGTATACGTGACCTGTTTATTTCTATCTTCACCCCTAAACTTTGCAGAAGGGCCTCCAACACCCACAAACCTTGTCCGGTGCAGCATCAAATGTTTGTTTAGAAATTCTGTACCTACATTAAATTGAACAAGGCTGCGTGAGAGAGGTAAACATTTAAGTCATCCAGAGAGAGAAACTCACCCTGCCTACAATGCAAGTAATTACTTTAATACATGTAATCTGTATGTGTATGTATTTTACACAGACACGCTGTCCCAGTTTTGGCTGGGATAGAGTTAATTTTCTCCCTCGTAGCTGGTATAGTGCTGTGTTTTGGATTTAGGATGGGAATAACGTTGATAACACACTGATGGTTTGGTTGTTGCTAAGCAGTGCTTACACCGGTCAAGGACTTTTCCGCTTCCCCTGCTCTGCCCGGTACACAAGAAGCTGGGAGGGGGCACAGCCAGGACGGCTGACCCAGACTGGCCAAAGGGCTATTTCATACCATATGACATCATGCCCAGTATAGAAACTGGGCGAGATTTGGCTGGGAGGGCGGGACTGCTGCTCAGGGACAGGCTGAGCATCGCTTGGCGGGTGGTGAGCAACTGCATCATGCATCACTTGCTTTGTATGTTATTATTACTACCACTAATTTATTTTATTTCAATTATTAAACTGTTCTTATCTGAACCCATAAGTTTTCTCACTTTTACTCTTCCGAGTCTCTCCCCCATCCTGCTGAGGAGGGGGGAGTGAGCGAGCAGCTGCCTGGTGCTTAGTCACTGGCTGGGGTTATACCACCACACACACACACTCACACTCTTCCCGTTACACGTTTACAATATGTTTGTCATTGGGATGGGGACCAAAAAAATTTTCACCTTAACTGTCCCCAAAAAATCATTTACTTAGGGAAAGTCATTAGACACACAATAAATGATACAATCAGAAAACTAGCTCTATGATACTAGATACAAGACAAAAGCTAGATTATTAAAGGAGAATCCAAAAATGAAATGTACAGATGCTAAGTAGTTTGAATAACAATCTTTAAAAAGGTCTTGTATTCCTGCTGCATTATATCTGCTTGCTCAAAATCCATTTCAAATTCCAGGTGCAACAATGAGTGACAAGCATTTCTTAATCTTTCCATTAATCTTTCACCAATATGTTTAAAAAGAGATGAAAAGCAGCACAGTTCCTTTAACTTTGTATCATTTTGTACTTATAAATTAAAAAAATTAACTGTGCCGCTTCCCTGCCACAAGACCCCGGAGTTCTAAATTGATGCCCCTTGTTTTTCCAGCACGAGTACATTATTAGAAGTAGCGGGAGCTGTTAAGCACAGAAGCAGTTCATGGAATTAAGGAATTTGCCATTTTGCAACCAGGCAGAATTCCTGACAGCCCTCTCAAATCGCCTTTTGCAAAATGAAGCCGCCTTGTGTTTTACTGACTTGGATATTATACTCACCTTCATCTGATTTTGTAACAGATGGAGGGTTGTTTACAAGTTCTTCTGCATTTCCTTCTCCACCTCCACGAGATCTTGAATTCCAGACTTTAATGACTTCAACGTCATTATCACTGCCGCTTCCGCTTGAGCTACACTCTTTCTTCACTTTTTTCCCCTTGGATTTTTTTTTCCTAGAAAGGTAACATTGTACACCCCATTAGTTTTTAAAAAGTCTACTGCTAGAGAACATATTCTAACAGATACATAAAACCGAAAATCAACATTCGCTTTTATAGAAATCACTTAAGGTCTATTAGGGAAATAAATCCAACAGACAACAACAGATAAAAGCTCAATTACTTTGCATAATCATCAGAACTTAAGCTCATTGAAGTTTCATCGGAATCTGAAGCTATGAACTCATCCAGACTGTCTTCATCAAAATAGCCCTCAAAAGAGAAAAAACAGAAATTTTATTAAGTATGCTTATCCAGACGTTTTTATTAAACCTTTAGCCATCTGCTTATTCTTCATTTAAACAATGGTAAGTTCTACAAAGGATTGGCCTTGTAAAATGTTTTAAAAATGACACATACCCAGAAACAAAAATATGACAAAAACAGCAGCAAAATTACCCCACAGCAACAAAGATTTCCATTAATTTGACGAAACTTTACCTAGCATTTGGCAAAGCTTATTTGGAAAGTTCTCAATAGAGAGTATTTTGATATATCTAATTTACCTTATTTTCTTTGCTAATATAGTCCAGCTGCAAACACCAAGGGTGAGTCCAGATTCTGCTCAACATCTGGAAATCCTGGAATAGTTTAGCTCCAGCTTTGCCTCTTCCACCTTCATTGCCACTACCTACACCTGACAATAAAGTTCAGGTTTTAGAACGAAACCTTGAAGTAAGTTTGCCACATACCGTTCCCCCTTTGAACAATCCGTTAGTGCAGTACTGAGCGTTCTTTCCAGATGCACATCATATTGTAACGTCTCTTGTAAAAGAGGTCAAATTACTGAGTCACAGGCATTTTTTTCCTAGTTAAAGTTGTCAAAATTAGATTTTCCCCTTTTTCTTGATAATGAGAAACATGATTACACTTTTACATAAAAGCACATTTCTCCTCAGCATAGGAATGAATCCAAATCCTCTTAAAAGGACAGTCATGTCTGTTTAGGTTTGACAGAAGCAGCCCAAGGTAGAAAACACAAAATAAAATTTGCATTTAGGTTTCAATGAATTTGGCTTACTATTTTGTGCTACCTTTATTTAATGATTTGTAATGCTGTAGTATACTGTTACAATAACGAATCTAAAAAAGCCCAGCCTATTTTTGCATTGTCCAAGCACAAATTAGTGCAAAGCAGTACGATGTTCACACAGTTAAAAATTTCTTTTTTGCAGTCTCAATTTCTCATTAAGCAGCACATTAACTTTAGGTTCTTGAAACAGATTGTTTTTCATGTTTATTATATGCATAATTTAAGGCATGTATACCTGCAAGAAAATAGTATTTCTTGCATCACAGTCATCAAATGTCTACGGCAAAACAGGCACAAAGCTTATTCGGTGCATCTTCTCAATGCACAAGACAATCCCAGTAAATGTCTACAGAGTACAAATATTTTAACAAAGCAAGTCCTTGCTACGTTTCAATCGTACAACAGCTTCAAGTATCTTCCCATTTGTGCTCCCCTATAACTGTGGGAAATGGAATTGTAGGGAGGACAGAAATTCTTAGACTTGACTTCCCTAAACCTGAGCTAACATCACAGAGAAACTTGCTGTTAACAAGTTTCAAATTAACAAGTCCTATACACTTCTTAATTTTCTATATTACAGAAGTGAAGGAAAACATGTATCATTTTCATTAAATGAACGAAAAACTTGGTAAAATCACATCTAAAATGCGTATTTTAGTTTATGCCTGCTACAGTGCACAGAAAAACGTCATTTTAAAAATTTGCAGGTGAAAAGCAGCAATTCCCCTTCTATATTTATCGTCAGTAGCAAGACTCCCTTTTTTATTTAATGAAAATCAGAAAGCACGTCGTCTTCTTTTGAAATACAAAAGTGATGCAAAGAATTAATGTGGGCATCAGCAACCAGCACAGAGATCTGCTCTGAAAACACAAGCCATGGTTAGCTTAGACAGCTTTTTCCTCTCTAAAAGAGGCCGTTTGTCTTTCCTTTCTCGTTTCCCCTCTTCTTTCTCATATTGTCCCTGGCACCGACTAAGCTGACCAAACTGGCAGGACACTAACCCAAGATGAAGACAGAGAAAGCAGATAACGCTTTCTACTCCTGTAGGGAGTTTAAGCAGCCCACAGAGGCCTGGGTAAGTCATGAAACAGTAAAACCCCTTGTGACAAATGCAAGCTTAGCTAAACTCAAATAATTTTGTTAAGCCCTTAAAGTCTAGGCAGATTAATGAAACAACCTGTCAGGCAGTGCATTTTCTTATAGTTAATTACACACACAACCTGTTAATAAATTAATGGCTTCAACAATGTCGCAAAGTTGCTACTGGAATAGGCTTTTCGCCACAGCAAACCTTTCCCTTAACTTTAGTGGCCACTGGACCGGGGGCTACTTCGTCTGATCTGCTGCCTGCCTTATTAAAAAAAGGTACTGAAAGCCATTGTATGTAAAGACTGCCGTAGAAAGGAAGAAAAAAAAAACAGTTGTAAACATACAGCACTAGCTCTAATGCTAATCAATGGTCTGTAAAAGATGTACATTGCCATCTAAAACCACGGCAGATGAAGAAAGCCAATGTTGGGAGAGTCTGAAATGACAAAACCAGGCCTGCTTTGTATTGGAAATAGGCTAAAGATAACCTACCAAACTACTGCAACTGTCGTGATTAATAAGTTCCTATGAAGAGCTAAAAGATTTAACCTAAATCATTTGATGCATGCCTGTAAAGTAAATAGCTAATGCTTATCATTGTTAAGCTACTAGCTTTTGGGAGGCATTTAGCATGATGCAGAAATAAACACAACACAAATAACCTGCTTTTCAGAACATCATATAAAGAAGAGTGAACACAGAACAGACTGCAGTACAGAACTGATTAGGAACCAGCACTACACATAAAGGTTTGGGCTTGTTTATATACTGTTTTGAAGTACTATTAATGTAAGAGGAAGGGTTTGTTTGTTTTGGTTATATTTTTTTAAATAAAACACAACGTTTTTACTCCTTTAGAGTAAAAAGGGCAAAGGGGGCAGTTGGCATCTAGGCATCCAGTTATTACTGGAGGTATCAGTAGAAGTGAAATTACTTTCACTGGTCCTTCAAAACTCTTTCCTTCTGTAACTTAACCAGAGGCAGCAGACAACAGGACTGGGGAAATGAAGTCTAGCTGGCAGTTTATCTAGGAGATCACAAACTGCACTATCCAGAATCTAAAGTCATTAAGACAACACAGTGAATTTCGTACTGCTATAAATCATAGCATAATTTGAGATACAATTCATCTTTCTTGTAATTAAACTTGGGAGAGTAACCAGAATAGAAAAAAAGTAGTTTAAAAAAAAAAAAATCCACCAGCAACAGACAGGCATTTTGAGACAGGTGGCTTAGCAAGTGGAAAAAAATATAATAAACTGGCACAACAGACTATGGAATACATTTTGTAATCACTGCAAAAAGCGAATATACACTTCAAGCTTTAGACAAAATCCTAACAGTGTCTTAAACATTCTTGACTATGGAACTCAACCCTGATTGTTAAGTCAATTATTATAAATGGTATTTAAAAAATCAGAATTGCTCCAGAACCCAAAAACTGCTGCTGAGGAATCTGGCTGCATGAAGCATGACGGTACAGAAAACCTCACTAAGAGTTCCTTGAGATTACCGTTCTAGCAGTCTATGTGGCACATATGTGTGTATCATTTAAAAGTGCTGATATTCCAATACTTTGATATACTAAAATTACAAGCTGCAGTGGCTTATCTCTAATATAAGTGAACAGCACACCAGCCCACAGCAACATATTTTTTTTTTATTTATACACCTATTCAATTAAACAAGTTTACGTTTTATTGGGAAGATGCAAGTCCCCAAGACAGACCAGTCAAGACCCCACTGAAAGCTTATGAAAAGCATGGTCATTGCAAAAACCAGACTTGTGGGTTTTGAGGACAAAGGAAGAGATAGTTCCACAAAAAAGCCAGTATTTGACAAGTAACAGCTTCAGCTAGCGATGACAAAAGGAAACTGCAAGGCTTGGCTGTGCACTTACACCAGTACATCTCAATTTTGCATTCTCTCCCTCCAGTCTTACAGTCAATATCTTATGTCTTGGAAGAGTAAGACATTAAATCAATTATGTTTTAAGTTTAGAAAAAGAAGAAAAGACAGATGAAGCAAAACCTGAAGGTGGACTACTGTTAAGAGATGCAAATATTATTATTCCTCAAAAAAATATTTTTATGTGCAACCAAATGTTTTCCTAGAATTCAAGTTTCAGAGCTAAGGTAAATATTACAGGAAGCAGAAAAGCACATCTGTAGAGCCAATAATACATATTAAAAAACCCCTGACCTACCAACTATGGCAAAAAGCCATTAAATGACCATCAGTCTTGTTACCTGACAGAATTGTAAGCACATACCTGTCAAATGATCCAAGTAGTACTGGTAGAGTTTGCACTGAATAGGTGTCATTCGAACTTCTAGAACATACTCATATTTTGGTGGGAGGAACTTTGTTAATGCTGTGTAATCTTTCCTCTGTAATTTTACAAACAGTACTTTAGTTATATAAACATGAAAACGACTACTGAGAACTTAAGAACTTCTGGCATCTTAAACAACAAAGCACCATGCATAAATTACAATGATTCAGATGCTTTCCAACCACAAAGGGAAAAAAATAGCCCACTAAATACAATCCAATTACAGGCACTGTCTGCAGAAGCCCATCTTACCTAGTAAATGTGGTTGTCTGGTCAAAAGTATATGACCTGTTAACCTTGTCCCAGTTCCAAGTCCTTGCAAAGCTGACTGCAACTTCAGTAGCTGCTCTGGTAACTACTTTTGTGGGTTTTTTTAAAATACTAGAACTTTTTTTTTGTGAAAGCGTGGCTAAGTCAAGCAGCTAATATCAATGTTTGTATCACAGATGAACTCACTCACACTCAGGTTAACCGTTTTCTGGTTTAGAGTACATAGTTTCTGAGTACTTGCTTGGAGCAATGCAAAATTTCCTTGTTTTCAGTTTTTTTGACTCTTACGCTAGTCTACTTCTCTCCATCCAAAGCCAGCTCCCTGCAACAGAGGAGCCTGCAGGCAGCTCCCACTTGCTACTGGTGATTATGCCACCTGCACGGCCTTGTTGTTATCTAGAAGCGCAGCACGAAGCTCTCACAAGAACATCCTTCAGGAACAGAGTTGTTTTCTTCTAAGGAAATTACAGAGCAGCTTAAATGACCAAAAGGGAGAGCTGCGCTCTACGGACAGGATCTGCTCCGCGCAGCGCGCTGTGAGAAAATCCATCTGGGCTCCGTCTGATGCTGCACAAACGCGGGGTGCCCAGCATCTGAAGGCACGTACGATTTACTTGCTATTTATGTTCCTCTTCTCGTTCTGTCTTTTGATTTGTGTTCCCGTACTGCTGAATAGACGTGTAGAATTATGTACGCTATCCTCTCACTACTACTCATATTTCCAAGATTGTAATTTTATGATAGGACGTCTTTTACCAGCCTTACACACTGCCATCAACCTTTTTATGCCTTTCAAGGAGAAAGAAATATCTGCTTGTGGGACTATCCCACTATGCCCACTTGGACTATTTAATCAACTACCAACACCTGCACAGCCAGGAAGGGGCACCTAAGCATCACACCTTTGATGAGGCTGCCCGTGCCTGGGTTTGTAGAGGAGAAGAGCAGTAACATCGTGCTGATAGCATGCAAGGTGCAATGCCACAGCAGGTTAGCTGAAGAGCAAGGAATCCAGCCCTCATTCTGGAAATCTAGGCAGTTTTGTTTTGTTTTTTTCATCTAAGGTCTTTAAGGTAACAAGTTCTTCACCCTTTTGGACCTGATTAATCTTCTCTCCTCTTCCCCACTGTTCCAATTCTCACAAATCAGAAAAAAAAGGAATTCAGAACCAAGTGACAAACCATGGATCACCAATTTTCTGTGCGGTTTTTAAGGCAGTTCAGTTTTTAAATGTGTCTTCTTTAAATGTGCATATGGAATTAAAAGAGAATATTTCAAAGCAACTGATGTCCTAGTCTACCATGTAATTTTCTAGTCTCCTAGCAGGAAAACAGCTGTATTCCCTAATATACCTATATGTCCTGCTTAGGATACACTGACATTTGGATAAAAGCTATGACATTTTTGTTAAGTTTTTCTAGTCACAATAAATAATGCAGAGATCTAGTAATTAGCGAAAATATTTAAGTCAAGAGTAATAGCTGGATTCAGTGGAGCTCTCAAATAGCAAGTCTACAGGCCTTTGAGTGCTTTTATCAGAATGAGATGAAATAATGCCTCCCCCTCCCTGCAGCTAGTTCAAGTAATTATAGTAAAACTGTTCTTACCTGAACGCATCCAGCTAACATCTCATAGAGAATATGTGCACGCTTCTTCATTACTCTGACATCTACCAGAGTCGAGTCTGCACACTGACCGTTCTGAATTGGATTTATAAATCGATTTCGGAATTCCTTAATTGAACCAAGCAAATTCTCCTTAATAAAGTTAACCATGCAGTGATCTAGGACAAAAAGATCAGACTCCCGTTGTTCAAAATGGAAAGTACAGTACTGGGATTAATTCTAACAGAAAATAAATGTGTCATATCTCAAACCGAGAACTTTCTGTTGAGCAAAAAAACCCGAACAACCCCAACTTTCTCCACAAAGGGCATCTTAAAGTGACACACACTCTAGGCACAGATCTAACTTCTAAATTGCATGTCAGATTTAAAACTACCTCATCATGTTTGTTACACAGTTTGAAAACTGCCCTACACCAAAGCAATCATATAATAAATTTGTATTTGCAAAGATTTTTAAATAGATTCAAAAGCATATTAATTAATAGGAAAAAAAACATTACAGCATATTAAAAAACAGGAGCAAATGTTACAAGCTAGTTTATAATGAAATTCCCAAGACAATAACATAAATCACTGTTTAGTAAGTTCACTGAGAACACTGCTCTGCAATGGTTTAAAGCAATTTAAATTGATGCTGTTGCAAGACCTGGTCCACCCATTTCCCCTCTGAACATTCTCTCCCTGCCCCTCTTGACATGCTGAGACTCGTCTGATCCTTTGGTTAGCCAGATCAAGGAACTAAACTGTCAGAAAGCTATTCAGTTCTGCATTGTTAATTTTCTGATACTCCTCATGCAGGCTCCCTGAGGAATCAGATGTATGTAAGGCCATGCCAAGGGAAAGGACGGAGGGGAGGCCAGATTCCCAACGGCTTCATTTTAATTTGGCTTAAACCATCATGGAGCCACATCTTGAGACAATGACTTAAAATGCAAAATGCAAAACCAGATTGTTAGGGTTTGTTTAGATATAGAAACCTAGCAAACAGCTTCACTGTATCAAATTCTTTTCTTCTAATCAAGTTAAATCTACCTATATATTGCTGAAAGTCAAAAGTATATTCGAGGAAATAAACACTTCTTAAACCAGAGAACTACTCACATTCTATAAGATTATTTTGCAGTGGTGTTCCTGTAAGAATTATTCTTCTCCTAGATCGAATAGAATTCATTGCCTTAGAAACAGCAGATGCTTCGTTTTTTAGTATGTGCCCTTCATCACAAACAACAAAGTCGGGGCCTAGAAAGAAATAACATTAGATCTCTTCCATCTTTTATAACCACAAAGAAATTAGCAGCCTAAAGAATCCAAAATTTGTTCTACTAATGTTATTAAGTTTTTTTTAAAATGTGTGTGTGTTTCATGGTGGGTTTTTTTAGCACCGTTAAGGTTTTCACTCATCCTTTGCACAAGCATTCACAGTAGCCATTCTGGTAAACTACGGGCTGTTGCTTGTAAAGTCTTCATGGGAAAGATTACATACAGCTCTGCAATATATTCCTATAAAAATTATCTATCCATGCAGCTCTTGTGTGTATGTCTACATTTCCATTCACCCTGTCAAAACTTCATAAAACTGTGCCTTAAATCCAGCTTAGGCTGCCATCTACTGGTGCTCGGTCAATTCTAAAGAAAACCAAAAATCAGATAACCAGTAATTTTTCATTAAGGCAACAGGTCGGTATCAATGGGCATAAACTGTGCAATCAAGAGTCTTATCTAAGAATAAGACACAATCAAATCTGATTTGAATTACAGACAAGTGAATTGCCACCTTGTAGCTCAAAGTCACTGCAGAAATGTCCTCAGCTTTCTTCCAGAAGATAAGCCCAAGGATTCTAGACTGCTGTTTTAGGTGAGTTGCACAAGGAATGTCAAAACCACACCACAACACATTTCCACGGTACGCAAAGCGACTCTAATAGAATTATTAAGTGTTACAATTTGGCGTTTAAGGTAAATACTACCAAACTTGGCAAAACAGACTTACATACCCTAATGGTTTTCAGATTTAGGGCAATTTCTGGAAGCTCTTTCCTTGAAAGGAGAAGTAAAAGATATTCTAGGATCCAACTAGTAACTTAGAATGAATGTTTTACCAGATCTAAACCTGACCTCAATTCCAGTGCTATCAACCATGAAGTCAGCTTTGGAAAGTGCACCTTTGGAAAACGCTATATACAAAGCCATCAGCTGGGTTCATCTATTCAGCTCTAAAGAGGCTGATATTTGAGGTGGCAAAGGAGTATTTATCAGCATGGACAACCTAATCTTTCGTAAGTTACTAAGAACAGTTTTCCTCAGACTAACTTTAAACTGCCTTGTAAAGAAGAAAATTAACTCTAGGACAGTGATCAACAGCAGAGAATCAATTACCCCTTTGACCGCTTGCATGATTTAATGCCAGTGCCAGTCATCTCAATTGTGCCATTTTACGTGTCAAAAAGCGATTTGAATCTTGCATGCTAACAGAAAAGGAATCAAGAAGATTCCTAGCAGGAAAGAAGATTTCCAAGCAGGAAAAAAAAAAATTGGCTATTTAACCAAGTCTAGAAGACAATTAGGAATTGTCCCCATATTATTTCGCAACTTTTGTACCTTCCCCAGTTTTGACAGCATGCAAAACACTGAATGGCTACACACAAAGCCTCCCTTTAATTTTAGGCAAACATCTCTTCATAGTGACAGATGCTTTCTCTCCTCCTCATTCTAGTATCTCCCGAAGAGTAAGGATCTTGCAAGCAAGCTGTTCATGCAGTGTACAGTACTACTGAGATGGTTTGGAGCCGTTTTCTGGAACTGAAGCGTTTGCAAGGATTTGCAACGTCTCCCCACCAGATGTGACAGCTTGCACACTAATATCATTCTCAGAAATAGGTTTGATCTAGTACATTATGTTTACAATCAGAATCAAAGTACATTAGAGAAGAAGGATAATGAAGACTTAATGATAGATAGCAATCAAAATTGTGTAAATACCCCAGAAATCAGTTTCAGTAAAGACTATGATTCATTAACATTAGGTGGTTAGTTAAACACAAAACAAAACAAAAAAACCCACCTCAAAAACTGTTGTTTAGAATAAGTGATAGTAAAAACATGAAAAAACTATCTTAGTAAAATTATTTGTGGTTTGTTTGGCAGGCATGTAGCATTGATATCTTGAACTAACATCTTGGCTACAATTCAGTGGCAGGGATTTTCATAAATTTGTGGGTTTTTCCTTGTTCTTAAAAAAACATGAACGCAATTCATCATCGACAGAACATTTCTCAGAATATTATACAGGAATGTAAAACTTAAAGGGACCTCAAGGGAACATTCAGTCCATTTTCTTCATCTGAGATAAGAGTTATGAGAAAGGGACATATCCTCCCTGACAGAAGTAGGAAACTCCATGACCTCCCTCTTCTGCTAAAACACTGCAATAATACCTAATTTAAACGATCTCTGCTGCAAATCTACACACAGTTCTCCCTTTCCTCCTATGACTGCTTCATACAACTGCCAATTAAAGCACAGTTTCCAACTTAAACAGTAATAGAACTTTTATTAGTAGCAACAAGTAAAAAATTACAAAGTTATTGAAATGCTGCAAGCAAAGCACAACAGCCATCAATAAACCAAAGAGCATTTCATCATCTGCACAAAGCATTGTGGGAAACCATTCGTTGCTCTGCATGCGTTTATAATCCTGCTATTATTTCACATAGCAGAGCTGGTTAATTAATGAAATCACTCCTCCACCCATAAACTTTGGCTAAACCTTCCCTTTCTGGTCCCCTCTTCTGTCGTATACAGTGCAATACAAGCTTCTACTATAGAATACGTCTACCCTAGCAGTATTCATTTTAACCAGACAGATATCATTAAATTATCGCTCAAATACCAGATTTGCAACTTTTTAAATTAAAAATGCTCCCAGAGGCAAAGGTTTTCCTATTTACAGTCACAGCAGTAAGCCAGCACATAGCTTCATAACTCTTTTACTGGCAGCCTGCCCTATTGCCAGTGCTGTGATTCCCGAAGATAGCAAGAAACAAATAACGGTCATTGCAAGATACTTCTCCTCAATGTAGCAAATCCAAATGTCTCCAAAAACTAATGGATAACAACAGATGCACACTTTTGTCTTTTTGTAATCAGTGAAAATAGAGAAAGATTTGAAGCAACATAAAAATAATTATAGAGTTATTTCAAGATCAGTTTTCCTAACGGTCTGATTCCATCCTACCAACCAACTACTCCAGGAAGAGAATAAAACAGGGGGTTCCATGTCCATATGAAATTATGCAAAACCTACAAGACTCAATGCGCTGCAGTTTCTGAACTTGATTAAATCTAGAAAAGTCACTAACCTAATCACGAACACTGCTCTATCATGTTACAGATATAGCTTATATCTAAGCTGTCTAAAGAGGTTTGGAAGTAGAATAGAACCACACCTATAAGCAGGATGTAAAACCAAGGGATTGACAAGAGATGGGATAGGGAAGGTTACACAAGTCACTGTGTCTCCTCTATAAAATTGCATGCCCAACATGCCACCTTGCTCCACAGTCCAATATTTTTGAAGTTACATATACAAATCCATGACGGACAGGACAATATTACTATAAAGACATAGGAAAAAACCCACAAAAATCAATCACTGTGAGACTGTATAACATTTTATCTCATCATTGCACCAGAACTGACCCACTGAATACAAAGCTACTGTCCTGTCAGGCTACTGTCCCATAACCACTACTTCAAGACGGCAGTTCACACCTTTTCTTCTCTAGCTTTGACTTTCCTGGCAACTTTCTCAACAAATGCAGTATCCTGAGCAAATCGGACACAGAATAAGACTGACAGCACATGGTTCCCCGCCTCCTCTCCTTTTTTTTGTGTTTTTAGTAACTGCAGCATTAACAGAAGGAGTCAGAAAACCCACTGGAAAGAAGTGCATTTTCTTCATTGCTTGAATAATGCTTGTGAATTCAACGTGATCACAAAAATAGTTCATCAGCTACTGTACTGGAGCTTCCCTGACTCCACAGCAATTATGTGATTTAGTGAGTCAAACTGGCAGACAATTAATTAATGTTTTAGCTGCTCAAACAGGCTTTCTACAGAGCTGGAGATGCCAATTCCAACTGGCCAATGCCAATAATCACAAAGTTATTTTTCCCATTAGAAGAATTCCTTTGTCTGTCAGAACAAAATTCACAGCCCTACTATTATTTGAAACTTCACAAAATCAAGCACACCAAGTACAATTATAAACCAGACCAATGCTGTATTTCATCAATCAGAAACAAAACAAAAAAAAAAAAAAAAGAAAAAAGAAAAAAGAAAAAAGAAAAAAGAAAAAAGAAAAAGAATGCATACTTGTATTAATTTTCACTTACCTGGATCAACTAAAGCTTTATTAAATATTTCTTTAAGTTTTCTACTCTTCACATTCCTGCCTTGTGCAAGATTACGATACATCTCATAGCCTATTATCATCACACCTCCTTCATCTTGCCAACGTTGGAGCATATAGCTTCTCTCTTGAGGGCGCTTCACAGTTGCTAGTTCACAGACCTTTCAAAGAGGGAACAATATGCTTGAATTTCTCTTAAAATACCAAAGTACTGGTGTAACTTTTAAATACCTAAGGCTCATTAATGCAAGTAGATTTTCACACAGCCTATATTTTGAGTGGTGGAACTTTCCAATTACGCAAACTGTTCCGTTATTTCGTTTTTAAGAACTCTTTTTAAGCCTTATACCTCTAATTTTTCGTCATCTTCTAAACCTTCTTGCCATTTTTCGAACTCATTCAACCAGTTCAAGGCAGTGTTCAGTGGACACACTACCAGAGCCGTCCGAAAATCCAGCTTGTCACACAGCAAGACTGTGTGAAGAAAACTGACTACCTGCAAGAGGAAAAAACAGACAAAATGCCAAATAAAACACTGAGTATTAAACACCAGGAAAGAAGCATACGAGTATATATTCACATATAGAACTTACCACCAACAGTCTTGTTCAAACATTCTTTTCCTGTTTGTTAAACAACTCACTGCTTAAAATTTAATACACATGTATTTTGAAGTTATACACTTATTACTCTGTGTTACATGGCTGCATACATCCTTCACATACTGAGATACACACAGTTTTGCATCGCATCAGATAGCTGAACAACTTCATAAATAAGGAACCCTCCCTTTACATGTCGCCAATCATTTTCATAAGCTAAAAATTCCTATTAGGTCACTTTTAAGCTTTCTCCCAATACTCGCCTCAAACATTAAATAAGTTCACCTCTTTGGACTTCATAAATGTATCAAGTTTCTTGAAAGTGAACTTTAGCCTTAAATCAATGTTTTCCAAGTTTTTTTCAACATATTGGCAAATTCTCTCAAAAGAGCTCTGAAGCAGGTTATTGAAACGCGTTCCAAGTATTCAGCCTGCAGTCAGACTGGCTATGTATTGCAGATGGTAACACCTCCTTGAGGCCTGGGAAAAAACCTTAAATCTTTTGATGTCACTCCGGGTTTCCGCTGCCTGTTTTTGAGCAGTAGCAAGTAAAGACAGGACTAGAGGTAACCTGTAAAAACCCAGGAGCAGAAGAGTCAGTGATCCCACGGCAGCTCCAGCTCTCACACCAGACTTTTAATGGTGAAGACTGCATTCTAATCCACATAACTGTACAACATCCCGAAAGTTCTTTCCAGATCAAGTCTTGGTATCTGGCAAGATTTAGTATGCTGTACAAAGTAATTTCAAACTGCATAACTATGCTTGGAACACTGGGCAGCAAACTGCTTTTAGATGCTGCAATACGAAGGGAATTACTGGTGGTTTTGCGATCAAGACAAAGCATCGCATGTTCAGATGCGAAAACTACCCATGAAAGATTAATCACAAAAGTCCTATGTCCTGGACAGCCAGCAAGTCCCTCATTGCCTTATTTCCCTGATACTTCACTGACATTCTTCTCTGCAGTTTGCAAAGTCTGCTAAAACTTACTGTTGATTTAGCTCTTGAAAGAGCTAACAAGTAATGGCATTACGGAGTACAGTAGAAGGACTGGCAAACGACCACATAAGGAAAAAACCAACTATCTAAGGTACAAACACTAGCCATAAAAATACTTGATACATATTTGTAACTGTGGCTTTCTTTCATTTTCCAGAAGTTACAGCCACAACGAATGTCATGAACACATCTGGATCACATGCAAAAATAGCTTCTGCTGTGAAATGTTTCATCAAACTAAAGTATATAAAGTATAAGCGTACAAAGTCACCCAAACTGCATTGCTACATTAAAGCACAACAGTTCTGCAAAACATTGCAAATCTCCAGTAAAAGGTGTAATTAACTCCTGAAGAACCATAACACCCTAAGCTAGAATTAAGCATGTAAAAATATACTCTTCAAAGGTGACTTTCAAATCATGTATGAAAGTCTTCTTCTATAGGACTGTACATTGTCAAAATATTGTGTCTGTCACCCCAACTTCCATAAACAAAGCAAAACTATGTACACTGCAGCTGGAGTTCTTAAAAACATACGGTCCACATGCTGTGCACCACAACCAACCAAGGTTACAGCTTGTTTTACCTAAATGGTGCATGTAGTGAATGACCCCGGTCCCTCTGATCACCTACAGCTCTGCGTTACTCAAAAAAACCCCCAAATCAGAAAACCACAAAAACCAAACTTCCCTTGATTCCCTTGAGCCTGTTCTTTGCAGAGGAATCTAGGGGACCTAAAGAATCTGAAGACGTTACGCCAGCCTAAGTGCTCCATGACTATAGCCTGCAATTCGCAGGTCAAGAAAGACGACTCTCGGGATCAGCAAGTCCTAAAGAAAATTTGTCTGACTTAGGTCAGAATAGAGCAGGATTAGGTATTTTTCATGTAACTTCACTTTCTGAAGAATCCTGGGTAGCAATGGTTTAGAGGGAAGACACAAGAATAAGGAAGCCATCTGAGCCAGTAAGGCATAGCTAACGCTGGCAAAGAATAATGGATACCTCCTGCTAGATTCTCTCTGAAGATTTTCTCTTGGAGCACATTTCAGGTCTCTAAACATAATAACGAAAAACTTCAAGCCAAGCCAAGTCAGCTATCTAGCAGCATCCAGGTGTGCTGACGATGCTAACCACCAACTAGCAAGGCAGATGTGAGCCCTACAGAGAGTAAAAATTCCTGAGACACCTCATTCCAAACACACAGGTGTCAAAGACTAACTGCATGTGAACAGGATCTTACAGCATTTTGTTTGCTAAGTGACTAACAAGGTCATCAAAGCTGGGTGTTGTCACTTGCAGACTATGAATCTAGCTATGGCACAAAAATGTTGAGACATCTTTCATACAGCTTGGAATTCCAGGACGTTGATATACTGACCTCTCTACGAATGAACAGATCTTGAGCCTTCAGATCAGGTGATAGGGCTTCCCAATCCAATGGGGAAGCTTCTACCACAACTGACCAAGATGGAAGAGGATGGTGAAATGGCATTTCCTCACAGACGCTTTGAGGATCCCATCCTCACTGTAGGAAGAAAATAACCTCTTTGAGAACCATCATCACCATGCTAAAGAGACTGTACTCCAGGGAATGAGTAAAGTGCATCCATATTTGGAGCATTTGAAGAAAGAATTTAGAATGAAGTGTTGCGCAAGTGCTGGCTGCTAACGTGATCTAGACTTGCCGGTCACAAACTCACCAGAGCACTAGGCAGATCTCCTGTCAAGTGACTTTATAGCTAAGAACCACTCCTTGCACAGGAAGGCCCTGATTGATCCAGAGTTGAAATCGGTTCTAATCAATTCCAATTCAATTACAGCAGAAGCCGTAAGTTAGATTTCTAATGATTCAGCTCAAGCCAGAGATCAGAAAGGTTCACAGTAATTCATTTCACTAGCCAGTTGTCCTGATAAAGATATAGGAATATCTCCCTCCTCCAGAAATCAGGAAACACAGCATCAATGAAGGCCAATGACAGGGAGACCAAAGTGGCCCTGCTTTTCTGAGGGCCTTTTCAAGGCTGTTACCCTCCTTTCTTCTTCAACGTTCTCAAACACTCCCCTTTTTCTTTCCTAGAATCAGAGGGAAGGGTTCTTCTCTCAAATGACTTCTGCTAAAGAAATTCTTGGGAACAGACTGGGCATCAGCACAGTAAGACAGGTAATTCACCCCAGTTCTCTGCTCATATTATTTGTGGTGATGCTACATCTGGCTAAATGCAAAACCAAAATTTTGGATAGACAGATAGACACTTCGAAACAAGCAAACACGGAAGGAATTCAACACTCCTGACTACCCTGAAAAAGGCACTAGCATGAATACTGAGAGGCAGGGAATTCAAGAAAATGGTTTTTGATCTTTTACCTCTTTTGAAGGTCAAGGGCATAAGCTTCTCCTGAGGCCTGCCATGATTATAAGGGGCCCAAGAAAAAGAGCTATGAGCATTGTTT
Source organism: Nipponia nippon (assembly GCF_047370975.1). Lineage (NCBI taxonomy): Eukaryota > Metazoa > Chordata > Aves > Pelecaniformes > Threskiornithidae > Nipponia > Nipponia nippon. The sequence goes on from NW_028262313.1 coordinate 3,360,463, forward strand.
TACAGCAACTGCTTGGGTGATCAGTTTCAGAAGAAACATTTTAAGATGGGGATTGAGCTTCAGATTTTAAAGACTAAAAGAAATGATAAGTTGTTCACTGTGCAACTTTTAACATGCCAGAAGAGCCACTTGACCAAGAAACATGGAAATCTTTTTTTAAGAAACGCTACAATATTCTGTTTTAAAGGTTTTTAAAAAGTAGTCTTCAGCAGTGGAAAGGAGAAGGAACATGCGCTGAAGTGACAATGAAGGCTTGAACCTGAAGATCTCAGGAAGCAAAGAACTGTAAAGCCAAAGAAAAGAAATAAAGATGTGAAAAAGGGGTTGAAAGTATGCCCTGTAGTTAACTGCCAAGGCAATGAAAGTTTCTGGTCTTAGCTGTTTGTGATGCACAATGACCCCAAAATACAAATGTACGTATGGACAATTACTGAAACAGAAAACAAATGCCCCCTGTCCCTCAATCTGGAAGACTCTAAATTGTAGCAAAACGTTTCTATTAAAACACAAAGCATCTGACTTTAGACACTGAAAGTCTGGCATAAAAAGAAAAACAAACAAAAACAAACCCAAACCCTGATAAACCTCTACTTTATCAGTGCAACAAATGAATCGAAAACCCACTGAGGTTTAAGCGATTTAAGGAGCAATATATGAATGAGGAAGACAGTAAAAACCACAACCTGCTTCCGATTAATTATTAAACTGTCTCAGAAACACGGGTTCCAGAAGCCTGTCTCCTACTAGCTGCATTTTCTTGTTCTGAGTTGCAAGGGAGCTACACATCACTTACAATTAAATACGACCTTTTCACATGAATATCAATGATTACCTCATTTAATTTTAGGTATTTTAAAAGCAGAGAAAGCACAAGCATGTAGCAGAACTTTCACAACTGCATACTATGAAACCAACTTCTTTCTCAAGACCTCTTTACAAAACGTTTTCCTCCAGCAACCCTCGCTGAGTCACTGCCTAGGAAACAGTAAGTTTTACTATGTTCTGAAAGTCATTAAAATTGCCTTTTGCTGGATCAGCTTTTGAGAGCAAGCTACAGAACAGAAAACAAGACGACTTTTGTTTCTTACCTGTAATGTTTTCCCCAGACCCATACAGTGAGCAAGAATGCATCCAGAACCAGGAGATGTCTTTGTTTTTTTTACAGATTCACAACAGCAATCCCACATGAACTGAACACCTGAAGAAAATTATTGAAAATTTTCTTATTAAACATTCATTTTATTAAAGTTCACCTGATAAGAGATAGGTGTGATCACTGTGAGATCCTGATAACTCTTAGTAAAGCAGTGCTCAGGATAATGATTTCATTTCTGTCCAATAGGTTGTATGTGGGATGATCTTTGTCTTGAACTTAATTATATTCACAGTTTTCACTGAAGATGTGGCAACTGGGTTAGAAAATATTACTGTGCAGACTGAAGATGACTGCCATCTTGGGGAAAGGGAGAAAAGAGGAGACAGAACGAAAAGTGGCAAGGACTTCATGGAAAGACTAAAATGATCTTGGTAAATGAGCAAAATTATCTGAAACCAACTAGAAGAAATTCTGCCAAGACAGATCAGATGTGAAGTTCTATACTTAAAGAGGAAAAAAAAAAATCAAGTTAAGAGCTGTGACAGCTGAAAAGGGAAAGGAAATATATGCTACATAAAACACATTAACAACATGAGGGTCTGATGGGCGATTTTTTTGTTCTTTGCAATATATTTATTGGGGAGTTGTATTCTGTTACACAATACTCAGCACAGATGAGGCTTCAACTTGACTGCTGTGTCTGGTTCAGGGCACCTCCCTTGAAGAGTTGAAGCAAGTACAGGTTGCTTACTAAAATGGAAAGGTTGTAGATTACGAACTTTGAGGAAAATTTAAAATAACAGAATGAGCTGTGAAGAAAATGACTGGTTATTCTCCTTTTCTCCTTCTTCACTAGAAACAGAATATGGAAAGAAGCTGGCTTGATGTGCAGTCATGTCAGGTATCAGAAAAAAAAATTCTATTGAGAAAGCCAGGAAAATACTGTGAGATTTTTAAATCTTCACTGAAAACTGTAAAAAGTGAATATACTAATTCCTCAATAGAATGGGTACAGATACTTGCCTCCAGCTACACAGGTAGTTCTGATCAGTGCCACTTTGCCTCATGAAATTCTGGAGATGACCAACAAATTCATGACAAAGTTGATTCTGCCTCAGTGCCGAGAATTAGATGATTCTGAGGACCCTTCCAACTTTACATTTCTAAGGTTCTTTGCTTGTAAAACAGAACTATGTATTGCTGATCTCATTTACTTTTGTTCAGACGTTCCAAAAATAAAACATTAAAACCTGACATTCTGGCATTTGCCTGCCAAGGAGATTTTTCATACGATTCTAATTCAGGTTGCATAAGGTCCTGTGCCAGTGGAGGGGGAAAAAAAAAATATTTTTTTTTAAAACTCTCTTTCCTTACCATCTACTTGGTGAGGTTTCAGTCTGGTAACTATATTCCTGTGAACCTGCACTAATGGTTCTTTGGTTTCTTCATCTTCATCTAAAACCAGCTTAGTTGTAATGGGACATTTCAGAGGTGAAGCATCTTCTATCTCTATCACCTATAAGCAGAAACAGGGCATCATAGAAATACTTCACACATGAGCAATACCAAGCATTTGACAGACACAAGCTTTAGCAAAATTGGAAGTCATAATTTATTTAGTAAAGAGAAACCTTGAATTCTTTAGTATGCGTCACAACTTACTTTGGGAGAGTGCTTTTCCCCATGGAAAGTAAAGCAGCATGCAATTGAAACAGCTTTCTAAAGATCTCAGTAGTCTTAAATAAAACTTACCAACGTTAACCTGCAGGAAACTACAAATAAAACTTGTGGCTTTACTTACTGAATTAAATTGAGGTAGAAGTATGTCGTCTTAAACATCATCAACAATTCAACTTCCTAGCATTTTACAAAGAAAACAGAACATACCTCTCTCAATTTCTCTCTCTCCCGTTCTCTTTCTGCTATACGTTTTCTTCTTTCTTCTTCTTCTTTAAGTGCATTTTGTGTTTCTGTTCTAAGCTTATCATCTTTAATAATTTTCCTTATTTTCTTCCTGCCTTTTCCAGGAGATTTTGAATCATCGTTGTCCTCATCCTCAGAATTACTCTATTACCAAGTAAATAAATGAAGTATTAGCAAGAATCTTATGGCGCAGACCATCAAATCCTTGATTTTTAGACAAGCTCCTCCAAATTTTTATATACACAGGTGGAGTTTAGCTCGTAAGAAAAAAGATACTTTTTTTAAAAACAAGTTAGCCAGCATAACAAAAGAAGTGCCACCTTAACCGTAATGTATTCTGAGATATTAAAGGTAAGCCCAGCTGTACAAAGGCAGTACTGAAGGCACTGCTATCATTTGATAGTAACTAATGACTATTAATAGAGAACTACTTTTCTGTTCTAGTGGTACTAGATCAGATCAGCTCTTACCTACTCCACATAGGAAAAGAAATCCTAACACCAGGAAAGCCTTAATCTCCTATTTGTGTCATCTTCTACATTTAGTTTAAAAATTCCAGTTACTTAAAATATATCATGCATTTTTATGAAGATCTAGACAAGAAATGGTTTTAGTTAAACACTATGTTTTTTCTCCATAATGGTGCCATTTTACAAATTTTAGCACTGAATTAACATTGAGAAAAGTTATAATTTTTTACTGTACTATGTACAGAGCTGTTTAAGATACTCGGGGGGTCCCTAAGCAGTTAGCAGAAGAGACAGGAACTCCTTTTCCCATTTATTAATTCAAAACACAATATAGTACCTTATTGTTGTTTTCACTTGAAGAATCCTCTTGAACCTTTATACGCCTTCGTTTCTTTTTCTGTTTGTAACTGCGCTGGTTTTCTTCCACCTCAGCTTTCTTGGCAGATCTATCAAAAAAAAAAAAAAAAGGCAGTATTACTGATTAACAATAATAATTCATTGCCTCACTGAAAAACAATGATAAAAAAAGTACATGAACTACATTGCTAATTAACAGAATACATACTCCTTTTGTGCAATCAGGGGTTTACTTCCAAATTCCTTTCTCCCCCTCAGCTCACTGGACACACGTAGCAATGGTCTATTCCAGACAACCCTGAAGAATCTCAGGGAAACTTTTCTACGGCAATCCACCATTCCTCAATTGACATTGACATATTTGGTGTAAAAAGGCTCATTTTTTGTTAACCTTTCTTTCGTACTGGCTCATCAAATTGCTGTGTACCACATACCTTGGTACAAATGCAAAATTCTCATGTTTGCTGCAAAGTTAATTAGCAGACACCAAATTACAGACAAGTATCATCAAAGGTTTTAAGGACTGATTCAAAGTCTTTAACTTTCACCATCTCACTGCCTAAACTGCACTATTAAATACCAAAACCCAAACACAGGGTAAGCACCATTAAGTTTTAGTTATACCTTGTTCTTGGACGTTGGTCATCTTCAGACTCACTGACTTCTTCACTAACTGCAGATTCATGAAACTCGGAGTCATTTGAATCATCGCTGCTCACTTTAAAAATAAAGTATAATTTCACGTTGAGTATTATTGCAAAGTTAGCAACATTACATATCTTCTAATTATACAACAACCTGGTTAAGATCGACAAGCACTGTGAAAGTTCATTTCAGATAGTATGGGACCTATTAAACATACTAATAAGAAGCAAGAGGAATATAAGGGGTACAGAGTAGAAAAGCTTAACGTGTAAGCACTAGAGGATCAGGACTAGAGTCCTGACAGACGGCATATTACGCCAACAAGACTTGAGGTCTTTATGCATGAATACATCTAAGGGTAGTTTACAAGCAAATGACAGAAAGCATTATATTAGAAAGCATCACATTTCAAAGACAGCGGGTGAGGAGGAGAGAACACAGTGGGGAACAATACAGAACTTCAGAAAACAAAAGATGATTTTTAGTTAAACAGAAGCTTTTGTTTCAAACGTTTTAGACGTAATTTTATAATACTTCACAATTCATGACAACAACCCTTATTTACTAACAACATATGCAATTATATTACTGTATTTATGGCTTGAAGTTTCTTCGGGTAATGCAAGTTTAAAACTGACTCAAAAGACAATTAAAAATACACCTAAACTAGCAGCATTAGGTAATACTTCCGTAACTACTTTTAGGAGTTATCACTGGCATTTATAGGTAATTAAGACCAGCATGCCATTTAACACCTTTATAATTTCAGTTTGACCTTGAACACAGTGGAAAGCTTAACTGTTTTATGAATAACAAGGCTTAAAACAAGGATTGTTTTACATACATGGGGAAATGTACTATTAATAACACAGGGCTAAAAAACGGCGAGCTGAAATAAAGTATATTGTTCTACTTGAGACTAGGGAACTTAAAAGACTTACACTAAAGAATCCTGAGAATTAGCCTGGCTGCCTCTTATTTGCACATTGCCACTGTAATTTACAGTTACTCTTCTTGAAAGAAATGTTGTCGGCAGAGTTACAATTCCACAAGGGAGGAAAAGCATGAATATACATCCAGATAAAAATGAGAGTTTTCACGAAGGAAAACGATAAACAAATTGCATTGCATCTTTTAGTCTGTGGAACACCGCACAAGACGGCTAGCATTAGTGCAACACCAAGAACAGGAAAGTACCGCGCACCCTTACTTCCACCGGCCAGGAATCACTACCAACATCGACGCTGACCAACATGGCAGTCAGCATTTATCTTTGCTATCGCTCCTCTCCCCTGCTCAAAATTATTAAATGCAAGGGGCTGACGGATTCTTTGTTCTTGCATCATTTCACAGTGCCATCTGGTGTTCAACTAACGCTTGCAACATTTAAATTGTAGGATGGAGAAATCTGTGATGCACAAGGGCCTACTAACAGCCCAAGCTAAAGAGAGAAATTACAAGGACAAGATTGATTTTCACCAGTTGGACATACTGGGCTCGCCTCTGTTATTTAAGATTAATATTCTAAGACTCGACAACATTAATCCGACTCAGAGGATATAATAAGCAGAGAGAGCTGCATTTGCATTCAACATTTTAAAGAAAACCATTCATCAAACACAAATAAGAGAATTCTAGATTTAACACACAAGGAAGTTTATACAGAGATTTTTAGAATTACGGAGTTTCAGATCTCCCTTCTGACATGCTTTGGACTTATTTTACAGAAGCAAGTACTTTTTGTGACAAAACACGTTTGGATTATGTACCTTTCCTTCTATTTCTGCGCTTCCCTTCTTTTTTGTCTTTTGGTTTCACCTTTTTTTCTTCACCAGATTCTCCGTCACTGACCGTCAGCTTGTGCCTCAGCAGTCTGTGTCTGTATCTAGGCTTCTTTGATTCTTCTTCCTCCGAATCTGATTCAGAATTATCTTCCTTTTCATTCTCTTCTGTCAGAGATAAGAGTCAGTACAACATGCATACTGGTCATTTTTTCTTACTTAAATTTGGCAAGAATTAAAATTTGAATTAATTTAGGCTAAATTCTGTGCTTTTCCAGGAAATTATGGGCAACAACATACCACGGTTCCCTGAAATCTTAAGTATTTTACGCTGCCTGAACACTTGCAATGTCTGTTCCAATGGCTGTAAATGTTAGTCAAATCTCTCCCATGCATTTGCACACTTTACTGTTCTGTATAGATTATTCCTCTCAAATCCCTATGGCTTCTGAATTGGTTACAAAAATCAGACTATTAATAAAAAAATACACTTACAGATGAGTAAAAGAGATGATAATCCTCATGATCATGTACATTGGCCTCTATTTGGCAACTACCTATCAACATCAATGACATTTTTTTGTTGAAAACTGAAGAAACTTTAATAATTTTAATTTTCCCCAGTGACCTTTGCAATTATGACAAGCGCTACAGCACCACTTTTTCCCAGATGCTTTTTGGTGCTCACCATCATCTCCTGTGTTTTCATTTTGCTTTCCGGTTTTCTTTTTTCCTTCATCCGATTCATCATCTGAAGATGCATCCTCATCAGAGGAAAGATTGGCTTTGATTTCTTCTAAAAGCATTTTCTTGGCAATTCTTTGAAGCAAAACAGAAAAAACTATTTATTCCATTGTTCAAGTAAATCTGTGAACGATAAGTGTAATCCTATACCACTCAGAACGTCAAAAAAAAGGTTGAAAGCTGAACAAAAAAAAAAAGACACGATGAAAAGTGACTGTGGTAAGACAAGATATATCAGCAAAAATCTCATGTTAAATGTAACGTGTTAACTTGCTTTTAGAAAGCAAATCTGCAGAATGCTTCTTAAAAAAGAAATTTCATGCTTTACAGCAAGACTGGGGATAGCTATAAAATGTACAAACCTAAACATTTGATTTTATTCATGGTCTATTTGTACGGACGCTTTGTCAGTTCTGGGATAGGCAGCTATATGAATTCTAACTGTAACAAGAGCATGAAGATGCTGCAGACCAAATTCTAATACTCAGATCATTCCCCCCCAAATGGTTATCATGCTTACTTGATTTAAATCAATCAGATTAATTTCCTGAGGCACTGAATCTACCTGACTAGTGTATATGTAAACAGGAATAGTTTTAAAAACAGGGTATCACTGAACGCATGTTTTAAACAAGGAGAAAAAGATTATTGCAATATGCATTAACTCACAGGTTTAAAAAAAAAAAAAAAAAAAGGCATTTATTACCCTACATCTACACAGCTTGCCTTCAACTGTGTTACCATGCTAATTGCCTGGGCCCACCCTACTGCAAAAGAGATGCTGTAGTAATTGAAGCAACTCATGATGTCTCAAGACGAACCGATATTAAGTGCCTTGGGGAAAAAAAGCCACACCGAATCCCTCATCTAACTACCAGCACTTGCCTTATAGCAACTATAGCAAAAAAATCTATGTGTATATATACACATACAGACAAAGAAAGTTTTATCAAACGTTATAGGACCTGAACTTCAAAGAAAAATTACGGTCTTGCGTCCTGTTCCACAAGCTGGTCGCTCAGCTTCTCACAGCTTCAGCACAAGAATGTTTTCCGCTAACGTACAAGAAGTTACTATGGAAAAATGATTTCTTTACATGCTCTTGCAACATAAAAAGAATCTTATATGAATCTATCCAAGCCAAAATATAAAATATGTCAAAAGCACAGGAAAATAGTGGACTTATCTGAGAACTCATACTTCCAGGGGGAAAAAAATCCTGAAAAAATGAAACCAGGCCTTCCTCATATAAATATTATCCTCAGAAATATTATCGTTTTCCTTCCATGGTCATCAATTTTAAATGAATTATTTTTTTTTTTCCCTAAGTCAAATCTGGTCTGTCTTGCCTTTCAGGAGAATTAAGGTCTACTGTATGTACATAGCTCAGAATGGGAAAGCTTTCGTACCAGTCAAAACAATAGTTCAAAACCCGTGAAACTCAACCACAGCCTAGGCTTCACTTGGAAATGGCAAAGGAATAGTGCTCTCTTAAGTACAGCTTCTTATACCTTAGAAAATCGTTACTTTTATGTAGAACTATAAAATAGGTTTTAAAGAATCTATTTCTTTTTTTGGCATGTAACATGCCCCTAAAACAAAGGACCTTTTCAAAGGGAATTTTCCCAAGGTATCTTTCCTAACACTTCATACAGTATTTTTTATTTTTTGAGTGGTACTATGTTCTCCAAAAAGATTCTAATGCTAATGTATATTCAGTTATTATTAAAAGATGGAAGTCAAATGATTTAATAAACATTTAAGATTGCTCAGTGAGTCACAGACTATCCCTCAGCATTCAAAACACCCTCCCTCTTTTGAGAAATGGCTTGCAAAGAAATAGCTGACTCAAACTTTGCAATGCAGTACTCTCGGTAAGCTTTAATTCAACATACATCAACAGATCACCGTGTGAACCCAATACTAAAGTCCATAGATAAGTAACCCAAATGTTTTTTGCATTAGGTCCTTCCAGAGGACTTGGAAAAGGGACTCAGGGTTTTGTTGTTGTTGTTTGTTGGGTTTTTTTTAACCCCACCGCATCATGTATAATAGCAACAGGAATGAATAGCTCCTTACATCAGAAATTAAGGCTATATTTCTTCCATCTTTTAATGGTCTGAAGAACTTTTTCTTCACAATGAAACTGCTTGGAATATCACAGGCTGACTTCTTTTTAAAAGCTTTTAACATAAATTATTAACCTTGAATCCTACTCCAGGAAATGCAGACAGCAGCAGTTTGGCTACTTTTTTCATTTAAAAAAATATCATCACCAATGTTTTGCTTTGGGAGAGGGGAAAAAAGTAGAAACGCTAAAAAGAACTGCAAAATTTTGAAGTTCAGTCCTGAAAGTACTGCCTAGTAAATGCTGCCTTTGACTTATTTCAGATTGTCCTCAATTGCATTAGCAGAGTTAACACGAGTTGTATGTGATAACAATACTTACCTTTCATCCAAGTCACCTTTAAAAATTTATTTATATATTTTTAAACAAAGGTTGACTTTGGTTCTTAACAAAAGACGACATACATTTTAATTGTTCTTTTATGAAATATTTTTAAAGGGGAAAAAAAAAAAAAAGGCAAATCTATCATTCACCTAGAAATACCATGCACAAAATCTACTATCCATCAACACAAGATGCTGTTATTTTCCTAATCATCATCATAACCACCGACCAGATTGGGTAAACTTTATTAGTTTCTAATTAATTATCTGTAATAATATTGATTAATAAGTTATTGCTTTTATACTCTGAGATCGAAAAGCAGACACACTTTTTAGCTAGGATAAAGATTCAACCACTTTGAATCAAACTGAAATGAACTGTTCAGTGAAAAAAGCTACATTCAATGCGTTCTACTGGCATGGTGTTAGGCTAAAAATGTAAGATATTGTTGAGACGTTCAGAATTTAAAAGATTCCTATTTTTAATGTAACTACATATCTGATAGGAATTAAAAGTATAAGCAATATTAGAACCAAGGAGGTTAAGCCTTGTAAATGCTTCTGAGAAATGACTAACAAGTGGCTTATATGAATTAGAATAAAGTGAGTACTAGACTCTTGAAACTGGTCTTAAATTTAATTATGTGTGGCTCAGGATAATATATCACATTTCTATTTTAAAAGATATAAACCCATTTAAAGTGACCAGGTTTCTAAGCTAAGAAACTTCATATGCTAGCTTTAATATTTTAATATTGGCATTAACATCCAACTGCAAGTACCAAGAAAAACAAGCTATGATAGTGTGAAAACTCCCCCACTCACATTCTTCCAGAGAAACCCATGAAAATCAAAAGATATCATAATATTTACTCAGGTCAAGGACATAAAAGATATTCTTGGCCAACCAGATGTAACAGTTGAATACTATAAACAAATTTAATTAAGAAGCACAGGGAGCTGTATGACCTCCAGCATAGGACTTCAGGTAATTAAAAAAAGAAACAAAAAAAAATCCCTGCATTTCATTCATTTCTGCCACTGATCTGCTGTGACCTTGAGCATGTCATGTTGCCTAGCCCTGCTCCACCTTATCTAAACATATCGTGAGATTTGTATAAGGGACATTTTCCCAGCATGTAGGTATACAGTGCCTGACAGAACGGGGCTGTAATCTCAGCCAGGACGTATAAAAGCAGCTCTAGAATAAAATAACAGTATATATGTATAATTTTATATAAATCAGGATTTAAATATATTTCACCTTTGTAAGAATGACACCAACAATATACATTTATAAATAATGAACTGGTTACTACGTATTTTTTAACTTACGCTAAAAGAAAACATTTTTAAAAAGAGACAGGCAAACTGGAAGTTATTTAGGGGTTGCTCAGTCACAGAACAAGACTACTTTATCCTTCAGACATTTCGGAAAAATGGAATAGTAGGTGCAGCCTCTCGTGATGTGGAGTTAAGTCCACACGACAACTTGCACCATTCTCGTTCATGAGTTTTAGAGTGCCAATACGATGGACTCATTTACAGATTGCCAAAAATCTTGGCGAGACAACGCTACCACTGTAAAAATAATTTTTCTTCTTACAAAGTAATAATTTTAAATATTAGTTAATTATCATGACATATTATTACCAATTAGATTATATCAACTCACACGTAGTGTTCATAAATACCTACTAATTATATGTAGAAATAAGGTTGCCCAAAACAAGCCTTTGGGGTGGGAGGGAAGGCATTTTTACGTGGCTCATAAAAGCCACCAGTCTTTCAGCTAGAGCGCTACTGAATTAAATGGGCCTTTGGTATATTACTAACAAATTTAGAACCATTTAAAATATATTTTGAGAGATGAATATTTGGAGGAAATGTCACACGTTTAAAAAAAAAAAAAAAGAAAAAAAAGGTGAAAACTGCCAAACACCTTGTTCTAAATACTGTACTGTCTTTGTTGAAACAGTCTGATTTTCAAGCTGTCAGAGTTGTATTAAATTAAATGCTTGGACAAGAAAAACGTTTTACAAAAATTTATTGCAACCATCAAATACTTAAAGGCATTCTGCATTAAATACACTATTAACTTCTTAATAAACAAAACTACTGCAAACATATTAAACAGTACCATTTAAAAGATCAGAAGGACCAGTAATAGATAATTACACAACATAAGATGAAAGCATACAGAACTGTATGTCATATTATGACCCACTTGGATATTGCATTTTGGCAAAGATGATTTCAAGACTATTAATATTCATGTCATGCACATCCAAAGGTATGCAAATAACAGAACATCTAAACTAGAGACTTGCAAACACCAGAGTTCCCACACTATAAATATCCAGTAGGTACTACATACCCTCTTTGGCCTGGAAGAAAATAGGCAACTTATCTGAATAGTAGGTAATCTATTTAAACACTTTGTGTTGAGTAAACAGAAGAACAAGCTTTTAACTTCTTGAAATTTGTTCCATCTTTTTACACTTTATATATCTGATTTTGGTGCCAAGTACAACACGTGACTGCAGTTACCAGTTAACATGTCTGAAGGTTGACAAAACTGTTTATTGACAAAAGACCTCCCCATCTCACAAATATATATTAAAAATATTCCCTAAATAAAAACTTCAACAAAGATTCAGTTTAGAAACAAAGTACAGAAACTGATTTTTAAACCCCAAATTTGTAGTACTGATTTGTTTGTTATCGATTGGGTCAATTCATTTCCCAGTATAGCTCTTCAACTAATAATTAAGATCTGTCGGTAACATTTGTACGGTAAACACCGAACGTTGACAAAAGTGTACTGGCTTAGTTATCAACCAGAAACGCTTAAGAAACAAACAAAAAAGGAAAAGAGAAGGAGGAAAAAATATCAAAACAGGACTGAAATTAAATCACCATTTAAGAAAATCTCATATTACCAACGTTTACATGTTCTGCTTATGACCCTGTGCTGTCAAGTCCCTAAAGAGCATCTTTCTTTAAAAGTTGAATTATTGGATTAATTTTGATGGCTGAAAACAAGCAAGAACTACATCAGCAGCAACATTTTGATGCCAAACTAAAGGATATAAACCAGTGTTTTTAAAATTTACTTCAGCCACAGATCAAAACATACAACTCTGTGAAACAAAGATACCATATTCTAAACTCATAAGGCTCAGAAGCAGAAAAAGACTCCATCAGCAACTGTGCAAAGCTATGAAGCTGGTCCCATACATGCTATACGGCAAAAAAAATCAGTTTCTGAAATACTGTAGAAAAATTTGTTGAACAACTCTTTAGTCTAACTCCAATAGCTTCCAAAAAGAAACTGTGGCTCATAAAATACTTCATGTTGTGCATTCACTCATCAGGAAATGAAGCTTTTACATTTTCTAGCCAGGCTAATTTTGATAACTACAATGGTACTGGTAAAATATGACGTCTTAACTAACTATCTTACATAGATTCATTTTTATTGAACTTGAAACTGAAGCAATACGTATAAGCCACAATTCTGAAAATATCTATGCAAAGACTTAAAATTTAGATGTGTAATTAGTCTCTTTGATACCAGTTGAGCCTATGCACAGTGCTTGTAGAATCAGGGCCTTAACTATCACATTAGTCACTTCAGGTATTCTTCAGTGGATTAGAACTCAGTTTAATTAACAGCTGAAAATATCTAATACTGTTTTCTCCACATTTGTGTTCTCTCTTTATTGAGAAAAGGTGTTTCAACTAAAAAAGCAAATTGTGTAACAGTAATAACCAAGTTCAATCTGAAAATATTTTAGTACTGCATATTGCACAGATGCAAATTTTTACCTTCTATTCATATAACTAGCTGAAATTCACATTTATCAGAAGTAGCTTTTTACCTGCCTGAATTACTTGTCACAAACCTCACACTTTCAATGGGAACATAAAATGGACAGTGCTGCAGTGCATTTATAACACACCCTATGCAAGGTGTGTTAGCTAACACTTCTAAATACTTTCTTTGCATTTCTGGATTTTGGCCTCTGTTTTCTGGCCCCTTGTTCAAACTTGCGGGAAGCCCGTGAGCGAGTCTTTACAAGGCAGGCAGCCGTGGTTTTTACAACCTGCTTGCTCTTCCGTTGCGCCGGTTTGCGCCCAGGCCTAGGGTGTGTTATAATCTTTTTTAAGTCCTTACGGATGGTATCATACCTATTCTCAGGATCGTCATCATCATCATCTTCCTCCTCCTCCATTGGAACAGCCCTTGATTTAGTCTCTCCCTCATCTCCTGGAGGAGGAAGGGGAAACAAAAAAACAGAAAAACATGAACACTTAATACATGTAAAATCAGCGATAAACAACACAGCACATGAATTATTGTCTGCATCGGGAATCCCCATATAAAAACAGCTTGGTAATACCACCACTTCTCTACAAGCAAACAAAAAAGCCAGTTACCTATCTCGACGCATAAATATTTGTATTGGTTTTGTATTTGTATCTAGGTTTTGTATTGTATTGTATTGTATTTGTATCTAGGTTTTCAAGCAGCACTTTTACCCACGTTATGCTTGCTACTGCACACAACTTGCAAATCTTTCCTTATTACATCCTGTGAAATTTGGTTTTTTACACCAAAACACACAAAGACTGAATACTCCACCTGGGATTCAGAAATTAAGTTTCCTAAGAAGTTATTAGCTCCATTTCAGAAGGTCCACTACTGAATTTGTGTAAATTGAAAAGGCGGCCCAAACAAATATATTACAGACTCACTTACCACACTTATGAGCTACCCTGCTGCCATTAGGAAGTACTCGAGAACAATAATCCTTGCCTATTTTTGCTTTCAGAGTATCAAATACAACGCATGTACAGTTGTTGTGTATGTGTGAAGACTTATGTTTTGAAAACTACACGTGCTATCCTTACTGCAAATATCAAAACTCAGCTGCACTACATGGATACTGTCTCATATGGAAAGCAGATTGAACCCAACAGCATCGGACACGTAACAGAGGAAGAACAGCACAGTACGATACCTGCCTGTAAGCTCCTCTGCACTCTCCTGGCTGAACTGAGAGGAATTCAGATTATTTCTAGCACGCTCCCAGACCTTTCCCCTTTTGTTTCTTTCGTTCTTCTGACTCGCACGTAAGTCAAATCTTCTAGTTTGTAAAATTAAACTTAGGAACTAACACCTCAAAATCCTAATGAGCTGAGATCCCCTCATTCATAACTTCTACTGTTTGTTTTCTACCTGTGGGGAGTGGACTAAAACTAGGCTGCGAGAGGCTTGCTCCAAGTTGTTTTAGCGTACGCTTGTCCTGGAATTACCACTAGCCAGATGTCTGACAGGACTGTGCAAGAGGTAATCACAGAGAGTCCCTCGCTCTTGGACTTACATAAATAGAAGTATCCTTTTGGTTAAACCAGATTCTAAGTCTCATTCAACGATCCTACCTACATAGCTTGTTCAGACACAGAAGACTCCTTTATTTATTCACCTATTAGGCCAAAAGCAAATTGAAGAGAAAGGGCAAGTTTTCCTCCTTTTAAAATAATATAACAAAGGCAGATTCTCATAGAATCATACAATAACTCATGTTGGAAGAGACCTCTGGATGTAATCTACTCCAACTCCATCCTCAAAGCAGAGCTAACTCCAAGGTGAGGTCAGTTTTCTCAGGGCCCTGCCCAGTCAAGTTTTGAGTGTTTCCAAGGACAGAGATTCCAAAATTTGACAGGGCAACCAGTTTCAGGCTTTGACCATCCTCAATGTAAAGAATTTTTTCCTAGTATCTAACTAGAGTTTTCCTTGCCAAAACTTGGATCCACGGCCTCTCATCCTTTCGTCATGCACGTGGCTCAGCCTTCTCTATAACTATCCATTAGGTGATTAGAAGAGAGCAATTAAGACTCCCCGTTTTTAGCATTCTCTCTCCAGGCTAAACCAACCCACTTCTCTCTCAGTCTAACTCATTAATCATCTCACATCATCGTCTCATTTTTCCCAATTTGTACGCTGTTATCCGTCTCTCCCATCCAATAATTATCCAATCTTTCTGTGACTTGCAAATAAAACAATCACCCCCACTGCCTCAGGCACCTTCTGATATATTACAACCAACTTTTTCCTCCTGGGCCATTTCAATCCCAAGTCTATGAACATACACTGTACATGAGCAAATTTATTTGTATTTTTTTTGATGGTCCAGCGATGCTGCGAACTGCTGCACGTGGGTTACTGTCACTGAGCACCATCAATCGCCTGTCTATGGGGAGCGTTGTAACAGCCGTGGCAGCTACCACATGCAAGACGCGAGTTCATTACTGTGCAAACCATTTGTTATTTGCAATCTCCCCCAGCAGTGGCATCACTGGGGAAAACATTGTTTTGGCAGCCATCACGGAAAAGCCCTAAAAGTCCCAGTAATACGTGCAGAGATGCAACTAAACTTACTTTATCAGAAGACCTTGAAAAATAAACATTACAGGGCTGTATCATATACAGAATAAGAAACTTATTTTCCAACTGTTATTCTGCATTGATGCGAAACACCATTAATCAAACTTTGCTTTCTTACAGGACTCTCAAATCCAAAGCAGCGTAGCACTTGTGAAAAGCAACCTTTGTATCTGCAAAGATTAACAACTCTCCAGAAACTAAACTGCAGGAAAACTTAGGGAAGAAGTGCGTCAGCATCAAGGTGGTAGGAAAACGGAGGAACATTATGTTTAATTTAAAATCTGGGTATTTTGTTTGTTTGGGGGAGTGGGGGTTGGGGTTTTTTTGTTGTTTTGTTTTTTCTTTAAGAAACTACAACTAACAATTGTCTCACTTTGCATTTAGTGTCTGCCTATAAGGGCTTTTCGGGAAAGCCAAAATGCAACTATGTCCCTTCTGCTATCTTCATAAACATATTGCTGTTTTATTCATTTTTTTGTTTAGTTGCAGCTTTGCAAACTACTGTATCTGAGCCAACAGTTACAATACAGTCATGTACAGAAAGTTCTATGAAACATCATTAGAAGCAAACAAACAGGAAATGATTTACCTGTCACAGTAATTAAAACAGCAAATAGATTTCATTTTTTCTAGTTGAAAATTCATTTATTAAAGACACGTGTACTGTCCATGTAATGTGAAAACTACCCTTCCTTTCTAAGTGCTTTAAAACCAAGTGTTCAAATTCAGCAGTTCTGAAATTCTTTCTAATTTCCTAAAGATATAAGACACTGATGAAGTAGATCCATCTTGGCAAGAAAAAGAATTATGACTATGAAACCTGCTATGAAAATAAGCAATGACAGATTTCTATTAACTGACACCAGCTTCTCTAAGGCTACGTGGGTCTCGTGAGGCACAAAGATCACCTACTTGATTTTTAAAACGTATACTGCAATGCCACAAGTCTTCAGAGTCATCTCTAGCACATAACCACGAGCTTGTGTTCACTAGATTCCTACTGCTTCAAACCAGCGTCTGCTAAATAGTACCTGGGCAGCCAAAGCGAAGAACAGGCTTTTGAAAGCTGTGCTGCAACGAAATACCTGCTGGAATTACAGACTGTACCTTCTCAAGCCTCTCCCTTTGCAGTAATGTCCTTTTTCCCACAAGTGGCAAGCTGCACAAATTGAAACGGGTGCTTCCAAATCAGTATCAGAAAACCTAACTGGCTGCAAACGTTTAAATGTGTAGTTACCTACTTATGAATATTTTCACTTCTGGAGTATTAAATGTTACCCAAATCTTATAAATTTCCTCTGTTAGTATGTCAATAATATGTGTAGATGAACATCTTTTGCACACCTGATGACTGACAAAATCCTGTACCAGCCGACAGCATTAAGTTTTCAGTCACCGGCATAATTTTCTGCTCATCACTGCTTCCATCACCTGTTGAATTCTGTTCATCATTTTCTTCCTTATCAGATGAGGAAGAGGAAGTGAAAACCACCTTCTTTTTTGACACTTTCTTTTTTAAGTTACTCTTTTTACTTTCTTTCATTGACCCTCTTTTAATCTTTTTCTTACTGTCTTCATAAGACTCCTCATCAGAAGAGGACAATGAGTCATTCTGTTCTTTCTTGGACATTTTCTTTTTGTGACTTATTTTTTTCTTTTCTTTAGTTTCAGTTTGTTTTTCACTCCGCACAGCATCTTCAGAAGAACTCTCCTCTTTTAGGGGAGATTTCTCAGCATCAGAGGATAAATCAATCTGTACTCGTTTAGATACTCTCTCTCTTAAATTCCTGCTTTGCTTTTCTTTAACCGCTGGTTCGTTTTTAGTTTTGTCATTTTCAGAAGAATTGCAACTTCCTTTCTCTGCAGATGACTTTTCAACATCAGAAGAGGAATCATCTTGTTCTTTCTTGAAAGCTTTCTTTTTCAATTTTTCAGGTTTCTTCGCTTTGCTTTCTGATCCTTTTTTATTCTTGAATCTCTCTTTTGAAGAGTCAAAATTGTGCTCTTTCTTTGCAGATTTCTCAGTACTCTCTGAAGAAGAATCTTCCTGGGCCTTTTTCTTTTTCAAATCCTTGTTCTTCTTAGCTTCAGTTAGCTTTACACCTTTAGGAGAATTCTCCTCTTTCTCCAGTAAAGACTTCTCAACATCAGAAGACTCATCATGCTTTCCCTTCACAGTTTTTTCTTTTAAGTCTCTGTTTATCCCTTCTTTAGCAGCTGAGCCTTTACCAATTTTTTTATCTTTAGAAGAATGATTAATCTCCTTCTCTGGGGAAGACTTTTCAGCATCGTCATCTTCAGAAGATTTCTCTCTCTGTTTCTTCAAATTCATCTTTCTCTTGCTACTTACTTTTTTCCTCTGCTCTTCTTCAGAGGAATCATAACTGTCTTCTTTTCGTGAGTATTTTTTCTTAGCTTTTTTTGCAGACTCGATTTTACTCAAAATTTTTATTTCTTTTTCTAACTCCGAATCATAGTTTGAAGAATCTGAGTAATTTTGTCGTTTCTTTTTAGCAGCAGCGGAATTTTTAGCCGATTTGCCTCTTTTAGCATCTAAATCGGAACCAGAACTAGAACTTTTTCTTTTTCGTTTTCCGTTTTCATCCTTTACTGGTTGATTCTTGAGAAAATTTGAAGTCTTCTGATCGTTTGTTGGTGCTTCACTATTGCTATCAATATCTGAAGAACTGTGACTCATCATAGCTACCTCTTTAAGAACAGCAGGCATCTCATCAGAATCTGAGCTCTGATCTAATACATATGGCTTTTTTGATTTAGAAAGTTTATTAGGGCTAGGACCATCAACAGTACTGTCAGAAGAATTTCTTTTATCGTTTTTCCTCCTCGGTTGTTTTGATGATTTTCTCTTACGTTTTTCATTACATGTGTCATTGCTATCTTCCTCTGAATTTGACGTTAAAGGATTGATGTCTGTTTGGCGCCTCAGAGGTGTGGTCTTCACACGCGGTGATCTCCTGAGATCAGATTCCTCTACAAGTGAGACAGTTTCGTTCTCCGTGGAAGCTTCGCTGCCAGCATTATGATTTTGTTTTACAGAATCACAGTTTTCTGCTTTAGGTATTACATCAACATCCTTACTCCCCTTTTCTAGATTGCCGTCTTGATCTTCAGCTTTAACTGTAGACTCTGAAAGGGAAACAGGAGTCAATTTTACAATCAGTTCCTTTGTTCCTTTAGCCGATGATTTTAACTTAGTACCGCCTTTGGTATCTTTCATAGGAGTGTTCGATTTTATATTTGAATTTAGAGTCTCATGATCTGTTCCTGTATTTCCATTGTCTTGCTCATCTGATGCAATCTGAATCTCCATAGCAGATTCTAGAGTCTCAAAAATATCTTCAGGAACAGATGAGGGAATGGACACTATATCCATGTCTAAAGCCTCTGTACTATTAGGTTCATACTGAGGTTCTTCATTTCTGCCAGACCTTTTATCTTCCCCAGAAGTACGCTTGTTATCTGTTTGTCCCACGGCTGGAACACTTTGATCCATGGGCTCACTGTCAGGCTGTTCCGATACAACTTTTTTCTGTGTCTTTACGGTGTCATCCTCTTTTAACGCCACGTGTTCCTTTCCTTCGTCTTTTTTCACCTCATTTTTTTCTGATCTAACATCAGGTTTTTTCTCTTTGGTATTTTTATCTTTGATTTTAATATTCAAAGCTTGAATCTCCAGGTTCAGACCTTCTTCTAGTGCCAGATGAGCTTTTTTCATGTCACTCAACACAGATTTAAAAGCTTTTAGCTGGCAAAGTTGCACAGTTGGGCTTATTTCTACATTTTCTGCAGCATTTTTCAAAAAGCTTACAAAGCTAGAATTCAGATTTGCTGTAGTTTCAACCAGCTTTTTTGTTTTCTTAAGCAAGTCTTTTGGCACCATTAGTGCTTTATAAGAATATGTTAGTGAACCTGAATATGAATCATCTAGTTTTTTTTCTTCACCATTACAATTTGAATTATTTCTCTTTGGAGAAAACTTGACTGTATGGTCATATATTTTACTTTTTTCATTTTCAACTCTGATCTTTTTTTTGTTTTGTTGCAGTAACTGTTCTAAATTTTCAAAGACACTGTCACATGCAGTGACCAAGTCCAACAAAGGCTCTGGATGGCAAATATAGCAGTGCCACTGGTTATTTTCATCCAGTATAGTCGACAGTTCCTTTCGACCCAGGTTACGCAAAATGCACTTTTTACAGAAGGCGTTATGGCAAAAGTCACAGCAAATCAAATTTCCACCTTCAGCACACCACCTGAAATGAGATATAAGAAATATGAGTCTTATCTCCATATCAACAAGGTGACAAATTTGAGAAGTTTACATGTTTTTCACTATTTGATAAAGAATTTGCATTTTAAAAATTCAGGTGATAAACAGATAACCATTAACTGAAAACATTATTAAAATCATGACTGAAAAGCACTCAACTGAGAATTGGAAAGTCATAAGATTAAGGTATTAGATTAACAGTTCACAAAGATTAAATGGTCAGTTATACCCAAGCACAATTTCAGCACCGATTTTAAATAAGAGAAAAAATTAATTAAATTTTATTTTCCACGTTTCTTCTGAGAATTTTTAAAAAAGGTGATTTCTTTTCTTTCACAGCAAAACAAATTATCTGAAGTCTTTCTAGCCTTAACTGGTATATTACTACTGCAGGCACGCATGGGGAAAAAAAAAAAAAAAAAGTTTTTTTGATCCATGTCTGGATTGCAGTGTCTTTGATGAAGACCTGAAAAGTGGCTGACAAGTAAGCTCACAGGCATCACAGACCGCACAATTTTGACTGGATTACACATTTAGCTACTTGACATAAGGACAGAGAAGTACTTTAGTATTTCAAAAGTGGGAGATGCATCTGGAAAAGTAAGTTTCTGTGGCTCACAAGGTTTAGAATGTCAGTTTCTAGCCCCACCTTTGAAGTATTTGCAATTTGTAACTTGTGCATGCTACCTAGTTAAAAATGTGATGTCTTACAAGTGTTTGCTATTGGATTTCTTTATGAAATGTCTTCCTGTTAATTACTACAATAACAATCAAATATTTACAAAAACCCTGGAGTTGAGCATTTCTTGGTGGGAAACAACTGTTGATTAAGCTCTTATGTACTGGTCTTTATCTGTCTATAATTTCATTATTGCAAGAAAAACAAAACAAAAGAGCTGTGGGCGTTATTTCCATTTTTGGACACTTACCTACACTGTTCATCCATTCCATCTGAATCACGGCTAATGTCATCGCTCATGTAATACTTGTAGCAAGTCTGTAAAGAAAGAGATAGGACAAGGAATTTTTTTATTAAATCTCAACTGGACTTCAGTAATTCATATGATTTCAGTATGCATTAGAAGCAAGCCATTAAAAGCAGCAGCTGCAAGGTCTTCAGCATTCTAAGCCTTTTACATTTGTATTAATCTAAAAACCATCTTCCACAGATACATCAGGTCCTAAACCATGACTTCTTATTTAGATGGCTCAAGGTTTATTTGAAAATTAAATAGGCTTTTGTTTGATGGCTGCATATTTGCACATTTTAGAACATCAACTGAATGTCTCTCTTCAAATCTGTAAGTTTTTTCCATCTATTTCATAGGTAAATCAACACCACATCTTCCCTGACACGATTAATCCTACCTAAATTACAATTTTCAGCTGTATGCTCCTTATGTTAGCAACTGATCCCAGAAGGCTTCAAATAAAAAGGTCTTCAGTATTTATCCTGATGTTAACATCCAAGGCTTCAACTTCCAGGTGCAAACTAAGCATTTTCATTGAAAAATTGGTAACAGTAAGAAAAAAAATACACACAACTCAGCTAGTAGCAGCAGTGGCTTCAGTTGCTGAATTCTTTAAACCGAATTTTGAAGGTGTGGGCTTTTTTTCCAGTTGCTAGTAAAGGAAGTTCTCCCAGACTTGAAGCTCTACTTTGAATAGGGATTAATACAAGCTATTAGCTAACTTCTGTCCTTTTACCCAGTGAATCAGTGAATTCAGAATCCAGAAGAGGCTTCAGCACCTGAATTTAAAATGATGATGGCCCTTTATCTGGAAGGGAGTTATATACCTGTTCAACTAAACTAAAGAAACAAAAACAACAAAAAAACCCCAGTAAAAGCTGATGTTTGGACACTTGACAGAACATGCATTGTCAAAGGAAAACAGCTTCTCAAGTCTGGCTGCTCACAGCTTGGCTAACTGTACTCTGCACTGGGTTAAAAACTGGCTGGACGGCCAAGCCCAGAGAGTGGTGGTGAATGGAGCCAAATCCAGTTGGCGGCCGGTCACGAGTGGTATTCCCCAGGGCTCAGTACTGGGGCCGGTTCTGTTCAATATCTTCATTGATGATCTGGATGAAGGGATTGAGTGCACCAAGTTGGGTGGATGTGTCAATCTGCTGGAGGGCAGGAAGGCCCTACAGAGGGATCTGGACAGGCTGGATCGAGGGGCTGAGGCCAACTGGTTGAGGTTCAACAAGGCTCAGGGACGGGTCCTGCACTTGGGTCACAACAACCCCATGCAACGCTACAGGCTGGGGGAGGAGTGGCTGGAGAGCTGCCTGGCAGAAAAGGACCTGGGGGTATTGGTCGACAACCGCCTGAACATGAGCCAGCGGTGTGCCCAGGTGGCCAAGAGGGACAACGGCATCCTGGCTTGTATCAGGGATAGTGTGGCCAGCAGGACCAGGGAGGTGATAGTGCCCCTGTACTCGGCACTGGTGAGACCGCACCTCAAATACTGTGTTGTTTTGGGCCCCTCACTACAAGAAGGACACCGAGGTGCTGGAGCGTGTCCAAAGAAGGGCAACAAAGTTGGTGAAGGGTCTAGAGCACAAGTCTTAGGAGGAGCGGCTGACAGAGCTGGGGTTGTTTAGTCTGGAGAAGAGGAGGCTGAGGGGAGACCTTATTGCTCTCTACAGCTACCGGAAAGGAGGTTGTAGAGAGGTGGGGGTCAGTCTCTTCTCCCTAGTAACAAGCGATAGGACGAGAGGAAACGGCCTCAAGCTGGGCCAGGGGAGGTTTAGGTTGGATGTTAGAAAAAACTTCTTCACCGAAAGGGCTGTCAGGCACTCGGACAGGGCTCAACCACACAGGGAAGTGGTTGAGTCTCCATCCCTGGAGGTATTTAAAAGAAGGGTAGACGTGGTGCTCGAGGATATGGTTTAGTGGTGGACTTGGCAGTGACAGGTTAACGGTTGGACTCGATGATCTTAAGGGTCTTTTCCAACCTTAACAATTCTATGATTCTAAGTCTGGGACTGTTTACGTAAGCAGGAGAAAAATAAGGAAAGAACTAGGGACAGTAAGTAATGGAAGACACGGAATATGCAGATCAGGGACTTCCATTCCTCTCTCTCACATTAACATAAGGCCACGTTCAATTAAGTAAAGATACAGCAAATTTATGGGAAACAACATGTGATATAATTATCCAGCAGAGCTCACGGTCAAGAGCTGCTATCGAACCCAACACCCTAAACAAGTTTCAAAAATGAACCAGAAAACTTGCATGCATCGCAAGAACATGTACAGCTGCATGTTAAGGATTTTCAAGTCTAGGAACAAGAGAGTTAGGACTCCAGTGAAGATTGAAAACAGTCACCTTGTAAGCTGATTTTTCTCTACAATTACAGAGATATGCAAGAGAGATATCACTATATCTCTTTGAAAACTACAAGAGGTCTCCAAAACAGGAGGTAGGGATGTTTCCTTCCTCCCCTGTTCCCCACCTCTTCCCACTGCAGGCAACTTAGGGCCTAACTGAAGCCACCATGAAACCATGTAGCTGAAGACCCAGATGCTGGTTTTGGGTTATGGACTAGACCATCATTACAGAGGCTGCCAGAAATCAAAACAGTCCAGGAGCGGTACACAAGTGAAACTGAGATGGCTCTGAAGCTACTTTTCCGCTTCTTATTCCGACGTTGTTTTACATACAATGCTTTACCAGGAGATCCAGAATTTAATCTGCTCTTGTAATACATTATGAGCAGGCAGAAATTTCAGACAGATCATTTAACATAAAAAATTCACTAAGATTATAGCCTTAAAACTGCAAAAATAAATTACAAAGAAACTACAATGAGTTTAAAAAGGGTATAAGAAAATAAGAATATAAATTTGTAAGCTGTATTTGCCTTTTTGTTTTCTGCTCTTAGTTTCCCTAATTGTAACAGTTAATGACCGAAAAGTTTATTGGCTAATCAACAAGAACTACTCCCACAAAAATCCCACCCAAATCAACTAATATGACATTTCAAACAAAAACAAACAGTACAAACTGTAGAACTGTTTACCACATACCTTACAAATAAGAACTTTCAGTGTAGGATGTCTATAGATTGAATCCTTTTGAAAATGGTTCACCTGTTGCCCACAAGCTGTACAGCTTACAATTCCATGTAGTCCTTCCTCTACAGAGAGGATTATAAACCACACATTAATTGTTTTCAATTTTTTTTTTTTTAAGAAATCTGTATATACCTATTTCATTTTCTTACAATATTTTGGCCTGTCAGGTTTTTCATACGCCTTTATTACTTTACCACCCAGCAACAGAGAAATCTTGCTGTAACCACTCGCCATCTAAAGACTGAAAGAATTTTCCTCTAATTTCTATTTTCTACTTGGGGCCAAGATACAGTTTTTTTCCTTTGAGAGATTTAATTTGGATTAACTGGTCACCTCATGAGAACACACCTAAATAAGAGTCAGACTAAAACTCTTTCAAAGCAGCCCTGATATTCTGTACAACCTTCCTCATTTAATCTCTGTTTATAAAATATCATTTTAATTCATGTTTGTATTATGGTATTTCTTTCACATACAGTTTTAGTTTCTCAAAGAAAAATATGGGAAACCATTTCAAAAGATGCATGAAATCCTTATAATAGTGCCTGAAAAATCTTTTTTCACTTTTTGCTCCCTTCTTGGTGGTGGGTTTTTTGCGTTTCTTTTTTTGGAACTACAATACATATATTCTCACCATCTTGCTGATTGCTCCCACAGTTTGCGTACCACTCTTCTGCCGTACCTATATTCGGTCAAGAAAGCATTTCTTTCATGTCAATCCCCCAATTCACTTTGAAAGGTGAGGGGTTGGGAGGCTCGCTACATGCCAGGCTGTTAAAGCAACTAATTAATACTATGAGACCATTTTGTTTTCAACAGCAGTGATGCTTTAAAGAAAAACATTTGTGAAAGCTCATACACTCCATTCATACACTTTCAAAAACTTAATTTGGGATCAAGCAGGTAAAGGTTAGATATGGGATCACTTAACTGTGACTTGTCCTTTGCTGTCATGTTCAGTAAGTAGTATACGGAAATTAACTCAAATGGTTAACTTAATGGCTACAGTCTGAGTGCAGACTATATATATATATATATATATATGTATTTTTTTAAAATAATCACTACCACAGATTTAGAACCAAGCACCAACACCACAATGTTAAGGAACTGAATGAACATTTTCAAGACACAATACAAGCTACTAGCAATTTGCTATTAAAGCACAATCTCAACTAGCTCACAGGCCACTAAGAACAACTAATATACCCTTACAGTTCAGTGAAAATAGGAGGTCTGAAATCTTGAATACAAGATTTGTTGTGTTCAACCTCAATGCACGCATGACGGCATGGACTGCAGAGCTCGCGGACTTGCAAAGCACCTCTGATGACCTCAAAAATCGCTCAGACGCCTGTTTCAAATGCTGCTGGTAGACCTCGAATAAACGCATCCATCACACTATACTACTTGGAAAAGAATACTACATTCTATTATAGCAAGCAGCACCCAGGCTTTGCCAAACGTCACAGTCCTTAATTGGATGTAAGAAGCACAGAGGGTAACAGCCAACTGAGGGAGAACAAGCTCATCACTGCCACCTCCCAAGCCGCTTTCCTCTCTTCTACAGCTTTAGGGGGCACCACTACTGCGTCCTTCCTAAAATCTGCAAGTTGGCACCAGAAAAAAAGGTCTCATTTATGAAGCAAACCTTTGTAAACCATGTTACTACTACAAATGATGATGATCCAAAGAAATTAAACTACTAATTCATAAATACTGAGAAAATACTTACTTAAAAACCATTCCTAACTATGAGTTTATTAGCAAAAATACAACCATAACCACTCTGGGGACACAAAACTTGAAAATAAGAACTGACACAATGTCTCTTACAGTCTTGGATAAGAGCATTTGGATGCTAGGAAGGCAAGAGTTCTATTACTACTACTATTTCTAACATAAACGGGACATAGAACTCCTAATAAAAATGCGAAGATGGACTCCGCAAAGAACAAGACAGACTGGCATTTTTTGTTTTATTATTATTATTTATTTACTTGCACCACGCATGGAATTCAAGATCTCAAGTAGTTGGGACTACGTGCTTACCTGCTTAAACCAGTAATGCTTAACTTTGTATGTGCGCAGCCTGGGCACCTCATTCTAGTAGCCAGAGAAAGGTGGTGTAACTAAACTTGCTGCGTGCAGGTGCAGAATAAATGGATCTGCACTACCTCTTCTGTACACATCACAAAATAAAACTGGTTTGATACATTCCTAATCCAGCTGCTCTTGAGGTAGACTGCAGTCATGTCCCTCGCCTGCCTACCTTTCCTGGTCTGGAAATGGGGACAACACAGGAGCAGGCAGTACCTATCCCATTGCCCTGAAAGTTGACAGGAGCTTAACACATGTACTGGATAGCCTTAAAATCAAGTCAAAGATTATCAGTAGTGACACAGATACAGCTGAGGTTGCCCTGGATATGGCTTAAACA
This sequence comes from Nipponia nippon, assembly GCF_047370975.1. NCBI lineage: Eukaryota > Metazoa > Chordata > Aves > Pelecaniformes > Threskiornithidae > Nipponia > Nipponia nippon. Next base: position 3,387,197 of record NW_028262313.1, read on the forward strand.
AACTCTTGATGTCCCTTCCAAAGCTATTATGTCAGGCACCAGTACCTGAGTAACCAGTCCAGACAGACAAAGGAAAGCCTGCATTCTCTAAGGATGAAGAAAAAAAGCTGGAAGACAGGCTGTATGAATTGTCCTGGGGATGCAGACGAAGGCCACAAAGCTCAAGCAGAAGAGTCCTGTCTTTTTAACACTATACCCCTGAAGATTTATGTTGGACATCTTGTAAAATTGTTATAAACACAAATGGAAAAAACATTCCTATATGCTGAACAGGACATCTTGCATGAATAGAACGGAACTGACTTTCAAAGATTAATAATTTAGAGAAAACGTCAATGCTCAAAATGTGATTAAAATCATGCATGAGCCCGTATGTATGCACAAGCATATTTCCACACAGTCACATTTTACTCCTCTTCAACCACAGATGGAGAAATAGCACTTATTAAATTATAACAACACTTTAAAGAGAGCGAGTATCTCAAATGGTACAATGGGAAGAAGGAATAGCGTGTACCAGAGCTGTTTGTCTGAATATCCTGGGTACTGCTGTAGGTATGTGAACTAAGATATTGCTAGTAGTATTAACAAAAATATCTGCCTTCTTTGGGGCTACGTTGCACATAATCCTCCTTCTCCTTTACTTTTTGGAAAAAAATGAGAGATGAATTTCTGTTACCACTGTTACCTACCTAACTTCTCCTCAGTTTTAGCAGCAGCTATGCAAAAACAGCTGGCACGGCAGCTTTTCAAAGATAATCCTTAGAAAGGCCCACTGATAGGCAATTTCCCACAATTTAAAAACAAAACAAAAAAGTCTTGGAATTGTTAGAGGTTTTATGTTTCTTGTTAGCTCACTGATTGGTAATATGCCTATACACGTCCCTGCTCAACTTTTCTTGGTGAGTCAGTGAATGTTCCCGTATCAATGGTGTTCCAATAGAATTCCTTAAAAAAGGAATACCTCTAACACCTGATTGCAACCAAGCAACCATTCTGAATACAAAGCAAGAAGGGTCCATACAGAGTACCTAATGATGCATCCTATAGCTACTGAAAATAAGAAGTTTAATGAGAACTAATCTTAGCTTTCACTGCTGCACTGCAGGGGCAGCAATGGAGGCTAATTTCAGCCAGCTAGAATCCTTAATGAACAAAAAGCCAGAAGAGTGGAGGTATTTTTAGGATAATTTATTAGAAATATGAACAATTTTTAGATGTACCAAATGTGGTCATAAGCAACAATTTAAACCCGTTTTAATAAATGTTTTAAATTGTATTTACCTCCACGCTTTTTGGGAGCTTCAGGTTTCATTTTAACGGCATTTCTGCTTCTAAATTCAGGCCCTTTAAAATCATCTTTGTCTTCATTCAGCACTGGCTCAGGCTGTACAACCACTGTACCTAGAATAATTTTATTTAGAAATTGGAAACCATTACACATCCAAATGAAGTGCAAAAGTCCTGTTTAAATAAAAGCCAACATAGTACCTTAAAAAAAAGTGCAATCTGTTGACTAAAACTCAACAAAGTTTTGAATGCACAGATGTTCACAGGAAGGAAAAAAAAAACAACAAACCAAAACCAAACAAAAAAACCACCACACACTTCAAACTACGTCTGCTTTGCAGTTTTACGACAAAAGCCAAAGACTGAATGGGCTATGAAGAGCAAATTCTGCTCTCTCTGCCCTGATGTGGGATGTGCAGAACAGGACTGTCATACTGCTGGGTGTGTGTAGCACAGGAATTTGCAGTGCAATGCTACAAATAAAGGACTTCGGTTAGGTCACTTAAGTCTATCAAAAGCCTTAGAGTAACTACTTTTTTCTCTCTCTTTTCTCCCTTCTATCCGGTTTCCCTCATCTTAATTTATTTCAGCAGGAAATAAATGAAAAAGCAATAGAATAAAACCTGTTATGTCTTTAACAAAATTCAGAAATTCACCTTTTTATTTAAACACAGAAGACTACTAACCAAAATTATGTGAAGGAAAAACCACCTTTCCTACTTAAGAGCTCAGAGTTTTAATACTTTTGTTGTGAGGACACTGGAATAATCTAACGTTCTGAAAAAATAATTTTAAAGTGACTGCTTTAAATACTGCTACTCATGCAGTAAACAATAGCAGTCCCTCCAATTCTTCCTGTAACTTTCATAGGTAAGAAGTGGAAGAGATTACTCAAACTCACACTATAGTTAAGAAGAACAGGACGTAGGCTTATAGTATTAACTGTTTTAAAAGGGTGCTTAAAAATAGATCCAATAATGACATTTCCCCTCCAGATTTAATTTTGCTTTTGTTGATCTAATCGTTAATCACCTCAAAGACAGAACAGTAAAATGAGTAAGACTTGTAAGTGACAGAGTTTAAGACTTCTACAAAAGAACAGAAATAAATTATTTCCCCTGTTTCATGTTGGTTTTATAAAGATGTCAGTAGACATTTGAAATGAACTCACCAGCACACCCTGGTGTACCCAGATTAAAGTATGCTGGGGTCAAAACTAAGGTGCTTGGTTTTCTCTTTTAAATGCGCGTGCACGGGGAGGGGGTGTGCGTTTGTGCACGAGCACGTATGTTTATATGTAAAAGCCAACAGGACCTACGACAGGCATTTTACTAATACATGTGCATTCTAGTCAATGATTTATGCTGCATCATAACCTTGGCTAATTTCTGAATTCAGAAACAAAGAAAGACATGAACTACCTTTAGGCAAGCTTTTCATATCAACATCGTTTTCTGAGTTTTCATTTGAAATATCTTCATTTACAGTTTCATCTAAGATTTGTTCATCATCTGATCCAACATATTTTGTTACAATTGTAGGTTTCCTGCATAGACAGAAAAAAACGCATACCGTGACAAATACTACATATTGCAATACAGGTAAGCCTGGCGCTTTGCAAGCAAAACACCATACTAATTGGGGAAACCTATGTTCTTTTTAAATTCATTTAAGACATTATGAGGTGGGATGCCCTGAGTTATTACGATAAGTAAGTTGTAGGCTAATTGTCTTGTTAGGAACAGGAATTCTCCCCTCCTATGTGAAATAAAGAGATCTACTAATAAAGTATTTTTGTTTCACAGGCTTGCTGTATTTTTTTTGTAAAATCAAGGTTTGATGTGTTTTTAAGAAGGTATGCAGGAAAGTCACACTTTTAGGAAAAAAGCCGGAATGAAACACAAGTGAATGTCTGCTCTGAAATTTTACACATCGTTCCAAGTTTAACAGGCAGCGCAAAGAGAACACACAGATATTAGCAAATGACAAAAAGCTGCTTGGCAGAAAAAAATGCTTGCAAGGAAATAAAGGAAATGCAGAAAGAAATTAAAATGCTGACTGTTGAATAAAACAACCAGTTGCCAGAATTTCACACAAACGTAATTTAGAACTGAATCCATTAAAATGAATTAATTTATTATGGCAGGGCAGGGAGAAGGAAAAAAAAGTTGAGCATAATTTGCAGTAATCTGAAAGTAATACATGAACTACTGCAGGATACTGTTTTTGTCAGTATCAGGCACAGTATGATAAATGTAGGAGTGAAAATACCTTTAGTGATAGACAGGAAAGCAAAAAACCAAGACTGTAAAAATGATATAAATGAAAGAGTTCAGCAGGACACTGGATTCAGAGTATGAGCAAGAAATTAAAGCCAAATATAAAACCATGCTTGCAAATATGGAATCAAGACAAACGGAAGAAGGAGAATGAAGGATATTATTTAATTCCAGCAGACATGATAAAATAAACAAACTCAGATAAAAAGGAGAGTGAAAAGAGATATACAATACTTTTAAAGAGCAGTAAGAAGGCAGCTGTTGAAATTGTGCATTTAGAAGAGCTCACCTATCTATACGGTATACTAGGATTTAAAAAAATCATGAAGGACAACTTGAATGAGCATCAGCTGAGAGCAAAAGATGAGAAGGAGTTTTACTAGAGGTGTCTGCTGTTACTTAGGTCACAAATAATTTGTCTCCTGTAGGTTCAAACTGGTTGGTCAACAGTCAAGTCCATACTTTTTTTAAAACAAAGAGCAAAAAAGGATTAAGCAGAGATGAAGCAAATGGCAGTTTCTGCACAGGACAACTTAACAGCGCATTTTGATTCTACAGTTCTCCCAACAGTAAGGTACATAAAGCCTTTTTTCCATGCGATCCAATTTACATTTTTGGAAGAATCCTGCATGTAGAAATAGCAAGAGTGAAGCAACAATTTTATAAACACTTTTGTCCTGAAGATACAGGATAATCTTCTTGTCTTTGTTAATAAAAATCAAGCTTTATGATCTTAACCTTTGACACTGAAAGATGGTTTGCATTTTCAGTGCACTATAAGGCATTTGTTTTACCAGCACTCGGCTAACTTGATGGATTTATACTCATGTATACTAAAAGTATCTGGCATAGTGCATGGACTTTTCTATAGTTTCATATGCCAAAAAGTGATTTTTTTTTTTTTCCCCAAACCAACCTTTTTGAACGTGATGATCCTAAGGATTTGGTTCTTTCTGAAGAACTACTGCCCTAAAAACAAGAAAAAATTAAGAAGTCAATACATTTGTGACCAAGTGACCTGTCCATAAAAACGGTTTCTTACATCAACTAGAACACATCTCGGAAGTCACCAGCACTCTTACAAAAAACCAAAAACAAACGAAAAAAAGCAGGAAAAGCATGAACAAAAAGTAACACAATTTCAGTAGTCATGCCAGCTCAGTTAAATTAAATCTATGGAGTTTCAGATCAGTAGTAAGACTCCGAGAGGTCATTATTCTTTTAAAAATAGATTTAAAAGTAGGTGTCACCAAACTCGAAGTCACTAATGTTCACTAACCTCCCTATGCACATATCTTAAAAGAAATTAAGAGAGGGCACTGTTGTAAGTTGAGACATTCAGAGAGAAACACTGCACATATCTCCAAGCACTGACTCTTCATGAAATTGAGGAAATTCTCTCCTTGCAATTCTCAGCTTGCACTACCTGCTGAAAGGTCTCTCAGCGTTCTGGAGAAGGGACTGAGAACGGCTCATGATCACTGGTCGGTCCTAATCATGAACAGTTCTGGGGCCTCCCGCTCTGTGTATCTTCGCTGCAACGTTAACTTGCATGATTAGCACATGGAAGAATGTCCTAACTCTCACATACCCACCTACCTCACATTGCTGTGCTTTTTCACTTTTTTACAATTCACCGGGATTCCGCACAGCGCAGTAGCTTATGCAGGTCTATGAACGTTTTTCCCACTACATGAAGAAACCATCATCCTTTCTGACATACAGATATGGAGGGTTCGTGGAGGCTGGCACTAGGGAGCTATCACTAGTATGCACCCAAGAACAGCCAGCAGAATGCAGACATTTGTTACCTGGCTCACGTGCCAGGAAGGGCTGGCTGGCTGTACAGGAAAACTGATTTTTTAAAGGTTTGTGCATGCATATCATAACTAGGTTTGGGCAGTATCAAATAAATACCTCCATTTACTGCAATAAAGGCAAACTAAGGCAGGACGCTGGCACCTGTGCTTTCTCTACATCTTAACAGATTGTCAAACAATGTTTTCAACAGAAGAGTAGATATTAGTAAGACATACCACATGAAAAATGTCTTTGATGCACATAACACACATATAGAAGAACTTTGCTCATGTTTAATAAAGATCCTGTATCTCTATCCTTTTTTCTTTTTTAAAAAAAGGAAGCATATTTGCCTAAAAGGACAACTAAGTACCTACTGTTATCTGAGTAACAGGGTGTAAGTATAAATACAAGGTAGAGACCTATTCTTTCAAACCAAAACCAAGAGCCTGTTTACACATAAGCCAAAGAACAGAATAAGGATAAAAGAATATTAACCAAATTTCTTTAAAAAGAAAAACTCGCTTTGCAATATACTCCATCTGAATCAATTAACAACACTTCGCATTTCTTAACAAAAACGCAATCGCATACCTCAGGTAAGTAAAACCTAACTCTCTAAACTGTGTTAGAGACATTTTTCCCAGGAATTATTGTGCATCAGGAGGACAATGAAGTTTCCCAAGTAAATTTGTGTATTTCAGTAATTTAGAAATAAAAAAGGGGGGCTGGTGTGTGTGGGGAAACAGGATTGTTTGCATATGCCTAAATCAAAGTGAGTATCATTCAAAATTATAAATTTAATTTAAAATTTATTTTAAAATATTTTACAGCTTATGTTTCTATTCAGCAGATATGATGACATTTACTGCATGGTTCTGACAATATTCTTTAAGTATTTATTATAAAAGCAATAAAGTGAACTCAGCATTTCCTATACTAGCCGTTCTGCACTAGTCATGCAACTGAAATTCAAAAGCTTTTTTATTCCTACCTCTTCTCTATTGTTCTCCATTGAAGTTGGACTACTTTTAGGTTCTCTGCTTTTACCTATGGAGAGAAATTAAAGGAATCCATTGAAATGCAAGAAATATTAAAACTTCTTCATGTTGTATGTCATAGCATTGTCTATGTTTCACCAACACGAATAAAGATGGCTGTATGACTTTCAGAGACAAACCGTTGCACCACAAAACACAGTCCACTGTATGGCATAAATGTTACAGAAACCATTTAGGAATGACTTTCAGTTAAGTCGCTGATAGGCTGAAAGACAGCCTTCCCATTGGTGAAGAAATACTGAAGAAATGGAAGTGCAACTGTATATGCAGAAATAAGATAGATAGTGCATTTTTTTAATCCGAAAGAAGTTACTTTAAGTATTTTCTCTTACGCATCTTGACATTAAAAACACAATATTAAATCTGGGATCATGGAACCAGACAAAAATCCCATTTGATACAGGGTACGATAGAGAATTCCCATTTCTCAATCTTGGGAACTGTGGAACATAAAACCTGAAGACACGCGACCTATTAATATCTGTTCCATCCACCAGTCCAGGTAATGGAAGGGAAAGTTTCAAGTTCAGTAACTCAATGATACTTGCATGAAGTTGCTCAGAAGGCTTAGTAATAGCAGTATTTTAATAGATGCACTACTGAGAAACATGCAAGTAAAGTGGTAGTATAATTACAGGATACGCATCATGACCATTTGTGATTTTAACACGAGACTGCTAGCACTGCAACTTACTGTGGCCTTACGCTTCAGTTTGGGGAAAAACAAACAAACAATTTTCTTTTACACTTTAAAAAAATTAAATCACTTTGATTAGAAAATTTAATGCTGGGTATTTGGCCTAGGCTGAATTGTTTGTGCAAATTTCAGCCAAAATTATCCAGACTTTTCTGCGTGTGAAGCTAAGGTAGGTGGGAATAAAAAATGGAAACATAGTTTTTGGCCCTTTTAAGTACCTGAAATTTCTTCTTTGAACTATTACAGGCATTCCCCCATTCTGAGTAAAGAACCTGAAATTTGACACTTCTTCTGGAGACTAGAGACTGCCCACCTTCTTCTCTCGACCAATTTTACCCAAGTGATAAATCCATGGGAAATACCAGTTTGCACCTGTTCAGTAGAGATTTCTTTGATTCTGGTGGTTACAATGTCTGTAGATTCTGCATTCAGACCACACATGCGCCATTCCCAAAAGCAACTGACCATACTCCATCATCAGTTTCTACGTGTGACCAGACTGTACACGTGTCACCCCCACAGAATGGCCGAGCCTGCTGCATCCCCTCACAGCTCCTAGCGCTGACCCAGCTGCACGTGCTCCGGCCACTTCAGGGCTATGGGAACGCAGGATTTCCCCTGTGACTGCTGCTCCAGGGCAGGGGCTGGCCACTTGAAACAAGAGCAGGAGGTCAGTCCCACCTACGCTCTCAGGGATTCTGCTGGCACCCACGAATGTAGAGGAGGGAAAACATCCAATTCCAATGCAGACAGGATAAAGAAACATTATTAAGGCTGTAAAATCAAGTACTCAAAAATTAAGAAAAGGCAGAATGAAAGTTACCAGTGCCATTTCACTTTACTTGTCATTCCTAGCACATAAGCATTATGGTGCAGTTCAGCTCCACAGCAATGCACAAGATGGAAGTGCTCAGCGAGCAACTCCTTCATATTTTAATTGACCTGTGTGCGTGGGAGGGACATGTTCCAGCTCTCTTGAGCCACGCTTAACCTTCTTCATCATCTCCCTCCTCACAACGCTCTACCTAGTAGTTCACATATCCTCTAAATGCTGGAACAAAACAAGTTCCATTACTATATAAACCGGATTCAGCCCCGATCACGTCTATCACTGGTACACTGAATGAGCATCCTGTGGATTAAAAAAAACCCCAAAAACCAAACCACACAGGACAGTTGCTGAAGACGCTATCATTATTCACAGAAAGTTGGGAGGGGAGGTAAATTTGCACAGTTAATTCTGGCATTTCCTAATATTTAAGTGTTTAATTCTTGACTTTTCAACTTTAATATCTCCTTTTTTAAGAAATAAAATCTGAGATCTCAGAAACAACATCGAAACCTGTCTGCTCTTAATTTGTAAGTATACCCCTGTTTCAAAGTAAATCTGTGTTTTAAGGCAAGGAGCCAAATTCTACTTCATAACTACACAGGATAAAGGGAAAAGATTTCTCTCCTCGCATGCTCCTCAGCAAAATTTCACTTTGAGATGCATCTACATCACAGTTTAGTTTATTATTCTGTTGCAGTAGCACATAAATAATTTCTTTTTCCTATGTTAACAGTTCAGTTTGATGCTGACAAAAGGAGGTTAGCACCACATGGCAGCAGATTCTCTCTCAAGACAAAACATTAAAAGATAATAACTGCACACCAGAAAACCCACGTAAGTTTATTACTTAGGACAACAGCAGTTTGAAAATAAACTCCGTAACACAGCCAACACACTCTCATTCTCCTGTACTCTATCACTTCAGCACAACTTTTAGCTCATTAAACAGTAGAGACTGAAAAGTTTTGCACCTGTATCCAGTCCTAGTTAAACTAGGAAACAGATTTAATCTTGTTAAATTTGGAAACAAATTTCATTCAGTACTGCTATGAAATAATTTCACTTTTTATGACTGTAATCAAAACAAAGTGTTTAAAATTCGTTACCTTTTTCTAACTTCTAAGTAAAAATTTCTAATACCAAATTTGACCTAGTGTGGGACTCAAGGTTTTTCAGAAGTATTACTTTGTTTTCAAATGTCTCCAGATTACATGTAGAAATCTTTTTCAAGTAATTACGAAAGCGTAATCTCCAGAACTTCTTCCACAACCACGAGGACTGCTTTACTTCAGCAGAAAAAAACAAGATACTGCACTTACACATTCAGGAAAACTGAACAAGGAACCCCTACCACAGCAAATACATGCATGTTTGCCATCCCACGTCTCATGGAAGGTAAATTACCAGTAGGATTAGCTTTTTTTCACATTTAGAAAAGATTCCCAACGGAAAGAAATATTGTATCAAAGGCCTATTGTATATTTATTAAGATACCACCACTTAAATCACATTAGGACTTTGCATAACTGCCCCAGTGAAGTGAAGTAACAACACAAAGTTATTTGACTTTAGAATCATATATATATATTGAAAATAAAAACATAAAATGTCTTTTTACCTATGGTTTTGTTTTTAGATAATGCTGGAGGAGAGTTTGCGTCCTCAGATTCTTCCGATGACTGAGCCAGGAAGTCATGAAGTTTCTGCACCAATGTATTCAACTTACTTTCACTGTTAAAATACAAGTAAAACTTGAAGTTACCTATATATCTAATTTAGCAAGCTTGAAAGAAATTATGTTTAATCATAATTAATACACACCTACAAAAGAAGCTCAGTTATTGCTTAACATTTGTTTCTGCAAGAGAATATCAAAGTAAATAAAACCCATACAATTTTGTTAAACCTGGAGTGAAATAGGTGCAGCCTTATTGACAAAAACGCACTAAGGACTCTGTTAACAGTAATAATAAAAAGTCTATTTTAAATAGTTTTTACTGTTTAAAATTATTTACAAAATTCAAGGATGTCTGAGTGGTAATACTGCTATGACACGAAGATAGCAAAAAATGAATTTAAGATTCTACTTTGTCAAAAGCTGACCAAAAAAAAAAAAAAATCTTTATTTTATTACCAAAAATGCAACCTTTGGGCATATAAAACCCTAGAAATAATAGGAAAATTTCACCTACAACCTTAGAAACAAACAGGTCCACTGAGTATGACAGATCTACATGCTTATGCAAAGGTTATATTAAATCAGCCACATCGATATACACTGTGTATCCTGTATTAATTTTGTCAAAAAACAACCATGGAGGATCAGACCATTTCTTGATCTGTTTGTATGAGTATTCATAATTAATTTATAAAAAAGTAGTACCCTGGAAATTGTCACTAGGCAGTTTTAGACACCAGGAACTGTTAGTCTTGTATATATACTCATTACAGTAAAAAGGTAACACTTTTATCCTATGCTTTCGTTAAAAAGCTATACTGCTTCATAATCTACATATTATTCCCTCTCATTTTACGTTGTTTATTTCAGATTTTCTCCTCCCAAAGCTTCTACAATTTCCTGAGACAAGTGCCTTTTTCTAGCCGCATGCGCGCTGACTGAGGCCACGGGCAGTCACCCTTCCAGCCCCCCTGTACCAAAAGTTACCGCTCTCAGCTGTTTGTCACTGCTGCCCTCCCAGACGGACGCTATCAGTCCTCCAGAATCTGCCAGCTGACATGTCTGAGTCATTGCTCCTTATCTGCTACCAGATACGGGTTTTCAAACTGCTGAACTCATAGGTTAACCCAGTTAAAGCATACAGGCTTCCATCCTTTTCACTTTTTATCTCCCCCCCATTACTTTCAAAATAGTCTTTTGACAGCACGAAGGAATAAGATTTTCTGTCCCTGTTTTACAGGTTGTAGGGACTTTTGAATATTTATCAGAAGCTCAATCCACTCGCCTTTACCATCTCTACTATTTCTCTGAACACATCAATTTATTAACTTCTGACTTTCAATTTAACTGTTATTGCTAAAAAATAAAATCACCTGTGTCATGAGAAGGACATGCAGGTGAGCACTCTCTTGAGCAATGAGTGAAAGGGTATCATCACATTAATGCAAATGACTATTTAAACCAGTGAAAATAACCACATATAAAACAACATAAAACATCCATTAAAAAAAAAAATCTGTAATTTCTTTAAATCTTCTGAAGTACTCAAAATAACACAAACTAGCACTTTGTAATGGGAAGATTTTCTGCATGAGTAAAGGACACTTTTCTTTTGAGACTACATGCATACCATCAATCACTTGAGCAACTTTGAAGGAGCGTAACAAAGCCTGTTTTACTCTCGAGTGTATCTTAAAATTTTTCTCTCAATCTGTCTAAAAGTCTTTCCCTCTAATTACTGGACTCATGCTGCTACAAAACTGCCAGTCCCTAAACCTGGGCTTCCCTTTTTGTCATGGATGGAGGGCATACTTGGAAAACATTACAGAAAATGGTAATGGTACACTTCAGTTTTAACAGATTGCATGCTCTACATAAAAAGGAAATTCAATGACAATTTATTCACATTAAGTTAAAAAAAAAAAATTCAAGAGTTGTTCAGAATTATTTGATAGTAAAAGTACATAAAAAGATTTTATATCTATTCCAGATGGTCTGAAGAACTAATGCACATTTAGAAAGGCCGCAGGAAAGTACGGTTTTGGTAGTAAAAACAAAAAAACCCACATGTGGAATTCTGCTCATTTAGTTTATAAATAACTTGTTTTGGTAACAGCACTTTAGAAAAGAAAATGGGAACTACAGATGAGTTATAATATTATTGTTCTCAATACAAAACATTCAGAATAGCATGCCTCTTTGTGACTAACACTTGGAATATTATCTACGACCATTTATTAACTCTTAGCCTAACTAGCCTAAAATCATCGTTTTCAGAGCAAAATGTTCACGCTGACAAACAACAACCAAAAAAAAAAATCTACAAAGTAATACTAAGAAGTCTTCTCAACTTGTTTTTCCTCTTGATTATTCAGCATTTTGTACCATAAGCCTGTATTAAGGAATACGAGGTCAAATGTAAGTAAAGGTGTTACACTTACTATACTTCACCACAAAGAAATTTTAATTTAGGGCAACGCTTTACCTGTTTTTGTACAAAAGTGATTTTATGTCGTGCATTTATAGGTGAGAACGTATTATCTGTAATCTTTTTTAAAGCTTCTACTGCAAAATCCTTATTCTTTGTAATATATTAATAGACCATCCACTATTAAATTGAGCACAACCTATAAAATGTGTATTTTTTTAAAAAACATAGGAGCCTAAACATTTAGAACCCTCTCAGAAGCACTAAGTGAAGCAAACAGTCTCCCTCTACCATACAGCAACAGTCCCTACTCTATTTACTAGTGTTTTCAGGCTTGCATATTCTAAGCAAATGGCTTCACCATCAGTCTAGAGCTATTTCAACACTGTTTAGCCTAATTAAAACAGGAATGAAAGGAAAGGTGCCCTACTATTATTGGTTTGGCCACGAACCTCATTTGTGACCTTGGGAAACTATCTTATAAGAATACCATTTCTTACCTAAATTCAGAACAAGCGCTGTAATCTTAAATGGTAAATGCCTGGCTCTTACTAGGATAAAAAAAAAGTACACATTAGGCACACCACATACTAGACTAAATGATTCTACAAACCAATACAATATATAAGAAGAAAATGAAGGGGTAAGTGGTGTCCTAATCTAGACACAACGTACTTAATTCAGTCTGGCTGTTGACTGCTCTCCCCTTGTATGTGCATACCTGTACTGTATTTGCGTGGCAAGGTTTTGGTAGCGGGGGGCTACAGGGGTGGCTTCTCTGAGAAGCTGCCAGAAGCTTCCCCTGTGTCCGACAAGTCCTGAAGGACTGCACCCCGTGGAAGGGACCCACGCTGGAGCAGTTCGTGAAGAGCTCCAGCCCATGGGAAGGACCCATGCTGGAAAAGTTCATGGAGGACTGTCTGCTGTGGGAGGGACCCCACGCTGGAGCAGGGGAAGAGTGTGAGGAGTCCTCCTGCTGAGGAGGAAGGAGCGGCAGAGACAGCGTGCGATGAATTGACTGCAACCCCCGTTCCCCGTCCCCCTGTGCCGCTGGAAGGGAGGAGGTAGAGAAAATCGGGAGTGAAGTTGAGCCTGAGAAGAAGTGAGGAGTGGGGGGGGAAGGTGTTTTAAGATTTGGTTTTATTTCTCATTACCCTACTCTGATTAGATTGGCAATAAATTAAATTGATTTCCCCAAATCAAGTTTGTTTTCCCCATGATGGTAATTGCTGAGTGATCTCCCTGCCCTTATCTCAACCCGCGAGCCTTTCGTTGGATTTTCTCTCCCCTGTCCAGCTGAGGAGGGGAGTGAGAGAGCGGCTTGGTGGGCACCTGGTGTCCAGCCAGGTCAACCCACCACATTACTTCATCGCCTGTGTCAGCTAATGATCATGCCTCTGCAAAGTGAGTCAAATCACCTTGGACAAATAAAATTTTAAGGGCAGTTTTCATTTGGATCCAACTTGCCACACATTCACATGATCATCCTCTCTGATGGCAGGTGAGGTGCTGAAAATTCATAGCCAGGGCAGGGGAAAGAGCAGGGCTGCCCATTTCAGCAGCAAACCCGGGCCACGTTGGATTATACTGCGAAACTGCACTGGAAAAACCTTGTTATTGTGCTCAGTTTCTATCTACTTACTTCAGACACTTCAAAAATGTAGGTGGGGAATGTCCCAGTTATTGTCAACATCTGGAAGAATAGTTTTAGAACTGTATTTTCTTTAAACAAATTAATTTCTCATTCTTCCACAGGATCCTACCAAGTTTTAGTCTAAATAAGTGCGCCCATCTGAATTTCAAGTGGCTCCTGAAAGCCAGTGAAACAGGAGTGCTTCCCAGCTTTCCAGCTATCTCAATGTTGACAAACACGCTTTTGCAAAATTTTTCCTATCTTAAGTACTCACCTTCCTTAAGTTCAACACTTGTCTAAAATTTTTCTATGTTTAAACTTTTAAAGTAGTTCAAGGGCACAAGTTTTTTAATTTAATCTTTACAGTTGCTTCAGGTTAAGTCCCAATCATTTTTCACTTTTGAAGTGCAATGAAATACTGCAGAACAAGTATTAAGCAAAGTTAAAGACTCCTTAGGAAAAAAAAATTAAAGAAAAATAAAACCAGATGGGCTTTTAAACGGCCGGTCTGTAGACTCCCATCCTCTGCTTCAGACTGTATCCCTATGTGAATACCATAAATCTGAGAGTCCACAGCAAAATCTGAATATTTTAATTATAACAGTGGGAAGAGGAAGGGCAAGAACTGACTATGTCTGCCCTAGAACACAGGAAGCTTTAGTGCTGATGACCCAATATCCATGCTACATACATTTCAGGAATTCAAACTAGGTGTAGCCTGGTTCTGCAGACTGAACAAGCACTAGCACTTGGAGCACATCAAGAATGCTGGAGCACATCCTGCAGCTTAGTTCCACCTGGAAGGAATCCAGTTTGTGCACCCCAAGCCCCCCCCGCATTATCAACAAAACTGAACGAGCAAGGACAATCCGGAGACTTTTTTCAAAAATGCATGTCTTAGTTCAGATGCTAACATGGATGCACCCAAAGTTCTGAAGGAGATCACAAGATATTTTTCCACAGCATTTCTATGTCTAATGTGTTACAAACATAATCTTTTAAAATTACTCTTTTATAGTAAATAAAGCTGAAATTGATGTAATTTAATTAAACATACAATTGCAAAACTGCTAGTAGGCATCCTTCCCCCCCAAAATGTGTAATTTCCTTTCATACTACCTAAGCCTTGATATAATTGGGCCAGTATTCTGTCACCTGCAAATCTTCATAAAAGTTTTTCCTGATAAGAAGGAAAAGTGTTAGACTTACCCCAATTCAAAGATTTCAGTTACAAGAGCAGAACCTACACAGTCGTTTCATACGAAACGTGTCAATATTGTGGCTGAACACACATGAATGAAATAGCTTAAGACTGTTGGAAAGAGTGAAATATGGCAAAACCTACAACAGAAGTTGTTTATTTTCTCATCCCTAATCAGAAAAGGAGTGAACACACCTGCAATACCCTAAGAAGCCCACCCCTCTCAGAAAAAATACATAACCAGAAAATAAAATTGGCCCACCATTGTATCAGTTGAACAAGCAAAAGAATATGGTTTTATAAAGGTGGGGAAACAGAGCACTTCTATCCTAGTGGTTGTTTAACTCACAATGGTTTTCCAAGGGCAAAGCAACATGATACCGTATAGCCAATATCAGATTAATATTCTATAACTTATTTATACTGATATACCAATTACGCCAAAACAAGTGAGGCTTTACAATCAGGATTCACACAATCCGTTCAAGTTGGCATGACCCAGCTCTACTGCCGAAGGACGCAAACCCTCATGTCCCAACACACACACCTGAGCCAGCCACACTCTCAGTTCTCTCCTTTCTCCTCCACTTCAGTCCAAGTATTTGTTTTGACCTATGCACGGAAGCTGATCCATACTAAAAGTAGCCATTTCTTCTACTGAATGTGGATAATTTCCCTAAGCTCACTGCTCCTTGATAGGAATGTTTCTGCAAGCAGAGGTGATAACAGTCTGAGCTGGGAAGGCAGGGACTGTAACTTCAGTGGCAGCAATATGCTATGTGAGCTTAAACTACCAGGCAGCAGCAAAATTAGAGTTGGTCAGGTAAATGACACGAAGAAGAAAAAAAGGAGAGTCGATGACCTTTGGAAGAAGGGGCAGGTAACTCAAGAGGACTACAAGGATATCGTGAGGTTATGCGGGGAGAAAATTAGAAAGGCCAAAGCCTAGCTGGAACTTAATCTGGCTACTACCATAAAAGACAATAAAAAATGTTTCTATAAATACATCAGCAACAAAAGGAGGGCTAAGGAGAATCTCCATCCTTTATTGGATGCAGGGGATAACAGAGTAACAAAGGATGAGGAAAAGGCTGAGGTACTTAATGCCTTCTTTGCCTCAGCCTTTAATAGTCAGACCAGTTGTTCTCGGGGTACCCAGCCCCCTGAGCTGGAAGACAGGGTCAGGGAGCAGAATGAAGCCCCCATAATCCCAGGGGAAATGGTCAGCGACCTGCTGCACCATGTAGACATCCACAGGTCTATGGGGCCGGGTGGGATCCACCCAAGGGCACTGAGGGAGCTGGCAGAGGTGCTCACCAAGCCACTTGCCATCATCCATCAGCAGTCCTGGCTCACCGGGGAGGTCCTAGTCGACTGGAGGTAGTAAATGTGATGCCCATCTACAGGAAGGGCCAGAGGGAGGATCCGGGGAACTACAGGCCTGTCACCCTGACCTCAGTGCCAGGGAAGGTCATGGAGCAGATCATCCTGAGTGCCATCATGTGGCTCATACAGGACAACCGGGGGATCAGGCCCAGTCAGCATGGGTTTATGAAAGGCAGGTCCTGCTTGACTGACCTGATCTCCTATGACAAGGTGACCCACTTAGTGGATGAGGGGAAGGCTGTGGATGTTGTGTACCTAGACTTTAGTAAAGCCTTTGACACCATTTCCCACAGCATTCTCCTGGAGAAACTGGCTGCTCATGGCTTGGATGGGCGTACTCTTTGCTGGGTAAAAAACTGGCTGGATGGCCGGGCCCAAAGAGTGGTGGTCAATGGAGTTAAACCCAGTTGGCAGCCGGTCACAGCTGGTGTTCCCCAGGGCTCAGTACTGGGGCCGGTCCTGTTCAATGTCTTTATCAATGATCTGGTCGAGGGGATCGAGTGCACCCTCAGGACATTTGCAGATGACACCAAGTTGGGCTGGAGTGTTGACCTGCTGGAGGGTAGCAAGCCTCTGCAGAGGGACCTGGACAGGCCGGATTGATGGGCTGAGGCCAACTGGTTGAGGTTCAACAAGGCTCAGGGCCGGGTCCTGCACTTGGGTCACAACAACCCCATGCAACGCTACAGGCTGGGGGAAGAGTGGCTGGAGAGCTGCCTGGCAGAAAAGAACCTTGGGGTGTTGGTCGACAGCCAGCTGAATATGAGCCAGCGGTGTGCCCAGGACAGCTACAGGAGGTCACCCAGAAATATGTCCAGTCACATTCTGAGTACCTCCACAGATGGAGGCTCCACAATCTCTCTGGATGACCTGCTCCAGTGTTTGACCATTCTCACAGTAAAAAAGTTCTCTTGTGTTTAGATGGAATTGTACCACATTAAACTTATTGAATCAGATACAGCCAGAAAATAGCTGAATACCAAAGCTCTCTCTGAAAAGAGATGTAGGCATCTAGCACTTCATTAAACTCAGAGATTCTATGCTTAAGACTTCGTTAACACAGATTCACTCTTTTACTTTGTTTAGAACTGACTTTAAATCCACAGGGTCTTAATCAAGTGATACCTAGTACAGGTGAAGACACTCGATGATGTGGATGAAGTAACTTTGGAGCTTAAGTACAGCATAACAGGTTCATACAAGTAAACAGAATTATTTCCTCCAGACACACAAGGGGAATGAGAAAGCAATGGTTCAAAGTCACTAAGAGACCCTTTATTCTGTTCAAGGAAGATTACACAATTTCTTTTTACTGAGATGGTATCCAAACAACCATATCAGGATTTGGCTGAGAGTTACTGTGCTTCACTAAAAAGTAAAAATTCTTTGTTTTTTAACCTGTTTCTTTAACGGGAGCTTAAAAAAAGAAGGGCAAAAAAAAAGCTAAGACAAACAATTGCATTGTTAGGTTGGCTTGAATGCCACACAGAAGTCTGTAACTTCAATAACAAAATAATCTGCAACCTGAAGAATACTGACTGAAGTCAACCCCTTGAAACTCTAAATACAGTATTTTCACCTTTATGAGACAAATATCCTAGCAAATATTAATTCAGGAAAGGAAGCTCAAACTAGCATATATAACATACAAAATAGAAAGTTGTATTTAAAAAGCTTAAACATGCTTTGTTTAAAGGGAAAGCAGGGCTCCACGTCCTATAGCATCATTCCGCTCTAACCCTACAAATGCCTTCTCTTTTGCTCCATTTGCCTTCTGCTTCCCGGAGTTTATCACAGACTCTCAACAAGACATGATTCACTACAAACTCTGTCAAAGAATTAAAGCGTGTCCCTTCTAGTCTCCCAGATATTCCCAGTCAGGTTTGCCACAGGTTTTAAGGGTTGTAGCCCATCTGAAGCGTAGTTTTTATTTTACAAGATAAAAGTCATCTCCGTTTGCCCCACTGTCAGTCCTGAATTTATTGCCTAATTTTTTCGTTTTTGCTTCACACGACAGATTTATTTGCCCAACAAGGCTTCTACAGCTGAACCTATTAAGGGCTACAGTTGGACCTACTAAGACAGAAATTCCTACAACTGCGCAGCTTTCAGACTTGCAAATAAACTGCCTAAATAGCACTAAAGTTGACACTGGTCAACCACCTGTGTAATCAAGTACTTGATTTTTTCAAGGTTTCACTCCTTTCTAAAATTAAAAAAAATCAACATCAATCAGTCCATCATCCATCTTGAACGACAACTGCCTGGTGGTTAGATATTGTAACAAATTATGAAAGCTTTATACTTTTCCTTTAGTAAATCAGGGCACTTCACCTACCATCTTTTAAAGTAAATATAAAACCTCCCATTATATTTGGCACTGAATTTCTACAATTTCTTCTTTCCCCTCCTGACTCACCACTGGAACAACCTGCCACTGACCTATCCATGAACTGATTCATGTTTCCAAATCACCTGCAGGCACAAGCTGAGCTCCAGTGATATGAAATGCGATTTCATGACGTTCAGCAGTATCCTTGGGCTTTTCTGCTTATAAAGACACATCTACAATCCAATCTAAAAAACACACTTTGTCACAGACTGCAGGCATTTGTTTTTATGGTGAACACAGCACTTTTTAGTATTATTTTTCATATTTACTTCTGGTGAGGTATATCCACATAAAAAGCACTAACTTTTCCTCCCTTCAAGCAGAGGGTGCAAGCGCTCAATTACAATGGAACTGGGAAATTCAGGTTTCCACAATGTTAAGGCCATCCTTAACACTGGCCATCCCATGCAAAAATGGTATTATACACCCTTTGTCACACCTAATTATTTCATAGAAAATGAAGATACCTTCAGTTAAGCCCTATAAAGAACCTGACACAAAGTTTACAAAACCCTAACAGAGACGGCATTGTACTAAAACAGAAATAATGAAGTCACTGCAGTAAGTTCCTCTCAGAAAATTTCATTTAAGTAGTGCAAACACATCGGCTCTGGGGCACACCTGGCACAGAAGACGACAGCCAGCCTAAAGTTTTACTCTTCTTGGGGGAAGAGTCAAAGAATCTGCTTATGCCCATTCCACGTAATTGTGTGAAAGATGAATATGCAAGACTGCTATTGACTTATTTCCAATTACATTACTGTGGCATTATATGACATGCCTCAAACAACCCTGTAATATCACTCAGAACAAAGACATTCAAGTGACTCAAAAATTCAGAAAATTTAACAAAAATGTTAAGACGAAGTTACCAAAATATCCTACTGAAAGCTGAAAAGTCTACACTACATAAAAAAAAAAAAGTGAAGTTTATTTTGCCAACTTAGAAAAAAATTGTACCACTACATTGACTAGCAGATGGTTCAAGTGAGTAAGATTCAAAACTTATCTGCTTTTGCTATTGTTGTGCTTATTTTGTACAATGTATGAACTGACTGGTAGGAACAGGTTAGGTCACTATGACAAAGATTCCTCCACTTTAAAAAAAAAAATTATCACGTTTTTTGGGCAAAGGTTGCAGAGAAATCTTTATAAACATACACAGAGGCAGCATTTATTTTATAAGTTTCTTAATAAGTTACTCCAGTTTTCATTATGTTTTTCAGCATTCGAAACTTTTCATCCTGGACATGGGAGACTCCTAGGTTCTTAATATTAAATAAAAGTATTCCTCATAACAAATGTTTAAACTTCATAGCCAGCAGACTAGTATTGATTGATTACTTTCCTTTTAAACCCTTTAAGTCTATCTTCCAGAAGCACTGGGAAAAGATTTGCCATCGAAGCTCTGTTGTTTGCATATCTTCCAAAGAATTCTAACAACAATCTCCTAGCTTTATTTCTGTACACATTTTACATGAGCAAAACTGCAGATAGCAGAAGATGAAATGAATGTGCAGGGTGACAGAAATGCAGGCAGCTGACAGGCCAACAGGACTTGTGGGAAATGGAAGAGAGAGAACGTGTGTGTGTTTCTTTTCCCTCTCATTCTCTCCAACTCCAACTTTAAGTAGAACTTGAATTGACAGAAACTATGAAAAAGCCCACGCAATGTGTTCATCAGCTTATAACCCTGAAACCATGGTACCCTACAATGTCCTGCCTAGTTCCTGGCATGGAACTGTTCTTGTAAAATAAAGCCAAACTGTTCAAGGTGAGCTCTATACGGGATGAGAATTATAAAAACTTTAGATTGAATAAGAACATGAAGAGAAGAAAAGTTTGGAGCACCAAAAAAAAAAGATATTATGCCTATCTACTTAAAAGTATTTTGTCACTGGGCCTGCTTATTACGTGGGACAGATCCGACCCAAAGACTACATACAATCTCAAATCTATTTTGTACATACTTTTTGATCTTCAAGATCATACATAATCTGAAATAATCCAATTTACCTTTCTCTCTGCAGGTAATCTGAAAAATGGCATGGAAAACGTATGAGCTTCTGTATCCTCTTCCACTGAAGCACCAACTAAGCAGGCCCTTAGTACTAACACTAACTCTTGCACTAATGACAACGTAAGAATATAGAAAGGGCTAAGTACAAAGCCTTCATAATGTAGAACGGGAACAGGCAGTTCAAAAAAAGACAAAGCAGAATATGGGAAAACAGGGAACAAAATACAA
Organism: Nipponia nippon; assembly: GCF_047370975.1. Taxonomy (NCBI): domain Eukaryota; kingdom Metazoa; phylum Chordata; class Aves; order Pelecaniformes; family Threskiornithidae; genus Nipponia; species Nipponia nippon. Next base: position 3,408,122 of record NW_028262313.1, read on the forward strand.
GTCAGAGTAAAATAAAAAGCAAAGCAGTCCAAATGGAAGAGCATTTTTCAGAATGTGCAATATTAATTGGCACCATAGAACAGTCAATAAATATTAGTAATCCAGACCCTTTCGCTATTCAAAAATCAAACTCTACCCTTGATTTTCAGGGACTGGGGAAGAAAAATGAAAAAGCCTTATTAGTATTTCAGTTGACACACAAAATAATCTATTCAACACAAAAGTGGTTTAAGCTGTCAAAGTACTTTAAGAACACAGAGGGGAGAAAGTAGGAGTGAGAAAGGGGGAAGAGAGAGACAATTCCTATCTTACAAAACAAGGATGAAAACATATGCAGAAGAAACTGCTAACTGTTGGGAAGTCACACACCAAATAATGTATATTTGCAATGCTCATAACTTACATCCAGCATGCGATCAACATCAGTAACGGTGATAATCTTTTAAAAATCTCTTTTTCTTGGAAGCAGAGTACATATGCATTACTTCCTCAGAAACGTTAAGGCTTTAAAATCAAGCAACACAAAAAAGGAGGGAAACTACCATCCCTTTAACTCTTGGCTGAAACTAAACAGCAGTTATGAACCAGTTAATATGAGTCTAAAACTGGGTGGTAAAGATACACAAGTATGACCACGGAAAAACTTTATCCAAGGCTCAGCACTTAAGACAGCATGATGCTTCCCTTTCTTAACACTGTTTGATTTTGAAGATATGTGCAACATTCGGGAGGGTCAAGTGACAATACTTTATTGTTTACATAGTGCCTTAGGCATTTGGAATATTTGTGAGTGATGGCCTGTGTTGATCAGACCCCTTGAGATACCGATAAACTGAGAGCACACAGAGCCAACTATTTATTAATAGTGTAACACGGCGTCTTTCTTAACACTGACTTCACTTGGGTTTTTGTCAGCTTACTTACTTTACGCAGCCAAACAGGAGCCGTTCGTAATAATTAACACGGTAGGAGACAGCTCTTCAAGGGTAGAGGGAGATGTTTGTAAACCAGCATGAAAACAGATCCTCCACGGGGGGATCAGCGGGAGAGAAAGGACTTTACTACAGCGCAGACACGTGGGGCGAGGGCGGGCGGGCGGACGGACGGACGGAGGGCACATCCCCTCGCACCCGGCGGCGGGGGCATGGCGGCCGGCGGCGGGGGGCGATGGCGGCCCCGCCCCTCCGGGCCTTCCCGCCGGAACGGGACAGGACGGCCCTGCCCAATCCGGCCCTGCCCGCCCCCCGGGCCCGGGCCCGACCCCGCCGCGCCCGGCGAAGAGGGGCGCGCGTGCCGCCGCGGGTCAAGCGCCGGGCCGCGGCCAGACGAGCCGAGGCGAGCGCCCGCCGGCCGGCTGCGCCCGGCCGCCTCCGCCGCCGTCCCCTCCCTCTGCGCTGCCCACCCGGCCTCCCGCCGCCATCCCGCCTCCTGCCCGACACCGCCCGCGCCCGCCGCCCCGGGCCCGTCCCGTCCCCGCCCCACCCCCGCCGCGGGGCCGCGGGCCGGGCGGTGCAGCCGCGGAGGCCGCCCGCCAGCAGCGGCCGCCGCTCCCCCCCCGCCGCCGGGCAGGGGCGGGCTCCGGGCCGTACCTCACGGGCTCTGCGGTCATGTCTCCGCCGCCGCTGCTCGGTGCGGCCGGCCGGGCCGGAACCGGGCTCAGGCGCTGAAAGGAGACAAAGCCGTTATTGCCACCATCGCAAGCTCCGCCGCCATCTTATCGGAGGGAGGCTGAGGGAGACCTGCCTCCTGCCGCCTTCCTCCTTCGCCGACTCCCATTGGCTCCTTGCCGCCCCCAGCGATTTTCTAATTGGGCGGCTCCGACGGGGCCTGTTGCTAGGGTCGGTCACGTCACCGTCCCAACCTTCCCCGCTCTGATTGGCTGGCGGGAGGGTTACATCACCGGCAGGGGCCTGACGTCACGCACCAAGTCCCGTGACATCATTTCAAAACAAAGTGTATTAACGACTTTGCCCAGCAGGGGGTGCTCCAGCCTATGGGTGCCCCGACGGCCTCGGCCATTGTGGCGGGAGCCGAGCCAGACGCATCCCCTGCGGGACTATCATGGGCGACAGGGGACGGAGCGAGCGGCGACAGCGAGGGTCGGGCCTCACCCTGTCCCCAGCCACCCACTTCATCGTCAGAGGACTGCGGCTTTGGGCGATTCTGCAACCTGGCTTCAACAACATCAAGTTAATCGTGGCATTTAAATACAACAGCCACACGAAGAGTAACACTGCAACGCCGGCCAAACTCTTAGTAACAGCACCAGAATGACCCTAATCCCCTGCGGGGACCAGCCATCGAACTCAAAGCAGACCAGGACATGAGCACAGAAGCGAGCTTGGGAGGAGACAACTTCCCAAGTACAGAATAAAAAGACAGCAAGATATGAACAATGTAAGCTATATTGAGAATTATCGACGTTGAATTTGTTGAACAGCACCCAAGTTACGCTCCTAGCTAGAGCTTCACTTAAGCCCAGCTTTGCTAGAACTTTTTTTAAATCAGAAAATTCTTTAGATAAGGAAACACATCATTTGCAGCTTCACATAAGCATGCCAAGATAATTTTCCCTGCTTGACTAGCTGCTTCTACGTTCCTGTCAGATGTTAAAATCTGTATTGAGAAGAAGATAACTGGAACACATCCCTATTCAGGGGGAAAGAAGTTACATGCTTTCATGAGAAGGCTACCGAACTCCACTGGCTGGGGTTTTCGAGTAAACTTCCATCTCCCCACATGATCAAAACAGAATGGACCACCAAAACCAAGTCCAGTACCACACAGAATTTGAAACAAGTGACAAGTATTGTTCACTATAACAGACAAGCAGTTTTGGAAAATAATATATTTTTCTGCAGAAACTAAAAAAATGTACCAACTCCCCTGGTTTCATAAAGCAATGTGCAAAATACAAGAAAAAAATCCTAAGTGAACGTCTTGTCACCTTATGTATAACTACTCCTTAATATCTATTTCATTCTAAAAGGCAATGATAATGGAATAAATAGCATGTTGGCACTTCAGCACACACAAGCTTACACATCCCAGAGAAATTGTATAAACTGGTCTAAACATAATTTGCTTTAGAATTTAACATTTTACCCGAGAACTGCATCCTGTATTTGCTGAATTTTAGTAATACCAAACAGCAGATTTAATAACAGCTTTGTTAACAAATGCTATCTCGTGGTCAAGGCTACAGTTTTAAAAGACCAAAGCATTACCTGCCTTCTAGCTAAATTTTGGAAGGAAAAAGATAAATCCGTGTTAACTGGCTGCTACAAATTCCACTAAAAAATTGCAAAAAGCCGTTTTATTTTTCTGCCACCAGACAGATGAATTAAACCAGAAGCATTACCTATCCTTAGCTCCGCACTAATATTCCAATTGTGTGATTAAAATAAGAACACAAAACATTATTTTCCGCTTCAACGGATTTATTCTGCTTTATAGACTACTATCCGACTGATTTAGAATAACTGCATAGATATATTTATTACTTTTACTCTGTAATATTTTTTTCTTTTACTATTTTCTCGGGAGATGGAAGAAGGTATTTGAAAGCAGTTTAAAAAACCAAATTTGATTGCCTCCAATTCATAACTTATATCTAAAGTTACACGTAAAAAAGAAATCCTATTGTGAGAAAAGGTCAAGATAAAGTAAGAACGGAAATGTTTCCATCGCCCAACAATTACGGCAGAAGACAAAACCTGATACTATCATCATGAGGTTGTCAAAAACCAGATTGTAAAAGCACACTGAAATCTGTGTACGGACAGATACCGCGTGCATCCGTAGAGAACCATTCTGCACATCTAACATACCTACAGTTACGCTTCCCCAGCACACAGGGCCCCTTCCCTCAGCGCTCTACTAACAGACGCTGCTGGCTGCTCCAAAATTCCTGGAAGAATGAGGATTCAGAGCTTAGTTTGCAGGACAAACCAAGGGCCACTGTAGAGTCTCATCACACTGATTATTTTTTTTCATAATGATAGTAATTAGTTTTCTTAAGTAGATATTAGCCTACTTTTAAGAAAAATGGCTGAAAGACATGTATAGTAATCAATTGACAAGAGAATATTTTAATAACTTTATGTGCTCCTGACCTAGAAATACAAACTACATATACATCTTTTTCAGATTATTATCTGTGATAAGAGTAGCACAATTAATCCAGAACAATGGAACACTATGCTTAAATTAATTTTATAGGAATGGTCAAGATCTGAGCTTTTAAATGGAGTAGATTATGTGCAATGAAACTCATTCTCTATTCGTCAGAGAAAAACCAGGATAAAAACTGAAAACAAATGACTGCTTACCCAAGAGCCTGGGTTTGTTCTTTGTTTTGCTCTTATTCTGTTCCCCTTAAAGTTCAAAGCGATGGTATGGAATCAGTTGAGTAGCGGTTTGTATTTGCTAATTAAACCGTTGCAGCATGAGAAAGCAGTAAACATCAAGGTCCAATACAGAAAAAAGTGCCAGTACTTTTCCAAATCCTTTGTGAGAATGAATTTCTCATAGCAGATGAAAGCACTTTGAAATTTTAACTTCTTAAAAAAAAAAATCTTATTTCAGCATAAGTGATTTTCTGTTATAGACTGGATAATTTTTGAAACACACTATCAGAAACCATTGCTAACAAACCATGAAGGAACACTACAGACCATTCTTTTCTCCCGACAAAGTTTGGCTACAAGATGCCACGATCTAGCATAATCTGATGTCACGGGCAGCACACCCAAACAAGCACATGTGATTCAGGCATCTGATTTTCTTTGGATGTTCCAAATGTTTAGAAAAATTAAGCAATTGGTTTTCTTCACTACTTCTAAAACTTCTACTTTGATTTGTCAGGAATATCGACTAGGAATAAAAAAATTACTGTGATGCTTACTTTTACACTTTTTAAACAAGGCTCAGAATAAGCCTTGCTGGACATTTAGTTACATCTCCAATAGCTGTGACCATAAAAGCATCTACATTTTTCTCCTAAAGCCTCTAGGCAGCCATCATCTCATCACATTCCCCAGACACCGATGGCTATCCCATTGCCTGCCAAAAAGTTGAACTTGTTCTTACCCTCACGTCTGAATGTGTATCTTAACCACGTGACTCAGCCACACGGACATCACCAGCCATGGGATTAATTAAGGTTATTTGCACAAGCACCAAGCTATACCCAGCAGTTGCAGACCTGAGCGCATTTTCTATCTTGTTGGAGGACTAAATAGTTCTGCTCCTGAAGAGCACGTGCTATTGAAGCCCCTCTGTTAAAGGCGTCACTGCAGGAATGACTACCAGGCACCACATTAAGAAGCACGTTCTGTGCTGAACACTGCAACGGTTTGAAGACAGGAGATTCCAGTAAATTGTAGATAACACAAACCATTGCCTAGATTAATCCAATTAGATTTACTATCTTGCCTTAGGCTTAGCTCATCAGAGAACTCCCTAAATTATTTCTAGCTATTATTCCAAAATAATTTTTAAATACACCACAGCCCCTTCTCAAAAGCAGAAAAAGCAGCAATCTTTGAGGCCAGCCACATTAACGAAACCACACAGTCCATTTTCGGCTACAGAATATACCATTTCCTCCTTTTATTACAGTAAGTGTTCTCTAAAGGTGAGCTTTTACAGTACTTCTGAGCTGTTTAATGACTCACTTTCTAAAAGAGATGGCCTCATCAAACTCCCAGTTTTAGCATACCAGCTCTCAAATGCATTGCCTCTTCCACCTTTGTTCTACTGATCCAGAACTGTATTACACTAACTAGTGAGCGAGATACGCGTGCCAATGCTCCCAAAGAATCACTCCGGGTACCAATTACAGCTGGCCATTACCTCTCAACTGATGCACACGTCAAATCTGTCTAGAATTGCATGCTCCCTAAGTCTGCTACAGGTCCTTGCAAGCACTCATCTTCTTTTGCTCCACTATCACACTTGTTCCCTCCTCCATGCACTTGAGTTTCAGCCTAGAGAGCAGAAAAACTTGGAAAAAGCAAGCATTATTTTCATTTCATATGTCAGCATGGAAAAAGAGGAAAATCCCAAACTCTCAACAACTATACCACCTTAAGTGGAAGGCCAACAGGGCTCCACCATCCACCAGCACAATGTGCAACTGTTTAGTTCATATATGATTAGATGCTTTTTAGAGAAATCAAATAAAATATGCACCATGTCAGAAAAACTAGTAACAAGTCTGAAAGTTTAAGAAAAAACATTACTACTTTAGAATGAGTTTGTAAGCCATTCTCACCTGCACTGCTAATGACTGAAGTACAACCAACCTAAACGTTTACTGGAAGGATTGTACCAATAGGGCAGGAAAATAAGCAACAGGTACAGCAGTCCAGAGTTGTTCCAGGCAAATCTATAGTGCTAACTAGATTCCACCTCCAGAAACACTGTTAGTGGATCTGTCTAGGACTCCAGGAAGCCAAGATTTTCACCGCAGGACAGCTGTCAAAGACAAGTAAAAGCCATGCAATCTTTATGCTATTAGTTGGCCACATGAGAAGATCTCCAGTATTGACATTTTGGGCTGTGATTTCCCGCATAAACACATATATGCTACTAATCCAGCCTACTCAGCCATACTCAGGCTATTTACCATATACAGACATTTTTATTAACACATTGAAGCAATAGTGGAAGAACAGGTTTGTTTGGTTTGTTTCATGTTGAAGTTCAAAAGACACAGGAGCATGGATTAGACTAAAAAATTTTATTGAAACTTGTCCAAAATCGAGTCAGGCACACAATTTATCCATTCCACTAAGGCTTGTCATTCGGTATGGCATAGAAAAATGCATCTCAACAAGTTGAAACATCAAACAACTAGATTAGTGAAGTTAAGGCACTTGAGATATGTGTTAATTTAGCAAAATTGCTAAGAGTAACATTCTACTTTGAAAGATATAGTCCTTTCCGAGATTCAATCTAAAGCGTCCAAATCCTGTAACCTCTTGAGACAAGGGTGAGGCAGAAGCAGGAGACAAAAGTCTCATCATAATTTTCCTCTGACTAGTAACCTCCAAGGCCACCACAGCCTACAGAAGGAAGTATCACTGAATCAGGCTGCAAAGATTTCCCGTAGTACAGGTGCTGAATTACACAACAGCTTGGGCTGAGGCACAATGTCTTTCACTCAAGAATCCATAAGGCAAAGTATCTTTGTGAGATGAGAGGAGAAAACGAGAGAGCAAAAAGCACATGCATTCAATCGTAAGGCTAACAAATCTTCCCTGGGGTAACAATATTTATCCTGGGATTAGATATCTCCACGCACTCCCATATCCCCCCTAAGGATAAAAACATCGAGAAAAATAAGTGGAGAATGCAAGAACTTACATAGTGACCAAAAATCCGATACCCGTTGGTTTGTCAGGGCTCCGACCAGTAACTTGAAAGCCAGTTAGAAACCTTTAATTCATGCTACACATAGCTAGTCACCTTGGTAGTTTTGGCTCCTATTTTTGAGAGTGAGAGTGTTGGTCAGTATAAGAATTTTTTTTGGCTGTGAGCCAATGTTTACAACTTAAATGTTGCAGTTTCAGCATTTGGCAAAGAAAGTTTTTAAATGAATAATTGAATTAATAACTCAGTTCTACCTGTTGAAAATTCTCCCTTCATCTGTGAAATAACCTCTTGCATCATGCAGCAGTTAAGTACTCTCTCAAAAATGAGATACAGCTCTAGGATACACACATTCCACACTGGAATTTGGAGTATGGTCCAAGGGTTGCACACAGACTGAAGGAAAAGATTTCCAGGTATATGAAGATGCTTTCTCAACCATGAAAAGGCATGACAGAGAAGCTATTGTCACCTGCTATGCACAAACAGGAAATAAAGTGATAAATATTTGAAGGAAAAAGAAACATATGGGAAACAGATTATCCAATTGAATTTAAAGTATTGTTTCTAGTTAGTCTATGGAAATGTAGTTCTAAGCGTTAAGTTCTGAATTTCACTAGAAGAAGAGTTGTTTAAGAAGATGTAAAGCTTATGAAAAAGAGATTGCATCTTAATACTCTGTGTCCTTCAGAGCAAATTGCTTGTTATATTTAAGGCACTGCATGTCGTCTTTGGTTCAGTGTTTAACTATCTCATTCAGTGTAAAGAGAGGTAGCACGAACCATACGTATTTAGCTCTTCCATTCCATTACACGCAATTTCAGAGTCGCCACCTTTCTGATGTTACAGATTCTGGAATCCTTTAACTCATTAGGAAACTGCAGGAACAAAATAACAAACATTCTTATTAATTTTATAAGAAACAAAGGTGTGCAACATTCCACTTAGCTTTCAAATATGCCAAGAAAATCAGAATGAGAAACTTGGCCTGATAAAACCTCGAGGTAAGTAGCTGTGGAGAAATCGCTTAAAAGCGAGTCTTCTAGTAACTCAAAAGCCAAGACAACCACATCTTACCTACAACAAAGTTAGCAGAAGTACATAAGACCATTGCACAGACCAGAATAAAAGCTGACCAGTTATTAAACAGGGAATAGGTTCAGCTCTCTTCTGGTCTCGAGAAAAGTCTTGATGAAACAAGTTTAAAGCAGTCAACTAGTATGTATGTAACATGTAATGGCATGAAAAGGAGAATACCACAATATTTCCTTTGGACAGACTGGAAAATCATGATATCCATCAAATATTGTTATTTCTGGTCATTATATTGACCAATATTGCCACTCTTTGAGAAGCAAGTGGAGCATTTTTAAAAGAGTATTTCCCATCAAATGAGATTTCTGAAAATAGGCCCTTTGCCTATTTCTCCATTCTGGTTTATATTAATATTACCAGACAAGGAAATACCAGTCAGCAAGAACAGATTCATTCATAACCATACAGTCTAGATAAAAAAAAAAAACAACAAAAAACCAAACTTCTAGTATCACTCTGAATCTTTAAGTCTTCATTTGTGTTTACCCACTTCCTTCAAAAAACTCTATGGTGTTGTAGCTGTATTGCAATGCACAGGAAAACAATGACTGAAGCAGCATCAAAGACGTACCTGTACGGGTAGCCATGGTATTTAGATCTGAAGACAGACAGCAACCAGCTGAAGAACACCACCACCAAGCCAATACCAGCAATACACATGACTGCAAGAGATGCAGAATAAGATTCTGGGAATGTAACAGCTGTCCCCAAAAACACCACAGTGACAGAGGTTTCCAAAAATATTCTGTAATATTTACAGATTTGGTCAGATAAGACCTCTATTAGAGTCACTGAGAGGAACGAGATTAACACCAATTTTCTTTCAAATTCCTACTGTAAATCAATTTTATACCATTGCTTTAGGAGAAAGTAAATCCCTTCTTCTCTCCCTTACCAGCAAAATGCTGCAAAGCATCTTTATATCCCCTTCTCCCAAAAGGACTTTGAGCCTATCTTGCAATTTGCTAAGCAACCCCAAATGGTGCCGAAAAACCAAATGATTCACTTCTGCTTAGAGGTGGGAAGTGTACAAAAACTCACAGTGCAAAAGCATTTCCGTTAAATAGTGTAATCAAATATCTTTACTGAATATGCCTTCCCTTAGAGAGAAAAGTATTAGTACTTACTTTTTCTTTTCCCCACATCCATGTCAGAAGTAGCAGCTTCGTGGAGGAGTACCATTCCTAAAGTAACACCACCATCTACGAACGCTGTTTAAGGCTAAATCAACAAAATACAATAGACTCAATACAACACACTCATTCCTAATCTTGTAAATTCAGCTCCCACTCCATACCTGGGGCATTAAAACTCACTGGAAAATTAAAGACTTCCCAGCCAAACCAGCAACTATGGAGGGGAAAAAGCAACCGAAAAGCATTCATAATGTCAACTTTTAAGAGAAAATAAATACAAAGTTTAAAGTATAAACTGGAAAGTATAGTAGGTCTTCACACAAAATTAAAACCATGCATTTATTATCTCGGCTTGTCATGAAACAGCATTCCCTCCCAGAGAGCTCAGTCCACTCCTACTACTGTTCTACTCCACTGGAAAATCCCCAAAGGAATTCAACTTCTGCATTTTACTCAGCTAGTAGAACAAATAAAATGCTTGCAATATTTAATCTAACAGGACATCTTTCAAGCAGCAATATTTCAGTCTTTTCTAATCCTTAAATTAAAAAAAAAAAAAATTAAAGCTTGCAAAATTAAGGAAGCACAGAGAACTTAAAAGGCCTGACATTTGCAAAGAATGAATCCTAACAAAGCAAAATAGTGGATCCAGTGGAACAAAAGACAGAATTCCCAAAGATTTCCTTCTATTTCACTATAGATGTTCAGTCCCAATCCTCCTCCTGAAATGAGAAATACTTATCGTTGACTGCAATGGGACCATTAAGGAATCTTTCCATTTCAGATGCGGTCTACCTTCAGCACAAGAGAAAAGTGACTTCAACCTCCAAGAACCTTGCCAACTTCTACCATTTTAAATGTCTCCAGGTAGATTGGGTCCACAATGTGATGGATAGCAATAACACAAATAACCATCAACAAAAGCTTTCTAGGTTGAATTTGACTGAGTGCATCAGAAGTACAGCAATAATTAGAAAAAGATTAGAAGTCCCCCTCCAAATGGATGTTTTAAGTTTAGAAGAAGAAAATCTTTGATAATGAATACACAGCAAGAAAGTAAAATTCTTTTAACACCAGCATATTTAAACATCAATTGCTGACTTTATATTATTCTGTTACAAAAAAACACCAATGCATCACTTGCTGAAATTGGGATTTTGAGCAGATAAAACAAGAAGAGAAAAGGGAGAAATCAGCAGAAGTCACTCTGTTCAAGAACACTGCTGTTGCAACTGAAGAGACTTGTTAATCATTGTCAAGCAGCAAAGAGGACAGGTACTTTGAATGAACCTTTGAAATTATGTGCCTGTAATAAATCTGCTATTCTGTATACTTGTGTACTATAAAATGTAAACAATTTGGGACTGTGAAGCTGCGAGAAAAAAGATAATATTAAATAAAATTAAAAATCCTGAATAAAAAATACAAGAATGCACAGGCTGACACAGGTGATGAGACAAGGAAGAAAAGCTTGAGTCAGAGATCACTGAAGTTACAGATGATGGATCAAAAATACACATGTGGAAACAGAAGAACACTGAATTTTAGAGTATTCTTATGACTCCAAAGAAATATTTTTCTACAAATGAGAAAGGCAAAAGCTCTCAACCTGCAAGTTTCCGCTTGCCTTTCTTGATGGCATAATACTGGCGTGGAAAAATCCTGAGTCATTAGCATGAACGAGTGGTAAGATTGAAAGTAAAGAAAGTAAGCAAAGAAGTTAAAGAATTAAGATCAGTAATAGACAACGGAATTCAACACCAAAGCAAGAATTAAGTAAGTGAGACTGAAAACATGAGACGTGCACAGAGGAACAGGGGCTATCCTGAAGGATCTTATGGTTCCACACAGATCCACATCTTTAACGCTGTATTCAGTTCAGTCACTAAGCAAGGAAGAAGGTGGTGAGAAACCAGTACACATTTTTCTGTTCAACTTAAAGATCACTGGCACAGGAAACGCATAGTTGTCAACACAGATAGGCTCCACAGGCTTCTGCATCAGTATTAGGTGACAGCTACGAGCCTTGACAAAGTACTCTCATAGAAAAGGCAGCAGCATAAGCTAACAGAAAAACCGTCACCAACCACACGCTTCTCAGTAGGAAGGATACTAAACAGAAGAACAATGTGTGTTTCTGCCACAAATTGGGCTTGGCTGCTTCCATGGATATAGTTCTGTAAGAGACAAAGAGTAATTGAATTTAGAAAAGACTGGAGTCAACTTTGACATGATTAACAACTGCTGTAGAGCTTGGAAGTGGGTTTTGCACTGTCTCTTTCAGGAGGCAGAACAGAAGTTGGAGCATGAACAATTTCATCTGTTGACCATTGATTTTTGTGGGGAGCTGCATCAAAAATCCTTCTTCTACTATTACGCATAACCAGCCCAAAGTACTGTTCAGATTATAGCAAGTGCAGCTACAACCTTCAGGATCCAGATCCCCTGTTCAGCAGGGCAAAATACCCTAATTATGCCCTCCTGCACCCACTGTGATCCAAGCCTGATCCGTTCCCTGAATTAGATTCTTAGGTTCCGTATGCTGCTCCTCAGCTTAGGGACAGTCTCTTCAATCTGTGCGTGAACCCTGCTCACTTGGCTCCAGAACCAAGCATTTGAAATCTTTTTCATGGCTTACCAGGAAAAGGAACATCGCTACCAATACCATTGAAGCTTTATTCTCCAGTCTCAAAAAGGCTTAGGAATCATGTAAACAGAAGAAACAGAAGGAAGTGTTTTCAAGAAAACATTTAAAATATGAGAACTTCCACTCAGTAAGTTAGCTCAGTTTTGCTTACGTGAATAGTTTACTAACCAACTGGGGTAACAGAAAATTTGAAATTTGTGAAAGAATATTATTTCTGAATCCCTTATGGGAAGCTCTACCCCTATTGTTGTTATGTTATATGTAAGTAGAAAAAAAAAGTTTGATAAGCAGATCCACTTTTTATGGAAGAATACGGAGGGCCTGACCCACCTAAGCGGGCATGAAAGGACATTTCACCAAATTAATTCCCTTCTGAGTAAAATACACGAGAAAAGCCAATGTGATGTGTCAGCACCTGAAGAGATGCAACGCTCTCAATACGTTCTGACATTTACCTTTACCATGTATCTCATTCTATATTATGTACAGAGCAGTGTATTTCAAGTGATGTTAAAACTGGTTTTTCCCAAGAATGAGATTTCATAAGTCTAAGGTCACTAGACATTAATTTACCTCAAGAATCTCAGAGAAAGATGGTTTTACGTGGAAGTCATTAGATGGGTGTATGAGCTAAAAAGACTAGGTTAAACATGAAATTGCCAGGCTCAGCAATAGGACTGTTTAGCACGTAAGACTCAACAGAAACACCTTTATTTTGCTCTTAGCAATTTAGAATGATCATGTCTCTTCAGCACTAGAGATACAATATACGTACAAGACAGAGGAAAGCAAATGTCACAGGTAAATAAATGCTGAAAAGAAAACATGAAAACAAATAGGAATGGTCAAGAGAGGCACAGGAAGTCAGAGAGATGGAAGGGATCAGGTAATTTAAAATCATCTACCGTCAGAACCTCAGCAAAAAAGCATTGTCATTATGCTTCCTCCAAAATGTATCACTTCTTCCACTTTTACATCTTGGAGAGATGGGGAACAACAGGAAGGATGAAAGAAATGCTTACCTTAGGTTCTGAAGCAAGGGGGAACCCCCCCATCCAAATAACTTGTTAGCAAATAGGTTTGGTTACTCTGTATGCTATCCTCTTTACCCTAGAGCATTATTTCAGTACCTTCTTCGCTTTTTGTGATTATTAGAATAGTCAAAGTCTGCGCACACAAAAAGACCTTGAACTCTCGGTATTAACACAACAAAAATAAACTCCGCGGTAACCCTTTTAAACCAGTATGTCCCGTTTACAGCAGAGTACCGCCCATACGGCTGCTGTCTAATGCTTTATTGCATGGAAAGTGAGTGCTTTGAGCAGTTTCTAACAAGAAACTGAATATGCTGCTAGACAGTAGATTAATCTTAATATTTCTCATCTGATTAAGAATTGCACTTCTTAATCTATCTCTTAGAAGCTTATTACTGAGCACAGAAAGCAATACACGTAAAAAACTCCTAAGCAACACTTGTCCTTACTCTTAGAACATCACATCCATACTCTTAGAACTAATGGAATTCTAGGTAATTGTTGAAGTTACCACACAGCAATTACACAACAGAGCACTTTGTTTTGGATTAAGATCAGTATTTTGTGATTTCTCAGTAGTAAAGTACGAGTTTGCGAACAGAGTTTATTCTTCTATTTGAGCCAAGAAAAGGATAAAGCTAATTGGAAGAAAATCTAAATCTTGACAGAGCTCTAACACTCCGTCTGTTTCAAACAAAACAAAACCAAACCCCTCTTTTACAGGCATGTTTTAAGAGAAGACAGATCCTCTCTGAACTCATCAACAGCTCTAATTTGCCTTGCTCGCTGCAGGACAGGTTAGCCTCGCTGACTAGAAAGAAGTGAAGAACAGAATTTGCACTCTGCCTTGCCTCATTCTGGAGAAATACCACAGAAGTGCAGAAAAGAAAATGAAGAAAAGACTTACCACTTGTCCTGTATGGGGATTCTTATGAGCATAGGGTGGACCTCTAATGTGGTTCCACATCTGGCCCGATGTCATTGCTAACACAAAACACTGGAAAGGAAAGAAGAAACACTATTTAATAAGGATTATTTTTTTTTTATTTCTTACCCAATTTATTTTCATTTCATACCAAAACATACTGGTTTGGAATAGAATCTTAGGCTAGGCATTGTCCTACCTTTTATTTGTATAAAAAGCATCTAATCAAGCATGAGATGACAAGACAAAGATGAAATAATATTATCAGACTACCAAAAAGTAAAACTAAATGCACCTCATTTTCCTGTACCAGGTTTAAGCATCTTTAAACACAAAAGCTTTTAAAGACTTGAATTGCTACAAGACTCATGACAACAGGCAGACACGAGTTATAATTACTCACCAAAGCAGCAAATGCCCAACCGGTTTTGTTATACAGAAAATCCAGATTGCTTCCACGCAAATATACGAGGCCTCCAATGACAGCCAGCAGCAGTCCTAACATCAACGGTCCAGCATAGTTTGGTGGCCTTATCACACGAATCTAAACAGAGGATATTTAAATTATTTTCCCTCAACGGGATTATACATTCTACCCGCACTCCTGCTAACAAAACCCGCAATATATTAGAGTGGGAAAAAAATACCAACACACAAAAATTTTCTATATAATAAGTCTGACTAGGGAAGTAAGTAATGCTTTTCCCCCCCATTACTGTAAATTCAGTTTTATATACCTTTACCCTACCTAATAATTTAAGGATTGTTTTTCTTCTATAGGAACAAAAGAGGAAGAAGGAAGGAGATGAGTTTTACCATCTTATCAAATACAGAATTACACAAAATATTAGAACACAGAACGTAAGGAAACTTAAAGATGTAGTCATGTGCCCAAACTAGGTATCGCAGACAAGAACTATTTAGAGTATCTGAGATTAGATCATTAGCCACAGAACACATATTTCATAGCTGGAATTACATCATAAGGGAGTGCTGCAGAGGTGGTGATGGGGAAAGGCTGTGCATACTTACATTGACATCAGTTCTGTCAGCCACCCAACGAGCAAGCTGTTCAGCTGCAAAGCCGCGCACCTGGAGTTCGTATGTGTCACCCCGTTTAGGCTTCCCTTTAGCAGGAAAGTTAATGAAGGTTGGAGCAGAATTCATGTTTAGCTGTATTGAGAAAATTCATGGAAGATACTAAGTAGACCTTTCATGGTGCTGTAACACACAATCCTATTCCTTTTGTATCTTGCAACATCATCACTAAATCAATCAGAAAAAAGTAACTATTCAATAAATAGATTTCATTGACAATGATTTTAAAAAAAAGTAAAGACAGCACACAGTAGCTTGCATTTCTGTATTTCATAAAAGCAATCAATATATTCCTGCAATTTCCCTTTTGTGTTCCATGCTGTTTTCTTCTTTTAGTATGGAGAAACGAAATTTTTTTTAGCTCTGTCAATAGCTGTTCCAGATGTCTTAGTAAAAAGAATTGTTACTTCTGAGTAGACTTTTTTTTTTTTTAAACACAATCGAGCATGCTTTCTAAACTGATTGACATTTCTTTGTTAGTACTCAGATCTATAGCTACAGATTCAAAAGATTCAGAATGGTTAAGAGGAGATTATAATAGGTAAATGAAAGTAGTTTTTATAAAATGCAATTCTATCTTTTCCTAACACTGTTTTTCGCCATAGCATTTCAGGGTTTTTTAATCTGTTTATAAATACTACTTTTGGGAGAGAAATCTGCAAAATAGGAATATATACAATAATCTATAAAGGCCATAGCTTGATGAATTTTTGGTGTAACACTATGGGAAAATTTAACAAGAATAACAACTTCTCCAGTCCAAAAGCTTCCATTTAATAAAATATCATTGCCTAAATTGTGTAGCTTTTAAATACAGAGGAGCATCTCTTTCTTCATAGAAGAATCCCATTAAAAATTACACTCTAAGTTATTATCGGAGACAAAGTCAGAAGAAACAGTCAGAGAAGGCAGATCACTCCTTGTGCCTATTCCAGATTTGTCAGTTCTGTTAAAGTTATGCCAACATTCTACTGCCCTCTGCTCTTCTCATTTCTTCTGAGTGGCAGCTTTTAACTTTTCAAATATTTCTTTAATCATTGTAACACTAAATTTTGCACACATCTTTACCTTCTGGCCCTCAGTCTCCAAAACCCAAGTTAAAAATAATGTTAGAAGAGAAAAAGAAAGACATTACCATCTGAAATACATCTGAGCCTTCATCAAAATCTACCATAGCAAAAAAAATCTTATTGGTAAATGCACTGGAATATCGCCAGGAGTTTGCCAGAATCTGGTATTCCTCATCAGCTTGCCTGTAAAACACACAAAGTGAGATGCTGTATCAGATGTCTGTCCAGAACACAAGTTACAAAACAGCTGAGGGAGCTGTAGCCACCCGCCCCATTAATGGGTGCATCCCACACACCCCTACATTAATTTTCTAGTGTTAAAGTTTAAGGCCAGACGCTTATCTAACAATTAAGTGAAGCATTTGGCACCGCTGTTTTTTCAAATGCAAGGGCAAGTCTCGTTGAGTCCATGAACACAAGCAGTGGTAATTTCTAATTGAAATTTGAAATGGAACCCAGCAGCTCACGATTCGCTAGCCCACAAAGCACCATAACAAGTATAGGTATGCCCTCTTTTCCACGTCAGAGGACAGGAAACCAATTAATTTCAACTAACTAGGTATAAAAATCATCTTTACAGACCTCTGCCACCTCCAGATTAATACATGAAAGCCATAATGCGGTTAAGGATCCAGCATATTACAATTGTAAATAAATAATTGCCAATCAACATATTAATTAACAGCAACTTTTTAGACTGCATAGCCAGAAGTAATTCTACAAACATTTCTTCAGCAGCTATGCCAGGAAAGTTGAGTTTTCACCCCATCTTTCTCCAGAAGCCTGTCAGCGTGCACGTTGTTTCCGCAAAGCAGCAATTATTTTAGGAGGGAGATAAATAATTAAGGACTATGTTGTTTTCTCATATACATATTACATGTATATTCCCACACATTTGATTTCAAAGATAATCCTACTATAATGTGCCCTAGCGTATTCCTCCCATGTACATAAAAGTTTTATCCTATTCTTTAAATTTAATTTCCTACAAAGCATATGATGACTTTCAAGTTCTAATTTAGGACTAAATTAAGCCCATACTTGCACACAACACACTGTCTGTGAGGCTGAAGAGCAGTGAACATCACAATCACCGAGTAATTTCTGGGTGGTGCCTTCACAAGGCGTCGAAATTTGTCTCCATTCATTCGAATAACAGATCTTTTACTAGCCCACTCCATTAGCTGGTTCACTTTTTCTGATAACACCATCTGAAAATAAAGTCAGAGAAATTGTTGGGTTTTCCCCCCCCAGTCTCACAGTACAATCTTGAAAGTTTTTAGA
This sequence comes from Nipponia nippon, assembly GCF_047370975.1. NCBI lineage: Eukaryota > Metazoa > Chordata > Aves > Pelecaniformes > Threskiornithidae > Nipponia > Nipponia nippon. The sequence continues at coordinate 3,425,788 of NW_028262313.1, forward strand.
TTTGATGTAATTCATAAGAACACCAACCACTTGATGTGATACTTCATTAAGATTCTTGAAGGCATTCATAGATCCTTTTGACAGTCACGCTAATATTATTCATTTACTTTAAGCACTTAGTATTACACACGCTTTAAGCACTTGGTATTACACATGCTGGTGAAGACTCTCAGCTCACTAGTACTTTTTCATGTTGCTAACTGTAAGATCTCTTTGAGACGTACAAACTGCCCCAAATCACTCCTCAGTATTTATTCGATACTAAGCATCACATTCCGTTTCAGAAGATTTCAAAGCTTGGTGTGAGCAGAATCAACACTAGAGACAGAAGCACTATGGAAGCAAACTCAACATCTGATTTTCAGTGTTACTGGAAAAAGCTTGGTTCAGTACATGTTTAGAGAACTCGGGAGCGCTCAACACTAAGCTCTTCTTTAAAAATGAGCCAACCAATTCTGTAACATTATACAAAGCAGTATTAGGTAAGTGAAAAACCCCCAAATGTAACATTTATCATAGACTATTTCTGTACTCCTTATTAACACCCTTCTTCAGATAGATACCGTAGGGTAAATAATAAACTACCCTTCTTTGACTTACAGCTGACACAAGTATATACAGCGGGTTCTATTCAAACCTTAGGAGTCAAGTGTGTGGAAATAAGCGACACCTTTGTGATTACAACCAGAGGCAGTCGGCGCCCCCACCCTCCCCCTCCAAATCTCACGTAACGCTCTTACGGCGTTTTTTACAAGAAGAGAACCTGGAATTAAACACTCTCGAAAGTAAAAGAAAACTGAGAACGGTACGATTCTAAAAAGACAACTGCTCCGCTCGGCCCCCAGCGTGCCCGCGGGCTTCCCCTCAGAGCCTGCCCGCTGCCGCCGCGGACGGCCGAGCCTCAGGCTGCGGAGCCCAGCGGCCTGCCCGGCCCCGTCCCGTCCTCGGCCCCCCCGGCGCTCGGCGCTGTACCGACTCCGGGCAGGCCGGCGGCCGCGGGGGCCCTCCCGCCCCGGGCAGCCCCTCACCTCCTTCCGCTTCTGCCCCGCGGCCGGCGGCCCGCCCCAGGCCAGCAGCAGCAGCAGCGCCAGCACCGGCAGCGCCGCCATGACCGCCCCGCTCTGCCGCCTCCACCCTATTGGCGGACGCCGACCCACTGGCAGCGCGGCCACGCCCACGCACTTCTCTATTGGCGGAGGCGCCGGCCCGCGACTCGCCGCCGGTCTCCGATTCGTTGAACCTGTGTCCAGCCCAGACTGCCGGTAGCCCATAGGAGCGAGGCAAGCTGGAGCCGTCCGATTGGCGGAGCGCTGAGGGGGGGCGGGCCGTGCCGCGCTGAGGCGGGCCGGGACCCCCGGGAGATGGCGGCGGCAGTGGTGGGGGTCCCTTGGCCGTGGCCGCCCTGCTGCAGCAGCCGCTCACCTTGAGGATACACCCGGGCTTTCCTCAGCGCCTGCGGCTATTTAAACACCGCAAACTGCTGCACTACCGCAGCGTTCCCGGGGTCCCGGGGGGCGGCACGGCGGCGGGAGGCCAGGCCTCACGTCGGTAAGCGCCAAGAAACCAAAAAAAGGAATCAAGAATAAAACTCCAAGGGACTTAACTGATAGCTCCTCAAAGGCGTACGCTTGCTTAATTTTATACACGCACGTATATTGCTAGGTCGTGCGTTAAAAAGATTGTTAAAATCCTAAGCGCACTCGGGAAACGCTTAGCCGGCGCGTAACGGGTTGGGGGCTCCCAAGCGTAATCGCCACAGAAAAACGGGGTTTTACTCGCGCCTCGTTTTTCCTTTGTTTCTCTATTCGAGGACCCGTACGCTATAGAAATTACTTCTGGCGCCGCGGGCCTCGCTGCAATTTCTATTTGCGCTAAAACGTCCGGCTTCGGGTCTTCGGTCCTTTTATGAGTTTAAATTCGCAGAGCGGGAAAAGAAAAAACAGACGTGTCAGAAGTGGGATTCGAACCCACGCCTCCATACGGAGACCAGAATACCCAGCCCGCCACGGGAAGGCGCGGAACGCCTTGAGTCTGGCGCCTTAGACCACTCGGCCATCCTGACACTGCGGCAGCAGCTGCCGCCGGCAGCTTCTTACCGCGTTCCCCGTGGCCGCGCCCGCCTCCCCCTGCTCCCCGGCCCTTCGCGGAGACCGCCTCCGAGCCGGGGAGCTGGAGAGGAGCCCCTGCCTCCCGCTCTCTCCCGGCTACGGAGCTTCCCTCGCCCAGCCGCAGCGAGGAGGCACCCTCCCTCCGCAGCCCCATTACCCACAGGGCTCCGCTCAGCAGCGCGGCGCACGGGCCACTTCCGGCGCGACCATTTTGTTTTTCACCGCTCGCCAAGGGTACCCGCGTCCCGCCGGCGGTAGGGTGGTACTCGGCTTGTCAGCATGTTCCCGGTGGCGAGGGCTGCTCTGAACCTCACCGGTAAGCAAGGAGGAGGCTCTCTGGAGTATGGAAGTGCTGGGGGTGTTTGGCGGGAGCGGGCGGTTTCGTCAGGGGGCCTCCCCCCGGTTTCTTGCCTTCCCTGGGAGGCCTGTCCCTGGGCTCGCTTCGCCCCCGGGGAGGGTCGTGAGGGCAGCTGTCTCGTCGTCCTTCCTCTGCTGCCTTTTTTTCTTGCTTTTTTTGCTTCTTTTACCTCCTAGTTGCTTTTACTTGAGCTGACCTTGGGTTGCCTTTCTCGGTGCTTTTTCTCCTTGATGGTAACTAAAGGCACATCCAGGTTTTGTAACCTGAGGTGGCAAGGTGTAGTCAATGACCAACCCTTAAACTCGAGGGTAAAGTTATCTCTTCTGGGATGGACTCCCCAGTGCTTAACCCAGTCCTCTCAAATCTGATCCTGGTTCATGATGTGCTTAGCCCGAGGTGCATGCACCTAAAATAAACGTGCTTAGCAGTGTTTCTCTCGGTAGATGTTCAAGCTTCTTTTTTCTGTTTAAAAGAAAACCAAACTTGTGCAGCCTCACAGAGTATGCTAGGGATGTAGTAGCATTATGGGTGTTGCCATCACCTTCTCTAGTCATGTTTGGGTAAATGTGAACCAGTTGATCTGAAACAAAAAGATGATGTTTTGTAACGTCTATCTTTATGCACCGATCACTGTCTCATCAAGTGCTTTGTACACAACTACTAAACAATCTCTGTGTTTTGAAGCTGGTGGTTTGATTCTTCCCTTTGTCTTCTCCTTAATAAGTGTACCTTTTATAGCGTACATTTGTAACGTACACCATATGTTCTGTCATCTGAAGAGATCCTCCTGTATTTTACTCTTTATTATTTACCTCCCGCGAAGGCCCACAGTTATTTCCACTTCCTCCTTCGCATCCCTTCCCTCCCTTCAAAAATCTTGAAGGAATGAGAAAGGTGTTACCCATACCCACGGTCTTCAACCCCGTAATTTGATGATGAGCTTCATCCTGAAAATGCTTATATTGGCAACGTAGATATTTACATATAGAAATCTGAAACCTTGAAGTACTAAACCAAAATATTTTATTAGAGAAATAGTAATACTTAAAAGTGTGCTTGAAATTCCACGCTGAGGGCCCAGAGGAAACATCTTGATGAAAAAGGTAACTTAGAGGATTTTCTTACTGAAATTAGACTTCAGGAATAACTTTCTAGAGAGAAATTGGGAGAGCTGAAACAAAATGCAAGGCTTTCTGTATATCCTGTGTTTTGGAATCATTCCAGAGCTCTAAGTCCAAAAGATACTTTTTTTTCAGCTTTTTTTAAACTCTTTTAATGCTTCGGCTTGCCCCTCAGTTGGTTGGAGATGAGGATTGTGAATGGTTTGAATGTGTATTTTAGTTGATTTCTGTACTTCTAATTCTCTTCAACATTCGTTAGCTCGTGGCATTCAGCGTACCGCAGTAAGACAAGCTCATCGCAAATACGAGCCTGACTTCCATGATAAATATGGAAACCTGGTACTCCTTGGTGGAGCTGTAGTTTTTACAACTGTCTGGGGATATGTAAGTCGTCCTTTTTTCCCACTCTGTTGTGGCTATAGCTGTAAACTTGCAAGCTGTTAAGTTTCACAAGGGCTTACTTGTTTGAAATAACGTAGATGGACAGAATTTAGGAGCTTTTTACATAAGTGAATAGTAATGTGATAGAGATGAAAGTTGTGTTAGTTCATGTTTTGAGTTGTTACACAACTTTATGTGTCAGTCTATTGCTTGATTTTAAAATGTAGAATAAACACAAGTGTTCTCTGTTTTACTTGGGATTTCTAAGCTATACAGGTAGAGGTTTTAGCAGAAAAATTTATAGATGAAAATGACAGTATGGTGATGAGGTTTTACATTCCAGATTCTTCGTTCTAAAGCTGGATGTTTTGAAATAGAAAACTGAATTATTTAAATATTATTCAATATAAATATATTCCAGTTGCTTAATTAAAAGATGAATGAGATGTCATGTTCTAATACAAGAAATCTAAACTGAAAACAATAGGAATAGCCCTCTATCAGAAGGTTTCTTTGATTTCAGAGTTAATAATCTTGATTTTTATCCTCTTACAGGTGTTCACACAAGCTGGAATTGAGTGGGGCTTGTCACCTGTTGGCAGAATCACTCCAAAAGAATGGAGGGAGTAACAGCCTTTGCTTGTAATGAACTGGTCTAAACTTTCACTGAAAAAATGATCACATAATGGCATTTGTTCCCTAATTACCACTTGTACAGTGGTGTTACTGGTCTAATAAACATACCTAGAAACCTGTCTGGCTCTTCTAGGTTTCCTCTATGCTCAGTGTCTGCTGAAGTATAAGAAATAGTGTAAAAATTCAAAATAATTACATCCTATCCTAGGTAGTTCCAGTTGTTCCTGTAAAGGTCAGTCGTGGATAATGGACAAATCCAAAACATCTTCTAGTTGTGCACGTAGCCAGATGGGCGTGCTTAAACGAACCTGACGTGCGTTCCCGCTGCAGAGTTCGCATCGCTGTACCTCTGACTTCTGCTGCACGTCTAGCGACAAAGTTTGTATTTTCTCTCGAGATCTCCTTTTCTTCCACAGAAGTATTTTTGTGTCTTGAATCGCTCCGCCAATAAGCTGTTTCTCTCTGAGGCCTTTGAGAGTTGGGAAGAACTTTAGTGTTCCAGTCAGAGATGCTCCGCAGAAGTAGGCAGCATCCCAGTGCCGCTGCTCAGTGATGCTGAGAGAAACGTAACTTTTCTGATGACTTCTTGTGTAATCGAAAGTCGTTAGGAAATAGATTAGGGGTGGATGCAGACTCTGTAAACCTCTGAGCCAGTTTGAATCCCTGAAAAATACAAATATCCTGCGTTTTGATACAGCGGAGATGAAGGAAATGGCTGCCTTCACTCGCCTCAGAGATTTTAATGACCGGTTTCTTCCCGACTGCTACTTTTTTCCCGGGGCGAAGGTGAAAACGCCCGTCGGCCCAGCAGGCGCGACCCGGTGCGGTGTCCGTGCCCTCGGCCCGCCGGACCTCTTGGAGCGCCGGTTGCCTTTGCAGGGCTTTGGGCGGCAAGGCCTGAAGCCGCGGGTTACAGCCGGTGGCCTCGCACGGGGGAGCTGACCCGCGGCACCGGGGCGCTCAGCTCGCTGTAAAGCAAGGCGCCGGTGCCTGCGGTACCGGTGGCCTGAGGAGGGGCGGGGCGGGCCCCGGGCGGGCGGTGCCGCCGCTTCCCTCCGCCCCACTCGTGTCACGTGAGGAGGCGGGCGGGCCCTGGTCACGTGACGGCGCGCTCCCGGCGGGGCGGCGCGGCGCGGCCGTGCGGGGCAAAGTGGCAGGCGCGACCCCGGAGCCTCCGGTGAGTGCGGCCCTGGGCGCCGGCGGGGCTGCCCCGCCGCGGCACGGCCTGCTTTTTGTCGTGTGTGTGTGTCCCTTCCCCCTCGGTCGCGGGGCAGACGGAGCCGGTACGCAGCTCCTTCGGGGCTGCCGCTGCCCAGCGCCGGCGGAGCCATTGTCACGGCGTCCCGGGCTGGCGGGAGGAGGGGGACGGCGTCGGGGCAGCCCACCTGTGGCTGCGGGGAAGGGGGTTCGGCCGGCGCTTCCCGCGGCGAGGCGCGAAGGCGGCAGCGGCGGGACGCGCTACGTGTCCCCTCAGCGGGGGGAGAGGCGGGGGGGGGGGGGGGGGGGTCCCGCCGCGCCCCCGCCTGAGACGCAGCGCGGGAGCGGGCCGTCCCTCCGCGACCCGCGGCCGGGGCGGTCCGAGCCCGGCAACAGCAGCTTCGCCTCGGCCGCGGGTGCCTCCGGCCACCCCCGCGGAGGTCTTTCGCTTGGGAGGGGCGAGGAAGAGCGGCGAGGTGCCCCCGGGCTCCGAGACGCACCGCGCCGGGTGGCGCCTCCCGGGGGAGCTGGCGGGGGGTGCGAGTGGGGCTGACTCGGCCTCTCGGAAACAGGCCGGGGCTCTGGATCCAAAACACGGCTCTGAATCCGAAACGGTATTTCCTGCTCCGCCGCCTCTCCCTGGGCGAGCGGCTCCTGCCTTCCGTTTTTTCGGCAGTGTTGGGCAAACGCTGATGGCAGGGAGTCGCATCAACGCTCCCTGGTTTCTTTGGGATGCAGCCAGTGCCAACAGGTTGAGCCGTATCAAACTCCCCGTTTGAGTTTGATACTACTGAAAGGAAGCTTAGTAGGCTGTTCTTATCAGCGGACATCCACATCGGAGATCTGGTCGCTTCTTGGTATGCGGTAAGTGTGCACGCACCGATGGACTTTACCTCGGTACCTCTTGCACTGATGGTGATCTTCAGAGAGAGACTTACGGTGAATTTGAATGCACAAGTCCCTGAGCCTCTTCTCCAAGGTCCTTTTTTTCAAATCTGAGCTGTGTAACTTGTACCTCTGAAACATCTTACATAGCTTTTTGCCTTGTGATGGCTGCACCTTGTGCACAAGTACATTTTTCCAATGTTTTCATTAAAAACGCAGCGTAAATATTCTGGAAAAGGGCAAATAGTTGTTTATGATGCTTTGGGGTAAAATCTCACAAAAATGAGCAAGAGCAAATCCAGCTTAACTATTGCCTCTTTGTATCCATGTTCTGGAAATTGCACGTAATCATTGTTAGTATAAAATTCCTTAAATCTTTTATGCAGTCACCAAAGATTGCATTTCTGTACTTAAGTACTTGTTGAATTGTATTTGTGGATGTAAATAGGCCAAGAAATCATTTTTTCTGTTTGGTAGTGTGAAAATTAGTTGTGTATATTACAATGCACTGTGTGAGCACAAACACAGTTTGATTAGAAGTTATTAATTATAGTGTATTTTGTTGTAGAGAAAAGACCTGAAGCTCTTTTCCTTCCCAGGTGATGAACCGGGAAAGTAAAAGCTAGCATTACATGTCATTTACTGTTTTATTCTTCTTATTTTCACTTGTATAATGCATTCCACATTGTTCTGCCTTGTATTTTGAGACTAAGCTCAAGAATGAGGAGCCCCAGTTGGCCTTAGTATGCTCACATAACAAGGGTTTATAAATTGTATTCTGTTCCTAATATTTGCTATGATTCTTCCAGGGGAACATTCATGTTCTCCAAAAATCTGACTTGACGAGGTAGTGGAAGGACACGAACAAGTAAAAGGATTTGCTAAGAATTTCTCAGGTATTAAAAAACTCTCGTTAGAAGTGAATTAGAATGTTTTCAATGTGTACTTTTTTTTTCATCCCACTTGTATAGAAATCGTCCCTCAGAGCAATTTCCGTAGTCTGCTGACCAAGCAAGACTTGTTAACGTCTTGAGCAACATGAATTACAACCTATTGAGAGTATCACGTAGCTGTCCGTGACAGACATTTATTACAGATGTGCAGTTTCTCCCTCAATGATTAAGCCTCATATATCTAGTCATACTTTCAAATGTATCTGTTTGCCAATGAACGTAATAAAACCTCATTCTTCCGCGTTACACCAGATCCATTCTCCAGCACTTTTGTAAGCCCAAAGATGAGATGATACAGCTTTTTCCTTTCATGCTGTCCTTCGCTCTTTCTCATAGGTCTTTTAGGGACAGGTACCTTTTTCCCACTTAATGTAATTAGTAGTTTGTCTTTCTGCCGCTATAAATAAAGCGAGCTATAAAATACGGCTCAGCCATTTAGAAATTTAATAAAGTCCAAAGGCTGTAGTTAAATCTGACAGATTCTGTTTCTGGCGTTTGTGTGATTTTTGCCTAGCTTTGACCTCTCTTAGTTTCAGCAGCTATAAGTTCAAGATAATTATATATAGAAAACTTTGGTGAAGACTGAAATTGTACACTTAGCCAGAAACATCGTGTGCTTCTTGGTTGTGTATCCTTACTGATCCTAGAACAGGCACAAAGCATGTTTGTGGTGCACAGTGCTTTGTTACACTGTGATGCCTGGGTTAGCTCGGATACTAGGAACACTAAAGTGGTTTTTTGAGAGGTAAAATGAGAGTCTGTGTTTCTACCAGTGTTGTAACTTCCTTTCGCATTGCTCATATTTTCTTTTTTCTTTTTTTTTATAGTGTGAGGTTGTGAATGACTTAACTTTGAGTTCATCAAACCTTATCCTGCTTCAGATATTTTACTTACAAAGACTGCTGTTAACACATTAAAAAAAAACGGTTTAGAGAGATGAATCTGAGTTTCTCAGTCACCTTGGGCTTGATCACTGTTTAGTGGGAAGTAGAAATTGTTTCTCTTTCTGTTCCTTCGTGCCCTTAATAGAAACACTAGTTGACTTTCTTCAAGGAAATGAAATGTTTGGATTTTAACTTGCGCATGGGCAACCCAAGGGATAAGCCTAAAAAAAAACATGCAAGGACTTATGTCTATTCCAAAATATCGTTTTGGTTTTAATTATCCTTTGTACACCTCCCGTTCTGTCACTGGGCATTGCTCCTCCACGTGTAGCCTACCGTGTTTGGTTCTGCGCTATTGCAGAGCCAGGTTATTTCTAGGGCTCTGCTGCTTCATTGATAGTGTTCGTGTACAAAAAAGGAGGTACTGCTGCCTTGTGTACTGCAAAACATAGGTGACAGTAATGAAAGAGAATAGAAAATGGGAGTTTCTAAAGGTATTAAGCAGTAAATGGTAGAGTAGAGAATACAAAAAGCTTTTACAAAGTTTGTTCAAAGCCAAGGCTCTTTGTAAGATGAAGCCGCTTTAGATTATATTCCAAAACAGCAGTAGTTGAATTGAAGCCTTCTGGTTTCTTGTATTCTAAGTACATAGATGTTAGATTAAAAGGGGCGGGGGGCTGCCATTTGTTTGCATTGTCAAATCCTAAAATTCTTTACTAATTGATGATGAAGGTGTTCTATAGATGGTGAAATGCATTGGTTAGGAATAAAACCATTATTCTTCTCTAAACCGCTGTGTGGTCCATAACTTAGGTAGCATCTCACTTAAAAGAATATGTCCATGATAATTTTGGATTACAAGTTAGTTATTAGCAGCCATTTGCCTTGCAATCAGTCGTAATAATTGAGATCTTAAGTGTCAGCTTATAAAATGTATGTTGTCCACCTAGAAAGCTTTTTAAATATTACACAAGTTTTAGATTTGTTGATTGTTTCAGCTGCATCCTGCCAGAGCTGTAACTGTCCCTTGTACCACTGTGTACAAGTGTTCTCTTTTGAGCTAATGTGTATATATACACACACGTGTATATATGCATTATTATATATATATATATAAAAAAATTTAAAATAGGGGGAGAAAACAAACAGACATATAGTGATGGGTGGCAAGAGTGAGGAAACAGGGTGTTCCAGGTTCACACCATCGCTGAACTTGAGTACATGGATTGCTACACAGCCTCACGCAGATCTTTTGACTTCTGCATCCATTTTCATGTGAACTTGGTGAAATATTAACACATATAAGGATAACTACGATTAAATTGTCAATATTTGTACACCTCTTGTGTGCATCTAGTCATAACTTATCTGTGCAGCAAATATTTTTCAGGCTACTTAGTCATTAATTTTTCTTAATTTAGTGTTGTCAGAAGGAGGAAATTATGACAAAAATATTTCTTTTAAGTTTCAGCCAGAGTATTTCTACCAGGAAGCACCCGTAAGGGAGGCAGAGCGTTAGAAATGAAATAGAATAACAAGGTAGAATACTGTCTCGGATGTAAGCATGTATTAGCTTTTAAGTTTAACTCATCCTGGGCTTTTTTTAAGGGGAGGAAAAAAGGGTGTGTGTATACTTACAGTCCCTATGTATTAACCCTATACTTTCTTCTGAGAACAAGATCTCTTTAAAGCATCAGGAGCACTGGAAATTTGGCCTTCAGAAATCTCAGTAAGGCTGTACGGGAAGCTGAGACTGTGAACGTGCTGTTTCTCAGTTCAATGGCAATAATATGCTGTCTCTTCACATCAGTTACATTGTTGCTTACAAACGGCTCATTTTCTACTTTAGATTTGGACACATCTCCCTTTTTTAGAGAACAGCCTGTTTTTAAAAATGGCACGAAAATTGTTAGCAACTTGCAACAAAGCAAATAAAAATCCTTGTTTGTCGCCTTCCCCGCTAGCAGAGAGCTGTTAATGGTGCATGTATCATATAGATCCAGTAGCGTTTCTTAATTAAAAATCAGAGAACAAAAAGAAGAGACAGTTTGATCCAACAGATGAAGTCTATGATGGAAGTACTGGATTCAGTCCTAGTACTTTGGGGCCACAAGGGGTAAAACAAAAAAAATAAATCATTTTCTCTTATGCCTTTATGCTTTTTTGCATGTTTGAATTACAATCTGTTCCAGGAAAGGATTTTCTCTACTGTGTTTATACAATGCCTAACGCCACGGGGTCCTGATCCGTTGGTCCTAGTCTTTAAAAAAAACTCACCAACCCAACAATAAAAACTTCCTTGGGCCAGTGGAATGGTTGAAGCCTGATTGCTTTTGATTTATTATTTAAACCCAAACACAAATAGCAGATGAAGTGTTTTATTTTAAAGGAAAGATTGTGTCTGTGCGAAGCATACACTTAAAACATAAACAGAACATTCTATTGATGTAATAGGATTCTAACATGTTTTATAAATGGTTTGGAATTACTGCTGTCAGAGTATTTTCTTCCACTTCTGTAAATATAATCCATCATATTTGAAGTCAATTTACAAACTTCCTTTAGTTAGTTAGGCCACTAAGGCAGAATAGCTCTAATAATTCCTGTTTCTCTTTCCACATGCTACCTTTTAAGTAGGAAAACATGAGGCTGTGTAAAAAATGATGGAAGTGATTATATGGGAAATGAACAGCAGAAGGGCAAGGAAACAAACTGAGAAAATGGGGGAAACACTTTGTCCATAACAAACTATAATAATAATAGATGTTAAAAAAAAGTATAATATTTTTACATATGTAAGCAGTTAATTTTTTTTAATTGCATTTGTGGGCATTTGGTAGCAGTGCTGATGGCTACTGTAATCACTTTAATAGTAGTAGTTCACCATATTACATGCATGGCTGCTGTTAGTTGACATATGAATTATGGAAAAGACTTTAACGCTGTATCCTAGGTTCTTGTAATAATGAATATTATTGTACTGTAGCTCGAGTCTCTTAAATCAAACAACAGGCAAGATCATAGAATCGTAGGCTCATAGCATGCTTTGGGCTGGAAGGGACCTTTAAAGGCCATCTGGTCCAACCCCCCTGCCATGGGCAGGGACATCTACAACCAGATCAGGGTGCTCAGAGCCCCATCCAGCCTGGCCTTGAATGTTTCCAAGGATGGGGCATCTCCCACCTCTCTGGGGAAACCCGTGCCAGTGTTTCACCACCCTCGTAGTGAAAATTTTTTCCTTGTGTTTAGTCTAAATCTACCCTCCTTTAGTTTAAAACCATTACCCCTTGTCCTGTTGCAGCAGGCCTTGCTAAAAAGACTATCCCCATCTTTCTTGTAGGCCCCCTTTAAGTATTGAAAGGCTGCAATGAGGTCTCCACGGAGCCCTCTCTTCTCCAGGCTGAACAACCCCAGCTCTCTCAGCCTGTCCTCACAGGAGAGGTGCTCCAGCCCTCTGAGCATCTTTGTGGCCCTAAGCCAGGAGCTGAGCAGACTTTCTCAGACTGGCAGACAGCGGTACCCCAGCTCCCATCCAAGGCAACATCTTACCAACCTTTGATTATTTCAGACAGCAGCTCACAGCCAAAGTATTTCCTTACTTTTTTTTTTTTTTTTCAAAATACAGTAATAGTGCAGTTGTCAAGGCAGTTCAAGTCGATTGTGTACCTGAAATGCTTTTAAATTCACTTCTATCCAAGCCTTACTAGAGGATTGACTCTGTCTATGATAGGCTATTGTGTCTCATGTTAGCTAGTTGTATGTGTGTGGTTGTGCTCACAAAATACACTGTAAGTCAAGTACTTTTTGAAACTTTATTTGTATTTCAGCCTTGTGGGAATATTCATTGCTCCCGGACTGTGGAGTTACAATTATGTCTTTGTTTGCTCTATATGGACTGAGTGTTCCTTATGGAGGAACTGAGGTAATCAGTAAGGATCACATTTCAATATGATGACATGAAAGCGTGTATTTTCTTCGGTAGCTTTATAGTGTTTTTAAAGATATCTTGTACCTCTGAGTGTGCAGATGAGCCTGAGAAGGGACCTACAATATGAAGTTTGCTTAAAATATACTCTTCTGCTGATTCGTAATTCTCTTGTGTGTTGGGTGACAGTTCTATGTTTCTGTGCGTGTGTGTGTGATTCTAAGAACTCGGATCTTGTAAGAACAGGCGAGAAGTGAAATCTGTAATAACTCTTCAGGTAGAGTTGTCTTCTTTCTGTTCTTAGCAGGGATGAGTTGTTGTTACTGTTTTCTGCTGACTATAGCATAACATGGTGCCTTCTTTAATAATAGTAACTTACAGTCACTGTTTTATCTTCTGAGGCAGCAGCACTTGATTAGTACAGCCGGTACAAGTGTTAATGCTATTTTCTTGGCCAGCCTTAGCAATAATCAAAGCTTTCGGTGCCTGAGGCCCCACTTGTGGGAGCCCTTTCCTCTGTCTCCCAGCACTGAGACCACATCGTGCTGCAGTGTGTCCTGCGTGCGCCCACCCCTGCATCCAGACGCAGGACGAGAGCAGGACGCAGCTTTTGATTCTGATCCCGCAGCCACCGACAGTCTCAGTTGTGCTTGCAGCCTTTATGCTTCCTAACTTCATCCGTGATTGGGATGGAAGGATGAGGCATTAGCGCTTTACGATACGTTCAGAATAAATACTTGATGCCTTTCAGGAAAGTCAGATGCCGCAGGTTGTTCAAGGTTCTGATCAGATTTAAATACCTGTGGGAGTGCTGCTCAGGCTCTCCGCGTGTGTCAGTGAAGAAGATTCCTACGTGGTTGCATACGGGTGTTCCAAGTCCTTATGGCTACGACGTTTCCTTTATGCCTTGCTGAACATTTCTGTCCATTAGCCAGGCTTGTCATTAATGTGCGCTAATTCTTGGTTTGTCTAGCCATTTAGTGCGTAGCTCTTGAACAAAACTCTTATTGCCTGTCAGAATACGAAGGTTCATGCCACAGTTTAGATGAACTAGCTGGTCATTTGAGGATTTTAGCAGATGCATTAGGAAAATAAATTTTAAAAATCAACTTCTCAGACTATCTTTCATGTTGTTTACATAGTTAAACTTTTTTTTCTTTTTCAACCTAGAAATTATACTTAAATTCTCCCACAGGTTAGTGGCTGACAGAAATTTGCAATGTGTTCCTGGCTCTTCACACAAAAAGGAGTTAAAGGAAAAATATGTATTTCATCTATTGGAAACTTCATTAGTTCAGAGGTTTATACTGTCTTGTTGATTAACCTTCAGCATTTAGTTTTGTGCATCGGTGAGGTAAACCTGTTTCTATGATGAAACATCCTTGTATTCTTACATGGTTTGTAGCATGTCTCAAAGGAAAACCAGACACTTTCAGACCTTCTATAACAGGGAATAGTTCTGAAATGTTGCCAAGGAGCAAGAAAATTAATTTTATTAAACATTGTTAATACTTAACGTAATTTAGTTTTCCAAGATAAGTCCCCAGGGTAAAAAAAAAAAAAAAAAAAAGAGTTAAGCATGTGCTTAACTTTAGCTGCTCAGTTAATCATCAAAAATTGCTCTTGCTTCCACTGCAGCCAAACGTTCAGCAGTTGACTGTGATCATTTTCCTGGTCACTAACCTCTCTGTCATTGGAAAAAATAATACAAATTTTCACAAGGTTAAAAAAAAAATCTGGAAATCGCTTCTTTTGCCCTCTTTTCCCCTCTGTTACTTAACAGTTTATGCATTGGACAAAAGAAGTCCTTTGCATTAGGCATTATTTCTACAAATTAATTTCATTTAGGTTCAGTCATTTTTTTCCGGGCTTGTTTTTATGAGCAAAAATAATAATGATAATCTTCAGAGGAGCAGAAATTAGGCTTTTCTGAATGAGATGTGGAAAAAGCTTGATTTGCTTCCTCAGGCTAATTTCAGTGTCCCTTGGTTTTGCTAGTGTAGGATAATATATGTGATATAAATGTGGAAAAACATGATCGTCACCTGTGCCACTGTGGCTTATGTGCCATCTTCTACCATTCTAGCATTCCAAGAGCTGGCGTCTCTCTCTTTCTCACTTGCTTCTCCGTGTAGTTTCATCTCACACACCAGTGAATTGCAGCTTGCTGGATGTGATGAAATGATCTCGATTGTAACACAAATGAAATAATAAATGTCTGAACACTTTCCCTTTTTGAAAATTCATAGGAACAAATACCTGAAGTTCTCCCTCCTGTTCAGCTTTGCTCAGATTTTGACATCTACTAGACTTACATGTGGCCAAGTACATCATCTGTTAAATCCCTGCTTTGATTTCAATTCTTTGTGAAATGATTCAAGAATAAACGTATTAATTGTTTTCGGCCAACAGCAATGAGAAGACTGGAGTAGAATTTCACAATGGAGGCAAAATCCATAGTCATCGGCGTGGAGGGGATGACATGCAATTCCTGTGTTCAAACCATTGAACAGCACGTCGGGAAGATGAATGGTATCCATAACATAAAAGTAAGCAACGCTATCGCTGTTTCTTACAAAGCTTTGTTCTTGTATAAGAAACCGTGATAAAGTATGCACCAAGGGAGGAAAATATGTGGAAAGAGTATATTCTGTACGTTTCGTGGGAAGCTGATGTTAGAAGTGCATTAGTGTATTTCTGGTGTAAGAGAAAGGCAAGTGCTTACTTTACTGCAGTGGGAGCTAAGTCATTATCTGTTACTCTTAAGTAATCTTCTGCTTTACGATTAATTCAGTATTGTGAAGTAATGAGAAAAAAGTCAAAAAAAGACAAGAACAGAAAATATTTCAATAAGATAAAGCAAAAGCCCTAGAACTTGCACTGGTGAAAAAAGCAAGCTGTCCTTGTCCCTTATACTGAATAGATGTCAGAATTTGCTCACAAGTCTCCAGGCCTTTTCTTTCAAAGTGATAGTACACAGAGGTCACTTGCACAGGTTCACAAGCATTTGTGGGCTTGAGGTGTCCAGGTAATCATGTGGTAGTTGACCCACCGTGAAAAATAAAGCTATTTGTTGTGGTTCATGAAATAAGAGTAGCAGGTAATCCAGGTGACAAAGGAAAGCCTTGCCAGCTCTTTCAAGCATTAGAAGTTTCCTTTCCTTTGTACTGTCCATGGGGAAATGAGAGAAGGAGCAGCAGCACTGCGATCTTGAACTGTTAACAGAGCTACTTGGCTCACCCTTAATCCAGACTTCCTTGATCTGACTTGATTTTAACTTTTTTTTTTCTTAGCTCAGAGGAGATACCAATATTTTGTTAGTATTTTTTCTATCGTGGGCAAAATATTGGACTGTAGAGTATTCCAGGGTGAGCGGATTATTCCTACACAATACATCATTTTACAGTAGCTTTAATAATGGAAACAGTTTAAAAGCTGGGAGATTCCCATTAGTTTTGTGACCTCATTTGTGCTAGAAAGAACAGTCCTAACAATAGCAGCAACAGAAAATTGCAGAGTTCAATTACTTAGTATCTAGGTTCTGAAATCACATTGTAACATTCTGTAGTGGTTGATTTTACTCTAATGAAAATAATGTCTTCCTGGTTTCATCAAAAGATAATTTCTCTTTTAGTGGATATGTCTTAGATGAACACTTTCCTTCCCAGAATCGAGTACACTGTCTTGATTTGGGGGGCATGTGACTGTTACCTCTGGCTGGTTTTGAAGGGCTCACTGTGGCGCGCCGTTCTGTGCGAAGGCAAAGGATGCACTAGATAGCACAGTTTCCTTTTGCCTGAAGTAGGCGTTCATGTCCGCACGCAGGAGTTTTGGTGAACAGCAGCGATATTTACAAGACGCATCATTTTTCATCTTCCTTCAACTTTAATGGAGCTTTAACGTGATAACGAGGCTATGCTCTGACACCAGAACCTTGGATCAGTGGACAGACAGTTTTAGAAATAGGGATGCCGCTGTTAACCTCTGTGGCATGCTATGGTCAGATAAATCCCTAGGTATCCGCGAGCATAAAGTCAAATGAAGGCTAAAAGCAGCCTGTAAAATAATACCCCCAGATAACCTGACTTCAGAATCCTCCATTTCTCCCTTATTCTAGCAAAAGATTTAATCTCCTTAACCTTGCATTTTTATTGTTTCAGCTAATTTCTGAGAACATACAGATAACTTGAGATAGGAGAAGGCAGAGAGATTCATACAGTTGAAGACAATGTGCATCCCATAGTGTCTTTTACGTAAGGAATGAAGCAGGTTTTTAAAAGGACAGTATTAAGAGTTTTGCATTTAGGTTTTAAGGTAAATACCTTATCCCAAAGCTGAATTCTAAAACTACTCTTGGCAAGAAAATATATTACAAAAACTTAGTCTGAGTAGAACAGGACTAAAAGAAACTTTAAGAGGTCATATTTAGTAATTATCCTCATTACAGCATCAGAACTTCAATTTAGCCAGATCATTTGTTTCAGAAAAGTCTCTGGGAATGGTAAAACAAGGATTTGTTTAGTGATTATGAATTAGGTCAGCAAGGGAGATGAATGTTAGATGGCTAATACAGACGAACAGAGCTGCATTTAGGCTGTTTTGCCTCCAGCTGCAATGAAACCAATAAATGTCCATGTTGCTAATTCTACTAAGGCCCATAATGGGGACAAAAATGAAGAAAGGTGGTTCTTAAAATGATTTAACCGGTCTAATTTAATCATGACTGTGGTCGTTAGGTTGTACCTTTGCCCAGAGGACAGATAGAATTGAATGATAATGTGCTGGGCCTCTGGCAGGCATTGCCTTTCCCTTTTGGAAACTGCAGTAATTGTGTTTGATATATCATCCGTTGGGAGCAAATTAAATTGAGGATATTTGTACCATCTGATGTGAAAGGTTAGTACCAAATCAGGACGTCTCTGGATCACCAAAATGTACAGAAGAGAGGAAAAAGAGCTTCTTTAATGTTTGTCATATATCGAATTTTGAAACTGAGTTTTGTTCTGTGAAGTCTGATGCACTTTATTGCCCATAACAAGTTAACAGCCTGTGCCTAAGATGTCTAGAAATACTGGACTCCTTTCACTGCTACTTAAATCTATGGGCTTTTTCCAAAGAGTGTTTTGTTCCATCCTTGTAGCCTAAGGGTAATTACTACTAACTGCAGAATTGTACGTGCGATTAGAATTTTTTCTGTGTGTTGTTTTGCTTTTGGGATTGAATTGGGTTAGTTGTTGTAATTCAAGAGAGTTTGGCTCTGGAAGTTTCATTAAATGCGTTGATGCTGTCTGAATGTCATAAGTAAAAGTGGATAGAGAGACTTGTAAAGGATTCTGAAACTGGTGGGGAAAAAAAAAAAATCTGTTCTTTCTAGCCATGTTGTTGCACAGATGAGCAGAAGTTACTTTATGGTGGCTATTGGTATGGCTTTTCTCTTCCAGGTGAGTAGCGATGGATAAAATTATACTGGACAAGTATTACTAATATATGCAAGTACAAGCTATTTCTGGTCTCACGCAGGGTATAAGTTCTTATCTCTTAGTATTGCAGTTTGATAAATAGTTTTGTTCTTTTTTTTCCCTTGCAAGGTATCTCTAGAGGATAAGAATGCAGTCGTCATTTATGACTCAAAACTGCAGACTCCAGCAACACTGCAGGAAGCAATATATGACATGGGATTCGATGCTACGTTACCTGATTCAAACCCACAACCTGTTTTACCTGACACTATTTTTCTTGCAATTCCTGCTCAGTCAGCTCTAACGTCTAAACAGATTTGTAGTACACTACTAAAGAACAAAGGTATCGTGGATGTTAAAATGTCCTCTGATCAAAAAACTGCAGTGGTGACTTTCATTTCTTCCATTATAAATGGCAAGCAGATTATCCAAATGGTCCCAGGAGTAGATTTAAAAATCTCAGCACCAGAGGTAACGCCTGGAACTTGTGAAGATTCCACCTGGTCTCAAGCAAGTAGCGTTGTGCTGCGCCTGAAAGTAGAGGGGATGACCTGTCATTCCTGCACCAGCACCATTGAGGGGAAGGTTGGCAAATTGCACGGAATTCAGCGGATTAAAGGTAGAACCTTAGTGTATTTTTATGTAAATTGCTGACCGTGCTGTTCTCTGACGGCATTGTGGAGATATCTTGGCTTTAGATTAGATAGCTTAGTGTGACAGTTACTTTCCGTGATACCGGGTATTTATTTACATGTTTAACTTGGACTGGAAGTGAAGAAAGGGGCCCAAATTGTGGTGAGGCTGTTGCTGTTACATGTGTGACAGTATGGAGTGGTTTGTATTCTGGTAGGGAGCCTGGAGTAGTCATGTTCCACGGTTTTATTACCAGTTACAGAAATCTCTAATACCAGATGTCTTCTTTTGTGTTGTAATTAATATTAGTTTATATGTTCTGTTCAATTAAAAATTAATATTGGCATATATGTGATTGTGTCTAAAAGGCAAGGCAAAATTAGCTGTATAAATAGCTTTGGCATAAATGTATTGCCACAGACCCCTGATAAAAGGATAAATTTAGTAAGAAATAGTAATGCCATTTGTGAAAGTCCTGGGGAAAGAGGGAAAAAATTGAGGAAAAGAAGAGTTGAAAATTGTTGTAGTACTAGACAAAAAATGGTTGAGAACTAAATTGTTTGATATTTACCAAACCAATTAAATCTCCTTTCCATTGCAGTTACATTTCTGAGCGTTTAAAGCATTCTTGGAAAGCTTTGACAAGATTTGTTGCTCTTAGGGCAACGTGCTTATTATGCTTAGGGGAGTAATGCACACTTACTTTTATTTATTAATTTTCAGTGTCCCTGGACAATCAGGAAGCTGTTGTTGTCTACCAGCCTCATCTAATTACAGCCGAAGAAATAAAACATCAAATTGAAGCTGCGGGTTTCACAGCATCTTTCAAAAAGCAGCCTAGACCCCTCAAGCTCAGTGCTATTGACCTGGAAAGGTTGAGGAATACTCAGACCAAAGGCTCTGAGACAGCGCTGAAAGAAGACTCGAATGTGAATGATACAAAGACAGTCGTCCTCAGAATTGATGGCATGCACTGCAATTCATGTGTCCTCAATATTCAGAGTACCATATCAGCACTCCCATCAGTAACAAGTATAGTTGTTTCATTAGAGAAGAAATCTGCCATTATAAACTATAACCCAAACTTAATTAGCGTAGACATACTGAGAAAAGCCATAGAGGCAGTGTCTCCAGAGACATTTAAAGTCAGCTTTCCTGATGAATGTGAAAATGTAGCACTTTTCCCCATGCTGGCATCTCCACTGAAGCTTCCTCATCCAGCTTTGAAGGATGCCGGCCAGCCACTTACTCAAGTTGTTGTGATAAATATCGAGGGAATGACTTGCAACTCTTGTGTGCAGTCCATTGAGGGAGTCATATCCCAAAAGGCAGGTGTAAAATCTATTCATGTCTCTCTCACAAATCGTAATGGGACTATAGAATATGACCCTCTGCAAACATGCCCAGAAGACTTGCAATCCTCAATAGAGGATATGGGATTTGATGCATCTGTATCAGGTAATGACACGTTAAACTTTTAAACTGAAATGGATTGTGCAGTTCTGTTTAGGGTTTGGTACCACCCAAGGTGAAATTTAGCAGTTGACATACACTTCGTGCTTGCCAAGAGAAGCTTTATATCTTCACTGTCAGTGAGATAATTAAATATATGTGCACTTCCTTTAATACATCAGATTAAAAATGATTGAGGTATCTGGAAATGTAAATATGTCAGATAAATACTGATGTTCAAATGGTGCTCCACTTTGCTATATATGTACTGTATAATATTCATGGCATGAATATGGAATTGGAGCTTTGCTAGCTGCGAAAAATATTACAGATTGCTGCGCAGAAGTTTCTTTAATAGCAAATTATCAAAGACTTGGCTCCTGTGGAGTAACTAGTGAAGGGATATTTAACCAGGCTCAGGGTGACTGAGGAGACAAGCATCTGAAGAGTGTGGACATGAGTGAGGAAGTTAAAATGATGCTGTTGTGAGTTAACCTTGGTAGGCAGCTGAACACCACCCAGCCACTCGCTCGGTCCCCCACGGTGGGATGGGGAAGAGAAGGGTAAAAGAGCGAAAACTTGTGGATTGAGATAAAGGTGGTTTAATAGGTAAAGCCAAAGTTGCATGTGCAAGCAAAGCAAGGAATTAATTTGTTACTTCTCATCGGCAGGCAGATGTTTAGCCATCTGCAGGAAAGCCGGGTTTCATCATGCGTAGCAGTTACTTGGGCAGACAAATGCCATCACCCTGAATGTCATCCCCTTCCTTCTTCTTCCCCCAGCTTTACGTGCTGAGCATGACGCCATACGGTGTGGGATATCCCTGTGGTCACCTGGGGTCAGCTGTCCCGGCTGTGTCCCCTCCCAGCTCCTGGTGCCCCCCAGCCTCCTCGCTGGTGGGGTGGGGTGAGCGGCAGAAAAGGCCTTGACTCTGTGTGAGCGCTGCTCAGCAACAACTAAAACATCGATGTGTTCCCAACGTTGTTTGGTCACAGATCCAAAAGACAGCACGATATGAGCTACTATGAAGAAAATTAACCCTGTCCCAGCCAAAACCAGTACAGATGCTTACTGTGATGACTGGTACACTAAAAGTAATTGCACAGTGGGAGCAGATGGCTAGACAGTAGAATGTAGAAGACTTACGGTGAGAATATAGGAGAATATTAATAGGAAGAGAGGCTTCCTGAGGGGACAGGGAAGCTCCGTTTCTTGATTCAGTAAGATTAAATTTTGAGAAATACAGTATGTGAGCTATTTTATGGCAATAACTGAAGAAGTGGTCAGGTGCTCCCATTTAATTCCTTTCGTACTGCTCCTGCATAAGCATAGCATCTCCTGAATTGCTGTAAGAAGCAGTTGTCTGTAGTTTGAGAGCCCTTCTCTAAGGTCAAGAACACTGACTTTGGTTATGAAACATGCGCTTGCTTACAAATTCAGCTTTGTGCCCCAGGTAAAGTCAATAAAATTGTGTGTAAAACTAAGGTTGCAATGCAGAGGTTTAGCTTACAGCCTACAGAAGAGGACAAAGGATGTGCAACGGAACAGACAAATGCAATGAGGAAAGGCAAAAGGAAAAATAGTAGCAAAACAGTAACTCACTCAGCGGCCCGACCCTTTGTCTTGTTTTCTTTTGCTTACTCTTGACAGATGGATGAATCTGACAAAACATGTACAATTACCATTTTTTGGTCTAAATTTACAGCAACATGTATTTATGGCTGGTGTAGTACCAGCTCATACCTCACTGCAGTGGCTATTCATAATGTCATGAATTGCAATCTCCTTTTCAGCAAAGGCAGAACTACCTATGGCAATAGCTCAGCCCTCGCCTGACGTGCAGCTGGAATCTCACAAAACCGAGCCTCCCTCCAAAGTGTCGCCAACCCACCTTGCTAGACAGGAGACAAAGACTATATCAAAGTGCTATGTCCAAGTCACAGGAATGACATGTGCTTCATGTGTAGCCAACATTGAGAGAAATTTGAGACGAGAAGACGGTAAGATAGATGTCAGTGTAATCTGTTAAATTTCTAAGCGCTTCTTTTAGGGAATCCATGTCATTTTTGTGCAGCATTTTTAATGTGGGGCTTGTCAAGAGAAGGACCATTGCTGGTGTGTTTCATGGGTGAGAACATAGTCTGCTCGCTGTCAGTTCATGGGATGAAAACAATGTCGTTCTTGCTGCTTTGTGGGCATGCTGGCTAGAGACTGCCTCTGCGAAAGCAGAAGTTGGAGTGCTCCAAAGAGAATATAGGGATCAAACACAGATCCTTTTGAAACTAAACCAAATCTTTTTTGCTAGAGGGATGTGCCCACATCCGCAACTTAAAGGCAGAAGTATACGTGCCTGTATTAGAAAGGGAGCTATTAGAGCGGGACAGTATTAATATGGATTAAAGAGACATAAGTTCATTTTAGCTCTGCGAGTCAGGACAACTATGTCTGTCTTCTGACAGTGTGATGATTATATTTGCAGGAGCAAATAGTCGCATGACTATGATGTAATGAAGAGTCATTAATGTAGACTGTGTTTAATTATTGTAATGAAGATGGATGTGTTCCAAGTTAACCTGGGATTTAATTTTTTCACCCTAGAAAATGAATTAATCTAAATCCTTTTCATTTAGTGTACTGTAGGATTGCACATTGTTAGATCTACCCTTTCTCATACATGTTCTTTCTTGAAGAAAAGGCTTTTAGAAATGCTAAATGCAGATCAGAGAAGTATTCAGAACTGTCTTTTAGAAGAACTTCTTTTAAGTAAAAATAGGTCATCTTTTCATATGGCATAGATTGAATGTTTGTAACTGTTAAAAATATGCAACTCGTGTGGAGTAATACTTTCATCTGTCACACCTACACTTAGATGCTGTTGTTGCATCGTTGATGTATCTTCCAAAAACGATGACATTTTTCTTTAGGTGTACCTACAATCCATATTGTAGCTTTCTCAATTTCAATAAATTGCTATCGTGCCATCATGTTACCGTAAATGCAGTGCTTTTCTTAAACATGATCTGCCATTTCAACATTTTGCTTTTTAGGAATACATTCAATACTTGTTGCTCTAATGGCCGGAAAGGCAGAAGTAAGGTATAATCCTGCTGTCATACACCCTTCAGCTATTGCAGAGCTCATCCGAGAACTGGGATTTGGAGCTACCGTGATGGAAAACTGTGGTGAAGGAGATGGAATTCTGGAACTTGTTGTAAGCTAGTAATTAAAACCAACCACTCCTGTCGTTATTACTTTTATCTATTAGATGCGCTTGTCTAAGCGTTTACTTCCTAAAGTGTTAATCGTATAATAGAGTTTAATTTACAAAAAATAAAGTCTAAGAGTACATCAGGTATGTATCACAAACTATATCTTGTCCTGCAAACTGTGCTGGCTCACTGCTATGCTGAAGTCAGAGAAATATTGCTCTGAGCTTGAAGAGCCAGCAGAGCTTTAGCAGAGCTTTAGCAGACCTTAATAACCTTGTCGCTATGCTATGCTTCCTCTATAGTGCTCTCATCCTTAACTAGAGAGCTCCATCTCAGTGCTTCAAACCCCAGAAATATGCAATAAGTAATTCAGGATAGTCATAAGCACTTTTTCTTTTCCTACTTTTTAAGATGCTTTTACTGAGGAACCTGTGGTTTTGATAACAGGAAGGAACCTTTATTTTACAGGTGAGAGGAATGACATGTGCTTCTTGCGTACACAAAATAGAATCCACCCTCATGAAGACAAATGGTGTTTTATACTGCTCGGTAGCTCTTGCAACCAACAAAGCACACATTAAATATGATCCTGAGATTATAGGTCCTCGAGATGTTATGCAAGTGATAAAGGTAAGTTTCATGAAGGCACCAAGTTTCATAAAACATCCAGTGTCCTTTGAAGAGTTACATACCCCAGAAACAGAAGAGAAGGGAAGACTATTAAAGGAAAGAAAGCTGTCTCTTGCATCTGCTATCTTCTTAGTGCAGGTTTCTGCAGATAATAGTGTCTGCTGGCTCAAAAGCAATGCTCTATTATGACTTTGCCTAAGTATTTAAACAGAAATACTAGGAACGCCAGGCTGTGGTAGAGTTGAAGATACCAACTATAGGTTTGCAGAAAAAAAAAAAAAAGCATATCCATGACTACTGTAGCAGGAGAGAGGTGAAATAAGTTTCTTGGCTTTCTCCCTCAATTTCTCTAGTCCTGTGCTTCAGGCATGACCATTTTGGAAAGCCACATTTTAGAATAGCATTTTAATGTTCTAGAAAGGTTGATTTCTACATCAGATTGCTTTTCTCTCTTTGCAAGGTAACTAAAAATTAGTAAAAATCATATCAAAAATGTTAATAAAGTAAATCAAGTGTAAGGCTGGTGCCATCTGGCAGTAACTTTATACACAAAGTGTATAAGTGTAAAGTAACTTTATGCACAAAGTGTCTTTAAAAATCCACTGTTCTTTTTTTAATTATTATGCTTTTTTCCTTAGGATTTAGGTTTTACTACTTCGTTAGTCAAAAAAGATAGATCTGCTAGTCATCTAGATCACAAACAGGAAATAAGGCAGTAAGTATTCCTGAACATATTTAGATTCTATAAACATCTTTGATTCTTCTTTTTTAATTAACAGTAAAGTTATGATTTTTTTGTGTGTGTGACTGTGCAGACTTGCTAGCTAAAACGTTATCCAGCACTTGACTGCAAAACCAATTTTTTTCTTCTTTTTTTAAATCTGAGGTGGAAAAGGTCTTTTGTTGTGAGTCTCGTGTTCTGTATTCCTGTCATGGGGCTGATGATTTACATGATGGTTATGGACAGTCAGCTTTCAGATGCTCACGCACATCACAACATGAGCAGTGAGGAGATGGAGGCCCTTCACTCCTCCATGGTCCTGGAGTACCAGCTCCTACCAGGATTGTCTGTTATGAATTTTCTGTCGTTTTTACTCTGTGTCCCTGTACAGGTAAGTGGGCATATGCCAACTTCTAGTTTATTGGGCTTAAGCACTCAAAATGGAAGGTGGTGAAGAAATTAAATTTGAGAAGTGACTGTAATTGTGCTGATTCAAAATGTTTTTGAGGTTATGTGCTTCTGCTGTTGCCACAATAAGTGGTGCTAGGGACCGTTACGAACAGGCCAGTCGGTGTAGAGATGCTGTGCAGCCAGGCAGCATCTGAGGCAGCCTGCCTAGCTGCGCTGGTGGGCGCGGGGAGGAGCTGGTGGAGCTGCGTGGAGGTGAGAAGACCTGAGAGTGCTGTGGTAGAGATCATAGCCCTCGGCTAGAGCTGGGATTTTGTTCAGGAAGAGATGGAGAAGGCAAACACCACACGTAAAATGGGTGTCTCCCTCTCTTATGGAAATGCTGCTGCTGTGTGTGACAAATGCGTGCGTAAAATACAACTGATGCTCTTATTACAGGTGTTTGGAGGCTGGCACTTCTATATACAGGCGTACAAAGCACTGAAGCACAAAACTGCAAATATGGACGTGCTCATTGTTTTGGCAACCTCCATTGCATTTGTCTACTCGTTTGTTATTCTTCTAGTTGCCATGGCTGAGAAAGCAAAAGTAAACCCTGTAACTTTCTTTGACACGCCTCCTATGCTGTTTGTGTTCATCTCATTGGGCCGGTGGCTAGAGCACGTTGCAAAGGTAAGGAAAATAAAAGCCCATTATATTGACAAGCTGCAAGACACTAAGAATCATTTCAGAATGTTGTATACCTTTAAAAAAAAAAATCCCATGAAAGAGCTATGTTAGATTCTTTTAACCTTCTTTGTTGTAAAATCATCTATAGTAACTGAACTAGTAAAAAAATGAAATGACTTAATATAAGTCCGTTTGCAGAAAGTATTTTCTTAATAGGGTAAATTGCAACATATGCAGTTGTCATTTACCCAGCAATTTTTTTCAATAGCATAGTCAGAAAAATATGAAAATTATTATTCTAGGGTAAAACATCAGAAGCACTGGCAAGACTAATTTCATTACAAGCTACTGAAGCTACTATTGTTACCTTGGGCCCTGATAACGTTCTTTTAAGGTATCTTGCTTTGTCATTTGCTTTTTCTGTTGTTCCTTTTCTTACTGCTAATATGCTTAATTCACAGACAAATGTTACTGTTCTATAGAACTATGAAGCAAATAACTTCAGATTTGCTGGCAGGTTTGCCAGATATAAATGTTAAAATGCAGAAAAATTAACGCTGCTCTGATATGTTTCATTGGAATCTTGCTAATTTTTGCTGTTATAAGAAAATCAGTGGATTTTTCTCAGCTGGAAAGTAAATAAAATCATGATAAAATAATCATAGGGCTCTTTAAAATGGCCTTTCTTCTGACAATTTTTGTATACGTTAACGGTGTTAATGAATGGGGTTATACTTTGTGTATAGTGACAACTCCTTTTGCCTGAGTAACTTCAGCTAACAGTCTCTTATTAAAACCACTATACATCATTCTAGTGAAGAGCAAGTTGATGTCGAACTGGTTCAACGAGGTGACATTGTCAAAGTGATCCCAGGAGGCAAATTCCCAGTGGATGGTCGTGTTATTGAAGGACACTCTATGGTAGATGAATCTCTTATCACGGGTAAGCATTTGCTTTTTGCAAGTGTAAAGACGTTTTTCTTTTCCTTTAAACGAGTCTAAAGAAGGGAGATTGAAGCTGATGTTACCTTCACTCTCCTAATTTCACGTTAGGAATTGGTAGCTATTATAATATTACTGAAAAATATACTTCAGTATCTGTTGTTGACCTTTCCTTAGGTGAAGCGATGCCTGTGACTAAAAAACCTGGCAATACAGTTATTGCAGGTTCTATTAATCAGAATGGATCACTACTGATTTCGGCAACCCATGTTGGAGCTGATACAACTCTTTCCCAGATTGTTAAACTTGTGGAGGAGGCCCAGACCTCAAAGGTAGAGTATTATCAAATTAAGCATTTGGGTTTTGTCTTATCGTTCAGGCATCAGCATACAAAATCATTTGAAGAGCGGTTAAGATTTTTTAGATTTGAATTGCAGTTGCATAATGAAGTATCTTGCTGAATAAGGACTTTGATACGGTCTACTGTTCCAAGTCTCATCGTCTTATTAAGTAACTATGTAATTATAAAGTGTGGTATGCCAAATGTGCTGCAAACAGAAGCTGTGATTGTATCTATGTCTGAAGGCATAGAAGAGCGTAAGCGTAATGTTGCTGGAGCTGACGTGTTTCTCCTTCCTAGGCTCCTATCCAGCAATTTGCAGACAAACTTAGTGGCTACTTCGTTCCTTCTATTGTGGCTGTCTCTGTGGTTACCCTTTTTGCCTGGATTATAATTGGATTTGTGGATTTTGAAATAGTAGAAAAATACTTTCTGGTAAGTAAGTCGTCTTAAACACCTTCTGAAATATTTAAAAACTAGTTAGCCTACAAGTCTGTTAGACTGCAATGGTTCCCTTTCTGAATTATCCTTGCAGGCAGTTAGTGACTATAGATATTTTATTATTATTGTTATTATTATATTTTTCATATATTTTTACACTGTATCACTCCTACATTTATACTTAAAGAGAATTTGTAGTAATTAGTTAACTCCTGAAAGTTAGTATTAGGGGAAAAAAAAAGTTAATTAAAAATAAAAGTAAATACTAAGCATCAAAATTTCCCAATTTCTGTCCGTTCTCTGTGGGGAAAAGAAGTTCCCACACAAGCTTCAATTCTGCATCTGGTTTTGTTAGCATAGCTCTGTGTAAATTCGTCTTTGAAATCAGTGGAATTGATTGTCATCACAGATGCCAGAGGAGGATCAGGATCCTAACTTGTAGCTTAGGGTTGCTTAGATCACAGGTTTCTTGGTTCATGGCTATTTCTGATTAGAATTTATTAGTTTCCAGGAAAGCAATCTTCATATCCTCTTTCTTTGTTATTGTACATATTGCTAATAGAGTATCTTTTATTGCATTACAGAGTACAAGAGTTTTCATAGCACGTGGTAACTTATTTAGGAAAATGTCCTATAAATAAAACAGATCATGGGTATATGCAGTATAGAACAGAACTTAGTCATTAATTTAGTCATTAATCGTAGCTTTGCATAATGTGCCTGTGCTTTACTTTTAAATTTTAATACTTTAGCTTTTATATTTGCAGATTTTTTAACAGCAAAGGCAACGTGTAGTTGACTACATTGTTTCTATTGTTCAATTTCTTCTATTACTAAAATACACTTCTGTCACTAGGGTTACAATAAGAGCATTTCTGCAGCCGAAGTGATAATCCGCTTTGCTTTCCAAGCCTCCATCACAGTCTTGTGTATTGCATGCCCCTGTTCTCTGGGATTAGCCACCCCGACAGCTGTGATGGTTGGTACTGGAGTAGGAGCTCAGAACGGCATACTGATCAAAGGAGGAGAGCCATTAGAGATGGCACATAAGGTAAGAAATGTGGGTTATTGTTACAAGAACTTTAAAGACTGGGATTGGCGGCATTTTGCCAATTGCTGCCTGAGCAGATCGTTACGTGTACATCAGTACATGTTAGTAAGAGATGCATGATCGGTACATGTTAGTAAATTTGATGGTTTTCTGAGGAAGCTATATACTAAAGCTTTGCTCATTGAATGAGGTCTTCCTGTTTTGCTGCAGGTAAAGGTGGTTGTATTTGACAAAACAGGTACTATCACTCATGGGACTCCAGAAGTGACGCAGGTGAAGTTTCTAGTGGAGGGTAACCAACTACCACATAATAAAATGCTGGCGATAGTGGGGACTGCAGAGAGTAATAGCGAGCATCCTCTTGGAGTAGCAATAACAAAATACTGCAAAAAGGTAAGTTATTTATACAGGAAAAGAGTAGGTTGTGTTATGGAAGAACCTCTCTTGCAGTACTTACTACGTATGAATAGTCTTGAGTTATTTAGAAAGTAACTGATGTATTCCATTGGGAAAGCTGAAAATTGTGGAGCCACGTAAATCACTTAATATGATATTAGATGTACTGGATACTCAAACTTAAGTTTTGATGATTGATTGAATATTTCTGCTCCTGCTAGCATTAGTTTGACTGCACTTTATTTTGCGGGGTTTGTAAATGCGGCATGCTTTTATATATTTAAAAATTTTCTCAGTTTGCATCCTTTTTCTTTAGGAACTGGACTCGGAAACCCTTGGGACGTGTACAGATTTTCAGGTAGTTCCAGGCTGCGGCATTAGTTGTAAAGTCACCAATATTGAAGCATTACTCTACAGGAAAAATAAAATGGTTGAAGAAAACAATATTAAAAATGTGACACTTGTGAAAATTGAGGAAAATATGGATGAATCGGTGCAGCCTGCTTTGATTATTGATGCTGGACTACCAAGTAAGCTAACTCTGGTTTATAGAATAAAATGGATAATTTTTGCTTTTGTGTCTTTAGGATCCTTAAGAATGAGGTCACTTTTTTCTGCCCTGGAGAACCGGATTCATCAAGGCACACGTGAAATAGTTGGTCATGCTTTATTTCATGCTCACACATCACTCAGGACATTTTGGTTAAATGCAATTTGAAGTTGTGTTGAATATGGAGCTGGAAAATCATAGAAGAATCATCTCTCACCTCTCTCTGTGTTTACTTGGCTTCATCCCAAGTTACCATTTGCTAGCCAAAATTATGTATATTTGCACAACTGACTGGTTTTCAATCAAGAACAGCTCATTGTTAGATCTTTCAATTATATTGGGCTGTACATATAAATTAGAAGCATTGAGAAAGGGACTTGGTCCTTTGACCTGTGATTCTTGGTCTACTGATGTGGTAACTACCGATTACTGGACAAATGTCAGTGTCTTTCTTGTCAAGAACACGTGAAAAGATTGGTAGGGCAGAAAGTGTTGAGGAAGACTTTCTTTCTGTTTGGATTCTCTGTAATGATATTTCAGTGCATACTGGGAGAACCTGGTTAGGATTAGCTGGAGGGAAGCTTCCTGGTTATCCATGTGATGGTAGGATTGTATTTTCTTCCTTCAGCTACTATGACTTCTCAAAAATACTCTGTTCTCATTGGGAACCGGGAATGGATGAACAGAAATGGCCTCCTCATTAAAAATGAAGTTGATAAAGCCATGACGGAACATGAGCGGAGAGGGCGCACAGCAGTTCTAGCAGCTGTTGATGGTAAGTTCAATGCTGTCGTTTTTTTTATTCAGAGGTTGATTTGTCACTATTGAAATAGAAATTAATAAGTAGTAATGTCATAGCAGTTATACCTGAAGCAGCATAATGGGATGAAGAGAGATCATTAGCTAGTTTTATAACACTTCTCATATGAGAAAGACCTCTTCCTGCCTTTCTTAGTTGACAGGAGACTTGGACACAATGCAGAGACTTCAAAGAGAGCAAAGGGGAAGAAAGGAGAAAAAAAGAATTTTTTGTGTTGTTGGACAGTCCGTGCTCTGTATTGCCTTAAACATTGCTGCCCTGATACCTGTTCTCATTCTGCTTTTTATAGTCAATATTAACTGTTTCTGGAATTGGTCTTACTGAGGAAAAAAAAGTTATGTTTTTTTCGTAAAGCAATAAAGACCTTTATTACAAACACACTCTTTCTGTTCTTTTAGGAGTGCTTTGTGGCTTGATAGCTATTGCTGATACTGTGAAACCAGAAGCTGAGCTGGCAGTCCACACTTTGAAGAGTATGGGATTAGAAGTTGTCCTAATGACTGGTGACAACAGCAAAACAGCAAGATCTATTGCCTCTCAGGTAAGCTGTTACACGTGTGCGTGGGTTTGAAGCTTGCTGCGACCCACTTACAGGAAGCATGTTGTGTCATGTTGATATTGCTTGTGGCTGGCATAGAACTGGTCTATTGTGAAAAATGGTGATGTAAACAAATCCAGAGTAAGGGGGGAACAAAAGAAGCCTTTTTGAATGGAAGCAGCATCAACTTTGAATTCAGAGCTATTTTCAAATCAGATGGGTTTGGTCTTTAGCTCATGAGTGATAACATGGGTTTCAGCCTTCCTAGTCACATTATTAAAGGCAGAAGCTTTGATAACTAGTAGAAAAGCTGCAAGATGGTTTTGTACTTTCTCTCTCTTTAGGTTGGCATCACCAAAGTGTTTGCAGAGGTTCTTCCCTCCCACAAAGTAGCCAAAGTGAAACAGTTACAAGACGAAGGAAGACGGGTGGCCATGGTTGGAGATGGTATCAATGACTCCCCAGCTCTTGCTATGGCCAATGTGGGAATTGCTATTGGCACGGGTACTGATGTAGCCATTGAGGCAGCTGATGTGGTTCTAATTAGGGTAAGAAATAAGAGTGCTTCATTAAAATGAGATGATAAGAGGGGTTAGAAGGCCCAGGATGTCTTGAATGATTCAGACCACTGCTGAGGTGTAGAACCTTCATAAGGCAGGAGAACTGGAGCAGAGAAGAGCTTGTCTTCATCATGTTTGTTTAGTGTAGTGGTAATTCTCCTATGAAGGAAACTTCCCCATTTTCTGGGTACTACAAATTTGGGGGTAACTAAAGTTTGAGAGTGAACAAAGGAGGAAAATGTGACCTGACCTTTGGCAAACATAAATTATCTTTCAGAACATACCACTGTACCACCAAGGTTTTAGTCACTTCTTCCTACATATCAACACCACCTTGACAGAAACTGTGGTCTGTGTCTAGAGCTCTACTGTGTGGTGCTGTTTACATTATTTGGGTTATGATGACGTCTGGAATAAGGTTGGCGCTGATTGTATGGGCTCTATGCAGGCAAACTAGAGCAACCTACAGCATACTTCCTACACATAGCCTGTTACATCCAGTGTATGGTAGTTAGCTTTAAAATAGGAGTATGATCACACCACATGTATGGTTTTTTCTCTCTCTGACTTCTCCAATAAACATATTAACTTGCAGGATGACTTGATGGATGTGGTAGCAAGTATAGATTTATCGAGAAAAACTGTGAAAAGGATCCGGATCAACTTTGTCTTTGCTCTAATTTATAATCTGATTGGAGTTCCCATAGCTGCTGGTATGTGAATGTTTCCCTGCAGTAATAAGATTGTGCTTAGTGAGTAGAAGATTGCGGTGATTTACTATTGTGTGGAAGGGTATCTGTTTTCTTTATTTCTGACTGTCAGTAAGCACAGAGTTCTCTGCTGGGGGACGTTGCAGTGGTATATTTGTGAGCTGTCCTCCTCCTGCATTGTGGCTATTATGGATATGCTCAGCACATCAAAATAACTTTTAAGATAAAAGCTTTATTGAATGAGCCTGATCCTGTGAACAGCAGTTTACTGCAAGGCAGGCAAGACATGCCTACTTCTGAATTTCAGGCTGCATAAGCGACACATCTGGCTGTATTTACCCATAGGTTCTAGGTGAGATAGAACACAAATAATTATGTATTAAATATATTTGTTATTTAACACTAAACTAAAATCCTATTATTAGCATACTGAAATACGACTAAAATTAGACAGTCCATGTGAAATTACATACGTTAATATATGAATAATGCTGTGTTGCTGCTCTGAACTTATTGCTGGTTTTTTTTTGTAGGTGTCTTCCTGCCCATTGGTTTGGTTTTGCAGCCGTGGATGGGATCTGCAGCAATGGCTGCCTCCTCTGTTTCTGTTGTGCTTTCTTCTTTGCTGTTAAAGATGTGAGTATGAACAATTTTGTGGTTTGTAATCTGGATTTGAAGCTCAGGTCTTTCACTTTGAACGGCAGAAAATAAGTGTGGGACTATGACAGATTTCAAAGCTCTTTGGTTCAGGCAGGTCTGCATCTAGCAGCAATTGGTTTTGTTCTTGCTTGAGAAGAGGAGTCAGTTGGTCCAAAGTGCTTCAGACAGTAGTGTTTAAAAATGTCATTTCTAATGTGAAGAGAAATGTACAAATCAGAAGTGTGTTCGGGGTGGAAAATTCCTTAGTGGCCTTTGTATATTTGTGAGAAACCTCGTCGGGACGTGCTGGCTTCTGAGACAGTGCAGCTGTAAACACCACGCTGACACCGAGGATTGTTGCAGTAAGCGAACCAAGCTGCTGCGTTTGTCATCGCATTACTGTTCCTTGCTCTGCGGTGAGGAGTAGTGTAGCACTGTGGTGGGAACGGTATCTTTTGCTGTTCAGTGAACACATGAGGTTTCAGAAGAAGGAGAGTAGAAGAGTTGGTGAACGATGGCTCCAGCGGTCCACTCTCAGTAGATGCATTTTGCCAATATGTTTTGCAGATGCTTAGCACCACCGACGCAGTTAAATACCGAGCGATGCGTGTCAGCTTTACCTGTTCTGAGTCCTGGCCGCAAAGCACTGAATTAGCTTCTGGTTGCATAGGAGCCTTGCAAAATCTGAAACTTCCATCACTGTATAATCGGTCAAATTATAAAATGTTTCTGGCTTGTGCGTGATCATAGCATGCAGGCTAGTTTCTGTCCATATTTTAGTTCACTATACTTCAACCTGAGCTGTATTGTCATCTTTTGTTTTTTTCCTCCCTTAGGTACCAGAAACCAAGTTCTGAAAAACTCGAGTTCCGGGCCCGTGGCCAAATGAGGCACAAGAGTCCGTCAGAAATCAGTGTTCACATTGGAATTGATGAGACTGGGACAGGCTCTCCTAAACTGAGCTTAATGGATCGAATCATCAATTACAGTAGAGCCTCTATAAATTCCCTCTTTTCAGACAAGCGTTCTGTGAACAGCATAGTTCTTAATGAACCAGATAAGCATTCACTTTTGGTGGGGGATTTTGGAGAAGATGATGACACGGCATTATGAAAGACTTGCCCCTCCCAACCCTGCTAAGCAAAAAAAAAAAAAAAAAAAAGTGAAGCAAAATGAAAAGACAACCAAAACAGCTGTCTAGAAGTCTGTGCATGTATTCATCATTTCTGGAGGTCTTTTCAGATGTATTTCTTCTTTAATGTAGAAAGCTGGTTTATTTGCAGTTTATTTCCAGGGTCTCTCTTTTTTTTTTTTCTTTCTTTTTTTTTTTTTTTTTTAAATAGACTTACCAAAAAAAGTGGTGCAGGGGCTGTTAATGCTTGCGAACAGGGCTGTGTTACCATTCCATAAAGCTTGCAGTATAGATTTGGATTTTTTTTTTTTTCCCCAAAATGTCAAAATAGAGTTGAGGAAACTGAGGAACAGAAACTTATTTCCCAGCCTTAAAGCAGGCTACTTTATGCATAGTCAAGTTTAGTACTGTGTTAAAAAATTACAAGTTACTGCATCTGCAAAATACTGCAGGTTCTGGGTTTGCAGATAGATAGATGTGCCTTACTTCAAAACTTCCAGGACCCCTCTTGTTTCCATAGCCTGCCTTCTACCAGAAAGAGTTCCTTTCAAATGCCTTTTCTTTTTACAGACATCTGGTTCCAGCTTTTCACACTCCTAGCTTCAAATCGCCTCGCCGTTTGTGATTTGGATTCCCGCGAGGCAGAGATAACGGAGAGGTTTTGGGGTTGCTTTCTAACGTCATACCCACATTTAACTCTCTACATCCATGCCCCAGTACACTCCTACTACTAAGATCGTCTGCTTGAAGGTTGAACGGGTTGGGAGGTTTGCTTATTCCCAGCCTCTCCTAAGCCAAAAACTCCTGCAACATATAAATATGATATGAATGTGATGTGGTATTAGCAGAAATGTTTAGCTTGTAGGAAGGCAGCAATGTAGTTAGTGCTCGCTACCAGTATCTAATAGCACTCCTTAAACGAACCAGAATAGTTTGAATGGTGTCACGCAGACTACCGTTAAAATCTTTACAGTTCAGTCTTTGCAGATATCTAACACCGTCAAAGAATTTATTGTGTGTCGGGTACTGCACTAACATCAGCTGCTTGTAAAGATAAGTGTCTATATACCAGGAATGGTCCAGAATCCACTCCGTAGGCTGGTCCAGACCTCCTTTGCTGGGGATGTTCAGATCCAGACTTTGTGAATTAAGACAGTCCTCATT
The DNA here is from genome assembly GCF_047370975.1 of Nipponia nippon. Taxonomy (NCBI): domain Eukaryota; kingdom Metazoa; phylum Chordata; class Aves; order Pelecaniformes; family Threskiornithidae; genus Nipponia; species Nipponia nippon. The sequence continues at coordinate 3,460,700 of NW_028262313.1, forward strand.
TGTTACTGAACTGAAATATTAAAACGCAGGGTTTGGTCATTAAATCGTTAATATTAAAAATATTCTCAATGAGAAATAAAGGTGTTCATCGCCCATTAGCTAGCTACCTGTTTGTTACTTAATAAACCTTGCCCTTTAAGTCCTCTGCTGAGACAGCTATCTAAAGCAATTACTAGGTTCGATAATGTTGAATTATATTACAAAATACAGCCCATGGTGTAAACATGTAATTCCAGTCTCTGCTTGTGGAGGAGAAATATTCAGTTTGGAGTACGGTAGAGAGATCTGTGTAAAGTTCTCGTTTTTAACTTGAAGTCTGATGTCAGTGCATAGAGTGCCTATGTAAAAAGTCATAAGTAAATAACTTTTGCATTTTATTCGAGAACTACCAGAAAAATACCAGTGTATGAAAATAGAAGAGTTGTGCTATGGAATATGTTGCTAGTAAATCGGTATACTTGTTATATTGCAGTGAGGAGAACAACATCATTTGTTGCTGCCGCTAGTTTAAGAAACAAAGTATTTCTGTTGCAGGATTTAGGTTCTTAATATCACTACATGAATATAGATTTTTTTTTTTCAATTAGATTGTAGCTATATTTATATATTGTGGGGTTAAGAAATGCTGAGATACGTTACTGCAAAGCTGTTCCATAAGATGTTTTTCTCAGTTTTCAGCAGCAAAGCTGTTTCTTACAAAGCCGATAGTTACCGAAAAACTGTTTGATCGTGTTATGATGGTGTTTCAGTGCTTCACGACCACGCAAACTGTTTCCAAAGATTTAAGTTGTCTCGTTTATCCACGCTCATTCTCGGTGTTGTTCTTGGCGAGATTCTGCAGATGAAAGGGAATTATTCTGCATATTTTTGTCTGGATTGTGCTGATGGGTGGTCTTAATCGTGCAGTGAAAAGGCAGATCCTAGCATGCTTTCGGATGGGAGTTTCACTACTGCAGGTGCTGGTCCAGCCCCTGGTTATGGTATATACGGTATGTAAATGACAGACATCATGCTCTGACTGCAGGAAATAGAGTAGTAATTTAGGTTTATATTCCTGATTGGTAGATAAAGCAGAATGAAGAATTTCTTAAATTATTTCCAAATATATTTTTAGAGCATTTTGGCTTTGACCTTCTGTTGTCCACATTGTCCGTAGGTTGAATGCTTACAGTGGGATGCTGGCTTTATCACCAACTTTTTCCCAATACAGATGTTTTTCTAGGCTTTTCCATTTTCTGTGAAACCCAGCATTTGTTCCAGTTACAGCAAAATCAGGCAACTTTTCAAAACCAGGGTACTTGCTGAGGTGCAGAGATGATTATCGGGGAATAAGGAACAGTAAAGTGCTGGCTGAGAGGGAGTGGGGTAGCAGCTTGTAATTACAGTCAGGATCAAACTCGAGAGAGAGGGAATAACTAAGCTTGAAGACCAGTGTTAGCTCCAGAACGAACGGGTATAAGGTGGTTGTGACAAATCTAGGCTTGAACTGAGATGAAGCTTTTTAACTCCAACAGCCATTCGGTTCTGAGACAGCTTCTGTTAGAGCGGGTATGGGTGGAAAGCAAATTGCTGTCATGTTTCTGAAAGAGGCTTCTATGAAGTGATGCCAGCAAAAGCAGCAGTCAGGACTTACTGACCCAAGAAGTCCCTTTCGATCCAGTTTTCCTCTCTGGGAAAATCTGTCTGGACTCGTCTTTTGAACTTGAATTAGTACACAGTGCATTTGAGTAATGTATAGTTGATGAAGAAATTCAGAGTCCGGATCTTTGAAAATAGGTTGTCTGTCCAACACCCTCCCCCCCCCCCCCCCAAAGGTGTGATAATGACTTACAGAGTGTTTAACTTGTGATTAAAATATTATATAAGGTGCTTTATGTTGAAGAACCAAAATATTTTTCAGTTTGAATGTACAGTGCAAGTGAAATAATGTGCAGGCGAAATGTTTTCCCAAATGTAAATGTTTTAATATGTAAATATGTTATTCCTTGTTGGAGACAGTTGGGATTTAGGAATTTAAAATATCACTTTGAAACACAGATATACAAACGAAATTGTATTACTAGTTTGTCTATTTTATTGTTTTCTGTAACTAGCTATTTATAAAACCTGTGCTCTATTTAAAAAAACAAAGTACGTATGCTCGAAGCTTTAAAAATTGCTCTTTGAATCTTACCAATAAACTTTTAAAAGAATAGACACTTGAAATTTTATATGAAAAAGAATGTGAAGCTAACAAAACACCATGGAAGCAAGCAAGCATTTTTATTTATTAAAAACTATGTTTATTTTTTTGCTTAGAACTTCCAATGAAATGTTTTAAACTTGAGATTTTTTTTTTTATTCAATTTTGCTATGAAGAATGGAGAAATGAATGCTGTTGAGGCATGTTAATTAAGTGCTGTTGCATTTCTTTACATCTAGAAACATGTAGTCTCACACTTCCTATTCTTTTAAGACTGTGCCTCCATCATTATAATGGCAATTATAAGCTATGTAATAAAAATATAACATCCGAAGACTGTTTTAAATCATGTTCTATGATCGCCTTTAAATATTTCTTTTGCTGACTTAACAGATTCTACTGCCAGCAGTGCAAAATTTCTCCCCACTCTTTCCTCCGCGCTGTTCAGTTAAAAGGCCAAACATGGCGCCTGGGGGACGCGATGATGCTGGATCGCCCTGCGGCAGGTCGAGATGGGCTCGGACAGGATGGAGGTTCTGAAAGCAGCTTTGCGTGCCATGTGCGCTTCATCTTCCCCAAGTAAGAGCGCTCTGGGTGAAACGGGAAAGGTGAAGCACTGCTGCTTTTTGCTTATTCGGCAAAAGGCTGAGGATCAGGCTTGCTTATGTGTGTTTCCAGCTCTGCTAAACTGCGTGGCCTTGAGCAAGATGCTTGGCCTACATGAAACTGTAGGGCTGTTGGCAAGTTGGGAAATCGTGGAGTAATCATCATGTAAAGAGCATCGCTGTATTACAGAATCGTGGCATAGCTGAGGGTGGAAGAGACTTGCTGGAGGTCCCGCAGTCGAAACCTGTCGAAGCTGGTGAGCTACAGCTGGTCACCCAGGACTGAGATTTTTAGTATCTCCGCAACCTCTTTGGGCAGTCTGTTCCGGTGGCCAACCACCCTTACAGTAAAAAAGTGTTTTCTTACGTTAGGATGGAATTTCCCGTGTTTCAGTTCGTGCCCATTGCCTCTTGTTCTTTCACTGGTGCTACTGAGAAGAGTCTGGCTGAAGCGCAGCGGTTTATGCAGTCGCTCCGTGTCCCAAGCATGAACTGGTGGGGAAAATCCAGTGTGAGTGCTCCTGCGTTCCTCTCATGGAGATGGCTGGGCTTCCATCCCCAAAATGATCAATTTGAGTCGAAACCTCGCACAAATCTCCTGCCAAAGCCTAGAGATACTATCCTGAACAGTGTTTGAAGCAGTGAGGAGCAGTAACAGGAGATCCCCTTCTTGGCTCCCCAGCTGACCTTGCAGAGCAGGGCCTGGCTGCCTGACTGGTCCCCAGGCTGTGGTCTCGGATGGCCAGCGCATCTCCAGGGGCTTTTCTACCTTCACTTTGTCAGGATAGAAAAAAGGTGTGAAGCCTGAACAGGTCTTCTATTTTTGAGTTTTCTAGAAGCATCTCTCAAGCATTTTAAGTAAACGATGACTGAATGCTCCAGTAGTCCTTTGAGCTGGTTTTCTTATTTTCGTTTAAAAAATGAAATTGCCCTGAAAACTGCCCTGTCCAAAACACTTCTTGTTCCCTGTGTTTGCCAGGCTGCCTCTCCACCATGCCTTATGCCTGTTTGCAGGTAGATTGGCCAGGCCGGCTTCTGGAGTTTTGTGGTGCCATTTTTATTGTATCGCCAGAAGAAGAGTTCCTTTTTGATTTTTCTGGATTGCCCGGGCCAGGGTCCTGCAAAGATCTGCTCTCTCCCTTGGGACCCCAGCTCATCTCTGCCTAGGGTGGCGCTGGTCTCACTGGGAGGTAGTGCGGAGGTTTTCAGTGTGATGCTGCGTGATGGAGACCTCGCTGCTTGGCTGCAGCTGGATGGGCAGATCCTGCTGCACCGGGGAGCAGGCTGGGAGAGAGAACCCACGAGACCACGAGCGTGAACGAGGAGGTGAATATCTGAGGCCAGCTCTAAATGAGCGAGGCGTGGGAGATCCCATGGGCTGTCCAGGCATGTTTGGTGACCGCTAATTTTAAGCAGAATGAGTCTTTGTTTTCACTAGCTCTGCTGTTGTGTAGACTAAGTTTGCATCCAAGTTTTTCCAAGATGAAGAATTTTGCTTTCGATTAAGACACAACCCTGTAATTTCATCATCTCGGACTGACTCTCATTGGCCTAATATGCCCCAGCAAGTGTGGAAACCTACAGTTTTTAGCACTTGTGGTTTTAAAAATACAGGCTTGTTGCACAGAAATAGTAACCAAAACATTTAGGTTTGTTTAATTTAGGCTTTTAGTTATTTGGGGTTAAGAGAGTGTGTGAACCTTCTTGTTTCAAATTGAACAGTCTGTTTTAGCTATGACTGAATTTAAAAAAAAAAAACAAACCAAAAATTCACCAGAACTTTATTTTTGCATATCTATCCAGCTACAGTTTTGCAGCAGATTGTTTAGTGAAGTGGATCAAAAGCACCTCGGTCTGCAGCCTCAGGCTTCCGTCACTGTGCACGGGATGGATACAATACTTGCCATGCAACTTGTGTAAGGGAGGTTTGCCTACAGCCTTAGTCAGTCTCCCGAGGTACAAAATGCATCTCAGCCTCAGTTAGGTAAGATCAAACGTTTGTTTTCTAAGACCTTTTGGTTTTCAGCAGCTTTATAGTCAGAAGGCTAAAATGGAATAAAATAGGCTGTATCAGTGAAAGTGTGTTTTGAGATCTGGAAAATCTTTATCTTTTGAGTCTCATAGAAAGCAGCCCACTTTCATGAGTCAGTGCGGGCTGGCCAGCCTAGCTGCAGTGTCCTGCATTTTACCAGCGCACAGTTCCTGCATAATTTTTTTTTTTTTAACCACTCCCTAGATGCTTTCATTTTAGTATGGTTACATTATCTTCTCCTAAGATGCTCTTTTTTTTTTTATTTTATGTAACGTTTTTGGAAAGAATCTCTGCAGTACAGTTTGACAAGCCCTAATGGTCAGACTTTGATTCAAAATTCAGCATCTGTCTTGATACCAGAGCTGTGCTACTGGCAATGTTGGGTTTTTTTTTTTTCCTTCCAGTTGACTGGATAATTTAAGTAATAGTTGTGAATTTGTATCATGTCTACTAGGTCAGGAATGAAAACTGCTGAAGAGGTAAGATTTTTTTTTTTAAATCCCATTAAACACATCTCTCAAATGTTGTAAGGAGAGCTTGAGAGCTGTACACATACATGCTCAGATGCAAGAAAAAAAAGACAATGTGTATAGAGCAGGATTCCTTCGCAGTTTCAGTTTAACCCCCCCACCCAATTTTATACTCGGACAAACCTGAAGCCCTTCATTCCCTGCTAATGTTAGAAACGAGATTGCGTACAAGCGTTTGCCAGCCTGCTGACGTTAGGCAGGTGATGGGAGCAGCGAGGAGACGCACACGTTCATTCTCTGGCTACAGCGGTGCTGGAAGCTTGGAATCTTGCCCATGCTTCAGGCAGTTTTTTCCACAGTGCCAGACTGGCTACTCAAACTCCGTATCCCAACAGATCGTTAAAAGCAAGAGCTGGGAAGGATTACAAAAACCAGACAGAGCTAGAGCTGGTGAGAACATACAGGATTTGTGCTCACATAAACTTTAATCTTCAGAGTAATAGTCAGTTTGTGGGTATAAATCTTAATATTTTTGCCTAATTTGTCCTTAAATTCCAATGCTTCTACCTGGTAATGCTCACAGTGCAGCGAGTGCTTTACGATCACAGATGGAGGCAGAGGCCCTGCCTCGCCCTGAAGGGCAAGGAAGTTTGCCAGCAGGTAACTCCACATTTTATTTAGGATAAAAAGGCGAACGCTAACCTTGTGCAAGCACACTGTAACAAATCCCTTGTCATTTCTCTACCTCTTAAGTCTTTGCTAATTCCACAGCGCTGCAGCTGGCTGATAATTTACAGAGTACATAAATGAACGCTCCCTGCTGTAAAATGCTCGAGTTCAAAGTAGGCACGGTCACGTATGGAGGTGAACGCAGTAGACATCCACGGTGAATGCAGAATAGCCCCAAACCAATGACGTCTCCTTTGTCCGAAAGGCCTGATCTGCACGAGCAGCAGAGCGCCCCGAGGAGCTTCTTCCCATTGCGTGTTCGGAAGACAAAAGCCAAGCAGAGCTGAATCGGTGCCTCCTCCTGGCTCCTCTCTTTTACTTGGTGCTGGGACGGCTCTTCAGTGGGGCCTCACCTCCGCAGCCTGCCTACCCCGGAGCACCCGAACTTTGGTTTGTGCTGTAAGAAATGGCCCTCATTAAGGAGGTAAGAGAGGAACTGAGGAGAAAAGGACAAGATCTGCTTATTCCTTCAGCGCTCAGTGCTTTGGGAACTGAGCAAATTACAAATTAACAAAGCACACTTGTAAGTTCCAAAGTTTAAACTAAGTGCAACTTAAAAAAATATATTTAAACATGGTAAAGAGGAAAGCCTATGAGGGCATCAGGTAACTAGAAATAAGGAAAGAGCATAGAAAGAGCATCTGGCAGAGTTTTGGGGAGGAATTTTCTCACCGAGAAGCAGAAAAAAACCCTTCCATTGCACCTTGCAGGAACCGTGAAACCACGGAGAAATATTGCTAGAGCGTTAATATTTCCCATTGAGTTCTCACCCACCTTCCCCTAGAGGGCCCTGTTTCTTAAAAAGTCCAGAAGCAGCATCTGCTTCATAAAACTGGGGGTGCTGGGCCGGGTGCTGGGCTCAGGCAGCAGCCCCGGGCGGGGGCAGGTGCCCCAAGCCTCTCTCACCTCTGGTTTGCTCTGTTCGCTGACCGCGGGGTTCAATGGCAAATCTATTGGCAGGGTATAACTGGGGATTTGGCTTTTTATGGGTTGGTGATCATTGTTCGGCTAATTTGTTACCCATTTTTTAACCAGGCGGTATTAAAGGTCTAAGGCAAAAGATAGGAGCTGATTGCATTAAAACAGATTAATGCGCAGTTAAGATTGATGAGGGGAGTATATCTGATATTTATATTGAATATCAAAATACATGCCCCAAACACCATCAGCTTCGATTATCCAAGAAAATCTGTATTACAAATCAATTCAATAGCTTTTAAATAATAATCTAAAAAAAACCCCTTATTTTTAAACTGTGGTATTAAAACCCCATAGTGAAATATGTGATACGTGAGTCAAAGCCTTTTAATATAAATAGTCTTGCTCTAGACTCATTCAGTGATGCTCTGTTTCTGAAATCTAGGCAGATAAGGTTGAGAGCCAGCATTTGGGGGGGGGAAAAAAAGGGCAGGCTATTTCTCAGTCTCCCTCCTGAATTTCTTCTCTCTCTCTCTCTCAAGAATGCTCTCATCTTTCCTACAAGATAGCTGTGCTTGAATGTTGCACTACTGCAAGGAGAAAAGAAAGCTTAGAACTTTGTGCTGGAGCCTGTTTTGAAGTGAAAGCTTAAAATGCAGTGGGTGGTTATGAAAGCAGGACGTTTCTGAAGACGGGATCATGCAATACTGATGAAGATGCAGATTATTGGTCTCCGAACCACAGCCCGCCAGTTTGATTCATAGAAATATGCAGGCCAGCACACCAAAGCCCGTGATCTGTCTAAACTTGCCACAATCCCATGCCTTTTGGCTAAACGAAGCGGGCGGGATCGCGCAGGCGAGGGCTGTGTCAGTCTAAATACAGCTCCTGCTTTGTGTTCCTAGACATGACTTCCTCGAATGGTCACAGGTCTAACACCAGATCTTTTGGGTTTTTTGTTACCAGCCCTTTGCCCTCCTGGCTTTGTTGTACTGGTTAATTTAAAAGTACAGGTTTTGAACTGTTTGCATGGGCTTTTTTCTTTAAATATTTGCAGTATATTCTAAATATTTCACAACAGGGAAGACAGAAAGGTGACTCAAGCGTGGAAATGAGCTTTGAGTCTCAAACACATGTCTGTAATACTTCCTCTTTCTTTGTAACTTCTTTACATCGCATAAATTCCGGTGCCCTGGCCATAGCCCGTCTGGAATTATGTTCTGCCACCACAAGTCGTTGTGTGACTTCCTCCCTATTCCTCTACCTCATGTTCTTCACCAAAAAATGGAGAAACAGCAAGCAAACACAAAACCAGAGGACAGCTTATGTCCATAAGGTGTTCGTATGGCTGCAGTTCTGCCCACGACAATAGATCCTTATAACTGCGCTAAGCTTCCTATTTCTAATAACTACAGACTTCTTTTGCAATGCTCTAGTGGCCTATTAGATGTATACAGTTGTAGTGGAGCTGGTCCTATTGAGTAGAGTGTTCTTGGAGATTTTTTTTTTATTTATTTTTATTTATGGCTTGTTCAGTCCTTTTTTCCTGAATGCTCTCTTGTAACTGGGAATTAGCGAGCGTCCCAGTGTCCCCTCTCCTGGGTCAGCTGTGGTATTTAGCTGTCTTCCACCCTACATTACCGTGGGTGCTCAGGTTACCGTGTTCATGCCAGGCACCCTGACATTTCTCCTCTGTGCTTTTTTACCCCTAGGACATGGCATCCAAGCTTTTTAAAATAGTCTTGTACTAATGAATGAATCCATTTACCAGGGAAAGTCATAGGCGCCGCAAGGATGGGGTTGTGGACTGCAGCTGAAAGGAGCCTTCCTTTCTGAGTCAGCATCAAGGAATTTAACCGTTGCCTTTGAAGAAAGCAGCACAGCACAAAGTAAAATGGGGAGAAGACGACAGATTAATTTCAGAACAGTTAAACAGTTACAGCTCCCGTAATCTGGAGTACCCCTTCCTTATCTTCTTACCCAGAGTCCCTTTAACGTGAGCGTTTATTCATCTGCTGTCGGTTGTGCTTCAGGCTCTGCGGGTAAAAGCGGCTCTTAGCCTCACGCTTGCGTGCAGGCAATCCCCGCTCTTGAGAGAGCTCTTTTGCCCAACAAACCTGGAAGAGGATCTGAAAAAGGAGCGCTCCCGGGCGCTGGGAAGGCTGGATGCAGGACCAGTTTAGGATTTGACTCTTGGGCCTTGGTGAATGTTGTGTTAGCATCGATACTTCCAGGCGTCCCTGCCCACTGCTGGTGATGCTGCCCGTGCTGTCCAGGTCCTCTGGTTTACAAGGACCCTGCTGGCTACTGCGAGTTCAGGGCTCGTTTACTAATGCGCAGGAGGAACCCTTGGATACGCTCCACATTTACTCTGCAGTCGATATTGAGACCATTACTGGACCTAATTTAGTTTGAACCCTGATTGTATGATTTATAGCTATAGATGATAAAATATGGTGACACACGCTGACAAACTAAGGTCTGGTCTTCTCCATCCTAATAGGTGACCACCTAACAGGTGGTTTCACATCACCTATTCGTTTGTTCCCACTTGTGTTATTTCAGCTTTTATTGCTGTTGGGATTGCCGTATAACTTGGGTAAACTGATGTCTCTTATCTGTCTTGGAGGCCCATCCAGGCTTTCCCGAGGCTTCCGACAAGCCTTGCAGCAGGAGGCTCCTGCTCTTGGTCTCTGCCCCAGAGCCCACGCAAGCTGGATGTTTTCATCTACAGGTGAGCAACGCATTCATTTGGCTTTCTATGTATCTTCATGTTTTGTTTCTTGTAAGTGCACGCTTGTTTTCTTCTGTTTTGCCTGCACTTCACTTGCGTGGTGTCGGCCGTTCCTCTAAGGTTGGCCATTCTCAGCGAAGAACCGCTTTTGCCAGGTGCTCAGCTTGCCATCACAATTTTCTCAGCAGTGTCTGTATATTTAGTGGATGCGGCAAAAAAATAAACCTGCCAGCAAACAGAAAGGCCTAGCTATCCTATGGGTGAAAGTCAAAAGTCCGTGAGCTCCTTTTTCATACAGCATCCAGCCCGTTACATTGCGTTACTTTCATACAGCGTCCGTCCATTACATTGCATTATTTTCATACCACATACAGTCCATTACATTGCATTATAGGCTACACAGGTAAGTGCACCTATGTTGGGCTAGGCAATTTTTTGACCGCACACACAAATCGTACTTCTGGAAAGTGTATCCCTTTGAACAGTTGTTTTTTTTCCCAGTTGCCTTGAAAAGTATTAAACTGCCTAGGTCATTTAAAAATACCCTGGGTTTTGTCTTGTTCTTGTAGCTGAGATGCCAGACCTACGCAGGTGTCTGTCCTTCATTTGAATTGATACGTATTCAACGTTTATGGGTAATTTACCCTCAGATAAGATCCAGAACTATTCATTTGAATGTTGAGGGCTTGGAAATGAAAGAGGATTCATTTCAGCGAAATCTGATCAAGTACATAGGAGGAAACGAAACAAATAGGTGCTCATTTCCAAAAGCTGGAAGAATAACATTGCACCAAGAGGAGGCAGGCAGGAACTTTGTTTCTGTGTTTCAAAACAGTGCTTTGTTTTCCAGAAAAAGCAGTTTGTGTGATGCGCTGGCAGGTTTATTTTTAATTCTACAGTCAAATCTATTTTTGAAGCTGTGGCTGGATCTCTGACTGCCTTCCAGGATCCCGGGGCTTTGGCCGGTCTAGGAAAACGCTGCGGTAAGAACCTGCACGTACCAAACGCCACAGAACCGGCGATAAGGGTTTGCTGGGGGCCGCCGAGCCCGCGGGCGACCGGGCCCGGCGGCGGGCGGCTGCGTGCGGGACGTGACTGAGCCTCCCGCCGCAGCCCGGCCTCCGAGGGGGCGGGCAGGCCGCCGACGGGCAGGCGGCTCGACCAGTAGGGATGCGCGTTCGGGCGGCGCGGCCCAATGGGTGGCGGGCAGGGGCGGGGCGGGCCGGGTGGCGGCGGCGCCGGCGGTCGCTGCGGCAGAAGGCGGGCGGCGGCAGAGCGGATCGCAGCGGCCGGTCGGGTCGGGTCGGGTCGGATCGCATCGGGAGCAGCCATGTCCCTCTCCAACAAGCTCACCCTCGACAAGGTGGACGTGAAGGGCAAGCGGGTGGTCATGAGGTGAGGAGCTGGGGCCTGCCGCACGCATTCCCGCCCTGCGGTGAGGAGAGGAACGGCCCGGCCCGGCCCGGCCCCTGGTGCCCTTGTGCCCAGGGCGGCCCTCAGCGCCGGCCGGGCCCCGGGGTGGGGGGGCGGGTGTTGCCTCCCGGGGATGGTGGAGCGTGGGGAGCCGCCCGCGGCCTCCCGGGCCCCGGCGGGGCCCACCTGCCCCCCCCCCCCTCCCCGGCTGGGTCCGGGCAGGCCGCCCCGGCGCGGCGGGGTCCGGCGGGCTCCCCGCGGGCAGCTTTCCCCAGGCAGCAGCGAGTCATCTCTGTCCTCGGCGGCTTCTTGTCGGAGCCCGGCGCGTTACTTTCTGTGGGGTTTTGGTTTCGGTTTATTTTTTTTTTCCATAGGCCGACTGTTGGAAAGGCCCCGCACATGCTGAATTCCCTCTGAAAGAAACGTGTCTGGTTCCTTGAGGGGGGGATGCGGCTGGCGGGGAGCGGCGTGGGTGCAGGCCTCCCTGCCTCCGGCAGCGCCCGGGTGGACGGTGCCCAGCCCTGCCCGGGGTGGGGAGCACCGGCGGGCCCGGGGAGCCGAGGCCCGGGGGCTCTGCCTTGGTCCGTTCCTCTGCTCGCACATCTGTCCTGCACAGGCGGTTTGGGGGCAAAACTGGCCGGTCTACCGTATTGTTATTCAGGAGCACTACAAAAAAAGGTTATTCCCCCAGTTTCCTTCTTCCTTCCTGCAAATCCAAAAAGCGTTGCAATGAAAAAGTCAAAATATGGCTCTGGCCAGCTACCCAAATGAAATAATAATTCTTCTTTTTGCAGTAAGAGTCGAATCGCAGCTATTCTGCATATCCTGGTGTAGAACCCTAACGCAGGAATTTATAGCTTAGTTATAAAACATGAAGGCCAGCTGAAAGCCTAGTGTTGGAATTGCTGCCAAACACTGGGAGATAAGGGCGCTGAGGTGATACATCCACTCTTACTGTGGGATTCTTTGTCCAAGGTCACCGTAATGTGACTAATATGTGTCTGTTACCTTGCTGGGTGAGTAGGCAGGTATAACAAAATTATAGATTCTCTTCCCTGTAGTCTGTCTCGGACAACTTGCTCTTTTTATCTTGTCTCTCTGTTGCCTTGTTTTGAAGTGGTTCCCTAGAAGTTTGATTACCAGAAACTAGTCCCTGTAATGAGTACTGAAGAAGCTAGCTCAGAATTTGCATGTGCTTCCGAAATCTGGTACAACAAAAGATCTTTTTATCTCTGTAACGACTGATTTTTTTTTTTTTTTCCTGTCTGACTGTTTTTTCCTTTTCTGAGTTGTGTTACAGAGTTGTGTCCGTGTCTTGCGTTGGCAGGGGATGGGTTAGCCAGCTCTTAGTCTCCGGTAGCTAATGCAGATATCCGTCTTTGTAATTCTGTGCTGGGCTACTAAAACTGAGTGAAACAGCAGGTGACGTGCCAATCTTTGTGTGTCCTGCCTGCATCTTTTTTACCTGAGAAGAATCACCATGTGCTCTCAGTATTACTAAAATCGATACTTCTTTTTCTCTTCTCATATTCATCATAGTTTTGGCATACTCATAACCTGCTTATCTTCCAGTCCTAAGGCCAAAGCTTCAAGAGAAACTGGGAATGGGGAGGAGGAAGGGTTCAAGGGGAGCTCAGATTTCAGTTCTCCTGCAGTGGGGAAGAAGGGTGAGCTGGGTCTTTCTTTTGTGGCTCTGATGGCTCTGTAAAGCAAACTATTCTTTTATTGTCTCATTGTAGAATAAGAGCACGGTAATGGTGTTTTTCTTTCCCCTTTCTAGAATTAGTCCGCTGTACTGTGGGGCTGCCAGTTCAATTTCTTTCTGCTCAGCTACTCCTGTTTTGCCTGGAAGCTTTTGTTGCTCTTTCCATCTGTTTCTCGTGCTGAGCAGGCTACAAGAGAATTCAAGCAACTTCCTGAATTTTCTTGTTCTTTAATATAGACTCAGAATGGTGAAGGGTGAACTGTAACGCCATATTTCACTGTCCTCCTTCTGATATGCTGTTACAGTGGGTTAGATGTTCCCTTGCGTAGCTCTGTGAGTAATTTCTGCCTTTAGCTGTTACGCAACACGGCTTCCTGCTGCCGCTAGTGAGCACATGGCACAAGGTACGCTGGTGAGAAATGGCTGACGAAACTTCTCCCTTCCGTTCCTTCATCTGGCACGAGTAGGGAAGTTGCCTCTGGATCCACATCAGGTCTTCCAGTGGGAATGTGATAAGCCACAGCACTCGGCTGCAGAGAGATGAGAGCTGCAGAGGACAGAAATTCAAAGTTGTAGGCGATAATCGGACAGCTTCCTTGAGCCTGCCTGCTTGCCGTAGTAGTCCAACGAAATATTTTAGAGGCCTCGTTAGAGAACACAATGTCATTTTTCATTATTCACTCACCTTCCCTTGGAAACTCCTAGTCGGTGATCTGCGAGCGTGTTGTTTAAAACGAAAAGGTTGTGGGGAGCTTGCTCGATCCCAGTTTTATTTCCTGCTTCAGCATCATTGCTGCTGAGGTTGTGAGCGTTAGGATGTATTGGGGGCATAGCTTTACTAAGTCATTCTACCAGATATTTGTTTTCTGTTTGTGTTCTATTATTACAAGCAGAAACGGCTAATAACGTACTGATTTCAAACCAGAACTTGTGTACAAGGCAGAGCTAAAAATCTTACTCTAATTGTAACATTGCTTTTCTAGCCAGTGCCTTTACTGGCAGGTTTCCTCACTCTTTGTAAAAAAAAGTTTGTTGAGTATTTAATTTTATTTCTGGTTTTTTTTAGGGTTGACTTCAATGTTCCAATGAAGGATCACAAAATAACCAACAATCAAAGGTGAGACGTAATTTCCATCCCAGGTGGAAGCCCTGAAGTCTGTTTTCTCTCCGATTTTAGCCCAGTTCTGTTCAATCCTGTTCCAGTACCTGGAATGCTGCCATGATTAAGGTGTCTCAGAGAAGGTCCAACAATTGTTAAGTAAAACCCCTGCAGCTATTAGCAAACTACCCTAACTACAGGGCTTCTCACCGTAGCTGCTGTGGAAAGCACATAGAAAAAGTCTCTTAATTGTACAGATCCTAAACTTCATTCTTCAAATATGAAGTTATGACCATTTCACAACCACATCCCTTTGGCCGTGTGTGAAAATTGGCTATATTTGTTGGTAGTATCCGGAAGACTTTATGCCTCCTGGTTACCCTGTGGTTGTGTTAACTTGTTGGCTTATGTTAGAATAATTGTTCTAGCGCAGCATACAAAGACACAGGGTTTAGAAGCAGTGATATCAAACGTCTTGTCTGTCTGTCACTTGCAGGCAGATGCCAATTTTGTTCACCACAATACGCTCACTGCTCAACATTCCCATCATTTCTTTATTGGTTCAGGATCACAGACTAAACCAGGAAGCCCGGTGATGTTCAGGTGTGTCCTGGCATTTCTTAGGTACAAGCAATCAGCAGAATTTAGATTACAAAATGCATTTTACTTCGTGTCCAACATCGCATGGAAGATAACAGTGAAACATGAAAACATGCTGGGACGGAGAATTTTGTTGATGCTTTCTCGACTGCTTCAGGATTGTCACAGCCTCTAGGAGAAGAGTAGGCTGGGTTAGCTCCACAGGGAAGGCTGTGCTCTGTGGGATGTGGTTGGTCTCTAGACATTTGTTCTAGCAAGGATAGGTTGCTAAGAAGCCCAGTGTCCGTTTTGGAGACTTACTGGTGGCGATGCCCTTCTGTCTTTTGATGAGGGGTAGGCTGAACCGTGTGAACGCCAGTGCTAGGATGGAATTCTTATTGTGTAAGTGGTCACTACGTCTGCTTGCCTGGTAAACTCTACTTGAATCCTTTTTCATTTGTTCTTCTCTGCCATTACAGAATCAAGGCGGCTGTTCCTACCATCAAGCACTGCTTGGATCATGGAGCCAAGTCAGTGGTTTTGATGAGTCACCTGGGTCGCCCGGATGGTGTTCCCATGCCGGAGAAGTTCTCCTTGGCCCCAGTAGCTGTGGAGCTTAAAGCGCTCATGGGCAGGTGAAGTAGAAGAGCAGTCTGGCTTGCATCAGGCCCTCTCTGTCAGCGGACCTGGGTGCTTTCCCTTCCAAAAGGAAGAGTCGCTGGTGGGATGACAGCATACGTCTTGTGTTTGCAGGGAGGTCTTATTCCTGAAGGATTGCGTTGGTCCTGAGGTGGAGAAGGCTTGTGCTAATCCTGCAGCTGGCTCCATTATCCTGCTAGAGAACCTCCGATTCCATGTAGAAGAAGAAGGAAAAGGGAAGGATGCTTCAGGGAACAAGGTGAAACTTCAAGTCTAGCTTTTGTGCATGCCTGCTCTGGTCTTACTACCTTGTTTGCCACAGATGGACAGGGAGCCAGCAGTCTGTCTAAAATGCTGTTTATAAATTTGCTCTCAGAAGGATGTCGGAGATCTTTGGTTCAGCGCGTCCGATCACTTGTACCATGCGGTGCAAAAGTTTCAGTCAAATGCATTGAACTTCCAAGATGAAACAACTTAAGTGAAAGGCTATAGCTGACTCTGCCGAAGGTGGCGTAGTCCGTAAAAGAAGGCAAAAGGAGGGAAATAGGGCTGTGCAGGAAATTGGTTTCTGCTTATTAGACTTTATTTGGGGGTGTCTAAAACAAAAAACAAGGTCAGTTGGAGATGGTTTGTTGCCACTGGGGCCATAAGAATGAAGCTTCTTTCTTGGTTACCTGGCTAATGTTTTAATATAACATTTAAACATTCTGCAACATAGGGATTATCAAACCCTTTTATAAGCCTGTCTGATCTTACAAGTAGTTATCTAGAACCCGGCTGCCTTGCACCTCTGACATTTTCTTGAAGGTCAGGAAGAATGCTTGCTCCAGACAGCTGCTTTTCTTAGCGATGGTGACCCCGCTGACTTTACGCAGGGAGCCTTGGCTCCTTTCAGATTCAGTGCGTGGGGTGGAATGCCGACATCATGTGGTGCCCTTTATGGGCTGACACAGGACTCCTGTAGCTTAGAAAAATAGCCCAGAGAACTAGTAAGCCTTTGCAGATGGCAATGAGAAACGGAGCAAGTCTGGAATTATTCACTGCTAGAACGGTGTGCCACTGAAAGCCAGTGTGGTGGCAGGGAGAAGAGTGGGGCAAGAATTTAATTTGCTTTGGGAAAGGGTTTTGTGCATTTCTGTAATTCTCAGGTTATTTAACGGGGTGTGTGCATACGGAAGCATGCACTGTAGTTGAGCGCAACAGGAGAGGTGCTGTTGACAGACCTGTTTCTCGTCCTAACGGAGGTGAAAGTCGGGGCTATGGAAATAGTGATGCAATACAGGACTGCAGATTGGTGCTTAGAAACTGTGGCTTTCCAAGGCAGATGAAGTGGTAGTGTTCCTTCAGAGCCTCTTGTGTTCTGCTTACAGGTGTTACTGGTTTTAACAGGAGCACTTAATCTCTTTGTGTAAAGCCAGGCAATTTACCAAGTGAAGGAGCAGTTGACAGCATTGTTCTATAATCTGTCTAGTCCCTTTGGCTTGTCTTCTGCTCGGGCTGTGTGAATAAAAGGGCACCCAAAGCCGTGCTGAACCCGTCTGCCATATATTAGAGTACCTTCCTGCCATCGTCCCCGTGGCGTTACATCTGGGTGCTAGCAGAGGCCTCCCTTGGGATGGTGAGCTGATAAAGCAGAAAGGCATGTGGAGAGGTGATCGCTTCACTGCCAGTCTGGGCCGCTCTTTAAGAGCAAGTGGCTGTAAACTAGGTCTGAGCAGTCACTTACTGCCAGAGTGAGCTCTGCTGTCTTTTCGTGGTGGGAAAGAAAACTGAACTACGTGAGCCGTCCCATGAGGATTTGGTAGGATGCTTGGAGGGTGGAGAAAAAGTCTTTTAACAGAAATGTCTCTGTTCTTGCCCGTTACATGCTAAGCTCCACCTTTCCATTGTTGGCTGCTTTCACTGTGGCCTGTTGTAGCGTGCAGCCTATTTATAAGTTAATCCTCAATGCAGTTGCTAACTCAATCCTTCAGGAGCTCATCCTTTTACCTGTGGCACTTGGAGACCACACTTTCTTTGTTCAATAAGCGAGCATGAGTTTGTTTAGTCTCACCTCAGCCTTGCCTTGTCTCCACACACCCTTTCTGTGTTACCTATGTTCACTGCACAAAACTGGAAGTCTGTTGGAGAGAGACTGAAAGGTTGGTAGTGCTGCAGTTCATTCTTGCTCTGTTGATGGACTAGAAACTTGAAAGTGGGAACAGTACTCAGGCCTGTAAGAGCAGTCTCGGGGAGTTTAACGTGGAATTTAAACCATTAAACCTTTTTGTTGCTCCTGCTGGACTGCAGGAGGAGCCCAGTAACCCACAGGATGAACTGACGAGTCTTTCCACCTGGCCTTTCTTTGCTTTGGGTTTACAAGTCAAATTGCTGACTTCAACTTTAGTTTCAGAATCAACTCTGTGTACCTGAATAGCACAAACTTGTCATTCTTTCTCTTTTTAGATCAAGGCTGATTCTGCAAAAGTGGAGGCTTTCAGAGCCTCTCTTTCTAAACTGGGAGATGTCTATGTCAATGATGCTTTTGGAACTGCCCACCGAGCTCACAGGTGTGTATCCAAAAATTACTTGCTTAGCACTTGTATAAATTGTCCTGCAGTTACAGCAGACCTCTTTTCCAAAAGATTAATAGCTCCAGATGGATTCTTGTCATGGAGTGTGTTTAGATATGCGTACTTGCAAACTCCGGTGGTCCTCTTTGAGCTTGATTTCATAATCCACTGCTATTGGAGGAAGACATCCTTGCTCTTGCTATGCTTATTTGTTCCTCAGTGTTTTGGATCACTAGTTAACAGTGTAAGTGTCTTGCATATCAATATGTTTGTGCAGAAGCAATCTCAGAAAGTAAACGTGTACAGCCATCTTACCAAACTAGGAAAACAAATACCTCATGCTTGTTTTCGTGCAGGTGGTAGCTATTCTCATTGCTGCAGCTGACTAAAGGATTGGCTTTATAATGCTGTGAGACACAAGGGTGTTTGGAGCTGTTCTGATAGAAAGTGTTTCCTTTCCTCACTCTTACCTTTATTCTGCAGCTCCATGGTAGGTGTCAATCTGCCTCAGAAGGCTGCTGGCTTCCTGATGAAGAAAGAACTGGATTATTTTGCTAAGGCCCTAGAGAGTCCCGAGAGACCCTTCTTAGCAATTCTTGGAGGGTAAGACTCAAGAACACATCGACTCCCTATTTCTCTTTAACTCCTCTGTAAGAAATGAAAAGTCATTTCGGCTTGGTTCCTTTTAACTGTACCTACAGTTCAGGTTTGTAGATAAATCCTGCAGTCTCTGCAAGATGAGGATTAGAGAGGCACTAACTGCCCATGTCCGCTCCTGTGATGATACTGTCAGGGTTTGCTCATCATATCTCCTGACCTCTTACGTTGCCCCAGTTGAGATAGTCCACAGCAGTTTGTTGTACAGATGAAGCAGAAGAGCTGTTAGATACACACGATGGCCCTGAAACATTGTCGGTGACCTTTCCTCCACGGTTCAGAGTACAAGCATCCTGCAGGCTCAGCACTCTGTAAGTTGACACGCTCTGTCATTATGCAATGGTGACCTACTGTAGCTGGATGGGCCTCCGCTCTTCCACAGCAGCTAGCGTGCAAAGAAGCTGGAAGGTGCAGAACCAAGCGACTGCTTGTGTGTAGAAATAATTTCCCATCGCTGCCGATTTTTGTCACGTGTGTGCCCAGTTTAGCACTGTAGTTTTATGACAGTGTATTTCAGTTCATCAGGTGAATTAAAACCCTTTGCTAAGTAACACAAAGCTGGGACATGGTAACGTTCCTGTGTTCTTGATAGAAGTATGTGGCTTATTCCTGCTCTTTGCACCCATAAATGTGTGTTTTAAGAAGTAGTATTCAGTTCTCACATAAAGTTTTAAACTTCTTCTGTGACCTTGGTTATACTGAACAATGCTTTTTTTTCTTTTTATTAGTACCCTTCCAAGGTTTACAGCTGCAGGTGACCCATCACCAGGTACATCACCAAGGGAAAGTTTGTTAGTTACCTTATCAGATGTTCGAGTTAGAGCAGCAGCTAGGATGGCCAAAATGTTAAAATATCAGGCCTGTTAGTAAAGTCTGGAAGTGTTGTAAATCCAGTGGGAACAAAATAACCTTTTTTTGAGAGGTGCCTAACAAGGGTGACCAGCATGTCCCAGTCTAGGAGCTTGATCTGAACTCATTGTGTGGCTAAGGGCTGATGGATGCCGACTGCATCCTAGTGAGTCGCAGGAGGAGCTCTGAGAGCAGTTCAGAGCCAGAAAATACCTTTATCTGTTTGAAAGCCCCACGTTTCCACTGGCGGTGCAGCTGGTTCCGAGGTGGGGTGGCAGATTCGAGCAACTCTTGCTCGATTGTACCAGAGGGAAGTCACACTTGGAAGCTGCATGTGGTCCAGCCGCAGGTTTGCTACTGCTTATATATAACAGAATTGGGCCTAGAAGGTGAACTGGGAACAACTGTAGTAGCAAGTAAAGTGGAAGTGAAGTGTGTTGGCAAAGAAAGACTATGTGCAGGAAAGTAATTCAGTGCCAGGAGCAGGGTATGTGCAAGGGAAAGAAACAAAAATCCAATTCACCTTCACATCTCTCTTTGCCTGGAGCTGCACAGGGCAAGATGGGCCCTGCAGGGTTTTGCTGTGGCTCTGTCCCATCCCGTCAACGCTTCTTCAGCAGCTCAGCTCCCACAGTGTAGCGACATGAGCAACTTCACGGCTAAACTGGGGTTGGGGGTTGGTGGCTGGTTCACACCAGAGCTCTCCGTGGTCACTAAGGTTGGATTTGTAGAAGCAATACTTATTTCTTACGTTTAGGTCTGAAAGCATTTTATTGATGAAATTAATATCGTTATCCCTGTTTTGGAGATGGGGAAACTAAAGCAAGAAGAGGAAATGGTCTTGTCTAATGTCACCAAGCAGGGCATGGTCAAACTAAGTCTATAATGCAAGTCTCCCGAGTGCCAGCCTAGGTTTAGCCTCAGGGTTGTTTCCTAAGGTCTTTCACAAAGCTTTCTTTTAGATAACAACAAAAATTCCATACATGGCATTAAAGAGGGAAGACGGGGGACTTGTGCCTATTTGTTGCCTCCTCTGCCGTTCCTATATAAAGTAATTCTGGCATTGTTGTTCCATTATCACTTGTATCTTGTGCCAAAAGCAGTCATCTGTATCACAGATCATCCCAGTAGTTTGAAGCTGTACCGTGAGTGTGATGGGGTGCCGGACCTGGACGGGTTACGGGAGCTGGTACAGAGGATCCGGGGTTCGACAGCGGTGGTGAATGGCAGTGTGCCGATCTCTGCCCTGCCGTGCTGGACAGTCAGGAAATCAGGCTCTAAAGTGCCAAACAAGGTTTATATTTAAATAGGAAAAAAATGGAGGGCTGAATAATGCTCTTGTAAGTTGATGTTTAATGCTGGCCTGCTAAGTTGCCAAATTCCCTTTCTGCCCACTCCCAACAACTCCTTTGTGGGATCATTCTCTCAGAATGGCCTTGACGTGCCACAATCGCAATATTGCCGTTACTGCGTAGCAGTTGATTAATTCTGCTTCGATCCAAGAAGTCCTTGTGAGGCTCCACGCTGTCTTAGCTGAAGGATACTAGAGAGTAAGTTCTGTCTGGGGAGTTTTGGGCAGTGGCCACACGACTCATTGTTTTTCCTTCTCTCTCACCAGAGCCAAAGTTCAGGATAAGATTCAGCTGATCAGTAACATGTTGGATAAGGTCAATGAGATGATCATTGGTGGTGGAATGGCATTCACCTTCCTCAAAGTGATCAACAACATGGAGGTATGAAAAAAGCAATTCTGTCTCTGCTCCTAGTAACGACCATGGTCAGAATGTCCCTTATATAGTCTGATATTGAGATCTGGCTATCTCGACTCTCTGCAAGAGTCGGGAGCACCGAGATGTTATTTGACAATCACTTTGCAAAAATCGGATTACTGCCTATGTCTAGCTAGGTGCTTTAAGAAAACAGTCTGTCCAGAATTGCTGTCTGAGCAGTTCAGCTTGAGTGCTGCTGTTCCCTTCTGTAATGACCAGTAGCTAAACAAATGCCTCTCTCTTACTTTTCCCAAATAATTTCTCTAGATTGGCAACTCTCTCTTCGATGAAGAGGGATCAAAAATTGTCAAGGACCTGATGGCCAAGGCAGAGAAGAACGGTGTGAAGATTACTCTGCCTGTTGACTTCATCACTGCAGACAAATTTGATGAGCATGCACAGACTGGAGAAGCCACAGTGGCTTCAGGCATTCCTGCTGGCTGGATGGTAGGTTTTAATGGGCAAGGGACTAAAAGAAGTAACAGGCAGCAGCAGGGTGGGAAGGACACCTCTCGAAGGAGTAGAAAGAGTAATTGTGATCCTTTGCAAATGTTTCTGAAGGCAGTCAAGCTGCGTAGAGTGTGTTGGTTTAATGAAATTGAAGCCCTGTTGTTTGTCCTGAATTTTTAAGTGTAAAGTAGCTTTTGTGAGATTTGGATTAAAACAGCAAAATTCTTCCAAAACCTTCAGATCTGAATGCAGTGAAATCCCTTTTCTTTGACTGGGATTTAAGTAGAGTTGGCAAAAGTTCCTAATCCAGGGGCGAGGGGGAAGGTTCTGAGGATCCCAGCTAGGCACTGATGGTTTGAGATGAGGGTCGGCAGTAAGTGTACCTATGGCTTCTCTTACTTGTCTTAGGGCTTGGACTGCGGCCCTGAAAGTGTGAAGAAGTTTGTTGAGGTTGTGGGAAGGGCCAAGCAAATTGTTTGGAATGGTCCAGTTGGTGTCTTTGAGTGGGACAAGTTTTCCAAAGGAACCAAAGCCCTGATGGACAAAGTGGTAGAAGTGACTGGAAAGGGCAGCATCACCATTATTGGTAAGTAGTTGTATGTGTTTGTTCTTGTCTTTCTAAATGCAACAAGGAAGCTTCTGCTTGCCGGTACAATGTTAAAAATCTTTGTAGAATTGTTCTTCTTCCCTCATGTTTTCATCTGTCCTTCAGCTTGGAGACAGGGCTTTAAAAACGGCTGTATGTACTAATGCTGAGTATTTGGGAGCAGGACTGGCCCGTAGCAAGGCTATGGCCCTTAAGCTGAACCAAATCTGAACTTCTTCCATGTCTCACTGATTTTGTTTGTACTACAGGTGGTGGAGATACAGCCACTTGCTGTGCAAAGTGGAACACTGAGGATAAAGTTAGCCACGTCAGCACGGGAGGTGGCGCCAGCCTGGAACTGCTAGAGGGTAACTGTTCTTTTCTCTTAACTGGTTTGAGCAAATTGGGTAATTCTGGGTGCTCTACCATGTGCTGATACTCAAGAAAGCACAGCAATAGGGTGAATGTCTTTTTTGTTCCACCATGTGGAGCAGTGAGCTCCTCATTGCTGCTCTTTTGTAGTCCTCCTACAGGAAGAGAGGAAAGAAAATGGAGTATTCTTGTGAACAGCACAGTCTGCCCCTCCCGGAAAGCAAAAATGCTGGAATAGAAAATAAAACGGCCCTGAGAGCGGGCTCTCTTTTGTAGATGATCCCCTGAGACATGCTAACCAGACTGTGTAAAATGCCCAGTTCCTGTTAGGGAAATCTCGTCAGAATAGTCTTGAATTTTTGCCAGCGCTCTCCTTTTCAGCACATTGTTTGAAATTCCCTGGGTTTGGGGAGCCCTCTAGTGATCACTTCTGAACCTGCACGAGGGTCCTTCGAATTCAAAATGGTGAGCATTTACAGGATTCTTCTAATGAGTTACATTGTACTCTAAATGAGTTTTCATTTCCTCTGGTAATTAGCTGTTTCCCAATATGTGTAAATTATCTAATGCTGTCAGCTTCTCTGTAGAAGAGAAACTGCAATAAACTGCATTGCAGCTGTTAGTTTCCAGCAGTTGTATGCGAGACAGAGCTTTTGTTTCTGTTGCCTAGGGAGTGATGGTAAAGGGAAAGAATGCAGATGGTGAGAAGGAAACACTGTGCAACCGATTTATTCAAAAGGACAAACTTGTCTAAGTTTTGGCCCAAAATGTGGGTTTGTGTGTGTGATCTTTTAAATGTAACGGAAGTCTAGCTAATTAGAAGAACTTCTGAAGATTTTAAAAAAAAGAAAGGCAATCCCCCCCAAAAAAAAACCCCAGCAAACTAGCGAGTTGTGAACAGTGTTAAAATTCAGCACTGCCACACAGCTTGAGCATTAGAAGGTAAGTTTTATAAAAAAAAGCAAAACCAGAGTGGTCTCTCTTCATAATTAAAGTCGAACAAAAAGCTAAAAATGCTTTAGAAAACATTGCACTTTAATAATCTGGGCCCTCCTAGTCAAAGACGAGCATATTCCCTGGTCCCGTCAGTGGGAATGAGGCATCTAAATATCTAGACCTGGGTGGTTTAGTCCCAGTAAAAGACTTGAGACTTGTAGGAGGCTTTGTTTCTTAATTCATTCTTAAAATTTCCACCACGCACTCCAAAATTCTATTTACATGCCACTAGGGATTAAAAGAAAGTATGCAGCAACTCCCTCGATCCAATCAAAAATCTGTTTGCCATCAAACTTAATGGAAAAAGATCTTTGGTGTTTGGATCTGACCCTAGCAGAGACTTGGATAGAAATTTCCCATTATTGTTAATTGAGAATTGATGACTGTGGTACGTTAAGAATCTGCTGACATACGAGTGCAGCTGGGCTCTGGATACTCACTACAGCCCTAAAAAGTATTGACTGTGTGGAACAGTTTAAATGCAACCCATATGCCTTAAGAGTCACAGTCGTCAACAGGAATGTATGTAGAGCCAAGCTCTTCCATTTTTAACCTATAATTTCTGATATTTTTTTTAATATGCTTAAATGTTGCAATTGCAAGTGTAAAGCTTAGTTGTGTGAGGGCAGAGGGGTTCTTAACTTTATTGCTATTTTTTAACTGCTAACAGGTAAGGTTCTTCCTGGCGTGGATGCCTTGAGCAACGTGTAGAGAAGAGAGCGTCGCCCCGCGTCCTGGTCCTGTGCACAGCCCCTGAGATTCAACACTTCAGCGCTTCTGTATTTCAGCTCTGCGACAGGCAGATCACAGAATGTAAACCGACACCGGACAGGGTTGGAGGAGAAGACAGCAATTTTACGACTGCAGTTTACATGATGTGGATTTGTCCACTGTTATCCCACTTGAATTAATGTAGTGAGTTTAAACCGTTGTTGTGAATCTAGAGTGTATATATTTATATTTTGCCTTTTCAAAGAGATTAATCCCTGTTAGACATGTCTGTTTCTCAGAAAGGAGTGCACTGTTTAGCTTCAATGTTCTTAGGCATTTTCATCACTTGACACGGTTCAGAAACAAGAGGGGACTCCAGTTTTTTGGAGGCTGATTGTAATAGCTGCTGAATAAACATATTTAAAGTGCTCCCAGATTGTATATGGTCCTTCTTTCAGATTTTTAGAACGGTCTACATTAAAATATCTTCTTCCTAGCATCAGGAGTCAGAGATATTTTTCCCTTTTGCGCTGATCATAATATTTGTAAATATCCTTTTATTTTTGTCCAGTGGCTCTATAAGCACCCAGTCGTCATCAAAGTGAACTTTGGTAAGGAAGTAAATTGTTACAGATGCGCAGTTATGTTAAAACTTCCATGGCATCAAGTAATAAAGTAAGACGAAATTTTGAATGTGCAAGTCTAGTTAAAAAAGTGCAAATTTAAAAGTGTCTCATCTAGAGAACTCGCCTCACAGTAGGCAACTAATGGATCTAATCTGAATATAGGGGAAACTTGGAAGACAGAGACAGGTAAAAACTGAATCGCAGGCAAACAGAACTGCAGTGCGCCTTTGCTCAAGTTTGTGGTCCTAAAAGCACTAAAACTAGCATAGTAAAACCGCGCAGCTGGACAATTAGGCCTGTGTGTGTGGCTGAAGCACGTTGCAAAACCGCAAGTATTGTCAGTGGAGGACCACCAACACGGTGCAAATGCATGAAGTTGCGATTTCCATTTTGACCGTCGAGCGTTGGCTCCTGTGCTTGCTGCAGGACCCAAATGCGAGCACAGGGTGGCTCCGAACCAAACTCGGAACTACTCCAAACTCGGCTTGGCTTCTCAGCATCCAGAAGCGTGTTTTGGATTATGTTAGCCGTCATGGCTTCTGCTCCTAAGAACTGTAAGAAGATGCCGTGCTCCAGCTGAACTGCCTGTGTATCTTCCTGCAGGATCAAAGTAAGTGATGTAAAGCAGCGACTGCCTGTTTTTATTCCCAGTGAATTCCCGGCAGTATTGTTAGGGTGCTTCCCAGGAGGTTTTGCGTGGCCTGAATAGTATAAAGCAGCCAGGACGAACCATGGAGAGAATCTTTGAGGTAAGCAGTGAGCCACAACACAGAGTATGCTTTTAAGTTAATTTGTATGCGTGTACATATATTACCAAAACAAAATGAAAGCATGTGTTATAAACAGGCACGGCGTATTTGCCAAATTTTACTTGGTCACGGTGGGATGCGAATTAAAACCCAATAACGCTGAAGCGTGTATAAAGCTGCGTATGGAATATATACTCATTACATTTTAAAGCTACAAGTGTCTGTTGCAAAGAGAAGAAACTAGAAATAATGCAAATGACTGCGGCGCTGTGGTTTTCTCCCCCTCCTCCCCTCCTTTGTAAATCTCCCAAGCATTGTCTGATTACGCATGAATGATGCAGATTTTTGCTAGGATTGCTTTCTCGCTGTTACTAATGTTTTCCAGGCAGGGGTGCAGACCTCCGACAGCTGCAGTAACGAGGCAAAGAAAGGAGTGAGCTTGTCGGCCACAAAAAGACGATGGATTTTGGAAATCCAGTACTACAAAAACAAACATTCCACCATGTTTTATAACAGATCATTCTTGTCTGGCTCTGGCAAACAAGGCCTCTGACAGCACGGCCCATTTTAGTGTCACTCTTATACCCCTGTGTTGCTGGATTCCCATGGAGCAATAACAGACTTGCCCTCCATAGCCCCTTTCGTGGTGTTTACAGTGAAAGGTTGGTGTGTGGCCCCTGCCTCTGCTGGGTTTTTTTTCCCCTCTTCATCAAAAGCAACAAAACAAAGCTATCTGTAATCAAATATGGCAAGGAGTAGTAATGCTCCGTGAACACACGTGTCTGCACTTAAAAACGTTTTTCCAACTGACTGGATGCTTGCTACTCACATCTCTAAAATGTCCTTTTGTTTCCACATGCCTTGTTTTAACTAGTGCAACGTTCGGGTCTGCGTGCTCAACATCGCAAATCTTGTACCGCAAGGCAAGAGAGAGACTCGGCTTTACGGGTTGTACAGAAAAATGGATGAAACATCTCAACGTGAGACGGCAGGAGCTGTACACTTGATGACCGCAGCTGATTACTTGAGTGACAGAGTTTCCAGATATTTTTTTTTAAGCTTTACCTATTACTATTTTTTAGTACCTGGCTATTGCAGTGATAAAATATTCTTAAGGCATCTAGAGGTTCCTTCCCTCACTAAATTTGACATCCTCTGGAGTCACACCGGGCTTCCTAGATGATTTTTGCATGTGTTCTGACAACTTTTCTAGACATGAATCTTTGGCAGTTCTGCTTTTACATTTTTATTGCTTTTCTTGAGAGTGTTTTTGAGGCAAGGAATGTTGCTACTTAGAAACACGGTGGAAGACCTTAGAAGACAAAGCTGTCCCAGAAAGCTCATGATGTTAGGAAGGTAATAGATTTAGCACATAAATCTCATAAGAGGCAGGTGAAATAAAAAGTGAAGAGCTTAAATCCTCATGCCTGAGATTATAAAAAAATTCAGCGTGGAAGACTTTAAATTTGTTGTCAGCAAAATAAGCTCCTCTTAGGCTGAAATATATGAGCTCTCATACTGGTGTTTCCCTGCATAATTTACAATCTACCATTAACTACAGGAGGCAGAGAAAGCCTTGTAAAAGCGTTTACTGTGTTGTAAAACGCGCAATCAATGGTACTTGAAAATGTTACTCTCAGTAGTAAAAATGGCAGTCACCCTGTAGCAGCGGTGACTCGGTGGCCACATGCAGGGACATCAGCCCTGATGGGGCAGAGGGGGCCCAGGACATCCTTAATACTTGCAGCTCTGGCTGGCCCGCAAGCCAGCTGTGGCAAATGTCCCTTCGTAATGGCTAAAACATCAAAACTTGTTTATGGCTCTGCCTTCCCAACGAGGAAAGGGGCCTCCTGTGGGCAGCAGCCATTTTGTGAGTGATGCCATGATAGTGGGGAAGGCATCCCCCTCTCTTGGAGTGAAGGATGAACATCTCCCTCCCCTCTTTTTCCGTGTGTTCCCCTTGACGCCTGCCTTCTGGGTGTGCCTCACAGCCCAGACGGTGTTTCATGCTGTTTCACGGAGGACTTTTGTGCCCTTAGCCCCCAGGTGCCTGCGTGGCCCAGGCCTGTTGGAGAGGAGCGGCCTCCATGGAGCGCCCGCCCGGACCACCTCTTCTCCATCGGCCAAGAGGTGGAAACCTAAAGGAGCCTAGAGACTGCCTTCCGAGCGAGGGCCGTGTTCCCGCCGTGCCCTCGGGCGGCGAGGCCAGGCGAGGCGGGCGGGCGGGCGGGCGGGCGGTGAGGCGGCGGCGGGGCGGGAGGACTACATTTCCCGGCCGCCTTTGCAGGCGGCGGCCCAGCGGGGGCTGCCGGGTGCCGTAGTTGCAGCCGCCTGGTGAAAGTTAATAACTGAATCTGGGGTAGGCACTTCCCAGAGCTCCTCGGTGTCTCTCATTGCCATGCCGGCTTTGTCACCTCGGAGGGAAGAGGAGCAAGATGGATGAGCGGGCGGCCGCCGGGGCAGGCGCCCGCGGGGTAAGGAGCGGGTGTGGAGGGGGGGAGGCTCGGGCCGCCGCTGCGAGGCCGGCTGCCTGAGGGGAGCGCGGCTGGCTGCTGCCCTGCCGGCCGCCCGCGACGAGGAGGGGGCCGCGGCCGCCCTTGCGCGGCCGGGATGCCGGGCTCGGGGGCAGGTGCAGCGGGGAGCGGCGCTGGGGTTCCCCCGCCGGAGGGGCTGCTGAGGCGGGGGCGTGCGGCGCCGGCTCCCGCCTAACGGCCGCTGTAGCCCCGGCCCTGCCCGCGCCCCCCGCCTGAGGTAAATGCCGGCCCGCTCCCCGCGCTGCCCCCTCCTCGCACGTCCCGGGACGGGGCTGCGCGGCCCCGCGGCTCCCCCGAGGCGGGGGTCCTCCCTCAGAGCCCGGGGAGGGGGCTGCCGGGTCGCTTCTTCGCGGAGACCACCTCCTTCCCCGGGCGAGGTGGGCGGGCGTGGGGCAGTTCTGTGGCTCAGCCCGCCAACCCCGGGACCACGTCCAGTATTTGGGGGCCGCCGCAGGCACCCCCGGTGGTCTCGGGGTGGTCTAGTCACAGGCGAGCGGCGAGGCTAGGAAAAGGCTGTGAGGGCTTGCAGGGGGGACTGATGCGTGTGGTAGTGGGGACAGAGGAGTCGGTGTGAAGGAGAGAGCAGAGCCGTCTTGTCCCTTCCCAGGTCCATTTTCAAGTCTAGGTAATGCAAGGGGATGTTTTGCTACCTACGGTCCTGCAGAGGAGGTCCAGGGCCTCTGCCCCTGCCACAGCTGCAAGAGATGGTGCCTGCTATGCCCTCCTCTTCCCTCCAGAGTCCCCGTCCCTGCCAGCCCCAAACACCCACAGGAGCTGATCCACCCCTGCCCAAACTCTAAATTAAGCAGAAGTGACTCTAAATCCTCCTGCTTTGATCTCTGAGAGAACAAAATGCCGGTTTGTGGGTGATAATCCCCAAAGAGTTAAAAGCTTTGGGTTTGCATCGTTGCCTGGTAGAGAGTGGGGATCCCACCAGCCCCTCGAGGCTCTGGGTTTAGCCATCCCCGCTGCTACTTCATGGTCTGCCCTCAGGTTGAAAGATCATGCCTTTCATGAGCAGACTGATTCAGGTAGGCCCATAAATATCCACTGTGACATTGACCACATGGTCGAAGCAGAAGTACAAATCCCGTCTGTCTCAATTCCAGGGCACTTTTTGAGGAAGGTGAGAGCTGGAAGGCCAAATCTTTAGTGTGGAGGAGCTGTGGTGGACACAGGAACTTGGGTGACCTTAAACACCCATTGCTTTTGCTCGATGCTGTAAGTAGCCAAGAACTGGCTGAATTGCCAGCATACGGTAGGATAGCCCAGCACTTCCATAGTGCAGGCTCCTGGGGGGCTGTTCTGTCTTCTCACGACATTTGGGCCCAGGTTCTGGCCCTTGGCACCCTCGCCTGGAATCTCTCATCCTGAGATGCATAAAGAAGATCCCCGTTCAATTTTCAGGTCAAAATTTTCAGTGTCCCCTCTGATAAATGATCCTCAATTCAGCCCCAATGCAGTACAAAATAGAAAATTCCATTTTAGTTCACTTTTTTTTTTTATTCCGCTTTTTAATGATAATTTCTCATTAAGCATCTAATCCTGTCCTAGCGTTTCTCATCAGTAAGGCTCAAGGTGCTTTACAAAAGAGGTAAAAATATGATTATTCCAATTATCCTTATTAAGGCTTAAGGTTTGGGCAGCTTCTGCAGATAATATAGGTCATAAATAATTAAGAGTACAATCTAATTAAAAGAAATCCCCAGTCATAAACCAAAGTGCCACACTGAAGAAGCCAGTCTTCAAAGGCATGGCCTCGTAACCTAATCTCCCTGATCAGAACGGTATCCCATTAACCTGCAAATCTTTGCTCTCACATCTTTGTCTGCCCCCACAGCAGGTACTTCCACATGCCTGTGCAGGACCCAAGGGAGGGAGAGGGCCAGGGAGTTTCAGTGACCAAAAGCAGTCCGGACAGTGTTCTCCTATTAACGTCCCTTGTCTTGTCATTTGAATAAAGGTCTCATGTTCGGAGGCTTACCAAAATGTACAGCCTGAACTGAGCAAGGTTAGGTGTAGAACTGATTTAGTTTTTTAGCAGAAATAATTATTGGAAATTAGACGCATTGCTCATACTGGAGTCCAGAAGATACAAAGAAGGTTGTGGCCTGGATCCAGTTCACACATGACTGAAATAGAATTCTGACCCCCAAACTTGCTCTGAACACCTCGTCAAATTTCATCAAAGTTGGATATGAGCTTTCATCTTTGGGACTCCAGGCTCTAGATTGCTAGTGCTACACTGGGGCTATGCATCCTGACACCTGCATGTCCCCACTGGAAGTTGACTATCTCAGGACCGCTGTTTATCTACATAATTCAGCAGTAGGGCTACGCGGATGAAACCCTTGTTCTCATTCCAAATACCTGCTGTCACATATTACTTATTCTGTGGGAATGTTTTTGCTCCGATTTGTGGTTATGCAGTGTTCAGCGATGACCTAATTGCAATGTTCTCATTAGGCAGAGAAATTTCTGAGTTTGGCTTTATAGTTCGCCTTCTCAGTCAGTAAATCATGGCTCCGTAACGCCGTCTACCATCAGTACTGTCACTTTAGCCCCGTGTTTTATGAGGAATCATAAGGCTGTTGAAGGCACTTTGAAGCATGTGTATCTACAACAGCTTCTCACACTTTATCGTTGTAATGTCTAACTTAGCTCAGAGGAAGCGTGCACCATCTTATTGATGAAAATGCCTGAATCTGATGACCTATAGCAGCTTTCTTACCACTAAAGAAACTCCACCTGTGTTAGTTTGGTGTTGGGTGATTTCCTTGAAAGCTGGTGATATAGGAGCAGCTACAAATAAAGCTGAAAAAGGCCAGACTGCCTTTCTGTCTTGTGATGAGGCTTAATCTTGGCCAGGGAATGCTGGTGTAATTTTCAAATGTAACTCAAAGGGATGTTGATTGCAAGTTACATTAAAATGCGTCCCTAAGTCCCTTAGGGTCTTGGAGATACCTGTATCTTGATCTATCTGTGCCGTAATTTCTTCATTTGTATTGTGTTAAACTGTAATTCAGTCTCATATGCTGGAAGCTTTGACTAGTAAGGCATGACTGGAGCTCCGAGTAATGCTGGTGGTACTGGAAAGGTACTACAAATGATAGAAGGGAACCTGCAGAAATAAGGAAGCAGGGAGTGCAGACATTTTGAGCAGCAGAAAGAGGGAGGGTGAGAACAGAAGAAAGGGGGGAGGGACAAAGGAAGGAAAAATAGAGAAGAAAAAGCAGGAAGAAAAGTGAAACACCACCGTTCTGGGTGACAACCGGTGTTGTGTGGGTGAGGCTTTGCAGCTGAACCAAGTTTCCCTAAGAACATTATCATATGCCACTTATGGGAGGGAGGAGAAGGGAAGAGGGTTCCTGGAGAAGTGCGTATCCACACAATGGAGCCTTTGGTTTCTTCCCTTGCACATTTGTAGAGCGCTCACGTCTTTCCCTTACCCCAGGAGACATTCCCATTTCCTTTCATTTACCAGTGTTTGGAAGGCGGAAGGAGATGAGGCACTGTTGGGTTCCCTTATTAACTTAATCTGTGGGAAGCCCTACATAAATCATTGAATTTCCTAGTCTTGATAGAAGGAGATATTTGTACAGTGAAGTCAAACAGAAGATCGAGGTTCCTGCATAGGGAGGCTTTGACGCTGTGCCAGTCCTGTGCCTGTGACTCTTAACGCGTGCATTTCTTTGAAGTCTGAAGTTTAGGAGTCTGCATTAATGATCAAGGGACAGAGCTGAATACGGAATTCGTATGGTACGAAGGTAAAGGTGTGGGTATGAATGTGGGAAGAGAATATTTAAGAGCAGTCTGGCATGTATAGTTAGTAATATTAAAAAAAAAGTAATCATGTTCATTTCCTAAAGTTACTCAAGTTCTCAAGGCTTTTAGCATCTTCTCATTCCTTGTAGATCAGTGATCTCTTGCTGGGTCTTGTCATGTCCAAAATATTAAAACTTCCTTGAAAAGTAGAAAACTTCAGGTTTGAAACCTTTTGTCCTTTTCTACAATGGGAAACTTGCTCTGATCCCTTAGGCAGGAATCTCTGTTCCTCATGCAGTGTTTTAGAGCGCTGTGCTTGGCATTTGGCTGTCGCTCTGTCCCACTCAGCCAAGTGTTGGTGATCCTTGAATGCTTAACAAGTTCCTTGGGACTCTGCAGACACGAAACTCTTCTGAAGTTGAGATTTGTTAGGAGCAGAATGCATTAGAACAATTATTTCTGACTTTGACTTATGACTATGTTAAAACTCACTCATTTTTACCACTGTGTTTGTTCCTTTTAGGGCTCTTAGCTGTTTCTCTAATGCAGGAGCTGTTCTTCCCATTTTTTACTTCATAAAGTAAAATAGTAAAAGTAGAACACTGTGTATCTTGCTACACTTAATACACGGATAACTACTGACTGAAACAGTGAAATAGACCCTGGGTTTCAATTTCTGACCTGCTATTTTAACTGTTTTTTCCAGAATTCCACCCTAATTGCTGCTTTTTCTTGATTGAGCAGCAAATCAGTTCCCCTCTAAGCCTCAGGATTACTAAAATGCAGATTTTTCTGAAGAAGCAAAGGTCAGATTTTCAAGACTCGGCTTATATTTAGGGACCTTATGAAGCAGATCCTAAGGTGGTATTTATGTCCTACTAGACATGGAGCTACTTTCAAAATACGGGCCCTAGGCACCAGGGGATTTGCAGTCTTGCTCTGGATGTCTCCCCTGTGATGGAGGGGTATAGACCTACTGCAGGGCTTGGGGAGCACTGGGCTCTCGCTGGTACCGCTCATGCTCCCACATCATTTAATTTGGCCGCTCCACCTGATACGAGGGTTGACTGTGCCCCTCAAATGGAAACACTGGAGACCTCAGGCCTCTCCCGGTGAATGACCGGGACCCCCTTCTCCAACCTTATGTCGCTGCTGTAAACTGAATCTCTTCAGCATCCCAAATACTTTGAAGCCATCCTCGTTAAGAAGTTCCTGAGTGCCTTGCAGGCATTGACAGGGAGGGGTGGCAGGTCCGGCCCCAGCAATGCAGAGCTGAGCCGGGGCAGCCATTCTCCAGTCATGGCTTTACTCTGACTCGAATTGATAGGGCTGCATTATGAAGTCTCATGTATTTTTTTTTTTTTTAAACATTGGATTTCTTTATGTGAGTATTTAATACCATAGTGTAAGTGAATATTTATGAAGGTGTCTGAGGTCTTTGGATCAGATATGTCATATAAAGCTCTGATCCAAAGCCCACTGTAGCCCAGCTAAAAAATCCCATCTCTGACATTGTTCTCCCCTCTTGCCCTCAGGGAATTAAAAAGACAAATTATTTTAAGCAGTTCAACATGTACTGAGCTTTAGTTTGTTAGCACAGAAAGAGTATAATGTCTTTCCAGGGCTATGAACAAAAAGCTACCTTGAAAAATGGCCATTGGGAAGCAGACCAGCAAAAGCCAAGAAACTTGAGCCCTTTGCTAATGAATACTCTGTCCTTAACTCACATTGTCTCTTTTGTTTCCCACACTTTCATGAGCTGCACATGGATTCAATTTGCCAGTCTTTAACCCTTCTTACTGATGCCTGATCTGTGCGTAGTTTGGAAACTGGGACAGCTGTCACTTAGGTACTTGGCTT
Source organism: Nipponia nippon (assembly GCF_047370975.1). Classification (NCBI taxonomy): domain Eukaryota; kingdom Metazoa; phylum Chordata; class Aves; order Pelecaniformes; family Threskiornithidae; genus Nipponia; species Nipponia nippon. The sequence goes on from NW_028262313.1 coordinate 3,494,281, forward strand.
TGTTTTTATTTTTTTGCTCCTGATCTGTTTGTCCCCGCGCAGTCTCTGGCTCAGATGCGGTAAAGTAATCCACGAGGGGTGTGGACAAGCCTTGCGTGCACGCCGGAGAGAGGGAGTCAAAGCTTTTCCAGCTTCCCGGCAAAGGGTGTAACAGAGACAGGGCTGGGAGCAGGTTTGCTTTGATTAAAACACGGTAGCGTTTCCACTGTGACTACCTTAGGGGAAGATGTTGGTGCTACACTAGGGCTTTTTAAGAAGAGCTGTTTTTCTTGGCATAGCTCTAAAATTGATGGGAAGTCGGGGTGGAGCCAAGGGATTTGGCATCATGGGAACTTCACACCAGCTTGTCTTTGTGCTACAGCACAGCAGAAGTGCTTTCTGCAGAGAGAAGCATTAAACATCAGATGTTTATTTGCGACACTGAAATTTATTCCAGTGAATGATGATTGCCCATAGTAAATACACTCCTTAGTAATCACTGTATTGTTTCCAGAAACATAACTAGCTCCTAGAGTTGCCCTTTGCTAAATTGATAGGGATCTAATTAATCATCCATTTAAAACAGAAATGGCATTCCATATCAGAAACATAATGCATTTCACTGCTCATTTTTCCTCTAGATAACTATTGAACAAAGGTCACCAGCAGAGAGTGCTGGTGCTCTTCCAGAATGTGGCAGCAGCTTCTGAAATTGATTGTAAAATCTAATCAGATGTTGTTCCGTAATTCTATTTTTAGTTTTTCATTTCTGTGAAAATGAAATGTTAATCAATTATCTGTAACTTGATATCTTGCTGTCTCTAATTATCAATCTTTGTGTAGCGTAGCTTACTACAGGAGAAAGATTGTTTTTAGGAGCACAACTGTGTGCTCAGAAAAATTATAATTGCCACTTTTTGAAGCAATTATTTAGCAGAATTTCATAGATTTTGTTCCAATGCATTTGACCTTTTTTGTACATAACATTATTTCTCCTTTCATTTTTCTCCTTTAATTTCATGTTCAGAATAATCTGTTTACTATTCAGTACAGCTTCTGTGTAGCAGGGGAAGATGGCCCGGCTCCTACAATTAGTAGAGCTCTGGCATCTATATGGCGTTCGCTGTTTCACTGAGACCATACTTCTCACCTTCCCAGGCAATGGAAGGTTGCTTTCAGCCAAAGGTTACTTTTGGTTGGGCTTCTTTCATTTCTCAGTTCTAAGTCTGATTCTGATATCAATATTAAAAATGAGTTGCAAAAGCTCTAAACCAAAAATCACCCCCTCTCCCCCGTCCCCATGGTTGCACTGTTATAAGTTCTGGAGACTTTGAAGAGATTAGGCTTTTTGGTTTTGAATCAGCTGTGGTTTTCCCCTCTTAATCTTTATGGTCATTGAAGTATCAGGATTATCAAATCTGTTTTTTGCTGCAGAACCTGCTGTACATCTCGCGCTCTTGTGATTTCATACATTCTTTAGTCATCAAGAGCAAACACAGACTGTGTTGAAGTGCAGGGCCCCCATGCCTTATTCTTACAGTTCACTCCAGTCCAAATCCATTGAAGTTGAGGGAATCTTTTCATTCATTTCACCAGATTTTGAAGAGATGTCTCTTTTTAAAGAGACATGAGAGGCAAGAGTGCAGAGAAACGAGGGAGATGGTCGACTTTCATACATCAAGGTTGTTAACGTACAATAGTCATCAGTTAAAGGCTTACAGGTCCTTCTTTGGGAGAAGAAGGATGTCTTGTAAGGAAATCCCTTTGTCCAGACTAACCCTGCTGTCCTTATTTTGCCAAAACTACATTTAAGTCTAACAGAGTGGGATGTGAATGAGTTTAGAGCAAAGCTGAAACATTTCATTTGTTTTTCCATAGTTGGCAGTTGTTTATCACTCTTCTGGTTACACAGCTTTCTTCCGAAATTCTGCATAAAAAGGGGCCAAGGTTCAGCAGTTAGAATAATTCTCTTTACAGGTGGTACCTGATCAATCAGCTCATGGGTGACACATGACTGCTGACCTCTATACTGCATTTCACTCTGGTAAGCTGTTCCTTTTCTCCCCCTTCCCATGCAGGCCCTTTCTTCACCCAAGGAACCATGCCGAACTTGAGTTACACTCCATTAGAGGTACCATCCAGACAGACATACTTTTAAAAACCTTCACACGCAGTAGCATACAAAACCTTAGATAAGCGGGAGCCATGTTACAGTGTAAATCACAATATAGACAGGACGTGAAGTTGGCTACGCAAAAGTCTCTGTAGCAATTACTTTTCTCCCAGAAGTTATGTGGTCATTGAAGTTCTATTATATAGAATAATAAACTTGTGTAGAAAGACACAGCAATTACTTAGTGAAGGACAGAGGAATACATAGTGCATAACAATTCTTGCTCTTGTGTTTCAAAAGTGGAATTTTTCTAGTGATTCCGAGCATGTAAAGTTTCATGGTAGTAATTTCTGGTGTTGTTGGGCTGTGAATACCTGTCATTGCCATCTGTTGGTGAATGATAACTGGTTTTACATATAATTTGTGCCTCAATCTCATGTCTATCAGATGGATTTTGCTTCTCTTCAGAAATCATAGCTGGTCGCCAGCTGTACCCAATGGCAGGACCCGAGGGAGCCTTTCAGGGTTTGTTACGGCTCGGAGCTGGATATAGCAGCAACATCAAATTCTCTAAATACAACTTAAAAATGGCCATGGCCACCCTGAAGGCCCTGGGTGCTGTCCAACCCGGTGGTAAAATGGCAGCAAAAGCTGCAATGCTGTACGTCCAAGTTCACCGTACGTGCGGGCAGCAAGGCGGGTTCCGTGGCCTGCGCCTCTGGGACTCTACGAGTCTCGACTGAACTCCCAGCATGACTTTGGACAAACCACTTAACCCTCCTGTACCTCGGTGCCTTCTCCACACCTTTCTTATGATTCTTACACCGTTTTGAAATCTCCTAATCTTGTTTTGATTTGTATCCCCTAATGTATTTGTTCGTTTACTTCCTTTTCTTCAATGAATATATGTCAAGCTGACTATTTGGCTTCTATGGCAAGAAATATAAAGTAATCGCCCTTCTCAGAATTACCTATTCCTTGCTCTTGCTCACCTAGTGAACTTGGCCTCATCTCCTCCTCCTAGGCTTTTTTACCATTGCTTGCATTTTGTTTACTGTAGGGCCATTATTTCACCCAACAGCGTACCTACAGACTAGACAAAGAAACACACACACACCCCCTCCCCGCTTTGGTGGTGGTGGGGATGTACTGTCTGGTTCCGAGAGCTAAATGGCACTTCTGAGCACTGTTAACAGTTTATTTTTATGTGCAAGAAGAAAAGCTCTGTTAAGCTGGCCGGAGATCAGAGATGCACGGAAATTAATTTACACCCCTCTCAGCTGCAGTGAATGGACGCAGGGCCGAGCGGTGATTTCTCTCTGTACACGAGGGATAAGATCAGCAGCTTCCTGAGCTCCAGCTGCTGTGGACAAAGGACAGCAGAGTTACAGATTCCTGGAGGGAGGAACTTTAAGATGGAGGAATTTTAAAGAATGTGAAGGACAACCTCTTAAAAAATTGTAGGTGGAGCAATTCCAGGTCATCCAAACACTTCGTAAGCCCAAGATTTATTTTCCTACTTTGAACTAGTTGCCGTTGTGGCGTTTATCTTTTGTGCTTTTTAACACATCTACTGTGACCTTTGTATGATTGCATAAATTGGCCCGAATACGCTGGAACAGTTATTAGGAACCCCTTTCTTGTGTTGTTTCCTGAATTCCCACATTGTGGCGTGATGTGTGTATGGAAACTGCTCGCTTCCTCCGCTGGCAGCCGTTCAGATGTGTGCTGGAGCTCCTGAGGACTGGGCTGGGCGGGGAGCTGGGTGCAGGGAGGATGCAGGGGGGGAATGTTTTAAGGAAGAGAATGTGGATTTCATGCATCTTCGTTCTTTTCCAGTTCCGATAAAGCTGGTATCTCCAATCCCGCGGGCTAAACATGAGCGGCGTGAGCGCTCTGTAGAATAAACAGCGGCAGATGAGTTGAGGTTCATATGCCTCGGGCAAGGCTAGCTGCTTTTCAGTGTCTGCATTAAGCAATATTTTTACTTTCCTGATGACTCTACCTTCTCTCTTTACTCCCCACTATTTTCTTCTAGCATGTGGGAGGGAGACAGGATGTGTGATTGAAGCATACTTTATAACTCTCTAACCGACTGAGGCTATGTGTGTCCCTTACAGCTCCACCCCACAGCATCTAGCAAATATGTGCTTCATTAGCTTGTTCTGCCTTGTCTTTTTTTTGCGTTTGCAAACTGTAAGGTTATGGGATGTTAATGAGCCGTTTACGCGTGTTCCTACATTTGTTCCGATGAAATCTTCCAATGAATGAATGTCAGTTACGAGGGGAAAAAAATAGATGTTTATATATGCCACATTTGGGATTTCTGAAGTTTGACTTCCTGAATTTTTTTCCGGATCTTTCTTTTCAATGTTAAGAGTTGGGAATGTTGGAAAGGATTCGTTTGCTTAGAGCAATTACAAGGTAAATGGCTGAATCGTGTTATCTCTTCTCACACAAAGAGCCCTGATGAACTCCAGTAAGCCAAGTTCCACAGTGCAAGGATTTGGCCAGTTTTTGCACATTTAGTACTTCTGGAAACTGGTGTCATCTTATGGCCAAACCTTACCAAACTGGGACCACTTAATGGGCTTAATATTTGCGTGGTCAGGCCTTACTGTATTAAGTCAGCTGTGCACACACCGTGACAGCTTCTCTCTTTTTTGGTTTGGCTCTTTCTTGACGTGACAAGTTAGTGAACGGGGGACGAGTAGAAGCTGTCACTGGGAGTTCACGGACAGGAGAGACCTGACAGGGGGAGGATTCGAGCACATTGTATGCAAAAGGCAGAGGAGGGGGTGGGTTGTGAAGGCAAGGTACCATTGTTTGTACACAAATATGTCCCTATTGAAGGACCAGTTTGTTATCTGGGGCCTTGTTTAGACTGGGGATTTGCCCCTATTACAGGCATCGGGCTAGGAGAAGTTAGTTGCTTACCCCTTTTCAGAACAAGAGCTTTGCCCCTCGGATACCGAGGTTGGTACCCCTGCAGGGAGGACTGCGTTATTGCCGTTACCAAGTGCTATTAGATCTTCCGAAGCAGGGAGACTGGCTTAAGCTTTTCTTTTTATCAGCATTTTGGGATCCTTTTACTGGCCCGCTTTGAATGGGGAGACAGGCACAAAGGTGATACGTTCATGCTTGTCTTTAAAGGTTGTTACATGGTTTTGAAGTTGAAATTCTACAGTGTGAGTCCAGGTGCTAAAGCCTTCAAACAAAAACCACCTCTGAATGTGGCTACCATCTTCTATCATGCGGTAAAATGATGAAACACAGCAAAATCGTGATTGCGTTTGGGGAGAATACTGAAGTGTCTTCCCTCTCCTCTTTCCACACCAAGCATTAGATCCAGCTGTGGCAGAGTAGTAGAGGTCCGTGGGTGTTTACTGTTAGGATAGACTGAGCCTTGGAAGACTACGTGATGTATATCTTAGTTTTAAGCAGAACATTATACAGAGGGAGCTCCTTTAATATCCCGCTTTAATGCAGTTAGTCATGATCAGTTCTTGCCACGCTTTCAATTATTTTCAGCATCTGGCCAGCAAAACGTGGGCGAGTCAGATCCTTGGCCGGTGTACGGTGGTATAAACCCATTTAACCCCACTGACTTAGCAGAATGGTTCTGAGACTTTGGGGCCAGCTCCTGCCAACGCTCCCGCAGGTGGCCAAGCGACTCGGCACACGAAGTCCTTACAGCTGCAGGGCTGAGCGGGGCAGATGGGGCCCAAAGGCGCGGCCGGAGCTGCTGGGTGCCCGCTGCACGGGCAGTACGGCGGGGCGCGCTCCCCGCCTGGGCCGGGCCGGAGCCCTGCCTGCCTGCGGCCCGCAGCTCCCCCGCTTCCCTCGGGCTGCGGCTCCGCACCGCTCCGGCGGGGGAAGCCTCTGCCAAGGTGCCGGCTCCCGCGGGGCGCGGCCAGCGCCGCCCTCCCGGGACGGCACCGGCTTCCCCGCCGCCCCGCACACAATAGCGGCCGGGGCAGCCCCGCGCCGCCGCCGGCGGGAGCGCGGTGAGGGGCGGGGGCGGGGCGGAGGCGGTGCCGGCGGCGGGGGGCGGGCGCCGGGGCGCTTCCTGCCCGCCTGGCGCAGCGCCGTCCCCGCAGAGCGCGGCGGAAGGAGCGGAGCTGCGCGGCCCGGCCCGGCCCGGCCCTGCCCTGCCCTGCCCTGGTGTGCGCGCCGGTGGGAGCCTGCTGCCGCGGGGAGCCTGTGCCGGGGCACGCTGCCGCCCCAGCCCCGCGTCCGGCCCTGCGGCTCCTCCGTGCTCGCCTCGCCCCGCTGCGCACAGGTAACCGCGGAGAAGGAGGCGCGGAGCGGCGCGGAGCGGCGCAGCCCAGCCCAGCCCAGCTTAGCCTCCCCCGGCCGCGATGCTGCGGGCCGCCCTTCCCTGCCGGGGCCGCGGGCGCTGCGAGCGCCCCGGGCGGCGCTGCCACTGACAGCGGAGCCTGCGCCGGGCCACCTCCAGCGGGACGCAGGCTTTCCCTTCTTTTTGTTTATTCTGCCATTCCTGAGATACCGCTATCCTCCTTCCAAGGACTGCGGGCAGGTCCTGCCTGACTGTGCTGGATTTTTACCCATCTATCTTGATTGCCTGTCTGAAAGTATATTTATTTTTAATAAAAGAAAGAGTGGAGCCACAAATCCGGTTGCTACCCCGTTCCCCTTTCTGTGGAGTCCAGTTTATTTCTGCAGTTAAAAAAGTTTACTTCCCCCCCCTCCAGTTTTATTGACACTGAGGATGAAGAAGGATTTGCAAGTGAAAGCGCCTTGAAATACAACATCTTTTAGAGAGAGCTTTGCAGTTCGCCTGTTGAGTTTCGAATTCCACCCTTTGCCCCTGCTGAATCCACTGTTCTGCCCTTTACTCTCTGGGGTAAAAAACCAAACAACAACAACAAAAACCCGAGGGGGAAAAAAATACCTTTGGCAGCAGGGAAGCTTTGTGTGGCTGACCCAACGAGCTACAAGTGTCCAGTTTCTGAAAAGAAGAAAACCCTTTTGTCTTCAGCAGATCAGTAGGTAAGAGACGTGCTCATGGCGCAAGGGTCTCGGCATTCATTCTTGCAGCCTGAACCTGGGAGTTAGACTGGCTCTCTTCTCTGTCAGCTTTTGCCCATCATTTCTCTCTCCTCTAAAGATTACTCTTCATCTTGCAGAATTCTTGCAAAAAAAATACACTCATCCACCCATTTCACCACTGGCCGTAAATAGCCAAAATTAATAGTGATGTACTTGTGTGTAATTGGATAAAGTAAAATTCTGTGGAAGTCGCTGAAGTGGGTTTGTGTCAGGCTGTGTTTGAAAGCAGCCGGGTTTCTTGTGGTGCTCTTTTCTTTTGAGAAAATAATCGCAGTCATTGTGCTTGTAATCCACGTGTCAAGATTGTCTTTGCTCGTCATGCTTCACAGCGAGCCATGTATGTGCATTTACGTGTGCACGTGTGCAAACAGGGCTTCCACAATCAGTTGAGATTTCTTGTTTCACACTGGAATTTGTTTTACATTAAGTGCTTTACTGCCGTGTCACAAGGTGTAAAAGTGTTGAACCTGTAATTAACACGCCTTAACAGATTACTGAACATGGCTAGGAACATGCTTGGCACTGTACAGAGTGAGTATGAGGATATGTTTTCTTTGTTTTGAGATTTTTTTTAAAGTAAGACTGAAAGCGCAGCAGGGACATGTGCACATAATAACTGGATGGAGGCCCAGTCTCTGTGCAGGGAAACATATTTTGTAGCATACTCCTTTCTCTAGGGGCCAAGTGCTGAATGTGTGCTGTTTTCCAAGTGATAATACTGCTGTGAATTTCTACTTTTTCTTCTCCCCCAGCCCTGTACCCACATACCTGCTCCCCCACGGCCAGAGTTTCATTGCTACCAGTCTTTTGTGCAAGGGAAGGACCTGTGGAATTTCGTGTGGCTGGTAGTAGGACTCCTCTTTGCAGGGAGGATTATATTGTTCCCTGTGGAAACACACAGCGTCCCCCAGCAGGAGGATCTGGCTGTTTATGTGGTGAAACCAGCCTTGACATCGTGCTCTTCCCCACTGCGTGGGTTTTTCCTGTAGATGATACAGGAACTGCTAAATACTGGCCTGTTGTGGTCCTTGGTCCTCTTTATTTTTTCTCCTCCCACCCCCTTCCTCTCCCCTGAAGGGATTTCTGTGGGGAAAAAAAGTGGAAAAGGTGTCCTGTTCTTCCCTTACAGGGGGATGCAAGTCAACATGCTCTGAGCTGATGGACCCTCGGAGAACTGAGGTGCAACAGCCAGCGGGGCACCTTGCGAGGGGACTGGGGCAGGTGACTGAGCAGGATCCATCTCGGGGGAGAGGACACGGCATAGGTTTTGGCTGCTGTCTCGCTTTTTTCTGCTACCCTTGACTTTTTCTGGGGACTGAGCCTTTCTGCCAAATCAGAGTGGGAGCACGAGAACAATCTTCTTGAGCTTGTCCTACACTTGTGCTGCTCATGTGTGAGTGATGGGCAGCATCACGTCGGTTTTTCAGGGCTGGTATAAAAACATGAACCCTACCATCAAGACCATCACCCTGTTAAATCTTTGGGTCAGACTTTCGCCAGGGTTACCTCAGCGACTGCTCCTCCTAGGAGCAGGGTCGTGAGCTGACGGTGGAAAAATTTGTCCTATAGTTGACGCTGCAGGTTCATCTGGGGCACTTGGTCTCCCTCTCTTTTTCTTCAGGACACTTACTTGCAACATAACCCCTGTCCTTAAAACAGGGAGCCACAAACACAACACAGAATGATTTGTTTCTGCTGTAGCGCTTTCTTGAGGAAAGGGCAGGAGTTCCAGGAGGAGGGAAAGGGGCGCCTGGTCTTCCCCCAAGCTCGTTGTCTTTCTGGTTCTGGAGGTGTTTTGCAGGCAGCCCTGCCTGTGCTGGGCAGGAGGCTGGAAGCCGAAAGGAAGCTGAGCAGCGCGGAGTAGGCAGAATGGGCCATACAGTGGGACATGGGATTGCAGTGGTGCTGGCACCTCGTAATTTTGGTATTGTTTGGCATGACACATTTAAATTGTGATGGTTGGTTAACATACTGATAGCATGGTTCATCATTCTACCTATTTAGGGTGACACATCACGCCAGATTGTGCCATAAACGTGGGAGAATCAAAGTATTGCTCTTTCCTGAAGCATGCTTGAGCGACTTTGGACTAACGCATGCTTTGTAGCACAGAATGCCACGTCTGGGCCACAAGGTTTTCATATGCCTGTAATACAAATGTATAAAAATTCTCTATAGTCTGTAATACAGCTCAAAGGGCAGCTGATGTAGACGTGCTTGAGTGTTAAGGTCAGGAGATCACATTCCATAGGTTACTAGATGAAAGTGCTTGAGGAGGGTATAGCATAAATATTTGAATCATATAGAAGGGATTGGTGCAAATCCTTTTGTCCCTTCTCCAAAGATGTTCTGTAGGCAAAGCACCGTTAGGAGAAAAACACCACCAAACAACAGAAAACTTGCAGCTTCTTTGTGCTAGAGAAAGCGGGACAGGAACATAGTGTATTATTGTTGAACTCCACTAAAATTCTTCTCGTGGGATACACCATCTTCAAGAACAGCTAAGAGAACTAATGTTTTTAAGTGTAAAATGACTCATAATGCATGGGCTCTTGAAGTTGGGTTTAACATTGTATGCAAACATTGCCAGCTGGTGGGGATCTTTCTGGATAAATAAGAACTATATTTGTACAAGAAGGCTTGAATGATGTATTTCAGATGCATCCTGATTAGCATAAGCCATTCACTTTGCAAAAGAATAGCAAGAATCCCAGAAGTGTAGATAATTTAATAGTTCTCTTGTTCTCTTTATCCTGTCTTTCATCAGCAGACTGACCAATCTTTTTGTTTTTTTAGAAATAAGGTTGCATTGCTTTACTGCCACGTTTTCCTAACCGTGACAGTGAAATTGAGAATTTGCAGCCCCCAAGTTCTCAAAACGTAAACGCTTCTCCCTCTTCTATCCCTTCCTTTTGTCTCCCGTCGAGTGTAATGTGATTTTTTTTTTTTGAGGGTGTTGGTGGTGTTGTTGGTGGGTTTTTTGATGGAACAACTTGCACCATTTAACTCTGTATAGCACAATGATGTCTTGGTCCATGGCTAGGGCTCACTGTCACTACAATGAATGAACAGCTGAAGTAAAATTATTTTCTTAACATGGAGCAAAATCTGTGTAGGTTTAGGTTGTTGCCGTATTAATATATATACAGAGATGAGTCTTTAATTCTAGAATTATCAACAGTCCAAGTGTATGTTAATGTGTAAATACTTTTAGCTGTGAATGAATTTATCTGTTCATACCTCTCTTGGGGCAGAACTCTGTTTTGCAGTTCTTGCTTCGTTCATACTGACAGCTTTTAAAGAGCTGCAGAACTGTAACCCGACGGGAAGACAAAGCCCAGTGTAAGAAAGTTCTTACATGTTAAAGACTTTGCATTGAACTAAAACCTGGCTCCGTACACCTGTGAACTACCAGATTCTCCATTCAGTGCAGAATGTGGTGTGTGCTAGGTTCTGTTCTGAATTAAAAAGAAAACTATGACCTTGTTCTTGGCAAAAGGTTCTTGGATTATTAGATGTTCCCACTTTGGGGTGAAGCGTAAATGCTTTCAGAATAAAGTAAGATGCCTGTTTTCCCCCAGCTAACTGTTGTTACACGTTCCCATATTTCAAGGGATTTTCAGACGTTTACTTTTGAAGAAGTCTTCTCAAAGATTTCCTAGTCGAAACAGCCTTATGGATTTTTTTTTTTTTTTTTTCTCCTTGCTGTTGGGGACGATATAGTGGCAGTGGAATGTCCTTGGTTGCCAATGTTTGCTGCTAGGTATCCCCCTTCCATGGAGACCAAATGTTTATAATAGTGTGAGAACAGCCATTCTTGGTGATGGGCAAGGTTGAAGGGTCTCTTTCTCCTTTTCTATCCACTGAAATACAAGAGAGGACTTAGGTCTCTTGGTTCTTCATAGAAGTGTTCCAAATTGCCTATTCCTGGGGTTATAAAGTTTCAGGAAGCACTAGAGGATTTGTCAAAATGCTTTAGTCCATTGTGCTGAATCTGGGCCACAACCGATTTCTGTAAGCTCATTTTCTGCTTTCAGGAATTCTTTGCTTGTCTTACGATCTGATGCGTTGTTAGTTTCTAGATTAGACTTTCATCTACCTCCTGTGCCTGATCTTCTCTGTGCGTGTGCCCCATATATGGCATCATCATATTGTAGGCTTTAAATCATCGTCTTTATGAAAGAACAGGCACATAGCTGCCCTATGAGTCCAGTTTGGTTGCAGGAGCTTCTCAGTTGTTAAACCCTTTTAGACAGGAGAGAGTGTATTCCCAAACAACTCTGGAATGCAGTGCTGGCCGCAGGAGGGATTGCGTACTGCAGCCTCCATGCTACCGCCGTACCTTCAGCTTTTGCAAAAGTATTTGGTTCATGCTTCGACCGGATCTGATGCTGAAATGAACTCTGAAGTCAGCAAATATCCAGATCTTGCACATTACTTGGCTCTCCAGAGTAGCCTTGCAATTGTAATCTTCAAGACAGAAAAAGAAATCTCAACAACTTTGGGGAATAATAATGTAAAGGAACTCCTAGGAGCAATTCCTTTTTAAATATGCAATATAATATTTGTCTTACTTGCCTACTATGCCTGTAAGTGAAAGGAGTTTTTCAGGGTTGATGAAATTTGTGTTTACCTAGACACTTAGGTGTATTTTTTTTTAAGTAAGAATATATTTGAAATTTACCTGTGTATAAATGGCCATTCAGGGCAAACCAGACATTTGATGTAAGCGGGAGATTGGTGAATGAGGAATGAATAGGTGAATGAATAGGAATAGGTGAATAAACAGGAATGGAAAAGAAGACGACATGAACCAAGCAAAAAGCTGAGAACAAAATAAAAAGGCCTGTGGAAACAGAGTTCCCAAAGCCTTAAAATCATGTCTTAGCAGAGTAGTGGTTATGCGAGGTGCTTGGCGTAACTGAAGGACGAACGTGTGTTGGAGACTCCTGTAGCGCCTGGGGATCATGAGTTGTGGTCATCCTTCATGATGGTTGTTCGATGCGTCATGCTTTGTTGTGAGCAGCTCCCGTATTGCTAGGTTGGCACTGGAAGAGGGAGTGCTCGCTCCTGTTTCTAATAGCTGAATCGTCTCATATTTTACTGGCACGCAGTCTGCATTCTTGGTCCTGCAGAAGGGGTTCAGAGATAAATACTGCCATTCATACTTGTTGCTTTTTTACTTTCTCATCCTCTCTCAGAATGACTTGTCTGGCTTGGGTTGTGTCTAATCTTAAAATAACCTTTTATTTTTTTAAATACTAAATATTTGAAAATCTTTGGGAGTTTAGAGAGGGCTTTGGTCATTTTCCGTGATAACTACTGCTGAACTATATAAGGTTCATCAGTATTGGTTAGAGTATAGAACCAAGACTTTGTTTAAACCATAAAAAAGTTCACTGATCTAATAAAATTGGTTTTTAAAGGCTTTGCTATTATTTGTATTAGTAAAGCACTTACAGTGTGTAATTGTAGACCAAGATGTTGTTGAGCAGTTCTCTTACAGGAATGTCTATGAATTAAGCCAATTTAAGTTTTTGTTTAATGAATTAATTAACATTTGTAAGACCTTGTCTAAGAGTTGTATCACAGTAATGTTTGTTTGCTTTAAAATGCTTTGTGTCTCTATGCAGCTTGTTTTTTAAAGAATTACTTAGTTTCTTAGGATTATTTACTGTAAGCCTCGGGGAAAGTAATTCCACATTTCAGTGACTTTGTTCACTTCAGGGTTTGGTGGACTTTTCCTGCTGCTCTAATTTGGGTGGTTCTGTGTCCAGCTGAAACAGATTTTATTGCTTCATACTAGGGCTAGCCAGTCTTATTGTGGGGCTTGGGAAAAACCGGGTGGGAAAACATATCTTCCTAGTTTTCCCATTGTCTTTTTGAAAAGACACAAAGCTGAAACCTCCTCCGTATTTCTGGAGACACAGAACATAAAAGCAGCGTAAGATAGCCTGCGGAGATGCGCAAGGAATCGGTAATCTGTGGTTTACTGAAATCATCACAAATGAATGCTGATATTTCTATTGGGTAAAAAGAAATTTGAAACACTTTTTACTGCAGAATGATAAAGGTTGAAGAGAATGAGAGCAATTATGTAGTCTATTCCACCCTTCCTTTGGGTAAGATCAGGAAACCGCAGAGAGCAGGCAGAAAAGGGTACTCCAAAGTTACATGAAAAAAACCAGCTTTTGCTGTTGCCGAGTTGGGATCAGGTGTGGAACACTTGGATCTTGTTTAAAAGAAGTAATAAAAAAATCTTAGCACCCATGGGGGAAGAGTGGATTTACCACCTGGCGAAAGACCAGTCCATTTCTGATTTGGGGAAGTAGGGATGGCAAGAGAAAATTTGTATGGGAGGCCACTAGCCCCATCCCAAGCTGCTCAGGTGGCGTTTTGGAGGGATGTTTCGATGGAGCAATCTCAAAAGGCTGAAATGGAGATCAGGGCCCAGGATGGTGCTTGTGGGAGGCAGACGGTTCCGAGGGAGCACTGCAGCTATGGTTGCCTTGTGAGACACAGAACAGCAGGTTTTCCAGCCCGAGCGAGGCCCTGGCAGTCACATCCCTTCCCTCTTCCTCAGGCAGTGCAGAGCTCGATGCATGTCCTGCTGCAAGCGCTGCGGGCATTGACTGCAGCTCGGAATGAGAGCTGGGCCAAGGTTAGTTATTTTGGATTCATGCTTAAGGAGCAATGTGTTACCTGTGGTTTCTGCGTGCTCAGTGCAGTTCATTTTAGCACATCTCTGTGCTTAAGTGCATAAGATCGTGGTGTGTTATTAGTTGCTGACACTGCACCATCAAAACACGAACATGCAGATTTCCTTCATTAGGGGAATATTGTGTAACTCCAACTTGTTGTTTCTGCAGCTGCTAGGGATACCTTGCAGAAGCATCTTCTCCAGTTGTAGAAAATACTCAAAGTTCCCTGCCTTCTGCTTGCACAAGTTCTGGGGTGCCTACATCCTCGATCAAAACTGTGTAGGCAGGATCTATGCTTAAAGTATTTGCTGCTCCAGTTATTATGGATGATCTTTCCAGTAGCGATGAAGTTTGTGCTAGCAAGGAAGAAGTTTTGCTGGTATGGTTTACACAAGGTTTCTTAAGTAATATACCTAAAAACAATTATTTCCTAGCATAACTGCATCTGCTTTAGAGTGGTTGCTGGAATAGTTACATTGAAAGAAATCAGTTCCCTGGGTGACATAGTTGTGGCAACAAAAACATACGTGTAGGCCAGGACTTAGCCAATCAACGCTGCGCTAAAACGAACATACCAGTATCTTCCTCCCAGTGTGGTGGTGAGGCTTAATTAATCATTTTACAAGTCATTAAAGGTTTTTACAAGGTGCACATGAAAAACCCAGGTGGTTATGATAAAAGAACAACACCAAAACCACTTTACAACATCGCTGCTTTCTAAAAATTTGGTGGTCTGGATCTTCTGTTGGGTTTTACTTTAAAAAAAAAAAAAGCAGATCCATCTTTTTAACCCATGCTACCCATTGAGATCACAAAATGGGCTTGCTTTGTGGTGTTGGGTTGTCCCAGTACCGCATTAGGTTTGTTCCCTTCCCTGAGCCACAGCATCTCAGAATGAGCATTGCCAGCTCTGTTAGGCTGACTGACAACTGATCAGTTAGCTGTATTTTAGCTGTTTCTTTTTATAAAGGAAAAAAAAAGCAGCCCTTTGAAAAAAGGAGGGCCCATGCCTGCTTGCTTTCCGTATTCTGTGACTAGTCCCGTTAAATTCTGTAAAATTGCTTTGTGAAATAAGAAGAGCTCCTCCATATGGGGGCTTAAAATAGTTCAAATTGTGGTAATGCTAGAAAAAGCCAGAAAATTCCATGCTAAAGTTAGGCCATAGTGATTGTTTTCTTCTCTACACCCTTCTCCACCTGCAGTTTTTATTTGTGTCAGCTTATAATACAAACTATCAGGATGTCACAATTGACATGAGGAAAAACTACCTTAAAGTAGCATGAAACGGATAGATCTGTTTGGGGAGCGTATTTCCATTGTTTTCAGGACTTAAGCTTTTAGGTTTGAATTTGGACTTTATTTTTCATGTAGATGGTGATTCTAATCTTTTTTTAATCTCACCAGCAATTAAAACAGCCTGATCCTATCGGTAGGGACAAATGATGCACTGTCAACGTTTTGCTCCCTTCTGATAATGCACATGAAACTGGTTTGCGTGTTTGAAGATTACATTTTACCCTCACATGGTTTTCATTATCTGAGAGCCCCGAGGAGAGGCCTGGACTAAATCAGTGAAGGAACAGAGAAACCACACAATGCAATGAAAATGGTGCTGAAGCATACTTGGGATAGTTGTGGGACAGGGGCTGCTGACGACAGAGGCAGGGCGCTGCCTGAGTGCTAGCAGCAGCAAGAAGTGGAGCATTCTTAAAAGACAAAACAAAACTTGATGTTGAATTGAAATTGTGGCTTGGGTTTACAACAATTCCCCGGTTCTACAAGGATAATTACTGGAAATCTGTGAAGTTCGAAGCAGACGGATCTTGCTCGGTATGCTCTGGGAGGCAGTCCTCTGATATGAGACCTGATGTGACTAAGCCTGTGTAAGCTTGGTCTGGTTTTATCAAGAAGACATCTAAAAGGTGAGATCTTGGCCTTTATGGAGTTACTAGCAGAGCTTCCGTCGCCTGTGCTGGAATTAGTGTTTCGTTAGATACGCAGAAATTGCAGGACATGCCACTAAAGGGTTGTCTCTCTGCAGATGTGTGAGTAGTGCGTGGTGGTGCTGCGTAACAGTTCAAGTAACTGAATGGTGTGATGTATTCACTTAGAAATATTCCCAATGAAAACAGCTGAATGAATATACCTAGACTGGTTTTGCTATTAGACCAGTATATTCAGAATAAATCCTCCTGCCCCTCTGACTTTTGAAATTTTATGGAGGAACTTGAAATTCCATAGCATTCTTATCAAAATGCTTAAAAGCCATGAAGCACTCCTATTTATACCAGGCTCTGTAAGTGTTTATTCTTCTCTTTTTTTTTTTTTCCTTTGTAATATAAAACCTAAGTTATGTTGGTGAAGATTATAGGTACTTCCCTGTGAAGAAATTGATACTTTATAGTGAGGGAGCAGTAATTCAAAGGTCAAGTAAGGTCTTTTTGGTTTTTTCCTTAGAGGTGTTATTCAGAGGGGGTCTTCCTAGCTTGAAGTCTTGACTTATTTATCTCAAGCCAGACCAAGCGACTTGCTGCTTTTTCTTCAGGCCTGCCAGGCTTTCTTGTGCTGTTCTGTGCCCAAATCTCAGTACCATGAGCGTTTGAGGAGAATACTTAGTGGTTCTTGGCGAGGCAGTCCAGTCCTTGCTGAAGGTGGACTCGGTTTGGCCCGGAGAATCGTTAGAACCGTGATCAATCTTCGTGTGTTCTGGTGGCCTCTCGCTATAGTTGCCTGATGATCTAATATAATGGGTATGCATATTATTTGCACCCCTCCGGGTGACATTGTTCTTGTTTTTAGTTAAAAGAAGGAAGTTTTTCTTGTTTGCCCAGTGACTCTGTCCTTCTGGAATGAAGATGAGTAATGTTGGCCCTGCTCCATGCACCTGCTCAGTGCCACCCTCCAGGATCACCTGAGCCACAGTCAGCAGATCTAGGCAAGCAGGGACGGGATGGTTGAATGAACGCTGGGGAAGTGTTTACGGTTGGAGTCTGAAACCCACTTTTGTTTAGGAGCAGGTGCTAAAATGCTATCACAGCTCTGGGATTCGTTCTGCGCCGCCTTGCAGGTTTGGGTGTTGGCGCCAGACGTTGGGAACCTTTATTCTCAAGGACTATCCTAGCGTGTATTCTCTCCCTTCCTCCTCCTTGGGTAGGGCTGAAATGAAATGAAGAGCATTCAGTGATAACCTGCAGTATTCCTTAAATGATTTTGGACCTCGCCCTTGTGAGTCTGGTGCTCCTAGCCACTTCAAAGCGAGTGTGTGTGAAGAATAGCCGCGTTTCCAGTGGTCTTACAGACACTCATGTTAAGCGAATTTTGCAGGATCTGGCAATCAGCCTGCTGGGTTTTGCGTAGGCCATGTAGCAAAGGCATATTTCTATTAAACAGCGGGTGACTCAGCATGTGAGCTGGTCTCTGCGATTGCCCGGGGACTTCACAGCCAGTCCTTTCTGTGCTCTCTCTGTTTTGTGTTCCCCTCCTCTATTACCATGTGCAGGTACGTCTGAAGATAACTCTGCACCTAAAAAAACAGCCTAAGACTTCATCTAACTGATAGCATCCCATCACCTGCTGCCAACCAGGATAAGCAGTATCACATGCACATCTTTTAAGAAAAACACAGAATTCCTTAGCAAAATTTACTACTTGAGTTTGAAGACTGTCACTGGATCGTTTTGTGTAGGAGTGACACGAAATTTAGCAGTAAAACTGAAAGTGCTTAACTGTACTCCAGCCCTTTTGAGGTGGTGAACCTGTTCCCATCCCACCTGATGCGTAAGCTAATTAGCTTCTTGGCTAAGCAGTAATTCTGGGCAAGTATGTACAGGCTGTCCTCACAGGGACTCTTGCATTCCTCTTAGTTTCACAAGCTAAAGAAAGATGCTTCTCTTCGCTTGTGAGGTTATTATTGCTCCATGCAGGTTAATTGAGCTATAGCGTTATAGCCACTCATCAAACAGTGGTGAGTAGCTCACTTGTCTAAGCTTGTTTATTTTTATAATGCTGAAAAATATTTGCATGCTGTACAGAAATGTGCTGCTTTGGTTCCTTATAGCCTGGCAGTATTATCATTTTAAATTCTGCATTAATCTTCCTTCCTCACGAGGGACTGGCAAGGTTCCTGTGCATAATTACGTCATGTTTGAGACAGAAGCCTCAGCTACTGAGTTTTTACACAATGCCCTGCAAACATGGGTCTTTTCTTCCTTAAATAGTATCTACACTACCTCCCCTTTTATGCCCATTCTTGATCTCAGCAAGGTTACGTGCAACACTGTTTGCAATTCCTGTGTTAGTTCTACCAGTTCTAGACTGATGTTTTGCTCAAGAACATGCAGATATAAAGTTACCATGAATAATTTCAGACTAGAAGTTAGAATAAGGTAGTAAGATGATAGAGCTGTGATGCTCAGGAACGAACTGCGAAATCGGTTCAGCCTGGGAAATCTACCTCACAGTGGTTCCTTGGAACAGAATTTTCCACTTGAAAAGCAAGGTCTTTCAAGGCTTTGTGGTTATGAAGAGTGCACCATCCAATCCATAAGCCAGTACAGTGTTGCAGAGTTGTTGGTAGTCTGAATTCAGCCCTATCCATCGTAATATATTTAGGCTAAACCCCCAAATATGTCCGTTTAAAATGCCTACAGAACCTATTCCAATTTCCTTCCAGCTCTATCATAACAACTTTTCCAGTGCACCTCACTAATTCCCATCTTTGGCACACCGCAAACTGAAATTGCTGGAAGAGCCTAGCAGATAGAATTTGGTGTCCAAATAAATAACACATGGGCTTCGGTACTGATTGCACTGCTCATTTTTGTGTTTCATTACATAAAAAAGTTAACTCACTGGTTCTGCCATGAGTTTCCAGCTCGCTCAGAAAGCAGATTCCAGGAATGCTGCCACCCAAGTTAGTTGCACAAGATTTTCTTTGTTAATTAAAAATAATGGGATAAAACTGGAAAAAATAGGCTTAATGCTAGCAGTTGGTATTTAAAGAAAGTGGATTTGTTGGCCAGAATATCTTCATATTGTATCTCAGTCCACCTTTTGTTTTGGATTTCCAGGCTGATTCCTAGTTTACATCAAAACGAAACTTAGTAGTATTCAGTTCCAGCAAACACTTTCAGTGTGAACTGTGCCCGCCCTTCATCAGATCAGCAGAATAAGCTTGTATTGCTGTGAAGTGAAACTCTGTGTGTGAAATGGTGGCATACAGAATTACTTCCTTGAACCTTTGAAGGAGTTAAACATGCACAGATTGAATTTGTCTGTTGAGAAAATCTTTAAGGCAGAGAAGCAGAATGTCAAGCTGGGTTGTATCTTTGTATTAAAAAAATAAACACGCACACACACACACCCCCTTAGATTTTTCCAGTTGAGACAAAAGAAATCTGGAAATTTGGGTGGAAAGGCAGCATCATATTGCATAATAAAAGCCTTTTAATGCTCTAGTAAAAAGGGTTGCTTAGGGCAACTTTGTTTTTTTAAAAAAAAAAAGAAAAAAAAAAAAAAGAAGAGTCAGTGATGATACTGGTATGAGGGGGACAAGGAATCCTTAACTTCTGTTGTGCAACACTGGGAAAAGAGGCTAGAAATTGCTCTAGTTATCTGCTATCTTAATGCCTGGTTTAAAGGTTCTTTACTGCATATTTGCTGGCAGCTGTTTTCAATATATCCCTCTCGAGCTAAGTCACCAGTTAAGAATTTGACATTAGATGGTTTTTTTCAACCACCATCTTGAAGTACCATACCACACAGCACAGCCTTGTTCCCTAGTTAGATATTGTTCATGTGCCTTGAAACTGCTGTTGACACCTCAAGTATTTAACTTGCAGATCTGAGATAATTTTTGTTGGGTGTGGATGTGTGCCATAATAAGACAGAGACAGAAGTATCCACGTCTGCATTCCTTCACTACATCTGTTTGCTTTATTTTTTTGCAACATTCCAGGAAATTAAGTTAAATTATACATCTCAATTAATATTTTTAATTTCACGAGTTCTGTTTTAATTGCCTGCTCTTAAAGTATAAGCACACCGAATGCACAAGTATGTTCCACTTCTTTTGCCTTTTTCTTTAGGACACCTTCAGTAGCAGATTTAACTGCCTCTTGAGTAACACACCTAAGTACACGTTTTTCTATGTTCTCCTGATTCTCCCCTCAATGGTTAAAGTTTCTTTAGTGCTTTATATTCTGAAAGGGAAAAGTAACGTAATTAAAGAATGTTTGGGGAATTCGACCTGTGCTCTGCAGTGTATTTCTGGCATATACTTTGTCAGTGTCCTTTTCTTCCCCTCACTTTCCCAGTCTGTAAAATAAGGTTAATATTCATATGCTGATCAGTCTCGCAGTCATTTCTGAGGCATAATTTGTTGAAGTTTATAAAGCATTTAACCATATCACCTTTCATCAAAGGATTTCTGCTGATATAGTTTGAAGTATACAGCACCACTGGAAAAGGAGCCATAAGCACAGGGTATCATCATCTGTGCCGCAGCTTTCATTCTTAGCAAGAAATAAAACAATGGAGTTAAAGAATTAGCGGGTTTTAATCACTGTTTCACTTGGAGGCACAGATGGGACAGAGCATTACTTGGCAACGTTTAATCTTGGAGCAGAAATTGTCATGATTAAAGCAGCAGCTGGAGTAGATTGCTAGGGACAGGGGGGTTCATTCATCCTAAAGGGATCAAAATTGTTGGGCTCTGGGAGAAAACAAGAAGCTACAAAAGGAAAATCTGAAATATGGGCCGAGGTTTATTATTTCTAGGGTCTTATCTGCTGATTAAAATGATGTTTTCAATGCTTTCCTCAGAATTATTTTGGAAGCGAGGAGAGTATCAAGTGATCTGGCCTACTGAAGAGGAGACTGAAGCCATCTCTGAGTGGAGATTTTGGACTTGCGGGAGGAAGGCTCTGTGTGTCCCCCCATGTGGCAGAACTGCTTCTCCTGACCAAGGAAGTCAAAGTGAAGGAAATAGGTATGTGCCACTTCAAAGAGGATTCCAGAAGAATCATGTTCCGGGCCAGTTAACAGGGCCTGAATTCCTAGTTTGGTGAGGCAGCCTGGAAAGAGGTGGATTTTAACTTTCCCTTCATTAACGTTGGCAGAAGGGTTCTGTCTGCTTGATGCCCTGAGGCCTTGTGTTACCAGGGTAGACTCCTGCGGTAGGCTGGCCTGGGGAAGAAACTGGGTGGTTGTGGAGACGCCGAACAAAGCAGACGCTTCAGGTCCCCTGACTCCTGCAGTCCTTCCCTGGTTCTGCCACGGAACAAACTGTTGGGAGCAAGTTACCTTTTGCTAAGGGACAACGTTATACAGAAAAAGGGTGTCGATGTGCTAGAATACCAATGCGCGTTCTGCTGTCAGGGCAGAGCCACAGCTTAGCCAACAAGTAAAGCATAGCCTATTCTGAACTGTTCTAGCTCAAAAGTAGCTCTGCTTTTAGTTAAATGTCTCAAAGGTATCATTAATTTTGGATATTTCAACTCATGCAAGGCCAGTGGGTTTGAGTTTCCATGACAAATTCCTGACTCCACTGGAGACCAAGCGAAGTGTAATCACTGTTGGTCACTGACTTAATCTGTGCTTAGGATGTGCTTGACATTGGCTCTTTGTGTTTCTCTCATTGGTACACAGTGTTTTTTCCTGCCGCTCAGAGGTCTTTTTCTGTTCCTTAGATCAGAGAACTCTTTTTCCTCCTCTTGCATTTGCATGCATTCAGCTGACGATATTTAGATGTGCGAGGATTTGGTTGCCTTTGTATAGCAGGAAGTTACAGAGTCCTCGCTTGCACCAGTACGTAGTGTTTTCTGCAGCAGGGAGACTAGGTGCTGATCTCACTCTGGGTATTTCATAACTCTAAAAACCTGCTGGCTAACGAGGTATTCATTAATTGCTTTAAACGATCTAAGCTAAGAGATTTCTTTACTTCCTTTGAACCATGTACTATCTCAATGGGCCTCTTTTTTCTTTTTTTTTTTTTTTTTCCTTAAAACTGACAAGTTGCTGATTTCACCCTTTAATCCTTGTCTGCCTGGAAATACGGGAAGTGTATTTCACTGTTGGTAGCCCTAAATGTAAAGCAAACAGGACTTAGGCATTTTTACCATCATCCTGTGAATTATAGGTCTCCTTTCTGCCTGAAAGCAGCCTTGCTGTCTGAGGTATTCAGCATGCATCCCTACAGCTTGCAGTCGATTGATATTCCTATAAACTTGCAAGTCACCTTTCATCACCTTTCAAGGCTTTGCCCCCTGGCATGCAAGTCCTTCTTAGGTCAAGGGCCTTAATGACCCCCATTGTTATGGGAACCTTTGGTAATCTAACCTGCTTTTTTTCTGTATTTCAAGCCATTGCTCTTAAATGTCTCTTGCTTGATCCACTCAGGCGCTAATAACCGTGTCTCCTTTCCTTAGGTCAAGGGCAGCTTTTACATTCCACCCAAAAGGCACCACAGTTTGAGATGAGGAATTCAGAAGAGCAAGCAGCTACGACAGTTTTACAGCGCCTGCTGCAGGAGCAGCTCAGATACGGAAACCCAAATGACAACCGTAACCTCCTTGCCTTACACCAGCAAGCCACAGGAAATGCCCCCCCTTTCAACAGCACTGGGAGTCCAGCATCTCAGAACGAAGGGCTGAGCTCCCAGGACCACCAGCTTGTGACTCATGCTGCCCGTCAGGAGCCCCAGGGCCAGGAGATACAGGTGGACAACAGCATCATGGAGAAGCAGCTCTCCCCGCGACTTCAGAACAGCGAGGATCTCCCGACCTATGAGGAAGCCAAAGTCCAGTCACAGTATTTCAGGGGCCAGCCGCATGCTAGTGTCGGGGCAGCGTTTTACGTAACAGGGGTCACCAACCAAAAGATGAGGACTGAAGGGCGGCCCACGGTTCAGCGGGTGAGCCCAGGGAAGGTCCACCAGGATGAAGGACTTAAGGACCTCAAGCAAGGGCACGTTCGCTCCTTGAGCGAGAGGCTGATGCAGCTCTCCTTGGCCACTAGCGGTGTCAAGGCCCACGCGCCTGTCACGAGTGCGCCGCTCTCCCCTCTCTCTCCACTTTCTCCTCAGCAGTCCAGCGACCCTTATAAAAATTCTGGCTCCAATGAGTTCTATAAGAACTCAGTGCAGCCCCCTTCCCAGCCCAACATGAAAGGAATGGAGCAGCGGGGTCCTCCTCCAGAGTATCCTTACAAAAATGTGTCCACCCCGTCTATGAACTGCAAACCTCAGGACTCGGGACATTTCTATAGTGATCATCGCATGAGCCAGCAGGGAAGATCTGATGGGCCTATGATGAGGTATCAACATCCCCCTGAGTACGGGTCAGTCAGGTAAGCAAGATCTTAAAACAAACTCCATGACAGCCACGTAAGGGAAGACAGTATAAAACTCAGTCCCTTGCCCTCACTCCTGAGGCAGGTTTTCTTTCAGCAAAGATCTCACCTTTGTTATGTGAGATGACATATTGTGTTCAGCTACAGGCTGCGTCTGGAAGGACTGTAACCTGTAGCTTACCTAGAAAGGCCTGACTCTTAAAAAAAAAAAAAAAAAAACACAAATGAAAAAAAAGCCATGAAACAAAGCAGCTTGATTTTATGGCATGGGGAAGTTTAATGCTGAGGCTCCAGAGCCTTACAAAAGGTTTGCTACAAAAGCCAAAGTTATGGTGTGATTCATTGTGGAAACTTGCAGTTACTTACTGCAAGACTTAAGCTGTTCTTTAATTACATCTGCCCAGACAGAAGATTTTTTTTTTTAGGTTTAAACTGCATCTAAATGCTACATAGGAAAGGAGAAAGTGAATGAAAGCAATAAGGGTGCAGATAACAAAAATCACCCGAGCTTCCTTTAGCGTTTTTCAAGTTTTATTTTCGGTGGACCACAGCGTAGGAGTGGAAAACGGAGTGTGCTTTGTGCCTCATCCCAGACTTGCTTGTTTAGCTTTCGCTAATTTTCCTTGCATCATTTGAAATCTCAGCCTGTTCTGGTTTCCTCTAGATAAGGAGCTAGATTTGGCTTGAGCCAAACACTGATGTCCGAGTGGGTGAAGATGAAGTTTTATTCAGGTGGGCTAAAAATACGACTTGACTTTACCTGTTTCCTTACCGTCTCATCTCTGCCCAAGACCAGGTGGGATTTGGTATCATGATTTTGGCCTCCTTTTGAAGCTAAGAGGGTAATATAAAGGAGCAACAGGAGGGCGTTGCTACATAAGTAAATGGTGAGGTCTCTCTGCGTTTGTGTTTGCACATATTCCGTTGTGTTTTGAGGGGAGCGTGAAGAAGAAACCAGTCTGTATTTGGGAACAGAGTCTGAGCTTTGGGGAATTTGAATCTGCTCAGAACCTTCCTAGTCCTATGGGGAGCTATTTTCAGAGTTTGTCCACCATTGTTTGTGATCTGAAATGACTTCAGCAGCATACAAGCCTGATGAAAAGGCCCTTTGATCTGGCTAAATAAATAATAAAGAGGCCAGGAAAAGGGGAAGTAAAGGGTTTAGGGGGGGTAATGATTGTAGAAGCTCGTTGCAAATGTTTTTGAAAATTCAAAGGCCTCAAATCTCTGTGCACACAGGAAGGGGAAACAGATCCTTAATGGTTATGCTGCATCAGAAATACTCATAATATTATATATAGTGAGTCTGAGACATAGCCTGCTTGCTGTTTAAGGGAGAGGTATTTGAAAACACGCCAACAGTCAGCTCCTCTAGACAGGGTGATTTTTGTCTGTATTGGATGGATCCTGGCTGCTTTGAAAGAACATGGGGGGGGAAGGGGAGGGAGGAGAAAGGTTCAGCTGGCAAGGTTTCCAGTAGGGGAAGCAACTGAAATTTGTCTTCAAAGCATTGGGAATCTAATGAGGTTACTTTTTAACCTAAATAGCTGCACAGAGAAGAGGTTTCCTTTGCAAGCAAATGCTGTAGCAGTAGAACAATTGCAAGACTAATCCATAAATTACAGAGCAGCGTAGCAAAGGAAGGGAGCGAGTCCTCTATTCCCCTCCCTCTCCCACACACTTTAAGAGAAACTGTCATTTAGACAAGAAACCTTCTGTGTTACTAAAGGTGCAGCTGGGTAATGGTGTGAGGATTTTAAAGGCATACAACTTTGGGGAGTGCGTTTGCCTCGCACCAGGCAGTGCTAACGAGCGTCTTTGCAGCCTCGCTGGAGGGATAAAGTATTTTCAGAGACTCCGCTTTTCCTGCGCTGCAGCTCTGTGTTTATCGGGATTAATTTGGGTTGGTAAATGTGTGCATTTTTTGAACTGTGCGTCAAGGAAACAAAGCCCCTTCTTTCTGCCTGTGAAGCCACACCCTTTTCTGCGGGTTTTTCCCCTCATTGTTCGGGGGAATTTGAGGGTGACCTAACGATGCGGTTAAATAAAACTCGTTGAGCAAGATAAACATTGGGGAATTCACAGCATTCTCATGCTTCACCCTCCCCAGTCTGGGAAAGGAATGGGCTGTGTGGTAAGTTTAAACCAGTCTGCAAACAGTTTGCCTCACCTGCTCTTGGGCGGTGTAAGTTTGGGAACACGTATATGTTCGTAATGATGTTGGTTTAATGTAAATACTGGGCATGCCAGAGGCATCTGTGGTGTTATTTGGAAATTTTAAAGAAGGTTCAGAAGAGGGCTGGCTGCATGTGAAGCTCCAAAATCCTGTTCTCTCCCCAATATCTCAGCTGCAGTTTAGCATTGGTGATGAAAACAAACCTTCAGGCCTAAGAGGAGAAGACGGGTGCCCTGGGCTCGGTGTCCTGTGGGCTTGCACGGTCTCCTATGGCAGAACAGCGAGAGACGAGGGAGAAGGGGCTGGTGTTAACGTAGTTTTGGGTGCAGGGGAAGCTGTCTGTCTGATTCAAGCGCCATCCTCTGTTCGGAGCCCAAATGGCTGAGCTCCTGCTGTGGCGATTAATCCCATTGACTTCACAGAAACGTTTTGAGAAGGAGGACTGCAGAATTTGTCCCATAATTAGTAAATCACTTCTGTCCATTGGGTTCCCCTGAGCAGCATCAAAGTGGGCGATAATGAGGTATGACTAGGAAGCAGAACAAAAATGCATTGGTTTGATTTCAGCTGTCTAATCGGCTGCTCCCTCCTGCAGTCAGCATTTCCCAGTTTGTGCAGGAGGGCTATGGAAGAGAGGGGAACTGTAGCTTCTTGGACACGAAACAGGCAGGAGAAGCTGGAAAGGCAGAAAAAATTTTAACGAGCCAGAGACCTTTCCTGATCTCATCATTCTTCTGCCCTCCCCACTTTGTTGCTCTACCCGCCAATCTTCTGCGTGACTTGGTGTTTGCAATCCTGGCAGCCTCAGGACTCCTGATGGCTGGGTTTGCTTGCAGAGCTGCCCTTACTCCATATCTCTGTCTTCATGACTTAAAAGCTAATGTGACCCTTGTAGTTGCAGAACCATAAATCCAGGTTTGTACTTGGCCCGCGTGGTGTGTTTCTGCGATACGTGCCAGGGACTGTAAGGGAAGCAGAGATTCTTGGGTGATACAGACTTCAAAATGAAGTGGCCCTTAAAGTTATGTTTTCAAACTTAAACACTTGTGGGAATTATTGCCCTGAGTTTTTTTTCCTGTGTTTGGGGTTTTCAGGTCTTTCTGACACTGAGGCAAATGAAAGGAGATTGCGTAATTTTGTTTTCCATGTATGTTGAGAGTCTTCCTGCATTTTTGTGTGAAGAGGTTAGTTCAGATATAATTTTGATTACTACTGCAGGGTTACTAGAGGACTCATTCTCTCATGGAGGGAAGCTTCTGTTACCATTCTATCAGCAATTCTGTTAGGTGGCCCCAACAGTGATTTGTACCTTAAAATTTTGCAGTCTGGCTTGAAAAGTCCATTTGGGTTCATTTACCTTTCTGAATCTCTTGGTCCAAAATTGGTTTACCAGAGAAATAAATTCCACAATTCTCATGTTAATGTGGGGGATCTCAGAGCCAGGTATTTTGAACCCACAATATATGCAGAAGTATTTTATAAGACAAAATTGAAAGTAGTGGGGATGCTAGAAAGTTCTTTGAACATGTCTGTAAAAGTTTGCACACAAGATCTTAAAAGGTCTAATTGTCACTGTGGGGTTGCTAGGATTTTTTTATAAAGATCGGATGTATTACCCCAGTTGCACTATCTTGTTTAGCTGGGAATATAAACGCATTTGTGACATTTTGGAAGCTCTGATGCTGCTGGTAATGCAACAGAACTAGAGGCTCCCAGCTCTCATGTTGTAGCTTGAACCCACAAGACTGGTATAATTTCAAGATGTGAGAGGCTTTGGACGTGAGTGCCAAGATGCTGGAAATCTTGGAAATGTATCTTGTTTAGAAATACTCAGCCATGATTTCCTAGAGTTGTTCTTTACAATAGGTTTAAAAAAAGTGTCATTACCAGGCATACCAGTACAAAGACTGTCCGTTCAGAATTTAGCTGCTGCTGTTGTTTTTCTTTGGCCATCTTTGTCTTCTTTTCATTAGTGCTCAGGTCCTGTGGAAACGGCAAAATTCTGCCCATGCGTCTCTGATGGCAGAATGACGAGATGCTTTTAGTCAAATGGCTCAAATTGTTCACATTGGCACCTAAATAGTCCTCATTAGGCTTAGAATATTGACACGCTGAGATCAGCGGCTTCAGTTTCTCTGAGTAGCTGCTTCAGGTTGTTTTCAGGCTGGAAGAGAGAGTATTTTGTAGGTTCAAAATTGGAAAGGTGGTTTTTTGCATCCATGAGACAGACTGGCAACGTATCTCTTTTGATCTAACCTCTGTAGGTCATCGTAGATTAAATGTCACAGGAAGGTTATTCCCTAATTAATTATGACATCAAAACAGAGGTCCGTGACGTTAGGTAAAGGATAAGCTCAAGGAGATGAGTGGTTTCTGAAGATGCAAAGTTTTAACTCTGCACATAACTGGGTGAGCTAAGAAGGGAGCTGGAAACTACCTGAGACAAACCAGACGACCTTGAGCATGGCATGTGACGGTTTTGCCTCATTCTTCCTTGTGAGAACTGGCAAATAAAGCTAATGAAATGCATGCAGCGATAAGTAGAGCTGACCTCCCAGGAGGGGACGAACCAAATTGCTGCTCCTAAACTGAACGTTCCTGAGGAAATTAATTGCACATCTCTCTTCTGCATGACCCCTGAGATCCTCGCGCTGCATATGATCATTTCTGGGGAAATGCAGCTCCTGAAGTGATGTTGCTGACAGGGACCTGAGTGTGAGAAAGAGAGAAACAGTAACTAAAGCAGTAATTATTTGTTTTTTCTTAAGTGACAAAGGCTAGATTTGTTTCCCTGTTAAGGAATCTGAGCATCAGCTTGGAGGTTTCTGTGCACCTTCTCTGCTGGAAAGCAGGGAAAATGAGACATAAGATGCATGATATTGAAATAGCGAACCCTGCGCTGGGCTGAGAACTTAGGAACTCCTGTGTGCGCTGCCAGCCAGATGTGAGTAATGCAGCCGTTTCCTCTTTGGACAGGTATGAAGAGTTGATGCTCTTTCTGCAGAGAACAGGAAGGATGATGCTGAGTGTTTGCACAGCCCGTTGCGTAACCCTTTAGTTCGCAGTTCAGCTTCATGCTTGCTGTTACCAATTGACATGCCACTAGTGCTCCTGGTGTGGCGGGAGAGCTATGCTGCGGGTTGTCTTATACGTCCAGTATCCCTACTGCGCTCAGCAGAGCAAGCGTGTAGGGTCCTTCCTGTGAACGCGGACAGCCGTGGCAGTGTTCTGTAGCAGCTATGGCCAGGTGGAACAACACTATGTGCTTTTCCAGCTGCAGGGTTGAACTGCATCCCAAAGGGTGGGAAGTTTTATCAGAAGAACAGGAGTGTTTCAGAACACGTTGAACTGCCAGACTGGATCTGCACCAGGCTGAGATCTGTGCTGAAAAAGAGACTGGCTGCGGCATGGAGAGGGAGTGACTTCAATTGTTAGAATAAAGAACATCCCAAGAAGTTAAAGGTTGAATGACTTTGGAGGAGGAAGCAAAACTGGCCTCCTAAGGTCATCCAAGCATGATAAATCCACACAGTCTTCTCGGAGAAGTTTCTTACTTGGCTGATACAGCAGAAGTTAAGCTGGGGATCTCCAGCGCCTGGGAAATGTGAGCTGGCGTAGCTTGGAGTTAGTTCTGTGATAGATTCAAGTATGTTATAGATTGCTAGATCTGTCTTTGGTATCCTATAGAGATTATTGTTAGGAGCAGTAAACATACCTACCATGTAGGACTGAGGGTGGTTCTGAATGAAAAGGCTGCTTCTGACTCTTAGGTTGGTTTTCAGATCCTTTAACTGTCTCGTTTGACCAGGCTGCAGCTTGTTGGTTGGTATTTCAGAAAGCTCAAATCAGTGATGCTGGCATACTAACATAGAGCTTAGCCAATCCCTTTAACTCTGTATCCTGAATTGCAGAAGAAGATTCATTGTGTTCTCCATGAGAGATGGCACGTTTCAGGCCAGAACAGAAGAGCCCATTCCTAACAGTCCTCAGTTTAGCCGTTTTAGCCACAAAGCATGGAGAAAAGTTATAAAAATAATTTTAGTCAGTAGTTGTTGATGGAGTTTCTCTTAGTGTTTCTGTACAAAATAGACTCAAGAGGAAAGACCTTTGTGTGCTTAGCATATATTTTCTGATAATGATTTGATTTTGAAGCATTTTTTTAAAACAGACTTAAAAAAATGAGGAAAACTTCACAGCTGAGTCTTTTGTGTGGGAAGACCTGTGCATAGGAGCTGCACAGGTCATCCCACGCCTTGTCACTGGGTCTGTGCACCATCTTCTGCATGACTATGATGGAGCTTCTGCTCTCTGTTTTCCAGGCAGAACCCAGACGTGCAGCTGCAGTTACAACAGAGACCACCTCACCACCACAGCCCGACTTCTTCCTTGACATCCCTGGGATCTTTGACTTTGCTTCAGTCTCCGCCGCCATCCAGGCTGTCCCCTTCCCAGCATCAGCAACCTCTGACTCCAAGCCAGGGAGATCCTGGCATTCTGCCACGGACCCAGCAGCCATTCTTGTCAAACCAAGTCCATCAAGGAGATTTGTACCGACTATGCCAGCCCTTCCTAGGCCCGCAGCAGCAGCAAGGCGATTCCTATTCAGTAATGTCCCGGGCTCAGCAGATACCTTCCCCATATCAGCAGATGCAAGTAGATCCTTTTGCCATAGTTTCCAGGGCCCAGCAGATGGTGGAAATCCTGTCAGAAGAGAACCGGTCTCTACGACAGGAGCTGGATGGGTGTTATGAGAAAGTAGCCCGGCTGCAGAAGGTGGGTGGTTTTGGATATCAGGCACTCTCCGGTGTCTCGTATTGTCCATAATTGAATCATCTAATCTGCAGCTGTTACATTCCTTCCTTAAGGGACTGATTATCTATTTTAGTGTCTTTTATATGTAGACTGATTAGTCTGTATCCTGTCCCTTTGGGCAGCAGCTTAACTTTGTCAGAAGGTAGAATTCTGCCTTCAGTTTTATTCTAACAGCTAATTGACTGTGCTCAAAAGAGCATCCTCATCGGCTGTCTTGAAGAGGCCGACTGCTTGGCTTGCTTGGTTAAATTAAAGCTAGTGTTCTCATGTCCAGGATAGCAGCAGGCTTCATTTTCCCATCAGTCTAAAAGACTTTAGAGACTGCAGGAAGGGCCTGTTTGGAATGACATGAGACCATAGCCACTCAAGGAGACAACAGGGGACATTGCTACAAAACCGGTTGGCAGGACAGTGTGCAAAACAAGCGCTGCTGCTATGGCTACATTAAAGACATTTGGACTGCAGGACTGAAACTAACACTTCTTTTGTTGCTCCCTCAATACCACACAACTTCCGTGAAAACTTAGTATCTTGTTTTGGATCGAGCTATTTGCCACCTTTGGCTTTATGAAACAAGTAGAGTAAATCATGCTAAAACGTTTTTAAAAAAATATCCCAGTGAGAGCCATCATTAACGTGCATGTGTAGAGGTACTTTCATTGCAGCCTCGTAGAAATAACTTCTTGGTGACCAGTGGTTTAAAGGTGTGCAGCAGGTGTGTGAAAAGGCTGATGCTACTTGTAGGTTAGGACTTCGTGGGCCTCGCTGTGCTTTTCACACTGAGCAGTCTCCAGGGCCGTAAAAATGTGTGGCTGCTTAAAACACTTGTTTGAGTTCAGGTGACCGGTGTGGCTTTCCACACTCATGTATTCCCTATGTTACCTCTTTCCAGGGACATATGCTCGTTTTGTTGTATTTTTTCTGGAAGGTTCCTGGCCAGGAAATGCTTTAGAGAAATGTTTGACAGCTTCCTGATAATGAAAGAAGGATAAAAATGCACTTCCCTCCACCCCCCTGTTGATCGCTTGCTGTAGACAGTGCTGATGGGGTTTGCTGTTATGTGGATCCATACTTCCATAGCAATGCAAAACCATGCCTGGTCAGGAGGGTTAGAACTGAATCTCCTTCTGCTCTGGGTGATCAGAGAAGCTTTACACTGAAGGCTAGAAGGAAGGACAAAACGTATTTTACTGCAAATGTTTCCCTCCCCCCATTTAGTAAATTGAATATTTAAAAGCACAACTAAGTTGCTGAAGTGTAAACATAGAACATCGGGAGGTTTTATTGTGAATTTTGGACCATAACAATTACAGATCTGCAGAGTTCATCAGTAATGCAAGATCTGCCGCTAGCATTTTTTTTAGCATAGTTTTGTCTGCCTTTCCTGTTTTATTTTACTTGCTCAACTTGATATCACATTAGCTGTTTATATGAATGCTTTTTGCCCAAACTAACAGTAGTGCCAAACTGCCCCAGTCTTAGGAAAAAATAGATGACGTTTGCACTTCTTCAGATTGCTATATCTATGCTCTGATCGTATTGGGGAAACAGAGCTAGAGTCTGGAAGGAGAGTCCAGATCTTCGTTTCAGCCATTGGTATTCTTTATACAGAAGGATCCATCACAAACCCGAGACTCTGTCGTTTTACTTAATGTATAGGTGTAGGTTTCTTGCAATAAAGAAAACTTGAAAGAAAGTAATCTCCTTTCTGAGACTGAATGAAAAGAATTGTTAGTGATAAAATAGTAAGTGCTTGTTTTCACTTCCACCGCAGCTGGAAACAGAAATTCAGCAAGTTTCAGAGGCATACAAAAACCTGGAGAAATCATCCTCTAAGCGGGATGCCCTGGAAAAGGCTATGAGAAACAAGCTGGAAGGAGAAATTCGTAGGCTTCATGATTTCAACAGGGATCTAAGAGGTGAATGAAGTAAAACTTCTGTTCTTCAATGGTTTGTTTGTTTTTTTTATTGTTGTACTTACTTGGCAGGACAGTGTTTTGCTGCAGAATTCCCTGTGTCTGTTGACGCAGCTAGAAGATGACAGGATACTCGGGTATATTCAGAGATCCTAAGCTCTTGCTGGGAGTATGAAAAAGACAGGTTTAGGAGAGTGCTGTAGTCTCCCATTTCCAGCCTGTTTCTCATTGAGAAGAAACATGTGATAAGCCAACTACCATAAACCAGATGCAAGCCTGGAATTCTCTCTTGCCTTGTATCCTAGACGCAATTTGTACAATTTGTTCAGTTTATACAAATGGAAAGACGTTTTGCTGACTGCCTAATCCCACACCAGGCATGTTCACTTTATTTCCTGTCCAGTGACCCTTTTGCACTGACATACAAACTGCAGACTGTCTGTTCTTCCTGAAGGTCTTGTCATTTCTTATCAACATAGGCATCTGGTTTTTTGGATCTCCCTTCCTTTTCCAGAGTGAGATGTTATTTAGCGTCTGGTTCTTGCTAAGAGGCTGAGGCAGTATGATGGCTGGCAGTGGAGAGTGATGTTGAATGGTATGTGACCTTAACATGGGTCACAGTTGAAGCACTAGTTTGAAAAGCGAAAAACATCTGCAATTTGAGATGTTTAAAGGTGCACAATCAGTCTTTTAAACTGTAAGTTTAATTTTTTTATGAAAGCCTTCTGATTGTCCTACATGTCATCTGCTCTCAGTGCCCCGAGTCTCTTACTAAGACTGTGTTCTCAGAAATTGTTTTGCATCCGAGAAGTAAGGCCGTACAGTGCCCAGTGCTATCGAGAAGGACAGTACACAAAGGCCTGCATTAAAGACTCTTATTCATAATAAAACACAGCATAAACATTTCATTCTTATTTTCGTAGACTGGTATAAATTTCTAACAGCCTGCAGCAGCAGAACTGTTAAGCTGTCCTTAGGGTTTTACACTTTTCCCTAAAGTCAGGTAATTTAACAGTGATTTAATCTTCTGACTATTAAGATTTAGTGGAGAATTGTAAGGGAATCTTTTAATTGCATGGGGAGATTTATTTGGGTGGAAAAAATAAGATGTCTTAACATTTGTAAAAACTGAAAAAATAAACTTCTTATGTGTTATAATTGTTTAAAGTAATTTCTCTGGAGCTTTATTTAACCCGTTGTGTCTCACTGAGAATATTTTCTCAAGGACATAATTAGAAACATTTCAAAAGTGAGTGCCAGCTTCTGATAGGCTTTTTTCTTTTGGCTGTGTAGAATTAGGAGATCCTGGCTTGCATTAGAAATGTCCTGAGCAGACGTGACTTAATGCTCGAAAGTTTTCAATTATTTAGTGTCCCTTTTGTTGAAAAATTTTGCAGAACGTATGGAGACAGCCAACAAGCAGCTTGCGGAGAAGGAATTTGAGGGGTCTGAAGACAATCGGAAAACCATCTCTCAACTCTTTGCACAAAGTGAGTTACGGAATCATTATGGGTCAGTAGAAATGCTCCGGTCATCCTGGGAAGGATAATAATACAGCAGGTTAGCGTAGTTCAGATCTGTTGGTTGTCTGCCGGGACAGAAATCAAGGCAGTGACAGTTCAAAACTGGCAGTGGAGAAAGGAGGAGGGATTCAAGAATTCCTTTTCTGTCAGTATGTAATGTCCATCTGATGGCATTTATTAGAGATTTCGGAGCAAATGTAGTTTGCAGTTAAACTGTAAAATTAGTGTTTACCCCATAATGTACAGGATAATTTGCCCACCTCTTTTTTTCCCCTGAAAGCTTTGGAATTAAACCTTTCCAGGCTGACGAGAGTTCTGGCATGAGTTAAGGCCAGTGGGACTGGAACCTGGTAGGTGTCCTATCTCTTTCCCCTTTAATTTGCCGCTGCCCTATCCAGTTCAGCAAAAATAAAGGGGGTGAACACTGCCTGCAGTATGCTGGGCTGGGTAAGGGTCATGAATTCTGTCCACAGCAGTGGATTTATCGCAAGGCAAACCAAAATGACAGATGTGAAATGCTGCTTTTCCTTTGTACTGAAATGTCTTGAAGCCGACAGCGGCGAGCCAACTTTTCTCTCATCCCATAGTGTACTCCACCCTTCTGACAGTGCTCACTTTTCTCCAATTGTTATATAAAAAGGTAATGCAATAAAATTGCAAAATAGAGATTTTCTGTGGTGTAACACACACTGTTTCTATTCTGACAAATGCTGGTATCCCTCTCTTGTGTTGTCTTTAGCTTATTCCTTGCAGCTTACGTTGCAAGCAGATGGCTGTCAGGGTGTGAATTCAAAACTCCTGGTGGTAGTGGAAAGTCTGTGAGTTTAGTCTTGCATTCAGACTGGTTGGGTGAACTTTGAGTCCAAAGGCTCACCCAGAGAGGTGGGAATGTCAAAGCTGTGAGGCCTTACATTCAATTTCTCCTTTTGGATGAACATGAAAACCATAGTGCCACATTCCGTTGGTCCCAGCATTTCTAGGGGTGCTGTAGGCACTTGGCAGGTGAAACAGTACTCATTTGGGGAAAAGTCTGGAACAAAACCTCGAAAAGCCTCGCTGCAAGCACTTACAGATTAGCAAACAGACTGCTGGCACTGATTGATACCTGCTGGCATAATGCCACCCAGTCTCATCTCTGCCCATTTTCTGCAATACATTTTAGCATGCTGACACTGTCAGCAATTCATTTCCTGGGTGGAGGAGAAATACTGGGTTGGGAGAGATGGGGAAAAGAATAGGCAAGTGGTGACGTTAGCCTTCGTCCTTGTGTCTTATGTCACAGGCTTGCTCTGAGTTGCAGTTGGGGTTTGCTCTGCAAAGTTCTGGGTGCTGCTGGTGGACAGGTTTGTTTTGCAACCTGTGTGTGGGCTGCGTTGATTCCCTAGCAGAAGGGAATCTTTAGCTACTCCGTGTTGCTAAAGCTTTGCTCTTGGCTCTCTGCTGGCAGAAGAAAGGGAATAATTGTGGTCCTGTAAATATAGTTCTGCACATGCTTGCACAAACGGGCCTGTGTACTCCATAGGCAGTCTGTCCTAACACCCAGGATCTAGTTCCTGTTTTTCAAGCCTTCCACTCCTTGTCCTCATTCCTTTGTCGTGGGATATTGGTTTCTGGAATGCAGTTTCTCTGGTGTCATCAGCGCTGGGTGTAGATCACTCCAGGGAGTATTCTGTGGTTATGTATCCAGCAAGTGTGTTAATGTTATCATTGTAGCTGGTTGGCTTGAGCTGGGAATGCCAACATAGACAGAGGACATCAGCTCTGTCTTGTGGCTTTGCTTTACACCCCTGTGTGATAATTTCTCCAGTCGCCAATTATTTTATCCTATTTATTTTTTCATGAAGGCAGTTGCTCTGTTCCTGAAACACACAGCATAGCTGCTCCCACTAGGTCCAGCTCTTTCTGGAGAGCAGCAGAAAAGGACCAGCTGCTGTGCTTGGGTGGCTTTAAAGCATCAGACATGAACCCTCCGTGCTGGGCAAAAGGCTTTCTTGAACTCCAGGTCTGCTTTGAGCAGTGACAGAACAGATACACGTGCCTCAGTTCTGGCCCAGGGTGTCATTTTCAAGGGCAGCAGAGGAAGACTGAGGAGTCCTCATTGCTCGCTTGTTTTCTTACTCGTCTGATGGTACTGCCAGCAAAGTGGGACGCCTGGGTGTTACTTTGAGAAGGAGGACAGCTGCCCCAGGCAGAACAGCCTTCCTGTTTGTGGGGTCAGCGTGAAGAAAAGGAGCACAAGTTTTTCAGGCACAGAAGTCTGCCATCTTCTCTCCCCAGCCTGGGATATTAAAATTACCCAGTTTGTTTTCCACTGCTGAAAGCTCAGAGGGAAAGAGGTGCCAAGTTTCACTAACCATCTGCATAATCAGAACAAATTACCTAACTGTACTGAGTGATGCACGTTCTATTCCTTCTTGCTGGCATTATGGCACATTGTTACTTGAAGGTACCATGCTTGTTTTTAAGGGTTACACGTCCTCGTCCTTGAAAGCCATGTACTTCCCCCCCCCCAGCACTAGATTTGCATTCTCTCTCGTGGGAAGTTCCAGTACAATCTTTCCTTCACCTCTGCAGGGAAAGACTGCTGAAAGCTGAGTAGAGACGAGTGCTGTCCATTGATAACTCTCACTTTGTTTTGATAGACAAGGAAACACAGCGGGAAAAAGAGAAACTGGAAATAGAACTGGCTGCTGCACGCTCCACCAACGAGGACCAACGAAGACACATCGAGATCCGAGACCAGGCCTTGAACAATGCTCAGGCCAAGGTGGTGAAACTGGAGGAGGAGGTAAGGGTGCTAGGAGAGAGAAATTAGGGTAGCTTGGGTTCCAGTAAAAGTGACTGTGGGAACGAGTTTGTCTTGTGCAAATTGTAAGGAAATCTGCTTGCTTCAAAGCTATTTATGTCAGCTTAGCTTTGTGTTGGTTCGCTACACCACTGAACTGTGCACAGATAAGCCACAAATCTCTATTTCCTTGGAAGTGCTTTCGTCTAAGCAGCCATATTTTGTTTTCTTTTTGTTTCAACTGATAAAAGTGGGCTGGAACTGAAATCCCAGCCCTGGCTACCTCCTGAACTTGGCAGAAATTCAGATCTGGATGGACTTTTAACTAATATCAAATGAATGCAGCTTGTCCCCTTGCCAGGTGTTCCACTTACACCAGGGTATCGTGGTGCACAGTGCAGATCACTGTATGTGCCCAGCATTCGTAATAAGCTGGGCATGACCTTGGTTGTTTTCTCTCCCTTTCCTCCCAAGAGGGGATAATGCATTTGAGCTGTTTAGCTGGGCAGCTTTCACAGCAGTTTCTTTTGTAGCCTTGTCCCTGCTCCTCACACACGGCTCTCGCCTCGCTGCCCTTCTGCGTCATAGTGTCCGTCCTCTTTCCTCTGGCCCACTCCTTTCCTCTCAAAGGCTCCATTTCCCACTCCCAGCCTCTGCTTCCTTTACTCCTACTCTTCCTCCGCAGAGAGCCTCTGGAGGAAATCTCATGACCAAGCACACTTCCTCCACTGCAGATTTGTTCTCTCCTCCTTCAGTTCTGCCATCTTCCTGCCTACTAGCCCTCACCATCACCCTCAGCTGAGCACAGCGCCTATATCCACCTGCGTCTTGCTGTCCTCAGAGACATTCCTCAAACCCTCCCCTCCTCTCCTTCTACTCCTTTCTCCATTCAGGATCCCATTGTGCCAAAAGAGGAGTAATGATCAAATACAAAGTGAACATATTCCTATCTTATCTTGCCTGCCTTCCTCCTCTCCCAGGTACAGATGTAGCTGGATTCTTAATTTTGCTCTTCTCTAAGCTCTGTATTTGCCTCAGTAGCCCTTCCCCTGAACCTTCCTTTGTTTCTTTCCCTGGTGTCCTTAATTTTTGCCCCTTGCAGCACCTTTCTTTTAATCTCTTCAGCTTCACTTAAGCCATCCCTCAATCAGTCCCCTTCTGGATCTGCTCTGCTCATTCAGGATGCTCTTGCAGGGTTACCTGCCATCATACCTTATTAGCCTTTCTCCCCAGTGCTGCACCTCGCTTTCCTTTCTTCACCACATCAAATTCAAGCAGTTCCTCTCTGCTTTCCAGGCCCCTCATGGTTTACCTAACCCTGTTTCTCTTCTCCCCTTGTTGCTGAGAGGACGTCTTCCACCTTTGTCCTTCTCAATTTCCAAGCACCTCTTCCTCCCCACCCCAAATGAGCACTTCTGTGCTTTCTCCCAGACTCCTCGCCTTCGCTGCAAACACCGGCAAGGCCACTTTGAAGCATGCCTTGCTGTGATGCTCACAACATGGTTGGCAGGGGTAGGCCACAGTTCATGCTAACCCAGAGACTGTCTCCTTGGCCTGCCCTATGTGTGTGTTTCCGCCTGTTGTCTCCGGTCCCAGACTCAGGGTGTGAGCTTTGAGGGCACGGAGCTTTCATTCCTACAGCACTTAGCATCACCAGGCTGGGATCCATCACTGGGAAGCCAGGTTCTGTGCCGTACAAATTATAATAATAAAAAAAGAAGAACAGAGTCAGAGGAATGCTTAAATATCACTGGCCACGTTCAGCCTTGTGCACAGTTGACAAGTCCATTGATTTCACTAAAATTGCAGCACCTCCTGGCAAGGCTGACTTACACCTTTGTTGCTCAGGGGGACAGGGAGCATTAGGTTGTAGGGTAATTTAAACGTGACATAATTCTCTTTGGCTCTAAAACTAATCTGTCATTTCATCCTGCAATGTATTGGAGCTCTTTGTCTTTCATTCAGATTTCAGCAGCTTATTACACTAAAAGTCTGATGTGTGACTAACTTTAAGTGCATAGGACATCCTTGTGGCTTCCCTGGAACCATTCACATGCTTGGAGTCAACGTGTAGAGAGGTGCTGTGGTCAGCCAGCAACACACAGCACTTGGCCAGGTTGAACCTCTGTGTAGGGACTAATATTGGCTCCCTCACAGTAAAGTTGAAGCCTTTAGAGATAATAATAATTGTACATTTTCTTTTCAAAAGACCTCTCTCGTTTTACTAGAAGAATTGGGTTCAGTGCTTTTGCAAAGTATTTCTGCCTAAGTAGAATAGTAAAATAGGTAAGTAACTCTGGACTAGATTGCATGATAGCTTAAAACCCACACATATGCTGATATAGAGTGAAATGCCCTGGTCTCGACTGCATGAGGGCTTGTGGTCGCTTGCATCCAACCTTTGCTCGAATCCCAGGGTGCGCAGGAAGTGCCACCCTTCCTGTTGTAGATAAATATGGAAGCGTCTCAGTGAGGGAGCAGGAATTAACTCTGCTTTTTCCTAGAGGTGAGGGGGAATAAGGGGAGACAGAAGGGGTAAAGAGTCACTTTTGCAGGTTTCCCAAATCACTTGTTAATGAAATACTTAGGATTATAAAGCATTTGTTGCCTCATTAGTGTTAAATTGTGGGAACTTCTCAAATCCCTGAGCTGTTTGGTAACTTTCCGAAAGACAGCCAAGCAAGCTGCTCAGTGCTCAGGGCACCATTTAGAAGGGACTGTAAATGTCAGCCTGAGTTAGTGACATTCAGTGACCAAGATATATGAACAATTTGTCAATTATTTCTTTTATTCCTGCCAGCTTAATCTGAGTTACGAGTCCCTGTAATTGTCAGGAATTTCCAAACCAGTCCTGCAGAAGAGGGTGGAGTTTCTTACGCTAAGGTTTGGCAGCCACTCTGGCTCAGGGCCTGAGGGGGGTGTGCATGTTTCAGTTGTTGCATCCTGTAATGTAAGTTTTCAGCTTTTTTTTTCCCCCTTCCGTTTTGACTTCCTATTAAGCAGAGTTACCCTGCCTTATATTCAGCAGATCCTTTATAAAAAGAATATTTCCATTCTAATGAGTGCTATAAGCCATATATCACTGCAGCTGAATTTAAATGTTGCATTGGAATTGGAACTTCCAGATTCTTTTTAAAATCCTTTACCTGAATTGCCAGTTTGGGCAAACCCACCCATCTGTAAAATGTAGATACTTGTCTACTTTAATGGAGCTTTGAGAGCTTTTATGTATATTGCATTTTAGCATCCAAGTTAGAGGGAAGGAAGAGATAAAGGGATGCTAAATGTGATGGAGAGAGGAATGATCTTGGAGCTACCAAAGTATAGTGTGAAGCAGTTGGAAGCAAAAGTAGACATTTGCAGAATACTTTCCCTGGTCGGTTAGCAGGGGTGAAACGACTTCAAATTTAGAACAAGCTGCCATTAAAGTTTTAGATAGCGTGGAGTTTATTTCTGCAAAGTGCTAAAAAGGGTGAGTGATCATGGGTATTTAAAACAAACTTAAATATGTCTGTGAACAGACTTGCTAAGTATGTATATGTTTTATATGTAATATTTAAACTTAACTACTTCTCTGCTATACATAAAGATACCCTGTAATTAACCCCTATTTTCACTTCTCTGCTTTCATTCTTCCCTTAGTAGATGTTCCACAGTTATGCATAAGTCAGCAGCTTATTAAAATGCTTTCTAGTGAAGTATCAGTCTGGTTTTTAAACTTCAGATTATTTTCATTACATGCAATAAATTTGAGATAAATTGCATACATTTGAGGTAAAATCCATGTTGGCTTGAAAACAGATATCAGAGTCAGGAATTGTTAGTGATAATATTTGCAGCTAAAGCAATGAAAAATTCTCATTTTGGAGCACGGATTGCCCTGATGGTCTCAATTTTGATGTAAACATTTGAATGGCTGCAGTGTGCAGCAGGTGAGTAGCTGGTAGGTGGTCACAGATGGCCTGTATGTGTGAGCTTTTAAAATAGTCTCATTACAATGCTTTCACCAACATCTGCTAGCATACACCTTGAGAGCCTTTAGCAACCAGAGCAGCTGGTTAAACTTCGCTTTGCTCTGGGCCAAAGGCAGAATTGCTGGCTTTACAGAAAGGACCATCCCGAGCAGCCTGAGACTCTGGGTGAAGGCTGGCTTGCTGTGAGTCCTTACCAGGCTTGTAATATTGCAGGAGGGAGTTTGATGCTAAATACTTTATCTAACCACAACTGGTGGATGTCGAGGGTACAATTGCTACTGTTTTTACACTTTTTTTAAAAAAAAAAGGAATTTTCAGAACTTTTATTGAACTTGGTCGTTTCTGCTTACCCTGGTTAATTCATACCATGGAAGACCACACTTCAACTTAAAAAAAGTTTGTGGGTTTTTTTTATAGTAGTGTAACTTGTACTCCTTTGCTCCACCGCTTTACAAGCCACTGTTTTAATGAGTGCCTTAAGGAGACACCTTTGAAAAACAGTGACTACCACTAAGAAGATATCAATATCTATGCTTTGCCGTCCTCATGCACACACCTTGCAATGGAAGGAGAAGCCAGGCATCCTCTCTAATGGGTGCAAATTGGGGGCTGGGGGAAGGGAAGAAGTTTGAATGAAATATCTTGTCTAAAAGTGGCTTGTATTTAGAAGCTATAAGATCTTTCAGCCATCAGAATTCAACATAAACCAGATATCAGAGCTAAGATATTATATCTGTTTCCCGCTCAGCTATTGTGGAGAGCATTAGCGCACTATTTCTGATAACACTGAGGGTTCTGTCTGTGGGGAAATGTAGAAACGTTCATTTCCAAATGACATCTATTGTACTTCATGTGCTGCGTCTGAGATACTTTCAGAACAGAGCTCTGACTTGTAGGGAGGAGACCCAAAGGAGAGTCTGTGTGCTTGAAGGCTCGTCTGTTTTTTGCCAGTCACTTCTCTGGGTCTATAAAAAGATACTCCTGGTCTCCACAGCTTTGTCTTACTTAAATGCTTAGACTCTCTACGTAACTACTCCTTTCAGGACAGAGATGCTGTTAAAGGGGACGCTTTTTGGATGGCTTATCCTTCATGGATGGGTAGGGAGGAGAGGAGAGAGGACCCCCTCTCTTCCCTGCAGCTAGTATGTGTGTGTGTCTTTAATGGCCTGCATTCTTCTAACAACGCAGAACTGGCTTTTTATTGCCGTGTCGCTACCTCTCATATTGTGCCTGTTAGTAATTTTCCAGAGGTGGCTTTGAGAGTTCTAACTTATTTTAACACAAACGGAGAGACATTATGACATTCCCATGCAACAAACACTATTCCCCAGCAAGGGGATAGTGTTACCAAATTGCTTCAGCCTGAGTTCTCGCTGAGGCCAGTGGCGCCTTATTGGGCCTGAATTCAAACAAACTGAGGGTTCAAAGGCATCCTAGAGGAATATATTCCAACTGCAAGAGGGAGAGGTGGTTTAAACGTGCTTGCTGTCTTTTTTTTTTTTTACTACATTTCTGCCATAGCAGGCAAATTCTTGTGGGGAAGCACATTTTCAGCTGCATCTGAATGGATTCAGCTTTAGGATAAACCCAGAATGTAATGAAAACACCCTGAATATATTAAACAAAGGACTTTGAAGACATCAGAAATAGTGGGTGGGAGACAAGCAGATGCTGACGAGTGTTACCAATTTGCTGAAATAGGAGCTGTCCAAGATGAAGAGGGTAATGGCTGGGTTTCTCAAAATGCCTGGGAGGGTTTCTGAATCATTGCTAGCTATGCAGGAAGTCGTCTTCCCCAGAAAAACTCTTTGCTGAGTAACGCATCTGGAAGCGATGAATCTCTTTACAAAAGATCCTTCCTTCCCTCTCACCTGCTATATCCAGGACTGCGTTTGTCCTGCAGAGGCAGCTCCAGTCCGGAGGATGCCACAGCCTCTGCCTCCCTTGCTCCTAGTGACTTGGCAGTGAAAATTCCTCATTCCTGTATGCCCCTGCTCCCTCTGCGGCGTGCATGAAACCTCCATGCCCTCTTCCGAGCCTTTCTTCTGCAAGGAGCTGGGATCCCTGAAAGAGATTGCATGGTTTGTCGAAGCCTAAATCAAATGAAGTAACAGGATTTGTTTGGCTTTTAGAATGTTAATCCCTTTTCTGCTGGGCAGTTGTAGTAATAATCAAATGTCCCTGTTTCTGACAGGAACGCTTTGTCCTTGGCCATTGATTTTAGACCATGCAAATGCTCTCTGTAGCAGTGAAGCCTGCAGGTTGCCTGCTGCCAGGCATTACGTTGTCTTAGGAAGTCTTTTCTCCTGCGAAAAGACTCTGAGGACTAGTTTCAGTTTTCTAGCTTTAGTGAATTTGTTTAATCATTTCATCCCTGTACGTTTAGAGTGGTTGATTCATTTTCCAGTGCTGGAAGTCCTGCAGTTCGGGGATATCGGTGTGCGAACATTTTCAGGCAGTAAATCTTTCTGACTAACTTGGAAGCAGATTGCTCTTCAGGTCAGCCAGACTCTTGGGAGCAATGAAGCCACTGAATCCCAAGGGTATCCTGCTCCTCCCAGCTGGCTCTCAACTGCAGAAAGCAATCTTGACAAGGGATAGAGGAAATAAAATGAAGACAGAAATACTTGATCGGGAGGCCAGGGAATCTTTCAGGGGTATGCCCTGCATCAATTCGCACTTTGGTGTACTAGATTTCTGCAGAGTCCCAAGCCAGTCCTTGCCGCCTTTATTTTTCTCACCCTCAGTCCTGTTGCAGAATTTACATAAACATCGTAGTGGATGTGAACTAGAGAGTGACTGCTCTTGTTTACAATGGTCTAATGAGAAAATCTTGTTGATAGAGTTAAAGCCTGACCTCTGATACTTGGTTAGGACATTTTCCAAAGCAGTCAGGGATTGACCTGGAGAAGATACGCACACAAAGTTGTGCCATGTGCTGTAGGAAACGCTGGGAAGGGATTCAGTCACGCTGAAGCGCTCTGCTGTACTTCCAGACGTGCACTGACATTATTTGAGATCTTGCCGTCTTAAAGAGGTGTTATAATAAAGATATTATTATGAGTAAAATGCTCTGCATTTTCAGAGCACCCTTCAAGGCAAAACAGTTACAATGCATTATGTCAGCATGAGCTTGCTGCTTAGTTAAATGCAGTACCATCAAAAGGAAAATTACTATCTTGTCAAATTTATTTAAAATTATATACCAAAGGGAGTGACGGCATCCTTGTAAAGCTTCAGGAATGAACTCTTATCTAGAGCACGTGTTCACTGCAAGGCCTGTTCCAGAGGAGAGAATGCCGGCGTCCTTTGATGCCATCTCCCCCATGGTAGATGTTCCTGTGGCCCTTGGCACTGAGCAGCCAGTTTGGGTTCTTTGCTGGAAGAGAGAGGGTGGGGAATCCATGGCAAACGACCAAGAACAAGCCTCAGCATGCTGCCTTTTTTTCTTCCTCCCATCTCACTTATGTCTGCAGCACCTTGGCAGTACTCAGGAAACTCTGTTTCCAATTCCTGTCTTAGGAAAACACGATCGTACTCTCAATTTATGGTAATGAAATCCCTCTGTGCTTGGAAGAATTATTCCTGATCCTCTTTACATTGAGAGGACAGATCAAGTCAGAAAGATTTTAAAAAAAAAAAAAAAGCAACCTAAAAATTAGACTTCAGTGCTACCACTCCTGGAGAATCCTGGTTCACAGAAAGGTACGGTGTTCCTCACAAACACTCGCAGTAGCAGAGGTGACAGAGCTGGAAATGAATGACACCGCTGGAATATGCAGTGGGTTGACTGAGTGCAGTGAGTGCATGAAATGAAACAGTCTCATATGTAAAGGATAATTGTGTCAAAAGACACATTGGGAAAGGTGGCTTGTCTGGAGCACATGCAGCTTTAAAGCTTACTGAACATCTGCGTTCCAAAAAACGGAAAATTATTTGAGAGATTCCTGAATTAATTCTGGTTTTAAGCCATTAAAGAAAATACACACACAACCCCCAAATTTTCTAACATTTCTACTTCTTCCTGATGGTGGAAGATGAGGTGTATTTTGTGAAGGGGAAAAAAAGGTTGTCTTTATGAAAAGCCACTGAACAAGCCGTGCCTGTACTTTAGGTCTGGTGCATGAGTTAGGCATGTGCGGGCAGTGCTGGTAAGTTGGGCAACAGCTCGTGTTGCAATGTTTCACCTGCAGGTTCGGCTGATGGGAGCACTTTCAAAGTGAACGTTTCAGTGGAATTTCTGTGTTCCAATTCTTTTTTGGCTGGGCTCTTGGTATTCTTTGAATGCAGGCCAA
The DNA here is from genome assembly GCF_047370975.1 of Nipponia nippon. Taxonomy (NCBI): domain Eukaryota; kingdom Metazoa; phylum Chordata; class Aves; order Pelecaniformes; family Threskiornithidae; genus Nipponia; species Nipponia nippon. The sequence continues at coordinate 3,538,976 of NW_028262313.1, forward strand.
AACGCTAATCCATGCATATGCATACTCAGGTTTATTAATTATGAAACTAGTAAAATGTTGTCAGCGGCTACCTTTTGCAAGGAGAATTTTACCTCTGTGTTAAAAAGCTTTTCAGAAATTCAAATTTTTTGTGGTAGGTAATAAGAGACCAAATGTCTGTCCTTCCTTCCGTAATTTTTTATATAGAAGAGCAGGGGAGGAGAGCTGGTTTTCAAGAGATTATTATTCAGCTCGATGCATGATATTTCACTGCTAGCCAGTTTATTAGGTTGTTCCTTACTCTTGTCCAGGTCAGTAAGCTCATATGCAAAACCAAGACATCGGGTGCTCTCCATTTCTAGGTTCTGCTGCTGACTCATAGTTTATCATTTTTGGCCAGTTACATACCTACTATGAGCGCTGCTGTTAATCTAAGTGTAAAAGTAGTGCATTAATAAACACCTTATTGGAGTCTGAGAAAGCTTAAATCAGTGTTATTAAGCACTATGATCTGGGATAAAAAGATCTATTAAGTATACCATTTTTATTGATTTTCTGCAGAGCAGCAGTGGAATATTAGGTTGTATTAAAATGTTCTTGTCCCTCCCATTCCAAACAAGCTTGAAATCTTGAGCAATCAAAGAATAAAAATACCTTTCTACTGTACATGCACTGGTGGGAAGGCCTTTGGCTGGATTACTGACTACTCATTGTAACTTTTATTATAAAATATTTGTTTGGGGAAAATCCTCTAGGGCAGCAACATTCATGCTGTGACATTAGATGCCTGCTGACTTTATGAAGAGAAGAAAAGGATACCATGTCTGGGATTAATAGTGTTTGGAGATTTTTCTCTCTCTGCTGTTCGCATTGCAGTCTCTGGATTGCCTCAAGGAACAGGAGTATGAAAAAGGAGAATTTTGAAGAAACACATGATAAGACCTTTTTGGAAGGAAGGTGCGATGTAAGGACGGCTCATGTTGTTGAGATCAAAGCCCAGCAAGCCTAGTATCCTCTCTGTGCCAAAACTTACAGCAGATTCCTAGGGAACACTATCAGAATAGGGCCAGCAAACAGCGATACTTTCCCAGAATACTTTCCGCTTCCAAGAAGGACTTCCTGAGCCAAAAGTGGTGTCTTTTGTCTTTTAATATCCCTCAGTGGACTTTTCTTCCATGAAGCTGTAGAGTAGCTCTTTGAACTCACATAAGGGAGGCTGTGTTTTGCATTGTGGTGCTTCTCTAGACTTTGGCTCTGACTGTTGGCAAAAGTTGCCTTCTTCCTGCTATTTTTGTATTTCAGGGTTTATGACAATCATAGCTAAAAAAGCAATGCCCCAGATTTGCCGCAGAAGGCCAGCTAATTGTGATTGTTAGTCTTTTCCTCAACGGAAAATTATGTCCATAGGTGTGCAGGATTCTATATATTAGAATAGAGCTGGGCCCTGGGTGTGTTTTATTCTTTTTTTTTATTCATATGTTAGCTTGGCTTTATTCTGCCTGAACTGTGGATTAACCTTGTTAAGACTGTTACTGAGGGTCTCAGTTTTCATTGCTTATCGTGAGGCAGGATAGCAGCTTGGTTTGCAGGATGAACGATGGAGGAGGACGGAAGGGCGGGGGCAAGGAACGGAGCAGGACCTCTCAGCCAAGGTGACCGAGATGAATGTCCAGACTGCTAGAATAAACCTGGCTGCAGCGTGGAGAGAGCACAGGCCATGTCTCGTGTATGCTTTGATCCGATTCATTATTTTATTGTTACGGGGCTGGAATAGGCTCCTGCAAGTTTTGATTCCGTTTCTGCTTAATCTCATAAAAACACTGCCAGCGATTTTCAATATTGCACTGAATAGTGGTCCCAACTTGTGGACCAGCTCTAAATGCTGTCTTTGCTACAGTTAGTGTGGTAACATGTGCCAAGTCACTTAAGCAGTCTCTATTATGAACCCAGATGCCCTTTCTAGCCCATCGCCGCTCTCAATCATTTGCAACAGATAATTACCTCGGTTTCCCCATCATTACTGCGGGGTCGCTGAGGACAAAAAGAACAAATATACCTAGCAGGAAAGCAGAGATGGGAAAGACCTGTAACGTCCCGAGTGTCGAGTCCAGAGTAGGAGTCTGAGGCACACTGACAGCAGTCATCTGGACATGTTCTTCCCAGCTGGTGTTTCTGTGCTCTGCAATGTGTACAAAGCCAGAAGTTCACTCACTTCTCATGATTTAACTCATGTTGCGTTTTCTTCCTTTGTTTCAGCTCAAAAAGAAGCAGGTCTATGTTGAGAAGGTGGAGAAGATGCAGCAGGCCTTGGTTCAGCTGCAGGCAGCGTGTGAGAAACGGGAACAGCTGGAACACAGGCTGCGGACCCGGCTCGAGAGAGAACTGGAATCTCTCCGGATGCAGCAGGTACCCGCTGTTTCCTTGTGCCGTACTAGGTTTCTTGTGGGATTGTACGCTATCCCCTACACCACACATAAAAGAAGGGCAGTGTTTTTTTCCATCTTGTAAAATGAACGCATTTTTCTTTTGATAGCTAGAATCATGGATTTGCTGGCTGTTGTATTGTTTTTATTTGATTTAATTCTTCCATTCCAACCAGAAAATTTAGGTAAGAGAGCAATAGGGGATCCATCACATGACAAGATTCAAACATAGCCATATAGCTAGATGGTGTTCTGTCTTTAAGCAACGTGGTTATATTTACTTTTAAATTATTTAAAAACTATTGTTCACAGTTTGAGATTTTATATAGAATTCATTAACAACTGGCCTGAAAAGAGGCCCTTCAAAAAGCTTTTGCATTTAAAAAAAAACAACCAAAACAGCAAAACCAATTCTATGAATGCAGTTGATGGAAGCGGATGGGAGCTTCACGTGGAATATACTCTTACGATTGTAACGTGAGTCTTTTTTAGTGAAAAAAATGCATGAGAAGTAGATGTGGTGTTATGAACTGGATGTGAAGTTTTAGTTTTATTTCAGCCTATGTCAAACATCGGTGAGCTGTCAGGTTTGTAAATTTTACTGGAAATAGGCTGCAGGCCTGTGTTCTAAATTGCATTTAGTTTCAGGTTATGTTTATCCCCGACTTCCACCTCTGCATAGGAACGGATACTTACATCTTACTTGTATTTTTGTATTGGTTTTAGTAGGAGTTACAGTAATTTGATAAACTTTTCTGCGTTACCTTTGGAAGATTAGGTACTCTGAACCCCACAATTTTTGACATTGAGTCTGAGTCAACACAAAAAAATAGCTTTCTTGTCATGGTTAAGAATTCTGAGCTGAACATAAAATAGCTTGTCTGCCCAATTTCTTTTCTTTAAATTTTTTTTTTAAATTTTTAAGTCAAATATCCGGCCAATCCCAGATGAGACTTCCATGTAAAACTGTGGATTTTATCTGTTGAACTATTGGCTCAGCAAATCTCCACTCTTTCTTGTTTTGAAAGGGAACACTGCCTGTCTTCCAAATCTTGCTTTAGAACGGAATTATTTTTAATCCCCAGCTACTTAATCCACAGGTATACACTGATCATATTGATTTAATAACCAAATCCTTTAAAAATGTTTTGGATGTATTTTTTTTAAAGGTATGATAACTGTTGCATACTAGTTAGTGTTTTGCTGGAACAGTGTTGGAAGAAGTCAGTGTTACTTTAGGCCTTATGGATGGGCTGTAGACATCAGACCTGAATAGCATGATCTAGCTCTCAGATGCACATGAGGGGCTTTGCATGTGGAAAAAGGTCTCAGGAGGAGTATTTTCCATCTCAGATATTTGCTTGTTAGTATTGACCAGCTCTGGAATGGCACCAGGAAGCACTCTAGCATGGGTGCTGTGAGTTAAGCTGTCTTTCTTGGGAGCAGTGCTTGATGTTTTAAGACTTTTGAGCTTTAACATTTGGAAAACAGAAGGAGCCTTTCTTGCATTATATGAGCTTGTTTCCTGGTTTTGACAGAGTGAGGCTGAACTGCCCCTGCACATGTTTCAGGTTGAGCTCTAAAGGAGACCATTACCATCACCTAGTCTGCCCAACATGGCATAGGCCGCTGCATTTCACTCTGGGGGGTACTTGTGTCAAGAGTGCTGCTCTGTACCAGCCTCTGTCCCTCAGACAAAAAGCAAACAAACCAACCCTGAGTTTTACAGATGCATCCTGAGACTTTTGTTTGTTTGTTTGTTTGCTTTTGGAAATCAGCGCCAGGGTACATCTCAGGCTGCCAACGTCTCGGAGTACAACGCCACGGCGCTTATGGAACTCCTGCGCGAGAAGGAGGAAAGGATTCTTGCTCTGGAAGCTGACATGACCAAGTGGGAACAGAAATACCTGGAGGAGAGCGTGATGAGACAGTTTGCTTTGGATGCAGCTGCAACTGTGGCTGCTCAGAGGTAAATGAGAGTTTTCATAGTACGGGGATTATTTTCTTTTTCCAGTTGAATGTCATATTTCCCACCAAGGAATGTTGTCACACCACCCTCCCATGATACCTCGCCTTGTGGTCTGAATGGCTTCTCAGACTTCTGCATGCAGGTGGAGCTTGGCTGCTTTTCCTGGGAGCTGTGCAATTGCCAACAATTAGAAACTTTTTTCCAGGGGAAGATTCCTCCACATGCAGGAGCCATTTTTCCAGACTAGTATTGTTCTGAGCCATTCCTAGAAGCTGTTGATCCAAAAATAGGTGTATGAGAAGGGTTTTGTTTCTTTATTTTTTTAAATAGGAATCAGTCCTCACTGAAGTCATGTGAGATGGGGTAAGCTTGGTGATTCACATCATTCACCCTGAATGGCTTACTTGTTCTCCAGAATGTTTTTGCAAATTACTTTGTGGTATTGTCCTCAACATGGTTACTAACCAGAAACATCTACTAGGAAATTCTGCTCAAAACATTCTGCTGTGTATGGAGAGCACTGCTTGTGGGGGTGGGAAGGGAAGGGTGTCAGAAATTTGGTAGCAAGCTCACATTCCAAGACAACTGTACAGAAACGCTTATTACGGCTGTAAATAGGCCCAAGTGCTTCAGCTAGTTGGTAACCAAGAGCTGTTATTGGAGTGCAGCTCTTTAGCGTTAGGTATTGCTTACATATAATTTCATTGTTCGCTAGTTTCTGGTTCTTGATGGCAGATTTTATTTTAGATTGTTTCATGAACCAGATTCAAATAGGGATGTTAGCGTAACTGGCTTCCTAGCTCATAAGATCATACTAGAGTTACAGGGGTAAAGTAGCAGATCTGCTGTGTTAGCGTTTAAAGACTTGACTTATCTTGCTCCAGAAGCAGGCTGTTATTTTAGGGTATTGATGCTTCTTGTGCACTGTTTTCCGCCTCCCCAGAGATTCTCTAAAGGCTTTTGCTACTGCTTGTCCTTAGAGGCCATCATATATTTTCAGTGTGCGCTGATAAGTAGGGGTCTGGTCTATTGTTTGTCATGGAATGAGAGGGGATGTGTTAGGCTTGTTTAGGTTTTGTTAAATGAACAAGAATGCCCTCCAGTCAGGAAAGAGCCAACCTCTGTTTTTCCATTTCCTTCTAGCTGCTGCTCCCCTAAAAGGGAGTATTCCGTTAGTGTCTACACTTCTGCAAGCTTATATGCAGTTGGCACCTGTAGTATCTCCTTCAAAAATATAGGCTGTGAGGGACTCCACTAATTTCAGTGGCAACCTCATCTACACTGTGCACAAATTTCTTTCCCTTTTCTTTGATAGTGGAAAATAGCATCCCTTAGGAAGCTGAGGTTGCAGGAAGGATGCTTTACAGCACAGGCAGGAATTTGGGTCAGGTTAGGTATCTTTGATGAATGACCTTCTCAAGCCCTTCACATTGGTGCTTTGCTATTCCTGATCTGAACTTTTGCAGAGTTAAAGGTGCATTTACCAGACAGTTCTTAGACCTGCTGGGTCTGAGAGAACAGATTTCTTATTACAATGAACTGGAGCTCTTGGTAACTCCAAATTTTTGTGTGTGTTTGGTTTTTTCTCATTATGTTAATGCATAGCTATGTCAGTAACATGCTCTTAATGTTATGAGTCATACAGTGATACAGAGCGGAGCACAGCGACTCTGTTCTGACTGAACAGCAACAAGTAGAATGAAATATTCATTATGTTTTGGTTAGTGGACTGAACAACTATCACAGTGTTAACATCAGACACTATATGGAATCAGTCTAAAACTGTTTTCAGCCCACTCCACATTTTTTGGACCAAACTGCTTAGGATTGCTTAAGAAACTTCCATGTCTAGTTCCCTTTGATACTCAGATTCCCTGTATGAAGGGGAAGGGAAAAAGCTTTACATCTGAAGCAAAGTTTGCGCTGTTTCAATTGCAGAAAAGCACCGAGTGTTCTATACCATCCTTCCCCCTCCCCGTGTCCTTGGATTTGCCTCATCGATCAGTTTACGATAGTACAGTGAATCAGTTAGATTATAGACTGGCCCGAGATGGACAGTAGATTCAGTGTTGGTTTAATGACTTGCATATTTTTGTAATCCTTCTTTCATTAGGACCGGGAGTTGGATTTTTGGAAGACACTGAGCCAACCTAAACTCAAAAGAAGTGGATATTCTTGTTTGTTACTTTTTAGCAATAATTTTGTGCTGCTAGGAGGAAAGCAGCAAACTTAGCTGGTCCTTCATCTGCTCTACTGCTTGTTCTCAGGGACACGACAGTGATCAGCCACTCGCCTAACCCGAGCTATGACACCTCGCTGGAAGCTCGCATTCAGAAGGAGGAGGAGGAGATCCTGCTTGCCAACAGGAGGTGTCTCGACATGGAGGGAAGGTAAAATGCAGTTTGGTCCTATCTGACTTCTTTAGGACAGGGATTTTAAATTAATTGTCTGGGTAGATGCCTCAGAACGAGAAATTCTTGTGCCTTCACCAGTAGCAATGATGTAGGAGGCCAGACGCTCATTTGGCCGAGGAAGTATCTACATAGCAATCCAAAACCTGTCTTGATACTGAGGGCTAATGCAAAAAAGTCTTGTCTTAGATTTTTTGCATCTAGCTCATTCCTCTTCTCTGTTCAGGGCATCTTCATGAGACCCCAGGCTCCAGCCACCTCTTAACAGTCTCACAGAACTGTTTTCCCTGAGGTTGGGTCCAGTGCAGACTCCCCAAAGTGTGTTAATCCTCTTCTTTCTGTTGGTCTCATGTCCTGCCCATCTCTCTCAGCTTTGTCTCAAAGCCCCTTCCATGGCTGTTTAGAGCAGCTTCCAGTAGCCAAAGGTGGGTGGGTATCTCGGTGCTCTTCTCTCATGGATGTATAGAGGAAGGCTCATGCATGATCTGCTCTGGTGGGCCAGTGAGCAGCCAGTATTCAGGGCAGTAAGCTCACTGGCATCCAGCCCCTGCCTCCCCAAATGCCTAAGGGAGCCCTAGTCACAGCCATGGGGGCACTGAGGCCTTGTCCAAGGAGACAAGAGTACAAGTACATTGTTCTTCTTTCTACTTCTCAAAAAGGATTAAGACTCTGCATGCTCAGATCATTGAGAAGGATGCCATGATCAAAGTCCTGCAGCAGCGCTCCCGGAAGGAGCCGGGTAAGACGGACCAGCTCTCCTCAATGAGACCTGCCAAGTCGCTGATGTCCATTTCGAACGCTGGCTCGGGCTTGCTGTCCCACTCATCAACACTGAGCAGCACTCCTATCCTGGAGGAGAAGAGGGAGGACAAGAGCTGGAAAGGCAGCCTAGGTAATATTTAAATAACAGTGGCAATTCAGGTATGCGAATCACTGCTTAGAGGGGAGGCAGGAGCAGCAGAAGGAAGAAGGTGTGTTGGACAGACAGATCAGCTGGCCTAGCGTGCAGTAAAGCTGACTGCAAGCAAGATGGGACACATTTGGAACAACTGCTTGTTTGAATCACTTTTGGGAAATAGTGACTTCTGATGTCCAGGCTCTGTCATTAAAATGTGTAAGCCTTTATTCCCAATTTGGTACCTCACTTCAGGGATATTTGAGATATAGTTTTCAGAGTTCCCAAGTGCTTGCTTTCAGCTGGCTTGTTACAGCTGCCTGAAGGTGTAAAATCTTCTCAAATAGGAGCAGAGGTACTAATCAGGATTGCTATCCTGTAGTGTTGTGCCTGCACTAACATGACTCCTGTCTGGAATGGTTCAACACCATTGTTCAGAGAAAATTAGTGGTAACAAAGCAAATCTTCGATGATTTTTTTTTTTCTGGGGGGAAGTTAGGCCCAAAGGCCCTCCCTATAAGACTAAAAGACCCTGAAATGTAAATGAGAATCTGTTGTAGCTGATTTCAGAGTGTGCAGATTTACCCTGCCATAGATGGGCCACCACTTAGAGAGAGGGAAGTAAGGTGTTAGTGCCCACTTGTGTATCTTTGCATGCAGCAACACAAGGATAGTGCTATTCTTCAGGTACTTCAGCGCCCCGTGGTGAAAGGTGCTATAGAAAGGTAAATTAGCGCTGTCTGCTGAAGCACGGAGCGCTTTCCAGATCCTAGAGCGAGTACTACAGAGCAGTGCAGAACTGATACCAGTTAGTTTTCTGGGATTGTGAAATTTCCTTCCCTTTTTCCACAAAGGTGTTCTGCTGGGAACAGAATATCGCTCCGAATCCATTCCCTCCACCCCCTCTCCTGTCCTTCCTTCCACACCGTTGCTGTCAGCCCACTCGAAAACAGGCAGCAGAGACTGCAGCACCCAGACTGACCGGGGCAACGAACAAAGCAAAGCTGCACCTTCCACTGCAGCTCCCGCACCAGGACGACTCCCCAGCACCAATCTGGCCTACGGAGCAGACAAAACAGGTAACAAAGCTCAGCTGCTCTCCCAGAGGGGCCCCTGCCACTGGCTCGCCATCAGTTCTGCTCTGTGGGGCAGGCCCTGCCATCCCTTTTTCTGCTCAGGAAAAGGGGGTTTAGTTTTTGTGAGGATAGATGGGTTTCAGAGGGAAGCTGGACAATGTTCTGAGGGGTCTCAAACTCTCTGAAGGAAAAAAAGCCTTTAGAGTGGTAGCATAAGCATGGACATACTGGGTAGAGAGGTATAGTGAGCTTCAAGAATTGGAGCAGGGGTATGCAAATCCCCGAGCAGTCTCTGAGTCAGTGTCTACTCTCAAGTAAATAGCGAATAGCATGTGGGGTTTAAGCAGCATATGAAAATGGGCTGTAGAAACTGGCCATTGCATTTTAGTGGGTATTCAAAGCAAAGTGGACTCGGATAAGGGGGAGGAAGAAGAAGGGAAGGTAACTATCGTGATAAAGCTGTCTCGTTATTGTACTGTCCCAGTCTCAGGACCGACTTCAGCGTTGGCACAAGTAGATCCAATTGACAGTGACTGTCACAGAAGCTGAATTTGCTTCCCACAGAGCTCCGAGCTGGCAAGAGCTGCTCATTTTCCAGCCGACTCTGCCAAATCAATGCAGATTACACAACCTTGCCTCTTCTACTTACAGACACATTACAATTATGTTGTTCTTTATGGAAGAGTGAATTTGGCTGGCCTGCTGTGCATCTTGCCCATGCTATGCTATTTAATGGGTATCGAGGGAGACAGGGGAACAGGTTTTGTGGTGAAAGTCGACACTGACTGCATTGGTTTAAATGCAGTCACTCCAGTTTTATATGCTATTGTGTATCAGTGGGAGATACCCAAAGGGAATTTGATAAAATATCTTTATTTGTTTGGCTACGTACATGAAGAATTGAATTTTTTAAAATGAAATAAGGAGTTGTTAGCTGTCTTTTGGCCAGTGATAGAAGACGAGTTTTAAAATGTTAATGTCATTTTTCTGACCTCATTGAAGTTACAGCTTTTGATTGTCTGTCTCTTGTTTTTCCTCACCACATAGATGGGCCACTCTTCCACTCCAGCACTCTTGAAAGAAAAGCCCCTGTTCAGACCATGGGGCAGGACCTCCCAGATGGAGAGATGGTAGAATACCTCATCTGAAAGGCTGTACCAGGATCTGAGCTGGGATACAGTAGCAAGAAATTTTTAAAAGACATTTTTCTTGGGAAAAAATTGTAGTACCTGAGTAATAAAAGAACACTCAGCTGTTTGCTCTTGTATATTATGTCTCAAAAGTATGGACAGGTTAATTTATAATTTGTTCTAAATTATAAAAAACCCGTAATGCTTGTTCTTTGAAAGTTTCCCCCTTTATTTTTTAAATACTGGATCTGGTAACATCTGGAGAAAAAACAAGAACTTAGGTGCACTACAACTGATATTTCATTTCAGTATTTTTATAGACTCTTAAACAGAAGTACCTGCTCTCACAGCTGTTGGTTAAATGTCGAGCTTGAACGCAGTAAGGTGAGCATAGTGGCCTTATAATGATCAGAACCAGGGACTTCGTTGTGAGCGTCACTTAATGGGTTTAGAATACAGGTGTTCTGAGAAACTTTTATAAATTTGAGCTGTGATCAAGGGAGATTTCTCTTTACACTCAGTGTAAGAACTCAGAATAGGTATTTCACATTCATAGGCTGGAAAGATTTCCATTTTCAGTGTGGTAACACTGTGGGGTACTTTTTTTTTTTTTTTACTTCCCAAATTGTGTTATTTCTTTATTAAAAAAAAAAATTACTCCGGTGATTAATGTCGCATTTCACATTTTTAGTTTCATTGAAAGATTTGCCACACTTTTATACTTAAGTACTTTTTCAATAATTTATACAGTGGATAGTAAATAATATATTGCATTCATGTTTTACGTAAATTAAAAAAGGAGAGTTTACAGGCTCAGTCCTGATCTGTTAGATCAGATTTCTGCCATTGTAATTCCATTGGCTTTAGTGGAACTACTCCGAATTTACCATAGTGCAAGTGGCAAGCCCTGTTGCTTTTCAGTGTTAGCAACTTAATCTACTGCATCTGTGGAGATCTTTCTCTGTAGCAGATTTTTCTAGATTTCAAATGCCCTTTTACTTTGTATGTCCCTCCTTCTTGGAGAAACTAGATTCTTTTTCATATAGCAAAGCCTCAGAGGGAGAGCTTTAAAGAGGAGCTCTGTGTGAAGTTTCAGATGGAAAATTCTCTCCTTCCAAAATATTTTTTTTTCTTCATCTAACTGGAGAGAGCGACTTAAAGTCCCAGAGGCATTACAGAAGAAAGTTACACATTTAAGTCACCAGGTTCACTTTCAGACTTTTGGGAACTAGCACAGATGCAGCAGTGCTTCGGTTGCAGATGCTATAAGGGAGATATTAAGACCAATAGAAGTAAATGAGTATTTTTTGTTACTGTCTTTGCATTTTATTAAAACACTTCAATATTAATTTCTGTTAAAAACTACTTTTTTCTACTTGAATGTTAAAATATTTAATTAGCCAGTGGTCACATGTTGGCAACCTGGCTAGCCTCTGCTTTCTGTGCTGCATTAGAGTAGCCAGATTTTCATTTCAGATCATTTCAGCCCAGAAATAAGGAAAATCGGCAATTAGTCATCAAACAGCTAGTGAATGTCCTCAGTTCCTACTTAGTTGACGCTATTGATATGGTGTCCGGTTGAAATGGCCTTAGCCGATCAACAGATGTAACATGAATTTCACAACGGAGGGTTGGGAGGTGGAAGGAGGTGCCTTCTGTCTGCTGCTCGGGTGCCTTAGTGCTGCCTAAAGATCAGCTGTGAGCTGGATTCTGCTTGTCCTCTAGTGATAATCACGTAAAAAACAAGGAAAACACTTCCCATCATTTCTAGCAGATTTGCTGCTTGTTAGTGTTCTTCAGGCTATATTCTTAGACCCACAGACGTTAGAGATGGCAAAATGCATATGGTAAGATATATGAACTAAGTCCAAATAGCCTGGCTTTACCAGTGACTGCTCTAACAGGCAGCACAACCTCCCTCCCATCACCACTGCTTAAGACACTTCAGAGCTGCGCTGTAAGGCTTTGACTGTCTCTGCCGACGTCTTTCTGGACAGTGCGGTAGACCTTCCCTAAGAGTATTCTAATAAGCTGTCTGAATTGGTTCTCCACCCTTCTCCAGACAAACTGTTCACAGCCTCTTCCTTCTCATCCCTGAGAATGTCTTACATTTATTTCTCTTGGCTTAATTCCATCCCCTTATATGAAGTAATGCCCACTCTGGATGATTTGAAGTGATTTCTCTTCCTTCTCCACAGTTATTGGAAACTCAGGAGCAGCTTTTCTCCTTAGCTCAAGGTGTCCATCTTTCTGCCATTTCGGCATAATTTTCTGTATTATATTTTGTGTTTGGGGCTTAGAATGAGCAATAAGGGAGATCACATGCCACTGAGTGTCTGTGTGAGAGAGGGGGAGAGATGTTTGAGTGCTTTTCTGTTCTTTTAAAGTCAGGAAAAATTATATTCCATCTTTACAAGCATTTCTCAGCAGTAGGAAAGAAGTTTTGCAGCTGTAGGGCTCTAGATAAACCGTTCCAACTCACTTGATTCACATTAATTCTAAAACGTCTAGGAAAATTTGGATCCTTTACAAATAAAATCTCTTTTAGGTAACTGATATTCCCTAATCAATATTGGCTGTTCAGCTGGACTAGGTAAAAGTAATTTGTTTATCCTCCTTGCAGCTCATTGTTTTCAAACTGAACGCCTCTGTAATCTATTTTTACAAAGAAAAAATGACATTAATAGCTTTCTGTGAATAAAATACAGATTACGGACAGCAACTGTCTCCTCCAGAAATGGAAGCCAGGCGGTCTCTGACAGCCCAAGCCACCAGGATTGCAGGAGCCTTAGCAGTTCTATCCCCGTGGAAGTAAATGTGGAAGAAGATGGTGCAGTTTTGCGTTGTTTAGGTCAGGTTCTTTGCCCTGTTTTGTAGTTTTGATTTCTTCCAAAAGCAAAACCCCCAAAACTTTTGACATGGAAGTTTGAGGTCATCTTCCTGTGCTGACAAACTAGGAGCCATCAGCAATGTATTCTTTCCCTCGAGCTTCCTCAGAGCCATCCTGATGTGAATGTAAAAGAGCTGCTTGCTTTGAGGAAGATGTGTACTATAGTCTTCAGTCTCTCTGTACAGATTTTTATTTTGTTTTTAAACAGAAACTGCTTTAAGGAGACAAACTGCACACCTAGTTCCTTTTCCTTCTGTAGAGCTTATTTCTAGTAGAAAGTGATTTTTAACACAATGATTGCAATGACCTTCTTTGCAAACCAAAATTTTAGACTAAGAGTTTTTCTTAAACTCGGGTATTAGAAGCAGAATTGTAGCTTTTATAAAGAAAGCCACATATTCTTCTTTGTAGAGCAGAACACGAAAATCGAGTTTAGTTATTTTTCCTCTTTCCTTTCGCTGCTTACAGAATGGCCAAACTCACAAGTCCTTCCCTTGGGCAGTTCCTTTGGGATTTGACGGCTCCGGGAACTGCCTGAGATCTAGAGGCTTTTGTTGCCATCTGGCCCGATGTCATTATTACCTTCAGACAGCTCCTACCTGGCAACTCTCGCGGGGTCTAGAGCGGCAGTTTTCGGTCTGTGGTCTAAGGGCTCGTGGGGATCTGTGAGTTGCTCCTCGGGAGTCTGCAAAGGGTGGCTGAGGTCAGCGCTGCCAGGGGGCTGGAATTCTGCATGCGTGGTCTCTGCCTCTGCTGGCAAGTTGGCAGAGTGAGAGGCTGAAAACTGGCATTAGCTTTGCTTTGGTTTTGAGGCTGCCTGAGCGAGGGGACTTGCAGAGTTTTAGGCCAGAACCATTTCCAAGGACACCTCCTGCTCCAGGAGCCCACACCGATGACCAGCAGCGCCCGAGACGTGAACCAACCACATCCCGTCGGCCGCAACACCCGTACAGTGAATCCCGACGACCGTGGCCAGCCGGTGTGCTTTTTCCATCGCTTATAAAATGGTGGCGATATAAAGTCGGCGCGGTCAGCACAAGCGAAACCCCGGGGGGGTAATTTGGCTTTCTCTCCCTCCCCGCGAGGGCTGGCACAGGTTAGCCCGGGATTCACTGTGCTTCTTCAGGCTGCGGCTGATGATTTTGCTCCGTGGCAGGGGTGGGGGGCGGCTGGCTGTGGGGAGGGGGGTCTCTTTTCATGTATTTGTATAGGAACTCCTTTTTTTAAAAAGCTAGCATTTTTATGTCTAGAAAGTAAAAAGACATTGTAAAATGTAATTGTACTGTATTTATGAAGAAAATACATTTCTTTTCAAAAAGATCGTATTCTAAGTTGGTTTTAGAGTCTGACTTCCAACAACGTCATCTCTTAGGCTTTCGGCAGCATTGAAACCCTTCTGTTTTGCACCGTGCTGTCCAACCCTACTGTTAGGGCTGTGCTGGACTACAGAGATTTAAGAAAAAGGCGACTACCTGCCCTCCTAACTCGAGCAGAACCTGGGTTTCTTCGAGTTCTGAAGTATTTGAACGCTTGATTTCATTCAGCGCGGGCTCTGCTCTGGATCAGCAGTGGAGATGCTGAAGTAAGTGGGGAGCAGGCTGGAGCAACGTCGCTCCCGAGCCTTGCCTCGGGGGAGAGCTGGGAAATAGCTGCCCTTCTGCTTTGGCCGCGGAGCAGGGCTCGTCCCCCAGAGAGGCGTCGCTCGGGACTCCCCTCCTGGCTTCTAGGTCCCTTCCATTTGCGGAGGAGGAGCTCTGGGGGGCAAATGGCTCCAACCCAGTTTCCCTTTCAGCAGGGTTGTGGTCTAAAGGGCGAGAAATGAGGGACCGGTTAGCTGCTTCTCTTTAAGATCTAAAACATCAAAGCATAAATAAAATACTGAAAGTTTGCCGTTTCACAGCCTTAGAAAACATGTCAAGAGAATGATCTTTCCTATATAAATCTCTATTGAAGTGAATCGTGGATTATTTTTTCCTCTTTATTTAAACCATCAAGTTTATTTTGTAATTTGTGACTGAGCTGTTTTGCAATTCAGCTGTTGAAACAGCCCTAAAGTCTTTGAAGATTATGGCAGCTTTTATTCTAGGAAAGAAAGCAAAGAAGTAAGTGTAAATATGCACTAAGAGATCTTGTAAATGTCTGTTGTTATGTTTGTAGTTAGCTATAAAAATATTTTGTGTGTTTTTAAAGAATGGATCCTGTGTTTTCAGTTTTTTTCCACTGATTTGCTTGTTTTGCAGTAGATTTTCTTAGCATGAAAACCTTATTGATTATGAAACAAAACCAGTCTTCACCTTATCTAGTCCTCACTGTTGCTTGGCCTCCATCTTTAAGTTTTCAGCTCCTCATTGGAGATTTTGCAGGATAAAATAACGGTTCATTCCAGCCTCTTCCCTTAAGCATCACTCTCATTTTTTCCTCCGACCGGCCCCGCAGCTGCACACAACACTGCTTGCTTTCACACCTTTTTAATAACCAGATTAACAGCCCTTGCTCACCGTAACCTTGAGCTGCGGTGACAGTGCCAGTCGTCTCTCCTGGACCGTTTTTCAGATGTCTGAGGGCAGCAGCGTGTGAGTAACCTGCCGCCGTGTGAGTATTTTCTACATCACAGTCTTCAATAGACCACCGTGCTTTTTGTTCATATATTTTTAGTGCGTTTTGTTGCCTCCAATTTATCTTTCCTTTCTTGTCGCGCTGTCGGCGGGAAGGAGCAGGGATTACTGGGAAGCTGGTTGAAAGTGGTCAGCCTTGATGCGTTTTCACTGTTGACTTTTGAAACGGGTCTTAGCATGGTTGTAGCCTCCCCTGGTTGCCAGTGCTGTAATAAATACCGGCTTGACAAATCCGGGGGCCAGTGGTCAGTTTAGCACATACATCCCCTACGCTTCCAGGCCTTTTGATGTTGTTTCTATAAATCTCTCTGGCATGCCAGACTAGAAACGAGAAGACCAAAAAAAAAACCCCAGCCAGACAAAAAAACAGCTACAGAAGCTTGCTAATAGCTGGCTTATTTAACAAAACAACTGTGGCCCATCTGCAAACTGGTGTGAGCGGAGCGTTTGGACGTTTCCCAACGCTCCTGGTAGCACGACGGGCTGGCCAGCGCGGCTTCAGCCCGGCCACCTGCCGGGAGAGGAGGCTGGAGCGAAACACCCGCTGAGGACAGCCTGCGAAGGTCCGACTGCGGCTCCGTGGGCAGCAGCGAGAAGCCGCGCAGGGATAATTTGGGTTTTCGTCTCCCCTTATCTTTCTTGGAAGCGTGTTGAGCAGCCCGCTTGGACATAACCATCTGCCAGATGCTGTCCTGGGCCTTCCAGGCGGCCGGACGCAGCCCCAGCCCCGCGCTGCTGCGTCCATCTGTCGGACACGTGCGTGGTAAAGGTATCTCCTTGAGTCCCACCTCCTGCTACTCCGCCTGCCAAGATCTGGGGCTTAAATGGGGAGAAAAAGATTAAAAGGTTGGTTGTGTTCATTTGTTTTTTTCCTCTCAGTTGGCTCAGCCTTTAAATTAAATAATCCTTTCCTCCCAAGCTTTACTAAGTGCAGCTTAGGTCCCGGTCAGTTGTTTCCCCGTCGGTCCCGCTGCTCCCCGGGGCACTGGAAGGCAGTTAGGAGCTGACACGGCACATCGGGAACGCAGCGCAGTCCCACAGGTTGCACCACCAAATGCGTTATTTTATTTATTGTAAAGCATTGCCTATCGCTGCTTTTAAATGCCTATGAAGAAAAGCAAAATTCCATAATAACGCAGGACCTTTCTAGAGGCAGCCTTCTGCCTCCCCTTCCTGCTTCCCGAGACAAACAAAATTTCAGCATTTTATATATTCTGGAGCATTCCTCTGCATTCTCTAAGAAAGAGTAATATAAAATGGCAGCAAAAACTGGCCTCATAAAAGTGCCTTTAAAGTGGTATTTATATATAGTGACATGTTTGAATGAGATAATCTTCACTTTGTATTTTGGAGGTGAACTTTAAAGGAAAATGTTCATTGATCCCTTGCCAAGAGGAATGCTAACCTTTTAAATATAAGGCCTTTAGATGTGTGTGTATATATACACACAGATATAAATACATACAGTATATAAAAGCTGGTAATTTTGACAACCTCATTGTACAAGATGAAATTTTCTTTTCATCCCTAGTCATTTTTTAAACATAAATGGTCAGTTTTGGAACGTCATTATTTCTCTGCCCTTCTGTTTTCTGTTGCTGCATTTTAGAACTAAAAAATAATACGAAAGAAACCCCCCCATCTGCAGCATTTCAGTCCTTTATTCCAGTATTTTGGGGGTGTTTTGGTTGCCTTTCCCTCGCTGACGGGCCGAAGCACATGAGGACGGGACAGGGATTCGCCTCCTGCCAAAGGGGCGTGTGGAGACAGAGCTATTGTGGCTCTTCATGCGCCGAACACGACCTGGGCTTCGTCCTCACCGAGCTGCAGTGCCCAGAGCAGGGCGCTTAGCAGCATGTGGCCTTTTGCCTCATTAGGTTTCAGGGTTAACAATGCTCACCTAGGCTTCGCTCTGCTTCAGGCCTCATGCAGCACCACTGCAAGCACCCAGCACAGACTCTGGGGCCGAGCTACTTCCATTTGTTTCTCATTTTGAAAGGTGTTGCATTCAGATCACGAGAGCTAGTCACAATTTTTATTAAATTACCATTTTTTGAAGGTTGGCAGGAAGAAGCTATGTGCTGGGGCTGCCCAGGACCGAGTCAGAGCCCTGCCAGCCGGCAGAGATGCCGCACGGTAGCCACCCCAAAGGGACCTAGCCCTTTCTTCACCTCCAAACACCGTGGGCTTTTTTGATTCCTTTGTTTGAAAGGCTTTGGGTTTTCTGTGCCCGCCCCGCAGAGAGGCTGTTCCCGCCTTGGGGAGAGGAACATTTCTGCCTATTTCCCTGCTTGCAAAAGCTCCCAGCGTGACTCCCAGCAGCTCCTGAGCTGCGTTTCTGCTCGCTGCCCGGCCGTCCCAGCCCAGACCCCAGCCCCAGCGCTGCCTGCAGCAGAAGGAAGAAGAAACCACAAGCATTTTCTTCCTGGAGCCAACCAGCATCAAAGGGGCAACCTCTGGTGAGGGCTGTGCGACCGCTGCGACTGGCATCCTGCGTGCTCCGGGAATGCGTCCCGTCGGCCCGTCCTGCTCTGGGAAAGCCCGTGGAAATGTGGTAGGTCACTTGATGGGTTTTTTCCAGCTAAACTTTCATCTTCATTCAACTCATTCCCATCCCTTTGCCTTCCCCACACAAAGCTGAGAGCAGTCCGGACCCTTTTATCACCCTCAAGAGCTTTCCTGGAGGGAAATACTTACCCTTTCGATTCAGCTCCATGGTTAAATCCTGAGTTGATGGAAAGACCCCAGTGCTGAGCAAGCAGGAGGGAGCTGGTGTTCGAGCATCTCTGCCACTTTCCAACCTGCAGCGACGCATTCAGGGGCCGGGGGAGGCAGCCGAGTCTCCTTCCAGGGGGTTAATCATCAGGCGGTGAAGCAAAGGCTTCCCATCAGAAGTCGTTTACAGAGCACGGGATTATGGTTTGCACAGGCTTTGAGATTTTAAATGCTGAAGAGTTCCAGGAATGTCACTTCTGGGTGGGGGGGAAGCATTTTCTGCCCTGCCGCACGTCCCGGCTCCCCAGCCAGGCCATCCCCGCACCGGGACGGCTGAGAGGGCACCAGAGGCTTAGAAAAAGAGAAAACAGAGGGATTGGGAATTGCTTAATTAGAAACAGTTTTCTCCTTTAATGTTCTGCAATTACTTTGAGGTCAGTAGAATTATTAGTGTTATTAATCACTGAATTTCCAGAGAACTGAAGTTAATAGTACCATAATTGGGGCATACCATACAGCCGTAATTGCTCAGTGCCAGTAGGCAGCTAATTAAGGCTTCCAGCCCTTCTCTCTAGGCAGATCTTCTGTCTCCTAAGTCTGCATCATGGATAACTCAGCTGCAGAGGGTTAAAAGTTGGGGTAAGCGCACCGGCAGCCATGGATCGGCGAGGCTGAGTCTTTCAAGGACTCTGCCCGCATTTCCAACCCTGCCGATCACATCTCAGGCCTTCGGGTGGCTTCGGCGTGTGTCCCAAGGTGGGCAAGGAAAGGTGCTCTCTGTGTGAGGTCCTCCAGGTGGAGCCGGGCCAAGGTGCTGATGTTTTGGTCCTGAACAGGCTGGGAGAAAGCCTTTCTGTCCAGGTTTGTTGCTTAATGAGGTGGTTGAGATAACCACCTACAATCTACCTGCAAGGAGGGAAAGGGGATTGAGATAGTAAAGTATTGCCAGGCTCTAGCAAGGAAGGTAAAAGGCACCTTTCAGTGAGAAGGAGCGAAGCTTGGGGGCTGCAGAATGCTGAAGTAAGGGATTTCCCAGTCCTTCATTTGAAGGGGCAGTTCCTTCTGGGTTTGATAACCCTCGGCAAGTCTCTCAGCAGTAGAGGACAGCCTCGGCTTCAGCCTCTTGCGAACGTGCCGTACCGTCGCCCACCGCAGGCGCCGGGATGGATGATCTCCTGAGGTGCTCCAGAGCCAAGAACCACAAGAAAAGACAAAGAAGAACAGAAGAAAACAGGTATGTTCACTAGTCCTGCTCTCTGACTCCGGCACCACAGCAAGCTGAGGGTTAAGATGAAGGGTGAGCGCTCACGGAGCTCGGGGTGGATGGGATAGATGCGAAGGGCTGGAGGAGCTCAGGAAGACACAAAACCATTTCTGCATCCTCCAGCACAGCTTGTCTAACTCTAGTCTACGCAATCACACAGGAGACACCCTCTTCCTCCTACCTCCTGCTTTGCAGACCCCCAAACACTTCAGCCCCTTGCACTGTGCCTGTCCCCAGGCACCCACCCCTCCTGCCGTGTCCCCAAGCCCCGGGCTGGCTCCAGGGGCAGTTTATAAACCCGCGGTGCCACCCCCTCGCCAGCTGCAGGGAACCAGCCCTTCCCGGCAGGTCCAGCCCCTCGCTGCCCTCGCAGGTGGGATCCCGTCCCCGTTGAACCCCCAGCCCCAAGCTCTTGCTGCCCCAGCAGCTTTTGCCCTGCCCCAGGCTCTGCCCGGGGGCCACAGGGTCTCGCTGGCTGTGGCAAACAGCATCTGCCTTCGCTCCATGGTAGAAACTTCTACATATCGATGCCAGAGAGTTTCCAGAAATTTGAGAACACGTGAAAATGTTTACATCCTAATTCTAGAAGGAAATAATAATTGCAATATAATTGCATTAGTGCCAACTGCAAATTACCCGGGAGTGGAAAATGAGGAGGTTAAAGCTGACTAAATAAACAATACAATTTAAAGTTGCAACAGCCGGCATAGCCATGCGTTACAAATAAAACTCAGGTTTAACCTGGAGAGTCAAAACAGTTTGAGGTGGCTTGTACAGACACAGGGGGTAGCGCCTGCTCTCCCCCACGTACAGCCCTGGATGAATGCTGCTGAGTGACACCCTGGGGTTACAAACCTGAGATCCAAACTTGGCCCATCCCACAGCCCGTTAACATAACGAAACCTAAATTTCTGTTGTATTTCAAACGCCCGGTGTGTTGAGGATAAGCAGCCGTGCCATGCCACCTCCGCTCCTGCGTGGCAGTTTGGGGGTTTAACCCTCAAATGCTGCTGCTGAGCCTTCAAAAAAGGCACCCCAGGCCTGGATGGAAAAAAAGCGCTTTATGGAGGAGCTGAGCAAATCAGGCTTGAACCGACTGTGCTCCACATGTGTAGGGAAAGGCTTCAACGCCAACACTTGTATTTATTCTTTAATTATAAACCAGGGGTTCGGGGTGCTGGGCCGCACGCTGCCTGAGCAAGGCATTGCCAACAAGATGATGCTCGGCCGTACTCGTTGTTGCAATGGCACAAAGCGCTGCTCAGCCCACGGCCCTCCTTCACGAGACGGGTATGTTGATGGGCATTAGCCAGCTTTCAGGCCACGGACCAGCGAAAAGGCACATTTTCCAGTGTCCAGCCCTGCAGGGAGACGGGACTGAGCCGGGACAGGTCACCCCGCGGGCCCCCCGTGGCCGCGGTGCTGCAGCGGCTGCGCCGGAGGCACCGCTGGAGACGTCCGTCTGCGCCTGCGGTGCCTTCCTCTCTTTTTTTTTTTTTTCTTTTAATGTGAAGGAAAGGAGAAACGAAACCATATGTTTGGGGAGGCCGGGGACGGATTCCAGGAAAGTTTTGTTCTGGGTTAACGTTAAACGTTTCACTGGCGCTTTGTCTCTGTGTGTGAGCGTGCGCGCGTTGTTGGTCTTCGTTTTAAGGGGGTCATCGTGGTTATCCCACAGTGCGGAAAGTGAATAAACCCCCAACAAAGCGTTTGAGCGGCTTTCACCGCTAAATTCACCCCCCCATGTTTTTTTCTTTCCTTTGCATAGGAGCCATTGGGAAAAGGAAGCAATGTTTCTCTTTGAGGCACAGAGCTGTGCTGAAATTGTCTTTATTTTTTTAATTATGATGGGTTTGAAGCCCAATCCCAAACTTTGCTGGAGGGTTTAAGTTCCTCTTGTAAAATTTCCTAAAGCCTCCAAGGCGGGAGCGTGGGATCCCTCCAGGAGCGGAGATTTCCCTGGAAAGGTGCCTTGTGTTTCGGCTGGGCTGCGGCTGCCGGGGCCGGCGTGGTTGAAGAAGCCCGGTTGGGAGCAGAGGGCGGCGCTGCCGGGGGGGACCTGCCCAGCGCATTTTGCAAAAAAAACCCCCAAACCTCTTTTTGGTTCCCCTCCTGATTTTCACAGAAAAGCATCATTTAGAAGGAAATCTGCAGCCTGGGGAGAGGTGATATAAAAAGCGGCTGTGCTTCCCAAAGGAGGGGTTTCTGGCTAATTCGGAGCATCGTTACTGGGGGCTGCCTCATGTCCTGTTGTTATTTGTCTCATACTTAGGTATTTCTCTGGCTTCACATCATTTCTGCTCCTCTGAACCTCCCCTGCTCTTTCCTCCAGCTTTGCTCTACTTCTAAAAATGCCAAAATTTCCAATTTTTCAGGTTTCCATTTTGAGTTTCCCCTGCAAGCCACAGGCTCCTCTCCCACCCCCAGCACTTCTGCTTCGCCCACCCTGGGACAGGTCCCCATGTCCCTCCGGACACAGGCGGCAGCAACACGAACCTCATCTTGACTTAGCGCCGGAGATGGGCATCTTCCCTGTCTTAACCACTGCACCCAGCAGGTCCAGTACCAGCAATCCCAGCCCGGGCTGGCCCCCACCCCCAGCGGACAGGGTGGCAGCCGTGGCCCTGTTGCAGACAGGCCACTTGGCCTTTGGGCTTCGGTATAGCATAAAATGGGTATTTACGGCAGTACGGGATCTCGAGCAGTTATAATGCCACAGCAAGGCGAGAAGCCTTTGGGAAGAGCTGAGTTTCCCAGGGTCGGAGCCATGAACGTGCTGCAGCGACGCTGGACCCATGGGAGCTGCAATGGGAGCCTTTGGTGAGTCATGGAATCACACAATGGTTTGGGCTGGAAGGGACCTTTAAAGGCCATCTGGTCCAACCCCCCCTGCAGTGAGCAGGGACATCTTCAACCAGATCAGGTTGCTCAGAGCCCCGTCCAACCTGGCCTTGGATGTGTTCAGGGATGGGGCATCTCCCACCTCTCTGGGCAACCCGTGCCAGTGCTTCACCACCCTCGTAAAAAATTTCTTCCTTAAGTCCTTCTTGGCAGGGCTGCTCTCAGCCCCTTCATCCCCCAGCCTGTGTTGATACCGGGGGTTGCCCCGACCCAGGTGCAGGACCTTGCACTTGGCCTTGTTGAACCTCATGAGTCCCACATCTCTTTTTCTTCTACTTTTCACCATTTGCCTTGTATTTCAGTTGTGACTATTTCTGATGCAAACTCGAGGCAGTTTTCATTTCTCACTGGTTTATGGCACCAGAAGACCCCCCCCCCCCCCCCCCCCCCCAGCAGAGCCCGGCCCTCGGTGCGGGTCAGCACCCATGGGTGCTGCTTCTGCCCTTGCTGGGGACAACGGCTGTAAAACAACTGCCTTGCAGCTATTTGTGCTTTGCTGGGTAGGCACCCTCAAAGCAAACGCTTCGCTGCTCCGAGGCAGAGCTCCCGCTGGAGCCAGCATTTGGGATTTTGGAAAGCAGCATTTATTCCAAAGAGGTTCAAGCAAGACACTGACGTTTAGCAGCAGCATTTGAGCTTGCGAGGGCATTTCCACCTGCAGCTCAGCACAACTGCTCAGCACCTACAGCAAGAAACATAAAGGAACCAACTGCTGACTTCCCTAGACATCGGTGCTTTAAAAAAAAATAAGTATTTCATGCTTCATAAACATGCTGAATGAGAGACACATCTCATTTATCACCTAAATAGCGCTATCAGTGTCCGCTCTGCGCTGCGGGCTGGATTCTGGTGCCGGCGATGGACAGTGCTCTCAGCACAGGTGATAAACAGATCGATTAGAAAATGCAGCCCCAGGGGTGTGACAAAGCAGCTGTGGTTTCAGAACCTTGCTGGGACCCTTATTAAATTCATTTGTGCTTCTGAAAACAATTGGTGCCTTGTAGGGTTACTTGTAGCTGCAAAATATTGGCCTGAAGAAGGCATGAAACCTGGTGCTGCCCCAGGAGAGCAGCTTGGGGGTCTATCGGAAGACCAAGAAATAGGGAAATCTAAAATGCAATGAACTTTAAAAAAAAAAATCTAAACACCCCCTCACCCTTCTCTCACTGAACACATCAAAACCTGAGAACGGGAGGCAGGGCAGGCTGCCGCGGGACAGAGGCAGGTTTGCACCGGTGTCGCGAAAGAAACTTTACAAGTGATGCAATACCGACATGATGCATTTTGGGGGGTTGCATCTTTGCAGCCTAACATTTTTTTGGACCATCTTTGCGCTTGGCCATCTCATGAAGCAGAGCCCACGAGCCACCCCCAGGCAGAGACATTAAGCTACGCCCGCTGGCCACGGCTTGAAAACAAGCGCAAAAGCACCCCTGCAACAGGGCTGCGGCTGCGTCACGCGGGGCTCGTACCGGTTTGTCTCTTGTCCCCGCAGCCCTTTGGGGCCCATCCCGGAGGCTGCCCAATCCAGCTGGAATCGGTCCTTTCTTTCCCTGCCGGACCTGGCACGGCCCGCAGTCAGCGCCTTCGCTGCCGCCGCAGCCTCCTCGCCCCGTCCCAGCCGCCGCGGTGCCTCGGGGCGGGAGAGCACCGGCGGGGTGGCTTTCATGGGCCACCACGGCCATCTCCAGCCTTGGAGGGAGCCAACCCGTGTCACCCTGGCCGGGTGCTGCCCGGCTCGGGCTGGGTGTTTGGGGTTGAGGCCACTCATTTCTCAAAAGCCTCTAGATGGCAATCGCTTGCAGCTCTGCCGAGGCGCTTCTTCCCAGGCTGCCGACACGGAGCTCGCTCGGAAAACTGTGGCTTGTAGAGCCGCCGGCTTTATTGCCAGCGACCCTTGCTCTTGTGTCCTGCCTGGGAAGCAATAACGCTTTGAGCCTGATGTTATTTCTGAGCATCCTTTTTGTGTCGCTACCTGCTCGTTTGCTGTGCAGTGGGGTCCGGCACCTCCCCGCTGCTGCAGCTCCTCTCCTGGGGACCCGGCTCCCAGCACTGCCCTTTGGGAGCAAGGAGCAGGAGGACAAGCTGCAGAGCACATCTCAGCCCTGCCATCAACCCCGCCACCAGCATTGGTGTCCCGCGGGGGCCCAACATACCTGGAGAAAAATAATAATTAAATCACCCATTTTACTCCTAGCTGGCTAGAAAAGGCTTTTCCCATCCCATCTGAACTTAAAAGTGACTGGACAGGCAAGGAGGGCCTTGCAGGCTGTCTCACTGCAGTGGGGGCCAGGTGAGCTGAGCCCAGGGCACCCCAGATTTGGCCACCCCCAGCCAGGAGCCGCTGGCCGGGTGCCCCGTGCAGGGCTGTGGTGGGCAGCTGGGTCCTGCTGCAGATGGGTGAGGCTGGGGCAGCTTCAAGCCAGAAAACAACAAATATCGGCCTCCCTCGGGGCTGGGCAGAGCATTAATCACGGCACAACATCGTCAAGAGCAACGACACTGCCAGAGCGCTGCCACACGTGGCACCGCAGCCGTCCCTGGCAGTCCCTGGCGATGGACACAGTAAATTGCATTTGTTGTGTTAAGAAAGGAAAGTGCTTCCAGCCCAGGGGACCGCTCACAGCAGCTGCCAGGCAGATCATATGGCAAATATTGCCAGTTTTCTCTGATAAAATATAATCACAGCTTACTTCAGCCTCGGTGATGGGAAATGGGGACAAGCAAGAGTTACCTTCCAGCTTTGTTTCTGCATGCTCACACTCATACACAGGCACTTTTGCTCTCTAATTTCCATCTCTACTTTCTGCAGGGTACTGAGCTGCTGCAGGAGCAGGCAGCAGGACAGTGGGCTTTCACATGAAGACCCTCAATTTGCTGTAGCTGCTGCATCCTGCCTCCAGCTAAGGACAAGACTTGGCTCATCCCGCAGCCCCGGCTCATGCCGCTGCCCCGGCTCATCCCGCTGCCCACCATTTGCCCTCAGTTTCCCAGGTAACAACTTTTCTACAAATACAGGTTCAGATTTTTCAAGGAAGGTGCCTGGACTCTTGCACTCTCCTGGTGCACCCACTCTTTTCACCCCCATGAGCACCATTTGCAGGTGGAGGTGAAGCACCTGTGAGCCAGGGTGGGAAGCAGCAAGAGCCCCGGCAGAGCCCTCCAGCACGCTGGGCACAATCACCAATTACCCCCCAAAAAAGGGGGCTGCTCATTCACCCGGGGTCAGAAACGGGACGATATGCTGGGCACCAAGGAGATTTCCCAGCATCTTTGGAGGACTGGTTTTCCCTGGGGAGCCGTTTAGCCCAGGGCTGGAAGTTCACTCGGCACCAAGGACAAAGGGCCGCAGAAGGGAGCAAATAGAAAATGATGAACCATTATAGAAAATGACGAATCATTAGAATAATAAATAATGCAGTAAGAGGTAATTAATTATCTCTGTTTATGCTGTGCTGCCTGGTTATTGATTTAGATATGTTTTCAGCCTAGGCGGCCCTGACTCCTTCAGGATTTCATCTGTGTTTTTCCATCTTCCCTTTGTTAAAGCCCACCGTGCTGCAGGTCTGTGCCAGACTCGCAGTCTCCTGGACCAGGAATGAGTCCCGTATTCCCTGGCACAGACCATCCTATGCCAGCGCTGGGCACTCCTGTGTCTTTCGGCACAGACGTGGCCACGCGTGTTAATATCAGACTGCAGGGACAGAAAAATAACCCGCGGCTGAACCCTGGGAATGACAGCACGGACGTGGTCGCATCCCATCCCTTGCTGGTGCAGTGATGTCAGAGATACCAGATGTCTCCGTTACTGCCCAATTTAACAGTGCCTAATGAGGTCACTTCCATAAAAGAGGCAATTATTTCCTGGGAGCCATTTGCTAACATAATTAAGTCTGCTCTTATGCCTGGTTTTAGCGACTGGCTAAGAGCAGGGCTCTTGTGAAGAGCAAAGCAAGGAGGGACCGATTCAGCAATCCCCACCGTGATGTGTCCGCCCATCCAAAACAGGAGCTTTTCAGTTTCTCTTTCCCAGAAATGCGTCGGGTCGGCTCCAGATGGATCCGACTGGCAGCCTTGGCATCAGGAGAGGAGTTTCCCCAGCAGCTACTGGTTTGGGCTGGAGCGGTGAGGTCGGGGGTCTCCGCCAGCGTGGGCTCGGCCGTACCCAGGAGCGTGGGATGCGGAGCAGCCTCGCCTGCGGTAGCAGCTCAGCTCGGCCGGCGCCGCGCTGCCCGGAGCACGGCTTAGGGCAGCCAAGCAATTTACTGCTCAGATTTGCTAACACGTGTTCACCTGTGACTGCAGCTGCTGCTGCGCCCTGGGCGGGTTTTTCATCCTCTTTCCCTGCAGAAGCGATAGAAAGGCCGTTCCAGGGATACGCCACGTGCAATGTCATTTGTAAGTGTGAAAGATGGGTTTTAATGACGTCTCGGATCTGGTATCTTGGAGGCAATGGTGCCAGGAGGAGTTTCTTCCCTTCTTTTTTCTTAGAAAATCGACTTAGTACGGATGTCACTCTGAGCATTTTTATTAAAATAAATAGGAAAGGGCTGTGCCCCCAGCAGCCATCCCACTCCTTTTCCCAAACCTGATGGGTGAAACACAACCACGAGCATCTGCCAGGGCAGAGCAGCCGCAGAAACAACAGCTCCAGCCCTTCCTGCTGGAGTGCAGCTTTAATTAAAAAATAAACTGTCAGACACCATAAAAAATTAAAAAATAAATGCCTTTAACATCCATCTGCAAGTCTCTGTGCAAGCCTGATGAGTCAGAGCGGCCGCCGCTCCCTGCCTGTCCTTGAAAGGCTCCGTGTCCCCACGCAGGAGCCCGGGTCCCGCTGCCGGCACCTGATGTTGTCCCCGCGCGGGGTGGCATGCGGGGAGCGGGCCCACCTCCCGATGCGGCTCTCAGCAAGAAACGGGAGCCTGAGCCCCTCCTGCAAGCTCCCAGGAATGCTTTAAGTGCTTGCATTTAATTTTATAAGTATTTTTCAGCTCCCTCGTGGATGCAGCAGATGTCACCCAGGTGAGGAGGAGTTTTGGGACCACACAGCAGGGCCAGTGCGGGGGGAGCTGCCACCGTGCCAGAGAGCAAATGGGACAACAGGTAATGGGTGCCAGGGCTGGCCCCACTCTGTTTTGGGGGCCACAGTGATGGGGACAGCCAGCAATCCCACAGGAGACCTTTTCATCTACCTTATCTTGCTCTTAGTGCCTTGATCCTTTCCCCACACCAATAACTGGGACAGTTTATCACTGCTCTGCAAGGGGAAAGATTTAGAAAATTACAGTGCTGCTTCCCTGCCAGGCCACCACTAAATTATTTAATCTCTTCTGAAAAATCAGCCTGGTGTCTGTTGTGGAGGGGAACTCCCCAAGCTCCGCCTGGAGCCTCGGTCTCTCCTTTTACAGAGCTCTTTTTGCATTCGTCTGCTTTTTGCTATTACTGCTCCCAGTAAAGGCGGACATGCCCGTGTCCAGCACGCTGGCGTTGATAAAACTTGCTCATCTCCCCAGCGTGCTGCTGCTCTTGTGTGATTATTCCTGTTAATTACTTCCTCCGTAACAGAAGCCAGATGCAAAGCCGCCAGCTCTGAGCGCTGCTTGGCTTCTGCCCTTGCATCTGCAGCCGCTGGCTTTGGAGACTCCTCTCGGAGCAGCAGCTCTTGGTGCCGTTGGCCGGGAGGACAAACAGGCACTTCGCCGGCGCTCCGAGCCGTGGCCATATTCCTGCTGCACTCACCCAGCAATGCCCTGAAGCCTCCCCTACAGCCACTTCCAAAATGTTATTCCAAAATATTTCCCTTCCCAGTGTTTTTCTGGATATTTGGGTGTTGGACGCGCAGGGATGTGCTGGTCAGAGCAGAGGAGGCCGTGGCGGGGTACCAAACCCCATCGCATCTGCCCCGAGCTGGGGCGCTCTGCCCCTGGGCACCTGGGGCACGAGCCCGACCCCTGCAGTTCCCGGCCACCGATCCGTGCGCTCTGCCCGCACCCAGGCAAGGAATGGGTTTTGCAGCAGGCGCAGGTGGCTGTGGGCAGCAGGTACATTGGCTGAGGCGGAGGGGCTGCGGGGGGAGCGATTGCTCTGGGGTCAGAGCAATCTCGGCATGGCTGAGAAAATAGGTCCATTAAACCCGAGACCTAACAGAGTTTCCTCTCCCTCCGGATCGATTTGCTGAGTGTTTATTGACCGGCAGGAGCGACAGGCTGTCCCAAGTACATCAGCTGTTTCTGCTTCTCCTTCCTTCATCCCAGGCTCACTTGGCTCTTGCTGATCACTTAGCCCCAGTTTCCACATGGGAAAAGCCCAGCTCGTGATGAAGGGCAGGGAAGAAGATGCTCAGCAGGAGCATCACCGAGTCATTTACTCCCTACTCACTC
The DNA here is from genome assembly GCF_047370975.1 of Nipponia nippon. NCBI lineage: Eukaryota > Metazoa > Chordata > Aves > Pelecaniformes > Threskiornithidae > Nipponia > Nipponia nippon. The sequence goes on from NW_028262313.1 coordinate 3,567,627, forward strand.
GTAGGAGCACACATGCCACAGCCCACAGGCTGTACCATGGATCTATTCCAGGAGAAATCAGACTAATAAGCTTCCCAGCAGGGCTGTGAATAGAAAGAGGATTTTACACCTCAGCTTGCAGCTTGCCCTGCGCTGAGCTCCCCCTGTAAAGCAGCAGAACCCACCATGGGTTTCCTCTCGGGAGGCTGAACGGTCCTTCGAGGGGCCAAAGCCAGCAGTGCCCTCCCTGGCCCGCAGGCAGGGATGCCTGCCACCAACGCCGCAGGGACAACGCGCGTGCAAAGCGCTCGCACAAAATGGTGGCGTACAAAGCGCTCGCGTGAGCCAGCTGTGAAGGAGCGCGGGATGGGGCTTATTTGCAGGCATGCTTTCAAGCAATGATGCGATCCGGGGAAATTTGCAGCCCTTTGCGAGCCGAGGAGCCCTGCCGGGCAGTGGGACACCTCTGCCACCTGCACGTCATTCCCCACCCTCTGTGGCCGGTGGACAGGAGGCATCACTTGTCTCAGAGGACAGGAGCATTTAAAGCAACTTTGCAGCATTAAATACCCAAGACCGACAACGGACTCAGCGTGAGAGTTGCCACCCACTCAACGTCTTGGACAGGTTGGAACACCATGGGTTTATCCTTGTCCCCAGCTCTTCTCTGTTCAAAACAGGGTGCTTGTGGCAGTCAGCAGCCGCAGGGGAAGGCAGATCGAAAAGGCAGGACTCACACAAAGCCTCCCCCCGTACAGCTCCCTGCGCCGATGTGGTATAAGAGCAAACTGAACCCCAACCTGAACCCACAAACAAAACAAAAGGCTGGGCTCTGGGAGCTTAAACCAGAGGCCACACACACCTGGGCAGATTTCCTTCCTTGCTGGCACCTTGTCACGGGGGAGCTGACGCTCGCAGGCTTCTCCGCCGTGGTGGGTCACCCACGCTGGGCACGGATCCTGCACACGCACCATGGCTCTTCCCGAGGGCTGCCCAGAGCCTGCCACGTGCTGCTGGTGTCGGGGGGATATGGGGTTTTGGAACTTTCAGCTGACCCTCCTCTGAGGCCCTTGGTGTCTGCTGTGATTTTCTCAGACACTGAACATCATCTAAGTCAGAGGTCTTCTTTTAAAACATCAGCTTTTCTTCTGAGCTTCCCTTCTTCCTGCCATGGGCCTCTGTTATCTTGTCAATAACTTCCTCCTTGGAAAGGCGAAACCTGGGTGCTTGCTGGGAAATTTAGGGGGTTGCACGGGTTCCCTGCAATTAATCATCTTGCTGGAGAGCCCTCCGGCCAGCCCTCCGCTTTCAGCGCTGCAGCTCAGCCCTGGCAGTCCCCCGATGCCGTCACACCTGGCTTTGGGTGCAAGGACTCGCGGTGGCACCCACGTGCTCGGGGCCGGCAGCCGGGTCTGTGCGGAGCTCTGTGCCGCCGCTGCGGTCCCAGACGCCTCCTCTGAAACGAGGCTGAAAAAAGAAAAGGCGTCCTGGTAGGATGAAAATAGGGGCAGAGAAAGGGCCACCCGCTGCTGTCACCGCTGCTGTGGTGTGCTTCGTTAGCGTGAGGTTAATTAGACACCGAGCAATGGTCTAATCAGCAGTGACATGGTGGGCTGGCAGGAGCGAGCACTGCCTCTGCCACTAGCGAACACAGCTGCTGCAAAAGCTCCTTGCCCCCAGTCACTGGTGAGCTTTAGTTTTTTGGTGGAAAAACCCCCACCCAATGAAAATTACTCCCTCCAAAATGAAAACTTTCAGCCCTTGCAGGGTGAGGTGAAGATCCTGCACTGGGACCAGGGACCTGCCAGCAGGACGTTCCCCAGTCCCCCAGGGAGGCTGGTGCTGGCTGATGCTCAGGCCAGGGATGCTACAGCAATAGCTCTCAATTGACCTTTTTGGCTATTTTGACAGATTTTTTTGTTTCATTTGTTTCCTGGAGAAAAAACAGGTTTTTTTGGAAAAAAAGCCACAACCTGACATGGCAAGTACAGGCACGGGGTGCTGCGGGCCACCAGCTCCTGGGCGCCTGGGGCTCTTTCTGGTGCTCCAAGACCTGCTCCTGAAAAATGTGGCCTTTGAAAAAGCCATCAAGATTTTGTTTTGGCCTTTTCCAAGAGAAAAAGGAAAATGTGGCCCTTCCTCAGCAGGACTTGCTGGAGGAGAGGAGGAGAGACCCCATGGAGGGGCCAGGTGGGATCCATCCAAACCTTGACAGGGCCGGGAGGCTTTGCTGGGGCCGGGTGCTGGGGCACATCGCAGGAGGAGTCCTGGGGGACCCTCCAGCACCGGGGAAGAAACCCGTTCTGGGATCTGAGCTCTCGCTGCTGGAACCTGGCTGAGCACAGCAATGGGGGACTTGGGGAAAAAATAGTGATGGTGAGTAAATAGGTGACAGCAGAGGAAAATGGGGGGTGGCAGCAGCACAGCTTCCCTGGCACAAGTCGGGATAAAAGCTATGTCTGATGGAAACGTCAGACCTGGTGCTGAGCGATGATTTAATAACTTTTACGGGCAAACCCATCACAGCCGGTCTCGCCGCTCGGGCAGTGACTCTCTGACAGCGCCAGCTGTGGTCCGCTGCTGGAGACGAGAGGTGTGGTTCTCCCCTTCCCCATGGCTCGGGAAAGGCGAATCCTTGGGGGAACCTTCATTTTTTTCCCTTGCAAGGGATGCAAGACCCAAGCGTGGCAGCAAGGCTTCCTGGGCAGGCTCCCGGGGCTGGCATTTGGGGAGAGAAAGGGAAATCCCGCATCCAAAGGACCCCTTCCCAGGGCAAGGGGAGGAGTGGAGGCTTTTCCTTTTTGTCCCCCTCCTTGTTTGAGGATGCACCTGAACGGCCACGATGAGGCTCTCTTGCTTTCCATCTGTAGTTGGCTTCACATAACCCTTTTCCAATGGTTTCCAGGGGGAATATTTGTGATTATGGAGTGAAAAATGTGAATACTCTGCAGTATTTTCTGAAAAGTTGCCATCTCCATGCACAGCCCTGCCAAAACACTCGCTCGCAGAAGCGCTCGTGGGAAGTGAGGATGCGATGGGAGTGGATCCACCTCCCGGCACGGAGAGAAGGCGCTTTGTCACGGATAGGGAGGGTGGCACCGAGGCTGCTCCCCCTGGCAGCCAGAGGAGCGAGAGACACGCCGGTTTGGGCAGGGGGCCGGGATGCCCTTGATGCCCAGGTCCTCCCTTCTTGCGCTCAGCCACGGCAGGGTACCAGCACTCCACTGGCAGCAGGGATGCTCCACCGGCCAGATCAGCACATCAAAGCCCCCATCACCATCCAGCTCCAGTGACGGTGAAACACACCAAGTCTTTCTGGGCTGGCTTCTGCCAGTAACAGAGTCAAGCATCACACAGCAACAGCTCCTCGGGGCTCCTCGAGCTCCAGCAGCGACACCAGCACTGAGCTCCAGCAGCGTGAATCACCCCCGTGCCCCAAGGAGGTGGCCCACGTGGCCTGCGGAGCAGGCGTTTGCTGGCAGAGCGGCGTTTGGAGGGCTCTCTACTCTTTTTTCATTATGGCGCTTTGCATACACTTTATAATGCAATTTCTGGAAGCAGTAGTGAAGAGCATCTGCCGCCAAACACCTCCCATGGCCACCAGCACTGTCGAGCAGCACTCGAGCCCAGGGCAGCAGCCGAGCAGAGACACTACACGGAGCTGGAGGGCGTTCAATGTCTCATCCTTCCTCAGTCCTCACTGAGCAGGAAAAGGGAAGGGGGAGAGGGGGTGGCTGTGTCTCTGCAAATCCCGCTCCATCACAGAGCAACATAAATCACCACCAGCCGGGGTCCCTGAGAGCCTGCTGCTGAATTTCCCATCTTTACAGGGCCGGAAAGAATATAAAATATGAATTTCATTGCTAGTGTTTGGCACATCCTTCTTGCGGTGCTTAATGCTCATCTCTCCCTGCAGAATGAGCTTTATGCATTTCACAAGGCCTCCCCAAGTTTTCATGTTGCCTGAAGGGAGAAGTAATCCCCCTGGTTCATTGCAGTGACCTTTAGGAGGAGCATAAGTACCCAGATGAGATGTATGTACGCGTGAGGTCTTGCTGCCATGGTGTAAGGCAAAAACCAGGTGCCACCGTGGTACTGATGAGCTCCGCGAGCCCGATGGACCAGGCTGAGGAGCAAGCTCAGACAGGTGAAGATGCTCACCCTTCTGCTCATCAGTCCAATGGCGCATCCCGGGGCCAGTTATGCCAAGGCAGACTCATGGCCAGATGGACATGACTGTTTAATCTGCGCCGACATCAGCAGTGACACCTGAGCATTTACAGCGCTGTCAAAGGGCAATAATCCTTCACGTCCATAAAAAATCCAATTTTTCTTGGAGGGTGAATGACTGTCAAAGGGTTCCTGGCAATTGCTCTGGATATAGGCTGTGCCAGACAGAAGCAGCAAAGCCCGGCTGTTCCCTGGACATCTGCCCCGAGCTCCAGAGCCTGTCAGCAGGGCCTGAGCTCCCTCTGCAGAAGGGCTGTCCCATGGGCTCCTTCTGTGCAAATTCAGTCCTACCGTATGGCTGCGGGCCATCTTAGTGCCCCATGCAGACCTCTAGCAGGATCCAGAGCAGCTCCTGTACTATAGTCAAGTGGTGAGTGTAAGTACAGAAAGATTTATCAAAGGGACCTGGCACCAGGGTCCCTCTGGCAAATGATTTATTTTTTGCTTTCTCATACCTGATTTTTCTCCAGGGATGACATGCTCAGGTCTGGTCCAGCAGCAGAAACCAGGGCTCGGGCTCCCCAGTGCACCCGGCCGCATCCATCCTGCCCCGGGGCAATGCTGGGAGCAGCAGCCCGTGGCTGGGGAGGTGGAGGAGGCTCCTGCCCAGCTGGGGCATCTGCCACCTTCATGGGGGCCATGAATCCCCCTGGGGTCACTTTGTCAGCCTGCACAGTGCCAGCTGTCTCGGGACAGACACCCTTTTGTCCCTGTTTTCTCTCCCCTACAGGATCCTGCTGCCAGGCCTGGCAAAGCCCCCGTGCCGGAGGGGTGTCCCGCAGGGCTCGAGATGCTTGAAAGCACCGGCGCTGCTGGAGGGCAGGCCCGGGCACACGCTGAGTGACTCACAAACCTCCGCTCTTTCCCAAATTGGGCTAAACCCCACCACCTCTTGGAACGACTATTTGCGTAAGTGCGTTTTGGGTGGAGGCTCAAGCTCTGTTCTCCTCATGGCAGCAGTGCTGCTGGGTACAGTGGTGTAAAATACGGCTTTTGTTGTTGAGGTTTGCTTTCCTGGTACAGATTTATTTTGCGTGACAAACCCTGGAATACCTCTCTAGCTTCCCATTTTCAAGGGGGCTGTTGCAAACACCCTGGCCTTTTATGCTTGCCCCAACACAGCTCAGCTGAAGGTCTCTTGTGCCAACTCTGGCCACCAAACCTCCTGCAGAGTTTTTTTTTCTCAGCTCAAGTAGACTCGAACCTGTTTGCAGAACCTGCAGATGTCCTGCTCACAGGTCTTGCCTGAGCTCCTCTGAGGGGTTCTGCACGAGGCCACAGCCCCAGGGAGACTTCATGTTCATCCTCAGCTGCGTTACGGCTGCTCCAGACAGACCTGGCTCTCTGAGCATCCAGGTTTTGCCTTGGATAGACAGGGATAGTGACAGTGGCGAACCCCTTCGGCTGTTTTAGCACCTGAACTCCCATCCTCATGCTCCTGTTCCACTGGTCCGTCCATGCCGGAGGCTGGCAGCAGCGGCTGGTCCTTTAGTTTGGGACCTGCTGGTTAAAACAGCTCCCAATGCCCAGGCAAGATGCATAGAGGAGAAACCAGCCTGGTGGGAGCTGGGGGTGAACACGGAGCTGTAAATCCCCCCAGCACAAGAGAAAAGGAACAGTTTGGAAGTTGAATTATAAAGTCAAAGTCTGCACTATTTCCCCATAATTTAAAGGGCAAACCCAGCAGCAGCCTGCCAGGGTGCCAGCCCGCGAGGGCAGCCTGGGTCGGACGCAGAGACACCGTCTCGCCCCATGTCTGTCCCTGCTGCCCGTGCTCTTCCCAGGTACATCCCGTGTGGATGCTCCCTCTGCAGTGGTGCTCCCAAGTGAATTGCCATGGAAACAGAGAGCCAAGGCAAACAAAATCTGCTTTGAGCAGCCACTGAGGGGGTCTCGGCAGTGGACGGGCTGCATTCATTCCTGCTGCCTTCAGCCTCCCTCCCAGGGGCTTACAGCTCCAGAAACAGCAGGGACAGGGCAAGGAAACCTCATCCCAGAGCTCCCTGGACATGTTCCAACCTTGCCCAGGGCGCTGAGGGTTAATAATTCCCTATTTCTGTGAGCCGGTGGGAGTTTGCAGCGATTTCGGTGTGCGCATCAGACTGATACTGCCTCTCGCTGCTGTGGTGGTGGGGACCAGATGCACGACAGAGCCGAGGGGTGAAAACTTGTTAAACCGTGGGGTCTCAACTGCTCGTGCATCCTCAGAAAAAAAATTAGTCCCTGCTAATTTGCTCAAACTGTTGTATGGGCATAGGCATGACCGTATTTAGAGTTGAGATCTGGTGTCATTTTCCTTTCCAAGTGGCACTGGTGGCTGGCTGAAGTCCCCTGTCCCAGCTGTCCCACACTCTGCTCTACCCTACCTTGCTGGTGGCTGCTGGAAGCCCGCCGATGCACCAGCCTTGGCCTTGCTTGCCCCAGGCTTATGGCCAGGAGACAAGGAAAAGCGGCTACAGGATGGGAAACAAGGTCTCTAAATTATTCTTTAATAAATCTCAATGTCCTATTGCCCAAAAGCTCAGCAGGGTCAAGGGACCCATCCGCAGGGCACGGGCAGCCCCTGCCTGAAGAGGAGATGCAGTGGGAGCAGAGAAAGCCCTGCACGGGCAGAGCGGGGACCAGCCAGGTGCCTCCCCTGCTCTCCAGCAGCACTTTTCCTCCACTTTAAGGTGCCCAGAAGAGGAGGCTTTCCAAAACATGAGTTTCTGTTCAATCGGGAATTCCTCTGAAATCTGCCTCTCCTTGTCCACGCTGGGTTTCCAGCCTCCGGCCTCTTCAGGGCACAGTCGTTTAGCTGGGTTTCATCGCTGCTGCAGAGCTAACTTTGCCTTCTAGGCACTTAGGTATAAATAATCTTTTACTATATTAATTACTTTGCACAGAAGGATAAGACATAAATTATAACCCAATGGGTTATAATTGCATGTTCTTAACACGTGTGCCTCGTTACTAATTATCCCCATTCTCCCAAGCCGCTTAAAAAGCAGAAGCATTGAATCACATCTTCCAGGGAATAAAGCTGCGAGGCAGGAGAATGAGCCCCTTCTTGCCACCAAAGCGGGGTGAAATACTGCCACAAATACAAAAATAGCCCCTCCTTTCCCCAGATTAAATTTGCTGGAGGCCGGTGCCTGCAGCCCTCCTGTGGGACGGCGATCCCCGCAGCAGCCCCAAGACCTTCCTCCTGTCCCGTGGGGCTTCGCTCCTGCCTCTTTCCACTGGCAAAGCAGCTTCTCTTGGGTTTATACCAAAAAAACCCTATACTGCAAGCTTTTTGACTTACACCTGCTAGGAGGACTGTGGCTTTCCAGCAAGTACCCTTTGGGGCAGGACGGGTGATGGCTGGCTCTGCAGAGCCTGCAGTAAAAAAACAGGCAAAAAATGTCATTGTCATGGCTATGAAGTGACCCATAAGCGACCTGCCATCTACACTTGGTTCATTCCAGGAATTAGCTAGTAAAATAGTGCTTCACATCCTCAGCCTGGGCAACAGCACCAGACATCACCATGGGTTTCGTGCTCACCATAGCCCAGGTAACACCAGCAGACTCCTGGTACCAGCAGAGATGGCCTCGGGATGCCAAAGGTATATTCAGCTCCAGACTTCAAAGCTCCAGAGCTGTCAAGTCCAGACTGTTGTTTCTGCTTACACGAAGTGTCTTATATTTCAGCCCACGCAGAAATGGACATGCCACAAGAGGACAAATTTGTATCTGCAGCGGGCAGCGTGTCCTGGGCTACAGGGACCCAGAGCAATGCTGCAGAGCTCAATGAAGCCACATAGCATTTACTCAGCTGCAAGATAAATCAAGATCTTGACCTTAGGATAGCTTTTCATAGCCTTCCTCAGCTATCTCCCACACAACCTCCTTCTGCTCCCAAAAGCTTTTATTCTGTACTAGGAGAGCACACAGCCAGCACACCCCAAAGCCTTCCCCCCCTCAGCTTGCTGCAGAGCCCTTTGGCTCCAGCCCCCATTTCTAGGCCGGCTCTCTTGCAGGACAAATAACACCTGGAAGCTTTTTGGACAAATTTCCAACTTCAAGACACTTGAAGTCACAGACTGCTCTATTCTGGTGATGACATTCAGAGGGCAGAAGCAGACTTGGCCATGCTCGCAGCAGGGTGCAAGGACCATGCTGAGCCCTGGTTTTATGGTGCCAAGTTGGGCAGTGCCTAAGGGTTAGGCTGAGACCAAAGATTTGCAGAGAAAGGGGGTAGCTGAGCCCTGATTCCCTTTTCCCCATGTACCCACCCGCATTGCTCTGCAGCTCTCCAGGGTTCGGTGAGAATCGGGGGACGAAAGGCGGGGAGAAGCCTGCAGAGTCAGGGTGATGTGCTTCCCGAAGCCGCGCTCCCCGCAGTGCACGTCTGAGCCTCTATCCGGGGATTTTCAAACACACAGCCCAGATCCCGTTATAAAAATAGTTGCAAGTGTTAATTGCAGGCAGCGACAGTTCAGCAAGCTCCTACCGAAACCTCAGCTGAACCTGGGAACGAGCAGATAAAGTATGATCCTTGCACAGCTTGCGGGAAACCATGGATTTTGTTGAAAGGGACGGATAGGCGGGAGAACAGGGAGCACGTTGTTTCTGTTCTTTTCATGGCAGGAATACAGCATATTTGCAAGGTTATCTTCCTCTGAATTTGCCCTCCTCTCATAACTCCTTTATTGCCAACAGCTTTGTCGTACAGCTTTCCTTGACAGCGTTTATTTTTAAGGACATATTCCATCATTTATCCAATGTATCACGGAGATACTTGGACTTTCCATATGCGGTGCGAGAGGCACTGCCAGCCTTGCTGAGAAACTGCCCTGTCCAGGGCGGGCACCCATCCCCTCCTCGCTGCAGTCCCTGCTCCTGCGAGCAGCACAGCTCTAACGAGCCTGGAGAAATCAGCTTTTATTATTAGTCAGTTGGAGAAAACATTTCAGCAGCTCTTGAGACCACCTCCCTGTGTGAACGGCACATCCCTGCTTTTGCTGAGCCTGCTTGTGGGGAGCTGCGGGATTTTTTTTCCCCCCTTTTATCTGAATTTCTGCAGGGGCGAGGAGCAGGGGGAGCAGCCCCGGCGCCGGCTCTCTGCCCCCCACGTGGAGAAATGTTGCTACAAGCTGGCTTAAAAACAATGCTATTTTACGTTGCAGCTTTTAAGACATGAGTAAAACACACCTAAGGTCATAAAGATCTTTTTGTGGTACCACAGTGATTTCATGGGCAAAATGCTGCAGATGGAGCTGAGGAGCAGGAGGGGATTTCTCCATCCCTGGTGTGGGTTCCTCCACCCCTGGTGCAGCTTCCCAAGGGAAAACTGGTGGCTGCATCCCTCGGGGCAAAGGTGAGCAGATCCAGGCGATGGGGACCCGATGGGGACGTTCGCCCTCCTCCTCTGGCCACAAAGGGGGCAAAGCTCCCAGGGACATGGGGGCAGTGGCGGGGTGCCACGGGCGATAACCCGCAGCGCTCAGCAGCCTCCCCTTCAGATGGGCTTTTGGAGACGTCTGTGACTGAGTCTTGCCGCGCACATAATTGCCATTTCAAATAATTATGTCTTGAATTAAAATAGCTCCTGAGCAGCCTGCAAAGCATTTCATCTTTAGATACCTCAGCAGGGCTCCGCCGTGCAGGTGGGAGCCGACGCGGGGCCCGGAGGCGGCTATCCCAGCTGAGACAGGGCCCACATTTCCCAGCCCCACGAGCTTCGGGTGCCAGTGCTATCGCAGACAGAAACCAGGGGGCTGTGGCCAGTTTGGGGGATTTCTGAGTTTTTTGCTGCTTTGAATGTGCATCAAAAAATGGCATCGTTTGCCATGGCTGATAAAATTTTCATTCCTTTCTGTGATTTCTTTTTTTTTAATTTATTAATATTTGAGGAGAAAGCAAGGTAAGTAGCAAGTGATTTCCTGTACTGATGGCAAGCAGCTTCCAGGCAGTAAAGCTGCCGTGCTGCTTTGGCCCTCTACAAAAAAAAAAAGACATTAGCATACCTGGATTTATTACAAGTTTAGCAAAAACCCTGAGGATGAGGGGAAGCTTTGTCATTTAACTTGCAGAATTTCCCGAGAAGAGAGTTTAACTAACCTATGAGTGATTTACACTTGCTGAAAGTATCTTGTCAAAAGACCCCAAATTTTATGCGGCTCTCTCCTCTCGAGAGGAACATGATACACATTTTTCACAGACTGGTAATTTAATGAAGCAACTTTTTCTTTTGGAAAGTGCAGACAAGGTAGTTTTTGTTGGCCTCCAGGCTGGCAGAATTGCTGCTGATATCGGCCGCGGCTCGAGGCTGTGATCTGTCGTCCCGACGGACACCCTGAGCCGGCGCGGAGGCCTGTTAAATGCGTCTCAGCTGGCCTTGGGCTACCCAGAGCTCAGCGTGCGCAGGGACCGGCGCTGGGGAGAGCTCCTTGCCTGGGACGGCTCAGGAGCTCTGTGCGCACTGGTCCTGAATATTTTGGCTCCTTTCCCCACCTCTGCCTCCGCCGTGCCTCTGGCCACGTCCTTCCCTCCCTTCTGCACATGGCAGTGGCTCTCGTGGTTGCACCAAGTCACCTGGTTCCAGCAGCTGCTTCTCCTTCACAGCTGCTGGCCCTCGGTCCCGCGCCAGTGCCGTAGGTGGGGGACGCGTCCTGCAACGGGGAGGGATCAACAAGCCCGCAGTAAGCTTCCCCTCCGCTTCTGTTTGCTTTTGGGCTTTGAAGGGCAGCAAATAATTATTCCCCACTGCTCCGGCTTAACACATGTCTTCATTTGCTATAATTACATGACCATTCTGATTTATTCATTTTTTTAAATTGCAACAGCGGCAAGTGAGGGGTGACAGGCTCCTTGTCACCCCCCCACTCCCATTGCAGCCGTAGGCACGTGAGGAGGCTTCGCACATCATTTTTCCTAATCACGTTGTACCGCCGAAACGCGTTGCTACAACTACAGGCGTTGGGTGCCAGGCGGCTCCTACAGCCACGCTGCAGTTATTGCCGCTGGCTCGGTCAAACGCTGTCAGCAGGGATGTCCCGGCTGGGACAGCGCGGGGCGGCTGCCCGAGCAGCAGCAGGAAGGTCTGGGCATTTAATAGTCCCTTCGGTAATTAGGATCTGGTAAATAAGTGACAGTAAGCGCCCTGGCTTCTTTGGCAAGTTCCCCCAAAGGTTGCTTGGTGGGGGTGCAGCACCCTGGGTCAGGGAAAAGCCATTTAACGGGGAGTGCCTCCTAGTTAGAGATGATGATTTGGAGTTAATTCATTATTTAATTAAAAAGCAGCTTTCCAGCTCGCAGCGCATCCCTTTTTAACACCAGGAAAGCAGCTGAGAGCAGTGGCTGTCTCCGTGCCCCGGCAGTAGGCTACGAGCATCCTCAGTTTGGGGGTACCCAGCTCTGTGCATCCCCAGGAGTTCCCTGGCTTGAGACACAACTGATTTTCCTCAACCACTTTTCACAGACCTGGGAAGCAGCAAAAAGCACCATAGAGCACTGTCAGAGAGGTCACTTGCTAAGGGTGAGTATTTTAAAAGCACTATTTATGCACAAGCACATGGAAATAGCTCAAAAATCATTTGAGGAGGTGGTGTGTCATAGCTGGCTTTCAAGCAGGAAAAAAAGGGGTAAAACCCACCAAAGAAAGTATTCCCTGAGGGTCTTTCACTTGTTTAAAGCTTTGCAAGGACCCGGGGAAGAGCTCCAGTCTCTTCCCCTGCTCCTCTGCAGAAAATGAGCCACGTCTCCTTTTTTTGTGTACATACTGGGGACAAGTTGCGCAATTATCCTCAACTTAACCCCCTGCCCTTTCAATGCTCCCATTTCCAGAAAACGCTGTGGTAATTTTATTTGACCTCAGCTCCCTGCATCGCTCCACTGAGTTGATTTGATGCGGTTCGATATTTTCGTAGCGCCGGGCAGGATTTGCGGCAGCCCACCTACTACGCCTGCCCGGCGTCCCTCCGACCTGCCTGGATGCGGTGCTGGCGGGGGCTCCAGAAAAGCCCTCCTGCAGGTCTGCGGGCATCCCCTGGGAAGCGAGGTCCTACAGCGGAGGGGGGGGGTGGCATTTTTGGGTCCCAGGCCATGGGGTCTGCTCCGCCGGGACTTGTCAGCCTCTACGATGCTGCCATCACCCTGCATCCCTGGGAACAGACACATGAAACAACGCATCCGAGCAGCTGAGGCAGGAGAAAAGGTTTTGCTGCAGGAAAAAAGGTTTCTGTTTAGTGACCGTGATCATTTCCCCAGGCCTGTCTCACTGCTCATCCCCAAATTTCCCGCCTCCCGCCCATGCCGACTGGCGGCTCCATCCCTTCACGCACCCAAGTGGGGTTTATCTTTTATTCATCCCTGCACACCAAGTGCCTGCCAGGCTGCCAAGGTTGTCCCTGCTTTCTGCATGGCTCCGGCTTTGTTCAGGTCTGGCTGTTTGAAGGACGTGGCACGAGCATCACCTGGGCTGCCACTGCATTTGGGGACATTGTCCAGGTGAAACCCAGGCTGCAAAAATCATCTTTATGAAAGAAATGTCTAGAGAGTGGATCTGAGGTGAGACCAGTGCTACAGCGCTTGATTTGTTGCTTGTGCAAACTAAAGCAGTATTTTATTGTGGCTTCTTCATTCCAAATGATAATTTTTTTAGAAGTGTTTGCAGTTGTGGAAGCAGGGAAGTGAAACCGGGGGGGTTTAGTCACTTGCAGCAAAGCAGAAGCTCCTGCAAAGCCCCAGGCGTACAGCGAGCCCCTGGGAAGGCTGAGTAGGGTCTGTTCCTCTGGCTGCTGCCCATGGACGTGCTGGCACACGATAGAGGGTCCCGGTCACCCCCTCTCCCGGCTGCCCCCCAGCCCCGGGTGATGCCCCAGCAGCTCCTGGGCTGTTCCCCCACCGCTCCCAGGGCAGGAGGGGACCTGTGGGGTGCTGGTGGCACCCAGTGGAGCCAGAGCCCTCCCTGCCTGGGGTGCTCAGGATGGTCCTTGCAGCAAGAAAATTTCCATTCTTTGTCTCTTCCAAGGAAAAAGTGATTTATTAGGCTTTACTAAGGTGTGCTCTGGTTAGATTATAGCTATTGATTCCTATAAATACACATGTAGGACAAAGCAACTAATCACATCTGCGCTCAGCCGACACGGGGCTATGTTCATGCGGAGACTGGTAATTTCAGCACAGCTATCGATTTCCCAGCCAGCCTCATTTCATCCCCCGGCACCGCGCACAGGAGGACGGTGCCTCCGGGGTGGCATGGAGCTGGCCGTGGCAGTCGCCCGGGATTTCCCATCGCTCCGCCTGGCTTCCGAAAGCCCTGATGGGCTCACATTTCCTTGTGCACTGGGTGAAATCTCATCATGCCTGGAAGTGGGTGGATTTGCAATGATAGCAGGGCATCAGAGGACTCAGTTTAGGAGCAAATGACCCTGGGTGCAGTGCATGCAATGAGAGGGAGCGGGTGTGCGGCGAGGCTGGGCAGTGCTGGCTGATAAGGCTCTGCCGCTTCACCCATTTATTTATTTTGCTGGTGAGATGTAAAGTATTTGCATTTGGGTGAGAGGTGATGGGAGCTCTTGCTTATCTGCCTCTCCATCAAAGGGCACTTTGGGGAATGGTCCTGGAGCTGTGAGGCGGTTGCTCCTGTGGAGGCGCAGGGAGAAAGGCTGGAACAGCACCAAAGTTACACTCCAGATTGCAAACTAGTGTTAAGACTTCCAGCAGGCAGAAACATTTCCCTTGAAAGCAGACAGAAAAAAATACCAATACACCCCAAACAGGGGTGATGCCTAGACTCGGTGGAGGCATGGGGAGGACAAACCCAGCCACTGCCAGCACTGGGACTGGCCCCTGCCCTCGCTGGCAGCTGAGACAGAAAACCAGCACCTCCATTCCCCCCACTGCCACTTCTCATTTACCCCAGGGAATTGCCTCCTGTTAAAAAAAAAAAAAAATCTGAGGGCTAACAATTTTCTACCCCTTTTAAAAAAATGATTATTATTTTCTTCCTTTTTCTGAGCAACGAAGCGATGGAGCGAGGGTGCAGCCCCCCCTCACCCACAGCCTCCCCCCTCCTCGCCAGCCTCCGGCTCCCGCTCCTCCTCCTGCCTCGGTGCTGCCAGGCTTTTGCCCTGGCCTCTGCTCAGGATAACTCCCCACAGCGCCATCAGGACACCAGCGTCTTTTGAACCCCTTTTAGCAGCTCTTTGGTTGGATCTGGTGCACCAAGTGGCACCGTCATTATTTCGGTGGTTGTTGCTGCAGCAGCTTGAGGTATAAAGCCAGCGGCTTTCCAAGGGTGGTATTACTCACTGCTCTCGCAGAGACCCTTATAATTCATCTGTTGTGGAGGCAGAATTTCTCGGGAGTGAGTTCCATTAAGCTGTGTGTAAGGGTTAATTAATTTTTAATGTTAACAACCTTTTCTTTGTATCACATGGCGGTTCATCAAGTTCTGGAGGGGAGAAAAAGCCCACCTTCTCGCAGCAGCGGCTCGGCTCTTTGCTGCGAATGTCTTTCAGCAATTATATATGTGAACGTAATTTTCTCTGCTTTATAGCTCTACCCTGTAATCTAGGGAAAGTGACATTTTCCACTGCACAATATGGGTTAGGCTTTCGTTCTGATGATGTTGCCTTTGCCAACAGATTTTTTCCCAGGGGCATATGGCACGCAATGTTACATCTGCTCCCATTTCCAAGAGATCCTCTACCCTTTGTTGAATTTTTACGAATGCTATCAGTCTAAATAATCCAGAAGGCTGCTATGGCAACAAAACGAGAACTCAGTTTCTCTCTCTTCCCTATTTTTCCCTTTTTTTAACCCTGGAGTACAAGGGAGAAGGACGCTGGCTGTGTCTTCCAGAAGCTGGCAATGATGGTGGTGGTGCCTTGGGATGGGGTTTGGGTCCCGATCCAGTCCCACCGCCCTCCCATGTCTGTCGGTGTTGTCCTACATGCAGGAAAGAGCAGAGCAAAACACTCAAATGATCTCTTTGTACGAGCTGCATCACTCTGGTTTCGGAGCTGGATGCGAACTTTTTAACACTGAACGTGCCTGAGTGAGTAAATGAAAAGCTGCTCATCGCTGGCTGCAGGAAAATCCCCTTATCCCACCCGAGCGTCCCACACTGTCCCACCGCAGCAGGGCACAGGGAGCCCCTGGGCCAGCAGAGGCGCAGCTTCCACCTATTCGGGGGAAAAATCTGAATTTCTGCAGATGTAATAACTAACTTCTCTGAAAGAGTCTGAGGCTGAAATCCCTTTGAACAGCTTTCCCTCTCCTGTTCCCCTGGATTCTCTAATTGCCTTGTTAACCAAACCATGCTCTGTTCATAGCATTGCCCTTGCAGCCTTGCTATCTGTTTTGATCATTTTTATCCCCATTTCTGTGCTGCTTCCATGGGAAGCCAACTAGGTGGGTTTTTCTATATCAATAGCAATGGGAGCCTGGTCCTACATCTAATCCTCCTGAAGGAGGAGGACTGAAGACATGTATGTCGTGCAAAAACTTGTTCCAGTAGTTTGAATGTGGAGCTGTTCTGTGTCATCTGGAGATAAAAATTGCAGAATGAATGAAAGCCACAATCCTGGCTTGAAATAGCCAGCAGCTCATGTAGAAATTAAAAATCAGTGAGGTGCAGAGCAGATAAGGTCTGCAAGGGACTTTTCAAGACTGTCTCCGTTCATTAAAAGCTACTTCCAGGTCGTGGCCTCTTAAGATCTCAGACACACAAATTCTCTTAATTTCTGCTAGGAAAAGCAGCCAGAGCTACAGTCCCCCGTTAGCCAGGACCCGTTTTTGAGCGGTTGGCACCTATTCACAGGAGCGGGTTTTTAAGGAGACTCCTAACATTGTGTCCCAAACACAACTTTTGGGAGTTTGACCTTACTCATGGGGTGCTAAAACTTTCGAAAACCCCGCTGTGAAGGAAAAAACCAGCACACGTCACTGGGCAAGGGTCAGCTCAGGCAGTGAAACCGCTGAAGCAGGGCATGAATAAATCAGATATAAATAAGCTTTAATAAAGCGACTAAAATGATCCACCAAGACGTACATTAATCTTTCTCCTGCCAGCTCACCTTTACTGCGCACGTACCCAGGGAAACAGAGGGAGGAGAAAGTACAAGGTTTCTGGGTTAAATATTTACCACCGATGCTGTTAATGACTATTTTTAAATCTGTATTTGCATTTTTCATGAATGCAGGAAAATGAGCCTGGAATGATGAGTTAGGGATAAGACTTGCTTTTGCTGGGACCTGTTTGCAGCAGTGGCACTGTGCACCTGAAGCAGCCCTGCTTCATCCCTCACTCCAGTTGTTTTGTTAGCGAAGCTCCAGGAGATGCTACAATCCCTTAGCAAAACCGCCCGATTTAGCTCTGGGACCTCGTACCGACTCCGCACGTGTGCATGGCCGCCCCATCCTCCCCAGCAAGAGCTGTGCATTGGGATGAAACCTCTCCAAGAAAAAAAACATAAAGCTCATGGCCTTTCCCAGTGGGAGAGCTCCCCAAGGCCGTTTCCCCACTGTCGCGTGGCCACGGCCGAGGGTGCGGAATCTTATACAAAAGTGTCCTGCAGCTTCCAAACCAGCACCGCAGAAATTCGGCCGCTGAAGCAATTAATTTAACAAGCAAGGCAAAAATAGGTAGCGGTTCACTCACAAAGGGGAGTTGGGCTGAGTCCTAGAGAAGATGCAAATCATTTGGATAATTAGTAGCAGATAAACTCGTCTGTGCACAGTGTGGATAGGAAGGCCGCCGCATTGCGAGCCATTGCTCTCATCTGGACTTTGTTTCCTTGGAGGGAGAGACCAGGACAGGCAGCGCGGGCACGGCTGCTGCTGGGGGTGTCCCCAGGGGGTTCCCACCCGCAGCTTGGTGGGGGGCTGCCGTGGTCTTGTCCCATGCCCGTGCGTCCCCATGCGCACTCCAGCGAGAAAATCCCTCTCTGTCACAGCTATAAAGCATAGCCCAGGGCATAGTTCCTTATTTTTTGGTAATATTTTTTGACGTGAGGCGGTCAGCCCAGGGCAGAGGGATGCTTGGGATGGGTACTCAGGTACTGCTGATTATGGCTTGGAATGAAATTTGTTAGCAAACCATTTCTAATTACCGGCGCTTTCAGGCACCAGCTGTCGCACACACACGATGCCAGGCTTCGCCGGCGGCCGGCCGTCAGCCAGGGGCGGCGAGCAGCGCTTCCCCGGCACGGTCCCTTTCCCCCCAGCTCCATCCTGGCCCTGACCCGTGGGAAGAGGACGGGCTTGCAAGGGGTTTGTGATTTCCCGCTATCGGGCACTAAATGCGTCTGATGCTCTTTGAAACACGCACTCCTGCTCAGGAGAACCCTCAGCCATAAGAAACCTGTCAGACCTTTCTGGTACAAAGGTACTAAGTTAATAAAAATTGTCTATAAAATCAGACACAAGGCATTGCAGTTTTATTAAGATCTAAACTGTGCAGTCTGTTTTATTACCGTCCTTTATAAATTATCCTCCCAAACCTCTTGCTTAGGTCTATAACTAAAGACAGCCCATATCCAAATTTATTGCATTTCAAAGAGAGTGAATTACCTGGTCTACTGAAGGGGATGGCTCAAAAGTTAAAACCTTGATCAAATTGAGCACCTCCCAGGGGAGCAATGACATTGCCCAGCAGCTGGTTTGGGGGACATGGTGCAAAATAGGGTTCGGGGGTGTCTGGCACAGTGCGGCACCTGCACGTCTCCAAACGCTGCTCATTTGCAGGGAGAAAAATACATCAGCTTACGGAGAGGAGCATGGGGACAGTGGTCTTGCGGTGACATCAGGTGGACCACGAGGGATGCCTGGAGGCCACCACCGTGCCGGTGACACGGGGGCAATGGAGCTGCCGGAGCCTCATGTCCCTGCAGCGGCTCCTGCTACGGCGAGGTAGGTGTACTGGTGACGCGGGGCTGCAGCGCTGGGGTGTCTCTGGGGTCCGGTATCGCCCACAGCAAAGCCAGGTCACCCACTGGGCACCCAGGACTGTCCCGTCCCGATGGAAACGGGCTTTTGTGCATGGGCAGACCACAATTTCCCACTTCAGTAATGTGGGAGTTTAAGACACTCAGTATAGACTGAATGCTTATGATTTATTTATTACAGCCCCAGTGTGTTCTAGATAGTGAGGGAAATAAGTCTTTGGCCACGTGCGGGAGAAAAGCTGGTGGAAATGGGGCAGGAGCTGGTGGTTCAGGCCGACGCTTGCCCTTGCGCCGGCTGCGGGGCATGTCTTGTGACAGCGCCCGGAGAAACGGGACTGCCTCCTGATGTGCCAGAGGCACGCAAAGCCAGCGAGGATGCTTTTGAAATACCAACAGAAGAGCGGTAATTACTAGTATATTCTGTATGCACGTACACACGCACATACAGATATGTGCATAGATGTATGCAGGTCCTGGGTAAGAGCAAGGCTGCCATGAGCAACCCTACGAAAGCAAATCTGGGCATGGTGGGAGAGAACAGAAACCCCCAGCGCACAGACACAGGGAGGAGCGGCGGGGGTCCGGGGAGCTCGGTGTGCAGGGCAGGACCAACGCGAAGGCGGGACGCGGGGCCAAGCCCTCATCGCGAGAGCTAAAGAAATCACCGTGAGAATCTCGCACGTGAAAACTGTTGCATTGTGCATTTCTGAATGTGTTGGTGAATGAATTATTCAGAGCAAGATCATCAGTGTGAGAATTGGTGTTTATTAGGCTCATATAAATAATAATTGTGTTAGCTAGGAGAAAATGTTTAATATTAATAATTTTGTAGCTGTGGCCGGCATTTGCATATTGCGTGCAAGCAAGGTTGGTATATTGTGGAAAACCAGAGTCTGTGTTGATGCTGAAAGTGGCACCTTCACCTTGTGGGGCTCAGCTCTGCCGCTCTCCATCACCATAGGCTGCCTTTACCCATACAAGTGGGCCCTGCGGCTTCCCGGAGGACTCAGGGGGCTTTGATGGGATTATTCAGGTAACGAGGGACCTCCGCAAGCGCGGGCTGCAGCGTGCCCTTAGCTCACTGCTGCAAGCTGCTGTGCCTCCGGGAGATGCTGCTGGCCACTGCTGTCCGAGGGATCAATGACATGGCTTAAAAACAAACCACCTCCTCCAGACAATACTTAAAGCTATTATAAAGATGCGGAGAAACCTGAAGTTTGCCGGCGCTTGCCTGATAACACCTTGCCCCGACAGCAGACCTGAGCAGGCTCTGCAGTTTTTAAATGCTGATTTCTTTCTCTATTTGGGAAAGAGAAATGCCTGTGTCATGACAGATCCCGCTCTTGCGTGGCTCGCTGGTGCGATAAATGCTTTACAACCTCTTGTAGTGCTGCTGGAGATTTTTGCATATCCCAACCCCTTCCCATACGGCAACCTGCCCGGGCAGCAAACAGACTATGAAGCCAGAGCCACTCCTGTAGCAGCCGGCCAAATGCCACCATAAATGAGGCGCAGCACTAAAACCTGCTGAGGCTTTAGCAGATGTTAGTGCAGCACCTTCCCTTCCCAGGCCAAACCTCTCCGCAGCGGAGCTGCTACCCAGGGCCGAGGCGGTGGAGGAATGAGCTCCTCCTGCATCCCACCCAGCCTGCCTCAAAATGGTTTTCAGCTTGTGCCTTGAGAATAAAAGAGTCACCTTGGAAATTGTAACGCGAGCTGGGTTTATCTTTAAGAGCACAACGTCTTTTAGTAAATTGGCACTTGCTTCCCCATGAAGCTCCCGACTGCAGCGCTGGCCGGGGAAAGGGCTGTGTGGTTTATACCTGTTTTCACCCAGCTGCAGCCCAGGGAAAACCTGTCATCAAGCTGCACAGACGAACAGTTTGTTAATGAAACCTCACTATCTGGGGCATCATTAACTTCCAGCGTCACCCACCCAGCATCCCGTCCTGCACACACCAAATGCAAACGAAGGCACGAGCAGGAGTGTGCAAGATCTCAGGGTGTATTTTGCCAAGGGTCATTGAACGGAAAACAGGTGCCCTTTGGGCAGCAGAAAATGGGTTTCAGGCTCAAGATGCCTATGTATGTATGTGTATACACGCACATGTATACGTGTACATATATACACACACACATGAGAGATTTTTCCTCCCTCGGATGACTACCAGGCTCCACTCTCCTGATTCATCCCCCTCAGCCGCAGAGTACTGAACGGCTCCGATTGCCGGCCACTGCTGCAGATAGATGTGATCTGCCCAGAAGGGACGGCAATTAATCATTTTTGTTATCAAAAAGCAGTTTTTCTTGAAGGTTACTGTGCAATCTAATCACAGGCCTTTTCCCCTCCAACAAGGTGCATCTGATGGATATAGACGTGGCAGCAGAGCTCCTGGTTGGACCGAGGTTTTGCAATCATCTCCCTGCAGGGGTATGTTTTTGGTGGGATTTGGGACGACCTTGTGCTTGCTGTGAGCTGGGAGGGACAGGGTGGGGGTCCTCCCTCCCCAGTGACACCCACAGGGGTGTTAGAGGGGTTTTGGGAAGAAATGTGGCTTTCCCAAAGGCCTCCTAAGCATTGTTTTTATCGATGCCTTCTTTGGGACTCCAGTCACAAAGCTCCACTGTGTGCAAGAAAAAAGGCATCAATGCTCAAATCCAAAAGTCCCACAAATTGGTGGGGCCCTGTCTGATTTCCTCCATCCAAATTCTGCTTCCCTCTGCCAACTGTTCACTCATTGTGAGATCCAAAAATACAACTGTCCTACTGTGAACTTTTGCATAAAATGTTTGAAAAACTGCTTGTCATGTGCAAAAGCCAGGCTGATAGCACCGGTTCCTTACAAGGACAAAATCAATTGAGTTCTCACAGCCCAGTGCAAACACTGAGTCATCCTCCAGCCTCTGGACCTGTTCGGGATCCCAGTTAACCACTTGCTTGTTCCCACAGCAGCAGCAAGGGGGGAAATTCCCAGGTAGCACCTCTGGCACTCACCAAAATAGGGATTTAAGATGCCACGCGATCTCAGTGACATGGGGTGTCCTCCTGTGTCATTGCCAAAAACCAACGTGGGAGCAGGAGACGGAGGATGAGAAAGGTCCGTGCTGAGCAGGTGGGAACCCTCTTCATGTTAAGCACCAGCCTCATCTCGCACCGCAACGCCGAAATCATCATGTTGCAATGAACTGGTTTCCCTCCAGCCTGCCCCTGCCCAGCTCTCCACCCTGCTCGTCCTTCCCTGGAGAAATCCATGGTTTTTCCTTGCAAGGACTGGTTGCATCTACTGGCATGCAGAGATTAGCCTCAACCCTCCTGTATGGAGCAAAATCTGGATTTGCTGCAACCTCCTTGGGGGTGCTGTCCTTGCGGCTCTGGCTGATGCATGGGTTAACAGCAGTCTCTTATCTTGATGGACTCCCAGTTTTTAAGGATTAATACTTCAAGAAAAAAAAACTGAGAAGAAAAGGAAAGAGGAGCCATTCTGAGCTCGGGGATGGATGCCAGTGCAAAGCGAGTTTATTCTTTGCCTGCAACACTGAAGCACGGAGGGGAAAGCAGCAACTGCTGCCTTGGCTCAGCTATGCACCAGCTGTGTGCGGGCACCAGGACCCCAAATGGGGCTCTGCAGCTGCGGAGACAGCCGGTTAGATGCTCTTTGCAAGAGAACATGATAAAAAAAAGTATTTAAAATCGAGAAGTGATCATACATACAGTGCTTATCTGGTATCCGAGTGCAAGAGCGAGCCTCCCGCTTGCTCTTGGCCTGATCGAGTTGGTGCAGTCGGGGCGTGCTGGGTCTGTCCGAGCACCGGGGCGGATGCCCTGTGCCATGGTCCCAACTGCAACACCCAGCATCTCACCAACACTTTGCATTGTATGAAAACGGCCCACCGTGGCACGTTTGGAGGGTTTCTAGAAAATAAGGATGCGTCGGGTCTCCGTCGGCTGAGCATGCTCACCTCATGACAGGTTATAATTTACAGTTTATAACTTCACTTTGCTTGAGTTGTGGTTGAATACCCAGTGCTTCGTGTGCCGTCTTGCTTTTTAACATCACTTCTGAAAAGCCAGAGACATTTTCCGTTCTGCACTCCCTGAAATGGCAGGATTTCGGCCTGACTGATCTTTAAAGCTCCCTCATGATAAAAATAAATAGAAAGGAAAAGAAAACCCCATGCTCTAGCACCTCCTGCCCCATGGGCTCCCAGCTGCGCCCTTCGGGAGTGGCAGGCAGAGGTGGTTCACAATGGTGCTTGTGAAGAGGCAATTTCTGTAATATTAGGCAACTATCAATGATTTTGAGAAAAAAAACAAAACAAAATCCTTAATTGTGCAATGGTTGCTCAGAACAACTCCTGTGATGGTTGGTTGCCACTTCCCGAGGTGCCCTTTGGTCCCTGCCCTCCCCTGCCTGCCCTTCCCTGCCTGTGCCGCAGCAGCCCAGCTCCCGCCACCTTGTGGGTCTGAGCCATTGCGCTGCCTTTCCCTCTTGAGTCACATTGGCTTCGATTCCTATTTCTCCCTTTGATTTTCTTGGAATGAACTTTAAATGGCCTCCTCTGTGTCTCCCTGGTCTTGGGCTGGAAGGCAGTTGCCATGTGCTAACTCCTCTGATTGCATTTCTTTTGCTCATTGTAGCTTTTTTTCCTTATATACCATTTTTTCCCCCTGTTTGCATCTGTTTTCCGATGCTGTGGTCACGCAGGTATCATCACGGATAACCCCCTCGGGGCTGAGCCTGCCTGACTGTGTCAGACCGCCCGGTCCATCGGGTTTATTCTGCTAAAATCAGAGGCAACTTCAAATCCAAAAGCACTGGCAAAGGAGCTAGTGAGCATCCAGCCTCCCCCAGCACCATCACAGTCAGAAACCACCCTTCCCATAACTACTCCAACAGCTCCAAGCTATAAATCCCATCACCATCTTCCCCTCCGTATACAGGGCTGGAAATCACAGGTGTCATTCCCAGGTGTAGCAGTGCCTACATGAGCAGAAGCTGTAACTACCATCCCAGAGATGTATCACGGCCTAAGGAGACATGACTGAAAAACTGAAACAAATTAGGAAAATAGTGATAACTATAAACAATATTTTTTTCCTGAACAAGTTGTATTGCTGTCAATGTGACTCGGAGGTTTTTCATTTATTGTCTCTGATTTTCTCATTTCTTAAAAAGCAGAAAGGTCAGGGAAGTGGTTTCTGTCACAGCAATTCAGAGGAGGAAATTTGTTGAAGGAATTTTTCAAAGAGGAAAATACAAAAGGATTGCTTTTCTTAAAAAAAAAAAAAAAAAAAAGATGCCCAGCAATAAAAAAATGCCATAAAGCAAGCAACTTTCTGAAAAGATTATTTTAACAACATTTGACAACAGTAATGGTGAGTTATTCTGAAAAAGCGCGTCTGTGTTTTCATGGCAGCACGAGGAGGGGAGGACGGGGCGGCGGGGAGGCCGCTTGTTTGGCTTGAGTATTTTGGGAAATGGGGAAACTTTGAATAACTCGGAGAGCGAGGATGAAAGGCGATATATTTCTTGGTAAAACTGCTAATAAGAGCAAAGATGTTTATCAGCGTTATGTTCTCTGTGTCCTGAGGACCTTCCCGTATTTCAGCCGAATTTCAGAGCCTATGCAAAACTGAATGGAAGGAAGGGAGCAGAAGTAAAGCCTCCATGGATTTATGTTGTTAAGCTGGGAAAACGATGGCAACAGGCTCCAGGCCAGGTGATATGGGCTGGAGGAAGCTTTGCTGGCTTTTGTGCTGGGTGATTCTGAGAAACCTGAGCTATAGCCATCTTAAAAGCGAATTTCCTACTTGTCTAATTGCTTAGCGATGTTGAAAGACTGTCTGAACAGTCCATAGGGAAAGATTAGGCTATGCCCTGCCCCTGGGGATACGGGCTGGCCGGGGTCGGATGGGGCTCTCCTGACCTGGGCTTGCTGGGTCGAGCAGAGGAGCTTCCCCGTCCGGGAGAGATGCTCACACCGCGACCAAGCCGGTGATCTCTCCCTGCAGACATCTTGTCTTTGGGAGCTGGCTGACTTCAGGGCATTTTTGAAGTGCCATTTGTTTAAATTTTGCTGTTTAGTCTAATGCCCCTGCTGCAGGGCTGACGTGGCTGTAGCACTGAAAATGCAATTCTAGCTTAAAAATAACATCCTGGTGGAGGCCGTCATTTTAGGTCCATTTTTCACACAAACTTATGGAAGAGGTCTCGTTTAATCCATTTCTAGATGGAAGTGGGGTTGGATCTCTGTATACAGTGATGTGGTACAATTAATAATACCTTGTAACTTGCTGTGCCTGCACGCACAGGCTTCTCAGCAAAGATCTGCTTGTAGATAAGACGGAGAGTTTATAAAGCAGCATAATTAATAATCCGCTACATTACTGCCTACCCATCCTTCCTGCCAACCCCCAACAGGCCCAAGTAAATGACGATTACTAGAGAAAATGACACAGAAATATGGCTCCAGCATTGTTCCAGAGAGTGCTAATGTCTTTTTAGAAGTTATTTGGCCATTAGGGGTGACTGGGAAGGGGACCGCTCCCAACGGAACAGCACTGCTTGTCCTCCGAGCCTGCCTCACCGCCATGTGCTGTTGCCTGCGTGATCCCGATGGTAGAGCAGGGCTGGGGCTGATGGATGTCTGCTGTGCTTCATGTGTCGGGAAGTGACAATATAGATGGATTATCCCTAATTTTGAGTCCAGTTTAGCAGATTATTTCAGTCAATTCCCCTCTAGTTTCTAGCAGGCAACCAAACTGTTTTTGCCTTGGGTTTTCCTTAAGTAATGCCTTAATTTTGGGCTACTGTGATCAATAGAAATGAGGCCAGCTTTCAAGGTAATTAAGCCCCTAATTAAGCACCTGAGCACCTCTGCAGTCTGTCCCAGGATGTGCAGAGGGGCTGGTTGCAAAGCCCACGCCTGCGGCGGGCAGAGCTTGGGGGGCAAAAACCACGACACTGAACAACAACCGTCTCCTGGGAAGGAAAACAAACACCTACAACTTTTATTTTCCAGCTGTATTAATTATTCAAGAACCAAGAGAGAAGCTGGGAAATATTAACCTGGTTCAGTGAGAGGAAGGATTGCTGGTTTGAGAGGAAGGCGGAAAGGGGCTGCGTTGCGCGCCAGGGTCCCTGAGCTGCGTCCCCCAGGGGAGACAGGCACCCGGACGAGCCAGCGGCAAGCATGGCATCTCCCATCTGTTAGGGGAGATGAAATCGATCTTTAAAATAAATGATGGGGGATGGATTTTGTTTTGCCACATCAAACACTGCTCCCTCCATGGGGTCACCTTCCCCCGTAGGGTGGATCGCCTGGAGGAGACCCCGCATGACCCCCAGTGCCTTACCTGGGCTGGATCTGTCCCCGCCGGTCGGTGCTTGGGGCCGTCTTTGGCTTTTCTTTTTAGAGAGGGATGCAAAGAACCACTCACCTAAGTAAACCCAAGGGGACTTGGGGCTGCTGACGTGGCAGTCAGGTTTGCACTGGGGGGGAGTGCTTTCTCCTAAGGGATCGCGGCTTCCTCTGCTCAATAGCCAGACATGGTTGTTTCATACATCTGGTGAGAATATTTAGGCTTTTAGACACTATAAAACTTGTTTTCAGATAAAAGAGTCCATGGAGCCCAAAAATGTGCTCCCTCCCTGAGACCTTTCCCAATCCCCCAAATTCAATCCACACGATAACTCACCCAGCGCCAGCGTCAGGTTTCACCTCATCGTTCGCACTTTCCCCATTGCGTGGGGCTGGGCTGACAATCTCCTCCTCACTTCCCCCCGCTCCTGCTGGGGACAGCAAAATCTTTTCCAGAGCTGTAATTTGGACATAATGTTCCTCAAGAGACTAAAGAACAGCAGGATCAAATTGGTGCCGTTCTCCCGGCAGGCTGCGAGAGAGCAGAGAGTGGCGGCCGGCGGGGGCTGCTTGGAAGGATGGATGAGGGGCGAGGTGTGCCAGCCACTCCTGCGAGAGCTGAAACTAAAATATTGCAAATTGTGATTGTTTTCTATCGGGTGGTTTGTAATATCTCTGTCGCCGTGCACCCTGCAGCCCGCCAAGCGGGAGGGAGAGGCTGGAGGCTCTGGCTGCAGCGCTCGCGTGCTCCGTCGCACCTTTTCCTGACCCAAAATCTTGCCTGGGAATATTTTCACAACCCGAAGGAGAGCTGAGCCTCCTCTGTCATGTTGATTTCCAGGCAGCTTAGCCCCAGCTTGTCTTAACCAGCCTGATATCTCAACTAGATTATTCCCGCAGGAATAAGTGTTTGTGCCGCGTTTCTGTTGCAGCTGCCAGAACCACAAATCAAAGAGCTTTCCTCCCCAACAGATCGAGCCCTGACACCGAGAAAGGCGTTTTCCAGCAGCGCTAGCGGAGAGCATGGTCCCCAGCCAAAACCATCCAACGCCCAGCGAGGGCTGAGAGCATCGTGAGAGCTGCTGCTGTCTGTAGGCGCTATCGGGAAGTATGTCCGTATCGACAGTTTCTATCGTAGGTGCAATTGCCAGCTTTATACAAAGCATTTTCTTTCCAAAGAAGCATTTTATTTTAGCTGCAGGTATGAGTAAGAGCATTGATGTGATTGCCTGCAACACAGGACATCAAACAAGGAGGAGGCAGCAAATGTAATGAGACCTCAGGCCAGGAACAAAATTTGATTTTGAAGGATGAGGCTCCGGGGGATGCTGGGTTTTCTGATACAAAACACTTGCCTATGCCTGGAAGCAAAGCCTGAATCTCTGCAGCTCTGCCTGCTGGGGAAGAGAGGAGGAAATGAAGGTAAAAGCTTGCTCTGATTTCATTAGGGAGGGAAAAAGGAGAGGGGAGCAAGGCTCCGCACCCCGACTCAGCCGCACTGGGCGGAGGCGCTGGGGGTTCATCTCAAGGAGCAGAAAACAAATGTTTTGCTGATATCCACAGATACCAAACACACTCCCAGAGCGCAGGCGAGACTATTAAACAAAGGCTTTTTTCCCTTAACACCCCATTTATCATGATTCAAATTTTGGTAGGAGCACTGAACTTGGTGCATCTCTCACCCCAGGCCCTGCAAAAGGCCCAGCCCCGCAGCATCGCGCCGCCCCGAGCGTGGCTGAGGCACCGGAGGACGCAAACTCTGCCGTGCAACGCTGATTTCTGTGTGGGGCGGGAGGAGCAGAGCGCCCAGGAAGGAGGGCACCGCGCCGCAGCCCGCCGGCTCTGGGGACGACTGGAAACCAGCCTGCCACTCCAGAGCCAGGGCTACTGGCATTTCATGGGGGATCGACTACCTCGAGGTGAAAAAGAAACCTCCTGGGCTGGCAAACCACGCGAGCGTGCAAAGTAAAAGTCTACACTGACCGCCGCAGCGATAGCGGATTTGTGCTAATAAATTCTGCCCGAGCTGGGATGATTTTCTGCCATTCTCATGAGCAGAAACGAGTCGAATCCCATGTACTAAATGGCATTTTGGCACTTAGCAGCAAATGATGGATTTCTCCCCCCTCTCCTCCCTAATGAGCTCAAAGCAGTCGATGAACAACACTGGATCTTTAATTTGATAAGAAGTGCGTGAGAAGAACAGATATTTGTTCTTGGCAGGCTGCTTCAATCAGTTCAGCATTTAAAGCGATCAGCTTCAGCGCAGTTATTGGTTCACCAGAGCTCTCTTTGCAGCCCCTGAGATGTTGCACTGAACCCACCCGAATGCCTTGCTTGGGTTTCTGGGTTTGTCCCCTATTACAGTCTTCTCCTGGCATCCCACAGAGCAATTCTCTCCCCTTGGCCAGGTTTTCTCCAGCCCTGTGTTTGCACCTCTTGGCTTCAGCTGGGATCCGCGCCCTTGCTCAGGTATTCGTATATGCACCATATATATAGCTTATATATACCAACACCTTGAAGGTGGCCATATGCAAGGGCTGGGGGCAGCAGCAGCGGCCTCTTCCCTCGCTTAGCTTGTTTATCTTGGAGAGGGGATGCCCCATCACCCCAGGGGAGCAGAGCCACTGCCAGCAGGCACCGGCGGAGCAGGGGGTAGCCCCCCAGAGATCATCCCCTTTTCCACACCAGCTTCACGCAGGAAAAGCCACATGCCGTGTCCCGCGTGCAAGTGGCAGCGTGGCTGCTTTGGCTTCTGATTCCCTAAGCCCCATGAGGCTGTTAGGCAGTTATCTGCGGGCTGGCTGGGGCTTTAGCTTCTGTGTAACTCTGTTTTCCACAATGGTCTGCCGCTGTGGGTGGAAAAAACCCCTGAAGTCATATGGTTTTGAAGTGCCTTAAAAACCGAGTGGGAAATGCCGCACACGCTTTTGTGCAAACTTTAATGCACGCTTTAGTGTACATTTTTGTGCATGCTTTTGTGCACACTTTAGTGCGTGTTTTTGTGCATACCTTTGTGCATGCTTTTGTGCACACTTTAGTGCACACTCTTGTGAAAGGGGGTGCTGGGATGCTGGGCAATGCAGGGGCAGGATGAGCTTGGCAGAGGTCTCTGGGAGCTGCTGGGAGAGGGTCCGCATGGGGCCCTGCCACGGCAGCAGGCAGAGGAGGAGCAGGAGCATCACACCCCGCTGCTACCCAGGCTTCGGCTGCAGCAATGTCAGCTGCAGGTCCTGGCTAACAAAGGGGAAAGGGGCTGTTAGCCAAATGCTTGGCTTTCTCCTAACAGCCCTACTGAAATAAAAACAGGCTGGGAAGACAAGGAGCGACTCGCAGGTTCAGGGCGCAGGGTGGGAGAGGGGCGTCCCAGGCGGCTGAGCACTCCTGTAGCTGCTTCCATCGGGTTTCACTTTATTTTGGTGGCAAGACAAAGGCGAAGCCTGCAGGAGGGAGCACAGAGCCACTGGTGCCACCGTATTTACACAGGGGAAAAAAAGGTGGTTGAACTCGGAGGGCTGGGACACCCTGTAAGACGTGAATGCCCCATTTCTGGGCTGAGCATCCGCAGGGCTGGTGGGGTGGCACCGGGGCCCACCTCACAGCAACAGAATCCCAGCCACAGCATCCCTTAACCTGGCAGAAACCCGGCTGGGAAGAGGGGGTTGGGTGCCCATCTCCTTTGACAGGGCTGGACAAGAGTCATAGCTCTGCTCCTCAGTGCAGAGAAACAGCGAGTGAAAAGTGCTGGTCTGTGCTTAAACACCGGGGAGGGGAGAAGGAAACATCCAGGAGGAGATGACACTTACCACACTTATCACTCAGCACTTATTGACAAGACTAATTTGTTCCTAAATGCTGCAATAAAACGATTCCCAGAATAGTGCAGCTGTATGATTACAGGGAAAGTAATAATTAAATCTTATTTATTGGTTTTCATATATATGCATGTGGATGTGTGTGTAATGTTAAATATTGTTGAAGCAGGAAGATAAAGCACCTAGAAATCTTGAAAACCATCTTCAGGCCCCAGCTTTGCTGCTGTCCTCATCGGGGCCAGGACCCAGGTCTAAATAATCCGTCCTGCACAGCTGCTCCTTGCCAGATCTCCAAGTGCTTTACAAACGCGAACACATCTGTCCTTAGAAATTGTCTCACAAAGCAAGGTGGGTATTTTCGATTACCATGGCATGGGCATGGGAGATATTACCTGTTACAAGCACCTGGTCTAATTTTCTATGACTTGTCGAGCAACCATGGGATTCAAGTCTCCATAGAAACATCTGTCATTTTATAAATGTTTACCCGTGAAAAAATAAATTGGTGAGAGATGCCTTGTGGACCTCGTTTCTCCTGCCAAACTGATTAAAATAGTACTGGGGGGAGGAAAAAAGACAAGAAAAAGCTTTTGCTGTTCTTCTCAACAATTTAATCTTACCAGCTGTCACACAATGCAAACCATGCCCCAGGCTGCTTTTGGGTACCTGTGCTCTTCTGCTTCCCTTCTGACCTCTCCTTTTTGATAGCATCTCCTTAGAGCTCCCTCTTGTTTGTGTAGCGCTGCTTTAGAGGGAAGTGATGTGCCAGCTGTTAATACCAAATTACTGTTCATTCCAGAAAAAAAACATCTCCTCCATCACAACGACGGATCCACGGGCTATTGCAGAGTTGGGCGGCTGGGACGCGCGGGGCTGGGCGGATTGGAAACCTGAATCAAAGCCTGATCTGATTTAACGATTCAACAGCTTAGTTTCAGCTTTGGCCCCTTCAAAGCAGAGGGCAGGCTGGGCTGCCAAACACCAAAGCCAGATAAGCAACTTTGCCGTGGAAGGCAGTAATGCCATCAAAGGCTTCGGGGATCCCGGTCCCTGGTTAGAGCTCAGGGTTCGTTTGAGTGTTACGCCTCATAAACTATTTTAATTCAACAATATTTTCACTTTATCCCCTCGTCTTCTGTCTTCCAAGTAATTCCCATTATTAACTAGCCACAGAGCCCTGGCCTTGGGAGAGCATGGCTCTCCTTTCCGTCTCTGCTTAGCTGGAGGGATGGCAGCCCGTCTGCTCCTACCTCTGTCCTAAAACCAGCGTGCGGGAGGGCGCTGTGGTGGGCTGATCAGCAATGGGTACCTTTGTGTTGATTTTATATATACATATATACAAAAGGAAATGGGGAGAAATTTCCTACCTGGCGAGAGGGTTCAGGCAGCAGCAGAGGTTTCCCAGCGGGGTCGCTCCTGCCTCGCCAGATGCCGGCACGCGGACCTGATTCCTCACCCTCCGGCTTCAGTCCCCAGAACAGCCAGGTCTTACGCTTCAGAGAATATAATTGTTTTTAGGAGGGCCGGACAGCAGCCCGCATGGTGCGGCCGCACGTGGTCCAGTGTGGCTGGAGGGGCTGGGATGCTGTGCAGCGCCAGCAGCCGTCCGGGCCAGGCAGCGGGTGATGATGCCAAATGTGGCACAGCAATTCCTGTGTCCTGATGCCTTTGGGGTTTGCCACGGTACCAGTAACTCTTGGAGGAATTTGATATTTGCTTACCTATGACAAAGTTAGGGTTTGATACAGTTAAGAATAAGCTTTGCTGTAAACTTCAGGGATTCATCATATCTCTCCTTGTTTACGAGACAGATTTTTTGGTATGTTTTTAAGGTGAACCATTGAAACCGGGACATGTGACTCACGGGACTGAGCCCTCAGCCCTGCTGCTATCCGGGGTGTAGCATGGCTCTTCTCCCGCACTAAACCCCCCAGGTGAATTATCCTCCCGATCTGGATCAGAAACACGCTGGGCTGCATCCCCAGCAGTGCCACCAAGGCATGGCACAGCGTCAGCTCTCAGGGTGCTAAAATGGAAGGAAAGACAGCGGGGGTGAAGGCCCAGCCCCGCTGGGGTGAGGCTGCCCCGTGCTTAAGGCACTCTGCTTTTGCAGGAGGGCTGGAAGAATTCGATACGTGTCTCATTTTCAGCTAAGATTTTGCCATGAAATAATAAGTTTTGCTTCCAAAAATATTTTTCCTGTCACTTTACCAAAGCTTCGCCTTCAGTAACTCCTTGCTCTGTCCCTCATCCCTCACTGCCGGCAGATAAAGCCTCCTGTAACGCTGTCTCTAAGCCAGGTCCTGCCTTGCAGCCTCCCCAGGCCCCTGTAAAGGACAGGTCCCCTGTGCAGTGCCGTGCCGTGCCATGCCATGCCATGCCGGGGGCATCTACTGTGTCCAATTTGCGCACCCACATGGAGGGGAATCCTGAAATTATTTGCAAGGAATGGACCTACGGAGGCTCCCGGTGACTCAGCAGAGACCCCCAGGCCCCAGCTTAGATGCTTAAAATCATGGAGTACAACCTGCCCCAGCCATGTAACACCTGGACAGTATATAAGGAAACAGATATTGCGCTAAGAAAAAAAACTTCTTAATTGTAACAGTTTCATAGTGAGAGAATAAATCATTTGACCAACATTTTCAGACTGACTGCAGGACTAAACTCTTAAAACAAAAGAAAGAAAAACAAATTAAACAAGAGTCTTGAGTGGTTTTTTTCCCCTGACCCAGAATAAATGATACCTCAAAATAAATGACATAACACTTCATGACTTATTGTTCTTTAAAAAATCATTAAGTCAACAACTGTTAGTGCTGCGTCCTGGGAGCAAACTTGGGAATGCCATTAATATTAAAGTCCAGGACATCTGTCAGCGTAAATGCCATCTCTTTCCAACTCCTTATTTGCAGGTTGAAAGTAATTTCTGCAGTCAATACATATTTGAGTCACACTTACAGAAGAGTGAAAAATATCTCCTGGTTTATGGATGTCAAATTCTCCACTGGAGATCTGTGCTGAAATAAAGGATATTTAACTTTGAAGAAAACTTAAATTCTATTCACTGTGCCCCATAGGCAGTTACTTTTAAAGAAATTAGGGTACCAATAGTTGTAATTTAGAGTCTCTTACATGTATAATACAAAGCAATGAAAAATAAGACGTGCTCAAGTCTGCTCAGTGCCTTGAGAAACATACTTTAAATTATTCAGAGGCAGTTTGTCTCGCACGCGCCGTGCACGAAGCCCCTACATCAGCCCCCTGCTCTCAGGAGCTGAAGGCAGGGGAAGGAGGACGGCTGCGAGCATACCTTGGCTGCTGCCGGAGCCCGTTTTTGGAAGAGTGATTCCTTCGATAGCAGCCAAGAGTTGAGTGACTTAGAGCTTAGAGCATGCACAGTGTTAAAAATCCTTTTCTTTTTCCCTTTTTCCCTGGAAAATTGCAGACTGTAGCCTGGAGGTCTGTACTGCACGTCAGCCCGTGGGGGTCCGACATGAGACCATCATCCTCCCCACCGGCATGTCCCAGCTCCCAGCTGGAGCTGTGCTTACTGTCCATTCCCGACAGGGAAGCATTCCCTTCACTGGGAACGGAGAAAGCTCTGGAAGTGTTGGCAAAGAGTCCTGGGGTGCAAAGCCTGGGAGCTTCGATGGAGGAGTGCAAGCAAAGGCAAGAAAAACCCCATTTAAAGAGCAAGTTGTGGGCACAGCATGGCTCAGGGCTCCGCTCAGCCCCTACGAACGCCGACAAGAATTTCACCTTTATTTTTAATATGTTCAAACCCGGGGCCATTGCAAAGCTTTTTCATTACAAGATTTGGTTCTGAATTTGCACTGGCAGCCCTTTAAGGGGATGCTTCCAGCACAGAGAAACAAGAGATCTCACAATGACTGATGGAAATATAGAAATATTTGGAAACATTAACAGCAGGGTCAGACTGGAATGGAAGCTCAGTGAAGAGGAGGTCAAGCTCAGTAATTTAAGTGGAACCAGTGTATCAGCAGGTCCTAAAATAGAGCTGGGTTGGTGACACTGCTCCAAGCTTCCACTTTTTAATATCATAGTAGGGTTTTTCACTAGGATTTCTGGCAGAGTTTCTGTTTGCGACTCAAACAAACCCTTACAGAAATCTCTCTGGGACTGGCAGCTCCTGGGCTGCTTCTGCAGTGCAAGACCAGAACCAGGGCTTTGCCTGGAGCCGCACGACTCCAGTGTGGCCCTGGCCGCCGTCTCAGTGTGCCCCTAAAGAGGTCCTTGAGGAATGAAAGCAATCCGGTGGCCTTTCTGCTTCTCTCCCTCTGCCACTTGAGCAAGGAAATTCATCCTTCAGTTTAGCAAGAGGGTTTATTATATCGCATAGTGTATATTTAGGCAGGTAAACCTGCCTTTTCCATGGAGCGGAGGATAATGTCAAAGTACCATAGCCCATGACAGATTATGGACAGGACAAAATCTCTCATGTGGCCGAGGCAGATAGTTCCTCACTAATTCCCTCCAGGAGCCCGTTTACTGTACACCAATTGGCATGAAATAAAATCCAGTCTAGTGAAATGGAGAGGTTATGAAGACTGAATGAAGCACGAGAGCTGAGCTCTGCTCTGCTGCCCCGCTGCTGTGGTCCAGCCCTGTTTGCATCCGGGAAAGAGGGAACAAGAAATCTAAAAATTAGGCCTAGTATTAACATCAGGCTTAATATTTTCAAAGGTGGAGGGAAAAAAAGGTTCAGCTTAAACCTGGGGCTATGGATGGGGTTAGTTCTAGTTTAGCGCATTGTCTCTCTCAAGCAGAGCCAGCGGGAGCAGCAGAGCCGCCCTTCGCAGCAGGGACAGAC
Source organism: Nipponia nippon (assembly GCF_047370975.1). Taxonomy (NCBI): domain Eukaryota; kingdom Metazoa; phylum Chordata; class Aves; order Pelecaniformes; family Threskiornithidae; genus Nipponia; species Nipponia nippon. Next base: position 3,601,765 of record NW_028262313.1, read on the forward strand.
GATCCATCGCCTCTCGGATCCGAGCTGGGTGCCTGGAGGAAGGTGCAAGTGATGGCCATGAGCAGCATCCCGTCACTGCTTTCCAAGGACACAGCCGCCGGCAGTCCCCGAGGCTGTCCCCATGCAGGGACGTGGTCCACACTGTCCCAGAAGGAGGGCACGTGCGTGGCATCCCAAGCAAAGTGATTGCCCAGAGAATACAGCACTGAATGCCGACAATTAGTATGTGCCTTTTAGTTGCATAATTGCCCAAAATATTCAAAACAATTTAATTAAATAAACAAATATCGGATGTCTGATTTTATTTTAAAAAGGCTGAGGTTCCTCCCTTACATTTTCCAGGCAGTTCAATAGCAGGTGATTTGGAGCTGGTTTGGGCTGGCTTTCAATTTTTATTTTTCCCATTTCTACTTTATAAAGATGCCTTTGAGATGAGAGCTGGGGCCACCTGGGTTACTCACCCAGCCTTTTCCACTAAGTTCGAAGATGCAGATGGGACAAAAGTTCATTTTATAAAGAAGGCGGCCTCTAAAAGAGGCTGAGTGTAAAGATGAAGCAGGGAATATTTTGACATTTTATGCAAAATGTGCTACAAAACAAAAACCTCACCCTTGCAGCGGAATACAGAGACTCCTTGGCATCACCAAGCCGTTCCTGGGGAGGGCAGGATGCTCGTGAGGGCACGTGTGCCTCTGCTGCTGCCACCCCCTGTATTGCAGGCACGGGCCCTAAATAACTCTGGTTATTTAGAGGCTGAAAAGATGTTAATAAATATTCTCCTCCTGATTAAATCAGTTTAATTGGCTTGACTCGCATAGGAATAACGGTATACTTCATCTCCTCTCTGGGCATTTTTCAGACTATGTACAGCAGCTGTAAAACCAGTTTTTACGATCTTCCTTCAACGAAATAATGAAATGAAATCCCCAACGTTCGATGTACCAGCCACTATAATTCATAGGTGAAACAAGAACGTGTGTTTGGGGCACAGCTCAGGACAGAAGGCAGGTTTTATTTATTGGGTTTGGGTTTTTTTTTGATACTGCACATTATTTCATTATGTAACCTCTTGTACTGTGTTCAGCATGAATTCATGGGGCATTATTTGAAGCTTATAATGTAAAACCAGTGAAGTGTGTACTGGATGAGTGTTTTATGTGTGTGCACAATTACTTTGCTGAATCTGTTTTATCCGCTTTCAAGTGCCTCTCTTTCATAAATCCCAATGTTTTAAATAGCATTTTTATTAGAGTGTTTATAGGATTTAAGCAGGTAAACTCTTCTGAATGAAGCTTTCTGGGGATCTCTGGCATTTAAAAAATTAAAGTAGTATAGCGGAGGCTGGCTTAACTCTCCAAGCTCTTTAGCATGCGTTACGTGACTCGGATGCCAAATTTGAGGCTCTCTCTGTCCTCTTCGGTCCCATGACCAAAGTAGCTGGAAGAATTTGGATGAATTGTGAGAGCGATAAATCCGAGACCTTGGGATCTCTCAAATTGGCCAAGGGCAGCATCACCCCATGGCAGAGCAGCGCAGCAGCGGGGAGATGGCGTAGGGACGGCTGCTTTCTCTTCCCAGGGCACAACGGAGGTGGTACAAAGGCAATCGGCACCGAGCTAACATTTCAAACAATAAAAATGAAGTTGTTTTAGTCCTAAAGGCAGCAAATTACCTGGCTGGGTTGCTGCGTGTGACAGCCAGCATCCATAACACTAACATGCAGTGGGATTTTTGGCTACTGCCTCTACTTTTCCAAACCGCTCGTTATTTGTTCAATCATTTGTACATTATTCTCTTTTAGGGAGAGTTTTTCATGATGTAGTTGTGTTTATATGCACTCTTATAAATGTTCCCTGATCAGGGTGGAGATGGGACTTGCAAGATCCCTCCTGTTGGGGCAGAGATGAAGACCTGCAGCGTGTGAGCTCCATACTTGCTAGTGTCTTCGGGGTAGCAAAGCAGGGACGAAGACAAGTGAGACAGAGCTGTGAGGGGGGAAGGATGGTTTTGGGAGTCTGGTTTGGTCATTAACTCTCCAGCCTCACCCTCATCACCATTCAGACCCCCTTCCTATCTGGTACTTGTCCCTGCTCCCCTTGCCTCCCTGGGGAACCAGGCGCATCCCCAAATCTCTGGGATGCACTGAGCATGAAGACTGACTCCAGCACACACATGCACACATGCACTCACACACACGCGTTGGCTTTCTCTGCTGTGACCCGCCTGGCCCACAGCAGCAAGCACAGAGCCTCCTTGCACACTTACGTTCATTTTTGCATGCCCAAAGCAAACAGTTTCTCTGCAGGGAGCACACTGCAACATGCGCCGCAGCAAAGCCGTCATCAGTGCAATTCATGGCGGTGCTGTGAGAGAGAGGTTTGTTCCTATCAGCTGTGGATGCGGTCTGGCTTCTGTTCCTTTTTTTTGCCATATTTTGCTTCCTCCGCGCCGGGAGGCCTCGCAGGGACCTGTCATCGCTCCGGGGCTCTGTGTGTCCCACCCGGGGGGCAGAGCAAAATGGCCTTGTGATGAATGAAGAAAAACAGTGCTCTTACGCTGATGAGCTCATTAAATTAACCCTTAAAAACGCTTCAGCCCATATCGATCAGCGGGGCGCAGGCAGCTTCTCCTCCCTCCCACCCGGCCAGCAGTACAGCAGTAGCCAGGGGACAAGTGCAACCAAAGAGCCCTGCTCGCTCCATTAAACACTAAACTGCTGTAATGAAGTGTGATGGCAGTGATAAATCCTACCATTAGCTCCTGCCTTTGGGACACGAGCGCTGGCGAGGCCGCAGAGAAGGGCTGGGACCCTCTCTCAGCCCCGCTGCCAGAGAGAGGGACAGGCAGAGCAAAGTTCCCCGGAGTCCCTGTCCCAAGCAATTCATTTGCAATCGAGCTGTGTGAGGGATGCACTCAGCATTTCTGCACGGCATTTCAACGTGCCTGTTTACTTGTGCTCCCCTCACCATCAGAAACTTCTGCCCGTTGTATTTTACATCATGCTTCAGCTTGTAAAAGCTTTCCAGAATACAGTTTGCTCTTGCTTTACATGTTACTAGGTTTTTCTGCTGTTTTACAGCATCTGCCATAATATGTGTCTGCTCTTAATACTTTGGAAATTAGTGTATAGTAATAACATGGTCTGGATTTCCTGCATCTTCATCTGTATGGATTAGAGATACTGCAGTTCAGTGGTAATAAAGTCATTTTAAAGACAAAAAAAAAAGATATGGGAAATATTACGAATGCAGGAGCTTAAAACTGAAATTATTATTATGGTGTATGTTATTTTATCTCCGTGAAATAGATAAACACAGAAAACCATGGCCCTCTAATCGGGAGCAGTCAAACAAATCGTGTACTTGGACAGAGACGCAGCTGAAGCCTGGGAAAGACAGACGTGTTTTAGGCATCTGCTTAATGATCACAGCGCTGGGATTCGAGTGGCAATGGTGGTACAAGGCAGGTATTGGCCAGTTCGGTCAGATGGGGACAAATGTGGCTCTTGGAGACAGTGAGATGATGGTGGGGTCGGGTACTCAGCCTCCCCTATGCCTTGCAGGGCTTTGTCCCTGCTGGGGGGAACGCAAACACAAACATCTTAAAAGCCACCAAATCCGTTTAAAGACCCAGTTTGGCAAAGACTGGGAGCTTATGAGATGCTTCATCCCTGTTCATTGAGTACTTAAGCCACTTTGGAGGTGTATTTATCTATAAGCACAGCCGCAAATCCCATGGAGTGTGGGAGATGGGATTCCTGTTCATACAGCTAAGCATGTGCTCAAGCGCTTTGCTGAACAAGATACCCAGAAGCTTGAATGGATGGTGCGTCTCTGATGAGAAAAGCAGGATCAGGCCCTCCATTTGTAGTGACTCATCTGACTTTAAATTGTGGCAAAACCACTACTTGTATTATACCTAAAAGCCCTCCTATTTCCATCAGATTTTTCAGCTGTGGCAACAAATCCAAAAGGATGTCTGGAGTTTGTAGGCTGAATGTTTGCCTATTAAAAATACATGTCTACAAGAAAAGCACATTTGTGGGTTGTGTGGCTCAGGACAGGAGGAACGAGCACACGTTCCCAGGATTTTGAGTGATGGAGGCCAGCGCTGTGCCTGGGGCACAACCAGGAGCCCCTGCCTTGGGGACACGGGTTGTGGCACTGACTCCACATGTGGGGACTTGAGCTCAGACCCCACCAGAGACGTACCCCGATGGGTGCTACACTGAGTGCATGAAAATGCAAGGCAGAATCTGGTCTGCTCTGTAAACAAGGAATTTTCTTTCTTTCCATATAATTCATCTGAATTTCTGTGCTTTCTGCCCATCCATGATAGGATGCTTTGAAGACAGGAGAAGAAAAAGTGATGGATGCATGTGGTTGTAGAGGACAAATGTCAGACTGGGAAGTTTTGATAGATACTGAAAGCCCATCTAGGTTTTAAGTCAACTATAAATTCATTTTGCGGCAGACAGATCATTAGAGGATGAGAAAGGAACAAAAAAGCCCAAACTCCTTTTCTGGCGCAGATGGAGGAATTTTTCACATCACTTGGAAACTCCTGGGTATGGTACGGGATGTCTCACGTGGCCACCGAGATTTTCATCGTATGTGTTGTGGGGAATATGTTTCCCGTAGCAAACACACACAGCATGGCAACTAAGCCCCATTAATCCTTATTTAACCTGCTAACCATATTGTCAAATCTTCTTCCAATACTAATAACGGTTAATGTTTTACTTTACATTGGGCCCTTCCTGCACCTTGGGGTCAGTGGAGCCACATTTGTCACCATGCCAGCTGAGCTAACGGGAAAGCCGTGTCCTGGCAGCGCCGAGGAGCTGCTGAAGGATGCTCCTTGTTTGGGGAATCACCACTTCGCATGCCCCAAGCACCGGCAGGATCAGCCAGATGCCAGAGGAAGGCAGAGGTGACAGTTAAGGCCATGAACATCGGTTCAGCTCCTTGTTTTCTTGCAGACTTTGTGGCCATTGGCAGGTGACACACACCTCTGAAGCGGCAATAACCTTTCCCACCTCCCGCCCCTTGCCACTAGGGACTGTAGGTCCAGGCAATGGGGCTGGAGTCACATATAGCAGCCCATGCTGCACAGCTCCACTCTCAGCAAGGCTCTGACACTAAGGAGCAGAAGAAAGCAGTTAAGGAACAAGGTTTGGCAATTTTGCTAATTCTCAGACCCTATATTGTTATTTATGTAGTCCTATGGAGAAGGAGATTCACAGATCCCGCTGCCCTCTTCCCCAAGCCCTGAGCTGCTGCAATGCCCCAGTGCACTGACCAAAGAGCTCAGCCATATTCTTCCAGCAGCGTGCCTTGGTCTTCCTGTGTTTGGAGACCAGCGATGCCTCTAAATAACGTACTGTCAGTTGATTAACAAATATACTACCCCAAGCCAGACATAGTGCTAAGTCTACTCCGCCAAATCCATAGTGTCTCAATCGAAATGCAATGATATAGCATTTATCCTGCCCTTGTTTATTATTTCTGAGTTGTCTTTAACCGTATATCTCATTTAGGGCAAACCAAGTCACGGCTAGATTAGATTACAGCAAGGAAATAGGATTATTTTAAGTAGATAATATAAAACATGTCTATGGAAACTCCATGCTAATTGCATTATCTTTGGTACATTGTGAGAGAATTATCTGTATTGTATTAGGTGGTGGAAACATGCCAAAATGCTATATGAAATGTGTGTGGGTTATAACGACAAGTCAGTCATTGGTCACAAATAAATGAAAAGGCAGGAGATGTTCATGTTCATCATTTCTGACTTTCATTTTGTCGCTCCGCTCCCAAGGTCATGGCTGTGGAGAGCAACTGCACACCGATGGCTTAAACACAGAGGTGAAGCTCTTGTGATCATATCTGCCATCAGACAGCCCTTTCAACTCCAATCCTTGCCGCTCGGAAAACGTCAGAGACGGCTCTAAAGAGCACAGAGAGCAAGCACCAGCAAACACCACTTGTAGTCAATGGTTCTGTTTCATGAAACATTAAAGTTTCCATCATAATTTGTCCAATTTGGACCAAATGACAGTGACAAAATTTGTAATGATTTTTTTTTCTCCTGCTGACAACTGGCTGGGAATAACGCAGACGGCTGTCAGCAGCGGCATGGTGTGCTTGGAGCTGGAGCCCAACCAAGTGTCATCAGCAGGATCAGAGATAATTTATTTGACAGGCTACTAATGAACTTAAATATGACAACAAAAATGACTTTCTAATCTACCCGAGAATTTAGAAACTGAAAAACCCGATTAGGCTCTCGGTCTGGGGGTCACACTGCCCTTAGCTGCACAGCTCACAATCGTTGAAGATTCAGAAGAAAATGGAAAAAATTACTGAATCACCAGGAATTTGGCTGAGAGAGCCAAGAGTCAGGCTGTGGACCTGGCAGCCCAGGTCCCTCATCTGTGGCTGTCTCTGCCAAGTCTCACCGTGCAGCTCTGGACAACTGACCTCCATTTTCTCCTGAAGGTGGATAGCAGCTATGTTCTCCTTAAAAAAGCTCCGTTTGAACACAAAATCAAATTATTGTTACAGCGGGAGACTGTACATTGCAGTAGCAGTGGGGGAGTGAAGGTCCTATCTAGGTCTTGCAGGTAATGATATCTTGCTCAAAAAGTGCATTTTTTCTCTATCCCCTGTCATTTCCTTCGCTATCATAATTGCCCAGTTCTTCAGAAAAGGAACCTCAAATAGTCAGCCTTGCTCTGGGTTTTGATGACCAGCTGAAGCAGGAGATGCACAGAGTGGCTAGAGGATATTGGGAAAAACTCGTGCCATCTAGGAATATTTATAACAGTCATTTATTGAGTTCAGGCAGCACAGAGGCTCCTGGGGCACTTGGGATGGTGTCCACAGACTAATCACATCACCACTGAGTATTATTTCCTCTCTAGAAGCATCTGCCTTCAGGTTGCCACCACACCTGGTACCCCCATGTCCTGGTCTTTCCCCTCCAGGTTGAGTTTTTTTCCAGCTTTGCTTGGCTTGGAACCCACAGCCAAGCATCAGCGTGATGCCAACATGGCCAATGGGAATGCTGTGACTGGAAAGTCCACTGTGCCAATTCTTCTAACGTTTCAGAAATAGGCAGCAAGCAGTGGTGGGACTCGTGCAGTTGAGAGGACCCAACGCTGGGAGCTGAATGGTAACTCTGCCCTGTGGTGCTGGAGGGTTTCCACAATGAAACTTCTCGTTACCCAGGCATTAATTAAAGACTTGGGGGGAGTTCCCCGCTGATGCCAGCCCTGGCATGATGCTATGGCATTGCACCAACCAAGAAACCCATGGGAGCAGACGAAAACACTGCTCCTGCAGTGCCTCCCGCCAGAAGCTCGCACAGCCGTGGAGCTGCTGTCCTACTTCTTGTGCTCTGCTTGCACCCGACCACTGCTCCAGCCCCAAGGAAAAGCTAAAACCCAGCACTACGGACTTAAAAGCTATTCTGTTAGCGGTAAACTCTGCTGCCTGCCAGGAACGTATTTGGGACTATTTACTCTTAAAATGTCCTTTGGGAGCTGATTTCTGTTCCAGTGTAGCTGCAGAGTTTATGAAACGCAAGGATTGAAGCCGGAGCAAAGAGCCTGCATCTGAAGAAGCACATGCATAGAAACACAATATTCTCTGTACACCACAACGCACTCACAGTCTTCTCCTTCCATTTCGTGATTTAAATGCTCCAGAGACTTAGAGCATTCACAGGGCAAACACAGCACAGACAGGGCAATGGGAGATCCCTTCCCAACGGCCCCAACAACATGGCCCAGGAGGCACTGCCCCATCGGGTGAAGGGCAATCTTGCCTCCACGTCTTTGAGCCTTTAGTTTTCACAAGTAGTTATTTTAATATAACATCATGTCAACAACGGCATAACTATCAGAAGGCATTGATTTCTGCTCATTTGATTCCTTCCTATGGTCTCACCTAGAGCCAGGAGAGTTTTGAAGGTGAATTTATTCATCATAAAACATAGATCAGAGGACTAATGTTGGTGAATCTCATTTGAGCACATCTAATAGCTTTGGCTTGGAGGAAGGGACATGGGGAATTTTTTTTTTTTATGATTTCACAACCTGTTCTACAGAAAACCAACCCTGTTTAGTTTTCAAAAAGACTGAAGAAAGCAACATCAGCTTTTTTCTTTAAGCCTGTGGAAATACCTTAGGTCATTATTTTCTTCATTCTCTAAAGCTTTGTGCCGTTCTGGGTTCACACCACACAGACGCTTCCCCCATCTCCCCCCAGTTTTTGGCTCAGCCGCCAAGGCAGAGAAGCTGGAGCCCTCTGGGGCTCCCCAGGAGACAGAAACCCACCAAATGCTCTCCAGGGCAGCCCAAAAAAGCCCAGAACATCAAAGTGGTTCAGCAAACCGTCCCCTTTTTCCTCCAAAGCACTCGGTGCGGCAGCGATTTCCTGGAAGACAGCTAGCAGGCACAATTAAACCCGGCTTTCAATGAAATTTTTGCAGTTGCTACCCATGCTGCTCTCAGGCCTCATGTATTAATTATTTCTCTTTCCAGGCTCTTCAGCAGGCCTGTTACAAAAAGAAAAAAAGCAAAATTAAAAGCACATTCCCCTGATTAAATCCCCACTCTGGTCCTTCTGGCTTCAATGACCTCCCTGTGGCTGAAAACCCTCATTTTACTGAATTCTACTGCCAAGCTGCTACCGCCTGCGTCATGCGGGGAAGGAAAGGATGGGTGCTCGGTGCTTGGGCTCGCCTGGACTCACGTCAGCCCTGTGGAGAAGCTGCTCGAGCAGTGGCCCCAGCACCCAGCAAGCCAGGACGGTCCAGCAAGAGAAAGCCTGAGAGAGAGACACTTTAACAGACCAATATTGCCTGGTGGGGCTTAGCCTGGGGATGTATTTTAAGCAAGGAAATAGGATTTCTTTGCAATTTTCTACTACTTTCCCATTTCGCTCACACGGCAGTTCGCCTGTACCTACTTAACCGAGCCAAACACAAGCTGTTGTGGCTTGATTGAGAGCTTATGTGGGTTTTCTTGCCTCGGTTTCCAGATGCATTTCTCCGGGGCACAGAAGTCAGCGGGGACGTGCGGGAGTCGCGTGTAGGTTGCTCCAGTGTGTGCCAATAAAATGTTTGCGGCTCATGAGGTGCTTGCCGGGAGCATACGGGAAATCTGTTGCGGAGAAAGGATTTGAGAAATGTTTGTGCGAGTTTACAAACTTTTTTGGCAAGTGAGGGCTTTGTACTCCGTCACCTATAAAACAGGCGTCTCGGGGAACAGTGATGGGCTCTGTGGCAGATATAAATCACAGCTAAGCTGCTTTTGTTCTCAGATCCTATATTGTTATTTATGTAGTCAATTATAGAGCCATGTGCTAAATTGTATGTCTGATGCACCTCTGACAACCAGACCGGCACGTAGCTCACTGGCCCAATGCTCCCAGCTCCCTCTCCACTTCCTCACCTCTGGTGGTTTTGCAAGACACTTTTCACAGAAATGTGCCCTTCTTCCTACCTAAAAGTAACATTCTGTATCAAATTACGTGTTGTTGAAATCCAGCTTGGGCGATATTCTGCCTGTAGCCATTGGCGGGTTTCGGGTCTCATTTTGTAGCTCATTAAATCTGGGAGTAGGAACCTCTACCACTTGATACAGAAACGTTGTCGTTGAGGTCCATAAAGATTTCATCTAGTTTTGGATGACAATGAAACATGAGATTTGAAAATCATGGCATTCCATGACAGCTGCTCGTAGAAGTTTTCTGGTTTTTAATGTCAATCTGTGTCTCTTGCCAATGCTTTATTCAGCAGAATTTGCTGTGATGCCCTTGCCTTCTAGGAGAAATGATGAAAGCAATAGCCTTTAACTCAGCAAAACATTTCCGAGGAAGAGATTTTTGGTAGTATAGCTGGCTGCAAATTAACTAATTTTTTTTTTATTAAAAGCTTGTTGTTTTGAAGATAAACTTTCAAAGAAAATTTTCCATTAGAAAACCTGCATGAAAGAATGTCTCCATTTTCTATGTCATTATTAACAACACTGCTCTATGAGCAGTGGAATTAAGATATTCATCAAATACCTTAATTATCTAGATATCAAATATCCAGTTTCGAATCTGATGTAGAAACTGTTCTTTTAAAACTTTGTTTTTCAATAAGAAGATGTCATTCTTGGGAAATAAGGATAAAGTCCATTATTTTCCTTTAGCTGTACATGAGGCGTAAAACATTAAAAGCATTTTCAAAATGTTGATTTTCTCATAAATGTGACAATTCCAACAAATGGTACCTTCAGAATATATGATGTATCATTACAGGCGTTCTGGATAGTGATCCTATTAAAAATATCTGTTGCCAGCACGCATAGAAAGCATTATCAAGCCCATATTCCCCCTAAACATTTTACGGGCCAGTGATACGCATTTGTGGAGCCAGAAAGCCTCTGGCCTTCTTCCACTGAGTTCGGTGGAGCTGGATGATGAAGATTTTGGCTTGACAAACTGCAGTATCAGCCACCTGGATAAGCGGCATGTTTTGCAGGCGCGCAAGCAGTGCCCTGAGCTCTGCCCACAGCTCCCTCCCTGCCAAAGGATCCACCCCTGACCTCGCCAGGCTTTCCCTGTCCCTCCTCCAGCTCCCAAATCGTTTCTCCGTGTTTCCAGTCCCCTCTCCCTGGTTGTGGGTATCATGGTGGGGGACTGTGCCCATGCCCAGGGAGCCATCCTCGTGTCCCTGGCTGCTCTGCATGCAGAGCCGGTTTCGTTCTCTCTGAGCTAATGCATGGGGCTTGCGAGGGCTCATGGGGAGTTCCGCAAATTTCCAAAAATGTCAGGATTGAGGGCAAAGGGGAGGCAAGTTTGACTACCATGACTGAGAGAAAGAAATCTCTGTATTTGTCAAGATCTCTTGGCTCTTTAGTGAGGAGGTTTGCTCCTGACCTGCGGTGCCCTGGTCCCTTCTGGAACCCGTCACCAAAAATGGCACTGAGATACAAAGTCGGGGATGAAGTGGCTGTACTAGACGAAGGAAGGAGGGCAGGGATGGCAGGACAGGCAGGCCTGGGGGAGGTTTCCTGTGGGGAGGTTGCTCCCTGTCACCCCTGCTTCACCCAGACACCCGCTCACGGCACCCACCAGCAGCCTGGCAGCGACGGACAAACCGACAGAGATGGTTACCAGAGCATCACCCACTTTTGGTGCGGATGCCCTGAAACCAAATCCTTCCTGTGATGCCAGGCATGGTGTTTAGATGCAACCTTGCCTCTTTAACACATGACCTATGTGCAAAGTTGTAGGAATACCCAAGGCATTATCTGCTGCTTCAAATGCTGGTCGGCAGCACCCAGAAGCGCTGGGCACCTACTAACACCCTCATCCCAGCACCGCCCACTGCTCCCTGAGACAAACTGGTGCATCTTAAACCACAAGCAAATTAAAAATTGCAGCACGGCTGCAGCAAGTCGTGTTGCAGAAATCTTCCAGTTGTCCGCACCAGCTCTTTGCCTTTGCCTGCCTCAAAGGCAGACAGGTCTTCCAGTCATCCTCAGGATTTCTGCTGACGATTAATGCACAGCAGGAGCATCTGGAAAGCCTCAGATGAAACAGACTGCAGTAAATGGATCGCTTTTGTAAGTGAGAGTGAAAACGCTATTTTGTCCATTGTGAACAACCCAGCTGCTCTGGACCCACCCCGACATGGGCAAAAGTGGGGCTACTTTTATTTGAGGGCCACCTTTTTCAGAGATATTTGGGGCTTTCAGAGGACACAGCTGAACCGCACACCAAGGGTATGCCATGATTGACTCCTTGTATTGTGCTGGGAGATCCTTGGACATGGGACAGTGGAGTCATCCTCTTTTCTCCACCTTGTTCCATTTGCAATGCTTTATTGCAGTTCCTTGGACTGCAGCTGGACTCATCTACAGAGAGCAGGTGGGCTGGGAGAGTAAAGATAAAGAATGTGCTTTCTACTCAGCTTTTAAGCAAGAGCGATAACTGCATTTCAAAGGATGTCTACCAAGAAGTTGGGCTGTTACATGTGTTTAATTAACTTGAAAAATGGGCTTTTGCTTTTCTGTGTTATTATTCTTTTAATATCATTCTGCCTTTTGCCAGTTAAATATATGTCAAGAGCTGCAGCTATTTTGCTTGGAGCAAGAAACCCTGCTTCCTTCCCTGTTTCTGTTGTTGTTCTCTATATAATATTGAAAACATAAGGCACCACAAAGATACAGTTCTGTGACAGTGTTTACTCTCTACATGCTAACAGGCCCAAGTATATATAAATGTGCATGTACGCATACTAGTGTGTGTGCATATATATATATATATACATATATATACACACAGACATATACTGCTATGACATTGGAGTTGGGTAGGTTTTGCCACAGACACCCCAGAGAAGCTCTGGGGTCCCAAGCTCTTTAGAGGGATGCTTCCCAATTCCTGTACATGGAAGATAGTAGTCTCCAGTCTTGGATTCTTGCACTTTCTTGCTCTTATAACAAAATCATGACAACTGCTGGCGGCAGTTAGGGAGCTGTTTTCACCTGAAAGGGTGAGAAACTCTGATTTAGGGGGAGTTTCTGGTGCCATTTACATTTTGTCTTACATTATCCACAATTTAATATGAATGAAATCGGAAATAAATCCTCCTTTCTTCTTACCAGTAAACCAACTTTTTCCTTCCTTCACTTTATTCCTCCACAGCCTTGATGCTTTTAATTCCATAGAGCATCCTCAGCTGTAGCTCGCATTACGTGTGCCGTACAAATGAGAGCCCAGTGGTAGCAGAAGATTTCTAAAGGCACAAACGCTGCTTCGGTGGGTACGCCAGGGATGACAAAGACTGCCAGGATGCAAACCAGGGGGTTTTGCTCTTTATCTAAATTCAGGGGGTGAACAACAATCACAGGATGAATGAATACATGATGTATATACACGTACACGTGTACAGAACCACTGAGAATTTTTTTATCGTGCAGTATGTCTGAAACGTAATTGCAGATAAGAGATCCTACACTTAGGAAATGGATGTAATATCAGCAGCCTCTGCTCTGCCAAGCCCGAAGCCTTGGGGATATATCCGATCCAGTGAAATTCAGAGCGCGCCATTCAGAGATGGGATCTAAATTTGGAATTTTTCCTGCTTCTTTCTGTTAGAAGTTTACTACATGGGAAATAGTTTTCCAGATGGCAGCAAAACTCACTGGTCTGACTTTGTCAAAATGTCTATCACCATCTTATCGCTAGAGCCTAGGAATGGCACTAATATGATAATGGGGATCTTTACGTCCCTGGCTGATTAGGTGTGAGCAAAGACTGATGACTCCTGTATCATTAGGGATTTCCTTTCCCCCCCCCCCCGCCTCCTCTCCCCATTTGGGAACATCAGAAGAAATGTTTGCTAAACAAGAAGTAGTGCCCTGCCTTTTCCGTGGTAAAAAGTCCCCCCCCAAAAAAGGAGGATCTAAATTTGGAATTTATATATAAAGAGCTGGTGCCACATGAGTCGCCCCGTAACTCTCCGCCCCACAAGGCAAGGAGCCTGCCAGCGGGGAACGTGCCAGCGCCGAACACCCACCCCTCGTCACTCTCCTGCTGCGCACAAAGCTCTGCAACCAAGACGCTTCTCTCCCATCACCTCCGGGGGTTATGTTGACATGTTTTATGTCCTTTAATAGCACCTGCTGTTAAATACAAAATGACAGCAATATATTGTAGAGTTTATAAAAAATCATTGAGGGCTTTCATATCAAGAGGCAGCTCTAAAGCTGGCTGTGGGTTTTACACACACATAGGAAATGCATATAAAGACAAACTTCTTTTTTTTAATTGAACTTTGCTATTAAAAGACACTCAAAAAAGAGAAGCAGGGAATGTCTTGAATTCCAACAGCTAATGCAGAACGAAAGATGTGATGAACAATCACGTCATTATATGTCAAAAGTGAAGTTAGTGTCAAAGGGGTGAATCTTCTCATTAAAATCTAAAAAAATATATGGATGACATTCATTTAAAGTGCGCTCTTATGAAAAAAAATTAGCTCTATGTATCTGCTTGTCTTCTGACTTGATACCGCCGCATCCAGAGCTAAAATGTTTGCTCAGACTGATCTCTGAGACTTTTTTAATAACGTATGTTCATTATGGATTATTTTCCAATGTGTTGTAAAGTCGATGGGCATAATACTCTCTTGAGGACTTTTATGTGCCATTTTGAAACAAGAGCTGCACCTCAGAAATTCTAATAGAACTTGATTTGTGGGTAAGAGACAACACTTCTTTGCAGGGAGCGTTCAGGTTACAGCTGTCTTTTCTCCTTCGCCCCCACTGCACCTCCTGAGCGGTGCAGAAACCTCCAGACCGATCCGAGACATGCTGAATGAAGGAGTTGATAAGCTGAGAGCACACATCAGAAAGGCTTCCAAAATTAAGAGTAGGCAGGTTTAGTGAGGAATAATACTGATACACGCGTTTTGGGACTATTCTTATTTTCATATCTGATTTTACAAAGTGGTCCCCAGCACATCCGATGACAAGGGACGCTGCAGGCTCACCATGCACCAGAGACTTTCCCACTGGCTTCCCAGCTACAAATCGACTCCAGAGAATACTGCCTGTGAAGCCAAATGATACTCCAAGAGGAGAAGCAGGGCAAATGTCTGCCACAGCTGCCCAGTGCATCAGCTTGATGCTTCAAATTAAGGGGTCTAACAAGGACTTTTGACCAGTGAGGGGCTGACAAGGCAAATAAATTAATCGTTTGCACAGCTCGGAAGCAAAGAGGTGACTGAGCAGCATAGCCATTTGTTATTCAGAGTAATTTCCCCAGTTAGGTGGCAAACAACTTGCACTTGTGAAGGATGATATTTACTGGGGGAGTGGAGCTGTCACAGTGCTATTCGGGTCTCAAATTAAGGCCACCAACTTCCACTGCCGTGGTGTGCTGGGGAGGGAGGGGGTCACACCGCATGCTGAAGCTCCCCTCCCTCCCCAGCATCCTACCAGGGTTACCACCAGCCTGGAAAGGGACTTGGCGAGCTGCCAGATCAGTATTACTTACACAACTGAAAGCAAACATAACGATGCTGAAAAACTAGATTTTATGTGGCACTCCTTCACCAGCTCATTCCTGGCTAAATTTGAAGTAGCTCTACAGCAGGGGAGACACTGAGAGAGCAAACACTCCTGGCAAAGCTCGGTGGGACCCTGCAGTTTGCCCAGGCTTATCCCAGGACAGGGACCACTTTGGCATCAGCAAACGTTTCACGTGTTCACTGAGACGCCAGGGACCGAAAGAAGCATTAAAATCAAACATTCATCTCTTCCCTGGCTGCAGGGAGCAGAACCTCGCCACGGCAGAGCAGCAGCCGCTCTTCACAGTGTTCCCAAGGACCAGGTAACATGAGCATTACAATTAGTGCACAGAATTAATTCATTCTTGATTCAGCCTTTAATTTCAATGTTCTCCAAGGGGAATCTTTCTGAGACTTAAGACTTGAAAGCAGAGCACAATGCAAGAAAACGAGAACGTGTTCAATATAACTAACAATGCAGACAACTTCCTCCCACATAAATTATATTATATACGGGAGCTTATTTCATCTTTCACTCTGGGGGATCATATTATGAATTCTGTTTACTAGAGCAGCCTGAGACAAAACGCTTGCATTTCCTAACATGGAGGAGCCTGGCAGATTCCCTTGCGCTGTTCACAGCTCTTGGTCGTATCAGCTCACTTTTCTGCTTTACTGTGTGTTTCTAGTAGTACCACAGTGACGGCAGAGCCTTCAAAGGAGTAAGAAGTGCTGGACTCTAAGAAGAAGTCCCAGTATAAACTTGCCTCAGTGGGAAGAAAATGATCATCTTCCCTCATTTTGTTTCATGTACAGAACTAAATGAATCAGATAATAGAAATCACAAGCTGAAGCAGGCAGTGATTTGCAGGAAAATTTGTTTCCACTGCTTTCGAGCAGCATAGGCATGGAAAAAAATGGACCAGATCAGAGACACTTGCCCAGAAAGGATCGAATGCATTTGACTTTTTAGGATTAATTTTCTTTTAAGCTGCCTATTGTAAGAAATGTGGTTGTGTAAAGGACAACATAGTTACATATGAGGACCGATGGGCTGAAGAAAAAGCAAAGCTGATAGCTTAAATGGATCAGTTATTTATCTTTAAAAACTAATTTTCTGGAGGAAAACATGTCTTTCCACAATGATGCTAACCTTTGGTCATGACTCCCTGGTCGTACTGGAAAGTATCATCTAATGCATGGAAATTAGGCTGAGTAAAAGTGGCAAAAAAAAAGAGATAGCGCAGGGGTGGGAGTCTGTGTGCGTCTGCTCCCCTGCCCAAATTCTGCTCCCATCGCTGCACCAGCTTAGCTGGTTTTGTATAGAGAGGATGAATGAGAAAAATCATCCTTGTATGTTAACCTCGATTTGAGCTGGGGGAAAGTCTTGAAAAGATAGAAGGTTTTTGCTTTTGTTTGCTGTTGAAGGCATGGCAGATTGACAGCACTGGAGCAAATTTTGTGTTAGAAGGCTGAACTACAAGTTCAGTGTTGCTCGAGGATTAAGGTGAGAGCACCTCCCTTGAAGCTCTCCCCTACAACTCTCACCATTACTGAAAATGCTTCTCAAGCAGCAGTTACGGTTAGGGGGAAGTCTAGAGGCCATCAAGCGCTCTTGGTGTTCTGGGAGAGAGAAGGTTTGATCTGCACAAGATACAGATGGTTAAAAACTGTCTTTTCCTTCTTCACCAATAATTGGCCCCAGGAAACAACAAAAACAGCAAAAGCATCCCAATCAGACTGATTATTTTGTTTGCTGCAGGCAAAATGGCTGAAGCTGTGGGTGTCTGGGATGTGGTGGGTGCCCTGCGCATATTCCCCACCTCGGGCAGGAATAACTATCCAAAATTTCCCAAAGGGGGTCCTGGAGGGCTTATTCCCACTCACCCTTTGGGGACCATCCACTTGGATGCCACATTGAGTATCTCCCTGGGTACGGAGGTGTCTGGAAGGTATTTAAAGCACTGGCACTACACACTTACTGCTTCTAATTGTATTTTCAACTTAAATTGGTTTCATACCACATGAGGTATGAGAGTCCGTGCTGGTAGGGAAAGCTTCTGCTAATCTGCAGGAAGAGCTTCATCTCTATATATTCCTCATGCTCATCTTTCAGTCAAGTGACTACAGAGTAAGACCCCACAGAGAATACATCTGCAGAGAAAATGGTTACAGCAGCACCTTTATGAAAGGTCTCTGCATGGATTGAGGCAAATCATAGAATCACAGAATCGTTAAGGTTGGAAAAGACCCTTAAGATCATCAAGTCCAACCGTTAACCTATCACTGCCAAGTCCACCACTAAACCATGTCCTCGAGCACCACATCTACACATCTTTTAAATACCTCCAGGAATGGGGACTCAACCCCTTCCCTGGGCAGCCTGTGCCAGTGCCTGACTACCCTTTTGGTGAAGAAGTTTTTCCTCATATCCAACCTAAACCTCCCCTGGCGCAGCTTGAGGCCGTTTCCTCTCGTCCTATCGCTTGTTACTGGGGAGAAGAGACCGACCCCCACCTCACTACAACCTGCTTTCAGGCAGTTGTAGAGAGCAATAAGGTCTCCCCTCAGTCTCCTCTTCTCCAAACTAAGCAACCCCAGCTCCCTCAGCCGCTCCTTGTAAGACTTGTTCTCTAGACCCGTCACCAACTTCGTTGCCCTTCTTTGGACACGCTCTAGTACCTAATGAAGGGAAATAAGTCATGGGGAGAGGGGAGATGGGGAGGTGCGCTCTCCCCAGGGCTCACGAGCAGCAGGATTTCAATCGCTCCCTGCACAACTTGTTTTTATAACATTATTTTCACTTGGGTTGATGGAACTGATTGTGCTGTACGCACGAGATGTGTTTGCTGTGGCAAGTGTCACTGCTGGTCCTACAGCAGAGTGTTTTGTGCTTACCAGTACTGTGGGACACTCTCTGTCCTGAACCCAGGACCACAGCCCGCCCAGGGCTGCAGAAAACAAACCTTAGCTACTATGTGCATATAAACATAATGTAATTTCTAAATACACACCATTGGAGAAACACACATCTGATCCCTTAGAAAGGCTGGGACAGGCAAAACGTGGTGCCTTCCCTCTGCAAAGACCCGGCTTGCTCAAGTCTCCTCCTGTCTCTGCTGTCCCAAAGTCCTTTAGATATGGGAAGGCACTGTGAGAATAGGAAAAAGTTGATAATGTCTGTTAGGCCCAATATATATATATATATTTTAGAGGCTCTAAGGATTTGGATTTCACGGCACAGATAGATACCCAAGGCCTTTGAAAGAAGCAGTGTGCTGTTTGTTTTGCCAACCTCACTGCAGCGTGATCTGCTCAGCCGGGTTTGCTCCTTGGGGAGCTCTTTGCAGACACGCGGGGTTGCACCATCTTCTGGGTTATTAGAGTGGCTGTGTCAATACTGGCCAAACTATACTAAACTGTCTCCTTGTTTCCATAGTGACATTTCTGCCTATATGAGTAATTTTGGGCTCTTCCTTGTCACACTCAAAAACACAAAGCACAAAGAAGATAAAACAGGCAATGTAACTACTGTGCATCAAGTGGATGTCCGAGCTGGGGCCAATGGAGCTGCATCCATAGGGGACGGCACCGTACAGACATCCCTTCCCAGGGCAGTACAGCCACACAGATTTCTGTCCCCCATTTTCTGGTGTACCAATACCCCAAGGAGCAAATTGTCTTCAGCTTTGTTTCCCGGCTTGTTAATGGTACCTGCCCAAAGGACAGGCAGTGTCCTGTCTTGAGATCATCAAATATCCCAAATACCCTCAGAGTACAGTGCCTTATAGCTTGGATGCGGACCAGTGGGAGAGCAGTGGTGGTGCTCTGGAGTCCATCCAGATGTGACTGTGAACCTTAGTGATTCCCAGTCCTTTGAATGGGAAAAATCTTCTTTCCAGAGAAAACCACTGCGACTCTTCTGACTTCTGATCTCTCTGCTCTTAGGGTTAGGTTCTTGCTACTAAGCTTAAGCTTGGGTTTACCAGTAGAGGTGGTTCAGTCTCCAGCACTGGTTTGCATGCTGTCTTGTATCTACCATGTGGTCATTGCTGTGCTTCTCTGCTCTTCCCAGTTCAATGAGAACTGAAGCTACAGCATTACTCTAACCTTGTGCAAGCTAGTGAAAAAACAGCAACTTGTGGTTACAAGTGTTTTACCAAATTCACATTCTTTAATTGCAAAAGAGATTCCACGGTCTGAAGAACAAAAGATCGGGGTCTGGTGATCAACGTGATAAATTTGTCCATGTGCGCTCTGTTTGTTCAGGGGACTACAGTTGTCAAATAATGTGCTTCCAGGCTCTGTGAAGCAAATTAATTTTGTATCCTTTAATCAAAAAACCCTTATATTTTTCAAAACAATACCCTCTTTTCCTTCCCTGAGGGCCCTGCAGAGCATAAAGCAATGCACAGAAAGGAGAGAAATAGATGGAGAAAATAAACATAGTGACAACATGACAAATCTTTATAATCTGGTAGAAATTTCTTTCTTTTTTTATTGCTGCATGAATCTGGGCCTGGAGTTCTGTTATCTGCTGTGGTAAATAAGGATGAATTAATGTGAAAAAAAGTGTATTTATAGCGTGAATATACTGCTGAGTAATATAGTGGGTTCTGCTGCTTGGGAACAGAGACACCAAGTCTTATCCCAGTGAAACACTTTTGTCACCCTGCCAAGTGCGTCCTGCTGACACATCCGAAATCCATGAACAACCAGGGCGATAGGATTGCCTATGCGGGAGTCAACCAAGACTCCAGGAATGGAAAATAGCAAGTAGATAATCAGTTAAAAAAAAAAAAATTGTTTTTTTAGAGAATATGTGAATTAGCAGTGGAACTCCTTGCCACAGGATGCTGTGGGTGCTAGAAGATTACAAAGTTCAAAAGGAAGCAGGAAAAATTTAAGAAAGAGAACATCATTGAGGTATCTCAAATACAAAGACAGCATCTCTGGACTGGGAAGCCCTGGGGCTGCAAGCTGTGGGTGTTTGGGAGCATTTCCTAGGAAAGTGTTGCTACCTGCTTGCCCCTTTTGTAATCTCTCTTGTCTGCTAGACAGATCTTCAGCGTGATCCAGCATGGTCCTTGCTATCTTCTGACTGGAGGGTTTATCAAAAGGCGCTGTCACTTGTGCTGCACATAAGTGATACGTACCTAAAATGGCAAGAAATAATGGGATTTCTGGTTCCTAAGTGTTTAGGCCTTTCTCATTCAGAGACAAAGAGAACAAGAAGGAGTTTGGGTTAACTTGATAAGAGCCCTAATATAGACAAGGCACTGATACCTTTAGTACCATGCCACAGACACCAGATGTGAAGCAGGATTGGACTACGTGGTGCCTGAAGCACTGACGTCTTGGAGGCGCCCTCTCTTAAGTAGTGACTTAAGAGTGACCTTAGAGAAAGCATGGACCCAGCATTTCGGTGTTTCTCAACACAGGATGAGCCGAGCTTTTAACAAGCTCATCTTCCCTCAGAACAGTGTTTCACACAAGCCATACTGTAAGTGTTTTTATATTTTTTCTCTGTGATGAAGCTTTCCTAGGGCTCAGCCAGGTACAATTTTTGTTTTTAATAGCCTTGCAATCTCATCTGGATGAATAAGAAAACTGAACACATCTCTCCTTTAATCTTATCTTATTCTCAAGTCTCAGAAGAGAATGAAAAAGAGTCGGATGGCCTCTCTACCTATTCTAAACAAATTTCTGTTTTCTCGTGTAAGCATGGTTGAAAGGAGCTCTTGTCCAGGCTAGCGTCTACCCCGAAGAATGAGCTAACAGGTAGGGCAAGAGGGGGAAAAATGATTACAAGCTGTCATTTTCAAATTACTAGTTTTGTGTATCGCAAACTCATAAATACGGCTGGGAAATCTCCCTCTTACCCCAGTGGGAGCAGACTCATCGCTGGGTTACATTGCTTTCTGTGTCATCAGTCACCCCAGCCACTCTTATCTCATGGATAAATAAATAGAGCTCACGTCTTCAAGGGGGAACCACAGCAACATTTTGGCTTCCCTGTTCCCTCAGACCTTAATTCTGATCCAGATTAGGGGATGCACTTCAGTAAATACCTGATTTTCAGCAAGTGCGATAACTACAGTGGGACTTTTCCTGTGCTGAGAATCAGGCACACACCTAAGGATCCCAGTGAATCAAGATCTGCAGTTTTCTCTTTCCGAAGTGAACATGTGCACAGAGATGAAACATGCAGTTAACAATGGTACAGCATTTCACACACGCTTGAGTTAGTGATCAGCATTTTATCAGGAATGACGGCTATCTCTGCATACTACCTGAAAGGAATATGTTTAGCAGCAGAATTCGTGCCGGATTTCAAGCACTGTGTGAATATGCAAGGTACTCCAAGGCTGTTGAACACCTCATCTGTTGTCACCAAGGAACACTTAATAAAAAGCAGCTGTAATAATCCTTGCAGAAACACCAGCGTTGATGGCGAATGTTTGAAGATACATCTTGGGACCTTTGCCAAAGGCCTCTCAACCAACCGCCTGCAAGGTCAGAGCTGCTGGCTGAGAGCCCTCTGCCGCCGTAGGCATCGGAGCAAGTCTGCCATCAACAAACGGTACGGGAGAAGGACTGGGAGCGCCAGCTGGTGCCAGCCTATTTCCTGCTGGCAAAATCACCTTAGCGTAGAGAGAGTTTCGTTCTGAGAGCAGTGCGGAAGGCCTCGCTACTAGGGAGCAAGGAAGATGTCAGAGCACCGAGTTATTACTCACTGCAATTACATTTATGCTTAAAAGTACGGATTAAAGCCTATCCATGAGGTCTAAAAAGAATAACAGATAAATTCAGTCTATGCTCTGCTTTAATTTTTTCAGATGAATGTTTCTTTTTATACCAAGCATATGGTGCACTAGATTTCAAGTCCCATTGATAAAGACTCTAATCTCTGTAGTCTCTTTATTATATTTTTCCATTTTCTGCTGAGTTGGAAAAAAGCATTGCATACCATCTGTCAGCATGATCACAGTGCAATTTGCAGAAGTTTCAGACCGGTACAGCATTAGTAGCAGCTCGCTGTTCTCCTCCAGACTTGGGTTCTTATGGAAGCAATATAGCCCCATTAAACAGTTACTTCACAAACAAAAACTCATTTGTGCAGCATGCTAATGACAATAATGCAAATGAATCTGTCATGTTTGTAGCTACTATCCCTAACCACCCTATTCATGAATATATGGTAATTAAGCTATTACTGCAAATGTAACTGTGTCAGCACTACTAAATTAAGGGCTGTACTGTAAATAAAAATGGGGTCATAAAAATGAAAGAAGACAGTAAAAGATAATGGAGAGAAACACTGAGGGCAAGGTAGCAGATGCTTTTGCATAAGCAAAAGAATTTATTTTAAAGGCTCCTGCTAAAGGATCTATTTTGATGCTATGGCTTGAAATTGCAGATAGATGCTGATGCATAAAAAATTAGTTCTTTTTGTCCTCAAATGCAATACTAAATCCCATGACATGGGCAGGTTTGCGATAAAACCGATAAGTGACCATCAACATATTACCCCTCCACTGTGGCTCCATCTCTGAGCTCATTAATAACTGTGTAAGGTATGGAAAGATGACTTAACAGACCCCTTTTGTAAAAGTTTGCAGCAAAAAAGTGAGAGGTTCCTATTCCCAAAGAATAATTTGTAGTCTGAACTATGCAAAGTCAGGGTTTTTCTTATTTGGTAAACTCAATCCCACCGTATACTTTCTGCTCTCTTGTATTGTCCCCAGTGCAGCCAGTTTTAATAGCCGAACAAAATTATTCCCACATAAAGACCCCTATTTCCATTAAAGAGAAGCGAAATTGGATATTTGTAGCAGAAACAATTCTGTTACACAAATATAAATAATGAGAAACACTACTGAAATCAGTATTTTGCTGAGGCTGAGGCATATAAATGAAATCAGAGTCTGGCTGTAGGTGACCAGCTCCAGGGCTACACCATCAGTCTTGCTAGATAATCACTATCCTGCTTCAGTTTGGAAGACTTGAGGTTTGAAGAGATGAAAAGAAAAAGTCCTGGATCAAAATACATGTCCTTACTGAAGGGGAGAGAGAAAAGATGGGAATGATTCAGTTTGGGGAGGTGATACACACATGCACAGAAAGGACAGACAATCATGAGCCATATATTGCATATTCTGCATTGGCAGATTTTCCTGAGTCCATGATTTTCATAGAACGTAAAACCAAGGAGCGCGATGATCACAAGTGCAAGACACTGCATGCAAAGAAAGTCACTGTCTGTAGTTAGTCTGAGAGATGCATAGCAGATAAATAGCACTGAAGATGGCACATAGTGAGGTTTATCTGTAAAGTGAGAGTTTTCTCCACTGTATCAGACAGAGGAAGTTTGTATTTTTCTGAGGGATATAATCCCTCCTGTTTCAGCACAGAAGCCGACTGCCAGCAGAGATTGGGAGACGCCTTTTCTCCAGGCTGTTTATTCCGCTTGCATCCACGATGTGGTTTCCTGCCTTTTTTCTCTAACTCGGCTAGAACGGAGCCCTGACAAGGATAGGGCACTGGATTTGATGACCCCGATATGCAAATCCTAATTAAACACAGACAAGGATACGCTGCATCACTTTGCTGGTAAGCTCCCTAGAGATTGATTTGTATAGGGACAGGCACAGCATATAGCTAAGTGGTTCAACAGCATTTTGAGATATTGCCTGGGAAGAAGAGAGCTGGCTGAACTCTCAAATCTGCATCAGCTGGCAGCCACCACCCGTAGCTGATCCCCTTCAAAATATCTTTGCTTTGACAGTGCTGAGGGTCTGGCCTGGAGCCAACTGTGGATTTTGCAAATGGCCCCTCTATTTCTAAAGCGCAAACCATCCAGTACAGAAGCGATCACCTTCCAACTTGGCATTTCAAGCAGTTTGCGCCCCAAATCCTCACTCCTTTCTTGCCTCTGGGGTCCCTCCTGGGGCTCACCCTGAGGCTGTGGGTGCGGAATACGATGCCAGGGGAAACCCGCAGGTAGAGCTGATGGCAACCCCTTCCCACTGCCCTCTCAAGCAAGCATTTGACAGCACTTGCTTTTGCCCAGCTGGCCTGGGATGAAAGAAATGACTTTGCCAATAAGTTTCCAGTTCTACCTAGAGGTTTAGTGGTTTTCTTGAAATGCAGGGTGGCACAGGGGCGCTGGGGAAAGGAAGCTTGTGAACCAAGGACAAAACGTAACAATAATAATGTAAGGCAGTGATGGAACGTAAAATAGTTTCAGTCACTTAGTACAAAGTAAACCATGAGTAGCTCAGGAGTAATTATTTATTTTTAAAACTCTCCTTTTTAAAGACTTAAGAATTGCATACTAAGGAAAAGACCAGGTTTGAAGACAGATCTCCAAACCAGAGCAAGAGAGCATAAAGGCAAAGTTTCAAAGGTATTCCTCCTAAAGGCTAAAATTAGAGGTGAATTGTGGGAAGATGGAAACGAAACTCCTTTGGTCTCATACAAGTGCCTGCAAATAGTAGCGAATGCTTGAGTGCCCGCGGCTGCCGAGCCCTCTGCAGCTCCCCAGGACTGTGTGCGGTTACACCACACTCTTCCCAGGATATTTATTGCTAGGTCAAGGTCTTTGCTTTCTTTGTGACAATTCAAGTCTGTACTGAAACCCACATCTGTGTCTGCAGGGGGAATTGCCAGGGCATTTCTGAGGACAGACTATCAGGTGCACGAGCACAGGCTCTGCCAGCGGGAGCAGGGAAGCCGTGCTGGGGCCAGCGTGCCCTGCAGAACTGCACGGGCCACGTGCGTGGGGAGCGTGAGGAGGGCTCAGCGAATACATCACAACCTGTGTTTGCAGCAAGCCAGAGGCACATGCACAGACGGAGCAAACGGCATTAAGCTAATGAGCAGCAATCTATTAAACAGCGGTGTGACCGCTGCTTGCGGTCGTCTCTCTCCTCCCGGCTCCTGCAGGTAGCAGCACTCGTGAAACGATGCGCTCGTATAACAGAGTCAAAGCTGACTTGCCTCATGCTGAAGGACTGCAGTAAAGTTGAAGAAGGGAATAACTTCTTTTAAAGCTGTCTTTCTAAGGGATAATTTTGGTCATTTTGCCTGCCGTACAGCTCAGTGTCAGCCTTGCCAGAAAATAACCATCCTGATGGGAGCAGCCAAACAGACTGGTGGCGAGTCTGTCTGCAAGCGGGAAACAAAAATGTAAATTCTGCATTAGCAAAAGGGAAAAAACGACCGTGAGCTTAACAAGTAAATTGAAACAAACTGTCCTTGGGCTAGCACATCCATTGCAGGATGGAAGGGATATTGTGACAACAGGAATTGAACTAATTTTTCTGTACGGGTTAGTGAGAGCAGCAGGTTTAAGTCCTGGGGCCTGATCTTCAGCTGAGGTGAATCGGTGCTCTGCCGCTAACACGAACCAGGCTGTCCTGACCGCGCACCAGCGAAGCAGCTGGCCTGGAGTGCTTGCTCAGCATGCGTTCACTGGAGCAAAAAAGACAGAATCCAAAATAATGGTAATACAGGTAATCCAGAGAAAAATTCAAGCTACTGAAGAGGAGGTACAGAAATCTCCTGCTCCTGTCTGCATCACCAGCTGTAGCCCCGAACATCTTGTCAAGCTGTATTTCATCAAGCTGCACCACTTCTTGCAAATACAAGTAAAATGGCAGCCCCGCAGGGATTACCCGCTGCCCAGTTAACAGCGAAAAGATTTTGAAGTGCGGAAAGTTAAAAAGAAAAAGATTTCCAGTTTCCTAGTTTAATATCCATGCTCTGATGACCTGAAGTCATTTAAGGCAGCGATAAAAAAAAAAAAAAAGAAAAAAATCTATGGCATTTTCTTAAGGGACGAATTATTTTTAGCCATGGAGATTTAAAGCTCTCTCCAAGTTCCTGAACTTTCAGAACTTTTCTTCGCTAAGGAGCTTGACAGCAAAGCAGGTTCTCTTTTTCCCAACTTTTCAACTGATCTAATTAAAATATGCAAAATCTCCCTTTCTGCATGATGAAGGAATACACATTTTTTCCAGCGAGATAAAAGGCATTTTTCCGGAGGCTTTATTTCTAAGAATAATTGCTCCCCTCTCTGGTTTTAGGGCTCAGCTACTGTCCTGCTTCACTTCATGGCAGAGAAATGGGAAATAAACAATCTGGTTTTGTTCTCGAGGTTACTGGCACCAGACAGCTTTGGTGAGACAAAATTGGTTGTCAATGGACCACTGGCCGTTTGATTCTGGTTGACACCAGTATCACCACACACTGCCAGAGCTTGGTGTAAATGGAAATCTGGTCCTTTATGCTTTAATTTAGTTCAGGTGGCTCCAGAGGAATGACTTCCCAAACGGGATACACATACATATACATTTTTAATGGAGTTTGGGTTAGTATCGCTTCTCAAAAATGACACTGCTTTTTAATCACCTGCATTTATGGGATTTTTTGGGGTGTTTTGCATTGCTTTTTGAGTGAAGCTCGCCTCTGCCCAGCCCCCAGTCACAGCCTGGGGGACAGAGGCAGCGCTAGCTGCAGCCTTGCCCCGTTTCCCTGCTCGTGGGGCGGCCGTGCCACTGGCATCAGCTGCCCGCGTCTCCAACACGCAGAGCTCCAACAGCTTCTCCTGTCGTCCCCTGGGACGGCACTGCACCCTCTTTGTATGTGCAGAAATCAACCCTTTGCTCTTCCAGCCTGTGGTTGCCTTGTAAGAGGCCCTGGCTGGGCAGAACCCAGGGCCAGGATCTGCGGTAAAATGCAGGAGAATAAAAATCCTATAGAGAATATACAATTAATTAAACCAATCAGAAGGGACTGCTAGAGAAGCCCTGACCTATGTTGTCACTACACGGCCTGAGGCTTTTGCTTCATGGTTGCAAATTTTTTTTCCTTTCTCACTAAAACTATTTTCTGTCCATAATCTGAACCTAATCTTGGCCGCTAAAGGGACTCTCTCCTTGGGCTCGAGGCCATTCCTTGGCAGTAAATTCAGTTCATCCCACTGGAACAGGGACAAATGGATGTCATTTACAAAGCCAACTGCACCCACTCAGCACATATACATATATACGGTACAGCGAAAGCCCTGCAGCAAGGCGTCACGTGTCCCAGCCCTTGGATTTAAAACCCAGACAAACTCTTAAGCATGGGTTGACTGAATCTGAGCAGGAAGAAAATCATTTTGTGTTCTTGGACCGACACAAAATGCAGGCAGAAGTTTTGAATAAATGATTTGCTCTGAATCATTTACTCGGCGCTGCTTGGTACCTCGGAGGACAAGGAGGGCTTCTAAACATTTGCAGTGATGAAATATTGAGTCGACTCTGTACTGTTTTGCAGGGGAAGAAGCGTTCGCCCCGATGCTCTGACCGATTTAGCTTGTGCGTTCCTAGCGCGGTTGCCAGCAGGCTCCGGCACTTCGAGCTGCGGAGCCCGTTGTTGTCTGCGTAATGTTGTTGTGCCCCATTAAAGCCGTTGTTGCATTTCACCTTGTAGGTGGGTACATCTTTGTGACAGATAAAGTGGTCCCTGTGCACAGACTGTAGCTAGTAAAGTGCTTTCTTATGAAAAGTGCTAGCGAAGTGCGGCGAGTTCAGAGTGTTAGTATGTATTATTCATCTTTTAATAATATCACAGCAAAATTTAGGGGAGTACAGCAACAATTTTGATCATTAAAGAGGGCAGGACACAGGTTTGACGTGTCTATAAGGCCAATTACAAACTCCTCTTGAGCGTCAAGTCTCGGTTTCAAGCGTAAAGTGGTAAGAAAGGCTCATGGTAGCAATTATGGTGCTTACAAAGGAAAAACAATTTAATGCCGGGATTTTGTGTCCATGACAGAACCGCAGGGGATTAGCATGGAGGAGCAGAGTAAGAAACTCAACGTGCTCCCGCACTGGTGTTGTCAGGACGGTGCGATCCTCCCCGTAATGGGTCTGGCCGTGGGCAACGTCACAGCGTGATGGTGAAGGCAGGATTGGTGTTGTTGGAGCTCCTCTCTTCTGGCGTAAATAAAACACTACACTTGGCTTAAAAGGGCAGAAAGGGGGGAAGGGAACCCCAGTATAACCAGCGATGCCTGGGGGAGTCAGTGGGAAACGGAAGGAGGGAAAAAGGCTCTCCTGCTGACCAGAGGGAAGCTTTCCTGGCCAGGGAAAAAGTAACAACTGGATTTCACTGGATTCAGTCTGTCAGTAAACGAGTTATGAGATTTTCTCAGTTATCTAATAGATTTAGACACCCATGTGTCAAAATGTCTGGGAAATGAAGAGAAGATATGAACTCAGAGCCCCGAGATGGCTGGAAAGTTCAAGTCGAGAGCCAGGTATCACTCAACGGCGTGCTGACGGGTATTTGGCTGGATGCGGCCGAGGCGGGCCCTTAGGTTGGTCCGGTGTCAGCAAGGCTCAGGCCAGGGTGCCCGAGGTGCCAGGCCACAGCTGCTTCTCCCTCCATCAGCTCCCACCACCCCAGGAATGGCCAGGACAGAGGGATGCCCCTCAGCCACCCCGCCACCGGCCCAGCCCGGCGGGGGCCCAGCGTCGCGCCCAGGCCGGGCCCTGAGGGCTGTGAGGGAGTAGGTGTGGGTGTGGATGTGTGTGGGTGTGTGGGGGTGTGGATGTGGCTGTGTGGGTGGATATGTGTGTGGGGGTGTGTGTGGATGTGGGTGTGTGTGGGTATGTGGGTGGCTGTGTGTGGGTGGATGTGTGTGTGGTGGGGTGTGTAAATGTGTGGGTGGGTATGTGTGGGTGTGTGGGGCTGGATGTGGGTGTGGATGCGTGAGGGTGGGTGGGTGGATGTGTGTGTGTGGGTGAGCGCGTGGGTGTGTGGGGGTGTGTTTGTGGGGGTGTGTGTGTGGGGGGTGACTGTGTGTATGAAGGTGTGTGTGTGGATGTGTGTGTGTAGGGGTGTGGGGGGTGGATGTGGATATGCGTGTGTAGGTGTGTGTGGGGGTGGATGTGTGTGTGGGGTGTGGGGGTGTGAGGGGGTGTGTGTGGAGGTGGGTGTGGGGGTGTGCGGGGGTGAGTGTGGGTGTGTGTGAGTGTGAAGGTGTGTGTGGGGGGTGTGTTTGTGAGGGTGTTGTGTGTGTGTGTTTGGGGGTGTGTGAGGGGAGTCTGTGCCCGTGTGTGTTTGTGCATGAGGGGAGGGTGTATGTGTGTGAGAGAGAGGAGGCGGTACGTGTATGGTGTGTATGAGTCTGTGAGGGGAGGCTGTATGCGTATGAGCGTGTGTGAGCGCGCGAGGGGCGGCTGTATCCCTGTGAGCGTGTGAGGGGCGGCTGTGAGGGGCAGCTGTATCCCTGTGAGCGTGTGAGGGGCGGCTGTGAGGGGCAGCTGTATCCCTGTGAGCGTGTGAGGGGCGGCTGTGAGGGGCAGCTGTATCCCTGTGAGCGTGTGAGGGGCGGCTGTATCCCTGTGAGCGTGAGGGGCAGCTGTATCCCTGTGAGTGTGTGAGGGGCGGGAGTATCCGTGCGTGTGAGGGGCGGCGTGTGCCTGTGAGGGAGTGCGAGGGGCGCTGCGTGTGCCTGGCGCGACGCTCCCTTCGCCGCGGGCCCGGCTGCCGCCGAGGGGCGGCCGGAGGCGGCGGGGGCGGCAGGGAGCACCGCGCAGACCCCGCGTTTTTTTGTTGTTTTCCGGACGCGGGTCGCAGCCCTGCCCGCCGCCTGCCCGCTGCCGGGGCGAGGAGCGCGATGCCGCGCCCGC
The DNA here is from genome assembly GCF_047370975.1 of Nipponia nippon. Taxonomy (NCBI): domain Eukaryota; kingdom Metazoa; phylum Chordata; class Aves; order Pelecaniformes; family Threskiornithidae; genus Nipponia; species Nipponia nippon. The sequence continues at coordinate 3,631,530 of NW_028262313.1, forward strand.
CCTGCCCTGCCTGCCGGCGGCCCCGCGGCTCGGCGCCGCGGGCAGCGGCGTAGCGCTCCCGCCTCGGGCGCACCGGCTGGGCAGCGCGGGCGGGGCGGCATGGGGGCTCCCGCCCCCCGCGGCGCTCGGCGCGGAGCGGATTACAAATGAGCGGCGCGGCCCGGCGGCCCGGGCCCGCAGGCACCCCGGCATGTAGAGCCTGACGGAGCGGCGCGGAGGTGAGCGACCCCCCGGGGCGGCGAGGGGGACGGGGCGGCGGGCGGGCGGGCGAGCGGGCGAGCACCTTGCGCGGGGAGCGGCCCCTCGGCGGCGGGGCCGGGCGGGAGGAGGGGGCACGGCTCCCCTCGGGCTGGCAGCCCCCCTCTTGGCGCTGCCCGAACTTGGAGCCTCGTCCCGTCTCCTCGGGCGCCGCACACCCGCCGCCTGTGACCGGGGCCGCTCCTTTGCATCCCCCCCCGCAGGCACAACCGTCCGCCTGCCCCGGCTCGGAGGGTTTCTCCCGCTGAAGTTGACAGCGCCGGGGCGGCGGCGGTGCAGCAGGGCCGGGGGGCGGCGGGGCCGCGCTGCCTTCCCCGCGGGAGTTGCCGGCAGCGCCGGGACTCGCAGCCTCAGGGACGGCGCTGAATTGTAGCTGTCCTTGGGCTAAATGACAGCGCGTACCCTGTCAGCCACCCGCATCCTCACATGTACGGGTTAAATACAAATGTAAATTGCTATTAATTAGGGCATCCTTTGACCTGGTTGTGAGTCGTCTCGCTGACCCCCGAGCCCTCCAAATGGGAAAGGTAACGGTGGTATCGGAGGGGGTGTTCTCTGCCGTGGTGCTCGCAGAAGAAACGCCTCATTTATCGTACCCTCGGTCCACAGACCATCGGGCATCTTGCAGTTTATAGTTTATCAAATTCCGCAGCCTAAAAAAAAAAACCTCAGGGCTGATTTTCAAGACTCTTCATAAGTTCATTTGTTTACTATGGAGCCGTGACTTTAATGGTCTCTTTGGTATAAAAACATTCTGCTTGTGTGATATTTTTGGTGGCATCGACAACAGATTTGTTAGTCATGGTTATGAATATGGTAATGTGCAAATCATCCATTAAATTCTACATGCTCTAGGTAACATGGTTGAACAGTCATGTATGAAGTCTTGCATCCTGGCTGCTGCTGCAAGGGAGCAACATCGCTTTGAACTTCCAGTCCGTTTGATTACTTCCTCTTAACTTTTCCACTGTGTTATAAAAAATATTTCATCTTCCTGCCGGTCAAATGTAAACCCTAAGTTTTGTGTCAGGTGCACCTCCTTGCAAGCAAGCTTATGTAATGCGGCACCCTGTGCAGAATGCAAGAGGAGATGGAAGGAAAGATTTTTGGGAAGAGGATGGTCATGTGGTTACAGTGCCTCTGTGTGTGTGTGCCTGTCCCCGTGGGAGACGAATCGAGGAAGGTTATTTAACCTCTGTTCTATGGACATCCTGCCTGGTCCTGGGCAAGTCTCTCAGTCTTCTTCGGTGTTGCTTGCCTTCTCCGTAAAATATGGCTTATCATGTGTTACTGCTTCTCAGGGCTGTGTGAAGCTACTCAGAAGCCCTTGAAAACACTTCAGCCAGGGAGGTACTGTGTAAATGCAAATTACTATATTGCTGTTTTAAAAATGCTTTTCAGAAGTTAAAGCGGTATCTTTAGGCAGTTTATTGAAACTGTAGCCAAATGTCTTTTCAGACAGCTCCAAAGCAGACTAAAGGAACTATTTGCTTGAGTAATACTCCCCTGTAAAGAAATCTAGTGTCTTTTCTCAAGAAAAGAAAAAAAAAATCACATTTGGGTGTTTTCAGACGTGTCACTCTTTGTCCATGAATGTTTACCCCCAGTTTCTCCGCATGTAACTTGGCAGTAATTACCAGCTGAAGAAACACTTCTGTCCTAGACCGTTTAAGCTGTAAGTGGTGGATGAAGACATGAAGGAGCTAACCCTGAGCATGACATCAAACTGGCCCACTGTAAGCCCACTGGTCTCTGTGGTGTGGCTTTGCTGTCCTGTTTGGTTGTACTTTTATTCTGAGATATAGCAATGATCAATATGCTATCAGCTAGGATATCTTCCTAGGCAAGAACTATGTCTCAGATACTGCTACAGGGCACATTTCTAGCGTTAAAAGCAAAGAAAAAAGTCCAGGTGCTGGCTTTCCACCCCCCCCCCCCCCCCGCCCTTAAGCTGTGAAAAGAAACTAGATGGAAAAGGGCTTGAGTTTGAGACTAACCTCCGATCAGCTTTAATTTATCTTGCAAGTACATAGAACATTAACAGAATTCCTGATTTTTATTATGGGATTCTGAGAGAATTCTTTATATTTTGATGTGCATTGCTTTCATTCTAGCATATCGAAATCTCATTGGTTTTGTAATATGTTTGTTAAAAGGCAATAAATTTTTGTTATTTTTCTTAACCACCTCCTGCTTTGGTAGAATCTCCGTATAGCTTCTGCTCAGAATTGCATTTGAGGTAATGCAAGACACAAAATTCTTTGATTAGCTTGCTTTTTGCAAAGATTTATTTTCAGACAACCTTAAAAAAATTCTTAGAACGTCAATTCTGAGGTCTTTTCATGTTGTGGATTTAATAGACAAGGTACTGTCAGCTGAGTTATGAGTCTTGCTAATAATATGATTACATTGTTTTTTGAGAGAGAGAGTTCTTGAAAACATACCTCAGAGGAGAAAATTCACAAAAGCTATGTGCAAATAATTTTTTTTTTCTACAACAGATGGAAGAGCTCGATAATCACCACTCAAGGGTGGCTAAAATTAGTTTGAAACAGAAAAGATTATTCCTACAAGTACAGTAGTATAATTTGTACGAAATGAGCCAAATCCTACTAATTGTTACAGTGGTGTAAATATAGAGTAATTCCTTTGCCTGGAGTTTCTCCTTCTTTATGAAGTAATGTAGAACACAGGGGATTATGATGCTGTTGAATTTTGACATTTCCGTGGCAAAGGTCAGTTTGTCTTGAAACCCAGTGGCAGAATATGGCCCAGACTTTAGCCCCCTGTTCTCATGTTCACAACAGCATAATATTCACTCACTGAGACTCCAATTCAAAATTTGCTGTAATATGATTGTGGGTAGAGGGTTGCTGAATGACTCAGATGAATGTAGCTCAGAGTAAACAAACATGGAAATCATTTCTGGCTAGGGAGAGAGAAGGGAAAACATGAGAGAGCAAAGAAAAGCCAGCCTCAAGGATGAGACATTTGTAATGACATGATCAGCAAGGATCACCAAGTTCAGCAGGATTCAGCCATCAAAAACTCAGGGCTGGAATTGCCATGGTCTTTTACCTTTGGTAATGAGAGGAACCTGTATGAAGTGAGTGCCTAAATGCAAGTATTACAAGTGAGCAGAGTTTTCCAGTTGCTTGGGCTGACAGCCTGGTACAAAGGTGAGCAGGCTCATGTCAAACGCTGCATTTGGGCACATTTAAATGGCTCACTATGAGAGTGGGGAACCAGGTGCACTGCCTGTCTCAGGGAGGCAGGATGCTGCCAGTGGCTATTTGGTAGTCTCTACAATGTCCAATTCGGGAAAAATACAAGCTAGCAAGTGATTCCTGGAAGTTTCTGAACCCCAAATCCTGGATAGCAATGTGGTGTTGGTATGAGTAACTGCAGAAGGATCCAGACCCAGCTTGTGGTTCAGATTAGGAAGTACCAGGGCAAGTCAGTGGCTTTGAAACAACTGTAGGTTTCTTCTTAGCTAGGAGAGTCTCTAGCACAAAATCAGAGCAAGACAAAGGCTATTCTCATTTGTTTTTCCTGCCAAGGGAGACAACCAGTAAGCACAAATCACGGCAACAGAGCATCTTGCCAGTCAGGTCCTCTTTTGAATGCCCAGGCCCAGTGCAGTTAAAAGGCATAGGAAGATGGAGCTGTCTCTGTGTGGGAGAGACTGCAGTCACTGGAAAGCTGGGGCAGGATTTTTATCCCTTTCAGCTGTCTGAGCTATTACGCTTCAGTGTGTTTTCAGGGTAAGTTAGGTTAAGTTCCCTCTTGGGGAAGCAAGAAATGTGCTGGCAGCCAGGGTTGAAAGTAGGAGAGCTGGGGCTGGTCCCCTTCTGCTGCACATGGATCAGTTCCCCAGAGCTCTGCCGTCCTGCTGGCTAACCTGCCTCCTGTTTTGGCCACTTTTACCATGGTAAAGAGAGGATGCTGCGTTGTTGTGTGGAGTTGTTCAACGTAAAACCTGTGCTCTTCTAAGATTCCTGTCTTGGAAAGCAATGAGGAGTCCTTAGAATGAAGTGTGGCCGTAGGTATGGCGTCCTTGTGGTGTTTTCTATGAGATGATGGGTGTGAAGGGGAGGAACTGGAGAGACGAGGTATATTTCTCTATGTGTATGTAGCAGGTAGACCTCAGTCCTCATTTCTCCATTTTTTATTTTCTTTAGAGTATATCAGGTTTTCAATAGTGTTGGTCACAGTGGCCATAACAGACTTGACTTAGGCAGCAGGATAATTTTTGCTGATAGGAATTATGGGTGTTTCTGTTAGATCGTTAGACACGTGTTATTATTTATTCTCAGCTCAATCTCTGGATTCAAGCCAGGAAGCTACTTTGTCCTTATTCCCTTCTCCCTTTTCTCAGTCTCTCTCCTTCTTCATGTGCAGTGAACGTGTTCCAGTGAGAACTGAAGCTATTTCCTGGCCCCTCTCATGTGTCCTGCATCCCTTTTGCATCCTCAGAGAGGAACTGTTTGGGAAAGACCGACTTAAGCACCTGAATAGAGTCAGATATGCTTCCTATCATGTCTGTTAATTAAATTGTAATGCTCATTACCACAGGATGCTGTGGAGGGCAAAAGCATAAGCAGGTTGGAAAAGGTGAGACGAGTTCACAAGGAACAGAGAGTGGATAGGAAACACGATGGTCTGGATGTAACCTCTGGCTCTCTACACTACGAATTGCCAGATGCAGGGAGAGTGCAGAAGGGAACAGTCGCTGTAAATGCAGTGGGGACAGGCTGCTGCCCATCACCAGAGATAACATTCTGGGACAGAAGGACCATGGGTCTAATCGGTTCCTGTGCTCTCCCAGCACCGACACACAGAGCTTGCTAAAACAGCAATTCGCTGTCTTCTCAGTAAAATAAAGAGGGAAGAACAGAGCTTATGGAATAGTGTTTATTGGGCATTTTGGTTCCAGAATGATAACCAGAGTAGAGATTTCAGCCTGCTCTCACAGGTATTAATGGATTAACATAGGAAGCTGCAAGAATTTCATTGTGTGAAGCCTTACTGGCAAAGCGGTATGAGAGGATGAAGCCATTTGGGGCTCAGGGCTCTGGCTGGGACAAGAAGATGAAATAATTCCACTCGCTTATTCAGTCTTTGTGTCCTGTTCATTCTGGTTTATGCTGCATTGTGAAATGGAGGTGCTGATCTCTCACTTAGCCCGGAGCTGCAGTTAATGGAAATATCTGTGTTATGTGTATTTGAAAGTTTCCAGGTGGAAAGACCTCCAGGTTTGTAAAATTGCCCTAATGCCCTAAAATTGTTCCTAATGAGAACAATAGGAATAAAGATTCTGAGGATGTCAGTGCCTCGTCACTGACTCTTCGCCCATTTCTCTTGGGAAGTCGAGTTAGGTGCAGGGACGTGGCCACTGAATAAGTGGACAAGGGGCTGTGAGATGGGTACCCAAGGTACAGCTAGGAAAGGCTATTTCAAAGAGAAGCATCTGCTGCAAGAGAGGGATTTTTGAACAGTAGGGGAGAGGTTACCTTGGCGAAGGAAGTAAAGCCTGATCTAGGGAAGAGGAAGAGGGCAGGAGAGCACAGAGAATGTTCGAACAAAAGACGTGAAGTCCCTGCAGTATATTTAAGGCTATAGTGAAAATCCTTTACCCAGATCTTTCTTTCCTGTATAACACCATCAGGGGATCCTAATTTGGGAAGAGCAGACTGAGTCTCTGAAAAATCCTAAAAGTCTTCCTAAGTTTGCTCCTCCTGCAATATCCTGTTTCTTCAGCAAGAAAACAAAGACTAACCTCATTCTTGGGAAAGTCTGTGAGGGCCACATCTGGAGCTGCCTGTGCCCAGTGGCTCCACAGGGATTGCTGGAGAGAACAGGGCTGCCCAGCCAGCAGCTCTGATCTCCACCAGCCTCCTGGTTCCTTGGCAGGGAGAGCAGCTCCCATGAGGTCCTGGCTGACACCCCATTGCCAGCTCCCGCTGTCAGGGGGATGCACAACAGGAGATAGACACAACATGGCCATGTCACTGTTCCTGACAGAGACCGAGTCCCCCCTCTGTGCCCCTTTGGGCACAACCTGAACCCAGACCAGGGCTGTGTGCTATAGCTGGGAAGAGGGCTTCAGGCTTCTCAGACTCAAGGTCTAAAACAAGTGTATGCCTTAAAATGCACATCTTTGTTTAAGCGTGGAGCTCTGTGTTTATGGAGTGTTAGGGCAAATGTTCTGACATTTGTCTGTGGGTTTCTATTGATCTTGAAATCATGCCAAGTTTGAAATGATATCTTTCCAACTGTCCTTACTTCTTCACCATATACTGGGATGGATGCTGCTGTGCACACATGCACACTACTAAGATTACACGAAGAGCTGGTGATGAGGAGCGATATGTTACGGTCCTGCAAGCACGCGCGCCTGTGCACGCACACAAAATGGCTTCACTTCCACATTATCTCCTGCAGTTTTCCCTGCACCCTGTCTGTAACCTAATCAAACAGGCTGAGCAGCTGGTGAGTGGGTGCCTTGCCTGTCAAAGACATGGGTATGAATATCAGCAGTCAACAAGCCATCACATTAGCTATTGGCACAAAATGTAATCAGTGAGGGTAGACACCCCTCCCAAAAATAAACCAATTGCTGTCCACAGAAGCCACATGAACCCCTGGTTGACTGAAATAGTTTGTGAAAAGAAAGAAGTTGAAGAGTGGCTTGGCTGAAAGTAATATATACAGGATGCTGCAATGGATGAAAGGAAGAGGTGTTTTAGAAGTCTTCTAGCTCTTCATGCGAGGGTTTCCCTCCAATCTCCAGTCAAAAATAGTTCATCTGCGCTGGCCATATATCTATGGAGTGGGTCAGGTAGCACAAATATTAGCAGATCTTTCTGTGTCGTCTTCTGATTTTGCCAAAGATTTGAATGTACTCATGAATGGAACAAAATAGAAAATAGGGGGCTTCTTCCCACAAAAATCTTACAGATTCCCAAAATGTCACTCCAGCCCACAAACATAACAGACACGAAGCCCTGAAAGTTTGTAATTATTTATGCAAAATGGAGCATCTAGAGAAGCCAAGAGCCTGGTACTTAAATCACTCAGCAGAGGGCTGGGGAAAGAAAAGGCTGGGATTCAGGCCACCAACACAAGGGTGGGCCTGGCCCAAAGTCTGTTTCGTCTTTCTTGCATGGAAGAAGGATCAGATTTGTCAGAGCTATTAGCTCTGTTTGGTCCCTGCTCAAAGACATTTCCAGTCCAAGACTAAGCTCGATTCTCAGAATTTCCAGTTCTTGCCTGACTGAAGGGAAATGTAGCTCTAATTGGCCTGTCCTCTTTCACCAGTCCTGGGACTGGGCACGGATTGAATTGCTGGTGAAATCTGAAGGGACCCTCTGGACCTACGAGGTGAGCACAGAAGCAACAGTGGGAAATGGAAAAATTCCCACCGACTTTACTGAGCTTTGGATCTGGGCTTGAAGAACAGTGGGTTTTTTCAGATGTTCTCACTGTCCTCTGAACGGCCTATTTTAATTCTTTTTTAAGGCCCAATAGCTGGTGGCACCAAAATTCAGGGTGAAGTATTTGGGGTGTAATGAAGGAGCAGGGTTGCTGCCACGACCTTCCCATGGATGTTTGGATTGATCTTTCTCCCTCACAAAAATCAACTGGAAACAAAGCTCCCTCCCCTGTGGCACTGACCTATGCAGAGCAGGCCAGTTCGGGGCTGTTTTGTGTGTTCGCTTTTTTAGGATCAGAGCCTTTCTTTTTTTCTTGCTTCTGCATGCAGAGCTTCCCCTCAGTGACCAGAGGTGCGTATGTGGAGCAGAGACACCAGCCTTCGCTGGTGTGGCAGGCGACTTGTGAAGGTGACTTCTTCAGAAGAATCTTTCTGTCCCTCCCAGGATGGGGGCTGACTCAGCCCAGGAGTTTGGGCTTGTGTTCAGGCTCAGCCCTTGGTAAGCGTGGAGTTACAAATGGCTGGATAAAAGCTGAGTGTGTTGTTTTGCACTGTGACAGGCTGAGGTGAAGGAGTTGCTCCAGACAGCGTCACGGAGGTGTGATTCCTGCAGTCCTGCTACATAGTCCCTTTCATGGCAGTGCTCTTTTAGAGTCCTTTAATCTGGTTATTCTGCTTGGCTGAAGTCCCTTAGCCGCCGAACTTGCAGTGCTGAGGCTGTGGTGCCGTGAGAGGATCCTGTGCCTGATTGTTCCTACATTTGAACCGGGATAAGACCACAAACACCTGTCAAATTTCCGCTGCTGTCAGATTATTCACAGCAACTACATTGTTAGATGGATTTTGTTGTTGTTTATGGACATTTCAGAACCTGATCCAGGTTCTACAAATGGCTCTGGTATTCCTGGATGTTTGGCCAAACGCATTTTTGCCAGCAATGGCTTGTAGACTGGTCTCTCACTTTCTGTGATGCCTGTAGGAAGATTTGGACAGCCACATGATGTGGCTCTTCTTGATCCAGACACTGATGCTTGAGCCTGGGAGCCTGCTCTGTTCAAATGCCCTCCAGTAGTACTGGCAAGCTGAGTGCTGTTGCACACATTATAGCATGGGGTTTCCTCCCTTTTCAAGCGATAACCATACATGAGTGGGTATACGCTGGGGCATACAGCAGTGCGCAGTCACAGAGCAGCGAGGCCTGGTCTGTAGCGTGTTCTTATGCTTAAATGTTGAAGTGTTGTGAAGAGAATGCAGAGTTCAAAAGAAATTGAGTTAGGCTTTTAGTTCTTGCTCATTTCTGGAAAATCTGAAGTATGTTAAATGGTATTAATACTGTGCCCATATTGCAGTTGCTGTTTAAATCAGCTTTATGGACTGAGCCTCTTAACATGGAGTTAGGATAGATTAGCAGCATCGTCACCCATTTTACAGACAAGGAAAGAGAAACACAGCAGCATGTCCATGATCATGCAAGATCAAGAAATCAAAGGCAGGTCTTCTGCTTCCTTGATGGCGTGCCACACAAAGCTGTCACTAAGTTCAGTTATTAATCCAGAAGCAAAAGAACAGTGTGCTACTAATAATGTGGTTACACGAGGGATACCAACATGCTGTGTAGATTTTGTGACGGATGGACTCCCATTTTAAACATCTTTTATAGCCCCAACATGTACAACATGCCTTTGTGAGTACTAAATGAGGAATCAAGTCATAAAGAATTGAGACTTCAGACAGGGGGGCACAAAGCCCAGCCCACTTCCCACAAAGAGACCATTAGCAGTGGTGCAGTTGCACGCGCGCACATCGTGTTGTTATGACCAGCTTAAACTTAATATTGAACATGTCCAGTGCTAAAATGGGACTGGCAGTTGGGAAGAAAGGAACATAAAGTAGGATATTTATGAAATAATTATGAAGCGCTCTTAGATGGAGGATCCAAGCAAGAGAGTTTGTAGAAGAAGCTCCTGTAGAAGTTTGCAGAAGAAGCGTGCAGGTTGATTCTTTGCCTCTGTCTTGCTGGGTGATGGGGAATGGACCAAGCTGTGGGGCAGTCTTTTTTCTCCATTACGTAGATGCCAATGTTATTGCTGCTAAGGTCAGCCCAAAGCAGGGGTAAATGACTGAATTCTAATCTGCAAATATGAAAAGTGAAGAAATCGGGCAAGTCATCTCTTCAGTGGAAGTAAAGTCTTTTATAGGAAAGATCATTTATAAATATCATGGATAACTGATGCTATTCAAAAGTACTGGTTTGTTTCCAAATTAACCAACACATAAGTAGACCTACTCTTTTCTCATTTAAATTCATTCTTTTTTTATCTTGGTTTGGATCCAGAGGCCTGATCTACAGTTTTTTATCCAACACTCCTGTTGAATCCATATGGATCAATTATCATTATCAAGAGCATCAGGTTGGTCCTAAAGAGAACCTCCGGCACCTGAAAAATGAACCCTGGAAACAGCCGCCTCAGACTGCAGCATTTTTCTAGCCTAGATGGACCACCTCTGTGCAATGGCGATGCTGGAGACACAGAGGGGTGTTTGAATACCCAAAGGTTTTTTAGTTTGACCATCTCTCTTCTCATAGATGTTTGGAGAATGACTGCACTTTGCACGAGTGCCTGAGTCCATGGGAACTGATGAATACTACAAAGTAATGGACTGTTCCTGGTGGAAACCCAGTCATCTGTTCACATTAGACCAGCCTAGTATGTGTTTGTAGCACTGCTGAGAGTGCCTTTCATGTCTGGGCAGCTGGGGAGACCTTATGGGGCAGCAAAATATCCATTTAGCCCATAGGAAATATTAGAACCCAACCGCATGTGATTGTTTCAATAAAGAGTCGTATTTGTATTTGTTACAGCCCAGGAACATACCATGACCTGAACATCTTCTTTACCCTCCGGGGTAATGTCAGTACAGTTTTTGCAGAGCACCCTCCAATGTTTCCTGTCACCAGGACACCCTATTTCTGCATACAGATATATAAGGCACCAGGAGATGGTCCTGCAAATTTGTGCTTTATTTGGTCCTAAAGCTCCCCTGCTGCACACATCCCAGCCCAGCAAAGCACTGGTGACATATGGATAGAGACATACTCCTAAATTGGCACTTGTTCTCTTCTCTTGCTTTTTTTGGGGGTGTTGAGTAGGGAAGATAGAGCCCAAAAGTGAGAGTGACAAAAGACTTCGCTCAAAACGTAGCAGGCTTTGGGGCTGAGAACTGAAGAAGTTCAGTAACAGCATGTGATAGACTACATCGGTGGTACATGAAACGGGAAGCAAAGCATGGAGATACTTTGATGTGCTACCAAAGCTTTGCAATACCTTTCCTGCTGAGTTAGAGGAGAGTTTTAATTTGGTGGCTGTAGTCAATGGCATCAGCCCAGCGTAACGAAGCAGGAAGGAGTCCAGAACAGAGACTTCTCTTTTCAGTTTCACCCGTGCAATTAGGAATTATGTCACTGAAGTCAGCAAGACAAGTGAATCTGCATAAGCAGAATGATATCCAGAGTGCGTAAGATGCATTTGAAACAATTTGGCTCTGCTTTGGCTGAAGTAATGTGAAGGAAGAGCATAGTAAATGAATAACACACACTAGAAAGGAAAATAGAAAAGGAAGTTAAAAGAAAGGAGAGCTCTAAGTATTTTCTTGCACTAAGATGACATATAAATATATACAGACTTAATTAGGAGAAGGTTACTTGAAATCTCAAAGCCAGCTATCAGCTTCTCACTTTCTCACAATATTTTGCTACAGCCTACTATAAAAATGTCATTTAATTAAAACAGATTTATTCATCCAATCATGCAGGCGTTACAATGAGACACTGTTTCTAGAACTTGGGTCTTTTTGTTCAACTTAGTGGAAAGTAATAATATAATGGACAAGGTATCTCCCGTGTTAATAGGCAATATTCATCCCTTGTACCTTAGCATTGGTTTGTTCTGTGTCTTTGCCCTGAGCCTAGCAGACTGCAAACACGCTATGAGATTTTGTCCCGCAGTTTTTGCGTGTAAAGGGAGGATTTTCCCCGAGATGTTTTCAGTTGCAATGCTGTAGTTGCTTATATTGCTTACTTGGACTTCTCTGTGTGCCCTAAGGATTTGCACTCCTATGCTAATGTAATACATAAAGTAGAGTCACCTTGACTTCACATTTATCAGCTTATGCAAGTGCTAACCTTTTACTGCACTGCAACAGAAATGTCATTCCTGTTCAGCCTCGAGATGACAAACAAACAGCTTCATTGTCAATAAGAGATTTAGGAGGCTGGCTGGTGCAGTGGCTTTGGGAGTGTAGTTCTTGTCAAACACTACACAAACCAGAGTGGGCAATCTTGGTTTTTTCCCCAGGGAGGGATGGTGTTTGTTTGTTTGTTTGTTTGAATGGTTTCACCTTTTTCAGGCTTTAAGGAGGGCATACTTGAGGTGTGCTGAACATTTCATGCCAGCTTCCCACTCACTATTTGTGGCGTTATCTGATGCAGTGTTTGTGCTTGTTTTAGGGCAGCTCAAACTGTAGGATCCTTGGCAGGAATGCAGTATCCCTAGAGCTATCGCTGCCCCTCATTATCTTTTATAGAAAGTTGAAGTCCAGAATGAAATTTGGGAAACATATGGATAGCATTTGACTTTTTCAACCTGAAATGTCAGCCAAGTAACATTTGTGGAACCAGTATAGCCAGACACCAGGCAATAGTCACTGTGTAACAGCCTGGACCGTCCTGCTAAGGATTTACAAGGAGGCTCGGTAGCTCGCCTAAAATATAGGGGAATTCTTGGAGGAGTCCAGCTTCTTTCACCCATACCCCTCGCTCCTGTAGCTCCCCTTGAAGGCGATGCATGGTATCGTGGCTAAGTCAGCAGAGGTTTGGGAAGGGTGTTAGTATTAGCATGATATGTTGAGCAGGTTTGTTGGCTTCAGAGGGCCTCACTAACAGAGTGGGACACTGTTTGCTTTACCTGACCTAGCACATTCAGAGCAAGCTTGAGTGCTGCTGTCATTAAAAGCACCACAGAAAACTCAAAGCACAAGTAAAGGGAAACTGGGCAATAATCCTCCAGAAAAAAAAAAAAAACACCAAACTATTTCAAGGCCCAGAATATACCCTTAGCAAAACATTTTGATTTTGCCAAGGAAAATAAGTCGTCCATGACTGATCGAGGGTGGACTGTTCTGTGACACCTCAGGGATGAAAGAAAATCCAGAGTACTGGGAGGAAAAAGAAAGACTTGAGGTAGAAAAGCATCTGCAACTTGGAATCCCTCCAAATTGCATGCCCTAAATAAATGCCACTTGGAACCTCAAGGCCTGGCCTTGGGGAAGGGTGCAAGGACTGTAGTGCCTTCCTTCCCACTGCAAGAGCGTGTGGGCAGGAGGCAAGCAGGCATCATGGGGGCAAAGAGAACAACAGTGACACTGCTGGCGCAGGGTGTGATGCACAACAGCGTGCCAGGGTCAGCTGGGTCAGCAGCAAGCAGTAGCTTTACTTATTTTAAGGTAGAGCTTGGAGCAAAAGCAGGGCAGAGAGAAGAGCTGTAGTCACCATGATAATACGGATATAGCCCTCCTCCCCTTCATCATTCATCCTCCCCATGGAAATATAGAGGCAACCAGTGGTAAAAAAAAACCCAATCTGTGTGTTCAAGTAACTAATTTCTAACAAACACAAAAGTGCTTGGATTCATCCAGAGGGGACAGTTACTAAGCTGGCACGGAATGAATTAATTGCAGAAGACTTTCAGTGTGTCTTTTAGGAGACAGGAGAAATTCCTGAGTGCATAGGATTGAACAGAGACTTTTAAGAGATGCGCCAATTCTCACTCCAGCTAAAATACCCCTCTTGCAAGGAGAAAGGCTGACAAAGGAGCAGATGAGTTCCTTGTCCTGGGAACTGTAGGATGAGCAGCGGCAGCAGCATCCCTTGCTCATTGTGGGGAGAAAGGTGCTCACATAGGTAAAGCCAAAACAGGTGAATAGCTAACTTTGCCATTGCCTAAAATCAGGGAACCCTTTGTGAGTGTGGCTGATGCCCTATAGTTTTCCATGCTTGCATCTGCCTATATGAAAACTGGAGAATATGTATGTGGCTGTTTGGCTCAGCTTCCGCAGGCTGCTGTTCTGGCTGGAGACGCTGCACAGGAGAACAGTATTTGTGGTTGTCAGAGGTGCTTGCTGGTAGTAAGGTCTACACTACTGTGTTTTGATCAGAAATCAGTAAAGATGGACCTGAAGTGTAGCTCTGAAAACAGCTCTGAAAGGAAGGAGCCAGACCTGCTGGGCCAAAGGTATGCAAACAAGAAAGCAAATAGCAAGCAACTGGCCTCATACATTTTAGACAAAATTGAAAAGAGGTCTTCACTGACAGCAAAATCCAGCGAAAAAAGAGAATGCAAGGGCTCCTCAGAGTGCTGGAGGGCACAGGAAAGTCTGTGCCGAATCTAGCTTCCCACTTGAGAGCTGTGCTGTGCAAAGATATTTGATGGGCAGGGAATGAAAAAAGAGAAACGGGGACTGAAGAAGCTGAGGAAAGATAGCTAGGCTACAAGTACTGTAACATTAAACAAAAAGATATTTCTGGTCCATTGTGGCACTCTAGAACACAGGGCCTCGGAAACGTAACCTCAGCACGTTGAGAAGAATTTGCCCTTAGTTCATCAGTGTAAAAAATTCATTGTTTTATTTATTTTTTCATGCACGTGCTAGCTGAAACTAGCTACTATATACAAAAGCATTCCTTTATTATAGTTACAGAAAGGGACCTGAAAAATGAGAAGGTCTTGAGAAAATTATGGACCTGAATACTTTCGGTGAAGCCAAATTAAATCCTGTGTGTAATTAAGCCAGTAGGGACGCAGGGTTATTCTGAAGAGTCAAAGAATTAATTTCAGATTTGTGACAACGTACCCCCAAGCAAAATCAGGCTCAGGATTTTAATCAATCATGCAGTCCATCCAGGAACAGCTCAGAATTTGAGGAAAGTCCCAATTTTGCCTTGCAATGATGCATGGAACATATCATGTCTTCCATGGATACTCTTTTTGCAGTCATTTTTGCTATGCTGTTATGAAAATTTGATTGCGGGTAATAAAATTTAATGGACAGTGTTCAAGAATACTAACAGCTAATTAGATGAACAAAAAAATGTGTAAAATAGGATTGTTACTAACCGTAGAGCTTGAAATTATAGAACTGTACATGGTCATCATGCCCGTGCCCATTGAAAGTGTAAGTGAAAAAAATCCCCAGGTCTTCTTTTAATATCTTTGCCGGTTGTTTGTTATACAAGCTGGGTTTAGCCTTTTGGATCTGCTTTTTAATCAGACACTTTATCTGCTTTATGTGTCTGGAAAGAACAGTGTTGACAGTATCCTGAAAATGAGAGCTGTGCAGTGAGAGAAAGTTATCGAAGTTGGGAGGAAGGCAAAAAATGAATTCTAGAAACAGAATACATTCCTGTTACAGCAACCAAGACCAGGGCCTCTTGATGCCCTTAGTTGTAGCCACCAGCCATATACTCTAAAACCAAATGAGAGAGGCAAAGAGAAGTGCAGATCTGAAAAACTACTTGCCCAAAGGTGCACCAGAAAGGCAGTGGAAAAATCCCCAGTTTGCTGTGTCACTGGGATGTGGCTGTCAGACAGATCAAATGCTGCTGCTAAAACTCCCAGCTAGAATCCTGATTTCTTTTCAACTCCAGAGGAGCTCTCAGGCACCTGAAGGATTTTACCCACCCTTTATGTTGCCACTTTTGATGGAATATACTTTATAACAGACAGACCCGATTCTGGTGGGAACCACCAGACCCTTCACATAACTGACACGAGAGGCCGAAGTCAGAGCGGAGCTGGGGACTAATCTCATTTCCCACACATTAATTCTGCTTGTTTTGCCGTAGACCTGATGATCTGTGAGAAACTTGGCTGATGTTACGCTGTTTCTGCTGTCATTCCAGAGGTTGTCCCCAGCCCTCCTGACAGCTTTGAAGGTTTGCGGAAAGCTAAGCCTCAGGTAGCTAGGCAGAGGGGATCTTAGCTTGGTACTCGTTTCTCCAGTCAATGTCAAAAGACCTGCTCCTCTGGAAATAACTCTCAGAAGGGAGGATTACATTGTGAGCACTGTGTTCACAGTAGGAGGTAGTTCAGAGTCCAGGACTGGGGTCAGACCGAGTGAGCAAAAGGTGGAAGTGCCTCTCCAGTCTCTGTTCATTAAAGTAACATATGCCAGGTGAAACGGCATCTGAGTGATGCCTGACATCTGCAGTGGTCCCTCCAGCAGTTTGTGAAGTTATTTAAATTCTCTGTCTGTGTGTTCCCTGTGTTTCAATGAACGCCTTCAGCACAGCTCCTTTTCCGATCACTTCTTGTACAAATTTTGTTCATGCAGCCCCTTTTAGGTGGGGCAAAATAGGTGAGGGTGTCTTCAAACATCACCCAAGCTTGGAGGTAGGAAGGACAAATAATGCAAACCGGTAACTTTCCATCTCTTCTCTTGTATAAGGACTGGAATGGCAATCAGCATTGATACCTTGTTGATCATGCCCCAGAATTAGCCCCTCACTGAGATGGATGGGACTGTTCAAAGCTTTCAGGCTCTCTGCTAACTCCTGTAGCTGTCTAAGCATCAGATACCCACCTTTTCAGTTTTTCTTCACAGCCATTGTAGATGGAAGCTTCCAGAGAAGAAATCAAGAGGAAAAAAGGCAAGAGGAAGGCAAAAGAAAATGAGGATTTGAGAGAACAGTGCCTGTCAGAAGAGACTAGCAGTGCATCATCACTGTATATCTGCTGCTCCAGTGCCTTGTTCTTGTGAAAACATCAGTAGGGGAAACAGCTGTGCTGAAGCCTTACTCTCCTCTACAGTCTTCCACACATAGCTGAGCTGTCAGCCAGTGGTTAAGGTGTGAGCCCAGAGTGGAATGAGGTTCTTTGCTGGCCCTGGGCTTCCTGTCGAAAGTTGGTAGTCTCCTGCTTTTCTTTTCTTAGAAAATGGGGGTGACGATACTTTCTATTTTGGAGGGAGCCTTAACCAGACATGTTAGTAAGCAAGGATTTGTGGGAGGAGAGCTCTCAGGCCCAGTCCTTTAAAGAAAAAGGAAAGGCATTTGAAAATAGTGCCTGTCTGGTAATATACACGCTGTCTGCATTTCTGTCTATAGCCACAGTTATGACTATGCTTAAATAAAGTTGTCTAGTGTGTAACATATTTTCTCAGCTGATTTTAAGCTCTGCATGGCAGTAATAGAGGTGTCTTGGAGTAGAGAAGCTTCAGCAGGCCTTGGCTGTAAGTAGGCATGTATAGAAATGCATTTCTCCTCTGCCAAAAGTGGTGTTAAATTGGTGGCTGTTTTATCTGATTGAGTCAAAGGGATCCTCTCACGCTACATGTGAACAAGGGTGTATGGTATCTAGCTGGCATGATTTAATGGACTTACAAAACTGTCTTCATGGAGAATACCCAGTGATGCTTCTGTGTTGACTGAGTGATAACACCCTTTTAGTTTTATAAATAGCAGAGCAGGCAATCCTTAAAGTGTGCGGGCGTGAGTCCGTGTACAAAATGCCACCATTGCCCTGACCTGTCTGGTACCAGAGCAGAGCACAAAGACATGCCTTGCTGCATGGACCATGCTGTTTTTTTTCCAGCCAGGAAAGGGCCTGCAGAGAAGTTCTGCCCAAATCTGGCAGCCCAAATCTGGCATGCCCAAATCAAGCAGCTGTAGTACTGCCAAGTCCACGGGCTCCAAAGCCCCATTCCTCCCCTCTCTGCCCCATACCTCAGATCTGCAAACTTTGCCTGTTAATGAGATTTTTAAACCTAGAGAATTTGGGACACTTTCTGTCTGGTTTCTGCATCAATGAAGTTCACTCAGTGACTCACACTCTTTACTTCACACCCTAGAGGCTAGAAACTTTTTTTTTTTTTCCAGAAGAACACATTCTCATGTAATTATTGAACTCCCAAGGCTCAGGGCTGAAAATAAACCCCAGCAAATGTGGCTAGACTCCCAAGGAAGTGACAAGCATTCCATGACTGTAATCTAGTGTAGTCTAGTCGTGCAGACTGTGAACAGTTATGGAGAGCACACAACCCTGGGGAAAACTGCTCTCCTGGGGTGAAACAACTCCTTGATACGCTGCTAAGAGTGATACTGCCTACATGGCCTTCTCGAGGCCTGCTCAGCCCTGGCTGCATGGTGTGGTTTATCCTCAATTTCAATCTTAATGCCAAAACAGTTCCTTTCAGAGTCACTTTACAGATAGTACATTGCTGCTCCATTGGCAGAGATCAGTATCTTGTAAGCCATCTGTACTGTAAGAAACAATGCTATCTTGTCAGGGAGATGGTGAGAACGATATCTTACATGTTGTATATCTGCGATTTAGCAGCTCTGCTTAGACATCCAGGAAAGACAGGCACATAAAAAGCACAGCTAAAGTTGCATCAGGAATGCACATATAGGAAGAAACCCCAAGAAGCCAAGAACAAAGACATTCTGCTGGTAGCTGTCGTTTGGGTAAATTAAGCAATTAGTCACCTTTCTTCTTTGCAGGTTCAGTGCTCACTATTCCTTTCATGTGCAGTAAATCACAATTTTGATGTATGTCTACCATGATCTGACCTACATTTTATGTAGAAGCCAGGAAAACATAAACCAATTCTGCAAAGCGATGTTAGGGAAAGCAGAAGAGCGGTGCGTTAAAACTGTAGGTGCACGGGGACGAGAGGCCACAGCTACTGCATTGTAGGGACCACACATTGTCTCCTGCCTCATTCCTTTGCCAGAAGTATAACTCTCCTACCTGGCAGAGATATCTGAGAGATGCCCAAAGGATGGGAGGGGGGCAGAGGTCTGCGGCACCCCAGTAACTCCCAAGCAGGTTCCAGACACCAATTACAGGGGCTAGCTGGAAGAGAGCAGAAGCAAAGAGCCTTTACAGAGCCTTGGAGGGGAGAGGAGATCAGTATCAAGAGAGGAAAAGAAAACTAGTGGAGACAGCTGTGGTAATTACCATTTGAGGGGTGATTTTCATTAACCTGCAAGATCTTTCTGTCAGCAGAGATCAGACAGAAAAGGGGAAAGTGAAGCTGTGTCAGAAGAGACTTGAGAGGGAGGAGGAGGAGGGAGAAAGGGAGGACAGGACGTCCACTCAAGAGAACCTGGGAGAGAAAAAAGTAATGCCCTGGACCAGTCTGTGAATCCAACAGTGGAGACAGACCTAGGGGCAAGGCATTTGTTAACTGTTTTCTTTTTAAAGTTTGCGAAACATTAATATTTTAAATAGTTTATTCTTCATTAGCATAATTAAGAATACACAAGTCTAAACTCAACTGAAAACAGAATTAACAAATTAGCAGGTGCAGGGATTTGGAAGCAAGAGGTTTGGGAAAACAGAGTTTGCAAATGTCGGCATTAAGTAGAGCAGTGAAATCGTGCCAAGCCTTATTTATGGATTTGTGCGTTTCCTTTGCATAGGCCCACTCCTGCAGCCAGAGGAATACAGCTCAATTTAAACATGAACCCCCTGCAGTTATACTGTAGCTGAGCCTAAAACTGAGAGCATACAAAATAAATCTCTTCTGAAGAAAAACTGACGAGCCTCACCTCAGATGTCTCTTGAAAGCCGAGATATCTTGAATGAACACTTAACTGAACAGGGAAGCAAACTGCAAAATGAAATCCAAAAGAAAATGGGAGAAAATTTTAGAATAGTACCTCGAAGAAAGAAAATAGGAAAAAAAAAAAAAAAAGCAGCGACATTAAGTTATACTGCAGACAAGAACTTGGGGAGGAAGAAAAAAGCATCCTATGCCCATGTGAGAAGTTCCCCTTAGGAAGACCAGGGACTGATTTCCAAGATAATGAATGTCCTGCAGATTTTTCAGCATGTGACAGAGTAGTCCTGTGGAATATTTAAAATAAGGTGTTTCCCTAGTAAGGTGGGACACTTCCATTTTTTATCACTACTACTTGTGCGGCCTTTCGTGGGACAGAACTACTGCCCCCCATCAGGGCATGGGCCCCAGGAGAGGGAGGTCACTGCCATGAGACTGGAAAAGGGTGCCAGAAGGCTTCCACTGCAAGATCATGGGGCAGGACTTGTCTGCAAACTTCAGACGTGAACCCAAGGGAGGAAGACTGCAGTATTCCTGTTAACCACAGTGGCTGCCTGTAAGGTGAGGAGCAGGTGTGGGCAGAGGCAAAGCTCCTGCTTGGTTCTGTCCATAAAGAAGGCGACAATAGGGCAGGGGAAGAGCATTTCACATCCCTCTAAAGGGGATCAGTGACTCAGCTCCCCTGGAGGTATTCTGACTCCAGATCGCTCTGGCATTGTGCTTGTCTCAGTACTCAGTAGATACCAAAGGATCAGTTACACATATTAAGCTATACATATATATGTACGTGTGTGTGTGCATGTGCGCGCGCGTGCGTGTGCATGTGTGTGTGCGTGTATTTCTGGGCAATTCTGGCCAATTATCACTTGCTGTCATGAAAGGATGAAGCCAGTCGCTTCACTTCTGTTTGCTGCAGATTTCCCATCCATACAATAACAGGATGAATGCTCTCTGTCCTTTAAAAAGTACTTTTAGAGCTGTGGCTGAAAAGCCATGTAAGAGATGGGTGTTATTATTGTTGACAGCCAAAGGGCACAATATACATGTGCAAAGATTAAGAAATAACATGGTTACTCCTACAAATCTCTGACCCAAATCTCTGACTTTATAAGAATGATCTGGTAGTTGAATAGGCAAGTTTTATGCTGGAGATATTATTCAGAAACCTTCTTAGGGCATTAATAGAAGCAAATGTCTGTGTCCTATGCATTTCTTTACTTACAAGCAGTATAACAGTGTTACTCCTCTTCCATGCTGCTTTATGTCTGTGCAGCATTTTTTGTGTCTTTTAGATTCGCATGCTTAATTCTCTCGAGAACAACATTTTTCCATTTTAAATGAATGTTTTTTTATCTCCTTCAGCCTTTCTGTGGGTCTTCAAAAACTGTCCAGTTTGCAGTTCTAGGCTCTTTCCTGAGCTATCTTAATGAACTAGGATTTGGCTTTGCTTCTTTGTTTTATCTGCAGGCTATTCTGTTTATTATCATTGTCAGGGGAAGCTCCCTCCCACTTTCTTTCTATGAAGATTTCTCTTTTCTTTTTTCTGTATGGCATTTTCACCTCTCCATAAAATACCCTGCTTTACTGCACAGCCGAGGCAGTCATTTTGTCAAGAGACAGTCTCAACAGAAGTGGCAGTGAAGGATGCTAGGACCAGGCCGGCCTTGTGCAAAAACAGGACTGAGATAAACTGCGATTGCACTGCCACTGCAATCTGTAATGCAGCAGTCTCCATCATTTTAAAATGGTACATTCAGCAAGACCTTTTGCTTGTAGAAACGGTTCTCCTTCTCAGCCCTACAACCATCCAGGTGGCTCAGACCACAGGATTTGCTGGTGAAGTGCACCTGAACCAGCCAGGGTCCAACATGGCGGGGAAACTGCGAGGCCACATGGCTGCAGCCGCAGGAGAGGGTACTGTGTCCTGCATCGGCTGGTGCTCGTAAGGAGAGGTAATCCCCCCACACCAAGTTGTGCTGCATTCAAATCAGTCACCTGCTCTAAGTACTTCAAATATTTGGATTTTTCAGAATTTTATTCCTCTGTCTGGAAGCCCCTGAGAAATCTTTCTTTCTCCTGTGAAGGTTTTAGAAAGGAGAGATGTCTGAAAGCTTGTTCCCTTTCCACAGAGCGCAGGCACACAAGCGTCACTGCCAGGCACTAGCACCCTCACGGGAGGAGGGCAGCCGCTCCTTGCCCATGGGGAGCTCTCTTTTTGGTCCCATTTGTGCAAATGACTGCGAAATGCAAGTGGTGTGCTTGCCGCCCTTGGGGCCCAGATTCCTTGTCCCCAGTGTTCTGTAGCTGCAGGGAATTTGGCTTTTAATCCCTCCATATTTACCAGAGTTTGGAAATTAACTCAGGGAAGCAGTATTCATGGGTCTTGCACTTCTTCATCTCCAGAAGGTGCTGCAGGTGAACATAGTATTGTCTAAAACAGCCTTTCTTTGCAATTGGGAAACATTTACGTGAGAATTGAGCACATGATTTTTCCTCTTGCTTCCAAGAACCTCCAGTCTAGTTTGAATGACAAAATTAGGAGCAACACTAAAATGGAGCCAGAGCTACAGTTACTACTGCACAGTAACCCCAGAGACCGTCAGCGTAGGGGGCTGCAGGTGATGGCTGCTGCACACACTGGGTCTTGACTATATTTTTACACGGGTGCCAATGAAAACAGTTCCAGCAGAGCTTGTTCAAAAAGGGTAACTGATAACCACTAATAAATCCACCCGTTACTGAGACGAGAGACAGAGCGTAAACAACTGTCACTGTCAGTTGTTTATAGCTTGCTGCAACTACCCTTTCCTCATCCCAGCAACTGTGCCATAATCCTGTATTTTCCTTTTGCGACTGGGTGGTTTGCTTGCGCTTTCAGCCAGGCTGAGGCAGGTCTAACAGTCCACACTGCCATCGGCTCTCCTAGAGACGATGTTCACAGATTATCTTGTTGATTGAAGAAATGATTACAACGCTCGTTGAGCAAGAGTGGGAACAGGCAAAAAAAATCTCTTCTTCAATAGCTACAGCAGCTCGAGATTACAAGCAGCAGACGCAGAAACAGTGGACGTAGAGCACAGAGATGATAATGATGCCACGCCACGTTAGTGCTGCATTAGCAGATAAGACAACGGGGCGGCTTGCTTGACAGTATTTCTCAGTTCAGTTGACATCTCTTTTTTGTTATTAGATGGTGGAAAATGAATAGATAGCCCATCTCAAAAGAGTAGGGGACAGAGCAATGACATCAGGCAGACAAAATAAGCTTTCTGTTCTGTCTGCATTTGCAAAGATACATACTATGAATATATTCCAGGGCTTTTTTTTTTTTAAGCTCCTCACAATGGTACATTTTTATTTATTCACACCTGTGTGATGGCTGCGTGGAAAGAAGTGGGAGAATTACAGACTGTAAATACTTCATTGTAGTAGTAGCTAAAAGCATGTGCTGCAGCCATTCCATCACCAGGAAGTCATTTTAGGCATTTTAGTAGCCCAGACTGATTTTTGTTGAGATAATACTGAAGTATTGCAGGGATGGGTCAATACTCCTCCCTCCTTCTGCCTCCCAAATAGGAGCTTGGCAATTGGCTCTACACCAGAGGTTTTTTCTGTCATCCTTTCCATTAAGACATGCTGGAAGCTTTCAGGGCAGGTGAAACCAAATCTGGGCTACCTGGACCCTGCAAAGACACTGACAGAGCTGGAGATAGACAAGGATGTTGCTTGTCCTGAACCCAGGGATGACTGTTGGCCCATGTTCTGCATGGCTGCTTAGGCTGTGTGTGAATCACAACGGCAAGGAGTAGATGGCCTCTTTATTATCATCCAGAAACCAGAGAAAGCACTCTGAATTCAGTCAAACGTATTAGCAGCTTTCCTGGAATATAAACACTATACATGGGTGTATAGGACAAATTTACTGTTTGATAAATTCAGGCAAGCTTGGTATTAGCTTTTGCTGTCATTTCCCAAGAAAGGGTACTGTTTGTTGTTGGAATTCACTTGCAGAGTATAAGGCTGAGCAGCCTCCTACCAGCTTGCTCACAGGTTGTAATGGATTCTGGTTTAAGCCCATGTATCTAGGGCTTGTCCAGATTAATGTGAAATGCTGCAACTTCTTCTGTGCAACTAGAAGCTAATGAAGCAAATGAAGGTTTTAACACAAACTAGGGCTTTCCTAATACTGTTTCCGTGGTGACTTTCACCCTTAAATGATGCCAGTACATCCTGTTCAGGCAAGAGGCCTTAACAGTCATGTACGATGGAGAAGTAGGTAACTGTTGTGGTTTAACGCGGCCTGCAACTAAGCCCCACGCAGCTGCTCACTCACTCCTCCCTGGTGGGATGAGGGAGAGAATCAGAAGAGTGAAAGTGAGAACACTCGTGGGTTGAGATAAAGACAGTTTAATAGGTAAAGCAAAAGCCACGCACGCAAGCAAAGCAAAACAAGGAATTCATTCACTCCGTCCCACCAACAGGCAGGTTTCAGCCATCCCCAGGAAAGCAGGGCTCCATCACGCATAACGGTTACTTGGGGAGACAAGCGCCATCACTCCGAACGTCCCCCCTTCCTCCTTCTTCCCCCAGCTCTATGTGCTGAGCGTGACGCCATACGGTGTGGGATATCCCTGTGGTCACTGGGGTCAGCTGTCCTGGCCGTGTCCCCTCCCAGCTCCTGGTGCCCCCCAGCCTCCTCGCTGTTGAGGCTGTATAAGTAGCAGAAAAGGCCTTGACTCTATGTGAGCACTGCTCAGCACCAACTGAAACACCCCTGTGTTATCACACTGTTTCCAGCACAAATCCAAACCATAGCCCCATACCAGCTGCTAT
The DNA here is from genome assembly GCF_047370975.1 of Nipponia nippon. Taxonomy (NCBI): domain Eukaryota; kingdom Metazoa; phylum Chordata; class Aves; order Pelecaniformes; family Threskiornithidae; genus Nipponia; species Nipponia nippon. Next base: position 3,655,675 of record NW_028262313.1, read on the forward strand.
GAAGAAAATTAACTCTAGCCCAGCCAAAACCAGCACAGTAGTAGAAATATGCTGAACTGAGCCAGGCGAGTACAAATCGTTTTCCTCCATGGTAAAGCAGAGTCTCCCAGAGAAGTGTTTTCCCATGCACTGTTAAAACTCAGGGCGTTACTCATTTGGATGAATTAAGCAGCCTGCCCGCAAAATGTAGTGACTGTGTATCTACTGAAATGTTGTTACACTGTGTATTTTAAAATACAGCTAAAATACTCTAAAATACACATTTAAGAAGTTTCCCATTGAGGAAAAACTAGCTTATTTAAGTCACAGATGTACAAAACTTAAATGTCTGGACAACGCCTCTTTGAAATACAGGTCTGCTGAAGAGAACATCAAGCTCAGCAGGTGGGGATGGAGGACAAAGAACCATTGGGGGCAGAAGAGAAGAACAACTGTTCTGGGTTGCTACAAGTGATCATTGCTAGCAGTGAATCAGTGGTAGCCAACCTCTGCAGCCCCACGGAAAAAAGCCTTTTAAGAACATCCTGGTCCTGTGAAGCAATGGTCTGCTCCTGTCCCCAGCATTATAAAGGACTCAAGCGCTGAAGCAGTAGGTTCAATAGAGAAACCTAGCAAGAACAGAACAAAATTCATAGTTGGCTTGAAGAGGGAAGCAAGGAGTATCAAACGCCTCATCTTTTTAAATGGTTAGGCTTATGATGTGAGTTATTCTCTACAGTCAGGTCAGTCCAGATGTGAAGAAGGGCTTGTGTGCTGGCAAACGTGTCAGTTTTATTTCTAACTATGGCAGTTAGATATAACAAATGCAAAAGTCTTTTCCTGCAAATTTTCCTTACTTACATCTGCAGACGAGTATAGTTATAATGGAACTTTCCATCTCTCCAAAATGAAATCTTCCTTTTCCATCCTGAATACCAGCCTTGCCTACTAGGTAGCTGACTTTGATTCTGCAGAGATATGGCGAGGTGGAGCCTTGCATCTGCAGAACCCCCTGTGAAACCAATGGGATGTTTCAGGCCTGTAGAGTTCAGCCTGACACCAAGGCCAGTTTCATTGTGTTCTTCTCTCCAGGTTCTTCTGCTCTAGTCATCACTAGAGCATGGGAGGGCCCTTGAGCTCTTCACCAAGACAACACGATTCACATCTGTTACATGCTGGCTTTTAGGGTGGAGTGTCATGATTTGTTATTTTCCTTCTAAATACACAGGTAGCTGTGCTCCCCTGCTTGAGAAGGCAAGGTCAAACCAAGTGCTTTGCACATGGAATGGAAAGTGGTAAATTTTGCAATACTCCTTACTTCCTGGGTAAGTTTGTGCTAGAGTCATGCTGGCTCTCAGTAAGGCTGTGTCCAGCAGAGAGAGCTTATTCATCTAGCAGAGAATTCAGCTGTGCCAAGATTTCCATCCTCCAGCATTAGGCGGCCTTGTAGGTGTCCTGGACTGACACGATTGAGCACCCTAAAGCCAGAAGACTGAGAACTGAGTTTGATTCCTAACTTTTAGTTCGGACCACTGATTGCTCAGAGAAAAACAGGTACTTGCTTAAGCCCAACTGTATCTCCAAGCATACTGCATACGCGATACCTTTTGTAATGATATTTTTATATATACATATATATACACACACCCATATGTGGTTAGTCATGACTCATCAATTGATTATGCAGCGGAAGAGAATTATACCAAAGAGTTGGCCTTTCCAAATCAAACATATATATCTTTGATAATTGTCACCCTCCCCAGGAAGTTAAGAATTGCAGCTGGGACTTGAGTCAAATTATGACATTTTGAGTTACTGGCAAAGAATTTTCTCTTGGCTTCTGTAAATTTATAATCTGAAGTTTGAGGTTGTCTTCTTTTACGAACACTTCTCAGAGTAGAAGGTTACATGCAGTACCCCAGTGACTGTATGTGTTGTTAACGATGCCTGAAGCGATGATGAGTGAAAAACGTTCTAAGAAGAACTTTTCTCTGCATCTTCTATGGACATATCCTCCAATGTGAATCATGAATGACTGCAGCCTTGCATTTTTATCACATACTCCATTAATGCTCTCCCTTTCACTCATCTTGGGCAGTGAAACTAGATTACTCATCTCCAGTTTTATTAGCTGTCGGTTTCTCATTTTTGTGTTGTACTGCAACCCTGCAAGTTTTGGAAAGCGCTTATTCCAGGGGAATGATATATCTTATATAACTTATGAGCTGAATATAAACTTCCTGAGATCATGGGGCCTTTGCTAAAGGGCATTTATGCAGCCATATACACCAGAAGGTCGTTGCAATTTTATAATTTTAAAATACTTCTGAGGTTGTACATTTATTCAGTAGTGGCTCTTTTTGCATTTAAAAGCATCAGGAGAAATTTCTGCTTCTGACCAGAAAGGTGGTGAGTGTGATGCAGAGACACGATGAGAAGCGGTGAGACTTAGGGTTGCAATCTGGTTGCCACTGAACTCCACGGAAAAAGCAATTTCCTGGAACAAGAGGGTATCTTTGCAGAAGAACAGGAATTGCAGATTGTTACAAAGTCAGTTTTGTTTCCTCAAACTGTGGGAGGTATAAGCTCAGTCAGGCATTGTTAGTAAATAAGATCTAGGGCACTTAAAAGAAGGATCCAATCACGAATTCAATTGGTCCATTAACTACATGTAATATTATTTACCTAAGTGGCCCTTCTGGACTATTTCATAACTCAAGTTTATAACCTTTTTAAAAAAGATCGATATTACTGAGCGCCCAGCCTCTGAGCATGATGAAAGAGTCAGGCTGTTTTAGCAGTTACGGTCCCTGATTTCCAGACCTGAAGTCCAGATTAGAAATGCAAAATGAGGAAAATACTCTCCCTGAAATATTAAAAAGAAAAAATAGCCTCGGAGAGAAGGATGAAGGGAAGCAGTAAAGTAAGATGTGTTGCAAGAGATCAGTTCTTTTATTGGGCTGATACAACTAGAAAATGCAGGCAGGCTTTCCAGCACATAAACCCTTCTGCAGATCTGAGAGAGAAGATGTAGTGACATTTGAAGCCACACACACAGTTTTGCCAACATGTGTCGGAGTGAATCTCCAGTAGGAGGGAACAACCAGCCGCTCCATTTGCAACTTGGCAGATGGGGTGTTTTGTTGTCTGCTCTAATGTGTGATGTGAGTTGGCTGCTCGTACTGAGTCCCATCAAGTGGGAAAGGTAGCTCTTGTCTATTGATCTCGTGTTCAAGATCCAGTCTTTGATTTGTTCCTCAGGTAGTCAGATGCTCACTTCAGCTGGTAGCGATGAGCTCTGATATCTACATTCAGTCACTAGTGACTACCGGCACTGGCTCCCACCCTTTCAGTTATACTCATCCCATTTCATACAGGTCATTCTGATTCCCGTGAGACAGTGGCATGTGGGAGTGTGTTGTGAAGTGGGAAATGAGGGATGGTTCAACTGCTAACAGATCCTAAAAAAATTTGTAGTGAAAACTCATGGAATTTTTAGTGGCAAAAGACAGTGCTGCTGAGCGACCTTTGCCTGTCTACTGTCATCAACCACGTCTCTAACTAGTGGCTACTATTCAGTGCTGCTCCCCTGCTCTTCTTTCTCCTTGCCCTCTCCTCACTGCTTCTTACACATTGCTCAGGCAGCCCCCCTTGCCTTTTCCCGTGCTACCACACGTCACTTTGTGCAATTTTCATGATGTTCTCTCCCTGACAAAGAACATTAGAAAGGAAAGCTGATTTTCGTTCTTTCTGTTGTCTCTTGATACATCACTGTGATGAACTGATCATTTGGTATCAAGTCGTGATCCAGGGTGGGAGACGCGCAAGGGTGTTGAGGACAGTGCGGTGTCTGTGGAGAATGCCGACTGTAGATTTCATACAGATGGTGACATGTAGAAAGACATTTCGTAGTTTCCAGCAAAAGCCATTGTTTTCAGCCCTCGACTGAAGTAATACCATTCCCTTGTGACTGTAACATGTCCATCCCAAGAGACCAGTCCAAAAGCGGGCAGCAGGAGGTCCCAACAAACCCACCTGTGGCAGCTGCGATGCTATTTCACCCTTCAGAGTGAAAAAAGTGGCCCTGTTGATGCAGGGGATAGATTCATCTGAACTGAGTGTTGGAAGATGCAGAGAAATTTTTGCAGGGATAGAAAAACCATTTTGTGTTATTAGACAAAGTAATGTGGCTGGAAACCTTCCTTCTGCAAACCAGACAAGCTGTTTCTGCCAGGTGCGGCTGCTTTTCAGGAGCTAAAGCTCTCATTTCTGTGCCAGGCAACATAGAAGTGGTGTCAGGCTGAAATGGCTTGAAGATTTGGACTAATAGTTCAGGGAGAAGGGCGACCCAACTGGAAAGAGTCCAAATTGAGGGGTAAGTCCTCTTCCCCTTATCCTGTGCAGTTTGTCATGTGGTTCTCCTAGTTTTTCTACACCTGTTTGTGCTGCAGGTATCACCATTGCATTAGCCCGTCATTGGATATTGTCTGATGCATCTGCAATCAGGCATAGACTGGAAAAAAATTTCCTTGCCCCAAATATTAACACAAGTAGCAGAAAATGCCTCCCTGTGAAGGGAATTCATATGGAAAATGTGCATTTTCAGCCTCTCTGCACAGATTCCAAAATTTTAATGTGACTATGTTTCTATTTTTGCTACCTTTCAGGTACTTCAATTGTTCATGCTCTCTAGGCACCTGTGAATTGCCTACCCCTTTTCTTACCTGGATTTCATCAACATTTTTTTCATTTTTTAACTGTTAAGCAGGAGACAGTACCACTCTGGGACAGACAAGTGGTCTAGGGTCTACCAGCATTGTCTGTTTGTTTCACCAAGAGGTGCTGCATCCAGGAGACTGGTGGTATCGGGAAGCGACAGCTGGAGAGCAGTGATCCTTGGGCTCGTTTATTCCATCCACATGTTTGATGCTCTGTTAGCCAGTTTTGGAAGGGAAGGACATCAGGTTTGGAAGGTCCGTCTGTAATTGTGCTGGATCTCAGGCTGAGGGGCGGCTCAACAGCTAAAGGTTTTGCTGAAATCTTCCATGTAATCCAGGCAGACATATATTTGTTTTGCTACTGCATGCTATCATTTCCAAACCCAGCCAGCGGTGTGTGTTTGTTAGGCTATGGAGATCATGGCATGAGAAGAACTCGGGGCAAATCATTCATTTTATGAGTCTTTCTTGTTTGGTTTTATTGCAGCTGCTTATGTGCTTGAAGTATTAACAAAATGCTTTCTTGGACTGGGGTTATACTGGGAGATGAGCTCGCACTGAGAAGTTAAGATATCTGAAGCTTTCTTTTCTTTCTACAAAATTGTTGGAAAGGAAAGCGATCCAATTCTGGCATGACGTTTCATAAGGTGACATTTGCTATAACTCATTGCAAATGTTACTCACCATCTACAAAACATTCAATTAAACTGAAAAGCAGTGAAAAATACCCAGTTCCACTTTAGCAGCTGCTCTTGTCACCGGAATCCCTCGGGTTTTTTGGAGCCAACAGATTCCCCCCCTGGAGACCTCCACACGGTGGCTACTGTCCTCTGTCACCAGGCCCACCGGTTGGTGTTCCCTGCTCCTGTGAGCCGGATTGTCACACGAGGACAAAATTTCCCTTCCCATGTGGGCTTACCCTTACTTTCCCAAAGATCTCTTCGGTCCTTATTTGTTACCAGACCTGTTCTGCATCCTTTTGTGTCTTGTCAGTATTTCAGTGGGAATTGGCTGGACCCTGCAAGGATAACGCTTTCAAAAACAAAGTTTGAAAAATGACCTTAGTCCTTTTGAAAATCAGAGTAGTTGGTTATACATGTAGTTTATTGAGACTTCAAGCTTCTAAGTCACTCGAGATTGTTCCTTAGTTCTAAAATCTTTAGTGGCATAACGTTTCTGTAGAAAATAAGCCAATATATTTATGATGGTTTCTATTCAGATCATAGGTCCTTCTGCCTCTTAACGCCTTTGTGTGCGTCTTCAGGTTGAAGCATATGTACAGAGAGCTGTAACTCTGGAAACGTAACAAACAAAAACTTTTCTCGTACTTGTAGGAAACGAGGATACTAAGAGAGCACATTTTTTTGAGATGCCAAACTCGTCGTTACAGATCTCTGGCTCCCCAGGAAATTCGCAGATGTAACTTTGCTGTGCGCTACAACCACCCACTATTTTGCAGTGTCAGCTGGGCTGGAGCTCAGATCCACCCACTCCCGCCGCACCGGGCCCGTTACACTGGAGCTGAAGGCAAAATGCAAATTGGCTCTGCTGAACACGGTTGCCTTATGGCATGCAGTGGGATGGTGAAAACAGAACCCCTGGTGTCTCACTCCAGGTTGGGCACCTGAACCACAAGATCCTCCTTCTCATTATCTCTTTATCTAAACCTCCTCCTTCCCCTGAATAGGGCCCTAAAATGGAACAAAACTCTGGCTAATTTGCTGCAGGAAACCATTGAGCTTTGGGCAAGGAGATGGAATAAGTCATGCAATTAGTTATAGCTGCTGGTGTCCCCTGGTCCTGATTTGGTGTGGTTTATCGATGCCAAACAGAGGTAGATAAGCATAGCTCCTTTTTTCCTTACATGTGAATACCTGTCCAGCCCATGTTTCCTATGACTTCGGTCACCTGCTAGGCTCTTTGAGCCGTGGGAAGGAACAGTAATTCATTCAGTTTGCTATACTTATTCCAGGGCAGGATTTACTTCTCATTCTCCTGGACCATAAACAACATCACTGCCTCTGGAGAGCAAGGGTGATGGCTTTCTACATCAGCCTGTCTTTACGTCCTATTTACAAATGAGGAGAGTGAGAAAATACGTTTAAAAACATGCAAGCTTTGAAAATGAAACTGTGACCTAGTCAAAGAGTAAACATTAGGGAAAAATAAAAACCTATTTTAAGAGATGGAAGCAGAGAAGAAGCAGGAAAAATAATAAAAATAAATCTTATTACTGTAAATAGGAGGGTGTAAATCAGCAGCTCGCATCACTGACAGTTCAGAGATTCTGAGGACCTGGCTCAGCAGTGAAAAAGGAGGGAAGTGAAAAAAACATCAAGTGGGAAATAAAGCAAAGATGAGAAACCCACCTATTTGCAGATGCGATAGATTGTCCATAAACAACAAGATCATGCTTCTGACCAGATAAAAGAAATCAATGGCATAGTGTTTAAACCAGATTTAAAAATATACTGAGTGCCTGTCATTCTGCATACCTGAGCAGTAGTGTAACCTTTATTTTTTCAAGTAGCCTTTTAACGTGGGGTTGCTCAGGGAGTGTTACAGACACTGTGTTGAGAATAAAACAGCTTTTACCGCGATGGACCTTTGGAAATTTGTCCCCTGTGAGGAACAGATAGGGGTTGCTTGTCTGTTTTGCCACTTATGCATGCTTCTTCTCCCCCCCTAGGTTGCCCGGTCACTATGAACAATGGCCCAGCTATACTACAAAAAGGTAAACTATTCACCGTACAGAGATCGGATCCCATTACAGATCGTGCGAGCGGAGGCAGAGCTCTCAGCGGAAGAGAAGGCCTACCTCAGCGCTGTGGAGAAGGGGGACTATGCCAGTGTGAAACATGCCTTGCAAGAGGCAGAGATCTACTACAACATCAACATTAACTGTATGGATCCTCTTGGTCGCAGTGCCCTTTTAATAGCCATAGAGAATGAAAATCTGGAGATCATGGAGTTGCTTTTGAGCCACAGCGTGTATGTGGGAGATGCTCTGCTGTATGCAATACGGAAAGAGGTGGTGGGAGCTGTGGAGCTGCTGCTGAATTACAGGAAGCCGAGTGGTGAAAAACAGGTTAGTCGAGTGTTCCGGTTCAGTTTTAAGCTATTATCCTGCGTTAGGAAAGTGGTACTGCACAGAGAGGTGCTGTGCAGGAGTCATAAAACAAAGTCCTTAATGTAGGTCCGTTGCTTTAAATGCCCAGGGTAGACGTGGGCAGTCCTGTTTGGATGATAACTTTCCAGTCTGAGCAAACATGTTCTGCCGGACTTAAATACTCAGCATTTTCAATTCCACTCAGTGTTCTTTTCAGTCTTACAGTGTTTGTGAGCAGGCTGATTTATAGGTTTGATTTATAGATGCGCACTTTGTAAAGGAATTTGGGGCTGTCTGAAGTTATATTACAATCTATAAATATGAAGTATAGCCATGCTGTTGTACTGATATTAAGTGGAATTGCTTTTCATAAGTAAATCCTGAAAACGCACAAGCTTATAAATAACTGTAAGTAAGCAAACAGTCTGCTAGGTTTCAGTACTTAGCCATAGTACAGACATATCGTCTTGGTCTCCATCTCCAGAGAGCTCTAGTTCAGAAATGCTGAGGCAGTACATAACGTTACAGCATGAGCTAAGCTGCTATATATCTGAGCAATGAACTACTGTGACTTGTAGGAAGGATCCTTAGTTACAAAGCCATCAGTAAATTACATAAGGATCTTTGTGAAAAGCCACTAAGTCTGAATCCTGTCACTTCAAGTGTCACATATCGCACTGTCCCGAACTTTTTCTTTTCTTTTTTGCTTCTTTTCATTTGCAAGTACTACTGCCAATAACTAGAATAATTTATGTACATTACTGTCCACTGACAATTTTTGCATGTTCACTGCTCAGAAAGGAACATTCAAAACTTGGATAATCCTTATATGTCAAGCCTCATTTTGAAGTGTACTTGAACTGTGTGTGAAAGAAGAAAATGATTAATACCAGTCAATCACAGAAGGAAATGTTTTCAGTGGCTAGGCCCCTTAGTACATAGGTTTTCAATAGTAATTTTATGTAGCTAAAGCAAACAATAAGGATCAACCCTGACAACATTCAAGAGTGCTCAGCTTAATACTAAGCTAAACCGGCAGCATTCTGTATGCTGTAGCAATGTGATTCTAATGTGTGGTTTAAGTACTAGAGAGATGAAGAATCTCTTCTATCAGACCTAAAAACTGAAATATTAGTACTAGGTTTTAGTCTGCCAGAATGTAAGTAGCAAAATAACGGACCACAGATGGAGAATGAGCCATTTTTTTTTCTTGGTCTTCTAGAAAGTTTGACCATGCTATAGGCCAACAGGACAGAAAGTAGCATAAAAGAAAATTTTTTTTTCAGTAGCACGAGGAACTGCCAGAAATTATTGCAGGTTAATGACAACTGTTCCTGAAATGGAAAGCAAGTGATGGAATTCATGTGGACTGCTGTAAGATCTCTTGAATACCAAAACTTGGGTCCACTCAAATTCACGGCCTTGCTGGCTTAACTGGACAGAGAGAGGTCCGTGAAATAAGGTTGGTTTATTACAACTGAAATTCAGCTCCAACGTCTCTAGTTCAGTGATACATTTCATAGTAGCTCTGTTTCATTTTTCTGTATCTCTATGCCAGTGTGCAGCTATCCTTCTGTAGCTAGGTTTGTATCTGCTGTGAAGTTTACGACTTGAAGGAGAACATGTGTGGGAGAAGAGATGCAGTGCCAGTTTCAGCTTTATTTACAAGGTTTGTTACAAGACCAGATTTCATCAGTACGTTTTAGACTAGTACTGGCTTGATGCAAGATCCTATGTACAAACTAGGATTAACTTCCCTGGCTGTGGTCCAGCCTCTTCTGTAGACTGCAGGAGGTGTTGGCTGGTAGAAGGCTGCAGGACTGGACTTCCATTTCAGCAGTTTCACTGATTGTTCATGCAGTGATGGTAATTAACATTTATTTCATGTATAGTGATAGAACATTAAATGGAAAGAAGTGCTTAGTTAAGCAAAGTTGGGACAAAGTTGGTTAGCTTGTCAAATCCCAAAGCTGATGTATAGGAGGGGTTTCTGAACACAAGTACCTGATGCTACTTCCACAGCAGTGTCGATATACATCCAGTAATTATCTTTGCTGGACCCTTTCTCAGAAAGTCCTTTGGGAATCCCACACCTAATTGCTTTCACAAAAAGCACCTGATAAATCAGATTAGCACAGCTTTGTCCTGATCAGCTACTTATATGTTCTAAAACATACAGAAAACCTGCTTTTTTGGTTGAGTAGTAACAAAAATTCACACTTCCAAGAATGGTTTCTGTCTGGCTGAGAAATTTGTAAGATAGTGTCACAGCAGATCTTATATATAAGGTTTAGTATAATCTATTCATTAAATGTACACAAGGTTCAGTTTGCCTGAACAAACCTGTGTGAAGGCCGCTCCTTGACTCACGTGTAGCAGCCTGTTTCCAGTTGGGGGCTGTCTGTCTGTCTTTGCTGCACTCCAGGCAAAGGTGCAGAAGCAGCGTTTTCTGGTTGCTCTCTCTTAAATGTCAATACATCGCCTTCATTCATCTGAGTCTGGGGTCTGTGAAAACCTGTTAGTTCCCATTTTCCTGCTGCCTGCCTCTGTGAGGTTATTAATTGACTCTACCAAAGTCTTGTTTCTCTGACTGTCAGGCATGAAGAGCTGTTCCTATTTGCATCTGTTCACGTCAGCTCAGTTAATTGTTGTCTTTGCATCTCAAAAGCAGCTGAGTAGCATCATTCAGCGTAATCCGTTTTATGGGCACGTATCTTCGCTCAGTCCCACAACCTTATCATCATACCACAACCCTGACCAAAAACATTACAGGTTGCAGTATGCCAGCCCCTTGTGAGGTTACAGTGACTATATCTAGTTAGCAAAAGATAGACCCAAAGCAAGGTAGAAAGCCATGGCCCCTTACAGACTTGACCTGCAAAGCAGTTTCGCTCACCAGCCACAGAGTCTCTAAAAGGTAACGTGTCCTGGGCGCTCCATACCTGTCTCGAGAGCTGCCTGAGGGGAAGAGCTCTGCTTTTCTCCTGTACGATGACCTTTCCAGGGAGCAGAAGTAAAAAAACTTTCAAATATAAGAAGTGACCTTTGTTGTGTTCCTTATGTAAAAGAATCAGGGTCTCATACACGATGTAAGAGACAGGGAGAAACGGATTAAGAGATTGGGCAGCAGGGATGCTCGTGTCCTGTTACTAAGTGAACGCAGGCAGTCATTACTCTGTAAACCTTTGCTAGACTGCTGTTTAAGCACCGATTACTGAAAATACCATGACAATGGCAGGGGTAAGTCATAGCCAGTAACTATAACAACACACTTCTCCCGCACTGCAGCCGTGCGTGTAAGGGGTGTCTCGGAAGAGGAAGAAATTACTCTGTTGACATGTGGAGCGTATGAGAGCCAGCAGCATGAACCACCTCTCTCTAAAGGCTGCTACAAAGCACATGATAGATGAGTGTATGGAACAGTGATATGTTCAAGTAAATGTATTTCCTTTTAGGTTTACCTCCAAGCAAGGTTCACGGGCTATTTTAAGAACTTAACATTTCTCCTCAAATGCGTTCTGTCCAGTCTTGACAACTTACAGCCACGACTTTGTGTACTGCTCTGTGAGTCTCTTGATAAAGCTGGGGAGAAGACTTCACCAATTACAGCCAGAATAACTCTGTGGCTAATGAAGTTACAGATGTTTTGAAAGATGCTGTCACCTGTGGGAGATTTTGGGTTCAGTGAGAGAGTCATCATGGTGCAAGCGTCTGTCTTCTGCTACTATGGGAAGACCATAGAGGTGCGCTGGTGTGCTTCACTCCCAGCAAAGAGTAAAGCCCAGGCTTTAAAGCACCCATTCTCTTCTTCAGATCAGAGCTAACCTCTCCTCAAATATGCCACACCACGCTCTGAGGTGCAGTCTCACTTTTTTTTTTACTGTCAGTGCACAAGCGTGGTCCAGAGTGCGATGGAAGATGCCTGTGTGCAGAGCATGTGGGCGCCCACCGCAGCGTAGGTAGGAGCTTTGCTGACCTCAGCGGAACGTGGTCTGGACCTGGCACAGCACTAAGAGCTGAATTCTCAGGGAAATAAAGGAAAATACAATTATCTACTCAAAATAGATTAAGTAACAAAAGAGTTTTTCTAGTTCTGTGATTTTTGCAAGTTCACTTGTTATTTCCAAATAACAATTACGTAATTTACTGCAATTAATCCTCTGAGCTTTTTTTTTTTTAAACCATAGTTGCTTTGGCCAGTCACTCTGTATCGCTGACTCGTCACTTAAATTGTAGGATAGTTTGTTTTTCCCCAAATAGATGACAGACATTTGGAAAGCAAGCAGCCTATTCATTAATATTAAGAGGAACAACAAAACAAACTAATATTCATGGAACCTGGAGGGTATGCAAGCGTTGCTTTTCCTGCAGAGATTTGCAGTCAGTGAACATGTATTCTCCAGGAAATAAAAGTGAGCCTAATCTGGTGCTTTGATGGTTATTGTTTTCTTTTCAGGACAGTGAAGAGGCTGATATTGTACTGCATAGTGGCAGAAGAGCAGTTTATGTGCACTGCAGACTGCGTGGCATGGCAATCCATACTCAGGTCTTCCACACGATGAGGGTCGTGTTATTTAAATAAGATGACAATATTGACTTTGGCCCAGGCTTATTGAATCAGGTGGCTCATCTCTTTTGGGGTAGGAATGTTAAACTGCAAAGTTGTCTGTGCACAGGACAGGCCCAATACATACAATGGCAAACCAAGACTTTCTGTACTATTCCATAGGTACACGTCAAAGACAGAGATCTGGCTGGGGTTCTATGGGGCTGGAATTAACAGAGAACTTGAAATTACTTCTTCCATTTTTTTGATTCAGTACTACCGTAGGAGCAAGGGAATGTATATATGAAGCCTGTTGAACAAATTCTTTTTCCCAGTAAAATCTTCTGTCTCCCAACCTATTTGATCTTTGAGTTTTGGCATTTTTTTTTCCTAAAGGTCATATTAGAAATTTTTTTTACTATACAAACATGAATACAGTGGGTTATGTTTTCAGCCAGGCTGGAGTCTGCACCTGAACTGCACCAGCAAAGAGCAGGAAATACATGTCTGAAAATTCACGTTTTCCTACATATTTGGTTCACTTTCAATTTATCATTAGTAATAGTTGTATTTCCAGACATTTTGAAGCCCACTGAAATCAGTACTAATTTTCCCTCTGACTCCAGACGAGGTCTTCAGGGGCATCTTCTTAATAGCCTCTTGTGTGAATTCTGTGAAGCAGTCCCGGTTCTCCACTAAACATGCATCACAGCTCGCAGGGCAGCGCTCTCAGTTTGCACAGATCTCGCATCTTTTTTTGCCTTGCTACGGTGGATGTGTTTGCAGCGCACCAGACACGGTCTGTGCTGACTGCTGAGCCCTCCTTCCGTTCTTTAAGAAGCTGTAATCAGTCATCTGAATTACTACACGTTCACGGTGTAGCCATAAGCACCTTTACGGGTAGCTGTTTTCTTCACAACAATCAGAGCTGACATCAAATGTTTACATAAGGATGATACTAGCATCTCTCTGGTATCTGCCAAAATTAGCAATTTGCTCATGGCAGATGGCTCCGAATTAATCTGGTTCACAGATGGGACTACAAATGCAATTCCTCAATAATCAGAATAAAAAGAAAAGGGATCTCAGTATTTATGATTTGACAGTCCAAAGGCCTTCTGAATCAATGAGATCTCAACAGATACCTATCCATATGTCTTCCAAAAGAAGGAGCTTTACAGAAATAAACCCTGGAAGAATATCGTTGTGAAGAGGAAACTATAGAGAATAAAAGGCAAGTTTTCAGTCTTAGTTGCTAATCCTCAGATACCTGCTGGTAGAAGGTTACTGCAATTGATAGTATTAGCAAACTTAAAATTTGACCTCAAAAATCATCTTTCAGATGAGCTGGTGAGTGAAAATCTGCCTTAATCTTTGTGTAAATATCATAGATCAACAGCCTAGAGACAATCTTTTGTGAACCAGAAATTACATGTTGCATTAAATCACTTTATTCTTGCCCAAATCCAGTAACTTTCTTGATACGATGTGGTTTAGCTTAATTTTCCTACTCACATAGGTTTCTTTGTCCTGTATGCAGAGTGCAGTGCAAAGTTTAGCTCTTACCACCAACAGCCCTTGATTTCTGCAGACTTGCTGATAGTTATTGGATGCACAAGCTCATTGCTAGCATTGTCAGCCCTGTGCTATCCCTGACAGGACTTTTTAAGTCAAAGGAAGCAGATCAGTTGTCAAACATCTCATGACGTAAAAGCTAGATTCTGCAGGCAATTAGAAAGAGAAGAGTTTCAGAAGCAGCTGGTATTTCTCCTGCCCTGGCTGAAGTGGTTACTGTGGATCTGTCTCACCTGCAGGCAAAGTGCACAGAGGTACCCTGCAGCAGGACCAGAGGATCTGGGGCTTGTAGCTGTGAGAAAGGTTACCCTGTCCCCTTCAGTAAAAGGTTTATGTTTCTTTTAGAGGGGAAGGAGAGACTTGTGGACTTCCCAGCTAAAATTGTTAAGCCTTGCAGCACTAGCTCCTAACCAGTAAGCTGAGGATGGATGTGGGGAGATCACTAACATACAGGCTGAACAAAGACAACTTGCTTATGTGGTGGTACAGATATTCTGGGTTTATGCACTGTCTTTTTCTGGAACACCACGGACAAGGCTGGTGCCAGCAAGCTGGAGCGTTACAAAGGTGTGAAGTACAGCAAAGTGACCAAAGCAAGCCCAAAGTGCAAGCTGGTCTGTGTAGCCCTTCTGCAGTATTAACCATTGCACACCAGCAGTATTTGTGTTCTTCCTGGAGTTTAAAAAGTTCAGCTCATTCGGGAAGGTGTTGCTGAAACCTGGGCATCTGTATCAAGCAAGTCTATAGGCGTGACCTGTTCTCACTGAGTTCTTGCTATTGAGCACTGTAACAGAGAGGGTAATGGGCTGATTGGCATGACTCAGTACAGATGCTGTGCCCTTTGGTATGACTCAAACCAGCCATTTCCATGTTAATAGCAGAGGTCCAAAGTGAAAAGGGAAGGCTGAACCTGGTTAGATACACTCTGAGCAAGAGCAGGTTCTGAAGAATAGAAGCAGTTGAGAAAAACTGGCCACAAGTTCTCAGTATGAAAATATTTGAAAGGCGTAATAGGGAAGAAAGATTGTGTCTGAAAACAGAAAACTAGCTGTTACTGCTCCAAAGCCTAATGGCTCTGCTAGCATCCAAGCTTTTCATTATTATTATTGATGCAGTAATAATTCACAGCTATAGTTAACGCGCCTTTGACATTGGCGGCTGCCTTCGAAATGAATTCCATCTAATTAAACTAAACAACAGAGAAATCAAAGACCACTTCAGTTAATGATTACATTTAACTGGGAATTTCTTTCCTCTCTCCCCACTGCCTTCCACCCCAAATAATCTTAAATCTATGAGAAGGAGGTGTGAGGCAAAACGAAGAACTCGGGTGATATATTGCGTAGACCTAATGAGTAGCATTGGGGGTAGGGCTCGCAGGCTGCAGCGCCAGCTACCAGACATCTGACAGTGGCAAATAAGTCACTGGCTCCTTCTCCTGGGCCAGCATAAAGTCTGTGATTAGTTCCTAGGAGAGCTGGTGGGGTCAGGCCAAGAACTGCATCACAGCATGCACAAACATGTCATGCTTGTAATTTAACGTACAGACAGGTGGAGAAGTCGGGAATGCGCTGTTATACGAGATGCTTCCCAGGGAATTATCTTTATTAATTTGTGGGAGTGATCTTAGGACTTGCTGCATTCGGCTCACTGTACAGTGTATTGTCAGTTAGGAGTGATGGGAGCATGGGATTCAGCTGGCTGGACTGCCTGTAACAAACTGTTTGTAGGGGAAAAAAAATCCTGTTCCTGTTCCTACACAAGTAAACTTTTGGTCTTTCTACAGATCTGCTGATTAAGGTGTTAAGTTTCAAAAAAACCATATTTCATTACCTACCCAGCATCCACGAACGTGCCTAGTTTACTCACCACCCTTTGCTCATAAGCCCCAATGACAGCATTAGCTGCTCCCTTACATCAGCCCTCTGACATCACACAAGACGTGGTTTTGCCTCTGGTCTGTATGACTTCTGAAACCCAGAAGGGGCTTTTGACACCGCTCTCTAGCTTCACTGATACAAATATGCAGGAGAGTCTGCCTGGTGCAATAGTTGCAACACATTTTCCAAGGGAAGCTTCTTTGTATGGGGAAATCGAACGTAACCAATTACAGGCTCCTCCAAAACAAAGCTCTGGGATCTACAGAGAACTGCAGGACGGTTTAGTGGAAGTCCCCTAGTCTTTATCTGGCGGTTGAATAGAGCTGTGCTTGGGTTTGTGAAGTAGAATGGCACCTTTATGGCTTGTTTATCCCTGTGTTGGGCAGTCTTTTGGTGGCAACAAGGTGGGGGGCAGGAATCAAAAAGGCATTGACTGAGAACAATATTCTCCCTGCTCGTCTCCGCATTGTTACAGCAAGGGAACACTGTAATCCAAGGTCTGTGCTCTATTATCGCCTTGGGAGAACACGGAAAACCGCTCAAGGCTGCAAGAGGCTCAGCATCACGTGCGCCGTTGGTACTTAATTCATGGCAGTGTGAGAGGGCTTGTGTGCTCCACTTAAACACTTTTCAGGCAGACAGATGATGAGTTAGAGGCAGTCTCTGAAGCATGAGGAGCATATCATTAGCTAGATGTTTTGAACTACCTAGCATGAGAAATAACAAAGGAAGTCACTGCCTAAGCAGTAATAAAGGAAGATCACAACCACACAGTTTTATTCTCATGTGAGACCCTGCCACCTGTCTAGATTATCATTTCTTTGCTATCACAAACTCTGGGGTCTTTTCAGAAGCCAGTGTCGTCTTGGTTAGTCTAGTAACAACGCCAAAAGCACAGCTTAATAGTCAAAATGGGGAGAAACGCAGCCTCCTGCTTTGTGAGCATCAAGATGTGTTTTGTGCAACATCATACAGCGCTGGGCTGGCACCAGATGCAGTCACTCGCTCCTCTCCGTGATGTTGTCTTATGATTGAATCTGATTATTTTCTTTTTTTTTTTTTAAAGGAATGTGATTGAATAAGAGCACAACCCCACCTCTCCCAAGCAAAAAGCCCTCCCCTTTTCAAGCCCTGTTAGCAACGTTACCTCACCTAAACTTAATGAAACATCTCTCATCTGCACACAGTAATAAATTGCAGGAAATAGGGACATTTTATGTACAACGATGACATAAAAGGCTATAGATAGCATGATTATTACGCTATATTAGCACATCTTGTCCTTGTTACCACTAAGAGCAGAAAATACAGAGACCAGATAAAATGAATTAAAAAGCTGGACAACTCTTCCCTCCCAGAATAAATCCTGGAAAATACTAGAAAGAGAGTAGCCATAATAAAACAAAGATTACCTTGAAGACAGAGCCTGCAGGTTTCCAGCTAACGATGGACTGTCTTTGTATCAGCACGCTTGGGGTGAGGGGAAAGCTTATCCATAAAATGAAAAAATATCTAAGGTGCAGCGACATTCCAAGGCCTTTAGTGTCATTAAGAAATTTACAGGACTGGATTAAGTAAGCTCTTTAACAAAATTAATTTCCAAACTTAAAAACAACATTAAAAATTGTTGTGGTTTAGTCTTTTTTTTTTTCCCCTACTCAAAACAGCTGCTCCTATCACAGAGTAACTCTTACAATGGTCATGAAGAAAGGTAAAAAAAATGAACAAACAGCATTTTGCGTTTCCAAATGGGGAAAAAACCCAGCTTCAGGCATGTATGCCTATCCAAACTTCAGTAGACAATTCAATTTACTCTCATGTCAGGAATACGAGATTTACACCTGAGTTGGTATCAGAGGGTCTCAAGAAACAGATCTAGCAAGCAGCCAGGGCATCTCTGCCTTTTTGGCAAGGCTTTGGTAGATCCATAACATGCTGTGAGCCAGGTTCTGATGTCACTTATGCCACTTTTTCTCTAGCAGCTTCATTCATGTCTGGATTTGCAACAGTCCCGAACTTTTGTCCCCTGTTTGTTTTAACTGGACAAGTGTCATTATTCAGCTAGCCCCAGGCTACGTAAACGTATGATAAAACCAAGATTCGTTTGATAGTTGGTCATATCATAGAGATAATGTGACATAACATGCAAGTTGTGACTACGGTGAACTTCTCAGCCATTCTTACACACATGAGAAGTCATAACCAGGAGAGGGTGCAATTGCTCATGGCACAACACTAGTCTTACTTCTCCAAACAACCGTAGGCACTCACTAGCCCCTCTTCCTGCTGGATTCAGTAGTTCGTAGCTGGAGCAAGACGCAGGAATTCAGGGCAAAGCAGACCTCAAGACTGCACTTCATTTAAATAGAAGAGGCTCAAACACAAGCTAACTCTTTAAGAGTGTCCATCTGTGACTGGGAGAATAAACTCCATACTGACTGCACTCTTTCTTCATTTCATCATCAAGTGCCTGGTCTTATTTCCTCCACCCGCATCAGAAAGGGAGAGTGGCTTAGAGGAGAGAGTGCTCTGTCTGGAATAAGTTGCCATAGGCCATTTAAATGCATATTTGCAAAATCCTTTCCTTCTGAAGGCTTCTCTCTGGATTCCTCTCTTTGAATCCCCAACAAAAGAGAAGTTATTATGTAGCATCAACTACAAATGGTGACATCTTTTGACAATCTTTCGGCTGTGCTGCATTTCCTAAACACATGGCTGAACATAACAAGCTCTGATGCAGTTCTGCCACTGTCAAATGCACTAGGTTTCAGTTTAGCTCTGAAAACTAATCCCTTGTTCCACCTCCATTTTTAAACACATGGATAAGAAGCCAAATTAAAACTTGAAGAATCTAGAGCAGATATATATGGATTGACATATTTTGCTTTTGTTTATTGGTTGCAGAGAAAGAAGTTTGCTTATACAACTATCACAAATCTAATTTTTCACATTATTTCAGTAGTAATGCATTATATCATGCTATTTTTTATTCAAAGATACCTATTTCAGTGTTAATATGTACCATCTAGTAACCTTGTATCAGCATTTGGCTTGCTACAAGGCACTAAAACGTACTGATTTTCTCTGTTTTGCAGTATTGGTCTGAGGGGCAGAGATTTTATTTGGCCTTAGAGGCATGTAAGTCACTGTGCAGATTTTAGACCAGAAGGAGCCTTTTCTGCAGCTGGATATTCTGGGACAGCTGTACTGAAATCACTGGAATACTTCAATAACAACAGCAGAGCTTGCCCAAAAGTAGATCTACAACCACGTGTGCTTTATGCCAGAGTTACGAACTTGTTCATAACCAGTACAAAAGCCCTTAAAGTACCTTACTTTTTCGTTATCAGTTTGTCTTGTTCATTATATTTCATTAACCTAATTACATAATTTCATTCAATGAATTGCTCTTTAGAGAAAAAAAAACAACCTCCCTATTAATATAGATACTGTCATCACTCTGATACAAGATGTCTCTCAAGGCATCTCTGATTAAGACATTCAGTTATTGAAAGTGGCACCACTGCACCACCTAAAATGAATGCTTAAATTTATAGAAGCATGTAATATTTTTCCGGAGTCCCACATGAAGAAACAAATGGCCATGGAGTTCTGTCAATGAAAGAGTTTGTTTATGGGTTTAGGCAAGGAGCAGGATTCAATTGGTCATGCCAGGCACAATGTGTATTTTTTTCAAGACCCTTTTGCTAGCAACGTGGCTGATCTGCAGTCTAGCAACACTGACTCCGTCTCTCATTCTCTATTTATAGAGCTGCAGCTAGAAGTACCACAGGACTGCAATTCTGAACAAAATCACAGTCACTGCTAAAGCTCCTTTGACCACGAAGCCTTGCGCTAAATTGATGTAGTACAAAATCTTCTTTTTAGAATGACAGAAATTAGCTGTGCCTGTTACCGTGCTTGTGGCTGGCATATGCACTTCCCCCATAGGGCTGCATGCAGAAAAACAAACTAGAAATAGGAAATCCTTGCTCCACAAGTTACCCAAGCTTCCATTTCTAAGTATTACATTTGAAGTTTTCCAGTTGCATGAGTTTGTTTTGTTTAGTACAACATTGTTTTGGCAATTGGAAAATCTTTTATAACATATAGTTGTATCAGAAAGTTATGCAAGCTGAACATAATGCAGGTTAATATATTTACAGTTTGTCATGGTTTTACTTACAATTTATTACACCGGTCCAGGTGAGGTGCTAGTTTATGGAATGGAGATGGCTTGAAATGTGGCAATTGCACCTGTAACAGGTAAAAGTACTAGTTATTTTCAAACGAAAGTGGTGGCATTCTCAGTGCCAGACAGCATGCATATTTAGATCATCTCTGACCCAAGAAGCTTACAATTAGAGATTAACAAAACCAAGAAAGTAAAGGATTTTGTGGTTAGGCTTTGCTTCACTTTCTACATACTCCCTTTTCAGTTCAGGTCTGAAGCACTGAAGGGTTATCTGGGGAGACTGCAGCTGTGAGCACCAGTAAAGGTGAACACTGAGGAGAGACCTGAACGTGAAGGGAGACTGGTGTCTGGTAGGGTTACCAGACCACAATCAGGAGGACTGTCAATGTAGAGGGGCAGAAAAGTGTAAGACGCAGAGGCAGAAACGGAAAAGCACCCCCAAACAGTCATTAGACAGAGCCAGGCTCTTTCCTCAGAGTTCAAGATTTTGCACTTGACTGGCAGGTTCCTTTGCTGCAGAACAGGTTGGGTTTTTTTTTCCACCTAGTTGTCCTTTTTTATATGCACAGATAGATGACAGATGCTGTAGAAATACTACAGCTTGCTTTGAAATCTTCTGGTGTTTAAACCTGGATATTAGTTTCCATGGTCCGTAAAAGGCAAAAGATGCATTCATATTAGTGTTGTAGCTTGGCTGAGGAGCATGCTTTTGAGGTGTATCTCCTTAACCTCCCCATTTGCTGCTCTTTGGTTGACTTTGCTGAGCAGTCTCAGAGCCCTTGAGCTAGATTGCTTTTGCACAACACTAAACCAGAGGACGTGCTCCAGGGGCACTCAGATACCAGACTAGATTAAGTCCAAAGTAAAACTCCTAAGAAACCTACAACAAGGCCATTGGGTCTTCAGTACCAGGGTTGGTTTTTTGCGCTCTGTGGTTTCACTCCTCTTACACTGTACTAGTTACTAACATAAGCAGAGATTCCTGCTCTTCCTATCCAGAGCTTCTTTCCAGCAGCGCACTATTTACTGGAAAACTTGTTTTTCCATTCAGAGGAGAGCTTAGTTATACTGAACAGTGCTTTTATGAGCTAATCCTCCATTTTCTTCTCTTCTAATGAATTAAGTTTTCTCCCCCTGCCTTTTAAAATAAGGGATTTTTCACTCACTGCAGTATCGTTCAGAGAAGCAGTGGTACCGTGGTAAGCAGCCTATGTTTATGAGGATTAAGTCTAGAAAGATGGTAACAAGCATTCAATCACTCGTCGTTAATGGTAGCATGAATTTCTTAAGCAAACATTACCAAGATGAAATACGGACAAGGCACATGCTCCTATGCAAGTAGTGACAATAAGGTTCTGAAGGACTCAGCTTAACAACTTGTGTCAGGTGATGAGGTTAATGGAAAAGAATTTGTTATTCAGGTCACTTAATGAAGATAACCTTGGAAGAGCTTAGCAGAGCCCTTGGGGTGGAATAATTCATTCCTCTTCTGCTTCCATCACTGTAGGTTAACCCAAGACAGAGAAGAAGCTGATCTAAACATGAACTCAACCTGTCAGAGTAGTGCAGGAGCAACATCAGCAATTAAGATGCGTTGTTGTAATCTCTGCTGCCCCTCCAGTGATAATACGTAGAACACAGCCTTCAGAGCAAAGGCTTGCTTTGCATAGCCTTGTTGTTAAAACAAGACAGTTTGTTTGTTAAGATGCAGGTTATCAAAATGCTATGCAAGAAGACAACAAAAATATTCATCACAAGACATGTAATTTTTAGCCAACGCATGGTCTTTGGATCAGCCAGGCATAGAAAAGAGAGAGGCCACAGCAGCCATCATTCATGCTATTCCCGTTCTGTGTTTCGGTGGTTTGTCTTGCTGCTTAGCTGTAATCAGAAATAAGCTTCAGCTCCTGTGATTTGAGGCCTTAGACTGATCTGCTTCCAGACCCCAGGGAGCCTCTATGTCTCTGCACCACCATTTCGCTTCTTATCCCTTAATTAAACGTGCTGCATGCTGCCTGGGAAAACATGCCTTCATACAGCAGCTGCCCGAGTGCTCCATTTTTGGGGTGAGGGCTTGTGATATGAGCCAGAATAAGGGATGGGACATCACTTGATAGATACCTCCAATTTGATCCCAAACCTTGGGACAACCATTTTGAGAGCCCTAGATCCAGATTTAGAAAACCTCAGGAGTAGACAGAAGCAGACAAGATTAGCACTATCCCCACCTGTAACATTACTACCTTGTCTGCAAGTGCCCATTTCATATTCTGAGCAACATGAATACCTCATCTGTTTAAAGCTGAAAATCCTTTTCACAGCCCTGGGTACCATAACTTCCATATAGAAAAACAAGATTAAACTTGACAGTAATAGGAGTGATAGAGGGGGAAAGTGTTCTTCCTTTAAGGGAGAAGCTGCAAATACAGCAGCCAGTGACTGACTGAAAAAGGAGGGGAAGAAAGATAAATGCAGTTATTCAAGCATCAGGGCTTTTAAAAAAAGGCATCTAAGAGAGAGAAAAAAGAAAAACCCGCACCTTTCTCTTGACATTTAACAAACTACCTACACAAGCTAAGCAAAGGAAAAGAAAGTCAAAGACCTTACAAAGAGAGCTGCTTTCAGCTGTTTGTTACTAGATATCTTAAAATACATTTATCCAACCTTACTAAGGGACACCAAGCCCTCCACGACCCAGAGCAAATCCTCACTGCCACTCTCTCTCCTTCCCAATGAGCTGTATTTATAGGCTCCCTCCTGGCTGCCTCTGTAGGGACCAGCCTTGTTAGCAAAGCCTCTTTACACCTGTGTGTGTATCTGTCTGTAGGCTGCCAGAGATTTAACTCCTCAGGTGCTGCATCCAGGGTAGCAGACTTGTATTATTCCCCAAACTACCTCTAGCCACCCAGTGAGCCCTGCTCCAGTAAGTGACCCTCCATCTCAGTGCGCTGCCGATCTTGGGGCGTGTTGTGTATTGTGAATGGGCTCTGTCCTGCTGTCGGCTGGGTTATGTAGAGGTTTATCAATCAGCTCCAGCCCAGGAGTCTTTAGCTCTTTTGTGCTATAGAGGCATTTAACTCCCAGGGAACTCAGGTTCAGTGGTTAGAGGTACACCGTCTCACAACCGGGCTTAGGTATATCCTACAGAAGGATTTCTAACTGGTTACTTCACGCTACTTTATCGCCGCTTTACTTTTGGATTTTTACAGACTGAGTAATGTTTCCTGTCATTAGGACTCTGACAATAGTTTCTCTGAAACGCCTTTGACATTTGCAAGGGGAAGCAGGCCTACTGTTCACCAGCAATCACCCCTTGCGCAGTAGGATGCCGACTGCCAGGGCAAGAGTGGTGGGCACACGAAGTACAGTACGCTTGAGTAATGATTAACACACAACAAAGAGAGCTGCCTGTGCTGCAAATGGAAACACACTGCGTGCTTGGGATGTAAGAGCATTTTGGTCTAATTTTGCACTCTGCATATAGTAATAAGACACAACAGGGTGTGCATTAAGCTCATCTTTTGAGAAGTGCAACAGTAGCTGAATAATGCACACCCTGGAGTGTCGTCTTTGTAGTGGACTATGGCTCATTAATTTTACATTTAAATTTTTTCAAACCCATAAAAAAAAACAACAAATCTATTCTGAGGGCAGTTATGCAATGTATCCTTCCACTGAAAAGTATTTTCAAATAAAAACAGTAGGGAAAAGGTGAGGAAGAGCTTTGCTCAACTGCAGACCAGTGTTTGGTTTGGTTTGTGTAGGGCCTGCTACGAGCAGGTTCTTGGCCTGCTAATGCAGGTATATAATGCAAATAATGATAGTTATGGAAATCTACTCAGCGTTCACTCTTTTCTAGACTTTCCTTTCTTTTTGTGTAACTACCTGGGCCTTTTGTCTTCCTTTTTTCCTACAAAAGTCCACCTTTCGGTATATGAACCAATACCCATTTCAGAACAGGTTCACATATAAAGCATTGAGATGGGGATGGGACTGACTGTTACACCAGACTGGGAACTGAATGGTCACAGGTTCCTGCTCGGGAGGCAGACAGGCATCATTTGGGGGAAGACAGTTTTGCCAGAATAGCAGTGTGTGTGTGTGTGTGTGCATGGATACAATAGGATTTAAAGAACAGAGGGTGTTACAAAAACTCTGTTTTGTTATGACATCACTTCAAAAGTATGAAGGAGGGACATCTGATTTCTGCTGTTCCACATGAAATATGACTATGGTTTATCCCTTTATGTAGGTTCCAACCTTGATGATGGACACCCAGTTTTCAGAATTCACTCCAGATATCACCCCAATAATGCTGGCGGCTCACACCAACAACTACGAAATCATCAAACTGCTTGTCCAAAGACGGGTAACAATTCCACGCCCACACCAGATCAGATGCAACTGTGTGGAATGTGTCTCCAGTTCGGAGGTGGACAGCCTGAGGCATTCCAGGTCAAGGCTGAACATCTACAAAGCTTTAGCCAGCCCTTCGTTGATTGCCTTATCAAGCGAGGACCCCATCTTGACGGCCTTCCGACTGGGCTGGGAGCTGAAGGAGCTCAGCAAAGTGGAAAATGAGTTCAAGGCTGAATATGAAGAGCTTTCACAGCAGTGCAAACGTTTTGCTAAGGACCTTTTGGATCAAGCACGGAGTTCCCGAGAATTGGAGATCATTCTCAATCACAGAGATGATCAAAGCGAAGAGCTGGATCCCCAAAAATGTCATGATTTGGCAAAGCTAAAGGTAGCAATAAAGTATCACCAGAAAGAGGTAAGAGTCATCTAAATGCGAAGGTGCGTGAAGGCTTCATGCATTGGGTAAAATGATTCCTTTCTCTGGTCTCCATGGGTTTGTTCAGGGTTGCTAGCCGAGAGCCAGCAGGGGTGAGTTTGGACTGAGTGGAGACCCATGTGCAAATGGGTTAGTTGCAAACCAGGAGGTTCAGTGTACCTTGGTGACAGCGTGAATCTAATGACAGTTGAGGGCAACAGGACTGGGACTTGCTGCAGTGGGTTACGGCTTCTACGGCACCATTACTTTCTGTTTCAAAGATACTTGAATCCCACTTCATTGTAACCCATCTCCCTGCAAAGAACAGCCTTCAGACATTTCCAGGTTTGTTAGCTCTGAAAGCTTTTCCCAGTAGCTGCTTTTATACAGGAACCAAAAGCTAGAAGGGGTTGCCTATCTCATGAAGGTCCTGACTGCAGGAAATAATATAGTATACAATTCACTTCCTCCAGCCACCAGACACTTCCTAGCATCCATTCAACACTAACTCATAGGGCCCAGAGAAACAACAGCAGCAAAAGAGAGCAGGAGAGATCAAGAGCACTCTCACTGTCCCAGGTCTCCATGTTACCAGCAGTTTTGTTAGGTGAAAATGCTTATGTGATGCTAGGAAGTGGATCACGTCATGCAAATACTTCTTCACACCTGAGACAGCTCAGGTTGATTCTTGCTCCTTGATTCATCTGTGTTTTAGGAACTAAGAAGCAATTCCCAGAAATTCAAACTCCTGCCCATAGTACCAGAAAGGAAAGACATACTTCAGCTAAAGGGCACAGAGCCTTTCAGAAGCCCTGCAAATCCAGAGATTTATAAGTTGATTCAATAAAGGCCACGAACCCAAGGAGAATGCTGACAACAGTTTCATTAGTTGGCTCTGGATTTTCTTTCTCTTTCCAAACCTGGACAGAATTTAGTAGATAATATATTACTGTTGGCCAGTGATGTTCCAGGTTATCTGAAGGAGGAATTTAGCTTGCTTGGTTGAGGAACTGAATTGCAATTCTATTACATTTTTCTGTGTCCAGAGGGTGACAGGAGTGGCGGGAAAGCCTGCCACATTCCTCTCTTCACTGTCTTCCCCACATTTGATGCTTTGTTTTATGCACTGACCCAGATGAAGACAGCCTGGTATGATACAGTCCACCTCCCTTAATGGTTGCTCATGTCATCCGAGGTGCTCATGTCAAGAAGTGAAAGATGCAGATTTTCCTTTCTTTCCTTCGGTCTGTTATGCCTCCCAAGTACCAGCTGCTTGATATGCAACAAGCTGGAGCTGAAGCCTCAAGCTTTCTGGGATCTAGCACATGGTCACTTACTGCTCTTACTGGGCTTCTCCAGTGAAGTGTCAGGCTCGCTGGCCTGCATGTGTTACTCTAGCTGACAGGGCTAGGTAACACCGTAAGTGCTTTAGGGACACGAACAAGTAATAAAGAATTACTCTGGAGAAGGGTAATACAGTGTAGCAGGTCAAATGTTCCTTGAATCTAAGAAGGGCCAGAAACTCTGTTTTTTTTACTGGCCTGATAGCCACAGACACTGCACCCACATACACCCTTTGGCAGCCAGGATACCACTGGCACTGCTGTGTGTAGATCACTGCTGATTTTGATGTCTTGTCACAGTTCAGGCTCACTGTTGGCATCCAAGCATAAGTCTATGGCTGCCCTTATCTTGGGTTCACATTAAGAAACTGCAAGTCTGAAGGAGTTCACTGTATTTGAAATGTAGTGCTGAAAAGTCCTGAAGCTCTTTTATTTTAAAAAGTGACAAATTTTTAATCTTTGCTTGCTTGCTTGACAGTTTTTATCTCTTTTTTTAGGCATACTTGACTGAATTCCAAGCATATGGACAAATTCCATGTTTTGTGACATATTCATGACAGTTCCAGCATATAAATGATAGCAAATACGCTCTGTGTTGCCAGTTAAAGTCAGTGCTGTTTCCAGGTAGAATACTGGTGGGCAGGAACAGAATGAATGAGTTTGGGAAACCAGCACTACTGAACCCCCTCATCCTACCTGGTTATTCACAAATACCTGATACATCCTGCAGGATGGTGTTTGTATGCAAGAAAATATTGCAGTGGTTTTCTTATCATGATAATTAGTCCAATACAAAACACCAAGCAAGATACAAATGTCATTGCCAGCTTCTGAAAAAAATGAGTAGGAACATTTGTCGGGGAGACACTGAGAAATGCCTTTTAATCATGATTGAAGAGTATCAGACTGAGAGAATTTTTGTGGGGGGCAGGAAGGAAAATAGAAACCAGTTTGGTTTTGTGAAAGAAGGTTCTGCAGAGAGAAACAGCAGACTTTTTAAAAGTAGATCTTGTTCTGCTGAAGCTTTTTATGTCTTAACATTACATGGGATTGGATTGGATGGAGAAGCTTTTTATATCTTAATGCTGACGAAGTCACTAGTCAAATCTCTCGTAGCCTAAGATGAAAATCCAACGTGGACCTTAGTTATTTTCTGGGGCTATAAATTGTTACCGCAGTTGTCAGTTCTTTATATTCAGCATAAAGAATGTGTAATCTCACATTGATTTTGGACTAATTGCTAGACAAATTTCCTGCAGCTTTTTTCTTTTTGAGTGAAATAAACCTCAAAATTTTCCCCAAAATACGAAATGATTCCATTTCAGCTTAATTGGGCAGACACATTCAAGATTCTTTCTAGAGAAGTTGTTAAGAGGGAATTGGTAAAGAGATCATTGCCTTTGGATGGACGGGCAGTACTGTGTGTTTTGTGTAGGGAGTAGATCTTAAAGTTTCTTTTTCTTTGTACTAGCGCAAGTGATCTGGGAATTCAGGAGTACTCTGCGCCAGACACATTATTCAGTGTTCTTCTCTCCAAGGCATTTCAGACGAACACACCATGCCTTTTTCCCCCGCTCCCCGTTGCACTCCCATACTGAAGAGTAGGTGCTGGTTTGTTCCAGGTACAGCATTCAAATTTCTAGTGCAGGTTGATGATCTCTGAACATACAGGACTGAAAAAAATCCCGATGGGAAAAGCTAGACATCTACGGGCAGTTCTTGCTCCAAACTGGGCCCTTGAAGGAGAGCTTTTTAAAGCTAGTTAGGCTGCTAAATATGCAGGTAAGTAGGCAATAAGTTTTTAAACAGAGTAGAATCTGGTTAAGTAAGTGCCTAAATCCTGTTGGAGATTAGAGACTTATCTTGCTGAGGCATTTTGAAATTCCACTGTGGAATTAGCTGCATCTTTTGGCACCTAGCTACTGGAGAAGAATCTGATTTTGTACATTAAGTTTTTCCAGACAATTAGCAATCATCAGTCCCGCCATGGACACAAATCCCTGTTCCCTGCACTGAATCCAGTAAACATACTCATGGTATACACAACTTCATCTTTTGATCTGGCCTGAGTGCCTCAGTCTTCACAGTGAGCAACCTGACGAGGGCTGGATTAGCGAGGGGAACCGCTTCACTTCAGTCCTACCTCCAGAGAAATACTGGCCTCATCACAAAGGCTCCACCTCAGTCTGTATCCTCAGGTAAATCCCACTGCCAGTGCATTTCTGCCTCATGACACGGATACAGGTTTCATCTTTACAAGGGTAAAAAAATCTCCCATTCTTTTTTTTTTTTTCCTAACAAAAAAGCCTGGGAGGTACAAGTTTTGATTTCTCCCAAACATTACATGTGTTAAGTATTTTATAAACTGACAAATGTGTCGCTCATGAGGAAGAAGACCTTTTTCCTTTGGAGAAGGGCCAAAACAATGGAGAAGAAATTTCTTGCTTTTTGTGTTTGTTTTTAATAAGCCCATATATCCTAGAAGGTAAATTACTCTTTACACAGAAGGAAAAATTTCAATTATACAGGAAAGATGAAAATGTGCCCTAAGGTAGCTTTGTAGTATATTTTACAGTAGTAAATGTTAAAACCATGCTGTGCAATGTTCACAAGCTCCCTCTCCATCTCATCTCAAGTCTAGAATGGTTGTGTCCTCAGTTTCAAATTACAAAAGGGCCCTGATCATTTCTTTAGAAGATAGGAAGGATTTAATAGATGTGATCGCTTTTTGCATGGCAGTCACAAAATGTTAGAAAAAAATGAGGACAGCTCTAGTACACTGCAAAACACGATGAGTTAGATCCAGCACAGACACGTCAGCTTTCTCAGTCCACTTTCGAAAGAAATTATTTTCATAGGATCACGTGAATTCATGGTCTAAGAGACAAGTAGGCTGTTCATAAACGCTCTGTAGTATATGGCATTTGTCTTCATATTATTACTTTTCAAATTCTTTTATTCATGACTAATTTTGGAAGGAGAAAGGTGCTGAAGACTTAATAAGAAAAGGCACAGCTCATCTGTTGGGGATCAATCTTCACTATGCTGTTCTGGCACCAAATTAGCTCTGCATTTGTTAATTTGTTAGCATTTCTAAGAAAAGATGAGGAAAAGTCATCTCTTAGAATCTTGCCAGTCACGTAAAGCACAGTTGTATGTACAGCATACCATCACTGTATTGGGGAATCAGAGCATAGGCTGAATGCAAATATAATTTGTGTGTCCTTTAAGGTTTTTTTACATTGCCTAAATAACGTAAAGCAACCATAGTGTAGCAGTGAATCAGGTCTAGAAGGGCAGATTTCTCCTTGTGTGTAACATTCTGCTACGCCACGAGAATAGCAATGTACATTCGGGCCATTCCTGCTTTCCCGCTCTCCATCACAGGTCATTCGCATCTTCAAAATGAAGTGAAACACCACAGTAGTGGGTTTTTAGTGCTTTGCGTTTTTCTGGTACTGACAGTTGCAGATGTGCAGGTTTAGTTTATATGTCTGTAAGAAACACACACAATGCAAGGCACTCCGAAAAAAATGTATTTTACCTATGACTATATTGCTTAGCACTTTCACTGCATTAGATCAAAGGAGTGCATGACATTCCCTCTCAGAAACCTTAACCTTAGTCTCTCTTACTCGCTGTACTCTAAATCAATGACAGGGAAGGAGAGGAGTAGAATTGTTTGCTTTTCTAATTTAAAAACAGGGTTCTTTGCTGTTTCCTCTTCAGGATGAAGCTTCAAAAGTTTTAGTTCTTTTTTCCAAGACATTTACATAGACAAGTACCTCCTGAGATACAGTACTGGAGTGAATAAATAATCATTCCTGCCATGCCACATATTTTTCAGCTGTGTCTTGACTCTTGTCAGCTGTGTGGCTGCAGTTAGAAGCACAGCATCGTTCTCCAGGGAGTATGCACAAACCTGGCGAATTTCTAAGGGCACTTCAGTTAGCGTATAAAAAGAGCTTTTAAAAATATCAGAGATGCACGAAAAACGAAGTGCGAGGTCTGTGAAAATCCAGGCTCATCTGCTGCACCTTGTTTACCTGTTTTGAAAGCCACTCAGGTATATTGGTGGATAGCCACAGATCTTTCTTTGCTTGCAGGCAGTGCTAATTTATTCTCACGTGTTTTTTTCTGTTTTCTTGCCACACAGCCTGGAGATATAATGATACAGGGCTGAATATTTGTATTGTGCTCTTTAAAGGCACAATAAAAAGCTAGCTTTTTGGTGAGCCTGTACAACTCAGAAGATTAATAAACAGGCTTTTACTTTCAGGTTTCTAGAATGAAATCATACCATGTCATGAAAAGGTCTTTATTAGGACTAGATGGGGAAAGCAGAGCTGCTCCTTGTGGAAGCTTTTTCCCTTTCTAGTGACCTGGAACATCCTCATCCCTTACGGTATTAGATGGTGAGGATGGTGCAGTTATGCTACTTCCAGATCTGTCCTACACCACAAACCTGAATGTAAATTTAGGGATTCCTAAAGCACTGAATGTCCAAATGTCACCTTTCATTTTCCAACAGCATTCATTCATTCATTCGTTCTTGTATGTAGCCAAGTTACCATCTGATGTGGGAACAGTGGCCTATGCTAAATGAAGCTGTTTGTTTCTCAGACTCAATTGCAGCAGGCAGCTGACCACATTACAAAATCTTCCATGCATGTGGTACCAACTGAGCTGTTATTAACAGTCTCAGCGGCTGGACCTCGGGGGGACAGGTGGGGACTTATCCGCATTTGCACCCTTAAAACAGTCTTTCCTGCTGATCGCTGGTGGGGCAGCAGGGTGAGTGGTGCATAGCTTGGAGCCCCTGCTCTATGGTTTGTGCAGTTGCCGGATCTGTTTGTTCAGTTTTGGAAATTAGTGTGGAAATTTAACCTGTACAGCTGCATTGTATTACAAAAATTAGGACGAGTGGCATTTAAGTGTAACTTCTCTCCAAACTTGGAAGAAGAAGAAGAAGAAATATTCAGAGAACTGATGGTTCATCAGTATTATTTGGTATATTATTCACGTAACACCAGAATGTTCCAACTTGATGAAGGTTAGCCACATATTGCAGCTGTCACAGAACAGAACTGCAGAAGACTATCTTTTGACAGCAAAATCATCTCTGAGTAATCTTGCCATGCACAAATTTGAAAAAACAACATAAGACCGGTATGTCAGTCAAGGACAAGGACTCTGCTTGTGTTAGCATAATGTGTAGCAGGCAGTAAATGCCTGGATCATTCTTTAAGTCATTGTTGGTGCCTCGTGCCCCTGACTTAAATGATCTCTTGGACAAAGATAGGAAATACGTTGAAAGCTAAAGGGATTGCCACTGTTTTAAGAACATTCAAGAATGATTTAGTGAGTTCGTCAGTTCCCTTAACTTCATGTATCCCATCAGTCTTCTTGCCAGCAAGAGAACAGGCTTGGGAAGCCAAAGTTAAAGTACAGGACATGATTGATTTGCTTTCTATAGACAACAGAAACAGGAAAGGAGAAGTGACGCCATGTATATTGTATAAGCCAAGTGTTCAGTCTTACTGTGTCTGAAGGTCTAGAGTGCCTTTCAGAATCAGCTTTACGTCAGTAGTGAAGAGTATATCATGTTATTTCATACTTCACTTTGAATGATACCCTGAAATAATAAACTCTGTGGAAAAAATATTGCTATGGATTCTCCCTTTTGGATATAGAAGTGGTCACTGTTACTTATCTGATTTCTGTGAATTTCAGCTTTACTTCTGTCGCTTATTGAAGAGTGTTATGAAACTCTAGAGAGAAAAGAACTGAGATTCCACTCCCCTTACTCCTCTTATGTATACATCGGATCCATCATCATCCAGACGAGCCATTTAGGTGATTTAGGTGTCTCATGATTGAGAACACAGTTACCTCATAGTTCTTCACTCCAAGAAAAGTGAGATGGATAGCTGGGTTAATCAGAAACCCCCAAACTGAGATCAGTTTGTGCAGAATGGCATTTAAAAGCTGTGACTGCAATTTCTGTGTTCTTATTCTTTCTCTACAAGCCCCAGCTGGCTGAGTAAACATCCTTCAGCAAAGAATATGTCCTCCTCACCCTACGATGGTGATATTACTCAGAAGCAGAGGTTCCCAAGAATGCGAGAAGTGTTTATAGTATGCTGGTCTGTTCTTTCCTGAATATTGGAGTAAATTTTCTCATTCAGGAGAAGGTAAGGTAAAAGGAAAAAAGAAAGCAAAATTAAATAGTTTCATCATAGATATTTCTCAGGTCAGAAAGGAAGCAAATGAAAAATATTTTTAGAACTTTTTATTAACACTAATAGGGTAAAGTAGGTATGTATTTAAAAATATTTGTGAATGACTTTTAAAATTCTCATGTTTGCTTTACTTATCACTTATTTAATGTAAATGTTAGAAATTCACTAGGGAGAATAAACCCAGCCTTTTACTTAAAAGTCAATACCTTCTCCACTTCAGCTAAAGCCTGTGAGAGCTCCTGGTATTCATTTGGTATTCATTTGCAAGATCTGTAACTCTTGAAGTGCTGCCTGCAAGAGGACTTAGGAAACTCTGCAAGATTTGTCTCTAAAAAGTTTTTAGCCTGAGTGTTTTTTCAGTCCTTCTGTAGGATGTGTTTGATATCCCCTGTTCAGCTCTTGGAAACCAGTTAGTGTGCTGTGAATTAACTGTCTGTCTGTCTTAGGTATATCGCTCATATCAGCACTTGCTTGTACTGCAGCACTCTGCCTTTGGAAACCCAGTCTATGCCTACTTAATCTTTGTAACAGAACTGTATCCTGGAATGTTTGCTGAAATACTTCCTACGGGAATTTATTTATCAACTGTAGTCCTCTGTCTGCTAAAATAAATGCTGACAAGTTTTGCTTACACCTGGACTCTTGCTCAGGGTCTGACCCAGACGAACCGTCTTCTGGTGGGGTGTTGGCTAACGGAGGTTGGCCTCCAGAAGCACCGTTCAGCAGCTTGCCTGTATTCAGTGCTGAATTTATGCCTGCACTTAAATCCTGCTGACACAGGCCATAAATACAAACCTCTAGCTAAACACACATTTAAGCGCTCCGAGTAGAGATGGATTTAATTTCAAGCTTAAATACTTTGTTGATTGCTTCTTTCATGGGTAGGTACCCCGGATTTGCAAGCTTCTACCTTTGTCCTAGAATATGCGGGACCTCTTTTATTTAAATATTCAAACCAATCCAACATAAATTTGTGAAAACTATGAATTTCGATGGAACTGTAGCAGGCTTTTAGAGGTTATTCAGTCTTGCCTTTTGCCAGCATTCACTGGTGAATTTCCAGTTGCTACTGCTTAAGCTGAGTTCATGTCTGCTACCATCAAGAGATGTGTTATGGATAGGAGACCTTTCGTTAAGATTCATGTGTCATCATCATTTAAAATATTTTAAGAACAGATTAGACAAAATTCTGTATAATTTCAAGCCATATGTTCATCTGTGGAGGATCTGGAGTTTGTTTTATTCACCAGCAGAGGGACTGAGCAATTTGGGTAGTACCTGATTTTCTTGAAGGACTCCTCCAGCTCAGCTAGGGACCTTCTTAATGGCAGGAATGACTGCCATTTGGATTTGCATCAGTGCTTCACCGATAGTAGTAACATGCGTGTGAGTAGCAGCTGTGTTTCTGATGGGATATTCATCCTATATTTTCCTGAGAAAAAACTATTATCTCTTGGAAGTGCCTGATGAGGAACATTGAGTTGTAGTCCTTTTTCCCCAAGTTATACAGCCTCCCCTCCGACTTCTTTGTCTCATTTCTTCCTTTTTTTCCTCTTGCAGAAAGTACTTAATTAAGAGGATGAACAATCATTAGGTGTTTACCCTCTGCAACTCACACTTCGGCAGCAGAATGTAAATAACTTTGCAGTCATTAACAAGGTTGAACTTTAAAAAGAAATGTGCTACAAAAGAGGCTTTTCGCATTCATCTCACTGTTCGAAACACTGCAAACTTGAGGCGGCTGGTATTTCTTATGTAGAATATCTGATCTCATAGGGCTTACTGGCTCTCTGCAGCAGACATCAACTTAGGCCACAGATAGTTTCTCTCTTCTGTCTTGGGCTAATTTAGAAATGTAGCTCTTTGAGTATTGCCCGCTGGAATTTCCTTTAAGAGCAATCAAACCGATAACAACAACCGCATTTCCTTTCTTCCTCAGACGATCCTGTCCTTGGTACAAAATGGAGGCAGAGTGGTTTGTCTGTTACAGTGGAAGTGTGTTGTGCTACTTGGTTCTGAGCAGGAGCATCTGCAGGATTTGGGAGTGCAGGAAGAAGATGGATTTTAAAAAGTTCATTTCTTTGCATACCATTTCACGTTCCTGAAGTTGAAGTTAAAGAGGATCACTTCATTGCACAGTGTGATCCATATGCCTTTTGACATTGTGTCCAGTGTTACAGCACGTTTGGGCTATTGGACAGTGTGTATTAAGTTTTGCAGGTTAAGACAGTAAGATTTGGCATTGATTGATAAACCCAAGCCTGTGGCAGGCCTGACAGTGTAGGAGTTTCCTATATCTTCATGGAAGGAAAAAAATTCTAGCCAATTGATTCAAAAAATGCAGGTATGAAAGGCTGTGCTCTCCCCAGTCCATCTGCAGTTGTATTGATGTGCGTGGAGTAGGTACATCTGGGTAGGTCACCCCTGCTAGCGACCTGGGATGAAGAGGGGCAAAGACCTGCTGCTCCCAGCCCTGCCTGGCCATGCTGTGCTCGCCAGCACTGGGGGGAGATGTGTGTCTTCAGAGACATCTCCCTTCAACCTGCCAGAGAGAGGGCGCGAGGCAGTACCTCTGCAGGATGGGACAGGGCTTTCTACTGAGTGGAGAATGGCAACAGCATTGATCCTTCTCATGACAGAACTGGATTCACAGGAAATCTACATTATTTACAGATCTAGCTAAAATATATACTTATGCTACTACATCAGACACTGCAGTTGTCCAGTTGTCACACAGGCTGCAAAATCTAGCTCAGTTCATGTGAAAATCTGCCTTTCCAAAGCCAAAACAGCTTTAATTGTAGAGGGCAGCAGCATATAATAATACCCCCAAACACAGTAACCTTGCAGGTATTCAGTTGCCATGTTTCAGATGCTGAGGGATACAGTGCTCTTGGTGAGATCTAACCTATTGAAATGAGTGTCAGACAGGGGAACTAAAGCTAATTTCATGGCTCCCATGTCACATTTGGCTCTCAGTGGTAACCTCATTGGGAGCTGATAGCACTGACTGATAGAAGAACTCAGTCCCGCTTATTAACACAGGGCTCTGCAGTTACAAATTAGTGCTTATTCATCTATGAAGAGCATTCACTATCACCATCGACAGCAAGAGTACAGAAAAGAACTCCAACAAACTCCAAACAGAAGAGCCTGCTGGCAGCCTTCACAATAATCAGAATAAACGCAGAGAGATACTGTGCTCAGCCCCTGTGATGTCTATCAGGGAGCTATTTCAGTTGCTCCCTGAGGCATTCACATCTCAGCCCATCTGTGTCTGATCCTAAATTACTTATGGCTGGGAGAGATAAGGGATTTCCCCATAGATAAAGGGAGGGGGGGTGGAACATAATTTCTGTGTTTGATATTTATATTAATGGCACAGCATGCAGAAAGCATTTAATTCCTGAGAAGTAGAATTTAGGTGACATGAAAATATCAGTAAAGATTAGATATTAAGGAAAAAGACACTCCATCCAGCAGCTGCTTTTTTCCCTTAAAAATTTTCCCCTTGGTAGAAGATCAGGTGACAATGAGTATGATGAACATTGAAAATGAAATTCTCTAATAGCACAATCCGGCTCCAAGCCAAATGTTACACAAAGCCCCTGGCAAGACTGAAAGAAGAAAGAACACAAAAGACTTTGTATTGCAGCAGTCTCTACCCTCAAAGTGCTTCCCAACCATGACTGAAGTTGCTGATCTCACTTCTTGGAAAGGCAAAGATACTCATCCCCATTTTCAGAAGCCAGGAGACTGAGCGTCTTGCCCAGGGGTGACACAGTGGCATTGTCCTCACAAGGGACTCTGAGTTGCATCTTATCTCCTACTCACTAACTGAACTCTGTCTTCAGATAGGGACAGGTTCTGCTCAACAGGTAATGGAGGAGCAGCTTGCTCTTTGGATTACCTCCCCCAGAAATGCTTCTACAGGCTTTGTCTACAGGTAGGGACAATCCTGGGCAATGTTATGACAGCACTACCACAGGCTTTATAGCATTGAATGTTTAGTTCATACATTAGCTGAATTGAGTGTAAATGCCACCTTCTGGAAGCATTTCTTTTCATTAATGCAGCTGTCAGAACATTCTCCATCATGTCTGCGGGATGATGTCTTGTGCTGCCATTTGTAATAGAGATTGGAGGCTCCTATATTGCAGCAGTCCTTGAAAAAAATGCTCGATACCGTGCTTGTTATGTATTGCAGATATACACTGTTTGCAAGTCATATGCTCATCTTCTTGAACAAATAGAGAGCTTGTGGTACAGTACATCTGCCTCTGATTCTGGACCAGCTACAAAACTGGGACAATATACAGTTTTTCAAATTATCACAATCTCTCTTTTTCATTGCGCAGAAAATTTAACTGATACCAGATCCTGTCATATACGGTATGTTCATGTGAAATGATAGAAGGCTATGATATACACATGTGCTATTTCTATCTATGGCAAATTAAAGGCTTTGCAAAAAGGTGAAAAAACGTATTTGGGACCCTACTTATATGGAAATCGAACTTGTACTCAGGAAAGGCCTCGGCATAAGTAGCGTTGGAGAAATCGACTTGCTTTTCCAGATCCCAGTTCTGTCTATTTGCAAAGTAGAAATAAGATTGTTTCCTTAACTTTATGAAGAAATTTGAAATTATGGATGATAACAAAAGTTCCATGATGTTATTACAGTTTCAGGCTACTTCCCACCTAAAAGGGCTAAAGCTGAGCTTTTTCATGGTTTTATATTTTATGTGCATTGATTTAGCAGTATGAATCCTAGACAATCTTTAATGAGTTGAGCATTCAATGGTTTAGTCTAGCCAATGAATTTGATGGTTTAGTCTAGGTAACAACACCTAGAAGCAAAGATGAGGCCGACATTCACAGGACTACTTAAGGCAACAGCTAGTTTCTGTATTCTTTCAGGTTAACACAAAGTTACTGACAAGCAATTGGTTCTCTAGCAGCACACCAAGGGCTTAGTTGGATTCTTTGTTACAATCCAGAATTCCAGTGTTTCTGCACACGCAAAATTTTGTTTTTCAGCCAGCTGTAGTCCTTGCACTACTTAAGATCTAAGCTGCAGCATTTACTAATTTTAATTCTATGATTAATAAGTTCGACTAATGTGAGTTAGTAAAAGCTTATATTGCTAAGTGCTTAGCCTTACCTTTAATAAAGACAGCATTTGATGGTTTGTGACGTTAGGGAAGAGTTTCTTTGTGTGGTGTGCTTAAATTTCCCTTAGGCCGTTTTCAGTGAGGTTGGGATGGGCTTGATTGGAAAATTTAATGGCTTTTTCTGTTTCCATTCCCTTTTGCCAAGCTGGTCTTTAAAGCTGCTCTTTCATGATGTGTGAATTTCTCTCTCCATTTGAAGAACTAACATCAGCTACAACACAGAAAGCAGATTTTAGAAATGAGCTATTAGGCAGAGAAGAGGCACTTTTAAGATGCTTGCAAGTTGCACAGCAACCAGAGGAACATACAGTCATTTGATTTCTCAAATGACTCTGACTTTGACTCAAGGGAAAAACAGTTTTATTCTCCCCTTAGAGCTTTCTATCATATGTGATAAAGAGAAAATGTGTTTATACATTTTCCCCCTCAAAAGAAAAAAAAAGTTATACCTCATCTCAGAGAAACAGCAGCATCTATTACCATGTAAATTACTGCAGAACGCATCCGGTCACAGCTCCTGTTTGTGATCTTAACTGAGAAAATACAGCAGTGTAACCTTCCGTTTCTTCTAGCTTTTAGACATGACATGCTGACCCTTCTGAAATCATAGATTAAAAACCAACCAACCAAATGACAATCGATGCTCGATGCTTTTTCAGTTTCTGTAGAATTGTTTCTTTGATCACTGTCCCCAGACTTGGAATTTTACAATAACATTTTCTGATCGTTACAGACAACAGGTCTTGGCTTTTTCTGGAGATCATCACCATATCAACTGTTGTCCAGTTTCTGCTGCCTGCATGTGCAGGTTGATTCCAAATCAAATGCGTTTCTGATTTTCTTCCCTGATGCTCTCTGGAGCACACTGTCACTTGTATGTTAGATGCAGCAGTCATGTTTATTATAGTAATAACACATAAACATCCAGCTTCATAAATGCCAGATAGTCCTCTTGGAGATCTTATTTTCAATACTAATTTTGGTCAGTCCATATATTTGAACTACCCAGTCCAAAAATGGTCTGATTCTGATATAAACAGCCTGTTATAGTATATAAAATATATTCACAAAATCTAAAAATACCTGCAGAAATGAATGACTTTATCAGACTGAGCAACTGATTTTCCTTTCGCTTGACCTTGGTTTAGTCATTTTGAACACAAAGTCTAGTCATTTTGAACACGGCAGCGATAGCGCTCTGCTTGTACAGAGCGCTCCAAGAACTGGGCATAAAAAGCCCTTCCAATATTGGGCAGTTTTGACGGTGAACGAATATTTAAAAGGTATGGGTGTGTGCTAAAGCTTTTAATAAGAAATTGCCTCTTTCACACCGAATCTGATCTCCTGGTGCCTAAGACCTACGGGGAGCCCTAGGTATCTTTAGCCATGATGAGAAGAGCCTTGTAACTGTCTCATAAATGCGTGTGTGATGGCTGATGCGGTATTAGCCCAGGCCATGTCTGCACTGAGTGCAGTAGTGTCTACACAGGGGCTTCTGCCAGGGTCAAAAAATGATAGCGATTTGGGGTGGCAAAACAGTAAGACTTGTATTCAGAAGCCGGTCCCTTTGCTACCATGGCATAGTCCTTCCAAGAGCTGGTTTAAATTGTTGTGGTGAAAGAGTGCTTGGCCTGATAAAATCTTCCCTGAGGGGGAAGAAGAGCGTGGTGGCACTACATCCCTCCCGGAGATCCCTTTTAAATATAGACAAGCCAAGGGTAATAAACAGTACTGTCATCTTCAGGTTACTCACCGCTTTGAGTCTCCCTTCTAAGAGGTCTCTTCTCCTTGATAAATGCTGCTAGTACTATTGTGTCCATTGGAAGTGGGATTTGTTCTGATATAGCTGTGTCCGATCATAGATGTAGTTATATTGTTACAGGAGTATGTTTATCGATAACTGTATCCATGCTAGGAGAGTTTTTCTGGTTTAATTACAGCAAAATAAGTATAACAGGCAACCTCACAACAATAGTTAAGATTTGCTTTTGAACCTGCAGAGCCCGGTGAGAAATCTGAATTTAGCAGATCAGAAGTATAACTTCATTAAGATGGATTAGAAATCAAATATGTAAATTAAAAAACAGTTGTCTTGGTCTTGCAGACATCTCTAATTAGCTATGGGTCTGAAATGTTTTGAAAACCATGGGGCTGTCCAGGTATAATCAGGAACATAAAGTCTTCTGGCATAGACCAGAAATACTTTGGCTTGAGTGTGAAACTCCAAGGGCTGTTAGGTATTAAAACAGTCTGAAGTAGTTGCAACTGGAGCACGTCTGGTATGGAGTCACTCAGATGCAATAAATCACCATTGTAATGCTATTTTTTACAGAGTGGAAGTAAACTTTCGAGTGTCACTTTTGGTACTGTGATCAAAGGTTTCCTTTTGCCTCTGCTTAATCTCTTACATTTTATAACTGCTCTCTTCCTTAATAGTGAGGCACATTTACAAATGTGCTGTCCTGCTTCCCAACAGATGTCACCTGGCTGAACTTTACATTACTGCATGCTGTCTCATGCCCAGCCCATCCCACACACACATATGCTGGCCTCCTTGCACGAAACCACGTGCAGCACCCCACACACTGCTGGAGACATTCTCTCTCCCTCTCTCACACACACACACTCTCAGAGCTTTACACCTTTTCCCTCCTGTCTTATCTTTTAGTCACTTCTTAAAGATGCTGACAGTGATTTCTTTGAGACAGTCGAAACCTGAAACATTCTGAAAAGAAACACATGGGAAGAGAAAAAGCTCGTAGTAATTTTCGTTGTATCACTTTTGCACGAGGCTTCATGTGTGGTGAGTGACTGATCTACATAAGGGTGCTTCAAAGAGAAAAGACCTCATAGAAGAAATCGTAAATCCTATGTAGAAAAATAAGAGCGAAATCTCCCTCCTTTCTTCCCTCTGTCTCCAAAATATGCTTTTTCACCCCATAGCCAGCCCTAAACTTAATATAAGGGCCTGTGTGGGCTCTAACAAATACGTGAGGGGGAGTGCACATGAAGTACCAGTCAGTAATAAGCTTTCTTTTTTTTTCCTCCTCAGTTTGTTGCTCAGCCAAACTGCCAGCAGCTACTAGCAACACTTTGGTATGATGGCTTTCCAGGATGGAGGCGGAAACACTGGGCAGTAAAACTCTTGACCTGTGTCACCATTGGACTGCTATTTCCTGTGCTATCTGTGGCATATCTGATTGCACCGAAGAGCAGGCTGGGACTGTTCATTAAAAAGCCATTTATAAAATTTATCTGCCACACCGGCTCTTACCTAACCTTCCTCTTCATGCTCCTGCTGGCATCGCAGCACATCGTCAGGACTGACCTTCACATGCAGGGACCGCCTCCCACCATCGTGGAGTGGATGATCCTGCCCTGGGTTCTAGGTAAATCAGAAACACAAAAATGCCTGAGCCACAGTTGCCTGACTCACACCCATGGCAACTGTGTGGAGACTCATCCTGATCTCAGCATTATCAGCACGTAAAGAGATTTGGCAGCCAGCTTCAGTAACTACGTGAAACAGCTGGGCTCCTTCTGGAACAACAGATCCTGTTGGCCTAGGGCTTTTCTGCTGTTCATATTGCCATCTGACATGCCCATAGACATGACCCTGCGTAAACTGCAGCAGACACAGCTCTCTCCCTGCTTCCCCCACGCTCTGTGTGAGGAACAGGTTAGGAATTAACTTCTGGGTCGTGCTAGTAACAAATAGCGTCACTTCTCATGCTGGCTGGTACACGGCAGGAGGCAGCGCCGAGAGCCTGCCTCTTCTTTTGCCTTCTCACTGATGTGCTCCCGGAGCCAGCGTGCAGGTACCAGGCTGGTTTATTCCTGGGGTCCCAGACTCCCCAGTAGCCTACAGGAAAGCAGAAAAGGGAAGATAAATCTCACTCTGCCTTATGCCTCTGTGCTGATAAACACTGACCAAATCAATATCGAGAGCTCTAATATGAGCAGGAGAAGGAGGGAGTATTTATTATCAGAAGGTTAAACGTGAGGCTCTTATTCCGGTCTGGCTTGAGCAACCACAACTGTGAAGAAAAGGAGTCGTCTGTGTTCCTGAGGGCAGGATGTATGGGTGAGGTAGTGAGATGGGATGGGAGAAGGACAGAGCCACTGAGGGAGAAGAGCCGAGAAGCGTAGTTGGATATATTTTTGATGAGACAAGTATTTACCCTTTCAAGCCGAGCTCCAACACAACAGCAAGTGAAAACCTGTGGACTCCATTAGAAGCATGATCCCTCTTCTAATTAAGCTCCCATCTCCCTTGCTGTGCTGTTAACATGTAGCACCACTGTGAGCTGGTTTGTTACTAGGCGGCCTACCTGCTCACGGGCACCGGTTTCCCACCTTTCTAGCTCTCCTCCAGCCCCTGTCCGTACAGCCCAGGTCATTTCAGTGCAAAATGCCAGAAGTTAGGTAATAGCGAACCTCAACTGTCTAGCAGGGGTCAGTGGCCTGGAAAGCCGCACTGATGCTTTGTGAGGACACCTCTCACAAACCTCAGTCTCTGGAGCTCTCCTTACGGCTCCTCAGTGCTTCTCACGGGTCCACCTCTGCTCTCCTGTACCTGCTGGCTCCTCTCCTGGTAACACTGGGCCTCAGCTCCTCGTTTCTGTGGTGGCTCTGGATCAGGCTGGTTCTGTGCTGAACGAACGTAGCTGTTCCCCATGCCAAACCTAAAATTGCTGATGGAAAACAAGGAAAGAAAGAAAGAGTTGCAAACATGTTCCCAAATCACTTTCCATCGTGAACAAGGGCACTTTGCTCCTTGCATAGCTCTACCACAACTGACAACGGTAACTCAAGCCTCATTATCTTATTAAACTGATTTATGGCATTGAAATGCATGTGTTGGTAGGAACTTCAGAATAAGCTGAGAAGGTTAACTGTCTTTTCTGAGCTTAGGTGATCTCTTCACTTTATCCTTAACTTTATAGTTAAAATTGAAGGAAATGGTAGGCATTTCAGCAAAATTAATTTGCAGATGAAAGAAGGATAATCCACTAAAAAAACCCTTTCAAAATCACCTCTTACAGCTGTCGGCTCTTTTTTTTTGAGCTCCTTTGTTTCAGATAAATAGGGATATTGTGGGACTGTTTATTAAATGAAGAAATTAGAACAGTTTCACCAGATTAAAGGTTATTATTTAAGAAATATCTTCCACTATAAAAGGAGAGAGAGAACAGGCACACACAGCATTGCTGTAACTATAGTAACCAGCAATGATAACTCACTATAAATACAGTGATGAGTTCTTCAACAGGCTCCTCTCCATTGATTTATTTTATTTTATGTTTTTGTGTGCATGCAAAGATTTGGAGGCAGCTGTAATAAAATTACCTTATTGGCCTTGACATTATGCTTGCCTGACCATTGACCTGCTGGCTGGCAGCTGAAGAGCTAAGATTGATACTTGGATGTTTGCAGCAGTTCATTTCGACATCATCTGCTCTTCAGATTGAACTTTCAGGTCCTAAAACTTGAGTTGCAAGTAGCATTTCAGTGACCACCGCAGTACCCTGTGGTTAGGTATGGGTAGCAATTTGGGTAACTACATTGGTAATGCACCTGGAGGTGTATTTCGTTGGTTTCTTTTTCTTTTCACACATGTTTCAGGTCTTCATTCAAGGGTAATGTTGTAAACTGGATAATTCAAAATATCTGGGGGCTGTAAAGACATTCTCAGAAGCATGTAGGTGATGAAGGAACCTAGCTGCCATTTGCTTTTTAATGGGACTTAGCCTCTCAAAAATACTTAAACAGTTCTACAATAAAGGACATATAAGTTACTTAAAATTAGAATTGTATGCCAGGTGAGTTCAGCAGTCTGGTAATGAACTTCAGAAGCTGCCCCTCACCCCTCCAGCTGCAAGAAAGTATAGTGGAGGTTAGCGAGTGCCAAAAATTTTTACCAGAAGGCATTTCAGAGTTGAGATGATGGGCTCTGGCCATATCCTCAGGAACAAATACTCACCTCGCAAAACCCATAGCCATATTTGACATTAGGTGAGTCATTGCCGAGAGATGCAATGCCAGGCTGCAGTACCCTTTTTCATGCTGAGTCCTACCTTTTTTCACAAATGTCCCTATGGGCTTTTTTGTGCAGCAAGATGCATAAATACAGTGACTGAGCATAGAGAATGAATTCACTTCTTCCTTCTTTGGTGTGATATTTCCAGGTCAGGGAGGAAATACACTGGCAAGCAGAAGCTGGTACTAGCATTGCATGTTCTGCAGAGAAAGTCAGGAAAACTCAGTACTGTCCAACTGAGCAATGAATTACTTACAGTTTCTATGAGAGCAGACAGTCGATTAGAAACTATATCAAATACAATAGTTGCTTA
The DNA here is from genome assembly GCF_047370975.1 of Nipponia nippon. Taxonomy (NCBI): domain Eukaryota; kingdom Metazoa; phylum Chordata; class Aves; order Pelecaniformes; family Threskiornithidae; genus Nipponia; species Nipponia nippon. Next base: position 3,699,563 of record NW_028262313.1, read on the forward strand.
AATAGTTTATTCATGTAGAACAAATGTCATCTGAGCTGATCCACTCATACTAGTTATAATTAACATATGTTTCAAGCAGTCTCCCTGTGTGTATATCTGGAGCCCTGGATAGGAAACCTAGGTCGTTTTCCTGTCTCTCTAGACTATGTTCCCTACAGAGTTGTAAAATGTCTCATAACCAGCAGTATTATACTTTGTAGAAGACAGGAGGGATGAGACATTTTTTCCAAGCTGTTAATTTAGAATTGTCTTCTATTACATCAGATATACACAGTGCTTTAATGGCAAATAATACTTCATCATGACAATCAACTCTCTTTCTTTCTACAGGTTTTATCTGGGGAGAAATCAAGGAAATGTGGGATGGTGGATTCAATGAGTACATACATGACTGGTGGAATCTGATGGATTTTGCAATGAACTCCCTCTATCTTGCAACTATCTCCCTTAAAATTGTTGCCTACGTCAAGGTACAGTAACTTGGGAGAGAGAATTTGTAACTTACTTCTGAGAACTGTAGTACACAGAGTAGAAACTGTCAAAATCAAAATTACAGATCAAAGAAAATAGCTGCTTTTCAAGCAGTCTAGTTTTGAAAATTCACCTGGAAAGCTTATTAATTTGTTTGGAGAATGATCGTCCTCATCCTGACTCTTTGATTAAGACTGAAGTAGATTGTTTGGGCATTGGGCAGAAGTTTCCCCACTTGCCGTCCGTTTTGTAGGTACTCAGTTGCCAAAGATAGGTTTTGTTTTCCATACTGACACTGGACCTCTTTCAACAATGCTAGACATAGTGAAAACATGATTTTAAAATAAAGCAGTAAAGGAAAAACAAGAATAGGGTTATGTGAAAACATCTACAGCCAAGATTTATAATCTGTAGTCCTACAGATCTGTAGATGACTAATCAGAAGTTTGTGAAAAGTCTACTGAGAAATGCAAGCCTGGCTGTAGGAGGCTTCCATCTGATATAAAGGAGTCAACTTATTCTCTTCAATTTACAGTTTTAAATTATAGGCAAGGAAATGACAAAGAAGCATGCTGGAGCTTTAACGCCATGTAGATTCTTCACTGTCATGTTCCATTTATGACGAGAAAGCACATCAGAGCTCATCTTCAAAAGCACCTTCCACGTTTATAAACTTCTGATGCTCCAAGGTAGCGTATGCACATGTTCTGAAGCCAGAGGATGGCCTGAAGCACTTTCCTTCTGTCTTTTTCAAAGACACAGACAAGACACAAATGGCCTCCTGCAAACTTCCTTATGCAATGGCTCTCTTTGGCTTCAGTTGGAGCTGCGTGCTTGGCCTGATTCTTTTCTTGGTATGAATCAGCAGTAACTTCACTACAGTTACTGTAATTACACAGGTGTAAATCAAGTACCTGGAGTCTGCTCCTTGGCCACTTAGGCGCTTTCTAGTTTTGCTGTGCTCCTGTGTTGGTTTTGCCCTGGTAGAAGGGTACTACTTCTTTTAGCCCAGCTCCTAACAACCAGGACAAGCACTTCCCCAAAGCAACCTTGTTTAGTCCCGCCCAAGCACGTGTGCAGGCAGAGAGGATAAGAGGAGAAAATTTCACAAAGCTCATTGACTCCAAAATGGCAAGGCTTTTATAAAAAACTCTTTAGCAAGCAGTCCTGCTATGGGGCCTTTTTAAAATCCAGAAGGCTGCATAGTGGTGAGTTAGTTTTTCAAAGGGAAAAGCTTTAAGAGCCCTGAAGAGGCAGCTCTGTAACAGCATCAAAGCAGGAACAGATTATGTCTTTTTTCTCCCAACATTCAGAACCGGTGAGGAAATTACAGACCTGAAAGGTTGGTCTTTAAACTGTGAGCAATACAAAAAAATGCTGGAAATCATAAGATTCACAAACAAATCTTAAAATGTTAACAATCTCATTCTTTCTCTTTCTCACACACAAATTACTAGAAGAGCTGTGCATCCACAGATTATTATACAGTCACATACTGAGATTTAAACTCACAGCCAAACCACACGTACGAAGGAAGTACAGCTTTGTTTATATACTCTGTAAGAACTGCAGAAACTTGCAGGCTAACTACAAAGAGCTGTAGAGCACACAAAAGAATGCTTACAGGAATATATCTGTTTGAGTACAGATCAGACCCACTTGGATTTAGACCTGGCTGATCTAAGGTCTGGTCCTGACGAGGACCAATGCCAGACAATTCTGAGAGGTGATAAAATCTCCTATAGGAGTAGTTCTGAAACAGCATGCTCACAGAAGTTCCCGTCTGACCGATGTCACTTAGAGGTTGCAGTATGCTCTGACACATGAGGATTTATAATGTTGATAATGCCTTCAAAACCTTTTGCAACACGACTTTGTTATTTATAGAACAGCCCCGAGCTGGAAAAGGCTGGTATATATGCCAATATACCATATTCTAACACTTCTTAGAACTTCAAAGGATTACATGGACATTTAGCTTTCTGCCAAATATCAGAAAAATAAATTGCATACTGACACTAATGTTTTCCATCCTTGTTTTTACGCGGAGACTTTTTTTTCTTGATTTGACTGGTTCCAAGACCTGGCCCTAATATTGTCCAATACCAATGAAATCTTCAGGCTAATTATAGGGTAAAAATACTTTCTTAATCAGTTTTCATTTGCTGCATTGAATTATCATGTAATGAGGAAGGGTAAATGTGACTGCCTGGCGTAACTTACTTGTACTGTTCTGCATACATCTCTGCTGTATTTCATCTTCATCTTCTGATGCCTACCCCAAACAACTCCAGCCTTCCCAGATACCCAGCTTCATTAGATACCCCCGAAATCTTCTGTTTCTCTATTACCTATGATGCTAGGCTGCTCTGAAGAGACGACTCTTTTCCAAGCAAGGATATACCATCAGTTTATAAAGGGCCAAAAGATGACCCTAAGAAGTTGCTTTAAAAATAGATGTGAGATGAAGACGACCTTTTCACATACCTTTACCTGCAGTCCATGCTAAACCCTAGCAGGGAGCCCCTGGGCTGCTGTGTCCAGCCAGCACGCAGAAGAGAACTGCGAACAGCTCTGCAAATCTGCTCTCTAGGCAGGGGAGGCTTTCCGATCACAACCATCCACCCCCGCTGCTGGATACTGGCAAAAAGTTAACGTGTCTGCCTGTTTGTAAACATTTTAAGACCCATCTTCAAATCAAGTTAACAGACTCATGTAATAAAGAACAGTTTGGAAATGTCAGAAGCAATCAGAGGTCATGCTGAAAGGCCTTCGTATCATGTCTCAGCTCCTTCATACAGAGGAATAGTTTGAAATATCAACTTGCTTTTAGCTGTGTCCTTGAAAAAAACTGTCAGCTCGTGTATGGAACCTTCAGATTTAAATAGAAATTCCCTGCAAACTCATCTGTCAGTATGATATTGATACCATTTCCTTTTAAAAAGTACAAAATTATTTTAGGAGTTCTAAACACGCTGGCTACACTATTAGCTATATTATTCTAAGTACATTTTTGCCTTTTTAGACATGTTAAATGAGCAGAGACAAATGTTAAAAGGACAATTATTCCTCGATGTTAAAATGTCTTTGACTCCATTCTGTTGTGCCAGCGTAGTTAAGCCAGAGTGGTTACATTTATACAACCAGCTCTTTTGTGTTACCTATTTGTACCTGGCTGCACTTTGCTCAGAAAACGCTTCTGCTTACATTATGAACCAAGTTAATGTTATAATTGATGCACTCAAATATATCCAGTGTTTCAGCTGTAATTATGACCTCTGCTTTAGCACCTCTCCTAAAATTGCCATGACAAATTAACTAATAAGAAAATTAACATGAAGAAAGCATTTCGGTTCTGGGCTGTTGGCACTTATTTTTGAGATTACTAGGAAAGGAAAGCATCCATTTCTTACGCTCAGTAGTTCATTGCTTTCCTTCTTCCCTCCCTTCTCCTTCCCTCGCATTCTTTCTGGAAGGTGCAGTGTTTTGAATATGCAGTCACATTTAGGAGGAAAAAGAAAAAAAGGTAATTTGACATTTCTGACCTGAACCTGCTGAAGGGCAGTCTGAACCCCTCTAAATGTTGAAAGAGAAGGAGATTGTGTATGGACACATGGATCTGAAGAACCCGCAAAGAGTGAACTCAAAATCCAAAAGGCCTGTTTTCTAAATTTAGGCTAAGAACAGCCAACATACCAGAAGCCTCTAAAGAAAAGCTGGTCCCACAGCTATCCCTATCAGGGGGTCATAATCTGGTAGGGAGTGTTCATAAGAAGGCATCATTAAACCTAAGTCTCTGCCCTGATCAAGTCAGCTTCAATCCTGAATCCCAAATGTTAGTCTGACAGTAGCTGAGGCTTAGGAGTTTAGAAGTACTAAACTCCTTGTGTCACCAGTACCTGGTTAGTATTTACATGTGAAGCAGGTGTGACTTTTTGAGTTATCTCAGAGTAATTACAACATAATTCACTTTTATACCCTTGTTATTTCTTTCAGTATAACGGTTCTCGTCCAAGGGAGGAATGGGAAATGTGGCACCCGACTCTCATTGCAGAAGCCCTCTTTGCAATATCCAACATTTTAAGTTCCTTGCGTCTCATATCCCTGTTTACAGCAAATTCACACCTGGGACCCTTGCAGATTTCTCTGGGACGCATGCTGCTAGACATCCTTAAATTCCTTTTTATCTACTGTCTGGTGCTTCTGGCTTTTGCCAATGGACTGAACCAGCTTTATTTTTATTATGAGACCAGTGCCTCGGAGGAACCCAACAACTGCAAGGGGATCCGATGTGAGAAACAGAACAATGCCTTCTCCACGTAAGATGTCCTTTCCTTTCTGTTTTTAAAGTTGACTTCCACTGTCCCCTGTGCTACCTGCCTTTGCCTGTTGTCTGTCATTGCACTGAAAGTGCCTTTATTTATTCATTTGCAAATATCAGGTGAGCTGGTTGACTGTGCAGGAAAGGTGTGAGTTAACTGGGGCAGATATTCTGCTGAGCTTTGCTGTCAGAAAGACTCTTACTTGGGTCTGGAAGTGGGAGACAATCATTTTAGTTCTGGACCAAAGAGTCTCCCTACATGATCCCACAACTTAAATTTTATTATGGCTACGTACCATTTCAGTATATTTGAGAAAGCAAGTATCCTTTTGCCGTAATAATTATTTTGTCTGATTCCGGAGGAAAGGAGGGGAAGCTAAACAAAATGTAGAAAACAAGGGATAAACCTATGAAAAAAAGGTATTAATAAATAATGTGATACAGCAACAACAATCTCACCTAGGCCATTTTTATGCATACGTGGTGTTGCAGGCTTCGATTTCCTTGCAGTGGGGTGAGACTAAAATCACAGCAAAATCCTTTTTGCTGGAAATGCTGGTACTTTACTGAGATGTTGGCATGGAAATTGCTGTCATGACAGCTGGCAGGGTTGAAAGAGAGAGCACATGCTGAAAAATAACATGAATTGTCTTTCTGATGTATTTGTTTTAATTACTAATAGTGGAAATAATTATAATAATCAGCCCCCACCCAATTGTTCTTGCTGCTTGCACAGTACTTAAAACACAATGGGAAGAGAAATAAATAAAGCACGGTCTAGAAAAAGGCCTACGCCCTGCAAACAAGCAAAACAAAACTGTTGTCCACCACTTTATGCTAAATTGAATAAAACTTGTCATAATGCCCAATAATTCTCCACCCTTCCTCAGCTGAAGGTTTGAGATTAAGAAAGGGTTTGTGACATATTTGCACCGTTACCAAAGGCAGATGATGGCTGAGGCCACATGACTAGGTTGGAAGAGGAAAGGCTCCAACAGTGTCCTGCGGGCTCCCTCCTTAAAAGAAGTGGGGTAGAGTCATGCCTTCCAAGAGCATCACGACCTGGTAGACCAGACGAGCTGCCATTTTCCACTGCAGAGCAGGAACATCGTAGGCTTGATTAATTTTCTCATTAAACCCATCTATATCTGGAGGAAGTGAATGGAACTGCATTGTGCTAATGAAAAACAGAATTAAAGACTTCAGTCTTTTTTCTGTTTTAATTGCTTCGCATGCCCCAGAAACGTGTTGTGCTGCCCTTGCAAAGGAATTAAATAACAAATACTATTCCTTGATCTACGTCCATATCGATGCAGCAGCCAGAGGGAGAAATGTTCAGCAAGCACGATATTTGTTCAGTGGCAACTTCCAGCTCACGAAGGGTCAAAACCACAAAGTTCAGGACTAGAGCCTGCCTCTCCCTGGAGGTACGGTGAACAGCTGTATTCAGTTCTACATTCTGGTTTGGACCTGTCTCCATTGCAAACCAGTTATTTTACAGATTTCACTGTCAGCAGGTTGGTGGAGAAAACAACAGCAGAATTTGACTAACGAAAAAGAGCGTTGGGTCAGCAGGAAAAAAAAAAAAGATCCTCAAGTCTGTAAGAAGGTGTAATACCTTGGGAACTAGAAATGAGAAAGCGTGCAGATCAGCTTAAATACAGACCACAATTTCTCCCACCCTAACATTCAGTTTAAACCCCCTGCCACGGAGAAGGTAGCACAGAAAGGAAATTGAGGGGGCTCAGCCTTTATGGCAGAGGTTTGTTTAAAACAAAATCGCAGTGGGAGGGGATCCATTAGGACTGAGGTCTCCTGGCAGGGGACAGAATGCTCTGCAGTTACTTTTTGTTTGAGACTTGCTTAAGGAATTTATTTAACATGTTCTTAAAAGTTTAAATAGTCGTTATTAACACCCCCAGTACAAGCTGACATTGGCTCTTGAGCAGATGCACAGCATGGGTGACTGGCTAAGAACGAGCAACCTGCAAAACGGAAAATTATATTGTTGGGCTGGGGAGAGCAAGCATGGCTGGAGAGAATTCAAGTCAGAGCTGGTGTTACCTCAAGTTTGCTCATAGTTCATCCCTAATAAAATAATAAATGTAAAAAGCTTTCAATCAGTACCCTTTCATTCCTACCAGCATTTCTAGGCAATCACACAATAAGATCTAATTTTGTAAGGGAAGAAAAAGCAGGATGCCACTTGTGTTTGTACAGCTTGTTTAAAATGTGACACCTATTTACTGGTGCATTATTTCCCATTACTCCCAAAGGATGGGTTTAATATTTTCTTGGTGAGGAAATTTTCTGCATCGCAAACACAGATCATGGAAAAGTAATATTCCTTTGTGACAGCAATGAGGTGAAGTCATGAATAATTTAAGGTTTTATGCTTTGGCCTCACCATCCCTTAGAAAGCAGAGTGTCTGCTGCTTAGGCAGACAATTTGAAAATATGTTTATCGCTGTGGTTCTGGCAACTGAAGGAGGGAGAAGAGAGAGGGGAAGAGGAGGAAGGGGTGGAGAAGTCACCCCTTACTGCCCGCTGTGTCCTTCTCACTGGAGGGTCATGCTGATCGTTGGGGCCATTTCTCCAGGGCCTGCAGGAGGTCAGGAGGGTTCCCGTGGCAGAGCGGGACACTTGCTCTCTCTACACTGCCATGGAGAGTGGTGGAGCTTTGAGATTTCTCCTGTTTGCTTAAGATCCAAAATACACTTGCCAGGAGGGGCTAGTCACTCAATCACAATTTCCAAAATTCTTTTTTTAAAGCTGCTTCTCCGAAGTATTGTGAGCCCCACCTGAAACACTGCGGAAAGAGATTTTGGTTCTGGCCTGTCATTGAACACTGAGGAAAGAGGAACTAAGCCTTACTTCCATGCAAAGTTGCAGAAACCAGTTGCTGTCTTTTTGAAGGGGGACTGCATGTCCACATGTAAATATATTGGCCGTAGTCTGGGCCCAACTGGTTAATACTGTGAATTCAGAGCATGCACTGATCACTTCTAAGACTGATTCCAGTTTCATGACAAGAACCTCCATCTCCCCTGAGCCTACAGCCTAATCAGTACTTTTACTGCTAATAGTTAAAATAAGTTAAAAGATAGCTAGCACTCCACCATTTTTAGTAGAGAAATGCTTAGCATTCTTTGGTTAATCCTTATTTTACCACCTTACTTATTTAATAAATCTAACAAACAGCCTGGGTTTTGGGAGAAAGGATTTTTGCTTTAAAGAGTGTTTATAATTTTGGCCAGTGAAAAACATAAGATGTCCACAAAATATAAAGAAACTAAATCCCCATATAAAGCATGGGGGTACATGTGGAACAGATGCCTGGAGAAGCCGGGAGAACAGATTCCTGGTACGTCAAGTAAAGTATCCGACTTATTTGTATTGATTTTTCTGGTAGGAGCGTTTGAAAATATGTACTGACCTCAGGCCAAAATGGAAACTCTGAAACAGGCATATAAATGTCATTTTTTGATGATATAAATGCCATATTTTGGAAAGCCAAAACAAAGATGCCCAAATAGAGCAATTATTTAGATTGCTGATTATGTATTTGACGTGATTGCAAAAGGTCACTTGTCTTTGGCTGAAGCAAATAGAGACCTGAGGTGATCTCATCAGCTGTAAAGCACAGTGAGGTCAGGTCTAGTTCATCTATGGAAGGAAGACTTCAAAGGAAGAAAACCTCTCCAGCTGAATTAATGTGATGACTCTCTTTCCTCTGAGTCATTACTGATCAGTTGTTGCAGCGTGCTACTGAGGGCACTGCACCGTGGCGGGTGGGAGCTACTGCACAAACAAGCCATAGCGACTGGCATTTTTGGCCACGTGCATTGCTGACAGGCGGGGTCTTGGTACGCTGGCCTGGTGCACTTGCAGACAAAGGACTTGCAAGCTCTCAGCCTGTATTAGAGCAAAAGGTGCAAACCAACGTGATTTCTCGCATCTCCTACCTCGTGGTGCGTCGTCGTTGTGTACTGTTTAACTACTACGGTCATGTTGTACTTGGGGACCGGTTCCCTGAACGTTTCATCTGCAGACACATTAATGATGCAGGCACTGACTAAACATGAGAGTTCATATCTATAGATAACAGCAGTATCACAGCATGGCAATTTTAATTAGAGTGAATATATTGTGGCTGTTCTTTGCATGTGTGTAGAGTGGGAAAGGGAACCTTGGGTTCCTTCAGGGCAGTTAGGCTCGTTGCATCTCACAAGGATGTGGACAGGACTCTGGGACAGGTAGCAAATGTTGTTGATGTGACACAACTCTCACGTGCACTGGGCAATGGGTCGCTGTGGCAGGAGTGCAGGCTGCCTCCCGGGGAGAGTAAACGACTGTACTGAGCAGCCGCTCTGTGGTGTCCCAGGCTCCCGAAGTCTATGGGTTCCCCACCTGAACGCTGCCTGAACCAGGCATTGTTTTCCATTCCCCGGAGTCAGGTAGCCAAGTAAAAATCTGGTTTTATTTGCAGACTTTTCGAGACCCTCCAGTCACTCTTCTGGTCTGTGTTCGGTCTGCTGAATCTCTACGTCACCAACGTGAAAGCCAGACATGAGTTCACAGAATTTGTTGGGGCCACTATGTTTGGGACCTACAATGTCATCTCCCTCGTTGTGCTGCTGAACATGCTCATAGCCATGATGAACAACTCCTACCAGCTCATTGCCGTAAGTTACCTCATTTTCTCTCTTTTTGCTTTTATTTTTCTCCATGTGCCTCATCTGTTTGGCTTAGAGCAAGTGTGTATCTTCTGGGATGCTGGAGACTGCTGCCCCCAGTTTTTGACAGCAGATAGTTGGGATTTCTACTCACTAGCCTGAATCATGCTTGCGGAGGAGGTTTTGCTCTGTTTGTAATGCTTCTTAGCTGGAAAAGGCTTATCAGCTGTAATCTGCCCTTGTCTTCTCCTGTAGAGTAACCTCACTGATCACCTTGTCATTAGCAGCTGATTTACTCTGTAGCAGAGAGGGTATATAAAGGGAAGCCTTCCCACTGCTTCCTGATGGTGGGTTTTAACTTGAGGGGTGGGTGTCGTGTATTTTTTTTTTCCTCTCTCGTATTACTATTTTCTCATTTGAAACCGTGTGTCAGGAGCCCAGCCCTGTAATTTCTTATTCCACAGTCTTCCCACTGAAATTAGATCATTTCCAACTCTTAACACCTGCCAGTCTCCTGGCAGCTGACTCTGCAGACCCATAATCTCCGATTCCTGAGTAACCTCAGTGCAGGCTGGATCTGAGCTGAGGCAGCTCAGGGCTGCCAGTTGGCTGTACAGCCAGTTTCAAACTTAACTTTATCTTCATTTGACTGTTCAAAACTAGTCTCTCTACTGTAATCTCATTCTGTGTACCTAAAAGCCAATCTGTACATTGATGATTAAATTTGTCAACAGATTGAAAACTAAAGCAGCATGGCTCTGCGTTTTAAGGCTCTTCAGGTAAACTGCACAGAAACAGTATGGAAGGAAGCTAAATCTTGTGTGCACAATACTTCAGGTAAACCAGTGGTCACGAACTTTCCAGTTCTGATGCCTAACATGATAGGTTTAGAGATAGTGAGGTGACGAAGCGTTACATCATCTGTGAACAGAAACAGGAGTTAGGAAAGTCATTTGTGTCCTCAGCTGGTCACTCAGAAGTACTGGCAGAGTAGAGACTTCCTTCTCTGCTTTGGATGACTCCTGGATTTACTCTAGTGGATAGAGGATAAAACAGAGGAAAAAAAGAGCCAGCACCAGCTCTCCTACTATTTCCATTCCCAACTTCCTGGACAGATCTCTGGGGAAATGTATGGATGAGCCCCTTTCCTGGCTAAGGCACACAGAGGAGGGTATTGAGTTGTCTGCTTGAACAGGTTCCACAACCGCTCTTGATCATCTGCTGATTAAAATGGCTGCTAAATTTAGTTATCTAGTCAAACTGAGCACAGACCCAGTCACATCGGTGACACTTTTCGACATCTGATCTTTATCACGTTAAAAAGTATGAGAAAAACTGGACCATTGACCTTCCAAATGAGCAGAAAAGCAGCTTATCACAAAAGGCATCGCTGCTGTATCAGTCTGTTTCAATGCTTTAAGTGCTTTCTCTTTGTTCAGTGCTACTCCTCACATTCCAGGGAGACTGGAATGAGGGGCAGAAAACAAAGATACTCTCCTTGGCCATTTTCTCCCTTCCTTTATTGTCATCAACTAGGCTTGTCACTGACACAAAGCCCAAACCTAAGATTGGCATAAGAATAGCAGTATTTGCTATTCACTGGAATACAAACCACTCATCGTTCTTTTCCCTGAATAATTTGAGTGATGCAATGACACATTACAAACAATCCCACATGACTTAAGAGACCCATCATAACAATTAACTGAAGTGAATCGTCCAGAGGACTGTTGTATTCATGTTTTTTCATATGGAGCAGTTGGGAACAGTGAAGTGCTCCATCAGAGAGTACGCTTGTGAGAGACCGGAGGGTAAAGGACTGAACTCACCAGATAACCTAGGCATAACACCCAATTCAGCGTGCAGCATGAGCCCCCTACTCAGAATGACAGTGAAAATGCTACAGGATACTTCTGTGTCACTTAAGCTGTCATATTGCAATTGCTGCTGAGAGCAGTGACATTTCTTGGGAAGGCAAGAGGCAGCCACTTCCAGCCTCTTCTCGTGCAGTGCGTGGAGCTTGTTTGTTGAAGCTAATATTTCTGCATGCTCACAGCATTCTCTCAGGGACAAGTTTTCTTCATGTGTCTTCTAAGGGCAAACATCAATTAATCTCTTCCCTGAAGAAAACAACTCATTAATAAACGTTGAGCTTTACAACTGTGGGTCATTTTTTAACCTCCTATAATCAGGTCTACCCATTTCTGAATCACAGCAGACTGGTTGCCAGACTGGGCATTTCTTCCTCCTGGTATTTATATTACATTGAATGCAGATGGAACAATGGCATTCCAGGGAGGAGGAGGAGAAAGGACCAAGAAGCCCTCGGAGTGGGGTGGGGGTCTTCTTCTCAAATACATCAGTAGGAAATCTTGTGCCATGTGCAGGACTCTGCAGAGAAATAAAATGAGCTAGGCATCAGGGATGAAAGTGCATCTCTGCTTGTTGATTTCCCTGCAGTGGAGCGGTCAGGACATGTTAATTAATTCCACTTGTTAATGAGCCAGTGGCACTGCTGCAATGCAAACAGTTTTTCTCCCCTCCTTTCTTCCACGGACAAATATGTTCATGCATTTGTAGCAGTTATTCTTCAGGTTAGCTTTTCTCCATTGTCTCATATAGACGTGAATTTCTGCTGTGAAGTTAGAGAAAGGAGAATCTAAACTGCTCTTTCTTCGCTCTTCCGTGTGACTCCCCAGTATGGGGGTTAGGGCTTGGTAGTTAATTAAGCACTGTAGGCACACAGCATGAAACCACAGGGTGTCTGTGGAAGACAGAGCAAGGCAAGCAAAGAGTAAAACCTCCACGCAGCTTTGGGTGATTCCTGACTCACAGAAGGAAGAATTTTTCTGCCATAATTTTGTTGGTTTTTTACTAAGCTATTTCAGACTTCAATAAATACATTTTTCTAAGGGCACCCTGAAGCAGTTTCAATATTGATTTTTTTTGTACAGCCCATTTTTCTCTTTTGCCAAACCGCTGTCAAGAGCTGGTTACAGGAGACACTATGTTTCACTGACAAAGCAAACAAAATCCAAACGCACACCAAAATTTCCATACGCTTTGCGCTGTTTCAATATGTGAAGATCAGAGTGTTCTATGCAAGCAGCACAGAATGCAACTGGATGTTATGCACTGCCAGGTCTCTCATCTCAATACCGTCCCAGACGTGACAGAAATACCATCACCTGATGAATAGAAGAGGAATATGTCACGATGACAAGAGGAAGGACAGTGGAACTTATCTGAGAGTAGCCAGGTGGCTCTATCATTTGTACATGGCAGAAAGTAACAGAGTGGGTAATGAGGACACTTTACGTGATAGGCTATTTCTCGTAGGATTGCCACTTGGCTGCATCTGAAGTTATACAATCCTTCTGCCAGTTTGTAATTTTTTCAAATCGATGTGAAAGTGGGTGTTACTGGGGGTCCTAGGGTGCAGGTGCATTTTGGCCTTTCTGGTGCCCTAGGGTGCAGGTACATTTTGCAGGGAATTAACAATCTATGCATATTTTCTGAAAGCATGTTCCTTATGGACACATCCGTGATATTCTGGGAAGTCATGCAGGAATTAGTCACTGGAACTGTACCAGCAGTTCTGACTCTGCAGCTGCAGGAGCAATGGGAAGCAAGATCGATGGAAAAATGGCAACTAAGACCCATCTGCAGGAGGAAAACCATAGGGCTGTGAACTCGTAATCGGAGTTCCAGGTGAGTTAGAGCGATAAGTGGCATGCAACAGCACTGCGGCACTAGGCATCCCACTGACATACTAAGGAGAGATGTAAGCACTTGCAGCTTTTAGATGTTTTAGGAAAGTACAACGATGCTTAATACCTCAGGGATAGCATCACACCAAAGTAGGTCTGAGAAAAATTACCTCTAACTACTGTGCATGAAAGCGAAGGTGTTACAGCTTCAAGTGTGTAATACATGGTGTATGTCTCATGTTGGAATAATGACTTCACTCTAGCAGTATGTACTAAGTTACAAAATCGGTTTGTATATTGTATTTTGTATCCTCCTGTTGGTTTGTATGTCTATTATTTCAAGCTAGTTCATCTCAGACAGCTGTTACTGCAAAAGACAGCTGCAAATTTGATTTTTTTAAGTGCATCTCTGCAAGTAGAGAGTAGGACCAAACTGAAACATAGCTGCCGGTGTTCAGATTGGAGAAGTTAGGGCATCGGACACCAAACCAGGAGTGCAGTTTTAAATGATGGAATGAAATAGAGTGGATTAGCACATATTGTAGAGGACAAGAATGAAAATTATAAATATTTTGCATAGCAAAACAAAAGCTGTATAGTAAACAGAAACAGTTGGTATGTGCAGCTAAAAATAAGTGATCACTTTCAGGAAATTTTGACTTTAAGTGTAGGGATGTTGTGCATGGAATTTTCTCAATTTTTGCAGAGTAGAGAGCTTAAAAATTAAAGCACAGAGGAATATAAAGATTTTTCGGCTCCCTATTACATTGTTTCCAAGATGACTTTGGATTTCCCCCAGGAAGTAGTATCAAACTTTTCTTGATCTACAAAGAACAAGAATTCCTCTAGTTTTCTGCACCAGCTGAACTCCCTTAGCACCATGGCAGTAATTGCTACCCAGTTTAATTCACAACAGCAGCAGAAATTCTCTTCCCCCCTGTGATCTGTGACCCTTAGGACTGTCAAAAAAAATCTTGCACCTCCTCTGCTCGCATGACCTGCACAGTTATTCCTCGGTGGTTTTGCTAAGGAAGAATTTTACAAATCAATAAACTTAGTTCAAGATACACAGCTGGACAGCCCCTGCATGTGGCAGGTTTTGGGGTGGCAGATTGTCCGCCTATAGAGGTAAGGCCAGCTCCAAAGCCTGGACTCAAATCTAAGCTACTGTAAAGCATCAGGAAGTCTTCATCCCACAAGCCCCATTTCTGAACCATTAATTTGAATTTCTTAGGAGAAATTGAGATTTTTTTTTTTTAACTCTGTCATACAGCAGGAAATGAAGTTATGCTCTTGTTATACTCTTGTTGCCAATATGAGCTGGGATTAATGTCTCTTGAAGCTTTTTATGGTGTAGCAAAACAACTAGGCTCTAGAAAGAGGATTAAATGGCTTTTCTTTGGTTTGCTGGCTGAATGAAGTATCACTGTTTGTTCCCCAGTTTTCTGGCCCGCCGGGGCTCCAGCTGACCAACGCACACATCCTGCTGGTCACTGCCCACGTGCAGACCCCCGGTTCTGGGTGCAGGTAATGCGCTCAAGTCTCTTCTTCATTCTACTATGCAACTGCAATTACCCAAATCTCAATTACTGCGCTCCCGAAACTCATCCATGTAATCAGTAATAATTAATTGAAGTCGCAGATTTTCCTGAACTTACTTGGTGCCTTTTGTGACATTTGGACAGGCAGATTTCTGTTACATTTCCCCCTGGAGCATGATATGTGTGAAGAAATGCTGGACCTCTGCTCTCTGGTTCCCTCCTGGGTAGCTGTAGCACATCTTCAGAAGAGTGGGATTGATTCCCAAGGCTGGGTGCTCTCTCCGGAGCTTGTGACTGGATGTGGGGGACTCCCAGTAGATTTTTATTTGAAAGTGAAGGGAAATACGTTGCAGCAGTGGTGTGCCGTGATGCTACCATACAGCGAGAGGCCTGTGTGTGAAATTAGCCCTGGAGCCTCGCTCTAGACTGGCAGGCAGCTTAATTGCTTTTTGTTAGCAAGCGAAAGTATTCATTTGAAGGTGTAGAACTGTTTGTCTTTTTGCTGGCTTTGGCCTAATTACATATAACCCATGGACTTGAATCAAGTTGTTAATATTCATCTGGTGTTTGCAGAGCCTCTAAATGGAAGCACTTGATGTGCTCTGACTTCATATGCTGCATCTTCCTTCTGTTGTTAGACTAGACAAAGCTAACTCTCCATCCTCAGGCCCAATCCTGCAAACCCCTGCTCATATGAGTATTGTCAGCAGGATCCGGAGGTTAATCCTTTCTGTTGTTTTTAAGCTTTGAAAACCCAGATATTTATCTGACCCTGTGTCCCAGGAAACTGCCCTCAGGGACAAGGGAGCAGAACAGAGCCAGCAGATCTTTAAGGACGCTGTCCATAGAGCGCAAGAGCTCTCGATCCCCAGGTGTGAGAAATCGGGCAAGGAAGGCAAGAGACTGGCATGGCTGAGCCGAGACCTGCTGGTCACACTAAAGGGCAAGAAGGAAATGCACAGGGAGTGGAAGCAGGGACAGGCATCCTGGGAAGAGTATAGGGACGCTGCCCGGTTGCGTAGGGATGGGGTCAGGAAGGCCAAGGCGCGGCTGGAGCTGACCTTGGCAAGGGATGCCAAGAATAATAAGAAGGGCTTCTACAGGTGTGTCCGCCAGAAAAGGAAGGTCAAAGAAAGCGTATCCCCCCGATGAGCAAGACTGGCAAACTGGTAACAACGGACGAGGGAAGGCTGAGGTACTCAAGAACATTTTTGCCTCAGTCTTCACTGGCAGCCTCTCTTCCCACGCCTCTCGAGTGGATGGACCGCAGGGCAGGGACTGGGGCAGCAAAGTCCCTCCCACTGTAAGAGAAGATCAGGTCCGTGACCACCTGAGGAACCTGAACGTACATAAGTCTATGGGACCTGATGAGATGCATCCCAGGGTCCTGAGGGAACTGGCTGATGTAGTTGCCAAGCCACACTCCATGATATTTGAAAAGTCATGGCAGTCAGGTGAAGTCCCTGGAGACCAGAAACAGGGAAACACTGCACCCATTTTAAAGAAGGGTAGAAAGGAGGATCCTGGGAACTACCGACCTGTCAGCCTCACCTCCGTGCCTGGGAAGATCACGGAACAGATCCTCCGAGAAGCTCTGCTAAGGCACATGGAGGACAGGGAGGTGATTCGAGACAGCCAGCACGGCTTCACCAAGGGCAAGTCCTGCCTGACCAACCGAGCGGCCTTCTATGGTGGAGTGACTGCATCAGGGGACAAGGGAAGAGCTACGGATGTCGTCTATCTGGACTTCGGTAAGGCCTTTGACACGGCCCGCCACAACATCCTGCTCTCTAAATTGGAGAGAGATGGATTTGATGGGTGAACTGTTCGGTGGCTGGATGGTCACATCCAGAGCGTCAACAGCTCAGTGTCCTGATGGGGATTGGTGACAAGTGGCGTCCCTCAGGGGTCTGTACTGGGACGAGTACTGTTTGATATCTTCATCAATGACATAGACAGTGGGATTGAGTGCACCCTCAGCAAGTTTGCTGACGACACCAAGCTGAGTAGTGCAGCTGACAGGCCTGAGGGACGGGATGCCATCCAGAGAGACCTGCACAAGCTCAAGAAGTGGGCCCGTATGAACCTCAGGAGCTTCAACAAGGCCAAGTGCAAGGTCCTGCACCTGGGTCAGGGCAATCCCAAGCACAAATACAGGCTGGATGGAGAATGGATTGAGAGCAGGCCTGCAGAGAAGAACTTGGGGGTGGATGAAAAGTTGGACATGGCCCAGCAATGTGTGCTCGCAGCCCAGAAAGCCAACCGTCTCCTGGGCTGCATCAAAAGCAGCATGGCCAGCAGGGCAAGGGAGGGGATTCTGCCCCTCTGCTCCACTCTGCTGAGACCCCATCTGGAGCACTGCGACCAGCTCGGGGGCCCTCACCACAGGAAGGACATGGAGCTGTTGGAGCGGGGCCAGACGAGGCCACAAAAATGCTCAGAGGGCTGGAGCACCTCTGCTATAAGGACAGGCTGAGAGAGCTGGAGTTGTTCAGCCTGGGGAAGAGAAGGCTCCAGGGAGACCTCACAGCAGCCTTTCAGTACTTAAAGGGGGCTTAGAAGAAAGCTAGGGACAAACTTTTTAGCAGGGCCTGTTGCCATAGGACAAGGGGGAATGGTTTTAAACTAAAAGAGGGTAGATTCAGACTAGATCCAAGGAAGAAATTTTTTACGATGAGGGTGGTGAAGCACTGGCACAGGTTGCCCAGAGAGGTGGGAGATGCCCCATCCCTGGAAACATCCAAGGCCAGGTTGGACGGGGCTCTGAGCATCCTGCTCTAGTTGGTGATGTCCCTGCTCACTGCAGGGGGGTTGGACTAGGTGACCTTTAAAGGTCCCTTTCAGCCCAAACTAATCTATGATGCTATGATACCACCATGCCCAAACCACTCCAGGGCTTATTCAGAGAAGCAGAAACATTACATTTAAGTAAAAAACAAGATGAGCTTGCAATCTGTAGATGAGCCCTGGCTGATTGAAGATGTTACAGGGAATTTGCTGGCATTTCTATGGGTGGGTTCTGTTTTCTTTGGTGTAGTTAACACACCAGTGCCCCGCATGACAGGTCAATAATTCTCTGTCCATTACATGTGAAGCAGCGCAGCAAGGTTTGCTCTTGCTACATGATAGAAGTTGAAGTATCCAGATGGAACCACATAGGTTGCAGCCCCCTGCATTATCCCATCTTTTATTTAGGCCTGACAAGCTCAATTAGCATTATCTTGTGCTTCTGCATCCAGGGGACTTTTGTTAAAAAGGCAGAAGAAAAGAGGAAAAGTGAAAGATAAAGGAAAAATATTACTGAGGAAAAAGCAGTGAAAAACTAAAAGGGATTTTATCTGGGAAAAGCCTTCACCTGATATTGAGCAATGGGAACAGCTATATTAAGAATCCTCTGAAACGTGACTTTTTAGATGCCAGTGCTTCAGATTTCCTTTTTAACACGCTGCAATCTAGCAAATAAGTTGATGCTGATTATATAGACGAAACAGGATACATGTAACTCCATCCAGTTAAATGGGAAGATGCCTAATAACCTAGCTGCTGTGCTGCAGCTCCTTGTCTGCATTTCTGTTCTCCGGTCCGGTCCCCTGCAGCTCCTCAGCTGCAGACCCTGCTCTCAGAGTCTGGGGAAGAAACAGGGGCTTCGTCTCCTGAATCGGTGCTATCTGCATGGCTCAAGAATCACTTAGAGACTTCAGCTATCTCATACATTTATAATGGTTTCCCTTCTTTTGGCTCAAGGATACATTTAAACAATCAGGATGTTTAGCTAGGATTTTTTATTTTTGAGCAGTTTTTCAATTTTTGGCAGCTAAGCTCATGCACTGCATTTAAGTGACTCTGCAAGCAGGCCGGCTTCCAGAGGTGTCGGGCACCTGCTTCTCCCACTGGTGCTATGACCTTTACAGGCTCAGTAAAAGACATAGTCCAGCCCCACGCCTTCGCTGAGGAAAGGCAGTTTATCACCAGTCATAAAAGAGCAAAATACTAAAGCATTTGGTACCTGAATACATGTACATGGTTTCATTGCTTAACTATGGATGTTTGGGCATGGTAATTTTATTCTTTCGGTTACTTGAGGAAGGGATATCAGGGCTGCCTATTCATGTGCATAAGATGGTTGTAAAGCCTAAGGAGATACAGTGAGGCTCAGAGCTTCGATTCAGGGAAATTCCAGCAACACATGAAAGCAGCTCCCAGGGTCAGACCAGTAATGAATTTACTGTGTTACTACCCTTCTGGTCAGCTCGATGTGACCAGATACTCCGGTAAACATTTTTGTAGCATAGCAGTCAGTGGCAAAGACCAACAGATGTGCTTTGTGATTATTCGTAATCAGAGTTCAGATCTAGAAGTTACAAATGGCCCTAAATAACATAAATAAACTGCTAGATCTTTAAATACCTTTGTCGCAGCTGACATCACATTCACAGCTGAAATCACATCCTTACAATGGCAGAGACTGGATCCTGGGATCTGAAATTCACATGTGGATCCAAACTGGGATTTTTCTTCTTGGGTCTAATTTCTCTTGGAAAAAAAAGAAATGAGAAATAAATAAAGAGGGGTACAGAGAAGTTCCTGATTCTCCTTTGTACCTGCCTCCCACCAGTCTAGCAGTAAATTTCAAGACATTTCTTCTTCCTTGGAAGACTTAAATCCCAGGCTGTCTGGCTATGCAGAAAAAAATCAAAGATAATATTCTGGAAATAGTGCAAGTAGACATGAGGCAAAGTTCTTTTTTTTTTGCCATGGTACTAACAGATTCATCAACGCTCAAGCCCTTTGGGTTAGGCATACCTCCTCAGCCCACCATTTCTCTACAGGCATGTGTAAATTACTTGATTTTGACCTGGCTGGAGGTAGTTAACATTATCGGCACAGATGCACCTTATCTCTCTGACTTTCAGCATGAAAAGAGGCTCTTATCAGGCAGCGATAAAGGAGAGAGAATGGATGGCAGGAAGAACAAAGCCTTAGTGATATCCTTCTCCTTGTTTCTTCCTGCTGAGGCTTTTTTAGAGAACTATTTGTCTGCATGACCTTCCTACTGTTCTGATTTATTTGACTATTAAAATAAAAACTGAACTTTGCTGGAATATGACTGAAGGAAAAAAAAAAGGTGTCGGTTCAAATAATGTAACTGCACTAAAACCAGCACAATCCACAGTTCTCTGTGTCTTCTCAAATATAATATTCCCCGGCCTTCTCATTAGCTGTCGTTGTTTCCATCCAATATGCTGGTGGGAGATGAAAGGTAATTGATATATATAACCTAAATACGTTGTGGAAAGTAGTGCATTGCAAGCTACAATAAAAATTTTAATTATGAATATATTCTGCACATGGAAGATATAAATAGCAGAGATGCTAAAGCATGCATTTTCCAAGTGCAAACAAACTGATTCCCCAGAGCTGGGAAAATCAGCCAGCTCGCAGTATGGAGGTCCGTCCCAGGGAAGCGATGGCCAGTGCACCAGCTCATCTAATGGGTCTGCTCCGGCGTCACGCAGGAGCGAACGCCCACACTCTTCACTTGACCTTGCGTATTCAGAAGCCATTAGTGGTTTTTTTTTCCATTGCAACCAGTGACCTACCCCATTGCCACAATTTCTGAGCCTCTCTGGCTATGCTCCAAAGAGGGAGTCCTTTATCCATCTCATTATAAAGCGCAGTGGCCGTGCTGTGTGACTTGTTGACACCGAACTGGCCATTCCCTTGATCTGCTTGAAGTGATGGACCTCGGACACTGCAACATTAGGGCAGCTTTTCCTAACTTCCTCTGTTCCAGTGTGTTCTTTTACGGGCTCTACCATGAGCGGGATCTTCATCCAGCTGTCAAGTTTTTAAGGCTCGCAATCCCATTGATGGCTTATCTGAAATGTCTGCTAGTAAAAATTCAGATTTGGGGTTTTTTCCTCCCTTGTGCTCAGTTTGATTTCCTCACCAAAGGGCCTTGCTGCCTTCTGCCTTTTACCAGATAAGGATAGCTCTTTTCTCAAATCAAGTCTTTACCTGTATCCTGGCCCAAGAATTCACTTTCCTTGTATCCCAGTGCTGGTATTTATTTGTGAGTATTTCTTCAGGGCCTGCCTATGCTTCATAAACGTGCCTTTCCTTTTCTGTGCTGCAGCCAGACAGTGCCCCGCATCCCCGGCTGAGCCGCTGCCCTTCCCACAGCTCTCCTTCCCGCACCGCACGCCCCTTGCCCATTTGCCTGCGTTGCGTGCTCGTGCACCGGGTTTGCTTTGCAGCTCTCCGACCGTGTTTTCCCTCACATCTGGGCACTCCTTCGCTTTTTACGTGCTGGTTTGCATCTGCCGTGGGCTTGTTCTCCCCAGGGCATGGCCACACGCTCCTCTTCAAAGCCGTGTGCGGTTGGCGTGGGGCCACCGCAGCTTCCCTGGTGTGAGCGGCTGGTGGCTGGTCAGGACTCCGTCTGCTTTACCCAGTGCAGCCTGTGATTTTGTGCTAGGCAGTGCTTTCATCTCTTCTCTGGCTGTCTCATTCCCTGACTGTTCTGATTGCTTTTTCTCATGCTAGATTGTCCTCCTTTAGTAATTTTTCTTGAATTATTTTTTAGATTGATCCTATTAAGTTCTTATCCTTCAGTATGTCATCCCCAGCTTTGAAAGCACAGACATTTGTTGTCAGCTGCAGCTGAATTACCTATGCATTAATTGCCTTTGTAAGTCCCTGATTTTTCTCATAGACTTTTTTTTTCTTTCTATGACATATTTTTCTTTGAAGAATATTAAGCATCATTTACCTCAAATAGCCTGCTTGCTTCTCTGAGCTTGTCATTAAACCCCCAAGCTCTGCTGACGTTATTACCAGTTTGCCCAACACATATTACAAAATTAACAGCTTTGAAACTGCACAAGATTTGTCTCTGTTGGCTTCTGTAAAGAATAACTTTCTCCTGACCCTCTTTCTGCAATGCTTTCTGTTCAGGACACGCAAGGGTGTATTGCTTGCGCTAGCTTGCTTGAAAGCCATTGCTGATCTATTTTCTGTGCTGTTTCCCGCTCCGGGTTTAGCAAAGAGCAGTAAGAGGCATGTGAGAGAGAAATACACTAAATAGAGTTTAATGACTTCTCCCACACTTCGCAGCACAGCTAATTACACAGCAAAAAAGCACCTCTGAAGTTCCTGTGCCTCTCGGGCACCGAGCCTGCCGTACTCAATAGGCTGCAAATACGAGGTGTCAGTGAGCACATTTTAAAGGTGAAGCCCGCGTCTCCTCCTTCCTTCCTAGAGGAAAGTACTATGGCTTGGGCACTGCCTAATCTTGTGGGGCTGCTGCTGGCACCTCCTGGGACAGCAGCAGAGAGCAGCCCAGCTACTCCTGATGCAGAAATCACGCCGGCTTCTGCCAGCATTCCTGGCACAACGGGAAAGCTTCTCGTGCCTCCTTCCCAGGCGCTCAGCCACGGTCAGACAGCCTGGTCCTGAGGGCATTGTCACAGCCACCTATGGCTGCATCTGACAGGCAGCAGCCTGATGTCCAGCTCAGCCCTTGTATAATAAAACACAAGAAAGGCACGCACAGCCCTTTTTGTGCCAGCCAGAAAGACGCTAGGTATCTTTATACATGATTCTTTCCAAGGGGAGTGGGGAAGATTTGCATCCCAGGACCACACTTCTTCCCTCTCGTTAGAGGAAGGGGCAGAAGCCCCTGTGCACCTCTGTGTAGCACAGAGGAGCTTAAGTAACTCTTGTCTTGTGATTGTTTTACGGTGGAAAAGTTGGAAGATCTCGGAGTGCCTGGCTGCTGAGCGTTACTGTCATCTCAGCATCATGTTTTAGCTGAGTGTTTGTACCAGGCTCTACACCATCCTAATCCAGAGCTAACCACAGTGTGCAACAGCAGAGTGCAGGGAGCTGCCGTAATCCATTTTAGCTTATCAGCCCTGAGCTAACGTAAACTCAGGACTATCCCAGTGCTTTCAGGGATGCTAATTCAAGAGTCACAAGGTCGGGCTCCCAATTTGCCGCAGGCTTCCCACGGGACAGGCCTGTGCTTCAGCTCCTATGTGCTAAGTTAAAAGTAACAGCGTTTTCCTCCATCAGCTTTCCAGCCACAAGGGAGCTGAAATACTAAACACATGAAGAGGCTGAGGAACCTAGAGGCTGCAGCAGTGGTAGCCGTCTCCTACAGAGAACTGAAACAGTTTTGCATTGCCAGGGCTCTGCTGGCTGGGTCGGTACCAGCTGAGAAGCTGGCCGTTATTTGGCAAAGTATGATCTAAGCCATATGGCCCAGCAAGGAGATGGTGATGGAAATCTTTCTAAAAAACATTTCACAAAATGTAAACAACAGATTTTCTACACAGATATAAAGATGGAGATTAATGCTTGAATTATCCTGGATAATTAGTGTAGCAGGTAATTATTTAAAATCTGACATATCTGTGAATACATCATTTTGACTGAATTAGAAAATCCTCGCAACTGCTACAGTAAGATGGCTTCAGCAATCCCACGGGGAAATCTGTACGGGAGATTAATTCTCACTTCAAATGGCAGAGATTTGCAAGAGGATTATGTGGCCACTATGACACATTCGCATTGTGATAGTAAGTGATACAGTTTTTTTTCTCACAGAGAAGCCGAGCGCTGGTTTCTTTGAATTCATGTGTTCTTTGAGCTTGAGGGCTCGGCCCTCTTAGAAGTAGTGTTCTATAGCTGAAATGATGAGCAGTGCTTGAAGGAAAATGGTGACAAGAACAAGGGCAAGAGCAACAGGAGCTCAAAGAGAGGACAGTGAAATCCAAACTTGGATTTAAATTCCTAAAGCAACAAGGTCACACTTGCAAAGCTAGTGGATATGTTTCTTTAGCTTATTATAAATGTTACCAAAAAGTTGTCATCTAAGAACGTTGTATGAGACAGCGCAGGTCTGCGAGGATCCTGTCCTCGCTGCGCAGTGGGGCTGCTCGAAGCTCCTCGCCACGGCGGAGCACTGCGGGGCACGTCGCGCACTGCTGAGCTCCCTGTGCAGGGGCAGAGCCCCTGCGCTTCCTCCTGTCCTCTCCCTCAGGAACCCCACTTCTGCTGAAGCCTGCCGGGGTTGTGTCCGTGCTGCCTGTCCCTGGGAGCGGGCTCCAACAGGCCATCTCCCGTGACCCATCTTGGTAGAGCAGCGGCTAGCGCAGCACCACTGCAGGTGGCTCTGCACCTTCCAGCAGGAGGTCCGGGCTCTTCCATCGCTGCGTAGCTTTGCGGGGTGTGTGATGGCCAGGCCCAGGCTGAGCAAGGGAAGGGCTCTCGGGTTGGACTCTCACTGTACTGGTATTCAGGAGCTCGCTTTGAGTGTTCACCTACGTGCAATCTTTGTAACAGCTTTGATGCAAAGGCGGCTCAGACTCGGGCAGCTCTCAAAAATGTAAATCTTGCCCAGTGGCCTGCAGTCATGGGGGAGATGCACCAAAAACGTGGAGCACGGCGCGTGGTCCACCAGGCCACGTTCACAGCCAATGCAATGAGTGAGGTACTGGCTGTAACTCACGAGTGCTTCAGGTTTGAATTGGATATTGAAGGATTCAAACCATGAAGCATGGTACTCTTGGTACTCAACTGTGCTGGTTTTGCCTGGGCTAGAGTTCATTTTCTTCATAGCAGCTGGTATGGGGCTATGGTTTGGATTTGTGCTGGAAGCAGTGTTGATAACACAGGGGTGTTTCAGTTGGTGCTGAGCAGCGCTCAGACAGAGTCAAGGCCTTTTCTGCCGCTCACCCCACCCCACCAGCGAGGAGGCTGGGGGGCACCAGGAGCTGGGAGGGGACACGGCCGGGACAGCTGACCCCAGTGACCCCAGGGATATCCCACACCGTATGGCGTCACGCTCAGCACGTAGAGCTGGGGGAAGAAGAAGGAAGGGGGGGATGTTTGGACTGATGGCGTTTGTCTCCCCAAGTAACCGTTACGCGTGATGGAGCCCTGCTTTCCTGGGGATGGCTGAAACCTGCCTGTTGGTGGGACGGAGTGAATGAATTCCTTGTTTTGCTTTGCTTGTGCGCGCGGCTTTTGCTTTCCCTGTTAAACTGTCTCTATCTCAACCCATGACTTTTCTCACTTTTACCCTTCTGATTCTCTCCCTCATCCCACCAGGGAGGAGTGAGCGAGCAGCTGGGTGGGGCTTTCTTGCCCGCTGGGGTTAAACCACAACCTCAACACAGGGAGGAGAGTTAGGAAAGCTGTATTTTTGCGTGCAGATTTCACCGCTTACAGCACTAAAGAGAGCTCTAACCAAGAAAATGGTGGTTTCCTGGCACACAAAGAGATTCTCAGTAAAATTGAAATGTCTCTTTGCTGTATATTTCCAACACAAAAGCACTGCCAGGAGCTCTCATCTGATTTGCTCAGGTTCTCAAAACATCAAGGTGAATAATTGAGACAGGCTGAGTTTGTAAACCCTGGGGATTTCACAGCAGCAGCAAAGAGAGAGAAAGAAAAGATACTTTGAGCTTTGTACAGAGGGTCTGTCTTTTAAGAGAGGTTATATTGCACTTGTTGACCGAGACTGCACAGGAGGAAACACAGGTGGGGGCTGAAGCCAGCGTCCACCAGCCTCACCCACAGACACATTTAGACCAACAGGGATCTGTTCAGACAAACCACAGAACTTCCCCAATGAGAAACTCCCGCTAAGTTTCACAGCGCTGCCCTGCACTCGCATTCAGCCCCAGTCAAGCCCATGCAGTCCCCTTAAGCTATTTTAAAATGAAAGAACGAAAAGCACTCTGTGCAGAAGAACTTTTTTAGCCCTTTTCTTCCTTCCTTTCCCAGAAACTAATTTGCAATCCCCAAGCTATAGATTTGCCTTCTCCTCCTCTACAAACAGCATCCAACATCCACTGCTAAATCACCGCTGCCCAGGACACGGCCTTTTTATAATGCGCTGAAGGAAACTGCTGCCAAGTCACCGCACCTGATCCCACCCCACCACCGACACTGGACCTTTGCTGGACCTTTGTAGAAGGGAAGGGTGGATGTATAACCTTCTCCAAACTACCTTCTCCCTTCTGACTCCTCGACAGGACATTTACACCTACTTCTGTATTGACGAAGAACTTAACACATACATGTCTCCATCCAAAATAACAGTCTTTGCACTCTCCTTCAGCTACTGCCTTACCCTA
Source organism: Nipponia nippon (assembly GCF_047370975.1). Taxonomy (NCBI): domain Eukaryota; kingdom Metazoa; phylum Chordata; class Aves; order Pelecaniformes; family Threskiornithidae; genus Nipponia; species Nipponia nippon. The sequence continues at coordinate 3,725,429 of NW_028262313.1, forward strand.
AACCCTCCAGCTGCCCCAGATCGTGCTATCAGCGTTGCCAGGTATCTGTAGCTCCTGCGCACCCTGAGAAGGGCTTACTCACAGCAGGGCTGAATAACTCACTGCTGGTCTCATGCAGCTATTCCCCTGCAAAATGCTTTAGATGCTTGAACCAGCAATGCACCTCTTGTCTGCCGCCTTTCAGGATGCAGCCACCACTGGGTTTTCCCCGGTAGCGAGCACATCCAGGTGGAGCATGGGGAGCAGCAGCAGAGGTTTGATCTCCACCCTCCCCAGCGGCCCCGTGGCTCACCTGGCGTGTGATGCCGCCCATTCCTTGTCCTTCTGAAGACTCTTTCAACTGAAGTTGCCCACACCAGGAAACGTTCAGGTAGATGGGCATGAGTGCGCCTTTAGGACTGAGCAGGGAGCAGCCAGCCCTGCTTCTGGAAGAGGCTGGGACAGCTCTGCCTTTAACTCTGAGCAGTTACTAGGCAGGAGTCAGCCTGTGGGCTGGTTGTGGAGCTCAGAGCACTAACCCGGAGTCTGGGAAGGAGGAACAGCAGCTCTGTGGCACCAGCTTGTCCTGCTCTCCTCTAGCTCTGCTGAGCTTGCTGCAGCCTGCAGGTAGAGATAAATGAAGAAAAAATGAGCAAGAACTTTTTTTTTCTTTGGTGGCAATTATTTCTACTGCTGCAAACTGCATTTTTTACTACCCAGAACTTCATTTCCACCAGCATCAGTTTCTAGTGCTTCATGGTGATGCTGCAATTTCCCTGCTCATGGGGTCTGATAATGTATGAGGCAAAAAGGGGCATGGCAGGCTGCTTCTCTGAGTCTACCTATGGCTTGAAAACAGCCCTTTCGGTAAGTTGGCAAGGGAGAGTAGCGTTCTGGGCTGATTCAGACCATTTGCAAAGACTAATGTGCTCCTGGGCCACTGAGGCAGTCATTTTAAATCGAGAGCTGCACATAATTTGGATACGCTACTAAAATGGAGTTCAGCTGCACCTCACTGTCAAAATGTGAGCATATTTTACCCGTGTCAGGGCACCGGAGCGTAGCCAGAAAGCCAGTGTAGTAATTTTTTGGGCGTGATGTTCAGCCATATTTTATTAAACTCCCTGCCTTACACTTCCCTGCTGGTCTCTGAGAGCTGCAGCCCTGCATCCCCTGCTCCAGAGGGCTGCTTGTTCCAGCCTGGTTGAAATCTCCTCCGGAGCTTAAAACCCCGCATTGTCCTTTTCTCCTGCCTTGCGCTGTTACTTAGCCTACATCATCGCGGCTTTGGTTTCATCTCCTGTCGGATGCTGTTAACGTAGCTGCTGAACAGCTAAAATGTCATAACCATCAGCTTAGCACTATACTCTGCAATGATAACAATGCACAAATTTGCCGTTTAAATGCCGTGTACTATTGTAAGCTGTGTTCACCACTACTTGGTTTGAAGGCTTCAGACTATTTCCTTCCTTTTCTGTCTAACGTCAGAATTTCTGCAGGACATACAAAATAGTGGCGTTTTTTAACTTTAAAACTAGCATGAAATAGCATGAAATCCATTTGGAATAGCTCCAGTATCCCTCTGAATACAGGCTGTAGGTAGCTGTCTCTGCCCTGATGTTGAAGGGAATATATGCAGTTTGTTACTGGGCAGGACAGGCTGGTGACTCCACAGACTGGACTGCAAATAGCTCGATTTGGGGATCAGCGTCTGCAGCCTGTAACGCCGGTGTCTTGCATAGGCTCAGTATTCCTTTCCTGGTGACTGCGTGGACCGTGCGCCTATCTGTACAGCTGTAAAATGATGCTATTAACTTTCCACCTTTACTTCGTTGGGATGAAAAACACTAGAGCACAGCAAGCTAGGATGGTGATAATATAAATGAAAAAAAAAACCCAACCGAACAGTAAAATGTCTCCCGTTATGTGTAAGGATAACGCAGGGGCAAGATTTAAAATATAGCAGGCATAAAATGTGTCACTTCCTCATACGACCTGAGTTAATGAATGCTATAAAAACCAAACAAATCAAAAAACACTACAAAAGATCTTTTTCCAGGGAAGAATGTAAGAATTCATTGGATTTGGACATGAGAATCAACGGTTTGTGGTAATGAAAGTGCTAGCAAAAAGCAAAATAAGAAATGTGTTTTCTTGCTTCTTGTATTGGCAAACTAATAAGCACGACCTCTAAAGGACAAAGCTGGGCTTTAGCGTGTGAAATTCTTTTTGCTGAATATTGCTATCATCTCATTTCTCAGCGGTTGGTATTTTTACACTCCAGCTACATTTCACACTGATTTTTTTAAGTACACCCCCAGCGAGAGAGATGGGAGAAGCGATACTGCTTTGCCTGCAGCTGGAGAAACCCTTTATTGCTCACATGTCACCTCCTCAGCCACGGGCACTTGCTCCAGGAAAGCCTGCCTGAAGCTGCTGATAGTCTCTGTCCTCTCGTAGGACCATGCGGATATCGAGTGGAAGTTTGCACGGACGAAGCTCTGGATGAGTTACTTTGATGAAGGTGCCACTCTGCCCCCTCCTTTTAACATTGTCCCCAGTCCCAAGTCAGTCTGGTACCTCTGCAAGTGGATTCACAATCAGCTGTGCCCAGGCGACGTCTCTGACAACGAACAGAAGAGGCATGAAAACCTCAAAACATTCACAGTAAGTTGCTGCATGGTTTTATACTTCATTTTTCAGGGCTCTTGTGCATGTTCAGGATCACAAGGGCCACTGCTCCGCTGGTGCAGTAGAAGGTTGCTGGATCATAACTTGCTAAGAGCCATCAGGAGCTCTAAAGCCAGGACTGAACAGGTAACATATCTGTGCCTTTCTCTTTCCAGGAACGGCACGCTGACAACCTGATTCAGAATCAACATTACCAGGTAAACTCTTGAGCACATGAAGTCTTTACTTGCTGTTTCTTCTTCCTGCTCATTTTCCAATACCTTGATTCTTGCTTGCTTCTAGAATATATTTTGATAAATGTAGGTCCTCTAACAGGATTTTACTTATCATAGATTAAAACATTTCCTCATTAGAGGTGGGATGGTTCAGTAAATCACTCCTAGCCCTTCACCCCCTCTGAAGTAGTGGAAAACTTGCCAGGTACCAGTCTGGCTGCTGAAGTCAAAGGTGACATCCCCATTGCCGTCAGAGGGACCAGGCTGTCACGCCACCCTGATTAAAACTGTTTCTGCAGCATTTTTACACACTTTTGAATTGTTCCTCTCCTCTTTTTTTGTAAAGCATCCCTAACTCAAACAGCAGTTGGGATTTTCTTTTGGTTTGGACAGCTCAGGAAGGAGGAATGGTTCCTTTGTTGAATTTTGCTGGTTTTGTTTATTCTCAGCCTGCCTGCCATCAAGTACTCATTAAAGTCAACCTATAAAAGGATGAAACCATATTAAAAACACCAGCTTCAGTACTTGAATTCAGTGTGATGTTGTATTATGCCAGCAGGCTGGAAGGAAAAAAAATTCTCCAGCATGTTAGGTGGTACGTTCGGCTAGGCTGTCAAAAGCCATTAGTAATTTGTCTTAAGACATCTCCTGCTTTTTGAAGAGTATTTTTATCTGAAGTTGATGTTTAACACAATTAGTTACCTTTGACAACAGACATTTGGTACTTTCTGACTTCACAGCATAGCTTATGGGTACCAACAGTGCAATCTCTTGAAAAACCTCCCAGTAAAACCTTGGTGCGGAGACCATCTTCGTGCTTGGTGTTGCTCAGACTTGTTATCCCTATTTATGAAATGGGGGAAACGAAGGGAAGGTTTGGAGTAGTCTCTTCTGGAGAAAGAGATCAACCTCTGTGTATGTTGGCCAGCACAGATAAACGTACAAGCTCGAAGTACCAGTTTCCTTATGCAAAGCCAGCAAGGAGGTACACGAACACAGAGCAAAATGGATCTCATCCTACCAAAAACGTGTGCTGTAACAAAGAGCCCAGGTAACACAGAGGAGCGAGAGCCCTTAGAGAAGCCATGCGGGTGCGATTCAGTCCTTCCAGCACTGGCCACAGACACCGAGCAGCCTTGGAAGGCGTTTCTAACCTGCCGTTAGGGACCACCCAGGCAGCTGGCAGATGTGGTTTAACACGAACGTGCATTGCCCCGTGGGGTCCTGGCTGCTCTTCGGGTTATTTGTTGTCAACATACCCTCCTTGGCCTTCAAATACTTGATAAACAATCTTCAAATAGCAAGCTTAGCCTGTCAGGACACACAGCATATACACATGAGATTGGTAATTTTAAAAACTTTCAGCAGCTGAGATTAAATGGCTTGAGGACATTTAAGAACATCAAGAATTTTTTCTCAACGACTTTTACCTATACAAACCAAGTACAAACACCTGCTCGGTGTAGTTAACAACTGCGCATTCCAGATGGAAGGTATATAACCCTTTCCAAAGGTTTGTTTAAAAGCAACTGTTCTGCTTCTAATGGGAAGGGATTTTCTTTTTAGACAGCAGAGTCAGGACAGCCGCTGTCGGTAAGAACTCGGTGAAACGCAGTAAGGACAGAGTTTGGTCTGAGCCAGCAGCTGAATCACTCTTATTGTTTCCTATTCCAGGAAGTGATAAGAAATCTTGTGAAAAGATACGTCGCAGCAATGATAAGAACTTCCAAAACCAACGAAGGCTTAACTGAAGAAAATTTCAAGGTAATTTATTATTCCTTAATAATAATTTATTATATTTATTCAAGTAGCCTCTTGCAGAGTTCACACTAACTTGTTAAGGTGATTTGTAACCTGCTGTGGAAATAGGACTGTTACTGGAGCTGGGAATCTATACGATGTGCATGTTGGGGGTTTTTTGAGCAGAGAATATTGTTATTTGAGTGTCTTCTCATATGCTCACCTCCCAGATTTTAATATATAATATGTTATGTAGACAAAAGCATTGGAAAATGGTAGGAATGAAGTATCTGAGTTGAGTCAACATCACATTCCTAATCCTAACCCAGACAGAGCCAAAGAATGAGTCTGGGTTAATGGCCACGAAGAACACTTACCAACAAAGTTAAAGTTGGGCCTATCCACTAAACGGGATTCCTGCTGTATTTCTAAATTTCAGAGTGTTTCCCTTCTTCCATAACTGTCTTATTTGACTTTTTTTGAGGGTGGCGGGGTGGGCAGAAGGCGTTGGTCAAGAGGGCTGGTCCCACAGCCTTGGGAGACAAAGATCTTGTGAGGTCTCCAAATTCTCAGGATTAACAATATTTTTTTGTGCGTGTCACTGAATAACAAAGATGTATGCGGTATTCTTGTAAATGTGATTTGGTATCAGCCCTTTGCATAACTCTAACAGCTTTCCCAGAGGAATGTGATCATTCTTTCATGTCACAGATAAAGCTGCTGAGTGTAACTCGTGTCTCCTCTTGCCCTAGGAATTAAAACAGGACATCTCAAGTTTTCGCTATGAAGTTCTTGACCTCTTAGGAAACAGGAAGCCCCAGAGGAGAAGTTATTCTACCAGCAGCACAGAGGTGTCCCAAAAGGATGAAACAAATGAGGATGGTGCTGGAGAAAAATCCAAAGCCAAGAGCGTGTCTTTCAACGTAGCCAACAAAAAAAAGGACTTCAACGTATCTGCTCTAATTAAAACTATGTCTGGGATCGGTATGGTGGAAGAGAAGCCAAAAAGCAACGGGATCAGCAAGCGCTCCTTTGTCCGAAACGGAAATCGAGTTCAGAGACTTTCCAGCTCCAAGAAGGAGTCCTTCAAGAGACTGGGCCTGCTTTTCTCCAAGATGAACGGACACGTACCCGAACCAAATTCAGAACCCATGTACACTATTTCAGATGGAATTATTCAGCCACACTACATGTGGAAAGACATTAAATATTCTCAGATTGATAAAGAGAGAGAAGAGAATTGTTCCAAAAGTGAAATTAACCTCAATGAGGTGGACTACAGTGGGAACACAAGACTTACAGGACAGAGCAAGGAGTGCCCTGTGGTTTGTACCAGCTCCCTTCACTGTGCTTCCAGTATTTGCTCCTCTAATTCCAAACTTATAGACTCGTCAGAGGATGTGTTTGATTCATGGGGAGAGGCTTGTGACTTGTTTATAAACCAGTGGAAAGACGGGCAGGAGGATCACGTTACAACTCGGCTATAAGTAAAGCTATCTGAACACCTGCTGGAAAATTTAGCCAGTTATTTGTAATTGTTTGCTCTCATCTGATTCAGCATTCCTATTTCCTTTCTGTCCACAGGTGGAAAAAAAAAAAGTGTATAACTACTTATGTTAGCCTATTTTATAGCCATGTGCACCTTTTTTAATTTATTTTTTTTACACTCACAAATACTGAAGTGAAAGTTTCACCATTTGTAAGGTCACTATAAACCACAGGAATCCCTTCGGATGCAGTCTTAGTCTTCAAACCCCACAGGCTTCAGACAGGCTGGTGGCCAAGTAACGGATTTCTCCAGAGCGCTCATCGTCATCCCGCCGCCGCTGGGTTATCACTGCTGCTACCCAACCCGATCGGCTCTGCATCCTGCTCTATTTTCGTCATCAACACAACCAGCTGGTGAGCAGTGGCTTAGCAGAAGGCTGAGAATCATATTTAACATCTTTTTAGAAAGGGTTTCAGGTTATAACTGGCTTTTGTTTTCTTTAAGCAATATGACCTCTGATTCTTTCTGTTGCATGTGTTTTTTCAGGTTGTTTATTATAGTAATATTGTAAATCGTCACTGAATAAGAGACCCCTTTGATCATCCAGCTAGAACATGGTATGATTTGCTTATTTACCGAATTCCCATAAGAAATTCCCCCTGGAGGGAGCAGAATAACCTTCTAGTTAGGCTGACAGTAGAATCCAGCACCTGGCCTTGCTCCCAACTTCTGTGTAGATGAACTGACCCAAAACCAGCTGTGGCTGCTTGAAACACAAACCTCAGCACGGTTCTCCTGTTCCTCATGGGCTGAACCAAAACGCGGCATTGAGCCTTCCCCTTACACCCTGCCCCTTGAGCTGTTATCTGGGTTTTGAAATTCCTAATCTTACTTCCACTGCTGCATTCGCTTTTTGCTGCGTCTCTGGCGGACGTCAGGCTTTAGGAAGAAAACCATCCTCCTGGTATATGGCAAGTGCTAAGAGAGAACATCTTCCCTGGGCCTGTCAGCTGCGTTTCTGAAAAGCAACCTAAGCAATAGCGGCTCAAACTGCACCTGGCAGCCTGGAAAGTCTCTGCAGTTCCTTTTCTAAGGTGCAACAAAAAGGAGTGCGGCAGTAGATGTTATCTTTTATTTCCCCAGTTGTGGCAGTGTCTGGACGGGGCCTAGAATGTCTCTGCTTTTGTCCTAAGGAGCATCAGAGAGGGGAGAAGACAACCCCATCAAGGGCAAAATGGTTGAATTTTTAACAGTGATTTTTTTTTTTTTTTTAAAAAACCAATGTGATACTTGAACTTTCTTCTGCGGTGTTGCTAAGAAACCCAGATGATTGGCACTCACCACCACTTCATAGCTGTTATTAGTCAGCTGCTTCCTTGGAGGAAGCAAGTCCTGACCGGGAGCTCAGAAACGGCCTTCCTGCACGACAGAGCTTCGTCGCTGCGCTCCTGCAGTCACGCCGAAGGCTCTGTTCCCCAGGAGAGGTTACGTAGGCTGGAGCGTACCCCCAGGGTGGCTGCCAAAAATCACCTCTTCTGTGAACTGGGTGGTGAATTCCATTTGTAAAAGCATAATGCTGGAAAATCTACCCCTCCCCATTGGCACTGGTCAGATTTTGCCAGCGAGGGGCAGGAGCAGTGCTCAGGGCAGGATGGAGGGTCAGGAGGAGAGGGATTTCTCACTGCGGCGGTCCCCCCCGGCGAGATGCTGGGACGCCTGCAGCTGGATGCTCTGCCCGAGTTTTAAACCTGGCTCCCTCCTCTCATTAAGGAAAATGACCTTGTGGGGTTTTCCCTTTGGGCACCTATACAGCGTTAGCTAAAGGTCGTGATGGAGCACACCTACATCAGAGAGGTAAACGGGAACGATGCAGCCAGCTCCTGTAGCAGAGCTGCAGATGCCAACACACCGGACCGAGGGGAAGTTTTCCGTGCAGACCTCAAGGTGGAGCCCATGGCTCCAGGCCGGCTCTGGTGTCAAAAACAATGAGCAACTGGGAGCAGAGCCTCAAAAATGTTTCTGTATTCCTCGCTTATAAATGACACCAGTCTTGTTACCAGCACGCAGTATAAATCCTCGAATACTTAAGCCTCTAGATGCGATAGTTAAGGCAGAGTGAAAAGCATTTTTGTATCGACAGATTTCAGGCTTTCATAGTAATTGAGGGTTAGAGTTGTCTTTGAAAACTGCATCTCCTCTTCCTTTATGAAGGGCTGAGCAAACTGACATTGGCGCTACACAAGGAGACTTGCAAAATCTGAGGGTCAGAAGCAGCTTGCTGATCAGTCGTGAAGAAATGCAGCACCCCTGTCTTTTAAGAGGCAAATCCATCGCTAAGCGAGAGCTGCAGTCAGAACCAACTGAAAGCAAGGCTCAAAGCAGCTCACGGTAAAAGCCCTGTGGTTTAATAAACCAAACTGAGCACTTTTCTGGCAAGGTGAACACTAGCAAGAGCTGCTACAGGGGGATGAAGGAAAGGGTTTGAATCATTTTATGCCTCACCTAACCACACTACAGTTTATGAACTCTACTTGACACGGGGCCAGCAAATCTTTATGGAATTTCCTGTGTAACGAGTAAGAATGAAAGGAATTCAAGTACAGTTTATGCAGATTAAATCAACTGAGTCTGAGGCTGGGGCAGAAGCAGGGTTCATATCCTTGGACAGCAGAAAGGCTTTTAAGTTTTCCACGAGAGCAAGCACAGTGCTACTGGCGAGGGTTATATTGTGTCATTCAAATGCAGCACTGCATTAACAGGTACAAATAACAAAATGAAACACAAATAACTCTGCAGTGGTGCCCCCCAAAAATGTAAAAGTGACACCAGGCAGCACAAATCCATTCTGTGCAAAGTGCGTGAGTCACGGTCCCCTGCTGTGTCCTGAAAGGGCAGGGGTAGGAACTGCCACACTGGAGCAGCACGACAGATAAGGCAGTCGGCAAACATCTCTCGATAATGTTACGTTAAAGGCGAGAGGTTCGTCACGTGGCTGCTTGGCTGGGGCTCCCCTGGGACTTCATGACTCAGATACTTCCTAGCTCCCAGCTATGAGCTAGTTTGAGCTGACTTTGGAATTTAACACAAATATTTGATTTGGCTGTGACTAATGCATGTGTCCAGGAGATTGCAAAACTGCCAAGTTGGTCCCCCAAAAGGCAAAATTCTGTTTGTTTGCATCTATGCATCCCCTCTGGTAGCAATAGGCTTTACAGCAGCTGGTGAATTATTATTATTATTACTCTAAAACAGGAGCTTCAGGGGAGGGAAATTAAAGTATCTTGTGAAAAATAAATTTGATAAGCAAAGCCTGGTTTTTTTCTGAATTCACTTGCAGTCACAATATTTGGGATTTCACTAGCGTTTTTCCATTTTCAACTGCTCAAAAAGAAAACACGTTTTAGTGAAAGCTATTCTTTCCTTCAGAGAAATCGGTGAACTACCCCCGTGCTGTCTGCACAGGCCACCAGGGTAGGAGCTGACGGGACACTTCGAGCTTCTCCTGTGAGGAGTTAAACTTTTCCTTGGCTCAGGTTCAAGCTGCACGGCTGTGCTCCAACTGGTACGCGCCTGGCCTTTATTCTGTGGGCTTCAATAATCCTTATACACATGCAAGGAATTTGGAATTCGGAATAACGGAGATCCTAACCACTTTAGGTTTCTTACTCTTGAAGTTGCTTTATTTCTCACCTCCCATCCCCAGTGTCATTTTCACCTGGCTTTTTAAAGCAGCACACTTACAAATGGTCACCAATTAAAAAGTTAACAAATAACAGCCAGGGTTAAGAATATCAAATAGAGCTAGGAGGCGTTTGTACTCAGGTCAGAGATTAAAGAAGTTGTTTCAGAAACAAGAAATTATCTGACATATCTCTGCAGATTATTTGGATAACTGCATTTGTGTATTATTCGCTTAACTGGTACATATGTACATACTCAAGTATTTGTATCCGTGGTCCCTACAGAGGAAGCATGCACAGCGGTTAGAGCACAGGATTAGAGAACCGGACTGCTGAGGTCTAGTCCCAGCTCTGCCACTGCCTCACCTGTGACCTTGGGCAAGTCACTTAGCCTCTCTAATGCCTCAGTTTCCCCATCTGTAAAATAGGGATAATAATACTTACCTACCTCGCGGGGGGGTTAGTTCATTATTTATAAGCACTTTCAGATCTTCAAATTAAAGGCGCTATATACAGTAAGTAGTTAATATTCGTAGCAGTAGTACGTACTTTTATTTTCTTACAACTAATTCAGGTTAGGATTTAACTGTATGTCCGTTACAATAGTTTTCCATGTAGAAAACTAGCATGGTTTCCCACAAAGGGAATTTAGGGGACTTCTGCGGTAGACAGAGAGCAGGAGCAGCATACCCTGGAAGCCTAAACTCTAACACCCTCGCTTTTGTGATTTATGTCTCACCCTTAATGTCACCTTACTATATTTGCATTTCATCCTTTTTCTGACGGTACATGTAACATGATTTTTAGCAGAAACAGCCACTGTAAATATTAAGAGTATTTAAATAAATATCTTAATGTATAAATATAAAACCTTACCTTTTAAAGAGGTTAAAATTGGTTGATGCAACAGACTTCTAAGCATGGGGAGGTTCCACAGGCAGCCCAGCACTGATGCGCACGCACACGGCAGGGTACCAGAGCAGGGCTGTAAGAAAATTTCACCACATGTCATCACCTCCTTCGTATTCACTTCCCCTCCCCCCCCCCCACTGGCAAGGGCAGCAAGTCACGCAGGCGACAAGGCGCGACGGGGTGCGCAATGCCCTGGGGCAAAGGGAGGCCGTGGCTGGGGCAAAGTCAGCCCGCTCTTCTGCCCCGAGGAGCAGGATCAGCCAGCGGTGCGTCGCCAACACGGCGGCTGCTGGAGGAACCCTTCCTGGATAGCGGGAGACTCTCTCCCGTGTCCCTACGAGGGGGCTCTTCGCCCTGCTTTCGCTGTGGGTACAATCTGTTTTTCTGTAGCGCTTACTCAGGATGAAGGTCTTTGGTTTGTGTTACAGGAGCGCTAAGATTTGACTTGCGCAGGAAGGGCCCTACGAGCATTCTGAGCTCCCTTCCAGGAACGCGAGCAGTGGCAGGGTATCTGCTCCGGGAATTTGGACAGGTACTAACAGTGTAAGCAAGGATCTGATCTACTGCTGGGTTTTCTAGCAGTTACAAAACTACACAAGGACCTGCTGCTCTCCCACCATTAAGTGTATGTCCCACTTCCCTTGGGACTTCTCAGCTTTGCTTTGATATTTCTACTTCCCTTTTCCAAAGGTCAAAATCCCAAAGCAAAGCACATTTCAATTAACCGGGAAGAAGTTCAGTTTTGGTCTAATTTCTGGCTGAGTTCTCCTTCAACCAGTTAACTTGTCCTGCAGTGCGCTAACACATTTCTACAGACTCGTCCATGAGAAAGCTCTGCGCAGCCTCAAAGGCTGATTTCCAAAGAAACAGAATCCCCCTCCCACCTCCGTTGCAATTCTGCAGTCAAACAGAATGGCAAAAAATCAGCAAAAACATCCAAACCACTAGGGCTGCCTAGAATTAATGAAAGTTGTTACTTAACTAAAACTCCCTGGAGCTGTTTTTGGGGTGGATGCAGCGTAAGGACCTCTTCTTCCCGGCCCCCCGGCCCCGGCCGAGGCAGGCAGCACGGCTGGCTGCAGCCTGCCCAGGTGGGCTGGAAGCATCAGTGACTCTCATTCATGCAACGGTAGAATCAATCGGAATCGGTGAGACTACAGTGAATAATAAATCAGCTCACTGGAGGAGCATCTAAAAGAAACTGTTACCAAAATAATCTGTAGTTTTCAGTGAAGCTGTAACTTAAAACCTAACTCGAAAGTCACTCCCTTGCTGGATTTTCTTTTTTGGAGGAGGTGGGGAGCACCACATTAGCATATTTTCTAAACATTTGTAATTGGATTCGATTTCATTTTCACACTACTTCTGTCCCCATTTCAGGCCATTACACTTTGACAAACAAGTCATTTATATATTATTCACATAATTGCCTCCACCCAGAAAAACCACTGCTCTGGAGTAAATTCACAACCAAGAACGATTGTCTTAAAAAGAGAACATGCTTTATCTAAAAACATATATTTACAAGGCAGAAGCGTTTGATCCTTATCTTCTGAATGTTTGATGGTGTTTTATGCTTCAGGGAAACACTTTTACCTGCTCTGTTTTTTTAAGGTGTGCAACCAAAACAAACCCCCCCACCGCAGCGGCAACAGAACCCCCCAACCTAGCTCAAAGCACCCACAATCTTAAAAGCCAAACTGATCTTGCAGTTCTTTCCTTACACACAGACCCTTCTCAATCAACGGCTCACCGACTACGGAAAACAGCGCGGCCCATTCCTCCTGGCTAGCACGTCCTCCTTCAGCATCGCTTACTTGGTTTATTTTGGGGATTTTTTGTCTCCTCTCCCATATAAAGCATTTCCACATCAGCAGTAACTCCTAAGCCAGAAGAAACGATGCGCTTAGGACAAGACGTGATCGATCAAGGAGCTGGCCTTTTAGCGCATCAGCTAACAGAACACTGTGATACCTTTAGCCAACAGAGTGAAATGCCTTTTGACTATAAATAGTTGTTTTTGAGCAAGGGGGCACTTTTTGGTCTAGCTATTTTTTGGATATTGTACAGTCTTATTTCAAAACTACCGTATGTGTTTATAAGGTGGGTTTGGGAACTAGAGGGCTAGGGATCTTTGAGAAGCAAAGGATGGCAGCAGATGCTTACGTACTCTGTTTTCTATATGGTATGCCCTAGAGACCCGGGCTTACTCTGCAAACAGTTTTTTTAGCAATCGAGTTTTAATATCAAATTAAATCTTCATTAAAAAAGCTATCACAGAAATGGCTTCACACCTGAGCATATTTGAAAATGCCATTTTACTTCATGGGATAAAAAAGGTGAGGCTTTTTTTTCCTCCTCCTTCTTTATTTTAGTTTTGGTCAAAAACTTGATGGCCTTTTCCAGGCAAAAGAGCTTTTAGATGTTGTAAGAGTTTTGCATATGTAAGGACGGAGCGGGGACCTCAGCATTTGCCAGTTGAGTAGTACCAGCCACCCCTAGAGAAAGGGGGGGAGAGAAGGGAAGAGCAAAAGGCAAAAACAAACGCTTACTTTTACATTCTTTTCTACTTGCATCTCTTCTGTCCGTAGTGCAGACTCCATGTCATACCCTCATATAACATGTAAAAATGAAATGATGTACATAATAAATAAAATTATTTATTTTATGTGTATTTTTAGCTTAACTGTAAACTGAAAAAAAAAAAAAAAGCGTTTAATTTTTTTCCCAAAAATGTACGCCTACTGAAATTCAAGGTGTTTCTACCTTTTCAGATGTAACATTTCCAGCTGCCTATTGATAATAAACATTTATGAACAGCAACAGGCCTGACATTTTATAGTTCTTAAAAATCAGGTTCAGCACAGACTTCTCAAGGGTTGTCAGTGGTCAGAGGAGCACCTAAGGGCTCCAGTTCTAGAGACTTTTATTGGTATTTACATAAAAAAGACACGGCACAGTCCTGCTTACCTACAATGAAGTCAGCCGCCCAAACTGGAGCAAGTGTTCACGGGCAAGAGCTGCACAACACCTGGCTGCGAAAAAAAACAACCCAAAAACGTTCATTATAGCCCGTCTGCAACAGAAAATAACAAACCACTGGAAGTGCTGGTAAATAAAGTGCACTGCGTGAATGCGATTCCTCTTGTACAAAGAAGTCTAAGTAAGCGTAATTCCATTTTAATTTGCTCCCCAAAGATATCCTTCGACCAGCACAACTACATCAGCCACACTGGAATACACAGCAATATAGCTAACGCTGTAAAAGAGTCATTAAGCAACAATGTATAACTGCATTCACGTAATTTGCTCATGTAAAGCTGTCCTCCAAGCAATCTCATTAAAGTACTGGAGGCACGCAGGTACATTTCAAAAGGTTTCCACCAACTACCAGAGGCTCTCGGTCAAGCCGCCAGTAAAACAAGAGTTTCCTCAAGTTAAACAATGGCAATATCCCTCTCCTTGAAACGCAGACGATTCCTGCGCAAGGGAGTCAACGTGGACACACACGGAAATAAACACAGTCTGTGCCAAAAGCTGTGGCAAAGCCCAGGATCCCAGTGACCCACAGCTACAGAATGTTAAATGCCCACGTAAACACTGAAGGCTACTTTTTTTTTTTTTAAATAGAAAAGGACATTTTGAAGCTGGATGTGCACATTCCCACTCACATCAGAAGGCCTAGAAGTTCAAAGTTAAGGCCCTGAATCCCCCGTTGTGCTTCCTATTCCAGAAACGGGAACCAAACTGCACCTGAAAATGACTTCCATCCTCTCAGCCGTCCCTGCAGCGGCAGGCAGATGTGCTGCAGCAGAAAATACCCAATTTGACCAGGGAGGGAGGTGGGAAGCAGGGGAAGAAGTTTTGCAGTGTATTTTATCTCCTCTTACTTGCGCTTCCTGAAAAGTAATACAAATCACACATTCACGTTATCACCACAAACATTAAAACATTTTTTGTTTTCAACTATGACAAATATTAAAAAGTACTGGTTTTAAAAGAGCCAGAAACCACAGTTTTAGATTTGATTGGAAAATGCAAATAGGCAGGGTAGGGAACAGGAAAAAAAAAAATATATAAATGAGAGGGCAGAGGCAGTTAGATGGGCCGTTAATTTCATCCTTAGAGGATGCTTCTCTTTCTCTGAAAAGACCATTTTCTCTAACACAACAAAGTCAAGCAGCCGTTGCAGCTACGAGAACAGAATGACACCGATCTTGGGGTAAACCCCAGCACCCCGAAGCTAGCGGCAACATGTTCACCTGCTCCAGGGAACGCAAGATTTAGCATCTGGAATAAAAGTATTGCCATAAACGGAGCCTACCACATAAAAACACCCTGTCAGGACTTGGGCACGTGTTCCTGCTACTGCAGATGGCCGCACTTGCGGAGACGACTGAAGCGCGGTAACTGCCTGTGTACGTGCTCCTAGCCTATGCCTCGTACTGGCTTAACTACTTCATGCTTGCCGCAACTCAGCTGACTCCGAAATCTGGTAAGCAGCAGTGACTGCATCATGTGTAGGAGTTTCTAGATGCGGGCCTGCCCTGCAAAATTTAAACTCTGATCTTATTTCAAAGCTATAAAGTCCTGGTCCAAGGGTTTTATCTTCCTCCCTTATGAAAAAAGTGGTTACTTGGAAGTCTGGGTCTGGATTTATATGTTGAATAGCTTCCACATATAATGCAGTCTTTTGATGGTGTAATTTTATAAAAGAGAAAGGTATGCAGCAGCGCTGCAGAGAGAACTGGAAGCTAAGAGTAAAACAAAACAACTCAGCTAGAAAAACAACTTGCTGTAGGAATCAGTTTGGTGTTCTTACGTGAGCAAGGGGAAAACAGAGCACAGGAGCGATAGCTGGCGATAACCCTGCCGGCTAATGCTGCCGGCAGGCAGAATCGGCGTGGTTTTTCTCTACAGTATTTATAATAATTATCTTCAATAACAGATGGATTTTACAATTCAAAAGACTTCAGAAAGGGACTCCCGCCTCTAGCGAACAGCAGCAACACAACGGATGCTAAGGCACGCAGGCGAGAGCGGGACTAGCGTAGCTGCGGAGGAGGCTGGAGGGCGCGAGGCACCAGGCGGGCAGCGCTCGCAGCCCGACCGCGACAGGGCACGGGCTGGGCACGTCCTTTGGTGCAAGACCCGAGCACCTCTGCCAAAACACCACGCTTTTAACTGTACCGCGTAGCGAGCGGTGCTCGGAGAACAGAAGGGCACTCTAGCGTCTGGCGACCAGTGGGCAAACGCAGCCAGATGGAAGCCTGCTCCTTCTAAGGGCAGAGACATTTGCAGCAGTTTAAGAGAGACTGACATACTTAAAACCACAAGAAGCTCACACCCCAAAGCACAAGATCTGATCGCCGCTTCTTTCATCCTGGGGTTTCAGAAGAGAAGAGGCTTGGCTCTGAGGCTGTTTTTAAGGGCTACGAAATGAGAAGTGCTCACATCTAAAGAGAGCGCTCTGTGGCGCTGCCAGCTCAGGGATCCTTCCCGCACAGCCTTCAGGTGTTAATTTAATTTGAGCCCCTGCCTTTCATATATAAAAACATGGTGTGGAAAAGGAGGCGGCAAGCATGACTAGCGCAGACTTGGCTGCACGACTCTTCTGTTCTCCCTTTTAAAGGCTGAAAACCCATCCACAAAAAAATAAAGAAAAATTAAAAACACATTTCAGGCTCAAATCCTTGCTTTAAAAATTCATTATTATACAACATACTTCAAGAAGCCCAATAAAGAAAGAAGAAAGAAAGAAAAAAAAAAAATCAATCTGAAGAAAAATAATTGTGCCCAATAGAAATCAATACTCATGGATTTTTCTGTGCTTCTGTTGAAAGATAAAATACGCTTATGACTGCAAGCTACATCCTGCTACCCCTGTTCACGGCAATTCTGTGATTCTGCTCAGCCTGAAAAACCCAGAGCGTTGGTCTGGTACCAAATCGTAACAGAGCAATAATCAAATGGTGTGCCAAAGTAAACAAATCTGGATGATCACCAGGCTGACACTGGATTCCCCACAAAAAAAAAGACCCTGAGCCCACATCTCGGCACTCGCAGACCACACATACACCCCCACACCCCCCCAACAAAAACCCCTCTCAAACAAACCCCCAGAGTTCTGGGTAATTTTGATGAGAATTATCTTATAGCCTCTGAAAAGGCAACTGTTTTGTAGCAATTAGCCACTGGAACACTTAACCACAAAACCAGGAATGTCGTTAGTACAGGGGTGCTGCAGCCAGACCTAGAATCGCGATGCGGATGTGGCTGAAGTACGAAGCAGGTTAGCTGTGCCTTAGGTAGAGCTGTGGCTTTTTTGGCAGCTGTTTTAGTAAGCGATGCAGAGCTATTGTAGTGCAACACAACTCTGGAAAGCAGAATTGAAAAGAAAAGACTCCAGCATTCACTTAGATTTCTGTACCGTTCTAAGCTCTTTTGCTGTTAATAAAAAGGCAGCGTTTCCTGACCTACGGAGAGCATTCATCAGCCAGCTCCAGGACACGCTGCTAACTGCTCCCCACAGCCCCTACTTGCTAGTTCAAAAAGTTAATTTTGAGCATAAACAGCCCTGGCGAAAAGAGATCTATCAAGTCACAGAGGTACCTCCGTATATCAAGTCCATAAATAAGTTAACTAGCCGCGTATTACATGTATTATTATACCAATTAATGTAATTTGCACATATATCAGAGTGGCCAACATGGCTGCAATAGCCACGGCTAATGCTGAATAAGCCAGCTACTGGAAGGGTAAGCAGAAACATGCAAAAAACTTGATTCTGTACCAGAACTATCAGTCAGTGTTTCTAATTAAAAAGAAAAGTTGACTTCAGGAGACAGACTAATACCAGAAGATAAAACACCAACACTTAGCTATGATAACCATTTGTGTAGAAAAAAAGCAAGGCTGTCTCAGTGACAGTAGAAGAAAGGAAGCATCATTCATAGCTAAAGCCTGAAAGTGGAAGATATTCACTTTGGTACTTGACAGCAACTGCTTGGGATATGACAGACGGCACTCGTGACCGAGGTGGAAACACACTTGATGACTCCATCATGGAGACTGTACTTCTTAAGTCCGTTCCATTTTAAAGTTCATAAAATAAGTCACATGCTTTACTGACTTCTTTAAGAGATCAGTCTAGTGAATGCTTTTTCAGAGAAAGGAGGAAAGAATCCTGTGGTGTCTTCTCCCTTTTCTGAGAAATGTCTGTATTTCTGCCTCTGGAGGAGCACTTGACTTGCACAAAGGCCAAGGTCCTAACTGCACCGAGTACTTTGCAAAATCCTTTTGTGTGCGTATTTTGGTTTGGTTTTTGGTTTTTTTTTTGGGGGGGTTTATTGTTTCGGGTTTGTTTTTTTTAACAGCACAGCAGCTCATAATCAAATTATTTATTCAGGGGTCATTTTCATCATGCTTTTACTTTTTACCTGGCTGCTCCATCTTGAAAAACCATTATTAAATTGCCAAGTTAAATGTACAGCAATTAAAGATTGGAGGAGACAAACCAAAAGCCAAGCTTGCAACCCTCCCAACAGAGGATTATATTACCATCTTCTCTTAAGGAAGAGGGGGGAAGTCTCAAGAGTTTTAAGGAAATAGGATCAACACCAAAAGTACTGCATGAATTTAAGATAAAACCATAAGGAGTCACTTTTTCCTACTATGTTTTTGCTTCCATTGTTACTTAAAAGGGATACTAAAGGAAATACACTTTTTCTTCCTCCCAATTCTACAGTCAATCCCCTTTTCACCACCACTTAGCTATGTGCAAAGATAAAAAAAAAAAATAAATCACTAAATACTAGCATGGGCCCATAGAGCTGATTTCAACTCTGGCAAATGGCAGCTGTGCCATGGTCTGAAGCTACTGACTTCACCTCCTTACCTAAAGCAGGCTATGTTTGAATTTGGAGGACTCAAATTCCCTACAAGATCCGGCAGCCATGGCTTTCAGAATCCAGCTCAGAGACCCAAATGCTGAAGTGATGCAAAAGCCAAGAAGATTTGTTAATAAGCATCTCTGCTGGTTTTCAGGGCCTCCGGCACCAAGCCGGCATAACCTGCACTCCTGCCCTTCTCTGTTACCCCAGGATGGGGCTGGGCCCAACTCACACCTGCTTCTTGTTGATTTTGCATGTACAGTGCAAGTTTCTATCAAGGACAGAGCCTGTGCAGACGGACATTTGAAAGAATTGCAGGTCACGTGCACAGACTATTCAATGGTTTCTTCCTAAACTTATCAACAAAAACACAGCTAGAGCTTTCCACTGCACTTCATTCCCATGCTGAAAGCTTTTGCTACTTTCTCACAGAAGGCCAGAGCAGCCTCATCCCACACAAGACAAATACATTTCTTCGGTCCAGGCTGTTGGATGACTAATTAATTGTCAGGAACATAACCTGCCAGTGATAAATGACCACTCATTTTCATGTGTTCAATGCTTTTATTTTGTGCTATCAGTGCAAATGAAACACCAAGACTACCACCATTTGTGCAACAGCTTTCACAAAACAAATCCTACAAACGTACAGCAATATACAACAGATCAAAACAGTATTCTTACACTTCCAAGAGTCATGAAACCTACGCAGAATGAAATTAGACAGAAGAAATACAGCTATTACAAATATATGACCACTAGTGGCAAAGAAGCTTTGTTTTGCGAAATCTGAGAAAGCCAACCCATTTCAAACCTCTTCATCCTCTAATGACCCTATGCCCAATTTTTATCTGTAGTTGTAATGGCAGCCTATTTTAGTGCTTAAACAAGAACCAGGTGTCCAAGTGTTCCAGTGTAACCCCTCACAGAGGTACATGATGCAACATTCCTTTAGCAACAGCGTATGTTTTTAACACATACTTTATGTAGTCAAATTCAAGCTTTGTGTTGCCTGCGCTATAGTTTGTGTGTACTCTTCTCCTATGCTTTCCTACATAATCAACTAAAACAACATCTTGTCAAGTCAACTCTCACTAGCATAAACCTAAAGAGAAACATGAAATTTGAATGCAGTTTAGTCAACTGACCCAGCCCACTAAGACAGGAGAACGTTTACAAAACAATATTAACATACAGTTGACAAACAAGAAACAAGAGAAACCAAGGGCAAGAGAGGAGCTTAGCTCCCACATTTACATTCCTTGAGGCACGTCATGAGGTGCAGGGCTAGGTGAGGCAATATAGCTGACTTGGTGCAGCGGTCCAGAACTTACAGCATTAGCAATTTGTGGAGAATTTCCATATGGTGGATTTACTGGATGCCAGGTACTAATATAGCGATAGGCGGGTACTAAAGAATCAAACCCAGGGAGAGATTGCTGGCTGAAGGGGTCCGACACGACTGGGTAATATACTGGCCCGTAGGACAGGGGTGGAGGCTCTGCATTTTGAAAGTTACCTTAAAAAACAGAACAAAATACACACACTTACCATATTTTTACCATATCTGTGGCCTTTTTATGCAGACTTTCATTACCATGAACACAGCATTATTTTGGTGGCCAAAAGGGAAAATCCATTTAGACGACAATTTCATGCCCACACACATCCCTCCTAACAGAGGGGTCAAAATCATTTTGGGTCCTCAGTTAGACTAGAGGACAACTTGCTCATCTTCTCACTAAACCCTGTTCAAGAATTGCTTAGCAGCATTCTGCATTGGAGTGGCAGCTTTTTCAAGAGGGACCCAGGTAAAGAGTAATATATTCTTCCCCTACTTGATCTCTGACCATAGGCCACTAATCTATGCAAAAAAAAAAACCACCCTAGCTGAACAGGCTGAAGCATTATCAGAGCAATAAGCCTGTATGCCTCTGAGCAAGTTTTGTTACAATGTGCTCCTTCCCAACACGGACCGTTTGCCCTGTTCCGTAGATTTTAATAAGCTAGGCATCTGGCCTTTTTGACATCTTTTCCCCCATTTAATACAATCCTTCTATTTACTGCCAAGTGTATCTACGAGCTTGTTACAAAGCTGTTAGGTGAAACCAAGTTTTGCTGTAAATTTTATGCAGTTAAGAGATGCAGCTAGCAATAAGGGCTACTCAAGAGATAACAGCTCTGCATGCTGAGCCTAAAATGAAGGTTTGCAACATCTTCCTTTTAAAAATTCCCATGGAGTTGAAATACCAATGCTCAGTGCTTGCCAAAACTCAACTGTCTCCTTTACTTTAAATACAGGCATTCTGTTTTGATACCATGACTATTTACTTAGCAGTAAGCAAAGAGATTCCTTCACCGTTTTAGAAAAAGCTTTCCCAAGTTAAAGTTAGTATACCTAGTACAGGCCTAGAAAGGATTAATTCTTCCTTTTTATGGCTTTAGAAAGCCCGTGACACACTGGTAGCTACACCAGTGACTCTGCCATACTTTTAGTACCACCACAGATGGCAGAGGAACTTGTGATAACCCCCCCTTACAAGGCTTACTTTATGTCCTCCCAACCTCACGCTTCCTATAGAAAAACAAAGCTGCAGGCAAGCAGCTCCTGTGGAGCGATGCCATGCTCTAAAAACCTATTCCCTCACTTCTCACGAGTCGTCTCTGTGGTCTTATACTCAAATACTAACCATTTGCAGGTGCTTCCAAGGGAACTTGGTGGACTTCAGTTCGCCCAGCATCAGTGTAGAGCTGAGGTACTGACTGATCTAGGACAGGAGCTGGCTCAGCATATGCTGGATAAACTTCCACAGGTGATGGTGGCAGCACTGGCTGTACATACACCATGGAAGGCCAATAGCTCTGATGATAATACTTTGAGAAAAGGAAAAAATACAAGGTCATGCATACAAACCACATATTCTCCATCCCACCTCCAAACCACTACTAGTTTCAGATCTCAAGTTAGGAAGAAGTGCATTTTTTCCTTCCTAGCCCCTTAAGATACTACACACACCAAAAAAACCCAATACAGCCTACCAGAAAAGATATTGCAATACCTGCAGCAATAGCCACCTCAGTTCCACATTGCTGTTGTGTCAGAAGTCTTTACAGAGAAAGAAGATTCCCACCTATCAACTTTGTCATACTCAAAGAATTTTTTCCTATTTCTTCAGCTGAAGAGGCTGACATGACTTCTTTTACTTCCCTGAGCAGCAGCACTGACGCTGCGTTATGACTGCTGGTGCAGAGACAACTCTTCTGCAGAGCAAGCGTTCCCAGAACACAGAGAAATGGTGCTAACCAGTCTGAACACAGCTGTACAAGTCCTAGAAGACTCAAACCACACAGCTCTAAAGGGTCTTTGATGTCTTGTCTAAGTACACAAATTTTCTTAAGAATGGCTCAGGTTCCTCCCCTTATCTTCACGGAAAGAACAATATTTATCCACCATCCTCTGCAAAAACAAAAACAAAAAAACCACCACCACAACCCAAAGTAAAACAACAAAACATACATACTAGTGTGCTTCACATTTTGAGTTAGAACTTCACTTCCTGAGCTATACTTTGATCTCCACCAAGCAAGCCTCGCGTATTAATAGTCAAGTGCACAGGATGCACATTTAGCACACTTGGAAGTCTTAAATACGTCAGTACATTTGTCAAGAAAAACAGCAGTTTTTACAGGCAATTTACTATGCTCATTTTAAAAGCACTTACTTGCAATCCCAGATTAAAATAATACCGCAAGACCTTTGTATCTGTAATTAAAGGATACGACATTAAAGAGCAGAAGAGTATAAACCGAGAAGCAGAAGAAATTTACACACATTAAGAGCATTTTATTTTAAGTTACTCTTACATAACAAATAAGAGTATTTTAGCACTACTTTTTCAAGGGTAAAGAATATATCTTAAATATAAATAGTTGTTGAAACTAGTTTATCTTTTTAAGTTAATCCAGTTAGATGTTTGTCCAATAAGAGAGCATTTGTCTGACCAACTTATTATCTGACTTCAACAATTACATTAGCTTGAATTTTGGTTTATTCATCTTGATTACTGAAGTGATAATTGTCACTGTTGTCACAAGTCTCCACAGTCTAATCAACTAGGACTTAAGCAATTCTGGCTTCCTGTTAAGGCTGGGTTTTTAGATGAAAAAGTATGTTATCAAATAAGAATCTGATTATGAGTCCCTAAATGAAGCTGACCACTAAAAGCACTCCCAGGCAGGAGCAGCCATCTCGTACACCAGTGACAATTCACCCCGAAAGGTACACACATTCCAGACACATTCTGCATACATATCGCAAATACCCATACTGGGCTGGCATGCGAGATAACAAGCCAACTCCATAGTGACTCCAGCTCCACACTGCTTCTGCCCAGTGTTGAGCCTGGCTCTGCCTCTATCTCCATCTTCAGAGCTTTGTTGAGCAATGACCACAGAGACATCTCACTGGGGACAACACGTGCAGCAATCCTAAGGCCATCTGACCTAGTTTTGGGGATCCTCCCAATTGTTATATCAAACCAGAAAATGGAGGGAGGAGAGGAATAGGTTCCTTCCTTCTCCTTCCCCTTCCTCACAATGGTACTCAGTTCCCTGCTTTCTTGCAAGCAGTCTTTTACTTCCGTCTTCCATGTACCGAATAATTTACCCCCAGGCAAATACATGACATGCTGAGAAGCAATCCCAGATGTGTGGAGGAACTCTGAAACCACTCTCCAAGAACAACAGGGTTTTGAACTTGGAAATACATTTCCAATCGTCCACAAACAGTGAAGCAGTTTTAAACCTTTAAAGTTGACCATTGAAAGGAAAAAAAGAGAGCGCATGTTTTGATCCTAGGATGCAGTTCTGGAGTTGTGCATGAAAAAAGTTATTGATTTCTCAGATTCGAATACAGATTTGTTTTGAAGGCTCAGGAAGAGCAAGTCGCCTATTCCACAGCAGTAGGTTTGCGTGTGCATGCACACGCACACACTTCGCTTTAGTACTGCTGGGAGACGAAAGGAAAAGCAGGGAGACAACTCAAAAGGAGTGAGCCACTAAGGGATTCAACTTAGCAACACCTCCAGAGCTACATATACCATCTTCTTACCACGTACCCACTTCCCCCCAGACCAGGGCCTTGGCTTCACACTGCTTCCCTGTCCACCCATCTACCACACGTGCACACTTTCCCAGCCCGGCTCTTCTACAGTGCTGCGCATCGTACTTTGCTGCAGATAGGCACAGCATGAGGAATGCAAACCTCAGTCTTGAAACGCACGAGGATTCGTTCCTCTGTGGCTCTTGCCAATTCTCAACTCTTTTACTGTTCAGCATATTTGATCAGGGCAACAATCCACGCAGCTATTTTCGGCAGTGCACACAGATCCTTCCTTACATCTAACAGCTGTAAGCTTACTCCTGAAAGCGCTGGCTATTTGGCCGTGACACTGACCGCAGTCAGTAAAATATTAAAAATAACCCAAAGGCTCACATAAAGGCCAACTTTTTAGTATCCAGCTGAAACTGCATCTACATTTGGAACAAGTTTTTTTTTTTTAAATCTGATTTTGTTCTTCAATTGTTTATGCAAATCTATGCAAAACAAGCATAAGAGCTGAATGAAACAGCTGCTCCATAGCAGCGATAACAGTACAAAGGAAGAGCTGGGAGACTGAAGTGACAAACTGATACTGGAAATACTGACGTCTGTGGAATGCTGGCACAGAAGCCAGTACAGTAGGAGACCAGTTTTTGTTTATATTCCTCTTTTAAGATGCCTAGAAATCAAGGCAATCTTCAGCAAAACATGACTACCTTATGAAGCAATAGCTAAGCCAAGTTAACTACCCTGATGTGAAAATATGAAGACCATGTTGACTACTGATAAAAAAAATCTCATCTTACAATGCATCAGGACAAAAATCCTGATGAAATTTTTACTGTGCTGATGGGGAGCTCTGGTCAATCCTGAACACTACTGCAGTCTCTGAAACACAGTAATACCAAGCCATCTTTTATCAACAGCTCCTTCAAATACAAGGGAGCAGGCAAAAGTAGGACACCTAAGGTTGCCATGTTAATAAATGTGTTTCACAAGCCCTAAGCGCCATTAAAAAGATCCAAGAGACTCTGAAAATTGGAACAAATGCAGATGTACCAAGTAATACTAAGGCACATAGCAGGTTTTCCTCCCAAGTCCAGAACTGCAGCCTGTTGACAAGTCACAGTCCCAATCCATACCAGGCCTGCAAGTATCTTCAGCAAAGTGCACAGAACCCTAGGTCACGTACACCCACATACTTTACCCTGCACTACTCCAAAGCTTCTGGATTTCTTAACTTAAAGGCCATATAGATTATACCACAGCAGCGTGACAACCTAAATGCTACAGGCAACTCCTCATTAACTACCAACTTAAGGTAGTTAATCCTTCAGAAAATGTCTAGAGTCTATGCTAAGAAGGACGTGGCCAATATTATGTGGAATGACTCAGCTGAAGAGCTACAGGCAGGGTCTGAAGAGGTTATTAATCCACATCCACTCCAGATTCTCATCAGTACACTTAACACCCAATTCTCCCAAGTGCTGAAAGCCTCAGTTAAGGGCATTCAACTAAAGCTGACAACCATTAACTCCGAGGTGTGCATAGTATCATCTCAAGTGATACTACTGCAGCAGGGAAGTGGAAAACAGAATATTCAAGATTAACAAAACCAGGAATTGAGAGCACCTGCAAGAGAGCAGAGTTACTGCAAAGCACGTTAGCAGGACCTGTGAAAGCAGCAGGCCTTTCAGCAGCCACACCAGAGTGTTTTGGAACCTGCCTTTTTCCAGATCAACCTCTGACAAGACAAGCATGTTACATGGTAAATGCAACTGAAAGAATCCATAGCATGTCAGCCCAAAGTTGTTGTGCAACCTACCAGAGGTAGCTACCTGAACTGCACATATCAAGAGCTCTTTATCTTACCTGAAATTTGCCCTCTAGGATTAGTATATTGAGGAAAGTTCCACACAGGGACAACAGAGCTACTTTAGACGGCAATACATTGAATCAGGCATGAAAACAATTTGCATTACTAAAATATTTTATGCTCCATCTTCAAGTAACAGATTTTGGAATAAAAGCCCAAAGCTTTACATTCTGATGCAATAAAAGCTACAACTGCCATATACCCGAAATACAGTCACTTACAAGGATGGGGGGGAGGTGGGGAGGAAATCAAGTCAGCCAGTTATTGGAAAAGTGTAGTTTCGCTAACAGTGCGAAAAGGAACACTTGGATTTCACAGACCCTACATACATGCAGCCCCTTCTTTCCCTCACTCACCCCTGAATGAAAAGCTACTCTCTACACTAACAGAGAACATGAGAGATTCAGGAACTTGAACTAAAGGTCATAAGTCTGATAAAATCATGTCATCTGCTGTATCTATAGACAGCTATTAGAATAAGCCAGCTATGACACACAGACTTTCAACACAGCCAGTGTACAGGGGGATATTTAAAAAGCCTATGTACTTCAACCACCGCGCAGAGATATACCCGCTACTTGAACAACAAAAAACATCCACAGCCAGCCAGTTCTGCACTGCTGCTCTTCAGAGTAGGCTACAGCTTACCTCTAGCTTGGCCACACTACTGCCAAAAGCAGCTTCCTCCCATGCTCCCTGAGAAGGCAGAAATAGCTGAAGCTGTTGTACATGATGCAGCGGCAACACAGGTAACCCTAACTGAACTCCAGCTTGTACCCAGAGCATTTCTGCTCCAGGCTGAGCACTACACATTAGGACAAGCTGAATCTTGCTATCAAGAGGACAAGCAGGCTGAATAACCAAGTTTTCTTTTGCAGCTCTTCTAAGTTTTTAATCCTTAGTGCAGTTCGAGCCAATGCACTGTCAAAAGACTGAGCAAGGGGACATGCACAGGGTAGAGCATTTTCTGCAGCTGTCCAAAACTACACACGAGCAACGATCCTTACCAGCTAATGTAAAATACTGCATCACAGTATAGTTTTAACTGCCTCGAGATATGTGCAGTGATGCAACGGTGGCATGCTTGGGCCTCACAGCATTCCCCACCGAGAGAAAAACAAGTTACATAGCGTAACAGTGAGCAGTACTGTTATTCCTGTAACTGAGAAGCACTTAGCTTGCAGTAAGGACAGCAGACAGCTTGATCTTTCGCTTATTTATGCCTTGTGAGCCATAAGCATTGCAGAATGAGGACGTGAATTAATAACAAAAAAAAAGAAATCAAATATGTATACGCCTGCTACACTGCTTACCAAGCTTGGCTGTCTGATGCAACTGCACGGTATTCCAACATTCTTAAATTGTAAGAGCAAGTTGACTAAAGATTACCACTTTCGAAATGTCACAGAATGACATCTTGGAGCTATACAGGAAAACAACACAATGTCCCACTGAACTGTGCAACAGCACAACTTTATAAATACCGATTTTAAAAAAATAAAACCTGTGTTATCAGGAAACATGATTACTCTGCCAAGAACCAGTATGATATAGGCCAAGCACCCTCTCCCTTGGTATTCATTTCTTTAGGATGCTGTCTAAAGCTGCAGTAATCACATACTTGAGTCAGATATGAACTTGGTATTCGGAACTAGGAATTAAAACATTTTTAGCATAAGCATCCATAATATTATTTCTCACTCTCTGCGAGCTGCAAAGAGCCATTTCTTCTCATTATAGGTATTCTGTTAAGTTTCCATGGAGAACACAAGTCAGAAGCGTGCTGAAGAGCAGCAGGAGCAAAAGTACAAAATACAGTCATTACCTCGAGGCAGATCACTGCCACTGGGATCACAAGAGTAAGGTGGAAGAACGGCACCAGCTTCTCCCGCCTCACTGACTGGAGGAAGAGGAGCTGAATAAATTGGGAATGGCACTGAAGAAACTGCTACAATTAGGAGGAAACAAAAGTCAAGTCAAATTTGCAATGGCATGTCACATGAGCAAGATGCTAAGTTACACAATTAAGCACGCACTTCTGTGTCATCTCAGTCCGCCTAAATACAAGCTTTAACAAAGTTCTCTTCGTTAGTCACTTTAAAAAAAGTCCAGAAGAAATTTTAAAACCAGATGGGAAGGTTCCACTCTCACAAGCCTTAACCCTATGTTTATCTGCAAGCTTCATATTCCAGTTAAAAATAAAGGTCTTTTTCAATCATTTCTCGGTATTAGAAGGCAGGCCAGACTTTCCGTACGTAACTGTCTGTCCTAGAACAACAGGGAACTGGCTGATCACTTTAAGTCATCAGAAGTGTGACAATAAGCCCAGAAAAACAGGGGAAGGTTCAAGACATGTCAGGCCAAGAATATTTTGGACAGACTACTGTTAAATATTGATTAGGTGGCCCACACCTCTAACACACCACCAGGTTATTTGTAATGGCATCAGCCAGTAGACAGCTTAGAGAACTGTGCTGACTAAACTCTCATGTAGAGTAAGAAAAAAAAAAAAAACAAACCAAGGAGAAAAATGGAGAAGGGACACAGAATTGAGCAAAACTGATGGTGGAGGTTTTTTTGGATGCTAGATGAGAAGTTACAGAAGACGGGAAAAGTCCTCTTTATAAGAATGGAAAAGTCATTTTTTCTTAACAAAGTAGATACAGCATGTTTCAGGTGGTAAGTGCACCACGTGACAAATCACAGATTTGATCTCCTTGCATAGAAATAACTAAGCACAGGAGCTAACCAAGGGCCACAACAACAAATTGGACATTTGTGTGGATCCTGAACCATCACAGCCAGTGACTCTTTTGGAAAGGATAGTAGAGCCTCGGGACCCCTATCTCAACTCAAGAAGAAAACTAACTGTAGGAAATAGGGGGAGAAGGGAGCTGCCATGAACCTCTGCCTTCCGAAAAGAACTTTTTAGCAAAATGCTTGGCATTGATGGCTAAAGGTGGCGACAGGGGAACCCAAAGCAGAGACCTCAAATTCCCATGCAAATTCAGCGGCAACTGTCCCCTTCAAAACATGAAAGCAGGAAAGTCAGCAGTGAAGCTACAACTACTATTAAGTCATTTTAAGCCAAAGCAAGTGATACTTTTTTTTTTTGTAAAAGCCTTTTAACATTTGTCTTGGATTGGGGGGGGGGGGGGGAAGGAGGGGAAGATGTAACCAAAAACTTTGACATCCAAGTCCATAGCCACAGTATGTACACTCTACCTGGCCTCCCTACAGAAAGGGGAGATACTAGGACTGGCTGAACTGCTGTTTGTGGGGGAACTGCTGTTGTGACAGTAGCTGGAGCGGAGGCAGCAGAATTTGAGGAGAAGCCTGTAGCTGGAGCAGCATAAACACCTGTTGAGGATGAGACTGCTGCAGAGTTCACCAACACCTGGAAAAGAGTCAAAAGTATTCAGCAGACTGCCTCTGCAACTGGCTTTGACAGAGACTATGGAAATATCACATAGTTCAAAAATTCTCACTTCACATAAATGCATTTTGGAAGTCCTAGCTGTCAAGGCAGCTAACTATCCAAGTTCTCTAAAAATTGGCTTGAAAATACCAGTTTAGAGTTGCAGACAGCTGCAAGGCATCTTCTCACCCTTCTGGTTTGCTTATATTTATACGGAATTGTATTCTTTGCTACAAGATGCTGCAAGGGGCAGGTAGAGGGACCCCACAAACTGACACTAACCAAGCAGAGAGGTCACCTCTCCACAGGGCTACCCCAATAAAGCACTAGATACTACCTTCTGGGGGTAGCTGTAGGAAGCCACTCCATCCTGAGGTGACACAGAGACTGGCCCTTCTTCCTGAAGGGATTCCAAAGCAAAGCATGGTCCATTTAAGAGGCAAACAAGTCACAAGGCGCACACACCACACCCCTAGCGTTTTTTATTTATTTATGGACTACACACACACACACAGAGGATCTTTTGTAACTTGAGTAAAAGCAGTTTTATTCTGACATGCACAGGACTGGCTTTCACACCCACTGTAGACCAGTAGGTGTCTAAAGATTTAGTTTCAGGTTAAAAAAAAAAAATTCCAAAGTCAGTTCCATCAGAGGTGAGAGCTCTCCAGTCCCACAGTGCAGGAATATGACTAAGTAGAATAGGACTTGAAAGGTAGCACGATAAAAGCAAGTGCTGTCTGGAGCAGAAAAAGAAGAAAAGTAAACAGCACTCAAATGCATGCTTTCTCTTTGCAGCGGGGAAGGTGGAAAATCGTTAATGTATCTAGTACGAGTCAGACTGTACTTGCAGACTGAGTCAAAAACCTCACCATTTAGGGAGGAAAAGGGGGGTGAATATATAAATGAAACCATCGTGCCTTTCTTTCAAAAGTAGTCTCTGACCTACTATGTTAAGCCTACATCCAAGGACAGGTTCTATGAAGAATACCACACACTTCAAGGATTCCTAATCTGAACAGACAGTGACTAAAGCTTACCAAGTTTGCTGTAGGTTCTGCTGAACTAAATACTGTTGCAGTTTCACAGTCGGGATCTGGAGGGCATGGGCAAAATTAATTGAAAGAAGTAGCATTAAATCTAATCCTTCAGAAACTTATAAAAAGGTCATAATGAGTGCATTACATTCACCACCTGTTCTATCAGTAAAGACTAAAGTTTTACTTACCTGGAGGTGCATATATATATTCTTCATGAAATTTCCCTACAAGGGAGAGTACAGGAAGCTTTGATTCAGGGAACAATAAAAGAAAGCTTAAAGCTGAAGTTACCACAATTACATTTCAGTGCATCCATTAATGACCAGTTTTCAGTATCATCTTGTTTTGCGCAGAAAAGGTAGAGAAACCCTCAAGATACGCTCATTTGGTTATTCCACCAAGTATCAAGGTTGCCATTACCAAATTTACACCACACATTTTTAAGCAGCAACTTGGCTTGCTACAGACCTACACAATCACAAGGGTGATGGCATTGAAATGTGTCACTTTGGTTTAAGCTTGCTATCAGACAACGAAGAAAAATAACGTGCCCACACATTCATGTTCAAAGCTCACAATCAACAGATATTTAGGAGATATAAGGAACCTACTTTGACTATCAAAAGCACACTGAATATCTTCTAAACCTGTCTTTTCTCTTTGCCCACTAATTCTTTAAGAACTCACCATTTTCACTTGTTTCTTCTTCCTCCTCTGAGGAATTCAGAGTCTGTTTGTTAGGTGGAACAGCGTTTGGGCCTCTCCTTGCTACCCAAAAACCTGCTGGACCATGGACAATAGGAGGAGGGCTACCCTGGCTCTAAAAAACAAAAGTCAGAAGCATGCATTTAGAAATAGTTTAAAGTATTTCCATGCTCTACATACACACACAGTAGAAACAGGTTGGCAGACCAAGCTTGCTGCAACCAAAACTTACTAGAATTACCATTTGTGTGTCCGTTCCTATGCACCTGGCTTGCAGCAAAACTGCTGCGGACGCATTTCTGTCCTTTACCTTTTGTTCTGCCTAGCATACTTCAGGTAATTTATTTGTGAAGACCTACCACTGTCCCATGCAATACAGTCAAGTTGCTCCCTCCCAGAACCTAGCCAGCTTTACCTCGAGCTCAAAGCTGAAAAGGAGAGAGCAGACCCCAGGCAACAGATTGCTACCCCCAACATATACCCCTGTGTTCCTCGTCCTGGAGCATTCCCACCACACCAACAGCAGACCAGTTCATCCAAATACTCCGATTACCATGGAAAAAGGTTATCTTTAGTCACAATTAGTGAAAACCAGGGGTGGCTGCTGGCATAGACACCACTGTCTGCACTCACTTGACCCACCCATGCAAGCCTGACTCTTTCAGAGAGCAGCACCCATAAAGGAGTCCTGTGGGAAACCTTGAATACTTCACATGCCCTTTGTCTTTGCACTGAAGTCAGTCCTTAGCTGCACCACAATTTAATAAAACATAGATTTCTCTGAAGCAGGAATATAGGATTGAGATGCTAGAGTAAAAACAGTTGATTCACTCTTTTGTGATGGCTAAGGTGACACTCAAAATTCTCCTCTGAAGACATGGTGACTACGAGATTGATAAAGTGCTCAGAGAGGCTTCTAAGATTTCCAAGGTTGAAGCAGAGGTGGTAAAGTCAGAAGATTCTCCCATCAGACCTCTAGTAGGATGGCAGAGTTTTCTGTGAGATGCATCTTTCCCCAGGAAATGTTCTATTCCTTTACTAAACAAGACAAGGAAGAGACAGAGAAAAGGCTTTGGCATTGACAATAAAGTCACTGAATGAACATGAAAAACTATTCATTAGGAGCTGCAGGTACATACTCTAGCAACGGGGAGGAAAAGCTAGTAAGCTATATTGATTTCATGTCAGGAAAAAAAATTGCAGGATAATCTGTCCCTATTCCTTGACACTCTTAGAGGTAAATCAGAGCAAAGATTATAGATCTAGCACATGAGGACAAATTAAAAAGTGGCTGCCACTCAACCAGCCCTGAGCAGAATCCCTCTCTCTCATTTAGATACAAGTCCAGCATTTGTTAAGTTCACTGCTTCAACACAGTAAAAAAAATTCAAATCTACCAGGGTCTTTTTTAAAAAAAAAAGATCTGCTTTCCTATTCAGATACCTTAATATCAATTGATTTTTTGTAGCATATCCAGCTTTGTACTAGGCTTAGACTACAAATAAAAGAAAAAGATTTATTTTAAAGTTTAAGAATACGCTGTGCTACTTTATCTACAACCCGACAAAAAGACTGTTTTAAGAGAAGTCTAGATTTGGAATTTTCTCCTGTGACTGTAGCAGAAGAAACTGTTTCAGAACAACACACTAGTCCCAAACATCACCATATGAATGCATAGAACAATCCAGGCTATCATTATACAGTTTCTGAATCTAGTTACACAAACGATAAATTAACAATGTGGGAAACAAGTGAAAAGCTTTCTCCCACAATATGCAGAGCTAGACAGACATCCACAGTAGGAAGGGTTTTTTTTTGTTTTGTTTTCAAACAGCAATAGAAAGGAGAAACATGACCCTACTTTTATGAAAATATACTAAAGAGAAAAGAAGTGCTGCTGCTGCTGAGGGGAGGAAGAAAGGAGGGGAACACTTAGAAAAACTAATGTTTTAAGCAGGTTTTACAGGATCTAGACTCATTTCAGCCTTCCCTTCTCAAAAACATGTTCACTGCTAAAGTTTATTCCAGGGGTGGGGGGAAGCTGCTGTATATTTAGGTAAAGAAGTCCCATGCATTTGTATAGCTTCCCCCCCCCCCGAGAGATTTTAACATACTCCTTGTTCATAACTTACTGGTAAAGTAGGAAAAGCAGTGTCATCCTCTCCTTCAATTTCATAGAAAGTTATAGTTTCTTCTGGTCCTTGAGGCTCCTCTCCATTCTCTGGTACAAACCCATACTGACATTCCTTATTCACACACTGCATCTGACGGCGGCTACGGCTGTATGAGCTTTAAAAACAAAAAAAGGAGATTAAGAATCACCACTATCTAGAGTTTCACCTTGGTTTCGCTGCTGTCTTTTTGGAGAGGCACAATAAACCCACTGTTCCATACTGTGCCATTAACGGCCACCTCAGCCCTCCACATACCACCATCCTCCCCAACTCCTTTAGAGCAATGTTTTGTAAAGAGGTTTATATTCACTTACCTGCAGGAGAAATTGCCATAGCTCTGATAGCATCTCTTTCCTGGACTGGGGTAGAATGCTATTTGAGGGCCAACCATGTTGTGCCTGTTTATAAATCGGGCAGATCCCCTAAGTTTAAAGGGTAAAAGGTGCAATTACCAGGAAGTGCCTCTCAGATGGAACTCATTTGTAGTTTTACCTACTAAATAGCACAAACTCTCCCCTAACTAGTCTGCAGCAAGAATGAACAGAAAATGAGTGGTGATCACAGACAGGTTTTCAAGGCTTCATACCTTGGCATCCCAAATCCACGGTTATGTCTCTGAGGATGATAGGTTTCGTAAGGTGCCATGTTTCCACCACCCTGTGAGCAGTGAACTGAAGGAGAGCGCCCTGAAGGAACACTGTGCTGTAGCCGGGGTGGAAGAACTGGCTGACCCCTGCTATAAGCCACAGTCATAAACACTTCCTTTCCACGAACTTTCTTAAGCATTCTCTTCCGTGTTTTCATATCCATTTCTGCAGTTTCAGTTGAGGACAGAAAAGATAGATTTACACCTTAAACAGCTGACTCCAGAGCTATGTTCTCTTTATCATTTGAAAAGAGTCAGTATCGGACACACAGAAAAGAAAGATCCAACGGCCTATCCCAGAAAAAGTGCATTTTAAGTATGCAAAAAACTTCATACCCTTATTTTGAAGGCTCAAGCAAGCATTCTAAATTATGAGCAGAATGCAAGCATCTCACATGAGAATACCTTCCCAACTTGAGCTGATCAAATCAGTACTCTCAGTGTTAAAATCTCTTTATGAAGGCTGCATTTATTTAGTAAAAGAAAAATTCTCCAAATTGAACAAATACAATCCGTATTTAATTGGCTGGGGAAGCCCTAGTCTGTCCATGCATCTCTGCTAAGGCCAAATCAGACAAGCTTTTTGGTTCACAGACCCAGTCTTTACACATAGTTCCCAAGTACCAAATTTCTTCTTGGTAATTTCGAGCAATACCAGCTTTGCTATGTATTTTCAATGGATTTGCTCTTTTGCAAAGGCAAATTCATCCCTCTGTCTGAAGAATCACTTTACATCAAACCCCTGCAGTCATCAAGTTTTGTATCACAGGCTGAATTAAGTCACTTCAATATCCAAAGACTGCTACTGTTAAAACTGTCATGAGTTTTAACTCCCCTGCTCCCCCAAGGGAAGGAATGCTTGTGGAAGCCTTGTACAAACCTATTCCTGAGAAGTATCCACCTGTTATTTTCTGATAGGTTCCTCCTTTTCGGCTGGGAACCATGTTCCAAGCAAGGACAGGCGCCACTTGTGTCACTGGTTTTAAGTTTGCCAAAGGAACTGTGTGCCTACATGAAGAACACTGATGTTAGCAGTGCCACAAGGCTACGCTGTGCATAACTGCACAACAACATAAGCTGAAGCAACACTAAGACAGAAGAAAACAGAAAAACCCACAAAATCAAGAGTATAGGGAGTTTGTGGAAACAACAAAAAAAGTTTCACTGACACCAAGCATACATTACTGTTACTCATTTATTAAAAAAGGCAAGCTAGGATTTAGTCTCAACACTAGTGACTTCCTGGGTCAAGTCTTTCTTCCCTGCATTTGTATGCCTTCAGAGGTACACCTGAAAGCACTTGAGAATGCAGAATTGTTGTGGTATGTCATCAAGCTGAATCCTGGGTTTGGAGAAGGGCGAATGCTTTGAACAGCAAGGTGGAGAAAGCTCACCAGAAGTGCCAATTATTTAGTTGTTTGGATACAACATAAAAACTCCAGAGAAACCAACAGCAGAGGGTAATTTGCTATCCGTGAATTAAGCCCAAACTGCAAAGATCACTTTCACATTCCGGAGAAGAGCAAGCAGCAAGATTTCTCAGAAAGCATTACAATAATGGTTTTGGTCGTTAGAAATCTAAGAGAGAAAATTTCCTGCAACATTCTATTTGAAGAGTGATAGCCAACAAGGAAGCAAAGCCTCACTTTGTGTTTAAAAGCCTAGGTTCTCTTTTCTTTTCAAAGTACCTTAACAATCCTATTTTAAGCATCTGTGAAGATACAAACTCAACCAGAAAGTTCAAACATGAAGTCTTCACCGGACTGCTTACTTTTCTGCCAGCTCCTCTACGAATACAGTCAACGTGTTGCCATCCTGTCCAACCTCCTGGATATGAGCATTGTAATACTTACCTCCAGGCTCCAGACGTACCTGGAGAGAGAATAAGGGAAGCTCTAAAAAAGCCAACTGTATCAGGGGATTCAGAATATTGTCTACAAACCACTAACAGCAAAGCTGCTCCTAGGTGATTGTATGTTACTGAGTTGGCCCAGGAGTCTCAAATACTTCTTCAAAGTAACAGGCAAAAGAAAGAGCATTGTACTAACTTCAGAGAGGAAGGGGGGAAAAAAATAAAAAAATTTAAAAAAAAAAAAACAAACAGTCCTGTGAGTGACTGAGAGGTAAGAAGACACCTGCTTTCTAACTTATTTTTATACACTGTGCCAAGCAGATAAGTACCAAGGAAGACCACCATTTAAGAACTTGAGGAGAACAGAAGATAAAACAGGAAATTGGAAAGGAAAACTCTGCTCAGCTAGAAACGAGTCACTGAGTGAATCATCAGCAATACCTCAAACAGTGATAAGAAATAAGCCCTTACTACATAGACCATTGGAATACAAAGAAAGCTGACCTTCCTTTCAGCATCTCCTGGCCAGATCATGCTACTCCTCCCTTTTTAGCTCTTCCCTTTCTATTTTATAAAAATATTTGCTACACTACTGTTGAGAAGCAGAAGACTGTCCAGACTTGTTGTTGACCCCCAGTGAAAATCTAACAGACAGCTACCTCAAATGCACACCCTGTGCATTTTGAGCTCTAGGTCTGAACTTCCACACTCACTGAATGTATCTCACTGGTTCACAGTGAATTTCCAAGCAGCTTTTCCTCCACACTACCCAGTGTTTAAAGGTAGATATTTAGAAAGAAATGAAATTAAAAATAAAATCAGATTAATAGCTACAAGGAATAGAATGAGAAAAGCCTTGGTAAATTCTATGAAGTCAAATGATTTTATGGCTTACCATACTCCATTTAAAGCAGTTTTAATAGTTTATCATAACTGAGTCTCCTTTGAGTACTAACCTGACACTTGTCTCCTAAATAGTACTGTCTCCCAGCAAACACCATGTAGTCAGTTTTTTGAAGCTCTAAAAATAAATGAATAAATAAATAAAAACAAAAAAGCCTTTAAACTACTATTCTTTCTTCATGTGTCCTACAAGTACTTCATGGCAGCATCCAAATACAAATTATAGGCCAACCGAGTTAAATATTTCCTACGCATACCTGAACATTCCCCATAGTAATGGTGAAGTAACCACACATGTTCTTTTAACAGACTATAACCAGGCTAAGTCACAGGAGATCAATAATATCCAGATAATGCAGGAAGTAGCACTACTGCTTCAATACTACAATGTCTTTTGTGATGGTACCAAGTTAATCCTGCATTTAATACCAATCCTGGTATTAAGAATGTTGGACGGGTCTTCTCTTGCCAGAGTACTGGTGGCACTAGGCAAAAATGAGATGTTATCCAGGAAAAGCTAACATTGCCTAAAGTCTCCTTGCTGCTAGATTTCAGTAGGTTTTTCTCCATTCCTTGCCTGGATTCTTTGCAGAGTCAGTACTCTACATAGATAATTAGTTACTATACTCTGTTCCAAGAATTTTAATGACCCTTGTTACTGCTTAAGCAGTTGTAAAATGCTGGAATTCTTCAGAATGCAAAGCACTTCGGGTCAGACATCAAACACCACTTCAAAACTTCTCTTTCTTGGTAACTGCTTGCTTTACACATCAGCCATAGTGTATGCGAAAAAGCAGCAACCTATCCCAAGCCACGAAGACCATGAAATCTCTCCGCAATGTTCAAGCCCAGGAGAGCTGGGAAGCAAGAGAAAACTCATCTCATTTGACAGATCTCAATGCTAAATTTGAGATCTTCATTATTATACAGCTCTGAAGCCAAAATCATGCTTTAAAAAGCAGAAGTCTTTGCACACATGCTGCAACAAACTTTCAAATCTGAATGATTTCCAGTACAACAGAATGGTAACAGAGTTCTATACTCTGAGTCCTCGTATTTCCTGTACTATCTTCAGTAAGTAGCAGAGGTCAGATTTTTAGCAACCTTATCACCATTACACAGTGTCAGAAGCAGTGTATTTCCTACTTTGAAACGAACCAAGAAACCAGCTACTAGCAAGAACATGTACTACCCACAAATATCTGCTGGGTTAACTAGTACCCTTCACATTTCAGCTGTGAAGAAACAGGTGATAGGCCTCAGATTTATAAAGTTAACACTGAACCTAGTACAGAAAGAGCTGTTTGTTTTTCCCTTTTTAAAGATACCTTTTCTGCTGTCCAGCCAAACATCAAACTCCACATTTCGATAGATCTCAGGGTCCAGTGCCTTCAGCACTTTGTAAGGAACGGGCATCTTTGATGGGTTTTCTGGAGGCTAAAAACAGAGTTGAAATGGAGCATTAACAAGTGCATTTAATGTCTTCAGCATAGTCTCTATCCTGCCAGCATCTGTGGACCACTTTAAGATGTACACACACTATTTTCCAAAATTTTCACTTATTTCCCTAAAAACTAAAGCTCTAGAATACAAAAACACATTTAGGCATTCAGAAGCTGAGCAAACAGACTTTGTAAAGGTTAGAAACAGACTCAAGAGTAAGATTTGGCATGCTCTTTACTCAAAAAGAATCAAAGGAAGCTAACCAGACCAATGAAGCCATGGCTTCAAAAGTTGGTGGGAATTTCAGTTATTATATCTGAAAACAGGTTTCTATAGAGTTTCTAGAACTGTTCCAAAGTGACTTATACTATGTTCAAAACAAAAGTGAACTGATTTAAACCATTTCTGGGAAAAACAAATAGCAGACCAGGAAACAACTACTAAGCTTGTGGACGTGTGGACGTGGGGGCGTGTGGAATATTAGCTAGAGAACAAGAGAATCTCAGAAAGGAAAAAGGCTTATCCAAGTTAATAGAAACTCAAGGGCAAAACCAAAAGACAAGCAGAGGAAAGAAATAAGCCACCCGCTTTCCAAAAAGTCATTTTTTAAAAAGCAGAAAAGAAGGTTTAGCCCTAACAAGGGTAACATCATACAACAAAAAAACCCACCATAAGGAATTCTTCCCTAACTGACAAACCTTTTCTTCTTCAATGCCTTGTTTGAACTTATCTTCCTGTGGATTGTCAGTATCATTGCCTTCCCAGTTGTCCACTCTAAGTAATTGAAAATAAGATTACAAAAGATACAATGCATAATTTCTAGCCACGATTAAAATCAACCAACTGTTCATACAATCTGAAAAAGCACCATGGTGCCATCAAGTGGTAGATTTTGCCTTAAACACTAGCCATGGCTGTGATGCAGTACAGCACAACCCTTCTAGTTTCAAGAACACGACCTTTACTTGTTCCAACACCCACGCCTAACAAGGGCTACTGCTTGCATTAGGAAAGGTTGAAGATGACCCCACTGACTGATTAAACTCTTGCACTGCCAACAAGTACAAGACGACACCCTGTTTTAAGTCCTATCAAACCACTGTCATCTGCAAGCATTCAGTAATGGTCAGAGGCATCCCTCAAGCCTTTCCGCTGACTTGCATGGGATACGAGGGTTTCTATAGGTACATTCTGTCTGTTCCCCTCATTCCCAGTGATCCAAGACTTGAATAATGCCACCATTTAATTGTCTATTTGGGGTACAATTCCATTAGAAAAGGACAAAAGAAAATAAAGCGGAGCTCATTTTCTCAATACACTATTGCCTCCGCAGAACTAGAGAGGCTTAGAAGAGTAATAACAGTTTCTTACTAAAGAAAATACTTTGATGGCATAAGGAACAATTTTATTTACAAATAAGCTGTTATTTTACAGAGTAACACGCAACTATAACATAGCCAGCAGCAGAGGATGTTCAATTATGCAACACTTCCCAGCTCCAAGGAAAGCACACTCTCTTCCACAATATACATCAGCTTCGTGTTTGTGTCACGAGATAGGAAAAAAAAAAGTTAATACCCCATGAATGTTCAAAGAAACTTGGAAAAGTTGCCCTTTACAAGGTTTTTAACATCCCCTTCCCAAAATACTACCTCTTTTCTGATGGATTTCTGGATACTTTTTCATGAAGACAATCAAAGTTTGCATCCTCACTTCCTAAAGAGCCACTGTTTCTGTTCTTCTTGGATCCACTTCGAAACACCTCAACTGCAGACCTTAATTCTTCCTCATCCATGCCAAACACATCTTTGTACAGGATCTCATACAATACAGCTGAACAAATCAACACAAAGCTCAAACCAAATTAAGATAATACCAGATCCATAAGAACTGCTGCAATTTTCAATGTAAACATATCTTCAGATATTATCTACTGTTACAAGGCACTAGTTATATTAAATCCAATTAAGAGGAGGATCACAAAATAATTCAGGAGGGAAGAAGGGACTTCTGGAAGTCATTTGGTCCAATACCCCACTTAACAGATAGAACAATGAGCGTATGTATATATTAATATACAATAAGTGAGCTTCCATCTCTCTCCTCCCCACCCCTGAAAACCAAAACAAAAACTGCCTATAAACATATGAAAGCATATAATTCTCTTCCATAGAAAAATGATTTCAAGTTTACCCTGGCAAATAGCAGCATTTTCCTGGAATTGTTTTATATACACAGAGTCATAATGGCCATTGCTGGAACAACACAGTAAAATCTGGGAAAATAAAAAAAAAAAAAAGGCTTTAAGGCTGGAATAATGTAAAACCTAACTCTCTCTATTTGATATCCTAGCTCAAGACTACATTATTTTTTCATTCTACAGTCAACACCAACTCATCAAGAAAACAATAAATATTCTCAATATAAATATGAAAAAGCTGTAGAATCAGCTTAAAACTGAATCCTAGGTAAAGTCTCTAAATGAGTTCATCTATTATATACAGAAAAACTATCCATTTGTACATCGTGCTGTATTAAACATGAAACAAGAGTTTGTTTGCAGCTTACCTCTGAAACCACCAATGGCTCAAGAGGCAAAATAAATACAAGCCATTAAGTGCAGTACCCCTGAGATACACCGTTCAAGTACCAAAGGCACATTTCACCCTTCCCTACCTGAGGGACTAGAATAGCATTTAATTCTCTAGCCCTCAACAAAGCCTTGCTTTTACTAAGCAATATTATGCTGCCTTTTGAGAAGATGCATGTTTTCTGCAACACATGCATTGATACATCAAGTATATATACCCAGTATACCATCAAACCCCATCTTGGCACGCGACCACAGCCAACTGCAACTGGCAGAAGCCCTTAGGCAGCTGTCAGCACATGGCCAGCAAGGATGCTTCCCAGTGAACCAGCAGGAGCTGGGATGCCACAGCTCTTAATTCAGTGTGCACTACCTCTTCTGCCAACACAAGCTCTCATCCCATGGCGACAACGAGCAACACCAGAAAGAGCTGCTGCCTGTACATGCAGTCTAATGACAGACAGCTGCCAACACTTAATGAGAGCTCTGGTGGTAAAGCCTTTTAGGACAAACATTTAGACCATACTGCTTGATTTTTAAAAGTTAGCTCATTTTGAAATTAGATTAAGCTACACAGGAACTACATAGAAAAAGAAGTGCATGTAAACAAAGACAGTAATACTAACCAACAGAGAAGAACAGCTGCAGTGGCACAGATTTCAGAGCAGACTAGCCATTTTGGCAAATATAATAGCCCATACTGAAATCCATACCACAGCAACTTCACTGGCATCATGCCTGAGCTAGCCACATAATTGTGTAGGCACACCTACGTGACCACAGAGAAAACAAGAGGGGTCAGATGGGAGGTAATACAGAGTATTTCTCCTTTATGTTCCTTCTTGTTGGAGCGAGTCCAGAGGAGGGCCATGGAGATGATCAGAGGGCTGGAGCACCTCCCCTATGAGAACAGGCTGAGAGAGTTGGGGTTGTTCAGCCTGGAGAAGAGAAGGCTCCAGGGAGACCTCACAGCAGCCTTCCACTACCTGAAGGGGGCCTACAAGAAAGCTGGCGAGGGGCTTTTTACAAGGGCACGTTAGTGATAGGACAAGGCGTAATGGCTACAAACTGAAAGAAGGGAGATTTAGATTAGATATAAGGAAAAAATGCATTACTATGGGGGTGGTGGTTCTTTCCTATGAGGCGGTGAGGCACTGGAAGAGGTTGTCCAGAGAAGTTGTGGATGCCCCATCCCTGGAAGTGTCCAAGGCCAGATTGGATTGGGGCTTTGAGCAACCTGGTCTAGTGGAAGGCGTCCCTGCCCATGGCAGGGGGGTTGGAACCAGATGATCTTTAAAGGTCCCTTCCAACCCAAACCATTCTACGATTCTTTTTGTCCACAGCAGTAATTCTCATGTAGATAAGCTGTTCCATTAGCTCCCATTCTTAAGTGGGCTTAATTTGTATATCACAGAAATGAATCAGTCTGTTAGATTAATCCATTCCCATTAATTTCGCCTTTTCAGGAAGAAAAACTGCACACCTCAGGAAGAGAGGCACTGGGGGTGGGGGAGAACACCTTCTCTTCACCGCTATGATAAAAATATTCTGTTCTGCTCTTCAACTCAACCCAGATATTTCATTCTACCCTGTCAGATAAGTCAAATTCCCATTGGAATTAGTTTTTTACTCAAGGAGATTTTGGAAACATGAAAGAATATTCTGGCATTGTGATGTTACCTCTTCCTGCCAAAATGAAACTTGAAATATGAGCTGAAGTAACAAAAAAGATTGGCAGGGGAACAGCACACAATCCATCCCTCAGATGGGAAGCAAAGCTACTATAATTGAATTAACTGTTGTGCAAATACTGTGCTTTTTCCATGAGCTGAAGTCAGATTTGGGGTTTTGTTCAGGTATGCAAGAGCACTGGAGTTGCAAGAGCTCAATTCCAGTGTCAAGTTTTTACAGCTGGACTGGAGGAGGTAACTAGGATTCAGCAGTAGGGGTAGGAAATTGCCTCACTTCTGCCTCACCTTGTCTTCAAAGCCATTGTCTGTAGCATAAGCGGGTGGCTTTCCAGGGTACCGGTACAAAATAAAGTCTCGCCTAGGTAAGCAGAGGAAAAACAAGACTTGAGAGAGCACACTTTTAGTAGAACCATGTTATGAAGAAGTTTGCAGGGAGCTGTTTAGAGAATCCGCTGTTCGTTTATAGAAAAAACAAGTAGAATACTTCTCCTGATAAATGAATGCTACCATACAGCAACAGCTAGATGAGCAAACACCACCCATCTTAGGCGAAAAAAAGTTACCTGGGAAAGACCATTATGTTTAGTCACAGATTAGGTCAAGTATTTATGCTTACGGCACGGTGCTCAGACACTGAGACAATTTAGTCACCCTGCAAAAGCATTAGAGCCTCAGTACAGGGAACTAGTAACTCTCGCAAAACTTCAGTTTGTTCCTTTAGTACTGGAACAGAACAAGCCTGCAAAGAGACGGTTCTTCCTTCCACCACTGGTGAGCCAGGCTGCCCATTACAGGATAGCAGCATTTTTAGCAAGACAGCAGCACCTGTGCAGGCTTATGCTACCTTTGAAATAAGTATCAGGGTTTATGCACCAAATAGGGCAAATTACTCCTCGCTACTGGAGCTTTCAAGAACATCTACATGAGTTTCAGTCATGCTTATAACTACCACACAGTGTTTCCGCTACACACAGCTCCTTGTTTTGTCCCATTTTCCATTCTTCAGCCACTAGAAGGAAACACTTGACTTGGGAGTTTAACATTAGCAAAAAGATAACAAATAAACATTGCTGGAAATTGACCCTTCCCTTAATCCACACTATGAGAAGAGCAGCTGTGATGGCACATGTTAGTTTAACTAACTTTGTTAGGGTAGCATTTCTCACCACCTTTCACACATTAGTATCTCAGCAACAAACAAATAGAAGGTTCTGGGGCCAGAACCCAAACACCATCAAGTCCAAAACAAAGTGAAACTTAAAAGACACTTACTTGTACATCACTGATAAAGCACTCATTTCCAGCTGGCCAGCGCTTTCCTATGCAAGATTATGAGATTCCATGAGATACCAGAGCCCTCTTCAACACCGAGAATCCTATTCTAGATCTCTGCAGTATTAAAATACCTAACCAAACTCAGTTTGTTAAAACAAACAATCAATGCATTAAGAGTTGAGGTATTAGGATTCCCAGGGGGTGGGGTAAAAAAAAAAAAAAAAAAAAAACAAAAAACCCTGCAACACGGAATGGCCATGATTACCAAGATGAGTAAGATGGAGCTAGTACTGGCAGCAAATCTTAAACACGTCACTCAAGATACACTTTATTTAATTAAAACCACTACATTTGTTTCAGAGACTGCTGCATTCACCATACTTATTGGTTAAAGTCTCAAGAAACAATAAGAGTTTGAACTCTAGTATTCGAACCTGGGGGTGGTAAAGGAAGAAGCAAGGGACTGCAAAGCCTGATAAACATTTGATGCGAGGTACACTCCACGTATTTTGCTTTTTCCTTCTTAGAGGAGAATTGCAATTATGACTAAAGCCCACAAGAGGCCTCAGCTTTATTGTCCAGTCGCTCCTTTGCATCTACACAAATTCCCCACTAAAACTGATATTGTTTATACATGTGAATATTTGGTACAAACCCATAGTATTACCTACACAAATGAGACCCCAGGGTTGGGATCTATCTCAAAAAAACCCCAAAACAAACCCAAAAAAACAACAAAAACCACCCCACCACATTTAAAAAAAAAAAAAACAAACACATTTTAAACCATCACCTAATTACTTTCCTGTTCTGCTCTCGACAAGTATTACATCAGTCTTACCTTTGGATCTCCTAGTCGTTC
Organism: Nipponia nippon; assembly: GCF_047370975.1. NCBI lineage: Eukaryota > Metazoa > Chordata > Aves > Pelecaniformes > Threskiornithidae > Nipponia > Nipponia nippon. Next base: position 3,769,603 of record NW_028262313.1, read on the forward strand.
AAGGTATTTCTCAAATGATCCCTCCACATACTTTCAACAAAACAAAGAAGAAAGCAAATATAAAAACTTAGCCAGTTGGAAGGCAAAGTTAAACCTAAACACGCCACCATACGTGACCAGCTGTTGAATGGGAAGGCACAGGGCAGCGGCTGGGGGCATAGACACCAAATTTGGGACTAGTTTGCCAATTCCTACCAGTTTTGGGTTCTGAAGGCCTGTGGTCTGACTGGGGGTATGACTTCAGGTGTTCCCTGCCTTAGAGCATGGGAATGATTTGGGGTACCAATGTGGAAATACCAAGAGTTGCTAAAAAAATTAAAAGCATGAGTCATATTCAGCGACTCATCTCCCTCCTAGATTAGATTAAGTACCTAACTGTGATTACAGGGGGGGAAAAAAAAACCAACACATGCACCAAAAAAAAAAATCCAAAAAAATCCCAACACCACACAGAACTGCACCATGCATGCACCTGTGCAAACCACCACATGCAAAACCAACCAACCAAAAAAAAAATATGCAAAACCCAAGACTTCACGTAATGATTAAACACGCTCCACCATCTTTTGATGTTTGTTTCTTACTCCAAAATCCTACATATTTCCTACCTACTAAATTCTGCAATGGCTGCTCCACAGAGAATATACTACACAAATAATTGCCACTCTACTGGTTACTGGGATATTAGTAACTTGCTTGATTTCAGGAACTTCAGAAACATAAAGTCAAGTAAAACTTGTGCAATTGCAACTCAAATAAGTTAACCAAGCAATCACTCTGCCGTTTCTCTTCTCTTACGTACATCAAGCCTGGCAAAGCATGACATGTTTTCAGCGCCTATGTTTATGTGGGTATGTTTATGGCTAAACCACTCACCTCCTCCCACATTACTTCCTAACTACACGTGCAAAACTGCCTAACACACGTTACTTACAGATTCAAACTTATGCTGATGTTGCCTCATGAACAAGACGCAAGCTTTCCTAACTTCCACGTGATGAATTTGAGATGAAAACAGCTGAAAAAAATAAAGGTTATGAAAGAATGAAGAAGATTGCAGAGTTTAATTTATGCTTCACATTAGGCTTATTTTATTCACAGTTTACAGAGACTAACGCCAGCACAGAAGACTTTACAAAACAGGGAGAGGAGACGCTCTGGAGGGCCCCAGGACCCTTGGGGACGAAGCTGAGGAGGGCCCCGGGGAGCCAGGAGCCTGCCTGCCCGGGGACGATCGCACCCCTCCCCACACACGACACCTCACTTTGGGCACCCAGGAGGGGTCTCCAGGAGCACCCCCTGCCCCGCCGCGGGCCTGGAGCGGACACCGCCCTCCGTGGCGAGGGCCTGAGGGGCCTCGGCTCCCCCCGAGACCGTTACCGGTGCCGCCCCGCCGCCCACCTGCTCCGAGACGGCTCGGAAGAGGCAGGAGGCGTCCTTGGCCGTCATCTTGCGGTACAGCCCCAGGCTGCCCAGGTACTCGTCCATGGCCACCTCGCTGAAGGACTTCTGCCCGAAGTACTTCTTCCAGCCCTTCTGCATCCTCCCCGGGCGGCGGCGGCCGAAGGGGCAAAGGCCGAAGCGGGAGAGGGGCGCTCCGCCCGGGGCGCTGCGCGGCGCGTGGCGGCTAGGCGCGCGGCTGCTGCTAATGAGGGGCCGCGCCCAACGCGCCCACCTGCGCCGGGCGCCGCCGCGCCGCACCGCACGGGACGGGACGGGACCGGACGGGAGGGCGCCAGCCCCGGCCTCCCCCTTCCCGCCCGCGGCGGGCACTGCCGCTCACCGAGCGCCTCCCCACGCCGGGCTGGCCCCGTCCCGCCGCAGCCGGGCCCTGCGCCCTTTGCCTGCGAGCTGCCCAAACGGCAGCTGCCAGCGGTGCCCTGCCGCTGAGCCCGCGGGAGCTGCCTCCTGCAGCAGCCATTTTAAGATGCCCGCGAAGAGCCCCGAACACCTCTCCCGCTCAACGACCGCAGGGGCTGTCCGAGCCCCCCGGGGTCGGTTTCCTCCGGCCCCCGCCAGCTCCTCGGCGTGGGTGTGTGTGTGTCGACCGGCCGTGAGACATCGTCTCCTCCCGGACCTGCCTCGGGAAGGGAAGGAGCCCTTGCTAAGCTAACTCCTTCCAACTCCGTTGCTTGACATGACTGCAAGTAACTAGTCGAAAAATCAGTCAAATGGTCATTCAAAATTTCCTGTGACATTCCTGCGTGCTCTCGGACTGGAGATAAGCTGCTAGCGGTAAACTTGAAATAACAACAGCTCTACAAACATTGTTAAGGAAGCAAAACTCTTAGTTGCTCCTAATCAAGTGTTTGGGGAAAACTTTGGGGATCGGCAAAAATCACTCTTGCACAACTGTACAGCATGATTTATTCGACATATAGCCCTTGTGCTTGATTTGCTTAAGAGAATGCCTTTACATTTAACTTGCTAGTAAAAATTGCACTCGGACATCAGATGCACCGATTCAGGAGTTTCTTCTTGTTTTAAGCAACACCACCACCCCCCCAACAAATAATGTACTTGGAGGAAGGGCAGTTAGCACCAACTCTGCACTTACACAATTCTGGAGTATTACAGACCAAATAGCTTGCATGAACATTTCTAAGTTTAAACCCCCTTTGTTTTTCAAAATATTTACTTAAACAAATTGATGGTAGCATCACCACAGTTGACAGTTTCAATACTTTAAATGGGGAGCTCCAGTCAGCATCAAATCGGAAACATTGCACTTTACAGAATTCCAAACTAAGTAATGATGGGATAACACTGTGTAAATGGACTGACTGTCAACCTCACTCCTCTCCTCTGGGCCATGTTTTACTTTGGGAGTAAATCACTCAAAACCAGGCGAGTCTGTGGACAGTTTGGCAGCAGGCTTGCAGCTCTTGACTTTTCCCGCCCAGATTCACCACGTGCCACCTGCCCTTGAAAGAGGCTTAAATCTCTCACTTTTTAAATTCTCTTTTCAGTGCTTCTGTAAACACACAAAATGAGAGCTGTAGGCATCTGCTTATTTGCAGAACATCACAGGAACATCAACGAGGACAACTTATTTCCACTACTACTAGGCAAATATGGTCAAGAGACCACTATGTATATACCATGCCTGTTAAGAAGTAATTTAGCTTGTCCTCCTCACTGGCATTACCAACTCAGTGCAGATTTTATCATGTAAATATCTGTCTGGCCAAGAAACTAGACAGTTCGTATTCCCCTCTTGTTGGCACTGTGCTCTTTTAAGCATAAAGCTAGATGACTTTAAATTGGCACTAAACGGGAAACCATTTAATGTCAGTTATTAACAGACACTTTCTTTGAGGGTTTGTCCCTGTTGGTGGACTCTTAAGTATGGAAGGCCTCACTAGGAGAGGAGAAAAGTTTTATTCTGACATTTTTATTCCTCTGTATTGTTTATTGAAACCCAACAACTTTATCCAAGAACAAAGCAAACTTTTCTGGCTGTCCAGGAGGAAAAGGTTTCAAAGTTGACAAGTCCATCGACTGCAGTGTCTCCACAAGAGTGCTGTAAAAACAGACCAAAACCAAAAATTAAAAAAATTTAAAAAAAAAAAAAAAATCCATCCCAAAGGGAAATTTTTTCTTCACGCAATTTTCTTTCTATTCATACATACATAATCTTTTAGCGTGGAAATGAAAATAAGGACACGTATTGAAAGAGACCCAACAAACCAGTGGGCCCTGACCATCACTGGCTCATAGGCAGCATTGCTGAGAACACGCTTCGACCTATACAACAGACAACTTTTTAATCTGTTGTGGTCACAACGTTGGGGGACTGAACAAGATCTGAGGATCTTCACCATAAACCGTACCAGGAAATTGATCCTATCTGAACACATGGCATAGTTCTCCACTTAACACATAGCCAGAAAGAACAGCTAAATCAATCTGTTAGCTTGCTATTATCAGACTGCAAATAAGGCTCAAGTGCTAGGCAATGTTCAAGAGAAAAAAATAAAAATTCCTCCCTATCTCCGAAGCACTGGGAAAATAAGTTTAAGAAACTTGCCCAGTACAAATGAATGACAGGCCTAGTCTTTTCAGAAGGCTTTTCTGAAACATACAAAATCCTATTTGCAGGGCAAAGGAACAAGATGCAGACTAAATAATGGGAGTTGCATTTCCTCTGCCTTCAATTTAGAGGTCATCTGTTACTTGTAGAGTGCAATCAATCATAAAGAGAAAACAGTAAGATACAGTCAAAACAAGAGAGAAAATGAAACTAACAGGAGCCAGGATGAACACAAACAAAAGGAGCTGGTTCTGTTGTTGTTGTTGGGTTTTTTTGGGGGGGTTGTTTGTTTGGTGGTTTGTGTTTTTTTTTTTTCCTCAAGTGACAGGCAGCAGATCTGTGAAACTCCTTGTCAGAGGATGTGGTGGATTCAGGAAGTTTGGTTAAAAGGGCAGCCTGAATAAGCACTTGGAAGACAGACGCATTGAAAGTTCCTAACCAGACAGTATCTGATTTAGGAATCCCCCTGAATCAAAGTACTTAAGAGCATTAGAGAGAAAGTAATACAACAAAGTGCCTATGTTCTTGCCCTGTTTCTACTTTTGGCTGAGCATCTGTGTATGGCCACTGCAAATAGGATACTGAGCTACGTGGACTCCTGATCCGTATCAGTAAGGCCATCTTCAGATACTTTAAATTTTATGATGTCAGTACATCTATACAGTCAACTTTAGTGCCCTTTACAAGGAAAATCCACACAGCAAAATGATGAAATGGAATCCTAAGTCTGCAGGGAGCAATTTATTCTTTATAGCTTATAGTTACAAACTGATGGTCTGGGTTGTATTATTCCTAGACTCCGAAAAAGAATCCAACAACTAGTGAGAAAGAGCAGAGAAAGCGAGAAGCTATTAGGTGCCTCTAGGATGCTACCTGACTGTCCCAAATTCAACCACTTCTATTTGGTTTAAATTGCTCTTCTTTCCATCAGAATACATGTGCCCTCAAAAAAGAAAAAATTAAAAGGAGTCATGGTCAAAAGCCTTGGTAAGTTTGGTAAATTAGCACCTAATGTTAATCTATCCACCATGGAAAATCTACCTTGCAAACACATGGTCGTTACAGAGAAGGATGTACATTTCCGCGTTACATTCTCAATACTGTAGTATCACGGAGCGATGGTGCTGAACGCTGCTTGTTCAGTCAGGACAGCCACAGCAGTCCCATACCTGCAATTACAGCGGAGGACGTGCCCATCTCTGTGGAGCTGTTTTGCCAGTTCAAGCTGATGGTTGTGCATCAGCTTTTCGTTTGTTACTACTATTAGTGGTTTTCCTTTTTCTAGAGTCTCCAGACAGCTACCTGCACCTACGGGAGAAAAAGAAAACACAATGAGTTTTTGCCCTGACGGATGAATTATCATGCTACTTGCTCTTGAAAGACGGGGGGCTCCAAAAGGTGAACATTTAACCATCCAGCTCTAGCTGGGGACCTGAACATTCAATGCCAGCCCAGCCCCGAGCCGTAGAGAGACTTCACCCGACCGACTTCCACTCCCGCCCCCAGGAGAACCGGCTCGGCAAACAAACGGCGCTCTCTCTACCTGCGTGGCTGATGACCAGGTCCGCCCTCCCCAGGTCCTCGGCCAGCGAGTCCTTGAAGCGGAAGGCTTCCACCGCCAAGGCCGGGCTGCTGGGCAGCGCCGGCTCCAGCGCGCCCCGCCCGAACTGCAGCACCAGCTTCTGGTAGCCGCGGCTCCGCAGCACCTGCGGCAGAAGGAGGGTGGGGCGGGTGGGTGCACGCGTGTGCGTGGACCCGGGGCGCACCCCGGGGCGCCTGGCCCTGCTCCCACCCACCCCGGCCCGGGGGCCGCTGCCACCCCGAGCCCCCCCCACCGCTTCGCGCCACAGACCGGCACCCCCCCTTCCTCCGCCTTCACGCCACGGCCCCCCGCCACAGAGCGGCCCCCCACGCCCGCCCCCGGTCACCCGCCGTTTCCCGCCGCCTCAGCCACCCCGGCAGTCGCGGTCCCCCCGGAAGGCGGGACCGCTCCGCGCGCGCAGGCGCCCGGTTGAGGCGCTGCGGGCGGGCCGTGAAGGGGAGGCCCGGGACGGCTGCCCGCGGAGCCGGGCTCTCCGCCGCCTCACCTGCAGGGCCGGCGGGGAGCAGACGGTCGCGATTAGGTCGTCGAAGCTAGTGGTGCCCACCGTGACGAAAACGGACTTCATGGCCGACGGCCACCCGCTCAGCGCCCATCTGCGGGCCGGGAGCCGCCAGAGGGCGCCAGGCACCGTCCCGTTCGCCGCTGCACTCCTCAAAATGGCTGCCGGCCTGAGGGGGCGGGTTGGCCGGCGGGGCCGCCCCCTTCTCACGGCCGCCGGGTGCTGGTTTGAGCCCGCTTCCTCCGCTCAGGCGAGCCAGGGGATGGGGCAGGTTCAGTTGCCGGTACCGGCACGGTATTCCCGGTACAGCCGGACCCGCGCAGGGGTGCGGGACTCCCTCCGTGGTGCCGGAGCGGCAGGGACGGCGCCCGCTCTGTGTAGCGAGCCCACCCGCCGCCAGTGTCCAGCGACCTCAGTGTGGATAGCCAAGAGTGTCTCAATTTTTCAGATTTCCAGAGAGGGGAGGAAAAAAAGTAACCCAAATTTGCCAAATTTGGAAAAGGAATTCAGAAAGCTTTGCACTCCACGTGTTATTTTAGCACTTGGGGCACAGAACACTAAATGGCAGCCTGACTGGGGCCAGGTGCTGGTCTGAGAGTGCCAGTCATCCTGTCTTTTCTGTAAGCCCAAATTTGGGAATTTGGCTGGATTGCCGGTCCTCCTTATATCCAGCTTTAGCTAACAAACTGCCTAAACACAGTGAATCAGTAGGACTCGATCACTACATCCTTCAGGATTACAGCAGCTGCTCTAAGCTCCACCAAGAGAAGACCTCAGCTCTGGACTATGAGATGCATTAGCTCTAGGTACCTGTAGAGCAGGGAAGCGGTTGAATCACCATCCCTGGAGGTATTTAAAAGATGTGTAGATGTGGTGCTTAGGGACATGGCTTAGTGGTGGACTTGGCAGTGCTGGGTTAACAGTTGAACTCAATGATCTTAAGGGTCTTTTCCAACCTAAACGATTGTATGTTCCCAGCCTGCCATTCCCATAGCATGACCACAGATACCTTTTCTTTACAGACTAACTAACCTGGGCTAGGCATGGGGTTACCCAGTCTGGCCCAAGCCTCCCACAGCACTTAACTGTGGGAGTAATATCACCAAAGGATAGTAGCAAACGAGCAGTCAGTCACGCTTTGGAGGAGAGATTGACGTTTCAGACAAGTGTTGCCTGAAGCAGTGCCGCAGTGGGTCCTGTAATGGCTGACGCATCCCCCTGAGCACTGAGCCTCACTGGGGGACACACTTCGCTTCTGGTCAGAGCATCACCTGGGGACATGCCATAGCATTGCAGAGCTGTGCGATACAAGCCTACCTTCAAATGACTGAAGGCAGGAGAAGATTGCATACATTTCTATCAGTGGGTGAGCTAGGGTGGTTTGCCATGTGGATATCCTTCCACTGATAGCACAGGGATTGGTGAAGATGGGAGACAGAAGGGAGACAAATATAGTTCAAACTCTGCATTCTATGTTTTGTTTAGAGAACTTTAATAACTCTGGCTATGCATGTGCATTGTGTCCACACCCCAAAAAAATCCCAGAGATGCTGCAAACCCCAATAGAAACTGCTGTCTGCTGGATCTTAGTTGATTCCAGAAAGTCAGACATGAAAATTACTTGGCCTAAATAGATGAACCTGTCACAGGAGCTGAGATTGCAACTCAGGGAAAACCCTGAAAGTGAAACTGAAATCAAAGCCAGAAGCTGTATCCTCCTGGTTTCTTTTCCTCACTTTGCCACTAACCAGTGTTAGCACCTTGGGGAGGTGCTTGTCTTCTCTGTTTCTCCACCTGCAAGGCAGTGTTTAGCAATTTATCTCCTCTAAAGCTTTCTGTGGAGGTGATTATATTAATGTGTAGAGAATTTAGTCTTTTAAAAAACTTCACTGTGGCAAATTTTTAAAGATATTGAATAGGTTTTTTGCCTACCCTGCTTCCCTTGGCCTTTTGAAAGATACATTCTCAGTATCATTGAATACAGGTAGGTTTCCCGTCCTCCGTATTGCCCTTTCTCTAAGCACACATCTTTCTGATGCTGTTTCAGGCTGGTCTTACTACCTTCTTACGAGGACTGAGGAAAAGTACTCCCTTGAGCAAAGGCATGTCAGCTCCCTGTGGAATGTCATCCTAAGACCAAAGGGACAGGAAATCAGGCAGGAGCTGAGGCTGGAGATGAAGGCCCTTTCTGAAAAATAAAAAAGCCTTTCAGTGCTAAACCACATTAAATCAATTGCAAAGATGAAGTCACCAGTAAATTTGTTATTTCAGGTATATTTCCCCTTTGTAATGAAAACCCGGGGGGGGGGGGGGGGGGGTAGGGGAGAGGGTTAACATTTTAGTTTCCAGAAAAATCCAAACATTAAATCTGTTAACACAGTCTTGTCCACTGGAGGCTAAGGATAACTCCTTAGCAGTTGCACAAACTGAACTAGCAGTTTTCTTTCTTTCATTGCAAGTGTAACACAATGTACATTTCTACAAAAACAAACTACTCAGACATCTAAATCTATTTATTCCCTGAATTAAATTTAATAGATGAGGTTACATCTGTATACGCTACTGAGTGTTCCAAGAAAGATGCAGAAGCTATCTTGAGGATACCTCTGATTGCCATGTTAATGGCTCATTCACAATGCTCATTAGCCCCCTGTTGCTTTCATTTAGCATAATGAGCCACACTGAAATGTATTTATTTTTTGATTAAAGCAAATGGTGCTGACAGCAGACATGGCCAGGGGGAGGGAGGCACTTTATCTTGGGGAAACCTGCTGTAGAGCAAAACAATATCCAAGTCCTGAGTGCACAGGGCCTTAGTGGCCCTGACCAGCCTCACCCAGCTCTTACTGCTCTCCCTCAGGACAAGGAAGCCAGGAGCTGAGGGTGACGACAACACAAGCCAGGCAAAGACCTCACCAACAGAGCGCAGTCTGACGACACCAGAGAAAAGCAAGCAGAGCGGTGGCAGCAACAGGTCCGGTGGTCCAGTAACCATCAGGCAAAGACAAGGTAACAAGCTATTTCCAAGGTCAATCCAGCAAACCCAAACAGCAATTCAGGAGCAGAACTAGCAGCAAGGACACCTACAACTCACCCCTGTTCTGTCCTCCCAGCATAAGACAGGCATGGACCTGTTGGAGCAGGTCCAGAGGAGGGCTGTGAAGGTGCTCAGGGGGCTGGAGCACTTCCCCTATGAGGACAGGCTGAGAGAGCTGGGGTTGTTTAGCCTAAAGAAGAGAAGGCTCTAGAGAGACCTCACAGCAGCCTCCTGGTACTTAAAGGGGGCCTACAAGAGAAATGGGGAAGGACTCTTCATCAAGGAGCGTAGTGACAGGACAAGAGGTAATAGTTTTAAATTGCAAGAAGGTAGATGTAGATTTAGATTAAATATTAGGAAGTAATTATTTACTATGAGGGTGGTGAGACACTGGAACAGGTTGCCCAGAAAAGTGGGTGTCCCATCCCTGGAAGTGTCCGAGGCCAAGCTGGATGGGGCTTTGAGCAACCTGGTCTAGTAGAAGGTGTCCTTGCCCATGGCAGGGAATTGGAACCACATGATCTTTAAGGTCCCTTCCAACCTAAACCATTCTATGATTCTACTTAAAGCCTGAGCTTAAATGAAGTCCCCATCAGAGGGTGTGGGTGGAAGCCCCAGCTGAGGCTGGTCAGGGCACTTAAGACCTATTAGTGCAGTCAAGGCCCTGACAACCGATGCATAAGAAGTCAGATTTTGGGATGAAAAGAAGGATGCTAAATTTTTCAGGTGTGTCAGAGATGAGGGTCAGCACATGCATAAATCTTTGTGAGAAATGGTAAGGACAGGATAATGAAATGATTGTAATTTTTTTTTTTAATGAGGAGGATAGAATTAAATATATTGGAGTGTTTTCCTGTTTATATCATTATTTTATATTAGGTTAATTACAGAAGTTTAGGAAATTACTGCTCATTTGTAACTAAAGCACTATAACTCACCACATGCATGCTCTTACTCTGCCAAAATTGAAAAATAAACTTACCGTCATGATGCGATAAGTCCACACATTCATTCTGCAGTTAGAACAGGTTTACAGTGGTTGCCATTGTACCTCAGCTGTGACCTTGCTTTCAGCCATCCACTCATAACTTAAAGTTCCTATAAAGTAAGGCACTCTCAAGAAAATGTTCCATGTATGAGCAGCAACTTGTTCATACTCTCATGGTTTGCTCCCTCAAATTTCAGAAGAGTAAAATGTGTATTTAGAAAAATGAAGACACTTTGAATAATACTAGTCTTCCTAACCCTCAAGTGAGAGAGAAACTAGAGTAGAGTCTGCATAGTACTGTAAGTTAAATTCCTATATCTAGGTTTGCTCTGACTATTAAGGTTTGCATATAGAAAAACTTCTTATTCTTCCAGTCAATGGGTGCCTATGTGGTGGTATTTTCTAAACTCTGCCTAGTTATTCTTGTCAGTGCGGTAGGGTATTCACAAGCTAAATTAAACATTGAGCATTTTAGGATAATGACATGTTAGGTAACAACAAACCCATGCAGCTCAAAAAACCCGCTAGATTCACTGACCTCTTCTTACTCTGAAGAAGAGGTTTGGGCTAATTTCTGTGTGCTCAAAGGGAGGAAAGCATACTGCTGCTCTTCCAAAGTGCAGAAGGCCTGATTGCATAAGAGTACTTCAAGTTTCAAGGACAGCTGACCGTGCTCAGCAGTTTGCAAAAACAGACCTAATATTACTAGCATGTCAAATGGAATCTGTCTTTCAGTTTTCTTAATCAAAAATGTCCAGGAGTGAGTGAGAACCTGTCAACAGGGAGTCCTTCTTACACTGAATCTCTTTTAATACTCCTTGTGGAAGATGATATATATATATATATATAGTTTTGTTTGAAATAAGGGTTAAAACAGCTATTCTTAAAATACAGTATGTCCAGGATCATAGCACATCGGGTTTTGCATTTGATTATTTTGCTTTTTATTGTATGAGTGCTGAATTTCACTTCTACAGGACCCTGTTTTGCTCACTTGCTTTCTAGAATTCAGAAATCACTGGAATGATTTCTGTGGTATGGAGCAGGTCTGTGTGACTCCAGCTTGCTCTTTTCCATGTGTCACTGAAAGTGAGCGTCCTCTGCAGCTTGTACTCCCAGCATCATGCTGTATAGGGACTAGAAGAAAAAAATACTTACAAGTAACATTGCAGTGACTTAAACTGGCATTGGAGTTTTCACTGGAGGATACATTCCACTTGCACATTGAATTAGGCTTGTTAGGGTGATTTTAAACTAAAAAGAAAACAGAAAGCCATCCATTATAGGACTCAATCTCATGCTAGTTTGTACCTGCTATTTTAATTAGAAGTTGTGTAGGGCGTAAGTAGAATTTTGTCCATGAGCACTTATGCTCTGGTCCATGAGAACTACAGATCATTTGCAGAATGAGATCCTTGGAGCTGATCCCTTGCAGTTTTAAGGCAGTTAAAGATCATGTAATCCAGACTTGGTACTATGCCTTGTTTGTAGCCATTCATTGCTACTCCTGCTCTGCGTTTCCGCAGACACTCATACAACCACATAGTGATCCAATTCAGAGAACTGATCTGACAGGAAAGTGATTTGTTTGCAGTTAAATCAGTTCCCTGAGTTGCACAAGCACCAATACTAGCAGAAGGAAGGAGGCGGAATTGTGGCACCTTGGATTTAGATAGGCACAATTCCCCAGCATTTAAGCCAATTTCTACCTCGTCATTGCGATTAGTAGCTGTGAACACATTCTCCCAGCCACGTGGCTCAGACGGTTGAGTGCCCGTTGCCTTTGGGGCAAACCTTGTGTGAACCTGTACCTGCTTGGGCTGGAGAATCTCTCTTTGCAGTGCCAGTTGTTTCTCTCCAAGATATGGGTGTGGGGTATTATCAGGGACATTGAAGAAATATGGGCTCAAGCTGACATAATGTAGTCCCAGACCCCAGAGAGAGGCTAGGAAGGGGCTAAAATGGAAGACATGTTCTTGTGAGAGCTTGCTCCCATCTGTGCTTTATATGGCATAATTTATATTCTGATATTTTCTTCCCATGACAACATCTGGGCAAGAAACCGAAAACGGCACGAGTGCAAGCTGTTTTTTGTTGAGTGAGAAATGATGTATGCCTCCTCCCTTCTCCTTAGCCTTTATTTGAAATGTTTCTGGATGGCTCAGTTTTGAGCCCTGTCTCTTTATATTCAGCTCAGCTTGCCACAGTTTGCCCTGAAAGCTCCATAATTATATCATTCAGGAGTAAGAAAATGCATGAAAATAAACTAGTTGGTTCACATCTTGGTTTCTGAAAACTACATACTGCCCTCAGTTTGCTCTTGAAGTCTAAAGACTAACTCACAACTGTTGCAATAAAACTCTGACGACCCCTGAAATGCATGGGCTGCAGACAATGTATCAAATAATGAAGCAATCATTTAAAAATATACACCAACAGAAAGGCAAGTAAACCTATAAGCCTACAAAGTCTGATTTTCTTTGAAGGAAAAAAAACGCCAATGACTAGCTATTTAAAAATGCAACTCTGTCTTTCCTTTACCTTGTATTTTGTGCACAGATTGATTCTCCATTTGGCTTGTGATGTAATGGTGCAGTGGATGACATGAGGCGTAAGAGAGCAATTAGACTTCTCCACACCAAATTTACATTATGTTTCAGTACTTTTTATATGTTTATAAATGTGCAAAATGAGTAAAGATAGTCTTACTTGTATTTCTAGTTGGCTTTATGTAAATTTGAACTGAAAAAATGTTCGCTTCCTTTTCTTTTCTCATTTAGATGTAGTGCTGTACCTATGAGGGATGATATTTCTGTTACTGTAGAGAACTATGAAAATTAGATGGAGAATATTTTGGGGGATGATTCCTTCATATTACTGTGATTCAGAGATGCTTGGTCTGGGAAAATAACAGAGGAACATTTGTCAGGCAAATTTAAACAGCATACTTCGAAATATCTCATCGCAACATTTCTACATTCTTTGAATTGTCTCTTTGTGGGCTTGTTATTTGGCAGTGGGGATTGTCAGATAGCCTACAGGTACACAAAGGCTCAGGCTGACTGGAGACAGCAAAGGGGATGTTAGATCACCGCTTCCTCAGGGCTGACTAGCAAAAGACAGGCGCTGAAGCAGCAGGAGGGAACTGTATTCACTGACTAAATATTTCACATTTGAAGTGGAAGGGGAGGCTGTGGGTTAGCTAGAATGAGTGTTATATCCGACAGCTCTCATGGATTTTTCTGAATTTTGCAATATTTGATGGCATGCCTTGAAGCCCCAGGTTCTGGAATTATGTAATCATGATTTTTAAGGCCTTATGCTTCTGAAGAGGAGACCAAGAAAATGACTCACTGAATCTTAACGCCCAGAAGACTAACACATAAATAATATTTATTATATAACTATGTATCTTTTTTATTACTCCTGTTTTGCTTTGTATTTAAACAATGTCATGATTCTTTGAGACCTGACTTCTGGAGGCTCAGAGCTTACTAATTTATGAAAGTGAAGTGCTGCTGGTATTTGCCCTGCCCACAAAGCAGGAGGTCACCTCTACACTGGGATACAGCATATACTGTATTTCAGTCCTTGTTACAAGGAATGTGGCTCAACTGATTTGTACCAGCTGTTGGACTGGATCTTTACTGATGCTTGATGCCTCTGCTAGATTTCTGACAAGGGTAAAATGCTTGCATTAAAGAACCAGAAAATGGGCTTCATATCAAATAAAATTTCTCAAAGGTGGTAATTGCCAGGAAGTGTTAGGGATATTTGGGACTGTAAAGGAAATAATTTGAAGAATGGTTGCAAAACAGGCTGGTATGCAGACATAGGAGGGAGTCTGAGGTCTGTCGCAAGCAACATTATCCTGGTTGTGAAGGCTCGATATGGTGATGTCTCCTGGCAACTCGTCCCTTCAGCTCCTCGGGGAACCTCCGCCTGTGACAGCCTGGCACTACTCCTTGCTCTCTGTGGAAAACACACGCCACTATTCCTGCCTACTAGCTACCAGCAAACACCTCCACAGCAATCCACGGTGTGAATGCCCTGCCATTTCATATTCCCGCATAATCCCTCTGACAACCAAATCTATTAAAAATTCATTTTCATCCAGGCAAATCAGACTCCCTGAAATCAATTGAGCTTTGTTCTCTGAAGGCAGCTTGTGCTGGTGCACGTGTAGTCAAATTCTGAGGTGGCCTTGCATGCATTTTTACAAGCACTGAGATAGAATTCATGTTTCAATTATTCTTTTTGATGTGCATTTTTTAAGGAAATTAGAATATTATGCTCAAGTAAACCAACAGTTTTAGATCTTTAGGAAGGAGCTCCAAGTGAGAAGAATTCCTCCCTTTTCCCAGCCAGTCCCAACTATACAAGTACATACAAATATCTCTCTTTGCCATGCAGCATAAAAATAGATAAGGAGGTGACCTATGAACACAGTCTAAATTTCACCTTTATCCATTTGCCTGTTGTTCTCTGATCACTAGATCTCGGCAGCAGTAGTTTATGTAGGCATTTTGAATTGCTCTTTAGAAGTCTTCAGGGACCTAAGTCAGTCCATTGATTAAGTAAATGGATTTTGGAAGTATGTAGGCTAGCTGAATATACCCTACAGTTAATGAAAAGCTACTCTAATTCTTCCTGAAAAGAAAACAGAAGAGCACGGGTGTTGGGCAAACAGGATCGGTGGCGTTCATACCAGCAGAGGGCTGCCCGCATACGCTGCATCGAGGGGATCAAAAGGCATCAAGCTTGTGGGCTCCTTTTTGTTCCGTCTTTTCAGCATAGTATTAGCATCTTTACATTTACAATGTCTGTTTTTTCTTCTCAAGCTGGCTCTCAAAACCGAAGTGAAATAGTGAAAGCATATGAGATTCACTTCGCAGCCGATCAACAGAGGTAGCCAACACGGATCTGCACAAGGCCCGAAAGATCGAATGATGTTTCATGCACCGAGCGTGCCTGTTCCCAGCAAGTCTTGTTCAGAGGAACTGTACCCTCTGCATCATTCCCAAGCCTTTGCAACAGCAGCAGGGGTGCTGATAGCAGTGACAGAGTCGTGATTCATTTCTCTCTCCTTTTTGTTTGTACTAATAAGATGATAGTCAGCTTATTATTTACAGGCAGTCTATTTTCCATTAGACATTGGGGATCAAAGTAGCCACTAGATACTTGCCAAAACCACTGAGCTCAACTTAGAGATTCTTTAACAGCTCTGTCTGGGCCACCATTTTTTTTGTTTGCACGTTTATATAGCAGTGAAACATACTGAGAAGAATCAATACCAGAAACCTCTTTGTTTGCATGCATTTCCTGTTTATGGCCTTCTTTTTACCACCAGAAATGCTAGAAATATTTTATGCAGAGGCAAACCAGAAGGTTAATATTATGTGGTGAATTTCACAAGGATGTGAAGATAAAAAATTGTGGCTTTTATTTTTTAATGTCCTAAGGATGTACACAGAGAGACGCGTAAGAGAGAGATATAGTCATGTTTACAATTGGAACAGTTTTGAGTATGTGTGCCTGTGCACTTTACAAATATATACTCTTATTTAGGTATCAACATATAATGGTGAATCTTCTCTCAGGATTTCTTGGATCATAATTCCAGGATAACATTCATCTGTTTCAAATAAATAACCTTGCTCGAACTCGCTCAGAAATATTGGACCAGATTCATCCCAGGTGTAATTTAACTGACTTACATCTAAAACAGAGCTCAGTGTTACATTTGGGAGAGTCATTACTGCTGCGTGCGCTAATGTCAAAACAAGACTCTTTTACATTCTCTCATCCCTAGAGAAAACTTTGCTGAACTCACGATAGTCCTGTGTGCTTCACCCTTGTCCTGGTTTCAGCTGGAATAGAGTTAATTTTCTTCCTAGTAGCCGGTATAGTGCTGTGTTTTGGATTTAGTGTGAGAATAATGTTGATAACACACTGATGTTTTAGTTGTTGCTGAGCAGTGCTTACACTAAGTCAAGGACTTTTCAGCTTCCCGTGCTCTGCCAGGTGCACAAGAAGCTGGGAGGGGGCACAGCCAGGATGGCTGACCCAGGCTGGCCAAAGGGCTATTCCATACCGTATGGCGTCATGCTCACTATATAAAGCTGGGGGAAAAAGAAGGAAGGGGGGGACGTTCAGGGTGATGGCGTTTGCGTTCCCAAGTAACCGTTACACGTGATGGAGCCCTGCTTTCCTGGAGATGGCTGAAACCTGCCTGTTGGTGGGAAGGAGTGAATGAATTCTTTGTTCTGCTTCGCTTGCGTGCGCGGCTTTTGCTTTCCCTATTAAACTGTCTTTGTCTCAACCCACGAGTGTTCTCATTTTCACTCTTCCGATTCTCTCCCCCATCCCACCGGCAGGGAGTGAGCGAGTGGCTGTGTGGGGCTTAGTTGCCGGCCGGGGTTAAACCACAACAACCCTGTAGCATACTTATGCACGGCCATCTACAGTACAGCCATGTACTTCCATCTACAGTAACACTGTCTTTCTCCTTCCCTGATGAAACTAAGAGATGTTCAGATACTAAATGTGACTGTTTATTTACATAAGGCTTTGTGTACCAATGTTTCCTGTTAGCGGCACACTACAAAGCACTGTTCTTGTCACTGTGCCATATTAAAATCGTGATCCATGGTTAAAGAAATCAGTCCAAATGAAGGGCCTTGGTTTTGGTTTCTCTGATTTTTAAGTGTATCACAGATTGGGCTGACAGCTGAGGGTAGACTGAGGTCTTTAATCAATCCAAAAGTGAGGTATAACATACTTGGCAGACGTACAGATAGGTCAGCTTTTCTTTGCCTTGCTTGGGAGGTAGAACTATGGAGGCTGAGAAAATTCTTCATGCTTCACAGCATGGTCCATTTCTAATCCTTTTGGTAATGGCTCTGAGCTTTCCGTGGAGATATGGGCAGTTGGCCATCAAAAATTGGACTGAGGACACTTGCAGACTGCTGGGCAACCGTTGTATATAACAGCATCAGGTTGCTATCAGGCAGTGTTGAACTTGACCCAATGCCTTTGCCATGAGGCAAATAATGTTCTTTTTCTGTCCCTTATCAAAGGGATATAATTGCCTGGCAGCACCCACAGTTGATACGATCACACTTCTGGCATAACTGGTAAAATAAGTTAATTCTTCTGAATGTAAGGAGTTTTGATATTGAAGAAATGATTCATGTCTAAGATCAAAAGGAAATGTCTTCCGAAGCAGACAGTGACCCATTTCCCTCCAGGGCCTTCGATTTCTGTCATGATAGGCAAAATCATTCCCTTTGGTTTCTCTGAACCTGGAATTTTAATTTTTATTTTGTGAGGCAGTGACTTGGTGAGGATTCAAGTGAAATCTTTGTTGATTCTGAGACTGGTATTACACAAGGTACTGCTGGGATATATTGCAGCTCCCTTACTGTTTTCTGTTTGTGAACAACCTACCCCAAGGTGCTAATTAGCTAGAAAAATTGCATATACACGGAGTACTGTTTTGTTCCTCTATAAAAATGCATTTGTGGTTGAGATGAATTTAACTGCTTGGCTTAATTGTGAGCATTCTGGATTTCTGAAATCAGCAAGGTAATAGCAAAAATTTGTGAGACTGGTATTTTTCATCTAAAAACTAATTAAAAATATTTGGCTAATTCTTAATAACACCCATCCTCATCAATGATTTGTTAGATGCAATAAACCCATTTAAATATTTTTATTTATTCTCCACAAAGTCTGGCCACATATTGCTTGTATTCAACAAGACCTGTCTTTGGTGGTTGGTACCTCTGCTCTATGATTGTAATCAGCTGTTTTCTTGGCCTAGGTACTGCGTAGGCTGGAAGAAATTCTTTTGTGTGTCTTTCTTTGACATATAGATATGATTTGTGTTTCTTGTCCAACTTGAGTTCAAGGATGTCTGAACAAGGGACATGTGGCAAAGCATGGCTGGCTGTAGTCTGTTGCTTCTGAGACGAGGCAATGCAAATGCCACTGATTTTAAATTTTCTTTGGGGCATTTTATTTCTCTCAGAGGAAGAAGGTTCACATCAGACTTCTTATATGGATAAAGTCTTGAGGATACTTGTGGGTACTAAATAATAATGATACATCAGTTTTAAATTGAACACTGTGCTTCAGAAGTGGCTGCAATAGGAGGAATCAGCATGATCTCCATGGGTTTATGTAACAAAAATGAACACCAATTACAGTGCATTTTTTCCACTGGGACTTAGCCCATCATTTTGTCTAATTATGGTATGAATCCCACAATGGAGAAAACCCGTCTTCTGTAAAGAACTAATTCCCTCTAGAAATGCTAAAAATCTTAAAGAACTCTAATTATAATACATTTCTCAATAGATAAAGAGAGCCAGAGAGAGCCTGTGCCAGCCACTTACCACAGAAAAAAACCATAAAAAGATGAAGGACTACCCTGGGAGACAAATAGGGACTCCTTTCATCCTTCATCTAGGCTCTTACTAAATATAATTACTGATCTATGCCTAAAAGCATTACTGTCAATTGAGAGTTGATAGATTTATTGACATGTACTCAAGAAATAATGCTGGACTAGAAAGACTTGGGAAGAAAATGGCTGAAAACAAGTTCTACTATACTCCTAAGAAGTTCTGAGACACTCCAAATTAGCAGGCTACTCAGACATGCAGGTAGCTTTGTGTATTGTAGTTTCTGTCACCAGGCGTGTTGTATCATGAAATGGGTTGCCTGTGATTGAAAAGGGGAAAAACTGATTTCCTCACTCCCAGTCCTATTCTTCAGACCAAGTTCCAACATCGATTTGATTAGATTTCTGCAAACCTGAGGTAGTTCATTAAGCTGCAAAGCTCTACTGAGGGTTGTTCAAAAGACTGCTGAATGGCAAAAAAGTCAGCAGGGAGAAGAGCTGCAAGGCTTCTTCAGCACAACAGAGGATGGTTGTAGATGAGAATGACAAAGAATAGGCTATGGTCACTCGGGGATGAGATAACCACACATACACGTATCACTATGCATTAGTTTATTTTGCCTGATGTTCTATTATGAGTTTTAAACCTTCAGTATTAGATAAAGAGGCAGTGTTTAACATTGAAATTGCCTAAAACATGCCTTCCCCAGCTGTCTGGTGAAATTGAGTCCAAACTCTTATTTTCATTCAATGGAAACGTCTCACATACTTTGTAACACTGAATGATCTTTCAGACTCACTTACAAGAAAGAATAAACAGCCTTCCCAAGAGGAGGACTGCATGTTGCATTTATTTACAGATTGGTGTACTAAAAAAACCGAAAGCAAATTATGATTACTGCTGAAAGATGATACCTTGGGAAGTGAAAACCTGGTATAGCTGGATCTAATCACCTCAGAGACAGAGAACAGCTCTCGCTGCTTCCTGGCCTTGGAGACGTTTGTTTGCCATGTTTGTCTTTCCTTGAAGGAAACAACTGAGAGAATTTATACACCCACAAAGACAAAATCTTCAGAAAACAGACAAAACCTAGCAACTCACAGATCTTCCTGCCTCAATAACGCTGACGTCAAACTGTGATTACAGTCCAGGGAAAGCTGGTTGGCTTCTCCTCGTTTTGCCTTTAAATTATATTTAAGAGAATGTAAATTTAAAAATGTAAAGATTTTATTTAGATAATTTCTTGCTGTCAGTTTCCTGTGTTCTTTCTTAAGTGGTTGACACAGTGATATGCAAAGGTAAATGGAAGGAGAAGCACATGGAACATGCACAGAGACAAACTGGGTATAGCTCAGCCACATTTCCTATACCTGACCTCAATGCAAGGAACTGCTGGTTGAAAGAGACTTTTTCAAAGCAAGTTATATTTATAAAAAAAAAAGTCTCACTGTTTGCATTCCAAAGTCTTTGGCTGGCAGTGCAGCATTAACTCTTTCATTTGGCTTGGCTATCGCTGGTTTCAGTCTATTGCCTCCTGTGAGAGAGGTCACATTGCTCTAAAGTAAGAAATAAGAAATTACTAGCCTCTGCAATCACATCATCCATTCCAATCTGATCTGAGTCTGCTTTATCCCTGTAGAGGAGACATATGAAGGTTTGCGAGTTAATTATGGTGAATGATATGTCAAGTGTTGTTAAAATCCAAGCACTGGACCAAAAAGATCAGCTCTACCAGTAAGAGAGCAATTGATTCTGCCAATGTCTTTGCCTCTGAGACTGATACTTCCAGCAGCATCTGATTTCTTTGAGAAGGTAATGGTTCTGTGAGTGATGCTAGTATAGCATAAGCTTCTCATAATTAAATGGGTCACTGACACTGTCATTGCACGTGACAGTTCTAGCACATGGACAACACCTTTCTTTCAATCTAAGTTCCTTATTTTAATGCCATTTTGCCATCGTGAGCTATTGTGATTTTAGCTTGACATGAAGCTAAACTGCTGTATGGTACCTCCTGCTGATGGAGTTGCTAATCCCTCTGACCATTACTGTATTCCATGCAAGATTAGTCCCCTACTTCACTTACCTCTTGGACCAGCCTGTTAGAAAGGAAGCACACCACAGCTTGTCATCCGGTAGCCTGAATTCCAACTTAGTGAGCCTTCTCTTGGAACTGTTCAATTTATGGTGAGCTGTTACTTGTTGTAGAAAAGAAAACTTTAATCATCAGTTCTTGTTAAGGTGTTGAATTTTGAGCTTTATTAATTGAACTGGTTCCTTCTTCATTTCCTCTTTACCATAAGATATTTACTGTTGTGGGCAAGTATCCATCTGTTTTGAAGTTCAAAACTAAGCATGCACTGAGAAAGCTCTGATCTGGTCCTCCTATAGGTCCTGCTTTTCTTTACCTTTTTGTCTGATGTGCAACTGGTCTCCAGATTTGTCTTTTTACTTTATATGAACATCCCTAGCACTCTGCTGTGATTCATTCCTGTGATATACTGTGTGGCTCTTGTGATATACTTGTGGCTCTCTATACTGTGTGCCTGTTCTTGGACTCAGAGCTGGATCATGGGTAAAACATACAGTAGGAGCAAGCTACAGTCACACATCTACCCGCAACAGACCTTCCTTTGCCTTGCATGCCTGTTGTATGGACTACTATTCTCTGTGTCATGGATACTTGTGTGCCTGCGTAAACTGGACACTCTGACCTAAAGTTTTAATTGTAAGTATCTTACTCTGTCCCCTGCTCTTGAGATGTGAGTAATTCTTGTGATCTCAAGTTTCCTCAGCAGGAGAAAAAAAGAGGCAATGATGCTGAACTAATCCATATTCATAAAATGTAAAGGCTTATTCGAGCCTTTAAGTGGCAGGAGTGATACCAAATTTAAAGGTGTTGTCTACAAGCATTATGTTTGAACTGTGACTTGCTCATGGATATGGAAGGCAGCTTTTCAGAGAAAGGTCTTCAAGATGGCATCTGGTCCATGCCACTACCTCAAAGCATGATAAACTCTTCCTAATCTCTTTGTTATTGCTGTTGTCCAGCGTGGGCACTGAAGACACTGAATTTCCACTAAAGCAGTATCCATTTGGAGATGTTTTAAGAATTCTAAGCCAGGCAAAATTCCTTGGATAAGTAGAAATAGAATACAATCTCACCCAGGCTAAGTATATACTCAGTCTGTCAGCATATCTTTCCCAAATTGTTTTGCAGCAAATTTTTATTCAGCCTCATGCCAGCTAAGGTGGTGCTGAGCAGTCTGAGTGTGGAGGTGAGTAGGGCAGTGGGGCAATGGTGTGTCTGGTAGTGAACTGATGAACAGTTACAAGCAAAAGTCAAACAAAGGAAAGGCAGCCTCAGCATTCTGATCCCAGTGGTTTCTTTCTTCCCGAGTAGCTTGCAGATGCGCATATGGAGAATGTTGCCGTGCTGTAATTATCTGTCAGCTGTCCCTTTCAGTGTTGGTTATGCTCTATAACAATAAACAGCTTTGAAATTCAGGGTGTAACATAGCACAACATTAGCCAAAACAAAGTGCATTCAGAATGCCCCTCTCTTTCCTCTCTCTGTTTTGTTGGATGCGTGCCACAACAGCAAGTCACATTTCTTCCCCACTAGGTGCCAACATGAAGTAAATGCAAACCGGTGTGGTGTTGTCACCTGGACTCCACATGCTGACAGAGTCAGTGCCAAAAGTGCTGTTCAGAGCTTTTCCAAGCTGTGGAAGCATGAAAAATTTGTGAACAACAGTAAACCCACGTCAGTTTGATTCTGTTGTGACAAGTTTTAAGATTTGCCAGTGAGTGTATTGCAGCAACCTCACACTGCCCAGATGTGAGCTTCCTGGGGCGTTATGTGCTAGTCATGCCACAGCTATTTGGACAGGTTCCTAGTAACCTAAAGATTGTGGAGTAACATTATAAAAAGTTCTGCACATTAACTGCTATGAACATGAATTAGTTTGACTTAGGATTGCTAAGGCATGAGGAGTTAAGGGGAGATCTTCCTTTAAATTTTGCTTCAGCAGGTGGCATCCAGGTTTGTGTCTTTCAAGCTAATAATATAGGCTTACATAGCCTTAAAAAATCCACCCTCAGCCGCTCTGTGCACCACAGCACTGGAAACACCCACTTGTGAGTTCTGGGCCAAAGACAAGATTCTGATGTAGGAAAGATGTCTAAGGGACATGAGAGGAATAGCGGGAAGGTGCTGGAGGATGCCAAAGCCTGTGATACACTCAAATCCAGCTCATGGGTTTGCATTGTCCTGTCAAGAGTGCCCCAGTTCAGCACCTGCTTGCCCACACAGTTCAATGGGTAGCCCAAGCCCAGTTTGCTTCTGAGTCTCCCCTGCGTTTTAAGGAAGAGCTTGTCTGCCTACTGTTTGCTCACATGTGTGGGGTACACAGAAGTATCCCAGATAGGTGCTACTTGATCCTGTAGTATTGCTGGTAGGTATGCATTTTTTCATAAAACTACATGAATAAATAAATGAATAGCCTGTAGCTATTGTGGTGCAAGTGTTTCAGGACTTGAAGAGGAACTAGCTTCAGGACAACAGCCCAGATTAAATAAGATAAATTTCTTGGTTGTATAGAAGCACAGATTTCAAGCACCAAAGAATGTTGCTGAGCTCTCGTTTGACTTGCAGGTGCCTGTTGTTGTATCTTAATCGATTGCTATTAAATAGGACTGTAAGAGTAGGACTATGACCATGAAAACAGAATTAATACAGAGAGAGTCAGTTTAGGAAGTCTGTGGCTATTAGCTTGATCAAATTATACTTTGAAAATGGGTTAATAAATCTAGAGGAAAAGGAAGGGAGGGGAAGGTTCTTCTGAATTATTCATCATTTGTTTCCCAGCTGACAAGTTTACATAGACATGAAATTCAGGTGGGAGTATAGGGAGTGGGTTATTTATTAATTACATATGAATTGGACAGACCTTTCTCTCTCGCACCCAGATCTGCTTTCACAACTGAGCATTGCCTACAGCTGGACAACTTCTCTTTGCCTTCAGCTGAAGAAATCCTAAATACCTCTGAAAAATCCAATCCATAAAAATTCAAATTCAGTTTAGGATTATTTTTCACACATAACGTCAACTGTCGTAGATGATGCTTTAACTGTTCTCTATTATGAAAGGACTGAGGAGGAAATTTTCGTATACTGCATTCTAGAGAGCAAGTGTGCAAGGAACCAACTTACCATTGTGATTTTTCAGGCTTTGTTTTGATATCTGTGCCCACAGAATGAACTCAGGAATTGAAACTGCTCTTATTCGTGCTGGAACTTCACAACCTTCTGTAAAAGCCTGAGGATGGTGAAGATCTCAGAGGGCTTTAGAGGGTTAGGCTTTTGGTAGATGCAATGTATAACATGCAGTTCCTTTTTGAGAACAAATCTGAAATCTGTGTCAGGAACAGTAACTGAAAAGAATATCTTCCCCAGTCCGCAACGATGTAGTCTTAAATCTTCTCTTGTAGCTTTAGCATTTGTTTATAGAATTATGTATTTGAATGCTTTTTACTTAACATTCTGTGTAGTCTTTTTTAAGCCCACTGCATCTATCAAGCAGACTTCACCATCTTTAGGTTTATTTTTCTATCAAAATGGCAACAACTAAGTTGACAGCTCATGTACCAAGAAAATACCATTTGGGATTTTTCCCCTTTTCAGATATATCTGCATCTGAATCTTTAGTCATGCATGTCATTGTAAGACTGCACATTTTTTGCAGGGCACATAATAAACAGGTCTGTGAAAAAAAACTTTCTGTCCATACCAGAATTAAGTTGAGGTATAGACACACCACAAAGATATATCTTCTTAGAAAAAAAATACAATCGTTCCACAACCTCACCTAACTTGCTACTTATCTGTCGCAAATATGCTGACTTGTAGCATTTACTGTCAGCAGAGGGTAAGTAGCAGGAGGAGTTGTCTGCATCTTCCCTGGTCTGCTAACCTGCTTTGAAGCTATAGCTGTCTGACTGCACTAGGATGTTACTTCGTAAGTAGTTACCACACTAGTGACTGCAGGGTAAGGACATATTTCTTTTCCTAGCAAAGATAAGGCATACACATCAGTTTTCATTAATGCTGACAGTTAAATGGATGTGTGACCTCACATAATATTTGGGTTTCAAACATTTTTTATTTCCTTTTCAAGTAAAATCAAAAAAGGTCCTTCAGGGAGCTCAAGGTTGATCCTCTGCTGAGTTATGCTGTTTGCAAAATTATGTTCTTCTCTGCAGCCCTGTGAGGATATGAAAATATACATTTATGTTTATATATTCTGACACAGAGAATGAACATATTCTACATATCAACCCTTTCTGCTCAATACTTAAAGGTTTGTTAATGCAGAAAATTGATGGAGGTGGATGGCAATCATGTGGATGAGATTACCCAAGCGTAAATCCTGTAGAATATTTTTGGTTTGGGGAGTTACACCATACTCAGGTCCTGACACCTCCTAGACTAAATACCCTGGGAGATCTGGGAGCGACGGTGGTTTTCTGATTACTTTACTCTGACCTCACAGTCCCACCCACAAGGAACAGCAATGCATCATCGTTTTGCTGCTCCTTCAGAACAACAGGTGGCTGTCTTCCCCCGCAGGTAGGGAATGGAGGAGGTGATGAATTTACTAACTAGTCATATTTGTTTCCAATGTCTAAGATGGGAGTAAAGATGGGAGCAAACTGTCTTTGTTCAAGTAATATTTACACAGCCTGGTAGGGTGCCTTCTTACACAGATGCCCCCTGAGGCCAACAATTAATTTGAAATGAGTGGCACCACTTGAGTCTATTTCTGCATACGAGCTGGTCTCTCAGATCCACACGTGGGAATAGTGCAGAGCAGTCAATGACTCACCATTGATAGTAGTATGTCTCTTTATTTTTGTAAAAAACCCCAATTTTCTGTAGCAGATGGACAAGTGGGAAGGAAACAGACTGCTGGAGGAGAAGGGTATGGATGTGACACCTGCAGTTCTCCAAGATCCAGCAAATCCATGGAAAAGTTCCAGGAACCACTCCTTATAGACAAAGAATGCCAAAGTCCACTAAAGCCCACTCAGCAAACACAGGTCAACACATCCCAGCAGTCTCTTTTCTCAGAGACATCAGGTCTTGGACATTACAGATGGGAATGAAAAGGGGGAAAAGGCATTCTTCTGTTTCTCAGTGGCAAAGGCTTTAAAATTTGCTGGCATTGTACAGACAAATGAGGCACTCTAAGTGCCTCTGAGACTGTAGATGTATCAAGTAGGACAGATACTTTGTGTGAAATGAAGCTTTAGAGAGGAAAACTTGTCATTTTTGTGTTAGAAGATAGGGGTTCCTTCCTTAGCAGTATTATATAGAAATACACAGTCTGCCCAAAGATATAATGTGATATAATGATATATAAAGTGATTGCTCTTTTATTTACAGTATATTTACTGGATAAGTTTTAAAGGGTTGTGAGACTCTTCTGAATTAACATTCTTTAGTATGAAGGAAAGAAACAGAGTCCTCTGTCCACAGTCCCACCTACCTCTGGGGGGCTTTTCAGCTGAGATCAGAGGAATCAGAATTGGGGTCCCAACTCAGATTGTGATACTGTCTTTTTCTATCAGTAGGTCTGATATTTTATGTCAATATTTGAATCTGTCCTGCAGCTTCTTGGAAGTAAGGCTTTTCCACAGGTAGTTGTGCTGGAAGGCTAATGTGGTTTAGTTGCTGATTTATTACGTTAGAACATTTATGGTCTAAGTAAGTTGTAGCTTTTGAATGGCACATCAAGAAAACTGAGAGGCTGTACAGGGCAAGCCAGATGTTGAGCCTGGGCTAGTCTGTCTCTTGATGGCTAAATGAATGACACACACCAAGCCAACTTGATCCGCATAGATTTTTGTTAAATGTAAATGTCATTGACTGACTCAGTAGCCGTCTGTCTTGGTTGGATTAATGTCCAAATCATCACACAGAACCTGGGCTCTTGTGCAGTACTGAGAGTAGCACTCCTTGAGGAGCCAATCTTTAGATGGGGTGTGAAGTCGCCATCCTGCCTGGTGATATCTGTGTGTTGTCCCTATGGCAGAAAGCTTGAGGGCAACCTGCCTCCTGCCTTCTTTTCCAGGTAAACACAGCCAAGCATGGCATAGGGAGATATTGCTGAGAGTGTATTGTTTGCTGTATTCCCTTACACAGTCACTGTGCTATTTCACAGATTAAACCTGCTTATGTGGGGGTTAATGGAGTATAAAAGGTGCTATTCAATATAAGGAAGCAATTTTTAAATAGTTTCATGCTAAATACATCAGTGAGAAAAAAACTCATCCTGCCCGTGGACAGTTGGTATCCAGTATGGACGTTACTTGTCATTCTGCTCCCACACACACACAATCAGCTATAAATGCCATATTCCTAGTCCAAACAGCTCTCCCATATGCAGACCTTTAAAGGTAAATAAAGAACCTGTTGTACACAAAGCATTTGAGAAACAGTTTCTTGTTACTATCACAAGTCCACGGAGTCAGTGTCATCTCTAATTTTAGCACTGTTTTTGTATGGGGAGTTTACACTTTCCAAGCCCTTGGAGAGAGGAGAATTGGCAAATAAGTGTATATAAATGTGGAAAGCACAAGGGGATTTTATCACTAAGCTAGAATTAGACTGTAATAAAGAAGATAAGCTGGGTAAAATTCATGTCCTTTAGAGATGTAGCTGAAACAATCTCGCTCGGGGCTTTTCTGTAAGAGGCAGTGGCTCTCCCAGAAGTGATATGCCGTATTTGATTCAATCTTTCCCATCCTCAGAAGCAAAGTCTATCTCTATACATCATTCATAGGTAAGAGGATTGGGTCAGTTTGTTGTTTCATAAATTTAAGTAAACATTTTTTTTCCTCGTTGTTCCAAATGATCCGACAGGATATTTGAGTCCAGTCCTATCTTTTAGTGCTCAGTGAGCTTACTTTCCATCTGCCTGTTCCCTACTAGTCTATGTCCAAAGCTGTTCACACTATTCATTATTGCAGTGCCAGGCCCTGGCATTTCTTCAGCTTTCTTTGGAGGAAAACAAATGAAAAAGCTTTGGAAGAACTGGTCTGTCTTTTGAGAAAGAAAACCCAACATGGATATGAGAGGAAATGTTATTATGAATTTGAGTCTGTTAGGAGAACGATGTCCATTTGACTCTCAAACTTTACACTGCATTTTAATTACTGAGTGATACTGGGAAGGCTGAAAGGCATGAACATGTTGTATTCAGCTCAGTTAATGTAATGGAGAACAAAGGAAGAGAGGTAGAGTGTCTTTTAACATTTTTTCTCTCCTGCTGCTCATTTCCTGCTGATGCTTTCTTTTTATTTTAAATCTTTGTTAAATTTTATCTTTATTTTCTTTCCTCTTTTTAAAGTTTTGTCTCTTTCTGGTATCTGGAATGCAACTCTCCACTGTATGGTTTTTAATGTCAGAAACCAATAGTTCCAGCAGGTGATGAAACATTTGTATACTTCTGAAACTCCATTGTGTAAATCTGCCATTCAAGTGGAAAAAAAAGCAGTTTAAGGTTTTCCTTCTTGAATGGGAGAAATGCCTGAGAATTTCCAAACCACTGATAATTTCTGTATGTGCCCTGTGGGCTCTTCCCTGTTATGCCACTTAACTTTGTTGATTTAACTTGTTTCACAAGCAAGGAATTTAAGGGCAGAGAGATAGGTCAGCAAATACAGGCTCCAGGAAACATTCTGGTATGTGTCTCTTTGGGTTTTTGGCTGTCATTATTGTGGCTTTTACCATTTTCTGCAAGGGCTTTTAGAGGGATATGAGTCTTTCCTGACAGCAGTAGGTTTCTGTAATGTAAATTTTATTGAGGGTGTTGCACACATGTTGCCTGTAGTATCAACAGCCGGTGGGTCACAGCCAGTCAGTCTGAGTTGCGTGACACTCTCCAGATGCTCTGTGCTGCTGTTGATGGTTGTGCAATAAGTTTTAGGGCTCAATAGGCAGGCAGAGATTCTTTCCACCACCATTTTGCCGAACAAAACGTGTTTCGCAAGCACAGAGCCCTCTTTGCTTTGGGGTCTCTAAGTGGTAGGAATCCTGCTGTGCATTTCCACATCTGTGAACTGCTGGACATTCTCAGTGCTCTCTGGAGACGTGGTGATTGGGGAAATAACATGCTTCAGGCGCAAGAGCATAGAGAAAAGCAATATGAGCAGGATAGCCAGCAGTGTTAGGAACAATCCCACGTACACGTAGAGGCTGGAATATTTATCTGCTGTTGTGTCTACTTCTGTAGCCAGAGTTGGAAAGTGGACACGGCCAGTCAGGTTTCCACGGAATTTGAAATAAATCTCAGTCATTGCTCTCTGTCAGCTTTGGTCCATTTTCCCTATTTACCTTCAGATTTCCTGTCTTCCCTCACCAGACTCGCAAAGGAGGTCAATAAAGGAAACTTAGGACAGATGACATGATGGCTTCACCAAGGAATGCTCCATCCTCTTGGTCTCAAGACTGCTGGTTCACACAGTTAAGCAGGCTGCATGAGACAGACTTTTGCAAATCATTTTGCAAGCTGCTATTACAATGACAGCAAGCATTAGACGTGTTTTACACTGCCATCTGGCTTTTATTTTCTCCTGAAAATGCTTTGGTCTTCTTTTGGTAGGTCACCTCCTTTGGTAGGTGAAAAGCTTTGGTCCTTCTCTCAAACTGAGCTGCAAAGGTTTGCACAGCTTTGGTCTTTGCAAGTGTTGTTTTCCAAACAAACTGAGTCAGCTTTCTGCCAGCTTCTCCCACAGCAGGTGGTTTATCCTTGTATGAGCTGGGGAAGGTTGTTTTCTGCTTTGCCAGGCTGCTGGGGGATTTCTTCTCTCCTAATCCAGGGCTATAGATGCTTGCTTAAAGAGTATGGAGTTTTGAGTTTCTCATTAGGAACAGTCAAAAAGTTGGCTTTCTAAAAGGAAAACAATGAGAGAGAGAGAAAGAGAGAGAAATGAAACCAGGTCTCAAAATAGCCTAGCCTTAGGTGGCTAGATATGTGGTATTTTTAGAACAAATAGATAAGAAAACCCTTGTCATGCTCCTGTGAGACACCTTGAGATCAGGAGAAGAACTGAGTATTTAACTTTAGAGAAAGACCATGCAAATCTAATTGTTAAGGTCTCCTCCGGTAACACTCACTACTTACTTATGGGTATGAGAAGGCCCCACAGTCTATGGAATTAGATGCCACAAAGGAATGGAAGATATGAATCCAGCCAGTGTCTTCCACCATGTGTCTCTCGTGTTGTTTATCAGGACCCTCTGTTTCTGAGGCAGGATGCACCTGGCAGGCGTCCAGAGCCCTGCCTGTCCCACAGGGGCAACTCTGCCACAGGATAGGACAATTCACTCACCTCCTGGGAGCAGAACTTACTAGAAATGGGGGGAATCTTAACGTTTTAGCATTTTCAATTCTTTCAGCTGGAAACAGAAAACATAAATGCCAAAATTTCACTGCAAATGGTGCATCCAAAAGCATTGTGTTCTGCTTTGATAAGACCAGAATTTTATTTTTAGCTGAAGCAAAAATGATAGCACTGGAACAAAGTGATGCAGTCATTTATATTGTTCACTACATATACACCTACACGAGATGTAAACAGAGTAAAATTAATATGGTAATATACTATGGTAGTCAGATTAAAATGAAACATTAGGTCAAAATGATAAAATCTCTGATGCTTTTAGATAAAGATTTCACCTAAAAAATGCATTGCTGCAAAACATTTTGGCTTTCATGGGCCTTCAGTTTGTAAAATGTAGCTAGTTCATTGACAATGTTTGGTTATGTTCTCCCCATGCACCAATGGGAACACCACCTTGCTGTTCTTCAGAGAGAGGTGGTTGAAATCTGGAGGCCTGAGTCATCAAGGAGCTGATATTCAGGCTTTCATTACAAGCAAGACAGACCTACTTTGGCTCAGGTGATGGGGAAACATCTGATGTGCTGAGTTTTTGGAGAAGGGACACTGGGGATTGTCTACACTTTACCTCCCAGCTCCTGCAATACCTTCTTCAGCATCAAAGCATGTGAGAGAACAGCAATTCAGTTTAGGGAATATTTGGCCAGACCCTGCTTAGTAACAGGCTGGCTAAGATGGGCCAAATTGCTGATTGAAAAAATTGCCTGGGGATTTGACTTCTGCAGTCCCCACGTGGGTAGTGGATTCTGTGCTGGAGGGTGTGGGGAAGCACGGTAGAAAAGGGCTGCTCAGTATTTTGCCAGGGGCTGACCCAACCCTTTTGGAGCCAGTTATTCTGGCAGCGGGTTTGGTGCTGGGGCAGAAGCATGGGACATGAAAGTGAAGGTTGTGTTGCAGCCAGGCACTTTTGATCTCAGTTACAGGGCAATAACTGTGATTTTCACACTTCGAACCTATAGATAGAAATTCTTCCCCCATGAAGAATATTCTTACGTTACACAGCAGGTGGGAAATGGAGGGTGTAAAGGTTACTGGCCATATTAAACCTCTGTTCTTACAATATGATTTCTCTGTCGATAATGAAATGCAATCAATCTGGAATCTGACACTTGTGTGAGTTAAAGTACAGAGCAATGTCTTTGTCCATCTCATCTGCTATCTTACTGAGAGCAAAAGCCAGAGCTAGTTTCTCTCCTTAACAAGCAGAGAGCCTAATGGCTTTATGTACTTAATAAAATTAGACCGCAGAATGCTAAGGACATTAGTCTGAAGTTCAATAATTAACTATAAACCAAGACATTGAATTAACAAAGCTCAGCTGGGCATTTATTGATAAAAGGAGCAGATTAAGAGTAAAAAGTATTAGCAATGGGGAGTTGGCACAGCTTTTTTTTTTTTTTTGTCTCAACTATGGAATTGTCAGGAGCAATCAACTATTTGGACTATTGAAAGCTGTGAAATTAACTACATCTTTTCCAGAAATGAGCCAGAAATAATTCAGTAGCTCCAGGCAACCCCAAGGATTTTTGCTTTTCAATCTACCAATTATCTCATTGAGCACATCTTTTTGGATATTAGTTGATTTAGTTTTGCACACTTCCCTTTAAGGAATAGAAGCTTCAAGACTGTAGAGACCAAGGTCATGTGAAAACAAGTGGTACACAAAGATTCTGAAAAAACTGTGTATAAAGCAGGTCAGCACTATAACTTTGTATGGCTCAGATTACAGGAGGCAAAACCTCACTGGTTATCCTGAGAAGCCCTCAAGTCCCTGGACAGAGATAGTAAGTACAAGTTTGTTACAGAGCAGAGCAGCATAGCTAGAGCCCACATGCCCTGTGATTTAAGTTGTTGATCAAGGCTTAGTCATTCTTCTCTGGCTGGACAATACTCCCATTTCTGAGAGATGCCAAGCATCATTAGTGGGTACAGATTGATTCCAAACAGACACTTCTTTTTCTATCAGTTTGTGGGTTTTTTTAAGCAAGGATTAAAAAAGCCCCAAACCAACATATTTAATTTAATAAAAATCAGTAATGAAAATAGAAACCTCATACAAAACAACAGAAAAGTTTCTCTCGGAGCGTGTCACTGAGACAGGAAATTCATGAGCCAAAACTTCATGAGCGCTGAAATTACCATCCTCCCACTGCAGCTATCAGGGTTTGGGGAGCTTCAGGTTTGAGGAGTTTTTATGAAGCCTGCATGGCCCTACTCTGCATCTTTGTAGGTCACAGATGAGCAGAGAGAAAGAAAGATTTTTCCTCAAAACAGTGCAGGCAGACAGTACAAATTGATCTTGTAAATGTCTTGTCTTGCGTACTCGCTTCCATTTACTCCCATATTCAGTTTAAGTGCCACTTGCTAGCAAGGCATCTCTGAAAGTGCAAGCAACTTTTCTGAGTTCTCTTTTGCTTTTCCACCTGATACTGTAACTAGTGCAAAGAGGTAAGTGGGACAAAATAGAACAATTACTTGTGTAGCTTCTCTAAGACTGTTAATTTAAACTGCACTGAACTGGCTGGCAAGTGCAGAAAGGTTTGGTTTTGCACACAGACAGTACCAGGTGTACCCTGTCTAGGTGACCTTTAGAGAAAAAAATCAGCATTGAAGAAATGCAAACAAAGCATTAAAGTATCAATTCCGTCCATGGCTTGCATTTTCTCCAGGGAGGATCTGAGGGAGAGGAAAGGGGGGGACTCTCTTCTTTCAGTGGCGGATGGTAGTTTTGTTCTCATGCTGAAGTGCAAGATAGTATGTCAGTGCCTCAGCTGTGGTAGTGCATAGGAAGAGAACAGAATAAAGCATAGTTACCTTTCAGAGCAGGCAGGGGTGTTGGGACTAGGCACCAGAGCAGCTGGTTCAGACCATGAGCTTGCTGGTGATTTATCTAGGAACATCTCCTCCCAGGTAGTGGGATTTGTGCAGAAAAGATTTGCTGTCTTATTGCTGGAGTCAGGATATTGTCTTTTCAGCAACAGACATGCCAAGTGCACTTTCTTCTCCTCTGCTCTTGAATTCACATGGTTCGCTGACAGGGATGGCTCTTACTCCCAGTCTTGAGATGTGAACTGACAGTCTAACTGAACAGCATCACTGCTGATGCCCTTCCTTCACAGGCAATAGGAGAAAGGGGAAAGGAGCCTTCTCTTCACGAGCTTCGCTGCTTGGATCGAAACAGCCAGTCCCCTCCCTCAGCAGCAGTAGGCAACAGTTAGAGCGGAGAGGATCAGTAGTGCTCCGGAGCTGCTGCGTCTCGTCTCAGCAGCAGGCAAGAAGGGAAGGGAGGGAGGCTGTGAGCTCAGCTGGCAGCAAAGTTTGTGCAAGGTTTGTCTTAACCCTTTCGTGCTTGCAAGTGGTAAACAAGGCTGAGCTGCCTGCTAATTGTGGAGTAAAACATGAGCCAGGAGGACAGGTTTTCAGTTTCTCTCTCTAATTTTCTGGAAGGTGCAAAGGTTTTTTGTTTTGTGCCTCTTGGGAAGGGTTACCTGGTGAGGGCTCCCAGCTGGGTTCCTGTCTGGAACCATGACAGGTGCCACTTTTCAGCTGAGACCCTCAGGATAGTCCCCAAGCATTGCTCTTTGGCATTGGAGCTTTTGATGTATTTTTGTCCTTGTGCTTACTGTTTGGTGGTTTGGGAAGGGCTGTGTGTCTGTGTGGCTGGTTTAGTTTACAGGTCCTCTCTCTCCTGAGTAGTTTGAAACTCTGCATGAATAAGCATAACCCCAACTTTGCAGTGTTGTGAGCAAAAATGATTTTCACCAATTTCTGAATGTGTGAAGTACAGATCTATCTCATAGCGCCACAGAAACAAGGCAGAAGGAGCCAAGGCTGGGGTGAGAACCCAAACCATCCTGATCCCTCTGATTACCACACCTTTTGACCTGCAGTTCT
Organism: Nipponia nippon; assembly: GCF_047370975.1. Taxonomy (NCBI): domain Eukaryota; kingdom Metazoa; phylum Chordata; class Aves; order Pelecaniformes; family Threskiornithidae; genus Nipponia; species Nipponia nippon. The sequence goes on from NW_028262313.1 coordinate 3,803,531, forward strand.
TCGCTCCCCCCTGGCTGATAAAGTAAGGATGTTTTGTGATCCTGTTCCAGTTACAACACAAATTAGGGTAAACCCTATCAAAGAATTGCTATAATTTTAGTTGTGTGCACATTTCAGAAGGGTGATGGGGAAGAAGATTTCCTTTACTTTACGCAGGGTGGCTCAGTCTGTTGGACACAGATGTCAGCTTGGGATGCATTGGAGCAAGCCCTGAGGTTTTGCCAGCAGTGGAGCACAGCTGGAGGTGACCAGCACATAGACGGAGTAGCTGCAGTTTTCAGCTCTAAGCGCTGAGCTGTGTATAGCTGCGTGCAGCTGTATTTCACATGCCCATGTCCCTTGTGCCCCAGCAGGTAGGTTGGCTGGAGGGGCACCTTATGGGGTGAACCTGACCCACAGGCCCACACTGGCCACTTGGCTTGTGGTAGTTCCCAGTGCCTGCAGATTTCATGGCCTGTGCTTGGGGCACTGAGAGCAGGGTTCCCCTCTGGAAAGTGGGTCCTACACAGGGGTTTGGGAAAGACAAGTTCATTCTCTCTCTGCAGCTTTCTGTGTGACAAAATAGAGACATGTAATCTCAAAACTGTCTCCTCAGAATAGCTCTCCCTCTCTGGTCTCCCATGGCCACAGCCTGAGCAGAGGGGCCAAAGGGTAATGAAACCCAGAGCTGCACAACTCTTTCATCCTCCTGGGGTGGGGACCGGTATTATAAATCCATCTCTCTAAGGGCTTCAATCTCTGGAGCTCACAAGCGCAGTGTATTGTTGCAATACAGCACTATTTAGATAAATAAACCATAGTCCCTGGAAAAAGTACAATTCCTCCATGCTTCTGTGGTGGGATGAACCCTCTGAAAACCAAGACTTATAAGGCAGCTTTGACTGCTGATTTTATTTCACATTTCCTTTGTTGTAATATCATGTGCAGTGCCCAGTATTGCCTTCTATGCCATGATTCCCTGCTAGGTGCATAGGAATGAAAGTACAATGATAAACCAGAAGGAAGACTATGTGTATTTTACCCTGGAATCTGTACAATTACTGCTTTACCAACAAGCTACCTGACAGCACCTCCAAACCCTGGGTACATGTCCTCTTATTTAAGAAGAAACAAGCGAGAGCTCCATTTAACCATGAATTACGTTGCTGCTTGAGTTATGAGACCCAGAAGAGACAGACGTGTTGAAATCCTGCAACCCTGCTTTCTATGTAATGCTAATGAGCAGTGCTGAAATGAAAGGCACTGCTGTGCCTCTCTCTCTCCCTGTCCATGCAATCCAGCTTCTCTTCTCAGCTTTTTTCCCCTTTGTTGATTTTGTGGTAAATTATCTCTCCCTTTTGTAGGACCAAGCTGCTGTTTGCTGGATGGGTACACTTAGATTTCTTGTTTCCTTTGTAGCAGGGTATAATAAAGACAGATGAATTTTAGATAATGCCACAATTTATACCAGCTGAGGCTGATGAATGCTTGACTGAATGATTGCTGAATTCCTGAATTGTTGAGATGTAAGGCTTTCTCTCTATGTAAATTTTTGGGCCAATCAATGACAAATTTGTGCTACATAAAATGAAGGTGTACAAATTCCCTTGGAAATACACAGAGATATGAACCCAGTGAAAGTAATTTTTCTAGCAGCCGTTAAGAATTTCAGGGCAAAAGACCAGGGAGCTTGTTAGGTTCTTTCCTTTGCATTGTTTGACCTGTGTCTCAAGCTTTGTATTGGGTCATTGTACACATCTTTCTCATAATGGTCCCACACCAGTCTTAGAGTGAAATTTGGATTTAACAAAGAGCAAATAAGATCTCTTAATGGCTGTTAGTGAGCATAATCTATATGTTCCTATAGGGATTCTTCTGCTACCCAAATTCAGGAATCCTATGGACATAGTAAATACATACTTTGTTTCTTTAAAAATGGCTTTCAGTGCAGCTGCAGTGAATGGAGAAAGAGCTGTGCGCTCCTCTCCCCCACGCCTCTTTCACAGCAGACACATCCCAGAATGGTTTATTCAAGCCCTCAGGTGTAAAGACCTTCCATCATTTGGGGCTGTTTGTGTGTGGGAGGGCCAGGGCCAAGCAGATTTCTCTTTTGCTAATGTAGATGCTGTATATTGAACTCAGGAAAGAGCCACAACTTGGTAGGTGCCTGTGCACATGTCAAAGATGACAGAGAAAACAGAAGCAGTGGCTGAGTTTTCAGTATTAAGGGCAGAAAGCGTATTAAATTAGAGCAGACTTTAACTCAGAGCTGTTAATGTCTGAAGCGTATTCTGTTTGGACATATTTTCCACCTGTTGTTTAGAGGTTACAGTTAATACCAACTCACCATTTCTCCATTACCGTCCTTCCCTTTCCTCTTCTTAAAACAATTTCTCTCCTTTGCCTACGTGGTTAATCCCTGCCTGGATGCGGGCTGTCTGAGCTGGTGTGCTGAGCTGAGGCAGCTCGGCTTGCCTGGAGTTTCACTAGCTTTCAAAGGGCTTAGGGGGAGTTCACCCACTTCTCCCCTGAGAGCACTGCTAGAAACCTGCACCAGATGGCTTAGAAATCAAATCAGCACTGTGAACTTCTAGTAGTATTCATTACTTATGGCAATAATAATCATACTTAGCACTTTGGTATTTCAAGACACTTCACAGTTACACAGTCCCTCCATGAGGTACAGTCAGACAACGTTGAAGAGGACTGCCAAGCATCAGATTTTTAACAGCTTTTGTGGCTGTTACAGGCTTTGTAGCTGTGCGGTGTAGCTACCCATGGGACACCTCCTTGAGGAGGTGCCCAGCTCCTCTCTAGCCTTAGAGGCCACAAGGTCCAACTCCCAAGGTGTCTGGCTGATATTAGACATGTTATATGGACAAAGACCCGTCCTTTACCTTTCCTGCCTTCCTCACCCCTGCCCTGGCCATCCACAGAGGTACTAGGAGGCCCCTTGCTGCCATGGGGAGAGTTGGATAACTGGAACTGCCTGGGGTGGTTGCTTGGGGCGTTGTTCTTCCAAAGATCAGGATGGTTCTGTTCCAGAACTGTACAAGTGCTATGAACAAGAGGGTAAGTGACTATGGAAAAGATGCTGAAGCAAGTGACAGCACTTAGCACTGTTTGTCTTGGCAGAGTGGAATCTGTTGTAAAGATGTTTTTGTTTTAATACGTTTTGTCTTTATAGCCACGGCACTGAGTGGCAGATGATCTATACTGCAAACAGGCTTGTGGCACGCATAAAATATCATGTTTCAGTAGGTTTTGAATCAGGAGTCTCTAATGAATGTTTGAACTTTCAAATATTTATTGCTCATTCAGATTTGTGTGAAATAGATGTAGCTGCCACCAGCTTTAAGGGAGACATACCACAGTCCATGGGACGGCAACCTTGAAAGCAAAGAAAGTTGCCTGCAGGTTGTTTCTTGCTTAGGCCACTAAGGCCCCCCCCCCAAATATACTGACTTCTCTCTGTCTCATTTCTTTTTCATGAAAAGGGAAAAACTATTAGTACCTCACCCCCCATAAACAATCTGTCAATACTAAGTGCTACGCAAATGCATGTGGTCATGCGCCCACTGCTCCAGCAGAGCCGAGTGCCTTTCCCTCTGTGCATTCCCACACACTCTTGTTTTGTCCAGTACAGTGCGTCTGAAAATGCTCCTGTGTTTGGACTAAGAGAGTTTTGTTGCTTTGAAAGGCTTGGGGCTGTTTTGACAATTTGGCTTTGTTTTGAACTTCCTTCATCAAAAATATTGCAATGCCTCAGTTTATTTATAGAAACTTGTTCTCCCACAGATAACTGAAGAAATTCAGTCTAGTCTGATGTTACTGCTAATTTTTTAGGAATGTTTCTAATTTGATTTACTGTTGTCAGTGAAGGGCTACATTGTCCTGGCACAGAACTGTGTCTGAACAGTCCTAAGCTTCATTTTCATGAGTGGGCTTGTGAAGAAGGCATTGCAGGTCCCCAAAAGAGCGTTAACACACGACTCGGAGAACAGACTTCCAGTCTAGGTAAGTCGATGAGAGCTAGCTCAGGTAGGGCCAGCTGGCAGTGAGCAGGGTCATATGGACAACCCTTGGAGCAAGGGGTATCTAAAAAGCAGGTTCCACCAGGATCCAAACTGGAAGTACATGTCAGCCACCCGCCATCAAGGTCCCACACAGGTCCTTGTGGGCCTTGGCAAAAACTGGTTGAACAATGAGTCAGGGATAGAACTTAAAATAGATCCTGTGTTTTCCAGTCCATGGTCTGAAATATTATTATTTCCTCTGAAGGAGGACAGTTCTTGCAGCAGTGCCTATTTTTAGGGAGTTCAGCACAATTTCTAGACCCAAGAGCTTCAGGTAAATCTGGGGAAGCTTTCGGATGTGCTGATCGGCTGTTTTTGGCTGGCCAGTTGCTAAGATACAACCTGGGAGGTGCTCGCATGACAGTAAGCTGCTCTGTTTTAGTCACTTAAAATGGGTGCTTGTTTTTAACGCTCAAAATCAAGCTTGTCTTACAGCCCATCTGCACTGCTTACCAGATGATCTTAACATGACTGATGACAATGCACAATAAATACTAACAACTGGGCCTTATTTTAGCAACAAGATAGCAGGCTGGCTTCCAGGAGACTATGCTGTTTCTCTGCATGATGGACAAATAATCCATGTGGACAGTGTAGCATTTGCTGGGAACTGGGTCACTCATGGAATTTTCTTCTTCCTGTCGGCATGGCAGGGCTGGTGCCCCAGGGGAGACTTGGCATGGACCTCAGTATCAAAACCAACACCAAGTGTGTATACGCGTGAAATGTGCATGTTTTATGCTTTGGTACTGTATCGTTTTTTTTCTGAAACTCTGGACTTTCTTGATGGAGCCCGAAAATCTACTTGTTCATTTTTTATTCCCACCTCATTTCCCCACTGCCTGGCTCCATGCTCTGGCTGTGGACAGCATTGCCTTCAGCGTTACTTCATATTGGTCCACAGGCAAGTGGGTGAGTCACTCTCAAGCCACTGGACACGCTGTCACCACAAAGCCCATCTCAGCCGACCCAGAGCTGGGCCTGTCTGTGTGCAAAGAGCCGTTTGACTCCTGTGGGCTTCACACAGATTTCTGCCTGCAGGAACAGCTTGTAGGATTAAGGCTTAGATGTGATTCCCTGAAAGGTGCTTTTCACAGCACAGATGATGTGAGGAGGGTCTCAGATACAATCACACATGTTAAAACATGTGCCTCTCCTCCTGTTACAGTCAAAGGTACCACCTGAACTTGCCAGGCAGCACTGTGATTACAATACTGATCAGTAAAAGGCTTTTTCTTCAGCATTCAAATCCTGATCAGAACCATCCTAAAGCTGGAGCTCACTGTTATGCAGGATGGTATTTTGGTCTGAGCCCAGAGCTCATAGACTGAAGTATTCACTAACTCACTACTGGCAGGGACCCATGAGGCATAACTTCCAGAATCTTTAAAATATGAACAGATATTCCCTGAATTCTAACCAAATCCTCCCAGCCAGACCATAAAGCTGAATGCACAGAGTATGAGGAATGCTAGCTGCAAAACAGTTAAACCCTTCTCTGAAGTCTCCAATGTCACATTATTTGCATGATTCACAGTTAACAGATGGGCTTATGCCTATATTGAGGGGGGACCCATTCTTCAATTGCTATCATTAAATAATAATTATGACAGTTTATACTGAAAGGAAAACAATTTTTTGATGACCCCATTACATCCCTTTTTATTTCTTTGGTTTGTTTGTTTTAATTCCAGTCTTAACGTAAAAAATCCCTTTTCTCAGTTCTCATATACAAAATACGCAGCTGAGAGAACTCTGCCCACCCACACACTTAGACATTTCAGATATCGGCGTTTCCATCCAGGGTTGGATGAACTCTTTCTAAACCCGTCTGGAGGAAACATGGTTGAAATCTTTACAGCAGGAGAGTGAAAAACAGTCATAGATGCAAACACTGCCATCTCTGCTCTGCCACCAGTTTTCACTGCAATTTTTAAGAAACCATCCCTTTGGATGTATCTATTCTATACAGGAGAGCCCAGCACAGGAATCCTGAGCTGCTGCCAATTGTCCTAAAGGAGTTATCATAGTTTAAGCTAAAAAAAAAATCTTCAAGTGATACAAAAGCCCATGCTGCCGTACCTGACTAGCATGACATTGGATTAAATCTTCCAAGAGTTCAGATTATCCCACATCCATCTGCTTCAGAGGTTTTGACACCTTCCTCAATATGGCCTTGCTCAAGCAAGGTACTTGATGTACCATGGGTCTGAAAGAGTGTGTTGAATCAGTGCTGCTCAGCTCCGTTGTCTTTGGGTGGCTGGCTGTGGTTACCTGTACAAGATAGGAAAAGTCATCTTACAGCTAAGATGTTCCTGATGGCCTCTGTCTGCATAGGGATTCTGGTGCAGGGGGACATAGTGCCTCTTGGGACAGATATCAACTTCCCAGATGCGTCTGGGAATAAGCCCTCATTTGTATTTAACCTGTGGGTGGGCGTGAGAACCCATTGGCGCTTATCACTGAAATAGTCAGGGACATCAGAGTGAGAAAAATAGCTGCACTTTCTTCCTTTGTATCATAAAACAGCCGTTCAGGTATTTCTCTTTAATCGACTTCCCAGGAGTGACCCTTCCCAATAGCAGGGATGCCTCTCTTGCCATGAATCCCTAAGCACTGCTCTTGCTTCTACCCCAAAGCATTTGTGCCTTAACGTCTGCCATTTACTGCCAAAGAGACCCATAGTTCTGTGCTGTGACATAGACCCCGTACATTGCCCTGACCCCGTGCAATGGTATCCCACTTTATTCTATTCCAGCGAGGGAGCGAGAAAAGAGTTATGTCACATAAACGAATTTTGAAATCCTTTGTGATTCATTGGATGAAAAGATGCTACACTATTGTCACTCATCTCAGGTACAATATTTACCAGTGAAAATGGGTCTTCAGCCCTAGTTCCAAACTTTAATCCCCAATTGGCGCTTTTAGAGTGCTGAAGAGAAGGAGAGCAGACAGTATGAAGACAGAAGAACAACTGCGTAGTCTGTTTGAGTTCCCACTCTGTTTCACTGGAGGCTTCTTTAAACAACAACTTTTAGCATCTCCTGCTTTCCACCACCAGTGGAGACAGGATGTCAGCCTAGACAGACTCTCAGTCTGAGTCTGACAGCAGTCGCTATACATTCATGGTAAAGCCAGGGGTGTTTCCATTTGATGCCTTTGTTTGTCTAATAGCAGTCACAAGTTCCCGCTTCCCTAGCCTCTGGGCCAGTAACAGAACAAGCTGACTGGCCAGTTTCACTTAATTATTGTTCATTTTTGGTGAAGCAAAGAATAAATGTCACTGTGTGACTGTGCTTAACTAATGTGGTTGATTATTAATAGCCAGTTTTGGTCCCCCTCCCAGCCTATGTGCCACAAAATACATTTCCCTTCTGTCTGGGAATTCACTGTTCTGTGAAGAGACTGGACAAAAAGCTTATTGAACATCCCTTCCTTTTTATCAGAAGACTGATATCTCTTTTTATTTTTAGCATGTTATCAACAAAAGTTGCCTTATTGCTTCCCTTTGCATAGAGGAAGACATATTTTCAACAAGGACAAAGAAAGAGCTCTACCCAGAAAAATTCACTACATCGTTGTCCTGCATGACACACATGAAGTCCACTGCCTGGTTGCCTGGTCCTTTTTTTCTCAGACCTCAAATGCACACCACACTCTGCCTTGTTCTACACAACCTCGCTTAGTTCTCACTGAAAGCAGGAGGTTTTATCCATGCCTCAGATCGACTTCACCAGCTTCTCCCAGCCTCTTAAACCCCAGACTTCTCTAATGCCTAGGCATCAGATCCAAACACTGACCATTTTGCCCCGTAGATCTTGTACTGAAATCAGGTGATGCTCTTTTGAAGAGAGAGAGGCTTCTTGTCCTGTGAAGCAGTAGGAAGCCTCCTTGCTGGGCAGTAGTGGCCAAATGAGATGGGCATCACTACAGGGGAAGGTACTGAGAAGAGACACCTCATAGGTGCCATGCTATTGCTGAAGACTAGCCTTTTCTCTGGCAGGTCCCTGTTGTTATTTAAACAGCAGTTCCACGTACCCAGATTAAAGGACATTTAAACATCCTGGGCCAGGTCTACTCTGCATGCACACGTGACTCCCACTGGAGATGCAAAGGCATTTGACCCTTTCCTGGCAATGGCTTTAGGAAATGTTAAGTCCGTGGCAGTGTCTGTTCAGTGCTAGTGCTGCTCTCTGTAAAGCTTTCAAATGCTCTATTTCCACTTCTGGAGGAGATAGCAATTTGTTATCTTACCCGCTAATGCCAACAAAATCCCCATTTCCGTTTCACAGGATTTTAGTCCTGTGCAATAGGGAGGAGAAGACACATTATCTGCTTCTGCATACGGTTTATTATCAACATTTCTTCCTGCTTCAGCTCTACTTCTAATGACAGGCTCAAAATAATCAAGAAAAAGAGTAGCACATGTAGGAATAATGCAATGAGCTGCTGGTCTCTTTCTGAAGCTGTAACAGGAGCACGTACAGCGTGTGTGTGATGTTCTGGGGCTCTCAGCAGGGGTCAGTCCTGCAAAGATTATCCTGGGAATAAATGTATACATTTAAATGGGGTGACAGTACAAGAGATTAGACCTCTAAGGGCCAGTGCTTTAAAATGAGGAAATATCATTTTCCATGAGCTTGGAGCAGACCCAAAATCATCAGCTATACGATTTTTACACCACTCTAGAAATTTCTGTGTGTGGACCCCACCAGACTGCAGTAAGTGCCCTGCCTAGTTTAATGCAAACAGTTGAGTTAATCATAGAGATAACTGAAGAATCATTCACATATTGCCCAGATGCAAAGCCTCTATATTGATGATCAAAGCATGTGATGGCAATGCTCTACTGGGCTGCGCTAAAATCACTCCTTGGTGGAGCCATGCTTTCCCCAGGCACTTTTCCACCATTTGTGTGCTCACTTCCCTGAGGTGGGCTCCTCGGAGGAGCTGTTTGTGAGTGTAATGTTGGCAACTTCATCACTGACATTGCAGCTGGCTCCATACCCAATCTGTGTTCTGAGAGCGCAGTCCTGAGAGAGTCCTGAAGCAACCTTTGCTGCACAGTAACATCACCAACAGGGCTATAGCTACCCTTCTTTAGCATCCCCTGCGCATTTAGGCTGATGTTAATATAGGGACTGGTTCTTTGAGTACTAACCTAGCCACCAACGTTTGATGTACTCCTGGTCCTTTGGTTGTTTGCAAAAGCTGAATTGCTCAGTTGCTGGAGGCTAACAGATGGCTTGCAGCACCTAAAGGTGCTGTGTTCCCTTGGGGGCTGAATTAGCCTGCCTAATGTCATGTAGGTGGCAGACCCTCTGGAGTTCACCGTATGGGTGTTGGATGTTACCACTGCCAAAGCTCTGAGCCTGCAGCCAGGAGTGGACTGATGTAACCTGCTGACAAGTTCTTGTTGCTCAGCACAGAGCAGAGATTGGCCTGTTATGTTTCACAGGACCTGGCTTTGTAGCTTAAAATGCAGCAGCTCATGCTTGTGACACTGAAGGAGCCTTATTCAAAACCTGCTGGCAGTCAAGAAAAATGCTCTTACAAGAATGGAGAGACCTTTTACAAGGTCTAGAATTTGGGTAGTTCCTCAAGTCCAAGCTATCCCTCACTGCTTTAGCAGTATTCATTTCTGCAAATACAGTCCCCCGCCCGCCCACATCAATTTCTTTCCTATTCCTTATAACTCTTTCTGTACATTGTCCATCCTTGGCCTTCCCAACCCATCCTCCCCCACGCCCAGCCTACCTCAGGCTCACACAAAGCTTGCGGGAGCAAAGCCAAGTCATTGCAATATTCATATTTCAGTGAGTGGGTCATATTGGACAGGGCTGCAGTGGAAAAGCAGCAGTGGGCAGCTGTTTCCCATTTATTCACATGTAACCTCCACAGCGCTGTCAGCAGAATATTAAACAAGCTTTTAGCATCTGCTTTTTTGGTTGGTTGGGTATCAGCCAACTGCTCCTGAATTCTGAGATTGACTAAGTGTCTGCATATCTCATTAGCAGGGTTAGCTAATCTTTATCACTCACTGCCACAGCAAAACCTCAGCAGCTCTTAGCTCCTTTGCAGAACATAATTGTTGCCTGCAAGCATTTGATTCTGGTGACTTCTATTGCCAAGGCACAGTATGGGCTCTCCTCTGTTTCATAGGGACTGTAGGAAAGCTCCAGGCTGTACCAGACTGAAAAGAGCCGGTCACTCTTAGGAAAATAAATGTGCCTTTTCTCTGGTGAAAAAAAAAAAAAAAAAAAAGATCTTGCCTCTGCTAGATTTTAAATCAGAGTACAGAATTGAGGGCAGTACAGAAATTTACTGGCTGATTCACTCTTGCTGGCCCAGGGTGACATCCAGGTATTCATGTTTGTATTGCAGGCAAAACCCCAAGGACATCCCAAGATGTCACCATCTGTGGTGGGCTGCAGCTCCTTGAAGCTCCCACGCACCAGTCAGTTCATTCTCAGCTCTCTCACCCACTGTATGTTCTGATGAGCAGAGGCTATTCCAAGAGTTTTGCTAGCAGTAAGGAAAAGCAGGTGGAAAAAAACAGAAGGGAAAGATGCAGTCTTGCAAGTCCCACAATTAAACTGGCATCTTCTCTCTGCACCTGGCTGTGCGTTGACCCAGCAGTGACTTGGGTGAACATATTCCCTTCTCACCAAAAGCAGAGTTGTTAGGAAAGGAAATATCACTTCTCCCTGTCACAGTGAAGGCTCTTCCCTGCAGCACATTTACAAGTACTTCACCCAGTCTACTTTTAAATAATGCACTTGCCACCAGTTAAGAGGAAATAGCGAAAGAGAAGTGTAATTCCTATACTGGCAGTGATTTTGCCTTGGAAGGTCTGATCAATCTTTCTGTCCATTTCAGTGATGTAGCTTAAATTCCACTGGGGGTGAGTAAAGTCCAGCCAGGAAAGAAGAACATCTGAACACCCTGCAGTGTAATCAACTCTGCTAATTTAAATATAAGTTATCTGAAGGGAATTTAAATCTCTAAATCTTCCAGAACCAGCTGATCTCCTTTAAAGTAGGAGGAAGATTTGTACCACTATTTCTAGCCATAGAATTTCTCTTGCCATTTCATATTTTGAGATATTTCATTTTCAGTGGCTATAATTCCACAAGCTACCTTCATGTTGTGTAAAATGTACACACAGTTGGCAATGCATGACCTGTGATATAGGAGCTGTCTTCTCCCATCAAATATTTCCTGTATGCAGGAAAACATTTTTTAGAAGAAATGAAGACATTAGAGATTTCTTTCCTGCTCTTTGTAACAGAAAAGCACAATCTCAGACCTAATAGTAAGACAACGTCCACGAATGAATAACTCTTTTCAAAGGAAAGGTGCATTAATAAAACTTGGCACATCAGTCTCTACATTCACACATTCCTCTATGCAGAAATTGGGACTGTCACTTTTGGAGACACATCCTGTTCTTTCTGGTAGTGGGACACTGAGGTCTTTCTCAGATCTACTGACATTTAATGATTCTCTTTGTTGCCCTGCTTGTGACTGTCACAGCACATCAGATTCATTGCCAGCTGAGGTTAAGACTTATTTATGAGTCTGACAAGAAATGTTAAAGTGTCGGAGGTACTTCAGACGATTCATCTGAGAAAGAGGGTAAGTTCCTTGCACAGGAAACATGCTAGCCTGCCAGAAAGAACTACAGAGAAGCAACTGAAGAGAGTGCACATGTAGAGGAGAATGCCAGTGCCACTCATCCAAGCAGCAAGAGCAGCATTTCAGTTGCCCCAGTCTGATCTTGCTCAGGTCTCAATACATGGAAATACCTCCCAATATTCCTAATGACCTGAACACCATTTTCGTTCCCTGATGTACTGCTGAAGCTTCCTTGCCTTCTGCTGCCATCTTGAAGTGAACCAGTGTGCCAGAGTGGAGGAAGCAGTTAAATGAGTATCCCTACTGACAATGCTTGGCAGTAAAAACAGAAGCCCATTTAAATGCTTTTCTGTTTGTCTGTGTCCAAAGTCACAGGGTTTAACTTAGCGGTTATATGGTTTCCTCTACTCCTGATTTGCACCCACAATGCTTTAGCAGCACAAAGCAGTGCAAGGCCAAGCCAAAGCCTTTTCAGAAGAAAGGGTTATCTAAAATGATGCAACAATCCTCAACTCATTGGGGTAAAACGGAGATAATCTGGGATTAAATTTAGGTAGTATGCTGATTATTGCCCCCTAAGGCTAATGATGTGGGAGATGGGTGCTGCCTGGTTTGACTGGTGCATGGATCTGAACTGAGCTCAGATCCTGATTTAATATCTGGATACCAGGCCTGGAGTTAGTTCCATGAGCAAATAATAGCAATGGTAACAAAACTCGGACGGTAAGAGCTGAGCTGCTGACACCTGGGAATTGTAACTGTGTGTTACTAGGTTTCTATGCAGCATAAAAACCATGAGGCTGAAGATCTCTGGGCATAGGTGAAAGAGAATGCAGCTGTCCCAAAAATCACCATAGAGCTGGTCATTGGGTATCAAAGGTCTGGTTGATGGTTCACGATGCTTTTCCGTATAACGGGATGAAGGAGACTGGAGCATACGCTAAGAGAGAAAAGATAATGTTGGGGTATCCATCATTTTCATCTTTTATCTACTTAGCACTGCTGTTTCTCCCAGAAATCCATGGGATGCTGCCAATTTTCATGCAGCTATGGTTAAAAGGTTTGAATATATTTTGTGATCCCACTGTTTTTGGACTCTGTATTGCTGCTAGGCTGGTGCAGACCAGCTTGCCTACAATAGTCTTCAGCACCCTTCAGCTTCCCATGATGCTTTAAATTGGAAGTTTGGATGCCTTCTACCTAATCTTGCAAATATCCACTAATGGCATAACATTTTTTTCTAGAGATGGTTCCTATACTTGCTGGTATGTTGAAGATGAGGCCCATTTCTGGAGGCAGCTCTGAGCATTGTCCTAGATTTCTCTCCTAGCACTTAGTTTTCTCTCAGTTAACCACTTGTGAAACTGGCTTAATTCTTTGCTCTCCCATCTTTATGTCTGATGTGGCTTTAATACACATGACAGTGCCTGACTGTCTTTGTTCTGGGGACAAAAGTGGCCTTCAGTGTTCTGTTTTCAGTTGAATACTTTGATTTACACATTTATTTCTACATGGCAACATATATGCCACGTCATGGAAAAGCTGGTACTTGGCAACACAAACCATCACAAATGATTGCAATGTGTCACCTTCCCTTAATGACCTTGGCCTAACATCTCCAGGTAAGGGATGCAACTGTCAAGCTGACGTTTCCCTCAGGAAATGCTCTGTCCCTCCTCTGGTTCCCCCCTCTCTTCATTTGGAAAATCTTTGATAATTAAATCACTGCAAAGGCAAGTGATTTGTTGTTATAATTCATTTGATAATTCAGCCTAAGCCCCACGTTTCTCTTTGCACAAATGAAATTTGCTCTGTTCACAAAAGATCAGCTCCTCAGCTACCCGCTTATTCACACAACCCCTTTCTTAATTAGATGGCTGAAACCAGCAAAGCATGGCCTTCTTCCCAGCACAGATGACCTCAGGGAAACAAAAAAGGTACTTTTCATTAGGGAGGTCCTGGAGACCCTGCCATAAAGAAGAGAGATATATTCATTTCTGGAAGAAGATATAAAGGTATAAGAACTCCTTGGTCACTTACTGTAGGCAGCATCTCTTCTCAGACAGGGGCAGCAGAGAGAGAGGAAAGGGGCTCGGCTGTTACATTGGGGACTCCTTATCCTGGCTTCTTACTTTTTTTTTTTCATCATTCACCTATGCTTCCTTTTGCTTTAGCAGGTTTTGCCTGAAAGAACTGGATGAAGTTTTAATAAATGTCTTTTTGGACAAGAAGAGCATCCAGGTTTGGCCTGGAAAGCACAGTCTTTTCCCCGGTAGCTAGAAGAGTTGCTCTGTAAGTGCCAGTAGACATTTTTTCCCATTGCATAACCTAGCTACTCCAGAAGGATGGAGCAACTGCAGGCAGGGTACCACCTGAAACAAACCCCATGGACTTGATGCTTTCTATTGTTGATGTCTTTAGATTAAGCTTGGATATTTTTCCATTAGAAATCATAGTGGTGTAATGGCTATTGGCTCTACATCCTTCTGAAATGTTACACTAAGGATCCAACTAAGGACTTGAGGATCTCACAGTTCCTTTTGGCTTTCACTACCTACCAATCTATTTGAAAATAAATTCTCCATATCCAGGACATCAGGCCTGTGTTACCAGAGGACTGCGTGCCTTCTGTTGTACCTGGACTGGGATAGGCTTTGTATTGCCTAGCAGGGAGGTGGTGCAGCCTCAAACCACCCTCAACCACTGCAACGGTGCCCAGTGCTCAGCACTGCCATGAAACCTGTGCCAGTTGGAGAGTTGAAAGCAGGAGCAGAAAAGGCAGATCATATACCAAAGGCTCAAAGAGAAAAGCTGCTGTACCCTTTTCTCACTGCAACAGACATTTCTTTGCCAGGCCCCCCTTGGGGACAAATGGAGACATCTCTGCTGAGTTGCCCTAATGCCCTAATACAATGGACTAAAACAACTTTCAGAAGATTTTACTTTCCCCATCTGTAAGGGCTGGAGATCATACTGATGCCCTTCAGTAACATTCCCTGCAAAACAGCTGTCTCTCAGCCATCAGTCTCGCTTCCTCAGAGGCAGGTGATATCAAACTACATTATCCAACCATAAATCTCCAAATCTCTCTGGGACTGCAGCAGATAAAAGCAATCATCTCTGTAATTAATATGTTTGATAAGTAATGGACAACAAGTTAAAACCCATGAGATGCAAGTAATGGCAGAACTAGCTGAGGATGACAGTGAGAGAGTGGTGGTGAACAAGAGCTAAGCAGAGAACTAGGCTGGGATAGCAACTGCTTGTAGCTGTCTTAGTGCAGATTCACTGAGACTGAAGAGTCTCAGTGCAGAAAGTGCAACTAAAAACCAAGGCCCCAAAAGCTGGTAGCTGACATAAAGGGGACTTGATGCAGCATCAGCAACTACCAAGAAGTTATTAGGTCAGCAGGAGGAACAAAATGGCTAAACATGCTTTGTCTTGGCCAATCCTGAAATTCTACCTCCAGGTGGGAACATTGTTCCTCTGAAGGATTTGCTTGTTTCCATTATCTACTTTTTTCTTTGAGATTGGACTGATCCTCAGATTTACCACCTGTAGTCATGCTTTGCCCAGGGGATGAAGAGCCTAAGTAGGTGGGAAGTGCAAAGGTGGGATAAAAAGCACAAAACAAAGTAATCATCCTGCCCTTGTTCCTTTGAACCACTCCTAATCCTCAGTTTTACTTGCCTCTGAACTCAAAGTACATTTGGATTCATAACAGGAACAGCTGTGAGTTTTCACTGGAGGTTTCCCTTTGCTGTATCCAGAAGCTCCCCAGCTTCCTCAACGACATGATGAGGTTTGTGGGACATTTGAATGCCAGGGCTCTTTTTTCCTTGCCACCCACCTTTTGTCCAGGGCAGTTTCTGGGGTGCGGAGGGCAGAACAACATTCTATTTCCATTTACATCTGTGAAATCCCTGCAGTGATAAAAGGTTTGTTCAGCTCTCACTGAGTACATGATCTGGCTGATATTTAACCCACAGCAATAATAATTTCATTACCTTTGAGATTTCTGTCACTGAAAAAGAATGGATTGGCATGCTAGAAGCCCAAAATATCAACCACATCTTCACTGCATATCCCATTATGTTGTTTTATTTGGTGTCAATATTAATTTCTAAAGAGCAACAGGCATCAATAGGCAGTAATAAGCAGGAGTATCCACTTTGTATAGTCGATGCTAGTTGAAAGTTTCTAAATAACCTCTACAAGTCATTGTTTCTGGATACTGTCGAGGATCTCAGGGCTCCAGAACATTTACCAAGTTATTTAGACAATAAATACTACATAAGAAGTATGTATAAACTTATAAAAGAGTAAAAATTTTTTTTTTGTAGCTGACAGTGCAGATTCACTGAGACTCTTCAGCAGAAAGAGCAACTAAAACCCAAGACCCCGAAAGCTGGTAGCTGACATAAAAGGGTCCTGCTGCAGCGTCAGCAACTACCAAAACTTTACAGCATGGAGCAACCACCAACCCTCTGGGGCTGACAAACAACCTGGGGGTAGGTTATTGCCCAAGCCTTACTACTGAGGTTTTACAGCAGCTTCAGAAGCAGCTGTCTTGCTGTGTCAGACAAACAAAAGCAGATGAACCCTGATCTGACCTAGCTTCCTAGTTTGTGCCTGGCTAAAGTAGTGGTAGCTGCTGGCCTCCTGATCATCTGGTGATATAACATTTCCTCCCTAGAATCAGCCTAAACTAGCACAGTTTAATTTGGGGGGAAAGGACAAAACTCTTTGTCATGTTTCACCTAAAAACCAGCTTGCCTACCCTTTACAGGGAAAGCTTTCTTCTCCCCTGCTTCCAGAGAAAGGGGTCCCAGCTCTGCAGCACAGCAATATTGCATTAGCTCTCTGTAGGCATGACTCTCACATGCAGTTTCCTAAACAGTAGAGCAATTTTATTTAAGGAGCCTGAGGGAACAAGGAAGGAAAAATGGAGGAGGCAGAATAGTGGGAGACACTCACTAGAGACCTCAGCTTTTCCAGAGAAGAGTGCCACAGGTTAATTGATATTCTTGCATCAACAGAAGGCAAACACAGCTGCCCTAACTTCTATATTCAGATTTTGACTGTAACCCCTTGCGACACAAAAAGCTCAGACTTCAAGAACCCATAATGGCAGAAAAGAGAAATAGGCTTCTTGTATAGCAGGCTACTACAAAACTTATGCACTGTTGAAGTATTGCAGTTTCTCTACTATAGCTTTACCTTACCAGTATCAGTAAGCACTAGAAAAAAGAAAACATCCTACCCCATTTCCTTTAAGTACTCTGAATGGCCACACCTGGCTTTTGCTTTGAACCAATCCTTGTCAGCGAGCCTCTATTTAAAAGATATGTAAAACCTTACTAGAGGGTAGGTTGTTTGGTAAGTTATGGTAGTTATGTTTTGCTCTGTTAAATTTACCAGGAGTTAGTATTTTGGGGCCTCTTTCTGTATGTGGTAAATAGTGGTTGTTTTTTTGGGGTGGGGGTTGTGGTTGGTTTTTTTTTTACCTGTGTTTCTAGAAAGCATCTGTGTGTGGTTGGATAGCAGCTGTTTTCATGCTGACAAGCTAGTCACAGTATGGGGTTTTAATCTGAAAAGGAAAAAAATGCTTTAGGCTGTGCAAAAGACCTGGTTTTATCTGAGTGCTTTTTGTGCTGTAGTATCAGAATAAGGCAAGAAAAGCCTGTGTGATGGCTTGTGCTAAAGACACCAAGCAGAGTCCACAAGAAGTCTGTGTGCTAAGTGTTACAGACCTTGGGCTCCCTTAGTAAGGGAAACAAGCTTTGGGTCTGCAAGTATAGCAGAGAACTGTGTTGTGATGGCCCTGCTGTGGTTTTGGTGTTCAGATCATGGTATTTTCACTGTTTGGGGATTACCTGACTCAGTGCAGTGAATTAAGGACCTCCTTGAATGTCTCTCTATTTTTTTCTAATTTTGCTCTCTGGTTAGGTCACCTTTTCCCCCTATCTTTGTGCTAGCAAACAGACTGGAAGTAGTCTTGTTTCTAACATCTGCTTGCTCTTAGTTAGACATTAATTACAGGCTTTTTAAGAGTAGCTCTTTCTTCTTTAATCTTTTCTTACATGTTCCTTCCCTTACTCTCCCTTCTGTCTGTGCTGTACATGTGCTCATTGCTTTAACTCACCCCTGCTCTCCACCTCTTCCACAGCATCAGAGCTTTGCTGGCAATGGGCCACCTAGCACTCCAGATGGCTGGCACTTGCTGCTTCTGCCACAGGCTGAGGTAATGAGCTAGTTATTCCAGAAACAAATCCAATGCTATTTACTTCAGGGAATGGTTATACTAGAATGAATTATTGCTTGCTTCACTTATGAAGGATGTGTTCCCTGCTGGTTAAGACATTTTTCTCTAACATCACTCTGAATTTACTCCAGGACTTCCTGACTGAGGCATGGAGCAGGCTGTTTTCTGACAAAAATGTAGTAGTAACTCTCCTCCTTGGTGGTGTTAGCCTGATAGTGACTGTCACTTCAGGACAGCTCATCCTTAGTTTTATCCACCCCATGGCTGTTTTTTCCAGCTGGGGTGCAGAACATAAAGGAATGAAAAGCTCTTTTGCTAGCTTATGTGATGTAGCCTCTCCCAACTTGTGAGTAACTTACTGATGCTTGTTTTACTTTACTCATATTGTGTTCTTTGTTTCAGTGCACTAGAAATCTTATTTCCTTGGATCCAGGGCTTTAGGTCTTGTATGTCATGATTTTCCTCATGGATCCCATTGTATGCCCTCTGGACACCTTGCAAACACCAGAGACTTTACAATGGGGCAGCCAAACCAATGAATACTCTGCTGCTGCTGTGGCTGAAATTGGTTTGGGCCAGTCACAGGGAAAAAGTTTTCTTATCCTGGAACCAGTTCTTATCTATGGGAAAGTGAGTGGAAGCATGTGGGAAGGTCAGTGCACGGGGAGCCTAGAAAATGGTGCCACTTCTGGGATGTCTGTATTCAGCTGGATTGTGGCTGAACTGGAGAGCAGAGCAGAGTTTTAGTAGGGAGTAGCAAAGTTGAAACTGTGAGGGGTAATTCCTTCATCTAACCCAGACTAACAAGTATAGTCTGGGTTAGAGCTCTCTACATCCCTCGGGGCAAAGGTGTTTGGGAAACACAAGACTGAGAGAAGAGTTATTATGCAAATGAGAGGCTCAGAAGTAGCTTTGCTTTGAGAGCCCCTGAAGAAGCATAAGAAAAAGCTAAGATCTGCCTTCTCTGTTAAGGAGCAGTAGCTTGAAGTTAGTATGGGAAGCCCAAGAGACTGAGAAAAGGACTGCTGCTTGTGGCAGCTGCTTCTAAGACATCATGTGTGCTTGTCCTAGGACTTGTCCAGCTCCTATTCACTGTAGCAGAAACACAGATGTGCCACCTTCCACATTACACAGCTAGTGAGCTAGCACCCATCCCTGTCACAGCGTGGGCTCACTCCTGCTCTGACACCCCCATGACTAAACACAACCCCTGCTCTGTAACAAATCCAATGTGCACAGTGACACATTTGACATCCACAAGCCACTAAATCCTGCAGTGGATTAGAAATATAGGAGTGAGATGAATATTAATAAGCAGTCCCTCTCTGAAACCTAAATGTGTCTCCTAAAATTACTAGCTTTTCAGCCAACATAAATTAACATAAAACTACTGCTAATCTCCATCCTGGGTGAAGGGATGGAAAGCAGCCCTCCAACACAGCAACTCCAGATCCTAATTAAAAGCACCAGCCCCACCAGTAGTTCAATGAATGGGACCTTCTCTCTCCTATCCTACTAATTAGCTAGATGTTGCTGTAATCTCCTCCCTCACTAGGCAGCTCGCTCCTATCCCCTTAATGACTCCAAAATGGTTACTTCAAGTAGTCCTTCAATATGGGTTTGTCCTGCTAGTTATCACTCTGTGTAGGGATACTTTTAAATTTTTGATCCCTTTTCAAGAAAACTCATGTTGGTGAAGCATGTGCCTGGGTTTAGGGTTTGTTCAAGTGCTGGGAAGACTAAGCAGTCTTCACAGTTTCAGATCTAAACTCTCCCCATTGTAAATGCAGAAGCACAGGCTCAGGAATGGACTGGACTCTGTTCTTGAACAGATATTCCTCATGTGCTCTGTGTAGGCCAGGCTGGTAAGGCATAGTCAGCAAGCAGGCATCTTGAGCTGGCCTTTTTCTCAGTACAGAGCTGAGCTATTGACAGAAACATGAATGAACAGCATGTGGATCATGCGTTGTGGCTTATCTGAATTTGTGCTCTAGCTTCAGT
The DNA here is from genome assembly GCF_047370975.1 of Nipponia nippon. Lineage (NCBI taxonomy): Eukaryota > Metazoa > Chordata > Aves > Pelecaniformes > Threskiornithidae > Nipponia > Nipponia nippon. Next base: position 3,823,490 of record NW_028262313.1, read on the forward strand.
CCTTGGGTTTCTGATGTGTCCCTGGGCACCCTGGTCCTGTCGCTGTGGGCAAGCATTGCTCCTTCAGAAGAGGCAGTACGTTAACTCTGCAGGGGACACCAGACCTGCTACCTAACAGCCTTCAAAAATCCAGGAAGACTCCAAATGCTTAAAGCAATACTGAAAATGTTTTTGGCATGTAAACCCTAACCACCTAGTACCACGAGTTGTTGAAGGAAGCGGGAAATGTCTCTGAACAGAAATTCACAGCATAAAGTAGGAGTTCTCCTAGAGCTAGCCAAAAGGAAATCCTGGGCACGGGGACTTGTAGAAAATGGGCTGTGTGCCTGTGTTTTATGCTGCCTGAAATGCCAATCTGTGAGAATTCAAAGCTGTGCTTCGGATAGTGCTGCTCAAGGGAAACCACTTGTGTCTAATCTTCATCAAGGGTGTGGAAAAGGGAGACTCTGACACTGCTAAGTCACAGCAGTCAGTGAGCACATGCATGTGGTGTGAACTTCCCATGTGTTAGCACTGAGGAGCTAGTAAGAACTTTATGGAATGATTTAAATAAAGGCTATTGAAATGTGAGAATACCACAGAGGTGTCTCTACTGCAGAGAGTCTAAAACACCCAGATATTCTCTTTAGTCTCTGAGCTCCGTCAAAGATTTCATTGCAATGACACATAACTTTTCTGATCCTCTTGCTGCTTTTGCCGAGGCAGGAAAGCAGATGCTTCTGGCTGCCCACGCTGCTGGCCTGCACGGCTCAAGCAGCTGTTACAAACAGAAACCCTTATTGGGTTGCCATCTGCTGGCACTGCATTTAACTGCTTCCTACCGGGGGCAGCAAAGAGGACACTTACAAAAGGGGGTCAAGCAAGCCCGAAGTGAAAGTGCTCTAACTTATTTTCCAAGTGTTTTATAAATCCTTCAACCAACTGTCTGCACTGGCTTAGCAGAATTGCATTAAAGGGAAGAACGCTCTGTTGTTGTGCACTGAGCCTGTTCCTAGTGTCTGTTCTAATTTGAAATGGCTTCTTACTATCATCACCCAATGGGCCACATGAAACAAAACAATAATTAGCTTCTGCAAAGCCTTCATTTGGTCTGACTTGAATCAAATAAGTCACATCACAGCTAATGTTTCAATGCAGTATTGACTAAGCTAAAATTCCGTCTCTGGAGCTTGTTTTCCCTAGAAATAGCTCAAATGATAAGCTAGTACAGTTTAAGCAAGGGCCATTCTGCTTTTGATGATCCCGTGAGGCAAAAAACAGTGCGTCTGTGTTCCTTTTCCACTTTAGGGATGGTAAATCCCAATGAGAAAACTGAGATTTAGATTGGATATTAGGAGAAATTTCTTCACCAAAAGGGTTGTCAGGCACTGGAAAGTGGTTCAGTCCCCATCCCTGGAGGTATTTAAAAGATTTGTAGATGTGGTGCTTAGGGACATGGTTTAGTGGTGGACTTGACAGTGCTAGGTTAACAGTTGGATTTAATCTTAAAGGTCTTTTCCAACCTAAATGATTCTATGAAAGATGTGTATAAATTTATCTGCATCATTGCCAAGAAGCAGTGGTCCAAGCCTGACTAACCATTCAAAATTGTTTGAGAGAAGCTCAAAGCTCATGGGCTCAGGTGAGCTTGCTGAGGTTGAGTTTGCCTTGTTGTTGGGCTCTTGGAAGTGTGTGCTTAGTCTATTGTGGTGGGCTCACCCTGGCTGGAGACTAGGTGCCCACCAAGCCACTTTATCATTCCCCTCAAGTGGACAGGGGGGAGAAAAATATAAGTAAAGGCTCATGAGTTGAGATAAGGCCAGGGAGATCACTCATGAATTACTGTCATGGGCAAAACAGACTAGACTTTGGGGAATTAGTTTAATTTATTACCAATCAAATCAGACTAGGGTAATGAGAAATAAAAACCAAATCTTAAAACACCTTCCCTCCACCCCTCCCTTCTTCTGGGGCTCAACTTCAACTTCTGATTTCTCTACATCCTCCCACTGAGCAGTGCAGGGGGATGGGGAATGGGGGTTGCAGTCATACTGCTGCTCCTTCTTCCTCACGCTCTTCCCCGTGCTCTGGTGTGGGGTCCCTCTAACAGGAGACAGTCCTCCATGAACTTCTCAAACGTGGTCCTTCCCATGGGTTGCAGGTGGATCTCTGCTCCACCATGGACCTCCATGGGCTGCAGGGGGACAGCCTGCCTCACCATGGTCTTCACCAGGGGCTGCAGGAGAATGTCTCCTCTGGTGCCTGGAGCACCTCCTTCACTGACCTTGGTGTCTGCAGGGCTGTTCCTTTTACACATTCTCACTTCTCTCTCCTGCTGCAATTGCTGTTGCACAGCAGTTACCCCCCCCCTTTTAAATATCTTATCCTAGAGGTGCTATCACCGTTGCTGATGGGCTCAGCTTTGGCCAGTGGTGGGTCTGTCTTGGAGCCGCCTGGCATTGGCTCAGTTGGACATGGGGGAAGCTTCTGGCAGCTTCTCACAGAAGCCACCCCTGTAGTCCCCCCCTGCTACCAAAATCTTGCCACACAAACCCAATACATCCATGCTGAAACTTGTAGGAAGAATAATCAAGTTACAGGAGTTGGATTGACAAGCGGAAGTTGAAACACAAGACTATTGGCTATCATCTACTACTTGGAATTAAATATATTGTCATTAAATACTAAATGTCTTGTTCAGCTTTACCTGAATTTCTGATCACAAGTGATCACTTCTAGCAGGATATAATGTGATGCTGAACAGACACTGCGTATTATGATGATGAATAGCCATTACACAGTTGTCAGTTTGGTAGCTGGGTAAGGGTGAGACCTATGCTATCATTTGCTGGGCTGGGGGGCAGTGGGAATGCTTCAGAGCTTGCTGTGTCCTTGCATATCACCAAGCCAAAAAGCCAGGCTTTTTCCTTTCCTAGCTTCTTGCTGCCATGCCGAGGGGGTAGAAGGTGTGGTGACTCATTTTTCTTGCCATAGTAGTTCATACAAAAGATGGACTAGCTGTTGTTCCTGCAAGTCCTTCCTGGGATTTCATGGCCCGCTGCTACTAGAGCATGGTGACTGCTTGTTGTCCCCATGTGTCCTTCCTCTCCTTTCTAGGGACCCAACAGCACGGTCGTGAGCAGCAGTCACTCCAAACCGGTCAGCACCTGAACAGGGATCACTGTTTCCACTCCTGGTGCTCAATTTTACCACAGGGTGGCATCGTTGTTGTCTTACAGACGCCTATGGCACAAGCAAGTGGCACACAGCATGAATGAGGGTTGCAGGGAGGTCCTTGCGGTGGGGTTGCTGGCCAGCACAGAGCTCGCATGGGCACTCCGCAGGTCTGTGCTGCTCTGCAAGGCACAGTGGAGGTGCCCTTTGTGCACCGAACTTAGGCATCGCCTGTGCCTCACGAATGTTTCTTGTCACATCTCGCATCCTCGCAGGGAGCCAACCTGCACTGGTGTTACTACATCTTTGAGAGTGGCATGTGTGTGATGTGGATTGTGATTAGCACTGTGGGAAGTACAACTAGACCTCTCTCCCCCTTTCACACATCTATGGAAGAGGCAAGAAAGGAGGCCTAAAATGGATTCTTCTTCAAAGTCAAGTGAGCAAAGAGTGCCATAAAGAAGAGAATGAGAGGATCTCTGGCATGACCAGCCTGGAGATGACTGGGCTTGTGTGGGCTAAAAGTGAGACAAGCACTGCCTTTCATAATTGTCTTCCAGGGTTATGTCTACAGCCTTAGCCCACAAACTGGAGATTTGGGCTAGTCAGCAGTGCTGAGGGCTGGATTGTTGCAGGGTGACCACAATGAAACAAGACATGACCGTGCCCAGGAGACACGCAAACGCTACTCATGTTGTGGGGTGGGCCTTGAATTAATCTTGAGTAAGAGGTATTTGAGTGGTGCTCCATGTGCTTTCAGGGTTAATAACTGTAAGGATCAAACTGAAAATATTTGTTGGATTGCCTCATGAGTAGAAGTCACCTAATCCAGCAAGCACTTTGGATTTCTAATTGGAAATAGAATAAAACTTTAACTTGAAGCAGCAAAGCACTTCATGGGTATGAAGAACAAAACAATGGCCTCTTAGTATTTATGGCTGTACCCTGTTTCTGTAGTGGGGCTGCAGTCAGCTGATCTGCCTTTCTCTGGTGGTTAGAATAAAGCAGGAGATGGACAAAAGTAGTGGCTGTAGCAATTATGTAATATACCATTATCCCATGGTATAAAGGTGGGATGGTGACATTCCACTAGGACTTAACAATGTACACGCAGCACCGGGGGCTGAAGCCTATTGCTGCAGGAGGGCCCCCGCCTTCATAGTTTAGTTGATGCTATGCTTACAGCCCACAAGGCCCTTGGTAAAGCCAGTCTGCTACTAATATCCTTTTCTTGCAGCTAGCCATGATTGAACCTAAGGGGTTTTTTGCACTACCACAGCATTTCTTCAGTTGATTTTCTGACTTGAGCCACTTGCCCCCATGTAAAGACCATCCTCACATTCACAATGAAGGAAGAGCAGGTGCCATGTACACACTCAACAGTAAGTGGCTCTAGGGCTTGTTTCTCTGGAGTTTGAGGTCACAGGAAACATCCGTATTTCCTTGTGGCTTGCAAGTAGCTGCCTTTTGGCTCTAGCTCTGTGCTGACCAATAACTGCTAGAATTGAGTCTAAAACCTGCTTTATCTGCTTTATCTGGTGCCTGAGCTCCTACTATCCTTGCTCAAGTTGAGTGTTTACATAGCTGGTATTGGGTAGCCCTTATGAGAGCTCATTGAATCAGAAGCATAGTTGACAGGACCTTCAGCAAGACCAGGAGTTTCTTCTGATCTGGTTCTTGATCCAAACTTCAGGGTACTAGTCCTGATGTTCTGGTATGGTTCTTATTCTCCTGTTCAATTATACTGTGGTTCACAAAGTTGTCCAGGCTGGGAATTTCATCTAATGAGGAAGAACAAATAATCTGTGAGCAGTGGGTAATAACTTTTTATCTTGGGAGGGTTTCCTAATGAACAGAACCTGCATAATCTGAAGATAAAATAGTGTCAGAATCAGCACTGTGGAGTTTCTGGTGCCAGCTTCTAGCCCAATAGCTCCCAAGTCATCACCTAGTACTCCCCTGCGATGTTAAACAATGACCTAGTTTTCAGCAAGCTGCAGATGTTCAAAAGAAAAAAAGGGTGCTACTTTTTTTTTCTCCTAAAAAAGTCAGCACTGAAGCACTGATAGTCATTGTCTCCCTGCTGGATGAGATGCTTCTCTCCAGTGAGTCTGTTCAGGGACATCAATGGAGCAGGAGGATGCTCCGCGCTTGTCCCTTGATGGTCACACTGTAGACAAGGAGGAGAACTTCTGCCTGAAGCCATCTCTCACTTGTCAGCACAACTCTGGTATGCATGGAGGGAACGGGGGAAGAGCTGCAGAAGTTCAGATCAGTGTCATGCTGAATATCAGAGTTTCAGTACTGGAAATGGAGCTGTTTAGAAAGCAGAGGGTCTTACAGTGTTTCCATACTGTAATCTTTGCTTTAAGGATAAAACCTAGATGTCGCTCTATGTAGGTTCTCAGGAGGTAAAGTCCCTGGATACATCAATAGCTGCTAGGGACAGGGCTTTGCATGTCAGCACGTGTTTGGAACCTGCTTCCTTCCCATGCTCGCAGTGCTCAGGGGTGCCTTGTACTAGAAACAAGCAGGGTATTGCTGGCTGCTGCATGTAAGACCCAGCTTTTCAAAGCCTGGTAGTAATTCTGGGAGAAGAAGAATGAGATTTGGTTTACTTTAGAGTTTGCAGTGTGGGCTCTGGTTGCTGGAGAAAGGGGACTGAAGATGCCAGTGCTGACCTTGTATGTTGTAGTGTGTGTTATTGTTTTTCCATTCTTCCCAACTGCAATGAGTCTGCATCTTTCTAGAGTGAGAGTCTGCAGCTATGCAAACAAGAAATTTCAGTTCATTGATGTTTAAACAATAGTCTTTCTGTGTGCTCATGTATTCTAATTTGCATGAGACTTTGAGCAGATAGTTTTTCTTTTAATGTAGCTACATGGGGTTTTTTATTGCTGTGTCCTACCTTTAAATTTCAACACAGATGCAAAGCAATGATTATCAATAGTTTATTATAGATAAATGATATGTGTGCCTGAAGAACAGCAGCAAAATAGCTAACGAGTATCTGCAGCCATGAAAAATCACCATTTATTACTGTTCTCTGTGAATTTTTAGGATAAAACAGATTGGAACCATCCCCTGAAAACAATAAAACACCAGCACAAAAGCACTCTTTCCCCACTCTGCTCTCTTCTTTCCTGGAAAGCGTAAAAACCTTTGAGCTGCCTCTATCTCTCAGCTGTTACTGCTGGTAGAAGGAGGTGAGCAAGCTGAATGACAATTATTCCTACTATATACCTGACAGCTCAAAGCTTCTACACAACAGCTGAGCTCAGCCAGGATCCACACTCTAAATACTGATTACTCATCTCCTGCCAAGAGACAGGTTTCCTTAGAGCCTTATAGCTACCCTGGGAGTTTTCCAGCATCCGTGCTCTGCTGCCAGGGGCCAGATGTGTGGGCACAAACACAGGCTGTGCCGGAGTGTGAGCCTTCTACCAGTACGGGGGGTGTGCTCCAAAGACAGTGTGGGCCTGAATCGAGACTGCCTATGGGCAACGTGTTGGGGTGCATGGACCTGACTAATATTTGTAATGTTCAAGTTTAGAATGAGACTGAGATAGGCTATGAGGGCTCCAGGTTGGTGTAATTTGCCCTCTTGTGACCTCTAGTCTGTGTCCTGTGTCATGCTGAATATCAGAGCTCAAAAGCTCTTAATGTCTCCTAAGGCTACTGAAGGCATCTTTGTCTTCTATTTAACATGCTAGTTTTGTAGATGACATGCATTCACTATTTGATAATGAGAGGGCATTTGCCTAGGACATTTATATGGCTAATCCTGCAGCCTCTGCTGGGCTTGATCTGGGATAACATTGACTGACTGTACTGAGTGGAAGTCTCTTGTGGAAAACAACTTCTGAAATGGTCTATTGTTGTGATTTCTAAGTTTATAAGATGAGCTGTTTGGGTATCTTCTACAAATGCTCCCCCAGTGTCTCCTGACTTTGCTGTCACTGCCTTCAGAGTGAAAGAGAGGATCTATGTTTGAAAGGAAACATCTTGCATTTCCAACTTGAATGTGACGTGATCCCCCATGATGGCTTTGATGGGATTTTCCTTTCCGTCATTTAATATTCCATCAGGAAAGTCCTTCAAACCAATGTTACATTCAGCAGGCATTTTGAGAGAGGTTGGCAATTATGTATTCAGTTAGAATTACTGTATAAAACGAAATTATCAAGAAGTTATTAAATTCTTGGTCACGAGTCTCCTAACTACTATGATGCAGCTCATAGACAACCTCAGAGAAAGGAGACATCTGGATTTCTTGTGGTTCTATTTGTCATGACCTTAGCTGGGACTCGCAGACCATATATCATACATAATTTGGTCAGCAAAAATGTACTGACAACGTCTGTGAGGTTCTGCATGTCCTTCAGGGTACAGGCAATGCATGTGGCAGGCGTTTCCATGGCTTTCTGCAAGCTTTGCAAATTGCTGTTAAGGGAAAACACTGCCACTGAACTGCCACCAGAATCTGGCTTGTGGAACTCACTGGGTCTGGCAGGATTTACCCAAGATATCGTGGGGTCTGTACTGGGGTGGGGATGCTTCATTTTCTGCTATCAGGGAATTTGTTTTCAGCTGGGAAAGATTTATTGACTGTGGTGATTTGCTTGTAGTAGGGAGGGGACGAGCCAGAAGAAATCTAGTGCAAAAGGTATTTTTCTTTTGGACGACTTGTACATTTTAATGCTTTCTCATATCTGGATGTGTCGGGAATGTCTTGAGTGAGTTCATCGAATAACTCATTATGAGCTGCATTGTTTCCAAACACTTACAAAAGGCTTATTAGGACAGGAAGCGGCCTTTTGACTTGCAGCCTGCTTCCTGTTGATCCCTCAGAGGATGTAAAGGCCTCATTCTCCCAAATTTCAGTAGGAGCTTATCTGCAGCCAAAGTCATCTGCTGAGATTGAGGGGATCTGCCAAGGGTGCACAAATGCACTGACTCAGCACAGCCTCTGGGGTCTGGAAGGTGGCTCTGGAGGAGTGACAGGTCTCACCCAGGAGATACTGGTGCTGTGGAGCTCGGGAGGAGCCCCACACTGGCCAGCTGCTGCAGGTGGCCTTGGAGCCCACCTTTTAGTTCCTCTCTCTCCTCCTTCCCCAGACTGAAAACTTTGTTCGTGCTGCTCCCTGGGGTTTCCAGTGATTCAGGCTGTAGAAGGGTGCAGCCCTCTGACTTCAGAGTCTGGACAGCCTCTGCAGATGGTTACAAGGCTTGGAGTGGTGAAACTATGCTCTGGAGGTATTCCTCCACCCTTCTCTCCCCAGCAGCTGAGCTGACTTTGGCTTACTAGCATTGGTATTTAAAAGACTTTCAGATGCGTGTGGTCCCTGTAAAAATAAATCTCCTAAGGAAACTAACGTTATGTTGTGAAAGTCTGCCAAGTCCCCATTACTTATTAGCTTGTAGTATTATGTAGAGGAGACTTAACCCTATAGTCTGATATAGGATAATTCTTCGATGAACTGTCAGCTTTTTTGAAGATTCAGGTTTAAAGCCTGTTGCTCTATAGGGTCAAGACTGAGCCATTGGCTTTATGGGCTTTCAGTTTTGAGTGCCTTGACACGTTTGGCAGAGCCCTGAAATAGTAATTTGTCATTTCAGAGGGTTTTGGCATGTAAGTTCATGTCAAGCAGAGCTTTGAAAGCAGTGATCAGGGGCGACATTTTCAAAGCAGTCCAGAACAGCAGAGGTTAAAATAAGAAATGTAATTAAACATGTGCATCTAAATAGACTGACTTGAAAATGTTAATCCAAGACTTCCTTCAAAAACAGTCATGACTTGATTTAAATTTTTCCAGAATTCTCATCTGTGGTGCAGCCGGATCTCGGCTACTTATCACCCTAACTTACATCCTGATCGGAGAACATGCTGTGCTATCAGATGCAATTTTTATAGAAGTCAGGATGATGTATAGCAAAGCAACTGGGCATTGACATAGAGAGTACTTAAGACTGCAACTCCTAATGACGCTAGAAACTGGATTTTCTAGGTGTTTGTGAAGAAGTTAGCACAAAGCAGCCACAAAAATCCCTTCTACCTGCAGTCTGTCCCTTTCCAAAGTATCACGGTTGCTCAGCAATGTCAACAAACATGTCTTTATACAGATTTAGTTACACAGGCAAAAGTCTAAATGTTAGCTTCCTGGAGGAAAGATGATTCACCTGATTTAAAGCAGATAATTTAATCTGAAGAGCTAAATTTATCTTTTCTTTTTAGCTAGATGAAATTATTAAATGGGAAGAAGAATTATTTTCCACTTCTCAATCACTCATGCTGCCTAAAATGGTTTAGATTATGGTGTCTCAGAGGGTGAGTCTCTTCTGATGTAAACAGGTTTTGACTAGCATTAACTCCTTAAGGCCAGTGAAGAAGCTTTTGTGCCTGACCAACAGAAATGAAGTCAGGAGCAGGCTCTTGCATTCATCAAGAAAGAACTGTTTATTTCTGTGCCTTATTGCATAGTCCAGCCAAGTCTGTAGTATGAGCTGATCCTGTTTGCATTTGTAGAGAAATAAATATGGTGTGATTCCACCGAGAACATGTGAAATCAATCTGTCTGCAGGGCTCTTTGCCTCCAATGATGCTCTGGCTGCTGAGATCCTTCTTGCCTTGTGGCAAGCTTAAAGGAGGACAACTGTACTGAAGGTGATTTGGGCACCTTTTAGAAATAACTTGAGATTTTACCCAAGATGAACATTACCATCATTGGCTATAGAAACCTTATCCTTAAGTCAGGAACAAATACCGTGTCTCTTGCTGGAGTAATTCTGCTTTTAAAAGGAAGTGCCCATGTTCCAAAAAGTTTCTGGCAGTGTCCTGAGCAGACATGTCCATATAGACACGCTCCATCTTCTCACCAGCGGGTATGGTCTCAGATGTGGAAAGATGTCAAGAGCCATCTGTTAATGCTGTTTGAGACCCTTTGCTGTCCTCAGAACCCTCCATACAAGTCAAACTTGGGAGATGAATAAGTTGTTGTACAATTCTACTGACTGCATGGGTTTACATCATCCTGCCAGGTTACCCTGGAGTAGTATCCAGATCCTTAGACATCATCCCAAACAGTTTGCCTCTTCTCTGTCAAAGCTCTATGCACCACTGAAGACTGAATTTGGTTTCCTTTTCTCTATTCTTGCTGTTACTGTACTTAGCACATGCATAATGATTTGTATCTTTTGCAGATTTTAAAAGTATGAATAAATTTATATTTACAGCAGTATTGTGGTATGGGGAAAAACTGTTAATCCTGGACAGATTAAGCACATGGTGATGAATGGCCAGGTATTATCTAATTTGGAATGGGATCTAATGGGAAGGCGAAGGCTTAAAGTCCCACCTACCTCTCGCATCTGCATCCAGAGACCTACTGAAATATGCCCTGGAGAGCACAGACCCTGCTCTTCCCTGTGGTCCTCTCAAGTGCTAATTCCCAAGGAAGGAGAGCAGATCTGTGGTCTCCTCTGTACTGATCCCACCACCACATAAGGGAGCAGCCAACAGCTTTAGCAGAGGATGCACAGGGGGCTTCGAATAAAAGGATGGTTTCAGGGAATACAAAACTTTTTACAAATACCACGCATGAAAGTTGCTGACAAAGAAGATGAGCTTTCAGTGGGTTTGTGTCAGTGTTGCCTGCACTATCATGTACAGGGCAGACAAAGCTGGAATAAATACTAACTTTTTCTGTGTAAATGTGATACTGCTGTGATGTGCCAAAATGACAAAATCTGATGTTTTCATTCAAAACAGACACAGTGTTGTTAGGAAAGATTTCCTTCCACAGATGGGAAGACCCTCCCATTTCCAAATCCTGTTCTTTTCAAAAATAAAGATGGGACCAGCACCAGTGGGGCTAGGAGCAGGGTTAGTGCTGCTGCTCTTCTAACTGCAGGATAAAAATCTCCATCTAGAGAGCAGGTGAAAGATTTTGCTGTCAAAGTGAAAGACCCCAGTACAATTTTGTAACAGCTGAGTCCTCCTGCAGTGGAATCAGAAAATAAACTTCTCTTAGTTTGGGATATGAGCCAGGTTGAATCTGTTGGGTTAAGCTTGTGTTGAATGACTCCATCCTGAACCCCTTGGGGATTTGAATGAACTGGGATTCAGAGCTCTGGCTTTGGCTTATGTCCAATGTTAATGGAGGAAAATTATTCAGGGGCACCGCATGCAGAACCACCAAGTGAATTCTCCCTTTCTGCTTGCCAGTGTAAACCATGAATGCTATGTAAAACCAGTACAGGAGCAGGACTGTGCCCAGTTCCACTGGTCAACTTTTTTCTTAGTTGCTTTCCTAACGGGCAGGAGTCTTGTGCCAGCATTGTAGCACACTGTAGGACTGTAGCCATGACCTCCCTGTACTGGTAATCCTATAATATTGGTGCATCAGTCCGATTATTCTCTTTTTTTTTCAGTGGGGCCAGATGCTTTCTCAGTGAAGCTAGAGCCAAGGGGAAATTTGCATCCTTCAGAACATCACCCCAAAACTTGCCCCTTTCAACTTTTTGTTTACCCATCTGTTAACATATCCAGAGCTGGAATGAACACACCCTTTTTTTCCTCAAATACAGAGAAGACTACAAGACGACGACTGATGAGAGTAAAAACCACTGAGGCAAAGTTACCGTGAAGGGATCGAACAAGGCACTAGGACCTAGGAGGCGTCTCATCCACCCTGGCAGGAATTTCTTGCTTGGAGCTCAGACAACAAAGGCAGAGTGAGCCTGGTTTTCTTTCTCTCAGCATCTCCACCCTGTGCGCTGAAAATCGGTGAGTAGAGCTTTTTTGAGTGACTTGCATGCAGAAAAGTAACAGATGTCAGATAGAAAGGATGAATCTTTCTCTTAGTACCTTGCAGCATCTGCAGTTCATTTTAAAATCAAACCCCCTGCATCCTCTGATTCATTCCCGAAGTTGCTTGGATGTTTCATTGTTCACTGCATGACACCAGACTGAATCTACCCCAACTGGCATCGTGGGGAAAACGTTCCCAACTCGGGGCTTCTGTGCAGATTGCCTGCATTGTCATCTTCTGCTTCATTGCAGACGGGGGGACAATGATTTTTCTTGCACAGGTCACACTGACATTGTAAAATACAGGGAAGGAGCTTCATTCTGGCAAATGTAAGGGGTGGGGAAGAGATAGCAACAGCTTTTCCTAGATTTATACCTGGCTGCCAAGTGCTGGTGTAAATCTCCTTTCTGCCCTGTGTTAACATGCAAGCAACATACGTGAGCCGCATGTTCCTGGTTGGGCTGGGGGAGTGGAAGGGTCTTTCTATCGCAGGGTTGGGGGTGCCTCCTCCTTTTGTGTTGGGGTTTGGTGCGGGAGGAAGGCTGCTCTTGAGCATAAACGAGAGACCGTGCAGAAATTCCTGTTTGCTGGGTGTCAGCTCAAGTCTCAGCTTTTCTGTGCTAGTCGCCTGCGCTGGGAGCCCCCGGCGCTCAGAACAATGAAAGGTGAGCTAGCAGGGCGGCTGTCCCCTGGGCAGGGGCACTTCCAGCAATTACATCACTTAGGGCTGGAAGTGGGGTGGAAATAGCCCCTTTATTTTCTCCTCCTCATTAAACAGGAGCAGAAATGCGATTCAGAGGAGACTCGGGCTGAAAAGAGCTTATCGAAGCCTTGTTTCAATGACAGATTTTTTCTTTCCAGTCATTTCTTCTTAGAGATGTAGGCTGGTCCTGGGAATTGATTGATGGGCTAGGAGGGGGCTGCGGATAGGGGGAAGGGTGGGCTGGATCTCATTGCTAACCCTCATTGAACAGGCTGTCACAAAGAAACTGCTTATTCCCCTGTGACCGTTCTTTCATAAATGCCAGTTTATTCTAATGTTAAACATTCAGATGCTCTGGTTCCTTCCGTTATTCAACAGATTGAAGGGCTGACTTACTGGGATCTCCTTGTTTTCTGTTGCCAAAGGAAACCTCACAGGGCTCAGAGGTTTAATTCATTGCCAACTGGTGTTTGGACGAGTTTTTTGGGGCTGAGTTGTGATTGCCATGTATCCCTTTGGCCCCAAGTCCCAGTTTTCTGCACTTTGAAAACTCCCAGGTGCAGGAGCAGACGGCTCTCTAGAAACGTGTTCCCTGCCCCCAGTAGTTGGATCCCTTTCAAAATGAGAGAACCCCTCCTACCCTTGGTCCCCAGAATCGATGCAAATCTGGGTCAGGGGAGGGGGTGCTTCCCAAATACATCTGTCCTGCTCCAGACACAGCTCTTGCATTAGTGTTGTTTTTCTCTCTGGATTGTGGCTCTGCTTGGCTCTAACCTGCCCCTTTGCACTCCTTTTCTCCCCATCTCCTTCCTGCTCAGCTTCAGATCTTTAGGGTTCACCAAACTATGGAACTTGATTTTGGACACTTTGACGAAAGAGACAAGGCGTCCAGAAACATGCGAGGCTCACGTATGAACGGGTTGCCCAGCCCCACTCACAGTGCTCACTGTAGCTTCTACAGAACCAGGACCTTACAGGCACTGAGTAACGAGAAGAAAGCCAAGAAGGTGCGTTTCTATCGCAACGGGGACCGCTACTTCAAGGGGATTGTATATGCCGTGTCCTCTGACCGCTTCCGAAGTTTTGATGCTCTCCTGGCTGACCTGACCCGGTCCCTGTCCGACAACATCAATCTGCCTCAGGGAGTCCGTTACATTTACACCATCGATGGGTCGCGGAAGATTGGGAGCATGGATGAGCTGGAGGAAGGTAACTAGCATCGCTGTCTGGTGCAGTGAGGAGGAGGGGGAGGAAGGGGGCTGCACCATTTGGGTCTGCTGTTCAGGTCACATTTCCTCCGGTGCCCGGGGATGCTTCTGCCTCTCTGCGCTGAACCTGCCTGTTTGCCTTCCCCTCCAGAGAGGTGCGGGAGAGGGTGGCAATGCAGGGGCTGACAACCCCCGGGTGTCCCCCAGCACGCTCGCTCAGCTGCAGATGTGGAGCCACAGGGGTGTGTCTTAGTCTTGGCTAGACATGGCTGTGTCCATCGCTCAGGGGGCTGTCTGAAGGTGTCCCCACGTCTGTGCGGGCTGAGGGGAGTCCCAGATGGGTGCCGGAGGTGGCTGAGGAGTGATGTGGGTTTCCCACTGGGGTGGATGGGTATGAATGGAAAAGTGAGGGGTGCGGGGGGATTCATGTAGTGTGTGTGTGTAATGGGGGTGGGAGGGATTTATGTGCTCTGTGTATGGGGGGGTTTTGAGGGGTTCATGCGCAATGTGTGTGTATAGGGGTGTGGTCAGGGCTGTGCAGGGACTCGAGTGTGTGTGGAGTGGGGTGTTGGGGTGCATGCAGCGTGTGTATGGTGGATGTGTGGAAGGTGGGGTGTTAGGGGTTTTTACAGGGCTTGGGGAGTGTGTGGAGGGGTGCGTTGGGAGTTGATGCAGTGTGTTTAGAGGGGGAAGTTAATGAATGAGGTGTTTGTATGGAGAAGGATGTTTTGGGGGGGTCGCACTTAGTGAAATTTGGGGTTTTATACGTACGTGTGTGTGTGTGGAGGAAGGTGTAAGGAGAGTTAATTGCAGAGGAGGTGTTGGGATTCCTTGAGAGGGGGTTCATGCACAGGGTGTGTTGGGGTTTGTGCCCAGGGAGCATGTGGAGGTGTGTTGGGCTGTAAGGGGGAGTGCTGGGGTAGGGTCTTGCATAGCGATGTGTGTGGAGGGGGTGTTGGGAGTTATGTGCTGCATCTGAATATGGTTCATGCAGGGTCTGTACGGAAGGGAGGTGTATTGAGATGTTCACATGGGGGAGTGTAAGGGGGTGTATTTGAGGAATGCTTCTGCAGGACCTGTGTGTGGTGGGGTGGGTTGCTGTGGTGGGTGTGTGGGAAGGCATCCCCTGCGTGGCAGGTCTGAGCGTGCAGGGGATGCTCAGGGCAGGTCTGAGTGTATCCCTGTATCTTGGGAGGGTGTTGGTGTGCTTGTTCCTCCAAGTGTCACTTGGACTGTGGGATGAAGGATGAGTCAAAAATCCATCCTCCTGTCTGGAGGGGGTGACCTGGGGGCAGGCTTACTCCTGTGGAGCTCAGCTGCCAGCCTTGTCTGTGCTGGGGGAGCTCCCTCTGCAGCAGTGGGCTGGCTGCTGTGGGTGCTGCCTTTCTCGAGGAGTGTTGGGAGGACCCCCAGGATGAAACCGCTACATGGCCAGTCCTGCCTCCTTGCCCAAGGCATGGCCATGGGCAAGCTCTGCTGGTGGCACAGCCTAAGTGGGGTGCCCACAGCCACCCTGCTTTTCTCTTCCCTGAGCAATTCAGATGTTCCATTCTTTGTTTGGACCTGGTATATCCCAATTACTCTGTTGCAAGAGGGGAGTTGCTCTTCCCTGCTCCTTGATGTTTTCCTCCAAGCAAATGACCTGGCCGATTGGGTGACTACAAAAAATCCACAAGGCTTTTGCCTTTAATAAAAGACAATGAATGTGAGTGTGTGAGCCACTGAACTGCAGGGGCAGCCTCAGCAGTGAGTCATTGTGTGACCTTGACTAAAGCATCTCTCCCTAGAATTCCTTATCTGTCAAGTGGGATACTCATTTCCCCAAAATACTTCATGGGGACAAGCACACAGAATAAATATTGGTTCCATAGAGGAGTTTCACTGGGAAGAAATAGCTGCCTTTCGGAGAGATGATGCAGTCCTAGTGGAGTTATTCTCAGCCCAGCTACAGCTGTCAAACGGAGGTGTGGCCTCCCTTAATTTTAGAGATTCTGCCATGTTTCATTGTGATCTCTTAATATGGCCACAGCCTTTCTCTAATGGCAGCTCTCAGTCCTGCTTGTCCTAGGTTTTATGTAAATCTTCAGGAATAACTCCACAGGAGAAAACGCAGTTCTTTATTCTCCTTTTATACTCCTCCTGCTTTTTGTCAGTGAAGTTAAGAAAGCTTTAGTTGTTATACCTGCTTTACACTGGGTTTTGCTGCAGGTAAGAAGGTGCCTAGTTCTTGAAAATATTTTTTTACTGGTTAAGGTACAGGCAGGAGATGCCAGCATTTGGGTTCTGGCTTTGTTCTGCCAAAATGGTATCTGGAAAGAGCACCGAAGAAGTGGCACTAAAACAAAAATAGTGATTGTCTGTGTGGCTTTGTCCTCCGCAGAGCATCAGCTAGGAAAATACAATCTGAGCAGAGTGAAAACAAAGGAGTCCAGTGTTTGAAAATGCAGAAGTAGATCTGCATGCTGTTATTACCAGTTTAATGATAACAATATTCCCATATTTCTGGGGATGACCTACGCATCTGTTGTAGAAAAGCAGCCTGGGAAAGATGTTACTTTTGATTTATAATACCACAGTTGTAACCAACCTTGTGGTAAACTATGCTATTAGCTTGGGTGTTTGTATAACTGTGTACTAGGTACATGCATGGAAAAACAGAACTTCAGAGTAATTGCACTGTGACATACAAGAACAGTACATACACAAACAGTATATGTTTGCCATATAAATTAGCTTTCTGGTTGGAGACTGAAGGTAACTAAACCAGTTCTAGTTGCTATAATGTGACTAATTTATTATTGTAATTTCCAATAAACAAGTAGAACCTAGGAAGAGAAGTCATCAGAGAGCCTCATCTCAGTAGTTTGATTGCAAAAGCTGGTGAATTACGGATAATATTTCACATCACATTCTAAGTACTTGATTACTTCTGCATGATTTCAGTGTGCTTATATGGTGTAGCCTGAATGTACTTCTGGAGGGTAGAGAATGATATTGCACAGTACCAGTATCCTTGAGGGATACTGATACATTTCAGGTGAACAAAAACCACTTTGTTTGCTGCTAATTAAATGGGACCTGGAAATAACCCTTTTGGTCTCCAGACCCAGACTTGGTACTCCTTTCTTCCCTGGCATTCAGGGTCGTTCTCATAAGGTTCTGGGTGGATGTTTTACTTCCCAGTCTGTCTAAGATGGAACAAGTGAAGTGTCTCTTACTCTTTGATCACATCCCTCCTAGCTGCCAGTTGGGATGTGCCTCTTGGTCCTTTCCTGTACTGAACCCTAATGCCTCACATTTTGGAAGCCCACCAGGACTCTGTCTCATAGGTGCTTTTTGCTGCCGGCCGAGTTCTTCCTCACCTGTCACTGGCTGCTTTTTCCGTGCTGCCTCCTGTACCAGAGCTCTGCCTATGTCCATGTCTCCCAATGACCTTCTCTCAAAATCCACCTGCCTGATCATTTTTTTTCCTCCCTCCCTTCACTCACAATGGCCATCTTCCATCACCGTAGTCATTGTCTGAATCTTGACTCCCTATTGTCAGCATGCAGTTTTAATGTATTTGTAAATAAAACATATGATTAGGACTGTATTCCTTCTTAATCTATATGTTGGTTTAATGCAGTACAGCATCCTATTACTGCACTGTTACAGCTGATCCTGACTACAGGTAAATTGCTGACAGCATCTCCCACTTGCATGCTCTCTTGGCTGAGTCAGGAGTGGATATTGGGCCCAAGTGCTGCTATCTAGCATGGCTGGTTTAGTCAATTAGTGAATCTTTTGGAAAAGAGCACCAGGTGATCTTTATTCCCTTTCATATTATAATTGGTTCTAGTGACCAAGGCTTTAGGAAGTCAATATATGAAGCTGCCTTTATAGATTATTGGTAAGCCACTGTTGTAACAATTATTTCTGTGCCTTGTACTGTGAGAAAACTTGAATACGAAAGATATTAAAACTCATGTGCCATCTTTTCCAGCCTTGCTCAAGCTGATATTAGAGCAGCTCACATTGTCATCCAAGTTTCTACGAAAATCTAGTTGCCTTTGACATCTGGACAGGGTGGCTTGTTCCTTGGTTCATTTTGAGCCTCTGTGTTCTTGTAGACCCATTGTGATGAGATGGCAAATTCTCCCTGTTTCAGCTCTGATTGCTCTTTTTCTTTGAATGGAGGGCTGGATGAAGGTGGAAGCTGATATTATGCATTGATTTCAGCAGCAAAGATGGCTTAAGAAATGCTGTTCTTGGCCACTTGTTCCAAACTCAGGTTGCAACTTGCTGTCCCCGTTGTCCCACAAACGAACTCTTTGTAGGGCAAAAGATTTTTTTAGCCTACTCCATAATGTTGCTGCTTTCCCGTGTGGCCCCACTTGCAGTTTCTTGACGTAACAAAAGGGACAGTGAGGTGCAACTTGAGAGTGAGGGAAAGGCACAAGGCAGACTCCTGGCTGCTGAAGCCATTGCAGCTCTCAGTTAACCTCAATACTGGTGGAGACTGGTTTGTTTCCTATGGAGGGAGGGACTGACATCTCCCCAGAAGCCGAATTCCCCACTTGTAAAGATTTGACACTTGCCACATTGTAGAATCATAGAATGTCCTGAGTTGGAAGGGAACCCACAAGGATCATCAAGTCCAACTCCTGTCCCTGCATAGGACAACCCCAAAATTGACACCATATGTCTGAGGGCGTTGTCAAAATGCTTCTTGAATATTGTCAGGCTTGGCGCCGTGACTACCTCGTATTTAGAGGCGTAAAACAAATGGGGAATCCTACAGTGCAAGGCACTATTTAAATGTGTAAGAAGAGAGAGCTCCTGACCAGGGAGATTATGGTCTGAACATGTCAAGGTGGAAGAAGGTGTTATGACTGATGAGAAACAGAGATGCAGAAAAGCAGTCTGACTTGTTTGTCCAAAGTCTGTAGACGAGACAAAGATGGAAGTCAAAGCTCTGAGATTTCTGGTTCAAGTGCTTTCATTTCCTTCCTGAGCCTTTCTCAGGGTCCGGTCAGTGGTTTGGAGGCACTTGCATCTTTCAGGTTTTTTATTATAAGTGGATTTTGGACCTGCTTCTAGTCAGTGGCTGATTCCATGTGAATTACGCATCCTTTGCTGTGTATGGTCAGGGTCAGAAATACATGTGAAAATAAACCCATCAAATACAAACATAGCATGGATTAGACATGGTCAGTAAAGGCAGACATAGATTAAAACTAGAATTTGAGAGACTCAACATTTAGTTGAATCTGTAGAGGTCCTCCCTTCTGAGCTCCTGGTATGCTCAGGCTCTGAGGCAGGGCACAGCCTGCCTTGTGTTGTGGTCGGAGGACCCATCTGAGGGTGGATTTATGCCCTTGTCCTGTGCTGGGCTACTTGTCTGAAATTTCTTCTTGCCTCAGATTAAACACTAGAAAAAGCTGAATAGGATTTTGTTTTGCTCAGTGGGGTTTCATTGCAAACGTTCTTGGCCTGTGTGAGATATTCCAGAAAGTGTTTCCAAGCTTTTTGTATCCTATCATGCCCTGGGGAATCTTTTCCAAAATCTCGTCCAGGAGTGTTTAAAGTAATCATAGGAGGGGCTCCACCCTGGAGCTGTCCGGAGCCTGGTGTGTGCTGGGACTGAGGGGTTTATAGGAAGTATATTGAAATCTCCACCCTATGTGTGTGTGTTCCAGTTTGCCCGGAAAACTGGATTTCATGTAGTCCAATACTGAAGTCTTGGTAACCTGTGGCATTGCTTTCTGTTTTTCTGTGGCTATTGTCCTGACAGCTTGGCTACTTACATCCTGTATAACAAAAATTATCCTTGTGGTTCTGTTTTATTTTCTTGGTCATCCTGGCTGTCACGCTAGGACTGGTGTGGTCCCATAAATTCTTTATGGGCATCGTGTGGTTTCAAAGGCGATTTGGTAATCATGCATTTCTTTCACTTTTTCAACAGAGCAAGAGGTGCTTCTCCGTCATGGGAGAGCTCCCTGTTGAAGAGCCAAAGGAAGGAAGCTCTTCCAGAGTTCATTTTGCCATGGTGGAGTAGGTCTTGAGGCGGAGGAAGATCCTTTTTAATGCACAAAGTAGCAGGAAGTTCATGCATTTGAAACTAAAGGCCTACTTTAATGCTATATGTAATGAACTCTGCAAGGCGTTAAGTCCACTTAATTCCTATTGAAGTCACAGTAAATCCCGTGAAACATGAAAGCTGGGCACAGTAGCACAATCTCAACTTTGTGACGGCAGAGCTAACAACCAAAAAATAATTGACTGCAGCCCACAGAGACTGTTTTTGGAATAACTGTTAGCAGTTACACTTTCAAAATGGCCTCGATCCAGCTTTCCCGATTTTTCTTGCAAGACTTCTGCCCACAGTTCATTATACTTGAAAACTCGCTGGTGCATACTGGGAAAGGATAACTTTTTCTGAAAGCGCAGCCTGTCATTTTTAGTATTGTAACAATTTGCTGCTGTAAGAGGGTTGAAGGATTAGTGCTCATCTTGAGCTTAGAGTTTCTCTAAGAAACGTTCTCAAAGGCAAACCTTATCTTTGCTGAGATCATCCCTTCTTTTAGGAGCTGAATAATCGCCTTGTGCTTCTATCAAATTGGTAGCATAGTAATGTGTAATGCACTTGTAGCCAGAGTAATTCAGTGTGATACAAGCCACAGCTTCAAATGGCAAATATGCTGATCATGACTTCAGGTCAAAGGTCTACAGTCAGTCCATCTATTGCTAAGGGCAGGATAGAAGGAATAAATGCATGCCTTGGCTGGTTTGGTGGCATGACAGAAATTGTGACACCTCTGGAGCACACTGGCATGATGACAAGTGTGCATCATCCTGCAGGGCTTTGGCTTCGCGGTGCAGAAAGGGCATCTTGCACTGACCTGGCACTGCACTAAAATGCTGTCCTTACCACCACTGGTGTCATGCCCATAGTGTGGTGTTCAGCAGCAGATTGGGTCTTGTCAGGATGATGCTTCTCACTCTTACAAAAGCTTCCCACCCCCAATGCATGCATGTGTCTCTTTGCGGCTGCTATTTGGGGTTTTGTTTGGAAGTAATGACATGGGTGTTCATCATACCTTCTCACGGCTTATAGTTGGATTTCTGCACATGTACACAGCTGCATGCTGTCTAAAGACGTGTTCCTGAAAATATTTGTGCACAGATTTTTATGCTTAGCGCTGGGGAGCAATATACTTCTTGGAGTTGTTTCTTTTGCTTTTGACAAAATCTCATATCCATTTCCTCCCCTTCAGTTATGCTATGCACGTCTTCTGCAACCATGCTGTGTCTATCCGTTATATTTCTTTGACTGGCACAGTTGTACACCTTGACTTCTCATTATAGGCTTAGCACAGATAGACGTAGCAGAGAAACCAAGAAGCCACTCCTCGTTCTGTGGTAGCACTATTCCCCATAAGATTTCTCTCTTGCAATCTTCTGGCCACAGTATGCATGTTCAAAGCTGGAAAGTTCACAGGTCTTCAGCCCATGCTTGCCTGATCCTGGTACCACCTCATGGAAAGGTCTGGGTAAAACTCAACTGTGGGAAGTGAAATAGCACGTGTTCCTGGCTGGCAAATGGCAAAAGGGATGTGCCTCACTGAGGAACTTGAATGATAATTTTGCTATTATTTGAGGGCCATAAACTGAGTTTGGGAAGACATCAGTTGAAATGATTTTTTAAATTAAGTTAAAGCTTCAGGTTACATCTTTAGGTCAGGGAAGAAGGAAAGAAAATCTCCTCTTCCCTGGAGCTATACTGCTATAACTGCAGAAATGGTGCTGAGAAGAGCTGCTATTCTGAAGTGTCACTCCAAGCAAATTTCTGTCCAGTTTTAAAATTCAATAAAGTATTTGGTAGGGTTTGGGTTAAATGAAACAAAGTGAGAAAGGGCAGATTACATTTTCCACTTGTGAATGCGAGCATGATTTGAAAGGCCAGTGTATGTATATGCACAACTACCTAATACTACATTTGTGGAAACAAAGTCTTAGGAGAAGAGCATCGCCTTCATGCCACTATTGCCTTCAGTGTACGCTCTTGTAAATACAGTAGACAGCTATGGTGTGCAGTGAAGAACTTCAAACGATTCAGCTGGAACTAAGAGTGACAGTACTGTACCAAACAGACCAATAATCTCTTCTGCTTACTTCAAAACATAGAACTTATTAATGGAAAATATGCTCCAATACCTCACATTTTATAGAACACAGTGCAAATATATACTTTCTTGCATTGTGGCATCTTCTATCCCAAAGTATTACATAGAGACAGATGAAAGTCAAGCTTTGCAACACTTCAGTGGCAGATAGTGCTACTTCTGTTTTTCAGGTAGGGAAGCAGAGGTGCAGGTGAGGTCAGGAGCTTCCACAGGGGGAGGCCTGGGGCAGAGGTGAGAATAGTATTGAAATCACTTATTCCTAGTGTTGCATTTAAACATAGAAATCCCTTTTCTCAAAGGATAACGCTACAGTTCTGTTGAACATGCTTATAAAGGCTCTGCTGCCCAGGGATTATGGGCTTGTGAGGGCTCAGGTTCTGCGGAGGGCTAATTCCCCGTGAGCATTTCAAACTCCCCTTGCTGCACTTCACACTCAGTTGTGAAACTGGAGAGAAGCGTGGGCCCCCTCTGCACCAGGTGTTGTTTGGCTGAAGCAGATGAATAAACCACAACTTATCACTTATTAATCAGAAAGATTTAAAGTATTCAATGCTTCTGGAAAGCAATATCTCCAGTGGGAATTCTTTATAATGTATGGTACTCTGTGGGGTATCTTTGTGCTTCTATTGAGTCAGATTCAAAAAATGTAAGGAGTTAAGGAGCTTCAGCTATGGGTACTACGTGGGCAGTTTATTGAGGGGTTTTGCTGACAGCGTACATACCTCAAATATAGAATTGCATTGTTTGTTCAAGCCAACAGAACCTTCTGGTGGGATTATTGCATTAGCTCGGGGTACACTAGTTGATAAAATGCCCAACTGACCGTGTTCGTTATGAACCTTGTTAGCTCTATTCTGCCTTCTGTATTTCTGCTCCATCTTCAGAAGGGAAAACAGAATATCTGCTTCCTGTCGATAAATGATTTTGGTCATTTTATGCAACTGGGAAGATGGAGAAAAGCTGCAGTTGGTGATGTAAGCAGCACGAGTACACATCACTTTTTGGCAAACTGGGTACAAAGTTGGGGCTAAAAGACAAGTTAGCAACCTGCGCAGTAATAAGGACATAAATAGTACATGGACCATTGTTTTAAGTCTATTAAAGCCTTCTGATTATTTTGTACCTGTTAGGGGTCTCATGATATGTTCTATGAAGGGATCATCTCGGTGCCTCTATCAAAAATGCAATTTAGTCAGCAGAAGGATGACTATATGAACACTATACTGGTTACGCTACATGCCTGGACCATAAAATTCTGTGGAAATCAGTGGGTTGTTTAGAAATCCATATTTACACCTTTGCCAGTCGGATGTCAAATCCTGCCCTAGAGATCCTGTGATGGAAAGCCAGACCCAGATGTTGGGTAGGCTTTTCAAAGATGTCCAGGCCCTGGAGTTTGCAGTAGGGAACAGATAAGGAAATGCAGCTGGTCTGTTTATAAGAACAATTTTTTTCTTATTCAAAATAGTTAAATCTATATTTTGATTTCAAACCTATTGTGATATTTGAAGAACTTCATTCTGTAAGATCAGCCCCATAAAACATCAAAAGAAACTCCAGATGATCCTACAGGTACCTATGTTATGCCTTCAGTTCCTATTAAAATTTTATCTAATGGCGAGACAAAAACTTCTTCCTCTAGCAGTGACTGACTTTTTTTTTCAGTGCATCCTCAAGTGCTCAGCAGCCTGAGTCATTTCAGACTAGACAGCTACATTCCCTTAGGGATACTGTTTTACAGTCTCGTTCTAGTAATATCTCTTCTAGCATCCATCAGATTTGCAGGCCCAAAAGAAGATCCTACAAATCCTTTAAGGTGCTCTTGAAACCTTAGATAGATAGGATCCTGTAAATTACAGACAAAGCTTGAAACTAATTTTGGATGGGATAGGGAAAGGCTTTTTTTGTGAATAACTAACAAGACTCTGTAACCCTTCTCTACCATGTCTAAATTTGGATTTAATATATTTTTGGTTGATACCAGCCATATAAAAGCAAGCAGTGGTATTTGGTGTAGTGTTTTATCTCAGCTGCCGCTAAGTCTGTCCTCTAATAAACTGCTGACACTACAGTGAAGCATATTTGTTATGCCTGCTAAATTTATCAAAGCTGCTTTTGGTAGAGACTATTCACTACCAGATTTTCATTATTTTTCAGGCATGACACAAAAGGTACTTTGTGGATGAATGTTGATATCCTCTTGGCAGGGGATGACAGACTGAAGTAGTAGCTAGGTCTGTAAACATGGAAAAGAAGCTGGCAAATTTACAAAATAATTTAGGTGATTAGATGAATTTGGTGTTTAGGAGCTTTTAGACAGCTTAGTTGCATCTTCAGATACCTAAATACTGTTATAACTCTCACCTTTTTTCAACCCCTGGTTCGTGTGACTAAGTGGTAGTATGTGTATGCTGATGCAAGCTATGGCTGACTTGCTTACTTTGGGGAAATACTAGTCATATTTTAAATAAGCATAAATATAAATATATGGAAGTGCTAATGAAAACAATGATGATTTACGTGATTAATGGGGGGAAACACGTAGCGTCTGTTTTTCAGCAGTCTTTTGGTAATAACTGTAGAATTAGACTGGTCTTCATTTCTTTCAAAAGGGGAGAGTTACGTCTGCTCATCTGACAACTTCTTCAAGAAGGTGGAATACACCAAGAATGTCAATCCCAACTGGTCTGTCAATGTGAAGACATCTGCCAACCAGAAAGCACCTCAGTCTCTGGCCAGCAGCAACAGCGCCCAGGCAAAGGAGAACAAAGATTTTGTGCGACCCAAGCTGGTAACCATCATCCGCAGTGGGGTGAAGCCCCGGAAGGCAGTCCGTGTGCTCTTGAACAAGAAGACTGCCCATTCGTTTGAGCAGGTTCTCACCGATATCACTGAAGCTATAAAACTGGAGACGGGAGTGGTTAAAAAGCTGTATACCTTGGATGGGAAACAGGTAGGAGATTTTACAGATGTTATGTCTTTTTCTTTCTCTTATCTTGAGGCTTTGCTGACTCAGAACAATTTTTGAAGCCTAAAATTAACCTGAGATGATTACTGCCATCTGTTCTCTTAGAAGTCAGACTTCTCATGCCAGTGGTTAAGTTACTAAATTTTCACTGATATTAATATCAAGTTAAGAATGTAGCCAACCGTCTGAGTGAAACAGATGCTCCGTCCTGCACGCCAGCATGCAGTGCGTGTCTTCTGGACTAGCTAAATAAATAACATGGGGAGTTCGGCTCACAGCCGCTGGCTGATTTGGCTCTGAAGTAATTGCAAGAACTCTTGAGCTTTGGATTCACTAAGGGAAAACGTGTTGCTTGACTTTCCTTCCCCTCAGATGCAGGCTTGCTAAGATAAAGTAATTGATCCAACCATGCTCTTTTGTCTAGCTCAGTAATTAGTGGGAAAAGCATGGTACTGTGTTGCATTTTCTTGACTAAATGTGTGAAGAGATAACAACATATGGAAAGGGATTTGGGTCAAAAATATGTAGTGGGTCATCATAATGTGCTTCATGTCTAGATTTTCCTGGAACTGAAGGAAACATCTGTCTCTTGTTAGCAGCTACACAGCAATAAGCCATTTCATACTGCTGTATCTATGAAAACCCTTAAAGGAATGCGGAGGATAACTTTGGGGACTGGGAAGAGCTAGATTCTTCAAGGAAAATTCTGAGCTTGATTTAACAGTTCTGCGTCTTCTGTAACTGAGGGATGATCTTATTTTGGTCACTATTTTTCTTGCTCCAGATTCTGGAGTGAGGCAGCACAGCACCCGAGTGGGGGTTGGACGCTGGCTGTTCTAGGGGTTGATGCTATTGCTTTAACTCTTTCCTATCTCTGGAGAAAATTATTCAAATATTAGCTCTTGAAATACCACGCCAACCCTAGGCAATGCACCCAACTAGCATGCAGACTTTAAATATGAAAATGTTCATCCTTCGAACCCCAAATATAGGCTCGTAAAGTGTTCTGCACAGTCCAGGTGCAGTGTCTGGGAGCTGAAAGTAGTGTGTCACTCTAACCTGTCTGATATTCTTGCTTTGTCCCAACCTCTGTATCCTGCACATTAGTTAGTGGCTGCTTCGAGCTTCAGAAATACAAAAATATCATCTGCCTGTCAAAGCTTTTCTTTCCGCTTGCCTCAACCCAGCACTTTTTCATGATAAGATGTACAGTTTACATATGAATGGGTGACTTTCCAGCTAGACTGCCCGTAGATATAGCAGCATGCTGTAAATAAGCAGTGATACAAGGAGCAATGTACTGGAAACCTTGGAAGTGGCTGGGGGAAGAGGAAGGAGAGAGTCAAATGATCTGTCCTCACTGAGGAAAACATACATGGGCACAGGACCATGTGTTTTGAATCACAGCAGCTTTACAAAGGGTTTAATAGATGGATCTGGCCTGAAAGCAGTTGCCTACTCATGCTGACACACAGAGCCCTGATGCTCTCCCAGCCATGAATGAGGATCTTAATCTGAACCTGTAAAATGCCTCAGTTCTTTGAGAACAGCCAGCATTTTGGAGGTGAGATGTTGCTGTGGAGGGTGTGCAGAAATAGGGATGCCCCATGAGCTTCCATCAAACTGCTCTCTTCTCCACCTTTTAGCTAGTTCCAGGAGTAAGTGGTGTTTCCCCCTCCACCTCTGACTGGAGAGCAAGACGAAATCAGCCCATAAACTGAACTGAGGTTGTGGCCTGGTGACTGGACCAGCATGTGAAATTGTGTTAATTCCTAAGCGGGGATTTGGGAGATGCTGCTTGCTCTCAAGTTACAGATTGCCTAGAGCAGAGCTGCTGTGGGGCAGACTGCAGTCTTGTTGGAGTGGCTGCCTTGCATGGGGCTACAGCTGAGCAAGGGGACAAAGATCTCTGTAATTTAGCAATTCCTAGTGCAAACTGTTGTCCATAGCAGACACCATACATGACTCTTCTCAAATCAAAAAATAAAAGGCAACCTTGTTTTCCTCATGTCAGGCTCTGATAGCTGTACAGTGACTGGTGCCTTAATTCAGCACTGTTTTGACTGGGGCAACCTGACAAATTCACCATTGTTTTTTGTTGCAGAAATGTGATTTCAGTAAAGCCTGAGTAAAGATGTCACGTTTAACTTGTTTTGCTGGCTTTATAACTCACCTTTTTATGAAATGTGATATTTCATTGTGTGTTAGAGACACCACTGGGAGTTTCACTGTATGCAAATGTACATGTAGTATTGCATTTATTGAAAAGTGTGCGATTTTGTGATTTGACAATAATAGAATGTTTGATAGTTGTTTGCGGCATCAATTACTGTTGAAGCTTCCTGAAGAGCAAACCTGGTTCACCAAGGCTTTGTTTTTATTGGAAAGTTTCTTTCAATGTTTGTTTTTTTTAATCCTATGTTTATTTGAAATTGTCCACCTATGTGTGTTCTTAGTGTTGAAGTGAGAGCTAGAAGCTTCTGCTGTGGGTGCAGTGTTTGCTGTTAGGATTTCCATGACATACCGCTCCATAAAATTTGACCTTCTGACATGACATTAGAGGTTTTTGCATGTCTGATTCTGACATTAGAAAGAGATTCTTGAATGCCGAATTGTGACAAACTGCACTTTATTTTCAGGAGAAAATATTCATGCAAAAACGCAAGCTGCTCAAAGCTGAAATACTGACAAGAATCCTGACAGTCTGTCTCTTTGAGGCACGTTACTTCCTCTGCTGTGAAATGATAAAATTTCCAAAAGGAACGTACAAAGGAAAATCATCCTTCCTCAGTCCATGAGCTGTAACTTAATGAGGGGAGATGATTATTTTATTTATAGGCATTTCCATGGTGCTCATCAGTAGAGTAATCAAGATGCTTTAGAAGTACAGACAGTAGTGGCAATGATAGAGTAGTGTGTAAATAATTACATTTCTACGCACTGCAGACCTGCTGCATTTGGAGTGAGAAAGCAGTTAACTGAGAGCTGGATGGGGTGTGATTGAATAAATCTAACTCTCAAAACAACAGTGAGGTTAGTTTTTGTTAAGGAAATTTTGTTTCTTTTTATGTCTTGGGTTGTCTGTAGACATCTCGTGTTTCAGTAGTTTATTTAACTTGGTCTTGCACATATTTCTAATGCCTTGTGCCTTGTCTGTCTGTACTCAAGCTCCTTCCCTCCTTGGAGCATATCATCCATCACCTCTTGATGGACACCCCCGAACTCAAAAGGGGTTTCAAATTGTTGGCTACAGAGAATCACAACAGAGATTTAACTTGAACTTTCATGGACATATAGGAAATGGTATAGGTCAAAGAATTCAGTGCGTTAAATGCTGCAGTGGATCAAATTCAGCGTTGGTTTCATGACTACAACTGCTGTTGTGTTGTGTAATATATATAATTAATATATACATATGCAGGATTGAATTTGGTCTGATCTGTGGATCATGCTGGAAAACAGTTGTTTTGGTAGATCCTTTCTCTTTTTTTAAACTCTTAGTTATAGCCAGTGTCCCCAGTAAGTCTGGATTCCTGGGAGCACTGGCTACTTTATAAGCACACGATGACAGTTTCTGCCTCATGTCATTAATAAACCAAATTAGAAAAGAGAACTTGAGACTGTGGATGAAGTTGCATTCAGATATTTTAAATGCAATAGTCTGAACTAGACTTTGCAAATGTATAGATTTACTGTCCTGTTTGTGCTTGAGCTTCTTTCTCACCATAGTGTAGGTGTTTTTCTGGAAAAGAGGAGGCTGTTTCATCACTGACAGCCCAATGCCCTTCTGCACCTTGCTTTGCAAGTGGTGTCATTCCTGCTTTTAAGAAGTGACCTGTAAAAGCTAATGTCTGCTGTACATACTGAACTTCTCTTTTTGCTGCGCTGTCTTGTATTCCAAAGTCTGTGAGTTGTTCAGCAAGTATATGAAAAGATGAAGTAACAAAATCAGTCTCTTTCTTTTTCATTGACTGAGTGGGTGATACTCTGGAGTGAACAGAAATTCATCAGGCACGTTCGGTCGTACTTTAGCATTAAGATATTTTCTGTGGCATGGAATCCATTCTGCTTTTTCTTCAGCTGATATATTACCATGTCTTAATTAACTGAATACCCCACGCTGTGACCTATCAATCAGCATCACCAAATAAGCAGAATAAGGTGCTGTTCAGAGGGGGGAGAACTTGTACGCTTCAGTTCCACATAAATATAGATATTCTGGTCAAGCAGGGAACTGAATGTGTTTTTAGCCATAATAACCTGCAATGATCTCTTCTGGACTTTGAAATCTTCAAGCACAGGTAGAAGTCACACATGTGCTATTTACTGGCTTTTACTTAGCCCAGACAAAGTGCTTCTGTTCCATCCGAGTGTTAGCTGTCTCATCAGATGAAATTACATACATTTTCATATGTCAGCACATTTGTGACTGTGCTCCCAAAAGAATTTCTGGTCTTAATAAAATGGTCCTCTCTAGCAGTCTTTGCTTTGATAAGAATTTCATGTGGCAGGTAATGAGTGAAGTTCATCTTTCTGTTTGCAAAGCTGATGCAAACGCCTAGGAGGCCAGCCCACCTCTCCTGTCCAGAGAAGAAGCTGCCATTCCATTTTAGATGACTTGCACTGAGGAAAGGCAGCAGCCGCAGAGGGAGAAGCAGGATGACTAAGCTCACAACAGGTTAAAGGTTGGGACTTTGGGATCGAAGCCAACAAAGCAGTTGACAAAGCAGCTCCTAATACTGCACTACCAGGAAAAAGCTACCTACAATACAAGTTGCACTGGAGAAACCAACCAAACTTTGGAGATGCTGCACAGATTTTAAGCTGCTATTTGGAAACAAACTAGTAAAAATTTGATTGCTCAAGTGTCAATGCTAGCAGTGGACCAAACTCTGCCAGGACAGTGTAGCTCTATTGATTATATTAATGAAATTGTATCAATGTGACATAGAATAAGGTTTGTACCAAAATATACAAATGCCTCCAGTGGCTGTAATCTGTAATTGATGCTCAAGAAGGTGGTGAATACCTCCATGGCGTACCTAGTAACATCTGCATTGCTGAAAGATCAGAGGGAAACTATTCCCTCTAGAGCCCTGGAGATAGTTAACTTACACCCTGAGGCATGAGGTTCAAGGTCTACAAAGCAAGCAAATTGGTTTGCGTTATTACACATGTCGAGGGGTAGGATGTCAGAAACGCCTTGTCCTTCTGAGACTCCGTAATTGACTGCCCTTTTGGATACTGAAAAACTGCATTGAAGTAACCCCAGAACAAAGCAGTTTCATGCACTCGTGTAAAGCTGGGATCTAGCCCCAAAGCAAATGGGAGGGAAGAGCAGGAGATGGGTGCAAGTGTGTTTTCTGTCCTGCCTCCTGCAAAAGGCTCTGCAGCAGCCGATGCTAATAGAAGAGAGGCGAGTCCCATCTTCCCTCTCTGCTGCATAAAGCTGTAACAATAAAACTGTATCTGTTTTGCATCTTTTTCTCAGTCCTTTCTTCTCGGTGCTTCTCGTTAACTGCTGAGATTTGGCAGGCCTTGCATAAATCTCCCATTTTGTTATCAAGAGAACAGGTTGGGATCGCAAGCACTAGCAGAGGAATTGTGCAGGCAGGATCTTTGCCCGCAGCCGCCCCCCTGTCAGATCACTCGGTGAGGATTAACTCCCAGCTTCACTCCTTCTCATTGCTTTTGCAGACTATTCTGACTTAGGGTGTTTGCGTGCACGAGATTATTCCTCTCTAGCAACCATGTGTCATGCAAGGAAGGGTAGTAATAATGTATGGGCTGAAGAACTTCTGAACCCAAGTCACTTACACCGCCAGACAACACAACCTAGTTCTCTCTCTTTAGGGAGCTCTTAGTCTAGCTGGAAATTCAGCATTGCCCGATTCATGCCCTGACTAGACACTAACACAGACAAAACCAATTAGTCCGCAGGTATCCCTTAAGGATTTTATCATTCGCTAGAATGAATAAGCCAAGCTTCCATGAATGTGGATCTAAGTACTTATGATAAAATATTCAGGAGACTTTCTGAGATGTTATTCAGAAAACCTTATGCTTATTAATTTCTGTTTACTTAGGTCTGTGGGCCACAGAATCTAGGTGAAAAGGGGCCTATCTGGAACACTGTGAATCCTAATTCCTGTACTTACTAAAGCAGAAGCAGTCTGATCTCTGCAGCTGAAGTCTTGATCACATCTGTTCTCCTGTGAGCATTGAGACTGACCTGGTTGCCATCAGTGCGGTCTCCAATCAGCTCCCCAGGGCATGTGCAGAGCAAGGGGAGAGACAGCGGAGGAGACCATCATCTTGCAGACTTTGGTGGATGCTTTGCCTCAGCCTCAGGTTCTGCAGGAGGTGTCCTGCTCCAGTCTGCCATCCAGCAGGGCTTTGGTGCTGTGTATTCATTGGCATTTTGTTGTTATGCAAATACTGGCAAAAGCTGTGATGAATCTACTGTCCTCTTAAGGCAGTTAGGCTCCAAGTCCACAAGCAGGGTCCAGAGTTGCACTGCTGCTTGCTGAAAATTGTTGATTTTCTGGAAACACAAGCCTTGCCAGTAGACATGTACTGACCAAGATCCACATGAACACCTGCTCCTCGTGTCACAGATGGCAGGCTGTCAAAATTATTGAAAGATGCAGTCAGATCTGACCTAGTGACCTAGAAGTACGTGGCCCCTATTACTGAATCCTGGTGCTATTCACACCCCGAAAGAGACGTATGCTAAAAATTCAATCCTCACTAGCATCTTTATTTTGGCAGTTCTTTCTGTCATACAGAGTGACATGTTCCCTTTTCACTCTGAATCCCAGGAGAGAAGATGATTATTCACTGTAGTGCCAGAGGGTTTATCTAGGAATAAATGGGCTGAAAATGAGCAAGGGAAATTAGGCTGGATATCAGGAGCTGAGACAGGCCAAGAAAGCCTTGTAGTTTTTTCCATCGCTAGTTTGTATTGTCACATGAAACAGTTTCTTGTTCCTTTTTGGTGCTCAAGTAGAAATCCCACCAGTGTGAATGGGAGTCCCTCCGGCTCTGAGAGGGAGCAGGTTACGCTGAATGTATTCTAAGCAAGCGTCTACCTCAATGTGTGGACTCTAGTAAACATCTTATTTCTTTTGATCACGTAGAATAATCAAATACGTGTGTTTTTCCTGTTTGTAATGGGGAAATGTCTTGCTTTTTCTGGTGCGCCAGGGTCCTTAGTATTAGACTAGGCATCACGTATAGTATGTTTGCTCACACCTTCCTCACAGAGTGCGTGAATACTCCCTTGAGTTCACCCAGTGCGAGACACCTTGAGAGCCTGATGGCGGTTAGTGCCATATTCCACACCTTGTTGCAAGTTTCACCTCTTCTTATCTGCCTGAAACGTCTCCCTTCCCTTCTCAGCTCTTACTGGCCTTTGATCAAAAGGCTGTTTTCACTCAGTAGCAGGTAAGTTATGTCACAGCTCATGCTTACGCTTTTTCTTAGGAAGAGCCTGCACTAGATGTGGGTAAAGGCATACAGCCCAATAACAGAGGCTGGTAAGCAATAGTGCGATACAGCTATCATCCAGCACCACAGTATTTCCTTCTTTCTTGTCCCTGAAACTGCCCATGCAACTGAACCAGTGATTAGTCTTTTTTGTATGTAGTATGTGCATCTTGATGGAGCTTAAGCATTAAGGAAATGAATCCATGTTGCAAAGGGCCCAGACTGAGCATGAGAGGTTGTCAAAAGCCTCTTCATCTTGTCCTTTGAATGTGATGCCAGTGTCATGCAAAGGTCTTTGTATGGGACAGTAATGGAAGGAGCGATAGCTTTGCTCATGTGCAGAGGACAACAGCTTCCGTCCACCCTCAGGTCTGCCAGAGATGACAAAAGATACTGGCACAGAAATACATGTAATAGAAGTATGTCGAAAGGAGCCGAGGAGAAAAAAAGTTGGATCCAATCCATCCAGATTTTCAGAATTGGCTAAGGTAAGCCTGCATATGTGGGAAAGTGCAAAGACAAGCCATGAAAGCTGAGGGCTATTCCAGCTTGTGTTCAGGGTTTCTCAGGCTGCGGCAAATCAATTAGCATACAGAGCTGGAATTGCAGGCCTGCTCCTGGAGATTTGCTTAGCTCTGAATTCAAACTGAACAGGGAAAAATAAGCAAGGCTAATAACCAGAGCATTCACTGCTCCAAGCCGTAAGACACACCCTCTCCCCTGTGAACGTACAGCCGGGCCTTTCTGAATTCATAGACATAGCTCTAGTTTCCTGGTTAACAGCAAGCAGGGTGTGTATGAGTGTATGCATGTGTACCTATCTGTATAAATACTTTTTACTAAGTGTTGCAGAACACAACTCTGCAGCTCAACTTGCTGTCTAAGCAATCTGAACTCTCCTTTTAGTTAAAGGATCCCAGGGACTGTTGTGCTCTGACAGCGATATCCTCCAGTCATGTTATTGTTTTTTCTTCCCTTACTCTAATAAACCAAAGGCATTGTACTGGAGTTTTTAACTGCACTTTGAAAATATTTGCTTACTTTTAAATTACTCTTTGAGATAAATGCAAATCTCATTGTCGTTAGCAGTTTTTAAATTATCCACTTAATGGAAAATAAATAGGAAATTTATATGTATCTGCTCATGATGCTTTTCTCTCTTTTTTTATTTTGAAAAATACTTCAGATCAAGGATTTTTCAACTAGAGTGGGTGTAAGATATAGCCTGCTTTTTACTAATTCTTTTTTCTTTTTTTTTCCCCAAATGGGGGACTTGGTTATGAACAAAATGGACAAAAAACAGACATTGGGAAGATGAGATAATACACACCATTCATTAGAAGGATTTTTCTCGGGGATTTTGCTTCAGTCAGGATTGGCGTGAGAGGTCAGCCCTTCCAGTCCGCCAGGTCTGAGCTCTGTTATCTGGAGGACAATGAACACAACGAGCGTTATTGGCTCCACAGGAATAATTATGCAGTCAGTGAGCCTGCAGGGCAGCAGGGGAGAGCAGGACTCCGGGCTCCTTCCTTGGGCTCCCCTGCCCTCGCCATCTGCTCTGCTGCTTATCTTATCTGGTACTCAGTCCCCTGCGGCTGCCAGGGCCCACAGCTCTGCTTCTGCTACTGCCTCGCTGTGGACATCGCTCCATGGTTGTGATAGACCAGTTCAAGCCGCCATATGAAACACCTAGCCATGCTAACTGTGCTAGTGGGAGAACAGCTACAGATGTCTGTCTTGTATTTAGGTTCTCTGAACAGGAAAGAATAATTGGTTTAGGAAAGCACCTTGTGGTGCATGCATGCTTCTGTGAAAGAAGCATTTCTTCAAGCTATTGCTGTACCCCTGTGTCCTTGACATAATCTCTTGTGCCCTTCCTCACTCCCTCATGCCCGTAATATTGCTGAAAGAGGAACAGAGAGGCCGGGGATGGTGACTAGTGGGTGTACCTCTTCTCCTCTGTATGTCTGGTGGTGAAAATACACTAGGAAACTCAGCTTCTGTACTAGATAAATCAACCGAAATGGAAGTTAAAATTGTGAAATACGCAACGTAGCATAACGAGGTATGAATAAACATAACTTCTGCAAGAAAAACTTTCACGTTGATGATCTATTAGTATAGACTAATAGATCAAATAAAAGCATGGATAGGGGAGACCCAGTGGACGTTTGGACTTCAAAAAATCATTAGGAAAAGCTCCTTCAAGCACATATGAAGAAACCTGAAGTAGCGATAAGAAGGAAAAAATACTATCACAGATGGGAAACAAGTTTAGAAGAAGAAACCAAGGTAGAAGTAACTTAAAAATTAAGCATCAAGATACAAGTGGTGTTTACTGTTGTCTTGAGTGATCTGGAGGTGGAAGTACTCGGTGAAGATGATGAAAGAATTACTGTAATAAAGAAAGGTGGGAGACAAGTGAGGTACTTAGCAAAGTGAACAGGCAGTGTAATGGACAATCATAAGCGCAAAGCACCACACCCCGGTAGCAATCACTCTTACTTTTAAATTAAAAATAACTGTTCTGCAAAGAGGATTGGTCTTGATGAGGCAGGCTAGTAAAGAATATCTTAGCACAGAATCAAAACAACATGCTAAAGCATATGGTATGCATTCAAAATTCAGACAGAAAGGAACAGCTTTTTAAAATATTGCTGTATTCCATTTACCCTTCCGCTTCACCTCTCCACATTCACAAACATGTCTCAGAATATGGAAGTAAATAAGAAGTTTCTCCAGTGACTGTGCTGCACTGCAGCCCTCTGCAACTCTCGCATCTTCTCCTGAAGCAGCCCGAAAGGGTGGGGTAGCTCATGCAGGAGCTTGGGAACTCTTTTGTTAATGCAGTATGTTATAACTGGGACTTCGGCAAAACACGAAGTAGGTTGCAAATGGTCAGAGTGTGTATACTATGGGGTGTTTAGTGCTAAATCACCCAGGCTTACGTGGATCTCCATGGCTGCTAAGTCTTGGTATGGTTTTGTGCCTGCAAGTATGAAACTGGGAGTTTGCCTGAGGCTGGGGTATTGGGATGACCTGGCACCCAGTAAGTTAGCTTCCTTTGGAGGTCCGAGGTGTCTAGTTATGCAAAGATGTCGAGAGAAGCTATAGCTGTAGCTCTACTGACTTTCTATAGCCAGGCGACACGTCATCCCACTGCATGGTGGAGCATTTGAAATGGGTTTGTCAAAACTGCATGGAGTGATCCTACTCTTTACATTAGGGGCACGAAATACAGTGCTTGTAAAAGTCTTGCTCCTAACGTGTATGTACTTGTCTATTCTTCAGTCAGGTGTATTGTATAGCCATTAACTCGGGATTTGTAACTTCTGTCAACCACTTCTTTGATATGTCTTAATTTTTGCAGTCTTTATATCTACAAAATAGTATTGGCGTGGAGAGAAAAATTACTCTCTTCACCCTTTTTCCATACCACCTAGCATTTACAAGAGCCTGTGAAGTATTTTAATAATGGAAACGAGCAAAAATGCAGCGCAGCCATTTCAACTTTGTCAAGAATTTTAAACCTAGCAGATAAATTATTTGGGGACAAATGCTCAGAAGCATTTGCAGAGAAGCAAAAATCCGTTTGAAACCTTAAAACTGAGCAGCCTTCCATCATGGAGCTCAGCTCTCCAGAAAGGCGGTAAGAGGACTAAACTTCTCTTTCTCAAATGTGTGCATATCAGGAACCTTATCAACTGCTGGCAGGCTGCAGGATTACATGTAAATTAAGTGTATGAAGAGTCGAGTTAGATAGCCAACATTAAGAGCTAAGAATGTTATTCTTGCCTACTTGAAAGCCCTTCATAATGGATTAGAAACGAGAACTTACATCTCTTAATACCAGCTGAAAACTGAGGCATCTTTTTGCTTCTGGTGAATTTTAATACTTTGAGAGTAAATGGTACTGGGGATTTCCTTCATTTTAGACAAGTCTGGTCACCGAGGGTTGCAAAAAAAATGTGTACGTTTCACAATCAAAATGAAAGCCATAAGGCTGGCTGATTTTTGTATAAGAGTCTCGATAGAGTTGTTGGCGAATGTTATTTTTAGCACCATAAAGCAACAGAGATCTTTACAATCTTGGCATTTCTTGCCGTTTTAAAATGGAGAACTGCTTCTGAAATGTCTGCTTTTCCTTGAATTTTTATCCATATCATGAGCTTCTTCATAAAGTTTTTGCACCGCTCAGGGCAGCAGGTAGTGATTTAGTGCCAAACGGTGCAGAACTGCTCCATTTTACACTGTTTCTGCAGAATGCTTTCTCTTCCAGAAAACAGATGCTGGAAAAAATGCGATCTGATCCTGACATTCATTGTTTGGGCTGTTTCCAGTTGCATGTGTGAAGTGTTCAATTTAGTGTAAAACGGACAGTAAACAAGGAAAAATAAAGTTGGGCCGAACATGGATACGCTGAGCACTACTTTACAGATCTCGTAATATTTAATACTAGTGAAAACCAACTTGTTTTTTCTTACAAGCATAGCTCACCAAAGACTGACTTTCTCTCAAAAACAGGAGGAGGTAGTTGCTGCAGGAAATATCTTATATTACAGATGAGAGGCAGGGTGCTGCAGGTATTCAAGCAGCACGAGTGGGTCTCAGGGCTCCTGGCCCCAATCCTCGATTCAGCTGCAGCTCATGACCTAGGTGAAGGCAATTAATTTGGCATTTTCAAACAAGTGTGCCTTGACACATTTAAACTTACAGGGAGGCTGAAATGAGTTTGTCAATTTGTGTTTAATGTTCAAGTTTAAAAAGTTGTCACGCATTTTTGTCTTAGCTGGTTTTTGGTAATTCAGAAGATGACTCACTTGTAAGACTTATTTGTACTGCCGAGAGCTGGAGGGATGATATAGGTCAGGGATGATATCGGTCAGGGTTTCTTAACTGTGTTTTTTGTTTTGTTTTGTTTTTTTAAAAGTACTGCCTAATTCTGTAGGAAGAATATCTGTTACCCATTTCTAACAGTTTCCTAACAGCTAGCATTGCTATACCAATCAGTAAAACATAGAGCACAGTTTGAATGTTCATTTATCTCTCCACTTTCTTCCCCTCTCATTTTAGTCATTCCCTGCTTGTGTGCATGGGGATTTGGCTGTTTGCTTTGCTTTCCTTGCCATATTGTTTCAATTATCAGACAATCTTTTTTCACCTCCACTTGACTTATATGTGGGTTTGACTTACAACTGGGACAATATAGTCATTCTGGCAGCTGTATTGTGGATGACCTGCTGCTGCTTTTTGGACCACCAGCTAAGACTGATGAAGAATACTAAGTCTCAATAGCATCATAACAGACTCAATCCTCTTCTTTTCGTTGCATCCAGATATTGCGTACAGGATACCTGGGTTTAGTGCTCCAAGGGTCTGGCTTCTAAAAAGAAAAGTGTCCGGGTTCTGCCCCCTCAGTGGGTGAGATCCATTGACGGTGATCTCTTCTTGTATCTGGTGCTGTATTTAGGCAGGAGACAAAGTGGAGATTGATTCAGTCCCAACCTTTATCCCCTTCACATGTGCTTCCTTTCCATAAGTCATGCTTTCACTTCTTTTTTGTAGTCTGGCAGCTGCAAGGGCTGGTTGCTTGGTGACGCTCTCAGCAGCACAAAGAGCTCTCAGCTGGGAGGCCAGGTCTGTCGGCCACAAACAGCTGGGATAATTTTATTTGTCTTTCTCTTGTTCCTGTTAATTGCAGGGAGCTGAATCAAAGTCAACCTAATAGAAAAGGGAGCACCAGCAGATACTATTTATGGCTTCTTTAACATCCACCTTTTTCTCCCTGAGTCAGGAAAGTGACAGCATGTGCCAGAAGTGGCCTGTTATTTCAGAAATGCAGGAATAAAATTAAAAGGCATGATTTCCACTTCTGGTTCAGGCAGGCTCTTACCAGGTCCTACATAAAAGCAACATGTGAGACTGGGTTTTGGATTTATAAATCTTTGTTCCTTAATCCAATGTGTCACTGCCTGTCTCTTCATTCTTTGTAATAATCATATGCTGCGCAGGTCACGTTTATGAAATAGCTATTAATGACTTTACCTCAGAAGGATACACTGCTGCTCAGATTTTGTGCAAGACAAAAACGACTAATAACTTCCACAGGTGAAAGCATTGTGATTTAATGATCTGGGCAAAGGCCTTGGTTTTATGAACGCCTGGTTTCTCATTTCTGCTCCTATGTAGGCTATGCCATCCTGAGTTATTTGGTGTTTCAGCTGATTTCTAGTTAGGGTCAGACTGGCTGGACCTCGGAGAAGCAGGACCTCGGAGTAGCAGGACCTCTCAAGCCAGTGCCAGCATCAGTCACGCGTGGGATCCCACTGCTACCAAGTGCCGAGCATGCCGACTCAGATGTATCAAAGCATTTAAGCATGTGAATAGCTCCCTGCAAGTTAGCTTGTGTGGAGGTGCTTTGCAGAGTTTGAGGAGCAGTGTTAAGCACTAACAGAGGAAAGGCAAGGAAACTGGCCATGCCTGAAGCTGGTGTCTTCTTATTAATACTATTATATTTAATAGTGAGTATATTCCTAAATTAGTGAAGCTGTAAGCTCTGCTTTTGCAGGACTTTTTTCTTATTTCAGGCATAAATCATAACATATCGATTTTAGTCAGTTGTTAATTTTATGCTTTTGGGTAGTTTAATTATGCAAGGTGCTATGCAGTAACCAAAAAAGTAAACCCTAACACTGAATATTTACAGTTCACTGATGAAATGCACACTAGCATGGTTAAACTGATATATGAATATACTAAAGAATCTGCTGTTAAACTCAAGACCGGAAAGTGTTATTGGTTTGTGCATTTTCTTCCCTGATCAAAAGCCCTAAGGTGCCAAGAAATAAAACTACCTTTTGAGAGTTTGGGCCACTCTGTTCCTAGGGCTAAAGTCAAGGAAGATTGAGGAATGCAAACTGAAGTGGAAATGTACGGCTTAACCCGGTGCTAAATCTAGCACACAGAGTTGCTGAGGGAACGGACTAAGTTGGTGTGATCTTCTGATCTGATTGTGAAAATGAGGACTCTGAATTTTAGTGCCTCATGTTCATGAGCTTGTAATAGTAGGTGTTATAGAAGACACTCTGGGTTTTGAGACCTTCTTTTTTATGCCCACATGCCTGCACAGGGCCTTATTGCATGAACCTTTTCAGTGAAGAGACAGGAACCCAGGTGGTATTTCTTTGTTAAAAAACATGTGCTTGAGCTATAGTCTCTTTTTTGATCTGAAAACATTTTGTCCCTGTAATCCAGGTACTCGTGGCATAGTTTTCATCCCTAAGCTGGTGCTTCCCAGATATTTTTGTGTGCATGCTATTTACATAGATTTTGTTGATTCCAAATCTAAAAGTTTTTCTCATCAATTACTTTCCAATTTACTACTTCAGATGTAAATGTACCGAGGCAATAATCAGGGCAATCCTCTAGCTCAGGCTTTAGGGTTTAGAGTGATCACTGAAGGGATCAAGAAGGAATGGGCCTCTCCAAGTGCAGCATCATGCAAAAAGACATAAGTGCATTTGTGGAGGAGGAGCTTCCCTCTCATCTGAAACATCAGCTATTAGCCCCTCACAGAGCCTGTGCCTCAGCCTGCGTACACCGACGGATGAATGGATCCTCTGTGTCAAATCCTTATGTAAATGCAACAGCCTAATCCTCTTGCCCTAATAGGAATTTCACACCTTAATCCTTGCTATGTTCAGGGGCAAAGACATTCCTACTAGGCAGTTTGACGAATGCATCCTATTTTGAGAAAAATCACTGTATGTAAGTTGTGGTAATAGGGAAACTGTATGGAAGACTGAAGCATGTCACTAATAAAAGTGAGGGGATTACGTTTCTAAATTGTCAGTGGATTTCAGAGGATTTGCGACACCAAATGAGACCATTAGCCTACCAAGTCCTTCGTTTTGCCCCTGGCTGGCTCTTTTTCCTTTAGCTGGAAATGCTCCCTGGGTGATACAGTTGAGTCTATAGCAGCAGGAGGAAAACGATTCCCTCCTGACCCCTGCAGTGATCCAGGTTATGCCTTGCAGCTTGGCACCGCTCATCGTGTGCTGGGCTTCCGCTGCTCGAGTTGGAAGAAGTGTCAATCAGTGCGTGCGGTGTCATTCTGAATAAACCCGTAACTTACATTATCATGTAACCTCAAAGAAGAATTAAAAAGGATGGAGTATAGCACATGGGGGGACCTGGGCAGTGCCTTGAACTCATCCTTTTCTATATAGATATGTATTAATCTCTCAGTCATGGATACTTATTTCTCACCTAGCTGCAGAGCCCCATCCAAAGCTCACTGAAGTCTATGGAAGACTTCCACAGGCCACGACCTCAGTCTGATGGTCCAATGTATTCAAGGCCAGCCATGACAAAGGGGAAGACCAGCACTGTTCTTTGACTACCACCTCTGAAAAGAAGGATGCACCAGTGTGTTTCACATTGCGGCTGAGAAGTAATTGCACACACAGAGGCTCCTTTTCTCAGACTCAGAAGGACCATGCTTGTATCTCTTGTGCTCCTGGTTGTGAAGATAATTGTGGGTGCAAATCCTGCAACTAAATGTGCTGTTATTAAGCATCATTCCCCCAGTCTGCTAGATGCCTCTTCATGCACGCACAGGCAGGGTGGATCTTAATCAGCTGCGGATTAACCACTAACACAGAACACAATGTGTGTACAGCTTTACAAGCAACAGTGGTTAGCTGGCCATTTGGAAGAAATCTGTGTACATGTGTCCTGTTATTTCCACTGCCAAAGCTTTTCCAAACCAGCCTTTTGTTTTAGTTTATTTCTCACTGCAGAAGCTTGTTATTCCACGGCCTGCTCTCTTGTTGCAGCTCCAGTCCCTCTTGGCTGCTCTTTATTTGCCCCGTTGTTACTAGATGCTTCAGTTTGGGCTTGCCTCTCACCGGTGCACAAATGAGGCTCTTCAACAGTCTGGCCTTTATATCTATTCTCTGCAGAGTCCATTCTACTAGTGCCACCCTTTGAGCATTTGCATCCAAAATGCCAGCGCACTGAGTCAAATCTGCTGCTACACAAGAGAGTCTGCACAAACTAAGCCTTGATTTTTTTCTTTTCCCCAGGCCAGCTAGCTGTGGAAAATTTCATTCTTTATAACTCTAAATACTTGTGTTGTTTTTAATCAAATTTGACTGTAGCTCACTTAAGCGTTTGTGGCTTTTCCTTAGGAATGATATCACTGTCCCAGCTAGCTCCTGTGGAGCAAGGACTGGAAAAACTACTTTATGACAAACTATAATTTAAGTAAGAGTCAGCAATGTCTGATGTAGCAAGAAATGCAGTTTTGGAGGGGAAACTGTTACCCAGTTATTTAAATGCTTCTGTCATGTAGAATAAACCCATCCGTAATAGCAAAGGTCACAGCATGCCCAAGAGCTACTTTTTTTTTTTTTTTTTTTACTCATCTCTAGCATGGAGTTAGTGACCTGTATGCATTCAGCCCGCAGAAGGGCTGTCCCCTCATGCAGATGTCCCTGTCCTAGCTGGGTTCAGTTTGTGACACTGAGGAACCCTGGAGAAATCTAGAGGAAGCTGTGGGAATAGTCAAGTCTCTGTGTGGATCCCCTGCAAATGAAGCCTTTTCTGGGTTTTTCTAATGGTTTGGATAATTGCATGTCATTTTTGCAGCCTGACTAAAGCAATTCTGGTATTTCCTGGTTTTGATGCCCTGTGTCAGCATTTTCTTGCACTAAAGGTGCCGAAGCAGACTGTGTTTATCCCCACACTCACCATTTTGTATCTTTACCACATACTGAAGCCAAGAGTTTGAAATAATTTATCAGAAAAATTATAAGGAAGGAAAAAGTATCTCATTGCAGTTCAGGCAGAAATGACAAAACCCAGAGGTTTCTTCCAGCCTCACTGGATCATGTCTTGAAGAGAGCTTCAATTCCTGTGTCCAACCTGCCCCATCAGCCAGCACACGGAGGGAGACGGAGTGGAGCGGAGCAACCCAATGCTACACTCATTCTCTCCCTGCCTTTCCAGCTCTGATTCCTCACTGAGCACTTCACCAACGTTGTTCTGTGCTGTCTCAGCACTTTCTACTTGTTCTCATGTAAAAATAGTGTATCTTGTTGATTGCAGAAAAGTATATGGCTCTTGTCTCTTCCCTATGTCATTGTACCAGATTTTAAATGGTATCTGCAAGAGAGAAAATATCCGGTAGGGCCTGTAAGGTTAGGGAGAGCCTAA
Organism: Nipponia nippon; assembly: GCF_047370975.1. Lineage (NCBI taxonomy): Eukaryota > Metazoa > Chordata > Aves > Pelecaniformes > Threskiornithidae > Nipponia > Nipponia nippon. The sequence goes on from NW_028262313.1 coordinate 3,866,203, forward strand.
GCTCTGTGACACTCTGCAAGCCGAGACCTTGGCCCCAGACTGGGAACATCCCTATTGCGGCAGTCGTAACAGCTACTCTGTTCACAAGTGTAGCGTCTTGATTCAGCCACCGGCCAGCCTTTCTTAACCAACACATAACGAATAGCTGGAGTGTGCTAGGGCCAGGCTAAAGCTTCCTACCTTCCCTGTCAAATGGAAAGTTATACCAGTGTTGATTAATATAAAGGAGACTGCAGGTAACGCATGACTGAGTGTGTCTGTTTGTGGGTGTACTAGCGTAGATCCAATTGCAGCAGCTGCTCAGTATTGCCTTGCATTGCTTCTCTGGAGAGAAATGTGGAAAATGAACACAATAAACATAAATAGCCTCAAGGTTTTTATTGTTTCCATCAGGCTATACTGCAGTAGTAAGAGTAAAGGGGTGGGGGTGGGGGTGGTGAGCCAGATTCTCAGCGTATGCCCATCGGCCTTGCTCTCGGTATAAAGCGGTTTGAGGCACCATCCTGACTGGGGGTCGATAGCGGTGTGTGCACTGACAGCAGCTCCCAAGGGCGTTAGGCCTGAGGCAGGTGCCATGCCACTGGGAGCACTGGGGCAGCAGACATTCAAACAGCCACTGCTGCACCATTTTGTGGGACCCCGAGTACATCTCTGCTCGTGCCTGCCAGATGGTGCAGAGTGGGTCTTCACGTTGCCTGCACCATACTCTCATCTGCTTGAACTGTCTCCTGGCTGACCTGGGGGTGCTGGATTCCCCTGGTCTTTGCACATCCATAATGCTGATGTCAGGTCACATTGGCTCTTACTGGTGTCATTTGGGCACCATGCCTCAATATTTGAACCCCTTCCTGAGAAGGGCAGCTATTTCTGTGCTGCTAACAGGGCTGGACTTAATGTGAGCCACAGGAAGCTGCATCCCCAGCTACCATCAATTACCAGTTAAGTGGATTTGCAACAACTAGGCATGATACTCTAGGTTTTTATCCCCTTTCCTCCTTTTAGCTGAATAGTTGGGAGGAAGATGCTGAACTCTCAGTGGAGAGCTGTAAAAGAATTACTTGTGGGTAGCACCCAAGTAATTCTCCCTGAGCTGGCACAGTGGTAGAGATGCTATTTCTGACAGCACTCAAAACAAACATATTCCCAAAGCACAATGCATGCAGGTCTTGAACTTGCAGAAATCCATTAACAGGGCTGGTATGGGAGTTGCCTGGCTGTCACATTTTGGGTTATGTTTGCAAGAAACCTGTTAGAAAAATAGTTCTTTCTTGACAATAGAATATCCCCAAAGCAAGATTTTGAGATGTTGTAAATGGGAAGGTCTGAGGTGCTATTTGCAGAGTAAGAAGTGATATAAGCCTGGAAAGCTCTATTAAAAGCAGTGCAGATTTATTGATTTACACTAGCTGATAATCTGTTCCTAAAGCTGCTTTTAAAACCAAAGTAATGTAGTTCTTATTGCTTGCCCTTGTCCTTCCTCACAGTGTTACTTCTGTTCCTTGCTTCAAGTGCTGACAGTTTAAAAATGTATTTGGAAAGGGTGTTCAGAGGATTTTGAACATGATACTGTTAATAGGAGCATTGTTCTACCAGTCTCAGCAATTACCCAATTTCCTCTTAGGGCAAATCTGCCATTTTATCCACTTAGGCACCAGATGACCACCTTGTGGAACAATCTTTACTGTTTTCTCCCTGACAAATAACAGCCAGCATCTGAGGCAGCTCCAGGCAGGAGGTTTGGTGTTTGTCCTCTTCATTGCTGCAGAGGAAAAAAAAATACATGCAGAGAAAAATCTCTCCTAATTTATCTGACCTGAGCAGGTCAGAATAAAGTCTAAGCAACTGCATCCTTGTAGCACGCTTCCCTCAGCAGAACGGGAGCTTAGTGCAGTCAGCCTGCCTGGTACTGACCATGCAGCATCCCTGCCGAGATGTAAATCCCACGTCCTCCTCAGCAGCCTGCCAGAGCCAGCAGCAATGATGCAACCGAGCTCCCGGCAAATCCTTTGTTTAAGCAATTGCTTCAGCTCAGTGGAAAAGCTGAACCGCTTGGGCTGTGGCAAATGAGCTGCATTTAACAGGAAGGAAAGGAGCCCCAAGAAATAACTTCTCCTGTTTGCCTTAGAAGGGAAATTTTCCTTAGAGGTGCTTTCCTAATTATCTTGGTTTTATTCTGTCTGTGCTGTTTGCACATGTCAGAGATGGACTGTTAGCCACCCAGGCTCCTGCTGTTCAAAGCTTTCCCTAGCCCAGGATACAGCCCCTTTTCCTCTGCTACATCAGCGGGGGGTAAGAGAAGTAGCTGTAAAGATTCTACTTTGGCTCAGTAATTTACAGGGTGTTTACAGAAATGTAGTAAAACAGACAGACTGGACCAGTGAGGCAATACCACGGCATCCAAATCTCATCAGCGAATCTGGTAAGCAGAACTGGACTTTATCAGTCCAACCATTTGTCTGTTTACATTGCAGAAGACAAAATAGACTTCTGATTCCAGGTTTCCTCCATTCCTATGGAGGTAATTTACAGACTTTTTCTTTTTCTTACTGAGAAGACATCTGCTCCATGTTGCACTTGGCTTGTCCGCTGTGCAGAGGCCATTAGCAAGCACGTGCCATCAGCGTGGTAGCAAGTGACAGGCAAGTTGAACCTGATCAGAGGAGGGTGAGGTAGAAATCCACTTAATGTGCTGAAAGGAAAAGAGGAAAATTGTTGGTTGACTAGAGAGGATGAGAGTGCTGTCTTGAACTTCCAAATGTGAACATGGGTGTACCGAAAGGCTCAGTGTGCTTACCCCAGTGCTAGTTGTCATCTGTAGCATCAAGTGCTGCAAATTGAGGGCTTGGCCCCAATCTGATTATTTGTAAATTTAACACATTTGTAATCTAGCAAGGGATTTAATCCTATCAGCAGAGGTACTTGTTTATTGCTCAGCTGGCCATAAAGATGCTGATTTTCTGTCTTCCTTTGCTGTCTGCGCTCCCTTTACATTGGTGAACAAGGCCTGGGGCTGCAAGCAATGTGGTGTAAGAAGAGCTCTGGTGTTGTGGGTTCCCCAGAGCTACAGCAAATCAGGAGTGAAGTGGATATGGGGCTCTTCTGCCTTGCTATGGTAGCATTGCTCTGGAGAGAGCCTTGACTTACACAGGCCATTGCCAAGGTGCTTCACCAGTTCATGTTAGTATGGTTGGCTGATAGGTGATGAACAACAGCTTCCACACGTGGCTATAGGGGGAGACTGGTAAGGAAGGATACATTTTTGCATACCCCAATGGGCAGCGAAGTCAGTCTCTTAAAAGTAAAACATATATCAGCACAGGTGAAAGAAAGAGTGCCTGGGGGATATGTTGCTTCCTTCTTGTGAATTTAAATGCTTAGGAGATGTCTTGTTTAATAGATAGCTATGCTTAGAAACACATCTAGTGGGGGCAAAGAGGCTGTAGAAAATTGTCGTATGTGGCCAAATCCTCAGGTGGTCTAAATCCAGTGTCGCCAGTGCATCTGTGCTAAACTAGAAAAGTTTATCTTATTGTTTTGCACAGGTGGGGCATCAGTAAGGTTCAAAAGTTCATTTGCTTCATTATAAGAGGCATCCAGTTTGATTACTATTTCAACCTTGTCAAATAGGTCACCTGCATTTGCTTGCTACAGTTGATCTCAAGTCTGAAGGGACTTAGGTAAAGTACCCTGCACTTGCTGTGCCAGGGGTTTGCTCGCTGAGGAGTAAGGAAAGTAAGCAGTGCCTTTTTGCTTGACATCTGTGTCTATGGATCTGTGCTGCTCTGAGAATTATCACAGGATGAATCATAACAAAGATACCTGATCTTGGAAGTTACAAAGAAAATCTGTAGCAGGCAAATAGCCAGTGCCTTATTCACATAGTTTAGTGTATTCGGCCAGATTCCCCTCTCTCTTATCTCAGCATTTATATAAAATTGGTGGACTGAAAAGTAAGCTCAAACAGGATTTGGCCCTTGAACACCAGTAATGTAATTCAGTTATATAAGAAAACCAACGTTTGCTTCATGGGGAGATGTTATAATAATTCCTCTTGCTTTCTATCCTTCTCTTTCTCCCCTAGAATAAGAAAGGATACGGATATTTAAGTATATTTATATTATATATAGTATATTATATTAAGGATATTTAAGCACGAGGTTTGGATGCCTTTTTTTTTTTTTTTTTTTGTATCAGCCCAGAAGAAAGAAAGAGTGGGGGAGTTATAAGTGATATACTAACTTAATGCAAATTAGTCTTGTTTATTTGCCTGATGTGATGGAATAAAAAGTAAGCAGTGGAAAAGGAGCCAAGTAATTTTCTTGTAGTCTGCAGGAGGGAAGCTTAGTGCATCTGGAAGGCAGCAGTGCAGAGAAAGACTATTTGTAATTGAACTGGCATATGGCAAAGGAAGTGTTATGGCAAATCTGCGTCAAAATAAGGGTGGTGTCAAATTGGGCTCAAATTCAGTAATCACATGTGCCAAATGGATAAATTTAAGTTCAAAGTTTAGAATTGTTGTGATTACTGTGGTTATTCTGGGTTCCTTCTTCAGATTGTCCCAGCAGGCGGCATACAAGATTAAAAATTTTAATGTAAGCACACTGACAGAAAAAGACAGACTCTCTGCTGCAGGGATTTAGAGTGGGAAGTTCAGGAAATGTTGATGAAATGGAGAAGTCCTTGCCATTCAGTCCAATATAGGACACTCTTAAGTTTTCCAGCCCTCAAAAGCCGGGTGGTAATTTGCATAAATGGAATTATGTCTCAACAAAATAGGATTACTTTGGCTAAGCATACCTTTTAATTTGGGGGGAAAAAGAGCACCTTCCAAAACAAGCAGTTAGTCAAGCATAAGAATACATTAGGCACCTCATGCTTGGTTAAGTTATTCAAGGGTGACTAAGACCAAAATCCAGGGAAAGCAAGTACATTTGGAGAAGAGCATCAAAGAGATCTTGGTGTTGGATGCCGGAGGTAGTGCTGCATCCTCAGAAAGCACGTTACCAGTGCAGCTCAGATAGGTTCCAAAAGAAGCATATGTTACTGTCCTCATTTTACAGATAGGAAATGCTCACGCTGATCCTCAGAGCAGCCAAGTGCCCTTCCCTCATTGATGTGTCTTTGCCTTACACCCTCAGTCTGCTTGGCTTGTCGAGGTCACCCAGCAGGTATGACAGCTAAGAGATGACTTCAGCATTCCCCTTCCTCCCCTCCCCAGCTGAGTGATCCTTTCCCACACCTTTCTCACTTCCCCCACTAACGTAGCCTTGTTCCCCACAGCACTTGGAAGGTTTATTTCTATTTTTCCTTGTCAATTAAACTAAACTCCCAGCTGCATTGTGCTTAACTGCTACACTAAGTGCACTCCATACCTGTTCAAAATTGCCCTTCCTGGACAAAGCATGTAGGCAAACTTCATTTATCAAAGTAAGGACTTTGGGGAGACCTCAATTAATCTTCACTTATCCCTGGAGAACTGTGAGGTGAAATGGGTCTGTAGGTGTGAACAGCTGAAATAACTTGATTTTTTTCACAGCTCCAAAATGAACAAAGAATTCCTTATGGGAGAGGTGTGCATGGAGAGTAATACAAGATGAAAGAAGAGAGCAGCAAACAGGCTAGTGACCTAAGGCTTGGGGTCATTACTTGCCCCAAGCGTGGCTAGGTGGGAGAGCCTCTTTCCCACATCATTAGTCTGTCACAGGGAACATAACAATTTGAAAGAGCAGGAGAAAGGAGAAGGGAATTAGCTAAAATGGAGTCAGTAGTGCTTTTTCAGCATCCTTTGCAAACATCAAAGATTACTGTTTATTATAGAAGAGTACTAGAAGATGCTTTTCAAGCTTTTTCACTGATTGATTAGATAAATGGCCTTACCTGTTACTGGGAGCACCCGGATGCACAGGGAATATCCTGATCCTCCTGGTCAAGTCTGCCGGCAGTGGGAATGGTTGGATGCCTGCACTCCGCCTGCCCCAGGCTGGTGCTCCCTGAGGCACTGTCTGCTCACCCGCAAGGGGTGGGTAGAGGATGCCACTGCTCAGTGTCTTCATCCTCACGTTTCCATGATAGATCTCTGGAACTTTGTTTGTGTCAGTCCTCCTTAGTGCTGTGTAGATTAGGATGTAGCAGTGGATGGTGGGGAGCAAGCTGGGTTATGTTACCTTGAGTCAGAGAGCGAAATGCTTTATTTTAGCTAAATTCAGTCAGTTTAGCATCTGCACTTTGCTGGCCAAAGAGCAAACTGGCTGAGGCATGTCCAGGCAAGATCCTGGTCTGTAGTAGGGCTGTGGAAGGGACCTCGACCTGTTCTCGGGATGTGCTCATCACAGCAGCAAGGGCTTTGTTCCTTGCTTTGCCCAAGAGGTTCAGTCTCTGTGATCTGCAGTCCCAAGAGGCTTCTGTGGCCATCTGCTCCTGGTGAACTGGGTCTCAGTACGCTAATCCATCCCTTTGTAACCTGTGAATTTGGTCTTTTTTGTCTTGTGTTCTGCTTAGAGAACATCAAGAGGGGGGGGGGGAAAAGTGCAAGGCCATTGCTTGTTAGTACACTTTTTTTTTCTTTCTTCTTTTTTTCTCCCCCCCCAGCTACACTTGGAGCGCAAATTCAGGGTATTGACTTGGATTCGCAAAACTGCAGATAGTTTGGGGCATGAGTTCCTAGAGGGCTCCTTTTACCTTGGGTGCTGAGGCACCAGCTAGGATCAGCCCGGTGCCCTGAATGCTTGCTAGATCTCATACCTCACTGATAACTTTACATTGACGGCCCTCACGTTTGGAAGCTGCCTTCCCCAATGGCCCAGGCATGCCTGAACCACTCAACACTGAAGAAACGTCAATAGTGCCATTCTCTCTTGTGTTTCCCTGGGCATGGTTGGGTGACCACAAAGATGGTAACTCTTCCCCTTACATAGAAGCAGATTTATATATATATGTGTGTGTGTGTGTGTGTGCGTACGTGTGTGGATTTTTAATTAGTTTGTGTAAGTCTGCCCTGAAGTGTGTTGGGAAGAAGGTGCATTTTGTACTGCTAAAAATAAATACATATGAAATTTGTATATTAGATTTCTCTTAGGGAAACTGGCTAAAATTCATGTGTTAAATTTGATTGCAAAAAGATAAATGGAATTTGTTTAAAAAGCCCCATAACTCTGCAAGTATACTGTTTTTAATGGTTTTGATACATTCATGGAGCTTTTTTCAAATGCTTTAAATCCTAACATGAGTCATTAAAGCCACTAGTGATTTCTGCAGACAGTGAAGCACTTCCTTATAGGAATTAATTTGACAGCATAGTAACTTAAATAGCTGCTTTAACCTCCCATCCTTGAAGATCTTATGGTGAAACGATTTGATCATTTCCTCTGTAATATTGTAAAATATTATATTGTATGTTCCTTCAAGATGTGAAATTATGTTTGTGTACATGTGCATAAGTGTATAAACATACATACACATGTACAGCTCTGCAGACATGCACTTTTATGTGCACTTTTATTTTCAGATAGCTCTTTATAGGATTAGCTTGGACTGTGGAATGAGACAGCTGAATCATCAGATATGCTATATATTCTTGCAGAGCTCTCAAAAGCTAGGAGACTTCTTTGGCGGGTCAAATAACATGTTGGAAACAAGGTACTTCACAAATGTTCATGGTTTCCATTGCCTAATTTTTCAGATTACGGTGCCCTTCTAGTAACGGCCAGCCCATGAACCAGTCTTTTATGTTAGAAATAGCAGCTCAGAAAAGGGTTGTTGCTGAGCTTTGCTTTATCTTTTGTGCAAATACGTGTTTTTCTTAATATTTTACAAAATAATAATCTGCATTTCTATGAATAAAACTTATTCCAACCAGGAGGAATGTGGGTGAAACGTAAAAGTCATGAGACCTGGTTTACAAGGGTAGAGTGGCCATACATGTTATATCTAGAAAAGCTGAATGGTGTAAGCTTGTAGGAATGGCTTGAGTAGAGCTGAGAAGACGTGGTATGGAGCCACTCTTGTTGTAATGGAGAACACGTGGGCTGAGAAACCCAAAGAGAGAGAACTAAAGTGGAAGTAGTACATAGCAAGAACAGGAGCCTGGAAAGATCAGTCCCTCTTAGGGACAGGAGGGAATCGCACAAGTCACAAACATGCACACAGGGCTATATGGAGTCATGGGTTATTAGGCACCATTGCAAAAGCAAAATGCTAGAGGAATTGGTACAAAAAGTGCAATAAAATATGTATTAACATGATGAAATATGTATTGGAATGAATACTAAGCGGGATAAGCATGACTCTCAACCGAAACAAATCTGGCAAGCTATAACTTTGGCTTATGGAGAAGCCCCATTGCATGTTAGCCCAGTGCAGATGTTGGAGAGCTTCCACGCTATGTCTTATTGCACAAAACACTCCTCCTCTATGTTGAGACTATGCTTTAAAGAGGAATTTAGCACCTTTTGATCTCCCCTTCAAAAGGAGGGCAGGCAGGGAGCTGTCATGGCCTCCTGGGGAAGGACAGAGTGCTGGCTTCAAGCCACAGGGATGTCCAGCCTGGAAGCAAAGTACGTTGCATGCATGCACACAGTGATAGTCTTTTCTATGACAGTATCTTACCGAAAGAAGGGAAGAGAGATGAAATATTTTCTGTAACTCATTCCCATTCTGACACATTGAGAGAACACTGTAGAAAGAACGAGGCAGACCCCAAAAGAAGCAGCCCTGGGCCCAGTTCTACCCTGATTTATGTCATCTTCAATTTTACCAGAGGCATTAGAGTTGCACAGGGCATAACAGAGGCAATAAGTTAGGATCCTGCAAGACACTGCAATTCTGGGAGTGCAATGCAACTCCAGTGCTAAGGTCTCTTACTACCAACTCTTCAGTGTGATGTTGAGGCTTGCAAAGGTCTCTAGCACAGTGGCCATAATGATTCAGAGGACACAGAGCTCTGAATACATCTCCACCAAACAAGATCTCTTTGGGAATGAAACTCCAAGGCTCCTGTGGTCATGTTTCTTAGCAGCTGTTTATGGGTTTGGCCATAATCCTATTGTAACTATTACTATTAGTCATATTACTATCATCTTCCTGCAAAGCATCAGGGAAGGCTTTCCAGACAGATTAATCACTAACGAATTTGTAATCTGGCTTTGATCACTCATTCCTTTTGAATGCTGGTAGGTGGAGTTTACATGCCAAGATTTTCTGAATAATGAACATGCTGCCCCTAAGGATCCTTTGGAATTAATTTTTCAAATTTGGCTCTAATATGTATGCTGGGCAGCTCCCATAGTTGTTTTTCTCCTGATTTAACATTGAGAAGAAGGGACTTTGGAAAATTGTACAGATATGCAGGCATCCACATGCTCCTACTGAAACAAAAAGCAACATTCTCTCTGCTTTTGGCGAAAGCTGGAGCAGACAGGTAGAAGTCCTTGCAATCATGAAGGCAGGTGGAGAGTTATCAAGAGGAGTTTGAGCAAATGGCTCTCGAAAGTGACTGACAAAGGTTCAATCTCTAATCCTTCCTCACTGTGGTTTACAGCACTGAAACCTTTTGCTATGCCAGCAGCATCTGACATCAAATATCCAGCAAATAATTATGGTCAGCTTTGACACAGGGAAGTATAAATCTCATTTCTGGTGAGGTGTAAATGTCAGAATACTGTCTGCACAATAGCCAAAGGGTGTGTAAATTGTAATTAAAAGCATTTAATTTAAGTTAATCTTCATTAGGAAAATAATTATGTCCGCGCACAAATTGCTTCAATGTAATTGTCACAGTTGTAAATAACTAGTTATATTAACCAGCTTTTCTTCAGGATAAACTGGCTGAGATATTAACAACTCTCTTAGAGCAAAAGCAGATGGTGTCTGTTAGCGTATCTCTAACACACGCATGCATGGAATTAGGCAAAACTGGCCATCCCTGCCCCTGCAGGTGCTGCAGGGTGGTACCAGCTCACACATCCCCCATGGCTCCCAATAAGCTGTTGTGCAGAGATGAGAAGATACTGTCTTGGAAGTTCAGCAATTTATTAGAACTTGGTTGTAGAGAAGCAGAGCAAAAGATCCTCCCTCTCCAAAATGGATCAAACTTGATGTTTCAAGGGGTGTTTTAGTCTACGGTGGCAGTGGCTTCAGCCTTGTCCCTGTCTTGTAGGCTTGAGAGTATATGAGAAAAGTCTACCTTCCATAAAGTTGTCATTTTCTAATCGGTTATCAATGAAATGTATACATGGACTTTGCTGTCCTGATGCGCACAGGAGACCTGCACGTTGCAGCAGCCTGGAGCTATATGCTATCAGCAATGCTCCTCTGGCGGAGACAGGCCAAAGTCTTCCACTGGTCAAGTGGCAGCTACCACTAGATTACTGTAATTCTTTCCGTCAAGTCTCTTGATTGCCATGGGGATTTAGGGCCTGATCCAACACGTGTTGAAGTCGATGGGGAATTTTCCCACTGAGCTCCGTGTGATCCGAATCACATCTGCCATAGAGGAGTGAAGAATGCAATACGTGTCAGATTCTGCTGAGAGCAACCTGACCTGAATCCAAAGGGGCTGAGGGTAGCTACTGTAATACTTCGCTTAGAAAAGGAATGATTTAGTCTTCTTCACTGCCTCAGGAAACAATGCCATGAATGCACGTAAGAAATTAAATAGCACTTGGGAGATGAGTAAAAATAGTCTTATAAGTGGACGTGAATGCTTGAAATGAATGTCCAAACAACATAGTTTAAAAGTAGAAGGAGTTTTTAACTGTTGTCAATGCTCTTCCCAAATAATCTGCACTGTTATTGCTAATTGGCGTAAGTCTCGCTTATAATACCCATTGCAGAGATTTGCACTGAATCCATTGCTAATCCTATAAACTGGTGAGTTTGATAAAGTGAGTTGCTCTGGGCATTGCTAATTTTATTGTCATGCTTCCACTTGGTATCATTCATTAACCCCCAAATGGCAAGCTGGTCTGTATACACAAACAAGAGAGCAATAGTCATCTTATTAGTGGCTATAACCGTGAGTGGGAAATGACAATAAAATGAATACATATACAATTAAAACAGGATGCCTTCTCTTGTGTGTTGGTATGATGCTACCTGCTAAAAAAAGGGCCAGGTTGTCATCAGCACATGCAAAATTAAATCTAGTACAAGGAAATTCTATATTGAATGGTGTTATTTTTCACATGGCTTACTACTATATCCCAGGCACCACAATATGTAATACTACTGCTCTTTGTATCTCATCGTCTTATTCATTTCAATGTACATATGTCACATTGTTTAAATTCTGCACCACATACAGTTATTAGAGCAGCTATCAAGCATTGGTAGCATATCTAGGGCTCAAACCTGCCCACGTGTCTCATTGGGTGTAGTACTAACCAGGCTCAAAAACCAAACTCTGGCGTTACAGTGGATGAGACATCCCGCATCAGTACTGAGGAGATGTGAAGGACTGAATAAGCACCCCTGGGGTCTCCTCAGACATGTCCGTTTAAGGCAGAATCGAAGCGTACCACTGGAGCACAGTGGAAAGGCTTACAATATTGATGCTTTATTTTTAGTTCACTATAGGTGAGCTGGGCACCTTAAAGAGGATTACAAAAACAAAGGCTCAGGCTGTAAGATAAGACTTCCCAGATTTCCATTTACATCCTGAAGAGAAGAAAAATCTGTTCAGGAAAAGACTGGAAACTTTATCTGCCAACCACTGGCCTAAATTTTACATCTAGTAGCCAGAATAACATAAAAATGCACCTTTGCTATGAGTCAATCTCTTATTGTGCTATAATGCTTAGTTATATGAACACCTGGTAGTCCTTAAGTAATTGTATACTGATACAGTCTGGGTTTGCTTCCAGTGAAGGCAGTTTGGATGCAAAATAGCATCTCACTGAACCAGTAGTAACCAGAAGATTTTGGTTTGCGTACGACTACCAGGAAGCTCTGCACTGGAGAGCTGCCCACTGCTCTCCCAGTAACCCATGGCTCCTGAGCAGCACGGTCCTGGGCTCGGCAAGAGCCCCGTACAAAGCACGTTGTGGGTGCCAGAACAGCAGTTTCCACGGTCAGAACTCAAGCAAATAAAACTGTGACTTAGTGCCACACACTAGAGGGACAGTGGCTGCATCTACAGAACCAGATCAGATAACTAGGGAAAATGGACAGCACATGCCTCAGTAAAACTTTTTGCATATAAGTCACCTTGGATAAGAGAATTTAATACTTGCCTAGGTATTAAAAAGAAGTGAAAAGCAGTTGCAGAGAAAAATATACCATCTGTTATCTAAAGCTAATTTTCTTCTAGGCAGCCAGAGCTAGTTTTTTCTTCTATCCAAGAAAGCTGCCTTGGAACAAAAACAATACAATGGTGTGGATTATGTATTCTCTTGAGGAAAGAAACAAAATATTTAGCCTGGAATACAAAGGAAAAACAGTGTCAAGTTTTTTAAATTAGTTCGGCATGTTTGAGTTCAAGACAGCACAGCAAAAGCAAAATGCTTGTTAAATCATTCTAGTGTGCAAGTATCATAGTAGATTTGATGTTCCAAGAATTGACTGCACCAGCATGCTAATTGTCAGGATATGATTTTTTAAATTTTTTTTTAAAGGATGTACATGTGTTGCCTTATTTGGTCACAGATGCTTTACTGCCTCTTGGTACAGAGGAAAAAATAAGGGAAAGAAAAAGGGCAGTTGGTTTACTACAGTGACATTTTAGTGAACTCTAGCACCACATTCCCCAGGGAAATACATATTCTGGACTGAACAGTATTTCTTCAGAGACACCAATGAAAATATAGCACTGGTCTTGTTACAATTACCTATCTCCACTTAATCCTGCTATCCCGCGCTTCAGAGATGCTGCGTTTCTGTAGTTCTTATTGAACCCAACTGGAATTGCAGACATTCAACGTTTCTTAAAAAAGCTCAGCCCACACTGTCTGCACTAGATGTTTATTAGAGTGCTGGAGCAAATTGAAAGCATACCACTGTGGGTATAGAGATCTCCACGGAGAGGCTGATGTTGCTGGATTACCTGTCAAAAATGATCTGAGATGAAAGGGGAAAGGAGCAAAGGGAAGCTATAAAACATTTGAGGGGAAAAAAATAAAAATACAAAGTTTTAGAAGTGCTGTCAGTATAATCAGGGAGTAAAGTCAGATTGATGCTTTGCATAATTCTTTTAACTTCAGTAGATTTGTACCAAGAGGCTTGTATGCCAAGACAGGTTTGGCCCTTTTGTTTACATTTCTTTTCATAACTGTATGTTCAGTCTTTACGCAGTGTCTACATATGAGTTTATGTATGAGCAGCATTTCCACCATGAACAGACAGCAAGCCTTGTTTCTTTCTTGGCATCCACAACAAAATTTTAAAAAAGCAAACAACAAAACAAACAAACAATACACCTGCATCTTTTAAGTGATATTAAGGCATCAGCTTTGCTGAACCTAACAAAGGGTTATTTAACATCCTTTTGTTTTAGCTGTAGTTGCAAAGTTGCTGATCTCCACAGTCACAACGAGGACTCAGAATTGGTGCTTTGCCCCAGGGTTGTTGGGTGCCTATGTGAGATCAGAAGGTGACTCAAAATCTGCAAGGAACAAAAAATACTTTCTTTTCTGCAGAGGTGAGGATCATCAGGAAGGGTCGGGGGAGGAAAAAATCTACAATATCTACCCCTGGAAAGCTGAAGACTACTGCAAGGTGCTATCTGTGCTCATTAGTGTCTCACACCAGAGCGCCGCTGGGAATGAAGAGCTCAGTCCGGTTCCTGTTAGTGTCAGCGGCAGCAGAGAGAAGCCCTGTGTGGGCAGATGCCAGGCTCATGTTCTTCACACCAGCAGAAAGGATCCACTTATCATGGAAATGACATAGTCTAGAGGGGTGAGGGCTGGGGAAGAGATGGAGAGTGAAGGGTAGGTGAAGAGCTGATGAATTCATGCAGCGATGGAGAAAGGAGGAAAAAATCCAGATGTGTTATCTCTGTGGTTCAAATAAGAAAAGCAGTACCCGATTATCCCGGAGACAGTGCACAAAGGGAACGTAAATGTGTACAACCATCTGCAGCTGGCTGATCTGTGAGCTCATATAGTCACCTCTGCGCCTATCCAAGTGGAATTTGCTGTTTCTTAGAGATTGGGAAAGAAACAGATACAGTTCTGCTTGTAAGTCTCTGGCTGTCTCCTGTTTCTCTTATCATGTATCTCTTGGGGGAATCTCATAGCAATTAGTTTCTAATTGCTTCAGTAGTCTACAACTCATTTTATGAGAAATGCCATCCAAATATAATGGCTCTTGCATGTTTCACAGAAGCAGAAATTAATTGCATCATAATTTTTAAAACTCCTTTCTGTTCCCCCTTCTTCCATCACATAATACTTTATATTTTAAAAAGAAAGGTAAAATATTAAAAAGGATTTTTTTTTTTTTTTAATCAGGTACTCTTCTGCCACTGCTCAATGGCAAAGGTTCACCCTGATGTGCTATACATTTATTATAATGATGTAATTTGAATGATATTCCCAAAATTAGTGTGGACCCTTTAATACCTCTCCCAGGTGCTATTTAGTTGGGGCAAGAAGGCTTTAACCTTCTGCCTTTTGGAATCCCCCTAGTAAATCAACTGCATCTTGGGATCATCTCCAAATGAAATCTGCTTGCTACACAGCAGCAAGGAGACGTGATAGGATTATAAAACAGGACTATTTTTCACTGCAGAAATGCTTGAACTCATTCCAGACAATTATGCAGCCTGCCATTTTACACATCACCTATTTCAGTATTCCTGCATCAATTATTCCATTAACATTACTGCATACTAAGCTAGAACTTGTCATTGGTCCTGTAGACATGGAAGGGATGGGATATATTTCAAATAAAAAAAAAAAAAAGGCATTTCCATGTGAGAGACTTTGGGACATTCATTTCAGCAGCCTCGCTGCATGTTCTGTACAAAGTATTTTTATCTCCCAGCCTGCTTAACATTGTTAATTTCTACCCTAATATGGCTTAGCTCAGGACATAATGCTGAATTTTCCATTACTCTGTTAGTTGTCAGCTGAATTGAAAAGACCTGTTAATTAGAAAAAAAAATAATAGCTTTATTCAAAGATTAACTGAAATTAGGGTGAAAACAAAATTGTTCTGATAGGGAGGGCATATGCATTTGCTGTGAATTCAGGAAGTCTCCCAAAACACAAAGAACATCTTCAGAATTGTAATTAAGGAAGAAATTTTAACTCCCTGAAAGAACAGCTTGATGGCAATTGTTACTTTCCTTTAGATTTAATGTAGCATCTGTTACAATTTAATTTTTAAAGGACACCATTTTTAATTCCCATTAATCTTCAGAATTAACAGTGTAATAAAGATCCTTGCAAACATTGAAATTTAACTAGTCAAAATGCCTTTAGGAGCCTTTACAGAATATTTTAGCAATTGAGCAACAGCTTTGATGCTATGAGTGGGGTGAATCGCAAAGCCAGTGTTAATTAGATACAGAACCGGTTGCATCTTCTCATCTTCTTCAAGAATTAGGCTGACTTGGGTCCATAGGCTGCAAATGAAGTTACACTGCTGGAGGATAGGAGGGTTTGTTCATTGTCAGGCTTGGAGATGCATATTAGAAAGGATGACTTGAAGGTTGAATGCTTCATACTTGTGTCTTTTTTCCATTAAAGTTGATAGCATGAAGTAAAAATGTTAGCTTTTTGACATCTCCTTTGATGAGAAAGTGTTTTGGACTTTGCAGATGTTGAACGAAACAGAGGGGGACCTGTACAAAATATAAGTTCAGTGACACATCCAGGAATTAATTAATAGAAGAAGTATCTTTAGATATGATAAAAATAGAAGAGATGTTTGAAAGGCTGGGTAGTTGAAGACCTAGACCCTGAATAAAAACAGTGCAGGCTGAGATACAAATATGTGCATAAGCTGAATTGACAGAATAGTCTTGTCTGGTCAGAAAAGGTTTTTAATTACAACTGAATTAGAGTGCATCTTCACCAGGAAAAATTGTGATAATACATGGCCATAATCCTAATTAACATATGCTGTCTACCACAAACGCCAGGGAAGACAAGGTTATCCGTAGTGAAGTGTGTTGGTGCGCTGCTGTGCTAGGGGAGACACAGCCAGTTCGAAACGTGCTGCCTTCAAAGTCAGCGCTGATGCCTGACTTAAGCTGAAGTGTCCTCAAGCTCTCCTGATGCGCTAATAACAATGGCAAGTCTGACACTGACTTCTCCCTCGCCCTTCGTTTGGAAGGAAGTTACTGATGTCAGCAGGACTCACGACGATGTCGAATAACTACATTTCTTAAAGAGAGGCTGCCTCAGTGCGTAAAACACATCCACTTGTTACCTGGAAACCAAATCTGTTCGTATTTAATATAATTTCTTTTGTCACTCTCGTTGATCATTGAAGGCAGAATTTCCTCTCTTATGTCTTTTTACACCACATCACAAAGAGGCTGTAGGAACAAATCCTGCTATTTTGTACAACTGTGTAATCCTCTTCATTTTACCAGAACTTATTCTGCCCGAAAGCCCTGTGCAGGCATGCTGCCCTCTGCTTCCATGGCTACGTGCTGGGCAGTAGATAGGCAGAATGGGTGGGTTGCAAGACAGTGGACTTATCCCTGGAAAATGGAAATGCATGAATAAATCAGTTTTGTGCCCCTGTGAGGGTTCATCTTTGGCCACAGCCACTGGGCTGAACTCCATAACCATACCCAGGTGGGTGAAAGTACAAAGGGAGCTCTTTGGTAGCTGGCCAATGCACTGTCCTTTGAAATGTTTGGGCTGAGAATTAAGTTCTTGAGGCATCTGGCCACAAAGTAATTAACTGGAGGAAGTATTTTTGCATAATGCTGACTGATAAGAGAAAAGAAGGAGCAGGAGCCAGGAACACTTATAAGACATTGAGGAGGGAAAGACTCTCCCAGGACACTCTTCTCATGGGTAAGGAAAGCAGAGATGTGGTCTTAGTCTTTTAAGCAGGCAACGCGCGCTGCATGTGGGAATGAGAGCAGTTCTCACAGCTACAGTTTTCCTTCCTCCCTTCACCACCATATTCCCCAACCAAAAGTCAGCAGGCAGAGGGGTGGCTGTGGGGACGCTGGTTCTGACCTTCTCCTGCGCCAGGTAGGTGCTGTGGCGTGGGGTACAGAGGTAAGGGCTCCTTGGGGGAAGCAGGGACCAGCTGTGAGACAAAGTCAGGAGGTGGCTATTGGTCTTCTCCAGCCCCTTAGAGCTTCCTCACAAGTACTAAATTCTTGGTGTAGCCTTTCACCCATCTGGGCCTGTTGGTCAGGTAATGGTAATATTCTTCCTGTGCTCCCCGAAGATGGAGGGGGTTGCTTGCAGGCATGCACCAAACCATTCAATCCTGGTACAGGGTCTTTTGTTTGTTTGTGTTTTAACCAGGGTGAGGATCTACTTACCAATGCCTCTCCATCACCATCAGTACCGTTGTTACAGTCAAAGAAAAAAATCGCACAAAGCTGAACAAGAGCCTTTCTCTTTTATGAAGATATGCACAATAGGATCAGCAACAGCTATAGGTTTTAGGAGCTTGCTGCTGGAAATCCCATTAACTGGAAATTCCAGCCCATTGGTTCTTTAGCCTGACCTTGAGTAGGTTGATAGGCTCCCTGTGCTCCTACTTTCAAGACTCCCGTTTCAAGTAGTGTTATTTGACCTTGGCCATATAGTCATGCTATTTCCAAAGTCTCTGATGCTCTTTTGTAGGCCAGAACTACTATTTCCTCTTAAGAGTGACGAGGGGGGACAATTAGGACAAATGGTTTGACAGTTCTCTGAATTCTTAAGTGCTACCTGTTTTGGGGCAATTTTGTGCCGGAAATCTTTCCTTTCATAGTCTTAATCTGTCACCTAGAATTTCTGGTTTTACCATTTTCTGACTGGAGAAAGGGTAATCTTTTATACATTGGTGTTGATGGCTGTGCTTCTTATGGCCCCAAACTGCACAGCACATTTAGCCTCAGCCTAATACCCTCATGAATGCAAGAGCAAGCCTTTCTTCTAGGTAAAAAGAATCAACAGCCTGAGTATCTGTTTCATAGTCCCCTCCGTATGTGTAGGGAATGGGGGTAACAAACTAACCTTTCTTCCAGAGGCTAATTGGATTTCACACAGTTTGGAAGCACCACTAATTCACCAGATATATTAAATTCAGCTTTAACATTCCTACTGGGTAGCTTGGCTATTGACCTTCCTCCCCCTTGCTTTTTACTCTATTCTATTTCAAGCTTACCCAATACTTAAATAAACAGGCACCTTGTGCTGCAGCCCTCTTGAGAGCAGTGTTTCTTCATGCATGAAATCTTACAAGCTGCTGTGCACATACATGCATGAATATTTCTTATTCCACTTAAATAAGCATCACAAATGCTTATAGAAATAACGCATATTGGTCAGAAGCTGGTGTCCCTACGCTGGTTTAGTAGCATTATAACAAAATAGTCCAAGTGGACATAAAGCACTCATAATCAACCTACTGTAGTTATACAGCCTAATTAAGAGGATCTGCATTTTTCGTTAATAAGAAGGTGTAAAAATTCCCTCTTGCATCAAAGAAAACACTTGATCATGCTGACTTGCCCAGAATTTTCTCTTCTGAAGATGAGAAGACAGAAAAAATCTCTACAGTAGAGTGGAATTTGATTGTTTCAATCAAACTATGTAGGCTTAAATGTAAGCCATGGATCTCTATGAATACAAGAAAAAGTTGAGATTTCTGAGTAATGTTTTAAAGAATGGAAATCTCAGTGCATGTTTCTATTGAGAGGTCAAATTATGGGCCCTGAAACCTAGATGGTAGAGATGATTTTTCCTACCCTTCCTGATGGTTCACTGCACACAGTAGCGAGGGAACAGCACAACCATGGTCTTGCCAGGTTTCCACGTGGATGTCTGGTGGCATAGGAGAGCAGAGGTGGACGAGCAAATGACAGAGTCCTCTTCCCTTATTGTTGGGTAGCTCTGAGAAGGGCTCCCCAAAGTGTAATTGCACATACTTCTATGGCATGGGCTGGGCGTGCAGGAGTGCTCCTGATCCATTTTTGGATGTCAATGTCTGTGCTTTTTCTGCTCATCTTTCTATTGCTTATCCATTTTAAGCAGCATTTTTTCATAAAAGCAGATAAGTAATTCTCTTTCTGTGAATGCAAATGTGGAATCTATTGAGTGGGTGTGTGCATACTTTAAAGAAATAATTGAATCCAAACATCTCTTCTTTTTAAATGCAGGAAACCAGAATCTAATAAAATGTAAATCAATTCAGTGTCTGCTCTGGGCTTGCAGTCTTCAGACTGTTAAAAAAAAAGATGTATTAAGTGCTGTGCATTCCAGTATCAACATCTTTATTTTCCATCATATCCCCTTAACCCCTTAAGTCTTCTGAAATCTTTTTCTTTCTGGACATGTGGTGAAGAGCTTGTCAGAGAAGAGAAAGCAGTTCATTTAAAGTCTACTCTGCGTGTTCGTTAATTCCCGATATTCACTCTGGCACATGACCTTGCTGAGTCTTCCTGTGGCCAAGCCTGTACGTGTTTGGTTTCTGTACTGTGCTTTATTGATTGCAAACACCCAACTGATTAATTGTAAATCACAGTTGCCTTTGTGATTTAGGACTTTGGCTTCTCAAACGTGAAATAAACATACCACTGCCAATTTGACTTGGGGTACAGGTGTTGGAGTATAAATAAGTCCATCAGATTTCTTGTTTGAGTTAAAACAGAGTTTAAACAGATTTTAGTTACATTCTCAGCTCGGTTAACTCGCAGTGCCTGTCTAGCTGCTGGTCAGACTTCCTTAGCTCCATCTAGCACCTAGTGCTGAAAGAGAAAGGACATGAGCAGCCATCTAAAATATGTTAGTTGTCTAACAGATGGTCGGATGTGTTCAATTTTATAGCATTTATCAAAGCAACTTAGAAAATAAGAGTATGTCTTAATTCAGTTCCGCTCTTGACAGGCTTTATGGCATGCAAATTGTCTTCTATGGTCTTTTTGGCCTTAAAGGAAACTGTTTCTGAAGACAATTTTTCCCCTGTTCTGAACTCTGGAAGCCTACAAGCTGAAGAAGTATGATGACTGAAAGAAAGCAAATGGACACCTGTTTTCTTTGAGCATAACCATTAGATCTGCAGAAGCTTGGGGAACAGTTTGAAGCTACCGATGTACTGGTATTGCTTTCTGTTGTGCTGTCTAAATTCTTAAAGAGCAGGGATATTACAGAGAGAACAGTTAACAAAGTTGTTATGACTGAGGGAGAGAGGAGCAGAGGAAGAAGCCTTGTGCTGGCCCTCACTAATCCTAGGACTTGTGCAGAGCCAAGCAGTTGGTTGAAGATGACAGTCCCCAAGATGGAAGACATTCAGCCCCCAGGTCGAACCTGTGGTGGTGTTATTCCAAATCTCCTTTCCCAGACCTCTGCTGGGCATTTAGGCAGAGGTCTTTCCTCATTCCATGACATAAGGAAGAGATGGAAAGTCTGGAAGCAGGACTGTGTACATAAATGACTGTTCTGAATAATCACCAGCCACAGTGTCTGATCATTTATCATTCAGCCTCACCTGGCTCCGTCAGCTAAAAATAGGAAACACTGATAAAGACATTTCTTAGAAAGGTGAAAAAGACAGTTCAGTTAACCCTCCTGGTGATCTATTCCTCTGCAGAGACGTGCTCTGTCATCTTCTTGGCAAACAGTGATGGCCAATCCAGGCTACTGGAGGTCTCATGCTAAAGTGGCAGCAAGAGGAGCTGCAGAGCTCAATCCAGCAGTGAAAGCAACTGAAATGTGGCTGGAGCCTATGTTACTGCTGTGACAATGTTCATACTTGTAGCTGTAGAGCATGACAGTGAGGGCAACCCATTAGCCATGCAGACACAGCGAACTCCGGCATTCTGCAGATCATGAAAGGGAACAAAAGGAGCTGGTTCATCGTAACACCCTTTGAAAGCACAGGAGGTTCTGCACTGGTAGGTGATTCAGACTAAGGCTTAAGTCTTCAGGCCTTTGATTTCTAATTCTTTCAAATTATTTTATTTATTAATGAATTACAATTTTTAAATACTGCTGCTGCCTCCTGGAGGATGGTAGAAATAGCCAGTTATTCACAGCTGTGCAGCTATATATCCTGCGTATTTACTGCTCCTTTTCCAGGTGAACTCAGAATATCTGTAGCATCACAGATATTTCAGCAAACCGTGAGCTCACATCCAGAGAGATGCTTGAGGCAAGCTCCATTTTGTCAAAATCCTGAAAAATGCTTAGTTCTACAACTGCTGTATTAAAATGAACGAGAAGGCTCAGCATCTCTCAGAAGGCCGTATTTTTTCTTTCTGCAATTAAAATTGCTGCAGCAGACGCTAATGGACTGTCACTGCAGAAATGCCCTCCTGGAAATCCTAGCTATATTGTCCTCTCAGGGAAGGTTTTTCTAATATAAGCAGAGAAGGATTTCATTTAATGAGAAGAGAAACCACACTTAATGAAAACCTAAGGAATTGCAAACAGTTTTGTACTCCCTAAAATCTCTGTTAATCTCTACCAACTTCTGTTTCTTCCATAATATGTATTACAAAGTTTTTAAAAAATCAAACCTTAACACAAAGAAAAATGTTACCATCAAATCTATTAGACATAATTACTTTGTAAGAAATAAGTTTGTGCCTCATCAACTGGAGTGTGAAGATTTAAATTCCTTCATTGGAATTGCTTGAGCTACAGGAATTGGAGAGAAAACATTTCATGCATATGATCCTTTTTAAGTCAATATTGTCTCTTTAATCCTGAATTTCAAATTAAATATTATCCTCCTTTAAACAAAGGCGTGCACATATATCTTGGAAAGCAATGCTACTTATCCTGTCTATCTTATATACACAAGTTTAATTCTTGTTATAAATAAAGAAAGTTTGTAGACTTAAAAATGGAAAAAACCAAAATCTTACTAATTTGACGGTTTCCAGTGTCATTGCTAAGGGTGCATGATAACAGTCACCAATAAAATCACCATTTTCAGGTAGCCACAGGTCCTTGCACTAGCAGGCTACTATCGGGTTTTGTCTTGTGCTTTAATAAATTCATAGCTAAGAGCAAAATACAGCATTTAAAAAAAATGATTTTCAGGTTATCAGCTGGGTTAAATTTTTGTTGATCTGAACTTTCTTTCAGGGTTTTCATGGTGTTCCAGACTAATTATTGGATATAATTAGAACAGTTGATTAGAGTAAGCTAAAGCAGAACATATACTTCCAAAACAGTCCAGATTGCTTGGGGGGAGACTTGTACTATTCTTTTTTTTTTTTTTTTTTTAAACTGAGAAAACATGAGAAAAAAGATGTTTGAAGAACAGAGATAAGAAGACTTATAAGGTTATTCTGGAGTCACTAAAAACCCCTAAAAAAATTAGTGCAGGGTAGAGGTTTGGCCTTGTTTGTCAAGAACAACCCTGAAATGTTCCCTACTGGCTAATAAGGTCTCAAACCAGCTATCCCAGCAGGGCAGCCCACGGTCCCGCTTCCCGGCATGCGTCCTCTTCAGCTTCACATCCTTCAGGGATGAGCACATCTAGGGCTTTCTCCTGACATTTTTCTTTTTCCATGTACCACTTAGGCAAGCTGGCTCGGGTGCTGTAAGATCCAGCACTTAAGCCACATGTTTTCACAAAGAAAGTTTACTCCAGCGACTTTATGTAGACAGCAGTACATATGGGGCATGTTTCAGGGATGTACAGTAATGATCAAGGATTTAAGTTTAATAAACAAAAGGTAAATAGAAAATGCCACACACGTGGTGAACATAAGCAACATAGCTAAAACTCCATAATATGTGAAACATAAGCAACATAGCTAAAACTGCGTAATATGTGACACCTGTTTTTTTCTGAATTTTGCAATGTTTTGCACTGTTTAATAAGCAGGGTTGGTTTTTGGCTGTCTTTTCTACCATGTTGTGGTGAGCTCTTAATAGTGGAAGTTACAGCAGGAAACAAAAGGGAACAAATAAAGCAAATACAGAAGTTATTGTTTCCTGAATATTAGGAGCTCAACAAGTAGATTATCTAATTTCTTTACCAGCCTCCAGTACTCATCCAGCCAGCTGTTAGTAATTATAAAATACACATAATAACCTACTATCTGAAGGGACAAGAATTTCAGCAAAGTGAATTCCGAGTATCTCTGCTTGACATGTAATCAGGTTTCTGTCCTTGTGCATGCTGGTAGTTTTCCGTCACGTTTGGCCCCTTGATCTGAAGGCTTTCTTGGTTGCCTGGACTTTCTTTTTGCTTGTGGTGATCGTGGGGAGTTCAAGGACAAAATATACACTTTGACTTATGACCTGGAGACAATAAAAGCACCTGTGGGTTCTTTCTGATTTCATCTAAAAGGCTGGGAAATTTTTGAACCTTATGTTGTGATCTAGCTTTGCACTAGGTTTAACTGGGCAGTGGTTTCGGTACTGAAGGGTGAGCTAAGCGACCCATGAGTCTTTTCCATGGCATAAGTATAGTACTTAGCATTCAAATGGGAACTTGTGTATTGAGCCAAACCCAATTATTTGCAAATGAATCATCCTCAGGGGGAGGACTGTAATACCAACTGCTGGTTTGAAATGTCATGTTTTCTGTGGGAGAATTCTCTATAGGTAACATGTTAACTATTTTCAACCTAATTTTAGGCAAACAGAAATTGGAATTCACTGAAGTTTGCAAAGAAAATTCTACCTTTGATCAAAGCCATAGGAGATTTCAGCTCGCTCCATTCTGAAAGTCATGCTAATGTGAAAAGCAAGCTTTTCACTTATGTTTGGCATCTTAACCAGGGCTGGCACTCTTAGGCACTGCTTTAATTATACATTATATTAACCAGTGTGAAATACTGAGCCTTATTAAGATAGCCAAAAGGCTTCTTTATAGTTGATTTATTAGAGCTTGAAATTAACTTTTCACAGTCCAGCTCAAATGGATCAGTAGATATGGAAATTCAGCTCTGCCTACAGTAAGTTTCCCCACAGTTATCTCCAGTGCTCTCTCCAGGCCCTTGCAATGCATCTACCCTCTGTAAAGACCCCAGTGCCCAGACATGCCAAAACACTGGGCATCAGCTGTCAGCCTGATCCCTCCATTATATATGTCAGTGCCAATCTTGCGGTCGCTTGGAACGGCCTGCTGAAAAAATGGAACTTTAAAAAAAACATGTTTACCCTGGGCTCGCCCGGGTGCTCAGATGTGTGGCTGGTGGGCTGCACCAGGCTGGCTGATGCTGGAGATGTTCCACTCTGGTGTGTTTGCAGATGAGCATTTTTTCTCCTCCTGACACAGTATTTAGTACATGGCTGGGATGTCACGGGCTCAGGCTGAAGTTCTAGACAAAGTCAACTGGATAGAGGTACTTTGTTGTCCCTCTAGCCCTTGGAGGGCACAGGTGCTGTGCTCAACAGTTGCCTCTTGAATCGCTACACAAAGGCTTTGAAGTTGGCCCTTCCAACATTTTCTCAGCAGTGTTTTTCTCCTCTTCAGAATAACATTGCTGCTCTCCACTTTGTATGAGTTTTCAAAGCATTTTCTGAAGATGGAAGAACATCACCTTTCTTTGCCTCAGAAGAGCACCTATCAGCTTGCCAGGAGCCTGAATAAAAGGCAATTTTCTACAAGATACTGATGACAAGTCTGGGTGTTTATGGATCTCTCCAAAAAGCAATGATGGGCACATTTTCCACTAGTTGTTGCACTGAGATGATTTGGATTAACTTTAGGTACGTGGAGAGAACACAATAGTATTATCATGAGTTACTGTGTGATTACCACTGGTTCCAGTGGAGTTACCATTGGCATAGTTATCTTGCTGTTGCTGTGGAATCACATCAGCTATTTCACTGGTAACTGTAAATTACCACAACTATAACTGTCTAAAGATCTGAATGGCTAATTGTTCACACCGCAGCACCTAGAAAACAGGATGCTGAACGGTCCCCAGCAATACTGTCCTGGTTGGTACAAAAGATGCACAGCAGCGCTCTCAGCTTTGCTGGCCAACTAACATCTCCTGCCCCTGAGTACCTGCAGGTGCAAAGGTATTACCTCCTTGAAGTGCTAATGGTGTTAAGTGGGGACACCTTCTGTAGGAATGTGTTGCTTTTCAGCCCTTCTTGATATTCCCACTAAAATGAGCAATGCCATAAATGTCCTCAGCAGACATCTGGAGTCTGCTGGACTTGGTGTCTTACTGCCTCCCACACCACGTGGGCTGGGACCTAGACAGGCAAGGTCTGATGAGACTGCAGACACAGTCTTTTTTCAGTCAGAGCAAAACCCGTATATCCTTTCATTTGTCAATATTTAATGCCAGATGGCAGAAGACAGGAATGAGAGGCTGCACCTCCTGCAGCATGTTCCAGCTGAAAGCGAGCTGCAGCAGAGGCAGGCCCATTACGTTAGAAAGGCAGCACAGAACACGAGGTCTTAACATGTCCCAGAATATCTTCATGGGGCTTCAGTTCTTGTTATGATGGCAGCAGTGGACAGGATGCGGTGGTCCATTTCCTTGCAATAGCATGCAAGTATGAAGTAGGTGTCTGTAGCCAAGAGGCCTACAGAATATCCATTCTGTGTACTTGCACGCTCCACAAGAGCATTTCCTAACATGGCATAAGAAATCTGAGTCCTATTCGAAACAAACCCAAATATAATAACCCAGGAACAATGCCTTCAAGTATATTATATTGCAGAAAAAAGAGTAGGAGCCAACCATGGGCATCACTGTTGTCCCAGGTCACTCAGATATCCCTAGGGAGTTTGTCACGCCCCACACTATGGGAAAAAAATTAAATAGGACCCTCTAGCTGTATAGAGAGCCGAGTTGTCCGCCAGTCAGTGAGATGATATTCCTCATCCAGCTGGGAGGACAGTGGCAGATGGTAATTTCATCCTATACTTCATCTCCCAGCTAATTACAGAGAAGTAGGAGAACAGAAGACAAAGACGCAAGTCTGATGTGCCCTTGTGTCCCACCAGTCAGCCCACCCTTTGAATAAGATTTATCTCTAGGACGTGCTTTTCAAAGTCTTGAGAACTTCCTCCATTTTCCTTGTTCCTGCACCTAATCAGGTATTTTGCTTGGGTTTTTGTGATGAATATTGGTTGTTCACCTCTTGATTTTGTTAAAAATATTGTTAAAACAACAAGTCCATCATCTGTCGAGTAGTAGGGAGAGTTACAGATCTCTTCCAGTTGCACATGGGGACCAGCTCCCAGCGCGGTGGCATTTTGAACTTTTCTCCTGATAGCATGCTTCCAGTGACCTGCCATGCATTTCCAGATTTCCAGACTCTCAGATATCAGGTCTCCGATGAAATCAGTGGATCTGGAGCTCCCACATCCTGTGCTTTGCTTCTATTTGATGCTGCAAGGCAAGGCACAAGTCTGGAGCTCCAAGTACAAGCAAGATGTAATTTCCCCCTATTTAGGATGGCAAAAAAGAGAAGCAAGGTATTCAGAGCCATTAGCTAGCATGACCATGCTTCTGTTTATCTCAAACAGCTTTCTACATCCTGCTTTTGTGGTGTCCCCAGACAGGGGTCTTAGTTTTAGGTGACTGAAAGCTATTGCTTTTCCTTGTCCTGCAGAGCTGTCCTAGGGCAGAGCTCCCACACTCGCGGCTGCCGCACACCTCCCCTCCCCTGGCTTCTGCCTTTCCCACTTGGTATCCACCTTCCCCACCACTTGGCCTTGTGCTGGATGGGCAGCTCTGCAGTGAGGAACGGTGCTTTATCATCCCACGTCTGGGTGGCAAAAGCAGGGAGAAGGAGACACAACATCTGGAGTTAATCTGTGGATTTAAATGATGCTTGGGTGGGAAGGGCATCCAGTGATACTTTGGGCCTCTCCCTCAACGGCGCAGATAAAGCCTTTTGGCTTTAAAACCTATCATCAAGATTGCCTGCTCAGGAAGAGTCACATTTCTGCACCTGTGCTGTGCCCGGCAGCTCTTTGCCTTCTCAGTGGTTCTTTGAGTTTTTCGGCTCTGTTGGCACTAAGACGCTCAGCAGCATGGGCAGTGGTGGCACAGCCTTGCCTGCCAACATGGCATGGGGGGCACCCCTGCTTCTTATTTTAGAAGTAGCTCAGGAATGCCTGTGTCGTTCATTAGGGTGACTAACGTATTCTGTCAGCTCCTGAATGGATTGGAAATGCCACACCTCATAGAATTTGCAAGGTAGTTGGCATTTTTTTTCTTTTTTTAATTACACTTTTACGCTTGACTTGCCCAGAGAAGTTGTGTGTTGTGCACCAGGCTTACGGAAGTAGGACCAAATTAGCATGGGGCATGGGGAACAGTGGAGAGGCAGCTCCCTCCTGTTTAAATTAATACTAAGCCACATCAGAATGTTGCCAATTAAAAATAAAATGAATGACTTTGCTTTCTCTGTAGGTGACCTGTCTCCACGATTTCTTCGGGGATGATGATGTGTTTATCGCCTGTGGTCCAGAAAAATTCCGCTATGCACAGGATGACTTTTCTCTGGATGAAAGCGGTAACATCAAACACACACTGCTCTCCAGTCTGTGTTTTTATTTGATTTCCATTCAGTTACTTGTATCAGATAACACTGCATGCTTTTGTTCTGTTTTTTAAGACCTAGTACATGGAATTTAACATCCTTTGGTGATACTTGTACAGTCAGCGGATATTATAATCAGGCAAATACTAACTGAGGTAGCCCAAGTCAGAATAGATGGACTTCTACACCATTTGACACTTACTGCAAAATCTGGTATTGTATATCCTTTCAATTTTATCCAGTTGCAGTCAGATAGATACATTTTTCTTGAGAATTAAACAGTAGAAGGACTCTTGTCCTTACGTACACACATGTGAATATTAAAAAATGGGAACAAACACTGTTAAAAGAAAAATCACTCCCTCCACTGCTTTCTTCTGCTGATTCAAAAAGCAGGGCAATAATTCCCTTTCTAGGGGGGGGGGACTGGAACAGCACCATTATTTGTCCCTGTTATAACTGCAAGCACAGGTGTGTAATAACGCGAGCCTCTATCATCAGTTAAGCCATGAAATCTTTGATTTCACAGAATATACAGAGCTTGCTTGTAGGAGTTACCACCTACCACACCTGGCAACTCTACACACCAACAGTGCAGGCTGTCTGCTGGTGCCAGTGAGTGCAGCAAGCACAAATTAATGTAACTTTGACCATTTAAACTAGAAGAAAATGTGGTCTCCAAACATTGATGCTCATTTCCCAAAGCTCTAGGTAGGTGTCCTCTATAAGGAACAGGAGCCCCATGCTGTCTTCTATGCTACAAACTGGCTCAGCATTGAAGACCAAAGAGGACTTCTGCCATATACCAGGAAATCAAGCAGCCTCTAATCTTCAAGCACTGTATTTTTATGACTCCTTTGCAAGCCTGATATTATTTGATGCTGGTACTTCTGACCCGTGTACTCCAGATGAACCCATTTGGCAGTCTTGGGTAATTCAAAGAAAGTTTCCAAGGTTCATCTGAAACTTTGCAGGCAGAGAATAAAGCGTGTGTCAGGCTGGGGAAGCGATCTGTAACCTGAGCTTCAGATTTTTTTTAACACTCGGCAGTTCAGTCAGCTCCACGGGGAGTTCCACACTGTAAAACAGTTTGGATGCAATCCTAGCAGAACAACTTGATGGGAAGCCCAGCTCTCTGCCTACACTCCTGGTTACTACTGATTTCTCCAGCTTGGATTTCTCTAACAAAAATAAGCCAAGCCTGCCATTGGGAAGGCACTGAGTAACTGCAGCTCTCAGTGGTATTTTCAGGGTGGGTAGGGGTGCCCTGCACCTCTCAAGAAGCTGATGAGGAGCTGTTAGCCAGCAGCATTTTCCCACTATACACCCACCATCCTTCCTTGTTATGAGTCAGATGCTGCAAGGAGAACTGTGAGTCCTGAGGTCTTGCAGATGAATGTCACTTATTAAAATCTCCTCTGTCATGGGGTACTTTTTCTTGCCTGTTTGGATGACATGCACTTGGATTGCTGGTTATTATTGGCAGGACATCAGGAAACCAAATGAGAAATAGTATAAGAGAGGATTATGTCATCTTTTTCCTCCTGACTGCCCACCACAGCTTCCGCCCTATAATCCCTGTGGCTGAGCACCTTCCAGATGCCGCTGCTCTGTCTCATTCGTACCAACTGGTTTCAGCATCAGCCCACAGAAATATCACCCCCCTTGTGATGCTGAGAGGCCTGTTTACACTAACTTCAGCACAGTCAGGTTTCCACCTTTAGAACCTTGTTTCAAGATGTGCAAATGCTCAGTGATTGCCTGTGGTGTACTGACACTTGCCAACGGCTGAGCTGGAGGAATTCCTCAGAGTCAGCCTTGCTGTGCTGGAAAATGCAAAGCTGAGTTTCTTTTCAAGGAATTACTCCCCTGGGAAGAAAATAAATTTGAAAGCTCTTGAAAAGAAGTAACACAAAGTATTTTCACTTTTTAGGTTTATTTTTTTAGGGAGTAATTCAGGTGACTAAACATAGATGTCTGACACCCTTTGAGACCCCCTTGGTTTCTGAGATAGCCATGTGATTTATGATTGACAGCTATCACACGGGGACGAGGAGACCCACTCTGCTCCAGGGAGGCTGTACTCTAGTGTATCTCACATAGCATTTAGTGCCTATGGCTGGGCAAGCGAATCGTGCTCCAAGATCGAAATGTTGCACTGTTTTTGGTAAACAGCTATAGATAAGAGCCTTGAAAAATATTACTTGTGCAGTGACTGAAAACAATTTTTTCCCATGTTTTGGCTCGGCTCATTAACACCAGGAGCAGTTATTTGCACACTCTCCTAGTGGCTATTTCACAGTGTCTCATCAAACACTATATTCTTTAGTATCGAGGAGAGATAGTCTACCTTCCACACCTGCCCCCCAAGTCACTACTGCTCTTCATGTATAAAGAATTGGGGCTATATCAGTGCTGGAGCCCTACAAGCCTTTCTGTGGCATCATCTGTGAGAAGTCAAGTACCTTTGAAAAAAAACCACACAACTTTTTCTATCCCTGATTTACAGTTTCCAAAATCCGTTTAGCAGGAGAGAGAATAAACTTATTGTAGGTTTAATTATCGCCATGCAGTATCCCCGGAGCACAGGGCATCCTCTCTTCATAGTCTTCTACTGCGTGACCCCACAGCAAACTCTCTCGCAAACCATCTGGAAGAAGAAGAGACTGACTCTTGACTGTCTGAGAATGAGGAAAGCCTGGGGAAAAATTTAAGGCAATTACATTTTCATAGATATACTGATATATAAATAAATAACATGCATTTAGGTCAGACAACTTGTTTTCGGTTGACCAATTATTTATCCGCTACGTGCTGCCTTAGTTGATTCCCATTAGAGAATCCAGTCAAGGGAGTCCTCAGTCCAGCCCATGCACACTGAGCTGAACTTTTCCATAAAAAAACGTCAGTATGTGGAACATCTAATTCATGTCTGTAAAAAAGACCTGTTTTTCACATCTTGGTGAGGACAATCTGTTGTAGGAGATGAGGTGAGACCAGTTAGCATTTGACAAAAAAGAAATCCCTTTTTTATTGCCACCTTCTTAACTGGGTTAAGTTAATAACTTGAGGGATGGAAAGTGCTTTTTCTGTTAGCTCTCAGTGTAAATAAACTCTGGTTTTGAAGATCTGGCGTGCCTGAAATCCTGGGACACACAGAGGTTTGTTAGCATTTCAGTTCCCTTGTGCAGGACACTATAGATCATGTTTACATTGTCCACTCTTCCTGGCCTATTTATTTTTTAAGAAAACACAGTTGGGGTTCTCATCTGCTCATGTCTTTAAGTACATAAATCTACTAGACTTGTTTATACAAACCTTTCTGAAAGGGATGAGTGGCCAGGACAGAGGACGTGTTTTGTAAAACCATTTTGTCTTCTTTGCTTTCTGCATCTGAAAAGTTGCAGCTTGTTGAAACCACAGAAGAGGTTGATTCAGGCTGGGCAAAAGCCTCCTGGGGCAGATGTCTCATCTGCCACTTAAAGAGCTTTACGTCATGCCATGAGCTTTTTGCTGGCTTTCTGCATCTGCATAAATTGCACTCATCAGTCCTACTACTAGGTCTTCATGGAAGGGTTACAGCAAATTAAGTGGTTTTTTGGCCTGATTCTTCCCTCAGTCAGTGTTGACCATTTTCATTGTGTTCACTAGTTGGTGAGAACCAAGGCAAGGGGAAGGGCAGAAAATCTTTGGCAGGACAGAGGTACGGGGATGGGCCCTGCTATGGAGCCGGCCTGATCTTGACATACACTGTCTCAGCACCTCCTCTAGAGGAGCAAAGCTGTTCTTCTTCTTGCCCTCCCCCTAAAAAGTGTCCTTTCTGCTCTGGAGAAAATATGATATCAGCTTTTCCCTTGCCGTTGATGTTTTCTACAGCTCTTTGAAGACAAAGCACTAAGCTGCCCAAGGGTGTTTCATACCTGGTGTCCACAGGCAGCAAGATTAGGTAGGAACATAACCACGGTTGCTGTCTGTTTCCTTAGAGTGCCGGGTGATGAAAGGGAGCCCTGCGACTGCCACGGGCAGTAAGTCATCTCCCACCCCTCAGAAGAGCTCAGCAAAGAGTCCAGCCCCCATGCGCCGGAGCAAGTCTCCAGCCGATTCAGGTAACCATCAAGATGGTGAGTGATTGTTTTCTGGTGTTTGAATATTAACTGTGCTCAAGACAAAAACACATATTGTCTGTCTTTGGATACACTGACTTTGGGTGTTTGTATACGAAACTTCAGCATTTTTTAAAAACGTGAAGCTGGTGCTAGAGTATAGGCGTACTTAATAAATATTGGAGAGGAATCCTCTGGTCGGTTAAGTGCAGTTGTGGCTTTAGGTCATACCACCCACAGTCTCACAGCCTCCTGCCCTAACAAAATTTTAAAAGTAGTTTTCATTTCACAGGCAGGAAATCCAGGCCCACGCTGCTCCCATATGTTCCCTATAGATACAGACTGATTTAGAATAACCTCCTGTGCAATGCAAATGTTAATTATTGCACAGGTCAGAAGTGTCCCCTTCCAATCATTTTTTAAAGAAGACCAGTGACCTTGCAAGTGGAGAACTGGTGATGGGTTTATTGATGTGATTCTGAGACATTCGTTCAGTAACAGAAGAGAAGGAAAACTGGAATCCTGATTTGCTGCAGCGGCTTGCACTGTTTGAAATGCCTCCCTCCCTCCCAGTAGCCACTGGACTGGAGAGCTGCAGAGCCTATAAATTAAAGGCTGGGCTGAATATCACACTTCTGATAATTGATAGTTTGTAGAGTCACGATGGAGAGGGTGGATCTCTAGGTGTGTCATCTGTCTACCTGTATTTTACCAAAAGAGAACCAGACATGGCCTTTCACTAAAATGGCCAAATCACCAAATAAGCACTTCAGGACTCCAGGAGAGCTTCGAAGCTTAAATTCAAGTGACCCACAGTATTAACACAGGTGATATAAAACAGAAATTGTTTTTCACCTTCACGGTAACACATTGCATATTGCATGTGCACACCACACAAGAGTTGACCATCAGTAGTATTGGATTACTGGATATAAAATTCTCCTGACAGTATTCAGAAAGATTTTCCCCAGGAAGCAGTTAATTTGTTTAGGGTCTCTTGATGTTCTTCAGCTGCTTAAAGAGACAATGTGAAATTGATTGGCACAGGCCAAGACTGTGTGATTTTAAAGAAGTTATTTCTCTGTAAGGTGACTCTGCATTCATAGAGTTTTCCTTCAAGATTCCAGTGTTGGCTGTTCTTAAACTCAGGCTTGCTATAATCTAAAAAGCTTTTACAATCCCAAATGCATGGTAAAGTTGCATAGGTACATTGAAGGCATGATGAAAAATATGTTGTTGACTTAAAAAAACCCAAACAATCCTCATTCAATGATCTGGGAGTCAGCTCATGCATGAGTTGTGAAACAGCATTTAAACCTTCTCCATAAGCATCAGGTGCCAATTATCATCAGAACTAGACTTTATTGCATGAACATATAGTCTAATGTGAAATGGCAACTATTGTGTTCCTGATTTTAACTGCTTGAATGACTCACAGGAACAAAATGGTGAGTCATCTGATGAGGTTTAATGAACACGGTTAGTAGAGCCTTTCAGGAGATTAAAATAACCAGAAATGCTGAACAATAGCCAGCTCCTGGAGTTAAGGCCAGTAATGAAGGACAAATCAGGTTTCTTTAATCCATCTAGACAAGGGTCTTTCGTACTTTCCTGTGATGTCAATACAGAAAAAAATGGCAGCCTGTCCTGCTTAATGAGAATTAAAAAATGACTGAACTCTCTCAGCACTGGAAAGGTAATCAAAGACGGTTGTTTTCTCAGGACAGAGACAAAAAAAGAATACCACCTTATGTTCTCGTCCCTTGAATCTGTAGTAAAGAAAGTGAGTCTACATGTTACTTAAGAGTCAATATTTACATAAACAATCAACAGGCTTAGCTGGATTTTGAAGTTATCACATTAAAAAGGCAAGGAATGCTGAATGAAGCCTGATTAATAAAAGATGATCTGACCCATTTTTTTCAGCATTCTCACCTATTTCATTTGTGAAAGGATTTAAAAGCAGTTTTATTTCAAGTATATAAAATATTTTTGCTCTGTGTTCAATCGCCTACCCATTTGTACCTTCTGTCTTTGCTGTTCTTCACTCTGCTGTGGTTGTCATATCAGAACCTGGAGTTTCCTTGATTCTATGTTATTAGTTTCTGTCCTTTTCAGTTCTTTTGCATGTAGGTTTCTGTATCGTTTTTTCCACCGTAGTCTCTAAGGCCATGGTGACATATCTGGCACGGATGTAAATGCAGATTCTGAAGTAAATCTCCATGCTGTTTGAGTGAAAGAAGTCTGAACCCTCCTCATTAAAAGCACACCGCAGTTACAGAAATGGATGTTATTTTCTTCCATTTCTCATCCTAATTATTCCATTTCCCAGTTAAAGCATATGGGAAAATGGTACATTATTTATCAGTAGGAAAAATGAGAATGCAGTGGATTTACATGTGGACGGTGGTGCATTGCCCACAGAGGCACCTAAGGCTTAAAGCAGATTGTGCGTGCACAACTGTGCCTCACTCCTTGGCAAGAGCTTCGACACTGCCAGCAGATAGTGGACAAAAATAATAAGTCACTGTTATAGCACAGAAAGAACAGAAAAAAACTCCTTCAGCAGAGCTTGCTAGTGGTAATTCTGAGGATGTAACATTGACAGCATGCAAACATTGCATCCGCTTTCTCTACCGTTCACTGTAGGAACGCTTCTGATCTTTATGTGTCAACATAAATAAAACACTTCTCATTCAGAGCTGTGGAAATGCTTTGTGCCCAAGCAGCAGCTATCCTCCGCACAGGCTGGGGTATTCAAGGACTTCTGTTTTATTCCAGTCTCCTCCACTGACTCACTCCATGGCTTTCAGAGCATCATTTAAGCTGTTCATGCCTTCTTTCCCAATGGATCGTCCAAGACAGCGATAACCAATCTGTATACACAGCTCTGTAACCTACCCATGGAATCATGCACAGGAAAGAGCTTTGAGACTCTTTATTTGGGGCATTTGTGTGTTCTGAAAGCATTTGGAGAATAATATTGCTAAAACCAAAGCTATTATCTCACAGATTGCCAGAGACAAAAGACACCTCCAGCAGCAGAGTGGCTGCAGCACGGGCTCCAGACCTTCCAGCAGAGGCAAGCCACGCTCTGGCAAGGCCACTGTCTGCACTCCAGTGGATCAGAGACTGCTCCCGCAACCTGCACACGCTCTAACGCATTCAGTCCTGCCACAGTAAACTGTCAGGTTACGCAGGTGAAGGAATAACCATCATTCATGAACAACCATCACTGCGTGGCCTGATGCTGTGTTAGCCATCATCACAGACTGTGTAGATCCCCATCTAAGTTGATTTGTCAGCCTGGAAGCTTTCTCTGTAGGGATCTGCCTTCTGTGCCAGGTGATCTCCATTTGTCTTTGATATCCTTTGCTCCTTCTGGTTTTCACTATGGATTTAGTGATCTACTTCTCAATGAGAAACATAGATCCAGGTATACCTAGCTTTCTGGGAGAGCCGTAGAGAGAGCATACTGCTGGCTGGAGTCCAGTTTCCCCTGATGGCACCCAAAGCTGTGTTCCTGACTGCGGTCTCCGGGGCCACCTCTGAGCCAGAACAACATCAGAATACGGAAGGCAATATATGTAGCAAGTCTGTAAATCTAGCACTGAAAAGGAAGCAGCTTCCAAGCCCTTTAATTGCTCCTATCACCAGCTAGATGTGAACTGTAATGTATACTTTGACTGTCTTGTTCCAGCACTCCTGGTAGTGAGTCAGCTAAGTAAGTGGTCAGCTCCCATTCCAAAATAACAAGGATTAACGTGGAGCAACAAAGAACACTAAAATATTTTGTTAAAAAAACGTCAGGACAAAAGGCTGTGCACAGAAGCGCAACCGCACAGAGAGTGCCAGCTCCCAGCTGCAGTGATTCGAGTTCACTGGTTGAACTGCTACCTTCTGCCGGAGGTAATTTGCCTCCTGCCTAGATGTGTCATGGCCTCACTGTGAAAAGCTCAATTCCCTCTAGGCAGTCAGAGCCCTTCAGCTCCAAGGATATTCGAAAAATGAGGTAGCTAATCCACAGAAACATGTTAAACACTGTTTTCTTGGCATGGTACTTTTCTCTCTTTATTAACCATACAGTCATTGAAATGAATGAATGAATGAATGAAAATGAAATGAATGAATGAAGAATGAAGAAGTGTCTTGCTATAAGCAGATGGTAACAGACCACAGTCCTTATATTCCCAAGGGGAATCCTTTCTTCCTTCTCTCATTAACCCCCAACCCATATATACACTTTCTCAGCAATGCTGGTGTATTTCTGTTTTGATCCAGCTATTCCTCCAGACACTGTGCTGATCATTCCTTCATGGGGCTGCTTTCATCTCTTGGTTCAGTTGGACTGGAAGGCCCTGGCTGCTTTGCCAGCAGTTCCCACTGGGCTTCCAGTATATCCCTTAGTTTCCCATCTCTTTGGTGCTGGAGCTGCGATGCAGTCTGTCATCTATATCCTCCACTTAACTCCCCCAACATGTTGCTTCCAGCAAGGTGCAGTTAGCGAAATAGAGCAGGATTTTACTTTTCCCTCTACAAGAATATATCCAAGTGCCTTTCTCTTCTCTGTCTCCCAAATCCTAGCTAGTAGAGCTGAACGAGTTTATCACGTATCAAGTGTGAATTGAGACTGGAAGGGACTGGTGTCTCTATCTGGCCTTAGCTGAGCTTGGGTTGTTGTGGTTTAGTATGGACTGAACATGCTAAGAAAGACATAGGCAAAGTAGAGAAAATCCAGAAGAAATTTCCTAGGGTTCAGAAACTGCTTTGAGAGGGAAGGTTGAAGGAAATGGACTGATTCAGCTTAGAAAAAAGGAAGATTGAGAAGGGACAATTTAACACTCTTCAAATGCATTTGAAGTATTAAAAAGAGGATAAGGCTCAATTTTCCTGTGTACTTGTCAGGGATAGGACAGGACATTGGTTTAATCTTTAATAAGGGATATATAAATCAGATATTAGGAACACTTTTCAATAAGCCTCTTAATCACTGAAGCAGGTCTCCTAGGGAGGCTGCGAGTCCCTGTCAGACTTGGTGCTTTTAAAACATAAGACCCCTATTGGGGATGACCCAAATGTATCTGATCCCAATTTAGAGCACAGAATTGGAGTTACAAAGCTTCTATGGTTATTTCTACCCTCTATTTTTCTTTCTCTGAAGTCACCTTTGCTAAATGACACAGCTTAGAGCAATAAAATCCAGACTAAACTACACCTGCAGTATATCATCCAGTTTCTTCTCCTAACAGGACAGGAAAACTGGGCATAGGGAGGTCAGTCTCTGTGCTGCTGCTATGGTCCACGAGATTGAAACTGGGGTAGGGTCAGCATGAAGTTTGGCAAAATTTCTTTAACAGACCACTCCAATAAGAAGTCAAACCAAACAAAAGACAGAGCTAAATCTCAGGGGAGAGATACAGGGGAGAAAATAATTATGTCATTTGCCATTACTTCTTTGTTATAAAAACATGAATTTATCTTACAGTAACTCACATAAAAAACAAGTTCAGTTGTATAAATACATGTGCTGTGATAGGAGAGTTTATGATTTTTAAAACCAGCACGATCTTAGTCCTTTGCAGTGCAGAGCCACAAGTACCTGAGCTGAAATTTGAAAATGTCTTTCCCCAGCTTTGCCTTGATTTGGCTCAGGGAGCCTATGAACAGGCTCTGAGGCACTGCTGCAGGACTTTAATTTCTCAGTCCTCTAATGGAAGGGTTTGGGTAGAGGGACAAAAGTATATTCGCAAGGCAGGAGCAATTAGCAAAACAGATACAGAACGTCAGTCTGTCCTGACTGCAGATCTGGCTCCCCAGGGTCATTATATATGAATGTGTTAAAAAGGCAGCAGATGTCTTTTGGATTGCACACAAGATAGAGCAGCTTGTTATCCCACTTGCGCTTACATTCTGCTAGCTGACAATCCATGGTATGCATCCAGCGGAGAGATCACCCTCACAAAATGTGATGAGAAAAGAGTGCCAACACTGCAGAGCTGAGTGCTTGGAAGTTAGGAGGTGCCTGAGTGAAGGATGCCTGTGCAATCTGAATTCTTCCACTCCTGAATAAACACTACAATGGAGTCTTTA
Source organism: Nipponia nippon (assembly GCF_047370975.1). Lineage (NCBI taxonomy): Eukaryota > Metazoa > Chordata > Aves > Pelecaniformes > Threskiornithidae > Nipponia > Nipponia nippon. The sequence continues at coordinate 3,903,992 of NW_028262313.1, forward strand.
TTTTTCCCACAGGCTCCTCTGTCCCGGAGGGCAGGGTGGCTTGTGCTCACTAAAGGAGCTGCTATTTCTACATTTGCTTTATGCTGTCCCTGTTCTGGTTGTTGCCTCTCTTTATTTTCTTGGTGACACTTCAGACCCTGACCTGGAGACAAAACCATCCACGTATTTCATGGTTCTTTCTCTCACTCTTGTGATGTATAAGCATGTGCTCCTCAAACTAGGAATTCATCTGCAGCACCCTGGGAACCCCCATGGAGCAAGGAGTATTAACCTTATTTTACAAACAGATAGAAAAAGAGATATCTTCGCAGATTTTGAGCACTCACTGTGATCCCTGGGCCCTGCTTTTTCCAGTTCTGTTCATTGATAGAAATGTGAGTTCAAAGGATGGACCTCACTAACCTCATTTACAGGTCTCGGTGCTTATCACTGCTGGAAATTCAGATCTAGAGTCCCAGTCATCCAAGCAAACCTGAGCAACACTCAAGGAACAATTCCATATGTGCAGTTTGGCTAAAATATCTGTGGGAGAAGCAGGCAGAGAATTCAGTTTACCTGGATCTCTCATAGCCATCTCAAACATGACACTATGCTATATTCTCCATCCTCCTCTCGTTTGCTGGACAAGCCTGATTTATCTCCCGAGTACAAATTGTCTTGGGCACTGAAGGAGGTAAGGATCCTATGAAACACACTGGTCCACATGTTCATGCAATTAAAGGATGTGCCATATGCACAAAGGGGCTTTAAGGTAAATTGAGGTTGCAAAATACAGTGACATAAATAAGACACAATACACAAACAATAACGTGGTGGAAAAAAACCAAATGAATTAAAATGAAAGCTGGTTATAAAGAATGGTTTCCAATAGCCGAGCTTATGTGAGATCCTTAGCTACCATAAGTCATCAGCAGATTTTAGTGGAGCAGCAGCGTTATACACCACCTGGGATCTGCTCTTTGCCTCTTGTTATTTTCTTGCGTTTGCCTTCAAAATAAATGCGTGCAAGTTTGATTATGAACACTATTCTTCATTATCAGACACAAAGAAAATTAAACCGGGCTTCTTAATTGTTGCTCTGGCTGCAAAACTCTTTGTGAGTATTTGTAATGATATACATCCGTCTCGTTGGATTTCTGATTTGGATGTCACATCTGTCTTTTCATTGGTGCTCATAAAATATTAACATCCCTGCTGTAGCACTTAAAAGTCGCATTGTATTAGGGAATTTATGTCCTTCCCTGCAGCAATCACAGCTGTTTGCTGCACACCGACTGTTAGCCGTTCTTCCAGTCTTCCTGTTTGTGGAAGGGAAATTTGGGTTCTTTGTAGAGTTGTTAAGTGGCATTCTTCGTCTTAGGAAGGATTACTTTCTGCCTCAGGAACAGTGACAATTGAAAATAAAAAAAAGAAAGAGGCGTTTTAGAAATTAGAGATGGATTCTAGCTAATACAGATTATATAAGTACTATTGTACCCCACATTTTCTTCAATAGAAAACCCAAAGTCACTTGGTAAAAAAAAAAACATAAAAGAGACCCAAGTTCTTTTTCTCTGAATTGCCTTCATTATATGGCATACAGTTAGTGAACTCTACTTTTTTTCCCACCAACCTCGAGGGCAGCTGACTTTGTAGAACCGGAGCGAAGTGAAAAGCGTCACGTCGCAGTGCAGGGGCCGGTGTGTAACAGTTTCTGGGTTTCCATAACTAGGTTTTTCCCCCACCAATAAAGAATGGTCTGAGTGGAATGGGGAGGTGAAGGGTCACTCGGTTCCCCAATTATCTATAAATCATTCTTTCTGCCACCTTTTAAGGAATATCTGTTTCCTCAGAGAGGTGCATTTGTAATGGGAAAAAAAGTGCTCTCTGATGAATAGCCTCCTCTTCCCAATAGTGCCTCCTCTTCCCATAGTGCCTTCCGCGTAGAAACGATGCATATGAAGACAGAGGGCCCACATCAGCATGAATCTGTTGAGTCTGCGCTGCTTTAACAAGCCGGCAGCTCCTCCTTTGTCCTGTGGCTTACAGCACGTGTTTCTTTATGCTTACTTGAATTCCCATGTATGACCTCTACATTTGGGCCAGTGATTCTACGAACCTTAACTGCCCCCCTCTTTCTCACAAGAAGGTAACAGAGAAGAGGAATGAAGCTGTCTTAGGTATTAAAGCAAGATTTATGCTGGGTTTGCTCTTAAAAATACAACACTCGCACACCTTTTTCTCACCGTATGATACTTTATACCCTTATTAGTTCTCCAGACACTGAACTACTTGCTTAATTTTAAGTAACTGATTTACACATTCAGCTACTGCAATTGAAAGTGTAAGTCCCATATACTGAAATCATCCATGCTCCTGTGCACATGCCTTTACAGTTCGAGTAATAGGATACAGAGGTACTGGGCACTTAGGGGGCAGGACAACAAGCCTGGATCTTTATATGCTTGTCTTTCTCTCTCTCTATGAAACATCAACACAATTTAAAAGGCTTTCTTTAAAAGGGGTAGGGATTTGTGTAGTTATCTGGAGGGCTGGCAACACTATTGCCACTTAAGGAAATGACAATCAAAATATTTGGGGTTTAGTTTTGTGGCTTGTGCTGAGTATGTTAACTCCTGGAGTAGGTTCTGGAAATGTCACTTTCTGTAGACTTGATTGGGATATGGAGTTTAATGCCCATAAGGCCTCCTGCTTGCTGCTGCTTGGATTGTAAGAAGAAAAGGCCAGAAAAGATAATGTGCTTGGACACAGCCAGCAGGAGTTTGAATTTCCTTCCCTCAAGTAATGCTGCTTGTGCTGATGAAGGTACGTGTTTACAAGCCCTGGTAACAAGAGGGTCTGTATCCCTGGGGTTGATGCACAACCTATGAATGACCAAGTTCACTATGCGTACGTATGTCCTTACAAAATACGTATTGTGACGCCTGGCCATTATCAAAGACATTAGCTTACTTCAAAGAACACCAGTGGTAGGAAGAAATCAATTTATCCTTATTCCATTTTGTTTTCCTTCATTTTTCTGCATAATATGCTATTTACTTTGATTCCTTTTTAGTCCAATAAATGCATAATAGCTTGCCCTGACATAGACCTGGGGCCCTTCACTTTAACTAAAAGCCAGGTCTGTGAAGGTCTCAACGAACAACCCTTCCTAAAGCCATTTGGTTTAAATTAATAATATTTTTTAAAATGGCGAATAACTGTGTTTTCTTCAAAGCAACACAAACAAGTGAAGCAACCCAAAAGGCCAGATTTTGATCTTTGCAAGGGGATCTTCGCTTGATGTGGTTCTCCTGTTCCTCCCCCTGATGGACCATGGTCACATCTCTGGTGCAGGCCGTGGAGGAAGAGCAGAGCCAGCTCTGGCCTCTCCCCAGGAGGTGAACAGGGACATGCCACCCTGTGCTTACACCAGGGCTTCAGGAGGGCTCTTTTGGTCATTGAATCCCAGCCACAGCTAACGACATCCAGGGCATTCCAGGCAGCTCTTTGTCTAATTTGTAATGTGTATATTTGACATCTAACATTTCTCGTGTAGGATCCAGGATATCTGCAGCCTCTGGTTTCCTCTCATGCCATGTAGTTTCAATTGTGTTAAAACTGTTTGAGAACGTAGAAATTGTCTTTCTGTTTTTCTGGTGACGTATATCTTGGATCAATTTAGTGAATATTTGTAATGTAAAATATTGCTCCTTTAATATATTTTGTATTTCACTGTATTTTACAGTCTATTGTCCTGAACAGCTGAAAGCCTTAAGTTGGGGGAATAGCCATGCTATTCGCTTGTTTTTTTTCTCCTGCCTAACATGAATAAACTATACATTTCTGTGTTAAATGTTTGGATATTTTCCATCTTCCCAAAGGAGACAGAAGATCTTCCTCTTGCTTGTCTGATTGCTAGCTTCTGTCTTGTTTTCTGACAGCAAATGGGACCTCAAGCAGTCAGCTGTCTACACCCAAATCAAAGCAGTCCCCGATCTCCACACCTACCAGCCCAGGGAGCCTCCGTAAGCACAAGGTATTACGTTTCTTATACCTTACTACATCTGTTTCCTCCTTAGTCTACTCAGATTTGTATGACAGTTAAGTCCTGGCTGTATTCTCTGGAAGCACAACTCCTTATGTTGAACCAGTGGAGAATTTGGCCCCTTACCTAAAAGGGTTGTCACTTTGGCCTCTAGCAAGATGGTGAACAACAAATCATTGGCCTATTTCTTCCACTGGAGTTATTAATGTGTGCTGGAGATCATCCATATGGATCAGAAGAGATAACTTAACCCTGAGCTTGTATCGCTGTTTGAAAAAGTTCACAAGTTATTGATGGATACAATCTTCGTATAAATCCTCCTCTCTTGAAAAGCCTTAAGTGTTGGCAAATCCGGTCCATTAAACAGCAGAAGAAATGCAAATGTTACTGAAGCTCTAAGACATCACTTTAATGATGCTTCTCAAGGATTTCTTTTTAAATCATTTAAGGCCATGCTCTGTTTTACAGGAAATAAGTCATTTTTTACAGCTGATGTAGTAATTATGTTCTGGTACAGCAGCTGTTTTTCCTGGTAACAAAGAGGGTGTCTAACAGGTAGCACAGCATCCTAGTAGAGCTCAGTAAACCTGTGCTGGCTCATAGATAATTCATGTATTGATTTATTTTAAAAGTATAGCAGCAGTCACAGCTTTTTATGTTCCTGTTATTCAGTGCCATTCTGCGCTGCGTCCAGATTGTCAAACTCTGATTTGTTGTTCACCATCCTGGTAGAGCCCAAAGTGACAGATCATCTGAATTCAACAACTGCTTGTGTGTATTTCAACAAAAGTAATGCTGTAAACTGCTTTGCTTCAGCCATCAAAGACCTAAAATACTTTCCAAACACTATCTCAATTAGGACTTTGGAGATGACTATTTGCTTCCTGGTAAAGACAAGTAAAACTCACCTTCTTTAATGTTTTATGTATGTTTTCAGCTGGCTGATTTATGACCTTTCCAGTGAAGCCCCTAAAACATTTGTAATAGATGGTGACGGCTGAGGGCAAAGCCAATCCATCTATGAGCATCTCCACCAACTTAAGCCAATCAGCAAACATGAATGTAGCATTTTAGATTACCAGAATATTCATGCATCGTCTTCCTCCCAGGAGCAATTTCCTGCTTAGGATGAAATCACTTTTCTTTTTTTCCCTTAAAGCTCAAATGATAAATGCTTAGGTTGAGTTCACCACAACGTCATATTTTACCTCTTCTTATATGAAGATTGTTGTGAATTTCCTTGCTGTGTATTTGGGCTTTTCTTCATTTTGCTCACAGTTATCACCTGTGTGTGGGTCACAGTCCAAGAAGGCCCAAGCAGAGCTTTAGCCCTTGAGCAGGTTCGTGTACCTAGTTCCATGCAGAACTTTAAGGAAGTGGAATAAGATGGTTACCCCAGAAAGGGACCCTGGAAAAGCTTTACATTCAGCATTTGATCCACATAATAAACGTGGGATTATTTTCTCAACCCTTCTAATTGATCAGAAATGACTTAAAATAAAGAATAAATCATGGAACATGTGATTTTCCTAGAGATTTGTCCTAAGGGTAGCTATCAAATCAAGGGAAGACTCTATTGTGGACTTAGGTTCAGAGAGACCTGTTTAAGGAAAGGTCCTGCTCTTTCATGCACGTGCTATAACGGACACATTGATCCAGAAGCAATAAAAAATACTTCTCAAACGTAGCACTGAACAGTCGTCTTTCTTCTGGTACCAAGATTCTCTTGCTCCGCTGTGCAAGTAACCTGCCTTGATTTTAGCCTTGACCTACCTGAACAAGTGGTCAGTCCATCCAGTAACCAGTGCACGCGCCTTCCGCCCTATCCCTACGAACGTCACTAACGGGACCATTCGACTGCTTCCTTACGCGTGACCAAAGGTGGAAACTGATTGTGTGAGTTAACATTTTCTTCTTTCTTCCTACAGGACTTGTATCTGCCTCTGTCTTTGGATGACTCTGACTCCCTTGGAGATTCCATGTAAAGCGACACGAAGCTAAATGTCCATATTGCAAGCTATGTTTAAGATACAGTAGAGTATTTCTGCCAAAATAAGCAGATAGGTGACTGGTGCTTTCGAATCAGACAAAGGACACACAGTTATATGTCATTTTTTTTCTGTGATTTATCCTCCGTGCCACAAATCAACACCTACCAGTCTATAGAGATAGAGGGATACCATTCTTCCAAGATATAGGGATGCAAAATGGACATTGTGAGCAATTTGGGGCCAATGCTCCTGTGCATTTCCCATTTTCTTCTATTATTTCTTCTGCTGCTGCAACCATGTCATTTTCCTAGTGATAGCAAAGTAGCTCCCCCTGGAAGTGTGCAAATGGATCGCTTGCTGACCAATTTGCAAGCTCAAGTAGAGCAAAAGATATTCTCCACCTGTCCAAACTGCCAACCTTTGCCAGCTCACCTGCTCCTCATTTGCAGCCCTGATTTTAGCACCTGCATACTGACTAGTATTGTTTTTATCGTTGGAGGGCAGGAAGGGAAGTGACTTACTAGTTTGATGATTAATATGCCAGCAGAAGCTCGGATGAAATTAGGAAGGATTGCGTAAGATGCTAAGTGAGGTTAGTACAATAGTGATTCAAATATTGGATTTTTTTGTTTGTTTAATGATTAAGCAAAAAAATGTAAGTCAGCTGAGTTATCTGGAGTGGAACACCTTTCACATATGATCCAAAGATACTGCTAGCTGGTAAGAAATTTTTATACCTACCCTATGGTATCTCTCTATCTCTGTTTGTAACAGTAATGCCTTGTGAACAGCCAACACTGAAAACACTGTGAAAATTTGTTTTCAGGTTTGACACCCTATAGGTCACTTTTTATAGCAAAAAATCAATACACTTTTTATAAAGGAAAACCTTGTATCTGTGTTTTGGGAGTAAGGATTCAAACTCCTTTTTTATAAAAGCTGGTAATTTTCTTTTGTTTAAAAAACACGTTCAGAAAAATGTACAAAAAAAACCAACCAACAACTGCAGAACAGTAATAACAACAACTCAGTTTAGAAATCTTGCCATCACTGCCAAAACAGACACATGTAGGGGAAAAAAAAGGTCAATTCAAAATATTGAATGTTTTGATAGTTTTTGTAATGTTTAAGACTACATATTTGGTTTTTTACAATTCAGTATTCCTAACTATGGCCAGATTCTCTACTTATATAACAAATGGAATTTTGTGGTGTTCAAAAACCCATATTTTAAGAAACTCTTCTATCTGACAAAAACAAACTTACTGTATTTAGAGAAACCTTTTGCTTTTATTAATCAGTAATGACTCCTACAGAATGCAAAGTTCATCTCTTCACGCAGGGCTGGTGGGTTTTACTACGCCGAAGCTTTGTCATAGGCTAGCTGGCATTGCCTCCCTTTCTCATGGAATAAGCTTTCAATGAAATTGGTTATTACAGAACTTTACCTAAATGAAATCGGTGCAATCAAATCTTTCTTTGTTGCTCTACTTGCCTTTGTTTTAACATATACACCTATTCCCTTGCAACCCCTTGTGATTAGAATGAATTATAACGTTGTGATGTTTGATGCTACATGAATGCTGGGTTGTTCCCAAAGCCACTCCACATTTTGTTTGCTTGCATTGCTGGTATGAAACAATCTGTGCAGGCTGCAACTCTTGAGGTTCACGTGATGATACGTATAATGCAACTTAAAAAAGAGATTTACCTGAGAGAGGCCAGGATTGGGAATTATCAAGGGGTCAGAGTTATCATGCACCAAATTTGCACCCAGTAGTCTTAGTGCATTATCATTTACACCTAGAGTTTTGCACAAGAAATCATTTGTTCCCACAAGTAACTTCAGTAAATTGAATAACTCTGACTACGCGACGGCTAAATGATCGTTTCACCTACTGTCTATAGAATCCTGGTTTTAGTTCAAAGGCTGAGGGCTCATGTGGAAGGTCTGTGGGGGAGAGGGTGGTAGCGTGGACAAAGCATAGGTGCGGTAGTCACGACACCTTCATTCAGCCCTTGGCATTGCTAAATTTAGTGTCTGAATGGGAGCAGGTCTCTTAGTAACCCTGTGCCTCAATCTGTCTGTCTGTCCCTCCAGGGACAATACTGTTCTACCTCACTGGGGGTTGTGAGGCCAAATGTTGGTTAACATTTGTGAAGTGCTTTCAGATCCTCTAACAGAAGGTGCTGAAGTATTCTGGGTGCAGATTTGGTTATGGGTGCTAATTTTTGGCTGTTTAATCCTGTGGGTGCTACTGTAGACACTGGTCATGAGAAAATATGACTTTTTAAGCATAAGGATGTCACAGGCCATGGTTATGCTAACAATATTATTCATCAGAGCTTTTGTCTTAGTAAAAGCTTTAGTGGGACAGACAATTTGACATGCTTTTACCCTCTCCTCTGTTCTCTTGGTGGAAATCTCAGAGTTCATCCCCAAGTCTCTGCCTTTCCAGGGACCCTGACTAGTAGTCATGACCCTGCCTGTTAGAGATGAGGGACTCAGACTCCAGTCAAAGGTGTTGTCACTTCAGTGACACGGGCCACTCCTGTCATGGTCAGGGTTAGCATGTCCTGCCACCTTTCCTCTGAGTCTCTGCTAAACCAAGAGACCAGCCATGAAATCACATCTAGGCTCTCTTGCTATTCAGTACGGGGCACTCACCACAGATCCACCAGGAAAACCTAAATCTTTGATATCCATAAGCAGGCTGAACTGCTAGAGCTGATGGTGGTAGGAAAGAAGTCCGAGATGTGCTTTCATCCAGTATCTATGAGTTCAGTTTGTATAAGATAAAGCAGGATCCCAAGGGGTGAATGAACCTTTGGATGGATGGTTGTTGAGGTAGCTGTTGAGAAGTGCCTCCTTTCCTGCCTGCCACAAGTAGTGTTTGGTTATTTGAAGATGCTTTTCCTGGTGGAGCGTGCTAAGGAATCACTGAGGCCTTCTTCCTGAGCTGCAACCTAGTGACACATCTAAAACTTGATCCTGCAAGTGCTCCCTTGGGAGTGGAGTTTTGTTTGCACGAGGATCATCCTGGGGTGGGGCTGAGCCCAACAATTCCTTCAGGGAATTAGGGAGACCTTGAAAAGGCCTAAAAGAAGAAAAAAAAAATGTTCAGTGGGAAAAATAGCCATTCAAACCAGTAGAAGCCACAAAGAAAACAGGGTATGAGGTCAAACTCCCAAGTTTTAAAAAGCAAGTTTCTAGGTAGAAATGCCCGGACAGTAGGAAAAGTCAGTGAGCATTTCAGCTGTAACATATAGTTAAGTCTGTATTAATGCCAATATTGCATGAGTTCTTGTACAGAAATGCATGTGGAATGTTACCTACATTCAAAACTAGTTATCTTTGGCTTTGTAGGATCCCTAACATAGATTTGAATACAAAGATACATGATGCACTGGCATCGTACCTTAGTCATTTAAATATAGGGACAGCCCTGATTCAGGAAAGAACTTAGACATGCTTAAATTCTAGCACGTGCTTTACTCCTGTTGATTTTTCACGAGCTATAAGCTTGGGTTTGGTCAGAAAGCTTTCCTGAACTGGAATGAATTAGTAATTACTTTCAATATACTATAATAATTCCAGACCCTATGAGATCCTGGAGCAGATGATAGTAATTCCACTATATACTCCAGAGTTTACCTTTTATATTTTTTTTCTACTTTTACAAGCACATAAAACTCCACAGGATATGAGGATTTGCCATATTAATTCTGCTATAAAAACCCTGTCTAATTTCCCTCATGAGGCTGCCTTTAGTGTTTTCAGAGACTAATTGAATCACTAAGACTATATTGTTTTAAAACAATACAGTATTTAAAAACAAACTGGAGAGACTCTTAAAGTAGCAGGGCTTTGTTTCTTCGAAATCGGCCTTTATTCAGTATCCAGTATATTTTAGCAAATTTGCATATACAGTAAAAATACCTGTGTCGGACCCACAATCATTAGGAAGGAATTAGAGCAATCCTCCAAGCACAGACTGATGTATTTAGTATTCAGACATTCCAGTGATGGTCTCGACTGTAGAAGATCAGGGCAATGCAGCAAAATCGTCAACCTTAGGATTTTTGTCACTTGTGAAGCATTTATAACCCTGAAGTTTCTGGGTTAAAGCCTCATCTGTTATAAGATTTGGAGCTAGTTCAGTTCCACCAGCTAAACAGCCAACCAAGGCTCTACGCCTTGAAGTAATTCTGAAAGAGTTTGGTAATGGGATTTTACCTTGCTCTACTCTGCAGTGGGAGATGGAAATAGCTTTTGCCTACCGTTGTCTGTATTTCCTACATCTGCACACTATTTACAATCTTCTCAGGAGCTAGAAACACTAATTTTGTTATTTTCATAGACAACAGAAAAATAATTCTGCTTAGAAAACAGCTTCCGCATCTCTCTCGTATTTCGCTAACGCACATGTATGCATGCAGAAAATCGCACACACGGTCTAGCTGTTATTTCTCTCATTTGCTTGAACAGTACTTTTGAAGAGAAAAAAAGGGCGGTATGACCAAAAATTGTGGCAGACAGCAAAACAATGTTACACCCAGACATTTTTAATAGGAAATAATGGCATAAAAGTATTAGTTTCTCCTTATCCGTATGGATACTGATGACATTGTCTAGGATGCCTTGTGTTTGCTTTTTCATGCCTTTGAGGTCAGTGCTGGTCTTCTTGGACTTCACAGAACACCTTGTGAACCTGCTCTGTCACACCATGCTGAATCCCTCCACAGACGCTCTTCCAGTGACAGCCAGCCCCGAAAGCTGCACCCTCTCTGCAGGGGCACAGCACGGGCTTTACAGCATGAGGGTTCGTTATTGCAGTGAGAGCACGAGTGTATTTTGTCATTGAATCCAGTGGTACCCCACATCCATTCACGGCGACCGGAGAGTTGTCTTTTACTATAGTAGAGGCAGAATCATTTTTAGAGAAAGGAAGGAAAAATAACCAAGTGAAGTAGGTATAAAATTAGTCCAGAAAATGTCTCCTCAAGCTAAGACAATCCACAACCAGAGAAAAGCTATACAGAGATGTGTTTACCACACACAAGGTGCTGATCATGTCCAAGACAGAACAGAACAGCTTCTTTTTTCTAGTGGTGATTTAGGCTCAAAGTTATTTTTCTGGTTGCTGATGGAAGCAGGCTGGAACAGTATTTGGGACTGGTGAGGTTCTTTGTAGAAGCAAATGGATGGCACAGGATGGAGAACTTTTTCTGTCTATCTCAATAAAGAGTGAGGTCAGTCCGTGCAACAGGATCGGTGCTTTACACAAGATACCGAGAAGAGATCCAGCTGAAACACCACCTTGGCGTAATGAGACCAAGAAGGTGAAGACGTTAAATGCCTTCCAACATGCTTTGGGCTTCAGAAGGGGGACTGCACACGTGCCCAACAAGGCCCATGTGAAAATGGCCTTGACAAAAGGGGACAGGACACACTTTTTGATTCTTGAGATATTTAGCCCATCAACCAGCTCCTGAAAACTAGTCTCCAGAATCACGGATTTCTTCTGGCTGATGCCTCTGTCCCATCCGTATGAATCTGAGCAGGCCTCTCCATGGTATCTCAGGAAATGTTAAAGCTGAGTCTTGTGTCTCACAGTGTAGCCACTCCTCACTGACTGTGGAGTGAACTGGGCTGGGTTCTGCTGCATTGGTTACCGATTCTGTCGGTCAGATATTCCTCATCCTCCTTCTTTGCTCCTGGCTGGAGATCTGGTGTCTCTCATTCTGGGTGCTCCCAGGTGAAAGGCTGGGGCCAGCAATGTGTACAGACCCCTCGTTTTGATTTGTTTTGTTTCCTCTGGAACAGATCTAGTCATTTGATGTTTGTCTGAAGGTCTGCGGCCAAGCTGACAAAAGCCCATGTTTTAATAGGGAGAGGGGAGATGCTCAGAGATTGTAAGTGGGTGGATGGAAAGGCTTTTTTTCAGCAATGCCATTGCACAGCTGCTCCGACAGAATCCAGTTGCAGGGTAGGGTATGAGGACTATGTCTGCAGGTGAAATGCGGAGCTTTGGGGTCACAGACCACTATTCATCCCTCAGAACACTCTGTTTAGGGAAGGTTAAAAATACTGATACCAGTTTTTGGCCAACAGATGAGCTTCTGAGCAAATGAGAATCAAACCCAGTGGATTCAGCACTGGGACTTCAGAGCCATTGGGATTTCAGAGCCATTGGTCTTTGGCATAACTGTGGACAGATCAGTTCTCCTTGTGTCCCAGTGCATAAAGAGCTGATCACAATACTTACCTCCATCTGTAAGGTGCTTTGAGATAAGCTGATACAAAGAGCTATGGAAGAGCTTGCTCTTAAGATTTATTCATTACTTAGTGAAGTCTGAAAACCTTATAGAAGCAAACTATGGCCCATTGTCTTTGGCAAGTCTCTTCAGAAACTCTGGCTCACAAAACTGTGCTGTAAAAATGCTTCATTGTTTTACTAATGATGAAAGCCAGACACATCACTTTTAGATCCCCCAAAGCCCTGGAGGAGCTGGCAACACCCCTGAGAGCAAGGCCATATCCACATCCAGCAGCCCAGTTCTCTCATCTGGAGTTGCCACCTCCGGCCTGAATACAGACCCCTGCTGCCCCTCTTTTTATTACAGGTACGTGTATGTATCGGGGGCAATTCGTGTTACCATTCAAAATGCGGGCCTTGTATTTGTAAACCATGATAAGTCTAATGATTTCAGTGGCCTTCTACCAAGAAAACAGTGGGCCTGTTGTTAAAAGCTTTCTCGTTTAGAAAGTGTTCGTGGCCAGGTGGCTTCATGGGAAAGGGTTGCCTCTCAGTTTCATTGCTTAATGCACTCAGTTGAACTAACCTACGCTGGCTCTTGCTCTGTATCTCCGTGAACTGTAACTCAGGACTCTGGAGCCCGTTTAGAGCTTCCCTAGGTCTGACAGTTTATCACTCAAACAACTGAAGAAGGAGGACGCCCACAGGGAATTAACAAATCTTTGCAGTCATTAGTCTGTCAGCTGAAAAAAGAAAGTTGGCATCATTAGAGAAAGATGCCATGATGGCCAGTGTCATGGGAAACAAAGAAAAAGGACTTGTTTCTAAGAGGAATGGTAGGGGGCATTTGTTAGGAGATATTTACTGAGTGATGAAATGAGCTTGAACTTCACAGAAAATCAAATGGAAGGGCGAGCATGAGGCAAAGCACTGGAAACATCAGTGCCATTGATGTGTGGGAATAATAAAAGACAAAAGCCAAGAAATTCCAGGGACAAACAAAAGGGGAGGCTGGGGCTAGCTGAGGATCTACAGCTTGGTTCTGGGCAGAAAAGCAGCAGGGGTTCCTGGCTGCACGTTGAGAGAGTTATTGCCCCTGCAGGTATCTAAGCCAGGATGCAGGCTATCTGCCACAGCAGTGCGTGTCCCACTCCTGACCGCAGAAATAAGGTCACACTTGGCCGCAGGGAGGAGACCATGGTTTGAAGTTCCTCCCCTGCTCCTGTTTTACTCTCCTGCCAGCATGGGTCATCCCTAAAGTGGGGAAGGGAAGAACCAGCCCTTTGCTGAATGACAGCACCAACCTGTGCTTTGGTTTTATTTTTATTCCTCCCTATCAGATCAGAAATAGAAATTCATCAGCATAGCCTGGCTTGGAGGACAGGCCTGGCATGCTGGGGAATTGCAAGGCACGTGCAAGAGAATAATGAGGGCACCTCTGAACCCCCCATCCCTTCCCATGGGGCTCAGCAAACTCTGGAAAAAGTAGCAACCCACTTGCACCAGGGTGAAAAGCTCCTGGAGGAGGTTACCTTCATTTGCTGCGCAGGCAGAGGGGCTGATGATGATCTTGTCCATGAAATGCCTAGCCACCTACGTGAGAGCCGCTGCGTTCAATAAATCAATGGGAAGTCTGTGCTGAACAAGGGGATCCGTGTTTAACGCTGGTTTTCTCATGAGATCTTTTTTCTAAATTCAGTTGAGTTACAGTGCTTGTGAATTTAATCCTAAAAGGCAAAACAACTGACTTATCTGAACACCTCTGTCTGCTGTTTAGTCTCAGGTTTGTTGTTTTTTTTTTTTTCCCCATAAAGATTGCACCTCTTTGTTTCCGTAGATTCTCAGATGCTCAACATAACACCAGGGAAACCCAATACACCTAATGCTCTGCTGCTTTGAACAGGCAGAAGCTCCCCTGTAATTAAGGGAGCTGAATCCATTTGGTCCAAGGTCTCCTATTTCAAAGATTACTGTCAATAATTCTTCTGTGATTGATTACTTAAGTGCAGATTTGGTTTCCTGGGTGACAGCTGCAGACTTGGCAGAGAAAACCTCACTGACCCCAGCTATAAGGTGATCTCTTGTATCAACCTCTAATAGCAAGTTATATATGGGAGATATTTTGTATAGTTTTATTATAGTTAATGATAAAGCTGAAATAGTTTTCTTTGTTGAGATATCTTAAAACTTTTAGAATTGAAAATTAAACAAGGAACCTTAGCAAATCTCCTCTATATTTTCTGGTTCTAAAGAGTGTTGGCTTTATCTCACTTTACTCTCACTTCAGTCTGCCAATAGACGTGCCCTGAGCCCAGCAGGTTTATGGAACTAGAAATAGCATTTCTGTTTCTTCCAGTATTTTTCTACTCTAGTCCCAGCTAGTACCAAGCAGAATAGAGATTTATGGTTGGCTTGGTTTTTAGAGCAAAATATTACCAAATGTCTCTGAACATAAAAAGGAAGGTTCCGTTAATTTTAGGTGACTCGTCTAAACTCAAGGCTGCTTTTGATTTTTATCCAAGCTGGTTCTTCCATCTCTGTTTGCAACAGTTATATATAGGAAATCGAGATTAATTTGAGTCCCATTTGAGCAGCGGGGTTGTTGCAGAGCAAAGCAGTTCACCGGGCACGTGCAGCCAGAATGAAACACGGTGGTGGCACTTGGTCCGGGTGGACCTGAACCAAACCCTGGTTCCGAACCCCCCCAGTTTCTGAGAAACCCGTGTGCAGAGTCAAACGTAGGAAGTGTCTGTAACGGACCAAACGGACCCCAGGCTGGGGCCCAGGCCCGGTTCTTGAAATGAAGAATTTTACCTTCAGAGAATCCCTGTGAAACATTTAGTGGGTTTTTTTGTTGTTGTCATTCGGGTTTTGGGTTCGGTTTTTTGTTTTTTCTTTTTCAATTCCAGCATGGCTGCTTTTCTCCATCTGCTTCCAACCATTGCACAGCAGATAAGGATGGGTTTTTAATTCACTCCCCTTTGCAGGTGGCAGTTGAAATGTAGTGATATTCTGTCTCCCTCGCAGGCTGACCACACAGGCACTGAGGGGTTGCAGAACACACAGCTTTTTTTCCCTTCCCCCCCCCCCGCCCTTTACAACAGAAGAGCTTTTTCCAGATTTAGTGTGATGTCTAATGATACGTCTCCTTAAAAAGAAGAATGTCTAGGGAATTAATTGCACTGCTAATTGGTGTTTATAGATAAGGTGAAGCAGAAGTATTGAATGTAAGAACAAGAAAGCCTGTGAGTTATAATTACATGCTGAATTCTGACATGTAAAATTGTTGTTAGTTTGCTTCTTATTTAAATGATGTGTGATCCAAGCAGCTTTATCACCGTGGCAGTACTAGGACAGCTGCGATTATCAATTCAGAAGACAGCCAGGGTCTTTTAGAAAGAGGAAACCTGTCTAGCCAAAGCTCCTTCTGTTCTCTGAAATGACGACACATTCCCCTCCGTGACACTCTGTATTTTATGACAGTCTAGCCTAAAGGCACAGGAAAGGAGTATCAGCTTGCTGACTTTGCTGTTACTAGCCTTTGCCTATTTTCTTAATCAGAAGTATAATCACAAGCTAGGGTTAGCGGCTCTCATCGCATAAGCCCGGGTTCTTCACACCGCTCTTCTCTGAAGAGCCTGATCTGCCTGCGCTCACGGCCCTGCGCTCTGCGGCGCGCTCTGAGCTGCGAATCTGCCGACGAGTTGTGTTGGGGGGGGAGACGTGCAGCTGAACTGGAACCTGATCATGGATTACTGTTGTAGGTCATTCACCGAGTTTGTATGATTTCATCATTAATAACAAAGCTGCAATATAATATAACCGAGAGGCCACGATGTTATTTTCTATTGTCATTCAGTGGGTGGGGGTTGGAGGGGCAGCCGGGTTTAAAGTTTAGCTGGTATACTTTAAACTCTGTGTACATAACCTTGGAGGACACGTGGGTGGTAAGGGTTCAGTTGTTATTTTGTTGGGATTGGTAAATTTCAGTTTGTTTTTGTTTAAATAATAAGGTATTTAATTAATGACATTGTACAAAGAGCTATTAATTTAAATGGTGCTTTTGTTCTCCTAAAACAGATCTATCTCACCTTTCTTTTTGGCAAGCCTGCAGCAATGCTGGTCATGTTGACTTTTGTACCTTGGGGGAGTGCGTGGAAGGGGAGGGGAAATGCTTTTCTCTTCAGACAAATAATGTTGCCAATAGTTAACTTTCTGCTTGGACATATACCTTGAATTCCCCTTACGCTGAATTTTTATGTGAAGTTCTCTTAAAGGGCCAGAACAAGCAGAGGTTATTCCAAAAGATCTCAACTGTATCATCTTGTAATATATTGCAGCTTTATGCCAATGATTCCTTGCTTACCTGTACACAGTCCATGCATGTTTTGAACTAATTTTGCATTCTCCATTTGTGGTGAGTTATTTAGCATTTTAACCACCTTTTGTGCCATTCAACTTGTACAGAAAACATTTTTATTGACGTTATAAAGGGAGGGGGAAGAAAAGAAAAAAAAAACCCTTCTGCTCCCTAGTTGTAGGTAGAACTCAGTTACTTAGCAAACAGATGTAGATGAGTGGTTGTAGTGTTAGAAATGTTAGCTTGCTCGTGAACAAGCTTTTGAGAGTAAATGCATGGTCCTGTACCTCTCTTTTCTTAATTAGCTCTTCCTTTCCTCCTGGAAAGATTCTCTCTCCCTCTCTCTTATTCTGTCTTCGTCTCTCTCGTGGTTGTAAAGTACAGATTTGGGCATAAATAAAATGATATACAACGAGGTTTGAAAAGCAGTTCTCAACAGGTTCTCTCGGGGAACTTATTTCTCACAGCGCCTTGCCTTGGCACTTTGATTAGACTCTAACTTTCAAGGTAGAACAGATGGAGATCAGTCACCTGTTGCCTCTGCTTGAACTGAGGAACAAGTCAAAGCTTTGGAAGTTTGCGTCACTGGTGAACGATGAGATCTTGCTGATCCATTGCAGCCGAGGCGTGTGGCACGTGGTGTATTGGCCGTGGCTTCCACACCTGGTTGTTCTACCCGGGAGTTGTCCCGCGGCCCCTGATTTGCGGAGTTTGCACACACTTTTTGGTTTTCCTGGATACACAGCAGAAGGGGGTGGGGGGTGGTATATAGGAATTCTCTTGTTAGGGGTTCTGTAGGCAACTCCTTCTCCACGCTCCCAAGCTCTGAGTTGAGTACTCAGGGCTTATTGTTTAACAGCTGTGGTTCTGTTGGCCACGGAGGACAGAAAACAGTCAAAGTCTCGGAAAAGAGGGGGTCACTCACAAAGATGCATTTTGTAAGAAATGGACTTAAAAAGGCCCCCACAAAACCACAAAACGTACCTAGATCCACACATCTATCCCCCATGCCTCTTCTCCCTTAGCAGAATTTCCTTTTGTTAGAAGATTTGACTTTCTAGGAAAAAATTCCATTTTCGTGAGGTGTTGTGAACTGTTTTTACTACTTGTAATAACCATCCCAGGTCTGAGTATTCTTGTAATGCAATGCCATG
This sequence comes from Nipponia nippon, assembly GCF_047370975.1. Taxonomy (NCBI): domain Eukaryota; kingdom Metazoa; phylum Chordata; class Aves; order Pelecaniformes; family Threskiornithidae; genus Nipponia; species Nipponia nippon. The sequence continues at coordinate 3,921,784 of NW_028262313.1, forward strand.
CAGCAGAGAACCTGTCCACTTTATAGCTTTGCTCTCAATATTTGTTACTCATTGTTTTCTCATCTAAATGTACATTTGCAAGATGTGTGTAATGTCATTTTCAAAAAATAAAATTTGGTTTCAATATTTAGGCTGATAAAAACTTTTCCGATGCTTTTGTTTGGCAAGCGTGTGTTGACTATGACTTGTGAATTATAGCGGTACTTGTTCACTTTGATTCATCAAATTTCCCAAATCAGTCCCACTTGTACAAACACGGAAGAAAGACTGGGGAGGAAATTTGATGGCCCTGAACTAAGACCCACATCTGCCTGACTGAAACAGCCCAACCTGTGGAAGACCCATCCTTTTGACTAAAGGGAGGAGCTCAGTGCGGGTCCCCCCGTAGGAGATATGGTGCAGGTAAGGGCAGCTCTTTCCCTACGTGCAGCACTTTGGTCAAAACCGTGGATTCAAAACAGCAAGATCAGGCCCCTGTCTGCACTCTGCCTTGGCACCGAGGGCCTGGGCGAGGCCTGTTCGGTCTCACATGAGCTTTGGGAAGTTTGGTGAGATTTGAGATAGGCCGTGTTTGTCCTGCCTTCCCACAAAGGCCCGAAAAAGGTCCCAGTTCTTTCACAGCTACCCTGTCAGAACCACAGCGAAGACACTAACATTCTTCCTTGTAAGCCCTGAAAAATGTTAATAAGGGTCAGACCTCCTCATTTAATTTTATAGTACAAGCCACTTTGCTCTTTGTTTCTGCTTCACATCTGCAGAATTAAAAGTGACTGTGGTGAGTCAGCTCTGGCAATCCCTGCTGTAGACCGGGCTGCCATGAAAGAGCTCAGACTCTTCCCAGTGTCTCATGCTCGGATGGAGCCCTTTATCCCTCTTTCCCTGTGGTCACCGCATGTCAGCCCAGAGAGGGCTGTGCACTTTGCCCTCCAGATCCAGAGGAGATGCTATGCCAACTGGCAAACGGCGTTGGGGCTACCAACACACCACCCCACTTGGTCAACTGCTGGCACCCACTTGTGATGATCGTGCCGTGCTTGGACTGGCCAGAAGCAGCACATACAGTACAGTTCTGTTTGCAGTGAAAGACCACACTAAAAAAACTGCAGTTCCCAGAATAAAACCAGCAGAAGAAAAACACCCTAAAAACAGCCTTTATCTGAATGTGCATGAACTGAAACCGAAGCAAATGTTATCAGAAAAGCAGAACAAGTACTTTAGAAAATACTCTGCTTGTGCTTTTACACACCCCAAGAGCAAACAAAGCACACTGGTGTCTTTTCCAGGGGCTATGTATTAGACAAGATCAATAAAAAACGTAAGAGGTTGTGCTCCTGCCTATGGAAAATGTTCTGAAAACAGCAGATTTAAAGCCCTCAACACGCTGTGTGCATCTATCAATTGCAGCTATTCCCGGGACTCCAGAGAGCGTTAAGAGGAAACCGAGATGGTGATGGTGTGGCACCAACAACCACCACTGCGAACCAGTGGAAACGACGCTGCTCTCTTAGTGCGAATCCCACTGACACGTGTGAAATTACTCCAGATTTACAGACATGCAAATGAGAGCAAAATTAAGTTTCCAAAGTCCAGCCTTCCTGCTGCATCAGCCTGGATCTATACAGAAATCCCTGAATATGTTGTTTCATCAGAGCAGCAAAAGGGTGTTTGTTTCCAAACGCTCTAGGTTCAAGCGCGTTGGCCCGATGCAGTGTCAGTTGCTTGGACTGAAATAAATGTTTTGGCCTGGCTGGAGACCCTTGGGCTGGTCTCTTGACCTCATCGCCATGACTCGATGCTCAGCCATTGCTCGCTGTGCAATCTGGTTCCAATCAAAGAAAACATACTTTTTGCCTGTCAGGCTTGTCAGCTGCAAATGATCCAAGTTTTCTGTAGTTGCTGGCTTTGAATTGCAGCCCAAAATATGGCAGCCAGACCCATGTGGAACAGGACGTTCACTGGGCTCCGTCAGCTTAGCTCTGCGAAATGCTGAACACGGTTGTAGCATCAACTCTGTGGCTCAGGGTTTATGTCGTGATGTTTAATCTTATCTTGTCTGTAAATAAAACACCTTTAAAAGTCAACGAATCTCGATCGTGGACATGGTTCCTCCTACAGTCTGAGCTCTGCCCCTTGTCCTCCACTGCAGCCATCTGCTCCCCCACCCCAGCCGCTCTCAAATACACCTACGCTTCAAAGGTATAGTTTTCCGTGCAGCTATCACCTTTACCATAATGCAGGCCCTGCACACCTGCAAACAGATGTGACTGCCCAGATGTCCACTGGAAAAAAGAGTCATACTACAGCTGTGTGGGGTTTTTTAAAAATAAAGCACCAAATCAAAAAGATTTAATTCTACAGCCCCCGAAGTACATGAGATTGCCAATGACTTGAAATCGTAGGCACTCAGCCCCGTATTGGCAATCTTGTTAATACGAGCAATCGTCAGCCGGGCTCTGTACAGTGCATCAAACAACTGCCCTCCCTGGACTAGTCTCTGTAAGATTATCAACTGCTTGTCTGTGTGTACGGGAGTAATGTTTTATGGAGTATGACTTCAATTACCATATACACACCTTTGCCACTGAAAGTAACAATAATCATTCATTGTTAATCTGTATTTTTTATTTACAGTCTAGTGAATTTAAAAATTCCCATCAATGTTTTACATAAATCTGTTCGCCCCGAGATCCCAGAAATGTTCCGCTTCACAATGACTGTGACTGCTTCTCCCTAGTCTGCACGTATTAAATGATGCAAACATTTTGCTTCAGTTTTTGTTGCTTTTCTGGGGTTATACTGCAGGGCAGTAAGGCACTGAGGGCCCCAGACCCCACTGCTGTGTCAGGGGGTGAAAAACAGGAAAGATTTTGCAAAATACGTTTACCTTTGGATGTTATAAGCAGCGACCAGGAACACGGTTACCGTGATGTGCTCACAGCCTGAAAGCAGCGGGATAATCGGAGCCTGCAAAGCCTTCAGGAAAGCACCTCTCACTGAAGGAGACACGGTGCTGGCCTAGCGGTGACGTCCCCTCCCCGCTCCTGTCCAAACGCCAGTGTCTAGGCCACCAGCTACTGCTGGGTTTTACTGGTGTGATCTCCCACTGCGAAGAAGCACCTTCTCCCAAGGACAGAGAAGTCCTTCTCGCTCCTGCTTTGCTCAGGACAGAGTCCACCAGCCAGGCCACCGGTGTGGTGCAAGGTGGTGGGAAACGTGCGAGCCAGTAAAGGATGCTAAATAAGTCAAATCCGCTGCTTGCTTGTGCTGGAAACTCATTTATTTTAAGCATAGGTCTTCCCACAGTTGGTGCACCCAAACGAGCGTTGGCAGTCGAACAGCTGCTTGGAAAAGATTTGAGTTGTTTCTTCTGACAACTGCGGTCCAGCCACGATGCGTGTGTCATCGTCTAATTTAAATGTTCAGAGTGTGCTTTTAGCACCCCCGTACAGCCGTGGGAAGTGCCATTAGGCTGGTTAAACCTCTGTTCTTCTAGTCACCGTGAGAGAGTGACAGCCAGGAAGGCAACCAGAGCTGAGGAGAAACAGGTCATTTCGGAAGGCCCCCGGCAACACGTCAGCTCGGTGACACAGGCTGCCACTCGCAGCGCTGAGGTTTCACAGCAGGTTTACTGCTTTTAATGGTATGTGGAGACTGGGGAGGATTTTAGATCACTGGAAATGATGTTCAGCATCTGTGTTCAGATCTTAGTCTTCTTGAGCCCAGGGCAGCAAATCGCGAGTTTGACCACTTTCTCAGGCGCGCCCTTTCACCGTACGTCATAAAATCTTGCGATTTAAAAAGTTTCTCTCAGAGGTTGTCACCACAGGCTCTAGACAACACATCAGTCAGTGTTTGTCCACCACCTAAAGCAGAGATGTCCAAATGGAAACGAGCGTTCATAACCATAGGGAGATCCTCCGGAGAGCTGCGAAAACACATTAGTGGCCTAAACGCCCCAGCGGCACCTCTTCCATTATATCAGTGCTTTATCAGGGCCATTAGGCTGACCTGCATCTTTAGCTGCCTTAAAAGCTTACGAAAATCCGGACATAGGAGACGTGACTAAGAGCTGGCATACACCCCACAGCGTGACACGGTGCAGAGACCCGAGCCGTGCGGCACCGCAGCACCAGCTTGGGTCCTGGAGGCAGCAGAGCTGGCTGCTGCAGCGCTACACTGACGTGACCTCGGTGGCTTTGGGACACAGGGTGGGATCACCGTACCACTGCCGAGGCTCCTGGAGGAGAGCACTAGAGCAACCAGAAAGACCTTCTTCCCACGAGGAGGGGGGACAAAGATGCCATTTTCTGACAGGTATGGCCCCAGTTTTGCTGAAAAATAAGGCAGCAAAGCCAACCTAAGCTCGTATTAGCACAGTACAGCAGCCTGACCGTAATAACCAGAAAAATTCCCACTGAAGATGCATACACAGCCAAATCTGTAATCAGCCTGTAAATTATGATTCTTGCTATACTGCCTAGAAAGGTGACCAGCATCTACAGCAGGATGCAGCATTAAAACCTCAATTTTAAATTAAGAAATTACCAGCCTGGCCTTTGGAGAACAATGCATTTATGCGCCCAGGAAAGAAAATCTTTGGAAGATGCTGCTCTGTCACAAATCGTTCATGCTTTAATTAAGAAGTCCTCATCAGGAAGAAGATAACTATGAGATATGTGAGGGGAGGAACACACTTGATCTATAATGAAATCAACTCCCAAATGAGGTCGCCCACCCATGTACTACTGTGCCCGTGCAGCAGGAAGACGAGCCAAACGCAGGGAGATGAGGCCAAGCTTTTGTAGCTCTGCAAATGACTACGTTGTCCTCTGGGTGGTGAGGGGAACCAAGTGCAATTATGTGCTGGAGAACTTGAGAACGAGGGCAAATGTGTCCTCCCGTGCCCTCCTCATAGCTCCTTTTAAAGGACAATTTCCTTATGCCAGTGACTCCTGACAAAGCACTGCGGAACAGGCTCCCAGGCACACATGGGCAAGTACAGCATCCCCCTCATGGCGTATTCCATTAAAGTAGAAACTAAAAAACACCCTTCTGTCCCCTTGACACAGATTTCGATACAGAAAAACAAGCCTGCCCTTAATATCCTTAAATCGAAATGACTCAAGATATTCTGATCCTGGTCAGAAAAGTAGATCAGCTGTGACTTTTAAAAATGTCAGGCAATAGCACTAGGAAAAGACTAATTAGACCAGTAGGCTACAGCTCAGGAGAGCTGGTTTCAATGTGGCCACAGGTTTCTGTGTGGCCTGGAGTCACCTAGGGCCACAGCCAAAACACGGGGCAGATGCTCAAAGCGGGCGTAGAATTTCTTTGGATTTCAGGTGCCAGCAGGAAGGATAATCAGTACCGCAGGCTCTGCGTCAAGAGTTTCACATGTGAAACTAGAACAGCTGCTAAGAGTTACCAGCACCTGAAATCACCAGCACTATCAGGAGCAAAGCTGGGATCTGAAACTGCAAGAAGACAGGCCTTCGTTAAATTGAAAAAAGTCATTATGTGGTCAAGCGTTCAAGGTAAAACCTCCCGGGCTGCAAAGCAGACGTGAATTGCAGCAAGCATTGCTCGGGCAAGCGTCGCAACCAGGAAAACTAACGTGGGCTGCCCGGGAGCGCAAGGCTCAGGCGCCGCTCCTGCAGCAGCAGCATCCCCGCCAGCGAGCGACAGAGCAAACGCCACCGAACCCCCTTCCGACTCCTCCTAACGTTAAACGGGGCTTTGATTTAAGCCTGCTTCAGAGGGGCACAGCTCCTAGAGGTCTCAGCTGCTCAGATGGAGAAGGGAAAACAGTTCAGCCTGAGAGCTTTTCTCATGACCCTGAGACAGGAACAGCTTTATCCAAATCCCACCGAGAAACAAGAGTGCTACAGGCAATGTTTTAAATATTTAATGTTTACACAACACTCAGAATACAAATGGCAATTCAAAGAGAAGGAAACTCCTGTCTTCTGTAAGCTCCTCGGGCAGTTTTCTCTTTGTGTTTTTCAGCACGATTGGCGTCTGCCTACACAAATGGTGAATGGCAGCGTATCATGTTTCCTGTGTGCCTCTAAAAACATCTGCCTGCCTGCCTGCCTTTCCGCCGGTGTGAGCTCCAAACCCCATGGAGAACATGGGCCATCTCACTTGTGGGGAAAAACCTGCCTCGCCCATGGGACCAGAGGAAGGCGAAATGACTTGCCCAAGGTCACAGTCGGCTGTGGAAGAGGACCCAGCCTCTTCCTCCAGTCCCTGTGCTGTTTTCCTCTCAGAAGACTGCTGGGCACGGCCTGCTCACACAGAACATGCCCACACCCGAGGCTGAGGTAAACTCAAGGGCCACACGATGGGGACTCTCCTGGCCCTTCGCGAGGCAGGCGACTGGCACTGCCCGCAGCGCCCAAGGCACCGCCATGCAGAAGAGGCGAATCCCTCCCACTCGGCGCCAACAGCCCCACAGCTCCCCCCTGACCCGCTCCCCCCCCCCCCAGCGCCCCTGCGCTGCCGGCACGAAGATGGCGGCGGGCGGCGCCCGGCGCGGGACAGGGCGGGGCCTCCTCGCTTGGCGCCAGCGGCCGCTCCGCGCGCCGTTGGCCGAGGCCGCCACCTCGCGGTCCGCGGCGGCGCCGCCCTGCCAAGGGCCCCGATCCGGGCAGCGGCCGTGCTGTCACGCTGCGGGATCCGCCTCCAGCCCGGGGGACTCCATCGCCCTCTCTGGGCCGGGGAGCTCTTCCCGAGCCCCGGCTGCTGGGGGGAAAGAGACCCCCCGCCTCCGTGGCAGGGGCTGGGGTCAGGCCAAAGGAGCAGCTGTCGAAGTGACTCCTCTTGCAACCCCGGTGCTGAGCGCTCTCGGGCGGCAGGAAGGTGATGAAGCTGCAAGCGATGTCCTCCATTTACTCACAGCTGCTCAGGGTTTCCAGCTGGGAAGGTGAGGGGTGCCCTACCCAGGCAGAGCTGAAGGGAAGCCCCCTCAGCTCGCCCCTCCGGGGTCCTGCTTCCAGCCAGGGCACGCACCGTCTGCCCTCGCCTCCGCGGAGGAGACGGGTCCGGCGAGACTGTTCCTGCTCAGAGAGGTGGTGGTGGTGCTCACAACAGGCTGTACCCCTCTCTAGGGCCTTGTAGGAGTTTGCAGGACGCAGCCATGGTGCTCCATCAGTGAGCAGAAAGCTGGTTTTCTCACAGTTTTGTTGCTGGTGCCCAGGGGAGAGCAGAGCTCTGAAGGGCTCAGGCAGCCAGGTTTGTGTCTGTTCAGGGGGTGCTGGGGCCGCTCCTTCAGGCTGTGTCTGCTCTGGAGCCATGTTCCTCTTCAGTCTCCTTTCCCCCATGACCAGCCTGCCTGAAAAATAACTCCAAACGCCCGCTTCAAATCTTGCTCCTCCGGGGAACCCGAGAGATGGCAATGCTGCCTTGTTTTTCCCTGCTTCTGTTAAAGTCATTGTTGTCTCCGAGTTGCAGAATTGGGCCTTTTATTTCCCAAGGTATAGAAATTTTTCTTATGAGTGCAGTTAAGGTAGTTGGGGGATGAATCCTGCCTGTCCACTCAGTGGGAAAAAAGCTGCTCTGACAGCTGTAGCCAGGGGCAAAGCACAGCCCTTTCTGTCCCCTCTGTTTTAGGGGTTATCTTCCTTTTACTCCGTGCTGTGCAGAAGGTTCACTACCAATGAACCATCAGTCTGAGACTGATCCCTTTCTCTAATCCCTCCTGTCATTTATGCTATGGAAGAAAGTATGAAGGAACCTATTATCAAAATCCCAAGATGCAAGGGATGAGCGAGGCAGATTCAAAATGCTGCTGTTGAGCAGAATCAGACCTCGGCTGGATACACAACTCTGAAAGTTTTTTTGTGGATCTTGGTTAGTTTTTAGATTCTGCCTTTTGGGCTCCTCTCTGTACAAAACTGCTTAGATTAGAAAGAGCAGAGTAAACATGTAGGATTTAAGTAGAATCTCTGCTGGAAACCACCTAATGTTTTATTAACAAATTGCCCCATGAAATTAAGTGAATAATGGATGAATGTAGCTCTGGTGGGACACGAGAACCTGACAGTGGAGTGTGTTTGCAAGGTGGTGGGCAGGCTGCAGGCTTCTGTGATAAATAGTCATGAGTGGGGCAAAGCCACCTAGACACCTTGCAGTAGCAGCTCTTCTGACAGGCATGAGAACAGCTACTGGAGCAAAGCAATCTGGAACTGGACTGAACTGTGAAACCAAAAAGGTCCTTTGGTGTGAAGAAGACCCTGCTATTGCATCCTTCTTTGTGAAGAGAGTGTTTCCGTAAGAGTAGCTCTTCTGGACTGGGGTTGGGTGGGAAAAGAGGAGCAATGCTTGGTTCTAGATAGCAGGATGCTGCAGATACTGAATGAATAAAATGGGGTGGCTTTGGACCATAGCCTGTTCAAATTCTGCTGCTACCACCAGCTTTGGACGTTGTTGAGGCCTGTTACGATCTTGCTAGTGTTTGCCTTGTTCAGACCTCGGAGATATGTCAGCCCCAGCAGAGCTGAAACAGATGCACATGGGAAACATGCCACATTTACTGCTTGGGATGAAGGGTCAAGTTGCTCCCAAAGGAACAGCTTCTTGTCTGATCATTACAGTTCATTTATTCTAGTAGCCACAATTAATGCTGACACCCACTAGCATCCTTATTTGGGACACCTCTTAATCACTTTAATAACTGTTCAGAAGTGCTGCCCATTGCCTTGGTAAGCCCATAGCTGTTCTGTGTATCCTGCTATCAAACCTTGTACTGATGGCCCCACAGGAAAGCAGAGCCAGAGGACACTGCCTGGACCAAAACAGCCCCTTGTAGTCTCTGGCAGCCATGTAATGAACTGCCTGGTTGTAGCACAGAGCCGTGTCCTCTCTGCAGCTGTGAGTGATTCTGCATTAGGCACAGCTGGTAAAGCACTGATTAGGCCATTAGGGCCCCTGCCCTGGGAAGGGGCAGGGGGTGAGGAGTGGTTCCTGTGGCTGGATTTGAGGCCTGAGGGATATTGAGGTTGCTTGTGGATGCAGGGTTGTGCAGATGGCAAGGTGTTGCCTTGTAGGGGAGGGCATGTATTTGTGGAGGTATGGATGGGTTCTGAGCATAGGGGCAGAGCTAGCTGCTGAATGTACAGATGTGTGGGAACCATTGCGTTGTGAGGGAGCAAGTTCTGTTGTTTACTCGCGCTGTGATGTGTCTTCACGCAAAGGGCCAGCTCCGAGCTCTTGTTTGCCTGCTGAGGGTGCAGATGTGAGTCAGGTTTGGAAAGCAGCAAGGCTAGAGCAGAGGAGAGTGTGGTGGGTCGCTGCTCTGGGGGGTGTTAGCAGGCTGTGCAAGACAGCAATGGGGAAATCGGGGACACCTGGAGATGCAACATAGGCATCAATGTAAACCAGCCTAGAGGAGTGTGTGATGATGATGCTCAGGACACCTCTGACAGGGAGGCTAAAGGCTGCTGGGGACATCCAAGGATTTCAGGTACTGTGTTGGAAGGTTAAACTGTCCACAATAAGTGAGACCTCTTTCCAGACCATAGCAGTGTATGTGAGCGTGTCTCTTTGAATGCTTTGGCGTAGCCCCACTGAATTACAAGCTTTTTCTGCCATGGTTCTGCAATGAGACCAGAGCTGTCTGATTGCCCTTGGTTGCCGCCTGTGTGGCCCATCTTGCTCCCCATCTAAAGGAATTCCTGTTTCTGACAAGGCTTCCAGCAAGAGCTCCTCCTCAGCCCAGACAGATTGCATACAATTCTTGGATTACGCCACCAGATTTAATACTCGTTATGAAAAGATTCTTATGGTTTTGTTCCACATTGGATCAAAGGCAGCTACTGTGAGAGCACATTTATATAAGCTGTGAATATTTATTATCAGCTCGCAAAAAGTAGAATTTTGTTGTACTCGTGTGGGATTTTTCAAGTTCTTCCCTCAACTGCGCAAATGAATCACAGTGCGTGTGGTGTATATATAGGCGGACGTCAGCTTTTTATTGTGACTTAAACTCTGGTCTACTTACTCAGTCATGAATTGAAAACACATGGCTTTAGTATGTAGGGCTTTTTTACTCATTAACTGCTAAAACTGTAGTGGCAGTTTCCAGGGACTTTCTGTCCAAATTTCAGCATGCCTTCAAAAGGAAGCTGGGTAAGTGCTTTGCAGGAGAGCAAACAGTCCTGCAGCGAACCTTGCAGTACAGAAATTTATGATACTACTTAACACTTCATCTTCAGAGTGTTTTCTGGATGTAACTCATCCCCTGAGATCCAAACTCCTTTAGGCAAATAGGAGATTTGCTGAATAGCAAGGTTTGGGAGAAGGAATGGACCTATTTGTAAACTTAGACTAGTTATGCTAAAATAAGGAGGACTAAATGGAGGAAGCAAATTGGGGAGAATATTTAAAACTACTGGTACAAATGAAATTTTGTAATGTATTTTGAAATGGTGCTTGTTCAAAAATTGGGCTACATTTAGGAAATACAAGTAAAAGCCACATAACGGTAAAATAAAGGTGTTATAATCCTCAAATGAGAAAATTTTCATGTCAAATGAATCCAAATGTTTAGGGTTTACCCAAAATGAAATTGGGGCTGAGCAGAGTATGGAGAGAAGTTTGTTTCACTAAAACCCATTTCTTAATGAGAATTTATTTTTGTCCTATGTTTTATTTTTCCACAGCACAGAGAAATGTATTTTCTGAGTTCCAAACTATGTTGTTACCCCCATGAAGTGATATATCTTCCTTTACTAGCAAAGGGAGAGGAGCAAGACAGGAGGAGTGCTTGAGTGAGGACGGGCAGGTTCGTGATGGATCAGAGATCAAGAGAGCTGGTTTGCAGTGGTGCAGAGCCCAGGAGCAGCTCAGCCTCCTCGGGGCTGAGGCTGGGGACCTCTGGAGTCTTTTCTGTGGCTGTCCCAGACAGAGCTTCTTCGTTATTCAGGTGGTTTTCCCTTCCACAAGTGAAACGGGAACAGCAAAATTAGGCTGTTGTAGAGTGCGAACAGTCAAGCCAGGAGATGGTACCCGTCGGTGTGCAAGAGCTGCCCGTGAGGCTGCCGCAGGCTCGCCACAGTGCTCAGAGTCAAGGGCACAAAGCCACCCGTTAGGTTTTGCTGCGTCTCCTGGTCTGCACAGCCCCATCCAGCTGTGAGTCCCACAGAAGCCCCGTGTGACTCTCATCTACGGCCTGGACGGGCCATTTTCAGAAGGGACACGCTGAGGCAGAGGCGTTGACGCTGGCTTTATCCACGTAAGGAACAGTGTGCAGCCTAATAAGGAATATAATTTTTTTTCATGGTGCACATTACTCTGCCCCGTTTTCCATATGAAAAAAATGCCTGCAACTCTTGCCAAACAGCCTGGCCTCATCTCCTTCTTTAAAAGTTCATTCACAGTTACAGCCACTATTGCAGCTAACAAACAGTTTACCAGGAGTGAACAAGGCTCTGCGTTTTGGGACAGCTGGGAAGGTTTCCTGGTGTCCCTGTGACTCATCACTGGAAGGGTCATCCCGAAACACACCCCCCTGGTGATGCGATCTTGGTACAGTCCAAAGAGTTTCAGGTTAAGAAGCCGAGGGGATCTTTGTTTGCAGGAGTCATTTTGGAGTTTGATGTGCCTCAGAGCAGGGACAGACCTCAGCCAGGTAAGTGCAAGAGGTAGCCTGTAAACTGGTATTTACTTGATTTGCACCTTTATCACCAGGATGAAAAATCCCTGTATTACTAGTAATGAACATTTCAGCCAGCACAGCGAGAAAATGCTTTTGTCTACTACAGTAATGTACAGTTCTTTCAGAAAGTCGAATCTCGACTGTATGCTAACTCTGAGCCAAGCGTTCTTTGTGATTTATTGCAAAAGGATGGTTGCTCTCATTTCTTCTGGGATAACCAGTCTAATGCGAGTCTTCTCTACAGGCATCATTAACAGTTACACTGCATAAAGGGGCCAGACTGATAAAGTGTGATTTGATCTCATCGCTCTTATAATTCCATTCTCCATACTGCCTCTGATCTTCCAAAATACTGTCAGTTCTCAATGTGGATTCTTTTATTGTGAAATTCAAGTGGGTATTTTACTTTGTTGTTGTTGTTGTTCTTGTGAAGGAGAGATTTCTATACTGTGTCTAAAATAATAGATAAGTGGATACATAAAATAATGGAGTGGCCTGATAGGGAGTTACCCATTAATTTTGCAGTCATGGTCTTTTTTTAAACTAACTTTTATGAAAAGGCAGAATGGAGAGATACTGGAATTCTGAAGAAACTTGTTTCCTGTGGTTTCAGCACAAAAGCTTGGCTTGAACGAATCAACTGACATCGCTGTGAGCGTTTTCTTTAGAGCTGGTCATAGATCTCTTGACTTGGATTAATGTTAATTGTAACAATTGGATCTACCATACTAAATTACTTTTAATTCAAAACTGGAATTGTACCTCTCTGTAGTTAGCTGCAAATCTGTCTGGTCTTGAGGCTATAGTGGAAGCCACCGAAGGTCAAGTTTTTTGAAGTATGCAGACACCTGTGCATTTTGGAAAATACTGTCTGCCTGCATATCCTTAAAAATGTGTCCCATAGCTACTTTGCGTCTTCACTAAAAAGAGAGACATTATATTAGTTGAGCTGAAGGATCAAGCTGTACTAAGATTGGATCCCGGGCAATATCCACAGCCCGAAACAGGACTCCTTTCACTAGAGAAACAAAGTGGCAGCATAAAACGAGCAAGTGGCAATTGCTGTCCTGCAGCAGAAACGACCAGCCTGAGTACTTGCTTCAGCATCCTGTTGAAAAGGTAGCACGTGCTCACGGTGGTGGTGCGTGGTTGTTTAGAAAAGCATTTTAATCTTGCATGTCAACTGCAGGCAAATGTGCACATGTTGATCTGTAGTGCTATATATTCATCCTTGTACCGTCACCCCAGATGCTCTAGGAGTCAGAGACCCTCAGAGTCTGGATGTGCGGAGAGTTTTGAATTTCTGAATGCTGGCTGAGATCTAGCAAGTAACTTGAGCATCTGCAGTGAGGACAGAGCCCAAAGCTGGGGCCTTAAGGCTAAGATGTAGTCTAAAAAACTTGACTCAAGCTACTGCTTAATGCCTAAACTGTTAGGTGCCACATATGCCTAGAGCTCGTGGACTTTGTGCGCCCTTAACTTAGTACACGCTTAGTACAACAGAGCTGCTTGGTGCACTGTGGATTTCCAGTTGTGGCTGCCAAACAAGTTGTGCCTCTGGCTGAGCCCCTCGGGGTCTTGGTGCAAGAGATCTTCCAGCAATTCGCTGGTTACGTGTGGACAGGACCGAGAGCCACGCAAAACACAGTGGCAAAAAAACCCAGTTTTCTAGTTTGGTTGAAGGCAGTGGGGCAGCATGTGCTGCTTTTTGACAGCAGTAGGTTCTGCCTGAGAGCACTTGCTGAGAAGTAGTTCTGTGTTCGGTGTGAGCAGGGTCAGGCTGCTGGGCTCCCCTCGGGGACCGACCGCGGCACCCAGCCGCAGCCCTTCCAGCTGCAGGTGTGCACGGCAGGGGGAAGGTGAGCTGGGAGCGTGGCTGAGCTCAGGCCCTGGTAGCCTGGTCCTTACAGCATTTAGTGGAACTGAAGGAAAGGAGCCCTGGGTTTTTGTCTCTGCTTGCAATGATCTCTAAGCAGTTTAGCCATTGATGGTTTCACCTGGAAACCGATCAGTTGGAGGCAGAAGTCTGCTCTGCTGCTGACTCCGCTCCTTTTTAAATCTTTGCCTTTGCCCAAGGGGAGAGAGAAAATGGTTAAAAGCTATTTCACAAGCGCCTACACTGGGATAAACTCTCACAGAAAAGGCAAGGAGGGGAGAGGGGGAGTAAAGCCAGAGTTTACCCTCCCAGAGTGTGTTCTGCCAGGCCTTCGAGTGGCTTTGACCATGAAATCAGCATTGTACTGCTGAGTAATCCCACGCACACACAGCTGTGTTGATTTCGCTCAGTTTTCAAGCTGAAAAGATCACACACACCCCTGACCATCAGCCCTGCAAATTCAGCCTCCTTCTGCTCGTGCCAGATGGAGTCCTTTCCCCTTGGGCAAAATCACCTGTAAGTGCAGCTTTTCTCAGGTGCTGTTTGCTCCACCTGTCCAGCCCCAACACCGCCAGTTCATGCCCCCGAACGCTGGAGCAGCTGTGCTGCTTTCTGTGGGCTGGGGGGGCTGCAGCACGCTGTTAGCCAGCACCTCGCACCCCAAAGAGCTGCCGAGCATCAGCAGGGCGTGAGCCCTGACTCCAGCACTCCCTTCCTGAAGGGTAAGAACAGGCTTGCATTTCATCTCACCAGGAGCTGACTAGGAGAGAGAACAAACTGTGAAAATCAATGCCAGGGTTCCTGGCGGAGCTCCTGCTCAACTCCCAGGCTTACAGGAACAGCAGGCTTGGTCCCGAACCAGCATCCACCCTCCTGAGCTGTCTTGCTTGGGCACAGGCTTTGCAGTACAAACTGCCTTCTGGCTCCCAGCTGAAGTGCTATAGGAAGTCTCTCTGTCCCACTAAGACCTGAAAGAAAAGCCTGGTTAAGCACTATGATGTTGCAGTGCAAATGTTGTGATTAATTTTATTGTAGTAAAGCTTTGGTTTGTAGCCAGATGATTCTGGCAGTCCTCAATGCCGTCCGTGAAAGCAAACAGGTTGTGGCCAGTTGTGTTCCTGGTGTCCGGTTAGTCTCCCCTGCATTTCTGTTCAAAGTGATAGGATATGGGCAGATATTCTCGGATGAAAATATGTGTTTTCCTCTCTCAGTTTTAATGCTAAGTATGACAAAACTGCGCAGCAGAACAATGTTGGCACCTTCCTGTGTCTATGAAAAGACAAATGCCTGTGTCTCCTTTCCTTAGTCAGTTCTTGAGCTGAGCTAAAGTTACAGAGGCCATAAAATAGTCAAATTAACCTTACTTTGTTGAGGATGAAAGCTGGGATGGATGGAAGAAGGGCTAATGCTGCACAATCATGGTATCCCCAGAGCACGCAAGAAAACTTGGTATTTCATCCAAGCAGGGAGAGCATTGCCATCCACAACAACTGAGAAGCCCTGGGACCACAGTCATTACTACTGGACTGGGTGCTATTAAATTATCCTGTGCAGCAAATTTGATCCAAATTGAATATGCTTTCACTAATGCAATTGCATATCCACAGAATACACATTTAATGCTGACTTTATACTTTTATATTGGCTTATGTAGAAGAAGAGAGGATACCCAATCCAGCATAAAGACTCCCAGTGCAGTTAGTGAGTTGAACTGTTTAAAGAATTTGAATGAGTAAATTTCTCCAGTAGCGATGCTCTGTGTTATAGGCAGTGATGCTTCTGATGCACCAGTAGCAGTGGAAGAGCCAAGATCACGAAACCACAGCATATGCGAAGTGGAAGCTTTTCAATTGCTTTAAATTCTCCTGCACTCTTAATACAAATTTGCAAAGTCACTGCTTTTAAGGACTTGTGATCACTTTGCACAGGAAGAGAAGGCAATAACCTTTTCCAGCTGGAGCCCTGGAACTGCCTTTAATTATTTTTACAGAAAACCAGTTCAGAGTAATTTAAAGCTCTTGGCTGCAGGACTGCTTTTTTGGAAGCACTCACTGATGTGCTTGCTCTGAAGCAAGCTATGAGTTTGGAGAAAGAGATGTTTGGGAAAATACTAAACTATGTTTGCAAACAGTTAAATACTTGAGTCCCTGTTTTGCTGTCACAGTCCAAACAGTGCCTTTGAGGTTTGGTGATAAGTCAGTATTGAAAGAACGGCGTTTAGAGTTGGGAGGTTTTTGTGTGTTGTCAAGACAAGCGCACAACTGCAGTTACAAAAGAAAAACCCAAGAACCAGGTGTTGGTGATTGTTATTATTGGTAAGGCTACTGTTTGCATGAAACAAAAGCAAGCTTGGTACCTGCAAATGGATAATAATCTTAAAACCAGGGTGCTACCCCAAAGCATGGCATATGCTGTGTCTATGCTTTCTGGCATCCTTCCATGGTTTACCTAGATGGGGGCTCCTGGAGCAGCAGGAAAGGGGTCCTGAGGTTGGGGTGTGCCTGAGCTTCGGCAGTTTCATCTCAGGACCCACTTGCTGGAAGAAGCAGCTTTGTGTTCAAGGCTGTGTTCAACTGTGGTGTTAAATACTGGCCAGAAATGCACTTCGCCCTTTTAGTCCTGGTGCCACGCATGGAAATGCCTTTGAGTCGTGCGAGCGGAACAGAAAAGTGGGGTGCCTGATGATATTTATGTGTTGCAACATGCTAAACCTCTTCCTTGAAGAGGAGTTTCATCTAAGAGCAGAGGGTTCACTGCAGCTGCTTGGCAGCGTTCGCCTTTGGGACTGAACGTGCTGGGTTTTGCTAAGGGAAACCCAGCTCTGTGCCGTCCCTGCGCCCCTCCTGCAGGGATGGGAGTGGGAGGGATGCTTTCGCGTGCAAGCTGGCTCGCTGCTGAGGGGTGCAGTTGGCTTAACAGCTGCAATAACTTCTCTCTCTGACTTCTTACCCCCTGTGTTGCTTAGTTACACAGAGTAACAAAAATGGGCTGAGAATAGATGACTTCTTCTGTTAGTTTTTGTGTGCTTATTGCATGAATTTAGTGGTAGCCAGGGTGTAATTTTCCCTCACACGTCTGTCTGGACAGTTAGTCAGTCTTGTTTGTTGTGGATCTTCTATGTTACAGCTGGGGAAGAGAAAGTTTAAGGTAGGAAAATGTGAGTGTGAAGGAATACTATTGGGTAGTGGAAATGCTACTTTAAGCTCATCTTAATGCTCTTGTGAAGAACCAGATTTCAAGTGAATGTCCCTTTAATTTAAGGCTGCTAGTAACGCCAGGAGCTGGTATTTGCCACTGGGTTGAATGTGATTTAGCCGTACTCTTGCTGGCTCCAACAGGGGGAAGCATCTCTGAGTATTAACTGTAAGTAAAAATGAAATGCTTCTGTTGTCAGGCTGAGGAGGGGACTCTGCGAGTAGAGCCTGATTGAAAAGGGGACCTGCACTGGCTTGTCTTCACTGTTCTGCTGAAATCCTTTTTCCGATCGAAATAGGAATCTCACTGGAAAAAGAGAAGGTCAGAGAAAGACTTTGAAGCTCAGTGATTGACAGCTGAGAGATGTGGGACCTCCTGTGCTCCTGCTGATATCAAGGGGGATTGCCATGGTGCTGTAGAAACCCTGGGGTCAGCTATGGAGCTGTTGTGCTGCCCAGAGAGGTGAAGCGCTGGGCAGCTCAGCTCAGAGGCTGGAAAAGATAAAAAGCAAAACTGAAATTGTATATGGTCAGGGAAATAAACCAAAAATGTAAGAATGGCTGACCTGTAGAGCTGTTTGGGATTTTTCCCCCTTCCTCTCTCTTCTGTCCTTCCCCTGGAGTGTTCCCTTTCTCTCTACAGAGCAGTAGAGGGTCTCCAAACTGTCGTACGGTATTTTTAGGACTGTGCTTCTTAGCCCTTGTTACGCTGTTCACAGCTTGCTCTGTATCGCATGACGGCGCAGGGAGCCCTGAAAGAGCAGCTGCCAAGCCGTGCTTGGTGTTTCCTCAATGCAGCTGTGTGTTATGAGCGTCAGCCAAGCCAGAGGTAAATCTGGTTGGGTGCAGGGCAGGCAAAGCTGTGCTAGTCTGCACTGTGAACTCGAGAAAGGAGGAGGGAGTGTGGTTCTTAGTCTGGGAGCTTCAATGTTCAACTGAGGGTCAAAAAATGGGAGCTGCTTCAAAAATAAACCTTGGAGGGGGAGCCAGATGCCTGCTGTCTGTGTCAGCCAGGTTAGGCCAGGTGAACACCCCAGGAAAGGGGGGACTCAGCTGTGGTCCTCCATCCTCAGTGCTCAAACCACTAGGCTATGGTATAGAAACTGCATTTACATTCTTTACTGTGGACTTTCCAACAAGAAAAAGGGACTTCGGTTGTGTTTCAAAAGGGTGGTTTGGGGTTCCTGCAAAAGTGGGTTCCTAGTCATTCACCAGATGGTGACGGGACTTCAGTTCAGCTCCAGAGCTCAGTGTCTCCCGGGTGGCAGCCCGACTGGGCAGCCCTGGGAGTCCGAGTCCCTTTCTAAGCCGCGCACTCAGTCGTTTGTTCAGGATGGCACAGGGAGCCTGGAGAGGGGCAGGTTAACAGCCTGGCGGGAGAAGCCTCCTCCTTGTTAGCGTTCCCCTTGGCGAGCACTGCCCCGTGGAGCCCAGGGTGAGGCAGGTAGCAGCTTGATTTCATGTGCTGTGCTTTATGGCCACATTCTGTGTATTGCTCCGAGACTGGCTGTTGTGTAATGGGGTGTTAATCCTGGAAGGACTCATGTTCCAGTCCAGCAGATACAAGGGGAGAAAGGGTGGGGGAATGAGGTCATTAAAGACCTATCTCTATGAATTAGGCAGTCACAGCTGAAAACCTTATCACCCAGGGGCTATTTTAAAAACAAGCATATCTTGCAAATAGGCTCGGTTTAGAATGTTAGTTAGCTCGTGGGGAATTTTTAATAAGCAAGAAGGCCAGTTATCATGAAATAATCTATATCCCACCCAAATTAGCCAAATTACTTATTTTTTTTTTTGTCCCTGAGCGATCTTTGTATAATTGACAAGCTGTTCTGCACTTGAGTTTGAAGAACTGGTTTGTGGGGGGAAGCAAGTCTATTTGCCTTGTCTTGGGAGGCCATCTGCTAAGTGAGATGCCTTGTGACTTTTTTTTTTTGAGGGAGATAATTAACAAGAAAATAGCCCTTAAGAAAAAGGAAACTGTTAAAAATGGCATAGTATCAGTGAGCCATTTTGGTTTTGAACAGTTCATTTAAGTGAAGTTTGGTTTGTTTGGGTTTTTTTTTGTAATTGAAGCTGGAAAACACAGTCACTAAGGGACTCCATGGCCCGGTTCTGGAAGGGGGAGCCTTGGCCTGGCTGAAGGTATAGGAGTTTTTCCATTGATTCCAGCAGCATCGGGATTTGACTCAAAGTTGTTAACAATCCTGATGTATGCAAAATTTATTCCTGGATTTTTGCCCTGAGAAAGGATGGAGAATGAGCTGGCATTTGAAGATTTGGCTGGTCAAAATATCAAGAATAAACTGGTTCTTTGTCGCTTTGCTGTGTAAGATTCTGCTGGTAGAAATCAGGTGGTACTTACACTTATGGGTAGATTACTCTGAGTGTGGTTAGGAGGCTGTGGAATGGGTCCAAGAATGGCAACAAGGTAGAAGAGCACTCCTGAATACTCCCCTCATTCCCTGGAGTGAAGGCATTAGAGCAGCATTTCTCATCCTTGAAGGACCATCTAATTTATTTTGGGGTGGGGGGGAGAGGAGTAGGGGGTGGGGGGAGACAGGGAGGGAGGGCATTAAAACCATCCATTTTTGGCCACAGTAGCTTTCGCTTACAAGAACAAAGACCATGATAAATTTGACATTTCCAAGTGTTCCTCATTACTCTTTTGTATTTCTCCCATTGTGCTCACTTGCATGCCTGGAAAGGCTTGTGCCTAGCTTAGTTTAGTCTTCTGCAAATTTGTGGAATCTCATCCAGTTCGTGCTGCAAGTGGCTCAAGACGCACGAGCAGAGATCACTGCAACAGGACACAGCAAGTAGGCTGCTAGGACAATGTGATGCCATGCTCCATTGCGTGCATGTTGTTTAATTCTTGTGATCTGACATCAGGTCAACCTGCATTTGTCTTTATTGGTGTAGATAACTCAAGGAAGGGGAGATACATCTCTAACCTGTGGTGGGAAGGAAGAGGAGAGGAATTGACACCCAGGAGCGTTCCAAACAGAGTAAGTTCAGATACTCTCTCCACTCCCTCTCTTGAAATAGAGGTAGCATCCCTCATGTCCCCCAGACTTCAAACCATCCTGAATGATTTCTGTAGTTGATTTCTGATTTGTAGAACGTTTTTAAGCAATGTATTTGAGCTCTGTGGCTGTGACCATAATCTTGCCAGGTTAGATAGTTGCAATTCTGGGAACTAAGGCCTGAGAGCAAGTGATTTGGGTTTTTTGTTGTTGTTGTGAGGGCGGTTTTCTTTTGTTTGTTTTTGTTTTGTTTTTTTTAATTCTCATCAACTATTTGCAAATATTTGCTGCTTCTGGGAATTCAGTTCCCTGAAATACAACATAAAGTTCAAAGACAATAATACCAGCCAAAGTATTGTCACTTAAATTAAGATGGAGAACTGTGGAAATCTGGTTTTGGCTTTCTTTAGGCATAAGAGTTGGAGTAGATAATTGGAGTTTTAGTGGCCAGAAGAAGAATGTAGGATGGAAGATGGTCCAGCCATTCACACATGGTGCAAACTGAGAGCCAAGCCCCACTTTGTTGCTTTTCCAATCAGACAAAGCAAAACGCTGGTTTTGTGCCTTGTCTGGACTCTCTAATGTCTTTCCTGATAAGAGTTCTGTTTAGCCAAAAACACCATCCTAATATATAAGATCATCTTGGTTTTTATGGTTTTCTGGTCTACTACTTAACATAATCTAATTTATAGTCTGATTTTTTTTTTAACAGAAATCAGTAATTAATCTTGTTTAGAACAAGTTATATGTTCTGTTGTTAAAGACCAATGAGAGGTATCATCTATGGACTTTAAAGATCCTTCATAATTTACACAAGCCAATATTCATCTTATCTAGAGAGCAAGATATGTCTTCATCAGTGCAACTCTTCAGAGATCAGAAGTACCACGAGCTGAAAGGGCAGTGTATCCAGCAGAGACAGCTCTTTGAAGATCCCGAGTTTCCAGCTTCAGATGAGTCCCTTTTCTATCAATCAGCGCCACCAAAGAAAGTTGAATGGAAGCGCCCAAAGGTAATTGATGCTCTCCTTGAGAGGAGGAGCTTTTTGTGTTGTTCCACGCTTACTGTCTTCTCTGTGCTAAAACACAGTTATGTGAATATATTCTCCCTCCCTTTTTCCATTCATTTTCTGTCACTCTGTGATTCAGAGAGCAGCCCCTCTGTGTCACACTGCTGTCCAAAACGAAAGTCTTGCCTTACTGTAAAAAGACAAAAAGGAAGCATTCTGTGCAGCATAATGATGCTTTTTACTGTTGATGGCTCTCTAGGAACAAGCAGCAGTGTGAGGTGACTCCAGTCATAGTGATGTTCAAATCAGCCCTCTGTTTAATTAAGAATACCAGTAATTAATTAGGAATACCAGTAATAGATCAGTCAATACAGGAATACATTCCGCAAATAAATTCTTCATTTCCTGGGTCAATCTGTGGATATGTACCTGTCTAGGTTGCTGTGTGGACAGAAGCATTGCAGCAAGGTGTTGAGATTCTTAATTGAAGTTTCTCTTCAATACTTGTCACTTCTGAGGGCCTGGTGTGTACCCACAGTAATTGCAATATACAATCTGAGCTTTAGCTATCTGATCTAGCGCCCCCCCCCCCCCCCAGTTGTCTGTCTGTCTGTTTCTCTCTCTCTCTCTCTCTGTTAGATATAACCATTGCAAAAAACACGATAGAAAATTAGATTTTTATTAACTGAATAATAGCGTCTTCCTGCTTGGAATACTGGGAACAATTCAAATAATAATGTAGGATTATTGTTCATTAATATAGCTCTCTGCATGTTTTCAGAGTAACTTGTACCTTATTAAAATGTATGGGGAAAGGAAATCCCACAGTAGCAAGGTAAAGTTTCTCCAATCTCAGCTGGCTAGTTCATTTATATGTATAAACACATTATTTGTATTTTTTCTTGGAGGAGAGAGTAGAAAGGGAAGAGCCACAGTCTGCCCAGAAAGAGGCCTATCTGAGGCAGCAAACAGCAAGGCACCATTCGTGAAGTAGTCTTGTTACCCTAAAAAAATGCTTGGATATTTCTAACTGCCACCGATGGAATGAATTGAGAGCCCTCAGTATCAGCACATACCCACTTTCTGGTCAAAGCAAATGGATTCATTTCTGTTCCACGGGGAACTAACTTGCACTTCTAGAATCGGTTGGTTTGCTTTCTACATAGTGCCAAACATAAGAGGAAACCATGTGTGTATAGTTGGCTGCCAAGTTACCTTTTGTATTAACTATACTGGAACCACAAAGCCCAGCCTACGTATGGGTTTTAAGAGCTTTGAATGACTTCTGCAATATAAGGCAGGATGCTCACAAGCTACTCCCAGGGAATACTCAACTACACAGATGTGTAGCTGATGCAAAGGAGAGAAGGTGAGTTCCCAAGAGGTGTCTAAGCAAACCTTTGTTCTGTAGTGAACTCGATAGCCTCTTCCTTGGCTTTGTTTCAGAGAGGTTCTGGTGAAGTCTTAGCAGCAAGTTTCACCCAGAGAGAATGGAGAGTTTTCCTTTATTGATTGATATCGTCTCTGGTCTCTGCACGGCTATGCTGAAGTTACTGTGGATTTTGCCTTTGACTTCTATAAAACCTTGATTACACACCAGTGATTTCATATTCAAAATGAACAGCTATTGTCTGTACACAAGTAATAATGCCTATGTCTATTTGCCACTTCTACTAGCATCTTAACAGGAAAATAAATACGTTATTCGCTTCTAATTGTGACTAATGTACTAGACATTTCAAATTGTTATTATTACTTATATTTGGGATCTGTTAATTGGTTTGCTCTGAGGTTTTATGCTTTGCATATCTTGTCTTTATAAAGTAGTTTAGAGCCATAAGCAAATACTTCAGAAGAACACAAAATCATTCCCAGCTTTGACAATGTGGCTTTCCATCAGAAAGGGTAATCTGCTCTCATACTCTGACAAGCGAAGGGGACAGTGGAAGCCTCTAGCCAGATACACACAGTGGTTTTACCCTTAAGCGTGCTGAATTTGTCCTTTACTTCACCTATGTCCACTTTTGGGATTAGGGTTAATCTTCTGGAAGCACAAACTTGGGTGTGTTTTCTTAGGAAAAAATGATGCCAATGACAATGTGATCTACTTCATGTGCAGCTGGTACTATTCCCTGTCTTCTGTGATGGGGGATAACAGATGAGGCTGACCAAGGCTGTGCTGTATTTGGCAGGATGGCATTAGACTGTGTTTTGGTTTTTTTCTTTTTTTTTTCGTGGTGGTGTTCTTTTCTTACAGGAGCTTCAATACTGAAATTTTAGTGAGGAGAGCAAGGGTTGCTTTCCTGCTTCTCATTTTATTTTTCCAAGTAAGACATGAAACTGAAGAAATGGGAGAATGAATTTGGAAAAAAAATGTAGGCATTCCAAAGTCTTTATTTCTGTAGTGCTTTCCTGTTTATTGGAGTCTTTCATCCCCTCCTAGAAGGGGAAATACCATGCCACCAGTCACAGCAAGGTCAGAGAAAGCCTTTGTGCTTCCGGAGAGAGGTGAAGCAAGAGCTAGGCTCTAGACAAGGATGCCATTTTAGTCCATTCTTTTGTGTGTGTGTTCATTCAAGGTGGTGATCAGTGGTACAAAGTCCAGTTGAAGGCCAGTAACTAACATTGTACCCCAGGGGTCAGTACTGAGTCCAGTCCTGTTCAACATCTTCATTAATGGTCTGGATGATGATGTAGGGGCATTGGACTAGATGACCTCCACAGGTCCCTTTCAACTGCAGTCATTCTGTGATTCTGTGCACTATTCTAAAGCTGTGCTTTCCTTGCTCTCCTTTGCTCTCCTTCCTTGCTCCAAGATAGAGCAGCTCTTGGGGCCTATGTGGGACTACTCCTACAGATTTGTGGAGAATAGCTAGAGTATTCCAGTCTTGCCCTTCTTGGGTGGGAGAGGGAGTTGATGCCTAGGAGGTGGTGGAAGCTGCCTTTGTTCTCATGGTGAGCCCGTTAGAACATCTTGAGGGAGAGGGGCTTTTCTCTGTGCAGCAGAGCAGAGGTGAGGATCTACTTCCCAATATTTGCTCATGGGTTATCCTTGCTCTGCCATACAGAACTATATTGTACTCTAAGTTAACTGGCTGAATGCTTTATTGTCTTTTTGGAGTGATGGGCTCTCCAGAGTGTCTCCTTTTTTTGGAGAAGGAAATGGCCTTGCAATATGAGCATAAGGTAAAGGCCAGAACTGTCATCTACTGAGACAGATTCTGAGCAGGCCACTTAGTCGTCTTGCCTCACCAACTCGCACAGAAACTACAGCTGTATCTCCCTCAGCCACCCCCAGATACTTGTACAGCATCTTGAATGTGAAGGAACTAAATGGTGATGCCCTGTTTCCTGTCCTCCTACTATTTACGTAGGCAGTGGATAGCCTGTCTGCGTGCTGGTACTTGTATACCAGTACGAGCAAGCAGCTTTTTGACTTAGAAAGCCTGTGTAGCTGTCTGAGCAGCTGGGGAGTGCTGCCCAGCACACACAGAGCTGGGGATGCCGCTGCAGTTGCTGATGTCCAAAGAAGTACATTTGGGATCTGTGAATCTAAAGCTTTTCTGAGGGGAGGCGAAAGTCGGTATTTTCGTTTCAGCTCACAAATATGCTCATGCTTTTTTTCAGTTACCCTAAATGGTTGGTGGTGGCCCTACAGAGCAAATGCTTAGGAAGAGTATCTGTATAGTCAAAAGGCATTTATTCTGCTCTAATGGAAAAAGGAGTATAAGTGAGAGAGAAAAAAGAGGAGGAGGGGTAAAGTGTTTCTTCCACTTTGTTTTTGTCCTTGGATCTGCACCTGCAATGTTAAATATGTTCTGTTTGCTCATTCCAGTCAGACTCACAGCGATAGGTCATTAACAATCTGACATTAATCATTTGTTTTGTACTTTTAAAGTCTCTTTGGGAAAGAGAACAAAGACAGGGTAGTGTTACTTCTGTGGCACCCCAGTATTAAGAAACTGGCGAACACAAAAGGCACTGTGTAATTATCGTGCCATCTCCCCATCTCCCTAGGATGGCATCACTTTCCAAGGAGAAATGTTGTTACAGAAAGATCATCCAACAAATAAGAGCACTGTGCACTGCTTATGTGCAGTATTGGGTCTGGGTTTCTCTGGGTGCAGTGTGGCATGCTATGCAGTTGGCAAGCCAGGCTAGCGGGTTCTGATTGTACACAGGAGCTTAGGTGTGTGTTTGCTGATAATGCTGTATTTCAGTGCTGGGTAGTAAATTAACTCAAAGGTCTGACCCCACCTGGGATATCTGATAGAGCTGGCTGAAATTGGCAAGTTGTAGCACTCTGAAATTCCATATTTTACGTTAAGCAGGAAAAAGAAAAGTCTGAATGTGCCAGAAGATTTGCCTGAAAATGAGCTTCGACCTTATTTTGCTTTGTTTCTATATCACCTTCCTTTGTGACACTCTCCACACCAGTGATGGGTTACGAAAAGTAAAAATAGTATAAAAATGCCAAATTGTTTTTCACTTCTGGGGAAAAAAATCTGTTAATGTTGGACTTGATTTCATAGAAAAAATCGTATTTGTCAGAGTGACATTTTCTGACAAAATTGTTGACAGATGACACTGGTGTCAGACTGCTGGCTGTGATTTCCCCGGCAGTCGGTGTCTCTCCCCCTGCCCTTCTGGCCTGCTGTAGCTCCAGGGGAGGGGAGGGCCTGTCCTGGCCAGCCCTTTGGTTGCTCAACCCAAGGCAGTTTATGGGCACTTTGGGCAGGACTCGCCTTGCCCAAAGGTTAGATGCTCGTAATGGATGTCTGATATGGGGCAGTCACCACCAGCTCCCACTACAGGCAGTGGAGAGGAATGAGTGTATTTAGGGTGTGATTCAATTGACATACCCGAGACGTTGGCTTCAGGCTGAGATGAATCGCACCCCACAAGTGCCTGGTCTCTGCCGACCAGAAGTTCAGAGGCTGAATTCAGGTGTTGATGCCAACAACATGAATCCTTTGCTGGTGTTTCAGAATGTTGGGCTCTGCTAATCTCTCAGTTCCTCTGTCCACCTGTAAAATAATAACAGCTAAGCATGACCATTTCAAAGGTGCAGCATCTTCCAGAGCACTTCAGCGTGCAGGAAGCCTCCTTGCTGTAACATGTCTTCATGAGGTACAGCTTATTCCCTCCTTTGCCCCTGACGCCACACAGGGAGGTGCTCCCACTGCTGCTGTGCTGTTCCAGGCTGCCACTGAGGGAGAGTGGGGTCAGCATATCCCCACCTTCCTATTGCAGCACCTGCACTTGACCGCCTCGCATCACATCAGAATCGAGGTACGTCCTTCCCTCTGTTTGCTCCACACCATCGCAGAGGGACAGCGTCTCTGCCTGTTGTGGGGGAAGTCATGCAGGGGCTGATCAGAACTGTCTTCAGACAGAAGGGCTCCGTCTGTGAGCAAGGATTTATAAATAGCTGATTTTGCACAGCCGTTTTCAAGAAGCGCTTTTAGAACCTAATGCAGAGCTGAGGGACTCTCCTTTTTAGAACTAGCCCCCCACCATTTAGATCAAAAGCAATAACGTAAGACACACAACACCTGAAATTTTCTGTGGGGAAAAGCTGCTGGTTTGTTAGAAAAAGAGGAAGAAAGAATTCCCCCCATTGGCGGATGTTTTTTCTGCCTGTTGATAATTGGCGTCAAAGCCCATCCTGCTCTTTTCCTGTGATTTCCCTGGAGTTTCCATCCCCTCTGCCCGGCTGAAGCGGGGCTGGGGGCAGCTGTCTCCTGCCAAGAGGTAGGAGAAGCCTCTTGCCCCCCTGCTGTCTCTGCTGGCCCTGGGATGTCCTCGGCCACCTGTCCTGGTTAACCCCTTACTGAGGGCAAACACTGCCTCTGTGTGGTGGTCCTGGTCAGCATCGGCTTCTAGCAGCAAGCAGCTCTAGTGAAAATACCTGAGAACGACAGTTGCTTTGCTGAAAGGATATTTTGTCTGTCTTATTTTTAACTAAACCTCAGGTTTGTCTCGTTTTTTTCACTGAGCACTGACCTTGCAAAAAGTGTTAAATCCCAAGGACATCTTTGTCAGCATTAAACAAATAGCAGTGATCACCCAAACAGGGCAGGCATCCTTGTGGAGAAAGAGTGGATAAGCTTGTTTCAGAGATAAGCGATGTTCTTTAGTTATTCATAAATGAAAATAATAGTCTGATCCTACAGAATGAGAGTCTTATCATCTGCTTTCCTGGTTTCCCTGATTGACCCTTTGTTTTATAAGCCCTGGTTTTGCTTTCATGTGCATCTTCTTGTTATGAAAGGATTGTACCCTTATGTTCCGGAAAGACAGAGCTGGTTCTTTTCAGTAAGACAGCACAGAAAGACACTGTGTGACAGTGCTGCTGAACTTTCCCAAGAAACCCCTCTTGTGTCCCAGGCCACAGGAGGGACTGCTGCTGTGTTTGATTAAATCCCCGTTAACTCACTGGTGCCAAAGGTCATATATCTGACTGAAAATGGAGAATTGCATACTCATAGCCCACTGCCTGCCCTGTGTTCCTAGAAACACTGCATGCCATGGGCCCAATTATCCACTCTTTTCACCAATTTTCCTTTTAGGGGTGGTTATCGCCATGCAAGTGAAAAGGATCAGGAAATAAGGCACTGTGTTCTGGAATAACGCAGCGATGGGAATAGACAGAACAAGTGTTTCCCCAGTTCCCAAATTGGGGAGTGTGGGATGAGCAGCTTGGTGACTTACCCAGGGCAGTGTGAGGGACTGAGGTGCCAGAGAACTCAGGGGCTCTGACTTCTGCACCTGCACGTGTTTCTTGAAGGTGGCACCAGCTTTTGTTTGCTTCTAACTGGTGGAAAATGATCAGTCGTCTCGGGAGCTAAAACATCTTCATATTTGCAAGTGCTGATTTGAACCTTGGAAACCTCTCCACCTCTATACCTGTCTTAGAAGATTTTGCCCTCCTTTGGAAGGCAGAGGAGGCTCGGGGCATGCCTGCCTGGGCACTTAGTCTGGGTTAGCTTTATATATTTTGCATTAATGTTCTTTATTCCACATATGTTCTCGGTGACACAATTTGTGGTCACAGTAAGCAGTCCTCCAGAATGTTTAACAGTATCCCAGTCCTCATAAATTTTGTGGAATGAGTGCCATGAAAGACTTGGCTGTCAGGTGTAAGCACACCTGGGTTAAGTGCCCCTCAGAGATAATGCATGGCTTCATCATTTGGTTCCTCTGTCTCTTCTGTAACTGCATTGCTGCAGTTTAACCCTATTTTCCAGTTTGACTATGAACAAGACCAGAGACATCTGCTCATGTTTGGGAGGCGTCAGAGTCCCGTAATGCATGCAGGAGAGGCACCGGAGAGGGAGGTATCCTGGGACTGCATCTGGATTTGAGCAGTTGCCCGACAGCACGCTGCAAGAACAGTTTTGGGGCACGGAGCGGAATGACAGCTCATTGCACCCTGGGATATCTGCCAGGATGGGGCCTGGGGACAATCCAGAGCTGGAGGGGAGTGGAGATTAAAGGGGAATGCCATAAACTGGCCTGACAAAGTGATGTGAACTCTTAGCAGTACAGTGTAGTTGCATTGCTGCCTTCTGAGTGACAAACCGATTTGATTGTAACAGCCCCTGCGAATAGTGACACTTCTGAAGTTTGCCAGATTCCCTCCCCATGCCCCCAGCTCCCTTCTGGAGTGTAGCTCTTGATTTAATGATCACTTTTTCAGATCTGAACGTGCTTTTTTCTCCCTTCAGCCTCTTCTTTCCAGTTAAAAATATGGGGCAACGCCAGTGCTCTTGCTTAATCAGAATAGAGGTCTCTCCCCACCCCCCCTCCTCGCCCTGAAGCTTTGCAGGATCTAATTATTGCTCTTCTGTGAAAATATGACTTATTCTGCAAAGGCTGCTGATACGTCCTGAAACAGCTGAAGTTTTGGGTTTTGTTTCCCTGTCTATGCCCAGAATTGTCCATGTTTCTCTATTGTTGGTGGTTATTGACTCTTGTTGAAGTGCAGATCAGATGAACACAAGTTGCAAAGCCCTGTGTGCTGTGACATTTGTGTTTGTATTTGAAATACTGGCACTTGTGGAATGTGCCTGAAGCCGAGAGGTGAGGAAGTGTGTTTCAAAGTGTGGTGGTGAGCCTCTGCTGAGCTTTGAGGGAGCTCACGAATCCTTTTACGTGCCTCAGACATGTGGAGCCATTGATGGGAATGCAAAGGTGATTTCAGGTTGTAGGTTGTGTGAGCCACACACCAATGTCTTGCAGCTTTGCTTATTTGTTGTGCTTCTCTGGAATGTGTTTGTAGGAGAAAAGGACTGTGAAAGACTTGGCATTGTACTAACATGAAATAAATCTTAACTGGCTTCTTTTTCCTTTTGTCTCTCGCATCCTAGATAATAACACCATGGATGTTGTGCTCCACAGACAGACCCAATGAGTCTGAGGTACCAACTGTAACCTTCAGTGGGTGACTTTCAGACATTGCACTCCATTACTGGTGCTGTATGGGGCTCCTAGAGGATTATAGGACTTCCTAGATTACACTATTTATCATTTTAACAGGCACTTTTGTATGCAGTAATTAGCTGTGATTACACGAGTGCAGTAGCAGGGAGGCTATTTGCCATTGTTACAAATAGTTTTACTTGCCATTAAATGCAGATTTGGCTTGTGATCTTGAGCTCCAGCTTGTTCTCAGATATGGAAAAGATTAAGTCAGATGTTTCTTTGCTAAACATACATGTGTGCACATATAAAGGGAAGGGCTGGAGTGCACCTAAATTTTTGTAGAAGAGCATAAGCCTTGCAGACTCAAAAGAGGTATAAAAGATCATAGGCAAAGTAGGCTCTGACCTAGGTTTACATCCTTCATCTTAAAGAAATAGGACAGAAATTAGGAGCTAAGCTCTGGGAAGCAGTCCTCCCTGGAAGATAATCTGAGAGGTTGATGGGAAAGTTTCTGTACACATTAATCATGTTTTCTAGGTTAAAATTGTGTAGCCAGAGAGAAGACTGTGTAGTCCTCTAGATATGATGCAACCTTCTGTTAGTATGGGGGGGGGCGGGGGGTAAGGGGACAACAACAGGCAGACGGGAAGCCACCAGAAGAAAATGTATTTTTAAATGATGGTACACGATCTTTTCTTTCCTCATTAGCTATATACACGCTGAACTGTGTACACTATAACCTCCTGCAAATGAAGTCTAGCACGGCTGAACGTTTTATTTGATAAAGTGTTACAGCATCCTCGGTGCTTGATTATACTGAGCTTGGCTGCAGCCATCTGTCATTGTCATGCAGGTGTCGATCTGCAGAGAAGTAGCTGCTTGCCAAGGGCTGGCTGCCGTAGCCCCCGCGCTGGAAGTAAGGACAGGCTGCTCCTGGGGAGGAAGGCGTTAAATCCATCCCAGCTGTGGGAGCTCAGATGTTGGCACAGCTCCCAAAGATGCATGTGGCAACACAAAAGCATGCTCTTCACACCCGTTACCCTAGCAACTGCACATTCAGATGGCAGGGATTGGCAGTTGGATCCAGCAGAAGATGATGCAGTTGCAATTAAGTTGAATTGTCTTCAGGTTGTTAGATTTAATTTTGAGCTGGGGGGAAGGGGTGGGGTGATGGGCAAACATTAGTGATATTAACAATGAACTGCCACTCATTTGAGATCCTGGTGTAAGCAGGACTCTATCATGCTGTGTGTTTCTTTAAGGGTAAAATTAGTGCTGGCGCTTGGCTTCTGAACCTTGTTTTTTTTGTTGGAGAGACTAAAAAAATGTGCCTCAAGAGCTTTATTTGTTTAGTGAGGGTAGATTGAGTGGCGTTAGCAATCTTCTGTACCTCTCAGCTATCGCTGTTCTTGCATCCTGGTGATCTACAGACTGGAACAGTAGGGTGTACAAAGGCCCCGTGGAATTGGGCTACTAGAAGGAGGTGTCCAAAAGTGGAGGGCAAGGTCTTTCAGATCCAGGTCAAAACAAGTCTTATCCTTACTTCATGGCTGTAATTCTGGATCAGCTGGATTCAGAATCTGCTTTCTTGTTATCTTATTTGGTGAAATCAGTTGATTTGGATCATTTTGACCTGCAGTGGGCAATGTAATGTTGTAATGTTCAAGTGGGTGGTTGCCCCATGGTTTTGCCCTGGAGTGCTGAGACAGAGGTGGTCAACTGATTTGGTGCATGAGAGGTACATGTGAATCCACTGAAATTCAAAACATAAAGCACTTGGCAGCACCCTGGCATGTCTTCAGTATAATCAGACTAATGTTTTCCATGCTTTTAAAGCCCAGCAACACTTAATCAAAGGCAAGAACACTTAACCAGTCATTGCTTAAAATGGTTCATGAACTGGTTACAAGGCCCTGATGTTGTCTCTAGTTGCACATCAGAAATGGTTTTCAAGCCAACTGAATGTTCATGACAAGTCTAGGCAGTAAAGCACTCTATTCATGGGACTTCAGTGATGTGAATGACCAGGTAAATGTGAGGTGATGAAAACGTAAGAGAAATAGCATCAGGAAGTTCTGTCCTGGATGTTTTTTCTGCTCCTGGAAAAAACATAAGTACTAAACCATCTGCCTGTATTTTGAAGGGGATATTGAAATCTAAATGTTATAGAAATATTAAGGATGGGGTGGATCAAGCTTTTAGCATTTGATTTAGATATTAATAATTTCATTTACTGATTTGTACCTGAAGAGAATTTCAGTTTATGGATATGAGAAGAATATTTGTATGCTAAAATACAGGTACTTTGTGCACCCAAGCTAGACTCAGTGAAATGCTGTGAAGGATATGTTGATGTGCTTCTGTGTATGCTTTCCTTCCTTATGTGAGCACACCACATTTAGGTTGGTTGGCTTGGAGACGGAATACATGCAGTTGTAATGGTGGTTTCTGTTCTGATATGGAACGAAAAGGGACCTGTTGAAATTTTTAAAGGAAGAAAAAAAGTGAGCACAAGCAGACAAGCAACTCTCTCCATTCCACCATAGCCCAGTGCTTTAAAATGTTGCATGGAATCTTATGGACCGGATCTTCTTCCTTTTGTTGCTTCTCATGCTTTTCACCACCAAATTGAGCATTTATGGGAATTGTCTTGGTGCCTGGAATATTGGTTATAATGGGGTGGGAATATCTGGAATTTATGGCCGTGAGTAATATAGATGACAGAAACTTTACTGCTGGAAATAATAGAAAAAAAAAAAACCAACCCTGTTCTGAGTTGTGTCTCTCTTTTGTTCCCACAACAATAAAGTTTTATCAAATTATGTTAACTAGCTCTAACTTTAAAGATGAGGCTTATGAGGTATTGGGATGAGTTGATGACTG
The DNA here is from genome assembly GCF_047370975.1 of Nipponia nippon. Lineage (NCBI taxonomy): Eukaryota > Metazoa > Chordata > Aves > Pelecaniformes > Threskiornithidae > Nipponia > Nipponia nippon. The sequence continues at coordinate 3,953,858 of NW_028262313.1, forward strand.
AAAAATTGACTCTCTGAGTCATCAGACATTGGGAGCTTCAAATTTACTGCCATGGTTAGAGAGCATAGAGAAGATTAATGAGAAATAAACTGATCTTGATATAATTTTATTTTATTATTTAGTGTATTTTTAAAAAGCCATTTAAATAAAATACCTCAAGGCTTATATAATTATGTTGTAGAATATTATAGACTGTTTCTTGCATGACTGAAGAAAAAAGTGTGTTATTACTTTATAATTCACTTTCCTGTCCTCTTATATTGTCAATGGTAACAGTGATAATATAAATACAGTGATAAACCTAAATAGCAGTGCTAATAACTTAAATATATGTATTATGTACTGATCTAGAGAGATCAAATAAGTAACTGGAATCCATTGGAACTGGAATTCTTGTTCTAGCAACCAGGAACATAAGTTCTCATATAGAGGATCATAACAGAATAACATTGTCGTTATTACTGCTACCCTAATATGATCCTGTAATAATTTTAAAATTAATAATAACTCTGGCTGTTCCAAGTAATTGGTCTTTTTGAGGAGCAAACACTTTTCAAAAAAAAAAAAAAAAAAAAAAGGAGGAGGGGAATAGAGTTTTTCTAGGGGGAATATTCAGTTGAAGCAATTTAATTTTTTTTTTTTTTTAAATGTTGCAACTTCCCCCCAAATACAGTAATAAAAATGAAATGTTTCTTGAATTTTTTTCTTGGAGGCAAGGAAACATTTTTCAGCTATAAAGGGACTTCCCCTGCTGATCTTCTAAGGTACTTGGAACGGCATGTTCTGATGGTGTTCGGCCAAGTAATTCCCTGAAAACATCGTGGGCTTTGTTTTGTTTGTTTCTTTCTTCCTCCCACTATTATTTTCTCCTAAGGTTTTGAAGCATTTTTTTCGACTGAACATGTTCTGAAAAGAAAATGACTTCTCCCTTTGCAAGGGAACTCACCTTCACATGTTCCTTCTCTCCCTGTCTGCTCTCTATCGCTGCTCTTCTGCCTTCCTCCTCATATGACATTTCTTTGCTCATATTACTTGCAGAAATAAAGAAAGCAAACTGTCCCGGCAAATCATCCAAACTGCTGTTGTTTGTGGTGGTGTAGCTGATGATCCAGACATTGAAGAGGGTCGTGCTGGGCTTTTCCAGCCCTTTTCTTCTAGTTTCTGTGCTTCAGGACTTATTTTTAGGACTTGATCAGTATAATTGACTTGCACAATAAGTAGCTCTGATGTGGTGAGGGTAGCAGAGCGTGCGTGTGTGTGTTTTTAGCTCTTCTTCTGGTGATTTGCTTTGAGTTTGAGGGAAAGGGGTGCTTCTCTGAGGAGGAAGGAGGTAAAGGACCAAATGAGAGTCATCTTTTTCAGGCAGAAGAGTGCTCAGACTGGGTGTTCATGACTTGCATCAAGATGCTGTTGCTTCTGTATCTGGGATGGGTTGTGTCCTGCTGCCTCAGAAATTGGGCAGATGGAGCTGGTGGCCAAAGTGAGTTAAGAGCAGAAGGAAAGACCAGAACCAGTGTGATACCATTTAGCAGCACCCTGGCAGATGAAGGCTGTTTCATACAGTCCATTGCCCTTACTTGGCCAAGAAATGGTAAAGGTGGGTTTTTTTGAGGGGGTGTGCTTGTGTGTTTCACAACTCATAACATCTGAAAGCAGCCTGTGGAAACAGGGAGACTCCAAAGGAGGCACCGAAGAGCACACAATTTAATCTCCTGTGTTTAAGATTAAAATTATGATTCATCTGTTCTTTTTAGCTAATCTCTTATGGAGTCAACTCCTGTAGAGCAAAGGAAAGGGCCTTTATTGCCAGAGTAGAAGAGACAGCTGCCACAAAATATCCCTCCTCAAGCACTTGAGGGCACATTATGTTGATCACAGGAAACAGCGAGTAGCCTGGATGGGAAACCACGCCGGGTCAAAGTACCCAGGCTGTGGCCACTGTGCTAGTTCATATTCAACACGACACTGATCCTGTCACAGTGGCTGTGACATGCTCTGCTGCCAGTCCTGCCTCATCTTCCAGCAGGCACTCTATTGGAGTTTATTGTTAGAGGTTTGGGTTAGAAAATGTGTGTTGACTTTGTCTGCAGGTGTGGCCTATTATTATTCTAAAGTAACCTCTGTCACCAAAACATCAAAGTAATAATTAACAGGCTTGTCTCTGGAAGTTTTCTGTGCATTGGATCCTGCAAGAATCCTGTTAACAGCAATCACTTTGATTGCACTTTGCTAGAGAGAGAATTTTAAAGGTGAAGCAATATAAACTTCATATACAACTATAAATTTCACCAATATAAACCCACAGCAACCTGAAATCTTGGTTCACTTGCAATAGTGTTTCCACTTGTGACAACACCAACTCAATTTCTAATATAAATATGGAGCCTATATGATGGGCTATGAGTGCCAGAGTCACTATGCACTAAGAAGTTTTGTGTCTGGTCCCAGTGACTATCAATAACTGCGAGTGCTTCACACTCACGGGTCCCCACCCAGAACAGGCAGGCATGGATGTACGTACATGGACGTACGTACATGGACATCTGACAGGGACTTGGGAAGCAGAATGGTGCAGTGGGAGGAAGGATGAAGCAGTGCTTTGGACTTGCATGGTCACACCAGGGCAAATCTGTGGCATTTTGAAGTCAGGCAGAGACCCAGAATCTGTGGTATAAAATTTGAGTAGTGTTAGCTTTATAAGGGGGATTTAATTTTTTTTTTTTTCCTCATTGAGTCAGTATTTGCATGTGCTAAGAGTAGTGATGGGAAAATAGTAATATTCCAGATGGGCAGTACAGCCATCTGCTTTTTCTAGAAGATGGATCCAAGAAGCATGGAGAAGTTACTGGACAGAGCAATCACTAAATGCAAAGGGCTGTTGCAGATGTGTTGTTAAGTGCTTTCTTTCCCAAACGTTTTGTTCCTGTACTGAGGAAGCGAGCAGAGCTGTGTGCGGTGCCCTGAGGACTGCTCTCACATAGCCAAACAAACAAATAGGGATCTCTTAACTCCCTTAATCCATTCTGGCAGTTATTGCTGGCAGTGGCTGGGATTCAAGTCTCGGAGGGGTAGGTACAGCTGTGTGACCCTTGCCCATGTCCCATTTTCCTAGACCGCAATCTGCAGCTCAGGTCAAGGTTGAGGTGTACTGGGGAGTTCAGCATGCTGTGACTCAGCCATGCTATCAAGAAGAAGCCCTGATAACTTTATGGTATTTCATTCAGACGGGTTCCATTTCTGTGTTTGAGAAGGTTCATCAGAAATAGGAACAGGAACTCTGCTTTGTTGTAGGTTTTTGTGTTTTTCCTCACCTTTCTGCGGCAGACCGGTAACACCTGACTCTGGCAGCACGTTTAGCCCTGAAGAGACCTTGATTGTGCTTCTGGGTAATAAGAAATTTGAAAAATGAAAACATGGGAGAACTTAGTGCTCCAGAACTTGGGAGGGGAGGTCCTCACTTTTCGAGATGGGTGTTTAATTTAAGAAGTGCTACTGGGACTGAAACAGAGTTTTATCGTCCTAAGGATATTATTTTAGAAAGCATCCTTTTCTAAACAGTAGGAATTCATAAACTTAGTTTAATTCACACTCATTCCCATCGGCGATATAAGGTGGTGCACCTCAATATTAATAACATGGGGTTTGGGGTGAAACCCTGGCCCCTTTCAAAGCTTTGGGATTTTCGCTGTGGTCTGGGTTATCACCTTGCCTGTCCCCCAATGGGCTGAGTATGGGAGGCATTGTGAAAACATTGTTTGGCATGTTTCCATCTTGCTTTCTGACTGGATAAACCATTCCTCCCAGAATATTTTGTCCCTAATGTTTTCATTTGGGGAAGTTGTGACATGTTTCTTCTGGAATTGCCAAAATGTTCCCAGAATAGAGCTGTTGCTCACCCTTATTTTGTTAATTCCGTAATTTTATTTTTATTTTGCCTGGAAAATTTTATTAAGATGGAGCTTACCCAGAAAAAGAGATGAGCAAGGAACTAGAATGCCTTCAGCCGTCAGCAAATACCCCATGTCTAACCTCTTCATTACAGTCTGGTGACTGAGCAGACCCTATATGACGGGAACTTGATGGCTCAATCGCGTTTCTGGTGTCACTTCAGAAAATTCTTTGTTCTTAGTTGTGCCCTTCTGCGTTGGCTGTGTCATGACAGGAAGCAAAAAACCACCGTGGCACCTTGCCAGTATCCCTGCCCTCCCTCCTCCAGAAAGCTTGCTGAAGAGCTGGGAGTTCAGTGCACGTCCTAATACGCAGCTGCATCCTTCCACCCCCTTGTCTCGCAGGTACCCGGGCAGTGTGAGGCTGCAAAGGTTCCTCTTTTTTGTGGTGACATCCTCAGATACACTCACCCTTCAGCGAGTGTTGCATTTATTGAAATATGATGGAGAGGCAGTGTTCTGAAAGTGGCATCTCTCTCAAAAGTATTATTCGCCCAAGTCTTCCAGAGATACAATTATGAGCAAACATTTGTAAATGACATGCATGCTTGCCAAGCAGACAGCTCTCCAGATGCCAGTATTTTGTTATCTTCTGTCTTGGCAGTTTTTCCAGTTTATATTTCCCTCCTTCAGACTGGATGGAGGCTTTCTTCTGTTGTTGCGGTTCTTTCCTCTAAAGAAAAAATACTAAACGACCTCAATATAATTTCTAGAACATAAACAGTACAATTCCAAGGTTCTGAATGTTTCTTTAAAGTTTAAAATGTCAGGTTTTATTTAGTTGGTTCAATCGTCATTAGATGAAAATTGGTTTCTCAGAGAGTCAGCTTCTATTTGTCCTGAGGCAACGTGATGATGGCAAGAATGACATGGTAAAATTTACTTTGAGCCTGTAAAACAAAAAGCCCAAGGATCACATCCTTAGCTAGTGTAAGTTTTCTTGCAGTAATTGTTAGTTCATTGATTTAGTCTTCCTAAAGAATTAAATGTCTGACTTATCTGAAGGAAAAATTATAGCCCAAATATGCCACGGTTGCAAAGGAAATTAAGGTACTGTTGTCAACACTCTTTCCCAAGAGTGGAAAGCATCCACATCCAAAAAATGCTTTGTATGTTAATAGCTTTATGCTTTTCTCATTTTATTTCCATATTTAAAAGGGTGTTTGGGATGAGTAAAGTCCTAGAATGTGAGGTTTTGTAAACCGTTATGTCTTACATTTGCAAAATAATTTATTTGAAATTCATGCTGTTTCCCTGTGATTTAAATGTACGTTTCCTTCAAGATTAATTCTGTTTAACAATTAAATAAAGTTGTATGTTTTCCTGGCTAAAAAGAAGCTTTTAAAAATCCTTCACAGCTGAAAGAACCTTTTAGAACTGCTGTCTTGCCGGTATGTGGCATTGTTTCTAACTTAATCATAAAGGCTAAAATATTTTGAATTTGCATCTTTTCAAGTTTGCAGGAAATAAAATGTTCTTTCTCAGGAGAATACACTGTCTTTGTTAAGAGCAGATGTTATCTTCCAGTTTTTATGCATGAAGTAGAATTTTGTCTTTGGATAGTTGAGCTTCAAGCTCAGTTAGCCGAAACATGTCATAGTGTAGGAGTCAGGATCTGAACTTTGGCCAGTGTTGCAGATGTCAGAACCCATCTTGACCAACTCATGTGCATCAGGAAATGGAACCTCTGTTCTTGGAGATATTCAGAAGTCATCTGAGCAATGTCCTGGGCAGCTTGCTCTAGGTGACCCTGCCTGAGGAGGGGGGTTGGACAAGGTGACTTCCAGAGGTCCCTTCCAACCTCAGCCATTCTGTGATCAGGGGGAGGAGAGTTGGGCCGTGGGGGATTTCAGTGCAGAGTCTAATGAGCGTGCAGTTAGTATGGGGTCTGGGACTCCTTTGTTGGGTTGGATAATGAGTATCCATATGGTCCTCTTACTTTCATCTCAGTCTTCTCATGCTGAGGCCAATTGGTCTCACGTGTGTGCAGTCATCCATATGCATATATTTATATAATACATATATATATATACACACACATACATCTATACATGCTCTTTGAGCTGGGAAGGCAGGCCCTACTTATCTTCAGTCCTCAAATGTGGAATACCTTTAGCCTCTTTAGAGGCTCACAAAATCCTCAAAAATTTGCTCTCCAACTCCTATATCTGTCTGTTTCACTAGAAATAATGAAACATACAGCTTTATGCAGATGCTTATTTGATTGGCTGCAGCATTTTGAGTGGAAAACTGGCCCTGGAAAAGAGCAGAACTGGACTCATTATCTAAAGAGGCCTTCAGGACTGGGCCTGTCTGATAGAGTGTCTATGCTGTATAAAGCACATTGAGGGCTGTTTTTTGCCTGCAGACAGCATTTTCTAGTCTGATACAGTGAATAAATAGTCAAACTATCTTTTTTTCCTAAGACTGTATCAAACCTTCAGTCCTGTCATGGTGAGCAAAAAATTAAATCTCATTTAGCAATGATCCAGCTGTGGGCTGAGCTCTGGGTCTGCAAGTTTAAAATTTTATTGCTGCTTCATCTTTACCATAGGTACAAGTACTTGTGGGACTGATGAAGAACGTGAATACAGGGCTTTGCTCTCCCTTGGTCACTAGGATAACCCTACAGATAATTGGATCCATTTGCAAAGACTTTGTGCAAGAGCTCATCTTGCTGTAGTTTTTGTGCATGATCACTGTTGTCTGTTTTCTCCTCCCTTCAGATAAAGGGCATTTAAGCCTTGGACATCTAGTTTTCCTCCCAAAATGGAGATGTGAATCCAGTACCATTCTGTGGCCTTTCCTCCCTTCTCTCTCACTCATTGACTCTGCTCTCCACGAATGAAAGTTCTCAGAAGTGATAGTTGTCTAAAAGCTGCTTTCACATTTGGGCACATGATCTAATTAGTAAAACAACTAATGTCTGGACTGTAAGAGGAATAATTCAAATTTAATCCAAACATTTAAAATGTAATCCAACCATGACATTTCTCATTCCTGGTCTTAATGGGCTTTCTCTGTTCCTAAAAGCATGATGAATCTCTCGTGAGCAAAGTATTTGTATTTTCAGTATTTGTCTATGGAGAGAAGTGGATCAAGGGGCCTTGCACCTCTGCTTGTATAAAGCAACATCACTCCCTTGGCTTAGCTAAAGTGGTGATGATTTACAGCTGAGAATCTGGCCTGCATCTCTACATTTGAATAGAGTGAAAACTATAGACACTAAGGGGGATGGTGTGCTTGGAAGAGATGGGGACACTGCACTAAGTTACTTCTGCAGACATTTCAAAATCTGCAAAAAGTTAAAAATAAAAATCCCCTCTAGTGAACATAATGGCTGCACTGTAAATACTTAAATTGTAACACAAGAAAAAAGCAACATTGGCAAACCTCAGCATTATTAGAAACAGGCCCTTTTCCTTGCCTTTGGGAGTTAAGATTTATTTCCTTAGGTTTTCCGCTAACTTCACTTTGACTATTAGACCCTGACTGAATAAAATAATGTGCTTGATAGTGTGAGGGTGGGGTTAAAAGGTGACTCATGATTTTCTCTTGGAAGTGGTCTGTGTTGAGCACTAGCAGAAAGGTTACTGGAAACACAAATGAGCCAGAATGATTTCAGTGTCCCTGATGGGGTTTAGAGTTCCAGCTGGCTGAGATGGTTTTCCTGGTACATCATAAAGAAATCAAACGTGGCAGAAGAGGAGCAGTGCTGGAACTGGAGTGGTTCTCCAGCACTTAGAGGTGGAGCGCTGTGCTCTAAGACTAGCTGGAATGGGATGTCTAGTTGAGTTCATGTTTGAGTTATCAACACCTCTCGAACTTCTCTTCCTGGGAGACAAGCAGACCGTTTCTCACAATGGAAGACCTTGGGAGGTTTCTGTCTTCTCAGATGATGAGAGGCTTGACGTTCTCACAGCAATTCCTAAATGTTCATAGAGAATCTCCATCTTTAAAGGAAATTTTATGGTGCTTTGAACACATTGTAATAGGAACGGGAGGTCTGGATCCCTTCTGTTTTACCTAGAATGTAACTTCAAATCAATAACTGCAAATCAAACAGCTTGTGCTGCCTGGAAAACTGTTGTGAGGCTGGCCACTGTGAATATTCCTATGGCTGGTAGTAGTCATTGCAAAAGATAAGTGGGAGCTTATTGGGATTGCCAGGATTTCTAAACTGGTAAATCAGGAGGGTAATTTTTGACTGATGGCACTGACCTTTGTTCAATTCCTGCTAATTTGGTGATTTTCTAAATAGACAGTTCTACAGAGCCTGTTTTTCCTCATATATGTGTATATGATCCTCTTCTTGAAGATAAGGAATCCCATGTGATCCTTAATGAACTACCATCCATTCTGATACACACCGCGATCTTTGTACTAACTTTATTTGAACTGATGAAGATGCAGGTCTGTTAGCAGTGAATTTTGTGATAAAATGATTCTGGGTCTTCTGTTTGCCTTATTGGCTTTCTCTGTTTTCTGACAGTTGAATAACATCTTTGTCTTAGGCTGGCATCAGGCAGAGGTAATGTTAGTGTTTAACAAAAGAATTTGTCTGAAATGAAGTAGTGAACTCAAATCAGTGTATCTAGATCACATTGGGAAAACCAAAAATAAGCTTGATAAATGCAGTGAAAATACTATGTAAAGAAACAGCATGATAGAAATAAGAAAAGAAGTTTCTCATTATGTCTTTCCAAGCAAGAGGTCTCTTAAGTGTCCAAACAATTTAAACACAGAGATTAAACTGACTGTGTTTCAACTGGGATAAAATCATGACCAAGTAAACATTCTGACTGTACCCTGGCAGGCTGACTCCTCCCAAGGAGCCAAAGGCTTTTGTGCATATATCTGTCTGACTTAATCTGCTGTAGGCTTTGTTTTGGGTTGAAACAGAAGAAAATCCTGGATCAGGATAGGGAAAACCTTGACAGTGATCATGAGGTTGGAGCCACTTGCATTTGACATCAAAGTAAGTAGAGGTACCTCCCAGACTGAACGAGGCGGGAGGAAAGGGTATCTCCAGCCTTGACGTTAAGTAGCCAAGTAATTTTGGTCATATTTAGGGGATGCTCTGTGATCTGCAAGACTTGACTAGTGTCAATGGAGTACATTGAGCAGTTAGCAGCTTGCCATCGGGCTCTTTGTTCCTTTTGGCCTTTTTTCCCCCAGAGGAAGCACAACTATAGTTACATTGTCTCCAAATCTGTGTCTGTTCCCCTCTTCCCCCGACAATGCTTTACTATTGACCAGTTTCAACCCAGTTTGGTAAATGGGTAGACGTCTTTGTGAAACTACACGTGCCGTGAAAACATGTAGTTGAGGAGCAGGATACCCTGGGAAAAGGTTTATCCTGTGTTAGATATCAGAGTGTCCACGTGAGAGGGAGATAGCAGAAAGCAGATCCATGAAATATGGAAGTAGTTTTCTTATTGATTCTTTCTGAAATGTGTTGAGTTGATAACAGAATGTGGGGAAGAAAAGCAAATGTGAGAACATAATGAAAGAGGCAGAACTAGAAAGGAGGATGCCTGGTTAAAGTGTGTGTTAAAGTGAATTCATGGGTATAGTGGCAATACTGTCCATCCTTTGGCATCGTCAGCTGCAGAGATGGCATATTAGTCACACGATTACCCTTTAAAAGGTTACCCTTTAGCACATAATGGTTCCTTAAATTTCAAAAACTTCCTGAAGTTTTGACATAATTGGAAGGAAAGGGGCTTATCCAAAAATGGTTTATTCATTTCACTCCTCTAACAGCAATCTGTCCTAAGCAAAATAAGAGCTAACCTACATGGAGGGAAAAGCATGTGCTTGATTGCCTGGCAGGTATGACAACTGTGACTTTGCTTAAGTATCTGACTTTGGAAATCACTGTTGTGAGTTTTTCAGTTTCACCACTCAAAACTGAAGAAGCTTATCTCATGTGCTGATAACTTTATTGGTAAATGAACATCTTTCCAAGATAAGGTTTTAAAAAATGTTTTAGAAATAGAAGCTGCTGTTTATTTTCAAGATGCGTAAATAAAATTCTTTCTGGTAGTTTCTGTGAATTTATGAGAGATGATCTGTTGATTTGGCTGAGTTATAAAAGTGCTTTTATCATTCAGAAGTAAAAAAAATGCTGCTGTGTCATTTTTGATGCAACATTTTTTATAGCTCAGAATTTGAACTCTTAGGCAAGCAGTGAGACTCCTTAAGATGGGAAGGTGGTTGGTTGTTCAGACTGTCTAACAGGCCTCACATATTTTGGGTTCTCTCTCTCTCCAGTGATCAATTTGTTTTGTTCCTTAGCAATATTTTCTGTATTCATAGAATCATAGAATGGTTTGTGTTGGAAGGGACCTTAAAGATCATCTGGTTCCAACCCCCCTGCCATGGGCAGGGACACCTTCCACTAGACCAGGTTGCTCAAAGGCCCATCCAACCTAGCCTTGAACACTTCCAGGGATGGGGCATCCACAGCTTCTCTGGGCAATCTGTTTCAGTGCCTCACCACCCTCATAGCGAAGAATTTCTTCCTTATATCTAATCTAAATCTACCCTCTTTCAGTTTGTAGCCGTTACCCCTTGTTCTATCACTACATGCCCTTGTAAAAAGCCCCTCTCCAGCTTTCTTGTAGGCCCCTTTCAGGTAGTGGAAGGCTGCTAGAAGGTCTCCCTGGAGCCTTCTCTTCTCCAGGCTGAACAACCCCAACTCTCTCAGCCTGTCCTCATAGGGAGGTGCTCCAGCCCTCTGATCATCTCCATGGCCCTCCTCTGGACTCACTCCAACAGGTCCCAGTCCCTGCGTTTGCCTTCTGCAACTTGGGATGTGTGGCTTGAGCACTTGTCTGTGAAGACTGAGGCAAAAAAGTCATTGAGTACTTCAGCCTTCTCCATATCCCGGGTAACCAGGTATTACTCCCTTTGGCTGCAGTTGGCAACATTGGTGACCTCTCTGACCACTCTGGTGGGCGCTGGTGTTTATCCTCACTTCATAACACTTCGCTGCCCTGACATTTGCTAGCACCTGGACCGCACTAGACGCTGGTGTCCCTCTCCTGGCTGCAGCTCACACCAATGAACGGAAGGAGTGAGCTATACCAGAAGGCTCAAGGAACAGCCTGATGGGAAGGCTTTTTTCTAGAGCTTGTAGATGAGTGACCTGATAAAGTTCTGATGGCACGAAAGCACTATAGTTCTCTGCAAGGTATTGGGCATATCTCCGTGTTACTAAAAGACAAATACTCTCTGTTTTACATGATCTTAGGCTGATCTTTGCTAGAAAGGATGTTCAGAGTAGGATTTAAGAGTGTGATCCATGTCCTGCTGGAACTGAGAGACTCCATTGACGCTGACTTATGCAGGCTCAGAAAAATTGTGCTGGCTAGTACAAAAATTCTATTTAAAAAAAAAAAATTCAAAATCCAAAATTTGATATATTTCAAGTCATCTAATAGTTTAAGAAGCTTGTGTCTCATGATCAGGATTTTATATACAAGTTTACATTTCAGCTTTTGATGTTATGAAGCAAATAAATATCTTGTCCAGAATGGTGTGGCATATATCACAATTCCAAAAGTGTATCTGGGAGGTTACAATGGCTACTCCATGCACTGTTATCTCAGGCATTAAAATTTTTTTGCTTTAAGCAAATAAGTGGGGGAAAACACCTCAGGGTGCTCTCTGAAAAAGATGAGGAGGCTGGGAGAAGAGGGTAAAGGATTTTTATCTTCAAGAAAGTGTCCGAGATAAATGCCACAATTAGTAGATACTGGAATCTAGGCTGAAACCAAACCCTGCTGGAAAAGGGATGGGGAAACGAGGAACTTGTTGCTAAAGAGGTTTATGCTCTTTAATGTTGTGGTTTAGACTTATGCTTTTTAACCTTTAAAGTCTGTGTATTGCCATTGGACAAGGAAGAAATATCTCCTTTCAAGTAAAACAAATCACCTCCAGCTGAATCTGAATTTTCACTCCAAACAGGGTTTCTTAGATGACCTGACTTTGTTTTTGCTACACAATGCCTGATGTAATAAGAAAAAAACATCCACATTGTAATAACAAGAACAAAAAAAAAGGGGTGACTTTGCTGAAATCTACTTAATACTCTTTTGTAAACAGCATATTCCCTTCCTCATAAAAGGCAGTGATGAAGAATTCGGTCTGCATTAGTTACCAGCCCCTTGAGACACAGCATAAGGTCAGACTGGACAAGTCTAGAAAGGTCATGGCCACTGAGCCAAAGTGATGCTTATTATCAGGCAAAGAAAATAGCTGCCTCCCCAGCCAGAGATGAACAGTCAGGCGTACAGACCTGGGAATTGTTTGTTCCGCACTGGTCCAGAGCTGAATATTTCAGTGTTGTGAAAAATTGCGTGTGACGTCTTCCAACCTCCTTTTCTTATTGTTTTTATTTTCCATCTTAGGAAACTAGTTCAAGAACTTGATTGAAAAACATGTTTTGAGGAAGCAATAAAAAAACATAGCTAAATGGTGGGTGGCCTTTTAGTCTGATGAACTGTGAGTGGACTTACAGCCCCTGTCTGACCTCAGCCACATTAATGATGTCGGGGAGTCGTTCTGAACTGACTGTCTTCAAACTTGGCCATCCCTCTGTTACTTGCAATTAATGCAGAGACATTTCCACTGCTTTGGTAGGTTGCTCTTTGCAGAAATAGAGTTAGGCTGGCTTATATCACCTGTTTCTCAAAAGAACTGTACATTCAATTTTTCTTGGAAATGCCCTCTATTTCTTTCCTTTCCATTGGAGAAAAAAGGCCACTTGGTCTGAGATGCCTGGACTGCTGGCACCCCTTTTGGAGCAGTTACCACTTGCTAAGTAGCACTCCCAAATAAGCGGTTACAGCACACATGCAGACTAACTGCATAGCTCATGTGCGATGAGTCTGACTTGTCTGAGGCCCTTCCCCATATTCTGTGTATCCCCTTGCTGTCATACACATTCTAATCTCTGATAATGATTTTGAACTCATTTATGATTGATTTTATTAAATGCTAAGGAACAGATTTGTAATGTCCTTATTCCTGCTGGTGGGCAGCTCATCCAAAAAAAGCTCTTTTGATGTCTATGCTCACAGTAGTAAGTGTTGAATATCATCCAGCCTCAAGTAATATATCTACTATATCTACCTGTTTTTCATGGAGCATCAACATCTCAAAATCACAGTCAATTCTTGTAAAAGAATTTCACAAGAAAACTTTGGGTTAGCGGCCCAAAAATGGTGTCTTTTCTGATGGAAAAAAAATTACTTTTTTCAAGAAATGGAAATATATAAATTTTTAGCCAATTAAAATGATGCTTTGATTAAATTATTCTCCCCAAATTATGTCAAACTTGTAGTAGCTTTGGAATAGCAGAGAATTAAGTTCCATAGAGGTTGAAATTGCTAATGAGTGAGACATCGAAGAAACAAGATATTCCAGAAAAGGTGGTAACGTTAACCAACCAAAAGTGGCTTCAGGCTGCTCAGCATCTGTGTTCACCACACCAAAAATAATCTTTGGGAGATTTTAACTTCAGATCACCAGTTAATACTTTTTAAAAAATTCAGGTAAAATAACCTCTTAAATAGTTATATTTTAGGTTTTAACCTGTGCTACTTTGGATGCATTTCCTATAACTAGCTGGGCCTTCTTTTGTGATGTGTATTACTGGGTTTATTTGATGAGATCCTCATCAAAGACACAAAGGATAACATTTTGTGCAGCAACTGTTGAAAAGGTGTGGGCCTATTATGAATTATTACCTTGATTTATATGATCAATAGAGAGATAGGCCTCTCTCCAGTGTTATCACACTATGAGAGAGGTGGCAAGGTAATGACTGCAAATTGCCCTTGGAAAGAAGGAGTGTTCTGGTTACAGGGGAGTTTAGGCACCTAGATGAGAGAACATCACTGTTTCCTGAGGTGAATCCAGTCCTAAGGATTGGCATATCTGATTGCTGCTCATGAGGAAAAGTAACACAAATTGTAGTACTGAATTTAGAGAAAGGAATAGGTACCAGGGGAAGAAGGCAGGAGACAAAGGCTGTTGTCTGGTAAGTTCAGTGAGAAAAAAATGTTATCCTCAAACAAGGCAGCTTTTCTGTAAAAAGAAAGTATTATGAATGTGCTGCAGTTCTGTAGAACGTTGATCTAAAGCATCACAAGCTACAATAGTGCTGCAAGAGGTGGTATGATCTATTTCTAAGAGGGTCCTGGGAGAACAGAAAGTCTTTCATCATAGTCTTGAGTGATTTCAGGGGTGAAGTGGCAGAGGACTCTAAGAGCTCCAGTAAACACTTTGTTAGTGAGGTTCAGGAAAAGGTCATCCCTACGGCACATCATTTTTACCCTTTCCAGCAACTGTCAGCATTCCGGATGAGAGCAGCTCTAGCGCTCCAAGGGTCAGGTGAAATCTAGAGGCGGCCAAGATACACACCATGCTGCCCAATGTTTGGGGTTTTTTCTTCCAAAACATTGATTCAGATCCTCCCCAAATACACGTGTCCCATAGGCAGGGCAAGGCTGAAACCCACGGCCTTCGCTGAGTGTTAGTCACCACTAGCCCCGAACTGAAAATGGAAAAAAAGAACGCTATAAAAATGTCTGTGATGCATTTGGTTTTGTAACAGGATTTATTGGAGAGGGAGGAGGGGGAAGAAGCATTTCTCAATCCCCAAATAACTGAGTTTTCTTTTACACAAGGCTGGAGCAAACGGACATACTCTTCTTCATACAACTGTATATACAGCTGGGTTTCTTTTTTAAGCAGTATTGGGCATTATCTTGCTCTCAGGAACTGCTGTTGCTGGACAATGGGCATGAAGTTTAGAGGGGAATTACAAATCCTGAGCTCAGGGTGTACAGACAGAAACCTGAGGGCTAAATCTTCCTTTTGTTGATTTACATGGTGTAATAACGCTGATGATAAAGTCACTTCCCGATCTCAGCAAGGGCTGTTTCAGTCAGGGTCATATCTGACCCCAGTTTGCTTTTGATGGAGGTTTCTCTGAGAACTGTCCTCTGAGGGGTTAGAGATATACCACAGGGCATGATTGTAACTTAAGACCTCTCTTTTTTCACTCCATAGGTGGAGGTTTTTTCAGGCATAACAACGTTGCAAAAGGCTTTTTGCATGTATTGAAGTATCTAGCACAGCTGGACTCAGTTATTTTTCTTTTTAGGGCTAACTGCAATTGCCTTGGCAAACAGCCTGATCTGGAGAGGGTTTCTATAAACATGCCAGCACAGCTGGGATTTATTATAGGATAGACAATCTCTTCTACCTCTTCAGCTACACAACCTCAAGTGCTGTCTTTGCTACCTTCTTTTAAATGAGGTTGGTTCATAGTTAGCTGTAGCCAAAGTCGAATTTTTGCAACCATATTCAGAAAGAATTGCCTTTCCCCTTGCTTCCCTACGCTGACCTCACTCTCTACAGGATTTGACTCCGTATGATATGAGGACGGGAGAAGAGAAGAAAATGGAAAGAATTCTCAGCTCTGACATAATTCAAACTGCTTTAAAAAAATTTAAGGGAATGGTGTACTGGGCTTAAGTAGATCAGTCTGACAGAATCTAGGAAAGTGCCTGTCACTGTAGGTCTTGTGTGCAAGCAAAGGTAGATTATTTTTTATGTTAGGGCTGGGTTCTTTAAAGGGTGCTGAAGAAAGTAAGCTCTAAATGCTACTGAATCCTTTGAAAAATCTTAGTTGCGAACATCATTATTGCTTTATTTCTTCTTCCCTTTCCCTGAATCTCTGTTTTTATATCTGAGCCAGCTGACAGACCCTAATCCATTAAAAAATAATCTTTCCCTTTTCTCAGACATCAGAGATCTCTCATATTGTTTTACAGTGCAGCTTCAGTTAATGTCTGTGAAGACACATAGCTAATTAATTAACCCTTTGAATGTCTTTCTCCCTATTTATAACCAATATTGCATATTTTTTTTTCATGGACATTGGTAATACTTACAACAAGAGATCCATCTTCAGAGCTAAGGGAAACTTTTTCCTTTAGCTACATTATTCTAAGATCCAAAGTTGCCACAGCAACCTGAAGTTAATGCATATAGTTAATCAGTTATCCCCTGTACTTTTCTGTGGTGCTTCTGGTCTCAAATAAAACCCATCCTTCCCTCTTTCTCCCATAGTTCACATTGTTTTGAAATTTCCTAAGGAAGGTGTGTTGTAGCAAAGAAAAGTTAAGTTGCCATCTTTCATATTTGTACTACAGTCCAAACATTTTTGTATCTCCGTGAAATTCCTGACAGCAATTTATCAGACCTAAGCAGATGACTGTTAGTCTGATGGTATAGATTGTATTATAAAACGTATTGTGTCAGATACGCTATTATATCAGCTTGATTTCTTTCCAGCATACAGTGGGACAGATCTTGTGGCTAAGAGAGGAGCAGTAGATCTGATATAGTTTGACTTTCATAAGACTTTGGCAATATCTGGTATGTCTCTCCAAAGTATGAAAATCTGGATTAATTCAGACTTCTGTAATGGGGATGCATAGCCGATGAAATAAATGACTTGGAGCACTCTCAAGCTGGCGTTGTATCAATGGAGTCCTACAGAAATGTCCTTTAGTCTGGTACTCTTCAGTATTTTCATTATGACTTGGATGAGGGGCTAGAAAGGCATGTACGGGAATGCTGTAGGACACAGACTGGGATAGGGTTGCAAGCCAGTTGACAGGGTTGAGAATTCAAACTTATCTCGATGTCTTGGGAAAACAGTGTGGAATAAATAGGATGGAATTCAGCATCACTTCATCAGTGCAACCAAGTACAGTGCTTTGGTATTGACTTCATAGCTCAGTTTTAGGGAGAAAGAAGGACTAGGCAGCAAGTCCATAGAATAGGATCAGAGGGTGGATCACAGTCTGAACACAAATATGTGGAGTTCAAGTGAAGAAGACAGAAAAATGGTACCCCAGCTTCAGTAAGCAAGAGCATCGAGCTCTGCTCAACACTGCTAAAGCCTCATTTAGAGCATAGTGTCTGGATTTGGGCACCACACCTCTCCAGTGATACAAAACATGAAGAACCAGTTATTAAGCCTAGAGAAGAGAGACTTGTTAGAGGTTTGTAGATCATATTAGGGGTTGCTGTAGAAAGGAAAGGTAACTGACTGTTCTCTCCATTCACAGAAGCCTTGGGCTTGTAGAACAGCTCAGCACTGCACTTTGCTGACCAGTGGAGGAAGCACGTGAACTTTCCCTCGTGGGCTGTGTTAAATGCAGGTTAGAGAAGCTTCAGTCACAGGTTAGAGATAGTCAACTGGGACACTAGGCAAGTGTTGGGACTGACTAAACTGTCAAGGTCTCTCCCACTGTTATCTCCTGTGATCCCACGCTAACTGAGTTTCTCATCTCCAGGCTGCTCAGTGTTCTCCCAGTCTGCTCGTTAACCAGTTCATTTACTTGCTTCGTTACAAAGAGATGAACCAATTAACATCAGAAAAAGGGGTTTGTGAGCCACTTTATTTCTCATAGCATCAGTGGCTGAGTAACACTAAATGTCAGATATTTCAAGCCGATGCAGTGCAGCAAGGTGACACAAATAGACTTCTGTCATGCAAATGAAAGTCTGGTATGAAAATAAGAGCATCAGGGTTTTCAGCAGAACCATGAGCCTCTATAACCTCCTACCTCACTTTCAGACTCTGTCCAGCTAATTATAGTTCTGCAGATGGTGTTTATTTTATTATGCACATGCATAAGGGGAGAACTGGGAAGAGCTCTGCATCTTGGATAGTGGAATGCTCCCTGTGGGCATAAATAATACAACAACTATTAGCGGTGTTGTATCAGATATAGTGTGGCTATTATATGTTAATGATGTATAATAAGACCCAGTATCCTCCTTTAAACTTTTTCTTGGATGTGTGGAGATATTTCTCTTTTTTACAGCACAGATGATGCAGGCTGATCCTGAGAAAAGGGATTAGGGTTAAACCACTATGTTTGCAAAGGAGGTAATTCTAGTGGAACTCAGAACCCAAGTGCTTAGGTGCTTAGGTTGCAAGGCAGAGAAAGCATCGGGTCTCCTGAAATGCCTGGGCCACATCCTGCATCAGTCTCTCTTCCCTGTAGTTCCTCTGATGGTAGTTGGCTTGGTCAACTATCCTAAATTATCACTGCTGGGACCCTTATTGGAAAAGTTGGGTGGGTTTTTTTTATTTTTTTTTACATGCTTGGGGCAACCAAAAATACTTAAAGGTCCTCACAAGGACTGCAGAATAATATATTTAAATAGCACATTTCTAACTGTGTTGGGGGAATTGTGGCTTAGCTAGCTAATTCCATCTCAAAAGTATTCCTTAGAATTTGCTATACTACATGAGTGGTGAAAAGTAAAAAGCCCAGAAGAGAGCAAACAGCTGAAATTAGCTGTAGCTTGCACCTGAGTATTATTGTGCATCTCACCTGAGCCGCACAGTGACAGTCATCATAGAAGCTGTTATAATGGCTGTAATTAATGACAAGAGAAACAGAGCTAATGTCATTTTCTTACACTGTTCTTTAGTCTCAGAAGTCCAGGGCTCCTGGGCAGTTTAATAAGAAAGGGTTTATCAAGCAGCATCCTGAAGAATTTAGCGACTGTGCTGTTTCTAAGTTCTGCTGTTCCATGTTTGCTTTGGACCCAAGTGGTCAGCAAATGCTAATCTCATCCATAAGTTTTGGCAGCTGACACATGCTGCTCTCTGTTTTTTCTCTGAGGACTGTGTGAGATGCGAGACACACTTCAATTAAAAAATTACAGTTTAATGTGGTTATTTTTAGCAAAGCCAACCAAATAAGAGAAGATATTTGTAATACATGGTAGTGCTTAATTTCTTTCAGAACCAATGAAAGTTTTGGCTTCCTCTAGTGACAGAAAAGTTTGGACAATTTTAACCCTGAAAGCACAATTTATCCCTTGTTTATTACACTAACAAAATAACATTTTGAAAGGGAAAACAAATGAGAAATTATTATTGCCAGAGGTGCATGGTAATGGGATATGAAACTTGAGTCTACCCAAGCTGGGTTTGGAATGTGTGCTACCACCATGAAGGCCAAGTAGTCAACTGATGCCAACTCCTGCAACAGGCAACTGGGTTGATGTACCTCAGCTGAAGTGCTAGCCTGAAGTTCCTGTTGCCATTCTATATCAGAGGATCCAGGCAGATTGAATGAATCCATCCATGATGCAGGTTAGTATCTTGCACATGTGCAATTTTCCTCGTAGGCACCACTTTGTTATTCAGAATTTTATTAATGTCTGTTAATAAGCTTTGAAATTTCTCTAAGTGAAGACACATGTAAGAAATACTGACAGAAGAACAGTGCCATATAATGATCAGTCTCTTGTTTCCCAAGAGGCATTTAAAACTTCTACCAATTGTTATTTAATGAGAAAGGTCTCATGCCAAAAATATCATTTTCTTAAAGAAAACAGCAGCAGCTCCATGCATTTGATACCGTGAGCTGACTTCAGGCTGCCATCTGCTAAACCAGCCCAGGAAAACAGGCTTTCAGCTCAGCACTGAGGTGGTTCTTTTCTCTGAAAATAAGTTCAAGCTGGCACTGATTTGTCACAGTCCCATCAAAGGGAAGACTGAGAGGTTTTGACATGCCCGTGGTGTGCAGCCAGGCTTGGATTGCAATTGTGGTACTTTGGGATCATCGTCTATAATTATCAAAGGGCAGTGAGAATCCATGAGATAAGGAGCACAGCTCCTTATTCTGCTGCTGATAACAAACTGGAAAGACTGCAGTAAATTTGGAGTCTCCTGCCATTTTGAGGTGAGAGGGAGTTAGTTATTCTGCATTTCTAATGCCTGGATATAAGGTAATTTCCTTCCCACAGTGTTGAAATTTGGGGTTATTCTTATACTGTGAAAGAATGGAATTTCTGCTCTTTCATCCTCTCAACCAGTCAGGAAAAGCGATGATTCACACGAGAGTGTCGTGAGCAATCACTGAGTTGAAACCAGTAGGTTCCTTATCAATTATGGGACAGTCAGATTACCTGTTTTCTGAAGTGTTGCTTGGGAGGTTCTCTCTGGGACTGTGAGGCCACATATGTATCTGTTCAGCAGAACACTGTCTACCAAGGATTTCTCAGTAACAAATACAATACTTTTGCAAAATGTACCCCTGTGGCTTTCCCATGTTCAATGATACTTAGGGGTGCTCCTTTTAGTGCCTTGATCTGCAGACTATAAAGACACAGCAAGGGGCAAGCTAGTGAGGAGCAGGGAGACATCACAGAAAGAGCCAACTATGCTTTGGTGAGACTCTGCATGTAAATAGAGATAGAGCCAGGAAAGCAAGGGGAGAGGAGGAACGAGCAGTTCTAATAAGAGCCAGATAAACAAGAAAGATGAGACGCGGAGAATGAGAGGCATATTTCACAGACGTGTATTCTCTGCCTTCTTTGGAGTTGGGTGGCAGGGGTCATTGCAGTAACTCATGCTGTTGGTGGAGGAGGGTTTCCAGCACATCAGCCAAGGGAGTGGCAATGAAAGAAGAGGAGCTTAAGAGTTCTGGTGTCAGTAGCATCATTTCCTGCTGCTTTTCTTGATGGGTTTTTTTTTGGTCAAAGCCTTTCCCTGTAATGCTTCCTCCTTCTCCTTTCACTTACTTTTCAGTTCATTCCAATGCCAAATAAGTCTTCCAAATGTTGAATTCATTCCAGTCCTCAAAGATCACCTTCGGTTGAGGGTAGAACTAGGAACTCTGGCAAAAAAAAATTGGCAAATCTTGGTGTTTAGATAAGGCAACACAATCTACTTGTAAAAACTTAAATAATCCTGTATTCCCTGACTTTCAAATATACTCAGTCCCAGAAGGCTTTTGAACTTCCTGGTACAGAAACCACACTTCAATGGGAACGTGATGCAGAACAAGCGTGGAGAGGAATAGCTGGAAGGATGCTGTGATCATTTCGGGAGCGGAGGCTCCAGTAATCCCTGGCTTGCTTTGTTAGGACCTCTGTGAAGACCCCCACCTGTTTGTGAATGGAATCAGCTCCCATGACTTACACCAAGGCATCCTGGGGAACTGCTGGTTTGTGGCTGCATGCTCCTGCTTGGCTCTGAGGAAGACCCTCTGGCAGCAGGTAGGTGATCAGTGTGCTTGGTGCATGCAGTAAAGCTAATAAACCTTGGTTGTTTCCCTGCCTATCAGTCAATGTTTCTTCCTCCAGGACTAATGTGCCTCTGATGAGTGGTGAATTTAGGTGGATTCAAATCTTTCCTTGCCTTGGAAGTTCATTTTTCGTGTTATGAGACCTCTCCACTCCACAGTCCCATTGAGAACCAAAGAAGAGAGATACCAAAGCCAGAATGCAATAGGTTCTGTTTGTCTTTCTCTGCAGATCAATTTGAATTTTACTTTCCTAAAAGATTCTTTGAAGTGGGACTATATTTAACTTTGTACCAAATTCACCCTCTTTTTTCACTGCTTTCTCTATTTAAGGTCAACTGCTCATGAAGCTGAATACCAGCATAGTGCCTGCTCCAGGGCAGTCTGCCCTTTGAATAAATCTTAACATAGTGCATTTGGTGAACTTTCCCTTGCATGGTTTCTCAGGTGATTCCAGGCTTTAGCGAACAAGAATGGGACCCTAAAAACCCAGAGAAATATGCTGGGATTTTCCGTTTCCGTTTCTGGTGCTTTGGAGAATGGACAGAGGTTGTTGTTGATGATCTGCTGCCAACAATCGACGGGAAGTTGATCTACTGCCATTCCAATGTGAAAAATGAATTCTGGAGCGCATTATTGGAGAAAGCTTATGCAAAGTATGAGCTTGTTCATTGTCCTTTTAGTCCTCAGTGCTATCCCTTCTATCCATCTATTTGTTTTGTCTTTCGACTCTATCATACTTTCCATAAGTTTTAGGTTTGCTGGTAGTAGAGAACCTAAAAAAGATTGAAAATTCCTCCTTTAATCTGCATGGAGAAGGTGAATTATAAAACAATGCAAGGCACTCTACTTCAGCAGCCCAAAGCCTTAAGGATCATTACACTCCTTTCCTAGAAACCCAGCAAAGGTTTATCTGCAATCTTCTGGTTTGTTCTGTTTTGTTTTTTCCTTGGTGAGACACAAATATATTACCTACATTGAAGCCAAATTAGAGCACTTCTAACATCCACTTGGTGACTGAGAATGTTCTGTGTTACCTCCAGGCTGGCTGGATCTTATGAAGCCCTAGATGGAGGCAGCGCTGCAGATGCAATTGTGGATTTCACTGGAGCGGTGGCAGAATCTGTTGATTTGGTACAGGGCAAATATGGTGAGATTATTTCTGAGCAGATGAAGCTGTTTGAAGACTTGCTGAAAGTGCATAAAAGAGGCGGGCTGATCAGCTGTTCCATTACGGTATGTACAGAGAGCTAGATTTAAGGGCTATTTTCAATGAAAAAAATCTGGAAAAAATACCATTATTAGTATAAGTATATTGAGTATGTCCTTCATTTGTATGCTTTGGAAAAGCTTCGTATAGAAAAAGCTAGCAAGTTGGCAGTGCTAATGTGAGGCAGCTAACTCAGGTGCCTGCATTAGGAGGCCATGACCCTGAAGTTCCCTTAGTAGAGAGGTTATGGCTTTCCCAAGGGTGATACAGGGTTGCCTTCTGGGGAAGCTTTACCTCTCTCCATTCACTTGAGGTGCTAGAAGGCAGATGAGTAGCAGCTCCCAAAGGGTGCTATATGCTTCACAAACCACAGGCAGACAAGGGCCTTGCGCAGCCCCTTGCCATAGGAGGGAAACCAATGACAACTAGGCTTAACTCGCCTTCTATCGAAGTCTGCAATGCTAGGCCATGACTGGGTAGCACTGAAATTCTCACCTTGTCTGAAGGTGTTACCGCATGTGGAAGGCTAACAAACTGTCATGGCACCTGAATATTTCCTAAAAGATGGCTTTTAAATTATTTTTGAAGTGCAGCCTGAAGAAAAGGGATCATTCTCTAGAAGTTGCAGGGTTGGCATCTAGGTGCACTTGAGCATCTTATTCCCATGCCCTCTGCTTCCAATTTAAGACTTTAACTAAGGCCAATCTTATGTGGACTTAGTTAAATAACTTAAACACTTTGCTTTAATTTCCCTGTCTATGAAATGAAGATCATATTACTGTAGCACTTAACTATTTCATACCTGTAGTGTAGACTGGTGGACCCCCAAGTGTTGGTTCATTCAGAAATTCTTGTGAGTATCATGGTAGTTGTGCAGTTGTCTAGAACAACAGAAAATTAGCCATGTTTGGAGATGCCTGAGAACATTATCTGTTTAGCTGGCCCTGGCCATGCACTGCCCTGCACCGGTGCCATGGTACCAAAGAGGAACATGTGGTACCTTCTGGGAGATGAATTTGAACCTGAGAACTCAGCTGGGATAGAACAGGAGTCCTGAACTGTCCCTCCCAGCAACGTCAGGCAACAGCTCAGAAACAAATTCTTTTAGGTCTTTGTTTTACCTTTTTCACAAGGTCTGAATTTTTATTTAGAAAGAACTCCATCTGGTTTGCTCAGACCAGGTTGGCAGAGCAGGCTTCCTGGTGTGAATTGTTGTTGTAAACATTGTTTCTGGGATGATAGGTTGCTCCCAAATGCTAAGGCAGTTCAGTTTCTTACCGTGGATCTGGTGACGAGATAGGCTAAGTACAGTGAGTTGTATTTTAAAAAGCAATTAATTAGAGAGTTGTAATGCCTTCACTTCTTGGTATTATATTTCCACCTCTCAAACACAGATGCTTCTAAACATGGATTACACAGGGGCTGTTCCTACTGGTTTGGCTTGACTCGTCTGCATTTATCACTTTTTGATAGATGTATTATACACACAGTGAAGCTTGTTAGGTATAGAATATTAAATACGCAAGTGGCTTCATTGCTGACTTACAAACATGTCATCATTTTTCTTGGATTACAAAATAGCCCTGAGCTTCACCATTTAGAAATTTGAACAGACAGGAGATGTTTAAATATCTCATTTAAATAAATAAATAAATGACTTCAGAATGAGGTGGGAAAGGCAGCCCAGCAGTAAGAAAAGCCTAAGGGATACTAAAGGCAGCAGGAGAGGTTACAGACTCACATACTGTCAAGGACTCTTGTTTGCTTTTAGTTGTGAAAAATGCAGGGGAAGTGTTACATTGGAGAAAGCCCAAACCCATTGGAAATGTCAGCCAGTCTTGGTGTAACACATGAGCTGATTCTTTAGGAGCTGTTGCCGGTGAAAGGCAAAGAGGTCTTGGCAAGAGTCTCACAGTTGCCAGACCATCTGTCAGTTCCAATTTGATATAAATTTCTCTTTTCCTTTTTTTTTTTCCTCCTGATTTCTTATCTTTGGGGACTGAACACTGTTGTATCAGTGCAACACCTGCCTTAGGAGAAGGACCCTGTCTGTTTAGACCAGAGAAATTTTGAAATGGGTAAAAATATCTGAGAAAGTACTATGTGCATTTCATGACTCTAATAAGTCCATCTCTCTCCACCAGAGAAAAGGCTTGCTTGATCATTGAGCTCTTAATTAGGTTATTACAAGTTTACATGCAAGGATCTGCACTGAGTCAAATCTTCCTTCCTCGCTGTCCAAGGGAGTGTGTGTCTTAAGGCCCAATGGGTTATAGCCCAATAGAGGTGAGAGACACTCTGGATATGGCTCAGTGCAGAGATGCCCATGCTGGCTCCAGCGAGGGTGTGATGAATCCAGAGGCACGACCATTTGGATTGTTTCTGCCTCAGAAGAACGGTTATAGCACTGGCACAGCTTTACTTCTTCCATTGTCCTGCCTGGTGTGTGTTGCTCAGCAGCAGTGTTGTACTGACTTTGTAAAGGGCCAGTCATTCAAAGCAACTCCAGCATCTTCATATGATACTGCTTTTCTGGTGTTAGATGTACTTAGATTTTGATCTGGATGCATTAAGTGCAATTGTGGTCTTTTTCAGAGCTTGATAATTTTTACATATTCTTCGATCAGCATCTGATCAGGCCTAGGTCATCCAGCAGGACAGTTTACTGCCTGATCACTGCTGGAAACTAGGCTTCTTATGTGAAGTCTATGAGGAGCAAACCCAGTTCCTAAGAAAGCCTGTAGATCTGCCAGTTGCCACGTAAGAGAGGCCTGCCAGGTCACAAGTGAGGTACAGGACAGGTCTGACAAATGGCTAGAAAGTTTTCTTGCCTGTGCCCTCTATTTTTACCCACTGCCAGTAGTTCTCTCTGGGTATCAAATTTACCCCAACACAGAAACAGGCATTGGACTCACCGGCTAAATCCTTAGGCCCTACAAAGTGTCCAGTTGAGGACACCACCAGACAGTGCTATGTCTGAGCACAGTCATCAGTATCCAGAAGAGCCATTTTGTAAAGATGACAAGATTTTGGAAGGGCTGATAAAGGTTGTCCCTCAGCCCAGTCTTTACCTCTCTGAGGCCAGGAGGAGACAGAACAGCTGTAGCAGGCAGTATTCTCCTATGCTCTGGGCTTCTGTCTGCTAGGACTTGTCTGGCATTATCATGCAAAAGACCAGACTAGTGAGCCACTAGTTTTGAGCCCCAGTGCTGTTGTTTTCCTGCATAGTCAAATAACTTGGGAAGGGAACATATAGCTCTGTGAAAGAAAACAAGCCTTCCCTGTCCTGCCCCTTGAACAGGTAGCTGTCAGGCCCTTCAATGATGTGAGTTCTTTTTTTTTAATTGTCATCCTCGGTGGTAAAGGCTTCCTCTGGTGGTACCAATGAAGTGGAGACAGAGACGGGTCTTGTCATCGGCCATGCCTATTCAGTGACTGCAATTCGGAAGCTGCGCCTCGGAGAAAGGCTCATATTCTCTTTTAAGGCAGAAAAGCTGTTCATGATCAGGCTGAGGAATCCCTGGGGAAAAAGAGAGTGGAACGGTGCCTGGAGCGACAAGTAAGTGCTGCAGATCCAGCGTCAAAAGGAATGAAACTGTGATTAGGGCCACTGGACGTTAGATGCACGGTTAAACACTGTTGAGACACAACGTCAGTCTGCAATACTTAGTGATGGCTGAACTGCTGCACCATCTTTTCCCAGGTATAGCATTCTCTGAGCAAATGAACGCATTCTGGAGGAGTCAGGAGGTTATGGCTTCCTGGACCTTAGTTTACTGTATACATCACTGTTCTGGCACACTGGAGCAGGAGTAGAGAAATAGCCTACAATTAAGGTGATGAGTCAAGAACATGAGGTTTGTTCCCAGCTTCGCCACTGAGTTTGTCTGTGACTCAGTTTCTCATGTGTAACTGCTAGCTGCTGGAGAAGCTATATGTCTTTTATGCTTAGATAATTTAAGGGGCTGGTGAAAAATGCTGTAAAATTGCCACATTTGTGATTTCTTGAATTATTTTCTTACGAATTTTAATGTGGACCATGAGCTTAGCAGGCACCCCAACAGAGACAGAAATGTTTGCTGGAGGGGATGTATTCCATCACTGGCAATTTACACATGAAAAACATTTAACTAGGATGTTACAGTTCAACACTGTGCTTACCAGCCACTGTTAGTATTTAATAATGCAATGTTCTTAACAACAGCATATTAAGTTCTTAACTTCCTTACTTTAGCTAGCAAAAATCTATTACTTTCAAAGAGTTTGGTTCAGGTTAAATGCGAAGAATGTGCAGAAGCGCTACTGTGTCTTGCTTAACTTAAGCCCTTGTGGTTCCCTACTAGCCAGTCTCTTGGCACAGCTGCCACTCATTCCAGTGGAAGCACTGAGGAGTCTGAGGCTGGCCCACAGTTTTTGGCCTAACAGAATTAAATTGAGAATTTCCAAATAAGTTAAGAAAATGTCTGTTATGGCCAGCAACCTCCCTTCCCTCCTGCCAACCACCTTCAACTTTATTCTCCAAGTACTTTCGGAAAGGGAGTGAGGAATTGTGGCTCTGTTTGCCTAATGTAACAAATTAGGGAAGGGTTTCATACTGTCTTCTATCATGTTGTCTGATTTAAGCATCAGATTGCTTGCACTTAGTATCCTGTGCTCCCTTGCAGTCAGTGGAAAGAGGCAGGTGCCTCCAGGGGACAATGCAGAGTAGTCAGTATATGGTAATGCAGGCAATGAAGTGTCTATGCAGTGTAGTGGGAAACTGGACACTAGGCTCGTGCTGCAACAGTTTCTTCTCAAAGGCTCTCTGGGGAAATCTCAGACCTCAGGCCTGTTTGATTTAAGGAGATTGAAAGACAAAGAGAATACTAAGTGAAGCGTTCAATAAGCTCCTGACAGGGAAAATCAGGTTTCTTTTGAAGAGCCTTCAGGGAATGGAGTCAATCTCATATGGCCTTCCAAACCAGCTGTTTAAGTGTCCTACAGGAGGGTGTGAGAACAGAAATCAGCAAGGTTCTGCTCTAGTTGTGCCAATTGCCCATTCATCTTTCTTTTTTCATAGCTTTCAAATCAATTAATGTTTTAAAACTCCTCCTGTAAGCCCCACACTTTCTTCCTGAATATCATCTGTCCTTTCAGTACTCCAATGTTACCTTTATAAGAAGGGACCATGAGAGAATTTTACTTGCAATTTTTTTCCAGGTTGAAAGCATTTAATTTAAGTTATTAATCATCTTTGTTGTTCTTTTTTCTGTCCTCTTTTTTTTTAATTTTAGTTCTGAGGAGTGGAAGAAAGTCAGCAATTCAGAACGTAAGAGCTTGGGACTCACCCTCGAGAATGATGGAGAGTTCTGGTGAGTGGGAGTCACGTGAAGGGTTTGGAGATACTAGGTGCACTGCATAATTGTTATTAATTCTGCCATTTAACAGCTTCAAAAACAACTTCTCCAAATGGATAAGATTATCCAGTCCTGGCGCAAGGTCTGTTTCTTTTAAACTCTCTAGGGATGACAGAGAAGAACAGAAAAAAATGGATTAAAAACTAGTAGAACAAAATTAGTAGCTCTTAGTAAATGTAAGTTTAAAACACCCTCAAAATCTATCATCTATATTTAGGACATTCACTCAGAATCCAAGACAACGCATGTGCCAGTTTACATGACAGAATGCCAAATACTGAACACACTGTCAATCCTGTTTACTGACTACTGTGCCTATCTGTAGGATTTCTAGGCCAACCATGGCTGAGGTATCTGTAAATACAATTGCAGCCAATGAATTTTGATGTTTGCCGGTGTTTTCCAGCATGGGCACAAGTAGTGTTCATTCTCTACAGAATCTCTAGAACTCTAATAATTTTAACTCTGCTTAAAGCTTAGATACCCAAGGCAGTCCAGCAGCTTCTTCAGTAGGTCATCAATATTGCATCAGGTGTGCTGGTAGGGCTCAGTATGAAGAGTCTTCTGTTTGCTTGGCTTTGCCAGAACTGGCAACTGGAAGCCAGCTGTAGGGTTTGGTGCTGGGCCATTAGTGAGCCAGGACATGGTGGTAGTTCAGAGATACCAAGCTGTCAGAGGAGATGAACGCCTTTTAACCATTCTGCAATCCAGTCTGTCACTTTAGCAGGCACAGGTTATAAGACTGAGATAGTACTACATAAAAGCTATGTCCAGAGCGCTGAGGTTTGAGTCATGCTCAGGGACAGGCGTAACAATAAGGACCATAATAATGAGAAGTGGATAGTGCTTTGGTTGCAGGTAATCTCTTTTGCCTTTGTAAAATATATGTTATCAAATCCAGCCTGGTAGATACAACCTATCCTTTAGGCTTAGGTGCTGCAACGGAACAAATCCAGAGCTGACCAAACACACTGAGGTGATGTTTCTCTAAATTAAGTTCTAAGATAGTGTAATTGTGGCTTCACAAGTATTTTCACATGGAGAGCTTTCCAGTGAATCAGTTTGTCCGCTGGACAGCTGAGCAATGCCTCCGCTTAAATTACTGGAAGATTTCATGTGTTATTTTGGCTCTTTGTGTGAGTATCACTGTTTATTTTTAAATAAATATTACTTTCCTGATGTCCCATGGAATAGGATGACGTTTGAGGACTGGTGTAAGAATTTCACTGATGTGGACATCTGCCGGATTGTGAATACCTCCTACTTCAGTATCCACAAGACCTGGGAGAAGGAAATGATGCATGGGGCTTGGGCAAAGAATTCGGAGCCCCTGCTAAATCGCTCTGGTGGATGCTTTGATAACAAAGAGACCTTCCTTCAGAATCCCCAGGTGGGAACCCCTGTATTTTGTGAGGTATTGAAGTGTATCCCCTTTAACTAGGGCTTCTGAAGTATCTACCCTATTTAGGAGTTGCCAGTGACTACTTGACAGAAGTCTCATTGCCAGTGTCTGTCCTCTGGGAGTATGCTGGTTCACTGCAAGTTTCAGTGATTTCTGTGAAATCTCTCAGAAGAGTTTAGATATTTGTTTAGGACTGATCATGTTTGGGGCTGATGAGTCAGACACACCAGGATTAGTGAAGTCCTGCCTGGACTTCTTTCAGTTTCCCAGTTGTAGAAAGGCAGCAAGTCTGATTTTCTAATGACAGAACTCCATTCACTTAACACCCTTAAACAGCCTGAGTATTTGGTCCATGGTATTTAGTTAGTATCCCTTTGCATTAATCTAAGACTCTGAAAGTATCTAGTCTCTTCCCCAAGCTCACCCTCTCATCATCAGTACAGAATTTTCCTTGTCTCATCCTACCTGATAACTTTCAAGCTCTTCAGTTTATCTGTTCATTCTTACTCCATTTCTCACCTTTCTGCCCTTGACAGTGTTGTACATTTTCATCCCAGTGCATGCAAATTCAAGCATAAAACTTCCATTACTGTCAACAAGATCTGGGCAATTACTGCTTTAGTTATTACTTTGAAAATTGACCTTTCTGTTCTTTTGTAATTCACCACATATTTTAGATTAATTAAAGATGTTCTTGTGTCTGCTTCTCTGCACTTGTATGGGAGGTTTCTGTCTGCACCCCTCAGTTTTCATAGCAGGATATTGGAGAAGTGCAGCCTTTGCTGTTCAGACTAGGAGTGGATCTCAAACTCCCAGCTCATCCTGTCATATAGGTGTAGATGGAGAAGCAGTTCTTCACTGCTCTGTCTTCTGTCAGTGCCTCATTTCCAGCAGGCGATTTTATTCAGATATTACCCTTTATGATTCTGGACGTATTCCAAGTGCTTGTCTGGGTCTCATTTGTAAGTGTTTAGCTGCCACAGAGAACAAAATATACATGTTACGGTTGAGTGCAATGCCTGATGCAATGGAAGTTCTTTTTATTCCAGTGTTATCTCTAGGTTAGTTGATTAAAAGGCTCTTAATAACAGTGCTGGAACACATTTGTGTTAGCTTAGGGCTGTTATAAGTTACCGTGGCACATACAACCATAGTCCAGAGATAATCTCTGTCTGTTCTCCCTGAGTGAAATGCCTGACACTGAGGCCTCCTGTGAAGTTTATCTGTATGGAGGGAGACTGTGACACTTCCAGTCCCTTTAAAATGAGGGAATTTAAGCCAAGTATAAATGTATTCCTACAGCCACCTGCTGATTTTCAGATTATTACACATTAGGACAGCTGAAATGTCATCAGATCATCAGAGTTGCATACCCCTCATCCGACCAAGAGAGCAATCTTGCACTCTCACCGGTCCCCTTCCACACCTCCATTTGCCCTGGAACACTCTAGGCTATCTGACAAGGTAACACTGCATATGGTTCAACAGGGACAAGAGTTAAACTGTGCCTTACTGGGTGTTGCTGCATATTTATATCTCGCTTTGTAGATTCTCTCTGCAGAGGCTCTTTACAACCCCTGGGACTCTCTTTAGGGTCCTGTGCTTTCCCTGCCACAATGTTGATATAGCACACAAATAAGAGTACAAAGAAGCTTTGAATTTATACCAAAAAAAAAGCCAGCCCAGACTAGCAAGCAGTAGTTCTGTAGGAGGCCAATCTGGACTGTAAATACCGTGAACAACTAATGAAGCCCAGAGGCTTGGGAAGGTATTGATTTGCTTTCCAATACTGCTGTGCTTCAGCCCACTCTGCTAGAGCTTGGTGTTTGCTCCATGTGGGTGTGACACTGCCTGAGACAGTGAGGGTCAGGGGTGAGAAATGCGATGGTGCCTTATTCCACAGAGCTCTAACCACAGCGGGATGTGAAATCATTACAGGGGATCGTTCCACAACAGTAACCAAGGCAATCTCAGTATCTACCTCAGAGCAAAGCTCAATGAAGATTTCCTTTCTAGCAGCTCTTGGAGGAGCAGGGAGGGGGCATTGAGCCACTGATGATATTCCTCTCCGTGCTGTCAGAGAATTTCAGCTTAAATCAGAACGTGTGGTGCACATAGTACCCAGCTGTGCACCACTGCAGTTTTGTGCTTTTATTTGTTTGCTTCACATTTAAAGGTCTTTGAGGATGGAAGAATACAGCATCTGTCTAAACTTGGCATAAATAGTGTCCTCTTCCCTTCCACTGGTTCTGACAACTCAGATTTGCCCTCTGTATGCATGAAAAACAAAATTTAAAGGAGTCTCTAATAGCGAATGAATTTGAGTGTTTAATTCTTTGTTGCATAAAGAAGCACCTATCTGACCTTTTTTATCTACTGAAAGGGTACATACTTCCTTGTGAACTGGTAGTGACAATAATGTAAGCAATTCAAGTCTGATTTATTGAGATGGGATCTGTTGCCTAAGCTTGAAATAATTTCCTTTGATTGGTCTTAAACTCGAGTTGATTCAAGTTTACTTTAAACAGTTGGGATATGAGATTTGCATGTTAAAGATGCAGGAGTCCTTCTTAGCCCTTTTTACTGGGTATTCCTAAGACTTTCAGGAAAACTGATAAAGTCCAAAATTAGCATTCCTGTCATTCTTATACTAAATTGTAGGTGTGGAACAAAGTTGTGGGTTTGGGTTTTTTTTTTTTTTACTAAGGTTTGGAAGATGCCTTCATTTGCAGGTCCTGTATAAAGATGTTTGAAATTTACAGGCCCTGTTTAGATATTCAGGTTAGAAGAAGAATCAAAAATTATCAAAGACCCCATCTGCAGTCTGTTGGTTTCATTTTTTATCTCACTCCTGATTTATATATATCTAAATAAAACTTAATCTTTTCTCTTCTGCTTTCAGAGGAGATGTTCTGTTCTGCTGCTTCAACAGTTGTTTTGTAATACTGTCGCACACTCTTCTTTATGTGAATTACCTGTTTCAGTGTCTCTGATACTTATGGTTTAAAGATCCTTATTATTAGCATTAATTTTCAGCTGTGAATTGCTAGGAGTGTCTGTTGCATGGAGAACTCTCCTCCCACACCCAAATGTATTTTCATTTGCCTCCTTCGTATGCACGTATTTCCTTGGTGATGACTTTATCCTCAGTATCCTAAGGCATTTCTAATAGCTTACCCTCTTCTCTCTTCTACTAGTACATCTTTGATGTTAAGAAGACTGAGGACAAAGTGTTGGTCTCATTACAACAGGAGGATCGCCGCAAATACAAGAAAGAAGGGAAAGGAGACAGCATCCCAATTGGCTTTGAAATATTGAAGGTAGTCAGCCATCTGCACTCCTGGTTCAGAGTTTGTTCAGCAGTCCTGCTTCTTCCTGGCAACAACCTCTTTGGCAGATAGAGGCATGGTTATCATGGTGGGGTCTGGCTCTCCTCTCAACACGAGCTTTGCTTGTGTACTGCACTCAGTCACCAGGGCTGACATTAGACAGACTATCTGAACTAAATTGAATTTAGTTCAATTCGAACTCTGTTTGAACTAAAGGAACATAAGTAATTTTTCCCTATTCCAAAAGAATTTTAAGTACTTTTCCTACCCCAAGCTTTGAAGAGAAAGACAAAAAAACCATTGACGCTTGAAACATGGAGGGTTTTTTTCTCCTTCTCACCGGAGGCTCCTGCCTCCATTTCATCAGCAAATACAGCCAAATGAATGAGTTTGAAAAGTCTGCAGTTTTTCTTTTGCCACTTAGAAAAAAGCATCAAGAGTGTTTTCAAAAGCTGGAGTAGTGAGTGGGAAATGAGCATATGTAAAAAGGAACCAAAGGGATCCCAAACAGTAATTTAATTGCACTCCCAGGGCAAATTGAGTAAAATGAAAACATACGAACTGAAAGAAGGAGAAAAGCAAGAGAAACAGTTATGTATCTGCTTTTCCACTGAGGATCAGGATTATCTTATCATCTGTTGCTATAGCTAGTGGGACTACACTGAGTCTATGGCCCTACCCTAAAAAATAGTCAGTTTTTAACAGTCAGTTAGAGCTGCTGACATCTGCATCACACCTATTCATTTGACAATCACCTGTTAACCACATATACTGACAAGTGCCTTTACAGAAAGTAGCAGAATTTACCTTGCCTTGTTCATGCCTGTATATCTGATTTGGAAAGGCTTGGAAAAGAAAATCACACCTTCAGAAAAGTATCAGTGCTCGATCTTTACTTCTGTTCAATAATTTTTCTATTTCAGAAGTGTTCTAACCCACAAGGCTCATTATCATGACTAAAGGCCTTTGGAAGACCATGGCCTAAATTATCTGAAGACAAAAGAGAACCAACAGAAAAGAATGTAGGGCTGTCTTTGCCTCCAAGAGCTGCTTAAGAAATAGGTTTATATTTTAACTGTGCTGTGGCAAACATCAGTTCTCTGAAGAGGATGTTAATAGTTAAGCACAGCTTCAAGGCTTAGAACAAAACATAAATGGTTATTATGTGGTTTTTGTATTCAGGAAAGGACAATGAAAGTACAGCTGTGTGCATCTGTATGCTATGTAAGTCTCTCTACATGCTAGAGAAAGGAGGCAGATGAATCTCAGCCTCATCTAAGATGGCAGCATAGCTCAGCGGGTGGAGTCCTTGGAATGTGCATGCCTGTCTGAAAGTATTCAAAACTCTGCAGTAGCGTTATGTCTCTGTTAGTGGATGCATATCTTTGCAGCCCCGAACTTCCACTTCCACTTAGGGGTATACATGTGTATACTGATGCAGTGAAGCGCAGAACAGCACCGCTTGGAAGCCTGTGTGGCTAGCGCCTGGAGCACTGCGTTGCCTGTCAAGGCTATCTCTGCCACAGCTTCAGTGGGTGAAAAACCAGTTGCCAAACCATTTGCCTTTATTGCACATTTTCTTTTCTGCCCATGAAAGGCTGTGTGATGTGGAGGGAAAATCCTGCCTGTTAGCTCTGATACCCCTCCTTGCATTAATCCCTGTACTGCTCTGTGACTGTAGGTGGAAGATAACAGAAGCTATCGACTACACAAGCTGACTGTGCAGGAGAGAGTGGCCACATCTCTGTACATCAACACACGCACTGTGTTCTTGAAGAGGATCCTTAAGCAAGGCCGCTACATCCTTATCCCAACTACATATCACCCTGGCATCACTACAAAGTTTATCCTGAGACTTTTCACAGATGTGCCATCAAAACTCAGGTAAGTTGCACTCACAGCTACAGGAGATCTTCCCTTGCCCACACTGACAGCTCCTCCTTGGAAATGGTTGCGTGGTTGCCCTCAAATATCCCTGAGTCACTAGCTCATACCACTCCAGAACTAGGCCCTTGAGATGGTCAGGGTCACCTCCAAGAATCTCCAGATTCACTGGGATTTGTGCATGGTCAGGACATTTTTACTTTGGAACCTAGCGGGCAGTTCAGTTTGGGTCTTTTGACCTTTTCGTTTGGCTTTTGTAGTTGCCTCCAGTTCTAGGTCAGAACGCTGAGCACTGGTGCTTGCAGTTACAGTTGATACTGTTTATTTCTTTGACCATCTCCTTTGCAAACAGTGGTTGTCTGCAAGGGCAAAACTAGTGTTTCGTGAAATCAGGCCCGCTGAATTTTTTTCTTGCTTTGGTACTATTTTCCATGATTTAAAGGGGTTTTTTCCACCACTTTTGCTGCCATGTAAAGGATGACACACATTTGGTTTACTTTGCTTTGCTCTGTTTTTATTTCTTAAGTCTGTCATTTCTGTACCACAAAATTCCAAAACTGTAGATGAGGAAATAGTACAAATCTCATGTTCTGAAAATGCCATATTTCCACAACCATTGATTGTTTGCCTGACATTTGTTGCTTGAATCGCTTTTCCCATGTTTTTTCAGGGAGCTGAAGGCAGATAAGCCTAAAATGACATGTTGGAGTCTTCTTTGCGGCTATCCACGCAGAGTCACCCAAATCAAAATACACTCTGCAGAGGGTTTACAGAAGCAGGACAGATCAGGTGGTAAGTGTAAAGCGAGCCTAGAAGAGTGGAAGGGGCTTCTTCAGTTCTCTAAAGATGATCTGAGTTGATATGTAAGCAGTCAAAGGTTATTCAAATGAACTGAAGATTTAGGGGATGTTTTTTTCAGCACATTGTAAAATCTGATCAAAAGGGGAGATCAGATTAATAAGGTGATGCAAAACAGCAAGAGTTATGTGTCATCTGTGCTGGTCCAGATGGGCCAGACCCTCCTGAGAAGCTTTTTGTGGGGATTAGTAAGAAATCCACCTTTCAGGGTTATGTGTTTTCTAAATGGAAAACATCCAGGGAGACAGCTGAATCACACAGACTCATGTAGTGTATTACACTTACCTCAGCAATGTCATTCATGGCCTTCAGAGCACTTTGTTCTTCATTACCACAAGCTTAATAGCACTTCATGGAGGAAATTATGGTTTTCAAACAACCATTTGCAGCTGGGTAAACTAGGGCAGTGAGAAGTTAAATGACTTGTACAGGACTATGTATCTGCTTGACTAACATGATCGCCTTCTATGACAAGGTGACCCACTTAGTGGATGAAGGAAAGGCTGTAGATGTTGTCTACCTAGACTTTAGTAAAGCCTTTGACACCATTTCCCACAGCATTCTCCTGGAGAAACTGGCTGCTCATGGCTTGGATGGGCGTACTCTTTGCTGGGTAAAAAACTGGCTGGATGGCCGGGCCCAAAGAGTGGTGGTGAATGGAGTTAAACCCAGTTGGCAGCCAGTCACAACTGGTGTTCCCCAGGGCTCAGTACTGGGGCTGGTTCTGTTTAATATCTTTATCAATGATCTGGATGAGGGGATCGAGTGTACCCTCAGGACGTTTGCAGAGGACACCAAGTTGGGTGGGAGTGTCGATCTGCTGGAGGGTAGGAGGGCCCTACAGAGGGATCTGGACAGGCTGGATGGATGGGCCAAGGCCAACTGTGTGAGGCTCAATGAGGCTCCGGGCCGGGTCCTGCACTTGAGTCACGACAACCCCATGCAACACTGCGGGCTTGGGGAAGAGTGGCTGGAGAGCTGCCTGGCGGAAAAGGACCTGGGGGTGTTGGTTGACAGCTGGCTGAATATGCGCCAGCTCAGGTAGCCAAGGCGGCCAACAACATCCTGGTTTGTACCAGGAATAGCGTGGCCAGCAGGACCAAGGCAGTGATCATCCCCCTGTACTTGGCACTGGTGAGGCCACCCCTCGAATACTGTGTTCACTCGCTACAAGAAGGACATCGAGGTGCTGGAGCGTGTCCAGAGAAGGGCAACAAAGCTGGTGAAGCTTCTAGAGCACATGTCTGGTGAGGAGCGGCTCGGGGAGCTGGGGCTGTTTAGCCTGGAGAAAAGGAGGCTGAGGGGAGACCTTATCGCTCTCTACAACTACCTGAAAGGAGGTTGTAGCGAGGTGGGGGTCAGTCTCTTCTCCCAAGTAACAAGTGATAGAACAAGAGGAAATGGCCTCAAGTTGCACCAGGGGAGGTTTAGGTTGGATATTAGGAAAAACTTCTTCACCGAAAGGGTTGTCAGGCACTATAACAGGCCTGACAGGGGGGTTGAGTCCCCATTCCTGGAGGTATTTAAAAGATGTGTAGATGTGGTGCTCGAGGACATGGTTTAGTGGTGGACTTGGCAATGTTATGTCAAGGGTTGGACTTGATGATCTGGCACCTGATGTTGACAGTTAATTAGGAGACTTGACCAGTTGTCATTCACTTCCTCATTTTCTATTCCTACTCTCTGTCTGTCAGCCTTCATTTTCCATGAGCAGTGCAATAGAAAAAGGTATACACATCCAGCACTGAGTGGTCGGTAGGGAGAAAGCAAAGGAGCAGAGATACTACAGTGAAATTGGAAGAGGAAACTAAAGAGGGTCCTGAAACATCTGCTGTGGTTGCTCCAGATAATGCTTCAGCTCTCTTTAGTTTACGATGTGGAGCTCAGTTGCATTAACTTCTTGTGGTAGAGTAGGCATTAGACTTAGACCTGTAGTACAGTTTATCTTCAGTCTCACAAAGCAGCTGTAAAATTTCTCCCACCAGCTGGCTACAATTTTATTCCAGTCCCCTTTTCATAGTTATTCCTGGTACCCACTGAGTGGTGACTGAATGTACTTTTCACTGTGAAAGCCACTTTCTGTTAACTCTGGTTGTCTCTTCAGGGGACAGGAATGCTGGAGGGAAGAGATATAGAAAGTTGATTCAGTTCATTTTTCTTGGTACTTTTCTTGAAAAACAGGAGCCACAAACACTTCAGTCAAACAAGTGGTATGGCTCCACATCCTCAGCAAGGCAGGATGGATGGGTGAGACTGAAGGGGCTATATGTGAGAAGAATAGCAGAGCAGTGCATTGAAAAGAGGGAGTATATTCTTGTTCTTGCCCTGTGAAGGACACTTTCATTTTTAAGGGTGGGGGTTTTTTTGCTTTTACAATTCCTTAAACATTTTTCTCTAACATTCCCTGCAGTAAAGAAATAAAAGCCAATTCTCCACCCTTAGCATTTCACAATCCTTAGCACAATTATAGTCTTGACAAGATCATTAAAACCAATTGCCTGCAGCTGCCAAAGACCAGGCTTCAGCTCAGAGAGCATTGTGGGATTTGGTGCCTTGTGACACAGACCCTCAGGAATATACAAATAGGACTTACAACCAATGTGTAATAGATTTTCTAACTACAGCATAGCCCAAATACCCTTAGGACTCACTACTACCACGCGTGGTCAGGTTGAGTTGAAGCATCTTCTTCCACTTTGATTTCAGCATCGAGTGTTGGGCTGATGATTACCTGACAGAACTGAAAAGGTAACCTATTGTGGGAAGAACTGTCCATAGGAAATGGACTCACAGATTTTCTGTTTAAACCTAAGCAAAACTTCTGCTTGATTATTTTATCTGCTGAAAAAATGCAGAACTGGGTCAAGTGATACTATTTGTGAATTAATATTGTATTCATCAAGTGGCTGAAAAAAATCAGTCTATCATTTTCAATTTTCTTCTGAAGTGTTTCCGTTTCCCTGTGTGAAACAACGTGCCATTTTTAAATTCATGAAAAACATAAGGGGCTTTGAACACAAAACCTAAATGAATCTTATTGTCTGACTTTGAATAAAATTTCACCAAAAAAGTTAAAATATTTTCCTTTTATATCAACATAAGCTTTCAGTAAAAGCCTTTGTCTCTTTTCAGCCTGTCGTTCCAAATCTCATCCATTCAAGGGGCAGTGAAGGAGAGCTGAGTTACTTCACTTCAGTAGCTTCCCCACTATCTTGAATGCTGCTGTGAAATCCCTGAGTCTGTCTTTATTAGCCTTTTTTTCCCTATAAGTATCTCCAGCTCACAGAGTACATTCATAGATTGTCTTGCAGAATGCCACATCTTATAGCAGCATCCCTACAAATGAAGTAGAGAGAGCATATAAATAAAAAAAAACCAAAAACATGAAGCCAAATGTGCACTGCTGACATTTGTGCTACACAACAAAGTCAAGCTGTGCGATGGCAAGGATAACGCCCATAACTGGCACTCTGCCTTCTAGGGACACCTTGCTGGGAAATTTGGCAAAGCTCCCAAATGATACTGGAGTCATTTTGGGCAACATAAAAAGCTGGCTATGGTACATGTTTCTCACTTTTGGAGGGTTTTTTTGGTAGATTAAAAGAGTGGATATAGAAATTCCCTGAAGCACACTGTCTGGCTGGATTGTAAATTTTACACTAGGAAGTCATGTGTCCAGGGACATTAAATATCCCATATTTTAAGATTGCTTCCTAATACTGCCACAAAAGAATGCAACTCCTTGTCATCTCTCGTCTCCTCTCTGGATCCACGCCTGGGCCCTCTCCCATGCTTATCTCAAGGAGAAGTAGCAGCCAGGCATTTGAAAAAGACCAGCTTTCTCAGAAGTGAGTTTAGACCTCAAAGTCACATGGGCAGTTACCGAAATACCAGCCTTACCTGCCGCTCCTGGAGCATTCCCTGATGTGAACTAGGCGTAAAAGTCAACAGCAGCCTCCTGTCTAATCAATACCGTGAGATATGAGGGAAGAGGCCACACAGCAATTGCCATTGGGAGTGACAAGTAGAGGTTTCCTTTCAGGTTAGGCACAGTCAATATGTTTATTCAAGTAGAAAATAGGTAGATTAAGTGGTTGTGTTTTCCTGCTGCTAAGAGGACCTCACACAAAGGTTACTCACTTGCTGACGCGAAGGTTGACGGCAACTTATTTCTACGCGAGCTGCTGTGTCTGATTAACCCCACTGCATTTCACAGGGGTTTCCTGACTTCTCCTTCACCTTCTCATCTGCAGCACCTCAGCTCTCAAGCTGCTTCTTTTCTTATGCTCAGTCTCTGTCATCTGTCAGCTGTATTCCACCTTGTCCAGCCACCTGCCTGGTTTGTCACTATCACCCCTTAGCATAGAGAGAAGACAAAACTTGATGATAAAGGCGGAGGTTATGATTCATTCTGAAGCTTCTGAGAACTGACACACGGCGTTACATCTCTGTGACAAACTGTCCTGAAATCATCAGGATGCCTCTGTACTCTGACACTGGGGTATGCAGTTGTGGAAAGTAAGAGCAGCCTGAACAGAGATACCTTTTTTTGATATAACTTGGATAGAGGGGTTTTAGACTTGAATGCACTGTTCTTCACGTAAGCCCATCACTGTCATCTGAGAGCTGTGCTTAGCACAAATTTCTGAGCAACTACTTAAAACTGGAAGAGAATGAAGATTGCATAGCAAGCACACACCCGGCCTGGTTCACGAGCTGGTTGTCATCAGAACCCTGCTCCCTGCCAGAGGAAGGTTGTTTAATCTCTATTTTAAATGTTTACTGGAAAGCTCCTCCTTGCTGGTGTCTTTGATCCATTGCCCTGTCTGGAAAAAATAACGGATGATTTGCTGTTGTCAAGGATAGTGGATGAATCCAGCTGCCCAGACTCAATTCTGAATGCATATAGGCTGCTTCTCTTGGAATTACCTCTCTCCGAGTTAGCTTGTTCTGAAGTTGATCCAACTATCTGTGAGCCAAGTGCAGTGGCGGGTTTGCAAGGGGATGAGGAAGCACTGTGTGCTTGGAGATTTTCTGCCTCTCGTTCCCAAGTCTGTCTTAAAAATTGCTCTCGCTACTGTCTGTCACACTCTTTTTCCCAAGAGCTTATCTTTGAGAACAAATCACCTTTTGCGTTTTTAAGTCTTCCCACTGAAATTCCATGTTGAATTCGCATGTTTAATTGCCTTTCAGCACTTCTTTTCTAAACTAGGTACTGTGATCCCCAGTACGTGACATACCTGGTAAGCAGAGTATCTAGTACCTTTAATGGCAGTTGCCTTGGGAGCAGTCTGAGAAGTAGAAGGAACAAGAAGGCAAAAAGCAGCTGGTAAATATCGAGTCAAAGCACAAGAAGGGAAGCAGAGAGAAAATGGAGCAGAGATGAAGGGAGGATTTACTGATGCCAGTGGAAAGACTCCCTTTTATTATCTGTATTGCAGGAGAAGCTAAGAGGTATCACATGAGCAACACTCAACTGCAAAAGGTAAAGCAACCTGTTGTAATTCCCAAGGCAGTGCTTGTGTCTCAGCACTGTGTCTGCTCTGTTTGGCCCATGCCTTTTTCCAGTGACTGAGTTTGTCATAGCTCTCCGTATACCAGTGGAGTATAAGAGTGGTCTAGCTGGAGAAGAGTGGGACTGTCTCTGAGAACTTCTTCTCAAGAACGTTTTCTAGAAAGCCTTTTGTGTTTGATACAGTGCTGAAGGCTGTGGATGTTACATCCTTAGTCCAATTCTCAAAAAAAAAAAAAAAAGCTAGCCTTAGACTACTGTGCATATATTTCTTTAAGCCTTAGAAATGTTATTACTGTTCAAGTGTTTCTGGCTTTTACAGTTTTCAATTTTTTCCTTTGCGCTGTTCTTCCGTATGACTTCCCAATTCAACAGCATGGCCATAGGACTGAGATGGAACAGTTGCTTGTACACAGTATGGTGTTCAAGGCACAGCTTGAGTCATGTATGTGCCTGAGAACCAAACCCAGTCCTCCTTCCACTGCCAAAGCAGTTGCCAGAGTAGCAGCTCCAGTTGTTTTCATTCCCAGCTCATGGCTTTTCCACGTTCATGGCCCTTTCTGCATTGT
The DNA here is from genome assembly GCF_047370975.1 of Nipponia nippon. Taxonomy (NCBI): domain Eukaryota; kingdom Metazoa; phylum Chordata; class Aves; order Pelecaniformes; family Threskiornithidae; genus Nipponia; species Nipponia nippon. The sequence goes on from NW_028262313.1 coordinate 3,995,106, forward strand.
CTTTGTACTGTAAATAAACCAGGCCCAGAGCTGCAAGAAAGTGGGCCAGCTGTAGCTGAGAACATCTCTTGTCTCATCCCACATGGGCAGCTCTCCCTTTCTTTCTTTTGTTCTGGAATTGGAGTCACTCCTAATATAACTGACCACTCGGCAATGCCATCATGAGGTTGTGGTGTGCAGGTACCTTTCATGTTTCTCTTCTACCTCCCTCTTTTTTCCTAGCTCTTTCTGAGGATTTGAATCTGTTTCTTTCGAATGTTAGCTTTCCTTTTCCTTTCACTTAGCAAGTCCCTTCATTAACAGCTCCCTCTTCCAGCAGATATGCCTGTTACCTCTTTAAGCTCTGTGTCCTTTCGCCACCCCTTCTTATGCCCTTTATCTCTTAATTACTGTTAATGATCAGATGTTGCTTTGCTCTTTGCCTTTGGCTAAAGTAGTTGACACCATTTCATGCAAGACCCCATTTTATTCAGATCCATTTTCCAAATCTCTTTGCAAAGGGGGAGCTTTTCCATCACTGATTACACAGCGTGGTGCCGCCCCATGCCCCAGAGCAAATCCGCACATTCAGTGACACAGAAAGTAATTGCCTATCAGAAAAGCCAATACGTTGCTACCTGCTATGTCGAAAGTGTGAGATGTTGTCAGGGTAACAGGCCTATCGCATGGCTGGCCAGGTGTAATCATAGTGCAGCATATGGAAAAATCTGTGTCTTTCTCATAAGTGGCAGTAGCTCCTTCTTCTGTTTTGGATGTAGCTGTTAGGTGGTTTGTTTGTGTGAGATGTTGGTATCCGTTCTTGTAAACGAGTGATGTTTTTGAGGAAAATCATCCTGGGTATGAACTGTTAAAAAACGAAAGCTGCCTTAAAATTACGCTGCCTTATGGCTGTCATTCCAGTGGTGGCATTGTCAAGTAGATGGCGATGAAATGCATGCAAGAAGCGATCACGAGTCTGACTTGCGCTTACATGCATTCAGTGGGTTTATTTAAAATCCATATCTAAAAAGTAGCAAGGTGTGGAAAAACAGATATGCTGTCATTAACAATAGGAATGGACAGAAATAGTTGTGTTGAAATACAAAAAAATGGTAATGCCTGTGTTTAATTAAAAGTTAATTAGAAAGCAGAATGGTCCATTCTATTTAAGGATAAAGACAGGTGTTTCCTAATTGGTTCCTGCTCTCTGTTGGAATGGAAAGAAAATATCAACATTTATGACAAAGTAAAAATGTTCAGTGTAAAAACAACAAAGCATTTCTAGAATGTTGAATAATCTCCATGGGTTACGTATGATTAAAGTGTAATTTAAAACATTAACTAGGACCTATAATAGACACAAACATGTTGTGATAACATAAACTTTAAAATTGCATTAATCCAAATGATAGAACCAAAGAAATTGTCTCAGGTTCATGGGAATGAAATGAGAACCTGGGGAGGATCTGCTTTGACAGTTTCCCACAGAAAACTTTGTTGAAACCAGTGCACACCTACAAAATGTTTTTGCTTTTTGACAATATTTTACTTTCTGGAAGAGAAACTGCTTCTTGAAAACTACCTCCTAACAGTAATACTCATATCAGAATACAGTAGACAGCACTTCAAGCTAGGCAGTCTAAAGGTGGGCACTGAGATGTGCATTCAGTGATCTAAAAGCAGTAGTCCATGCAGTTCCTGTCCTTGCCCTCCAGAGGAATTGTGGATGATGAACGGTTTTTATCTTCCATTTTGGCCCAGGTGCCCAGAACTACGTATCAGATTGCATCTGCACAGATGCATTTTGGCTCTCACATCTAGAGCAGTGTCAGGGAGCTTAGAGTGTCGCTTTGAAGACTTTCTGTTAGATGAGCCAGGAGGACGCACAGCAAGGGAATGCGGGAAGATCGCAATCCCAGTCTAGGAGCAAGCTGGTTTCACAGCAAGTGGTGCTTGGTTTCCAGCTCTGAGCATCCAGTTGTTACACGAATGAGGTATTTCACCTCTGCTGGTGACGGGCAGCTAGCAGTGGATGTGATATGCTCCAGTGCCCGGCTCCTGAGCGCAGTAGCAGCGGTGCTGGCAGGCACAGGAGGGGATTGCTTCTGCTGGGTTTCTGGGCATGTCTCCGCTGCCATTCTGTGTCCTATGAGCTGTGCCGCTGGTTGTGTTTTAGGAGCAGATCCCTATGTGCTTATCAAGTGTGAGAACCAAAGCGTGCGTTCCCCCGTGCAACACGATACAACCAGTGCCGTCTTCGACACGCAAGTGATTTTCTACAGAAAGAACATCGACAGTCCTATCGTTGTCCAGGTGAGATAAGACATGCAGGGTGGGCTGCTAAAGGTGAGATAAGACATGCAGGGGAGCACTACAGCATCACTGGGCTTGACCTGTGCTAACTCTTCCTTCATATGACTGATATCCAGGATAGAAGTGTGAGAACCTCTGCTCCCCTTCCTGGGCTATGCCTGGAGCTGTTCAGCTGTTCTGCTGATTCTCTGGTCTAGGTCTCTTCCATAAAACAGCACCTGGTAACACTTAGGGATCAGAAGGCCTATTTCATTCTAAGGCTTTGAAGGAATTTACAGAATTATCTTTTGCCTCATTTGGTACCTGACGGAACAGAGACAAAGAAAAGCCAAGTGTTGTCCCGAGTCAGTCTTTGAAATAAAACCAAAGCTAAGGCTACTATTAAGAAGTTTTTTAGCTTGAATTCTAGTCCTGTGGGAATTAGACCACGCTGTTTACCTCAGCAGAGCTGAAGAAACAGAGCTTGGTATTTAGATGAGGCAGTCCAGGAAAACTTTGGGAGAGTGGAACGGCATTTCAGTTTGATACGCACAGTTGTTTAGTGTTAGACAAATACCAGGGACTATGTCATCTTCATCAGTGTAGGGAGATCGTACGATGAATCAATTCACTGTGGCACATAAGTGCCAGACATTGAAATAGCTTTATAGCACCATGTTGCAGGAAGAGATACATTTCTGACTTTTCACTGCCTAATGCAGTACTGGTGCATAGTACTCCTGTGCCATAGTACTCCTCTGAACTAACAGGTCTATTCTACAAATATTATTAATAGAAGGAGGATGACAGCAGTGTTATCCCCCAAACCACAGACTGTAGTTATGGATTAGAGGGAACCGATACAATAGCTGATGGAACATGCTCTGTGTTCTTGGCATCTACAGGGTTGCCTAATCCTTAGTAAAGATTTGATTTACACAAGGGACCTCGCCCCATCTCTCTACAGCATGCAGCTCAAACACTTTGACTTTTCCAGGATAACTGATAGTTAAATACTAATGAACTTCACAGACCAAACAAAGACTGGCATGTGAGACTAGCAGCCAAACCCACTATTAACACCATTTCAGTTGCTGCTTGCTATATGCCCAACCTCATCCTGAGTAGTGACAAAGGACACGTCCAAGGACTCCAGAACTACTGATGTCCCTTGCTCTAGCAGTGTGGACCTGGCTCTAACAGAGTCAGAGGAAAAGCACTGAAGACACTGCAGAGGTGAGCACGAGCAGGCAGAGTGGCACAGACGGGCTGATTGCATGTAGGTTTTTACTGCTGATGAGCTCAAACAGGTAATTTTTATTCGTCTTCTAGGCAGGCTGTGACCTAGAAAGCAAAAAGCTGCATTTAGCTCCTTATTTGCATAGCGTATGTAAATGAGCATGCAAATCCAGAATCTCCCACATGCTCTCTAGACAATTAGCTAAATTTAGATGTACACCCCCTCCTCACTGCTTTTTCAAGGGGTTAATGGGGGTGACTCTCCTCCAGCACAACCCTTTCAGGTGGAGTGTGAGAGAAGCACTGCTTCAGCTGGGTTTATTTCTGTTCCCTTGTCTCTAGGTCTGGAACAGCAACGTCTTGTGTGACGAGTTCCTCGGACAGGCAGTGCTGGCAGCTTCACCCAGTGACCCCAGAGAACAGCAGACTCTGCAGCTCCGAGGGAGAGGCAGCCGAGAAGCAGCCGAGGTGCCAGGTCACATCACTGTCAAGGTTTTTTCCAGCGATGACCTCGTGGAGCTATGAATACCAAAGCCCTGCAGAGCCAGACAGAGCTGTCACCTCGCAGCAGGAGGGCTTGTCTGTGCTTTCTGTGTGAATGACTCGGGAGCAAAGGTTGCACATAATCATAATTGCTTTAAAAAGAAAAAGCCCTCTAACTCTCCACATTATCATGGATAATGGGGAGAAAGGCTTTTAAAGAGGGGAAAAATACATATTTATACATATATATGTTCACGATACAGCAAATACAGTAGAAGAGGGGCCAAACTAAACACTAGCCGATCAGCTCATTAAGATGTGACCATTCTCCCCAGCAGCATCTTTCAGGAGCTCTCGGCACAAAGCTGGAAGCAGGCGTGACTGTTCTCACAGGTTCTCAGCACATCGTCATCCGTTCTCAGCAGTGGGAATGGATGCAGGCAGGAACGGCTGCATCGCCATGGTCGCGTACCGGCAGGTTGGTGGGGTGGCAAGCACAAAGTGGATTCGCTAGGCTCAGTCCTTGTTCACTGCCAGGCTGTATTTGGGAGGGGGATTTTTTTAAGATTTGATTGGATTTTTTTTCCCCATATAGGCATGTAAAATTCTTGATGAATTTCATTGTTATTGCTACAGATCAGAAATTTCTGTTCCTTGGCGAAAATGTCATTACTCAAGGAGTTCAGTCATAGGTCATAGCCTTAAGACCAGGCATGCCAGGGCAAGGTTAAAATAGAAGGGCCGGTCTTGCAGTGCCTATTTGAACACCACAGCAAATAAGAGCTTTGCCCCCATAAAGGCTCTCAAATTGACTTTCTTATTCTTTTATTCTCCACCTCAAGCTGATGACTCATAAGTTGATATCTCTGGCCAAGAGAAGGGCACCTCACAATTCAGCTGTGGTTTTGCTCAGAGGACAAATTCAGTAATGGGAGCCTCCTTACTAAGGAGGCTTTGTTTAATCCACATGATGCTAAAAATGGAATAATGCTCCTTTTTCTTCATTAGATGTGATGGGTAGCACCAGAGTGAAAGAGGACAAAATTAGCTCATGACAAGGAGGGGTTTGTAACACAAAGATGCTGTGCCCTGACCGGTATCAGCTTTCACTCTTGAAATTTTGCATCGGTTTATTGCTGACAGAGCTGACGTCTTTGATGAAGTTTAACTTGGGTATAATGGAGGACAGGTATCGTTTCACATTTCCTTCAAAGCAGGGTTCCGGTACAAACTTTCTTTTAACTTTTGCATATAGCCCGACGGCAGGGTTTCCTCACAGCAGACATTTCTGTGTTGCCAAGCTGTGCAGCGATTCTGGCAGTGTAAGAGGCTCACTGTGTTAGACCGCTCCGAAATGGATTTTACATAGTTGCAAATTCTGGTCTTGAAAGTGAAGCTAAAGGATGATTATTCTGCCTTTTGTACAGCCAGGAAATTTGGATTTCTGTGTGCCTTGTAACCACTTCAGCCATTTTGTGCAATTTTTATAATTTATAAAATGGCCCTCAATAGAGTTAATGTTTTCACAAAAGGTTTTGAAGTCTCCTCAGGGCTCCAAAAGGATCATTGCTGTGGTAGGAAAATGCTTTCTCTGGCATGTTGGAGATGGAATGTAGGGCCGTGAATGATACTATACTGACATAAGCTTAGTTGGTACCTAAATCCAGCTCTCTTTTTAAATAGCTTGGACTCAAGCCATTTTGCATGCAGAGCATTTGTCAGATGTGAACTACCTGTGGTTGACAGCCCCACAAGCAAGTGTAATTCTTCTCTGTAAACTCATAGCTTCAGAGTTGCTTACTCTCAGGTATGTTTGTAAACTGCAATTTTTTTAAAAAAAGCATGAACTTTCTCATACAGACCAGAGCTCGGGCAAGCCACGCAGGGAACTGCAATTCAGCCTGGGCTGTCCTAGCCCTGCGCTATGACCTGTTTGCCTCGCTTTTCCTCACACTATTGGATGCCGTGGTAGCTGCTTCTCAGCAGCGTGGCACGAGGGGTGACTGCAGCCCGTTGGCACAAACTTCACCGTACGGGTAGAGAGCACCACGCTGGCTTTCCAGCACGGTGAAAGCCCCGCGCTGCATTTCGTAGGGCAGCAAGGCATGCAGGAGAGGACACTGAGGCAGACCAGAATAGGTCGTGTCGTATAACCCCCTTTCCAGACAGACTTTTCTCCAGGGGCTGTTCTGTATGAGATGGGTGCAGTAAGGAGGGGCTGGCTTGCCCAGCTGATTGATTTGGGTCAGTGTTTAGCCTGAAGAAGGCTCCTCTCAGAGAAAGCACCCAGCACGGCCAGGCTGCTTTCCCTTCTGTGAACTGAGGCAGCTGGCAAGAGACTGGAGGCTTATGCCTCCCTGCCCTGGTATTTGCCTGATCTGAGCTTGCCTGAGCCCATCGAGGGCACAAAGCCACCTTGCCTCCTAGGTGGAGGGGAGTCCCTTGGCTGTTTCCTTTGAGCCCCGCAGCCCTGGCCTCCAGCTCCCAGCGCTGCCACCCCATTTCAGCATCTGTGTAAGGGGAGGCAGAGGGAGCTTGACCAGCAATTCTGTGTCATGTACAGCTTGACAACGAGGGAAGTCAGAGCAGTGTGTATAAAGGTGTTTAGGCCTCGGTAATTATGTCAGCTCAAGACATTCCCACAGTTTGTTGCCGTGGTATGGGACAAGGCACCCTTGAACACCCGTGCTGGCCAGGCTCGAAATGGGGCTCTGTTGCTCTCCCAGCATTGCCCTGAGGGTACTGCACGCCAGTGCTGGTAGCCGTGGGAGGCTCAGGCGTGCTGAGACCAAGCAGAAATGTCTGTACCTCTGCATTTAGTAATTTTTGGAAGTAGTTGGAGCAGGCAGGATTTGCCCATCAGCAGGAGCTGATCCAACCTGGGAACACAACTGGCTGTGCTGATTTATAGAGGCTTCTGGCTTCTCCTCCCACCCAGGCACGTGGGAGATGGGAGCAATGCCAGGTGAAGCCAAGGCAAGAGCAGGTTGACGGGGGCTTGCACCGCTGCCTGCTCCCTGCAGGAGCCCAGGCCGGGCCGGGGACAGTGCCCGCAGCTCCGCAGGCTCTTTCTCCTGCTGTACATCTCGCCATGCGCTGAAAGCAAAGCCAGATCTGTGGGGTTTTGGCTTACAGGGGAGGTAGATGTGATATGTTTGAGATAAGAGGATTGCCTTTTCAGACAGACACGGGAATTTAAGATCAAATACTACCAGAGTTGGGCAGTATTTTTTAACAGTGATAACTTGTGGGAAAATGAAGGGTTTTTTGTGGAGAATTGCATTCATGTATGCGCTTGGGCCACCTTCAGCAGAGTTTTGCCCCTCAAAAATTAAAACAGAGGGAAATCATTGGAAATTGTTTCATTTCACCCTTTCTTTACTATTCAATATGAAGTGACCTAAATAAAAGGTTAACAAAAAAATAAACATGTTCAGTAATTTCTGAGATGAAACAGTTGGTTTCAGATAAAAGAAATCATTCTGGGATGACCCCAAATGACATTTTTCAACTTGCTTGAGAAGAAAAATATGTATCTCAGCTGTTGACTGAACAGTTCTTCCCGATTGCCTGCCTTTTACTTCCTTACTGCTCCCTGTTTCCCCGATGAATTCCCAGCTCATTGCGATCTCCATCGTACTGTAGCCTTCCTTGCTGTCCCTCACCCGGGGGAAGACCAAGCCCCGGGTCTGGGGACTCGTCCTGTCCCTGGCTGCACAGCAGCAGCCTCTCGGGAGTCCTGCTTGATTTTGCGATGTAATTCAGACCCGCTCTCCAGCATCGGCCCCAGGCAGCGTGCTGTTTATTGTTTACTTAAAATGCTATTTATTTCAGTGGAGCCCAGTTTTTGTCCTCACTGCTGTGTTCCCTTTCCCTCCTCCCTCCGCCAGGATGAGCTCTGTGAATCCCCCGTTAGGCTCCTCTGGCGTACCGGGCCAGTCACCTCTGCGGGGAAGAACGGACTGGCTTTGCTGAGCGCAGCGCGCAGCAGTGCTGTCAGGGCTAGAAGAGCTCCACTCCACCCATGTTTTTGCTGTTTGTCTCAACTAAATCTTCACCGTTTTGAATTCTCACTCTAGGGTGGCTGCAGGGTAGACAGCTAGCCTGACTCCCGCAGCATCGCCTCCTGTTTGGGGTGCAGAGGATGGTCCCAGATGTTAATGGTGAGCAGCCAGAGCTGTAGCTTCCAGCCAGCATTCGTGAGCGTTGTGTTATCGTCTCCTGCAGCTTCGGGGGCAACCAACCAACTCTGTTGGTCCTGCTAGGTCAGTACTGCTCGTATCGGCTAGGAGTTATGAAGGCTGAAGGTCTTCCCTGCTCCAAAGGAGTCGGCGTTAAGCCTGGCAGGGCCCGGCGGGTGCTGCGCTAGGAGCCACAGCACCTCCTCCTGCCTTTCTCCTCCTGTCGCAGGAGCACCCGCTTGGCCGTGGGAAGCGCTGTGCTGGGAAAGGTCCAGCGGCCGAGCTGGGTCTGCCGCTGGTGCCAGCTGCCCCCACAGCAGCGCGACCGCCGCAGACAAGCGGGGCCGGGTCCCGGCTCCTCTGCGGGGGACCCCGGGACGGGAGGCGGTAGATGCTGCGCGGCGGTCGGTGCCCGGAGGGGCGGCTGCGGAGCGGGCTCTGGGCCTCCCGGCCGCTGGAGCCCCGCCGCCCCCCGGTAACCGGGCGGTTCCGCGCTGCAGGCTCGGCAGGGGGCGGCCGCTGCCGCCAGCGTCCGCCGCCGCTGGGGGGCGCCCGCGCCTCGCTCCCGGCGCCGCCGCCGGCCCCGGCGGGAGGGGAGCGGCCGCCATCTTCCCCGTGTGGGCGGGCGGGGCGGGGCGGGGCGGGGCGGGGCGGCGGGAGGGAGGGAGGGAGGCGGGGGGCAGCGGGGCGGTCGTGAGGGGGCGCGTGGCCCCTGCCTGGCGGGGGGAGCGCTGCGTGGCGGCGTGACGCTCCCCCCCCCCCCCGCGTGTTCTAGCTACGTGTGTGCGTGACACAGGCACACCCCCAGCTCGGAGCGATCGGTGACTCTTCTGCGACAGCACGTCTACGTATGGAAATATGTATGGTATAGATAGTGTGCTATAGAAGAGTATATAACGTACTTAAAAATGGTATACACTACAGATGGCTGGAGAGGGAGGGAACATCATTAAGGGTCTGTGTGCACACACATACGTATATGTATATAGTCTATACTACCTGTAGCTAGAATGTATGTTACACAGTTACATAAGGGTTTATGGAAGGGTCTAGCTTTTTTTAATATGTCTATATATACATATCTATAGCATGCACCGATAGTGAGAGAGAAAGTACTATATAGTTAAGTTGCTTGCACACTCTTTCCTATATATATAAAAATATATACGTACACACACAGTGCTGTATCTGCATATAGAGATATATTAAAAATATATGGATAGAGATTGTTTTATAAGGGTGTCTGTGTGTGTATATATATACACACACACACATAGAATAGTTATGTATCTGTATGAGTGAGTTGCTGTCTGTGTAGATCTATATATATACATATATTAAAATATTTTCATATACATATCTAAACTTATCTATCTATCTATCTATCTATAAAATGGAGTTACACAGTTATAGAAGGGTGTCTCTTTCTCCCCGCCCCATATAGTGCGTGTATATGTACAAATATTTTTATATATTAAAATATTTCTATTTTTAATATGTATATTTTGGTTTTATATTTTTTTATTTATTTTAGAGATATATGGCTACAGAGAGGGCTCTGTGTGTGTGTGTGTGTGTGTGTGCATGTGTTTGTGTGTGTGTGTGTGTGTGCATGCATACACGTGTAAAACATATAGCGTATATAATTTATGGACGATACCATACATCATACTATACATGATATATTGTATATATAGTGTGCAACATTTATAGAAGGGCCTCTGTGTGTATATATATATAAAAATATATAGATGGCTAAGAAGGGAGCATTATATCAGGGGCTATGGCTTGAGCGTTTTAGGGGGGGGTTTGTGCTCATGTACACATACACATCTAAAATATATAAACAATTTTTTTTTTAATATATATATAGTCAGGACAAGAGTGTGTGTTAGCTAGTTATACGTCTCTCTGTCTTTAGTGGGCATGTGTAGTCATATACATACTATAATGTATACGGCTAGAGAGAGAGAGTTCTATGGTTATAGCAGGGTCTCTCTCTCATACCTAGCCCCCCCAACCCCCTCCCATATGTACACACACATATAGAGACCTTTCTATAGCTATAGAACTCTCTCACTCTGGCTACCAGCTCATGTTAAGAGTGAGAGCAAGCGAGTGAGCGAGCGAGCGAGCGTGTGTGTGTGTGTGTGTGTGTGTGTGCGCGTGCGTGTATGTGTGAGCTCACGCGTGTGTGCTTGCACACCTTCCCCCCCCCCCACTGTCTCTCTCGACGTCTATATACAGTATAGAGTAGATGTATGTCTGTAGCGCTAGAACACGCTTGCTAGCTATAAATATATTGTGTGTACACATATTTTATACATTTGCATACACCCTCCGATAACGCTCCCTTGCACTCTTTAGCAATGTCTCTATATTATGGACGTATTTTATAACTGTATTTATATATGTATAATAGTGTGTTATGTAGTTATATAAGTAAGTGCCTCTGTGTATATACATATAAAACATAAAAATACATGTTGATGGAGAGAGGGAATAATCGTTATATAAGGGCCTCTGTATATATAGATAAAAACATAGTATATACTACATGCACACAGCACATAACTATATACTATATCATATATTTTATTAATATGTAGGTATGCACATATATTAATAGATCTATGTATATGTATAGTTATACATATATGTACAGCTATACATATGTGTATGTATATAGAAATGCATAGCTATATTATACATATAAAATTGTGGTATGTACTATATCATACATATAGATAGCAAGAGTGTGTGTTAGAGTTCTAAGGGTCTCACTGTATTTGTGTGTGTACATAGAAAATGCATATATAAATCACTAGGGCAGGAGTATAAGGGTCTCATAGATGTGCATATACATCTGTATATATGTCTATTTGTAAAATTATATATATGCTATACTACATCTAGATAGCTAGCGTGAGACTCTTGTTCAGTTATATAAAGGTCTCACGGTATGTGTGTATCATATCCAGGGCCAGAGCGAGTCACATACTCACATAAGGCGCGCCCTCACTCTGTAAATACACAGACATATATTTGATATATGTATATACTGTATATTGTGTATATTTTGAGCAGGTGGCCAGGTGATTTTATCACAGCTTTGTGTGAACAGCAGTGCAAGAGCTGAAGCGCCGGGCGTTCAGTAAGCAGTTTTAAAGACCCCTGGGCAGGCGGCGCGGGGAGGCTCCCCCTGGGTGACCGCCCCTGCTCATTTTTTATGGATACGGAACAACGGAGACGCAACACAATCGCCGAGCTCGGCGGATTTTTGCAAACAGAGGAGCAGTTTGTCTGCTTTTGCGGACACGAGATACAAGGAGCTCCAGCAGCAGGGGGTCAGGGCAGCCAGGCCCTGTCTCATGACATCATACGCCAGCGGCGCAGGACAAAGCTACAAGCACACGCCGCCATGCAGACGAAATCTTTCTGACTCTGGCTGGTACACCTTGAGCCCTGACCCTATTTTGTCAAACAGCACCAGCCAATCCTACAGGAAAAGCTGCAGTCACGCAAGCCGTTGGTATTTATAACTTTTATTTGCAATACTTTAGGTCCAAGTTTCAAACTGCAATATTTTTACACTCAAGACACAGTCATGCACAATCCATATTTCAATTTTCTATTGCTTCAACCACAATTTAAAATAACTTAATATTGGAAACAAAACCCAAAATCTTAAAAAAAAAGGATGCTGAGGTCAGTAAGATGGATCCATGCCATCAGCACATTTACAAAGTAAATAACTTAGTTCTCTTTTTAAAAAGATCAGTTACCTCTTAATCCAAAGTTACAGAAGATTTTTCACTACACATTTGTTTTTTGTTTTTATCTTTTTTTCTGTTTTTTTCTTTTCTTTTTTCTTTTTTTAAACAGATAACACGTCCTAAAAAAGGAATGTACAGCAAAATGAGATACATTTCCGAGAAACAATGAAAATGTAGGCTCCTCCTCTGTTTACTTTTGTCTGGATACCCTGAAGGAAAAAAAAAAAAAAAAATCTAGCAGACACCAGCATAGGTGTAAACTGGTTGCTTCGGACTAAACTGGAGTTTAGCGTTGGTTACATCCTGATCCAGTCAAGAGTTGCAGAATTCTTTTGCAGCTCTTCCCGAACCGTGCGCCTGTATGCACAGCCTCTGCGGTGCAGCCCCCGCACCAGCGCACCAGAGTAACTCCCAGCGTGGCCACGGAACCGGGGCTCTGCCCAAGGAGGAGGCGTTCTCTCCGCTGGGGGCTGCGGCGTGTGCAGGCCTTTGCTACCAGCTCCCGCCTAGAGCAGCTCCCCTTCCCCTTGCTCACCGGCTAAGGCAGATACTGGCAGCTTACGAGTCGCACCTGAAGAGCTGAGAGGCTTTTTTTCCCCCTGTTGCTGTGCTACAGGCTGATTTAGCAGCATTGTTTAACACTAATATAAACAGTGTGACAAAAAGCGATTGCCTTTGTGCACCTTAAGCTCAAAAAAATCTCAGCAGACATGGACGTAAGAGACTTGCGTGTTTGCTCTGTTGACCCACTTCTGACCTGGACAGCCTTGCATGATGGAGAATAAGAACGATGGGCAGCTCCCTTCCACCCGCAGCCGAGGGACAGCTCCAGCCCCCGGTACCCAGGGCACTACCAGCACCCGTTTATGTTAAGTGACCAGTTCTGCTGTCATTGATGCCAAATTCTCACTGACATCGGTGGGAGTCGCAGCAGCGCCTGTATCTGCTCCCTAAGTCTATGGCTGGGCTGGACAAATGACACACACAACATGCAGCAACGAAAGGGCCTGACTTTAAAAACAACCACCTGCCACTATTCCCTCACGTTTGCAATAGTGTCACACCAGCCTGAGGCATCTGGGAGCCCTCAGTGCAAGCACGGACCTGAGATGACAGGCCATGGGCTCTTGGAGGCGATGCACAAAATGGAGGTGATCGCTCGCTCTCCAGACCAAGCTTACAGATTCAAAGGGCTGCTGTAAACAGGCAGTTCAAAGGGCAGAGAAATGAGGATCTCCAGCACTTCATCTGAGCCATTTACACAGGCTCGGTTGGCAGCCACCAAGCACAAGAAGAGCAGAGGGCACAGAAAGAGGGGGAAAATCAGTCAAGCAGAGAGATGGGAAAGAGCAACACCTGTGAGAGGTAACATGCTGCTTCGTTTCTCTCCTAGGAAACCTCTTCTCTGTTTGAAGCCCCTGAAAGGAGTGAGGGACAGAGAGGAGGTGACACAAACAGTACTTGTGTTCTCAGTTCACCCACTTCCTCCCTCAGTGTTAGAGAAATTTGATTAACGGTATTCTTCTCTCTGAATAGTCTCATTTAGCATTAGCAGCTTAGCACAAGTAGTAGTTGAAGCCTTAGGCCGCAAGAGCTGACCGAGAGTAAACTTTTTTGATAAAACTAATGCTGCTAACGCAGAACTAGTTGAATCCAGCAGACAGATAGAATCATAGAATCGTTTAGGTTGGAAAAGACCCTTCAGATCATCAAGTCCAACCATTAACCGATCACTGCCGAGTCCACCACCAAACCATGTCCCTAAGCACCACATCTCCCTGCCTTTTAAATCCCTCCAGGGATGGAGACTGCCCTGGGCAGCCTGTGCCAGTGCCTGACAGCCCTTTCAGTGAAGAAGTTTTTCCTAATATCCAACCCAAACCTCCCCGGCGCAGCTTGAGGCCGTTCCCTCTCATCCCATCGCTTATTCCTGGGGATAAGAGACCGACCCCCACCTGGCTCCAGCCTCCTTTCAGGCAGTTGCAGAGAGCGATGAGGGCTCCCCTCAGCCTCCTCTTCCCCAGCCTCGCTGCCCTGCTCTGGCCACGCTCCAGTCCTTCTTGGGGTGAGCACAGGATTCGAGGTGGGGCCTCACCAGTGCCCGGCACAGGGGCACCATCACCTCCCTGGTCCTGCTGGCCACACTATTTCTGATACAAGCCAGGATGCCATTGGCCTTCTTGGCCACCTGAGCACACTGCTGGCTCATGTTCAGCCTGCTGTCAACCAACACCCTGAGGTCCTTTTCTGCCAGATACAAGTGGAATAAAGAAGATAAGGCTGAAGCAGACAATTCCAAGAGAATGAAGTAACTTCAGACAACAACCAGCGACAGTGAAAACCAATGAGAAATCAAGAGACCACCGACCAGAATTAAGTGATTGGACTTGGGGATCAGGTGATGGCTGGTATGGATATAACTGAGAGGCGTGAATTGGCATAGGGATCCCTCTCTGGAGGCACCCATCTCGAACTGTCACCTGAGAACTAGTAACAGAGGAATTGGAAACCTTCACTCGGACCTTTCATTAATCAGTGAGATCCTAGGGTCAGACCCTGTTACGGTGGCCGGACAGGGTTTACGCGTAAACCCATAACATCAACAGCTCTTCTGCCCAACAGCTCTTCTGACTTGCATTCGCGACTGCCAACTCAGGCCACTGCACCCAACCGTGGTCCTTTTGGCTTTGTACGTAAGCTGGGCAAGGCACAGGTTGCTAGCAAGCCTCGCAGAAACCGAGCGTGATCCCCAAGCGGCTCTGAACATGGTGCCACTCGACTGGAGCAGGAGGCACCTGACAGACAGATGCTGAAGCTGATGTGTGGTCTGCTGGGAAACTGTCCAGCGCAAAGCCACTGTGCTCACAGGTTATTAAAACAATTAGCGATTTTCCATATTATCAACTTTCACTGATGATATTGCCCCCAGTTTCCTCAGTCAGGGTCAGATTCTAGCAGAATGCAAGTGCTTACTTGGGAGAAATGCTAAGCAGCAAGAACAAAGTTTGCAGGCTCATACCCACACGGCAGTCCAAAGGGCACCCACCCAGAGCAGGTGAGCATCCCTCCTTCTCTTTCCTAGAATACCATTTCTTCTTTTGCGATCGCTCTTGTCACCAGAGGTGCACGCAACCATTGGTAGGCTCAGGCCAGTGACAGTTTATACGTGTGATGCACCCCTAGGATTATGGCAATCATCAGCTCTAAACTGCATCCAGAGAGGACATATAAGCAAGATTCTGCAAGCTTCAGCCAGAAAAAGAAATTACCCTGTCAGCTCAAGGACTGACACAAGCAAAGAGAACTTTTAAAGACCCCTGAATTGCAAATCACACTCAAAAAACTTGGATGGTTTCTGTTGAAACACAAAGGTTGTCCTTTGCCTGCTTCCTGAAAACTGGGGGCTAAAATTAAAGACACTTACCTGGTCAGGAGAGAGGAAAAGAAAAAAAACAAAAAGAAAAGTTGAACACATATTTATAGGTCTTCATCAGCTTGCCCCATCATTAAGGTGCTGCACGTCTGCACATGACTGAACAACAGTCCGCCGGGCACTAACCACTAACTTGGTAACGTTAGCAAGGCGAAGGTGGCGTTAGTGTGCATGCCCTGGATGTCAAGCAAAGAAACACTGGCTCCTGTCTTTAATGGTGGGTGTTACAGAGCTCGCTCCGGTTCTTTGCTCACTGGACTTGCTCACGAATGGACTAATACATACATGTATTTACATGCTGACTGTGAGGAATATTCAGTAGCCACACCACTGACTATATACTGGAAATAACCGTCATACAGACAATAGGGTACGGTGACATTTCTTACACCTAGAGGACAGGAGACAGGTACTTACTTCCCTTCCTGTGGTGACTGGAATGTGCTTCATTTTCGGTGGCAGGACACGGGGGGGGGGGAAGACTGACCGAAAGACCTGCCGAGGTGCAGCCATTGGCCTCAAACTCACTCAGCACAAACAGCTAAAAAAGAATACTTGAGTTCATTTGTGTGTAGTGCGAGTCGGCCAACCGGTAGCCAAAGATGGAGAATAAACACACACGTATTCACAGAAGCGCTGGACGCAAGTGAGACTGCAACCCCGGCCAGAGGCTGTGACCAAACACTGAGAGCACGGCGAGATCCACCCCCGGCCAGGCTCCCAGGAGCACATGCAGGAGCTGTATGGAATTTTACATAGGTATGGGGTTTTTTTACCTTTTTTTTCTTTTTTCTTAAATAAATAAAACTTTTCTGTGCTTCTCAAACTTCCCTGACTTTACTGCTGTCATGCCTCTGTCTCAAAACACACTAAAACCACAGCGAGCTACCGGGTCATTTTCACACATCTTCATTGCAGGGACAGGAATCGTAGTCAAGCTCTGGATAGGTTTTTTTACCATTTAATGAATTTAAAAATGAAGACAATTAACCAATCTTTTAAAACCTTGGAATGAAAGTGTTTGAAACCTATTTCCCTATGCATTTTGCAACAGAAACAGCCTATTTCTAATACTTCCAAAAATATATACAACTAATTGCTTAATCTGAGGATAGCAGTCAGAAAACCCGAGATGGTTCCAGAGATTTTATAGCATTTGTCTCTTTCCTTTCTGCAAGGTCAAAGCTATTGTCGATCCTAACCTACTATGGGAGCCTAATAATGTACAAGACTTGCCCCGCTCAGGACTGGGTTTTGGTTTTTTTGTGGGTTTTTTTTGTTTGTTTGTTTGTTTTTTCTTTTTTAATATATTAATATGCCTCATCCACATTTCCTATCAGAGCGGGGAGGATATAGACGCAGCTGCCATCTTGCAGAACCTCGTGACTGAGAATTTAGAGCCAGAGCCTGTCTCAAGCACAGAGCCCCGGGGATGCCAGAGGTGCGTTTCCCTGCACGTCAGACACTCTCACCTGGGCAATTACGGTCCATGTTGAAAACAGCCACTGGCAGAGATTATTTCTGTCGAATCCTGTCTGTCTCCCAGGAGTTTTTTTTGAGAAGAAAAAATCTCTAGATTTGCTGATGCAAAGAAAAATAAATACAGCATTTAATAAAATAAAAAGTAAGGCCTCTTATTACAGCAGTTATCTTTAAAAAGCCAGTGCCAACAATATTCTGTATGCTGGGGCATACATTGATCAAAAAAAAAAAAAAAAATTTATGCTACCATTTGATTTTCCTATTTTTCATATCTGTTACCTTCCAGGAAGTCGTGGTGGTGGTCTTTATTTTAAAAAGTAGAGATGCCGAAATAGCTATAGGTAAAGAAAATAAATAGGAAAAAGCCCAATCAAACAGTGTGGTCTGTCAACGTAACTATTTATATTGTATGTCCAGCAAACATGTGCCATAAAAAAGTGCTTTCCTTTTAAAGGACGGCTGTCTGTTCCTTTGTGGGTAGGAAAAAATAAAAGCTATACTGGAAACAGAAACTGTCACTTGTTTCTTCACTTCTTACATGGAATACAAACATGTTTCATTCAGATGAATGCTTTACAAATTGAGGGCAGCCCATCTCGAGCCCGAATTATTCTCCTTCTCAAGAAAGTCTCTCCCCCGGACAGATACCTTCAGCTGACAGAGAAAAATGGGACCTCACAAAAGAAACAGAATCTTTTGTTATTTGGGCATCTGAAAATGAGACCTGTTGTGCTCCCCAGAAAATCGGGAAAGGTGAATTCGTACTTAGCTGCGGTAACTCCACGAGCATCGCCTCCGTCTGTGGCCTCAGCCAAAGACACTGGGACGGGCAGAGTGAGTGAGGGTAGGTTAGCTGGCAGTGTTAATGACAGTTGCAACACGGAGACTGTAACTAAATCAGAAGGCAAAGCCAAACAAGCTAATGGCCTAATTCAAGAACAGCCCAAGCGTCCTTCATTCCTACTGGCAAAACACGAAGGTGGTTAGTACCTTAGAGGCTACTTAGCCCTTTGCAGGACCAGGCCTAAACATGAAGATCGACAGCAGAAAGCTGTTTTACTCTTCTTTTTTTTTTTTTTCTTCTCTCCCCACTCACTGGGTGGGCGTTGCTTCAATTGCTGTTTTGAAGGTCTTTGATTAGTTGTACTACTAAAATACAGCAACAAATACTCCATGCAAATGCTTTTTCTGCGTGAAGCCACACTGCGTCTTTCTTTCAGAAATGAATAAATAAAACACAAATTGCGTACTTAAACTATTCTGCTCCCTTACAGATCAGTTGACTAGTCAAGCACAATCCTCAGTCACATCCAGGATTCCCTCTCTCCCAGCAACTCGGAGCTGCATTCAGCAGTGCTTGCTCTACGCAGGACAGCAGAAAGCAGGCTGGCTTGATGCCTCTGAATACTTCTGCACTCCGCTCTGCATTTCGCACATTTGCTCTCCCTCAGTGCAGAACTCCAGGTTTTAACGCGCTTTCTTCCAGAGCCGTCTGCTGCACTGGCTCACGCATATCTAAACCGCGAAAGCTGTCACTCACTCACGTCGGCCTCAGTGTCCACGGCAGAACTGGCGTGCCTAAAGGACACTCACCTGCGCACGAGCCTGCAGAGCAGCCCGGCTCCCTGCCCCTCTGCCGAGAGTGGCGCAGACGCTACTAACCTTTCCCAGGAGCTACAAGACGACCAGGAGAGTAGGCATCCTCAGAAGTGACACCACCACTCGGCTCTCTTTTGCCCTTCTCTACTCCTGCACAGACTCAAGACGGCTAATCCCGCCAGTCTGCACATTTCGCAGCATGGCCACGATTCACCTCGGGAGCAGCCCGCTGCCAGTTTGGCTCTGATACGGGATGATTAATCTGGCTGGAAAAGGCAACCACTCAGTGCTGGTCTCCTGCCGCTGGCTGCTACACGCGCCGCCTTCTAGCCTGGGTCTGCGGATGCTGAGGCTGCTCTGTGCTCTGCAAGGGGTCTGCTGGGGCTCAGCACCAGGCAAGGCTGGGCCTGCTCTCACCTCACATTTCTCTTACAGCTTTGCATCAGACGAGCCCTTTCTGAGCCTGATCTAACTGATCTTTCTGCTTTTTCACTTTAGTAAGACTCTCATCCAGGCAAACAGATTACAATTAGTTATACAAATCAAATTGTCAAGAACCGAAACACTATATATTCACAGTTGAAAGCCTGTATCTCAACAGGATGTTTTGTCTGCCCCACTCTTGCTTCCTTTTTGGTTGGAAATGCAATTTCACATTCTTCCTCATCTAGAAGTACCATGACTGGGCAAATACCAGTGAGTGGGCTGGGGCAGTGCAGTCTGGAGTTTATGAATGAAGGAGACCCTTCTCCAATTCCAAACCATACCAAAAAACCCCATAAAAGGGACTTTCCGTCTTTAAGAAACAATTGACAATTTAAAAGTGAATGTACAGCTTATTCACAGGGTGAGAAGGAAGCGAATCTTCCAACTGAATTTGCTTTACCTTGGAAATGGCTGAGGCAGCAAAGCATTTTCGGTCATTACCTCTCTGTCTTAAGCCCTGTTTCATCTTAAAAATAAATTAAGGAGCCAGAAAGCAGGAAGAAGACAAATGATCATTTTTTACTCCTTGAGGGACTGGGTTGTTCTCCCTCCTACCACCATGACTGTGACTGTTGGTTTGTTCATCCATCCATCTGTCCTGCAGCACAAGAGTTGAGGTTTTATAGAGTTTTTGTTCTCAGTCCTGCTCTGAGCTGGCATGGGAGAAAGCCGGCCTGAAGCGCTAGCGGCTGCTGTTCTTAATCGCTTCCTTTGCTGCAATGATCAGAGGAGTCAGGCTGGAGAGAGGCTTGGCTAATTTTAAAAATGGATGCTGCCCAAAGGGAAAAAAAAAGAAATGAACGATTACTTTCCAAACTCAGTTACTCACAGGCCCAAGCAGTATTCCTCTGGTTACCAGAAATATGCAGAAATAGGACTGAGGGGACCATCTGCACCTCCGTCTTCATGTCCAGTACCTTGCTATCCCAGGCAAACATGGCCCGTAATCCTATTAATCCATTTATCAAGGTGTCTTCAGCTTGCTGGGATTTTTGCCCTGCCAGTGCTCTGGGAATGCTGCTTGCTGTCCCAGGGCCTTGTTCCTTTCAGGAAACTCGAAATACTTACTTAGGTTCCTGTTTTCTAAACACATGGGCTATTTTATTTGTCAAAAAAGATGAGGGCCATAAGCCATTCCTCAGGGAACCTCAATGCCTGTAGGAAATGTTTATCCCAGTAGTAGTGAGGCCCATGTGTTGTTCTGAAGGCCACTGAGGTCCAGGTTTTCAGCACCAAGATAAGAGCAGGGAGATAAGGGACAGAGTGCTGATGGACTCAGCTCTGGGTTGCAGCAGGAGCAATGTCTACCATCCCATCCCCTGCCCCTCCTGTGCTGGATGGCACCTTCACAGCAGGGACAGCCAAGTGGCACGAGCTGCAGCTCCCTATCTGCCACAAAACCCGGCAGGAAACCTGCAGCAGTCCTCATCTACTCAAAACTGTGCCAGGCAGCAAATGGAGCTGTGAGAAGTCCTGCTCAGCTGTCCCTGTTTCGGTGGCAGAAACCTCTGAAAGTGGGGCTCAGTGGCAGAAACCTCTAAGAGCGGAGTGGGATGGACAAGCCGGGGCCCCTCTGATGCTCACAGTGAGGACCCCACAGCCCCTTCCTTCCCACAGCCAAATCTCTCACTGCTTGGCTGTGACTGATTTCCTTGGGTTCCTCCCTGGTCATATCTCTGTTTACGGTAGTCACCAACACCCTTTCAGGCCTCCGTACCTGGTATCATTCCACTTCAGTTATTTTGCCACCATGTAAAACTGAATATACTACCAAAATACAAAATAGGGCCACAAAGATGCTCAGAGGGCTGGAGCACCTCTCCTATGAGGACAGGCTGAGAGAGCTGGAGTTGTTCAGCCTGGAGAAGAGAAGGCTGCAGGGAGACCTTATTGCGGCCTTTCAGTACTTAAAGGGGGCTTATAAGAAAGATGGGGACAGAGTTTTTCGTAGGACCTGTAGTGACAGGACAAGGGGTAATGGCTTTAAACTAAAAAAAGATAGATTCAGGCTAGACCTAAGGAAGAAATGTTTTACAACAAGGGTGGTGAAGCACTGGCACAGGTTGCCCAGAGAGGTGGGAGATGCCCCATCCCTGGAAACATTCAAGGCCAGGTTGGACGGGGCTCTGAGCAACCTGATCTGGTTGAAGATGTCCCTGCTCACTGCAGGGGGGGTTGGACCAGATGGCCTTTAAAGGTCCCTTCCAGCCCAAACCATTGTGTGATTCTACTTATTTTTCATTTGAAAAGTACCAAGACTGAAGACTAATATGAGGGGGTTCCATCTGATGCCGTCAAGTTTAGCTGATGAGAAAACTGTTATGTAGTACAGCTGTTTCACTTGCAGCTGCTTTGCATTTTACCTGCAGAAGTTCCTTGGCAGACCCTCGCCTGTCCACATCCATCTCCAGGCAGCAGTTCAGAAAGTCGCGAAACACAGCAGACAGTCGCTCGGGGTTCTGCAGCTCTGGTGTCCCGTTCGTAGCTATCAGATACAGCGCCTAGAGGAAAAGGAAACACAAGACTCCACCTGTTTCTTTCATATCCATAACTGCTCACATAGACCCCATTTTTTAAGGTCCATTCTCCAGTGGCAGTTTCTTCCCTGGCAGAGGGTTAGAGATGATTTTTCTATACCAACAAAAAAACTTCTGATGCAGCCGCAGCTATTCCAACATCAACATGATCTTGCCTTGACAGCTGGCTTCAGTGGCTGACCTAGTTAGGATGAACTACATCAGCAAAAGCACATTTTGCTTCTCCAAGTATCGACACTAGCTTTACAGGCTATTTTAAAGAGTGAATTTGGTCTACCTATATTATTTCAAAGGATTATTACATAAAATGCATCTCTGCAGTGCTCGCTGGTCCCTGAAGTACAGCTTCCATAAAACAAAGTAGTCAAATTTTTTGCTCTGGTCTTGATAAAAATGATAACTGGATGAAAAAAAAGTAAATCCATCAGCTTATTCCTTGAATAAAGAAACAGAAACATTTGGAACCTCATTTTCAACACAGACACACAAGTTGCATGCACAAATATATTAGAAGAAAATGTATAATTGGGCAGACAGGAGCCACCTGCAACTATGTCTTTCAGCAGTCTCCAAATTCCAGATCAGCTTCACTGATGTGGTAAAACTTTTAATGGTCTAATCAGAAAAATGAGTAATTCCATCCCTATGGCAACCCTGTGCTAATTTTGATACTCCAATAAATACATTAATGATGTCCCCATCCCAGAAATTGCCAGGGAAGAAATGGGGAGGTTTTGGCAGTTGGGTTATTGAAAGCTCAGGCTTGGTGACATGGAGAAAGTGGCTTGAACTATTGAAGAAACATGTTCACTAAGTATTGCAGCAAAAATGGACATGAAGCAGAATAGACTATGTTGCCTTTAAACTCTAACCTTCATGTTTCAGGCAAGCTTCCCAGTGAGAAGAATTGAGGGGTAGTTCATCTCTCAAAACCACTGTTTTAGAAAAATTGTGGGGTTTTGTTTTGTTTTTTTAAGGAAAGATAACATTAGATCTATTACACTTGTTTCATGTTTTCAGGGCCATCTTCACAGACTGAAGAGCTGGAACAACTTAAAACCCAAAGCAAAGTGTTACCTGGGAGTATTCGTCTGTGTTAAGGGTTGAGTCCTCTGTGGATCCCCTTCCACGATGCGCATAAACGTCCAGCTGCTCATCTGAGCGCACAGTCATTCTGTGCACACAGGCCTATCCAAACTCTTGAAAATTCAAGCCTTTCTCCTCCTTAATAGCATCTAGCCTAAGCTAAGCTTAAGTTTCTTAAGCTAAGCCAAGGACGCTCACTTTCACACAGCTGACAGTGTTCATGCAGCTTAGCAAGTCTTTCGGATATTCCTCAGGCCAAGGAATTACAACGTAATTTTGCAAATTACATGAGCGTTATCCAACGTGGTTCACTTGTAACCAAGGTCTAACATGCTGAGAAGCTGGAGAAATGAGTTCATTCTGCTTTTGTAAGATGTTATTTAGAAACATAAGACAAACATTTTGAACTACTCAAACTTAGACTTGCAGCATATGTCTAAAATATACAGTAATAATAATAGAAATAGGCCTAGGAGTCTTCCATAAAAATGTTTGCCATGATAATAACAGCTCTGAGCTACTGGCATTTAAATAGACCGTGACCAAATTGACTTTGTTATTATCCTCTTAAATACAGAGGAAAATTTCCAAGCCTAAAAAGGCAAATAAACTATCCTAGAGTAAAAACAATAAAAGGAAGTTTCTTTACTTTTCCCATAACATCCCATCCCTCCTATCCCAGGGATGCGACTTCTCCTGCGGTAAAGGAGCACAGCACCAATGTCAACCTTGGAAATTTTTTCCAAGCTACATTCACCTGACTGTGAAACGGGAGCGCCAGGACAAACGGAGCTCTTTTAGTTGCTGGTTTCTTCACAGAACATGAATCGTGAGGAGGTCATCTTTAGCTAGGTACTGCACCTTTTAAATATTTCTACAAGAACAGAAAAGGGTCTATGGGAACCTGAAGTACCTTCTTATCATGTATCTTTTGGTTTTCTGTGATACAGCCGGCAAAGAAAAACAAGTACAGTACAAAGGAAATGAGTGTTTGCAGTAGCTACAAAGGGGCAATAAGCTCATTAATTTGTTTAACATACCAAGAAACAAGAAAGGATTCGGTATATAATTATAGCTGCAGTCTGAAAACGATATCCTAAAGTTATCCGGGCCACCCAGATACATGACAAAACAGCATACAGATGATTTAGAAGCCTGAAACTGTAGAAGATCCACAGCACTTGGAAAACATGCTACAGTTTTGAGGAAAATTGATGTGCTGTGGTTAATAAATGAAAAAGCAAACAGAAATGCTTCGGGTTTGATTTGTTGGGTTTTTTTTTTTAAATTGAAACTGGGGAGGCTGAGCCTGCATTTCAAAGGATATTTATCGCACCAATGTTTGTCCCTCAGGCCCTAGGCATATGCCCGATGGAAGGAAATCACAGTGAGAGAAAAGAAATCCAGGACACTCATAGCTGGAAAATGGTTCATTCCTGGGAGTTCTGCATATGCTGGAAAGAACCTAAGCAACATGGGATGCATTTGCTCTACACGTGGAAAACAACAAATGCGTCTACATTAAGGCTGCTGTTAACCCTATGATTAATGATCCTTTAATGCCCTTATAATTTATTTATGTATTGAAATTAGCGTCAGTAACTGAAGCTCCTGTGTGCCTTCCATTATTAAAACAATCATTCATAAAAATGAAAGAGCATCCTTTTGTTTCCACGCTTTGCAGAATTCCCTGAATGTGGTCTACATGTGACTATTAAAACCAAAAACTACTGTGTGCCATCAGCTGAAAAACTGAGCTGTAAAAACACGTCTTGCTTATAAGCTCTCCTGTCTGGATGCAGCTGAGACCTCTCACTGAAGTCTCGGATTCCACATACAACAGCAGATGGATCCTGTCCCTGTTGGCGTTGCTTTACCTTACAAAAACTAGCTGATAACTGGGGACCTTCGGGTGGTCCATCACAAGCTGTTCACTGTTCCTAGCTCAGGGGCAACAACCCCTGCAAAAGAGCCCAGGCAGCTAATACAGATGGTACCAACTTCAGATGCCTGATTTTAACCTACTGCATTTACTCAGACACCTGAAGATGCCTTGCAGCTCTAAGTGTTCAAGTTGAGGCACGTATGGAGAAAAAGAGCATCTCAAATAATATGGGTAAGGGCAGGAATATCTGAACGTGAATTTGGTCAGAAAGAAGAAATCCAGTGATCTTTCTGACAGTTGACCTGAGGCTTCTCGAGAAGCTCTCATCAACATTTGAGGTTAAGGAAGCAGGGAATTTTCAGCATCCAGACCAGTAGTGATAATTCTCTTCATCCGTTTTTGCTGCCTTACACAAGGCAGCAAATGCATTTTTTGCAAGGGTCTTCCAGGGAAGGAAGTGGAAAATAGGGTCCTCTCTTTGCAGGAAACCGAAGCAAAACTGGTGATGTGCAAAAGTCTCTGCTGGTAAAACTGGGCGGCAGTGTTATAATGTTATGCTTATTCAGCATCAGTCTGAATCCAAACCTGTTCCCTTCTTACTACCCCTCACAAGGCGGCACAACGCACACCGCTCCACATGTGTGCACTGGAACCAAAAACCCCAGGGCACCGACCAAACCAAAAGAAGTCTTCCAAGAAAACTCAGGAACCTTTTTTCAAAAAGAGTAGAAGACTGAAATTTGTATAATTGTTATATTCCTTTCTTAAGTAGCATGGCCGGGGGTATTTCCTGACCATTCTGTTGTTTCTTCTTTCAGTCTTCAGTACGCAGTCTGGGTGCCACAGACCAGAGAGAGCGCAGCCTTACTACTATGAGAAAAGCTAAAGGTCACGCTCTATTTTAATTCTAGCCTTAACAAAAATTATGTATGTATACACATAGCTCAAAATTAATTTCCTCATAAATTCCTGTGTCCTATCATGAATTAACTGTACAGCACTTAACTTTGTTTCAGCTACCAGTCACGAGGTTTTATCTCGGTATGCATTCTTCCACTACTACATGCTCATTTGGTATAAGAACTGGTCATTTCATGTTAAGGAATGAGGATAAAACTCAAAACTTCAAAACATTAAAATTACATTAGTTTACTACAAGTATCTGTGCTAAAACGTACTTTTAGAAATGTTTTTGGTAATGAATAATTATGGCATTACTATAACCAGTGACACTTCCTGAAAGGCTCAGGTAAGCAACCGGCGCTGACCTGAGTTGGAAAAGACTTCTCTACCTGCAGATACAGTCGAAATGCTTTTCATAAAAACTCCCCAACTGGAGAAACTTGCCCCTGAAAATTTCTTGTCATTCAGAGCTACAGCTCAAAGAGTTCAAAAACTGCATGAGAACTTTTAAGCAAACCCAGCACATTTCTGAACTGGCTACATGTCACTTCTCTTTTGAGGTTCTCCCATTGACGTAACCAAAGCTACAGTATATGCTGATAGGCTCCAGTGACAGTTTTAGAAGCCGGCCTTGGTGGAACTAGTTCAAGCTGATGTGACTGGGATTTTGTTTCATGGGAGACAAAACATGGGACAGATGAGAAAGACAGTGGTATCTGATTTTATTTGCACCTTACCCTGAGAGGATTTTCATTAAGGTAAGGAGGTTCTCCTTCCACCATTTCTATTGCCATGATCCCAAGTGACCAGATGTCCACTTTGGGACCATATGCTTTTCTTGTCACCACTTCTGGTGCCATCCAGTAAGGAGTCCCGACCATTGTGCTCCGTTTACTCTGCTCAGGAGTGATCTGAGCACAGAAGCCAAAATCAGCTGAGGAGAAAAACAAGCATTGTTAAAGCCAGCTTGAATTATGAAACCAAGCAAAAGAAATCCCCACTCTATGCCTAAGAATGCATTGTTGAATCTATCTGGAAAAGCGGCCATGCTCCATCTACTCAGTGCTGTAGCCAAGGAAATATTGGATTGGCCACTTAAAAATAACCCTCAAGTTTCATGCAGTGGCTTTTATTCACTTGAAGCTTTAGATTGTAACTGCCTCCCTCTGGAAGGGACACACACAAACCAAAGCCACTCTTTACACCTTTTTGGTTTCTATACCTCTCCGCGCATTGGAATTGTGCTCTTAGCTTGCAGCAGTGGTCATTACGCTACCACAGGCATCACTTTTGGGTAACTGGCAGTCAGTCAAAAGCAGCCCCACACCACATTCTGGGAACGCTGCGCCTGACCAAGAATACCTACTCAATTTGACAGATCCATCCATTCCGAGAAGAATATTGTCGCTTTTGATGTCTCTGTGAATCACTTGGTTTGAATGAAGGAAATCCAGTGCTTGCAGGCACTGATAGATAAAAAAGAAACATGAGGGTAAAAATTAATGACCTGATTTCATCACACAAGAAAGGAAATGGCTCTAAAAGATTTAATTTCTAGATGAATTGTGAGTAACAGCAGAATATTGTGCTGTCAAGAGGAATAGCCTGCTGCTTCAACACTATTAGAGTAATAACTTTCTAAATGAAGGCACATTAGCTTTTGAAAGAGAAAAGTCAATTATTGTTACAGGCTATCCCCTGAAAGCACAGACAGAATGACTGCTGCTGCAGTGAACGGGCTATCTCCATCCATATGACAAACTATTGTTTGCCAAAAAAAGAAGTCGTCCCTTCCTTCGGTATGAAGTGGATCACTTTCGGGTGAGAGGCTGCGCGACAAAGATTTTATTGTTATGCTCTACAGCAGATTTGGAAATAGCACATTAGTCATTTTTCAGAACAAACACCATTTTGGGTGGAATGCTATCCTTTTAAGTTGAGGACTGTGATAAATGAGTCTTTATTTTTCTTTGCCGTTATTTTAAAATTCTGCCACCAGCATGTTTGCTTTTACAGGCAAGGAATGCAGTACAGACATGCTCCAGGCAAATGTTTAAAGAGGCAAAAGTTGAGAATAGCAAAACTGAAAAAAGAGATAGTACAATAACAGTATGTAAGAGTATACTAAGTGCAGCGAAACTGGCAGGCAGTTCACTTAAGATGCTCTTTCTGCTCCATATTATAAAAGCAACACAGAAACAAAGCTCATGTTCTTATCACCTGTTTAGAAGCACCATCCTGCCCAAGTAATCGGAAGCACACGTGGGATCCCTTACCTCCCTACAGACAGCTGCTATCTGTCCTTCATCCATACACGTCTCTGTAACAACATCGGTTAAAGAGCCTCCAGCCAAGTATTCCATAACCACCCAGAGTTCATCACCGACTAGGTAGCTGAAAGAAGAAAACAATGGCATTGAGATGAACGTGCATGGCTAAATTACCTTATGAAAAAGACTACAGTTGGTTTTTTTTTCCAGGTCATTTTTAAACAAAGAATAAAATTAATAGACATTCCTTCTAGGCTATACAGTACTTAGAAGCTGTGCGGTCTAAATGACAAAGGCACTTAAGTGAAAAATTAGACGTCTTAGATGGCAAGCGAGTGAAAAATGCAGTTTAGTAACGGCAAAGATAAATCTTAAACCAGGACATATCACATCATCTGGTTCATCATCTTAACACATAAATTCCACGATTAACTCCAGGAACAAGGCAACACAACTTTCGTAGTTGTGCATGGTAGGAGGGTGTGTACCACTGAGGACAGAAATTGGTCAACAGTTTGGAAAACCTTACATAAAATACATTCAGAAACAGGAAAAACAATTTAAAAACTGGCAACCCACATGTTTCTGAAAACAAGAACCTAGTCCTCCTGGCATCCACAGCAATGGAAAATAGTGGGAACAGCCCAAGGGAAATAATTTCTATGATGATTTATCAGCACTTATTGTAAGACATAGAAAATATGATCAACTTAAAAAAAAACAAAAAAAAAAACCCCAAAACACAACATGGAGCTAGTGAACCTACAGGCTGTTGTTTTAGTAAGGTATGGCTGATCCAGATTTCTGAAAACAGTCTTCAAACTACATATGCCAGAAAGGATTAATGCAGACAAAATGCAATCTCCTCCCATACATTGTATATGAGTAGATAAATAATAGAGAGGTCAATTTTCTGCCAGTGACCAAAGGGTTATTTTAATCTTTGGCTTGCAGTATGTAAATTAACATTCACATGATAATACCAGAACTACTTACCTGTCTAAATAGTTAACAATATTGGGGTTCTTATTTTCCCTCATGACCAGGATTTCATTAATAATTAGTTCCTTTTTGGGCTGTTGTTGGAGATTCATTTGCTTTATGGCCACCTAAAATGACATTGAAAACCATTAACTTGAGTAGCCTGTTGCACGAGATCAGAACGAACATGCAGTGAGCGTTTTTGGAATGACGTAGCAGAGCTGTGCCAACTGTCTTGTCATTAGACATAAGAGCTCAGTAACTCAAATTACAACACCCTGCTTCTCTGCTAGCTTGGGTGCTAGTTACAGGACACATGGTCATATACAGTTTGCCTTATAAAATCTGTAAAAATGGTCGTTAAACTATCAATCACAAATCTCTAACGCCACTCTCTGGACCTACATTCTTCTCAAATGGCCTTAGTTTATCACCACTATTATTATTCATGCAAGTTTTGCAAGCAGGAAGTGATTTTGTTACTGTGAAAACATAAAAGCAGCTGGTAATACTTTAGCAATTATATGATTTTTGATCATTATTTCAGCAACTGCTGTTATTCTTAACTGCACAACTGAAAGAAAACGTGTATTACATATAAAATGCTGTACTAAAAAGATCATTAAGGTTACACAAGAAAAAAAACCAAACCAATCCTAGCACTTCCTAACTTCTTGAATTTTGATTTTGCAACTCTAAATAACATTCTTTAGCACAATTTAGATTTGCAATTATTTTCTGGGTTTAAAAAAAATAAAAAATCCATTCTGTGGTATTTTATGGATACACCTAGGGTTATAAGCAGGGCTTAGTGCTTTTAGATCCCCTGTAGACCTCTCTCTAAGAGCAGTTATAAAGTGCAGCACTGCAGGTGGATGAGAAACTACCAGTAAGATTCAGACATATTTGCTGACAGCTGGAAATGATAACTCAGAAATCTTAAGCTGTAGCCCCAAAAAGCCATGGGATTAGCCAAGACGCCACCTTGTCTGTTTACTGCTAACATGATCACTTTTGCTCTGAACCACTGTAGCCACCCTGCCTCTGCCTCACCCTGGCTCCTCCACCCAGTCCTATCTTCCCCCAGGCAGCCACGGTCCCCACTTGAGCTTTTCATCAGTGAAAGGTGACCCACTTAGTGGATGAAGGAAAGGCTGTGGATGTTGTCTACCTAGACTTTAGTAAAGCCTTTGACACCATTTCCCACAGCATTCTCCTGGAGAAACTGGCTGCTCATGGCTTGGATGGGCGTACTCTTTGCTGGGTAAAAAACTGGCTGGATGGCCGGGCCCAAAGAGTGGTGGTGAATGGAGTTAAACCCAGTTGGCAGCTGGTCACAGCTGGTGTTCCCCAGGGCTCAGTACTGGGGCCGGTTCTGTTTAATATCTTTATCAATGATCTGGTCGAGGGGATCGAATGCACCCTCAGGATGTTTGCAGAGGACACTAAGTTGGGTGGGAGTGTCGATCTGCTGGAGGGTAGGAGGGCTCTACAGAGGGATCTGGACAGGCTGGATCGATGGGATATTAGGAAAAATTTCTTCACCAAAAGGGTAGTCAGGCACTGGCACAGGCTGCCCAGGGAAGTGGTTGGTATTCCCTGGAGGTATTTAAAAGACGTGTAGATGTGGTGCTTAGGGACATGGTGGTGGACTTGGCAATGTTAGGTTAATGGTTGGACTTGATGATCTTAAAGGTCTTTTCCAACTTAAATGATTCTATGATTCTAAATAAATCTTTCCCAGTGGTCCCAAAAGAGCCCTCCTACCCAGCCTGCACCTTGTGGGGAGATGGGGCCCTGTGGCCATTTAAAGTCTGCCTCTTGTTCCCTCCAAATGCAGTTTGGCCAGCCTCCCCCTCTGACTAGTCCTGCTCTTGACATGGCATAAAGAGACCACCCCTCCGCTCTCATTCCTGGCTTTCTAGCCAGATTTGCAGGTAGGGTTTGTATATATTATATTATATATTATATATTATATAATTATATATATTATATTGTATTATATAATAATATAATATATATTATAATATATATAACTCTGGCTTTGCAAAGGAAATGAATGTTAAGATGCCACTTTATATTGGCCACTACAGGGCTGTCAGAGTTAACACTGCTTTCCTTCAAGATTTGTTTCTCACCCTCCCTGGCCCCCACTACCCTGCGACAGTCCACGGCCTGTAATGGGCTGTCACTGCCACCGGACCTGAACACGACCGTATTGTTTAGGAGAGATCTTTGCTTTTGATATACATCTTCTCATTTGTCAGTGTCTGTGTCAACCAGCTTCAGTATGACTAAAACGTAAAATTGCGTCCTAAACATGATCTCTCCTTAATTAGGTTTTGCGTTATAGTTTGAAGATGAAACACATAATGGAAAAAATGCTAAGTAGTATTACTGTCTGAACCTGTGATTAAGATACATTGGGACAGAATGATGGCAGCCTCCATCAGCTGGTTGATGCATTAATATATTCAGTAACTAAGACAGAGCTAGTGTGTCCTTCTCTGAAAGACACCACTTCCCTCCTTGCATTCTTTCTGGTAGTTAATAAGGACAAGGTCTGTCCGAAATTAAGCGATGTAATGAAGCTCTTTATTCCTCACAGCACTAGGGGAATCTGTGACCACCCCTAGGGTTCTCCTGAGGCCTCTCATTATGACTGATCTTTAGATTTCACAGTTTGTATTGCTAACCAATCTATGGCCAGGTCCACAGGCAGATTTTATGTACAGAATTAAGTTGTATATATAGACCAACATTCTCTGTAATAGCACAACTTCATGCACACTGGGGAACAGAGATATAACAATTTCTAAACCAATACATTTACACTGGCAATAAAAATTATATAGTTTTTAATCAGGCCCAAAAGCTTGCTGGCATTTCTTTACAGATTTCTCTCCATTAAAATACCTATTCAGGGATGATGTAACACGGTACCAGGCTGGGACCAACAATACTGTGGAGAGCACCGACCTGTTCTCAAGACAGAGTAAATAAAAAAATAATTCTCTTACAATTGGCCTTAAAAGCTATGGGTGAAGCATCAGCCCAAGCACAGAGAGCACCAAGGCTCTTACTGATTCCAGGGGGACCAGGACCTCCCCCCAGGAATTTGCGGGCACCTTTTCAGGCATTAATCAACACCTCCGTGTAATGGTTGCTGGAAAGCGGATGGCGACAGCAAGTGTTCAGTTACTGAGGCACAGAACCACATTGCCCTTAAAGAGCTTTCACTGAAAAGCCGAAGACAGCAGATGATGTACTTTGCCAGCTGACGCTAGTTTGTGCTTAGGAGGAACAGCCTTAGCAGTCAAGATATACTGGCAACCCAAAAGCCCCATCCACAGTTCGCACCAGAGGGGAAAGCCCTGAATACCTGCAAAATGTGCTGGGACTGTTGACACTTACCTCTTGTCCTGTGGCGATGTCGATTGCTGTGTAAACAGTTCCTGACGCCCTAAAAACAAAACAGCAGTGAAAAAATGAGAAGCGGTTTAGTCCCTGTGAGTGAAAGCAAGCCCAGATACAAGAGCTCTGCTGCTGGTGGTGTTTATAAAACACCTTTGTGTGTTTAATTCAACATTTAATTTAATTTAATTAAACATCCACTCCTTCAGCCAGCAGTGCACAGCGCAGCAACCCACCAACCCTCTGCCATGCAGGGTATCCAAGATAAAACTTATGTCCAACATGGAGAAAAAGGGCTGGTGCAAATCTCAAATGTACGTACTAGATTATTTTAGTTCAAAACTTAAGGGGGGGTGTCTACAAAAACTGGAAAATAATATATTTAATTCTTTTTCCATTTTCTCCAGTTTTGCTTTGTGTTTTCTTTTTTTTTTTTCCTTTTTTTTTTTTCTTCCTTTTGTATGTGTGCACGTATGTGTTTTTTTCCAGGTAATGTAACATACGGTCTAGCTGTGCCTTCTCAGACCTCTTATTTGAATCTATCTGCAAAATTCAGGCAACACCATGCAGTCATTCTGAGAACCCTGAATACACGTGACAGCCATCTGAGGACAGGATCTAGACACAGCTTTCTCCAGCATGCAAGGAAACTAATCTCCAGCCATCCTGCGAGGTCACAGCTAGAGCAGGTTAAGGCATATAGTTTCACACACAAATGGAGAACTGCTCAAAACAGAGGATCCTTAGACAGCTTCTTTGTGGGTCAAGAGCCATCAGTAGCTGCTTCTGTTAGGTGCACAAGACACATGAAGGACTCTTCATGGTGTCTATGTTTTGCTTCTGTGGCAGACATAGGTTGTGTTGTAGAGCCACCAGAAATAAATGGTGTGCTCACCTGCAGATTAGACAGTGTGGGGTTTTGTTTGCCATCTGCCTCTCGTTAAAAGAGGTTCTTCCCCTGTAATGATGTGAAGGGCCAGAAAGGCCACGAGCAGAGGAAGGCCCAACCAGAGTTGGGTTTAAAAGCAACTGCGGGCTTGTAAACCCTAATGGGGCTTCCTTCTGAGCTACACCACAGGTTTACACTGCCATCATTTAAGAAGCCCATGTCTGCATGGGCAGTGAGGCAAGGGAGAGCCAGGGCGGGAATTCACGCATCCAGCAAGTGTCCCGCTGACTGAAAATGCTAAAATCAGTTTGCTCATTTTTACATGATCCCCCGGCTTGTTTGTTTACCTGCAGGCTGAAATATTTCTGAAAAGCATTTTAATTCAACAGGCACCAGGTCTGTGTTGAGAACAATGTTCTCATTGGGCACGCTATGTATTCTTTTAATATAAATGCAAATGCATTTTCCTATGACTAATTGTCAAGATTAATCCAATTTGTTTTCATAAAAGCCAACACCATTTATTCAGACTTGCTAACACTGTGCTGTACCTCCTGAGCAAAGTCCTGTCAGGGTTTATTTAAAAACAGCTATTTAAATTAGGATGCTTTTGGTATGCTCCAGGCCATCTGTGAGGAGTTTAGATAAAGGTGAGTAATTTAAGTAAAGCAGTGAATTAATTGCGAGGGCTCTGTGATTCTGCATTACGAACTTTTACTTCTAAGCAACTATAATTTCTGATCTGTATCTAACTTCTAAATGTTCTGTAATATCTTGGTTTTAATGCAGTTAGGCAAGTACCAGGGCCAACAAATAGATCTGTGTCACTGTGATGCAGTGCAGTACAAGTTAAAAAAACCAATCTGAACCCAGGCTGCTCATGGCTCCATACTAATTTGTCTTTCTAGCAAGAGCTAAGACTGCTTGAGCAAACACAGCCTCTTTATCAAGCAGTAGTTAACTAAGTTTCCTCTGGTGTCAGCAGCATTTTCAGTCCTCAGCTGGAGACAGATGACAAACCAGAGACTGGGCACTGAAGCTGACCTGTTCTTCAGCACAGGCCTGCTGACTACTGTTCACTGCAAAATGGCTGTAAAACCTTTACTGTTTATTAACTTACCAGCTGTATGAAGCCATGAAGTGCTATGTGCCTGTCAAGTTGCTTTTCCTTACGTAAGAAGTTTCTCTCTACCTGCAGTTCTCCGAGCAGCCATGTCTCTTGCTGCCTTGCAGTGCTCTCCTTAGCAGCTACTAAAAAACTACTCACTTCCAACACTGCTAGTGCCTTTGGCATAGCTGTACCCAACTCATTGCAAAGGCGGGCAGCTCAGGAACTGGCACCTGCATCAACTAAGCACATCAGCACCATCCAAGGCTGTGCATCTCAGCCCAGCCCTGCTGCAGACAGACACACTAACCCCAGCCATGCAGCAGTCTGGTTCCTCCTGATCATCCTGTTTGATTACCTTTGTGACGATTTTTTTCTTTAGGATGTTTCCCCATAACTGTAAACTGAGCTGCAGCATTACAGTCATGAGCTGGTTACGGCAGCACACTCACTCCTCCGTAAGAAGGACATGCAATCTTCAGGCTGTACTAAAAGCTGGAGGAAATCAATTTAGATACCCTTTTAGGCCAGATATTAGCCACTTGTCTTTCCACCAGTTGTTGAGGCACCTTTGTACAAGCTCACTCCTAGGACTGTCAAAATAAAAGATTGTGAGGGTGATGGTCATATTCTCACGGTGACAGCAATAATCTGCTTCACACGCATGTTTATTCTCTCACTTCTTCAGCTGACACTTATCTTTTGAGAGACTGGCACAGCTCTAAGTGTCCATTGACATTTTACAAATGACAGTAAGAACCAAAGCTTTGGGTAGAAAGCAAGCTGGAATCTGAGAAAGGGTTTTTATACAATGAATGGAGCAGAAACACCTTCCCACAAGTGCCCTACCAAACAAGAGATATCTACGATAAAGCCTGCCAGAGAAAGAGCATGAGTGTGTCTGGCTTTCTGCAGTATGTATCAGTTCTAGGTCAGCAACATGCTATCTTGAGTTCAAACCGCATAAAATTAAGGCAGAAAAATATCTCCTGATGTCAGTAAACAGCTTCTGTCATACACTGACAGCAGTGTGATCCTGGTGCTACACAAACAGCGCTAGCCCTCCTGGAATTGCTACACAGCCAAGGAAACTCTGACTGAGCAGGGAGTCTGTCCGTATTTAAAATGCAAGTCAGATACCTAATTTTGATGTAATTTCTTTTGTTCTTGCCTCCTCACATAGGAAATATTTCAAATCAATCCTATTTACAGTAAGCAAAGTTCGGTTTCAAAAGGGAATAGCTTGGTTGATCATTTTCAGTAAGCTCCTAAAACCTGCAGGATCCATGAGCGGTCTGCCATCAGGCAGATGATGCATTTTCTCATCACATACTTTGTGCATCGACACTATGTTTATTACTGAATTTTTGTTATTTTACTACCTCTGCTAGAAGAAAGAGCTTATTATTTAACCTCTGGTTTCAGTTTCTAAACTATGTGGTTATAATCCTGATCACTGAATATTTTTTTAAGCAAATTATTTCAAAGAAATGTTATTGAGAACTGTTATTTATCTGACAACTATCAGGTGGCAAGTTGCTCTTTTAGGAAATAATGTTTCTTCTCCTTTCTTTAGTGTGGCCATATTATTTTGAGACATACAAAAATGATTTCTCCTAAGGAAAGCAAACAGGTGCCACACACTTGAGGGACAGTATATCTTCCAGGTCCTGCTCCTTGCTGCAGGCAAGACATTGCCAGCACCAAGTTGTCTTTGACGATGCCTTCTGACTACAGTTATAAATTCTGATCAGTACTGAGAGACAGGAGAATCTAAACTCAGTGTCTCAACATGTTTGGAGCTTGCCTGACTTTTCCGCTTGATATTACACCAGCAAAATACCTGGCCCATGTTTTTGTATAAGTAACTGGGACTGGACTTACCCTTGGCCAATTTTTTCAAACCGAGTGTACTTCTTCTTAGGATCTCCCACGCTTACAATGCTCCCTGAAAGAAACAAAATGAAAGATGCTCACTTAAAAATGGAGACACCACCTTCTAGCAGATCAGAAAGGCAGCCCCACTGCCGGGGGTGTGAGCCATTTGTAGTCAGTTGGGTAACAACAATACAGGCAGCTCCGTAGCACAGGTGGCCTCCATGAAGACTGATTTTCTACAGTCCTTTGGAGAGTTACCTTCACGGGAAACTACGAACACAGAGAAACATTCACAGGAGACAAATATCAGAAAAGAACAAGTGCCAATGCAAGTGTTTGTTGTCTATAAGCATTAAT
Source organism: Nipponia nippon (assembly GCF_047370975.1). NCBI lineage: Eukaryota > Metazoa > Chordata > Aves > Pelecaniformes > Threskiornithidae > Nipponia > Nipponia nippon. The sequence continues at coordinate 4,031,364 of NW_028262313.1, forward strand.
GAGAGCTGGAACAACAGAGCCTTTATTTTCTTAGGAATAAATACTCTGTGTGATTCAACGGAAGGTTTAATACTTCCGAAGATTTAATGCACCTTGGGTTCCGGAATCAATTTTTATGAACACGTGCCGTTTTCAGAACAGGAAGAATACTGCAAAGTGTTTCCAGGAGGGGATCTTCTCAATCTTTCAGCAGTTTGCCAAAAGAATGCCTTTATGTTTTTAAAGAACAGCATCTCACGTTATAATCAATAACTATGGGGCTTTAAGAACTATGACACTCATAATTTATTACCCGTCTAAGTTCTGAAGACCTTGCCTGTGCCATTTTAAGAACCACGCTGCTTGTCTTCAGCCTGACTCAGAACAGTAACTAGCGTTTGACTTGCACTCTCAACACCGCACACATGCTGGTCTTCACAAATAAGCACAGCTGTGATGTCTAAGAAGAACAGCAATATTCCTCAGGCGCTAGCGTTACACAGACAGCTGCACAAATGAGATGCCGGTAATTTCATGAGCACGAGCGATGCGGTTCAGGAGCCAGGCCAGATGGGGTGCTGCCGCCTCCCGGCAGCTCTGCGCTGCAGCAGCGGGAAGGCAGGGCCGGCCCGTCCGGCGCAGGACACGGGACAGTCCAGGTCCATCAGCCAGCATGGAGCTCATATGCCACGGAAAGCTAAACTTAAAGCATGTGCTGCTTGACAGCTTCTTGCCCACTCGGAGGTGTGGGCAGTCTGAACGGGAAGGAAGGAAAGCAGTAGTTAGGATGCTGTGTTTGTGTCGAATGAAAGAGCCAAAAGCTGATGAACTCAAATAAATCTGAAGGAATAATTAAAAAAACAATTTTCTTTTTTTCTGGTCTGGTAATTTCCTCGATAAAATACAAACAATGAAGCCTAAGGTGATGGCTCGATGCAAATGACTTCTAAAGATTTAACTTGGAACGTACATCACTGAAATACTTTAGGATTAGTGCAGGAGGAAAGACTTCAAATGTTTCACAGCGTATTGTGTTTGACTGATCTGGCAATATTCCTGTATCACAAAATAAACACATACTTATTTGTTCACCTGTGCATCCAAAACAAAACTAGGTGATGCACCATTCACTATAAGTAGTAACAAACACCTCTCTCCCCTGTCCAAGCCATTTCTCTGGAGCGGAGGGCTTTAGCATCCAAATGGGCATCTGACTGGATGCCTAGCCAGGAATCCCTGCCCGCCAGCATGGCAAGAAGACGGGGTGTCAACACCATCTGGTACACTCCCTGCTAAAACAATTTTGCTGGCCTTGGCAAGATCGCTAATGGGAGCTGCAGGAGAAGAGGTTTCCTTTGCCCCGTGGTACTCGCTCCCCTCGCCCGGCACCCCAGGAACGCCAGCCAGTGCCCGCTGCTGATGGCGGTGTGAGCTTCTGCCTGCTGGCTGAGGATGCTGACAGTCTCAAGCAGCCTGAAGCGGTCCTGCCCTGCTGTGCCAGCCTGCAAGAGTTGGAGTTACTGGATTGCCTGGAGTCCAAGCCAAGGACATAACGCTTTCAGGACCTGGTTAACTTTTCGTAGTTTCATCTCACTGAAACGTATAACGTAAGACAAAGCTTTCATTCTGCTTCTCTACAGAGGGTCTCCACTACAAAATAACTCTTCAGTCAAGAAGAACGTGACCAGAAGGCTCTGGGACTCTCTTTTAACTGACTGCAAGAAGGGATGCGAGGTGAGAAAGCACACCCTCCCGCTCACGCTGCTGAGCTTAACCTTCCCCCAGACAGGGATCCCCATGAGACCCTGCAGTACAAAACCAAACATTGCCGTAATCCTGGGCTGGGCAACAGGAAAAACACGGGGTTGTCGGTGTCTGGCTAGGTGCTATTTTCAGCTCATTAATGGAACTGCCTATCTGTCAGAACAGATATCAGAAGTTCATGGAAGTCCACGTTAGAAAAGAATAAAGAAAAAGACTGCAGAACAAATATTTTGAAAAAGAATTTTCCAAATTTGCCACTGATTTTGCAGTCCAGCTATCTGCTGTTTTTCCTCAAAACTCAAGTAGCTGCTTTCACAAGTCAGTTGTTTGTGGCTGGTCTCCTGTGCTTAAGCCAATGCACATCAAATACAACAGCACTAAAATCAACAATGTGACTGGTACGTGGCTCCGGTTCAGAGAAACACTCCCTACTCTGGACAAAAGGTAAACATATCAGCTATTTTGATGTCTTCAAGCACTTCCCTTTATCAAGTCCTAAATTAAGTAGATAAGAAAGCAGAATTGGGCCACTTCTGTTTTATAATTACAGTGGAACATATTCATGATTTCATTGCAGACAGAATTTTGTTTGATCTTATCTCAGTATTACAGGCTTTACTCCCTAGTAAAACTTGTAATGAAAGTGGCTCTAAAAAAATCCAAGTTATTTCAAGCATAAAAGAATTATGAAAGCAATTTAAGATAAAAGAGGGCATGGGACATTTTACTAAAAGTAGCATAAAATCAATTGTCGGGGAAGTAGGCAAGGTGGAGAAGTCATACAAGTTAAAACAAAACAAACTGAAAAAAGCAACCACCACACATGCTTAAATATAATTAGCCCAGGGCTATAACAAAAAAAGCATCAGCCCCATTTTCAGACAGCTTCATGAAAGCACAAAAAGATTTTCATTGTCCACATCACAATTTGCCCAAGGCAGACCTTCGGACCTTGCTCACTTGGTATCAAATTCTTAAGAAAGAAAAAGCATGAAAGCATGTAACATTTCAAAGATATAACCCACAATAACTCAAGGGCTCAGTCCTAATCTGGCATACGCAGAAGCCTGAATAAACGATATGCATACTTACGTTCATGGATGCAGGGTACCTGCAGATCTCATGGTGGAAGCCTGCCTCAAACATTTGGCCTCAGTTGAAGAAGCTGTAATTCCTCCCTTTATAAACTGACATAACTGCAGGTAACTATCTGCTCGGGAATTTATTTCATTGTGCCCTCAGCTAAAGCTATTGAACTTATCCCTTGGATACTTCCTAATGACACTGAGATTCAGTTCTTTATAGTCTTGTCAACCTGCTAAGGGTGCAGAAACCTACATAAGCAGCTGAAATCTCACAGCTAAGGAAGGCTCCAGCCTCTGCAGTCACACCAGCCATCAGTGGCAGGGTAGGTACAACAAAAAGGCTGGTATAGCACAAGAACGAGCATTGACAACCACTGTGAAGAAGCCACAGCCAGACTGCACCCCTTTACAAGCAGCTGCTCCCATTAAAGACAAAACATTATCAGCTTTGAGATCAAACACAAGGTGGCATAGATCAATCCACTTTTTGTCCTAACAGTTAATGGCAGACACAGAGTAAGCTGGGCTATGTTATGAACCCAACAATTTATTATCTGAGAACATAGCTATTACGTGCATGAAGCAGACTGAATTGGTTGTACTGCAGAATCATGAAGGGCTTGATGTGTTTTCCTGTGGTATCATCTGCGCGGGGGTCTGGGGCCATTGGTTAGGATTCTAATAGCATTAACTGGCTGGGAGTTAGCTATGACAAAGTGCCGTGTATCTGAGGGATACACAGTGGATGTGCTGGAGGCTGGCTCCTGAGAAATGCTTGCAGTGCAGTTTTACCTGATCACGCCACATAGGTGTGTCTCTTTGATATATCTTTATAAGCACAAAGCTAAGAAATAAAATAATGATTATTATAAAAGTTTTTTTTTTTCCTTTTGGGGCACATTGAAAACACCTCTTCCTCTCTACCCATGGTGTCAACTGATGTTCTTTCAAAGGAGTTCTCTCTGACAAAAATGTAGAATTCTCATACAAATGAACTCCGATATATTAGTAGAAGCTGTAAAGCAGTAGTAGTAATAACACCAATAGAATATCTGGGGCAGGAGAGCTCCTTGAGGCTGAAGGAATCAGCTTAGTGAGGCAGTTGTCTACTGGCAAAAAAAACCCCAAAAACAACAAAAAAAACCCAAACCCAACAAACAAGCAAGCAAAAAAAAACCCAACCCCACACCACCCAAAAACCCAACAGATTTCTGCGAAGTGTTTTGGCTCCAATGACTGGTGAGAAGTCAGGAGTCTAAAGACAATTTAGGAACCCAAATATTCTGTTCAATTTGGCCATCGGCACACAGGAGTTCACTAGGTCATTCACTAGGTCACAGCCTTCTGCTCAACCAGAAACAATCTCTGCTTTTGCCTTTAGCGCAGAAGGAAGCTCAGGCAAAACCAACCCAGCCAGAGCTGCCCTCAGAGGCAGAAGGAATACCCAGAGTGCTCTCTCGCTTCCTCTAAATACAATAACAGTTTGTGTAGGGAGTTGTAAGTGACTCTATGACACTAAACTGAGGATGAACGTTTGGTACATATAATCCTGAAACATGCATACAGTACACTGCTTTATCAGACAAGAAATACAGAATACGTACTCAGTTTCTCTAGGATCTCCTCATCTGTCATCTTGGATTTTTTTCGCTGCCGGTCTGTGTTTCTGTACAAAGTGTTTGTGTTTGAGTTTTCAGGCTGGGGAGTGGTGGCTTCTTTAGCTGGTGCTGGTGCAGCGGCAGGTTCAATTACAGAGCGTGTGTAGATCTGTAACATGAAATTATTTAGTGTCAGAAAGGTGGCTTGCAGAGATGCCCCTGAGATCATATCTCAAATGCAAACCCTCAGGAAGATGCTGTCTGCCACATCCGGGGCTCTTAAAATGTTTGGTTTTGCTGTCCACTTCTCAAACTGAATGCGCAAAAATGAAAGGCTAGTTTTACACAAGTTCACGGCCACTTTCATTTTCAATTTTCATTGATTTTCCGAAAGATGAGTGAAACAATGAATTTACTGTGTTGCAAGGATACAGAAATAGATCTGCCGAGGGCCCCAGGACCTTCTTCCTCGTGTGTTTTCATGGGTAACAAAATGACTCTTTAGTTGGTACGTAAGTGTCTGAATAGAAGCAGGGCGCATTTCCCTTTTCTGATCATAACTGTTGAACTGACTTTTCACCAGTATTTCGAGCTTTAGGGAGTGGCCATTAGGAACAGCGTTCCAGTCTTTCAGAGACCTACCTCCTCTTTACGATGCATAGCTGCGTAGGATTCTTCTCACCAAACTTCAGTCATGCAAAAGTTAAGGGTGTAGTCTAAGCTGTTCATTTAACTACTCTGTGGAGAAGGACAGGTACCTCCAGGGGACAGTTTCTCCTATGTATCCTGCAAGGGTGTGAGGTGCATCTGATGACTGCTCTCTCGCTGGTGACAGAGAGCCTACACAGATACTTTGGACAAAGTTGCTCACTTTTACACCGGTAGCACTGAAAGACATGATGCTACCTCTTATCTGATACTAATAAGATAAATTCACAGACCCTATCAGAATCACCGGAAACTCACAGCTAAATGTGAAAGCTCAAAACGGATTTTCCTGGTGTCAGTGGCTTGGGTGAAGCACTATGTCGTGGCAGGACTCCAGCCCTCAGAGTCTTCATCTGCAAGTGCTGAATGATCAGAAACACGCAGCTCTCAATTACACCAAATCCAGTGCTAACCAAAGCTGGGACTTACTGATTTTGTATGTTCAGGCCGTGGTGCGATAACAGGTGGAGGTTCGTTGTCATCTTCCTCTTCTTCATCATCTTCATCCTCTTCTTCAGAAACAGAGGGAGCTAGCGGGGGTTCTGATGCTGTTTTTGTGCTCTGTGGACAGACAGTAACACGAGTGACTGTCACCATTATGGCATTTGGGAGGCATGATAATTACACACAACTTCAGTCTGCTTAGACATCAGAAACCAATCTAGACATGCGTATAGTCCTACAGGCCTCGGCTCTAACTTACGCATGGCACAATGCACTTTAAAATTACAAATTACCGTGCTGTTTTGTTAATTCAACTTGGTGTTTTTCATTTTTGCTAAAAACAACTAAGTCATTCCCATGCTTAGTCAAAGTCTAATTTCACAAAACGTAATGCTTGAATATATCACTAGAAATCACATGTAGTTGCTAGTTACTTGCTTTGGCATTGTGTCTACAGAAATGCTACCAGTTAATTAAGCTAACAGGTGTCTGCTGGCTAGGTTAATTAACACACTCAAAGTGCAAAGCCTCCTTTGTCATCTTGCTGGGAATTTGGTTTTGGAGAGAAAGGCTATTTGTTTCTTTACTATTTTACCCGTGGGGTAATCATATGGCCCATTTCCCTGCTTAGTAGCTCCTTTTTCAGCATCATCCTCCTCTTTACCTAATCATAAGTTAACACATCGATCTTTCCACTGCTTGCCTGTTTCTTATGGCAACAGTAACCCAGAGGGAACGCAGCCCTCTCAGCAGCAAGGTGCATCCTGCTGCCCTGCCCGGGGCTGCTCGGCAGGCAGCCGGGCTGCTCACCCAGGCTCCCGTTACAGGCAGCAGAGACTAAAAGCCACTGCCAGGGTGCAATCGACCTTCAGGCAGACTCCAAATATGGGGCAGGCGAGGGAAGTCTGTAATCCGCATGTAAACTCAAGCCTACAGTGCAGATATTTAAAGTTAGGGAAGTTGAACCCCCCCCACCAGTCCCAGCTGCTACTCAGAGGCAGGGGGTTATATCGCGTTGACATAAATTTGCTGGTGAAACAAAAAACTGAAAAGGTGCCTTGTTAAGTGTTTACCAAAGCTGGCTACAACAGGCCACTTAGAGGACTGAAGCAAATCATAGGCGCTATTCACACCTCATTTGCGTTACCTTTAAAATGGCATCCATTTGGTCCAGTATAAATACCAGTAAGGGAGCTCAGGAAACAGGGAGACCTAATCTTCACACCCGTGTTTTACTGAATTGATGACCATATCGCTGCCTTAGGTCCCCTTGAACACCACTGTCATATAGATACACAGAGTACTGTATTTTCCGTAAGACTCAGCTCCATTACCCAACTTGTAAAGGTAAATGGTGAAACAGGCTACTAATCTGGCCGAAGTAGGGAACGCCACGTCAGACGTTCGAAACACCAGTTTAAGGGCCAACTCTGTCAAGCAAGGGGTGCCCTAATGGGAAGGTGAACACTACTTTGTCATACATTAGATCAGTGTATAGCTTTCTATGCATCATTAGCACTTTGCTGATATGGGGACAGAAGATGATTAAGGGGAAAAATAAAGAAGGGAATAATCACATTTCTGTTATGTCAAATTCTTATAACTATTTTTTCCACTGGGCTCCATGCTTGGTCTGACAGCACTAAATTGTGCAGCTAGAACATATACAATGTCATATTATTTAATGCCAGAATCCCATTAAGGAGTTAAATGAAATTAAAGTAATTCCAATGACTGCTTGAGCCTGTCAGAGAGCTGTTTTCCCTGTACTGTAACATTCAACCAGCATCCTCTGAGTCGGTAACTTTTGAAAGCGGACATCTTGACTGTCTCACCACTGTCTATGTCTGCTAGAACAAAATACCACGGCATCTGCCAACGTGCCCATACCCACTGGAAAAGCTATTGGGAAGGCTTACTGTGCTCTGGCGAACCCCAAACTTGCTTTTCAAAGTGTGTTTTACTAAAGATAATGAAAGTGGCATCAATTGAAAATCTGGAGTGTGAATATTCAAAGATGATTTTCATTTCATTATACGCACTCTCTGCTGTGTAATCACAAACCTAAAATTAAGTTGCTTCACACATGAAAATAAAGGCCAAATCCCCATTCAGTCATTTGCTATTTAATGCACTAACATTAACACTAATAAATCTGGTCAATATTAATGTGGATGTCATGACTACATCTCTGGGATTGCTATGGCAATCCAGTATTAATTAGAGTGGATGATTATTTAAAACTTTGTTTCAATGGTTCCAGTGAGTTACGTATCAATTATAACCTTATTTATATTCAGCTACATATCCAGCTGTACTAAGGATAAATCATAAAATTTAATAGAAATGGATTCTAAGTTGTTAAAACTAAATTAAAATGGGCTAATTAGACAGTACTGCATATCGTTGCGAATTATATATTCCACCATGGTTAAGAACAGCAAGCAATCTTCTGTTTGCAAAACGAGACTTTCATCTGTTTAAAAGTTCTTAAACAGAAAATTAGGAAACAGCCAGCGATCCCTTTTCTGCTGCTGCAAAGACACTAAAATGTACTTTCTTTCAGCCTACAAGGCTGGCACTCCAGCACAAAAGGCAAAGCTCACAGCTTGCTCCACGATTCTCCAATGCTATGAAAGTAAAGGGTTACTTTCACACTCACCGAAGGATGGGCTTCTATGTATCCATGGGCGCTTTTATCTGCAATGTGCAAGGGAAAATTAAGCAGTTGCTGTTGTGGGGAATCCCACAGAACAAGTAAATCCAAATAGATAGCATTCTTCTTTCACAGCATCCCTCCAGTAGCAACAGTTATTTTACATAGCAAGCAAGATAACAGGACAATATACTAGGTTATTCTTTTTCTACAGTTTCTTGTGTCTATTTTTTGGCCTGTTCTGCCAGTAAATAAAATACATAGAAACTTGGTCAAGAAAATGCAAATTGTTCTTTAACAGCCAATGCTTCTGTTCCCCCCAAGAGCTAAAGCAGCTTTTTTCTTTTTTTTCGTTTAAATAAATTGCATGTACTGATTCTCTTCAGCTCGTTGAAAATGTTTCCCCATAAAAGCTTCCCCAAAATCCCCCTTAGCTGTGGCAGTTCTATTCTAACACAGCACGGTAACAGCTCCTGAGTTCAGGAGCATACACAAGCTCTTTTGAATTTTGCATTTCATCACAAAAGTAATTGCTATTTTAGCAAACATTAAGTGTCAAGTTAGACAGTCAAATCTTTTAATTATGGAATTCAGAGAAAAAGATGCTTTCCCTCAACAGGAGAGAAATGTTAGTAAATTCTGGAGATAGCTGCACAGTTTTTAGAAGGGCTTCTGAGAAACTCTCCCAGTCTGCATTTTGGAAGTGGTATTGGTTGAACCAGCAAATTGAGGAAATTACAGACTCTGCTGCCACAGACTATCATGTGTAGGGAACGGAACCACTGCAGGTTAAATTACAAATGCTGTCCACACCCTGTTGGATAGAGACACCCTCTTATTAGCTGAAGCTGTTGACATGAGCTTTATCAAAGTAATGGTATCTTAATGGTATTTTTTTTAAAAATCAACTCAGTTACTAAGGAATAGCAAAAGAACACATTGATACAAAAGCCAGATATGCTGCACCTAGTAAAAACCTTGCTTACTTGCTGGATGCGTCACTAGCCAGAGTTTGTCTGGCAAAAAAAAAAAATATATATATATAAGAATGGGCCAATGAAAAAAAAAAAAATGCAAACTGCAGCACAGACTTGCTTTCTCATTTTTGCAACACTACACTACAATTTTGCAGACTGTACACAACCAAGGGAAAAAAATGACACCCCCCTCACATTTGCAGGCTTTTGGATGGTAATGCCCAAATCATGAAGATCTTCCTGGAATGAGCATGCTACGGAGATCGCTCTGGACACTGATGCCTTCCTTCCCATCCTCTGTAGCAACATTCCCTTTACATCACAAAAGCAGCCGTTCCAGGTTTGTTTGTGAATTTATGCATAGTATCCTAATCTTCTCTACAGGTAATGCAAAAAAATCCTGGAAAATTCTCCTCTATCACGAAGTATCACAAAAAAATCCTCATAGTCCGTAACCTACCGTTCAAAGGATCCAAGAGTAACTCATAAAATGCACAAAACAAGTATACCCCGTACCCCAATCTGAACACGGTGAAGGAACAAGGATGCGAAGAAACAAAAGTAAACATGACCTTTGGGCAGCTAATGGCCAAACTAAAAATGGTAATGATTGTTCCATCTAGTATCTTATTTAGTTCTAAAAACAATTGACAAAGAAAGTCACAGTTTCGATGACATTTAGGGGACAAAAAGAGAAACAGAATTCATTTCAGGAGTATTTCACAAAGCGGAATTTTTTAAGGTTGCTTCTTGACCACTTGAATGTTGAACTGCAGTCTGACTCATTTTGGGGCCTGACGCTCCCTTTTTCGCAGTGAGATGTCAACTTACCTCCTGATGTAAAGCTCATGTATTTCTGGTTGTTAACTGTTTCTTTGGAATCATAAAATTTGAGAACATCTAGAACAGCTTGTGGGTTCTTCTTCTGCTCCAGTTTTGTTATGTTGGAGGTCTGTAGTAGCCTGGCCCACTGCTCTGGAATGCCCTGCAGATGTTAAGTGGAAAGAATGTGGATTTAGAGTATTTAACAGTCGCAGTCTCACAGATCTTTACCAAGATCCCATGCTACCTGTAAGATTACTTTCAGAAATTTTTATTGACCTTACAATTAAAATTAGTAGCTTATACATTAGAATGTAATCATTCTCTATCAAAATATAGAGCTAAAACCAGGATCCAACTTCAAAAAGAAAAGAAAGTTATGACTGTGATAGGAAAAAAAGCGCATGAAACTCATCTTTAAATCAACTCTGCTCTTCCATGGAATAATGATTTAAGGCTTAGCTTGTTTTCCTGGTGATTCAGTGCAGACATAAGACTATTCTATATTTGTGGACAACACAGTGTATTTTAGGAGCTTTACACTGGATTTTTAATGCTTAATAACGCAAACACATTTTGCTGAAATGATCACTGCTGCCTGATTAAAAGGTAAACCCCACCCTGATACAATTAATTTTCAGCATACCAGGGAACACTGTGGGGTTAAGAATCTGTATTTAAATTCTCAAAATCGTAACACTGAGTTGTACCACTGCTGCTAAGGATGTCTCTTTTTCGAGCTCCTGTAGCTCTGCAGGTTCTCTACTGTAAATATACAGAAACCAGGGACTCAGAAAACAGGCTGAGAATGCCAAAGCCTTGCATGAATTCTCGGACATCTTACAAGCGAGGGTAGCATTTGAAAATTGATCCAATCACTGAAAGCCGCAGCTCTGCATTGAAATTATATTGATGAAAAATTGCTTTAAATATCCAGTATAATTTCCTAAATTTGAAAGCCTGTAAGTTTCCCCATTTACTTCACAGCCAACATCTACCAGCGAACTGTAGGGCTTACTGAATGAAAAACTACACCTGAAATACATTTAAACTTAGCCTTGGTGCCACCCCAATCTAGGTAAACACTTTAATATAGCTTCTTCCTAAGAAGTTCTCCACAAAACAATGTGTGACATGGGCCTCCAAAGTTTGGGATTAATGAAAAAAAAGTGGGATAAGCCAAGCAACAAATCTACTGCACACACATCAACCTGCTGCTGCAGTGCTATGACATCTCAAAGAAGCATTTTGATGCAAGATTCTTTTGGGCCTGTGACGCACCTCTGGGAGCTTCCCTGTGCACATCTGTGAGCCATAGAGATCTGGCTGTAATGGACGTAAATAAAGAAAGAAAAGAAAGTTAAAACAGAATGTGGGACAACTTAGAATGTGGTAGGAGGAAACCAATGGGCCAAAATGGGGAAGTCCCATCTAAAATGGGAGTTACAAGGTAGATACCAAATAGAGTAGGTGGTGGACAGGCTACAGGAAGGCAGGCTTAGGAAAACAGAAAACCCACAACTGTTCCAAAGTTTGGAAGCATCATTTCCCCTCCTCTCTTTTTTAAACCAGTTTTTCTCTGCCTCATAAAAATACCATACTGAGGATTAACGGCAAGTGACTGGAAAAACTACCTGTGATTTCTTTTTCTTAGTTAAAAAATAAAAATCATAGAGAAAAACCTGGGCTTTTGCTGTTTGTCTAGTTTTGAAAGCCAGGTTAGCATTTTTGAATGGCTCTACACAAGTTTTTTCCAATGGTTCTCCAGCCCCAATATCACAACTGGCCAGTGCATGAGTCAACAAAGTGCAGCGGAGAAAGCAGCTGGTCAAACTCAGATTTCACACTGGGAGGCTGCGTATCATCATAACGCAAATAATCTGTGCGTGCCAGACTGAAAATCAGGACAATTCTAAAGAAATGCTTGATTAGATTAATAATGTGCAACTTCTTTGGATCTATAGCCACAACTTTCTCCCACTTGCTAATGTCATAATCTCGAAACTTTAAAAGTTTGGTAGGTGACCACATTTTATTCTAGATTGGGGATCAGGAAACTGTTTCAAAAATGCATGCCTTACAAAAAGCACTCCCCAAAGCCCTGCAAACCACACTTCTTCCTGCATTCAGAAAATGCAACTGTCTCTTCAAAATAAATCAATACAAAGCTCTAGCAGCATGCTCCCGCCCAACAGTTTCCAACCAATTTAATTTTGAGCTTTAAAAGCCCTACTTCTTAGCGAATGTGGTTGCTCCAAGCATAGTGAAATGGAGATATAACATACGTTCATGAGCAACAACACAGCTTGGTGCTCAAGCCTGAAAGCCAAAACTCAGGAGCCCATGCAACTTTGATTTGAGGTGCAACTAACAGCAATCAGGTAATGCAGCTGGGGGGTGACTGTTAGGTGTCAGAAAATGGCCCAATGCATTGCACATAACCACTAGAGCAGACACTATTGGCATGACAACAGTAATAATTCAAAACAAAAAACCCACATATTTGCACATTTATTGGACATTCCCATGGCACTTCCAAACTTTTGAAAGAGACAGACAGTGTGATCACTAGACAGTGGGAATATTTTTACACGACAGGGCTAGTGGCAGTCCCTTCAGCAGGACATACTTACCACATGACTACCCAGCTGATACACAGCTTGTATCCAGGTTGGGACAAATCAAAGATGCCTAAGGTAACGTGTAATGTAATACTTGCATCTGGGACTAGTTGGGAGCTGATACTAGTTCTTAATGGTGCAAAAATCCCCTCGCTCTGACTGACATTTCACTCCGCTAAGGACCGCAGCGCTAAGCCTTGTGCTGGCAAGATGCACGGGGCAAGTCACCTGTCCCTTTGGTTCGTTTTGAATCGGTCAGAGCCTTCTCAAACTGCAGCACTGCACTTCCATGCTTTAGGAACAAGTATTATTGTAGAAATAGTGTGTAATCGTAAAACAGCAGCCATCTAATGTTGACTGTTTTGAAAGGGAAAAAGGTATTAAAAAGAAATTGTGCTACAGCAATAAAGCTGGACATATTTAGCCATGTACAATCACTTTGTTCTATAAAAGGCCAGGACCTGTGCTGGTAGCATCTGACATCAAGAAAAAAAAACAAAACCAAAAATGAAAAAAAAACAATCTGTGATGCTAGAGACTGTTTTGACACACACTGGATAATAACAACATTCAACCTGATCCAAACCGTGATCTTTGAAGTACTGATAGAGAGTGCTTGTGCTTAGCACTGAAGTGTGTTAATCTCGACGTCCCTCCTTTTTGTTCCAGCTGGCAGGGACATGAAACTAACTGGGATCCTCACCACCAGTTAGTCTACGAGAGGACACGATTGTGACCCATCGCGTTTGCATAGAGCCAGAAGGAAAAAGTCTGAAGCACAGGGTAGAAATAAAGGCAGAAGGCTGAAAGGAAGAACAAATATAGAATAAGAACAGCTGAACATTCAGTAGGGAGAGCAGTGAAATGAGGAAGGAAGGAAGAAAAGAAAAGATAGACAGGAAGAAGGGATGCAAACATGAAAGGGAGAAAGCAAAAGCAGAAAGTAACAGAATATATAATATGATACCAAGATAAAGAGAATGGCACTGAAGATTAACCTGAATAATAAAGTGGCTACAGGGAGAGACAGAGAGGAAAAAAAAGAGGAAAACCAGGATAGATAGCAGGGAAAACACACTTTTAAAAGTTTTATGCTAAGTTTCTGATCAAAAATGACCACATCTGGGCTTTTTAAATAAGCATTTAATCAAGCCCTAAAGTTTGGCACAGAATAAATTTTGAAGTAAGATTTTATAAGTGACATCTATTTTAAAAAGGCTAATTAACTAGTCCACATATTTTAAATGTACCTGTATTTCCTAATTACTAAGAGAATTCAATTTAACTATTCCTTTGAGGACATGCTGTCATTAAATGTCTTTTTTTCTTCTATTGTTATTGTTCTTATTACTATTGCTACTGTAGCATACAGAAAGTTTCCAGCTTTCTGCAATGTTTTTGAGAAACAAAAGTAGCAATCAAAGTAAAAAATGATGAAGGAATCACATTTTGGGCTCAAACTCTGAAAACTAACCATCCTTTGTGCAGGCAAATGATTTGTCCCATCCTGTTTGGTGTATGCAGCCAGTCAGCACTAGCACACTTTACAATCTGACGCACAGTGATAACACAGTCTGACCGCTTAGCTCACAGGGTGCTACTGATGGTACGGAGAGTTGCTAATGCTGCCTCTCATCTCCACAGTTCAACCAAATAGAAGCTTACTGCCATCTCAGCATTAAGGATTAATGGTTTCGGCAGCTAACTAGTAGTCTGAGAGAAAATGCTTTGAAGCCCCCTGCAGACTTCAAGGAGCTTCTATCAGACTCATTTTTCCCAACACTTCATACACTTCGTCATGATGTAAGTAGAAAAAGCTGACTGCTATTTTATTAATACATAAAGGCTAGAAACGTGTCTGATGACCTAGTCTATGGACAACTTTTGAAGGATATTAAATTAAAATGAATGGACTTCCACAATGCTGCTGCTTTCTGGGTGTCTCCAAGGGCTGTCTGCAGAGCAGCTGGACTTGGCACTTTCAGGCTGATTGTCTACAGCAAGACATACACTATGCACATGTGGGGGTTTTTTCTGCTTTTCCAAAGATGCTGAATAACCAACCCCTGTAGCAGCTTGTGGGACTGATAAAAGCATACACCTACATTCTTCCTAGTTTTCATTTTCCACAGACACTCTGCTGACAATCCTTGGAGAAAAAAAAAAAGCAGCCTGAATCAGAAGTAAAACACTCCAAATCCTAAGCCCAACAAATAAAAGTCTCTTTCTTCACAGCCTGGCTGCTGTCATCTGACGTTTCTGGCAACAGGAGGTTATTTTACCATCAAGAAACTAGAAGCTCTGGTAAGTACGCAATACATCGATTACTTACTGTGAATTCTCCAGTGACGGCATCAAATCCCACATGAATGGTATGTTCAAAGTCTGAAGGAAGAGAGATCTCAGGACGTTCTTTCTCTTTCTTCTTGTTGGCTAGAGGCAAAACATTAATGCACGCTTATTTTCTGCACAGCTTTTCATTCAAAAATTTTCACAATCAAGTGTGCTCAAAATAGTATTTTAAAAGTGGAAAACAAATCAATTAACATCCATCTCACCTGACAAACAGACCCAAGCTAATGCAACACCAGCCTGTCAACCCGTTTGGGAAAGTCTAGAAGGTGTTATTTCATTTTTTTTTTCTTTCAATCAGTATCACAGCTGCCAAAGCAAGCTGTTCATGAAGTAGCCTTCTTAGGCTATCTCTAACCAGTATGATTTCTATTATCAGTTCTTTTTTTCATCACGTTTTCATATCTAGCAACTAACTCCTGTTTCACTTTGCTCTGTGCGTTCCTGCAGAAGTAAAGCACCCGGGACACGCATGTGCATGCCTGTCTGCATGTGCGTCTTTCCTCCAACGTGCTTTGAACCTGTTGTCAAACTCTGCCAAATCAGAGAGGAGAGGTTTTAAGATAACCAGGTTCCTACAAGTTCTGTGAAAACAGGTGGCTCAGGAGAAGACAAAGATCCTATTCCTGCCTCCTCTCTGAGTAATAGGCTGAAGCAGCAGGTCTGTATTAGAAACCACAGAATCCGCACAGCAGCAAGATCCCATGAACGCCATTGGAAAAGCTTCATTTGAGCTCTCAATTAACTAAGATATATAACCATAAAACCCAGGCTTTATTAGTCTTCAGGAATTCCTTGTTTTTAAGTCACTCCATCAGTATTCATAGAGTGTGGAGTGTCTTATTGAAGGACACAGACTTGGAAGTCAGTCAATCTGCATATGTTTCTCATCTCCCTCCTATTTTAACACCTTTTGAAAGTAACATCCCTTGTTGTCATCCATTTTTTTACTATTGTGCTTTTTACTATTGACAAATCTCACTTCAGCCCAGTTTTATTGACCCTGATAAAGAATGAGCGGAATAAAGGCTGAGAGAAGCTGCCTTCACTGTGATGTATCAAGAATCCATGTTCAACAGAGATTTCTCCGAAAAACGGTGACAATAATGTCAGTTCTGGACGACTCCCAAACACCCAGATAAACATAACATAAACCCATGTTCAAACATCTGTCCTGCTGGCAGGTACCTGAAATATTTGGCTTCCCTGGAGAACCAGCGTGCTCCAAGACTAACCACCATGCGGCTGAATAATACAGTACAGGGCTACCTGTAGGATCTTCTCTAGTGCCAGTGGTATGTATGTATGTAACAGCCGAGAGGGGAACTGCCATTACACCAAATACATTTGTCATTTCGGTGGAAAAATTACATGCTAATGATTGAACAGAACAAATATGACAGTGCCCACCTGCAGTATGCGAGAGTTATTAACACAAACTTGGGAAATAAGACACACATAAAGTGCTCATGTAGAATACAAAAAAGTCACATCACCTCACGTCTTTAAAGAAAGCTCTCTGCACCCCAGGATCCCACCTCTCCTCTGCTGCCCCTCTTAGCCGTTTAATGTGTGTCTGGTGTACATATCCTCATCACGGTCCTGAGCAGGCTTGCTCCATAGATCTGACGTGACATGACTTCATGCTAACAGTTGTGAGAAACCCAGAGATACACGAGAGGTTTATACTGTGCCTATCACAATGGGACTTCATATCAGGATGTCTAAAGGCCAGTGTATCACCATTTATTAATAATAATATCAAAATGAATGCACGTGCCACAGTTACACATCAGCAGGAGAGAAAGGAACAGTTGTTCAGGTCCTGTCTTTGCCTTCCATATTCTCTCGGTGCAGCGCCAGGGACAGCCACGCTACGCACATCAAAAACAGCTGGATGAAGACAATTTTGTGCGTGTCTTATTTCAAAAGCAAGTGTCCCCTTCTACCAGTATCAACCAGGACGGAGCTTTGCAAAATCTATTTTCTGGCACATCAGTCTTCTGCACTACTATGCTCATGGACTTTTAATTAACGTTTTCCTTTAGTGTTTTAGTATTACATTTGCCAGCTTCATAAGTTTACCTAGGGGTCTCATCCAAAGGCTGAGCTCACTATGTATGTGCACTCCTCCCAGCCTGGCTCTGTCTTTGCTCACAGATAGTAGCTCCACGAGGTCTCTCTTTGCCTATCTTTCTTATTCTAACCTCACAGCCTCCTTTAGTTGGAAGATGATCTGCTCTTCCTAATTATAGTCTAGAGTATTTTGGATGTTTCTAATCCTTTCTCTGCATTCATCCTCATTAAATAATTAACTGTCACCTTTTGTCTGTACTGCACACCCCTACACAATGTTAATTGATGAATTATTTTCTTTTAGCATTCAGGAAAGATGGCAGCAGTATATCAAACACAAATGCAAAGGGTTTTCCCCTTTTTTTATCTCTAAGATGATGTTGTTTAATTTTCAGGATAGGTGTTGCCTGTTCCAAGATGTCATCTCCGTTCAGCATATATAACTTTTTATTGTAGATAACAAAACTGGCTTCTCCTACCTCATCATTTGCAAGCAAATGCAATGAAAAGTAGATTTAAAGGATCATCAAATTCAGTTCAAAGCAACAGCGAAATAAGGCATTACAGAAAGCGTTCCACCAAAAGCAGCTCTTGTCCATTCCAGGCCTCTCCTGCCGGGGGGCAAGCGTTCCAGCTCATTCCCCAAGATTTGGCTCATCTGCTTCACAGACCTCTGCCTACCAGACTGTGGATATAACACCTATGGTCCAAATGCTGATGAACTATAAATTAAATACCGAATTAAACATCTCCTTGCAACACCCTCACCCCTCCCCAGTCTAAAAACTTTGACACTTCTGTCTGTGCCCTGCAACTCAAATCACTTCTGTTTTACGTAAGCTGGCAAAATGATATGAAAAGGCGTAACCTCTTTGAAGCAATGACTGACTAGATTTAAGGGTTTTATACTGGACAAGCCTATTTGATTTTCTTATAAATGCCCCTCACAATACAATTCTGCTGCACAGCAGTTAGCCACGAGGGCCACCCACACCACCTCAGCAATGATTACAGATTAAAAGAGAACAAGGGAAGAGTTTTCTGTCTTCCACAGCCTGCATCATCACCATCATTATGTTAAAAGAGCAGTTGTTTGGCAGAAAAACATGACTCAGCTAAGTGGCAGCTTTTCTCCAGAGAGGGAGGAAGGGTTTGACCTCATGCTTACGCCCTCCTGTTCGCTCGCCTCCTCTTCATCTCATTCTGTTCTTTCCTCCATCTCCTCTCCCCTCCACCGTCACTCATGCTGTGCTCCCATCCTCCTTCCTGCTCTGCTCCTCCTGTCCTACCCCAGCAGCCTTGTCCTTTTCTTTCTCCTCCATTAATCTTAACCCCACTGGGTTTTTCTCCTTCCCTTTTTTCTTGTTTTTCTGTACAGGAGGCAATCAGATGACTAAAGGTCAGACTCTGCTCCCATCCGCAGCTAAGTCTAAAGCAGCTTCGATGGAAGTGATATTATTGACCCAGTAATCTTAACGCGGATGTACCTCTTCAGCTGAAAGGGGCATCTGAGCTGTGGGGGGCCTGCTCCCCTCTCATTTCTTTAGGTTGAGTGCTCTACAATGCCTTCATGGAGCCACTAGTTCACACACAGTATTAATTTATTTCATAGCACAGCAACTACAGGTGGTTTAATGAAAGAAGAACAAGGCTGTATCAAACAACCGGAAGAACACAAGTCATTTCTTTCTGCTCTCAATTCTCCTGAGGTAACAGCACTCTGCTGAAAGGAAACGCTAATGCTATGAACTCCACCGTGGCTCCCATCACCATCGTTACCTCCAAGGACGGAAGGCCAATTTCACAGCTTCAGCACGGGCTATGGCGAACAGGTTCAGCTCCTTGTTCCACACAGATCGCCCATGTGACACTGGAAATGTATTTCAGCTGTCTGCCTTGGCTTCCTGCCCCAGGAAATGGGGTACCTTACCCCAGAGACGGGGACGAGCGGAGCTATACTGAGGAACATAAGGAGGTCAGGTGCTATGGGAAGAAGCAGGACACTAAGTGGCTTTTTTCTACTGTAGAAGCACAGAGGGGCCCCACAGAGTCATCAGCAGCTTGCCAAAACAAGGTTTTGAACACAGAAGTGCTCAAACCCTAACTGAAAACCCTACGCTCCAACAGGGGAGCGACTGAAAAAGATTCCTGGTCCCCGAGCACAGCAGTCCCGGCATACACCGCTGCCTTGGAGAGAACACACCACAGCATATCCATCCTCACATTCCTCCTCTCTGGTGAGCAAATGAAAGACAAACAAAGTTCCTGCGGGTTCAGGCAGAAACACCCTGCCATGGTGTTTTCTTCACGTTCTGTTTACTAATGCCAGTGGTGGACTATTAATATAAATCTGTGATGCTGCAAAGCACTGCACTAGATGAGAGCAGCCATATTAATCACCTTCTGCTTTATAAGCAGGACTCTCAAAAATGTGTCACTGAGTCCGTGAAGCATGCACAGGCCAGCTGATACCCTGACCCACAAGCCAACCCTGAGATTAAACCACCTCAAGGGGCTTGGCCAGCCAAGCTAAACTTCCTCCATTTATTATTTCACCCAACAAAATTAAGCTATAAATCTTAGCTTCCTTTCCCTCACAGCCACATTTAAAATCATGATACTTGTATGTTTCCTAAGACTGCTCTGACTGGTAGTTAATTACACCTATTTTTAATGTCACTGATCATTTCCAGGAGGGTTTGTTTCTGGATCTCCCCATTTCCGTGTGCATTTCATGCAGCACCTCCTGCTTAAGAAATGTTCCCTCGGAGACGGATAATACCATCCTGCTGGCAGTCAGGGGAAGAAGTGACCCAAGCCCTTCCAGGAATTAAACAAGCCAGGAGAGATTTTAAATTTGGCCTTTAAAAAGCATCAATTGAAATACTAATTTTGCTCCCAGAAGAGGACATTTTGGGAAGCACTCTGCAGAGTGAACCGGCCAGGCCTGCCTGAGGAATGGGCCTATCCAGTCACAGCCTTCACATGAGAGGAGCCATCAGGACCGGCCCTGGCTGAGGGGAGAATGGGGCTGAAATTGTGCCTTCTACTGCCTGTGAGGAGTTTTGAACGCCAGACTACCTCCAAGTGCTCCACGTGACCTGTGGGAGCGACTCGTGAACGGGGCAGCCGAGCAGCACAGGTGAGCTGGAGCTCCGAGGGAATGACCGCAATTCCATAGTTCTGAGCTCTCCTTGGAGGAACAGCAATGCACATCGAAGGTGGAATCCCTCTCGAAATCCAGCTGGATTTCGTGCTGCTGATCACAACCCTTTGAGCCCAGCATTTCAGCCAGTTTTCAGTCCACCTCACTGTCCACTTATCTAGACTGTACTTCATCAGTCTGTCTGTGAGGATACCATGGGAGGCTGTGTTGAACACCTTACTAAAGTAGAAATAACACCCACTGCTCTCCCTTCCCCACCATCTCATGGTAGAAGGTTGCCCAGTATGGTTCAGCATGAACTCCCCTTTGTAAATCCATGGTGACTATTCCTGATCGTGTTCTTATCCTTCATCTGTGTGGCAATGGTTTCCAGGAGGATTTGCTCCACTAGCTTCCCAGGGACCAAGGCGAGGCTGACTGGCCTGTACTTCCCCAAATCCTCCTTCTTAAAGACAGAAGTGACATGTGCTTTTTTACAGTCATCAGGAACATTCCCCAGTCACCGTAACCTTTCAAAGATAATCAAGAGTGGCCTTGCAGTGACATCCGCCAGCTCCCTCAGCACTTGTGGGTGCAGCCCATCAGCTCCCGTGGCATTACAAAAAAAGAAGATCCCTTCCCTTAATTTTGTAAATACACTAACTCAATACGCCTCCTTTCTGCAAATGCATTTCAAACAGTGCCAACTGAAATGCTGTTTCCTGCACGTTTAAAAGACTCTCTTGCTGTACCCGCACCTAGCAGGTTTTAAACCAAGCCATTCTGCATTCACTCTCACTGCAAAAGCAACAAGCAAGAAGAGCCTTGCTCCTGTTCCTGGAAGGTAAGTGCATTAAAAAAAACCCAAAAAACCAAAAACCAGAAGTGTCAGGCATATTGCCTTCTCACTTCTGCAAATGTATTTTCAAAAGTACACAACCTCACCTCTGTTTTTACCGCAAATGCAAAGCAAAATCCAAAGGAAAGGATTCCCCAGCTTAACTATAAAGTTATTTTTAAAAGGCAAGTCGCACAATGTGTGCATGTCTTACTGGCTTTTCAAAGACAAGAAAGTAACTGACTGAACACCTCCTCCTCTTTTGAAACATGTTACTAGAGTAATTGGAACAGAAGGCTTTGGAAGGACTTTACCATGTTCTGCAACTGAAACAGAAAGAAAACAGTGGCAGAAAGTAAACACGGCAACCAACAACCAACAGAAAGCGGAGATGTAGCCACCCATTCGCACTGCTGATACTTTACTTTTATCCCCTCCTCCTGGGAAGATGGAGCGAAGCCTGGCTTTCTTGTTCTTCTCCTCAGGGGCCATGGGGAGTGGTTTTGAACTGTGGTTTAGTGCTGAAGAATCGCGATTGTTGCTGTTCATTCTCAACGGTGGGGCTGGAGGTTTCTCTTCAATATCCAGACTATCGGACATCTTCAGCAGCCCTCACAGCCTCCTGCAAAAGCGGAACAGAAAGCATGCCTGTCAGGTAAGGATGCCAAGGCTGGTGTCCTGAGGAGGAAAGAGGGCAAGAAAAGCCTTCTGGTGGAATAAGGAAGCCTCTCTGTTAGAAGTTCGTTCTGAATAAGGTTACTGCTGGTTGCTATAAATAAATGCAGTAGCCAATTCCTAAAAATCACTCTATTACCATTAAAATAAAGCTTTTTTATCCTCGTTAAAGGCTTTTTAAATTTTTATTTACAACTTTTTTTCTTGCAGTTGTTTACAATCCACATTTTCCTCTAAAACCAGACTTCCAAAGCAAAATTTAAATGATTTACTGAAACTACCTGGTATCATAGTGAACCGTTTTCATGACGTAAGTAACCAGGTGCATATTGGGGGGATATGGATAGCAAGCGTTAAGGTCTCTGTTCCCTCCCTGCTCTTGTGTTTGGAGAGGGTTTATTCCTGGGAGTGTGGGGCTTCAAAAGGAATGATCTTCCCAAAGGAAATTCATTCAGAAGTACCAATTAAAAGCTTTCTTGCATGTAAAAACAAGCAATACATTTGCTTTAAAATCAATCAAAACCTAAGCAGGAAAATGATCACATCCTGAAAACAATTCGAGTCTTGCTCTTTCTGTCCTGCTGCCACAGAGGTCTGCTACCGCAGGGTTGTGTGTGGCACAGCTTTGAATAACGGCACCATAAAGTCCCAAGTACGGTACACCAGCAAGCAGTGGACACGTACAGTCTTTTGGTGACCGCTAAGAATGGGGGTACTGATTGAAGGAAAAAAATACCCAGAAATTGTTACAAAATTCTCCTAAGTTGGGAAAACACAGGACAGGTAAGACTTTTCAAATTCCTAATCTTTCCAGGGTATCTTGTATATTAAAATTAAAGTCTGGATTAAGCAGCTGGTTTAACAAACAAGCAATGCTTGGTTAAACAAACTGTTTTAAGACCTGAAAATAGAGTATGATTTCAGACAGATCAGATGTGATGTGGGCTATACTGCATATTTTTAAAGGTTACAATTCTACAGGCACCTTGCCTTCCAACCCCTCTAAAATCAATGTGGCTCCTTTTACGGAAGGCACACGCCAACCACCGTGTATGTGTTACGGATCTCTCCTTGTGCTGATTCACAGATAACACAAGTTATTGCAGTCATCAGCTACTCTCTTCAATTTAAAATGAAGCAAGTTCTGTTTTTTAGCTGTGGAAGTCGTGTAATTTCTTTTCGGAAGTATCAGCCAAACATTCTGACAGTCACTTACACAAAGCGGTCCTGAAGCTGCTGGTAACAGCACGGCTGCTCTTTGGTCAGGTAAAGCTGCCATAGCTGAGGGGTTCTGGGAGTGTTTGGTTGGGTTTTTTGTTTTGGTTTGGTGGGGTTTTTTTGCTTGCTTGTTTGTTTGTTTTGCTTTGGTTTTAAGAACAGAGATTAACATTTTCAACAATTGCATTTATTTTGATATGGCTGGAATTTTGCCAGGATTTCCAGCTGATATATTAATAGGATATAATCAAATCCACATTGCCTTAACTGACAATACCTTCCACGTAAAAACTAACAACCAGTTGAAACATTTAGAGATGTTCACTCTAGACTGTTTTTCACGACACGGGCATTTTACCCTTTGTTACCATTTTCAAATTACCACGCATAAAACAATCGCTTCTTTTTTTATTACTCGACTTATATTTTTAATTTCATCTAAATGAGATCCCAAAACGCCAGCTCTGAGATTCAAAGCATCTGCCCACAAGAACAATAAACGAAATATATCATCACATCTCTGTTTTGCACCAGTCCCTGGGCCCACAAAGTGGGGCTCCTGAACATCTGGATCCCCAAGGGATCCCGGGGATCCGTCCCAGGGTCACACAGTTGAAAACCCCAGCAACAGCTGGTTCCAGCCCTCTCTCTAGTACATGCAGCATTAAGTGGGGATCCTGGAGATCTTGATTCACAAACATGCACTTAAAGACGTTACTGACCCCAGCTGCTGACCTCCATCAGGGAGCAGTTTGTATAAGCACCCTTCTCAGATGACTTCATCAACTGGTTTATGTTAAATTAGTGATTTGAGCTATTCTGGCATATTTTGCCTGCAGCAAATTAGGGAGAGCTCAAACAATTGCTCTGCTGATAGATCAATATGGCGTTCACCAGCCAAAGAGGATGTCTACTTGTAGGCTCAAGCCCTATGTGAACTGCTAGACCTTCCCTACGCCATGGAGTTGCTCACCTCCACCTGTAGAGTGCACAGGTAATACTGAACCACAGGCAGCCACCGACCAGGTGGTGTTCCCTGTAGCTTTGCCTTCAGGCCTAGATCATTAACTAATGAAGTCATGTAGTGGAGGCAGCTGTCAGACAGAAAGATGTTTTTGTCATTTGGAACACACCACTTGGGAAAGCAGAGAAGCGATCCTCCACAGAAAGCGGCGGTCCCCGGCATGTGCCCGGTCCCCACAAGAGGGCTCTGCCGACACAGCCCAGCTGGCCAGGTGGAGATCTACTGGGAGACCTGCTCTGGCGATGGAGGAACATGGCCCACCCTCTATGGAAGCACATATGTAGGCAATAACGTGCTTTATATCACCAAGGAATAGCTATAATTGTGCCCAAGCTAGGGTTTGTGCTGATCTAACTTTCAAGTACAGACTAGCCTATTTGCCTAGAGAACTAAATGCTTTTCTAGATTTAGGTCAAACAGTTAACATTACTATCTTTGTGATACCTATCCTGAAATGCAGAAGGTTTTCCAGTAATGGGGAGGAGGGAAGAGCCAGTGATGAAAACTGCTGTAAGGTAACAGGGAGAACTACACGTGCCGTGCATGTTATCCTGGTGAAGGGAAAGTGCACGATGCCCTGGTATTTCTGCACAGGGAAGCACGATGGAGTTCCCAGCTTATGATGCCCAACAAAGACACCTGGACACAGCTCCCTGGCCCTCCAGCAGTTCTCACAGACTAGGAGCTTACGGCAACAGAGGCTTTTATTTTCTCTTTAACCCACCTACAAATACTTTTCCAGTGCCAAAGACAGCCTTCGCTCCCCGAGATCCCCGGCGTAAGGCTGACCACAGAAGCACCGAGGCACGTTTTCAGCTTGTTATCAAAAGCAAGACGGTTATTCTGTGAAGTCCATTACAGGGCACAAAGTTTCAGCTGTCCCTCAGAATGGGACAACTGTATCTGTCACTGTATCTATTTGTAAACAATGCCAGTTTGCTGAAAGAGGTCCTCCCATGGGATTTCATTCCACAAAGAATACTATTAACGGTTTCTGGCCCAATTTGCCTATGATGTAATTATTTCCAAGATTTTGAAAGGAACACTATATTTTGTTCAGAGCGGTTTCAGGCTCAGTTTCAAGAACTGTACAAAGCTCTTTTATTCACTTCTAAACCGGGGGGGGGGAGAAGAGCGGGGAAGATAGCCTAAAAGGTTTAACAGTTGATACTAACTTTGTAAAGCTGGTCTAAATGAAAACTAAAGCAAACCACAAGGCAATACACACCAAAAGACTTACAATTTATGGTTTTCCTGATCAGAGCCCATCTGCTCTTCCATTCATTCTAATTTTGAGAATTTCCATGTACCACTGCATCACGACAAAACAACATGCACTCTCACATAAGACTTCAGATTTTAAGTGTTTTGTACTGATTCATTCCCATCTTAACTTAGAGAAAACCTGTAAAGAACGGAGGGCAAACAAGATGTATTCAGCTCAGAAACTTCTCAGGTTTACATCGCAGAGAAGTGTCAACAGCACGATAGCCCAAGCTACGCTCTATCCTGGGGCCAGTTTTTCCTGTCATAATAACAAGTCCTTGGCCCTGCCAGTCTTGTTCTCCATAGGACAACCCCATCCAAAACCACCTTCTGTCTATTGGAAATGATCACGCCACATCCACATATTCAGTCAAAACAGTCAAATTCTGGTGTTCTCTCTCTTTTTTTCTTTTTGTCTTTTTTTTTTTTTTAGGGTTTCGGTTTTTTTTGTTTGGTTTGTTTTTGTTGTTTGATTCTGGTTTTTTTTTTTTAAATAAAAGGCTATTGGAAGGTCAAAAGACTGGACATTAGGAAGCATTTCTTTACAGAGAAGGTAGTCAAACACTGGAACCACCTCTACCTAGAGAGGCGGCCGATGCCCCAAGCCTGTCAGTGTTTAAGAGGCATTTGGACGATGCCCTTAATACCACGCTTTAACTTGTGGTCAGTCCTGAGGTGGTCAGGCAGTTGGACTGGGTGATCATTGTAGGCCCCTTCCAACTGAAATAGTCTCTTCTATTCTAAAAGCTAATTATCTTGATTTCTTAAAAATATGAGGTTCAGTGAGAATTTCCTTCTTTGGAGATTACCTTTCAAAACAAAATGCTTTCACTGCTCTCATCATCTGACAAACCAGCAAACATGCAACGAAGCACTCCTAGGAAACTCCTAGCAACACAGTGCATACAGCCTCCTGATTATAAGACGGGGTTTGTACCCTCTTCTCCATGCCCAGAAATGATAACTACTGCCTCATTAAGAATCCTTAAGTGTTGCAGCACCACCAATTCCTGCCTCCCAGAAATAATCTCTGCTACCTCATCCCCTTAATACACCTCTTGTTCATCGGGACACAAGTCTCTCCACTCAAAACACACATTGGTTTGATGAGTTTTTGCTACGCCTCCTGGCAGGCTCCCAGGCAACCTTGCTCCCTGTAACGCTGCCTCAACTCGACATGCAAGGTGTTGATGATTGCATTCTTCCCTGGAGAGAGGTGGTCAAAAAACTTCCATTTCTTAGGCGCAAGATGAATTCCCAAGTCTCTGACTTCATGCTGACTAAGTTTGTATGCAGTACTTCACGAAGCACAAAATCCACCGAAGACCTTCTCCCAAAGAAGCTATTGAAAGCAAACCCCTCAACCAGACAAACAAATCCTAGGAGAACAATGCTGAAGCAACATGCTCTATGCCCAAAGGATCGCAAAATCCACAGGACTCTGACTGAAGGACAGGGAGCAGTTCCAGGGTCTCTGAGCTAATATTCGACAGCCCTCGCAAGCTCAGCGAGACAGCATGGCATTGGTTTACACTCCTGTCACATTTTTTAGACTCTCCCTGCAGCCTTGAGCGCTGGAGAGTAAATTTTAAAAAAGCAGAACTGAGATTGCAGAATAATTCTGCAGCGGAGATGAGATCCTGGTAACGCCTGCGCGCAGACCTGTGAAACACCATGCCCCGCTTCCGAGCGCTGCTGCAATACAGCTACCAGAGCGCTTTACCATACCACACCAGAGCTGCGAGAGCCGTCCAGGTTGTCAGCAGGGACAGCTTTTGGAAGAGGCCAGCCTGTGCTCCCCAAGAGGATGGAGTGCACAATCCACAGGATTTTCCTCATCTCAATCCTCAAAGACCCCATTAGTGCAACCAAGGCAGTGCTGGTAACCCTTTTAAAAGACATTTGTAAGATAATAGCATGTGTGCAACAAAGAGGACAGATACCCAATAACTACCAACTTGGAGAGAAAATTCCTTTCAATGCCCACTGGCTTTAAGGAAGCATTTAAAGAAACAGACTGTTGTATCAAAATACAAAAGTGTATTTGAGTATGTTAGCTAGGGCTTCACAGCCAAGTGGCAAAAGCTGAAATTAAATCCTCAGCCAGGTCTGCTGCTTCTACACCACTATTACAGGGTTATAGAAGACGATCCAACGTCCCTTCCCTTCCCCCCACCTCTTCCAATCACCAGTTTTGTTAAGTGTAAAGACAAACATCGACTTTAAATATATGGCATTCAGCTTCTCCATGACTCAATTCCCCCTTTGCAAAAGCCTGTCTTATAATATTTTTGCATCTAGTTTTTGCCAAGCTAGGGAGAGGAGAGGAAGGAAGATATCTGAAGCACCCAAATGTCTTCAAAACAACACACACACAAAAAATTGATTCAATTCAGTTCAAGTTCAGAGCAGAATCTCATGCTGGGCCTTTATCCCAGCAAGCTCTTCACCCCTGTGTATCTGGGGAATACTGTTTGTAGACAGATCTTGAATAGCTTTCTTAGGTTAGTCACGTTATTTCAAAGTCTGCAGCATTCAGACATGACTGGTTCCAATTAAAACTCACAAAGAGTATCCTGTTTGCAGAGACACTGGTGTTCATTTTCAAAGCCTCAGAGATACTATTGCAGCTTGTGATGCAGCAAAACTGTTTCTAAGATCCCTTGACTGGAAGCAGCCATGCCAATTTTCAGGCAGTAGCTTTGCAAACGTAACTTGAACATGCAATGCTCGCTCTTTGTTTATAAATATGCTTCCGGCAAAAAGATGTTTTATTACTTAGTCCTATGGGCCAAATTCTGCTCCCAGTGATACTCAGCCATTTCCCAGAAATCAATGGTGATGTAATTGAGAAGCATTCTCTCTAGATATTGAGTACTGGGACACTCTGTTTGTTGAGTACTATCTGAAGGTATTTATACAGTACTTCCCAGCCCAGTTGCAGAACTGTATCTGCTTTTCTATCTGCGTGTCTACTTGCAGTTTTCTTGAGGTTCATTTGAAAGAGCAGCCGGTTAGTTGTACAGAATGGATGCAGTCACGGTCTCACTACTTTTGTGAAAAGATGTTTACTGTCTTCTCTACAAAACTTGGTTGAGTTAAAATACAATACTGATGCCTTTTTGATAGAAAAAGGGCCATATTCAGCATCAGCTAAAGCAGACACGCCTGCCTGGGCACTCAGGGTCCGCAGTGCCCCCAGGGCAGCCCGTGCTCAGCTGCTTCCACCCCTGGGTGCCTGCAGACCGGGAGGTGGGTGCGCAGGGCCGGCTCTGCAGGCAGGGCAGATGCAGCCAGGGTGCCTCGGTGCCTTTGGGAGTAAAGACGGTGCCTTTGGGACCTCCACCACATGCACATGTTGCAAAACAACCACTGCGTCCCTTCTTTATACAACCCTGAAAAAAGGCAGCATTCACACAAACTACAGAAGGACCTATAACCCTAGAAACCTTAACAGTAACACCACTTTTGTGCTGCCTTTCATACAACTGTCTCAAAGCACAATACGAACATTTGCCCATTAAGCCTCCCCATTCCCCTCACAGGCAGGTAAACATGCTCTGAGCTGAACAAATTATTCAAACTGAGTAACTTCTTTGATGAATGTACTCTCTGTTTCTGTTTGCAAACACCCTGTAAGCAGCTTATGATTTCCTCCAATATACTCATTTATGCAGCAGTTATCCTCTGAAACTTGCTACAAGTAACTTCTGGCCTCTGAACTGGCTGTTCATAAGCAGCTCCCTGTTTGGAGGGGATATTTTGAATTCAGGTTGTATCCAAGCAAAACTACCCAGGTCACAAGGACTTGCAACTGTTTGTTTTCTGAGATGGGACAAACAAGCTTTTGTTAGGAACTGCAGCATTAAGAGTTTTACTAAGTGACTTACTAATACTGGTTTAAAATCCACTCTTGACAGTGCACTTGCAGCGATAGTGTCAAAAAATGACTACAGAAGGGATGTGGATGCAGCAGCTGTGAATTTAATGGTTTTGACTAAATATTTCTTCAAATTTAAATTATTATGTCCTTTGTCTGGACATAGAGAATATGAGCTGGGAATGGACTGAAGCAGTGGAGCTTGTCACAACTGATGAAAGTAACCTGCAACTGTATTTTTTTTTCACCCTTGCTGAATTTACATTTGACAACATTTTTCAGTAAATGGCCTTCAAGGATCTCTCCTCTTCAAACGTTTAGTCCACCTATCTAACTACATTTCTTTCCACAACTCTTTCTCTGCAAACTGCCAAAGCAAGCAGAGGCAACACTTTGCAAAACGCATCTGACTTCCATCTCCCAACACCCTGCAGCCCACCCGCTTTAAGCACCTCTTCCCACGGGGTGGAAACTCGCTGCTGCTCTGCAGCCTCGCAATACCCAGTACCAGCTCTCGCTATAAAAGTTTCACAGCTCCTCACATAGGTTCACTTTTCCAAGTGCAACAAGTATTGGGATTTGCCCCGGTTTTAACAGAGCACCTCTCACTTTCCCTCTCTGTACAAAGCCATGGCTCTTCAGGCTGTGGTCCCAAACAGCAAAACATGGGATTATTTTTGCATCACTAAAGCCAGCGATGTTTAAAGTTCGGTGTATACTTAAGGTCTGTGCTTAACCACTGCTTAATATATGAGATCACATGAACACGGACTCTGAGGCTTCAGTGTAGCTGTGAGACATCGTGAAAGTAAAACTGGAGAGCAAGAGTCCCTCTCCACCGCGCTGGGACGGGGCTGAGCCCCAGAGCACACCCCTAGCCCAGCCTGTTTTCTTTGTGGGTGTTTTTTAATCACACGAAAACAAAAGCAATCTGTTCAAACTGCGCTCACTCTGGGATCCTGGCCACTCACTAAACCACTTGAGCTTTGGGATGGTTACATGACCTGCGAGGGGAAGAAGCGTGTGTACAGAGGGTGTGGGGCAGTGAAACAGCTTTCCACATGAAACCTTGTCCAGGCATTCAGTAATTAAACCTCATAACAGCACAGCAAGGAAAGGAAGTATATTCCGACAGGTTACATTAAGGGAGCACCTCGCAGCATCACAGCATCAGAAGATGGCCTGCAAAGTGGCTGCAAAACCACCTAACGCACACACTCACATAACAGAAAGAAGCAAATGAAATGCAGAAAGGGGGAGTACGGGTAGCAAGTGCATCTTCAAAGCCTGGCTGCCAGGAAAACCCCTGTGGTAACCCTATGCCAGGCAGCCTCTTCGTCATTAGTATTTTAAAAACGATGACGGTATGTGGATTTTCAGTCATTAAGAAACACGCTTTTAGGTAACTATTTTTGATAGGAAAAGTGACTTAATTTCATATGACAAAAGGTATGGACCACCGTACCCCGATGACGCAGAAAAGCTAGCTGGGTCACTGGGACACTTCTGCCACCCAGAGAGAGCAAGAGGAGAGCTTCCACCCTCCCGGCTGCCTGGGGAAGAGCCAGCAGCACCTCCACCCGCTCGTACCCAATCCCAGACAGCTACATGGGTATTTTCGTCATGTTCTTTGGAATCATGGTTTGAAACAAAAAGGTTGTCCTCTAAGCCATTGAATCCGGAGACATGCTTAGACTGCCAGAGCAATGGACACACTCCAGAAGGAGGTAAAAGAGGAAAACGTGAAGGACACCAAAATGAGCTGGAAGCTCCCAGAACTATCTTCATGGGGCTACAGCCTTTTTTTTTTTCTCCCTCTTTTTTTCCCCTTCTTTTTTTTCTTTTAATGTAATGGGAAACAGTACTCTGGGATTGATAAGAAATAATGAAAAAGTACCTAGAAAAGGCATTCATATGCAAGAGGAAAACTGAAAAAAATCTTACCACTCCCTCTTTTGCTTTTTATTTACACAGCTGAAGGGCTCCACAAAGCAGAAAAGGATGTCTCAAAATCAACTGTGCCTATCAAATATCCCACATTCCACAGGATTGCATCCCTTGCCTTTGTCTACACATGAAAGAGTCTGTGTGAAATGAAGTGCGGATTTAAACCACTGTAGATAGACTGAAATAATTCTCCATATGGACTTTATTAATCCTAGGTTCAGAGCTTAAGCCTCACGTTCACTTTTGTTCCCTAGGAGAAGCCAAATGTAAACCAAGAAAAGCTACTTATTGGAGACACCAACATCGCAACTGCAGCAATAAAAATTTCATTACTTTAATTTGGATTAAAATAGCCAAGACAAATCGTTTCAGTTCTAATTTGAGTTAGCAACTTGAAGTCAGTCCTGAAGCAGTGTCCAAGATCAGGTATGAGAAGCCAGCCCCTACTGCAAGCTACATATGGATAGACGGTTACAAGCACTCCACTTGCTGCGACTTAACGAGTCCTTTGACAAGGCAACAAAGCCTGCCCGTGCCCTTTCCTTCTTGCATCCTGAAAGGATTTAGATCCTTTCTAACTGACAATTAAAATGGACCAGTCACTGACTCCAACTCAACTGACGGGCAGCAATCCTTCGGCCACAGTAAGGCTCCGTAACCCACGTTGCTGGATTTTTTGCAGGTTCAAGCTGAACACTTGTTGCCTCACTTAGTTGGCCAGTCAACCCAAGTACAGAGTAAAAGGATCTGTGCTCTTCAGACATCATCTTTTTCTGGTACAAAAGAGCATTCATGCTCAAGCCTTATAGCAGTGTCTCTGCAGCGGCTTAACCAAAGGGCTGTGGTTCTACTCGTTCAGCTGGAGAAAGGCAAGGCCCAAAAGCAATCCAGAGAACCCAAACCTGGGCTTGCTCCTTACAGCAGAGTGCAACAGCACCCGGACGCTTGAAACATTGATCTGACAGGGTTTGAACAATACCCATATTTATACGGTGGGAAGCACACTATCGTTGTGTTCAAAGATCACAACTGTTGCAACTCAGCACAAGAATTTCACCCCTTCTCTCATCTTCTCTGGTGAAGATGCGTTAAAGGTGAATCTACACTCACGTAGTAAGGTACCAGGCTGTCACACACGCTTCACCTATACCTGAGAAATACCCCAGGAAAAATCATGCTGTGGTATCACAAGTGTCTCTTATTTTACACACCATGTGTGCCCTCTTCTACAGAAAGAGACACAAAGCTCCCTTACACCAGTATACCTAGAACCACGTAAGGGCGATGTCATCGCTTCATACTGGCAAGAAGACACTGCTTTCTTCTGTTGACACAGCTTCAGGACATGCAGGTTGAACTGCCTGTTCTTCCTTGGAAAGCCTGGGAGTCTCTTTAACCACGTTTCCCTACCTTTTATCCTCTTCCTCACTTCTTGTGCCTCTCTAGCGTGCATGCATTTGGGTGCAGGGTTTGTCTGCAACTTACATGCACAGCACCACACTGTGCTCTCTGTCTCTGCTCTCAGCAGAGCAACACACATTCACCCACCAACCCCACCATTTGCACCATCTTAAAACGGACTGGGAGCACCCCAAGGCAGAGACCTGAGGTCTTTTTCACACAGTCTGCTCCGTCGCAGCAGGGGAAAGGCTGACAGCACTACAAACCACCAGCACAGGAGCTTGAATTTGGCCACTCTCAAGCAGAGTTCTGAGCCCCAGCTATACCCAGGCTAAAAACCAGCAATCTGGGCAGAGCATTCACCAGTCACAGGGTTTGGCAGATATAAGCTTGCTCATTACTGCTCTATCTCTTACCATGTAAACAATATCAAAGGAAGCCTCTTCTTGCTTGGACTTCCATAACAAAAATGCTATACATGAAGTCCTTGAGTTCATATTTTTTGGGCACCCTAAACTCCTACTGAACTCCAGCTGGTGCATTAAGACTGCTTTTAATAAACGACTTGGCATCTTGCCTATTACGTTTTTCATTTTGTTTGCATTAAAAAAAAGAACCAAACAAGGTTTGGAAAAAGAAAGAGAGGGGAAAAAAGAAAAAAGGACCAGTTTCCCTGCTCCTCATATTCTCTGCAGGCATTGGTGCTTTCTCTGCTCTTCCACAGTTTATTCTCTGCTTGACCTACTCACAGAAGACGTGCCATGATAAACACGACGAGCTGAACCCCGCCAGCCTAGCACCATTCCAACCCACGCGAACAACGTTCACCGAAGACATGGCCGTGGCCCTTTCCCCTGCAATGGTCCCCACGGGCAGACCAAGAGCTGGTTTTGCCTCGAGACACACGTGTGCAGCTCTCCAGGAAGCCAGCAAGAGGGAGGGCACACCGTGCCGACTACGGCTCCGCTCTGCTGAAGCACGGGCCCGCGCCCCACTAGACACAGGCAGGCCAAGCCAACAACCACCACACAACTGTAGATGAGATGAGGAAGCAGCAATGTAATGCCAGTAATTGAAAATTATAGACAGCTGCCATTTTCTAGCACCTTCCAGTCACCTTTTAGATCATTTTGCCTTTGCAATCCTTAGTCTGCGAGCTGAGAAACTTGCTATAATAAACAACACTAAACCCCTGTGACAGAGAAGGATGAATCTGACATTTGAAAGACGTAACTCAAGGCCACCCCAGGATTGCCAGGCAGAGCTGGGAGGTGAACCCCACTCCAAGAAGGAAAGAATAAAGAACAGAGTGTCCTCTGGATGTCTCCAGCCCTGCTGCTGGGGCTGAAGACAGAGACCTCTAATCAGGAGAGCATGGGATGGACTTCAGGCCTCCAAATGCCACAAGCAGAGACAGAGACCAACACCACATGGGAAGAGTTGCTGTACTGATCTTCCCAAGACATTATGATATGTTTGGAAGGACACAGCTCCTGCCTCCAGGTAAGGAAAGGGCGAAGCCCAGGCTGACACATGCCTTTCACCCGGGAGGTGGATGCGTTTCAGATTCTGCATCATCTCTAGGGCACTAGGGCAGGAAGGCATTCATATCCCCATTTACTTCCTCAGGGACAACGTTTTGCCTTTTATTCTTTGCCAGGCCTTTTATTTACAGCTGACTAGCTTCATATATCTAATATTCACCTGCTACATTAGTGATCTTATCATGCATAATGGCATATCTACCTTGGGGGTATTATGGATCTGGAGCAGTCAGAGGGGGAAATGGAGCAGTGGCTGCGTGC
Organism: Nipponia nippon; assembly: GCF_047370975.1. NCBI lineage: Eukaryota > Metazoa > Chordata > Aves > Pelecaniformes > Threskiornithidae > Nipponia > Nipponia nippon. The sequence goes on from NW_028262313.1 coordinate 4,065,645, forward strand.
ACTTATTTCCAATTGCCAGCTAGACCCTGGCTTCAGAGCAGCAGGATGGGAAGACGAGGAGAGCAAACGTACAAATGCTATTCTTGAATAGGTCAGGGGAGAAATGACACCTATATGCAGAAAGCAAAACAAGATCCACACACTAAATCTGTTGTTTCCTCAGCTACCACAATGGTCTGGTATTTTTAAACTGCTAAAACAGGGATTCAGCAATTAATGCCTCATTGCTCAAAAAAATAAAGATACTCTTCTGCTCCAGAGTAGTGCTTTACTGTTCCTTCTTGCCTGACTCCACTTTACAACAGGAGAAAAATTCACCATCCTCTTACCACTTAAATGAAAAAATAAAGGGGTTCAGGGAACTACTCACAATTCCTCTGCACTGGTCCATAGCCTCCTGCACAGAGCCTGCAACCACCATGGCTAAGAACACTGGGCCCAGCACAGGACGAAACAACCCCCCCAAAAGGTGGTGGCACCCAGGAGTAAGGACATCCCAGCCTCAGTCACTGTCAGGGACAGAGCTTGAGCCAGCAGGGACCATTCTAGTTTTGGAAATAGCACTGTGTCCATGCTACAAATCCTAGTTAGAGCAACTGGTAGGTATCTCACACTTCTGGGTTTCGTTCCTGTTTCCTGTAAATTTTCCCTAGGACAAACCACTTAGCTTCTCCATACAACCATGGATGCCTTGTCTGAAGAACCTGGGAGCACATTTGCAAGTCACTGATGCAAAAGGGCACCAATCGTTTGATATAAGCAGCCAACAGCCAAGCCACGTCTGTTCCCAACACATCAGGGTACCCCCATCTCTGAAGGTCTCTGTCCCGAATGTGCAGAGCCGTCTGCACTTGCTCCTTTAAAAGGGAAGCGCCTCCACTGCTCGGTAGGTGTTTCTAAAGCAGCCTGAGGTCCTAATGCAAATCCCTACAAAAGTACAAACTCCCAGAGCAGCAGTTGACACTAATGCAATCTTGTATCAGGTCAAAGGAAGCACCAAAAATAAGGAACAATCAAGAAGCACAGAAACAAGTAAACAAACAAAAAAGCCAGGGAAGAGGAAAGAGGACAACAACAGGACCCAAAATAGATTCCTTGTGCCAGGCACACATCAGATTCATGGCATAAAAGCTTTGCAAAGAAACTTGTTCTTGAAACAGCTCATCAACATTTACCCCGCTGCTGGCTGAAGCCTACTACTGTTTGACACCCCCTACTTTCTATTTACAACAACTTCAGGCCTTAAAAGAAAACTGAAGTATACTAATTGAGGATTTTGAGGCACAAAGTGACAGCTGCATTGTTATATATTCTATAAGAAGCAAAGCAGGCTGAGAACTGGGGAGGCCAACAGAGAAGCAGCGTGCAAGGACAGGAGATGTCCAAGAAAATCTTAACAGCTCCTCCATCTGTCTTTATCCTCCAGTCATTACAAACAAGGGCCAAGGGTTTGCAGGTGCACCGCTCTCCCCAGGCATACATCCGCAGGTGGGCACTTGGGCAGGCAGCCTGGAGAGGCTGTGCGAGGGCACTGAGATGGCCAGCGAGGAGGCAGATCCAGCTGCACGGACACAGCACCGTGCCTGAGCAAACGCACCTAATAGACAGGCACAGTACCGAGACAGAGACCAGCCAACTTGGAGAGCAGACAGAAGATGGCATGTCTCCATGCTTGCTTTGTGTAGAGCTGCAGAGCCTTGCAATTCCCTTCTGGCAGCCTTCAACAGGCCTGTGCCCCGCTCACAGTACTGACAAACTCTGGTTGACTCTTGAAACTGTAAAAAGCATTTCCATGTGTACACAGATAGCAGCAAACTGCTGCTCCTCAGCTCAGCTAGCAGCAAGTGCCACCTCAAAGGGGTACCGGGCTACAAGACGCCCACATTCGCACCAAGTGACATCGGCATATTCCTTCCCAGGCCCCATCCCAGAAGGAAGAGTGGAAGCTATGGGAAGATGGTGGGATACGAGGGAGCTGGCAGCACGCTGCCAGCCTCTGGGCTCACAGTACCCCCAGCTCTGCCCCAGTACAAACCAGTACCTGGAGCTGGTCTTCACCAGGGGATAGGAGCAGGGCTCTGCCTGTTGTTGTATTTCCTTTCCGGACATATTGAGAGGCAGTCATGTGCTGAGGGTACAAGCATGGGGTACCTGCCACAGACTTCACAAATGACCTCAGACAAGTTCCTCGCTGTCTTTGTGTGGCTGTTCTTGCTCTGTGAGGAACTCAACTCTCTCCCTTGCTGTTAATGTAGGTGGGAGGCTGCTTCTATTTCACCAGATCCATCAGACTTTAAAGAGCCTAATAAAGAGCCAGTTCAGTTTCAGAAACCTGGCAGCGATCATGTTGTTAGCCGGCACACAGTACATGCAATACAGTGTCAACAACCTGGATAGCAAGTGAAGAAGAGTAAAAGACCCACAAAATACCTCCTAGGAACTGAAAAAACAGGAAGCACTGAGGGGGGATAGCAAACCTCTTGAAATGCTGGATTGCTAGGGAAAAAAGTCAACAGAAGCGAGAACAGAGCCTGTACACTGATCTGTCCTTGAGGAGGAAAAGACAAGAAAAATGGAGGTGAAATGATTTTACTTAGTGGCAGAAAACTACAAGAAATGAGCAAGGCACTGTTGCCAGGGACAGTGTCTAAAAAAACCCCAGAACAGCTGATATATTGTCTGATCTCAGACAAAATGAACCTGTCTAAAGGCACTATTGTTTAGGTGAAATCACGAAGCAGATAAAAGAATAAACGCTTTGGTTACAGAGCTGTGTGTCACCACGTCTGCGTGTAACTCTAGAGATACCAGAGGTCCCCTAGCGCAATAGGTAACAGCCCGAGACACGCACCGCTCCGGTTTACAGGGGAGCCTGCGAGGCTCCCGATCAAGCTCTAGAGAAATGCCTCCAAACAGCACGGCCATCTGAACCAGCCAGCCAGCGTGGAAGAGGGCGACAGGCCCAAAGAGCGAGGGCATTTGCAGCCAGTAAGAATGTGGTTAAAGGAACCCAGGACGCATGGAGAGACAGACTGCCTGAAAATACAGCATTTGTGGTCCACAGCACAGTACAGAAAGACAGGCAAAAAGAAAAATGCTCTGCTCAGAGCAACGGGGTAAACACCTACAGGAAACAGAATACCTTTACGATGCACTTTCTCCAGAAAGTAAATAACAAGAGTGAATGCAGTGACTGAGGATGCCCCTGTGAAAAGAAGGATCTCTGCAGTACAACCTCAGCAGACGAACAGACTCTCAATAGTCAGGCTCTGCAAAAGAAGCTGCCAGGCATTCTACAGCTATGTTTGCTGCTGTGCCATTAAATCAAAGACCAATTTGATTCCAGCTGGATTGTAGAGCCAGCTGCAATGATACGAGGCAATCTTAGACTGGAGAAATGCCACCGAACGTTGGAAACAGAATAAAAAAAAGTGTTCTGAGGTCAGTGGGCAAATACAAGCTGTTGATAAAAAAAAAAAAAAAAATCACAAAACTAGAGGCATTATCACTGCAGCTTGACCAAAGCTGACAGACAGAACCATCCACTGCTTGGCAGCAGGGCCATGCAAACATGAAGTGATAAACAAATTTGACAGAGAAATATTATCATTTTCGTAGAAACTTACGTCCCTAGAAGGCAAGAGGCTTTGATTAAGAAACTAGGACAGAAAAAAAAAAAAAAAAAAGACCACAGAACACATTAAACCAATTAAAAGCCACACTAACTAACAGGTCTCGAACACTAACCGTGATCTAAGAATCATCACTGAGTGAGCTTGTTCCTAGTGAGGTTAATTCCTGGCCCTGCATTTACCCCTGAGGCCTTTAAAGAAATTCTTAGAGCAGAAGATACGATGAGCACCTTGCAGCGTACCGAGCTGGAGGAGCTCTGCAGACACTGCACCACCACTCTGAAGTCTGGGAACATCCGAGGCCACCAGCACACGCTGCGGTGACAGGCAGTGCTAAGGGACCAAGAACCTCCATCCTCGGGCTCAAGGGTCCTCAGCAGCAGAGGCTGGGGTCAGGGTCATCTCGGGGAGCACGGCCAGACGACAGGTCCCACCCCAGCTGGAAGGGCTGCTCATCAGCCCGCTGTCTCCACTACACAGGGCAAGGCTGGAGGTAGTCATGGCCAGGAGCTGGGAACACAGGTAGCACAGCCCCAGCTGCCTGCTACTGAGCTAGAGACTTAGATCAACCCTTATCTCTTGAGCCACTCAGAGAAGCTGGTATACAAGAAGTCGCTCTGCTACTAGCGTGATTTTGTCAGCTCCTCCCTAATTTACAGCCTTAGGCAGACGCCTGCTTTTCCCTGCCCAGTCCTGAGGTACCAAAGTCCTACACAGCAGCTCAGAGCAACACCAAGATGCCTCAGAAGCAAACCTAAGCAGCAAGTGTGGAAAGCCAGTGACCCATCCCATTTACCAGCTGGTGCCTAACAGGTCACAAAGGACATTTGCTCAGACAGAAAAGGAGCCATCAGCTACGCTCCCTGGAATGCGACATTTCCATCCACACCTTCCTAGTCACCAGCACTGTCTGGGTCACAAGCCAGGAGAAAGGACCACGAAAACAACCCCGTGGAGTACATCCAAGGGGTAATTGCCCATGTTCTTCAGAGAGCATCAGCGTACAGCACTTCCCGGTTGGTCACTAATGGCAGCAAACCCACACAGAAAGGGAACTTTACAGAATGCAATGTGCATGTCTCAGAAGACAGCAGATTAACACACCAAATTATTACCTATCTCTAATAGAAGACTCCAAGCGATTTCAGAGCGCTGCACACGGTAATGCAATACCGGCTCCTTCACAGGCCAAATCACAAGAAAAAAAATAATACCTTCCCTTTGCAAGACTACATGTCATGATATACCAGCCAGCAACGTCCTCAGAGCTTCTGTTGATAACATGCACCATTGCCAGACATTCTCATTAGAGTGCCACTGGCCTGGGGAAACAAGTTACAGCAACAAAAAAATACCTGCTTACGCCCCAATCTTTGCTAGCACTGCTTGGCAGCTGAGAGATCCACCCCACCAGTGAGACACACAGACCTGGGCTAGCAGAAAGCTACAGTGGAAAACCAGCCAAATATCTGCTAGTGTAAATGTTCAGGGGTTTTTTCCCCCTTTGTGGTAAAATTTCAGAGGGAAACCTAAGAGCAGCCTCTACGAAAAGGCAGCGACCACCCGTCCTGTTTGTTTAGGCTCTATACCTGAACAAAAGCATCCTCCCACTTTTAAGGGATGAAGGTTCTTTTGCAAAATTAATCATTTCTTGCAGCTCAAACAGCTCTTATTTGCCATCAGAAACAAAATACAACAATAAAACCTTTGTGTACCAGAGAAGAGAAAATATTTACCTTGCATTAAGTAAACTTTTCCCAAGGTGCAGGCACAACTGTAAACAGGAGGAAATGTTAAGAAGGAAAGAGATGGTAGAAGCTGTTTGCAACTACACACCTCAATGCCAGAAGGGATACGAAACTGGATCTCCTCTCTTCAGGAGTAAAGAAATTTGTCACAAAGAACCACAAATTATTTATTAAAGAGAGTATGATACCATGGGGAAACAAAACAAAACCTAAAATAATCCAGATGCAGACGTTTCTATCAAAAGAAACCAGATAACAGTACAGGGAAGACAGCTCTTTCCTCTGTTCTCTTTAATTCAATTCTGCTTATCAGCATAATCATTTCAGCTAAAAGTGCAAAGACTTTAACACATTTAGACTCTTATTCAATTCCCACTGAAGTCACCGAATAGACTCCAGTAATACCGTATCAGGTCTCTATGGGCCCTTCCAATCTGAGGAGCTAAACACTCCTTTAAGAACTAAATGAATTCAGCTTCCTTGCCTTTGTGAGGAAAACGCCCTGGCTGCTTGCCCCTTCTCTGACTCACACACTTGGCCCAATCCTGCAAAGGACTAAGTTCCCTCTGCTCCCACTGAAGTCAAGGGCATCTCTAAGGCTCAGCATGCCGAAAACCAGGCTGCCTGCCACACAGGGGCCAAACGCCAAGATGCCAGCTAGTAAATGCACAAACCCTGGGAAGAAAGAAAGTGTGAAGGCAAAGCCCACGGCTCGGAATGGGCAGCCCTGTATCATTTTCTGTGCATGCCAGGCACGTGAAAGTCCTGCTGTACCAGTGGGCACACTTCTCCATTTCATCCTGGGACCTGCGAGTCTAATTCGGGCCGACGCAGAATGGTGTGCACACTTGAATGAGCCTCCGCTGGAAAATGTGGGCCATCACATCATGGTTTATTACTATTGCATTATTTTCAGATTCATTTCAGCCTGCAACAGCTCCTAAATAAATGCAACACTTTACAGATCTTGTTCTTGTATTAGCCTGTGTTTCAAAATATTTTTCTTCCATTATCTAAAAAATATTTATACAGAATGATAACATTTTGGGCATCTGAAGAGTCATTTATCTCAGGTTTACAAAGCCCTTCCCCAGCTACAATTAATGAAACGCCTTGACACCATATAGGTACATTTCAGTAACACCCATCCCTAACTCCGATAATCTCAAAGCACTTCTGGAGTGATCAGTGAATTCTTATTAGACAAATCACACACTTGTCTGCAGAGCCGGGGCCAGAATCCTGGGCTTTCCACTGCCAAAAGTCTCAGCCTTTCAGCCTAAATGAGAAAAAGCACTAAAGCCAGCCTCTGCAGACTGCACACCACACAGCCTGCGCCAAAGCTCACCCTCGGCATCAGAAGTTGAACAGAGCTTACCTGAGCTAGCCAGAACACAGGCACCAGTCTGCAAAGAGCTTACAAATTAGGAAATCAATGCACAGAGATTAAATTACCACTTCAAATTGCCCTAATAAATCTATGGGCGTAAAAATGAGATAAATTAACAAACATGACACTACCTGTCCCTGATATACACCCCAAGAGCCCAAACTCCTCCTCTTGGAGAGTTGTAAGCTCTCCAGCCGAGAAATACAAGCAGAGTTCCTAGGCTCTGCCCCCAGTAAACAGAGCATCTAGTATATCAAATCTATATTCTGATTAAATTCTACAAAGCATCTACTGTACTCCAGAGAATAGCAAACACTGCCAGCTGAAGACAATGACAGCAAAACCATCTTCTGCCCTAGCATACTGCTTCACTTGTTGGCTCTCCACCATCCCGAACAGTCCAGTCCAGATAAAGGTCCACGGAAAGTCAGCTTTATCATCCCTCTACCCCTGAGCCATCAGGTTGGTTTGCAGCACTAAGTCTCGGCTGCCCCAGAGTTGTCTTGTCCTTGTAAAGGTGCATACCCTCTGCTATGTTTACATTGATGGTTTGACATTCCAATATTTGCCTACAGCTAGAGGGGCAGGTGTACCTGGTCACATCACTTACTGAATACTCTTCTGCTAGATGCACTGACCACATCCCCTCGGCATGTTTGCAGCCTCTGATCCCCTTAAGCTACACCACTTAGTGGCTGATTTCTTTCAAAAAATTGATTAATTCTGCTATTGACATAGGGAGCTCTCGAGGGGAGCTAAGGTCTTTTAAAAATACAGCCTTCAATATCCGAATCAAATCCAAAAATCAGAAGGGCTTTTCCCGCCCTGCCTCCCTGTGCAGGAGCATCGGAGGAAGTGCCAGGAATCTGGTGTTCTCTTCTGCTCCATAACTGACTTATCACGGCGACTCTGGCCAACTGCATAATTACAGTGTGCCTCAATTCCCTCATTTCTCAGTGGCTACAATTACGCTGTAACAAATCCCTGGTCACCTGGGACTGATCCTGTACTTAGGACTCCGACTCCCTGCAGGCACATCGCAATCCGACAGGCACAGGCCGTGCTCCTGGGAGAGCTAAGGTCTCTGACTGGAGCTGGTCATGAATTTTTCAGCAAGTTACATGTCAGTGGCTTGAAAAAGAATCTTTTCATGAGAATACGCCACTGTTCTGGAAGGCTTCATCAGAAGGACACATCTCTGGATGAAACAGAGATGGAACAGCATTTTTGTTCCCTTAGAGAGCAGCTGAAGAAAGGGTGGACTTGGGGCTGTTAACAGGAGTGGGCACCAGCCTGTCAGGTACCCTGGCAGGGGATCCAGATTCCCCAGGAACAGTTTTTCCACTCCTTTGTGAAAACTTCTTAGTAGCATTTCTTCCACTCCCACTCTTTTCTGAAAAGCTTTAAAAGGTCTTAGTGCCAGGGAGATATAGAAGAGAAAACCATTTCCTACCTGGCCCTATGACAGGGGAGAGCAGGTTCCACTTGCCTGTACATGGTGCTGTGCACGCACAGTGACCAGGGTATCACGAGCTGAGCTCTCAAGAGTCCAAAGATGTTCGCATCTCCACTCAACCTCCCTCCAACACAGAACCACCCTGCTGACCACCTCCCAGGGATTCTGTGCAGATTATTAATTAGTTAATGGCTGGACAGTGCTTGGAAAAGGTAGAAGGTGAGGTATTGCTGTCATTTCCCATTATTATTGTGGTGCTCTGACACAAGTGCCACAGGAAACTTGGATCTGTCCTTCCTATGAATCTGTGATGCTGGACTCAATGTGAATCAGTTCTTCCAAGCACAGCATGTGAGCTGTAACAAGTGAATGATGATCTTGGCCTAGAACCTTTAAGAGAGCTCTGGAGATGGGCACAGGGCCACACGCTCTTAACATGCAAAAGTAGCCGTGTGACATCGCTCTGCCCTGTGAGACTACGTGAAGAAGCCCTTCTGCCAAAAGCTACTGTTCACCCAGAAAAGCTGGCAGAAAGGAAGATGTGTCTGTACTAAACCATTTGTATGTAGCATCTGCTGACTTAGCCTGATGAGCCACTGAAGGGATTTGGGCTAACTTTCTGACTCGACAAAGGCTGAGGCACACATTCTTGCAACTTGGCTCTAAGAACGGTAACTCCCACCAGAAGGGAGCAGAGGACCACCAGGACCTGGATCTACTGGAACTCAGCCGCCTTCCCTTCAGCTTCTTCACCCAAACTGACAACTCGGAAGACACTGGCCAGACTCTCCTTAGAAAATGATTTATTACAATCTAAACTTTAATGCCAACACATTTAAAGCAGGCCTCTTTCAGCAGCCAGTATTACTTAATTTGACAATCTAGCTGCATAAAATGGATCCAAGCAAAGGCTGGAATTTGCACAAGCATGTTTACACTGGGTGTCCACACCACTCAAAGCAGGGGATTTATAACTGAATCAGTTAAGCCACTGCCACTTTTCTGACGAGCCCAGAACTTCCTCCTCCCAGACTGACAGGATGGATTACCTTCCTTTCTTTGTAAGTCAAAAGACCAAAGAAACGTCTACTCTGCAGCCAAAGCTGTGCTTGCAGTTCTTAAAGATGCACCCAAGTTTGCTTTTCCAGCGGGCACATCAGCACAGGACGCAGCCCCCTCCCAGCATCGGCTGGCCCATGCTGACTTCCATGGAGAAGCTAAAGGTGGGACAGATTCCCCTCTAGCTGCAGCAGCACCTTATACCCTGGAAGAGAACGCTGCAGTTGTCCTGATGGCCCAGGAATTACACACCTATACTCTTTACCTAACTACCCTCGGTAAAAAAAAATCTGCTTTGATAACTTGCTGGCAACAGCTGTCAAAAATCCAATTTATGTGCATGTAAGTGCTGAATGCGCACACATCAGAAATTACTGTTTATCATCCAGCTATCTCACTAATCTCTTTTTTTACCAAACTCTGTGGATATAGGGTAACATGATATTAAAAGGACTCGGCTAGATTATCAGTGCAGGCAGCATGCAACACCTCCATTTCTAGGTGTGCAGTCGCCTGCAATTTCAGATAATGCATCTTCCCCAAGGCTTTGGCAAAATATGCATTTGCGTTGCAGAACATCAAGAGACAGAGAGGCAATAAATTTTCCTCTCCATCCTTCCTTCCAAGAGATAAACGACTTGGCAAGTTGAGTGATAAAGAACCAATATAATTATATGTCATTGAGCTGCAACTAATACTGGTAGAGAATGGATAAGGGCCTGCTGATTAGAAATGCTATCAAGGAAAATCTAAGATGTGGCATTAAGGCATGCATTGAAAATAGAATACATTTCGTGCTTCCCCTAGAAATATTCAACTCTATTTCAAGCCACCACCTCTTGTTGTTTTACTTGGCATGAGCACTTTTCACCATAAAGAATTCTTTCTTCCATCAAGGATTTTATGCAGGAGACAACAAACAGTATCTACCAATGAAACAGAGAGCCTCCACGTTCTCTTCGGCAAAAAAAGTTCGTCTCAATCTTCGTTCAGAAAGAAATGTCAGCCTGAGCAGAAAACACGACCAGACCTCACTGCACAGCCCATTTGCTCCTCATGCAAGGCCTCCACCTGAATCCATACCATTCCTGCATTTACTCCCTGGACTTCCTTGAAACAAAATTCCTGTGCTGAACATCTTATCCATAAATTTCTTGCCAACCCTGACCAAAACTTCATTCATTTGCTTTCAAAGAGTGTGATGGGATTCAGTAATGCAGCAGAGAAACTACTGCCTGTTTCAGGTGCACACAGAAGGCAGTGCTCAGCTCCCATGAGAACCCAGCTCTGGTTGCATGTGTCTCACCATCCACGTGGAAAGCAAATGTTTCTACGCATCTGCCCAGCAGGAGTTACTTAGACTTATTGAGCACATATTCCTGCACATTACCTTCAGGGTCTGGCCAAAGTTAACATCTTCGATATCAAGAACCCACCTATATGACTGAGACAGCTACTGGTGCTTCTATAGCTCATTCAGGTCCTGGCCTCTCCCCAGAGATCACCACAGTGGGGGTTAAACAGTGGTTCTGGTATTTGCAATGCAAAAATTGGAAGCTGCTGAAGGATCTGGGACAGCATTCCTTTAAGTCTGGAACAGGATTCACATCAGATAATACAAATCTCTGATGACTTGTGAGCTGAAGAGGGAAGATGCTCTGCCCCTTTGCCTTTGACTAGTTCCACTGATGTCTGTGACAGAGAAGTCTGAGGAAGAAAAGCATGAACCCAGTTCTAACCTGATCTGTCTTCTGATCCCACACAACATTTACATGTGGCCACTATGTGACTGGCCACCAAGGCAGATTCTGTGCCCGTTTTCTGGGCTTGTACCATTCCCAGCTCAGCAAAGTTTCACAACAGTTGAAAGCTGGGGCCTTTATCAGAAGGTGAGTGTTCAGTGTTACTGATAGAACTCAGCCATGATTATCCAGGTAGATCATTATACTCTTTTAGCAATTATCATCAACACTAACATAACTTTGGCTGCTGCAAACTATAAGAGTGCCTTGATCTGATTCACATTCAGGGGCACTATATCATAAAGCGCAACATACGATCCCAGCCTGACAAGCTGATACTGCAGACTGTGTAAATGGAGATGAATCACTTCCCAAGTCTTTGCAGAAGGTTAGTTTGCCCTCAAAGAAACAAGTTTCCATTCTTCTAAAGGCCGCCTGGACAGCAGAACCATGCATTCTTTTCCCTGTCTGTAAGGAAGCACCTCCAGGGTAGAAGCCCTTTTCTGAGTGACTGGCCTACGCCTGCAGCCATCTGCAAAACGCCTGTCCCAAGAGCTCTGTTTGAGAGAGGGCATCTTGTGAGAGGGAAAGGACTTTGCAAGGGAGCTACAGAAAGAATGAACGTGTGCTGGAAAAGAGCAGAAATCCTGAGACCATGTTCCTATTGCAAATGCTATTTAGGTGTCACATCAAGATGAGAATTGATGCAGTTATTAAACACAGCTATTTTATAAACCTCAATTCTGTAAATTAAATGAAAACTTGAGGTCAGATCACATAACTGAAGGCAGGATTTGGCCCAAGGCCAAAGGACTGGCCTCTGGGATAGCAGGTGTGTCATGAAACCCCTAGTGAGATAGTTAACGCAGACTAAGAAAACAGTACTGACAGATTATTTTTTGCTGAAAGTAATCTCACCACTCAGCTCTGACACAGGTTTGAAATCCACTCAGATCCCAGAAGCTTGACTGCAAAACAATTCAACATGTGGCAAATCACACATCCTCTATATGTAAGACTTAACTGGGATGCTGCTTGGAGTTTGTTTGTTTTCCCCTGCTCACTCAATTCTAACCTGTTTATATTTCCAGGAATTAAAGGTAAAGGGCTGAGTGATAAGATTCTTCCAACATCACAGGAAAAAAATACAGGAAAGCTGGCTTCCCCCAAACTATCAGGCCAGAGTTGCAATTGCATTTTCACTCGTTTCACCAGACCCATAAAACGCCACTTGTGCTGAATGGGTGCGGGGAAGAAGTCAAGTTTCAAGTATTGCCCGGATTGAACAAGCGCACCATTTGTTGGTAACTACTTCACAGTTAAATGGATTGAAATGGGCGAGTCCCCTGCGTTGAGGGATATCAGCTTTCTGGAACAGCAGCAGCATGAGCCCAATGCTGTAATAATTCAGGCCCTACCTTCTGCCTTCAGAGTGTGAGGCACAGACATTAACACAGAAATGCAGCTCCACAGGCTGTGGGACCCTGGGTACCAGAAATTCTGCTCCGTGCGGAGTCTCAGGCAAAGCACAGGGAAGGGAGAGCCCAGAGGGCCAGTCTCTACGATGTGGTTCCAGCATCCACAGCTGGCCTAAATTTTACTCCATGCCATGAAGGAGCTCCTTTCTCACAGATGACTGCTGTTACGAGCGCTGACACCCACCATGGAGCAAGTGGGCATGCAATATTAATAGCATCAACGAGAAAATTATGAGCCCACATCAAAGCACTGGAAGTTGTTTGTATGCCATTTGGCTTTAAAACAAAGTGCAAAGGGAAAGGTATTACACTCAGCTAAGCATGTTTAGAGGACTTTCTTTTTCAGATGTGATTCTGCAGTTTGCAAACACACACACACATGCAGAATGACCCCTTAAGGATGGGGAAAAGCTGCTGTCAGCTACAACTCAGCAAATCACAAGTTACACAAAGAAATAAAAATCAATGCTGCTCTGAAATTTAGCCTGGCAGAAAAGTCAAAGCTATCATAACTAATGGCTGGGAAGTTCTGCTGTGACCATGTTTTTCCTACAACACGGTCATCCCCTTGGAATCTGGGTCCAAAGACTCTGCCGGAATTAAACAGAAGTAAACCAATAATGCAAATGAAGTAGTACAAACTCATTTGCTAGAATTTTTCTAGTAACAGGCAATGAGAAATAAGCATAATGAATTAATTTAATTTAGAAATCTCCCCTCCTCCATTAAAACACTCAGACATTGGACCAAACTACATAGAGCCTATTCTCATGAACAGAGGCAGCACAGCTGAAACATGGATGAAGATGCTGTCAGCAACGCAATCTCTAAGAGAAGACTCTTGGATTTGGGGATATAATAAATTAGGGACAAGTACAAAGCACAGAAATATTATCATGAGGCTGTTACTGGTGTCCCTTCTGACTGGAACAGAGACTGCTCAGCCATGGCTAAGTCTCCCCAGATGGGCACAGCCCCATCTGAGCTCCTCCGCTTGCACTCCAAGCAACTTGATGCACGCGTCTGTTCCAATAGCTGTAAAGGCACGTGAGCGCGGAGCTGTGCCCACGCCAGCATGCCCTGCAAGGTGTCCAGCATAGTCCTGTCCTGCTGACAGCCACAGGAGTCTATCACTTCCAGCTTGGAGGACACACGCTCTGTCACCGCAATGCTCTGAACAGCTATAAAGTACGGCATGACGGTAACAGTGAAGTCTTCATGTGATTCTAGATGTGTTTCTTTGATAGCTCTGCCACTTTAACAACCACCCACAGTGAGGGCCTGACATCTTTTTAAGTAGTCTGTTGAGACGCTACAACCTGATGACTCAAGTTAGTTATTTGTCTTAATCTGCAACACACCTTGGAGCTGCACAGTAAAATACGATGGGCTATTTCCTCTCGGAGCAGGTGAAAGATGGAATCAGGCACCAATACATCTGCTCTACTTTCTCTGCTCAGTTAACTGGTTTCATTTTGAGGCAAACCCTGCCTATCTTCTACTTATTACTTGGGCAAAATAGGCAGGATCAAAGTCAATCCTATCTTACACACGTGCAGCCTCCCTGACTTCACTGGCGCTCAGGCCAGACAGTTTGAAATTACATCACTGGCATCTTGATGCAGATTAGATGGCATCACCTCAGGTTACACACGAACACAGGACTGGGAGAGACCCGCTGGGTCACCAAGTACAGTCCCTGCTGTCCAGGCAACCACGTCACCTAATCCCTTTATAAAAGAATCAAAAATAGTTATGAACCATACTTCATCAGGCACACCCCAGGCTGGCCATGAATGATATATTGTGGTGTAAACTGACTAGGGAAAAAGTACACAGACACATCCAAGACAAATTAGAAACTGCAATAAGCAGGGAGGCAACTTAGTCTAACGGCCAGGCAATGGGACAGGCAGCAAGATGGCTGCGTCCTGCTGCCAGCTCCCATGCTGCCCCGCTCCACCCACAGTGGCACTGCTCCATCCCTCAGGTTCCTCTGGGCTGAGACCAAGATAGTGACATTGTCCTTCCTTTGCAGATTGCTTTTAGCTCTACAGACAAAAAGAGGGATACAAGAACTAACTATTTTTATCCACTCAATCTCCCCAGCAGGTTTTTAAAGCCCTCCTTTGCAATTCAGTCTGTGGATAATTTGCTACCTGCATCTTCATAAAGTTTAACCTGTCAGAGCCTAGCAAAGGTGTAATTTCATCCCCGGGCTCTTCTGACTTGAGACTCGGGAGCTTCTCTTTGTGGATAAAGTATCAAAGCAACAGCTCTGTGAGACAACAGCCCTTTGCATCTCACAACCCATACATTATTCTCTCTAAACATAGTTTAACAGGCCGGAATCAAAACTTTTGCTCTCCCCTGATTTCTCCTCCCCCTGTGCACACCTCAAGAAAGAACACACAGAGATAAGAACAGCAGACAGAGACACAGAGAGGATGGTTTATCCCACAGGCAGAGGATTACTGCATCATGATGTAATGACCTTGTTCAGAAAAGAAAAAGGTTACTTACAAGACAGCATGAGTTGTAGAAATACCAGCTCCTTTCCAGAACAGGGTAAAACAACGTCCATTTAAAGTTATGCTGAAGAAAACGTAAAACACTTGTCCAGTGCACTGGAGAGAGAAAGAGCAAACTTCAGCCCAAGTGGCCTGGATACGATCTCTCTCCAGATACACATAACACACTGAACCAAACAAGCAGGAGTGTTGTTCAGCTAAGTGTGCGTGGAAAGGAGATGCCATTCTGCTTTCTATGTGTTTGCATCTTCAAACACCCAAGAGTCCCCTCCGCCCCCTACAAAGGTGCAGGGCAAAAATAGCCACTTTTGTGTTTCATTTCAGGTACAAAATGCTATGGAACCAACCATTTTAGTTGCCCCCTGTGAAGACTTTATGTTTATGCTTTCTTTTGAATGTTTTCTTCCCACACAGAACAACTGGAGGGAGGAAGGCCACATGCTGCCTGTATAGGAAGAAATCCCATGAAAGAATAACTCGAGGCCAGGTTTGTTACCTCTGTTTAGACAGCATTTAGTGAAGTCTTGGCCATGACTAAAACTCCAAGGCTAAGTTAATCACATTTACGACTACAGGTTCCTCAAAGGGACTTGTTTCTAATGAATTTTCAAATGCTATGAAAATAATAGGTATGGTATTTACCATTTAAACATTGTAAAAGAACATTGACATTACTGCCCCAGTACAGCACGCTTATTTCACTGCTGGACATTTATCCCTCACTGTTGTTATTCTGCTAAAGCGAAGCGTATGTTATTAAAGCCAATATTTACCAACAGATACTACAGTTGTGAAAGTAATATAGTCCTTCCATGTAAAACTAGGCCTCCAACAGGAAATAAAAGGCATTTGGCAAGTCTTAGCCTGCCAAGGGCAACTGCTACATGTCCTGTTTCCAGGACAAGAAAGCCCTCCAGTTACTCCAGATACTTCCAGTGGTGAATGCTGAGCTTGTCTGGTAAGTTTTCCGAGCCCAGTGAAAATCCTACAGCAGACACAGAAAGCTCTGAGTCTGAATTGGCATCAGATGCTTTAGAAAACAAGCGAATTTCATTTTGTTACAGGAACATGAGAAGGCCAAAATGCTTTATTTGTCAGCACAGGAACAGGCACTCATCTGAGAACATGAATATTCTGTTGAAGTTGTTATAAAATGAGACTCTTCCAAGGAAACCCTGCACTGAGCAACAGTGCCATGTGCCAGCTTACAGTGCCCTCTACGCTTGTATGGAACAAGAAATGTATTTTCTATAGCAGATGAACAGCAACGACAGCCTTCAGACTAGAGTATGGAATATAATTTGCAGCAAATTCCAGCCTCTCAAGAAGAAACCTACAATATCTCCCTACTAGCTCAAAGACTCCATACAAAGGCCAACTCAACATCATGCGTCTACTGCAGTGTTTCTTCTCAATTAACCAAGAAAAAGCATATTAGCCATACATCAAAACTGCATTGCAGCTAGAGCTGCCAATTACTTGTGGCAAAAAGGGAGGCTGATTCATTTGACTGTATGTGGGCCTTGGCTGGAGTTTTCCCAAAACGCTACAAGAAAAGAAGAAAACCTCAGTGAACCTCCCCCTCATTCCCACTCCTTCCTCCCCCCCAAATCAGAGTCAAGAGGCCCGTGCTTGCAAAAACAACATTTCCTGGAGGATTCTTTCTCCAAATCACTCCTTTTCTAAATTCAGACAAAACACACAGCAACTCAAAATACGTTTGCATATGATATATACACATACAAGGACACCCCTCCCAAACACGTACAAGTGAAATGCAATGCAAAGTATCTAAAAAGCCTTTAAATCCCCAGTCCCCCGAGAGTCCCTACATCTTGCATTATAAATCCTGCGGCGTTATGTGGCCACCTGTGTAATGTGTAATGGCTACCTTATGACACTCGGCTCAGCCACGAGCCTGCAATGGTGGTTCAGCAGGGCGGGGGCGGGGGGGGCTTGTCTTTGTGCTCAAAACGCTCACAAAACAGAACATTTCTGCTATGCACAAGCACATTCTGAATCCAGATCCTTTCACAAGCTCCTTGTACTGGACACGTTTAACACCCAATATGCCACAAGTAGCAATTCTTCATCCAACGTGTCCCTCCTTCAGCATACATGTCTCGAATGAGCCTTGCAGCCTCAGGGTGATGGGCTCTTCTCTCCCTAGCACTGCCAGATGGAAGCACCACAGGTCTGTTTGAAAAAGGACACATGAAGTAACGTTCCACTGTAAATTGTCCTCATTAGTCGCCATGGACCCAAATTCTTCATTTAGGCACCTACAGGCCTAGGTTTGCAAGGTCCCTGGCCACACAACACCACTGTTCCCCAGAGTGAGTTCAGGACAAAAATTCAATCATGTTTGCTTCTAAGTGGTATCTTCCATTGCTCTGCCAGCACCCTACTGATGACCTTGGACATTTGACTTCATCCTCATGTTTCCAGCGTGTCTGACATGAGTCAACCTGGCAGCCAGCCCCCCCGGAGCAGTCAGACCCTGCCTTAACACACCTCTGCTTTTTCTCCAGGCCTGACTTTTAGCCATTTATTGTAAACCTTTAAAACAGTTTTCACAGAAAATATGCTTCGAGATCCTCAGAGTGCAGAAAAATGCTTGAAGCATGTACCTACTGCATGTACCTTCTGGCACCAACGTTTAAAATTCAAGTGAGCACACTGGGGGGGAGCCTGGGCCAGCCTGAGCCCCCCCTTCTGTGGCCAAGGGGACGGGCGGTCGGACACGGCCAGCTCCATGGATCACAACGTAGGGTCTCACTAACACTGGAGGACAGACCAGTGCAAAGCATCTTTTGCCTAATGACCCCATCAACAAAAGCCATCAGTCTAATGAGAACTTATGCTTTAGAGGTTGTTTGGAATATGTAAGAGCGCATTATTTTCCTCTCCTTGCCCAAAAGTAAGTCCTACTGCGGGTTGGCTTTGGGACTATGTTTACCAGACTGCTTCCTGGGGTACATACACAGCTGTAACTCTCAACGGGTAATTTCTGTTCTGGTACGCAAGCAATTATACTCAGGACAACCACTCCAATATTCCTGAAACAGAGAATCACACACGTTCAGCTGTACCCATGAGGCCAAGCTCTGCCATTCTGCTGGGATCAGCAATGCAAACACCATGAAATATAGCTCAAAAAAATACTCAAGAATCAGATAACTGACCTCTTGCATCATCTGTGGGCCTGGAAACCATCCACATGCTGTCATGCACTAAGTAAGAGGAGAGAGATCTTGCCACACCAAGGACTTAGAACAGGAAAACTACCCCATACCTAGACTCCTATTGCTTTTCCTTATGTCATGGTTTAACCCCAACTAAGCCCCCCGCAGGCGCTCGCTCACTCCCCTCCCCGGTGGGACGGGGGAGAGAATCGGAAGAGTAAAAGTGAGAACACTCGTGGGTTGAGATAAAGACAGTTTAATAGGGAAAGCAAAAGCCACGCACGCAAGCAAAGCAAAACAAGGAATTCATTCACTCCGTCCCACCAACAGGAAGGTTTCAGCCACCTCCAGGAAAGCAGGGCTCCATCACGCATAACAGTTACTTGGGGAGACAAACGCCATCACTCCGAATGACCACCCTTTCCTTCTTCTTCCCCCAGCTCTACGTGCTGAGCGTGACGCCATACGGTGTGGGATATCCCTGGGGTCACTGGGGTCAGCTGTCCCGGCCGTGTCCCCTCCCAGCTCCTGGTGCCCCCCAGCCTCCTCGCTGGTGGGGTGGGGTGAGCGGCAGAAAAGGCCTTGACTCTGTGTGAGCGCTGCTCAGCACCAACTGAAACACCCCTGTGTTATCAACACTGCTTCCAGCACAAATCCAAACCATAGCCCCATACCAGCTGCTGTGAAGAAAATTAACTCTAGCCCAGCCAAAACCAGCACACCTTATTTATTACATGAAGAAGCCTGGCATTCACCCTGAGTGTCCAGGGTGCTCTACAGACCACAGGAGAAGACAGGGCATGCCCTGAACAGCAAGTTGCTCAAAAGCTCTCACTGTCTGCATTATGGATCGTGGCTGTAGGAAGTGCCCCCTAATCAGGTGCTTTGGAGACATTTTACTTCAGAAACACACACTGGTACCAGGAGTTCCAGCACTTCAATATCACTATAGCTTTCAAAAAGAAGGGTCCAGGACACAGTCTCTGTGCGTGAACTGTCAATATACTGCAGAAAAGAATAAGGCTCCACTCTCAGCTTATTCCTTCTGAAGTGCTTAATATTATTCATTAATGCCACTAGAGAGGAGTATTCTGCATTCCTCTAGTGCAAGAAACAGTGGAGAGAGAACAAGAGCATGGAGAGAAGGTGTGGTACAGAATGTGGGGCAGAAATGAAAGGAGAAGACTGTCCCCACAGATTGCCACTCTAGATACTTCCAAGTATTACCCCACCTCTTTCTGGTCCATGCATCCTACAAAGTGCAAAGTGCCTTCTCAAAAAGAAACAAAACAGGGAGCAAATTCTGGTTGCTTTAGTCTTTTTTCTTGCTAGAAATCTCACCTCTTCCCAACTTGAGTTCCCAGAGCCTCTGGAATGAAGAGAGGAGAGTCATAGCACAGCACAGCTAACAGAGACCATATCTGTAGAAAATAAATAACCAGGATGCCAACCTGAGCTGGCTAGGCTCACTAAAAAGATCAAACGAGGACGTAAGCAGCTCTTTTCTGGAGCAGGCAGGCATCGTTTCAGTTGTTGAAATATTCATGCCCCAACAGGAGCTGTGGCATCAATGTCTGTCCCCGATACAAACAAACCTGAGCTCAAAGCATGACAATCTGTGTTGTGCAGAGTGGAATCACAATTAAAGGCGTTTTCTAAGCCTCCATTTCTGCATGCACACATTTGACAGCTTTTCTGGTGACACTTCAAGAGCATCCCAAATCCAAGTCCATAACCTTCTGCCTGTGAGGGCAGGAGGCATTAAGAACAGTTTTAGCAAATGCCCAGAATTTTAGTTGTGTGACTTCCTTTCTTCCCTCTCAGGTTTACCAGGCACCAGCAGCCCCATGTTTCATCTGGGGAGTGGCTGGAAGCACCTGATAAATACGAGCTTGCATCTGGGCACTGCAGGTTGAATCAAAATTGTCTGCAGGGAAGCAAGTGGAAAATTTCTGATCTGGAGGACTTTCTCCTTCACAATAGGGAACAGAGAAGAAGGAGACAGAAAATGGAAAACATTAGGCCTTTCACTCAGGAGACACACAGAAGTACTTTCCAGTGCCCTTCCCAAATAAAGCGAACAGCAATTTATTCATGCCAGCAAAGGGACAGGGACTGGGGGGCCACACAGCTGCTGCCCCTTCAACAGCACTGTCTGGAGAAACGAGCACACTCAGGTGACACGACAAGAAAATGTTTTAGCACTCCCCTCATCACATGCAGCCAACTGTGCATACACCCTGCAAAGCAATGGTGAGCCTGCGAAGGTGCTAGAGCAGTTTCAGCACTTGAGGATTAGAAAGAAAATGAGAACAGTCCGGCTCTGGAGTCTGTGCCGTACTGCAATGTTGAAATGGCAGTTTGTTTCAGGCTTACAGGGGACCTACGGCTGGACAAAAATGACACTGCAGTACACTGCCTTGTGGGAAAGCCAAGCACATGCGTGCGCAGCAAGCTGGATCAAAGCACAGCTATCGCTGGTCCACGTGCAAGGTATCGCTTTCAGAAGTCAAGGGGTCATATCAGAATCTTTGTTTCCATTTCTCTGAGAAAGCATGCTTTTGCCCTTAGGATTATGAATAAATATGTAAAACTTTCCCAAAGATTCCCTGAACACGTTTTGCGATCCAAATTGCCTTAATTTGCTTCTGATGGCAATAAAAAAGTACACACGACCAGAGCAGACAAAGTAAAGGAGGTGTATCCAAGCTCAACTTTGCCATTTCCCATCTTTGCAAGCCTTACACAGTGCTGTATTGGAGTGTCCTGCACCTGTTCTACACAGAGAGCCCCCAAACCAGCATTGTCACATGGACGCAATGCAAACTATTCAAACCGTGGAACTGACAGCGAAACTCCAGGGAAGAGAAGTGCTTTGCTCTGGATCAGTCAAGAGTCGGTCACATCTGTCAATACGCTAGTAGATAAGCAATCGACAACAAAAAATAATGTTGGGAAATGAGCCCATTGAATATATAACAACGTTGTTTTACCCTTGAATACATAATGCACACAGTCATGATGATAAGTCATTAGAGCAAGACAAACCAACAGGTAACATCTGCTCATGCTAAGCAACATTCATGGCAGAGCTTTCTCAACCGAGCGGGACGTGCCCCTGTTTTAAGAGGGACATGATTTCTAAGTCTGCCTCTAGAAGGGAAGATATGAGACCAGACATCAGAGTACCCAGAGGTGCACCTAGCCCAGTGCTCCAAGAGCCAGACCTGCAGGTAGGGCTGGTGGCATATGCCGACAAGAGGATCCTCCCAACCTAGGAGCCAGAAGACCTGGAGCACTTGTAGGCCTGCCTGTCCCTCGCCCAGGGCTTGCTGGGGTCAAGAGCTCCAGTAGCTGGGGACATGAGACTGCATCAACAAGGTCATGGGCTTCCTGGATGACAGTCAGTGGGACCGACGGGGTGGATGCCATGCTGCTGGCCCAGAGCACGGCGTACCCACCTGCCATGTCCCACACCGCTTGCCTGAGGAGGTGAGGGCCACCTTGCAGCCCCATCTCCTGTCTCAGGAAACCCAGCAGGCCAACTCATAAACAGGGCACTGCCAGAACTAAGTTGCGTCTGTCCAATTAAACATGTGAAATGAAAAGTCCCTTTGCGATCCCCAACAGCACACACCCTACATTTGCTGTCAGCTGCACGCAAGCCACAGCTGCTGACGTTCACCTGGAAAAGATCTCCAAAACTCAAAGCACTGACACAAGCCACTAGCAAACCACAGATACTTCTGTTGTATTTTTCCATTACAGAATTACCGCTAGGAGCAGGAGACACACCAGCAACAGCAGGTCTGAGAGAAGACATTCACATCCGCATCTCCACCTGCGCTGACCCAGGCCCAATGACACCTACCAACTACCACTTGGCCTAATGCCATTCTTCAAGTATCAGGCAAATCAAAGTACCCATAGCAGAAACAGAAGATATGTAAGCTCAACTATTCATGTCTGAAAGGTAAAAAGCAAAACAGAGCTGCAGGGGGAAAATGCTAGCTAAACACAAAATACTATTGGCCAGTAGAAAGGTTTATTTCTACAGGTGAAAAGTTAATTCAAGTTTCTCTCTCCCCTTCCTATTGCTGCCCTCCCCACCCACTCACTCTGTTCCCCCTGCCCATTAAGTTCCTGGGAGAAAAGCTTCAAGCACCTTTTGCAGGATCTAAGGCAGGTAATGAAAGAGGAAGATCACAGTGGGCTCCCGCCTGCCCACTGTGTGGCACAGCAAGGAACAGAACCGGCTAGGCACAAACTGACAGCAGTGTTAATGTCCCAAAGTCGCAGGGAGTCCAACCAGAGCAGAAGCGGAAGCCAAATCTGGCAACGTCACCCCTGTGACCAGTTCTGTGCAGACATGGCTAAAATGAAGGAGAAGCTGAAGGCAGTTCTGAGAGACCTCCAGCTCCCACGCTGTTTTTGATCCCAGAACACTGTCAGCTCCAGGAACACTTGGATCCACCGTCACAATTAAAGTATTAAAAGAAAAAGTGGAGATAGCTTCTAGGCAGAGGGAACAGGAACTGAAATGGGACTGTCACCACAAACCAGCTCTCCTCTAGGAGCAAATGTTGCCAGGCCAGGAGATGGCTAACACAGGAGCTGGGTTTGTTATGGTGAACAATATGCTGCAGAGCTCAATTTGTCTCACCTATCCCTGTAACTGTATGCACAGAAGTTGCAAAGAAATATGGGGGGTGGAGGCAGACGACCTCTTGTGCCACGTTCTGTTTATCCAGACCTTGTGAGCTGGCCGAGGACACACAGGATAATTTGGACTCCACCTTCCACACACTTTTAAATACTGAGTTTTGGTCAGATCCTTACAGAAAAATTGCTCAGTGAACGGTCTACTTGGAAAGGTAAAGTCCTCTTCTCTGTAGTCAACAGCAAAACACTCGCCAACTTCTGCAGGACCCCCCTACACAGTCTCACTGGGCTTGTTAGTTTAGAGGGCACAAAGCACCCATCAGACATTGCCTACAAGAAGCTGGCATGCTCATGCTAAAGCCCTGAGGCGAACGAGGCCCAAGCACAGGGCCTGTGACAACCAAAGCATGTCACCCTCGGTATTGCCTCCTGTGGCACAGCTGCCTCCTGAACTGTTGCTGCTGCAAGCGGCGGCCTATGAGGCTGGAAACTTAATCCTGTAACAGGAGCTCAGGGCCCACAGGAGCTACTGAGACTTACTTTTAGTTATCCAGAGTCACTCGGTGAAGAAATGCCACCCATGCAGGTCTCGGTTCAGAGCACAAACTCCTCTGCAGCCCAGAGGCAGCTGCCTGCACCTCCCCACCCATGAAGGCAGCCACCCCCCAAACCCAGCCCCCTGCACCATGCCTGCCGCCAGCTCCTCTGCCCAGTCCCACACTCTAGGAAGGCAGCTCCAACCAACGCAGCCACAAGCATCGCTGTCCCTCGCCAGCCCTGTGCCCACCGCAGAAAACCCAGGCTCAGGACAATCCTTCCCCTCCATGCACATAACCTGTCATGGCAACCTTCACTCCCCCGCCTTGAACAACCCACCAGCCCATGTCCCAAGCCTAAAAACAATTATCCCCAATTCCTGATTTACTTCATTTTCTGCTCACGCCCTTGGGTAACCTGTGACTGAACACTGGAAGCATGAAGCTTCCACGAGTGGGGTACCGTACTTCCACGAGAGATGGTGGAAGCATGGGGCTCCTCTGCAGCCATGTGCCCCCCTTCCACGAGAAATGGGGCAAAGGTACTTGAAAATTCCCAGTGCCACTTCTGCACAGATGGCCCGCTCCCTGCCAGCAGTCCCTGCACCAACTCCTGCTCCGGGGACACGGCTGTCCCCTCCGGCATGCCCTCCTGCTGCGAGCTGCCCCAGGCAGTCACCCTGGCCGGGGCTACGTTCTCGCCCCCGTTCTCACCCCCATTCTCCCGCTGCCCTCCCCATTCCTGCCCTCCACCCATGGCAGCCACTTCCCCAGGGCCCTCAGCACAGCGGCCTCCTCGTAGCTGTGCCCAGGCCCCCTCCTCCCTGCCTGACAGCCACGGAGAAGGTGGATTCACACAGGAGGAGGAGCCAGGGGAGAAGATCTCATCTCATCATCCCCTCCGGCCACGGTATTTCCTTCCCTCTCCCCCTCAGGCAGGCAGGTAGCAGCCTGGCTCTGGCCCTGCAGCCTTCCCCGGCCCTCCCGACAGCCCGTCATCCTCATCCTCCTCACTCTGGGCTGATTCATGTCAGCTCGAAAGTCGCTCGGCAAAGCCCACTTTGATCTCCAGCCTCCTGGTTCCCTGTGCTGAACGTCATCACCAACTGTGCCCAGAAGGAAAACAAAAAGCGGACTCCCCTCTCCTGCAACCTTCGCACGGCGTCGAATTTGGGCAGGTGGGGCATCGGGGAGATAAGGGGAATGATGCTTTTAGGGGCGTCTGCCGAACTCTCCACACAGATAACCAGGTTGTTCACTCCTAACGCATGTTGTGCCCGCCCCAGCAAACGGAGCCATGTGGGGAGAGACAAAAATCCAACCCCTTGACACCCTTTGGGGTTGCAAGTCCAGAAATAGCTCCGCTCTTTCCAGCTCAGGCCCACAATCTCTTTCAGATGTTGCTCACTTTGAAGCCGTGGCTTTTGCCGTCTGAATTCCCTCAGCCTTCTATATTAAATACACCACTGTATTTAAAACAGGGTTCATTTCTGGCACCGGTGAAAACAGGATCCGAAAACTGTCTGAATGACCAAAAAGGGGGCACTCGTGCTGAGCGCATCCCCCACTGGAGGAGGGAAGCCTGAAGCAGCCAGACATCACGCTGGAGCACTTCCTCGGCTGGCTGCTGTACAAGTCTGGGACAAAGGGACAAGCCAGCACGGGGACCAGCTTCAGTGTGGCATCGGGCACCACCGTGCCTGTGCGGGGGAGAGACCACCCTTCCCTGAACGCATTTCAGGAAAAACTTAGCAGGCGTTTTTAAAGGGATCAATCGGATGCGTGTTGCCAATAAAGAGTATTAAAAAAAAAAAAAAAAGAGAGAAAGGCAGAGTTATTTATAGCCCAGAGTTTCTCACTCCCCTGCAGAAGCACAGCCCAGAAGACCGCATTGTTGGAAGATGGGGAAGGCACACACAGACACACACCACGGCAGCCTTCATGGCCGGTGCCGGCGCTGACATAACTTCGGACCCGACGGCGGCCCTGCGGCTCGCAGCCTCGCCGGGAGTCCCTCCCGCAGGGCGCCGCTCTCCATTTGCAGACGACGCGGAGGCTGCCCGGTAACGCAGGTGTCACTGCCGGCGGAGGAACCCCAGGGACGCGGCCAACCCCGCCACCCGCGCAGCCCGGCCCTGCCCGCGCGGCACCCCCGGCCCGCCGGAGCCCCCCCAACCTCCACCGCCGCGGCGCCGGGAGGAGCCGGGGAGCCGCACGCAGGGCCACGGGCGCCGCATTCCGCAGGCGGCCCCGGGCGAGGCCGGGCAGGCCGCTCCCCGCCCGCCCCGGCGCCCGGCCTTACCTGCAGCCCCCGCTGTCATGCTGCACCGCCCGTCCCCCGCCGCGGCCTCGCGCCGCCGCCGAGGGCCCCCCCGGGCGCAGCCCATCTGCCGCGCGCCCGGCCCGCCCCCCCCCCGCGCCGCCGCCGCCGCCGCCGCCGCGCGCCAATCGCCGCGCGCGCCGCCGGGACGCGCCGCCGCGCCCCAAGCCCCGTGTCGTCACCCGCCGGCCGCCGCGCCCATTGGCTGCGCCCGCGCGGCTGCGGCGGCCCCCTCGGCGCGCGGGGGGCAAATCTTGTGGTTCGAGGCAGCTGCGTGGGGAAAGCGCGGCGCGGGGGGGTCCCCGCCCGCACCCCCCCCCCCCCCGGGGTCCCCCTCCGGCAGAGGTGTGCGGGCACCTGGGAGGCGCGGACCAGCACCCGGCTGGCACCCAAAGGTGTCCTGACAGGCATCACAACGGTCCTCGTCTGCAGGGAGCAGGAAATGCACCGTGAAATTTCGGGTTGCCCCCCAAATGACGTCTGCCACGTGACAGCCCCTGGGCTTTTCCCGTCAGCACCCAAAGGTGGGAGAAACCCAGGGGGCGCGAGGCGCCAGCAGCCGGCCCCGGCCGCGCCGGCGACAGCGGGCGCTGCCCTGCAGGGATCCTCGCACGCACCACGAGAAAAATCTCCTTCACGGTCTCTGCTTTCCCCTCTCTCATTTGGAATTGCGTTTCCCCAGGCAGAGCGAGGCCCCGCTCCTGCTTCTCCCCAGCCCGCGAGTTCAACTCCTCCGTGAAAGGTCTGAAAAGTTGAAAGAGCCCCTGCTTTGATGAGGATGGCCTCACATTTACAATATTTCCAGACAAAAAAAAAAATCCACAGGCAAACGACCGATGTTACAGCAGGGCCCCGGGCCGCAGGCACCGCGGGGCTGGGAGCACCGGCCTTGCTGGGCGCTCGCCCCCGCGGCGGGGCTGTGCCCAGTCCCGGGGCTGGCAGGCCGCTCTGCCAGCCGCTCTCCTGTCCCCGCGCCACCGGCCGTGGAAGGGGCCGCGCTGTTACACCCCGAGATGGGCGCATCTTTGACCTTTTTTTTTCGTTTTTTCCTGGGGGAGAGGCACAAGGTAGTGTTTAATAATGCATTACGCAGCAGCCACGGGCAAGAAATGAAGACTGCCTTCTGCTGGCTGCGATCGCCAAAGGTAAGGCAGGTCACACCCAAGAGGAGATAACAAACCCTCCCAGCCCCACCACACGGCATGCGATCTTCTCTGACCACGAGTGGTCACACTGTCGCCGTACGGCTCGTTCAAAGGACAGGTTCTCCAGAAGCAAAAGCACACTGAGTCGCTCAGCCAACACTGACGTGACAAGCAGCCCCTCCTGAATCACCGCTGTCCCTTCCTGCTGCACGCTGAGGTCTCACCGAGGTTTTCTTCCCCAGTATGAGTCAAATCTATCACTTAGCTGGCTGGCTCTGCAGGGATCACAGTCAAGCCGTGGAGCAAGTTGTCAGTGCCATTTCCGTCACTGTAGAGAAATACCCCCGTGGACAGATGACTCTCGGGATCCTCTGAGGTCAGCAGCGACCCTGCAAGGCCACTGTCCCTTGGCAGTGGAAGAAGAGGCGCCTTCCACTTTCTGCTGCAAGTAGCGTCCACCCCAGTGACAGCACGGTGCACATCCAAGGGGGCCCCGGACAAGCAGACCCCTGCAGAGGACATGCTCTCCCTTGTTGAGCTAAGACAGGGTAGTTTGCAGAGGGCTTAGGCTTTGGCCCAGCTCTTTCCCCCTTCAAAGTCTGTGCAAAGGTTTAGGGGAACGTCCCCCGACTGCAGTGATGAAGGGAACGCAGCTGAAGAAGCTGTCAGGGGTCCCTGCAGGCTCACCTAGCCCTTCAGGGCTGAAGGGCCATACCCTGCAAACCGCACTGGCTGCTGCAAATTACTGTTTAAAAACAGCCCCCAGAGCTGGAAAGGACTGAGCAGGTGGTGGACAAGCAGTACCCAGCCACCTCCAGAGTAAAAATTATTCCCAATCGCTTCGGACACAGAAGTTATTTACCAGCCCCACGCCCCAGCGCACCACACGCAGCGCGAGGTCTGTGCCCTGCTCACAGGCAGCTCAAGGAAAAGCTGCAGACAGAGCACCAAGTCAGGCAATTACAGATGTTAGGACTGAATCTGTGGGTGAATCGCTTTCATTCATTTTAAAAAGTCCAACTAAAACATAGTTTTAGCATAAACTACTAGCAAAACTATTCTTAGAAGCATTGTAAGAAAACTGCAGGCTCCCTGAGACACCAGCCGAAGGCTGGGCCAGAGCAGATGAAGGAAGGGTTTCAGCTTTCTTTCTCCTGTGAAAGAGCAGAAACTTGACTCCGTGACTGCACGCAGTGAAAAAGCAAGATCAGATCCCTTACTTTCAGCCTGGTCCAAAGTTACGACTCTCTTCGGAGCTGAGGAAACCTTGCAAACATTGACTGTGCACGGTGGAGTTTTTCCTGAAAATCACATAGGGTTTTTAGAAGTCTGTGCCTTTGGGGTTGGCCGTTAGAGACCACAAAGCCCTTGAACCTCTGCTATTTCAGCCTCCCTGGGTTCCCTAGCTATCTTTAAGCCGGTGGATGCAAGCCGACTGTCCCATGCCTGATAGGAAGCTGATGCCCCGTGCCTGTCCCACGCCTTCCTGGGAAAGGAGACAAAGAGAGGAAGCAACGGCAAAGGGCAGAAAGGGGAAATTGCCCAAACCACAGAGCTTTCTTGTCCCTCACCCCAGTCGTACGTGAGGCTGACCCCGTCAGAGCTGGCGGGCTCCTCTGCACACTGTGAGCAGCCAGGTGTACCACCAACGGGCACATTGCTTGCAGCACACTGCTAGGAGAGGGAAAAAGCCAAGTGACTGCATGGCCGGGGCGCAGGGCTCGGCAGTGCAAGCAGAACTCGCTCCATGGGTGATACCTGGGCCGGGCTGGGCTGGGCCAGACCTGCAGTCTTGCTAAGCCTGATCCTGCCCAGACATGGACAGGGTGCCGGCTTTGTCCCCCCAGGGCATGGGAAAGCAGACTGGTCCCTGCTAGATGTCAATCCTGTGTGACTGTCACATGGGTGTCACAGCTAGTTGGAGTCACTTCGGGAGTCTGCACGCCCACGAGGTGCGGCCTCTGGACCCGCAAGGCCTGCCTGAACTCTGTTTTTTCAGGAGCCAGCTAGGTCTCCAAGCAAGGGTCTCATCCTGCAAAAGTAACTTCAGAAACTGCCCTAATTTGAGCCCCAATGCCCAATGCTTTAGGAGTCTGAGAAGCAGGAGGAGGGACCTGGCTGGACCAGGTCCATTGCCAGCCCCAACGGCTCCTTTCTTGAGTACTAAAAAAGGCAGGACTGGCTCTATCGGGACCATCGTGCTGGAGTGTCCCTGTGCTGGGCTCTGCACAAGCTCCCCAGCCCCTCCGTGGGGCACCCCCAGGCAAGAGTGGCCCAGGGACAACTCCTTCCTGAAGATGCAGCCCCATGGAAATACAGGGCCAGGTAGCCAATGCAGCAAAGCAAGAGAAAGAGAAAGTAATATTCGCTCTGAGCAACAAACAGCCTTCTCGTAGCCTTTGTTCCTCCAAAAGATGCCCGAGGACTTCAGAAGCCAAAAGCCATGTAACCATGCCTTTTCGATCTAATCAGATAGACCCTCCCAAACTGATTGCAGTGCTGCAGACTGCAGTAGTTTCATACCAGCACCCTTCCCTGTGTAAGAGGGGTGTGCAAGGCTAAACGCCTCAGTAAAAGAGACCAAGCACCAGCATTTTCAGAAACCAAATGTACACTTAGCTGGGATGGCCAGGAAGTTAAAAAAGGAAAAGTCTTTCTTGAGCAAAAAGAGGAATCCCTTCAAAGAGCTGCCTGATCCTGCTTTCCCGGGGCATGTGCTCAAGCAGGGCAGGAATTCAGGAAAGTTCTGCAGCTGCACATCTGCAGGATGCCTTGGCCAGTACTATGTAGGATGTAACCTTAATGGGGCACGCGGTTCCAGGGGTGCCTCAGATACACCCTAGTGAAGGCACAAGGCCACTGAACAAACCCCTCTCTGCTTCGGCAAGGCAGGAAGGTGGACACATTCTCCATCCGCGACAGAACTGGTTCTGCTGCATTTATCACACCTTGCTGGCAAACATGACACAATCTGAGCAATACAGCATGACTGGTAATTGGGTGTCAGTAGGTTTTCATGGGAAGAGGGGGGTAAGGATCCCATTAATCTCCCATACTTAGTGGTAGCTGCCAGAGAGCTTGTCCTGCAGATAAAATTAACGCTGACAACTAACTCCCATCCCCATTAACAAAACCCCAATAAGCAACAACATACTCCGGCTCCTAACAGCTGTGGGTATTACGCTACCCTGCACCTTTCTGCCCGTGCCAGACTGCTGAGGCACAAGCAGCACTTGGCCGCCATGGCTCTCGCTCCTGACCAAGGCTGCGTTACGTGGGGGACTCAGGGGGCCCCTCCGCCAGCCCTGCTGAGCCAAGGCAGCTCCGCAGCGGTTTGAAGCGGTACCGCAGCAGGACTGGCTTAGCTGCACTGGGGGCTGATCTGGGGAGCACCAGGGGAAAGGGACACGGAGGGACGCTGAAAGCTAACAATTAAATTTTGGGGCCTGCTTGGCCCATGATGTCATGGTTTCCCAGCGCCCCGCCGATTGGCTGCGGGTGAGCATCTGCTGGGAGCTGGGGCTGGTTATTTGCCTGAGGTTCAGACCTTTCCCAGCAGCTCTGAATCAGGCTGGTTGTCGTGACAACCTGGATAGTGGCAGCTCCTGATAACCACGTAATGAGGTTGTCACAAAAAGGAGCCCCTCCGTCAGAGAGGTTTAGGGATCATTAATGTTTCCGAGGGAGCGTGAGAGCAGAAGAGGTAAGGGGACCATCTGGCGATGCTGGAGCACGTCAACAGGCTCCCTTGGAAAGGAGCTTCGTTAGACAGGAACCACCTACCGACACGTAGCGATGGGAACCAGGCAGGCTGCCTGCCAGCAGTGAGGGGGTCCCAACTGCTCAGCTGTGGGATCTGGTATCTGCCGAGATCCAGGCAAAGACAGAGCAAGGAGGACACATGAGTACTGCCTGGGAGCGATTTGAGTCCCTGAGCGGGGAAGGTGCCCGGGGCTCGCTCGGGCACAGGGCAATAACACAGCCTGGGACAAGTGACAGGGTGAGGCTGGCACACAGAGGCCTTCCCACCGTGCCACTGGCCTCACGTGCGACCTTGTAGAGGGTAAGTCATTGAACCACTCTGTGCCCTAGTTTACCCCATTTGCAGGTGACTTCTGCGAACGTTGAGAATACCTTCCCACCGCCGTGCCATGGGGCACTGGGAAGTGCCTGTGCTGCAAACCCTGCGCAGGGCAGGGCAGGGACTGGCAGCAAATGCAGCTCATTCAAAGACAATTCATGCATGACTGTGCTGTCCTGAGGATCCTCTCAGCTCCGGTGCAAGAATGACAAGGCAGGACAGAGATGTCCCCTTGTCATTACTGGAGACTGAGCCTGGGAGATCATGCAAGGCACCAAATACAGTGTCTTCCCCTGTACACATGCACGGTCTTCTCACCCCAGGAAAATTTTTGTCCTTCACCTTGTCCTCGTGAAAGATGGATTTCACTCCATTCTCAAACCTGCAAGATATCTGCCGCTGGCTGCAATAATTGTGGATTGGGGTGCTGCAGTCTGAAACCTCCATGGATGGTGATGACACCACAGCTTGGAGAAGCTCAGTTGCCAAACTACTGATCCTCAAGACTACGTCCCTGGAGAAGGCTGCCCACATTCACGTTAAGGATCACACTTTTGAAAAACACTCTCCTGCAAAACGATGAAGTCTGAATCTTTCCTAAGAGGAGATAGAAATTACCTCCATAGATAACTCTTTATGAATCTTACAGCAATAACTGACAGAATGTTTCTTTTATGTCATCTTCATCTGTTATAAAAATACCTACTGTAAACACTTGCTTAAGGCAGTATAAGACTTTATTAACACAGTCTTCATATTAAAAGCAGCTGTACTTTTATTTTAGTTTATATTTTTACCTCAAATCATCATTTTCCTACTCAAAATTAATGCTTCAACTGTGGATTTAACTGAGATGTAATAAGAATATTAACACATGCCAATTAACTACCAATCAACTACTAAAGACAGCATTTAATAGATACATTTCTTAATATACCACTGCTACACCTCATTAAAATGTTGTTGAATCTTCACAACTGTTGTAAACAATCAAGTGGGATATAATCCACCTCCAGGAACTAGTAAAACCGAATGTAGTGCTCTCCTACCGTGGGGACGTGTGTGATATAAAATTCAAAGCTAAGACAGAGATATAGTTGATTACATATAACAGAAATACTCTCAGATTAATATTAGGCACCGGGTTCACAAATCCTGCCTCTCTCAGAAAGGAACAAAGGGACGAGAATGTCTGCAAGGAGATTCCCATCCTGGAACAGCGTTTTGCAAGGGGAAAACAATACAAGCCGATACTGCTTAAACCTGTGCTCTGAAATGCTACCCGAGCTGTAATTAGTGATTCTTCCCCACGAGAGGCCGTACAGCCCAGCAGCATTGCTCCTCCAGTTTTGGCAGAGGGGAAACTGAGGCAAAGAGCTGCTACAGCAGCTCAGGGCTGGGCGGCCGCTCAGTGGCAGCTGTGCACTAACCTCCCAGTAACACTGCCTCCCACGGATCCCCAGTGTCTCTCCCAGGCCCTTTTTTTGTCTAAACTGCAATTTAAATCACCTTCCCACAGGAGCAGCAGGACTAACAGCGTAAATGTATCAAGCCCTACCTTAACACAGCTTGTAAACAGAACACATCACAGCTTCCTGCAGGAATAGGAACGGGATTCAGAATTTTTCAGGAGACCCCTGTGAAGTCCAGTCCTGCCTGGTCTGCAGTTAAACATCTCCCATCCTCCTTCATGGGGAACATCACATTTGACTGACTACAAGCAAAGACGACCCACCTGCCTGCTGCATTTTATCTGCTAAAGATGTTGAATTCAACCTGCTCTCAGGCTTGAGAAAACTAAGATTCACCCTACCTATCTAAAGAGCACAGAACAGCTTCCAGTCCTTCCTGGTGTCTGAGAACGAGATTCTGAGCTGCACCACGTTACCCCAGACCCAGGGCAGTGTGGCCAAGCTGCCATGGCCCAGCACAAACACCGGATTTACCGATACGTGACCACGCACAAACCCCCTGCACTACAATGTCTCGGCAGAGGTGATGGATAGATTATTTCTCATTTAGGAACAGATATATGTAACTATGCTGCTGTATGCTTTAAGGGCAAAATCTGACAGTAAAACCACCACAGTGAGATGGGCAAATGCAGCAAATTTATCTTCTCCTCGAAAAATAATTGTCATTCAACACTGATTCTTCATTGGAACAGCCACACATCACTGTGCCTCAGTTTCCAACCTGTAAAATGTCTAGAGCTGGGTGAGACATATAAAATCTATTCTCCAAGCTGCTTATCTTTGTTTCAATCTGAAAAGCATTTGCCAACATACTAGACTTTTACACAAGTCATTCTCCATTTTTTTCCCCAACTACTTGTGACCAGGAATGGTACCGATTCTTGTGCCTGCTGGGAGACATCAAAACAGAGAGGCTCAAGACGTGGAATGTCACTATTATACAGGCTACGTTCAGGCTTAGCCACACTGTGGCAGTGTCTGGATCTGGGGTTTTAATTTACATTCACCTCGATGTAATCATTAAGACTAATTACTGCAGCACTGAGGCGGCGTTAAGTGTGAAGCAGCCCTGCCTGCACAGCCCTCCGCTTTTGACACCTGAGCTCAGCCCTGTGCTGAGAACACACGTGCCAGCGGGGAGGCCTGCAGAGCTCCTGCCTCGAGGTACCTATTTGAAAGGAGTAAACCATTGGTGGTACCTGGCATTTTGGGTTTTTAGAGATGCTGAATATGGAGGCCAAAATCTAATCTGTGACTGTCCAGAGCATCTCAGCATCCCAGACCAAACCACATGAAGGTAACATCCAAAGGGAAGGTATGTAGCTGATCTGATTTATGAAAATGAACTGATTAAAGCCAATAAGGCTGTTAGAAAATGAAATGGCATTAACAGCTTTTACACTGAAGCCACTATTGAATTTTTTTAACGCCTGTTTCTCAGTCAGACATGTTGCAATAAAAAAACCTTCCTCTCTGGCTCTTTTCCACTCAATGCAGTTGTGCTTCAGGGACAGAAAGGGCTTAGGCAGGGATTCAGACCTGTTTTTTGCACTCCATCACCAGAAGATTTCATATGGGGTATGATTCTGGAGTGAAGACACACGAGACTGGAGTGCTGTTTGTTGTGGAAAAAAAGCAGTGTCAAGCAGCTGCCAGGGAAACTTTGCCATCCCTCATCTCCTGCTGCCTTCAGAGTATTCTGGAGAGAGCAGGAAAGTCTGATGCCACTGAAGTCCAGGATTTCCCTATTGCCCTGAGACAGGCTCCATGGGAGCAGGGAGGGAGCCAACCTGTGAGGGGGGCAGCAACACACTACAAAACAGGCTGGAGATACAGACTCACACCCAGAAACAGACAACCCAAAGAGGAAAGACGCTCTATCGTGTTTTCAACGCCTTGAACTATCACTCTTCCTTTAGCATCCCAGTTGCTAGGAGTTTATGATGAAGGCATCACCCAAGGGTGTGAGAATAGCAAAGCTACTGGGGGCTCCGCAAGTTTGTATCCATGCAAACAATTCCTGCAGCTTGGACATCCTCCTGTGATAACCCAGGTACACAGCCTCCAAGCCTGGGCTGACTTACCTCTGGCTGGCACAGACGAACTCGTAACGGGTTGCACCCCTTAGAGATCCTAGACCCTCAGCTACACTATCACAGGGGAGGGTCTGAGTTATTCCTTCAAAGCAGATGGGACAGCTGAAGCTGCTTTCATCTTCAGTGGTTCCTTCCCCTGTCCCCACAAATGAAAGCAGATCCTTATTTCCACGTGGCTCCTCCTGCTCATTCAACTCTCTCTTGAAGGTCCACTTTTCCCACAACAAATGTTGTGAATCTGAGAATTAACCTCATACTAGATCAGTAGCAACTTTGATTTCACAGCTACGGCAACTCCACTGATGTCATGGGTGAATATGAACAAAGGTGCTATGGATGGCAAACACATGGCCCTATATGGCGGCTTGGGAGTACGGAAGAATGCTGGGTTACCAGTATGTTGCAATGCAAAGGTACTATAGGCATTGGGATAACATCAGCCCAGAGGGCCTGGAGAAGAAAAAGGTCTTTATGTGGTTCCCATTCCATGAATGAAGACTTCATTGCCTGGAGAATATCTCATGACAGTTAGATTTTACTACCATGCCAGGTCAAGACAGCATCCTCCTAGCAGCTGGAAGACTAGAGACAAGGGTTGGCTGTGATCTTACAGCACTTCCACACCAGCCTGCTGGACTGAAGCCTTACAATTAGAAAAAGCATGATAGAGAATGTGTGTCTTGACTTAGAGAATACCCTTCCCAAGCTTACCGGGGTTGTGACCTGGGAAGTTAAAATGCAAGAAATTTCTGGCTGCTGACCAGGCAAAGTATTTGATACTGGGTTAAAGAATCAATGGCTCTCGGCTATAGCAGACAGGCACCAACTGCACTAGCTAAAGTGCCCCTCTTTTCTTTAGTGTGCCTAATACCAGCTAGAGCAGCAGGACTGAGACTGCCTTTGTGATATAAACAATTTGCAACAGCTGAAGAAAAAAATTCCTCTGAAACCCGTTTTAGCGAAACACTTCAAACAAGATTTCAGGAACTTGTTCCAGAGGAAAGACTTCTACCTTTGCGAGACTGACCACATCACGATAGTAAATGGAGAAAGTGCCAGGAACAAATTTACGTGTACCGGAGGAGCGACTAGAGCCTAAAACACACCCTTGCCTCCAACACATCCTCAGTGCAGTTACTTCTTTAGAGGAGAATACCTCCTTCTCCTCCTTCTCCTTCTCCTTCTCCTTCTCCTTCTCCTTCTCCTTCTCCTTCTCCTTCTCCTTCTCCTTCTCCTTCTCCTTGCTGCCTGTGAACCCTTCCAGCTCCTTCCTTCTCTTTCTCCCCTGTAACTCTGTACACACTTGTAGCTCACTATACATCAGGACACAGCTAGTAAAATGTGAGAGCTTATACATTTGTTCATGCCAAGCAGCATTTCACTACTATTTGCCCCCAAACTCTTGGTTTTGTTCAGCCACAAAGAGAACTCCATAAGACATAGTGAAGGCTGGTCGCCCACCTAAGCATGTGTGCAGGTGGAAACACCAAGGAGAAGTTTGTTCCATAGATTTATCTTTCATGTCACTGAGAAAGTTAAGGTCTGTTTTGACAGCATAGACAGGACCAAGTGTTGGTTTGAAGACAGAAGGCCACAATCCCAGAAAAAATCTATCAGAAGTTCAGAGTCCAGAAGGCAGTGGAGCATGAGTTTTCTGGCAAAATAGGGGTTTTTTCTTCTAAAAATGATGCTTTTCAGAGTACAAAACAACCCAGGTTTGAGAAGTCTTATCTGAACAGTAGAAGAGTTTTGAACCCCAAGATTAAGGAAAGATATGTTCATGAGACCCTGAACCCAAGACAGTCCATAGAGAGAGGTTGAAACCTGTCTCAGATGTGGAGCCCTTTTCATACCACCTTCGGTAACCAGCTTCTTTAAAAAACTCAAGAAAGCATCAATTTTAGCATGCACCCACAGAATGGGAGAACACTTAATTCATGGCAAATTTAGGAAAGTTTTGTTCTCCTTCTGGTTCAGATCGAAACCAAATGTAAGAAGAAAAAAATATTTCAAGAATCGTGAGCATGACCTTTTGACCAGTTTCAGTGAAGTACAGAAAGCACGACAGTGCAGAAAGCACTACATTTCAGCCCTCGTCTCTGGCTGTGAATGTCGGGTGTTCAGAGAATACAGTCAGGCTTATTAATCTGGTGCTTAAAGATGTCACCTAATCAAGAGCTGGGATCAGAAAGAAATCCCCAGCTGACATTAAAATGTTAAATGCAATGGACTGAATCCAATTATTATTTTTATTGGAATTGCTAATATATGGGATGGGGCTGGAGGGTCTGATTTCCAAGATAAACACGCGACATCAGTGCCACTGGAGACGGGGACTGATTGAAGATTTCGACCTCTTCTGCGCTGCTGCTGTGCCAGGTCAGGCTCCCCTCCCGCCCCAGGCCTGCTGACATCGGCGCAGTCAAGGAGCTCCCATGGGGTCCGGGAATCCCTGTCACAGCAATTGTATCTGGGAGCTCCCACGCATCACAAAGGCTACAAACCTGCACCTTGCCTAACTATTCCACTAACCCCCATCTTCCATGAGGTATTTCCTTCTTTTGGTATGCACGAAATCTGAAGCTCAGGGATTTATGGTCCCTGGTAAACCTAGCATATAAACAGAGAAACCGTTCCCTTCCGTGACCAAATGAATTTCTCTCTGTGAAGAGATCTCACAGCAGGCCTTCATCTCTTCAGGTTGCATATGTGCAACCTGTAGCCAATGTACCAAGACAGCCTTTCTTGTCATCAAAGTGCCTTTGCAGTTAGCTGATAAGTTTCCCTGCCAGTCTGAGCTGCTTCAATGCAAGGATATGTCATAAACCTTCCTCCCAAAAAATCCGTCACCGCATGAGAGGAAAATGACTGGGGTGTGTTGACAGCCTTCAACTATCTGAAATCACTTTGTGAAGTGTTACAGGGACCCAACCCAGCCAAGAACAATCACCCTTAAAATAGAAATTAAAATTAAATACCTTTACTTTATTTTTTCATGAAAGAAAAAGCAACCTGTTTCATTGGAGCACCCCCTCCACCTCTGTGTCACTCAGACACCTTCACTGACAATCACGCTTAGCTTCTGCCGATACCCCACGGAACCCACCAGGACGGGGTCACCACACTCAGGATCCATCTCCCTGCTCTTGGTATCTGGTAAGCAGATAACGGCTCCATACGAACAATCTTTACAAGGAAAGGTACCATCCTGTATTGAGGCCACTGGCGGAGAGGAGCAGAGCCAGAGGCCCGTACTGGATTCACTGGCATCCTGCCTGCTCTCCTGACACCATGTATCCATGCTGGATTCCAGCCAATTGGATGCAGCCACATGTAATAGGTGATTCCATGACATTACTCCAGTTTACACCAGTGTAAATAAGACTGGGCTCCTGCCCTCACTTTTCCCGTGCTACCAGCGTTGCTTTACTGTGCGACTGCCAGTCTGAATGCCAATCCAGTCTGCCTCTGGCTTACTGCAGGACCCGGTGTCTTCTGCTTCAGTGCATCCTTGCAGCCGAAACAAGATGTTTGTTCATACATATTTTTAATCTTGTTGCTACCCTGGCTTCTTCTCATTACCCGTCTTGCACAGCTGTTGGTTCCCACACCAGGGAAACAGGCCAATTATCTTGCACAGCCCAAGGGAGAGCTACTGCTCAGGGAGGCCATGGGTGCTTGCCCCGGCGGGAATAACTGCTGTGCCATGGTGAGGGGAGGAAATCCCAGAAGTTCAGAAAGTCTCAGCAAAGCAAGGGAGGAAATGCCAGATAAATTCCTCATCATCAGAGGAAGAGAAGCACCATCCTTCTGGCAAGTGCTGTCTTTGTTGCATCTCAGAGGGCTGTGCGCACCCCTGCTGATGGCAGGTAAGGAGCCATTTCTGGAGACAGCAGCTCCTTGGGGCAGAGCTCGGGGACTGATGTGGGGCTGGGCAGCTCCAGGGCACACTCACTCTTCACAGGACTATGTGACACATGGCCACAGACTCAAAGCTGGCAAGTACAGACCTATGTTGCCCAGCAGGACAGGCTCGTCCATCACCAACATTTCAGCTCCTGTTAACTTGGACTGAAGCTCCCAAGGGACCACCTTAGCCAAGCCCACTCACCCTAACCACACTGTCCCCTTGGACCTGACACCTACAGGTCAAGCTACAGTCGAGGCCATCAGCAGACAGCCTCATCCCACTCTCCCTATGCACAGGGCAGACACATCAAGCCTGGCTGCAGTATGCAGTGCAGAAGAGGGTAAGTAAGACACAGGCATATGGATTT
The DNA here is from genome assembly GCF_047370975.1 of Nipponia nippon. NCBI lineage: Eukaryota > Metazoa > Chordata > Aves > Pelecaniformes > Threskiornithidae > Nipponia > Nipponia nippon. The sequence continues at coordinate 4,104,458 of NW_028262313.1, forward strand.
CAACTAAGCCAAAAGCTCTCTGTTCACTTTTCCACACAGCCATCATCAGAGAGACCTGGTACCTGCTCCTTCAAGCTTGTCATCACACAAGACGTGGGCTCTACCCCCCATAAGAGACGTGATCTGTCAGTTCAGGCTGAGGCACATAGAGCCCAGCTCCTCCTCCTCACAAGGAGTTCAGTGATTGTACAGTCTTAGCTACACTTACCAGTGTCTGCAGTGAGGAAGGAGAGAGGGAAGAGGAGGCTGGCTTGCCCTTTGGACGTCCAGTCCCTTCACCACCTGCCTCCCCCAAGCCCTGCACCAGCAAAATGGATTTTCACACTTAATCCCGCACACAGCCTTTGTGCCATCCCACTTGATTTTACGTGGCAGCCACGCTCCTTTCGAAATGGTGCATGGTCCAGAACAGATCGACTGCACAGCAAGGTGAATTACAGCTGTGAACAAAGTGTGTGGACAATTGCTATGGCAAAAGGGTCTGGCATTGCTTCATGCTACTGCTGCCAATTATCTCCTGGTTGCACAATGAATCCCTTATCACCTTCTCTCACCAGAGCTGGGCAGGAGGAGCTTTGCAGCCTTTGCTTTTGCCTCACTAATCATTGCTGGGCTGACAAGTCCCATGGACCAGGAACAGACTGCGCTTCTGGCTCAGAAATAGAGCCCATACCTTGCCTTCACTCTGACTGCTGAAAATGTGCCCTCAGATGGCCTGTGATGCCATTTTTGTCTTCTAATAGAAGCTGAATGTCACTGCTTTCCCCATCAGGAACGAATGCTGGCAGACTGAAGCCCCAGTTCTGGCCACTTGTTGCACCAGACAGCAGCTGAACAGGTCTGTCCAAGCAGAGGGGCACTGGGCAGGCACAACTGGAAGCCTAACTCCTCTCAGTCCCAGGGCGGGCAGTGCCAGAGCCCACTGCGCTAGAGCTGGCACAGACAGGCAGCCTTGCACACGCCAGCTCCTGTCTCCTGTCACTGCCACCCTCAGCACTCCTTGGAGAGGTGGGAAGTCACAATACCAACACCAGTCCCCTTGGAAGAAGACTAAGAAACTGTGTTTCATTTGCACCTAAGTGATCTGCTCAGGATCAGCTGGATGGATTCAGAAGACAGGAGGAGAAAGGTCGTATCTGTTCACTGTTTAGTGGTTTAATGTCAGAAAGCATTGGGACTGAAAGCATTTCAAGCTTCATAGCCTCGAGCTCTTTTGGTTGTGGTTCAGAAAGGCAAACCCCAAACCAAAAGAGCTCACATATAACGTAGGAATTTTCCTCCCTCTATTGTCTCCAAAAATATGAAACCAAATTCTACCTCAGGTGGGCTGCAGCCCTGTAGGGGGCACAATGCAGGATGACATCTGCATCTGCCCTGTCCCTGCTGCACCTCCTTTAGGGGTGCCGGCCCACAAGCAGTGGCTAATCTGTAGGAACTCCACTCCATGAGCTACCCAAACCTCATGTAAGTAAGACAAACAGATCAATCTTACCCTAAATAAGGGAAACGGAGAAGCACAGCCAGTCCCATATACATGTTAGCGTTGCAGAATAACCCATGTACTTTGGACTCTACTTCCTATAGTAACTGCTCTACTTTGTAATTTTCCAAGCAAAAATCATTTTGACCCTGCAGTAAACTGTCTGTCCAGAATTGCCACCACTGAACTGGCAGGCCTGCATCACTATACGTCCCTCCAGTGTCCTTGTACCAACAAGGCCTGGAGAGGTGAGCTGCTCTGAATGGAAACAGGGCAGGGGGGGCATGAGGACGGCCATCAAACCCAGGGGCATCATCGGTTTTCTTTTGAACAGACAGCAATTGCTCCTCCCCACCTCCTGGGCTCACCAACCCAAAGGCTATCTGCTTACTGCAGCACTGGCCACCTGCCTTGGAGCCGTGTCTGTGAATTCAGCATGTGAATGCTGCACTATTATTTTGCACTTTTTGCTACACATGCCCAAAAGAAGTGAGTGTGGCCCTGCAAAACCCTTAGACAATGTTATGTATTCATGAGTGCCATCTACTGGCACCTTCTCCCTTAATTAACCTTTACAAAGCCACTTTGCGGGGTGTGGAGCTCTCCAGACCCGGAGCACACAGGTACCACTGCCTCCTGTCCTCTCCCTAGCAGGGGAAAAGTCTGTGCCTTCTCCAATATCCCAACCGCTTTGTTCTTATCAGCTGCAGGAAATAAATCAGGTAGATTCATGCTATAATCTGATACGAGGATTGTTTAAGTAAAATGAACATGTTTTCCTGGTAGGGAAAGGATAACGGTTAAGGAAACACTTGAGATCTCAAGAGATTCTTTGTAATGCTTCTGCTAGCTGGATGAGAAGACATCAATGCAAAAAAATATCCATCCAACATATACATACACATACACATACACATACACATACACATACACATACACATACACATATACTGGCTTCTACCTGAAAAGACTGTATGGCCCCCTGGACCCTCAGTTTCTAAGGACTGCAGCTGAAAAGAAAACCTCAAGCCTCAGATGCCCAGGTATCGTGCAGTGTGCTGAGAGCCAGAAAGAATGGCTGTACCGTGAGTGATCTCATCCCTAACCATGACACTCACAGCGACAGCCATTGGGGAACAAACATGGGTAATTTATCCAGTTTTCCTGGGAGAGAGAAGCAAGGGGAACCCAAACAGGCACACTTTGCACAAAGGAATATTTCATTAAAGGCGCCCAAGTCAAAAGCATTTGCTGGACACCATTGCTTATTTTGCTCCCCCAAAATGTCAAGGAGACTTAGCAGAGCCCCTGTGCTATATGAGTACTGCCCACTGAAGGAGAGACGTGCAGCACCTAGCCTTATCAGGGCAATAATTACACTCAGGGGAGCTTTATGAAAAAAGTCTGGCAAAATTAGAGAAGCTGGCAACAGTAGGAACATGCCAATCTAACTGACAAATAATAATGAAGGCTGCTGAGAGATGAAGAGCAAAGGACTGGAGTACAGAGGGTGAAACACATCCAAAAGTGCAACAAAATCATACTCCGATGGATAAAGTTTCCTTGACACAAGCTCTGGAAAGAGCAGAGCCACTTCACCTCTGAGCCACACGGGCTTAGGATTTGTGTTTTCCTTCCATGGCTGTCCTTGACATGGAGCCAAACTCATCCTTTTACGCTCGCAATTAATGCCCTGTAGGGCAAGCTCTTCTTATTGCCTTGTACAGACATACACATTAGCCTTCCCTGAGATCACAGCACCCAGTGCCCCTCTCCCTTCCCTTTCCTTCTGTCCTCTCCCTGTTGGGTCACCCCCTCCTGTTTGCTTTTTCACCTTCACACAGGAAACAATCTTATAATTGGAGCCAGAAACAGATACTCATCCTGCAAGGAGCCACCTCAAAGCAGGAGGCTTAGATCCTGAACTCTCCCAGGAAGGCATCCGAGTTACGCAGGCTCCTGATGATAAAAGTGATTAACCGTCATTACCAGGTTGCTGTAGTGCCAGTTCTGGTGCTCACGCTAACAAGGACAATGTCTGATGGCACAGAGTTTAGCAAAAGAGATAAAACCCCAGAATTTAAAGTCCAGATAATCCATCTTGCAGAGAGAGCTGAAATGAGCTCAGTGCCTGTAATTTAGTAATGAGAAAGTTAAGATGCATCTCAATCACAGTCTGCATGTACCTGTGCAGTGAAAAATCCTGAGATTAGTGGGTGCTTGAGTCTTTTTTAATTTTAAACAAAAGCATAATGAGGAACACAACAAAGACTGGGGGCTGGAAATAAGTAAGGGGAGCATTTTTAGACCAAAGCAATGCACCACTGAAATAATTTACTAAGCGAAGCAGTAGATTTTCTCCGACTTATGGTTTCTGCTTCCCCACTGGATGTCTGTCTAAATGACATGCTCTAACCTAAGCAGAAGTTATTGGGCTTGAAGTAGAAATCTTTGGATAAAAGTTTGCGATCCGTTTTGCATGGGAGGTCAGACTAGCTGGTTAGAACTGTCCCATCCTCTTGTGAGCGGGGCCATGATGGGAGAGCTGGAGTCTGAGAACTGGCAGCCAAAGAACAGTAGGGCACAGTAGTAATAGTTTCCCATTACCTGGGATCACAGTACCATTAAGCCAGTACTTTACGAGGCAGAATATTGATGTTGCCTACCCAGGGTTTCTCCAGCAGTAATGAAAATTAAGGAGATGTATAGTACGACTCATACAGACTGTATGCAGTAAACAAATAATGAAAATAAACCATTGCAATATGCAGTTTGGGAACTCCTGTACCATATGTGTTATTATTTATTAATTGTATTCCCACAGCAATATACTTCTGCAGCACCCTGTAGCCTAAAGCCCCTTGCTTTCTAAGTGTTAATTAAGGCTCACAATAAATGCTGAGACGTGAAGGAAGCGTGTTCGTCTCTCTCTTACATTTGTAAAGCCCTACAAGCAAAACCCAAAGGGACTTGCACGAGGTCACAAGTGAATCAATACCACTGCCAGAAACAGAGCTCAAAACTCCTGGCTTCCAGGTTCTTCCCACAGAGAGAGAAAGGTTGGTAACAAATCCCGAAAGAAGTGGGAATGAGCAAGAAAATCACAGTGTGCAGTCTGGCTGTGTTCACATGTGAGTTAATTAGATTGTGGCCTAATTAAAATACAGCCTTTGCATCTTGCCTTTCTTCCTTGATGATGTGGGCAACAGGTACAGGTTGCCCATAAGTTTAAACTGTAAGCTAGGAGACAGCTTCTAACCTTGGAGAGAGTGGAACAGCCCTACGATGGGCGAGAAACCCAGTGATTTCAATATGGCACCTAGTATGCTCATGGAAAGCATCACTGGCCATAACTGCCTGCAACAGCAGAGGGAGAGAAATGAAGACACAAAAGGCTCCTCCCAGTGCTCTCTTCCACAGTAAACCTAGTTTTAGAAGCACTTGCCATTTCAAATGAAGCTCCCAGGTGTTTGGCACGTCTAGAAAGCAGCTCCCGCACCTTAGAAATTATAATGGACACACGAGTCCAACATGCTTTTAATGGCTGGAGTTAAAGACTACTTCTGCCAAAAACTGCAAAAACAAGTGGCAATCACCTACCTCTGCGTCACAGGGAAGCTGGGGAAACGAGGGCATTGCTTGTGTTCTCTCTCCTCCCTTTTTGCCAGGAACATGGTAGGAATGGAAGGGAAACAACTTACAACAGGCCACAAAAATGAAACATTAACCAAAGATTTGACCTCCACACACAAAACCTAACAACTGGGAAAACTCTACCACAATAAAAGAGCTTTTTTGTCTAAAGATTGTTTTCAGAGGGCAATGGTCTGGTCAGGGAAAAAGCTGGATTTAACTTGCTTAATCTTCAGCAAGTTTTGAGGGTCTGATCAGGAATTCACTAGACAAACCCCACTGTTTTCATCACGCGCCCATTCTCCAGAGGCAGAGGCGTCACGAGCACAGGCAGCATGCCCTCACCTCTGGGGAAAGGATGTTTTCAGTACCAAGGGAAGAGTGCAGCCCAGGTTCTTATTGAAACCTGCAGTTCACATGAGGATGAATAGTTACAAAATGAAATACCAAAGTCTCCCACTACAGAATCAGTTCATGAGTGACCGCAGGTGAAACACTAAAACCGATACAAGCTAGCGTGCGCAGGACTGAGCCACAGAGCCAGAGCGTTCAGGAGGTGCCCAAGGCAGCTTCACGCAGGCTGCACGTCCAAGATAATTCCCCACCAAGACAGACACCCTCCGGACGCAGACAATGCTGAAAAGCGTAAGTGCTTGGCAGATGAGAAGGGAAAAAAATATCTGTAAACTCTGAAGGTAAAAGACATTACTCTCACCCTTAATAACTCACAGATGTATTTTTCCCTATCTTGTCTGCCAAACATTTCAAACCAGTGTTGCATTTCCTACTAAGCCATGATGCCCACACAAGGCAACTCCAGTGAGCAGTGGCCCATGAGACGGTATAGTGCTTTGAAAATGAAGTTTCCAAAAGCATTTGAGATAATGGAAGAGAAAAGGAGGGACCAGAAGCAGCAAAGAATGAACATGGAGAGATAGGATTTCTCTGTACATCAGAGCTCTGAGCTTCAAAATCACGTGGAAATCCCAGCTTTCCTGGTTTTAACAGGAAATAGCCCAGGAGATAGGCTGAAGGCTCTGAGGCAATTCATTTTCCAACACGACAATGCAGTCTACAGCCAGAGCATCACATTGCAGTCATGCTGCCTGTTACTCAGTGTGAAAAAAGATCAAAGAGCAAGAGGGAACGGATCCAGCGAGGCAGGGTGTGAATCTGCAGCTGCACTGTTCTCTCTTTCTCGCAGCTCGCCTCGCTGAAAGCAAGGAGTCTGTTCAAGCTGTGGCTGTCTGCACCTACACAGAGAAGAAACCGATAACCCCAAGTAGCCCCTTTCCTCTGCTTGATGGACTGCACTACACACACTTGCTTAGAGCCCCTCTCGCATTCAGTGGGCAGGTAGCGCTGCTGGTTTACTCCAGCACAGGAGGGTCAAATGAGCCATAACTCCAGAAAGGTCTGGTTGCAAACAAAAGCCAGGGAAGCTCATGTCTTTATGGACTTTTATCAGCATCCAGGACCATTTCTCTTCTGCTTTGCTGTCACCTATCACTAAAATTAAATAACATTTGTTCTTGTCACTATGTTAACCAAGATACACTGCAGACTCAGAAAGTCAAACTCAGTCGAACCTGCTGGATACTCACTCCTGGTACACTGATGGCAAAGCACAGCCTAAGATGGAGAGAACAGGGGACTCATCCCTTGGAAATGTAAGTGCCCGATGCCTACCCAACTCATAAAAGAAACATTGCAAAGGGGTTACAGACACAGAAGACTTATAACTGGGATGATCCTATACAGGCATATCAGTAACTGCTGTTAAACAGTGTGGAAAAACCTGATTCACAGCCCCACAAAGGATCTGGGACAGAGAGCATTAGCAGCACAATGTAATGCCAGCCCTCGCACACTCTCTTTACAACAGGCAGTCAATATCCCTGCAAATTTGCCTGCTTGCGTTTCATATCTGTATCACCTTCCACGCTCATTTTGGTCCTGATCTCAAAAAGGTGCTATTCATCTCCTCTCCCCAAATGTCACCTCCCCAGTTCTGCACAGCCATGAGTCGCTCCTGTATTTCCATGCCTTGAGAATTTAGGATAAGGATGCTCCAAAACCCAAGAAAAATAAAACCTAAGTGCTGGATGCTCCTCAGGTATCAGAAATACAGGGTAGCACTGTAGCATGGACCCGGGTTTTCTGCTACTGTGCCAGCATTTTAGGAGGATTCCTGGTTTTCTTCTTTCTTCCTGATGCTTCCTTACAAATCAGGCTCTCTCCCTGCCTAGTCCTTCTGTGATAAAAGTCTCGTTGCAGCTGCAGGGAAAGGCAAGCCATTTTGCTTGCATGGCTGCCTCTGCATTTCAAGCTTATTTGTATGAGACACTGCCACCCAGCACAATTTGCATACATACCAAAATGTGAGACCTACACAAAATGAAGCAGGAAAACCATTTGTCTCTCCTCTCGGAAAAGGTTAATGGCATGGATACTTTGCAAATGTTTACTATGAAGGGTTTCCTAAGCCTCTGAGCTATAGAATTTGTACATAAAAGGAGGTTCGCCCTCTTCCCCCAGTCCCACAATCCTATTTGCTTCAGATTAACATGAGTGACCTCTACTTCACTTGAGCGTCATTCATCGCCCACGGAGCAGGGCCTGGTTTTACTGAATTATTTCCCTGCCATCATGAAATGCTATTCAGCTGCATTGGACGGGACAAGGCTGCAGATGCAGGTGTTAGCTTTCTGTTACATTAACCGTTCAACACCCAGACAAGATTCCTATTTAAACTTTACTCAGATCAGGAGGGTTGCAGAAAACCATGACATAAGTACAAGACGCCTGGACTTAACACACCAGAATGCTAGGCCCAAACATGTGATAAAGAAAACAGGGGTGAACTGCATCCTGGTAATTACATGCGATCATACACGTCAGGGGACAAAGCAGCCCTACCATGAAGCACCTCATCTCAGCTCCTCCTGCAGACCCCTCCGTCTCTGTCCTCAGCTGTGTCATTCACCCAACGTGCCCCACAGTTGCCATCTTAAGAGTGCATCAGAGGCTCTGGGACGGGTGCTCTTTGAAATGGCTTAATTTAAATTGACATATGAAGTGTCACCTCCAAATTAAGCCAGGCTGAAGAAAACCCTTCAGGACCTTTCTGTCTCTTCTCTGTCTCTTTCTTCCCCTCTCACTTTGCTTTAAAAGAGGGTTTACATGTCACTCATCTCTCTGGCCATCAATAGGAAACAACTCCTACCTGAATGGTGTCTTCAGTTGCAGACTATAAGGGCAGGGAGGATATGCCCTCATTTCCCCAGTCCTCCAAGAATAACAGCCCAGACTGAAGTCCCTCCACAAGTCAGATGTCCTGTGTCAGACACAAACCCAAATTATTCTGGCACATAAACACAGATCTGTGCTGAAAGAATGGCCATTGGGCAATTAACAGAATGAGCATTAAATCTGTCTCGCTCCTTTGTTCTCCAGGCAGGCTGCAGGATTGACCGAACCCTTTTACTTGGGAAAACAAATATTAAGCCCGATCTTCAGCTGGCAAAAAGCCACACAGTGCCATCAATTTCTCCATTACCTTGACTGAAATTTTGACCTATGGCTTCCAGCTGCATCAAATCTCTTACCTGCTGCCTGCACCTCCCATACCTTTAAATGGCACAATAAATCCACTCACTATTTTTTGCAGACCAGGGACAGATTTTCCCAGACCTTACGTTTTTTTTACACCTTGCGATTTCGTTCTGTTTTTTCTGCCAGCTGGATACCACTACCAGGCTTGCCCTTCTACCTCCCCACCCTGTTCTGTCTTATGCACGCAGGCTGTCCTGAACAGTTTTAAGTAAAAAGTCAGATGCTTTCTGGAAGTGCCACAACAGCACAGCGCAAATCCCCCGCTGCATTAGGCTCACAGTGGCCACTCTGTGCAGCACCCAGGCTGCCTGGCAAATCCTGCTCCGATATGGACTAGGCTGTGCCAGGTTTGGGAGCTTTTGCTGTGATTTGCAAATAATCAGATAGTTCAGACACAACCCATAAATACTGTATTTAAATGTTCCGCTCATTACTACAAAACAGCATCCTGCCTAAAGAAGCAGAGCCCTAAACCTAAAGCAGAGCAAACAAGTATAAAGGACTGGCGGCAATAACTGTCCGGCTCTCACGGAGCAAGGGAAGCAGACTATTTAAATATCTTCAGCACCCGGACTGTCCCAACAAATATTCTATCCTTTAGCTCTCCGAAGAATTACCTATCATTCCTTACTCTGCGCAGACAAGAATTTGCTTTGGCATTCAGCAAATGGTGGTCGGGGTTTGGGTTTAAGAAACAAACCCATGTATTTACTGAAAGTCACATGTGACCCTTGTGATAGGCAAAGCCATTTTAAACAGTCCAGAACCTGGGGGAACCACCCAGAAGACAGAGGGTGTTGTGCAGGCCCCTCTTCAACACACACATGCTGAACTCCAAAAAAGCCAGAGACTGACGAAGGCTGGTAGGATAACCAGAACAAGGGAGATTCCTCTATGGGAGACCAGAGTAGCCGGCTTTTTTTAGCTTAACCAGAGACTGAGAGGGGTCATCATTGCAATCCATAAATAATCCAGAGGCAAACACCAAGGAAGAAAAATAGCTAGTCAAGATCAGTGACTAGAAATAAACAAAGAATAAAAAGGCTAAGTAAATTTGGACTGGGAATTATAATGTTTCTGTTACCAGAAGGATGAGGCAGAAGCTACTTTTCAATAGAAATAATGAGGGAAAGAAACCATTAACCATCTTCGGGAGTTTATAAAGCAGACTCTAGGACATGGTACCTGCAGTCAGAGGGGCTGAATCAGGCACCCTCGAGCTTCCTCGCTATACTGGCTGTTCAGCTCAAACCCAAAGAAGGAAAAAAAATTAGAATAGAGGAAAATGTCAACATTCGCCACAGCTGTCAAAAATCTCTCATTAAAACTAGGCCACAAATGCAGCAAGCTCTGCAAGGAGCAATGCCCAGAGGAGAAAAATGGCATCTCGGTGAATTCAGGCTCCCTGATCATTTGTGCCTCTCCATCACAAACACAGACACTTGCCCCACGCTTGCTCTCCAGGATGAATTGCCAGGTGGGATTTTTCTGTAGCACGTCTACAGTGAGGCATCAGGAAACTCTCCGTAAAAGCTATTGGAATAACTCTACCCAAAAGCACTCTCTTGCAGTGAAACAAATCATTAAGAGGAAAAGTGCACAAGTTTTTTGGACTCCTATTTAGCCTCTGTAACTAGCATTTGCAGGAATCAGAAAGGAAGTTAAATGCTTCAATCTCTAGTTATAACTTTTCAAAGGAATTGTGCTCATTTTTTTCCCCAACAAACACTCTCCATCAACATTTGCAATTTATGGCCCAAGAGACATGGAATGCAGAAAGTGGGTAAACACATAAAAGAAAGCAGAGTGTCTACTCCTTAAAATCTTTTTTAACATTTTACAACATACAGTGCAGAGAAAGAAACGAGGAAACTCAGTTGGCCTGAAATAGGCAAAACTATTTTTAAGGGTTGATTTTCTAAGCGGAGAGAGTTGTAGCACAGCATTTTTTTTTTAAAGGACACAATACCCTCATTCATTCAGTAACTTAACTAAGGATTCAGTGTTACAGGTTTGACATGGAAGGATTATATGCTGGATTATATGATGCTTTACGCAGATGTTCTCATTAAGGAAACGGTGATCTCTCCACCTGTAGATCTGTTCTCGTCTGAAAGCCTGACAGTGCCACTGAATGGCTATTTATCGTGACCAAAACACTAGTGAGCTCATTCTTGTCTCCTTGCATGCATGGAGCTTGCGATGGTATCTTTAACTTGCCCCATGAGGTAAAAATATAAAAGGAAAATGAAAGGGGAGAGGGAAATCAAGAAACTGGGTAAAAAGTATGTGGGGAGGGACACAGCAGAAAGAAACCCAGTGCAGGAAACAAATACCTCCTTCCTGTGCACCTCCACTGCCACCATCTCCAAACTCTATCCATGTCTCCCTTTATTAATCTTCCTATTTTGCAAACACTTCAAAAATAAATAGAAGCCTTTCTGTCAAATATACAGTGAAAGAAATACTGACAGGTTTGTCTTTCCTTTCACACTGTCCTTCTGTCTCACCTGCACCCAGCCTAGAAGGGGTGCAGAATCCCATGCAGATCTGTTGGGAGACCCGTCAGGGATCCAGAGGGCAACGCGGGCTGGGCTGAGGGCAGCTGGCGCAGTGCAAGCTCCCACCTTCTGTACGCTGCAGCAACGGCGCTCTACCTACGACACAGCTGAAAGCTTGCAATTTCCTGTGACATGTTAGAAACTGGTTGGGAATCACCTGGAATTTCTTAAGGTATTGGAATATGAGGTGTCCTACCACAGGGAGAATTTAATCTGAATATACCTGGAGGCACAGCACACGCACACCCAGGCACAGATGCTTTCAGTGCGCATGAAAAAAAGGGTTACTCGAATACAGCTGGCCCTCAGCTAGAATCCAAATGACTGAGGAAAGTTTATCATTACTCTTCCACCCATGCATCTTCAAAGCACACTGGTCACTAATGGAACAAATCCTCTGAAGGAGTCACTGGTACCTGTAACTCATTCCTACTACTACCCTGAGAAGGAATTAATCAATATATTAGTTTCTAGGCACTCACTGAGGGATCAGACCCCCATTCTGCATGGACAAGCAGGAAGGATGCCTGTCCCTGTCCTACACCACTTACAACCCCCATTACTGGCAGCACGCCAGTAAAGGAGATGAGAGGACAGGGACCTGAAGCAATGGACAGCACAGCAACCAAGCCTCAGTTCAGCCCCTCTCTGCCTGATGCCAGGTAAGAGCGAGGCATAGGACTCTCAGCAGAGAGAGGTTTCAAGGAGGTAACAAAAAACCAACGCAGTAAAATGGCGGCTACCTCAGATTTGATGAGTTTTCCAGAGGCATAGGGATGTGACCGGAGAATCAGCAAGTGGATCTCTCAGGACTGACAAAGCAAAAACAACAGCCAAGATCTTGATCCAGTCATAGGTGAGACTGCTGAGGAGATGCTGCCTGGTGAAGAGCCCTAAAGACCAAGTTCTCACTTTAAGGAGACAGTTCCTTCCATTTTTCAAAGGGCAGAAGCCAAAAGCCTTTCCAAAAATATGATCAACAGCTACTTTAGTTTAATCACAGGAGCAAACTCAATTAAAAGGGATGGTACAGTAGAAAGTTGTGCAAAACAACTTATTGGACTTCTTTTTCTTCGTTCCCACAAAAAAGTAGGTGCTTGTCAATCCCATCAGAATGCCTTTGATCTCAAGACCGATCTAAGCAATAAAACAAGAAGAAATGAAAGAAAAAATGAAAAAGGCTTTCTGGAAGAGTGCAGTATGCATACATCTTCCCTCCACACGCTGCTTCGCCTCTGCCTCCCCAGCCACAAGCAGGCGACTCCTGAGAGCTGGCAAGGTACAACGCAGAGAACAGCTCCACACACCCCGACGTGCCTCAGGCACTTCTGTAAGGCTCTACCAGATCCTCCATTCTGCTCTGTCTTTGCCAGATATATCTTAATAAGTGACCAAGGTTTATTTTGCTGTAGTTACATTTTACAGTCATACACAGTGCTCTTCTCAACAACATTCTCCCTCTTAAATTCCCAAGAGTAGGGAAGCACAGTCCATGGGGTATAAGGATGTTCTGTATTTCGAATTTTGAGGCCATCATCATTGCTAGATTAAAACTGCACTGGCTGAGTCTACCTACAAAAACACAGTTATCAGCCCTCCACAGGCTTGCAGAAGGTCAAGGCAGCCAGGCAGGGAAACCTAAAATTCAAGAAAGACTGTCTGTGTATTAGGTCTTAATTTAGAAGTGGCTTGGGTATTTCAGCACTTACTTAAGGTTAGGCACGAGAGTCCTCTCACTGAAGTCACAGGAACTATTCGTGGGCTCAGAAGTTAGACACGCATCAAGCACCCTCCTGACTTGTGACTTCAGATGATAACATCTGTGAAGCAGAGTCCGCTGCTCAATACCGCCTTGTCCAGCCCTTTACATGATGATCCTATCTGCTCTGGAATCTAAGAGCCGTTGTACAGTAATTACTTAATTTAAATTACATCAATTGAGATCAGACTAGCCATAAGTTTGGCTTTTTCAGGAAAAATCAGAAAGCGTCCATAGAAGCACATTGCCTCTTCTGATGTCAGCAAAAATTTTGCTACTGATTTTCAGGAAAACCAGGATTTCATTGCAACATTTAATGCTCTCAGTGTCATCAAGTGAAAGTGAGACTGTCCCAGGTTTCCCTACAGTTGTTAAACAAGAGAGACTTATCACTTCCAAGACAAAAGCAGAACTCTAAATAGCGCTACCTGCAGTGATGATGATAATTGGAGAAAAAAAAGGAGAATTAATATTTCTCTGCAGCACTGGATGTTCCTAGCAAATGCCAGAAATGGCAACAGTGTTCAGTGATGGACACAGTTTACTGTTCACAAAAGGCTTTCTCATAATTGGGGTTTTTTTTACCTCTTTAGCCTTTATTTTAGAAGATTTCTGCCTAGGTTTGCTCTGGCCCTCTGCAATCTGGAAGCTGAACAGCCAGCCAAGTGCAGCAGAAAGCTTGAGACACTAACCCTGAGACCTGGGGAAGCTCCTCGCTGTCTGCTGACACCTGCTGCTTCAGAGAGCCCAGCAAACCCTTCTCCATCACCGGGTTGCTCTGCCTGGCTGGTGGGCGAGCAAGCACCAAGTCCGAGAAACAGGCAAATATTTAGCGATCCTTTTGGCACGAACGCTCCTGTTGAGGGGAATGAAAAGTTCATTTGTATTCACATACACTGAGTGGTTTGTACAGCTACCCCTACTGCTGTATGTCACATACACAGGATCAGACCACAGGCAAGGGAGAAAGTGGGTCGTTAAGTCACAGAAATTCTGTCAACCTCTCCAGATATGAGTCTCAGGAGAACACTCCATTTAGACAGTTTCCTCAACCCTCCTGAAGCTCTGTTTATGATCAATTAATCTAGATATACAGAAATTATAATAACTTGATAAATCTCAGTATGCACGAGGTCATTTTTAAAGCATCATTATGTGCATTAGAAAGCTTTAACACTCATGATACCATAATTATAATCAAGCCTCGTCTGGCATTACCTAGCATTGGGAAGAGCGTAGTGGGGGGTAGTTTGGCTTAATTCCTAATCTAATTAAAATTCTATTTTGTTCCATCAGCCAAAGCCATCTTCCATTTTAAAAGCATAACAATACATACCTGCAATTATGAATTAAGTCATTTTATTTAAAAGCGACTGCTGCATACAAGAAACTCCTGCACCTTGGGTGTCCTCATGGAAAAAACATGAATTACACATCTCTAACACAGAACTTGCCAATTCTGGCTCCTTACAGCCCACTACTGATGTAAAATAAAAAATTACAAAGGTGGAAAGCTCACAGCATTGCAGGGCAAAGGCACAGCTGTATTTCATACCTCACAAAACTTGCTATGTGCAGCACAGACTCAAAAGTAAATTTTTGGGGTGGGGCTAGGGGAGGATGCCTAAATCTCTTCACAGTTGCCTAGTTCAGTTACAAAGTTATTAGTCTCATTGTGAGAATTACAAGGCAAAATACCACATCTCAAATAATTCAGGCAGGCAGATTGAAGGACAGTAGCAATGCTTTCTCACTTTAAATCCTGCCTCCCTCTTCCCCATACTGATCTCCTGTGACTCCACTAAACATAAAGCAGCAGGCAATAAAAGAACCAGCCATTACTACAGACAGCCCCGCTCCCTCCCTTCTCCCCCATGTGCCCGTCAGAAATGACTCTCCACATCCATCCTTCTCTTCTTTCTGCTGACTTGTGAATGAGAAAGGGAAACCAAAAATTATTGATCTGATCTCCACATTCAAAAGTGCAGAGCATCCCCAGGCTCCAAGAGAGGAAATCCCAGGTACGGTCGTGTCAATAGTGTCCTCTATCTGGCAATACTTCATACAGCTGATAAAACTTTCAAGGTGCCCACTATCACAGCTATGGGGTGAAATCCGAAAGTCTGATTGGGGTTTATAAATCCCAGTTTAACACATGCGCACCATGATTTATGAATGTGGTACATGAATGACTGGGCTCAGCATCACTAAATCAGTCCCTCGTGCTACAAGTATGAAGTAAAGATGGATTAATCAGAGCATTTCATTTAGGGTGATTTACATTGCAGATAAATCAACAGAGTGATTTGTTAACACATTGCAGGATCTTCTAAACTCTTTCTGGTTTTCCATCAATCAAAACTCTTTGAAATTACATCACTAAATCCCAGACTAGAGGGGCAGGGCCATAACTCAAGTCTCGGGGGCAAAAACAAGCAGGCTTGTGGTGCGCAGTGATGGTTTGGTTGGGCTGGGCGACGAGGCAGCTGGGTTCAGTTCCCTGCTCTGGGACTCCTTACACAATTTGGAGGCCAAACTTTGCATGAGATCCACTCTCCTGCCTTGTTCTACAATTCCTCAGTCCCATGCCCCCATGCATGAAAGTGAGAGCCCCCCGAGGGCTGGATCATGAGGAAAAACACCTTAGAAGAGCACAGGGTGTTAAACGCTAAGGCAGCTACACTGCAAGGCAGTCAGGGAACCTGGCCACCCCAGAGAGCCACGAGAAGAAGCCGAGGTCTCCCTCAAGGTGACAGAGTGATCACTTATAGATCACAGGGACAGATGTAAGATGGGGTGACTTAGAAGAGCATAGAATTGGGAGCAGTTCTATGAGGAGCTCCATTTGGGCTGTGCAAAGATCACGAGCATTATTTTCACAATGAGGAAGACAATTTGCAGAAAAACCCACTGCCTGCCCCCAGGACACACAGTTTCCTAAAAGACTGCTGTAACCATCCTTCTTGATCACCTTCGTAACATCGGCCATAGAAACCAGAAGCAATGGTAGGAGAAGAGGGCTGGAAGGAATGTCCTGTGAGGAGCGGCTAAGGACTTTGGGTTTGCCTAGTTTGGAGAAAAGGAGGCTGAGGGGCGACCTCATTGCTCTCTGCAGCTTCCTAAGGAGGGGAAGCAGAGAGGCAGGTGCTGATCTCTTCTGCCTGCTATCCAGTGATAGAACCTGTGGGAATGGTTCAAAGCTGCACCAGGGGAGATTTAGACTGGACATTAGGAAGTGTTTCTTTATGGAGAGGGTGGTCAAACACTGGAACAGGCTTCCTGGAGAGGTGGTCGATGCCCCAAGCCCGTCAGTGTTTAAGAGGCATTTGGACAATGCCCTTAATACCATGCTTTAACTTTTGGTCAGCCCTGAATTAGGCAGTTGGACTGGATGATTGTTGTAGGTCCCTTCCAATTGAAATAGTCCTATTCTATTCTATTCTATTCTATTCTATTCTATTAGCTCCTAGTAAGGGGATCAAAAAAACATTCAGCCTTTGATGTATTGGTACAATTTTGAAGGACTGAGAGGCAGAGGGGCTGCACAGAGCCAGCACACAGGTAGACACCACAGCTACTTCTCCAACATCTTTACTGGACCTTTTCCATAGCTCCAGAACGGGGCCCTCAAGGGCAGGGAGGCCCCAAGGACAACTTTCCCCCTGCATCTCAGGAGGGACAGCTTCTGGTCCTGGCTCCACCCTGGTCTGTCTGTTCCCCATGTCGTTCTCAGTGCCTGTTTCCTCAACTGTGAAGGGAAAATTAGGAAAGTGGCCTCATTTATAAAGCACTTTGAGCTGTGCTGATGACAAATGCTCTAGAGGAGTGATTTGTTCTTCAGGCGTGACTTCTAATCTCAGTGGTTGCTCAGTCTTTCAGCATATCCAGACAGCTTAAGACTCAGAACTAAAGCACTTATGCTGTGACTCTCTATTACATCTCACAGACTGTATAAATTCCCTATTTCCTCCTCCCAGAAACCAACCAGTTTGGTTTCTTGTGCAAAGCTGATAACTTCTCTATCACGAAAGCATTCCAAATTAGTCAGAATCCAAAATACGAGAGCCAGGTGCGCCTCTCCAGGTTTCCACCTAGAAAAAAAAAATCCTTTCTCAACAGTTAGGCCTTGGTGGCTACTCTTTTTCACATGAAAAACCATTGTCCTGTTTGATCAACCTTCTGCTTCAGTTTTCATGCTGTAGTGTGGCGCTGAGGAAGCAATACTAGAGTAATCTGCAGTTCAGCAGACATGAAGTTGATTAGCACTGTACATGAATCACTGTCTGACCTCTGCATCCATTTATTTCAGCAGCACCACTCATTTGAATTGATCTAAAGGAGCTACTTTCTGAAATGCCGTTACACTGATGCGAATAGTTCTTACGCAATTCCTATACAAAGCAACACATCCAGTGCTATTCAGGAAGCCATTCACAAAGTCCTGGCTGTACCGGATGGACAAGCAGCACCAGAAAATTAGGACTGACTCTAAAAGGCATTTGGGTGGGTTTTTCTTTCCCTTTACCTTTAGCACACACAGGGGAGGTTTGTGCTGGTAGGAGATGTCAGAGAGAACCACTCCAGAGAGGGGAATGCCCCGGCCACCATAGAACAGGCACCACACAGCACCAACGGGCCTCTCCCAGGGCTGGATGCAGCTGCACCCTGCAAGCCGAGCGGGATGTTTCCCTCTGTGCCAGATAACCCCAGAGCTCACGTCGCACACCCGGCAGTGAGAGGGGACAGCCACCCCCTTTGCTGCCCTCACAAAAGCACCCCTGTTCCCTTCCTCACCCTGCCCAGAATAAGAGAGGAATATAACTTCCACTCAACAGTGCTCTGACTGTAGTACATAAACACACACACAAAAAGACACATTTATATATACATATATGTATACATTTTGTTCATATACATATGTGTATACATACATATACATATGCACATACAGACAGACATATATATATATGCTGGACACAGTTGTATGAACTGAAAGAGCTCAGGACACAGGGTCAAGTGCTTTAGTCTGAGACTTTCCAAGCCCAGAGCATCTGGTCGTTCCTTCCCTCACTGGGCCAGCTGGGCCAGCAGAGAAAACATTATTCTGACACGACTGTGCTTTTAACAGTACAGATCATTTTGATGAGGTGTCTGTGTACAGTAGAAGCACAAAGTTTTGCTAGAATCACTTTTCTCCTCACCAGTAACAGTGAGAGGGCAGGGCGTGCTGGTGCTGCCCCAGCAGTCCAAGTCCACACCTAGACTAATGTTATCCTTAATTTATCCTACAGGTATATCCAAGCAAAAGAAATGAAAGAACCTTACTCCCAAAGCCTCAGCCTCTGTAGTCTGGAACAACCCTCTTCAATCTCATAATTATTCTAACAATTTGGCAGTCTAGCTGGATTTTGCCACTTTTGGAATGATTTAATGGTCCAGAGATGCTTGCTGAGGACAAAGCAGAACTAGAGTGCCATTTTAAATATTAGTTGATTAGATAACTTGTGCTTTTAAGTATACTGCATGATTATCAGCACATAGAACACCATAATGCTTCTGAGCTCTGGTAAGACCTATACCTTGCATTAACTGCACGAGCTATAAGCCCAGCCCCAGTGTGCTTTGGCTTCTGAATACAGGGCATATTCAAAACCTTACCAAGTGCTAGCACAAAGTTATATCACCTTATTTGTGTCGTCTCTCCCACAACGGTGACTTGAGATCTACCCTTCAAATATTTACACACACACTTCACACACCAGACTAGACACTGTTGCAGCAGAGCTGTGGGTATGCATAATACACCTTTTTTTTCCTATGATATTGTTATGAAGTAGGAGGTGAGATTATTCACATATTAGGCCTTCAGTCTCCAGGGAACTGTCTGTGGTTTCTATATTTATACTTTCAGGGTTGTCACAGAAAATACTGCAAGAGATTTTGATCTCGAAAACTGATGCAAATAAAAAAAAAATCTGTGGCGTTTCCACTTCATCCCCAAAGCTGGGGGAAACAGAGGCTCTCAGCTTTTTGCTCTCTGCTCTTCTCTTCCTTAAAACAAAAAGACAGAGTAAAGCAGCAGGAGGCCGTCACACAAATGGCAATCATAAAATTGATCAGGCTATCAAACAACTGTCATCAAGAAGCGGAAAATAGATTAATGAGCATTCATTATCGACTGGTCAAGTAGCCTGGCAACAGCTCTCTTCAAACGCTGACAACAGCAGGACTCTCTAATCATTTCCAAGCAGGACAGGACCTTTCTTATGCCGCTGGTCAGCACAGCTCTGGGATTTTGCTCTTCACCATGTGGGGAAGATAAAACAGGACTTAGATACAATACTGGCTGCTGTCTAAGCACAAATATTCTGAAATTTTAATAGGCTATCATGTAAGCACCAAGAAAAATGTGCAAATCTAGATTAAGAGATGCACAACTAAGTATTTTCAACAGCTTATCATGGGTTGTCATTTTAGCGAAGGCTGCCTCTTACCAAATGAAAACACTAATAGCAAAGTTTTGAAGATGAGCAACAAAGAAGTGGTGAGAAAATGAAAGGGTTCATGTGGTAGACAGCGTGGTAGACATCTTGGTCCCTGCTATGTCAATGCCACTCCGTGGCCAGCAGAACTGTTCAAGTTGGATCAACCTTATTATAAAGAGAGGGGCTGTAGGCTGGGCAGACTCCGAGAACGTTCCTGCTCTCCAGTGCACTGCCCAGGTCTGTTGTATTAGTCTGGGCATTGAACTATGCTAATTTTACATATAGCTCAGCGTATGTAGTATACATACAGATTATCTTTTTTGTACCTGGCCAGTTCAGATCGAATGCACACACATTTAGGGTCATCGGCCCATGTGCTCATGGCCGGCTCCTGCTCAAACCAGCCTGGCTCCAAGGACCTTCCAGGCTCAGAGCAGAAGATATTTATTTTATCATGTTTCTGAAGAAGTTCAAGAACATTTTATAAAGGTCAATGAAAGGGGTGGAAAGCACCTTATGTCAGCAGTTGTCTCAAGACACATGGACTTGATGGTTTGAATGCTGCCAAGATTGGGATTGTGTTGTTATTGTGCAGCAGATGAACTGCAGCCTTCTATAAAATGGGTATTGGTGGTTGTGTTAAAAAAAATATTCTACATCAATGATCAAAAGTGAGTGGCTTCTTGGTTTGCTTGAGGGACTGCTTCAATCAGGTAAAAATAAACAAAAACAGGCATGAAGGTCAAAGACATAGTAGGGAAGTTCCATCTCAAGTAACCCCTGTACTCCGTAACTACAACTCACATCTATTCACTGTCCCACAAGGAACGTAGTACAACCCACATACATTCACCTCCCACACATGGCTGAGGGATTCAAAATCACTGTAGACTGGTGCAGTGCAGGATGAGTCCTGCGATGCCCAAAGGGGCCCAGTGACAAAGAACCAGAGCAGTCACACACTCCTCTTCTAGGTACAGCAGCGCTGCAGGCTCACCTGACTCCACCACGTGTTACATGTGTCCAACTCCTTAGGTACAAAAGAGGGAAAAAAGAGGGTGAAAGGGCTGGTATGGTCTTAGGCAAGCCTCTCTGTCCTCTCCCCGGTGCTGCTGCCCCTCTCCTGAAGGAACTGAAACACATAGCAGAAGCAGCTGGCACTAAAATTTATAGAAATTTGTAGAAATTTTGCCATATGCTTTGCCTTCTGCATGGGGACCCACCTCTTCTCCCCTACCCCATGCTTCCTTGTTGCGCGATTCAGCAAGACCTGCGAGGGATAACAGCACCAGTGGTGCATGTTCCACACAGTAAAAAGTTCCCTCTGCCTCCATTTCTCAGGTCACTTTTGCATCAGCGAGAAGCCCCATGAGCTGTCCTCCAGCCTCAATTGTCAAACGATTATAAAGGGATGTAGGGTACTTATGCCCATTTATACCATTTAGGGATCTACCCTGTGGCTCACATTTGCTCAGTAGTTTTACAGAGGTGATACGAAATATGGGTCGATAGTTAGTGTTTCTTAATATTAAAAGATTGATTGTAGCAGGGGGAAATTAATAGTGCAGAACATGCAAGTGTGATCCAACAGAAGCAAGTGCCTATTCCAAAAGAGCTGAGATGCTGCTGCACAGAAAGAACCAGCATTTATCTGAGTGTCCTTAATAATTGAAGAGTTCACTGCCTTTGTTAGCCAACTCTAAAATAAACATCACCATCAGTATTGCAGTGCAGCCTGCAAGACCCATCTCCCAGGCCAGGACCCCAGAGGACCAAATGAGCACAAGCAGCCTTCCCCAAGGAGCTGATAAACAAAATACAGAGCGTGAAGTAACGTGTGGGTACAGCTAAGGATGCATAAGGAAACAAGAGGAGGATTTAGGTCAAACATGGAAATAGCGCTGTCCACTGTCAAAAGAAGCTGAAGAATAATCTTTAATAAATGCTGCTGTGGAAGATGGAGTTTTGAGGCAGGGTAAGATGGAAGAAAACAACGTTTTGCTGGGGATCTTGGAGGAACAACCTCTCGTATGAGAGTCAGTGTCCCACAGTCAGTGGTCAAAGTCCCCCAAGAGGCTAAACAGGCTTTCTGGTTGGTTCAAGTGAGATAATGGGAGTGAAGTGGCTCCTCACTCCCTCCGCGCTGCCACTGACTTCCAGCGCCTAGTGTCGGGCAGGCTGGCTGGAAGCAGCTTCAGGAGAGTGGGCAGGTAGGAATCAGGGAAAGGAAGATGAGCAGTTTGTGTCTGACAGGAGGGAGAAGGTGAAGGGCAGTGGAGAGAGCTTCAGAGAGGAGGAAATGCAGCCATCAGTCTGGAGGGGTAACCTTTGCAGTACCAAGAGAAGTGAGGTAAAATGAGATTTGATGACTTTCATTGCTCTCCGAGAAGGATGATGCAGGGAGCTGAGACAGAAGATAGAGGGGACCTGGATGGAAGGACTTTATTTGTACCTAGGCTTTAAAAAACAAACAAAACCAGCAGCAGCCCCTCCATATGCTCTGGATGTACTTGACAAAAACACCAAACTAAAAAAAAAAGTCTGAAGATAGCCCAACCACAGATTGTAATTTAGTCTAAGCCAGTATCAACGATTCAGGTAACTCCAAAGCTCTACATTCACTGAGACAAAACATCATTATTAGCAAAGAAAATTAAAGCCATTTGCTCTGAGGTCAGTGAGATCAGAACAGGTGAAGAAATTAAGTTCTGCTACCTCATTTTAATACCATATAGTCTCTTAAACGAATAAATCATCATGCCACAAACCACTGCTTTTTGTAATGGGGGCAAACACCCTCTCTACTGCCCTTCCATCAGTTCAGTCCTCCCCTTCTGCATCTCCCTTAGCAGCAGCACCTTTTTTCTAAACTGAGTGAAAGCAGAGGTAAAAATACCACTATGAAAAAGAAAAAAAAAAAAAAGATAATCCCAACTCTTGCAATTGTTTGCACTGCTAGCGTCCCCCTGACAATCTGTCACAATGAATCACTCCCCAAAGGGAAGCTGTTTTGGATGCTGGTGGTTCACAGCGCTGTGAAGTCCTGTTTGGGAGCAATTTGAAAATAACATTTCACCAAAGATCCAAAAAATGCCCCAGGATAACCTTTAGCCCAAATTATCAGTTGAGGTCCCAATGGCTTTTACACACCCAAGTAACCTCTTTCCCTCCCACCACCCTTCTGCTTCTGGCTTCAGATTCCCACAGAGAAGAAATTAATAAACTCAATCCCCACGGGCCATTTAATTTATTAATGGACAAAATGCTTGCAGTTCCTTCACTGCTTTTCCCATAGCCACTAGTTCAGATGCCCTTCTGCTTGTGTTATCAATGTACAGCTAAATTTCATTTAATTCAGTTTTGAGTGAAAGCCACAGGAAGCCAATATGACAACTCCACCAGATAATCTTCCACTTATCTGCCATGATTTCATCCGTAAGATCCTTTTCTCATTTTACTTCAAGATTCCTGACTGCCTCACAATCTGATTTGCTTATTTTAAGACAAAAGCAGTAATTCGTCTTTTTAGTCATGCCAAAGATTTTTGGATGTAGGTAGAGATAAATGAAGTTTTGAGATACCATATTTCTTAAATAGTCAAACATTTGCTTTTTATACTGTTAAATCAGAAAAAGTAAATGGTTAATTTTCAGCACTTGGAGGGACATTAGTCTTGCTGTGTGCTCCTAGCAGAGAGATGCATGCAAAAAAATCACTGTGCATTGCACAAAATATAAATAACTGAATTAAAATAAAGCTATATAATTATATGACATTTTAATGGGATTTTATAATTATATTGCATTTTAATGGGATTTGGACAATTAACTCCCTTCAGCTCTTTGCAAATTTCTGCCTTAGGCAATAACCTTGTGCCAATGTCCACTCCAAACCAATGTGTAAAACAAACTCCAGGGGTACTTAGGTCTCTGCTCAAGTATAGTCACCTCCATAATGAAACCCAGTCGCTGCTGACCTGTTACAGTGGCTAGAACACAAAGCTGGAGTGCTCTCTTTAGGCATAAGCCCACAGGGGATTTCACCACACAAGATGTAATGCCGAGAGCCTGGGACAAGGAGCCCCATCCCATCCATTTTCTTCTGCTCCACAGTCCAGCAAGGTTGACTGAGAGGGAAGAGCATTACTTCATCAGTCACTAATGCCACGTCTTAAATCAATACAGAGGGGGATGTTGCCTTGGGAATCTCCCCACTGAATACTAACCTGTGCCAACCTGTTTCTCTTTTAAGAGCTGGCAAGGCAGGACAAGTTCGTAGACATAAACTTATGGGTCAGGAAATCTAAATTCTCCCTGGGAACTACACTTCTAAATAAAACCATCCTTTCAGTGCAGTGCTATTTATAAGGGCTGCAAGTTTATGCTGCTCACTCCCTATTTAGTTTAGCCTTTCTCTAATACTCATTATCTCAGTCTTGACTTCTTGCTGTCTGCATATCCATTGTCACCTCTCATTTAGGAGTGACTCATTCTTAAAAGGATTTAGTCAGCTGTGAACAGCCAAGCTAAGTACTGTGCCTGGCATAGCCAGGGAAAGAGACACTCTAGAAATGTCTGGATGGATCTATTTAGATAATCTCCTTAGCAGACAGAGGAAGCAGGCAGTCCAAATAACCCACCTTGAGTCTTTGGGAATTCTACTCCAGAATTTAGGGTCAAATTATTGTTGCTATCATGTAGACTTTAGATTGGGTAAAGGTGCAGGAGCCTTCTTCTCCACTCCATCACTGCCCATCATGCCCTTCCAAAGCAGCAGCTATTTATCTCCCTTTCTCCTAAGCGCAAGAAGCAAAATAGAATATTTTACCATCTGTCCAGCAGCAGTATCCAAGAGCAGAAATTTGATCCACTATCCTGTTCTTCTACATGCCATAAAAAAACCTTCCCTGAGGAGCTCACCATCTTTTGCCCCTTTTTGGAGCTGTTGGGGCTCGTTCCTGGCTGGACAGGGGTGCCTTCTAGTGGGACTCATCTGAAAACATGGCGCTCTTAGATCTCATCTCCTCAGTTTATGGCCGCCCTCTCCCCTGGTGAACTGGCTGGGTAGGTGGCTCACAGGTCCGCAGGTGAACTGGGTGGGTGGCTCACAGGTCCACCCAGGAAGCTGCTTATGGCACAGGAGGTCAGGAGAAGCGAGAGGCTGCTATTAGGGCTTGAGGGAAGAGTGTGCTGTGCAACCCTTATGTCTGTGGGAAATGAAAAGCCAGCCTCAGAGTCCAGGATAGCTGGATGTCCTCTCCCATCAGCTCTGTGTTTACTCACTTGGGAAAGGAAAAGCAAACCCTATATTAAATGAGAATTTACTTTAAGGTTTAAGAGCATGGCTGAGGATCACAGAGGTGTCCAAAACGCTGTGCTAGCAAAACACATCCAGCTTCCTCTTCAAATGAGTCTAATAAACTGGGAAAACCCTGTCAGTCTGAATATACTGTAAGTTAGTGAGGCGCACATTTAGTCCCCGACAAGGCTGACTTCCAAGGTGCAGTCACATGCAGTACAACCAAAGAGGATGACAAGTTACCACACCACCTTACCTCTCTGTGGCATAAGAAATGCCCCTGCTTTGTCTGCTCCTGCTTTTTGGGTTTTGTTCAGAAGGACAAAGTAACTCCACCACTTTCTTCATCACCCACACACCCTGTGCCCGCATGGGCTGGCCGTGCACCCAATTCAGCTATGGAGCAATGGGACAGCTTTCTGCAACCATGTCCACCACAAGGTCAGATCTCCCCAGGACTGTCCTGCCAGTTCCTGGGACTGAAAAATCAACTCTGCCTTTCAAATTCCAATCTGTAAAACAAAGCCATCCCACAAAAACCACAGCCAAAGAGAGATAAAGGATGGGAAAGAGCAAAGATTCATTCACCCTGTTCTCCTACCCTTCTTAACCAGAAAAGGACAAAAGTCAGAACTGGTTTTGATCAAGGCCCTGTTGTAGCTGAAAGTAATACACTTGAGGGATGGAAAAGGCAGGCAGATAAATGGTTCTAATTTTGGCATATCCTGCTTACAAATGCACCACATAGTAAATCACCCCAAACCAAAGCAGACGCCAGCAGAACGGGTATCACGAGAGCAACGCGGAATTCAGGTCCTGGTTTCAGTATCTACACCAGAACAAAACACTGCACGCAGATGTCCACACCGGTACGGTCGCTTGGACTGTGCTGATGTTTCTTTCACCTTCCCCTTGCTTACGTCTCCTTGCAAATGATATTCCTCATAAAAAAAAATAGTTTGCTGAAACTAGAAAACTAGAATGTTTGCTGAAACCAGATTGGAAGAGTATCAGAGGGTAAGTAAGTGTTGCATCTGCAAAGATGAGCATTTACCTGCAGAACTAATTCCAGAAGCAATTTTCATCCAATTAACAGTGAAACAAACTGTGGCTAGGCCTAAGGAATTTGCTTAGCCAATCTACTTGGACGTTGCTTCTGCAGCTTTCATTGCAAGAAGAACCTGGCAACATGAGTTCTCTTTCCTGAAATCAGTAGGATCAAAAAAGAAATAGCCTCTCATGGATCAAAACCGCACATGATGGCAACCATTACCATTCAAATTACACAGCAGAAAAACAACTGGACAGATACAGTCAACCAGATCGTGAAACTAAACCTGCTTCAAAAAAAAGTGGGTTTTGTTGGATGCAATACAGTTCAGATTTCAAATCCTTAAGGATTTGTCACAAGGTATAGCTCCACCACATTTCCAAAACAAAATAAAATTGAGGAAAATTGCTCTTCCTACAGAAACAGGAAAAACAAACTAAAAAAAGAGAATGGAGAACTCATTTCTTAAGTAAGAGTTCCCTAAGAGTTGTTCAGCTTGCTTGCTCCAGTCACAGCTTAGTATGTGTCAGGCAAATCTTGTGGATAAGAGATGGGACAGAACCTAGATCAACCTATTTCTTGTTCTCCCTATTTAGGGTAAATTTACTTTTCACAACATAAGTGTACTAAATTGAAAAATACTGGGCAGGGAGCTCAACAGGGAGCCCCCATTCCCGCTAGTGCTTTTCCTGCTGTTACCTGCAAAGGCCTAGGAGGGTCTCAAAGGAGATGATAAATCTCTTCTCACTAACCTATGGCATTATAAGGAAATCCTTAACAGTTTGAGGTGTAGATCATATCACGAAATAAAGCAAGACCTTGTAGGAGGAGAGCTTTCAGACTCCAAATGGTGGTTGTCTCACCACAGCATTAAGAAACAAAAATTAATTTGCACTGATCTTTTGCAAAGTTGAACATTTAGACCATCTCTTTGGCATCAAACAATCCAGTTGCATCCTGAACCCTTCCCACATCTCCTTGCAATGGTGAAGAAACAGCCCTGAGCAGAAGGGACTTTTCTTCTTATAGAAACTCTTCACCCAATTTTTACACCCCTCCACCCCATAATGATTCAGAAAGAGTTTGAAAAATATTCCTTGTGATTAGCAATCCAGTCAAATTAGATTCACATTGTTTCTCCTTTAGCTCAACTATGCCTGCAATCCTCTCTTTAGCTCTGGTTAACCACTGTTTGTCAGTCAGGTCCAGCATACAGATTAAATCCAAACAGCATGTTCCCCGATGGCGTCACCGGCCTGGATGCTCTGCTTCCCCTCGGCAGTGCGAGAGCAGGAGGAGGCAACGCAAAAGCACCCAGCAAGCTGCTCTACAAGGGGACAAAAACACCCAAGGTGCTTCTCATTAGAGCCTGCTGAAACTCACACCCTGCTCTTGTCCTCCAGCTTTCCTCCCTGAAAGCATCCTGAATACAAAACGCATGAAGAGCACACAGGGAGACAGGAGGAGGGAGGGGAGTGGAAGTGAAAATTTCTATAATGAAAATTTTTCAAAGCTTCTTCTCTTTTCTACTCCTAAATGCAAAAACGGGAGTAAGGAGATTGATTTTCTTCCTCTTTAGTGTCCCCCCTTCTTATTTTCTACCTTTTCCAAGCCTCTCCAATTTTGGCAAAGTTACAGAGTGGCAAAATTCCACTGTTGCCTTTTTCTCCTTCATTTTGCTTTGGAAATTTTACAGAGAAGGTCTTTTTTTTTTCACAAAGAGTGGGGAAAGGAAAATGTAAAAGAAAACATCCCTAAAAAAACCCTAAGCTTTCTTCGTGCAACTGCATCAGGAGTCTAAAAATGCTGGGGGTGGTGGAAAGCAGCATTCAAGAAAAAACAAAGTAAGAAAAAAAACCCAAACACAAAAGGAGTGATTTGTTTCTGAAATAAAACTAGAGTTTTGATTCCTTTCCACCTCTCTATCAAAGAATAGGAAAGTATTTTCTTTCAATTATGCATAATTTTCTACCAAAACCCTTTGGGGGATAATAAAAAATAATTTTCATTCTGCTTTTTATAAGCACAGCAGTTTGACATGCACTGTGAAAGGTGCCTGGTGTGCTATTGCCCCTACAGTCTAGTGTATCATACGCCGAATGTCCGCCCAGTGCACTCCTCTCCAGAGAGTCGTTCCAGTTTTACTGTATCTTGTGAAAATCATAGGGTAACAAACTGCAAAACATCCCTGGCCTTCTCTGTACATACAAAACCAACCAGTGAGATCACCCACATACAGTGAAAATATTGCAAGTGCATTAACGGTCTTCCCCCGAGTCCCTGATTTACAGTTAAATAACCAGTAAGTTCTGCTCTGGACCGCTGTGCATACATGTTATACCAGACTTTGTAACCAAGTCAAGATTTTCAAACAATCCAGGGAGCCATTATGGAAGCCAAAAAGCAGCTTGAACTTTTAGATCAAAAAGTCTTGATCTACACAGGAACAATTTTATTACAAACATACTCACTTTCCTAAAGGGAGACCACACATGCCCTAACAGTTCACCTTTAGTTAGGAAATTCCCTTTCACCAGCACTGTGAACACACGTGCTGCTTGCTTTCATCAAAGAAAAAATTAGCAGGCAGGGAAGGAGGGGGAGAGGTGTTGGTAGTAGGGGAATTTGCGAGCTACAGAATCAGAAAGTAATTTCTAAAACCCTAAACACTTCAGCAATAAATGCGCATTCCTCAGGAGGTGCAGGTCCATTAGCGAGGAAGCAGGAGAAGGACAGAACCCCACCTGCTGAAGGACAACCGGGAACGGGAATTCACCTGGCAGAGCGCACAAGGAGGAAAACACAGCAGCAAAACAAAATTAGCACTTTCTGCTTGCGGGGTCCCTTCCTCGGTATGGAGACATCCTGTGATTCGTGCCGTACCAGGGCACGCATTCGATTTTCACGCCCACCCCCCACGCTCAGGTCCTGCCCCATTTGCCCCCAGCAGCGAGGCGCAGGGCCCGGCTGGCCCGGCAGCTGGGGAATGTCCCAGATGCATCTAAGCAAGGCAGCCTCGCGTGGGAAACCTCCCTCCAGCACCCACAGAGGAGAAGGTACGAAATCAAAAGCTTTGCCAAGTGAAGCATCCAACAGGGACAGATGGAAATGCAAACCAAAAGCAAGGTTTCCAATGAGCATTTCTTTCTAATGTAGCAAGCCCAACACAACCCTCATTGCTCCCCCTGTTCACACATCTCACCTCTCCCCATGTCCCTCTTTCCTGGAAGGGGAGCGAAGGGTGAAGACACCTCTGCTTTTTCTGCCTCTGCTACAGGACAACAGCCTCCAGAAAGCCATCAGAGGGCCAAGCAGAAAGAAATGAGCTTTAATTTGCCCCAGCACCAACTGCCAGCCTCTCCTGCAGCTTCACACCCCACCCCTGGGCTGATCCAAAGCACCAAGTGCTTCAGCCAAACCCCCTCTGGCTCTGGGAGCGGGCTATGGTTTCTATCCTCAAGGAGTCTTGAACCAAAGGTCTGATCCAAGTGCTTCTCTACACAGGCAAATTCAGATCCAAATTCAGGCCCAAAACACTGTGCTAGGGTGGCCAGCATCTATGTGTGAGAGGAGTTGTTTGGGCTCAGGCTGCCTTGGCCTGGTTCTCCTGCTGCCACGCGTGAAGAGAATCCACAACCCTGAGGATTCAGTCTGGGAACTTCCCCTCACACCACTGACCAAAGTGGGGTTGCAGGAGGTCAACTGGCCAGAAAACAAGGCCCTGGACAAAGGGAAATGAAAATCAAACGGGAAGAAAACATAGAAAGATGGGAAGAAGGGAGCCACGGGATGCAGGACCGACATTTTATAGTCTCCACCCCAGTTTGCTGTCCCGAAAAGCCCTAAATATGGCAACAAAGCATTTACAGGCCCACTCCAAAGCTACCAAGAGCAGTGGGAATCGTCTCACTGGGTTTGCTGGGTTCAGGTCCACAAGGCAGCGCATATATGGGTTTCCCTGAGGGTGTGGGCAGGATTGCTGTCAGGTCTCGGAGCAGCTGAGTCTTGCGAACCCCACCAAGTTTCCCTCTGGAAGGCTGGGGGCAGAATTCCCCACCAGAAGCCACATTATAAGATTCTCCTGGGAATGACAGATCTTTCCCTGTCTCAGTGGATGCCCAGGAGCATGGACTATCCTCCTGATAACAAAGACATGTCTTTCCGCCTGAGACATCCCAGGCATTTCCCAAAAGTCCCTGTGTGGCTCGGAGCAGTCACCTTTCAAAGTAATGTCTTTTTAATTTTCTCAAGGACACTTTGTGGTGCCATTAAAGTATCTCTCCAGCAAACATGCTATTACACAGCTTGGAAACTTAATTAATTAAACAACATGTACAATTTCTTTTCGGCAGCTAATGCAGCACAGAGGAAGATGATCTGCCATGCTCTTGCTTCAATGTCACTTCCAAGAAGCTCTGAAGTCTCTGGGCAGACAAACAGCCCCGTCCTGCCCCCCTACTACACCGGTTTTGATCACACGGAATGATTCTGTGCAAAAGGGGATCCTCTCAAGGAGCAGAGGCTGCAGCCTAAAAGCCTCACAACTGACTGCCCTCCACATTGTTTTTTCTTCAAAGCTGCCAAACCTGTTAGCACCGGTAAAACTTTTCTACTTCTTCAAATCCTACCGTGTGGTTTTCCTTGGAGACACTTCTTGGCAGATAATTCTTATAGTCCAGCCCATTGCTTTGTATGCAGTGAGGTCTTTCAGCTGTTATGCATGGCCCATTTTTCAGTTTGAATTTCCCCTTTCTCTCTCAAGGTAAAATAGAGAAGGAAAGGATTGATCAGGTTTTCTAATGAGATTCTTCAGACCTCCTTCTCTGTTTCTCTGCAAGCTTTAAAAGCAGGCAATAATAATACGAAAAATTAGCAAACTGTTGTTAATTTGCTGCACTTTCCTGAGACACTAAATACCAATTTCCACTTTCTCCTCATTTGGATTTTTCCTAACACCATTCCTACAAACAAAGGGTTAAACTGAGTCACGGTTTAATCCATTCCCAATTATACTGATGAAATGAGCAAAAAAAAAGGTGAATCTTGGGGGGATCAATGCTTTGCTTCCATAGAACAAATGACCCCACTCAGTAGTTTGCTAATTTATCATTGTTCATTTTAAAAAGAAGCTTTATGGGAAGTTTAATACCTTTTGTTTCCCTGGAAATGCAGGGTTTGCCTTGCCTCTCCCACACAATACAACAGAAGAGAGAGAGCAGATCCACCCAAAGTGATCTGACAGCTCTCAGTATTACTAATAATACTTCAATAGGAGCAGCTTCCTGATTATATCACCAGAAGAAGTCACCGATAAAGGACACCAAGAGGCAATATCCCCTGTGGAGATTGGGAGCATCAGGTAAATTCCTTCATTGTGCTCTGTAAGTGCCCAGGGCTTATCAGCAAGGCGCTGAGGACTGTGTTACCTTGTCAGGAAAAGTCTCAGACCTGCAGGGGCAAAAGACAACTGAACCATCCGAGTTCAGCTCAGTCAGTCCTGTTAACAGGAGCCTACTTAGTTGCATTACATTAGTCACAAAGGAGGTTTTCCTCTCGCTCCTGGAGCTGGTGGAGGGCACATCTGTGTGGGATCTCTTCCCAGAATCACACCAGCGGGACCCTCACGCTACAGACATAACCACCAAGACAGTCGTATTTTGGAGCCTCCTCCATGCACCTGATGAGCCCAAGGAAAAGTTTAAAGTCCTAAAGGCCACATCTCCCATCTGCAACCATGCCAGAGTCCTCCCTCAAGTTTAAACATTGCTGTAGCTCAGCTCAAAACGCACAGTCCTGGTTCGACACAAACCCTGTCTGCAATGAGCAGAAGCAGCTTCCCTCCATCCCCTCTTCCATCGCCGAAGCTCAGCCGTAGCCACACGGCAACCCTCCCATGCAGTGAGTGGTCCCCCAACTGCCCTCCTCCTCTCCCCCTCGGCAAGGCTGGGAAGGCAAGGAAATCTTTCTTGATCTTCTGCTAACAAGCCTCCTGTCACAACCCCATATTCCAAGGACCAGGGAGAACACTAATTAAAGGAGCAAATATGCCCTGGTTTTGAATATGCAAGGGACTCCACGACCCAGCCTGGATTTCAAACCAGCTGGCTTATTGTGGGGCAAACAGCTGCTTGATTTGTCAGGCTTCATTGCCTGTTCAGCCCAGCACCGGGCTACAAATACACTGAAAGAGAGATTTCCACCAACACATGGGAGACTCTAACTTCCCCTCCCTCAAGCAGGCACATAAGCCATCCCTTTAAATGGGGTCAGTGTTAATTAACCCACTTTAAGCCCCTTTATACAGAAAAAAGAATACTTTTCTCTTTCTGTGGACACACAGCTTCATCTGCCAGCTAGCAGTACATTGTACAAAACTGAGCTCTCCTTTTTTCTCTTGCAGGGAGAGGGATTTTGTGCACCCTCCACATTCAGGAAGATCCCCAGTAGACAGAGAAAGGCCTCCTGTAACAGGAGAACATGTAGGTGGAGATATCAGCTTATTTCACTGGAAAGTACAAGTAGAATTGTGGAATGAAAGGAGCTCATTCAGAGCACTCTGTTAGGAAGGTTTGGCTCGGCACTATTCACAGAGGGACTTCTGTCTTTGATGTATATATATTTATCGGAAAAATGAGCAGGTAGAATATATATCATGCACTCATGTTAAGGACTCTCTTTACTGCTATGCACACATACAACTTTCTATCATCTCACTCAAAAGCCAAGTCATCGTCCTTCCCCATCAAAAGACCTGCAAAGCCTAGAGAAACTGCTGGAAAAACCATTTCTTTTATAGCATCTTTTAAATATGAAAGGTATCTCAAAGTAAAGACTGAGCATGTGACTACGTACTAATTTGTTGCAAATAACTCAGACTCATATGCTTCATGCCAGACTTACCTGTAAAAAAAACCCAAACAAACAAACAAACATACTGATTCCCGAAATTTTGTCAGGCAATTTCTCCCCTTTCATTCCTGCTATAAAATTTTAGGTTATTTTAACACTAAAACATTCAAAGCTCTGAGCGCTTCTATTATTTCTGGTAATTTGCTGGCCTTGAACCTGAACTTTCAAAAAGGCCTGCCTTCACTGCAAAAAGATCAAAAACTGTATTTACAGGGAAATTGTTACCCTTAGATTAAAGTCTAGCAGAGACGCAGCACTGTGGTCCTGACCTTGAGACTGCTAAATAAGGTAAACTCCACTGGGAAGGGTACAAGCAGGTTCAATCAGTGACCTTGGGGTAAAAGCTGGAATACCACTAACCCCCAGCAGCTGAAAATCAAGAGTCAGGCCTCAAAATAAATACACACAAACAAACAGCAATCTGGGGGTTGGGAACGGGGAAGGTTTCTCCTCTTTAACACGCAGCTGGCTCAGATTTCCACTCACTCTTCTATGGATGGGGAACGTAGGAAATTAATTCCTTAAGGATGCCAAGAGTACCCCCTGAATCCAAGAGCTGAGGTCTTAAGGAAAACTTCAAAACAGCAAAATTTGTAATAAAATAACACTGGGAGATGGGCTTTGTCTCCATTAGGACTTTGCAGCAGTATCCACACACCCCTTTTTTCAAATGAAGACAAAATTCCCCATTTGTGCAGTTTTACTTCAGGATATTCCTTAGAGAAAGATCCTTTCTGGCTTCCCTTTGCTATCGTGTCTTTTTCTCTGCTTCCCCCTCCCTTTAACCTAATTTGTTCCTTAGATGTAAATCTCAGCTATGCCGGTTTCATAACTAGTTCATAATATTTTTGCATTAATATTTTACATTATAAAAGACCAAAAAGACTGTATGAAGAAGCCCCTACTGTTATTTCTTGTTTCTGCCTCAGAGAAGACAACGTTGCGTAACACAGCTCACATTTACCACGACATATCGCAGGCCGGTAAAGCTCCGTATATGCCATGCTATCTGCATTTCTTCTCTCCACCCCCCAACTGTGGATGTCTGACTACTGGACCCGAGGCATGATTTTAATGGATGATTTTTATAGGTGTGACAGCTGGAGTAAAGTACTTAGCACTTGTGAAAATCAGGTCTCTTGTCTCCAAAGCCAACCTGGGCATTCAAAAATCATTACTCAGATCCTAAAAAATAATGAGATTGGCTTAGAAAACAAGATGGTTTTAGATATTACATGTTTTATTTGCCTTATGGTGTTTCTGCCTTTTGCAGCTATGTATTCAAGCCTTCCTTTTTCTTTTCCCTTCACAGCAAGGAGAAGTAGAAACTTGCTTCTAAATGAAACAGAGAATCTTCCCATAAATCACCTGACTTGTGGAGCTGGGATTTTAGGAAAAATATACAACCTCATCAGATTGATGATCGTTCACAGAAGTGAATAACGGTGCATATCCCTATTAGAAGCATGTTTTCTTGTACAGGTTTCTTCCAGGTAAAAAAGGTATTGGAAATGTTTTCTCCCCTTGTGGATGCTGTTGGGCAGATTTAGTCTGTTACCCGGTCTCTCCCAATTATCACAAAGGGGACACCTACATTCAATAATCAAGCACATTTGTGCTTGGACTTAGAGATCTACACAGAATGTATTTCAGAGGAAACCCTTACATTGTTGGAATGGACACTCACTTCATGCAGCCTGAGAACTGCAGGAGACCTCGTGCCCTTTGGCTGTATGAGAGAGACATCAAGGCTCTACTAAACCCATCTATGTCTGCCCAGGTTCGCGATGGGATAAAGGAGTAGCCTGAAGTCTGGCTCTTGGAGAGGCCCTGATCCAAACATTTCCAAAGCTCTGGGGAAGGCTCAAGGCAAGACTTAGCTTTGTATCTCACTCATTTTGAGGGTGGGAGATGAGGGAGCAAAACATTAGTTGTATATACCACATTACACCAGCATGTCTAAGCCAACCTACTCTTGAGCACTCCCATATGCAGCAGGACAAACTAGCCCTAAGCTGATAAAAGCCTACCAGACATCAGAGAGGCTGATAAGTGGCACACTATGGATGGACTTTCAAGTTCCCTATTGAATTAAAAAATGCAAATGATTCTATAGAGAGAGGGAGTTTTTAACATATATTTATACATTTCAGTCTTGCCACATTCTTTGAGTTCTGCTGTTGAATTCTTTTCTGGGAGAAGGAGGATGGCAAGATGACACACCTATTAGTGGAAATAATCAAACAAAAGCTTGGCTTGAAACAAGAGTCCACCATCTCATGATCTCAGGCTGGCAGGAAGGTCACACTTCCATCTCCTCCCTTATGATTCAAAAGCGACACCTCCATTCAACGGGGAAAGTCATGTCCTTGCACTCTTTTGCTGACAGCATATCAACATCTGTAAGATGGCACTGCTCAGCAGTAGCCTGATCGAACTGTAAGATTCAGTGCTGCTAGATCACTCTGGAATACAAGATATCTGAGACACTCAACAAGTTACCAGGCTGAAAGCTTTCAAGAGCCATCATGGCTGTTTCCAAGTTATTCTTCTAAGGTGCAAGTCTACCTCCTTTTCCAAGAAGTTTTCTTAGAAGTAGAGCAGCAACATACCATTGCCGTAATGAGGACCATAGGCCAGGGATCAGGACTTGGTAGCTGTTTATCGATGCTTCACTTCCTACACTATAACCAGAATCAGTTTTGGCTGGAGATGGTGCAGCTAAGGACTAATCATGTTCCTACTGAATTGAATGGAAGTTAGTTTTCCTACCACTTTCCCCTGTGTAGGACAGCTTAAGGGCATTCAGCTGTCAGTGCAATCAGAGATGGAGTTACACTGAGGTGGAAAAAGTGGGATGTACAGCCACTGTGAAAGAAAAATGAATGCAGGAGCAAAGATCATCACAATCCATCCTGCTTAAGATAATTTGAGGGGCCTATCTTTATATAACACATTTTTGGAAGAGATATGCATACTTCATGCCTCCCTTTGCTCCCTGCAAACTCCTCATGCTGCTCTAATAAGAGTCCCCGGTAAAACAAACTAAACATACATAGCTTTTCAAAGAAGGCATCAATGCCCGAAAATAAACAATCCTTTAAACCCTTGTGCGTTGCAGCACTTGCTGGGCCTTAGGCAGGGGGAAAACAAGACAAACTGCAGCTGTGAAATATGAAGTAAGACAGGAATGAGAAAACATTCCTTTCTCCTGAGGAAGTGTATGCAGAGCTGCAAGCATTTTGATCTACCAGTTTCAATTAGGTCTTGCAAATCAGTTGCCTCGTACACACACAGAGCTGAGAAGGAGCTCTGGCTGAGTGCGTGTAGTATGGGGCTGTAAGCGGAAGGTGTCCCAGCAGCACCAGGAGATGAACAGAATCAGCAGAAGGAAAACAGCAGTCTTCCTCTTCCTGTCTCCTTTGCTATCATTCTTTTATTCAGCTTTCTTCCTCCCCGCCTTCTGCTAAAACCTTTTCTCTTTCTGCTTAGAAAAGAACTATGACTGTGCAGGAATGGAAGGATGTAAATCATGACCCAAGATGTTTTTAAGGTTTAACGATGTTTTAATCTGCAGGTAGAAAGTGAGCACTCACACGAATTCTGGGAAAGGAGAAGCTGGTGACTGGGGAGAACATACTGTAGTTCTTGTTTTCCAGCCAACAGTCACCCCAACACGGCCAGGTATACTCCACTCAGGTACTCTACTAGAAGCACTTTTGATCAGCTTCACAAGGTAGGGGGGAGGTACTCCCAATGCTGTTACAATTAATAGCTTCCAGAGCCCATCCACCATATCTAACTGTATGTTAAGTCTGAAAACAGGTACTAGAACAAATTCTAACTTCCTAGAGCCAGTCCCTGGTTGACCATGAGGCTTTGATCCCCAGCTGGGTCATCACACCAAGCAGCAGCAAATGCCACCATTATTTAGGGAGAAAGAGAGAATGTCTGTTTTCCAAAATACTTGTGTAACACTGGTATCCCAGTATTTTAAACTATCTACCTAGGAACCAAGTACCTGGCTCAGTTTAGATCAAGTCAGAGTCACAAAGATAATCAAGACCAAAGCTGAGCCACTGTCAGCATCCAGTCTCTCTGAGAGCCACCCTTGTCCTCTGGCCTTCCCAACTGTCCTTCCCAGAACAAGGAGAACAGATGACATCCAGTAGCTGCTGACAATGGAACAAATGAAATACGCTGTGGCAGTAAGTTAAGTTAACTCAGCTTGAAGGAAACAATATTAGGCATTCCAAAAGCAAACAATTACACCATCCCTAACTAACGCTGTCATTCTAGAGAGTCTTGCACAGAAGAACCAAGATTTGCCCATTGCAGTCCTGCCATCGCTGAATATATCTCTCTTCACAATTTCTTTTTAACTTCTTTGGACACAAACTTTCCCTTGCTGTTGTTTGTGTACATGTACAAGTGTGGCCTTCTTGAAGATGGAGACTGCCAGGCTGTGATAAAGGCTTGAGAGGTTGTCTAGCACCCCTGCGGTCTCTTCCAAGGGCTTCTGCATCCCTTGCAGAAATGTTACTTCACAACTTTTCAAAGCAATAGATTTTGACAGATATCCCTACGCCTCATGTAAGTACCAGCATGCTAACAGGACTATTTTTCCTATCCAGCCAAGAATGAAAAACATAAGGAACACAGCACGGACACGTGCAGGCACCAACTCTTAATTTCCAACAGTCACTTTTGGCCATTTCTGATCTCCCTCTCTCATCAGAACCTAGTTGTTAGTGTCAATTGTCGTCCAGTAGAGTGGCACATGTTATTTCAAGGGAAGAAACTAAAAGCCTCTTTCAAAAGTGTTCAATCAACCCTGTCAGTATAATATCTGGCAAGAGAACAAATTAGGAACACCAAAACTTAACTTGAATGGTTTACTATTTCACACCATGTATTGCTATAATTACATTTGTGTGTACAGGCATCAGCAAGGTGCAGGCAGCGAAGAATTTTTGGGTCAAGCATTGCAGAAGATCTGCACCCCAGATGATAATAAACATTTCTTTAAGTCCTCTCTGCTGTGCATTTATATAAACACCCCCTGCAGATACTCTTCAGTCCCAGCTGTGTGTGAGCTGAAGGTAGTGCATACAAGATCTGATAAGAAGACAACTATTTTGCTTCATGGCACTTTTTGAGGTTTCAGTATTTCAGTGCCTTCTACAATGAGTTGAAAAGAAATCTAGCCAGTGTTTTAACTTAGCAGAATCATTCTGAAGCATCATCCACATTTAAATGGGAGTCTTTCCAATCAGGACATGCAAACCCAGTGATTATTGTACTGAGCTGAGATGTGACAGATTCAAATACTAATCCCTGATGTGAGACGAAATTGCCCTGACAGATGAGGGACCTTGAACCTCTAATACCTGGTTCAGTGCTTGCACTAGCTCTGCATATGCATCTATAGGGCCACATTCATAAGCAGGTGTACCTACACGCTGAACAACTTCAATTTGGGCAGCTGACAGTACAACAGAGGAGTGGCAGCCCCTGCTAACAGCCCGACAGTGTATCTCCTGTCAGTAAGTGCCCTACTTTACAAGAAGTTGATCATTCTCAATCGCTGAGAAATTTAAGAGTAACCAGCAATCTGTAAGAGTGTCTTAGGTACTCAGATCTCAGTGCAAGTTCAGCATCTCAGCTGAGAAGAGCCAAAGGGGACGTTCCTGTCAGCTTCCCCCTCGTTATTTTGTAGAATGTCACATCCCCCCTTTCTTCACCTCTGTTTTACAGCAGCACTCCATTAAGACAGAGTTTCTTAAACAAGGACTCTCTTCCGTGTGCCAAACGTAGGAGTGACACGTAAGCAATCCCAGAAAGTGAGGGAGATGGATCCAAGGATGAATATTACCTAGAGTGATTTCTAGAACAATCTTTCATATCCCACTGTTCAACTTACTCTTCCAGATACAAATATTTTCTCCTCTATGCATGCCTCAGGGACTTCCTTCTAGTTTCTACAGTAAGGAGACCAAAACAAAAACTACTGTTTTTTAGATTTTTTGAAATACAGATTCATCCAGAACTTTAAAGAATGCATACCCACGCTGTTAAAATATTATTCTCTTTTCTAATATGTATATATAATATTAGATCCACCTCTGCTGAATTTCACTTGACCTTGGCACAACTTACACGAATGCTGAGACCAGAGAAGCCTTCTCCTCATTATCTTCATTTAAGGGAAAGAGGTCCAGCTTTGTATTTCCAATGCTTCCAGAAAAAGCAAAGGATGGTACTGAAGAATGCCTCTGTTCACTCTGTTGTACTCTCAAGCACTTGAGACAAGGATGGGAAAGAACTAGCATTGTGCAACAATCCCCTTCCATGGTGTAATTAACTCTCCTTTTCCCTGGCCCTGGAGTGCTTGTCTCCTTCACCCGTAACTGAAAGAAACAACAGAAAGCTCTGGAGGCAAGGGAGGGGACAAAAGCAGCTACTGAAAGTTGTTCTCCCTGTTGGCTGTATGTTGCTTATTTAGGTAACTGGAGATGGTTGGTTCGTTGGCTAATTTTTTTTATCACAGAGGTCACCGTAAAAAAACTCTGCACA
This sequence comes from Nipponia nippon, assembly GCF_047370975.1. Lineage (NCBI taxonomy): Eukaryota > Metazoa > Chordata > Aves > Pelecaniformes > Threskiornithidae > Nipponia > Nipponia nippon. The sequence continues at coordinate 4,143,825 of NW_028262313.1, forward strand.
TACATCATGTTGAAATGGAGAGATCAGGAAAGTCAGACTCACAAACCCAAAATTACACTCTCACTGGATCACCCAACAGCCTTGGGCAACCTGGTCCTTTCCCATTCCACCATAAAATGCTCTTTCACCAGGACACGACAAAAACCTTGACATCAGCTGAGACCACTGCCTGTCACATCGCTTTACCATCGCCTCACTGTTTCCCCACACTCCCAACATCTTCAGTTCCCCTTATACTCTGTTATACTGGGCAGTTTGGGCACAGCCTTAATGCTCCCAGTGCTGATTCAGGCCTGGGGACCCAAGGTACAGTATTAGCCATGCCTCGCTTTACTGACCTGTAAAATGGAAGCCAAGATGCTGTTTTCTAGAGCAGGCTGGAGCCTGGGTGTCAGCTCTGGAGCTGGCCCGCTCTGCTGACAAGGATGAAGCAGGAGACATGCAGTTTCTGAGCTTCATGTGCTCTGCCTCTTTTGAGACCACAGACCCAAGGCAGCAGGTCAGATGGACCGAGCTTGCTGGCTACCAGTTGAACTATCCCGACTTGTATCTCACGAGTACTTGATAATGAGCCATCTAAGTATTCAGATGCTTGAACAGAAGGAGGAATTGCTTTCTAATTAGAGCCAGGGACACCAAAAGAACTATATAGCTAATAAGCACAAGCAGAATCATCATTAGAGGAGACTTTATTAAGATACTTACAACTGAGATTGTAGCCATTTGTTCTGCCAATAAGCTTAGGTAAAACTGATGCCTGGTGTCCTTTAAACCTCAACTGCCTTAATTAGACTAGTTGTGGATATTTGATACCCCATCCCTTTAGCCCCTCTAAAAATAATCACATTGTATGTCCTATTTATTAATTTTGATTTATTTCAAGACACTCCTCTGTTTCTCTAGGGGGCATTTACAAAAGTTAAAACGCAGAGCCAGCCAATAAATCCATCCTGTATATAATGAAATGACCTTCCAAGGAAGTAAAACCCATCTCCCTGAAAAGCCAGAGAGGCCTTTGTTGGATTTGCTGAAGGTAACTACAGATTGAAAGATGGCGTCTTTGCCTAAGAGGTTGGAAAAAGTGGTAGCTATCATGTTTGAGTGTATTATTAAAAGTGACTATTACCTCTCTATGCTTACAATTGGAACTTCTGATTTCATAGACTAGAACAAATGCACTGCTGCTGTTCTGGATGGCCTAGCATTAATAAAGCAAACCAGTTCTGAATGCCCAAGGCCGGGACCTCAGGGACAGCAGATGGTGCCCAGGATACCCATTCTCACATTAGCGTAAGAATAGTACGGAGTGGGTCACAGATTGCCTTTAAGCAAGCTTTCAGTTGTCCACACAATCTCTGCCTCCTACCAAATGAGACAACAGCATTGTTTTGGTTTTCTAATTTAGGTAATCAGTGCTTCATTACATAAAACGTATTTCACAAGCAAGTCAAGCAATAAAGAAATCCATCTCCTTTGTAACAACTTGCAGTGCATAAGCACCTTATTCAAACTTCGGACACGCAACAAAAGGAAATGAACAGTCCTTGTTAATATGCATCAAAACACTTCCAGACAAATGACTTAGGAGTTCTTAAAATTGGACTTTTTTTTCTTAAATTGCTTCTAATTTTGTGTGCAATCAATTGCAGCTGTAATTGCTTATAAGCACAAATGGTATATCCATTGATATCCAACCTGACTCTCATTGAGAACCAGAACAAATTCCAAACAGAAAATTGGAAGCTGTGCCTCAAATTCTTTAAAAATAGCATGAAATCCACATGCTTACCTGGATTCAAAAATAAGACTGTCCTGATCTGAAAAGAGGCAAAACTTCACCCCATTCCTAATTGCAGCCTCAGAGTTAAGTAAAAAGCAGCCAAGGCCTGGACTCTCCAGAGACAACTTCACATGGAGATTTAGGCTATCATATGCAATCTCTTATGAGATATTTTGCCCTTTCTAGTAAATGTAGGTAAGTTCCACTTTAAATAAGGTGTTTCACAGAATGTGTGTTTGGCATTAATAACATTAATAATGAACAGAGCTTTGTGTGTTTAGCTGTCTGTCTTCTCAGCTGAGTTAATTCAGATTTCTGAATTAATTAATTAATAATTAATTTCGGATCTCGGATCTCTGAAAATATGACTTTGCAGTCCTTTTGTAGTTCACACTTTTCTGCCTCTTGGACAAGGATGCTCAGCCGAGTTTGTTTCCTGGCTGGTTATTAACCATCAAGAGAATGTTTCAGCTCCACTCATCACACGTATTAGCCAAATCAAATCTAGAAAAACCTACAAGAAGAACTCAATTTCTCAAACAACGGGAAGCGCATTAATTGAGAGATTGCCTACTACCTTACAAGCTCTCTGCAAGAAAGGCACAGAAGGGCAGAGCTCATTTCTTTTTTTTCCTCCATCCAAGAAACAGGAAGAAAAAAAAGGGGTGTTATTTCCACTCCCAAACGCAAGGGATTAAAAAGAGGAGCTAAACCAATCCACAGAGATATCGTGTGCCCATGTACCTCTTCCTTATCACTGCACTTATTCTAGAAAATTGCAGTCATCGCTTCACCTCCTTGGATCCCCCTTGAGATCCCCATGCTGGGAACTTCTGAAGCGAAGACTGGTATTAAAAATCTGCAGGGTTTCAAATAGACGGTTAACCTCATTCCAAGTCAAAAGTGCAAAGATCTAGGGATGACAGTGCCATGGATTCACTAGAATGGATGTCAGCAGGCTAAACAAGCCCTTAGTTTCCTAAGCTGTTCTCTGGAACAAGCCTGACAAAGAGCTAGCAAAGGCAAGTCGCTCCACACCACAGGCACACCCCAGATTCCAGACATGGGTGATGGTGAGGCAGCTGAGAATTACAGATTTACACACAACACAAACTGGCACAAGGAACAGACGAAAATCTTTTGTTGATGTTGCTGTTCTTGTTTCTCATGTAACACAGTTTTCATTCCCTAAAGCCAATGTATTAATTGCCAACTGAAAATAAGTCATCTCATCATCTTACTTGAATAAATACCAATAGTTCTTGAGCTTGACTGGAAAATTCAAGAAGCTGTATCTGGGCAGTGAAAGCAAATAACTATTTCTGTATCTATCTTGTTCAGCACATTTCCTTCTAAATGAACTGCTTGAAAACGATGAGTTCTCTAGAAACAATTTGGAATTGGGGAAAGCTTTTGAATAAACTGGAGGACGTTTTGGGTCACAAGACCATTGGACTCCACTAAATTATGAGTGTCCTTTCTTGGATGAGGAGTTCAGAGGAAGACTGAAGATTTTGTGATTGACAGATAAAATATGAAAAAACACCAGGGACAGGGACTGAAAGCTGGTTCCCTATGTAATCTCAAGCAGAGCTGCTTAGGGCTTATTTTTCAGAACTGTTGAGCTTCAAGAATTTCAATTTTCACTCAACTTCCTTCCAATCAGATACTTCTGGGGATGGAAGGTCTAAAAATTATATCAAATGAGAATCTGCAACCTTGCCACTGGAGCGTAGCCCACTGAAAAGACCCACTGCTCAATATTCAGCATTGTTTAGCAGAGAGAAAATGTAAATCTAGCAGCATTTCTGACACTACCTTTGGGGAAAGAACTTTCCACTGTTGCAGGTGTCTCTTTGTAAGTGGTTCCAGAAGGCGAGCAGATGCAGAGAGGTGGTAACACTTGCTGGAGGGGAAGTGTCATCCCCTCCTGTCAGTGCTAAGACTTCTCACGCTCATCACAGAGTGAGAATGAGAGAAGGGAAGACGACAAGCACAAACATTACAGTAAAACACTACATAAAAGATATTACACTGCATTTGTGCTGGATATTTATAGCCATAGAGTTGGGATGATGGCCATAAAAGTATTATTTTAAAATGATCTCTAATATCTAATTTATTCGTCTCGGATTCTGCTAAGCAGCCAAGTTGGGGTGGTCTACAGAAAAAAAATACACTGTAGCTAAAGCACTGCAGGCAAGTGCTGAATGTTCTGTAAAAACATAAACAGTTTCTTGCCTACAAATCTCTTCTCCCTCAGATTTCTCATCTTTCACTCCTCAGTTCCCAAGATACTAGAATTTCCTCAGTTCTGTGGTTACCTAGAGTTTTCTCATGGAAACAAGCACCACACACATCACGAAGAAAACAAACAATAGGCAAAAATCCCCTGAAAACAGCCCCTCAGCTTATTATTCCCTTATTCTTCCTGTGCAGGCTCAGAGCCAAAGATACTCCAGCCACAGCTGAGGAGATCAGTGGTAAACATCGTTAGCAGAGGAAAAATCTTAAAATAAACAAGTTCTTAAAGGTATAATTTTTCCCCTGATAAAAATTAAAGAGGAGCAAAACCAAGTGACCTCTTTATCTCCCCCCTTCATTAATTAATAATATAAGCAATAACCTGAAAATAAAGATGGACGGTTTCTTTGACCCTAGGGGAAAACCCTAGAAGACAGGCATAAGGCTTCTGTCCCGTTTGTCACATGGTTGCCATGATTTGCGGGTGGTATGGCAGAAGTGAAATCCCACACTGTGACGAAACCTCATGTCATCTGTCGTGGGCATGTGCTCTCCCAGCGCGCTCCGTGGCGGACAACCGGCTGGGCAGGCACTTGCCTGAAGTGCCTTTCTGAATATGAAAGAGGAAGACATTCCATTTCAGTCCTTGCAACTATTAAGGAGTTCCAGTGAAATGGTAGTTAAAGATCTGTCAGGCGAAAATGTGCTGCACTTATGGAGCTTTTATATTACTTGCCTCTAGCTGTCTTTGCAAAGAGTGAGGATGACACTTAGCATCCTTTTTACAAAGATCTCAAAGAGATAAATAAAAATAATTTTCTATCTGGAACAGGCAAAGTTCAGGGAGGTTAACTGAACAATCCAGCCTCTCACAGCAAGGGAATGGGAGAGTCAGGGACAGAATCCAAATCAGCTGATTATGGTCCTGTGATCTCAGCACTAAATGGATATCTTCCTGTATTTACAATGCTCTTTCTCAGAGAAGTTTGTCCTGCCAATGTGTGCTCCAGAGAGTGACCAAACTGGTCTGGGAGCCCCTGCTGCAGGAGCTTGTGCGGATGTGCAGAGAAGGTTGCTTCAGTAACAGCCTTTCCAGGGCTTCTTCCAGAGGTCAGCGAACTTACTGCTTTGTTTGGGTTTGGGCTCTTCCTGATGTTTAATTTAACCTGAAGGATTTGATTCATTGTTTCTCAGCAATAAACTGTTCTCCTCAAAAGAGCTCATCAAACTTTGATGAGGCCCTTGTGCAATGGAAAGATTGATGAGATACATTAAAGGTTAGGTGTGGAGCAAAACTGAAGATAAGGGCAAAAACTCCTATTGAGTTCAATGCAATTATGATTGGGTTGTCTTTGCACATCTTTTCCCACTGCTCCATCTCATATTTTAATGTATTTGTGTAACTACCTCAGTATCCTGGAAGAGGGAATGGTAACCTCTCCCATGCTTTGCTTAGCTTCTCTTTGTTTGCCAATGTCACCGCGAAAGAAACGTGTTTCTCTGGCTCGCTGCAGTGCGCCCTTACATCGGTGCTTCATCGGGCTGCAGAACCATAGCTTCCACTACGAAGTGGGCAGATTAAAGCAATTAAGACATGTTTTCTGCCTACACCATAGATAACTAAAACCTAGAACTTATCAACCAGGCAGTCATCCAGACCAAGAACCTAACAAGATTCAAAAAGGGATTAGAAATGCATACAAACACAGTCCACCAAAGAATCCTCGCAAGTTGGCGCCCAGGACATCTCCATGCTAACCCTTCCTGTACCAGCGCTGCTCAGATCTACTTAACCTGGCAGAAAGGCTGCAGTGCCCCAGCCTCGGCTCTGCCTGATCAGCCCTGTGTTGTACATGCACCTGCAGATGGGATGAGAGTGATGTTTCTGATGGCAAGAGCTGGGAGATGGGGAAGGAAGAGAAGTTGTCCTGCAGGCATGCAGGAGTTACCATGTGTGGGAAGTGGAAGTTCTCAGCTGGCAGTGCAGACCTGAGTCCCCCACTTGAATATTTATGTCCTCAGCAATACTTGCTTTCTTACTCCCAAAAATCTTCAGCAGTGGAGATGCTGCAGCCTCCCTAGGCAGCCTCTTCTAGGACTTAATATCACTGCTGCTGGAAAGTGTTCTTAAATTTATAATGATAAACTTCTGAAAAACATATTAAACTACGTGCTGATCTCTGAAGGCAAAAAATGAGCTATAACGTGGGGACATGGACTAGCCTGCAAGTTCCTATGCTATGGTCTTTACACTGTGCCCTGGGCCACCCAGAACAAGTCATATCAGGCTAGAACAGCAGAGTAGGTGACCTTCAGACCTACTTTAATACGGCAGTTCTTATGCTTCCAGAAAAATAACAAGTTCATACCAATTGCCAGACAGCAGGTCAGTTTTTCCAGCTGATCCTCTGTCTTATTACGTAAGATACACTGTGTGATTATTGCTCTCTGCTAACCTCTGCATAAATTAGCCATTAAGGACCAGAACAGAAATTATTACTGAAAATATAATGTGTTCAACTGATTTTTAATACATCATCATGTGTCGGTCAAAGTGCATTAACCTGCTTGAACCTATTGGAAAAGATTTCATTAACGAACTCCGTACGACCTAACAACAACATGACAGAAAAGAAGCAGTGGTCCAGGAGATGGGAGGGATGGGGAAAATTAAGTTCAGCACTCACAAATGCTGTATTTAGGAGGGGACATTATCCATTATCTCACCTACAAAGGAGGTTTTATCTTCTACATGGTTTCATCTCTACTCTGCTTTGGCTGACACATGTTCATGAGGCACTAGTGACACGTGAGGCCAGAGCAGGTGATCCATACCTCTCCCTTTCCCACAGAAACGTATCACTTCTGCAGTGTTTGATGCTCATGGTCACAAGCCACCTTGCAGAAAATGCTGCCAGTTGATAGTATCCAAGGTTTGAAGTTTGGGAAACTGCTGACACACTGGTCTGTGACTTTGCTTGGGGCACACTCGGACAGTGCAGTATCAGGGAAGGAAATGCCTTATGCCATACAAATATTACAGGATAGATCCACTCCACAATGCAATTAATCCCTTAGGGGAAAAACATGACAACAAATGGGTTTCAAGCACTTGAAACTGCAAGAGGCTCACAGAAAACCCCACAGGAAGAAGGAGACACGTTAATTCAGCACTTAATCCAGTCCTGTAACACAGCCCACAGTCCGTCACATAATGCTGGATTCGAAGGCAGGATTTAGGAGACTGTGATATCACTAGATAGGTTCGTTGCAAGGCTATAGCTGTGCCAATCTTAACTTCACATCAGAGCAAACCACACAAAGATCTTAGTGCACTACATATGCTCTTGCACTACTACCACTGGCTCCAAACCCCTGTCTCAACGAGGTCTAGTTAGAGAAAAAAATCAGAATATAGAAAAAACTGTAAGGCTGCCTGCAACTAGCAGCACCTATAAAAAGGCCCCTTTCACATCTCTTCTAGCCTCACTCTCTCTGTATATCTATATATGTATGTATCTATATATCTGTATCTAACATGAAGGTATAGAAAAGATGGAGCTAGACTCTTCCAAGAGCTGTACAGTGAAAGGTAACAGACACAAACTGAAACATGGGGAATTCTGATTAGATATTACTTATTTTCATGAGGATGGTCTAACACTGAAACGGCATCACAGAGGCTGTGGGATCTCCATTTTTGGAGACATCGTTAATTTAACTGAACCACGTCCTGAGTAACTTGCTATAAATTGGCCCTGCTTTGAGTAGCAGGTTGGACTAGATAACCTCCACGGGTCACTTCCATCCTAAATTATTCTATGATTTTTCCTGGGTATATTTGGGACCATACCATAGGGCCTTAGTAAATATTAATACATGTTTATAATACTTAAGCTGACCCTCTGCACTGATCAAGAATGGAGGGAGCCTGCCGGTGCTTAGCTAAGATAAATAATAGCAGTAACCACAAAATACCCACAACGGTCAGCATCCACGCTGGAGAGCTTTACACTCAGAAACCGTCCCCAGTGCACTCCGTGAACACTTCATCCACCATGGGCTCAATGTGTTCAGGGAGATACTACACATGTCCTGCTGTGCTCAACAGACCAGGACCCTGTGACTACGAACAACTGGTTCCATAGTGAAACCTTCTAGAATGTGATGCATTGGAAGAAAGATTACTGGGGAGAAAAATCAGAAGAAAATATCCTATAGGATCTCAACATGCATCTCATTCTATCTGAAGGGCTAAGGCTTCAACTAGGATTAAGCACTTGCTTAATCTTAGAGAGCACTGTGAGAGACTGGGAGTACTTACATGTACTAGAATAGTTATGATCTGATGATTTAAAATGATATCTATTGATGCCCAAAGGTATTTTTGGGCCCAACTTTCTTCACCGACTGTCTGTTTTCATGTAGTTGTTTTGCCAACTACTGACAATCTGTTTAGAAATACCAGGGAACGTGAAATCTGGAGGTGTATCAGTGTGTGAGCGTCCACTCCAAAACCTCTGTGAAAATAACCTTCAGGAATGGCAATCAGCCAGAGATGCAGTTTGAAGCCAGCTAAGATAAGAATAAATATTCATGGCAGCTAAGGATTTTGGCTTTAATGCCATTCTGCCAGTGTAGATAAATATTCAGATTTCCTCGGCTTCTGTAGACTAAACCCAGTTTAAAAGAGAAATCCATACAATACCATTCAAGTAACATTGCCACTGCTGGCAGGGGTTTTGGGGAAGTTGGAAATCGTCATTTTTAAAGACCAAGATGAAATCTCTGTAATTCAAACGTCTACATCAGACAGCAGATGCAGAAAGATTCACGCTGGACCACTGCTGCCTCATGGCAGAGGGATGGGTCTACCTGTACTACACTGTTCAGCACTATGCTGTGCTTTTACCTACAGGACTGTATTTCATTAGCAGGTAAAGCACCTCTCACGTATTTTGACATCTTTGCAATGAACAATACAATCCAAAGCTAAGATTTTACTACTGTTACTCCTACTTACTGTGCAGCCTTCTCTGTCCTAAGGCAAATGTTGGTGTGGTATAAAGCCCAGGCTCACAGTTGAGTGTAATGATTACCTTTGCAAGACTCAGTTTACACAAATGGTATATAGTTGAGTTAGACTTAACCATGCTATCGCATCTGTTAACCATGTTAGAGCAGCAGATCTACATAACCACCTAACTAGGTTAAAGCAGGGCTTTCCTCTCCAGCCAACCGAGAAGCAATAGCTATGTCCTGTCTCCACCACAAATTCTAGTCACATCATGGGCAGAAGGGACCTCAGGAGAAGTTATTCAAAGGGAAGCAGAATGAAAGAAAATTATTTCCCTTTCTCCGTACATTCTCAAGGAAAAGGATAACTGTGCTCTATAGCCCATTATTAAAACTCTTTGCAACTAACCACACCATCAGACTCTCGCACACCAGCTGGATGCTAGCCAAGGCTGTAACTGTGGGACCACTGATAAGTCTCTTCACTCTCTCAGATATAAGCCAGGAGCCTAATTCACATGCTCCAGAACGTGAACTTTTAAATTGTTTTCAACACACCTTCAGACTTCATGGAAGGAAATGAGCAAGATGACAGATGGAATAGTTGTTTTTTCTTTTTTTCACAAAACAGCTCTCAGCCTGCATTATCTCACTGCTTCTTATTTCTTCTGTTCCATACTTTCATTTCTGTAAGTCTAAGTAGACTGAACAACTTGCACTTTCTCTTGTGACCGTAGTTTCTGTAAAATGTTAAGAAAGGAGGGCAAGCAACTCCTAAACAACTCTAGCTATCACACTTGTGGCTGGCTGAAAAGGGGCAAGAGGACAGGAATGGGAAGAGGAAGTGCAGCCACATGGCAGTGACAGGCCAGGGTCTCTTCCACAATCTTTCAGTGGCCTTGAGCAAATCCCTTCCCTTACACATTGCTATACATTTAAGTAATATTAAATTGAGCAGGCTTCTGGCAAGCCTTCCAAAGTACAAGGCTCAGCTACCAATATACAGGTTTGAGGCATCAAAGCACTCTGGAATTCAAAGTGTTCAGTTCTCTCAGACATCAAACATAAATTTAAAAAGGCAAATGAAGATAAATATAAACAGAATCAGCACATTTATGATGCGTAGTTAAGAAGCTACCTTCAACATAAGAGCTATTGGAATAGCCCTACCCATTCAGCTCGTCAGCCTCTCAACCTTTTAAAACATATACCGGAGATCACAGCAGTCAATACATTTATTCTCTCAGTTAAGATACTTATCCTAAGCTGAGTTTTCATATGATCCCAACAATACTCACTCAAATGAGAGTTACTTGAAGACATATAGATCACAAGTTTCACCTTTGTGAAGAAAACTATTTACAAGTGGGGGTACCACACTTTGTTAGAGCAGTTACTTCTTAAAAAAAGCAAAAAAGATGGTATGTGCTCAGCAGCCAGTAAGTCACCCCTGCCGGGATCCCTCTCAGTGTTAGTGACTTTGCTGCTACAAAGTTTGCACATGATGTCAGTGCTCACTGCCTCTGTTGGACAGAGTGTGCCCAGAGTTTGCCAAAAGAGAAAACCTGAATGCTGCACAGAAGGGCCAGTAACATGGGCAAAGGGGAGCTCTGCACCTGATCCAAGGGCAGGGGGGCTAACTTAACTTTCCAACTTGTTTCAGCAGAAGTTCACAGTGCTCTTCTCCATTTCTAATATTCTGTTCACCATTACCAATCTCTTAAAATGCTCAGCCAGCTTGATGGTGTTCCCTTAAACTAGGGCATCAGATCTAACCCGGGAATGGTTAGACAGGCAGATGGATTACCTCCCGAGGAGTTTTAGGCTGCCATTGGCTTCAAAGGGAGCCCATTCCAATTATTCTCTTCCTGTGAGTCTGGAAGTGACTCATGCAGAGACAGTCAAGACCATCCCACTGGGCCTTCGGATTAAAAATAATGACAAGGCAAAAGTTGGGGAATGTTTAATCTGTGAAAAGCAACTGATCTTAAGATACTTGAAGGGAAACCACTTAAGGTACATCTGGCATGGGCATGAACTCAACTTGGCCCAGAGGGCAAGCAGCCTGGCTCCCGGGTGGCTCACCACGGGGAGCCTGCAGACTCCTTGGCCTCGCACCCTCCCGTCCTGCACCCTGCCAGGCTCCCTGTGCCTTCCAGCCAGGGACAGCCAGCAGCAGCACCCCGCTCCTCCCCACAGCAGCCAGGCCCGACCAGCACCACCAGGCACACGCGGGACCGTTTTCCGTACAGGCAATGCTCCCTGGAGCCTCGCACTGACCAGATCCCCCAGAACAGGAGGAGAGGGTTTGCGGTGGTTTGAAGGCACAGATTTGGAAACTATCAAGGAGAACTGGGGAACTGATGAATAGCTCAGGGGCTCTCCCCAGTCCCTCCCGACCTGCAGCCCCACATGGACCCCCCGGCTGGGCTTTGTTGCTGCGGCCGGCTGGCTGTAGGCTGGGGAAGCAGGGTGCAAGGAGCCTGCCTTTCCCTTTCCACCCAGGACTGAGCTGTGCCTGGGCACGCAAGGTAAAAAAGCAAAGGACAGACCTTCTCTCCGGCCTCTTCCGCGCTGGGGAGGCTGCGCTCGTCCTCCCGGCTGCGGCCGCGGCTGCCGGCGGGATGCTGGCGGGCCGGTCGCGGTGCCTCACCAGCTCCACATTGAGCTGCCTGCCGGGAGCCTCTCTTTATTTTTTCTCCCCCTCCTCCCTCCACCCCCTCTTTTCAGGGGGGACAAAAAAGGGGTGGTGGTGGGGGAAACCTTTCTATTATTATTATTCTAATATATTCTGGGGGCTTGTGGTTCCTGCAGCCAGGCGGAAGTGAAACCCGTTTTCGCCCCCTCCTCCTTCCGCGATGCTCCGGGGCTGGATGCAGCCGGGCGGCGGCCGGCTGGCCCGGGGCCGGCGGGGTGTCCGGGCGGCCCCCGCAGCCCCCGGGCGGCAGCGGCATCCCGGGCCGCCCCGGTCCCTCGGCCCCCAGGCGGGATGGGGAGGCGGTGCCGTTCCCGAAAGGCAAGAGGTTGCTTTGGAGGCAAAAAAGGGGGGAAATCATTTTCTTCACCCCGCTGAGGGGGGAAATCTGCCCGCGCTCGGCTGAGGGAGCCTGGTGCCGGGAGCCCGCACGCCGTCAGGGGACGCGGGGTGCGCTGGGTGCGCGGGGACCCGCGTAAGGCGGGGCAGGGGGCAGCTGGGCCCCCGCACAAGCATTTGCGGCGGGGGGGGGGGGGGGGGTCCGGCCAGCTCGGTGGCCCTGCATGCCCGGGGAGAGCCCTCCGAGGGCACAGGCTGGCAGCGGTGACTTCAATGACAGCAATTACGGCTGGCAGCACAGAGAGAGAAGCTATAAAATGCAGTTAAATACAGCAGCATCTACTGGCTCCTTAGTGACATCCTGTGGTACGGGGGCACTATTGCCAATGGCCAGCTGAGCTCTGGCTTTCACCGAGGACCGACGAGCCCCGCGGACCTTGCGCGTTGCCCGCCGGCGGGCGCAGCCGCGTACCCGGCAGGGTGCAGGGTCAGAGTCTTGGTTCGGGGACCTAAATCACTACCAGCGTTTCTGTTTTAAATCAGTTTTCTGCTGTATGCTGCAGCAGAGCTGCTCTATTTCTAAAAGGTACCTGGCTCTCGGGCACTGTGGAGATTTGCACTTTATAAATGTGTAGCATCTTCCACAGCGCATTATAGAACAGAGAGGGCTGAGATCTAAATACTGCAGCTGGCCTCATGCCTAGACTGAGGAGCAGAGAGTGAGAGAGACACCAAATGAACATCCAGCTAACTAAGGCAAATGTTAATTTCTTAATTCAGCATGTGTCATCATGTCGAAACAGACTTGCAGAACATCTCCCCCAGCCAAGAAGCACAGGAGCAGAGAGGAGGCAGTGAAACCCTGTCCCTCCCTGAGTCTTAGCTACTCGAGAGAATTCCCCTGCCACACAGCACCCTGGGGTGCTCCGATGACCTGCGCCAGAAAAGGCAAGAAGAGAAAGCCAGTGAAAGAGAGCTGAGCACGTGGACCAAAAGACCACAACCGATCCATAGGCGGGAGGAGAGCGGGAAGTCAGCACTTAACGGGCATAGCTGAGCTAACTGGATTCCAGCTTACAGGGATGCCACTAGTAATGAGGATTTGGTGGCATCAACCTAAAAACATCTCCACAGCCTCTGGTAAGCTTGGTAAGATCCATGCCACCATGTTTACAATGCTCACATTGCCCAGATCAGAAAGATGAAGGCTAGCCTGGGCAGGCCTGAACACACAGCAACTGAAACTCCTAATAATTGTTTGGAGGCATGTGGGTGCTGGCAGTAGATGGGTTGGAAAAGGCTCTTCTAAACTCTGCTACAGGAGTACCTGACATCGGATGATGCAGATGTTCACAAGAGATGGCTGGGACACTCTTCACTGAGGTCTCTGTTGTCCCCAGAAGCCACCTGCTCACAGCACCATGGTGAAACTTAACCCCTGTAAAATTCTGGCTCTGCCCCTTCTTCCTTGTGGGAAAAGTGGAATGGTCAATGATGCTGACATCTATTTTGTCCGGTGGCACATTTAGGACCTGCTGTTCTGGACTCTGTGCTCAGTTTTGTGTGAAACATTTCCTTCACATCCCAACAGCAACGGAGTTGCTTGGTCAGCTGGCTGCATCTGTCCCACAGCCTCGGCACGTCTGCGGCCTCCGCATTGCTAGTGGATGGCTGAACAGCCATGTCAGCAGAAATGCCCTCTTCCAGGTGGCACTGGCCAGAAGATCGCACCTCATCCTAAGGAGTGCATGCCTGGGCACACTGATGCATGAATTTGTGTCTTGCAGCTTAATTACTGCAACTCCCTATGCTTTGAAATAAACCACAGCTCATGTAAAATACAGCAGATGTCCGCTTAGCAAGGGAGAGCAGGCTGGTGCTTTGCTCACCCTAGTTTCTTACTAAGTACAGACTTTGGTCTTCTTTTCTGATATTCAAAGCCCTTCACAATCTTCTTCCATAGCCAGCTCCTGCTGGAGCACTGCAGCCATTGACAAAGGGGTAGGACAAGACTGTGGGAGCTTCATCTTTCCCAGGCAGTATTTCTGCACTATGGAACTTATTTTGCCCCATGGAGATACAAATAACCCAGATGTCAATGCATTCAGAAGTAAATGCAAAACTTCTCTCCTCAGCTTCATTTCTTCGCACAGAAACATGCAGAGAATGCTAGTACCCAGCCCAACAAATCCAAGCCCTGTAAACTAATCAAGCTATTCCTCTTATGGGCTAGATAGAAAGCAAGGCAGAGAAGGAAACAGCTTTTTTCTATTTTAAAATACTTGGGAGGCACACAAGTCCCACAGAGATGGGAGCCATCTAAATATATATAAAGACATAGCGAGATAAATGAATCCATCTGTTGTAATCTAGCAGTTTCGTAAAACCAATGAAAAAAATTGACAGTTTCATGAAACCACTAAAGCGCTATTGATACTTCCAAGTTTTTAAAATTCTCCTCCAATGTGTATGAATGTAGGAAATCAACCATCCCCTGTCGGATTCCTGAAATGAATAGAAAAGGAAGAAGACTACATGAAGCTGATGCAAACAAATCCACAATGTAATTAAAGCAAATTGCCATTAACAGTCCAACACAGACTATTACAAATCCCTCCTCGCGCCCCAAAATACATTTCTGATTTCCATGATATGTCAGCACACACATCCACCACTACCCTTCTCCCGTCCCAGGGATCTCAAAGCATCTCACAGATGGTGCTTAAATGAAGCCTTACAACACCTCCATTCTATTTCTCCACAGGGGAAACTGAGAGGCACGGAGATTTGCTTATCGACTAACGGGGAGTATTAAAACGTCCAGAAAGATGTAGGTGTCCTATCTGCACATATGCCTTGCTCTTACTAGTAGACAGCACTTCCAGTACAAGTCTGCTTGTAATTAGAGAAAGTTGTTCTTTTACAGACTGCACTGAGCAATCCACTGACAGCTTTACAGGCAGAGAAGGGCAAAGAAATAGTGTTTTGCTTCATCCCAATGAGTGATGCCTTTTCTCAGCTGTGTCTGAAGAGCCACGTGGCAGCTATGGAACAGCGCTCGCTGATACACTGTGAATTCACACCAGCTTTTGTTGGTTTCAAACGTTCATATTTTGGTAGAGCCAGGTGACAGGTATGGGAAACAGCCAAGGGTTTCCATACATCAGGGAATCCTACAAAACATATAGGAAGAGTCACTGCATAAGCACCCAGCGTATCAGCCACCATCTCACAGGCATGTTGGTGTGTGCTCTGAGACCTTCCAGCAAAGCGGGCTAGCCTGGGAAGTGGGAAAACAAATGTCCGTTAGCCAGCGAGCTGTACTAGGCCAGTGGAATACCCTTGGAAGTGTTTCCCATTAAATGTGCATGCAGGTTCAGCTTCCTCCCCTCCCGCTCCTCTTCGATACATGCACACACTCCATCTCAGTGTGATTTATGGTACACTCCTGCTATGATCTTTCTCTGGGTAAACCTCTACGCCCAGAGTGCAAGCAGAGGGCACGAGTCTGAGGAACAGGCGGCACAGGAGATTTGACAGGCTGAGTCCTGCAAAATTTCCTCAGTTAAAGTACAGAGATACCCGCAGGCCTCAGGGAGCTACCAAAACACACATGTCCATTAAAAAGGCACCAGCTGGACTACTCACTGTGTTCAGTTACTCTCCTCCTGGGAGAGAAGTGAAACTATACAACAAACAGTCCCACAGCTCATAACGGAAAGTCCTGACTAGGTATTATTGTACATATAGAGCATTACATACCGAATACAAGGCTACCTAGCAGCTATGGGCATCATGTATGACGTAATGAAGGAGAGAGTCGGCAACAGCGGGTCACTTCTGGACCTCATGTCTGGGTTGCTGCTGTAACGTGCTCTTCTATTTCCTTTTTTTTTTGTTTGAGTTTTTCTTCTAGAACTTGGTAAGTGATGTCTCACTGTTATTATCAGCATTTTATTAATAATATACTGTCAGTGTGTATAAAAATTACATATTTCTCCCCATAAATGCTACAATATGAAAAAACAATCTGCTGTTAATAAAACAGAGACAAATTCCCAAAGGAAATGAATGCTCTTAAAAACCACAAACTTGAAGTAAAAAACCACTCTGCTGCATTTGAAGTAATTACAAGAGAAAAATGATGAAGACTGTTTCTCCTCAAAACTTGGCAATTTCTATATCATGCTACTGATATTCTTAATGAAAAATGGTGCTTTTATTCGCTACCACCTCTTTTAGTTTGGCCAGTGCTGTAGCCAAACATCTGCTTGTTAAGTTAGCAGAGTAAATTGATGGTTAGTAACTCACGAGTTTCCAAAGAAGATCTCCACAGACATTTCCAAAGGAAGACCCTCTCTAAATCTTTGTAAGGATGCATTTAGGAGGGGAGAAGACGATGAAGAAACAGAAAGGTCCAGACAAAGCATCCATGTGAATGTTCGGACAGGTTGGGCTCTTCTCCCAGAATGCCTCATTGGAGGATTTGGGACAAGTTTTCAGCTGAAGGCATTCCAAAGCTGAGAGTGCAAGCTGAACTGAACACGCCACTGTGACTGAAGAAAGCTGTGAGCGCAGGAAACGAGGCTGAAAGCAATGGTGAGGTAGCAGATAGTTCACTGCTCAAAGGATCCGTTCCTTTCCCTTCTATCTTTAGAGAGCAGCAGAGGAAAATTAATCATGATTATTATAGTTACACATTCTGAGCCTGTTCCTGCTAACATGTTGACCCATCTCTATACTAGAAAAATTCTTAGGAGCTTCACCAAATATATCCCAACAGACGGAATCCTGTATATCCAGGATTTGAGACAAATCCCCAAAGAGCCTACTGTCCAAGCAGATACAATCCCGACAATTCTTAGCAAGCCTCCTAGGCCTCGGCTTACACTCTCTCTACATGCTGTGCCAGGGTAATCGAGAAGTGTCAGACTTTGGGACCCTCCAGGAGCAGGTACAAAAAAGGCATCATTATCTAGCCAGACCCTAGCAGCATTCCCACCGAGTGCCCTTCCTTTCATATTGTTGAGAATCAATTATCACATGCCAGGGTTGAGACAAAAAATACTACTGGCAAAAAATAGCATCTTAACAGAATGATGATTTTAAAAAGATCTAAAAGAAGCCACATAAATACATGTGTAAATAGGCTTACTATCTTCACAAGGCAATTAGCTCTGTTAGGCTGAGGAGCAGGAAATGACGACTCCTCATTTTTTAAATGATAATGAGTTTCTTGCAGGCAAACTACACAGCCCTGGAGACCGAATCCTCAGACTACCCATAGACCACAGCAGCACAGAGAAACACAAGCAAGTTTCTCCAGAGCAGTGCCTGAAACCCAGGAACGCCTTCTCCCAAAGGCAGTGAGGAAGCCTGGGTACCAAGACATTAGTTAAAATTGTACGTTTCTGTGTGCCTGTGACACACCTGCACAAATGCACTCCAGCTTGTTTTCAGTTGCAATGGGAACTGAAGGTGTTAATTATTTTCTTACAGTATGGGGGTGTCAGACTGTGAGTTCAGCAGCGCTGGCGTAAAAGTGAGGAACTCGCTGGGTACAAATGATGTCAGGATCAAGTTCTGTACCTTTCAGCATGTTCTGAAAATAATAAACCACCTCTGACTACTGCTGGCTTGCTTTTTTCAGACTCCATTAGTTATTGTACAATGGCAGGACATAACTCAAGGCTTTGCACGCTCTGTGCTGCTATTAATTGTTAGTAGCAAAGACATTCACCACAACGTACACAGCAAGAGGAACAAATAATTGTGCAGCTATTTCCTAAGCAACCCTTCCTGACCACCACTAAGGGGCAGTGTTTCCCACATTTCTACTAATACGAATGCCATATTTGCAAGTTCAATTTTAATTAGCAATGGTTAATGCTTCCTTTTAGTGCTTGAAGTGCTTTATATTCTATGTTATGTTTGTTTAATAAGTTACTTCTTCACGACAGAGTGAATCACAGGACCCTTCATTGTACCTTCACTACCATCAGCAGGCTACACTAATAAATCAAACAAGCGCATTAGTGAAAGTAATTCCTCCTATGAACTTGTAAGCCTAAGAGGATGGCTCGTCTAAAATAACTGGTTTACAGTCAGGTTTCAATCAAAAGGCATAAACGGCTTTGCAAAACACATCACTGTTTGCATATTATTTTTTTTCAAAATACATCATTTGTACCTGTGAAAACCTCATAAACTGTCCTCATCTGTGTTGGCAATTCAAATATTGGTAAATCTGCAACCTGATGATCCTTGATAGGTACTGATTCTGTTTCCATTTATACCAGAGACGCTTCTGCCATTGACTTCACTCAGAGTGAAGATAATATCTGTTATATTCAGAGGCAAAACTTCACGAGCGGTCCCATTTCTTCAGGCATATTTTGTGTTCTGGGAAATAGTTTAATCAACTTGAAAGACTAAGTAACCTTCTCTCAATCTATGTTTCTGAAAAATACTCTGAAAGTCCCACTCTAACCCGAAAGTAATTCATATACTATAAGGCTCTGGCTTATTTACAAAAGGTGAAGCTTTCATAGGACGATATAGCAGAGGTACCTGCTTATCCTTACTTTCACACTCATGCAACTAAGAACCGCCCATAAAGTAGTTGTTACAGTGATATGACTGTATCAAGCCCCAGTGCTGTATGATTTCAAGACTATATTCCAACATCTTGTTTGGCGTCTCAAACATTCAAAGACATTCAAATTTGTTGGCTACAAGATCAGTAGCTGTACAATCAAGCTGATACTCTAGCTGCACAACCAAAATCCAACCTCCCTGGCATCTCTTCAGTGAGAGAAAGCACAGGGCACATCATATCCAATTAATAAAGAACAATTAAAAAGTAAAAAAAAAAAAACCAAAACCATGAGTCCCATGAACAGAAGGCTGTCCATGTCAGTACTCTGCTGAATAGTACATCTACCCTTATCTCCACAGATAATCCAGTGCAATTAGCCCCCACTGGCGCGAGCAAGAGACAGTGGCATAGCCAAGCGACAGATATTTTTACTACCCACCATCTAACCCTGCCCTGTAATTAACTGCAGAGGCCCACAGATTTCTGCCTGATTAGCTGTTTCCACTAATGAGAGGCTCCAGACTCAGCTAACATGAAGCCTGAATTACCTGCCATTCATGGACTGCTCTTTGTGACCACACAGAGCAAATCACAGGTGCAGAACTGTGCTGCAGAAGGGACACAAAGAGGAAAGGGGGGCCCACATACAAACTGTGCACAGCTCCTCCGACTTCAGTCACACACACTGAATGTTTTGGATGGTTACGGACATGGGAGCAAAACCTGGCAGTTCCTGTATGGTCATTACCCAAGATATAAAATGTTTGACTTTTAATTAAGATCTACAATATCAATGTCACAAAATGAGTCTGAAATTACAAGAGCAGAAGCTGATCTGATTGTAAAAAGCTCAGCTATTCAATTGAAGGCCAATGCTCGGTCATAACCAGAGAAAAGTTGAGGTCAGGAGTCCAAGTTCAGGAGTGGAGAAAATAAGAAGCTGAAGGAAACATTATATCCTCCAATAATCCTTGCAGGAGATATGATTTCAGCATGAAAGGATGCAGTCCAGCTTTAAAGTTTCCAAGCAAAAATCATTCTACTATGACTCCACTGTGAGAGAAAAGCAGACATGTGATCTAGCAATACTGGCCTCTTTCACTGGTGTTTTTATTGGTGCTGCCCTTCATATTAAAGAAAACAAACACCCTGCTTTTAATATTAAAGATAACTCCAACAGGTCTGCTTTAGAGAACCTTTCTCTGTTAATCCATTCCTTGTAATACAGTTAGCCTTGTGTAAATTTGGAAGGTGGCCTGTAAAAGGAAAAGCAAACAGAGGATCATCTCTTTTTAAAACTTTTACCCAGCTTTTGGGGGTTTGTGTTTGGGTGTTGTTTTTTTTTAATATCAGCTTCTTCTCCTTTCTTTTTTAAAGGGTCATGGTAGAAGAATAAATAAGGCTGTGACCTCATATGTAGTTCTCCCATTTCTTAACTGAGGAAGAGGGAGATTTGGATCCTCCTGAGACCTGAAATACCTGAAGGAATGCATAAATACATGAAAGAGCACGTTTATTGAGTAGAAATATCACTCAGTTGGTAGTACACCAAGCCAAAACTCAGGAGACAGGGTCTATCGTAATTCTGCTCTGAGCCTGATGGGTACCTCCACACAAAGCATTTCCTCTTACTGTGTCTCAGTTTCTCCGTTTCTAAAGAAGATAACCTGAAACATACAAAAGTTTTAAAGTTCCTTCAGATAAGAGAGTGCAGTATAATAGCAGTGCCAGCCATGAAATCACCAGATGAGCTAAGGTATGACACCCCCCCTTTGTCAGCAGAGGCCCTCTCTCTGCTGGCACTGCAACATGAGCTGAGCTGGAACTCCTGCCCCCTTCTCCCTCTTCATAATGTGGCTGGATTCAAATGGAAAGGATTTTTAAAGGATGCTACAACAGTAATAATTTTGCTCTCACTGTACTGCCAGATGGTAATTTTCTTGTACTTAAATCATGCAATCAGATATTGTTAAACATTCCTTAAACCAGTTCTGTCAGCTAGTCAAAAACTGTGGCACAGAAAAAACAAAAAGCAATCAATTGCTGACGTTAATGAGTTCAAGTAAACCGAAGTGAAATTTTCCTGCCTGCTTCCACTAGCCATGAATTTGGCCTGCAAAACCTCTCATGATCCATCACTGGTATAATATTTGTATTTCTGAAGGCACAGAAGGGAGTGGAGCTCTTTGGTGACAGATCAGTAGGGAACTCTCCCCTCACAAAGCAAGATGAACACACTGACTGATAAATCACTTTTGTTATTGACATGATTCTGTTAACAGTTTAAGTTATTGAATGTTATAGAATAATGAAGAGAAAACCAGGAAGTCTTGTGAACAATAACGGGTGCCAGTGTCAACAGAAAAATGAGGTATATTTGCGGAAACAGAAATATCTTCCTTTCTCTCTTTGGTGTGTGTTTGTCAGCTGCTTCTAGCAACGGACATCATCATTTACATCAGTTCTCACTGAGGAATGCTTGGATGAGCTGGAGTGCAAGATAGGATGCCATTGACCTGATCGTTTCTGAGACCAGATTAGGTCCCACATAATTCTGCAACATTAGTAACATCCAGATTCCAGTTTTCCACAATGGAGTCCTCACGTACTGCCTGAGGACAGGGTTTTACACTATGTAGTTGCCCATCGTGACAACAATCTGGGGAGAAGGCAAAGGATGAAAAAATGAAAGCATTGAGGAAACCATCTCCTCTTCGGTTTAGAGCACCACAGCTGCTGCCCCAAACCATATCTTCCTACAGGAGGGAGACATTGGCCTTGGTAATTAGCCAGACATCAAAACCTTCCTAGGGAATTCCTCCTCCTGAGAGGCACGCGCAGATCAGAAGAGGACAGGCTGTCTAAACACAGCGAGCCTCCTCTCCCTTGCTGGGTTATTTTCTTTCTCCCTAGGGGAGCTCCAGCCAGGGGAAACTCCAGCTTTAACAGAAGGTGGCTCGGTTTCCTCCCTGTTTTTACAGCAAGAACAAGCTACAAAGGCACCCTTTCGGTAATGTCCAGTTCTTCAAAGTCAAGTTCTCTGCAGTACTGAAGCATCTGAAACTTCAGTTCTGCTTTCACTGTGGTTTTATCTAGCTACTGTATTTCTAACGTACCTGGAACACTGGTCCCCCGATCTGAAGTGCACTGAAGTCAAACAGCAAAAGACATTTTATGACTCTTGATTCTCTGCTCATTCCAAGGAAATGTTGTGATCCTCACTGACAAACAAAATACTGTATATGTTCAACAAGTCAGAGACGCAACATCGGTGGTCACTAGAGACCCAGCCTGGGCTTTCCAACTCTAGGAGAGACAGGGACCCAAAGGAACAAGGGTCTCACCCCCTAGGAGTTGCGCTCCCGACAGCTGGTTGCTGAACTCCTGTCCACTGCAGTTCAGATGCTATGGTACTTCAGATGCCTGAAGGTACTTAGAGGGAAAATGTATCAGCATTAAAAACATCAAAATTGGATTATACTTGGACACATGCTGGCAAAGTATTTGCAATGCGTTCGGAATAGCTGGAGATTGGCCACATCCACATAATATTCCTAAAGTTGGATAAAATTTAACAGCAGTAAATTAGGAAACTTTGCCAACTCCAAAGCACTACCTCAGACTTGGGCCAAAACGATGCACTAGCACTCGAATGCTCTAGAAGGATTTTTCCCTTCTGCCAAATGCTGTTCATCAGAGAAGAAGAGCTGGGCTGTGGACCACAGGGATAGGGATGCTGTTGCTGGAGAAGGCTGGGCTTTGGAAAAGAGCCTTTGTGGCAAAAACTAAGGAAGCTGCAAACAAAAACTAAAATACTTGCAGAGCTCTGTGTAGAGGGTAAAGGAGAGGGGCTGCTGGGGCATCTGCAAGTCTCAGCTGAAGAGCACTCTGGGCAGTGGATGTTGCTCAGAATCTGCTTCTGCTGAGCTCTCCTTATCCACCACTCTGTATTCCTCACTGACAAATCTACAGAGGAAAATGGGAAACTGAATTATTATGGTACGTAAAAACGTTCCTTCCAGAGAGCTACGTGGAGCACGATGAGGGGTGGGGGGGAGAGGAGGAGACAGAAAGAACCAAAAATTATTAAAGGGAAGACACAAGCCGTTGGCACCTCTATCTTTTGTCAGATCTCAGCCCTAGCGCCTAGTGAGCTAAACTGTGAAATCTGTATTTATCTCACAGACCTCAGTGAGGCTGCTTATACACGACAGTGCTCCCCCCAGGCACTTACGCATTGCCCTGTCTGGCCCACTAGAACCCCACAAACCCACAGGACTGTATGCAACCACTGTGGAGGAGAACCACAGCCTCGCAAGAACCCTTCCCTCTACTTCAGGATTATTCAACATGATGTTTAAAAGATTCTCCCCATCTCTTAGAAGTGAAGGGGGGAGGATCTGTCTGATTGTATCTGTGACCCTGGCAACTCTTCACAAGCAGAGACAGCTGAGTCACTAATATTTAGAAAAATAACATAATTGACTGTATTCAGCCCTGTGGAGGACCCCTGCTGGGTATTCACAGTTAAACATTAGCAACTCGGTCATTTCTGGCAGCCTTTGTGAAGGGTTGCCAGGGCTGTAGATTCAATTAGATGACCTCCGACAAACCGATTTCCACTGCAAATATCTTAAAAAAAAATACATTAAATCCCCAGTAAATACAGTGAAATTGGAGGAGACAGCCCTTCCTACCTCATTGAATGTCCCCAATCACCCTACAGCCCCAGCTCGATGTCTTCTCTGGATGTTATGCATGCACGGGCTCTGTTATCACCACTGCCTAATGTGATTTAGCACTGTCTGCGGATTGCACTCTTTAAATCTGAGAATGTGACAGTGTCGCAGTTGGATGCAGATTAGGATACAAAATGATGTTGAAAAGGTAAAAACGTTTGCGTGTATCTTTCTTTCCCTCTTCATTGGGCAGGGGTGACTATTCTTTTACCACTACTTTTTTATCCTCAGACAGCTTTTTTGCCATTACTGGCCATTGAATTATTTTGATGTAAGACGAACTAAGACTAATTGCTAGATCCACTGTTTTGCACTACTCATTACAATACACTGCAGCAGTGCATTACATGGAGTTGGAACACTTACTTTCTTCTCAGTAATCTACACTAAAAGTGATTAATGTACCACTAAGGCAACTAGAAATGAGATTTTTAAATTCTGTTTTATGCATAGGGTTTTTTGACAAGCCTACAATAAAACAACCAATGTGGACACTATTTGTTAACACTATCATAATGAAATCAGCTAACACCTTACTTACACCTTGTAATTGCTTCTCATAATGTATAAGACATTTCCAATTCAGCTATTAAACATCCCAATTGCCTAAGTTCCTGTCTGTCTCCTCAGACTACAGGGTTTCATTTCAGTCAACATATTCTGCCCTGGTAAATTGGTTCTTAGCTCAACTTTTTTGTTTGCTTTTTTTCTATCCTAAATAATTCTGAACAGCTACCAAACCCTCACCTTTCTTGCACACATCAATGTTTGAGGAAATATAAAGAAACAGAGCAGTGCTGGATTCTCAAGATGTTGCTCCAGAGAGAAGCTTAACAAAACAGTGTTTTAAAATAATATATCCCATTGTTTGGGTTACAATAAGATAGGAATTCAACAGCAAAAGATTATAACAGAATAAGAGCTATTATGAAATGATTATCCAGAGAGCCATCAACTAGCATTTTCTCAAATGGCATTGTAATTATCCTTTGTACATGGTGCAAAATAATACACTAAGGGTATTTACAGAGAGGAAACTTTTCTTTACATATAGTGTAAATTAGTATATGGAACAGAGACACTGCATGGAGTTTAGTCTGATTTTTTTTTTTCTCAATGTTCCCTGCTGAGCAGTGCCACAATTAATCAAGCTTTCTAGGTTTTAGTTAATTGCTGGACCCCAATAAATTGGTTTGTACTGGCATTGGTCCAGGTCTGATAATTTCACAGCCTTGGAAACTGCTGCATGTTCACACAAGAACCTTGCAAGCAGGGAGCTGGGATAAAAAGAATAAAAGAAACTCTTGTTCTGTGAGGTTCCATTAATACTTGAAAAGCCAGCCCACTAGCAACAGTGTCTTCACTGTTTGTTTTTCTCCATGTGTTTTATACTGACGTTTTTAATGATGAAAGGAAATCCCCCCCTTATTTTAAACTTTTTTCTGTAGATAGTTATTCTCAAAGAGCCATTCCTAATTTCACCAGTATCCTCTTGGAAATTTCCACTGTTCGCATCCTCTGCTGAAAATTCATTGTGGCTTTTTGAGACAGCTCGGCTGTTTTTTCCCTCTCTCTACAATTTTGTTCATGTGAAAGGATCACCATCTTCTGGTGAAGAAGAGTTCAAGACTGGCTTTATGAACAAGAAAGACAACTGGTCCCACAGCCTGGCCTCACTCAGTGCTGGTGAGTGCCCCTCACACTCAGTCGGATGCTGCGAGACAGAGGACAGCGTGGTTTTCCTAAGCATGCAGTCAGAATCAAGCAGGCTGGCGTCACAGTTTAGTGCAAGTCAACGCATTAGGGTCTGTTAAGAGTAAATACGCAATATTGTTATCAATGTGAAAGACAGGTCCACAGCTATTAGTTTGTTTTACAACTGGGCTCAGTTACACGACGGACTTCGTGTCCTCAGCTCTCGCTGGTAGCATGGGATTTGTGAGTGCTCAGCCCCTGGCAGGCTCTGGCTCCATGCTGGCACACATTTGACTTTGTTCTCCCTAGAGAAGGCTCATTTGGCAAGTTCAGTTTTACTAATGGGTTTCAAAAGCACTCTCACACCAGCAAGTTTCTGAGCAAGAGAATTACATAATAGCCGAGGTGTTCGGTAACCTCGTTGTTATTGTCTTTGGCTCACCAAGGCGAGATTAGCAGCACTAATCATGGTTTTATAAAAGTATATTTGAATTGCAATTGGAGCCTCATTCAGTCTGCCTTGACTCCTTCTGTCACGCCTTGGAAGACAGGACTGACTGGGTTTATCTGGTGGATCTCCGCTGTAAAGAAATGCCTCAGCAAGTGGATCTTTATCATGATATGATCAAGCTGTAAGATTTGTTACTGCTTTACTCATGCATAGCTATATCCTCACCAAGCGCAAATCACTGTGATTCTTTTAAGCCCCTGCGAATTTCTACCAAGTGTGATTCTAGTCAACAATTCCAATGGCAGGGAAGAACGTCTGTTGTTTTTATGTGAACTATGCCACCTTCTGCTGTTTTCAAGAATGTGTGGTACTGAAAAAACAATGAAGGTGAAGCTCCTCCCAGAACTCTGAAAGGATCACTTATAAGGATTGTTTGATGCTGCTTTTCACTTGCTGAAAATACTCACCGAGATGCTCTTGCATGCTATATAGTATTACACTTTGGTAGACGCAGTAATTGTATGTTGTGCAGGCTTCCCGCCCACAAAATGCTGTCCGTACAAGAGTTAAAGATGAGCGTTTGGACTGAAGATTTGGACTTGGTATCTCAAGAAAAAAAAATGCCCCTTTCAGTTTCCTCGAATATGTGGCATCAACTAGGGATTTAGAGCTCCATTTTCAACTACTTTATTGATGCTATGCCTCCAACACCCATTACATTTCAATACAAGATTAAACAATGCAAAAGAAATTAATTACTACTATTAATACTAGAAAAAGACAAAAAGCCAAATCTGCCATGGCTAAATAATTTCATTTTTTTTAAAATGTAAATTAGATGGATAAACATACAAAGGGGATAAATTAGAAATCAGTGGTTTCTGTCAAAAATTACAATGCACCACTGACAGTAAGATGTACCTGGTCAAGAATTTCCGAACTGGAAATTCAACTATCTGGATAAGAAGGTACAAGGAACGACAGGACAGACAGGAAAACTTTCTGGGAATGTCACGAAGATCAGCCCTTTCACAATTTCATTGTAGTTTGTGTAAATTCCTTAGGCTCTTTTGAAAGTTTGTGTAATAACTGCTTCTACATATCTTGGTGATGACAGTTCACTACTATTTCACCCTCAGTAAACCACTGCGTACTGGCGTTTTGACACACCATGGTGAAGCTCGTGCAGCTCATGAATATACAAAAAGTTCTGTATTCCTAATTTGTCTTGCAGACTTTCTTTGACGTTACAGGTATGAGAGAGAATTCTAGGATCATAATTACAGCTGCACACACACTGTGGTGGTGATAGGTATTTTATAAACATCTGGAATGGATTGGATTGGATTGGATTGGATTGGATTAGATTAGATTAGATTAGATTAGATTAGATTAGATTAGATTAGATTAGATTAGATTAGAAACAGCTGCAGATGAACACTTTGAAATCAATGCAAAATTCAGGAGGGCCTCACCTCTGAGTGCAGGTATATCAATTCTGTATCTATACATTGGTATTCTTGACACTCCACCTAGCAAAGCGTCATTTGCTCTAGGACGTAATGCAAAATTGTGTGGTTCCCTTCTCCTGCATTTTCATGTTTGCTACTGGCAGCTCTTGTGACTCTCTTTTTACCTGTGTATTTGGAAATGAGATTTAGCGACATATATTTTATTTGCATTTTTTGACAGAACAATGAAAGTTTTCAGCTACTCTTCAGCCTCAGCTGAATATGTCCACATCAAGGTAATAAGCAATTGGGCTGCAATTTGACATTTTATGTAATGTTGCTGTTGTTGTTTAGCAAACTGTATTGAAATCTCAGATTCACTACATCCATCTGTCTCACTGCTAAATAAGTAAATTAATTTCTAGCGCTAGAGGACTGAAACCCCACCGCGGATGAAGTCAGTGCTACAGAATGAACAGGAGGGTGGAGAATGCTCATGACCATCCTATGCCATAATCACAAAATCATGCACATCTGAAGCCCTTTTTGTTTAGCAGTATATGTGAAGATTGCTTGATGAACATCCAGATTGTATTCCCAGTATGACAGTTGGAGGGCTGATCCAAACCACAAAAAGTAATTTAGAGATTTTTATAAAATCCTGGGAATAATATTTAGCATCTTAAGATACATTTTCCAAAGGGCTCCACTGAATTTAGATGAACGCAAAAAACAAAGGAATTAATTAGTTTAAGAATTTCCTTTCATACTTTTTCAGAAGTGAGAATTTGACCATGGGTAATAATTTTTTCTTGGAAGCAAAGGAAAAAAAAAAAGACAGGGAGGTAAATGAAAGTTGTGTCATGTGTCTAACATCTCTCAAAGCTGAGCGTCTGTTTCAATTAAGAAAACTCCACATGGTGTATAAACATGTTAGCATTGGCACGAATCTTTTATCCTGTTTTTTTTCCCCTCACAAGAACGGAGAAATACTAGCAGGATACCTACATACTGCCCAGTCACTGTGAGGCACAGCACAAGGAGATGGACTTCTACTGTCAGTGTCACAGTTTATTAGCTGCTTAACTTCCATTATCTTTAATGAGAATTACATGGCTAAATCTCTGTACTCTTAAAAACTTAGGGCATCTTTGAATCTCTAATGCCCGCCATTGGGAGCCGTTCTTCCCTCTCCAGACACCAGGATGCAGAGCATATTCAAGCTGTGAGTTCTGCTTGGCAGCATGCAGGGTAACAACTACGTATTTGATGCTTCTCTGGAGCTCTCTGTGTCACACGTGTGCAGCAGCCCTGAACTTCACAAATTGCAGTAACAGCCCACTGCTGAGCAAGAGCACAGGGCAAGGTGTTTGCTAAGTCATATCAGTGCTGTGGTCTAAGGGGAATAAGACAGACTCCCTAACGTGGGGCTGTATTAGCTGCGAGACAAGGCAAAGCATACCGGACTATGGCAAGACACAAAGAGTACCAGCTTTTAATTGTACTTACTCCTCAGTGATACTCAGGCAGAGGTGGGAGAAGAGGAACAGCTTGGGCATGGGTGCAGCATTACCAGGATCCAAGGGCGCTGGCAAACCCTGCAAGCTCAGCAGGGGTCACCCACCAAGAGGCTACCTGTGAACATTTCATTCATGCGCAATGTCCAGCATGTGTCACATTATCCTTTGACCTGACAACCGTAACACTTGCTGTGCCACTACGCCATGTGAAGATGTATGCCAAGAAACAGAGGCAGCCTTTGTACATGACCAAGAAAGAAGCAGACCCTGACAATTTTAAACTGCATCATTGCTCAAAAGCCCTCAGAGACATCCCAGCAACTGATGAACAGCACAGCCTGAGCAGCAGGATCAGGACTAGGAGTGAGACTAGGGCATCCTGCCCTTGGAAGTCTGCGTTTCCATCATGTTGCCCATTCAGTGAGTCCCAAGCCCTCACCTGAGAGAAAGGCTCTTTCAGCCAATTCTCTACAAACTAAATCTGCCAAAGAGTGGGAAAAGGGCTCCATTTTGTATATTTCTATGTTCAGCAAAGGCCTTACACCTGAATTAGTATCTCCAGAGACCGTCAGACACCATCATCTTCAGAAACGGTCTTACAGAATGTAGTGGAAAGTGCTGGCATCTGTAGCAACTTTCCCAAGGCACTCTTCAGGCCAAATAAGGAATTTCTTTTCAAAGAATCTCTCTGCAAAAGAATTCAGGTCACAGGGTCTATAGAAAACATTTCATTTCTCATTACTACTGACTATGCGTAAAGAGTACTGCAACGATCACTGTTGCCTTTATCTACACACCCTGGACTGTGTATCAGCACAGAGAAGGAAATACGTGGGATGAATGCTGCCTAGAGGAGGTCTGACAGAGTTGAGTAGCTGTGTTGGGTGAGTTGTTCTGGAGGGTGTCTACACAGTAAAACTGAGCTCTGCCCAGGCCCAAAGCTACACCTACCAAAGTAATGTAGATGCTATAAAATCAATCTATCGAGCCTGCCTACAAGGACCCGTGGATTCCTACTCACAAAGATTTGCAATCTCTTTTCTTTTCTAGACAGAATTACAAATTCTGTATTTGGTTTTGAGTAACACTAAAGGAAACAGTTACTCACATTCCCCAGGATGCTTAAAGTCTTCTGAAAATGACAGCATACATATGTTCACTTTGACCACTGTTATCCATAAAGAGAATACAGCTTCTAATCAATGACATCAATAACAGAACAAAAACCTCACAGATCAGAGACCCAGCACGGAGAACCCAGAACTTCATCCAACTGTATTAACACAGGAATTCAGAAACTCAAAACATTCAGCTGGAATTTGCACAGCCCATGCAATGCCCCTTTTCTATAAAGAAATGTCACTTTAACGATGTTACTAAGGGCATTTTAATATCTCATTAACTCCTCTGAAATGTGATGCCGTATCAATTTAGTGCTAACACTGTAGGGAATGGATTGATTTTTGATTTCGAAGAAAAACTACCACGTGCGGAGTCACCAGCACAGCTTCAACCTCCTGTAAGGACAGCAGGACAAAAGTGCAGAGCTTCACTTGTAATTGCTGCACTAAATCCAAGAAACATCCCTGATGATGCAATCTAGTTTAAATTTAGAGCTATCAAGGGATGTACACAATCTACCGCATCTTGCTGGACTGTTCCAGTCACAAAGTCTTTTCCTTCCACAGTATGATCTTTATTTCATTCGACTTCATTTACCTTCGGTGTTACACCCTTCACTTCTATGTGTCCCTGTGGTGTCTGAACTCAGTTTCTGAGACGAGGTCAGCGGCACTGGTGAAGTGGTACTGGGGTACGATTTACTATTCCTCCCACATCCAGTGGGCTCCCAGACAGCCAAAGACAGCTCCTAGGAAAGTCCCTCCAGCCTATGTTGATGCCAGTGGGAAGACTCTAACTGGCTTTGGGTCTAGCTCCTTGCAGAATGCAACAGGGGCAGTTCAGTCGTAGATCTGAGTGCATATGTTATTCATATGCAATTTATCTCACAGGCTGAGCCCGCACAGTCTAACCCAGCACAACATCTAAAGGAACAACATTACTACAGCCCCACAATTTAGAGGCATGTGTGTATACGCTTAACTCTTCTCTCCATGAGCATGGCTATACCTCTGCAGGACCAGAGCTTGCACAGCTCAGATTCACTGCCTTCAGGTGTGAATTACTATCGTATTTCTGATTTAGAGTTACCATTTAATCTTCCATTTGCCCATCCCTATTTCACACAGGGGCTCCTCCAAAACTATCACCCTGTGGCAGTAGCCACCACATTCAGGACTAAGAGCTTTAAGTGACGATTTTTCCTTAGGAACATGGATTACGGCCTGTGCATAGCAAGGCAAAGAGTGGAAGAGTGACACAGAAGTAGGCACGGAGCAGTGTTTTCAAAACGCTTAGCTCCAGAATTCAGTTTCTTTCTCTTTTCCTTTTTTAATATTAAGAGTTATAAAGTCGCATTTTACTAACACACAGCCCCAGTTACTCATGAAGTCACACTACAAAATCCGTAGTAAGTCAACTACTCTTTCCTCATGCTAATATAAGGTTTCACCATGCACTGTATTTTCAGCTGAGTGACAATGGAAAAAAGGAAAGTTCTGCTCAATTTTCAGCCTTCTGAAAATACCTACCAAGCCTGGGAGGTGTATGACCTCCCAGCGGTGCTCCCCGAACACCCTGCTCCCAAACTAGGGGAAATAGGTTGTAATTTGTTTCTCCACATGATGTCTTTTCATACCTCACCCTTTTTCTCAGATCATTTGTCAAGGGTTCACTGATCTCTTCTTATTAGTTACAGGGGCTACAAGAAGACAGAAAAAGAATGTTTGACCAAGCATATAATGTCATGAGTCATGGGTTTAATTTAGTTCCACCAGAATCTCAATGTGACCTTGAAACCTTCTAACACAATAAATCAGACCAGAGGGTATCAGCCGAGGGTGTCTGACAAATCCCAGCGGACGCTAACTCCATCGGGTCTGCTCCGGAGGGCACCCCGCGTGTGAAAAGCCCATTAAAGAGCCATCTCGGTGCGGAGTCCTCTCTCTAAGAAAACCGCCTGCGGGGCGCGCTTACCGAGGCGGGAGCCGTGGCCGGAGCGGGTTGCCTTCCCCCAGCCCGCAGCTCTGTTTGAGGGCACCGCCGCCGGGTCCCGCCGGCCCGCAGGTGGTTCCCGCAGGGCGGGAGGGGAGGCGGGGGGGCGGGCGCCGAGACCCCCTCCTCCTCGCCCCGGGGAGCCCCTCCGCCTCCCCCCGGCCCCCCATAGCGGAGCAAACTCCACCCCGGGCCGTGTCAGTCACGCTGGGGCGGCGGGCGGCGGGAGCGGGGCGCGGGAGAGGAGGGGGCCGGGGCGGAGGCGGACCGCCGGGGCGCGGGCTGCTCCACTCCTCCTCCCGCCGCCGCTCCAGTGCCGGCGGGGCTGTGGGGCAGGACCCGCCGCCGAGCATCCTCCGGCCGCGCTGCGCTCCCCGCTGGGGCAGGCGGCGGTGGCAGGTGTCCCAGGCCGGCCAGCCCGGGGCCCTCCGGAGCGCCCGCCCTGCAGCCTCCCCGCAGCTCGGGCTTAGCGGATTCCTCCCTCGCCGCTCCCGTCCCATCGGTCGGGGGCCGGGGGCTGCCGGTGGCGGCGGCCGCAGGACCCCCTCGGTCCCCTGCTCGCCCCCTGACCACCGCCACTGCGGGAGCGAAGGGGAAGACCGAAAAGCCCGGGCGAGGCGCGGGAGGCGATGATGGCAACGTGACTGGGAAGCGGGGCCGCCTGGCCGGAGCCCTCCCGTACCCCGGCGGAGCGGAGAGAGCGGAGCCGCCCGGCTCCCCCAGCCGCAGCCGCTCTTCGCAGGCAGCCTCCCGGGCCCGCGGCGGAGCGGAGCGGCCTCCAGCCCTGCCCCAGGTTTGTGAGCTTTTCTTTCCTAGGCAAGACCCCGGGGAAGGCGCGGTCCCGCTGTCGGGGACGGTCCCCCTGCCGCCGGGGGCTGGGGTCGCGGCAGAGGCAGCCCTGCGGGGGCACCCGACGCCTCCGGTGCTTTCAGCCCGGCTTATTTTGCCCTGCCGATGGCGGGGGCCGCCCGGCCTCCTGCCGCCCCCTCGGTGGCACCGCCGGCACCTGGCCGGGCCCGGCGTGCGCGCTGCGGCTCCGCTCCCGGGGCCCCAGGCCAGCGCCGCGGCTCGGAGCGGGGCTCCGCCGACGGCAACCCTCGACCTAAAGCTGCCCCCCGGCCCCGGGCGGGGCTGCGGGGCGCTCCCCGGGCTCGGCGCCCAGGGGACGGCTGCTCTGTGGAGGCAGCGGGCGCCAGGAGCCTCTGGCCCGGGCTCACTTGGAGCCTCGCCTACTTAAAACCACCCCCCGACGGTAAAAGTGCAGGCTCGCAGCAAGGAGCAAAAGCCTTGGGGAGAGCGGAGGGAGATGCGGGAGAGATGGAGGGGAAAAGCCCGCCCGCCCGCCCGCCCGGCCGGGCTGAGCGGCCCCGGCCTCCGCGGGGAGGCAGCGGGCGGTGCGGGGCGCCCTCCGCTCCCGGCCCGTGGCCCCCGCCGGCCGCAGGGCTGTCCGCAGGGCCGACCGCAGGGCTGTCCATGGGGCCGACCGCAGGGCTGTCCATAGGGCCGACCGCAGGGCCGACCGCAAGGCTGGCCGCAGGGCTGACCGCAGGGCCGGCCGTAGGACTGGCCGCAGGGCCGGCCGTAGAGCTGTCCGTAGGGCTGACCGCAGGGCTGACCGCCGCCGGGAGCACCGCTCGCTGCTCAGCCTCTTCCAGCTAGTCTCAGCCCCGTTTTTTTTTGGTTTTTTGGTTTTTTTTTGGCATTAATCGTAAAACGTGGCGAGGCCGGACTCTGCCACTCGAGGTTACTAAACCGGGCTCTTTGGGGGGCGAGGCGTTAAAAGAGACCCACATGCCTTATTTCAGTGAGTAATTCAGGTAAGAAGTGGATCAGTTTCATTGTTTCTCCTAAGCAGAAAACACACCAATAATTAACAGGTTAATCCAAAGGAGATTGTTTAAATCCAGGAATATTTTTAGGACCTTGCCCTTTGGGGAAATAAAGGGAGTGTGCTAATAGTGAAAAGTATGTGTTTATATTTGGAGTAACAACAATACAGAAATTAAAGAGAATTAAGAAAGACATCAAAAGTCCCCATCCCATTTCTGTTATTAACTCCTCCGTTTCACATTACCGTGCAGCATTTCTGAGCATAAGCAGTCCAAGTTTTAAAATGTTCTTCCTTTTGAAGACCTGACACTTAAAATGGATGGATTTCTGAGCCTTTCTATTCGAACTAACCCATCTAGCTAACAGGTAAAGTGCTGCACAAAGGATAATTGTGCTCCATTTATAAATACTGTTTGCCTAAGCAAGCCCCAAGAAGGCCAGAATATTTAAACATTCACATTTCTGCTAGTCCCAGTGATGTGCTACTGTTGTTCTCAATGCATGCGTGATGTCCTGGGACTAAATTATGAGGTTTTAATTTTAAACAAGTTTTTAAAAGGTTGTTTGGCTTAAATATGTCCTGTGTGATTTGAACACGTTGAAAGGAAAAAATGACTTACGCTTTTCTTCTGAAATTGGAATATTATTCTCAGCTTCCAAAATAAATGGAAAGTTTTATTTTGCTACTGCATAGGGAGGGTGCTTTTGAAATAGCGGGGTTTATTTAATGTTTTCAGATGCTATTTGCGTTATTTTGAATGATCTTACTGAGTATAGACAGAGTAGTTGCATAGATTTGATGAGTTAAGGAAGATGTCCATTTTGGTTGTGGTTTGGGACTGTAGAGTAGAGAACCCTTAAACAGTAAAGGCAATAAAAACACTCTGATAAAATCAGATCACCCACCCTTTGTTCCAGTATCCTGGATATCAACAGTCTTAATAGGAAGATTTTCTTTTTAAGTGGTTGTTAACTTACTGTTTAGTTAACTTCTGTAAGTTATCCACCACTTAATTTTGAATATACATATATCAATTATTATTTCTACTCTGGTTATCTGTGAGCTGAAACATATTCATGTACGGTTCTATTATTTACATGAAATCTGAAGAGGTCGAATTAGTTTACAAAGCAGATTGTTTAATTTTCCAATAGTGAATCTTTTTTTTTTTTTTGAACTTTTGTAAAACTGATTGTGAATCCACATCAAAACTCTTAAAATCAAACCCAAATCTTTCCAACATTGTAAATTATGGACAAGTGTACTCTGGGAAGATAATACTTCTGCAGTGAATTCTGATAAACAGTAAAGCATCAACATATTTCTCACTTTAGAATCTTAGGTTGGCTATCAAAGAAATTCTACTTTAGTTCATTATTTCCTCCCTTGTCTTTTTCATTATAAAATAATTCACCTTTTAAAAGCCAGAAAAAGATAAACAGAATGGCGCACACAGTAAGCACGATAGCATCTCTGCACCACGCAGAGAAGAATACACTCAGCTTTGCTCCATATGCAAGATTTTGCCATTAAAGATCTACAGGAATGAAGACAACGTCATTCCCCCATTCTCCTTTCGGATACCAGGGCAACGGAAGGGTTAACGCTAGAAAAATTAATTATACACAATCCCAGAACAATAGTAGCTGGGAGAGGGGAGGAGGGGTGAATTGAATAGTGGTGGAAGCCTGCTAGATGCAGTGAGGAAAGCTCCCGTTGACGCCAGCGTGGCCAGCATCGCACCCGAAGCGTGGATTTCCATAGTGCAGGGCCAACACAGCAGGTATACCCAAGAGTAACTTTACGATGAAGCAAACGTGTTACAACTGACACCTGTATTTCCTAAGTTACATCCAAAAGAGCTGTTCTA
Source organism: Nipponia nippon (assembly GCF_047370975.1). Classification (NCBI taxonomy): domain Eukaryota; kingdom Metazoa; phylum Chordata; class Aves; order Pelecaniformes; family Threskiornithidae; genus Nipponia; species Nipponia nippon. The sequence continues at coordinate 4,179,168 of NW_028262313.1, forward strand.
CAAGAAAATCTCCCAAACTAGTTTCTTGTGAAAGAGAACTTTAAGAATTTAGATTGCTTACTTGCCAGATTTCTCTGCTTTGGAATAAAATAAGGACTTTATTAGAAGTAATATGCACTTTCCAGCTTTCATGAATGGGAATGTGGCCCCTTTTCCAAAAATGAAATGATCTGAAGCCAAAGATGTTTCCATGAAATGAAGATCCATGATACAGCCCGATCTTTTGGTTCTGGCAGTTTAGGATTTCTGTGCGCTGGATGAAATCATGTCAGAGAATTTAAGTATCTTACAGGATTTTAGTTTAATTAATTTAATCTTTTCTTCCCAACAGCTCAACATTCTCTACTTTGGATGCTCTTTCTTTTCCTTTTGTCGATAAAGATGAGAAAAAAGTGGATATTGGAGGATTTTCATTTTATCTTTTTTGGTGTGCTCTGTCTCCTTTTCATAGCTGGAGGTAAACTAGAACAAGTAAAACGTAAGTAGACTTCAAACAAAGCTGTCACCTTCACTCGAATTTGACACTTTCCTTCTATTTGACAGATGTGGTTCAGAAAAGATCTTCAAACATGAATGTCCTAAACTGTGGAACTGCATTCAAAACCTCTTCTAACTTTCTTCCTCCTTCTAATCCTACATTTAGTACAATCAGGTTACGCCCATGTTTGGGGCACGTTTTCCTGAAGCTGCACAGGTTTCATTGCATCATAAAGAACATAACACATCAATTTTAGAATCTGTTTTATTTCAAATATCCTGAATCAAGGAGTGCTTAATTCCATTTTAGTGACCTCTGTAAACATCTGACGGATTATCTGGATTTTGTCCCATGTGTAAGACTATTGCGCTGAAGTTTTCAGCTAGTGTAAAGTTCATCCAAGACTGTTCTGTTGTGTTCCAAAAACAACCTCATATGAACTGGATTAGATGCATCCTTTGAGAAAATTAAGAGTCTAAGCACTGTCAGAAACTTGATGAGAAGAACTGAAAAGAATACAAACAAAACAAAGGGAATATTTCTACAAAGCCTGTCATCCGTGGGAGATGTTAATACATTTCAGAAAGCATGGCAAGGAGGAATAACTACCCAAATAAGTCTAGGAGTTACTGACTGCTACAGCCTTGTTACTAGCTCTCTGGAATGCTCTCCTCACCTGCACAGGCTGGGTTTTGGCCACCTTTTTACAAAAGACATTGTTTGCCCTTGAGAAGCAGTTAAAATTTTCAGCCTCACTATCAGCAGCTTCTGCTTCTAAGGAGGCAGATGCAAAAAAAAAAAAAAAAGAGTGAGTTCCAAAAACGCCACCTTCTGCGCTGAACTTACTCACAAGAAAACAGTGTGCAGGTATCCCTGTTGAAAGAGCACAGTGTGAGAAATTATCAAACTCCACTTCAGCCGTCTGCTTTTTCAGATCCTGCATTTCATTTGTCATGCTTTTGTGTGAAGTGAAAGCAGATCGCTTCACAGTTGCTACTAATAATCCCTACCTCTTGCTACCTTCCTTTAGCCCAATAAATGTGAAGAATGTCCCTTGCTTGGATTATCACTTGGAAGACAGGTATTTTGTTCGATACCCTGAAGTATCATCTATACTGAGGGTGATGAATTAAGCTGAATTTGGACATCATTAAGATAACAGGAAGGACTTCTCTCATGGAAACACATGAGAATCACCCTTTTATTGAAGAGATTTGAGTTTTCAATGTGAAACCATAATGTGACAGGGAGAGACAGGGCAGTTATGTCTGATAGGTAGATGGATATCTGCAAAACTGCATCTGCAAGATTAGAAGTGCTTAATGGACAGAAAGATCTTAAAATATTTTGAATGCTGATGCATGTGTAAGTCAGCACAAATGGTTCTGAAGTACTGGAACAAACTTCTTTTTTATTAGGTTGTTAAAATATGGAGATACTGAACATGCAGTGTAAATACAGAGCGTTTATCTTCCTTTTGCTGTCCCCTGGTTCAAAATCTCTCTGCTGTACAACCTGGGATTTTCCTGAGTTGAGCCAATTGCTTTGGTTTTGCAGTGAAAAGGTTTTGTTTCCTATAAACCTATCTGAGCAACCAAGCACTTTGATTTTGTTGCCTAAACGGGATCTTAGCCTGTGTTTTTGCAGGTGAAAGGATAAAGTCACCCTGTTTGAAAGCCATTTTGTCAGCTATTTCAGAAGCTGCAATTTTGGAAAGATGGGAGGCCATGTTGTTTATTTTGGTTTGGGAGGTTAGAAGCAACAGCACGTGAAATTAAGGGCATTTCCGTTGTGTGATTCTCCAGAGGAAAAAAAAATAGGTTACAGAAAACACTGCACACCTAAAAACACTTTGTAAGCACAGAATGGGAACATTCATTCATAGCTCTTTCAATTCTTTACTGTTTTACAGATTCAGATACATACTGCGTGTTTCAAGATAAGAAGTATCGTGTAGGAGAAAGATGGCATCCTTATCTAGAACCCTACGGCCTTGTTTACTGCGTTAATTGTCTTTGCTCAGAGGTAGGACTGCTGAGTTATTGATCCTACAACTTTTTCGGCTTGCTTAATTGACTGGAAACCTTTACGTTGTATCTACAATTTGACACAGCCCAAACCTGTTTTCACTTGTGGGTCCTGATCATGCTGCAGGAAATAGAGGCAGGTGATCCTAGCGAAGGGTTAACAGAGAAGGGCAATACTGGCAAAAAATGCATGGGGTAGACAAAACAGCTCCTTAACTAGCCAGAAGCTTTGTCAGTGCTGAGCATTACATCTTGAATAATTGGACCCCACTACTTAAATATAATCCTTGCAGTTCCATCAATATGGATGATTATGCTGAACCTGAATTTGGTAGTGTTTGGATCTATGTGCAACGCCCACATCTTCAGAGGCATTTCCACAGTCAAAGCATCTGCTGCCCTGAAGTGCTGAAGGAACAGGCTTGGATATCACCGTTTGTAAGAATCTATGAAAGAAGAATGAGATGATGAAAAATGAGAACAGGGCATGGGGAGCAGAGAGAATTGGGTAGGATGTGAAAGGACAGGTCCTTGGCTACCATCCATTGATGCCTGATACAATGACACAGCAGTCAGATCCCCTAAGTGTGTCATATACAGCTGGGGGGACAGGAAAATGAGGGCAGAATATGTCCCTTGGAGTACTTTAAAATGACTAAACAATAAGGGATCTTAATCACTAACACATGAGACACTCCAGATGCTGAGCTTTATCTGCTGTATTTAATGCAGAATAAAGTTTTCTTGGCTATTTTCCCCCCTGCAAGTGTAAAATATTGGGCCCCCGTGCAGCATTTGCTCTGAGGGATCTGCTACTACAGTTTAGCGCAGAGATGCACGAACAGTAGTCCTACAAGCTTGGCTGCATCTCAGATCTGTGCAGCAGAATGCATCTGTAAGAGAAAAAGCAATGTAGTACAAAAAAAAGGAAAAGTCCCTGGTTAGAGCAAAAAGGAGCCTCCACTCACTTTTGCTGATCTATATGCAAAGTTGAAAACTCCCACAGAGTCCGTGTGTGGTAAAACACTCATTAAATTGCTTGAACGCTGTGACTTGGGTGGGGATGAAATTAACTGGAAACGCTAGAGATCTGGATACAAATCATTGCTCAACGATTTTTAGGAATATGTTAGACAGTTTGGAGGGACGGGAATGCGCATGGAATGCTCCTCTAGAGAACAGCACTGCTGTGAGCCAGGCATACCCACGCGCTGTGAGGCTCCAACAAACGGGGTGTATTTTATTTCTTTCCTTCGCACATGGGCATGGAAGACCAGAGTGACAGTTCAGGGCAACAAGGTTAGTAAAGAAGGAACCTGCTTGTGGTAGCTATCAGTACATGCAGCTCAGATGTGGTTCTGCACTCTACTTCTTTGTTTGCTCTGTTTTAGCTTTGTTGTACCATGAGGGTGCAAAATGTAACTTGGGGTTATTTCAGCAGTGAGGATGCTGAGGGATCTCTGGGATGTGACTCTTGGTGCCTGGAAGGAAGACTCCAAATAACAACTGCAGCATCCAGCCATTCATTTGAGCTTTTTCCTGGCCAAAAGAAATGCGCTCAGAACACTGACCTACAGTAAAAGTTCCAGCTCATCAGGAGACTCAATAATTTATAATTTTAACAAAATTAAGGCTAGATAAAGCATTAGAAAATATGCCATGACATAGCACAAGCACAGACCTTAAACCAAATATTACAGCACAAAAAATGAAACTTAAGTGTGCCACAGACAGCGAATAGGAGAGACCTAAGTGTAGCCCACCTATGATTCCCTGGCAGTAAATCAGTTAGGCAAAGGATAGGTACAGAGTCTGAAGCAGCAACCTACTCCCTCACACTGCAGAGAAAAGCAAAAAAATCCCCTGGGGTCTTCATCACCAGTGTGACCAAAATTTCTTTGCTGGCCTCAAACATCATGATGCATATGATCTCTGCACAAAACAAGTCATATCAGCCAGGCAACAGACTGAGATCTCTGTTCCATCTCTAAACAACAGTCTGTCTGTCCTTCCCCCCCAACACACACTTCTGATGTTTAAGAAAAAGGTGAGACAAATTAACTAACTAGAGGCCAAATTATTCAGCCTGGGATTTAAAAAAAAAAAAAAAAAAAAGCATTCCTGTTTTTGTGTGTATGTAGCATTGTATTTTTACAAGTTATAATTTACATACTTAAACCAGAATAAAACTAAACATAATTCAGTGTTTTCACCCTGTTCCCCCTTTCTTTTACAACCCCTCCTCCCCACCCAATACACAGTGGAAACTGTTGACTGTTACTGTCAGGTAAATTGGAGCACTTACAATTTGTCAGGTCATTATTTTCCTCTCTAAAATACAGCAGCTTTTTCCTTGTGTTAGTAGTCAGATCTGCAGACTTAAGGGGCTAAAATGAATGCTCTCCATACTTAGCACTGATAACACAGCTCGGGAAGAGAGATGCATTGTTCCTCTTTGAGTATCTGATGCAGAAATGCTAACCGTGACCCTGACTCACAGAGGTCTACAGGAGCTTAAGTCCTGCTCTAGTCAGTAGGGCTTGGTCTCCCAAATCTCACTGGGAATCTAAGTGTAAGGCACAAGATCAGTTAAAATAGTTCTGTCCTGCTGCAAACAGTGGAGCACTGCAGGCAGCACTGAGGAGCAAAGTAGGCCTGCAGATTTTTTATCACAGCTGATCATCCACAGACAGTAAACATTCACCTCAGGAGATTTCACAGGACTAATAATTTAAAAGGGTGTGAGGCCATGGAACAGGTGAAGTAAGCGATGTGGAGCCAGGCCCGCAGGCAGTGCCAGCCTTTCTTCTACGGCAGTGCTTTACAGGCTCTCAGATGATGGTCTGCTGGGCAAGGAGCTGTGCAGATCAGTGACAGTCCCTATCCTGCAAAGAGTCTACAGCCTAAAATTTGCTCCTCCTTTATAAAATCAGTATATTGAATTTCAATCGTCATTGGAAGCAGATGGTGATATCATTTTTAGTGTCTGTTTCCAAAGCAGATGCACAAATGTAGTTTGTGGGTAGCAGTGATCTAACAGTATGATTCCAGCCTGTGGTCTGCAGATACTCAGGAGTCAATGGATTATTCTGAAAGAGATGGCTAAAAAAGCCTATACATATGCTATCTAAGGAAGTCTGCACCTCTACTGGAAACATTTCAGTGCTCCAGAAGGCATATGAAAATGAAGTGGGTTTATTCCTGACACCACCTAAAACTCCAGTCATAGCATAGTATCAGTGTTCATACTGAAAGATCTTTCTTTCTATAAACATGAGCAACTCAGAGCTAAATTAGGAGGATGAATTATAGATGGGAAATGGGAATTTGAAATGGATAGTCTTTTCTGGTTACAGACACTGGAGAATGAAAATTCCCTGTGTCTTAATTATAAATCAAACTTAAATGTGGTCAAATCGAATATTATGTTAATGACATGAATAATGAACGCTATTCCCAAGGCTTGCTCATATTTCTTCAAAAAATGGCTACTTACCAACTGGTGTTTTTTGTCTACTGGGGAACCCATAAAATGAAAACAAAAGACTCTCCACAGTTTTCAGGAACAATTACAGACGCTATTGTCTCTTGCGGTCTTGAACTAATCCTCAGTAGGGGATATCTCGGAGACCTACCATTCATTATCTGTGTCTTAGTTTTGGAAATGCAATTCCTAAGCATAATCTGCTCAAAAGAAAAACACAAATGAAGATTGTTGCAATCCATTTTAGGCACTTCCTCTGATTTTAAGGTTTGTATGGATTTCTGCTACATTCTGACTGCCAGCATAAATTCAGAGGCAGTGAAAGCAGTCTGGGCTTACCCTGGTGTGAGTGAAATCAGAATGTTGTAAAAACGCATTTCTTTTTAAAATATCTAGATGCAGAATAGAGAACATGGAAATTGGTAAGACAGCCCATTTCATTGAAGTATTGTATTATGTTCCACTTGCAGAATGGAAATGTACTGTGCAGCAGAATAAGATGCCCAAGTCTACACTGTCCTTCCCCTGTGCATGTAGCACAGCTGTGCTGCCCACGATGCCCAGGTAATTCCTATTAATGGCATACAGTCCTTTCTGAAGTAGTTATTTAATGTGCTGAGTAACAGTCTGTGCTGGAAAACTTCTGTGAAGTAAACATCCTTCTGTATCTATTTAGGTCATGAGAGGCTTGTCCTACAGTAAGTTACAGTATTTCCTATGGTGGTTTCTTTTCAGGAAATCAGACATATAGATTTGGGAAGGGATCAGGTAAGCTACCAAGTCCAGTCTCCTACAATCCAGGCAGAAGGTAGCAGAAGCTTCATTGATGGGGTCCATGGACTCTCCGCCCCTTCCCTTATCTCTACACTCCATCACAATAAAACCCCATCCTACAAATTTCCTAGGTTTCTGCTTTTGGTGCTTTTCATAAGAGCAGGCTAAAATACATGGTTCTCTGTTAACAAGCAATTCAAAATTGCTGTGGCAAACGTGCATTTGTATAGCATCACTGTACAACCAGTCCGGTAACATTTGCCTTTTACATCTCAAATCCAGGCTTAGCTTCATAATTAGTAGAGACTGTTGTAAATCATAGAAGCAGTGGTGTACAAGTTTATGACTATATAAATCCAATTGGATACTGTATAGTAAATTCCTCCAGACTGTACATTTATTATATGCTCATTATTAAGAGCCACTGTATGAAAGAGACTAAGCAGGATCTTTCACGAGGCTGTTACAACATTCCCGACATGGCCTAATGGCTGGTAGATTTGACTGGAGCTTTTCCCTAAATGTCTGTCTTAGTGGCACCCCTCATTTCCACTTATAAAAGAGTATTCATGCAGCATCACAGAAGGGGGTTTTAGTTGACTCTCTCCAGAGAGTTTCATTGTCTGAGGAAACCAGCTGTTCCCAGACCAAAGCCTGTGAGCAGGGGGCAGTACGCAATGGCAGGGGGACAGGAGTGCACAAGTCAGGTTGCACTTCAGCTGGGATTGGAGTGCGTTCATGGCACTTACTGGAGAATAAATGGCACCCACCCGTCAATTTTTGGTAGGATTCATCTGTCCTGACAATTATATACATCTGTCTCTGTACACCAATATCTGATCTAGGTATCTGGAATCGTTTTCTAATCAGTGATGAGGAAGAAGCATTTCAAGCACATAACTCATCTGATGCCACGATGCCACTTTTCTTGTGTCCTGGGATGAGATTCATCCCATTCAACTTTAGATCTAACACTTTGGCATCTAGCTGATTGTAGAGTTTTATCTATGATGATCTAGTACATAGGAAAGAAAGTTTGTAAGGTAGTATGCTTTATTTGACCAAATAGTACAAATAGTACTGTTAGACGAAGCAGTAAGATGCTGGGAACATCAACCCATTTTCTGTTTTCAGATCAAAAGAAGGACTGGTGTGCCGGTGTGCCCCAAATCTGGTCTGTTTTTCCAGCTAATCTAAACTTCAGTTGGCAAGGGAATCCTCTAGATACCCTTTATAGCTGTTGGAAACATGCTGTCCCCAGATGGTGATTTATCCTGTTACCCAGAACGAGAAGAACTTTTCCCTGGAGATGCCTGTCTCTCTCCACTGATTATTGAGGGAGCACAGGCAAATAGCTTATGCTAGATGCATACTTTTTTGACAGCTAAAGTTAAATCACAGAAGTCCCACTCTCAGTAGGTAATTGGCATTTGGGGTGAGGAGCTTTTTCTTTTTTTTAAATATCTCTGTACAGTATTTAGTGTAGAAACATAAATGCTTCTAGATTGACTTTTTGCTTAGAGTGTCTTTAGCAGTGAACTTTTTGCCTTTTTTCTGTTCATGAGGCTGTAAATGCCATGATACCTATCCAGATTTTAAAACATTCTGCAATGACCTAGTAAGGAAGAGTAAGGGCCCCTGTAAATTCTCAAGTCCTTATCAAATTAAGTTCTTGCTATGCACAGTCTTCAGGTAGAATTTTGTACCGTGTGTTTAAACTGATAAATCCAGAAGATTATCAGAATGAGCCTTTCCTGAATTGTGATCCATCATCTTCTCTTAACTGCTCCTAGAGTCTATCTGTAGTCTATCATCTGCTACATGTGGTGGGCCATTAAATTGCTAGCTGGGCAGCATCTCATTAAAAACGAGAGTCCCACTAAGGTTTATTTTTTTGCTAATTGAGCCTGTAATTCAGATAGATGTGCACCAATGTTAGGCAAAAGAGGACCAGGAATCTCCTGTGATTTCAGGGGTTATTTGCATTCTGCTTTCTGCAGTGATTATGCATATCGTACTTGGTGCTCTGTCTTCAGTGGTAATGTTCATGCCTGATCTGAATAGGAATCTGAAGCACTCTTGCACATCTTGTGCCAGCTTTCCATTCCTATGTGTCTGGCATACAATGTCTTTTGTGCAGCATCCCGTGATATGCAGGAAATTCATTTCTCTGGTTTCCCTGGTTATTTTTCAATGGAACGTGCCAGAGCCCTGGCCATTAGCCATCCATTCGAATTACTCTCATAAATGCTCATTATATTCTGTCACGTATGTTTCCCCTCCGTTTCTCAAGCTGCATTTCAGAAATGAGTAGTGCTAGTCACAGTGACTTTGGGCTCTTCCTCCTGCCTTTCTGCAGGCCTTGTAGAGTGTAACTGCCCAAATAACTGCCTCCTTATTTAATGAAGCAGAGGTAATGCCAGGAGGCAGCAACTTTCATTGGAAACTGAGCTTCATAACTACCTAAGTGGAGGAGCTGGTGAAGGGATTCCTTTGAGAAAAGTTGGCACTGCTCTCCCCTTGGAATTAATGTCTCCTGCATCCATAGTGACACTGGACTTGCTGACACAAAGAGATGCAGTGTTTGTATCCTGTCTCCCTGGCACCAGCCACCGTGAATCTTAAGTAGTTGTCAGACATATGTTAGGAAGCATCTTCTGCTTTTCACCAGTGGTTCAATCCTACCAGCTTCTACCACAGATTCACTGCTAACTTTTTTTTTTTTCCCCCGAAACATATTCTTTCTAGCATTGGCAAAATCCAGACCTTGTCTTTTAAACAGAACTAGATATTCCTCCCTTTTGCAGCTCTGTAAAGTATTTTGCTATCTGTCTGAATTAAATTGTTATCATCACACCAAAAATACTAGGTTCGCATTCACTGGGACTCTTTTTACAGATTAGTGAGACCCAAAAGGACATCACACGCTTCTGAGCTTGAACTCCTTTCTTCTACCTCAGGATGCTCCAGGCATTGTCAGAGGAGAGGTGATTTATAGAGTCAGGGAGAGAATTCACCATCATTCTTAGAGCTGGATCAGCTCTTGAGCTAGAGTGGATTTCAGACCTCCTGCCTCCTGTCATGAAAATAAACTTCATGTACAAGTTCTTCAAGCATTTATCTGCAGCTGTCTTTTATGGCACTACTATGGACAGTGCCTTTATAAATGGGACATTTATTGTAGATTGTATCATTTCTACACCGAACGACTGCAAATCAAAGCATTTAAAGTCTAGTTAAGGATCTAAAATTTTTGAGTACGCTCTGGAATATGTAAATCTAAAATGGGGGAAGCTTACATCAGAAGCAAAAATGCACAATTGCAGGATTTAGAAAGGGTTTCCATATTCCACTTGCTGGTTTGATTTCTCAGCAGATAAGGCTGCATGCTGATGTATGAATCAGCCCATCTGGCTCTAGTAGTTTTTAAGCTTGCTGCCCCAACTAAACACACTGGCTTCCAAGAATGTTCGTGATTAGTAACACATTTAAGTTTAAGCTCCTTTGGTACTATGATTTTTCTGTATCATCAAATTCAAACCACTTTTCTGATGTACTTTCCGTTGTTCTTAGATATTGAAATAACAACAAAATGCCAGGTGGTACCTGTATACATAGCTGGACTAAATACAAAGATGGACCAGATCAGGTATCTCACAACAGTGGTCTGAGAACATCACCTACAAATAAGTGAGGCTATGTCTGCACTGTAGATTGAAGCATAACTTAGTAATACCTGTATCTTTGAACTAGCTATTTTAGATCCTGGAGGCAGCCTAGTTAGGACAGTGCACAACTCACTGCACTGCAAAAATTGCTTAAGAAGCAGGAAAAATGTGGCTGCAATGAGCTCGGTGCTACCTTTTCTCAATTCCTTCCAGTAAGGGAGCTAGTCCAGGTAACACACTGCACTCTGTAGTGTAGATATTCTTAAAGATTCAGCCTTGCGAGATGCTGAGTATGTACACCACCAGTTGACCTGATACACGTCGTATATGTAAACACAGAAGCACGTGTGTAATACAATGCATCTTGCACTGAATTACAACCAAAATCTTCAACCTGGGCAGTTGGAATGCTCTGGTGGAATGATTTTCCACTGCAGAATGCACACACAATAAACCATTTTGGTGAAGAGGTGTTGGGTTCTGCCCAGCTCGCACACCAGAGCTCCCAGGCTCTCAGTTCTAGTCTTCTCACCCTTCCATTCAGAAAAACCCAATCTATTTCACAAATATTTGTGGGATGGAGGAAGGCATATTGTGCCCAGCTCTCCCATTCTCTACACAATTCTTGTTGCTACCACCTATGCTTCTCATATCACTAAGTAAGAAACTCATGGCCCAGATCTCCCTGAAGTTACAAGGAGTTTTAATTGCCTTAAATAGATGGGTGTGAGGCCTGAGTAGGAAAGAGAAAAAAACATACAAATATGGTAACATTAAGAGATGTTCAGGTGGTCTTTTACTGAGCAGATATTGTTTTCCATGCTGTTAGTAAAAGAACGGTTGTTACCTCCCATATAAAACATATCTCTGTTGACTGATGCTACACCTCTGAAATTAAACTCAGAAACACTTCATATCCTGAATTCCAGACTGAAAACAGACTGTTATAGCAATACGCAAGATCAAGAATTTTTATGAGTAACCTGGTAAAGGGCATATCATCCTTCTGAAAGTTGTGCCTGAACCAATACACGTGGTTCAAACACCTAAGGATTTCGAGAGAATTTGGAGATGGATCCAGCATTCACATATGACTTGCGAAACTTTAGAACTCTCCACTGTCCAAAGGATCAGATCTTTGCCCCACCACGAAAGATCTTCAAGGTTCTCAACCCTGACAAGTTGCAAACACAGTAACCCTTTTCCTTTCTGTATGTTAATCTGTCCCTCTGTTGCCTAAGTCCCCAGGCAGCAGCATTTCTTCATGAACTGTGCTGCCAAACACCCACTTTCCATCTTGGCCCACAAAAAGATTTGAGACCATTGGTCATGCAGCAGTATAAACAATCTCTGAGCTTGTGATTTCCTTTCTCTTATATAATGGTGAAAGGATTAAGGAAGAAGGCCACAGGGAGATTCTCATGAGAAGAATGGTATGCAGATAGCATTTCTTTCTCTCGTGATTCTTACTGAAATTTGAATTTGACAATAGCAAATATTATAGCTACTGAAAGTTGATACATGCTGTATTTTGAGACAATAATTAAAGAAGGCATCTTTCAGAGGTGCCTCCTCAAGGCCTAGATGTAGTCTGTGAGATGAAAACAACAGAGCAATAACAGCTATCATTTTATGAAAGACTTGATAAATTATGGAGAAATCTTATAAAATCCATCACTTGTGGGAAACAACAACAGCCTGTAAGTGATTTTGATACTGAATTCGTAGTCCGCTACACACAGCTGATGAGAGCACTGTGCTTGACACGTGAAGGGCACTCCGGCTAGCAGGGGTTAAGGAGCGGTAGAGGACAATCTCTGTGTAAGTCATTGATTGAGAATGGTTAAATCTTGGCCAAAATGTTCAGATGAAAAAAAAATCTAAGGCAGCACAAGCATCAGTAAAGTTAGATATTGAAAGTACAACGTTATAATAACTGGGGCTCGCTTCACACACCTCTTTTGTAGCCATCAACGGTTAGCATTGGAGGAGTTCAAACATCTGATCTACATGTCACCTACAAAGTCTAATCTATCAGTGACAGCATAGTGTACCACATGCACAACAGAAAGTCCCTGGAAGTGTCTCCATACAAAACACAGGGCTAAAAAAATGAGGAAAAAGAAAACTCGGTACGCAGAAAGAGATTTCTGTACAATTACTTTTGGAATACAAGAGTGGGGAAACTTCAGGAATAATCAACATTAACGAATGAACTGCAAAGCCTGAAAGTCCTACTGGTTTTATTCTTCACTCATGCAACATTATCCACACTTCTGGAAGCAGCTGAATTGTCTGAGAGATAATATAAAAAGCTAGACTCTTGTAAATCCTGACAATTTGAAACCATTATCCATGCTTTTCTGAACTGTTCATCCAAAGAATAAAATCTATATATCCTGTAGCTGACACATGGTATATAGCAAGTTCATAACCACCTTAGTAATGAGTCCTACAAGGATTGTCTTCCTGACACCAAGGAATAGACAGCTGGCACTTAAATAACAGTCCATTGACAGAAATACGAGTTTGGAGCTATAGGCACATCTCAGGTTTTAGAAAAACTGGCCACATTCTCAGCTCCTGCCGGCTTTGTCACATGTCTGACGTGAGCCTCAGTTCATGGAAGAAATTCTGCATACTCAGCTCCCCCTCAGTGTTCACCTTCCCCTTCCCTTGTTACTTTACCTCAGCATTTGAATCTCTTGAGACCTTTAATCCATGCTGTTGCACTGCCTGCAGGCCCAGTAGCTATGCCCTCACTGCCCACCTCTGCACTTTTCAGATAATGAAAAAGAAATTAAAAATAACCTGTGACCCAGGCTCTCGGCAGTCATGGTACAGGAGACTGTGGAACAGGAATGCTAACATACACAGCAGCTCATAGTAATAACTGGAGAACCACTTACTATTATCTATTGATAAGAGCCAATTTCACAGTTTTCCAGTCCGCATTTGGTTCCTGTGGAGGTACCATAGAATTACAGAGCTGTGCTTGTTTATGGTTACTCCACATATACAAGCAAGGTGGATATTCATATCTGGAATATGAAAGACTCATAGAATGTTACACAGCACCAGAGATTAGTGAGATGCTCTGGGTTTTGTATAGTCCCAACAATGGGTAGCTGTCAGATAGTTCAAATAAATTGTTTATTTGGAAGTAAATTTCATTTGGAAATATAATGATATAGGCATTCTTGGGAGATGTCTAATTTTTTCCTATTGATGTGCGCTCAGATAATTCAGTTTGTTTTGTGATTTGCCTTTGTTACTAGCTTCATAAGGAATGTCTGCTATCACAGCCAGATTGAGGTTATCATTTGTTTCCATTATGGTTTTTTGACCATAAAAATTCAAACGATCTATCTGTAAATCAGCATCCAAAATGCACGGAAAAAATATGTATATTCCCACATGGATGACAGAATCAGAACTTCCATTCTTTGGACTGACATGATAGGATAGGCCGCTCAGAATTTTTCCAAGATAACTTCCAAGAGCTTCAAAGATGCTTCGGAGAGGATTCAAAATGCACCAAAGCTTCACTCAATTTATTTCCTTGGCTGGGAGAGTGATTGGTAGATTCATAGAATAGTTCAACCTCAGAGCAGGAATTAAAATGGAGCAACCTAGAAAGTGTTTTATGACTCCTTCAGAGTTTTGCTGGGCAATTTTTTATGCCACTATAAAAGAAAACACAGGAAATTAAGCTGCAGAAAATATATTAAAATAATGTGAAGAGCTTGACTTTAGCCCTAGAAAGCTAAAAAACAACCAACAGCCTTTTGAATGTTTAAACTGAAACTTTGCCTTGAATCTGTATGAAAGTTCATACTGTCTAGATAAGGTGCTACTAGTTCCTTCAAGCAATGAGTTTCATACACTTTCTACCATCTGACCATATTAAAGACTAGCTGTTGCGATTAACTCTGAATTACCTTGGAGTTTTTAGAGCTTAACCTGGTCCTTGAAGTAATTTTAATGTAAAGCATTTTGTGGCTTAATATCTTTGACACCTGCACCTCTGAGAGGCACATATGGATTTTGTTTAGAGCTTGTGTTTGCAGTTTTTGGATAGTGCACAACTTTTCAATCCAAATTTATTGTCAGCCTCAGTCACTGCTTTAAGAACAACATCGTTGCACTGTTTTTGTTGTTTTTTAAAGGGACCTTCACACATCATCTATGTTTCCTTATATCATAGTTTCATAAGTTGGATTGTGATGCATGACTGAGGGAAAAGGCTAAATGCAGATGGACTGAGGGTTGATCCACAGTCTACTGTAGTCAATCAACAGATTTCTGTTTTGATAGTTTTTGGACTCAGCCGTCTATGAAAACAGACGCAGTTACTGACTGTGATACAGTCCCCTCTCTAGAAATGCTACGGAGTATGGTAGAAATACAAGACAGAAGATGAAAGAGGAAACTGCCTTTACGCTGTACCACACAGAGTAGGTGTTTGGGCCAAGTTCCAAATCTATTTAGTTCAATGGACTTCAGATCAGACCTTGAGGTGACACATTCATGTAGAGTGGAAACAAAAGTAGAGGGAAGAAATTAAGCAAAGGAATTTTTAATAGGAAAGAAATCCATTTGCTCTCTTATGCTGTGCTATAATCCCCCAAGGACCTCCAGCCACAAAGGTTATTTAAGATAATACTAGGTGATCCCTAGAAGATAACCTTGCACTGAAACGTGTAATAAGTTTTCTCTGTCTGAGGTTCCTGTATTTTCATGAGATGATGAATCAGGATTTAGCTCAGGTGATGAAGTAGCTCTAGAATATTAGTGGTTTACCCTTCTTGATGGTAAAAACATTTACCCTTTCGGCAGCTGGTGGTTTTGACCTTGGAACAGCCAGTTTGCAATAGCAGTTTGTCCCACCGCTTGCTGTTGGCACTCAGGGCTCAGTTTAGTTGTCCAGCCCTGAAGCTGCACTAGGAGGAGGTCAGGAATATGTAGTAACTAAGTCAATGGTGCTGACAGGTCTCCTGCCTTTCTGAGGCAAATGTATGCAAGAGGCCTCCACAGATACTGAGGGAAGTTTGGTAAATTTCTGGAAAAAACAGAGCATGCGTTATCCCAGGTCACCATGACACTTGTGTTCCACAATGTCTCTTGCTGTCTATAATACAGAGATCTGTCTTCTCAGTTTTGTTTATGCCCTCTGCATTTGGCCCCTCTCACCAAGTAGCCACAGCATAGCACGCTCATGGTAAGGTGGCCAAAATATGATCACAGAACATCTCCTGCACTGAAGGCCTTTTTGGGGAAGTGAACCACAGTGGCAGAATGAGGAAATGCAGATTCCCAGCTATATGCTTCTTTGCACTGGCCCTTCTGGTACAAATGGATCAGAAGATAAGCATTAATTGGATCTCTGGGTACAAAGCAAACCTACTGCTGTCACCGTACCTTAGTTTCACTGGAACTGCAGGAAAATAGGCAAGTGCTCTGTGTTATATAAAAGCACTACTATTTGTGCATGAAACGCACTACATAAACACAGAAGAATATTATTTATGTGATCTTTTTCCCGTATAAACAGGAGGATCTTTTTTTAAAGAATATTTTTAAAAATACAGTTTGGTTTGTACACATAGCATCAGGGTTAGTTCAATCAACAGAGTTGTTCCAGATTTATTCAACATCACTATGATCAAAATCTTGCTGGCTGTCACTCTCCTAGCAAGCTGCCTAATCTCCTTCTTCAGGATGCTTCCCTCACCTCTTTAAGTCTTAGGCTGCTCTGTTTTGAATTTGTAAGGATCAGATTATCAACACGTATTTATTCCTCCATTCCAAATACGTGTCTCATACTGAATAGCTGTTTCTTATATATAATAACCATATTCTATTGGCTTATGTGTAGTAAAGGGAAGAGCCTAACATAGAGGATTTTTGCCTGGAGGCAGACATCTTTATCTTTTACTTGGAATGTTACTAGCACTTAAATTTTTCCAGGACTGCGAAGAGCTTTGGCTGAAACCCTTGAAACACAGACACCAAGGCAGCAGGGGTCAAAGGACTCAGAACCACTTTTTCAGAGCCCTGATTCCTTAGGTGAAAGGAGGCTAGTTCAGATACTGTTCATCAGAGCAGCTCCACGACTGCTCACATCTATACATGCTTATCTGGCTGTCAAAATGGCTGCTCCCGCAACGGGAAGAGGCACATACCATTTTAAAGCTGGAGAAAGGAGTTTAGCCCAGGTCCCCTCGCAAAGCGAATTTCAAAGTGATTAGGTGTACTCGCTGTATGTTTCTCTCCTGTACATCAGGCTGACAGAGGATTCAAACATGTTCCAACTGGCTGTGCAGTCAAAAGTCACTATAAGAGTAAATTGCAGTCACTCACTCTGGGCCTGCTTCAGTAAGGTGCCAGATTGAAGTCTCTATCTTGCAGTCAGCAAAGGAGCTTCAGATTCTCAAGTATTGTACACATGTCTTTGGTGACACAGAAAGATAGGTAATGTCAGTTAGTAGGCAGCAAACGTGCACAACTACAAAGGAGAGTCCAAACCTGCTGCCATCCAATGTGATACTAATATATCGCTTGCTGTCACTTTCCCCATATACCAGTGACCCAGGGCGTTACTAGCGTACACCATCGAGAATGAAGCACACCACTTCATTTGTCAGGACCTTCCTTTTAGTTTAGTTTCTCCTGCATGAGGTGCAAAAGCATTACCTGCCGAAGAGAAATGTTTTGAACCAAAGCACAGCTCATGTGCCTTGAATTAATTTTCAATATTGCTGCCCGGAAATTGAAATTAAAACGTTACACCTTGTTTACTTAAGAGTCCTAGTCTCCAGAGTTACTCACTGAGGAGTACTTCCTTCCAGAAGTCATTCCCTGGCTTCACTGGGACCCATTTGAAAGAAATGGACTAATCTATACTGTAGTGTAAAAGATGCTGTTCACCACATGCAAGGTGGGACCTTAGGGTATATTGTTACCCTTAAAGTTTTAAAGATTCTGCACCAGGAATTAAAAAAAAAAAAGATCCATGAGTCAGCCCATTGTCATGGGTGTTTGGCAAAGAAAGACAAGAACTGGTTTTGCTGCTGCCAGTCTCAGCTCTGCTTTCAGATAAAAGCTGAAAGTTGGAGTAGGAGGCACAGTTCCTACTCTGCATGTGTCTGGCTCAGGATAGAGCTATTGCTATGAATGACAGTACTCAGGCTAGCTAATTTGGGGAAGTCTTGTCCCATACACAAACACAAAGTGAAGTCCATTCTAAGACAGATGCACAACTCCTGTGGGTGACAGCCTGTTTCATGTTTAAACCACATTTCAGTGGTGGAGGAAGACACAGCATTTTTTACGTTGTGGTTGGCCTTTGGGAACTGCAACCTGCATTCTGGGAGCAGTGGAAGAAAGCTAGAGAGGCAACAAGGTGCATAACGTAGATAAAGCTTCCAACATCTTATCTGCAACTCTCTTGTCTCTGCATTTCACGCTTCCAGCTCCTTGCATGAATTGCAGTCAGTGCAAGTTAGCATTTTATTCTACATTGTTGTCTGGATTTTTTTCAGCCCACTTTGTAAATTGCAACTTCACCTGCAGGTCTTTATCCAGTAATGTAATTTTCTGCACATGAATAAGTTATCCCATTACTGTTATTGCAGACTACTTCATTTAGTGTTTTGGGGCCTCCTAGAATTAATCCTTCACAGTGGAACCTGAAGCCCATTGTGTTAGCCTTTAACATTGCTATGAAAAACACCAGTAAAAAGACTCAATAAGCAAGAATCATCCCTGTATCTCTCTACTGACTTACGTGTACATCACCTTAGAGAATGATTTTGCTTGTAGGGAAAAGACCTGGACTCCATGAAGGAGGAGAATTAACATTATTTTTTTAACAAGGAGACTTAGGGGTATGTGCAACTCCTACCCAAGCAAACAGTTTTCCAAAAACAGATGTCAGGTCACCAAAGTGCTGCCCACTTGTGTTGGACAGTGTGTGTACCTAAGCTGATTCAGGTTTCATAAAATTTTCAATAAGCAAAACAGGGAGAAGTACTCTTATACTCTAGTCATGTTCCCCTTTGGCATTAGAAATGCTCGTGGTCTGCACATTTCCAAGAGTTGTGTTTTACTTTGATCTGCATAATTGCTCTTTATGTGTTGCTTCTGAATAGTTAACCTGCAATTCTTCTGCCTATTTTAAATGTCAAGGCAAGTAATATGGCCTCACATGATGTAATGTTACAATTTGGGGTGACCTGATTTCTGTACAGATTTCTGTGACAGGTTTCTGTACATGCTGTGTGTGATGACCACTTAGCTGGTGCCCAAAGACAGTTTCCAGCACCAGGATACAACCTAGAGAGCTTTGAAGTACCTGTTGCAACTAAACTGACTCTCCCAACTGTGTTCAGAAAGTAGCAAAACTCACCGGGAATACAAGTGAATATGCAGGAGAGATGTCAATGCAAACAGTTGTCCCAGAGTTCTAGCAGAATTCCGTTGCCTGTCTAGTGAATAGGGTTCTAAAAGAAATCCTCAGTCTCTTGGTCTGTACATGCTTATGCTCCGTGTTGATTCAGAAAACATGTTTCCTACAGTCCTCTCTGGATTCAAATTCATAATCTATGATCTGTCTACTTACAAAAGACCAGGGAGACTATCTGCAGAACAGTTCCCAGTATGGTAAGTTTCTTAAGGCATTAGACCTCATGATTAATTTCATATTGTTTAGCACTTGATTGTTTTTATAAGGGTGGTTAATAAAACAGACAAACTGCAAAAACCAAGCCAGGCTGAGCGCCTGGTGTTTCTGCTTGATGTTAAAAGCCCATGTTTTTCAGTAAATGACACTAGGTGATTCTGAATGTTGCAGTTTAAAAATAGTTTCTAAGTCAGCAAGCCAAGAGTCTGTAGGATTTTTTAAAAATGATCTTTGCCAGATGTTCTGATACTAAAATAAGCAATAGTGAGAGTGTTAAGTACTAACAATGGCCAGAATGGCCAGAATGTTGTACAAGAAAGTATCTCATCGAGATGCAATAAAAACCCACAGACCCTTACTGAGGTGCTGTGCAGGGTCCTGACAGACCCTGCTGAGAGGTATGCAGCAGCATGAACTTTGCCTAAACACCTTCTTTGTCTAATCTGTACAATCTCCATTTTGGGAGTACACTCGGATACCACTTCAACCTGTTACTGGCTGCGGATCAGTAAAACTCAGCACAATGACTGTCAGAAAGCCAAGGTGCTTGGTCTCATTGTCCACAATGGCAAAGACCACCCAAACGCAACTGATTTTCTTGTCTTGAAGGTCAGATGTCACATCATAAATACTTTACTGATTATTATGCCATGACCGTACTGATTCTGAGGTGGTTTTGCCAGTTTGTTCGTTAGTGTCCTAAAATTGTTTGTTAGCAATTGTACCTGTACCTTCTGACTTTATCCAGAAGGATCCAAGTTGAAAACTTAATTGACTGTAGTTAAGGCCTGGATCCTAAAGCCCTTCCTCAAGTAAGTCACCCTGCAGTAACGCTTCCCAAAGGGCTAGTTTGCTCATAGCCAGTTACTGCTTTTCACTGTCTGCACATAAATACTTTTACAGAAGTTACCACTTTTTCAGACACCAGGAACTGCCTGTGGAATTTGTCTAAGCTATTCAAGGGCTTAGTTGCAGATAACTGATGCTCTTCTGCTTCATATCCAAGTAAGGGTAAAGCATCTCAGGACCAAGCTTTTATAACAATCCAGGAAGGAATAGTTGTAAACAGAAAAAGCTAAAAGATGGTGTTTCCAAAACTGACTGTGATCCATGTGACACAGCATCTGTTTCTCCCAGGAGAATGGAAAGCTCCAGAAGGCAGGGAGCCATGGTTTGTGTACATAGCATGGTTGCCCTCAAACCTTGGCCCTTGGAAACCTCAAGTCATGGGCAGACCATCAGGAACGCAGGCGGGTTTCCATGAAAAATCTGTGATTGGAGTAGATTCCACTAAACCAGAAAATTTCCATAAAATGTCTGTGGTTTATCAAATTCATATCTAACTCTGTTTTGTCAGACTATCAGGAAAGCATTAGTGCTGCACTTCACACTAAGTTAGCATCCCTTCATGGCAAACTTTTTTCCGTACTCTTTCTTCACATGCCCTGTCAAATGGGCTATACTTCATGGAATACGTGAACTATACCTACATGCAGTTCTAGCTCATAGTGAACTTCTATATCAGGCTGTACTACAGATCTGAATTGATACAAAGCTTGTTTGTCTAGATCAACAGTTCCTCCTAGTACAAGCATCCATCTCAAACATAATCTTAAAAAGCAGCGTTCAAGCAAGCACCTAGGCTGAGCCCTGAAGGAAACCTTTCTCTTGGCTTCATTGAGGCTAGGATTTACCTTGTGGGTATGGTACGCCAGTGAAAAACAGCCTAGGGAGACAACAGAAGCTGGACCGAAGCCCGTGTTTGGACGAGAGGAATTCCTGAATATAAGAATTCAAGCATACCCACCATAGTCTCCAATTGCTTTTAAAAAAATAATTGTTCTGAAGCTGATCCATTTTTGATACAGTTGTATTCTGTTGCCTGTTTGTAAAACCTGAAAGAGTTCTTCACGAGGGTCAACCTTTAAAGCTACTTACAGGATAACTTCAAAACCATATCAAGTCACGTGAAGCCTAGGTTGCACATCTTAGCCCCCTGCCATTACCTAATGCTAATGTTGGTGATTGATAAATCAGTGCTACCCATATTGCTAACTCATGGTCTTGTCCTGATTGCCCTAAAATTGCAGGCAAATGTAAGCATGGCCTGTCAACTTCTACACCGAAGTCTGAGCCCTTAGAGAATAAATGCCAACCACAGAAACAAAGATACTTCCTTTTCGAGTGACGCTATAACATCTTTACCCTATACGTTTTATATTGCTTCCACAGACATGCTATGAATGCCAGAAAGAAAAGCTCAGATTGAACCCAGTTAATTAAAAGGATTCACACAGATGGTTTGCCTGGTACTTTACAGAGGCAGCTAATTAAAGCAATGCTAGTCAGCACCATTAAAATGCCAGATAAAGCTTTGGGAACAATCCTGATTAGGAAGCAAGGTTTACAAATAGAGCTTTGAGCAATGCAGTATATTTGCAGTTAATTAATCTAATTCTAACATATCTTAACTAAGGCACAGAGTAATACACGCTGATATCAATATTAATGCCAAGATTTTTCAAAGTTCAAACCTGGCACTTATTAAAACAATCCACAATGACTCTAATTTCACATTCTCCAGGAGAATATGATATCGTGAGGGAGTCTGAACTCCTCTAATTAGCCATGATTTAAGCAGCACTAGAAAAGAAACCAAGGCAAATCGTAGTTGTAGAGAGTCAATCACACATTAGCAAAGACAGAGAGAGAGAAACTGCACCAGACAGAAGTTATATTTAGACATGCAATATAAACAAAACTTCTTTGCCGTTTTAGACAGATGCTGTGTTTGGAGAGGATTGGTCGCGCTCTCCAATATGCTGTCTCCGATACATGACTGTATATATTTTTTTGCAATAGCAGTACTGTGGTCTTGATCTGAAAACTTCTAAACCTTATTTTATGCAACCAAATAGGCCCATTGACTTAATGTGCTAAAAGATAATCATATGCCCAGGTATGTGCAGCATAGGACCTAAACCTCGGTCTTATTCCCTGTAACCGAAACTGACTTTTCTTAAAATTATTTCATCAAATAAGACTTCAAAATAGCAATAGAATTTCATCCCATATTCCAAAGACAGGCAGATGTACACGTGTTTTGGGCTGCATGTTATGATTTAGCTGTTATAGGCCTAACTTCTATGATCAGCTTAGAAGAAATGTAGATGAAAACAACTACCTACTGCAACTCTCCACTGTCATTTTCCAAGCAATAAAAGTTTCACCATCCTCCTTCCCTTATTTAGAAGCCACAGTTTAAAGGCATTTGGTGATTTCATAGCAATCTGACCAATGTGGCACATACCAAGGTAAATCTGCAGTAAAATTTACTCTCTTCATCCAATACCCTGAAGAGTTACGATGAATCATTCAAGTATTGGTCTTTGCAAATGTCAGACCACAAGCCAAACACTGCTTTTGGACAGGCATCCCACATGGGCACAGCAACGTCCTCCAGAGTCTGCATGAACAGGGCCTCATATCCAGACAAGAACCATCTGTAGTCTCCTCTCATTTCTCCTTTTATTTTCATTTCTTTCCAGTTCTACTGCTCTTCCAGTTGCCCAAGGGGCAAGGGGATAACTAAAGGTTTGGCAGTGTCTCTTTCTGCTTTCCATGACTCTTGGAAAGCCCAAGAAACTTTGGTGACATAAGTTGCGGGAGGTAGCACAGTCCTGAGAAGTGCCTCTTCATTCATGTTTTTCAATATTTGTGCCTAATGGGACAGTAGGTGAATTTGTCACTTGAATTTTTTGCTGATGACTTTCAAAGGATGTGTCTTAATTAGAGCATACATCTTGCCATTCCAGAATGTCTATTACTAGCAAACCATACAGAAAGTGCCGAAAGCACTGCACTTCTATGCCAAGCACAGGTGTTGTCAAAGTTCTGCACTATGTATAAGATTTTGGAAAGGTATCATTAGACACCTTTGATTGCACTGAAATAATGTATTTGGTGCTTCAAAGGAGGAAGTGCAAATACCGTGTCTGTCTCTTCAAGAGAAATGAAATGGCAGGCAAGGAACCCTAAATGGCTAACTTCTGCCATTCTCCTGCAGAATGTTCTTTGCTGACCCACTAGACTCTCAAATACTGTAGTACATATATGTTCCACAGCCAGATTTGACATTTACCATTCAAAATATTATTAATATTTGATGGACCAACGTAATTAAATATATGCTTTTATGGAAAACTCTAAATGTCAGTGTTTAATGCCAGTGCATGCCAGCAGAAAACTGCTCTTTCACTTGAGCTCCAAGCTGAAAAATTTGCATTCTGTGGGGACACAGTTTCACAAAAAAATCTCCCCAGGTTTATCTGATAGATAATGAAAGGGGCTACAGCAAAACCTGAATTTTCAGGTCAGGTTTCTTTTACATGAAAGCCCAAACCCACTGAATGAAATTTCAGCTGCATTCCTAGAAATTTGCAGTGGTTCGGGCTCCAGAGAACAAACACTCCACTGTTACTTCCACAGAGCTCTTGTTCGAAATGCCTCTTCCCATGCTGAGATGCTAAATTCATGTGAATGTAAATGTATAGTGCCAGATTCACTGCCCAATAGATATCAAGTGACTTACATTTCACAGGTAAAGTATAATCCCTTTGCACAGTTTGTCAACTGCTAATAGTTAAACAATCTAGGGGATGTTTTAACAGAAGGTATGGATAGCTTTATGTCTTATGAGAAAATTTAACCCATGTGGCGCAGAACTCGATATGCTCTTGAGTTGAAACAGGAGGTTTCAGGGTTGAATTGACACTGCCATCTTGTGCACTTTGTCATATGCACTGAGGTGTGCAAACAAAACGCAGTCATTTGCACATCTGACATTAAAATGCATGTAAGAGAAGATTCAGCTTTTGGGTGGCTTTTGAAGTCTGCATTTGACAAGTTTTGCCCATTTTGAAAACAGCAGCAGCAATGAATTGTGAGGGCCACTAGGAACAAACACTTACACAGGACATCATAGTTTTCTCTTGACACGGTTCCATCATCAGTATCACTGCTTCTCTACCGGAAGGTTTGTGCCTGTGGGTGGCACGGAAGCGGCATCGTGCGTGCCCTACGGCACAACCTGCTAACCTGCAACTAAGTCTTCTATGGGCTACAACACTACAAATCATTAATAAAATGATACCAGTACTAAGAAGGGGGAAACCATGCTAGAACAGTGCTATTGATAGTGGGATGCTGTGTGTATACAGGACCTAATGCCTTCTACATTAAAGCATGAAAAAGCCATGTAAATATAACAAGTGGCCACATAACTGGACCTATATCCTAATACCAAATGCTACAGCAGGCAGAGCAAGAGAAAATACAGCAGCATGAGACATGGCCATCAGTGCTGGCATTGCAGTTGATCATCAACATCCTAAGATTAACTGGGACAGTCAACTCAAAGTGTGACTTATTAAAGTTCAGCAAAATAGCAGCATGAGAATATCATTTATACATTGTAGCATAACAAAACTTGTCTTTTTATAATAAAGAGAAATGAGGGAGAAAGGAAGTTTTTCCTCCCTTGTATTTGTGATATTGCGAGTTGTCAAGAACGTTTGCATGAAGTGTTCCTTTCCCGTTACTTCCAGAAGACTCCCTTTTCTCAGTAAGCAGCAAAATCACCGGGAAATCCTGTGAATACAATGGCACCACCTACCATCATGGTGAAATGTTTGTGGCAGAGGGGCTTTTCCAAAACAGGCAAGCAAACCAGTGTGCCCAGTGCAGCTGCTCAGTAAGTAACATGATTTGACAGAGCCCTGCTCTGTCTATGCTTCATTTCTCCTTTCTAGAAGACATAACGCTGAAACATAAGCAATACATGGAAAAGGCTGGGAATTGAGAATTAATGCTGAAACTCATGAGAGTGCTCAGAGCCAGTCTGCAGCAGCTGGTAAATGCCAGGCCACCTCTTACTCAAACACAGTGGACAAAGCTTACCCTGTCAAGCATCTGCTGTAAGTGAGCTTAGAGTGCAGAGGCAGCAGGTAAAATATTGCTACTTGGCGTATGTAGAATATTTCACTTCAACCTGACTGGAAAGTATAGCACTAAGCCACTGACTGAAACTGAATTCATTTGGACTGAGTCGATAAGTAAAGAGCCCCACAGGCTGGGCGTGGACAGCTCTGTAAACTGGCACTGGGCCACAGAGATGTCACCAATTCAAATCCAGTATGTTCGAGCAGTAACCCAGTGACTCTTCAGAGCCAATATCTGAACCAAAACATCCCTCTCAATCCAACCAGCTCTTCAGTATCAAGAATTGGCAACTCTGGACCTCCTCTGATCAAATCATCATCATATTCTACATTAACTACAAATTTAACAGGCCAAGTACTGAACAGACTTTCTGACTTTCAGTTACTGCTAAGCTATTCCTCCAGTTCAATGGTAAGACACAACAGAGGGAGAGGAGGGGGGGGCAGAAATTTACACTGTGTGATTTTAGTACCAGCAATGTCAGGTACGTTTTCAGCCTACAATAATTGCAGTTCTTCTCCCCACATGCTTCTACCTCTTCCCTTTTCCCCTGTTTTTTTAAAGAAAGGGACCTTCCTCTGTGCAACAACAAATTTAAAAAAAGCTATTCAGACTCTTCTTTGGTCTATATTCTGCTTTTGCATACTAAAGTGGCATTTATCTGAACACACATACTAGATTTAAGCATGTCCATAAAAAATGCATATACAGTACCAGATAAATCGATGACTCCTTCTAAATTCTCCTTGTGTTTTACTTGCAGGAAGGAAATGTGTACTGCGGGTTGAAGACTTGTCCCAAATTAACTTGCTCTTTCCCAGTTTCTGTTCCGGAGTCCTGCTGTCCAGTTTGCAGAGGTAAGTTCGAGTACAACCACAGGAGGACAGGCTCTGAATTCACTCCTTCCCCTGTCAGAGCCCTGTCTGTGCCCCAGCACTGTCACTCACGACACTATTTGCAAGTTTCCCATGTACTTACAATCTAATGCATGCTGGGAAATTAAACTCGAATTCCAGCAGGGTAACACTGCTACCTTGGTTTTCCTAAATTGAAACAAAGAGAGAATGCACTGATGATAAAGTTGCATCCCCATAACGAGGTAAATCAAGGCTTCAAATGATGTATTGAAGTAGCTGCCATTGCTCTGGGTAGAAAAGCTTTGCAATGAAAGATAAGCTTTTATCTGACAGGTTACCAGACCTGCTCAGGTTATGCAAGACACAAGAATTTCAATTCAGAGGGGTAAGGCCAATTACTCCAGTTTAAATTAGGTGTCAATGTATACTCAGGTGACTTCAGTATTTTACTACCAATTGCATTTTAGATCTTGTACACATGGAGAACTTGATTCTAGTTGCCTTCCCAGCCTTTCTGAATGTCTAAACCTAAATGTCTGAGAATTTGTGAATGTATTTGTTGTGATAAAGGCTGTGTAGTTATGTCAGTGCAGCAAGCTGTCCAAGCTACTTAACCTGCAGAGACGCAGTGGTAATTAACTTAAGTGTGGCACCATGTAGGACTTGAACTAATCTCTCGGCAGGGCAATGCTAAGTGCTGCATAAATACATCATCTCAGTCAGAGCAAAGATGAGGATCTCTATGCATGAAGATTGTTCCTCATTCTCTGCTGCTTTGCCATGTTACTCCACAGTATCTTTACAAATCGTGAAACATTTTGCCAGGCAAAGTGCTTATAAAGCTTTCTGATCTCAAGCAGGCAAGGTGATAGTCCTAGCTTCCCAGGGTGAAATTTAGCGATACGCTGTTTTAAATGTAATACATTGCCAGTTAATTAAAGTAAATCCTTACTAAGCATCTGATTCCTGGTGTCTGTTCCCTGATAGTTATTTGATCTGTATTTGAAACCAGCCTCTCCCAGTTACAAAAATCAAACTGACTTTCAAAGTATGAAGTATCAGGCATAGGTATGCTGTAAACTAGCCTTACACTGGAGAAATCAGTCACTTCAGCCAGAGAGAGTCTGAGAAATAAATTCATTAGAATTTCCATATGAGAGGTGAGATTAAATTGGATTATCAGTGTCTCCACTGATGTAGGGGTTTTTTAATGTATTCCAGTGTCTATTACTACTCTTATTTAAAAATGTTAAAATGATAATTTATCTCGTAATCAACTTTGTCCTTTTCAATATGGCATCAGCTGTTTTATCTCCCTTCTGTGATTCTTATGAAGTGCAAACCCAAATAAAATGTTTGCATCAAGATCTAGCACAGCTCATGGGGAGGAAACTGTGAGTCAGTTTCTGCTCCCTGCATGGCCAAATATATTAACGTAATATATTAAAATTTGCTGATTTTCCTGTTCATTCCTCTACTACTGACTAGAGAAGGCTCCAAGCACTATGGTTCAGATGGTGATTTATGTCAGGATCCAACTTCCCCTAAAGTTAAGGGGAAAGTTCTCATAAACTGCGTAGAAGATAAAATGCTAATACATAGTGTGCACTAAGGTAGTGGATCCATGATGGATCTGATTGAGTTAAATCTGGATGAGTTAACTCCAGAACCGGAGGCATCAGCACCGTGGCTCTCCCAAGCCAGTATCACATGCTACTGCTGCAGCAGCTATCCTGCTTTGAGGACCCAAGCCCGTGATCTGTGCTGTTAATGTAAGGCTCCTGATGTGGTGGTGCTGCTCTCCATTGCAGCGCAGTGCTTGGCACATCTAGAGCTAGGCTTTGAGCCACTAGCAAAGCAGTTTTATCTGTACCTGTATCTGAATTCCAAGGCAGGAATACATTCCAAGCTCCCCTCCACACTAAATGATTTCTCCTGTTCTTGTACAAGATTTCCAAGAATCAGATAGCAGTTCAAGTTCCGTGGCTCGTCTTATCAAGGAACACCTCTAAACACATCTCTAAAAACTTCTTAACGCCACATTCTCTCTCTAGCCTGAACTGGTTTTTCCCTGCTATAATTTCCACTGTAGCTTATGCTTAGTTATGTTTGTATTTATTAAGTTGTCTTTACAAAGAAAACAGCTGGACACTACTCCCAAATAGAAACTGAGGGTTCTTTCCAACTTTCCTTTCCATGAATCACATGTTTGGCTGTGAGGAACCAGAGCCTGGCTCCGCAAGTCCCTCACATTGATTCTCAAAAGCATTCATTACTTCTGCATCACGTGCACAAATCACAAGTGCTCTAGCAAAACCTTTTCTCCTTTAAAAGACACGTCAGAATGTCCGTACTTTGTTATGAGTGTCCTTAGTGCTATGAGCCTTATTCTGTAGTACTTTTATTGGCCTCGTTCAAAAAAGCAGTGCTGATCATTGCCGTACTCTCTACGTGCCAGTATAGGATTCTGTGAGCTTAGATGGGATCCGGTCTTAGTGGGCCGACTTCTCATACATCCTGCCGTAACTCATTGCACGTGCCTGCCTTCCTGGAAGAGCTGCTGTTTTCTGTCTCATGAGTCGCGCGCTCAGCATGGCCATCACTTCTATTTATGAAACAGCCTCTCTTTGACAAACAGATGAAAGCACCTCCCTGGTTCATAGTCATACCTGGGGGTGAATCGTGGCTTAGCAATTTTTATTAAATGAAACATAAATAAGAGGGAAAAACCAACCATATAGATATGGGGACAGGAAACGTGCAGGACAAAATATGGCTTACTTTTTCTTGCTATATATAATACGATATTATTTATTAATGGCTGCACTTCAGAGCTGACTACAAAAATGTAATTCAGGATTCAATTCTCAGTGAAGTTACATGCTAGTTGAGCAACAGGAACTGTGCTTGTGGGTTCCCTCAGCCCACAGTAGATGGACGGTCACACAATTTAGCCTTTCTCTGTGAGCTAAGCTAGGTCATGTCTCCTCACCTTTGCCTGAGACGATTCCAGCAAATGGTTGCTGGAACTTATCTTACCTGTAGCATATTGTTAAGCCACATAAATCTGATAGTAAATCTTAATCCTGAGTTTGCATAATATTTGGGAAGGGATCTTCGTTTTGATCTCTACAGAATCTAGTACAATAAAGTCAGACTACAGACTGACACTTCTACACACTGATGCAACCTCAACCCAAAATCTGGCTGTAAAGCTGGATGAGAGTTTTCCCCTAAGTATCTCCCAAGGTGTTGCACAATTACTCCCCTAACTGATACTGCTCTGCGTCACATACAGGAGATGGAGAATTATCATGGGAACATTCCGATGGAGATATCTTCCGGCAGCCAGCCAACAGGGAAGCCGTAAGTGTGACCTACAGTTTAAAGATGTATTTTCCTGCTGTGCTGTGCCTGCCAGTACATTGGGGAAAAAAGAGGAAAGGATGATAACAGGTCTGAATATCTACTGCTTCATCCTGGGTTCTGTGAATCTAGCCCAAAATAGGTTTCTTTCCACTTCTGCCCTTAATAACCTCAACCTGAATTCGTGAATAACGCTGAATTATAAACTCCCGTGAGCTCCTGCAGGCTCTGGATTTGGTCTTTGTTGTATATGCTCTATAAGAATAAAATTCTACAGCGTTTTGTTTGCTATGCAAGCGTCACTTTTAAACCATAATTGCAAACGCTTACTTCCCAATTGATGTATACACATATATATATTTACTTTAGGGGCTTCACTACGTCTGGGGCTAAGAGTATCCATTAACAACTTACTCCTCGAGAGATTATTTTTATCACAGCATTTGGAGAGAATATGAAGAGCTTTTAAGCATTAGGTGCACTACCTAAATACCTGAACCAATAGGGTTTTGGATTAGTGAGAAGAATCATGCCTTATAAAATAACTGCTGTAATATACACTATCCCTTCCTGCCCACGGGTATTTTGGAAAATAATTCTCTGAAAACAACCAAACACGCTGCACACTACTACTACTACTACTACTACTACTTCCCTTTGCAAATAAAATGAGACTTCCCAGTCTGTAAGACAGATTCTAGTAAGGTTCTGCTCAGTCTGTGCAAGGCTAACCCTGGCCCCTTGCATGAGAGTTTAAAGCTGCAAGCAAACAAGAAGCTGGACAGTTGTTCTGGATGTGCTCTGCCACTGGAGCCCCAGTAGAAAGCAATTTTTATGAGGAAAACTAGACAGGTGTACAATTCTTCTCATCTAATCTTAAAGTACAGTAGACATCAGTAAAGTAGATATCTAGCTCTGAACACCATTTTTAATACATGGAGCGAAATAGGCACTTCTGGGTTGTGATTCATCTCCTCATGATACAGAGATCCACAACAGGTCAGGTTCTAAAATTGCCCCTCAAGTCCATTGACTTGATTAAGGACTTCAGATGACCAACTTACTTAGATAAAGACACCTACGCTGACATATACAGTCTGGTGAGATGAGTTACAACTGCATATGTGTAGATGACTTCATTACTACGTTAACTCTCTGCAAAGCCTGAATGGCCTTCATTTAGTGTGGTGCCATTTATTACATTTAATGATGTTAGATGGCAGTGGCAACACTCTCGTTGCCTGTGTTAAGCTTCTAGTACAGCCTCTTTCCCCATGCTCATTGGAATGAGACATTTACTTCCCTGCTCTCTTTCTGTCTCCAAACAGAGACACTCATACCATCGCTCCCACTACGACCTGTCACCCAGCTCTGCGAGGCAGGTAGTCAACATTCCACGATTTCCCAATGCCAGGAGTAACCGTGGAGTCCTACCGGATCCCCAGCAAGCTTCAGGAACAATAGTACAAATCGTCATCAACAACAAGCATAAGCACGGTCGAGGTAAAGACAAGTACTTCTTACAGTATTACTCTGGGTCAGGAATCAATCAGCTTCTCAAAATATACAGCAAAATCTTGGAAAAAGATTCTTGGTATCAGGAGACCCAATGCAAATCAGGGAGGCAAAAAGCAATAAGCTTTTAAGGATAAAAATTAGCTCTTGACTGAGATCAATTGTGCCTGCATATACAACAGTGCACTTCACTCTGCAAAGGCACCACACTATCACGTTGCTCTCTGAATTACTTTGTGGTATTGTGCTCTGTATTCTGAGAACACATGCAGCAGTTACCAGGGCAGTGAGTGCTTTGTGCCATAAAGGACACCACGATGCCTTTAGATTCGCTAACTTGTTCAGACAGTGACTTGTCCAGTAGGAAATTTTTGTGGTTATTTTCTTTACACTGTCTCCTATTTTGTAACTTTAGTAGCTGTAAACAGCGTATGTTTAAATTGCCCCACAAATCTCAGACCATAAAGCTGTGCCATAGTATCAAGACATTTTCTGCCTCCAAGGCTTAGCAAATGTTTCTCAAGAAAGACAATACCATGACTTCCCCCACCTTAAGCCAGTTGTCTGAGACAGCGGGATGCAGGGGGTGCTTTTCCTCCTCCATGACTAATACTAGGGGCAGAGTAGGCAACGAGCCTGTACTGGTGCCTGAGCTGTAAAGGGGCAAAGTTAACCAAGGTAATGAATCTCACTCTAAGAATCCTTCAGTGCCCTCTGATAATATAATACAGGACATATTACATTATGGGGACAGCAGAACTTTGAGCCAAACCAAGGCAAACCTTATCCAAAGATGACTAATCCATATTCCTGCTGCATTATAGGAAGGACAAAAATAGAGGGAAAATATCAATTCTCCAGTTAGTGGGACAGCAGGTTTTGTACAATAAAAAGGGTGGAATGCTCAGTTCCCACAGTGGGTGTACCTCAGTGAACAGAGGTCTGCAGGAACAGGCCTAAGAAGCCATAAAAGAAATAGCTGTAAAAATGCATGTTCAGAACAGCATCTATCCACAAATACCAGTCAGTATGCACTTAGAAACTACCCACAAAGAGTTAAAAGCCCTTGTGTTAGGGCCAACTAATCTTTTAAGGTATTAACTAACAGAAGGAATGTTGGCCATAGGATCTTTATTATCCACCTGAACAAGCATGAAAAAACATTCAGATCATGCCAGTGTTTTATGCTGAATCTAGGAGCAGGAATCTCCATGCAGTGCAGTATCTTTGACGTGCAATTCACACATGAAGACATCATCAAAGCAATTTCTAACTGATTTGTTTCAGCAAATAAAGAACGTACAGATGAACAGAATATTTCTGGATGCAGTATATAGTAACAGCCGCAACTTCAGACACTCACTGCCTGGAGAGTGTCTGAGAGATCCCTGTGATAGAAACAGGAATGCTGACCGTGTGTTTTCTTTTGTTCTTGTGCAATTAACAAGTGTTTTATTAATTAATGCACATGCCCCTTGAGACGCATTTCAACAAGTTAAAAAATAAACACACAACAATTCTCCTGACATGCAAATACTGTGCAGTTGCAGGGATACAGATTTATCATTCTAAACATGAAGAGCACCAAAAACAGGGCATCAGGGAACTAGAAGTTATTTGCCGTGTTTTGGCTTCTACTGGAGGCTTCATCTGCTACCTCAGATTAATTATTTAACTGTTCTGTGCTAAACAAACCCTTAAAACAGAGAGAATATGTATCTACACAATGTCATGTATTGTCCCTTCCCTGTCAGGGAGAAATCATGAAATATTTATGTCCATAAAGGATCTGGAGAGCTCTACCTGGGAAAAA
This sequence comes from Nipponia nippon, assembly GCF_047370975.1. Lineage (NCBI taxonomy): Eukaryota > Metazoa > Chordata > Aves > Pelecaniformes > Threskiornithidae > Nipponia > Nipponia nippon. Next base: position 4,211,833 of record NW_028262313.1, read on the forward strand.
AAATCCGTATCAGCATAAATATAACTAATAATATAGTATTTGAGCATGTAAGATGCCTGCTGAGCAGCTGAGTGCTTACCAGTTTTCTCATTTATACTTTTTTCTCCCATGTTCTTAGTATACAGATAACACTTTATTTGCTTTTATTTGAGAAACAAAACTGTTTCCTACCTCTAAAATAAAAACATGCCTTAAGAAAGAGTTAAAAAGTAGCAAATTATAAACCAAATGATAGCATAACCCCATGAAAGACAATACATTGCAAAGAACACTCCCCATAAATCTCAGTAACTCAGTAAAGTATAAGCCAGTTGGTCACATCTGTTACCAGTTAGATGTAAATTTCAGATTACAGATAAAAATTAAATTGCTTTTGAAAGTTACAGGCAAAATAGGAACATATTTTACAAATAAAAGCATTAATAAAAATGATGGCATATTAGAAGAATTGGAAATATTTACAACATATCCCAGCTTCACTTCAGTTGCTTTTAGAAATCAGGCAGTGCCCTTTCTTTCACCTTGTTAGGATTAGTTTGCATGTTTCTTTGTGTTTGTAAAATATTTAAAAAGAAAGGAGTAAGGTTTATAGGACAAATGCAAACATGGTGTAAAGTCATGTAATTCCCATTAACTGCCAGGTGACCCAAAGTAGCTTCCACTAGGCATGCATTTTTCCACTGTCCTTGTGTCAGCTGTATTTCTCTGTCTCCCAGGGGCACTGATGAATAAATATTCTGAGGTGCTTAGATGCTATTGGAATGAAATTTCAGTCCCAAATGCATCCTTTCATGTTAATGTTTTCTTGTGATTCCAAAAGCCAAATGTCTCTATACACCTATAGACATATATATTTCCACGAAGGACATTAAACTTCATTTTGCAACATTCCCTTGCTTTGTTCTGTGTGTTGGGTAGCAGGAACTCTCATGGAAGAGCAATAAAAGGCCCAGGTGGCACTAATCCATCCTGCTGATAGCATGGCTCTCACTGCAAAAGCCGTGTTCAGCTAATGGTAAGAAAAGTTGTGCAGATGGCTCAGTAGCAAATGTCATGATCCTGTCATCTGCAAATTCAATTCTAGAAGCCAGAGCCAACGTAGCAGGCTGTGACCTGTGTGTGGACTGAGATTAGGAGGGGAAGGAGGAGTGAGTTTTATAAGGTGGTTAATGATGCACAACTGAAATGCGTGCACTGGAGAGGAGCTAGTCAAATACTTGACTCAGCCACCTTCGCTGTTCTCCTCAAAATAGGGATGGACACTCTCTGCTGAGAGTTGGAATCAAGGCAAAACTGCTCAGAAAAGGGTGATCATAGGCTCAGACTCATTTTAGTAGTAAAATTCCAAGTTGAAGTTAACAAGCAGAGAAATGGGCTAGAGACGCTAACAAATGATGTATAGAGACACTGCTTTAAACAAATGCGCGTGAATCAAATGAATATTCATAGAGAGGTAGCCAGTGAACATACCTTTTCCAGTTGTACTTTTTCTTCCTTTTCTCTTCTTTTGTAGTTTGTGTTTCAAATGGCAAAACATACTCACATGGTGAATCTTGGCATCCTAATCTCCGGGCCTTTGGAATCGTAGAGTGTGTGTTGTGCACCTGCAACATCACCAAACAAGAATGTAAGAAAATTCATTGTCCAGAACAATATCCCTGCAAATACCCTCAGAAAGTAGAAGGAAAATGCTGTAAAGTCTGTCCAGGTAAAACAAAGTTGATCACAGACCACCTTTTTGCTCTGCATGTTAAGAGGCTTGGCTCAAGCCTTCTGGTCACAATAAGATCTGATGAAAGTAGCAATAGCTGTGGCGTTGTTCTGATGTGCATGCAGAGGTCTCAATGTGAGACAGGCAGAGCTGCCTGGCCAGCCCTGCTGTTCACTGCTGTTCCTCAAGGCGGGGGGGCTTGCTGCCTGGGGCACTTATGTTCTGATCAGTCACTGCCTTAGCATGACTTCCTGACACTCATTTCCAAAGAGAACATTACAGAAACATACAGAGAGTGCATTACTGTCAGAAGACTCTCCTGTCCTTCCCCCACTGCAGTGCCCGCAGAACTTCAAATCATTTTCTAGCTTGTGAAATGTGCATGGAGATAATACCATTTCTGCTTTTGAAAATGTACCAGAAGGATTCAAAACCCCTGATTATAAATTGATTGGTGTCAGTTATGTAACTTAATCCTTAAAACGAATACTAACAGCACAAATTTAGCATTGTTTCTATGCTGCGCTAATGATTAAACTTATGTAGACATTACTTACTAAAATCCATGCTACAACTAGTGAAAAATCTGATAATATGAATCTGCTGACGGTCTGCCAAATGACCAGCCATGTTGTATACGATATAAAGGACAAAGGAGCATCCAGCGCTCTTCTGTGTCTTTAAACTTCTTTTCTAACCTGTATGGCCCATTTCTATGTTTGTTTGGTGATGCATTGGGCAGAAATGCTCTGAGGAAATGAGTTGTTCAGTTGTATATGGAAATCCTTCATAGAATGCACACTTCCCATTTTCTCTTGCTAGCCTTGCTTACTGGGAAAAAGCACGATGCAGTGGCTGTAGGCAGGCAGGAGGTGTGTATCTAGATCCTTTTGGATACTTGTGAATCAGAGATCCCCAACTTTTATTGGGCTCATTTGAGAAGAGAACAGTCAGCAAAACCTGGCTAACAGGCTTCAATAGAAAATTTAATAGCAAAAAGAAAGTTACTGCCTTTTCTTTGAGATTCTATGTGCCAGTTTTTAAGAAAGCTGAACCTCTTCCTGCAGTCTGTCTTTTATGTGTGGAGACATATTAATTATTAGGTTTTTCCACAAACAGCAGTCCAAGTTTCTGAGTTGCATCATCTCTCTTACATTCTTGTCCAACTTCCAATTACCAACAGAATAATTACAATTTCTACTTACATGCTCTACGACTTTACCAGGTGGGCAAGAGATAAAGTGCACTATGGCTAGCCCAGGCTTGCACTGGCCAGCTGGCTGCTGCTGAGCAAAATGCAAACCTTGTAGGTTCTACCTGCCCTTTTCCTCAGCAAAGCATTAATTTGGGACTCATCACTCTGTCCAACCACCAACTTTCATTTAATTATTTTATTCCCTCTGAGACTTCTACCATTATTTCAAATATGCTTGAAAAGTGGACAACAGGTTCAAAAATTGTGAGGAGTCTCACAGACCACCTGGTTTTACATAGCTCATTTCCTTATGAAACTGGATTCTAACACGAATACTGTCTTGCCACCATAGACAGGCCATCACAACCTAGCAGAATAGAACACTATTAAATGTCTGGGGCTTAGGGGGAGATGGATTTGAGTGGCCATACAAGTGAAAATTCTACTTTTAAACTAAACCTGCTTGGCTCTTGCTGCCAAGTAAGTTCTGGAGGACTTGATTACAGCTGTAGTATGTGTTCTGGGCTTTTTTTAAACAGAAGAAGTGCCAAGTCAAACCTTTGACAACAAAGATTACTTCTGTGGGAAAGAGACATTTCCCGTCTATGAATCCGTTTTCACAGAGGAAGGAGAAACCATCAGAAAAATTGCAGTAGAGACTGAAAAGCCACCTCAAATAGAAATACATGTGTGGACAATTAGAAAAGGTGAGTTGAGCAAGTTCTTTCTTTAAACAGTGTGCCATCTTCTCTTAAAATCCCAGGACAATTTCTAAATCCAGGCTATTCTGGCTATTTAGGACATCGCTATTACAGCCACTTCCAACACACTCAGGTTTTGCTGTACAAAAACCATTAATAACACATGAAGCTCCAGTGCTGCAAACTCCTACCCTTCATTGTGAGCAAAAGCACAATGACAAACAGGTTGTCACCACAATGACAAACAGGTTGGATGCTACACCCATGATGGTCTAGAATATGGGAAAAAAATGTGTTAAGGATGGAAATAATATATTTTACTAGACGAACTGGTAGAATTAGAAAAAAATAGGAAAGCATTCAGAAGCCCAAGCATTTCTGCAAATCCTGAACTTTTAGTATAATAAAAATTATCTCCAGCCTCCTAAAAATCCTATCTACGTAATCTACTTTAAGCAAGAACGCATGTGATCCTCATCGGAAACCCTCATATAGTGCAGCCCTTTACATGGAAATGATACATCTCTAGAACGCACTTTAAAACACAAAGCCAGGCCCAAAGTGTGAGCAGAAAAGGAGTCACAGAGGATCGGATGGTTAATAACTACTGTGTGTGTTCAAGAAGCCACAATGCCTTGTGATGATTTGACAGTGATGTTCCCGGCAAAATGGCACCTGACTGCAAAATGATAATGGTTTTCTCCAAGACACTGGGATTTTGGCTTCTATTGTAATCTGACATTTACTCATACTAAGGAAGGGTTCAGCTGTGTTGGAAAAGAATTGGCTAATTCTCACGCCCCCTCACAAACTCTCCGCAATCGTAAATCCACGGAAGGATTTACAGGGGAGTAGCAAAAAACCAGGGGGGTGGCAAACAGAGTAAAAAAGAATGGGCTGAAAATCCACGTAATTGGTAAGGATTATTTCACAAGGTGACTCAACATGGCAGTAATTCTACACAAAGGCAGGAGAGCAACCCAGGTTTAGAACAACAGACACATTTCCAGTAACATGCACTTCTTATTTTTTTGCTGAAGGGATTCTGCGTCACTTCTATGTTGAAAAAGTGTCCAAGAGGGAATTTGAAGAACTTCCTTACTTCAAGCAGATAACAAGGACAACCCCTAGTAAGTAAAATTCTGACCTCTTCAGGTTTCTGTTCTCCATATAATCATAGCCTTGAAAAACATGCTCTTGTACTCAACACAGAGGTACTAATTTTTCCTCCAGTACATGGCTCCAATATTTTATAAGTTTAGATTTAAATAATCAAAATACAGCAATTTAAAATGTAGATACCTACAAGAGCAGTTCATGTCCATCCTGTCTTAGTCTCCTATATTTTGATAAAATACAAGATCAGCTGTTTTTTGACCATACTCCCATAAGTCTGAAATACGGCTGATGTCAGCACAGCAGCACAATTTGGATTTATTTAAGTAACATGTCAAGTTACCCCAATTTCTTAGAAAGTCATTTAGAAGGGAAAAAATTCAGAGATGATTAAAGGAGTTCTCCTACATACATATATGTTGTATTTGAAAAAAGCCGTTCCTATGTTCTTAACAATATCTTCATTATTAAAATCTGTCTTTTGAAAGGACATGCAATTCCTTTATCACTCTTGAATCAATATCTTTTTTGCATTTCATCCAGCTTGGCATATGACACTTAATTTGATAGTTGAATTAACGTATAGACATTTTTAGTTCCCAGTTCTTTTGCATTACAAGTTGTCCTTTTTTCTGAGGTCTCTAATTAGACAAGGAAGTATTTTTCCCAGGAATAATATATTCTTGATAATACAGGCTTAGTGAGAAGCAGACACCTTTTCATATAAAAAGATTCCTAATTTTTTGCTGTCAGCCTTCTGTAAGCTTGTCATTGTTATCTGTAATACAGTATTCTAGTTACCAGGACAGTGGGCATTTCTATTAACATTACCAAAAATGTACAGAAATATTAATATTCAGCAAACACAGTTTGCATTACACACAGGTAGGCAGAGTTCACAGTGCATGAAACACTTAACACTTGTTACTTGCCAACTTTTAAATACTTTGGTTTACCATCAGAGTTAAATTTTCACATCACTGTTACAAAGCAGAGTATCCAACGTCATAAATGGTTGAATAAATAGGGTCAGCTTTCAGTACTACTTAATTAAAGAAAAGAACAATATTCTGGTCCTTGTTTATTATTTTTAACAAAGTTATTTTGCATGGAATATGTTACGTGATTGTAAGATACTTGGAATATTTTCCATGGGAGGATTGGATATTCTCGCTTTGACCATTGTGAATCAGTTGGTCTGGAGAGTGCTTGTAAATGTCTTTGAAGTTCCCTATGCCCTTTTCTAAGTCAGTATCTGTCTCCTTTGTATTTTTGTTTTCAGGCCAGTGGAAAATATTTAGCGAGGGAGAAGCTCAGATCAGCCAAATGTGTGAAAGCAGAGTGTGCAGGACTGAACTCGAGGATTTGTTAAAGGTTTTGTACCTTGAAAAGTCTGAAAAGGGTCACTGTTAAGGGAGACAGCACTGGAGGGAGAAACACAAGAAAACTTATGAAAACTTGGATCTGCAGCTGGACTGCAGGCTTATTTTGCTTAAGTCAACAGTTGCCCTAAAACCCAAAACTATAATGCAGTAATTATTCACATCATGCACAGCAAATTTGCTGCTTTATGTGTAGTGGTCTGTGTCAACCGTTCAAATATCTCCTCCAAAAGACTAGGAGGCTCTGTATTACTGGTGGGGGAAGGAGAAAGAGAGACTGTACTTTCCCAGAGTTGCATTTCTTTACAAGTTACAAAGAGAAAACAGAACATTTTTATTATTATTATTTGGCAAGTTATTCAAACTAATGAAAAGAAGGACACCTCATAAATGTGCAGGAGCTATGGAGAGCATTATTTCCTGTGCTGAATTTATACCGTTTCTGGTGTTGAAATGACTCACGGATTTTTTTAGTAGTGGAAGAAAAATACAAGTGATACAATACTTGTGTTGGAGAAATAAAAAACAGATTTGAACTAACAAACTCCTAAGCAGCCTGCCTTTGGGATGATGTCTTGTAGCTGAGCAAACTGAGTCCATAAACTGAACAGCAGGTGTTAGTGGCGATCACTATATTTTTGTAGCAATTTGAGCAAATGTTTGCTTTTAAGTGGTTTTCACTGTTTCCTCCACCCACTTCTCTAAAAATGTGAAGTGTTAGCTCCCTATCACAGCCCTAATAACTTCACTCTTCTGGGCCCTATTAACACGTGGTCTTGGCTGATAAACTGCCTTCTGACGTGACGTGACAGAGGGTGGTGAAGTACTTGCAGTACTTTCAAAACACCTAGAGGGTTAAACCTCCCAATTAATAACTCCTTAAAAGTTGCGACAGTCCTTAATCAGTTCTGATTTGTTACAAACCTAATCTTCTGCATTTTTCTGAGGGTGACCTCTCAATTCTGACACCTCACAGACAGCTCTCTCCCGTGACAAACACCAAACAGCTACAGCAGGCCTTTAGAACACAGCAGCTCTGTGAAAACTCTTATCTTTGTGAAAAACAAATCTGAGAGATTCTGTTAAATTTAGTATAGCATGTCTACAGTGTGTTTAAGAAGGGTGGCTCTCATCTGCAGAAAGAGTATAAGTATAATTTAAAAAATGTTTTCTCTGAAGAGTTTTCTCACTGCCTCGTGGCTGCGATGTTGGATTAAATCCCAAGAAGCGAGTGACTCTGCCTGCTTTTGCTCCCATTTTCTACTCCACAAGCAGACAGGAATACTGCTATTCAAACACATGCAAGGAAACAAAGCTTTATGGAAATGGTCTGAGCCAGGGGCTGGGTCTTCACAGGGAGTGAAATCAACAGTGACAGCAAGGATTTTGAGGTTTGTCATTCTGCCAGTGACAGCACTCCAGGGCGTACCCATTTCTAACGGGATGAAGGTGTGGGAGAGCTCAGTGCCGAATGCCAAAAGCCCGTTTCAGGCAGAGCTTCACCATCCTGAGGGGATCCTTGTCTTCAGCAGCAAACCCCGGCAGCCCCCCTCTGCAGCGCAGGCCTCAGGGCCAGGCTTCTTCATGCCACCCAGATCCTGCCTGCGCTGCCTGCAGCATCAGGAGGATGTAACACAGGGCTTCCCAACAAAGAGGAGCAAGCAAGAACACACATGAAGGTGAAGGAAAGGCTGAAGGAAATTAGGAGAATACATATAGGGTGATCTCAGGTCCTTAGTGATCTTGCCTGTATATAACCACCCCGTTGTGCCTAGGCCTGGAGAGAGAGCAGTAATATTTAGGAATACTTCCCTCCCTAGCAAGCACTCAGCATGGTCCACTGCATAACAGGAAAACATGCTAAAAAGGGAGCTACTCCAGCAACCGCATGGATTTGCAAGAACTTAATAGTCTCACCTGGTACCAGTAAGAACCACGGGGGTCTCTTTCCAAGCCTCCACGGGCCGCAGGGAAATCCTTCATGGTCCCTCCATGGCCGCAGGGGAGTCTCTGCTCAGGCCTGGGGCGCCTCCTCCCTCCTCCTGCCCGGCCCTCGCTGTGTGGGGCTGTTTCTCACACTTTTCCCCCCTCACCCCTCACTGCCCGCCAGCATTTTGCCCTTTCTCAAATACGCTTTCCCCGAGGCACCGCCAGCCTCGCTGAGGGGCTCAGCTGTGCCCTGTGGTGGGGCCGCTGGAACCGGCCAGAACCGGCCAGAACCGGCCGTGTCCGGCACGGGGCAGCCCCTCAGCTCTCCTCAGAGGGGGCCCCGCAGCCCCGCTGCCAGCGCCTGGCCACTGGCACCTTGTAGCACTGGTACCACGCTATAGTGCGCTGTCTTAACTAGCACTTGGCATTAGAAGTCCTGTTCTTTAAAAGGAGAGCTAAGTGGACTGTCCCACCACCTTTCCATGGGACTGTAGCCTCTGCCTCCATAAATCCTGTCCTGGTGTTGAAGCGGGGTGTAGCATAGCCTAATGGAGGTCCTAAGACCTCACTGCACCACAGGTTACTGCAGTGTAACTGTAGAAGAAGCAGTTTGGCATCCGCAACGCCCACTGCACGTGGCATCTACTGGGTTGAAATGTCCTGCAGAAGTGCAAAATTTTATTATAAATCTTCTAATAAGTCATGAATTAACCTTATCTTCCTTTGGTAAAGACATTGTAAGGAAGAGGTTCTGAGGAGCTGTAGCGATCTGGTGGGAAGACCAGCAGTTGATTTCTCACCTCACAGGCGTCGTCTGTTTGTAGCAGTAGCTGGTGAAAAAAGACTAAGTGGAAAGTGTACAGTGTTTGTAATTTTTTTTTTTTTAAGAAGAAGGCAATCTGCTTTTTGTATTTGTGACAGGACAGGTGGAATCCAGATTGTGTATTTATTTTATAATAAACACTTTTTAAGAAAGAAAAAAAAATCATAAGCATAATTTAGTAAAATGCAGTGTTGCATTTTTCCAGTTTCTGGTCACTTAAGACAACAAAATACACAGTGTCATGTTTTTCATTCTCTTCATGGGATGTATGTCTGTTACGGTACTTATTTATGTACTTGTTGTATCACTTTGACCTGGTTTGATAAATTAATAAACTCTGAAGTTGATAATAAAAGCAGGCGTTTTGTGTATGATGGATGCTCTTTGGTCAAGATGTTTGGTGTCGGTTCCCTGCGTGCAGTCCTGCTGCTGCCACCTTGGAGAAAGCCTGAACCCTCGCGCCCGGCTGGGTGCAGCGCATGGCTGCCGGCTGTGGAATAGGGTACTGAGCTATGGAAGAGTCAGCTTCAAGACTCAGACAGGGTGCAAAGTAAGGCTTCAGCACTCACCCGCATCCTTAGTGCTTCAGGTGTGAGCTTGGACCCCATGGACTTCAGCAGTGCACCTAAGACACCAGTTTATCAAAAACCTAAGAGATGTTCGTAGGTTATGAGCAGTTCTGACTTACCATCACTTAGAACCAGGCCTGAGAAGCTCTGTGGCGTGCACTCATGGGAGTCCCAGTGAACTCAGCAGGGTTGTGTGGCCCTCCACAGACAAGTTCGCTTCAATTAATTAACTCTTGCAATATGCTGCAGTGTTTAATCCATAGGGGTGGTAATGTTGCTCCCATTTAAGCCAGTTTCAGACCAAGGCAGTAAAAGCTTGCTGTAAGTCAGCATCCACAGGGCTGACACTGAGCCCTGACTGCTCACTGCGTCTGAAAATCAGACACGTAAAGCTTGTGGCAGGACAGCTGTGTCCCCAGCGCTGCAGTAGTTCGTTCTTTCAGGTCTTCTCGCAGGAATGTCTCCTGCAGAATTTTGCAAACCAACTCACACTACCACTCACCCAAGCTAAACTGAAAAGCTATAGAAATTATCACAACCTGGGTAACGGAACAGACAAATTAGAAGGATCAGCAGGATGCTCAAACTATCAGCTTATTTAAATTGTTTAATCTCAAGAGCCACGACTGTTTGCTTTCAGGACTTGTTAGCAGGGCAACAATAGTATGCCAGGCAGACAGCATAGGACCTGCAGTATATAGATTTTCTACTCAGAGATATGTTTGATCCAATTTAATTCAGCTTTCACCTACCCAGCATGATTGATTTTGAAAATCAAAGCATTGACATCCATATATGCAAACCAACTAAAGAAGAAATCAAGCATTGACAACTGAGAGAACAGTACAGGACATATTACTTTCTGGGCAACACATGTTCTGAAACTCAAAATAATTGGGGAAATGTTGACGGACTCAACCTGTGCTAATGACTAAAAAGAGATGGTCTTAAGAAACATTTATATAGAACCTTTTTATTTTAGCAAGGCGTCTGTTACAAGAATCCTTTCCATGAGGACACACCCTAGGCATGCATCCCTGCTCCGCTCTGCTCTCCTGTACCAGCCCCCTTCTCCAAGCCTAACTACCCGAGGGGCACCAGCCCTCCTAGTAGTTGCAGACTGGAAGTCACTAACGCTCAGGGTTGCATAGCTGCATCCACAGTGAATGTATGCTCTTGATTTCACAACATCCAAACACTTCTTAGCAGCACACTAGATCTTATTTCTCACTTCACTCCTATTCCCTTCTCATGTAACACAGATAATCTCTGGCTCCACATGACTCCACAGGCCAGGAGGGGCTGGTACCGAGAGGAGAGCCCTATTCACTGCTACGTTCTCCTGAAATTACTTTTAAATATACCGACACAAGTATAAGAGAAAGAATGTGTCAGCCTAACACTCATCTTCATACACTCTCCATTAAAAAAAAAGGTCAAACCGTTTCACAATTCAGATGATTAATACTTCCAAAATAATTGATAGCACATGAAGTATTTGCGTAATATTGGTGTGCTCTGGTGCCTATTGTGTTATCCATCTAAGATAAAAGCCAAGATTTTGGAGATTTATTGTGGGAGGGGTGAAAATTGACAAAGTTAATCCTTATTTCCATTTATTGCTTTTGTTTGGGGTTTGAAAAATGTCTTCGTCTTCTGATCTGAGGTTTTGGACTGTTTCACTTCTTGGGTAAAGTATGTCTGCAACTACATGAGTATATGAGTATGAACCCACAACTCTGCCCTTCTCACATAACACCAACCCAACTGTGAGCAAGAATGTAAAGCATCCAAAGCAAAAACAAATAATTGATTTTAACCCGGCAAAACAGTTTTTAATGTAGACACACTGGATGACAGTTCAGCATGTTCAGAAAAGGCAGTGAGCCTGATTTCACTACCACTCAAAGTAAAAACTCCCAATCTGTCCTCAAATGACCTCAGCTCCAGAGACAGAGATAGCACATCACACTTGGCTTCAAGTGTAGCTAACGGCCTCTCAAACAGCACCCACAGTTAGCCGATCTCTCCACCAAGATCAGTTCTGTCTCCTATAGGTTTACTCCTCTTGTTTCTCTCTTCGTTATTTGTTTGTTTCAGGATCACAACACTACAAAATCAGATAAATTAAAACTGCATTCTATTCCCACTGAAGTAAATAATAGCAAAATTCCCAATCCCTTTAAGAAGGGGTCCCTGAAGAACTCATAGTGATACACACTGTACTGGCATTAAACACATTTTAGTGTGCTCTAGTATTTAATTTAGTGTGTAGCAAAGGTACATTTTATACTTTTCACAGACAGATTCCCTGTCACTTAATGTTCCTTAGCCAGCACTGTTACTCTAGCCTGTTCTTCCCCAGCTCAGTCCTCTCCTCTGCCAACAGCTAGGATGGGATAATGAATCTGAGTCCTAATTTTAGAGGCGTAAATAGGAGCCAAGTGATGCTTAGGGTTTATGTACTGGGGTATTTTTGTTCCACATCTTTAAATGGGAAGATTCAGACTTTCCCGTTAAAACATCTAGCTTGGAATTAATACAGTATTTATTTTCATTTCCTGTACTAAAGTGTTGTGCAGCACGGCCAGGTTGTATGCTGTGAAATCTGCAGTTTGAGGTAGCTGCAGTTTAATAGAGGCTGAAATAGTTCCTAAACTTTTCGTAGTGTACTCAGGGTAGAACGGGAAATGCTGTAGAAGCACCAAACAAGAAAACTGAGCTCTTGGGCCAGTTTCTTCATTAGTAAAATGAAAAGACATTATGTAGAAGTATTTATACTGCTGCCTAACTATCTCATAAACTACTAGACAACAGTCACCAACTAATCAATCTTCACAAAGTTCTTCCTAGAAAAAGGAAGATTTGATTGTAAATACAGTTATTTAGTTAACAAAAAATTATTCTTAGAGACACATGTACAGCTCCAACTGATGATATGTTCCAGAAAGCTGTGTTTTGGTATCTGAGATCATGTTTTCAATTTTGTGCTCTTAGTAAATATTTCTTTGCTTTGAGTGCCATATTATATATTCACATAAGCTAAGTCTCACAAAATCTTGGGGTTTAGATCTAGCCAGACAGTGGCATCCTTTCAAAAATGGTCCAATGACAGCATTAAAAAACATTAGAGGATGTTTACAATCAGAACTGATTTTCCACTAAGTTTAAATTTGCCATTTATATTAATGCAAACCAGTTGTAAAATCATGCAACCAAATCCTACCAGTAGCCCTTCTCACTCTCTTCACACTATGTAAATTACTATAATCAAGTCTAAATTAAAAAAAAAAAAGTTATTTTGAGCTTCAGCAAATGTGCTAAATTTCTGGAAATAAAAATCCTGCTGCTATTTTGTTTGAAAGACTTAGTTTCTAAATTATGGATTGTTTTCACAAGCAAGAGGAAAAAACTGCAGATTTTTTTATGAATTCAAAGAACATTCAGCCTAGAGTCTCTTTTATTTAGCAATCATAAATAACTGAAAGATTCAATTGCTAATAATGGTCAAAGCCTACAGAGACTTTAGAACTTACAACAGCTTTTCCCCAGCTGATTTTTCTTCTTAATTCAAAGTCAGACATTTTTTAGAGACCTTTGCACTGATGAGTCCCTGCTGAAGAGACTGGGCTCTTCCCATGACATCAGCTTATAACAAGCTCCCAAGTTCTTTATAGTCAGCATGTGTTGGGAATTATTTACCCCATCTAAATAATGTCCATGATGAGATCACTCTTATTAAGACAAAGCTAGCGTAACTACCATGCTCGTGATGACCACGGCATATATTAACACATAGAGTGCCTAAGAAAATGTAATCACTGATTTACTTTTCAAGCAAGAAGTTAAGCAAACTCTAGAGAAATTGCGGAGCAGAGAAACTCTTGACAACTGCAAAACTGCATTTGAATACTAAATGTTGAAAACTGAAGCTCTTTTTCCTGGCCTCTCCACCAAATAGTATATTTCTTAAGAGACATTTTATCCTTCTGTCTATGATTAAAATGTTGAAAGAAGCATTTGCTAGAACAGTACCTCTAGAATGAAGCTCGAGCAAAATCAATCTGCTGGAAGATTCTTGAAGCCAAGAATCCAGTAACAGGCAAAGGAGCTTCTCCAGACCTTGGATTACACAGCTCAAACATACCAGAAACTCACTGCCTGCCACTGTTCCCTTAAAGAAGGTTTCCCTGTAAATCTACATAATAGTCACGATAAACTCTGAAGGTTTTTGTGAAACTCAGTAGAAAAAGATATATCAAGTAGGATTTCAAAGGAAATTATCAGATCAAATTCTGTGTAAATCAATCTGTTTGCACGTTAGCGGGACATCTGACCCAAGAGAGGAATGAGCACTTCCATCTGGACAGAAGGCACAGGAAAAAAATTAGGAAAAATACGACATTGTCTGTTATAAATGTAAGGAGAAACATTTTTCTCATCTTCACATTTTCTTTTTAAATTGCAGTTTTCAGAGCCATTGCAAATCATTCATTGCTACTCCTGCTGAACAACCTGTGAAATCTTAATAAGTTTCCAAAGAGAAGTTCCCAGGGGACTGCTTAGCCCAGAGGATTAGTAAAGAGAGCAGAGTAGTTGTCGCTTTGAGTTGTACTTCAGGGCAATGGGATGAACCCAGCAGACTAGCTTTTATTTCCATCTCAGGAAATGCATCCAAAACCAATGCCTGTAAATAAAGATTGCTCTGGTCTAATACATGAAAGGTAGTCAAGGTGAACCCCAGGATCTCTTCTGGGGCTGCCTCAATCAGCCAATATATCTTAAAGCCACTGCTACTTGTCCATAATATGTTACCTAACATATATTAACAAAAAAATAGTAAAAAAATGTAGACTTCTCCCTTGTATCAAAATAACCTGATTTCTATCAAGCGTCTCCCCTCTACCAGCATCCTTCCAGTCCTAGAGCTAAAGACACCTTCTTCTTGTACCTATTCTGCTCTGAAAAAAATCTGGTAAAACAAGATTTTGTGACCACAAAAAGCAGGAGAGCCAAAATCTGCTTCCTAAGAACTCTTAGTGCCCTAGCTGGGAGACACTCTATAAAGTTCCAGCTCTGCTGCCCTGGAGATGAAAAAAGATCCCGGCCCATTTCTGCAAAAGCTTGTGAAAAGCCAGTCTGCCCCTGCCAACAGCATAACTGTTACTTTCACCAACGGCCAACTGAGAGAGAATCCCAAAAGAAAGCTGGTGATTAGGCTGGGGAGACCTCAGAATGACGTAAAGTTTGACAACAAGCTTTTGACTTAAAACAGGTAGTCCAACAAGTTGAAAGTGCATTTAATGAAAATATTTTATAGATCAAAGGGTTTTCCTTTCTGACAAAGATTCAGGTGCCACATAATCATAAACTTTTCAATTTGAAGGTTTGACTACTGCATAGGAGATGCCAAAATCAGGGAGGAAATGAGAAAATTTGACAAAACCCCTTCAAAATGAGCTTTTAAGTAAGTTAAAATAGACCGATGTGCTCTTTTTTACATCTTCAATTTTAAATTAAGCTAACTACTTGGATATGCTTATATCTCTTTTCTCCATTATAAAATCTCATTAACTCCTCACTGGAAACACATAATCTTCCACTACCTATCTTGTATAAAACTCATTTTTCCAAAATAATAGCAAATAAAATAGGGTGAAAACAAGCTTAAGGCAGTGGTGGAACTCTTTTATGAAGTGAACAGGTGCTCTCTGTGCCAATACAGTCTGTTTAATCACACCCTAACATTTTAATTATGTATATAGCTAAGCAGACTTGCTTGCATTGGCTTAATTATTCTACATGATAATATGAACAAAGGGCCTCTGTTAAAGTAATCAACAAAAATTTTAGCTGGCCGAGTTTCCTCAAATGTTCCAAGAGCCATGAAAGATCTGATCATTAAGCATTTACTGCCCCTGAGAGCTATTTTAAACCTGTGCCCTTCATATCACAGCTGGCCCTTTGAGTAGCCTCAAATTCTTTTTATCTGCAAGCCCTAGTAAGGCAGAACAAAAGAACGTTTCTCGTTTGGAGTGAGCCGTCTGTGTCATCTGTGTGATGTTCACTAGCAGGAGATGTCTATCTTAATGAGCTTTTGGCCAGGAACAGCGCTGCCACTTTCTAACTTTTGTCCAGTTCACAGGACTCCTGATGCAGGGCGCGCTGGATGTGTTAGAATTGTAAATGAGCCCCAGCAACTGCACGTTGCATACAGATCCCACAATAACAATTAAGCAATAGTCTGCGGTTGTGGGCCTCTCCTGCCAGATAATTGACCACGACGGGAGCTATGCAGAGAACCCACGCTGAAGGTGAGGACACATAACAGAATTGAGGGTTCATTATCTTGCAATGAAAGGGAAGTTAGCACCAATGGGAATTGGGTTTTAAAGGACCAAAAGGTTAAAGCTTTCACATTTTGGAGGCCTTTACCATTAATTTCTCCTTTGCCCAACAGAAACGGAGTGTTTTGGAATATACTTCGTTCTAGCGGGCCCTGGGAATCAGATCAGTGGTAGCCACGTAAACGCTCCAAACCTACCCACATATATGGTAGAAGAGAGTCCAAGAATGCTAGAAAGTTGTGCAGAATGTGTGTCTTTATTAAAGACCTAAACATTCTGTCACTGTAAAAGCTTTCCATGTAAAATCTGGAAGCTTGGGAAGAAAACCAACGGCCAACGTATTAGAGCAAGGACCTCTCTGGTACCCTGCGAGAGTTGAAGTCCAAGTACTTTATGATCCCACTTTCCTCTGGAAGCCTCCCTCATCAGATCACATTTCCCACCAGGCACAGCCTGCTCCCCCAGAGGTGACACAGCACAGGAGCACCTCTCCATATGCATCTTGAGAGGTGCAGCTCACCTGCCCCACCGAGGAGAACAGGAACGGGGGAAGAGAACGACGGGAGCCATCCAGTAACTCCATGGTGGGCATTGACATAATTTCTATGTTGAGTTGTTTTTCAAATATTCATTTTCTCAATGGATATTCTTCCTTCGCAAAATGTTGGTGGTAAACCCAGCAAGCAAGAATTCAGGAAGCTCTAAAACCCTGTTAACTTATTATATGAGAGGCAGATTTACTGGGGGGAACAGGGAGGTCTACTGTACTTGCAGGCAGCCCGGTGGAGCATATGTTTTATCCATGTGACTGAGCAGAAGCTGTAGCACTATATAATCCCCATGTCACCACCACAGCTAATTCAATGTCACGTCTAGCATATATCAATGTGATATTCCTCCTGTTCAGTACGGTCTTTACTCCTGAAGCTGCACTCTTGTGCTCAGCCTTCCGCTTCTTGCTCTGCCCAGCTGTCTCAGCCCTGTACCATTCACCCTGATTCTCCTCCCTGCCCCATCACTCCTGCTAACAGGCCTTACCATTTTCCTTAGGCTTCTCAGTCCTCCTTGCCTTTCAGTTCCTCTGCCCCTCAGACTGCAAAGCACATTTCTTTTCAAACATCTTATTTATGCAGTTGATCATATCAGTGAAAAGGCAGTGGTGATAGATGATCATTTTGAATAAACTTGTGCCAAAAAGAAAGAGCGTAGCTGAAGGGAGAAAGCGCAGTGTCACACTGTACAGTGGGGAAGCACTAGTCCCATGAGCCTACTCTGTTATTCAGGGAAGTGCCTCTAGGTGACAGTTAAATTGTTAACACACTACATCGTTAAACAAGGCAATAATAAATATGTATTTTTCAATTCACACTCGTTAATAAAGTCAAAGCCATTCTAGAACTGACTATTCCCAGGATCTTACTTCCCTCATCTACATTCTAGTCCAGTCCCTGAAGCTTTTCTCTTACCCCATCTGCATTTTTCCTCATTATTTTCTCTTTCCACAAATTCAATTAGTTTTGGCCACCAACTCAAAAGCGCTAAAGGCCACTGGAGAACAGTGGGGGTTTTTCTGTCATCTTATTGGCAAGGCTTGCTGTTAAAAAGTTAGCCTGAAGAATAAAAGGAGAAATAAAACGAGGCAAAACAATGACTGAAACTCCTACAATGCACCTGTGGTTTTAGAGAGCTGGACGTTTGTGAGTGGTTATTCTCTTTTCCTCAAATCTACCTGAGACACAGACATTCACTCCTGATAGGAGATGATAAGAAGGAAGGAAGAAAAGGAAGGGGGAAAGAGAACTTTTACAGCTGTGCAGATGGCAAACATGAGGAAAGGATCTACAATGGAAAAGAAAGGGTGAAGAAACCACCACACCAGTCTTGTCTTGTCTCTTGCTGAACAACTACGGTCGATTGACTTTGCAAATTCTTGAGCAGTTTCCTGCGCAGCACTTCATTGTTTGTTTGCATGCAAGCCTTTCTGCTGTGGTCTTGGCTCCCACGTTTGGCATACTGCCTCTGTAGGGTGAACCTGATTTCCAGACATACTTCCCCCACCACAACCATTAGAGTGGACTATGTTCACAGCCACACGCCTGGTCACAGCACAAAACTGATTGCCTTAAATTGTTCACAAATGTTAATATATACGGCATAGTAACGGCATGATGCCCTTGGGGAAAAGGGCAGATAGCAGGTATCTACCGGTCCCACCTATAAGAGCTACACTGGGCCGAACCCCAGCTTTTACAGCTCAAGTTTCACTGTCGTCGAGCAGATCATCTCCACCACATGCTGAAACAAACAAACAAACAAGACATCTCCAACTTCATTGTGGTCTCACGCCAAAAATGCAAATCCCAGAATTCATCTGGATCATCAGATTTCATTTTTGGGGGTCTGAAAATATCTACAAAGCTCTGAAAACATCAGAACCTCACCAGAAACTGCATGGAGAAATATTTTCTCATACTGTGCATTTCTCTGGCCTGCAAATTCCAAAAACTGTGGCTAACTCAAGAGTTTTCTCACTGGAGTTATTTTTATGCAATTCACTTTCATTTATTAATCCTGCCATCTGAAAATATAGCTCTGTATTAGAAACGTTCTGAACTTCATTTGGAACCATTTACAGAATTAACAAGCTTTGATTCGGGGGAAAAACAATCCCAGTTCTCTGTAGCATGGATTTGCCTCAATACGCAGCACAAGTCAGCAAGATGTTCCCCAGGAAAACAGGTAGGGGACGTGATGTAAGCGTGCCACTATGTTAAGGTCAAAAAGTTACCACCAGGAACTAGCTACACCCCAAGATCTTAACAAATCCTTGCTTTTCTCCTTCTTTGATCTACTGAATAGCAGCAAATTCAAAACTGGTATAAAAACCCTTCATCTGCCAGCAGTCTTTGAAAACACTGCCGCCAGAGACCACACGCAGGAGCCCAGAGTGTTAAAAATAGATCAGAAACTTACGTGAATAAGATAATCAATAATTAAACCCCTAATCATTTAACTCTTATAATGGGACAACAAGAAAGAAGCAAATCAGAACTGATTTCTGGCAGTATGCAGTGTTAGCATTCTGGCATCATTTTCCATACACACAGATCTACCAAAATAGAAACAACAACGATTAAAACATTTTAAAAAAATAAACTTGCTTTCACTAGAGATAATAACACTTCTCCCCACCCTGAAAAAACATCCTTTTATTTGTCAAGTCAGGAAGAAAGGTCATGACAGTTTTCGTAAAATTTGGACAATTTTCAGCCAGCTCGAACAACAACGACAAACGACAGCTGAGAGACTTAACGCCAATGGAGGAGGGAGACAGAGCCCTGCACTGTGAGGGATTCATGCTTTCCTGCGTTTCATTTCTGTGTTATTTCTATTGTATGTGTTTAGAAAAGCATTTATACACATAGATGTCCAGGCCTAAATTTATGCCTGTTTTCAAGCGAGCTATACCTCTGCCTCTCCTGTCTGCCCTTCCAGGTCTTTCTTATTAACTCCAGTCTATCTGAGTTAGTTTGTGAAAAAGCCCCAACTATAGTTTTCTGATAAGGAAAAAAAAAAGTTTGTGAAAAATATTACATCCATCCTGCCTTTCTCCACTTAGTTTCCTTTTCCGAATGTGCTGGTGTTGGCTCGGGTAGAGTCAATTTTCTTCACAGCAGCTGGTATGGGGCTATGGTTTGGATTTGTGCTGGAAGCAGTGTTGATAACACAGGGGTGTTTCAGTTGGTGCTGAGCAGCGCTCACACAGAGTCAAGGCCTTTTCTGCCGCTCACCCCACCCCACCAGCGAGGAGGCTGGGGGGCACCAGGAGCTGGGAGGGGACACGGCCGGGACAGCTGACCCCAGTGACCCCAGGGCTATCCCACACCGTATGGCGTCACGCTCAGCACATAAAGCTGGGGTGAGGTTGGCAGAGGGGCCGCTGCTTGGGACTGGCTGGGCATTGGCTGGTTGGTGGTGAGCAATCGCTTTCATTTTCAACACTTGTCTTTCTTGGGTTTTATTTTTCTGTTATTTTTTGACTTGTCCTTACAATTATTTATTGTTGCTGTTGTTGTTGTTGTTATTAATTCAACTGTTTTTATCCCAACCCATGAATTTTCTCACTTCTACACTTCTGATTCTCTCCCCCATTCCACCGGCTCTCTATTTATTTTACATGAAGAAACAACAAAGAATGGGTGTGAAAGCACAAAAGGGGAAGAAGCAGGTCTGTCTGTCTCCAGTCTCCTCCTGGAAATGCTTCTCAGCCCCTTCCTCTGCAAAGCTGGCATCTTACAGCTAAAGGTGCAGCACCCAGACTTAGCACTACCTGTCTGCCAAATTTTCTGAAGTCCCTGCTAGATTATTTGTGGCATCCAACTTGACTCACTTACAAAAATGCTAATTTTCAAAAAGTTATATACCCATAAAGGCTGTAAAGCTGAATACCAAAAATGACTCATCCTTTGATCAGGATGGCTTACGAACAGAGTCAATAAAGATTCTCTTCCCTGAATATAAAAAATTGTGAATCTTTATTTACACTAGAAATCCAACAATGAAAACTATATTAGGGTCAAAATATCTTGCCCTGGTTTTGTTTCTTGGCATGTATATTCCAGAGCTGTTGAGTTCATCACGGTTGTCTCAGCTGTTGAACAGCATCTCAGAGTACCCCTGGCCACACCAATCATGAACAAAGATGTAAGTAAATAGATAGATATGGTACATAGACACTGCATGTTATTTATCACCCTTATGTCATCGTGGTCAGTTTTAACAGCATCTTCCATCCCCAAGTAATCTGCCTTTCACCTAAAAAAGACTCTGAGTAGGACAATTGTGGTGTTGCTGTGTGGCCGAGTCCACACCAGTGAACAAAGCGAGGTTCACGATGACTTGAGCTGCCTTCTTGTGTGTAGCGCTTACAGTCGAATGGAAGCTGGGCAGCAATGACCCACAAGAGCCAATTATTAAGGAAGCCAACGATATTCTGAAGATTTGAACGCATTTCCCAGTGCAAAATCTAGCCTCTTCCGATGCAACATGTTGAGTAACAGAAGACAGAAGCATCGCCTGCCATATATATACTCCAAGCAGCATCCTTTCTAGCAAAATGGATATTCAGGGCTGTAAGATGTCCCCATGGTGGCTACACACTGCTTAGGTCTCTTATGGACTGTTGGATTAGCTGCTCCCTGCAGCAGTGAGAGTCTACCAACATTTTTCTCCTAAGGGAGCAAAGACCTTCGTCAAGGATGGTTAGATCCTCTCCGTCCCCGCATTAACAAAGCACAAGAGCAGAGTAAGCCAGGACAACGTTTACAGGGGGTTTTATCTACATTTCCAAACAGGGTTCTGAGTTTGAGCAGATTCAGAGCCACCTGGCAGAAACCTCCGAGTACCTATTCTCTAAAAATGAATCTTTCCCCAGTATCTCAAATTAGACACCCAAAGAATAAATAAATCTGCAGCACTAATATTCAACTTCCTATTTTCATTAGTAGCAGCTTTTGCAGGGATAATTTAATTCTTCTGTTTCATCTTGCATTGAGGCTTGTAAACTCCTTTGAGGATCCCTACCAGGAATTCATCAACATGAAGGATATATACTGGGAAGATCATAATCAAGTCAATCAAGGGGAGAAATTCAAAAGCTTTGCCACTAAAGGAATCAAACATAAAAGCCTCCCTGGGGGGAAGAGGTTTATGTACCATGCCTGGCCTATGTTAAGAAAATTAAAACTCGTTTCACAACATAAAAGAGCCAAAGTGTCAAGTCACTAAAACCAGTTTCCAGTACAGATGCCCTTTTCCAGACTGGTTTATGAGGGAAATACAGATTTATAATACATTTAAAGAAACACAACTGACAAAAACATAACTAAGGGATATATACAAGGAAGACAGCACAGAACATAAATTAAACAAGGACAATTTAAACGCAATTTCGCAGCCGTCTCTGTTGCTATAACTAAGCATACTTCTGTTTATATACATGGCAAACTTCTTACTTTTTTCAAAGGAAATGTTTGCAGAGCAGATACCTCTAAGGAAGCTGGCCTAACATAAGAGTTGATGTTTGCTCTTATTATTTCCCAGAGTCTATTCAGATGGAAGGGTAGCAATACATGAGAAAGGGAATCCAGACTGCTGCTGGGGTATGTGTATCAAGGAATGGAAAATGTACTTGGGTTTGCTGCCTTTTAGTTCTGTTGGAATAGGCAATTCTCCTCTTCCCCCTCTCCTTGTCTGGTTCAGAAATTTTGTTTTGAAAGCCTGCATACTTAAGGTGAAGCGTGTTTCAAATACATCATTCAGGGCAGGATGGAAAGACAACAGTTTTCTGAAGAAGGCTGTCAATGTAACGTCCAGAAAAGGAGAACAGGATATAAACCAATTGTTACAGGGTCCGTGTTGAAAAACAAGGTATCACCTTCCTTGCAGGCAAAAAGGGTGACCTACTAGTTCCTTTCCAAAATGCCCTTCCCCTTTGAAACTGTGTCACACAGAGGACTCAACAGAAACGAAATAGAAAATTTAGCTCAACAGAAAAATGGGGCTCTCTAAACTTGAGGAAGTAAGATGATCTCCAACTTCATGTTAGCAGTGTTTTGGGAAATGCAGCTACATAACCGGGTAAACATTTTGTTGCCTCCAAGAAGAGCCATAAAGAATCTGGTGGAGATTTTTCAAAGCTGCCTTCAGGGCTGGATGTCTAATCCCCATTAAAATTAACAGAAACTGGCTCCTCAAACACAGTCAATGGCTTTGAAGAATCAACTCCGTGGGGGTAATATGTAGTATCAAAGGGTAGGGATGAGTTGTACGGTTAACTGCATCACATGGGAGTTGCTTGGTTGTTTCTTTCTCTCTTTCTGTCTTTGAATAAAAAGGAAGGGGGGGGGGAAGACAACAACATTAATAGAAATTATTATTATTGTTATTGTTGTTATTGTTGTTGTTGTTGTTTTTATTAAGATTGAGCTAAATATCCAGACAGATTTTTTCCCAATGGGCTTTAAACACTTTAAACACTGTGAAAGGTTTTATAATGGTAACTGGAATTCTCTGACTGAACTCAAGACTCAGATCTTTTCTGGCATGATGATACAATTTAGAAAATCATTATTGGCTGGAAGGCAGTTATTTATTTTTAAGTTTGCCAATTTTCTCATTTTATTCTCTTAAGGTTAAAGAGAAGCTTTTAGATATCCAGTAAGAAAAAAAAAAAAGAATTAAAATGTCTTGAATGTAAATGGTGAGAACTTTCAACTATCCAAATCACAGCCCTCTTAAAGCTGAATTTTTTTTGAACATTAATAATCCTGAACACTTTGAAACAATTTCCACCAACTGGACTTAAAAAGCATTTTTAATTTAAGACTGGTCCTTACCTTAAATTACTACAAATGTTTATGAACTGCTGTTCTTATTAAGTATTGGTAATATCCAATAAAACTTAGAGGCAAGAACTTAAAAATTGCTGAAAGGAAAATAATGCAGAACAAGAATCTCTAGAACTTGTAGACACAGGAGATAGCTGAGGAAAAGCTTACTAGGATTCACTGAAATATTAAATGATTACATGAATAAAAATATCCATGGTTCCATAAGACTGGACCAACAGTTCATCTTTAGGAATTTGTCATCATTTATTTAGGTGGGATTCCCCGAAAATACATTGTGTATGGGCAACACATTCTGTTTTCCCAGTCTTACCTAAGATAAAACTTTTTTCATACTTATCTGAAGCAGAGATACTTTTAACCTTTTGATGACAATGGTCCTTGGTCCCGTTTTCCAGACTGGGAAACTGAGGCTCAGGGAGATAATGCAGTTTGCCTAAGGGCAGCAGCAGAGTCCAGAACTGGCCCTTACTCCCCAACATGTCAGGAACTGCCTGCTCCACGTCCATGGCGAGGCACTAGAACAGATTACCCACTGCTCGGTGCTAACGCGCCTCTCTCGTGCTCTGCGGAGCAGGGGCCAGGCGCGCTCGCCTCTCTCCCCGGATCCACCTGCAGCAGTGTTTGGCGACACTGAGAACTATGGGCCTTATTTGAAGAAAGCTGCATCACCGAAGCAGCCAGCTCTCTCAGTTCCACTGCCTTTTTTATAATTTTAAAATCACATGCTCTTATTTCTTTTGCAGGAAAAAAAACCTCTTCCCTAGAAAGACTCCCACAAGAAAAGATAAAATGGATTGTTTTGAGAATCAGTGAGATTGACTATGTACAAAGTATTTTTCCTTCAGCCTCTTTCAATATTTGGAGGTGGTGTTTCTTGCGATGCAGAAAAATACATGCGAATTGAAATGAGAGCTTTGACAGTATTAAGTTTCCCTTTCAATTAAACAGCTCCTGCCTTCTCAGACAACCCACACTTGGTAGGAGCCTTTCACTCAGCTTTTCTCCTGACCTCTGGCTTAAGGGTTTTATTTCTACAGAGTAAAATGAGAATGAGTCCATACTTAGGTGCCAAATTGGGGTAAAAGTCACCACAAAAACATGAATAATGCTCAACGTTACCAGAAGTAAATTAAGTCTAACTACACAAGCCATGGCGAACAGGGTAAACTTACACTGTAAGGTGGACTTTCACACAGAAGGCAGCTATAAACTGAGTGTGGCCTGCAAATCAATCAGCCCCCTGCCTCTACCTAATGAGACCCTTTTCTTTATTGCATTTTTATAGACTTATAAAACCAGCATAGGATGGATTATATGGGCCGTCTGTCTACCCTGTCCATCTGTTGCTATGCTATTGGTGTTCACCCCGGTAGACCAGGATAGTACTTGGCAGGGGCTGGAACTTAAGGGAATATAGAGGTGATTGAGAGACTTCTTAAAAATTAACAAAACAACAACAGACGTACAACCTCCTCCCCACTAAAACACTGAATTCCAACAATACCAGTTTGTAAAAAGGGCTGTAAAAATAAAGTGAGTCAACAGGAAAACTTCTCTACAAACGCAGCACAACACTTCAACAGCCTTTGTGTGAGTACGCATGTGGATGTCAGTCCTAATTCACGTTAAAAACACAGACACGTTCTCAGAACTCTAAATGTAACATAATTACTTTAAAAAAACAAGTTGCATCTATTTGGGTAGAATTATTTCAGAGTTCTAGGATAATGACTTCATTTAACATGCATTACACAAAAGACATTTTTGGAGCTATTCCCATAGAATCAAAGCTTTCCTGTTCACGTAACTCATTTTTGTGATTCTTTATTTTGTCAGTGTTGCTGTAAACAATGTGCTGCCCGTGGCAGGGAGGGGAGAGGAGAGATTGTTTAAGGAAAAATAGTCATCCCTCCACAGAATTTTGTAGTTACATTTACCAGCTGCATAAGTGTTCTGATAAACTGCCAAAAAGGGTCACTATAAAGCAATACTCCTTTAAAGTTTTAATCCCTATTAAAGGAAATTATCTGGACTCTCTCCAGAAACATTTGGGGGGGGAGAAAGGGGCAAAAGCTTCCGCAGAAGATCAAATGTTGTTGATTATAAATTCATTACCAGCATAGCTGCTAACTTCAGTAAATTAACAAGGAACTTTTATTACATCCAATCAAGCTCTTGTTAAAGATAACAAGTTCTTTTCATTCCTTGTATTTGTATAACAGTCACTTTTCTGGAACTCATCAAAGCTTGTTGCGAATCCATGCCAAAGTACCACTCTCTCTTTTAACAGCTTTAAAAAAAATAATGAAACCTTATGATCACAGTGAAAAAGCACTGATTATGTTAAAATATTCCAAGATAAAAGATTTGGAATTACAGAGAAATCTGCCTCAGTATCAGCAAAGAGACTAATATTCCACAGCAGAAAACTCCTAAAATTATGAGGTTTTCACACTTGTTTTTTATTGTTTTGTTTGTACAGAAAAAGCTTAGCTAAATAGGCTCTTTATGAAATCTGATAGTGTAACAAAGATCCATTATGGTTTCACTTTAGACCAGGCTTTCACTCAAATATTAATTGCTAAAAAGCTATTTTACATTATCAGTTTAACCATATGATTATGTTAAGAATCCTTTCTTTATCAAATAATCAAAAGTGGGAGGGAAGAATGTTTTGCTTTGAAGCTTCTCACTAATAATACATTTTATAGCAAGTTAAGGATTTTCTAAAAAAATAGCTACTTCAAAAGCAAATATCTTGGTGACAGGCTATTGCACTGAGATCCTTTTCTTACAGGCCATGATCCAAATACATATTTTTCATCCATTTCATTTGTCTGCTGTTCAAATTTACTAGTGATGAAAGAAACCTTTCTGGAAAATATTTAAGAAAGTTCTAATGCCCACTGAAATCAATGTCTAGACTGGATGGGTCTAATATGAGAAGTTTTCTTATAAAACTTAAAATTGTCCCTACAATAAAGTATGATAGAAGCATACACAATTGATGAGATTCAGCACTTAATAAAAGGCAATGCAAAACAGTTTTTCCAGTCCCACCCCTCTAGCAGTACTACAAGAAAATAAAACCTAATGGATAATATGTGCCTTTTTAGGTAGGTCAACTAAAAATCCTTCTATATACAGGAAGATATTTCCACAATTTTAAATTTTTTTTTCTGCAGTCGATCAATAGCTTATTGCTTATTACTGAGATTGCTTGAAGTCCTTTGTTCTAACAAGCTATTTAAGTAGGAGCTTTTACTGAAAGTGCAGTTCTTTTGTTTATTTCTTTTCTATGTCTGTTGGCCAGAATGAAATACTCATGCACAGAGAAGCTGAACATGAAGATGGCCATTTCTTCTCCTCCCAGCAGGACACAAGTTGTATCTGGGCAGCCTTCCACTGTCTGTTGTCCCGGCATAGAAGTGTTTGAAAATCCTCTGTAGAGGCACAGTCCAAAAGTCAAGAGGTGAAGCTGAGAGAGCAGCCACCTGCAGTCTTTTTATATCTGCATAATATCAAATACATTCAACTTAAAATGTTCTTGGACAGCTCTAGCATCCTGTAATTATCGTGTAATGCATCCCTCCTCCCCGAAGCAGTCTAAGGTTCGTTGGCTCTGCTTAGATAAAAACGGTCATAATTAAGAAGACTAACATTATGTAATGCGCTGAGAGAAGGCCTACGGAGCAGCACTGTGGTTCGAAGCATAAGCACTCATTTGCCTCACTCAGGGCTGAATGCTGCCACTGATTTTCTGTGGACCCTCAAGCACGTCACTTCATCTTTGTGACATCTCCTTTGTGCTGTGCAGACTGAAAAGGAAGGAGCTCTGTTAGTTTGGGGCTGGTTCGGCCCTTGCTTTTAGCCTCGGTCTCTCAGCTGCCTCAGAACATGAACAGAGCAGCTTTTTCCTTGGAGTCACACTGCCAGCCGTAGTTACAGCATTGGCCATGCTGTGTTTGCTCCTCTGTCTAGGCCTGTTCCTCTGCAGAGGCTGCCCACTCCTGAATAAACCAAGCTGCACACTTGGACAATGGCAAGTACTGTGGCAATTCACCTTTGTACGTGAGGAGAGAAAAGCCCTGGATATGAAAAAAGCTATCCAGGAAAAGCCTGGATGTGAGGCTTAAGAGGTGAAAGCAGGTGTCTCACATACACCCAAGTGCCCCACACGTTTCATTGAACATGAAAAACCTAGCTAAAGTGGAACTGAACTACATTGTACTGGCATTTCTGGAAGATGAGGGGTTCCTTGCAGAACCATGACACAACATACTACCCTGTCACCACAGCACTGATTCTCTCCTACAGCTTAGAGGTTCTCAGAGGAACACAACAACACTTGGATTCAACAAGTAGTATCCTTCCTACCCAAGGATGCATGGTCACAACAAGATCTAGGAAGGAGGAAAAAAAAACCCAACAGATAACTAACCTAAGAAAAGACAAAGGAGCTGAAAAGAAGTTGTCCAGAAAAGATGAGGGATTGATGATGGAAGAGGAATCATGAAGAAAGAAGACAAGTGGACTGTGTTCAAAAAAATCTCTCTTAAAGGACCATAACAACAAATTGGCCCTGTGTGCCAGAAACCGCCACAACTTAGCTATGATTCTTCTTTAATCTGTGTTTAAACAAATCTGCTGTCATCTAAGTTTGATGGTACATGACCTATAATGCCAACAAAATTCTCAGTCAGCTTTCCCTTTGGAAGCAGACTCTTGCTCTAGCAGCAGTCACGGCTGACAGGCGTGCTCCTTGGGCTGGGGACTGGTTCGTTCTTTAAAGCACGCAAAAAGTCAGGAAAGCAACACTGCCACAGCTAGCACATAAAAAATGTATTGAATGTTTTTCTCACAGCAGCAGGCAGAAAGAAACACTAGCAAAAACTATACAACTCCGCAAACAAAATACAACACGCAGATTTGTTTTCTGTATTAAAAACTTAAAAAACGTAACAGCCTATGAACAGAAAATATTAAATAATTAGTCATATAATAAGATAGGTAACAACACCCATACATACCTTTCTTCCTTTGAACCATAGATTTATTGGCTGACACAGGATACATAAGTATTCTAAACCTTGTACAAGTCAGAAACTACAATCTCTGTCATTGATATTTATCATGTGTTCAAATGCTGATTGAAATTTGAACATCTAAAACTGAAAAATGATGTTACTAGTTATGGAAAAAAGTTTCCTTCTGGTACCAACAGCAATAACACATCATTAAATATAAGCTAAAGCTCCTGTGTTGTTTTTTTTCTCCTTTCTTTGTTTGCTTTGTTTCTGTACTTGCCTTTCATCCCATTAAATTCATTGGCCAAATTAGTCACTGTTATCTGTTTTAAGAATCATTTCATAATTAACCAAATGGAAAAAAAAATCAGGTTGTTTCCAATTCCCTAAAACCCAAATCTTATCCACCCACTCCAACATCTGCAGATGGAAAGCACAGTATGTCTCTTCATTAATATCAATAATGTTAGTTGTTAATATCTACATACAATAATCTTTTGATCTATACCGAAACTATTTGTATGGCCTAGTTATGCACTCATTGCTCAGGCAAAACTAACTCTTGAATCAAAGAGACCTTAGCTCAATTAAAGGCTACAAGGAAAGAGCTCTTATTTTGCTCTTGGCACTCAGCGCACTGGAAGAATCCCATAAGAAGTAGCAGTGTTATGGGGATATATGCCTTTGTATTCGGCAGCTGCAAAAAGGTGTCTCAGCTCTGTGAGTCAGCCCTGGTTCGGTAAAGCAACTACTGGTGGCAATATATGAAGAGATTTTTCGTGGAGCCAACAAAAACAGGTTTTAGTAGGAACTGGTTATGCTCTGCTACAGTTTGAGTGTCTCTTACCATTTCAGAAGGGACATAATTAAGCAGTAATAAAGTATGAGAGATATTAAGGACTGTCCGTCTCAAGCATTTAAAAAATAAATCAACTTCTCCTTCCCTAAGAATGAGCCAAATCAAAATACCCTTTTTAATATACCTTGGGCTTTTTTTTAATAGATTTGAAGTCTTTGAGGTTTGTGTTTCCAAGCTTTTCTCACAACAAGGAGCTCAAGAACATATTTTGAAAACTAAGATGCTTGCAGAATCAAGTTATTCTAGCAGCTGAGGCTTTAGGAAAAAAATACTACCGCTCATTAAAAAATTATTAGCTATTTCTGTATGTCCTACAGAAATAGAATTGCTGTCCGTGCCAGTTCAAGGCCAGAGAAAAGAAAATCTGTCTTCTGAAATATGGAACTTCTTTTTATAATGCTTATCATTCAGTTGTGTGTATTTCATACTTCTGCAGGTTTCGTTTTGTATTTACAAATGCCCGGACTACAGGGCCATGTTAATTCAGGTTATTTTCATAATGGATAAGAACAGGAAGGTGACTGCTGTTGGGTTGGCTGGTTTAGAGACCTGGCTCCCTCCAGAAATGTTCTTTTGAGGAATGCTGCTGCAACCATTCCAAAGAGATGATACAAGAAAATTTGGGTTTCTGTGACAAAAGAGCGGTGAACGCATTCATTCAGTGAAGGCTGAGCACACTGTATTTCATCAGTTGATGGATATTCCCAGAACGTGCAATTAAAATGCAGCTGTTCGTTAGGAAAATAATACACTATTCTTGCATAAGTAAGGTGTGTCATGAGCAAATAAAGGGGTCATTTTTGGTCCAAAGCCAGTCTGTGAATAAATACTGGACAGGAGATTTCATATACACTTTGATAATCTGCAATAAAGAGGCAAGACTTGAAGCAAGAGCAGTAATAAGCTTTTGAAAGTTGAAAACATGACTTGGAGAAAGTCTTCAAAATTACTTTCAATAGTCAAAAAAATCAATACCAGCAACACTTACACTGAATTTAGTTAGTTAAATCATCAGAAATTTCTAGGAACTTTTCTTCCCCAAAACAAATACCAACCCAGAAAGATATGCAGTCTCAAAAACAACTATGTATTCAATATTAAAAAATTCACAGGGAAGAAATAAGGGACAGATTCTCACTTTCACACTGACTCTCGTTATTGCTGTTGCAGGTCAGAAGTCTTCAAAACTGCCAGTTATGCTTACTCCTTTTTTAAGGTCAGTTTTAATTACTGCAATATGAAAAAGACCTTTGTGCAAGTACAGAGTGACTATATGGTATAGGTGCTGATCTGGTTGTTATCTAAAATAAGAAAAGGAAACCGCTTGCTGCTATGCTTTTTATTCATCTCCTTATTCATCACTGACTCACATTCCTGTAAGCGTTTGGACCTAGAGGAGAGGTAGCTCCGTGCTTTCAGTCTGATACTAGCAAACTCTCAAAGGCTGCTATACAATCAAAATTTCACAAAACCTGGTCATGCAGGATTCCCTGTCCATGGGACAGAAGTGACTGTTCTCCTAAGACATGTGAATTTACCCACAAGTAAGTCCTTTCCAGTCTGGGATCCTTCACTGAGGTGGCAGGTTTGGTTTTGGGGCTCTTCCTCAAAACTTGTTTTTACTCTGTAATTCAAATATGCATCGGTAAAAATTGCTGGTTTGGAGTTGCATTCTACTTAGAGAAAAGGAAGATTGTTTTTTCTTTTTCAGTTGCACAAGGAACAATGGCTGGAAATGTAGATACTGAACAGACTAAGACTCAAAAAATGAATACAATTGAAAGCGGTATGTTTTAGTTACCACAGTAAAATGGTACATAATCTTGGTCATTAGGAGACAAGGCCTGCTTGTTCATTAACTTAGAGAAAGGCCTTGTCCAAAGATTATACCAATGAATTAAAGCAATACGATCCCTCCAACATGGTTTTAATTGCACAGGCACCAATGGAATAAAGGTGATTCTTACCTCTAGGGCATAATCTACCTTTATTCCAGTAACTGCATTTAAGGCATGACTAAGCATTACTGTATAATTTTAATAAAAAATAACAACTCAGACTAATCCATCCATGCCTCTGAAAAATTACATGCACTCTTGCTTTCAGTTCATTCCCTGTCAAATATCAATATATAGAACAGCCTCTTAAATTTTTATAATATATAAATGATGCTTATTCAGACATATTATCTCCTCAGCGGCCTAGCTTGCCAAGGTCATCTTACATGTATAAATTCCTAAGTCAGAGGCCATATTATGAATTATTAAAACTAAGAGAAAAAACTGCATTTGATTATTAGTTTTTCATTATTATGCTCTAATGTGTGTCATATTTATCACCAGACCAGGAAGAATATATGTAGAAGAAAATGTATGCTTTTCATCTCTGAAAACATGCTTATCCAATTCAGTTCCAAATCAAAACAGATAACAGATAATGTCAATTGAATAAATCAAAAAATGATTAGTTAATGTGAGGAAAACAGACTACTCATGAGAACTATGAGCCACAAGGTTGCCAGTTTTCATCCACAACAAGAATTTCTGCAGGTCTCTTTTTTTGCCTTCAAAACCATGAGTTTTCTTGCCTAAGGCTCAGTGGGTAGTTGAAAGGCTATTTATTTTCTCTCTTCCTCTGGATTTCTAATTGAAATCCACCCTGCTTGTGGTATTTAATATTCCAGTAGCAACTGGTGAAAAAAACAAGAATTTTGAGGACTGAGCATACAAATGACAATTAAAAAGCACATGAAGATCCTCTTCTGAGTCTTTCTCCAGAAGAGCCTATTTTTCTCTCGACTCTATCACCTCTATCAATCTCTTCTTAGAGAGAATAGCCTAGAAACACTGTCCCTAAAGACACTTTTAGTAAGCTAATCCCTCTTTTTACAAATTCTAACCCAGCAAACAGACACATGTCTTATCTTCTAGGCAGCAAGGTTGGCTAATGCTCAATTCCTGTACGTATTTGAGGAACTGGATACCATTCTTGAATAAATATGGTGGAATCTAGGCACAAGCAAACATATACACAGATGCATACAAAGGCACATATGAGGGATATACTTGAGGTAAAAGCAAGTAGAAATATCCTCTGGTAAGGGTGTCTTTCGGCATAATGAACATAATACCAGTCCAAAATGACTAATCTGCCTGCCAATGACTGTAGTCCTTAGCCGCTAGTACACCTCAGTAGGTTGGTGCATGGTTGCAATACTTGGCCGATGGCTCACAGGGGACCTACTGACAAATACGAATTTAGGTGCTAGTATTTATCTTAAAAGTTGCATGTAACATACATTTGCCATCAAGAAGTATATGGGAAGCAGCTACCCTGAAGCGTTGAAGCGTGCTGCAGACTAGCTTCACTGCTTCTTTCTTTCATTAAGTTTTGTCAAGGTGGTGTCCTGGTTCCCATCTGAACTTCTCCATGGGCCATGGCATAAGCAAGGGGGAACAGGTTGATGTGAATAAAAAACTTCTCCATTTAAGACATTTGAAAAATGTCCATCTGAAAATCCACAAAGACATACATACATCCACCAGGCCCACTGTTATTTTGAATCAATCCACAAGCCTTACCTCAACCACGTGAGTCAAGAATGATTTCTACAGTATTAAGTTCACAACCCGAAACTATAGGATATAAATAAAACAACAGGATAAAACAATTATACCAATCATTCTGCTATACATAGGAAGAGACAGTATTACAGGGAGAGATTTAGAACTTCTCCATTAAACTTTGGTACTTAACATTTCAAATTTGAACAGCGTTTTGGGGAACAGAACATACACAGGACAGTTAAACTTTCATTTGGTTAAAAAATATCCCACTAGTTTCCCCTTAAAACTACCACATAGCCATTCATTTCTACGCAGTACATTTGTCAAGCGAGGGAAGAAGCCGCCAGGGCTAATGTTCTAAAATTTGCAATGTCTAAAGCAATGCTCTTAAAGCCATGTTTAGAGATAAGAGATTGTTCAATACCCTTTCTTATATTCTGTGATTATCACAGCTCACACATTACAATTAAATCAGTTTGTAGGCATCAAAACAAAAATGTTCTGACGTTAGAAACTGTCAGCCACCCGCATTGTACATTGAGGTCAGTTTATTTTGCAGGCGCTCATTTGAAATAGAGACTTTCTTCAGGTGTGCCCAACTTCAGTCAGCCAAAGCGCCTTCACTTTTGAGTGCTCTTTAAAAGACGACTGTTGAAAAGGCATGTTCCTTCCTCCTTTGCAGTAAATGGATTCTTTGAGGAAATGGGAGTATTAACTGTGATACAGCTACCCTTTTTTTTCAAATTCTTTCACAAAGAGATCACTGCTTCTGGGACTCACAGGCCCACATATTATTCACAGACCACACACTGGGAGGAGATGCATTGACCTCAGGTCTGTTACATCACCGTTAGTGTTACTCCACCCAGGATCTGAATAGTTCATTTGGATGAAGTTTCAGAAGTTATCAAGAGCAGCCTGCGTAACAAGCCACAAACTCGGGCTGATTCAGTTTTGAAAGTCTAAACAGTGCTCAAAGAGTCAAAGAGGCCAAATTTTCCTTAGTTTTGGTTTTGGTGTATTTTTTTAACTTATATTACAGATTCCCTATTTCATTGCTCAGTCCCAAGGAAATGAGACAAAACTTTCATCTGTACTATTTTATCTCATCTATCATTTAGAGGAATCATACAAAAATCACTTCTGGATGACATGGCCTCCTGAATTCTACAAGCTGGATGTGAGGCTTTGCCTTACGTGAGCAAAGAGCACAGTCTCCAGAGCCAAACTGCAAGGCTCTCCTACTTTTTTCGTACAGCTGAAGCAACACAAAGCAAGTGAGAAATTACTAAGGATTCCTTCCTTACACAGGGGATCCTTTGGGTGGGTGGATGACAGGGTAACCCGCTTTACACAACAAATGCATGTCCTTCCCAGAAGGGGCCTGTCAGAGGTTGTAAGCAATTAAATGGATTGGGAGCAGACATGATCATGTAAAAAGTCTTTGAGCAGCAGAATGAAGGACTGCAGCCCAGTCTTGAATGTGGGCTAAATTAGACTAAAAGCCAGAATCTTATTAAGATTGAGGGAACAGAAAGAGACCTGGCTTCCACGTTCTTCCCTCTTCATGTTTACCGAGGAAGACTGAGAACCGTGCTTTTGGTTTTTCATTTCTCAATCCACTTAACCTTTCATGTGCCCACAGGACAAAGGGCAGAAGTAAAAGAGGGGGTTAATGGCTTCACTACAGTTGACTGGTGTTAAAGCCAGGGCAGATGTGGGCTTTAATTAGAAAGCAGCTGCACATACATAAACCACAGCAATCTTAATCCAGAGAGTGACAGTGTGAATACAGACCTCTTGCAAAAGCACATACCTTTAATCTGCATTTGTCTGTATTTTTAGGGGGAAGGGGTGTCAGCAGAATTCTATCCAGGAGCTCATAGGAGATAGAAGAAAAAAGTACATATATGTCTAAAAATCAGAAAAGGGCACTAAGAATGTAAACAGAAAAGAATAAAAATAACCACATAGATCAAGTTACTCAGCACCAAAACAGAACAGTAAAGTTTTCCATTACCTTTCACAGAATAGAGCTCTCCCACTATGAGCAAGGCTCCAGCTGTTCTCTTGGCTTTCCCTTGGGCATTGATTATGCTGGACATCCTGTGAGCCCCCCCAAAACTGGCAATTATATCTAGAATATCCCAGCCCTTTAGGAATTCAGGTACGCAATTTGCTAGAAATACTGCAGAGGAAGAAATCATGAACATCAAGTTTACTCTGTTAGTTTTTACCACGGTTCACTGGGTAGAATGTGGAGGTTCCCGTGTCGGGAAGCAGATGCTGCCAGACAAGCCAGGCACTACATACTCCCTTCACATCTGCAGGCAGCAGCAAAATCCTACACGCTGCTCCCTGACAAGAGTATAGAATGGAAGTTACTTACTTAGGCCCAGAAAGTCCATTAAATCTGAAGTCCACAGGCTTATTCATCCTATGTATAAGTATATGCCCGAGTACTCCAGAGAGAACAATTTTTTGGCACCTCTCAGATTCCACAGAGGAGTGTTCATGTCCTGCCTCATATGGGCTGCATATGCAGTGTAAATGGGTGCAATGCGCTTTGTGTTGTCAGCTCAGCTCTCAGACTCTAAATCTTTAATGGGATTTGAAGGTAGAGAAGAGGATGGGTAAGCTGGGAATTTATCTATCTCAGCATATACTCTAGAAAATCATCTCCCCTTCCATCTGGAGTGATTATCCGTAGCAGTTTTACACTCATGGGATGCTTACTATCCACTAACTTTCCCACTCCACCAATATAGATTACTTGGATGAGAAGCCCCTGGCCCTCAAAAAGAAACAGAGAGACAGAGAAGAGGACAATCCTATCAAGAATTACAGCAGCCCCAGAAGCTTCTGTAATAGCACATTGTCTAGTGTCAATAGAGAACCATGTGGTGGCTTTGCAAATTGCACGCCTAATGAACAAGATGAGAGAAGTTAGCTCTCCCTAGTACTGCCATAACAGTCCTGACATACCTGGTGCCCAGGTAAAGCACTGAGCATCCTTCCTATAGTGTCAAAAGGCATAGACATCTTTAAAGATAGTTGTACTGGGTTTGCATAGCAAGGTTTTGGTAGCGGGGGGGCTGCAGGGTGGCTCTGTGAGAAGATGCCAGAAGCTTCCCCCTTGTCCAATAGAGCCAATGCCAGTGGCTCCAAGACAGACCCACCGCTGGCCAAGGCTGAGCCCGTGAGCGACGGTGGTAGCCCCTCTGGGATAATATAGTTAAGAAGGGGGGGTGGGGAAACTACTGCGCAACAGCAGCCAGGAGAGAGGAGTGAGAATATGTGAGAGGAACAACTCTGCAGACCCCAAGGTCCATGAAGAAGGGGGAGGAGGAGGCGCTCCAGGCACCAGAGCAGAGATTCCCCTGCAGCCCCTGGGGGAGACCATGGTGAGGCAGGCTGTGCCCCTGCAGCCCATGGGGGGTCCATGGTGGAGCAGAGATCCACCTGCAGCCCGTGGAGGACCCCACGCTGGAGCAGGGGGATGCCCGAAGGAGGCTGTGACCCCGTGGGAAGCCTGCGCTGGAGCAGGCTCCTGGCAGGACCCGTGGCCCCGTGGAGAGAGGAGCTCATGCTGGAGCGTGTTTGCTGGCAGGACTTGTGACACCGCGGGGGACCCATCCTGGAGCAGGGGAAGAGTGTGAGGAGGAAGGAGTGGCAGAGACAGTGGGTGATGAACTGACTGCAACCCCCATTCCCTGTCACCCTGTGCCACGTGAGAGGAGGAGGTAGAGAAAATTGGGAGAGAAATTGAGCCTGGGAAGAAGGGAGGGGTGAGGGTGATGGTGTTTTAAGATTTGGTTTTACTTCTCATTATCCTACTCTGATTTGATTGGCAATAAATTAAATTAATTTCCCCGAGTCGAGTGTTTTGCCTGGGATGGTAATTGGTGAGTGATCTCCCTGTCTTTATCTCCACCCATGAGCCTTTCATCGTATTTTTCTCCTCCCGTCCAGCTGAGGAGGGGAGTGATAGAGCGGTTGGTGATCCAGCCAGGGTCTACCTACCACAGTCCTTTTTGGCGCCTGAAAGGTGGAAATGAACCACTCTGTCGCTAGACAGCTACAGGCTTGAAGCCTGCACTGCAGACCACTGAGGGTCATCCAGGCCCTGCAGCCCCCCACTACCAAAACCTTGTCAAGCAAACCCAATACAATAGTAGGGCCAAACAGGAATGTCCCGCAGGAACAGGCACTCAGCTGTGACAAAGCTCATCACTTTTTCCCCATTGAAAAATCATGGTGGGAATTCAACACTGAAAGGACAAGATGCTAGCAGAGCTGAAAAATCTCTGATCTTCCATACATTTCCATGGTTGAGTGTATGAATGTGCACAAGGACAATCAGTCAAAAAAAAAGAGGTGGGGGAAATCTTGTATGGGATCTACACAATGTCTAGGTAAAACCGCCTTATTTCCAAATCCATATTGGAGTCCATCACTTGAGTAACCCTGGTATACACATGCAGAGAGAGCATGATCTTCAGTTGAGAGATGAGAGCAGTCCAGATCCTTGGATTCTGTTTAAATGCCACCAGTGACTCACTGCCAAGGGACAGATCACTTCTGGGCTGGTTCAGTGGGGAAGCCACTCTAACACCGAAGCTGGCTGGGTAACAGAGATGCCAAAGCAACAACATGGGATATGAACCATGGGGGCAAGAGGGGAAATAACTAGTAGTAACTCTAGTATTAGCTTTTTTTCATTTTTCAGTTCTAATAAAGTGCCTATATCCATATGTAGGCACACCAAAAAGGGGCCTGATTTCCAGAAGCGCTGAGTCTCCTGCAGTTTCTGTGGAAACTGCTATATAAAAATCTAGCTTCTTACAAGGGACTAAATATGCATTTG
The DNA here is from genome assembly GCF_047370975.1 of Nipponia nippon. Lineage (NCBI taxonomy): Eukaryota > Metazoa > Chordata > Aves > Pelecaniformes > Threskiornithidae > Nipponia > Nipponia nippon. The sequence goes on from NW_028262313.1 coordinate 4,249,337, forward strand.
AATAGCTAAAGCTAGGCCACTGTTCTTAACAACGACATCTTGGTACTTCGGTTTACCTATCATAATAGCTGGGGATGGTGTAAGGCTGATCAGCAAACTGAAGTGGAATTGCAACATAAAGCCAGTATTAATTGCATAAGCAAAAGCCAAGGTTGGTAACCTGTTATGTGGAGACTGTGCAGACTGAATATTAAAGGAGAAAAACTCCAGAAAAACCTGGCAGATTTTCTTTGCTGCAGCCAGTTGGGGAGGGGGAAGCAGAAGAAAACATTCAAAGAAAGAAAAAAAGAAGGGAGGGAAAACAGGTTAAACATCCCTTTGATAGACTGATAGGCTGAAATAATTCAGGATTATAACATTTTTAAATTCCTGACAAACACTTGGGCCTGATAGTTCGGGCATTTTGTCCCTTGTCCTCATAACTGACGCAAGGCAAAGTGCCAGAGTTATGGGGATTATTCCCCCAGAAGGCTGTAAGGTGTGAACCCCAGGACAGGACACCAAATGGTTCCACTCTCTGACATCTTCCCTTAGTGACCGATTCAAAGAAATAAAAAACATTTACAAAGATCCTTTACAATGACTGGAGTGACAGTTTGGCAAAGGAAGATAATGAGAGACTCCCCCCCGCCATGTTTACATTAAGCTATAGAAGCATTGTGGATCTATCGTTTTATCACAGACTTCAAGGCAAATTCTATACACAATTGTAACAGAGTAAATCTGGAGTATGGGTGTGGATTTCATGGATTTGGAATTCCTGATGATTATTGTTACTGAGATTAACACTGAGCAGAAATCAACCTTCAGGCTGAGCAGAAACTGACCCTTCATAAAGGCAGATGAATCTGGAAATACCAATCACCTACATAGTCCTTAACTGGACCACTGCTTAATGAAGGTTATGATTCACCTTCCGTTTCATTTGTGAATATGTACCATGTTTCCTTCGTTCTCCAGACATCCCAGTGATGGCTGCTGGCGTTTGTGTGCACAGAGAAGTAAACAGTAAAGTATTTAATATATTGCAGCTTCTTCGATTCAACCTAACAGCAGGAAATAGGCATTGCGTGTGTCAGTGCTTCAGGGACCAACTGCCAGCACCTGATACAATGCTGGCAGACCTTAGAAGCAGTGCAGGAATTACTGGCATAGAGTGAATAACTTGTGAGTGAATTGCACTACCTCCAAATGAAATCTTTCTACCCCAATGTTCAGCTATAAAACAGTGTGCTGCGGCCATTTCCTAACATCTATATTATGCTGCAGCTACTTTTTCATGTATCTTCTTTTGTACAAGGCACATTGAAGTGGGGAGTGATGGGAAGGTCAGATTTGTTTTGGAAAAGTCCAAAAGCTCTTTCTGCAGCACGGTTATTAGGAGGACTGTGAGAAGGCCCAGTGGCAATGATATATAGATAAACATCTGCATTCCTTACATACCGCAATCATTTTTGCTTCAAGTAGAACTTCACACTTCCAATGCTAAGCAGATTGTGTATGTGTCAATTAGACACCCAATTTCTCTCTCCCCATTTGGTGTCAGGTATCCATTTGATAATTTGCTTTTGCATTATGAAGAGCCATGACTGACTCGGTGATCCTTTCTTTAGATTTGTCAAAACTGCCTTGCACGCCGAGCACTTAGTCCCCTTACAACACTGTATTAGCTGACTCTGTAGTCAAAAAGTATTCCACTACCTTAGAGTTGCATTGCAAAGATCCCCAACTATTTTATGCACTGCCTACTTAAAAAATAAATAAAGACTGAATTACATTCCTGAGCCCAGGATCCTCTTGCACTATACAAATGTAAGTATTTAATTTGGCTTTCCCTGTTTATGTTAGTTTGTTTTAGTTGCTCTGTGTCTTACTCAACCACAAGAATGCAGTATAATTGGACTTATTCAGTACTGTGTGTCTTTGGACGCTTTTTGCTTCCCAGAAGTAACAAAAAAAAGGTTTTTAAAAGAAGGTCTAAAAGTGTTTTTTGTTCTTTAGTTGTGAAACTAAAAACTAGACAAACAACCAAAAGAAATTTCAAACCGAGAGCCTGCAAATAAAGGCGTAGAGTTAAAAAATGAACTGATTGTAACATTGGTGAAAGGAAGCAGATTGCCAGCCTGCAGAGACTGAGGTCTGCTGCTCACCCCTGCAGAAACACGTTGGAGGTAAGAACTGTGCGGTATCCCCTCCAGCACGCTCTTGCCGGCGTAAGTTGGTTTATGGCAGGTATAGGGGAGAAGAGGAAGTAACCACACAATAGACAGTGATGGGGTTACCTTCCCTGGGAAAGTTTATTCTAGGCTGCAAGAACTGCGAGGTACCAGAAACCTGTTTCAGGTCCCATTGTAGGAAATGGAAAGGCTGCTGTTGGCTGTAGAAGGAGCTGCTGCAGGTCACAGGAGAGGCGCGGGTGGTTGCCTCAGCACCACAGTGCTTCATGCCCAAGCAGCAGGACTGACAATGCCAGTCCCCATGGCTCCTTCACTGAGACTGTCCATGGTGGGTGCCAGTAGATTCTAATTCTGGTGAAGTTGGTTGGTTGGTTACAGAAGGTTAGTAAATGAAAGCCTGAGCTAAAACCCTCCTTATTTTACACTGGTATCCGATAAGGTTTCATATGCTCAGTCACCAGGAATGCCATCCTGAGAGACCGGAGCCCGGCACCCAGTCTGAAGAGTGACACTCTCTGGTTGTAAGGGTTTATCTACATGGAGTTTCTTGCAGAGTTAGGCCCTAGTGATTTAGGCAGACTGCCCTCAGCGTATTGGGAAATGGTGACCATACACAAAAGCAGGTCTTTCAACTTAGTAGCTCAAGCAAATAAATTGTCAAAGGTTCAACATCTACTGCACTTTTTCTGACTTTCCATCCATCCATCCATCCATCCACGCACCCATCCCTCCCATCATTTCTTTAAATACAGATTAATTCCTTAATTTAGCTTTTTTAAAACAAAGAGTTTTCAAATTACAGGCTGAATTTTTATTAGCAGGCATTACTGGCAAAACACCAGAGGTCAGTAGGAGCATATTTGTTCCTGGTGTAAGCCAGTCCACCCCCTTGGTTTCAACAGTACTATGCTATTTTGCACTTCTTTAGAAGCTGGCCTTGTTTTTGTAACTTAATTTAAAATGGTTAAATACTACTTTGTTAACTGAGTGAAAGAAATTTGCATCAGCATCAATATTACTACGCCTAAGTAACGACATTCATTCAGTATCTACTATCCCTAAGTAATGACAGTCCTCACATTCTGAGAGGATCTTATGTCTCAGTTCTTCTCTGACAGATTTCTCCTTTTGCACTCAGGAGTCAGAAGCAGGTTCAGGGGCGGATGAGAGCGACCAGGTAGGATGAGGGACCATCTTTGACTCTGCAGGAAAGAAATGCTGCTTGAACATTAGGCTGTAAGGGAAACAGGGGGAATCCTGTAGGCCATCAAGCAGCAGAGGAATTTAAAGAAATAACCCTGGCCTCACGGATCCTGAAGGGTATCAGGAGAGCTTAAAAGTTACAGGGACAGGATCTGGGACAACATGGAAGAAACTCTGTGACCAGTGTTACTTTTGGTATCTTCCCTTAGATTCACACTAGTTTACAACTACATATTTCCCTAAAAAGACATTGAGGATTCTCCTATGAAATGTGGTTTGTCTAGAAAGATAAACTCCGCATAAGCAATCACTCACATCCAGTGCCACATCGAGCACGCCAACAGCTTTTCAGTGCAAAGTGCACGGTCAGGGTCGGGGCTGGAATGTGAAGTCCAGCTCTTCCCAGCCACAGGGAGCGAGCCTGAGAGTGAGCCTAGCTGAGCACGGTTTAGGGCAGCCCTGTGGATGCTTTTGGCTGTTTCTATGAAATGTGTTAAATGAACAACAACTAAAATAAAACTCCACAGGAGGCTGAAAGCAGCAGTGCCCAGAGCAACTATAGTCAAATATTCGTAAGTAGGTCCCAATTTGGAGATGTTCTTAGTTCTTAGATGGCTGATAAAGATGTCCCACCCAAAATCCCCCAATCAGTTGCCACATTTTAAAAGACTGATTCTCTTACGCTCACTTCTGTGCCACAAAAAGCCCTATCTAGCCATAAAGAGCTCAAGAATTTTACTGAAACTGCAGGAATTTCAGATCTTTACATTTTATAGCTGTTTATAATTGAAAATTGGGTTGTACGAGTATTTGAAATGAAAATTTATTGTAAGTATTGTTCTAGCAGTTGGTTGTTTATGAGCACTGTGAACAAAACTGATTCCATGCTCAGTTTTAAAATGCATGTACAGCAAGCGTTGCATTAGCAAATTAAGGAAGAGCCAAAGAGGAGCAACATAAAGCAGAGGCACACCCTTCTGAGACAGAATGCAAAACAACACCCCTAAGTAAGAAATAAATAATTCATCACAAATTTTATATCTTACTGTTCTCTCTTTCAGGGGCCAACACAAATATTTTGCAGATGCCATCTACTGGGGAAGCAGGAAAATTAATTAATTGTACACGATTTTAATGTAGTAAATAAAATAAATGGGGAAACTATTCCTAAAAAATCTCATAATTTCTTTACTTATGTTAGCTGTTGCAAGAAGAAAAGTGACCAAGGCAACTGTCTTTTAAGCACTTAGGATGAGCCAAAAAGAAACAGGGGAAATGTAGATACATGCATGTTAACATCACTGAGACAGCAATCAAAGTAGAAATAGTTTTTTTAATTAAACCTTGATCATAAAATTGAGAAACCACTGATATCCTTGAGAAGTACCCCATTTAAACACAGAATGATTAGAGGCTTACAGACCTGAAGATGTCATACTCTCATTGTTTATACAATGCTGCCCTCTAGCAACTGAAAACCAGCACACAGGATTCAGGAAGGTTTTTTTCAGAACACAGGTTGTCTTTTCCTTTCAAAAAGCGTTTGTTGTTTGCCGCATCTGTGCTTTAAACTGCATTTTAAAGCTCTTACTTGGTATATTTTCTACACTAGTTGCATTTCTCCTGGCTAAAGAGAAACAGCAAAATTGGCTACTTATTTGCAATGGTTAAAGTTAAACAAATTTGGAGACAGCTGCTGCTTTATAAAGATATGTATACCTGACTAATCTCTGCTCCACTGGACTACCCGATTCCTTGATGCATTATCAGGGAACCTCGCTCCAGCCTTTTGCTTACTCAATGCAAACTGCACTATAAGAAAAACAGTCTGGTGCCAGTGAACTCAAGCAGTGGCTCTACATGCTTTCAAAGATCGAGGTAATATCTTGTCATTTTTTCTAGCGCTCCATGTACAGGGCACATTCCAGTTCAAGGCTGGAACCATAAATCCCAACCACACTAGACCACGCTCATGGGGTCTCACACATCCTAACCCAATCTGCCTCTCCCACACGTTCCCCCCCATAACTTGTGATCACTCTCTGCTGCTAACTCAGTCCGCCTGAGAACTAAGATGCCGATAAAATACATATTCATTGAATTTAAAAATTAAATCAAGAATTGTTAAGGGCAGTTATAAAGCAAATAGTTATCATTTCATTTCTTCTTTGGCCTGGTAAAACACGTTAAAATTCCCAAGCCCTGTGTTGCTGTTCAGGCCTAGGCTAGCAAGGCATCGAAGCACATGCTCATCTCTAAGGTACGCTGAACAGTATCACTGAAGTCAATATGAGTTAAAGACAGACTTATAGACTTTTCTGAATGCCTGCCCTAAACAGAAGTTAAGATTCTGATCTCTAATTGACTCGAAAGCCACTGAAAAAAGGGCTTCATTTAGAAAACGTTGTTTTAATTAAAATAAACTGAAAACTGGCTCCAGACCTAAACTGGAGAGAAACATAATTAAATATTCTGATTAAATGGCTTCCATGATTACAAAAAATAAATAAACACAAGTTTTCTGTTAAAAAAAAACAAAGCCATCTCAGGGAAAGCACCAGAAATGCTGACAAAACAACGAAGGTGAGCTGGCGGCCACTGGGCTAAGGGAGGCTCTTCAGCTACCTGTAAGACCAAATTGTTCTTTGAAATGATGCAGAATTGGAAAGTCATAGCAAAGTAAAGGTCAGGCATCAATAGAAACATACTTCAACAGGCAAAGACATTTGTATTTTACAGAGTATACTCCCTCAGGACCTAGCAGAAGATCACTGCTGTCATATGAATTCAGTTGAGCTGAGGAAGCAGAGAGGCAGACATCAGTAAGATGCATTTGACTCCCTGCTTCTCTTCCTGCCATTGCCCCAAGCTGAATTAGACTGCCCCGGGCTGTAGCACCCACATGCTGGGCGACTCAGGATGGCCAGACTGACCTACATGTCCTTCTTACCCTCTTTCTTTTCAGTGTCTTTTGTAGATAGCCCAAGTGGAGGGGGTACGACTACCAGGAATAGCACATTTGCACTAGAAAATCTCAGCTGTGTATTTGAGGAGGCTTTTGTATTGCCCAAATAGGCCAGCAAACTTGATCATTAAACAGCAAACATTAAATAAACATATGAGGGGTGAAGTCATAGTAATGTATCTGCCTTAGGGACACCAGGCTACCGAAATTTCATTTTACAGTAAACTGCTACGTTGCATCTGCTGAGAAATTCATATTAAACTCAAAGCATCTCCACCAACCTTTCACCCATAAATTTAAACCTTGGTTGGGGTTTATAAATGACGCTACTGAAAAGCACGGTGCAGTAGTGGAAAAATGTGTTATGTGGAACAAATCAGTAGATTACAACCTCTACCTCTATTAATCCAAACAAATACTCTTTTCCATTAACCATAACACAGGAGTCCTGTACCACAGTCTTTGAGGCTGATTATGTGGAACTGCTTTTAAATGTTACTTTTGGGTTTCTGTTTTTAACTAAGCAATGGGACATACTTAAAATACCATTGAATTATTTCCCTTGCTTAATATGAATAACAACACTTCTTGAAATGTTCAGCTTCTTGTCCGCACCCAATTTGCTGAAAGGTCAGAATTGGATCCACTAGGGATTCATCCTGGATAATTTTTCAGTGTGTTATAACCAATAATTGTCAAACAGCACAGTTGAATCTTGGGTAGGATTCTACAGGCCTCAGGCAAAACTCCTACTGTAGTCATGAGATTTTTTTCTTGAGCAAAGACCAAGGGATTAAACTGTTGAAGGAAAAGAATAATTTTATGAAGCCCTGCTGGCCCATTTACACATCAGATAAACTGGTGTTGGAACTGGCAGGCTATTTGGACAGGAATGGAAGAACTACCTTACCCAGTCAGACCTCTGATTCAACTACTGCAAAATGTTGTCTCTGGAAATCAAAAGTTTGTATATGCGGGGGGAGTCAAGAAAGCCCTAGTACAGAAGATACCTCTGAATAGTACTTAAACTTAATCAAAAGAATGGTTAAATATAGTCCTTATGTAGTCCTAATATAGTCCTAAATATGGTCCTACTGCAATGTAAACTTACCTTCAGGTACATGCTTTAGTGCTTTCCTGATTCAAGATATTAATGAACACAATGTTTCCTATAGGCAGTACTATCTAAACTGAGAAATACAACGCTTCAAGAGTACATGTAGTCATGGAAGATGTTTGACATCCTCACTCATAGGAAAATCACCATGAGCTGATAAAAATACCACTGCCATGCAGAAATCAGATGCAGAGCAAAGAGCTTCGAGGGACAGAAAAAGTAGCAACAAGTCTCTGAGGTGAAGGGAAATTTTGGAATGATGGTACACACCATGAAACCTTACTGATGTTGCATTTTATTCCTCTTTATTCCTCTTTGTTTCTGTTTTGTTTTTTTTTTTTTAACTGGTTTTGGACACTACCAGATTTCCCCAGTTTCAAAATGTACCACAAATCAGCTATAGATTGAAAAAAAGCACATGCTTGGGCTCCAGTCTGGATCCTGACATATTCTTCCCGTGCAGCTCTTGACAAGTCATTTTACTTCTCTACTCCATTTCTTTATTATGAAATTGCTACCCTACCTCAAAGGACTACTGTGATACTATTTTGCTGTGCATACTTTCTCAGGATATTTAGATAGTCTGACTGCAGGCAGCAGAGATATAAAAAGTATGTTTAAACAAGAGGAACCTCTAAGCCATCTTAGAATAGAATCACCGCACTGGAGACAGATAATGATGATGAGAGACGGGAAAGGCAGTGCAGCAACAGCAATAGCAAATTTTCCCCACAGTCAACATATCAGACAGAATGACACTGATGGGCTTCAGGCTGCAGCTGACTTTTAATGGAAACTTTCCTGATTTGTACACTTCAGAGCAAAATCAAGTCCAACAAAAAAAGCCCTAACTCTTTCGCAGAAGTCCACGCATTTAGAAACTGGGCTAATCACAACTATGAGATAAACTATCTTTCCTTTTCGTCACTGTGAAACTCATCACAAGAAAGGGCATACCAATTATCTAACTTATCTTCTACACTGACCTGAAATGTTTAAGTTTAGAAAGAATTATTTGGATTTACAGCTGTACAGCAGAGCCGAACCAGGACCATTTTGCTCACTATTTTCCTTAACATTCAGAATAAAACTTTTGGTAATGGAGTTGTTAGTATCCAGGAGGCAGTTGCTTTGGAGTATTCTGGTTTATACTATTGTATATATAAAACTGAATGAATACAGTAAGGCCAAATTGAATGCTTCATAGCATGGGAATAATTGTGGGTTTGGTGGTTGTTAATATCAACTTCGTAGCATATTCTCTCACTCTGCTAAGGCAAACCTGCAATGCTCAGGCCAAGCAGATGCAGAATGTATCAAATTAGTACCTTAGGGCAAGGAATACAATAAGATGTTTCATTATAAACTCAGGGAAGCGAACTATATCCTTGACATACTGCGCTCCCAGACATTGCTGAGGCAATTGATTTCTTTATGTCTCATGTGAGGATCACCAGAGAAAATCTCTGGAACTAGTCATTAATCAAACAAAGCATAGCACAGAGTTAGAATTTTTGAAATGGTGCCAAAAGCAGTTTGGAAATTTGCAATGACAACTGATGAGAAACTCAGTGCCTAGAGGGAGGGCAGGGTTGTGGCTTTCCTCTGGTTTCGGGTTTTTTATTTTCTTTTTCTCTGATTGTGATAGAATCTTTATAGGGATCTCACAAAATCTTCCAGTCAGTCCTCTGTGGAGAAGAAAATCAATTTTACAAAGAGTTTCTATTCTACTGGCACCTTTCCTGTAGTTATACAGGATGAGACTTATCCATCCCAGCAGTAGGTTTCCAACTAAAGAAAAAAACTAAAATATAGGGCAACAGTATGGATCTGGAATTTGAGTAGGGTGGGATGAGCCACAATCAGAATGCACTTGGCAAGGGAGATGGGGATTAAAAGTGGGTTTTAAACACAAAGGAGAAAGTCCCAGACAGTGAGGCAGAAAAGCAAAAAATAGAGAGAAGAGAAAAAATGAGTGAAGAGCTTCTGGTAGGGTGATGGGTTGACCTTGGCTGGATGCCAGGTGCCCACCAAGCCGCTCTCTCACTCCCCTCCTCAGCTGGACAGGGGAGAGAAAATATAATGAAAGGCTTGTGGGTCGAGATAAGGGCAGGGAGATCACTCAGCAATTACCATCATGGGCAAAACAGACTCAACTTGGGCAAATTAGTTTAATTTATTGCCAATCACTAGTCTAATTGGCCTTAGCTAGAATGGGAGAAATATATTGTAGCAAACCCATGTGAATCAGTTGTCAGGTACAGGAAAGGGCATTACTTTTCAGGTTCCTGTCATAAAATGAGATATTTTGCACATTTTTGCACACTGCCTAGATAAACAGTGCTAGCTACGGATCACCGTACTGAAACAAGGGAAAACACAGTTGCAGTAATCAAGGCCATTAACCTCAGGTTGCCCTGTCCTATCAAACCCTGACCCTTACTGCTGAAACAATTCAGCTAGACACATTCTTCAAGGCACTAACACTTATGATATGCCCTGGGACACTAGTGATGCCTTTGAGAACATAGCAGAAGGCAAAAAATATCCATATTAAAAATAATGCCCACTCAGAGAATCACTGGCATTCCAACCAGAAGTTTATTTAGCACATAATACTGAGCAACAGATTATTCCAAGATCCGGTGGACCTTATGTTTAGGCTTTTAGATTGGCATTTTCCAAACTACTGTGTTTGAATTGTCACTTAATATCAAACAAAGCGTCTAGGAACATATTACATGAAAGACATCACAGAAGAAGGTTGATTTGATACCTTAAATGAAATGGGGAAAACCTTTTAAACGCCCCAAGGAACTCTCCATTGTTTTGATTCAATAGATCCAGTTTAACCCCATATTGTTAAACTTTGGTAAAAATACTTTGGTGTTGATTTAGCGATAACATAGTAAAAACCATGAAAATTGCTCTGAACACTGATATTTTTCAGTTCTAAGTTAGGAGAAAGACTAAAATAAAATTTCAGCAAATAAAATCTCAAGATTCATTCATTTTGCTTCTTTGTTCCTATCATGCAACTTTACACATTATTTCATAAGAAAAAGAAATACATCACATATTAGACAGTTAAATCCACCTTGGCAGTGAAGAACTGGGATTATGCCTATAACAGTTTCAAACAATAATTTATGGTTAAGCTCTACTCACTACCTTAGCTGCTTTAACAAAGGATTTATAGAAACTATGTGTATCCAGCACAACAACTAAAATTTCACAATGTACAGATGAACGGAAGATAGCTGCCTTTGTGGGTACCACATAGGTGTTTGAGCTGAACATTACATTTCCTGCATTTCATGAAAGCATAGTATGTTATTTTATTCTCAAGGCCATTAATAATTCCACCATTAACAGACACTTTCAGCAGATCTTCTCCAAGTTTGCTACTTTAATTCGGACCTCATCTAGCACCCTAAATCAAAAGGAGTTTTCTTATTGATTTCAATGGGACCAAGATTTGGTCAATGCTCCCTCATGTTATTAAAACAAGGATTTTCTCCAACCTATTAGCCAAAGTATTATATTAATTTAATGATTAGCTTGTTTTGACTTCAGAAAGCTCTTATATGACTTCTGGTCTTTTTTTTTTTACTACAAGTTACTTCAGGTAAGTTCATCCTTAAAGTTTTCACGCTGCAGTGTAAGGTGCTTTCTCTTCCCACTGATCTTACCAGGGCTGGCATTTGAGGTCTTTTTCTCAAATCATGGTCACAGTTTTGGATAATGCAAAATGTCATTTTTGTACCAACTCTAGCATTGTCATAAAAAGATAATTATCTGTCAATCCACTGGAAATTTTCCTACTTTAGTGATTTACATGTGCCAGACATAATTTTGAAGTTCATGCTCCAAAGAGCTCCCTGAACAAGAGACTGTCTGATAGGAAAAATAATTGGTGACACCCTGCCCCAGTGCAGTGTGTAAAACACTCACCTGCATTTCCCAGCTTATTTTGCTCAACAAGTTTCTGTAATGGAGTTCTCATTTACAGCCACACTAGTCTGGTGACTCGATTGCACTGGTAGAAACAGGACTTTGTTTCTCCAGATCAACCAACACCTACAGGCAAGGACTCTCAAACATTACTGGATGCTGAAATCCAAATCCTGATGTGCATACAGACACAATAGCAGATGATTTATCGATCACACTAAGTCAGTCCTGGCTGGATAGCACTAGTTTTGGGTACTTCTCCCCTTCTTTCCAGGGAAATCAAAGATGAAAGCCAGTACTTAGCTTACACTGGGTGCTCAGGCAAAACTCAACTCATATGATATTAAAGAAATGGCTGAATTGAAGAAAAGAAGAACAATAGCATTCAAACAGTTAGCTCTCAAGAGTGTGTTAGATAATTTAGAGGTATCATGATATAAAGCGTCATGCTTACTGGAAGATGTATTTTCTCCATACATCTATTTGATAGGCACCATAAGCATTAGTGTTTCACTATAAGAACGATGAATGTATGCTAACGTCTTTGTTTCCATGCCAAACCACCCATCTGTTCTCTGCTCAGAATTCTGTCATGCTATTTTCTTTTCACTTTTACCCTATGTTCTATTTAAGTAAAAAAATACAAAAATATGCATTATCTCATATATATAATTTATGATCTAGGCTCTCAGTACTAATGAAATGCAACAAAGAGAGAATGGAACAAAGAGAGAATGGTTCAGAATACTAAGTTTCCAATTGTTTGAGATGAAGCACTGCTTTATTGTGTTGCATTAGCAATCTCTTCATAACAAGGAGTGACAAAGAGTGTTTGAATTAATGACCTCATTTGAGGGGAAAAAAAATCTCATTTTTTAATGCATAGTTCATCTGCTAACACACAGACACTAGCCTCTAATGACAGTCTTATGCCGATATATCACTAGCAGTGTACCATACATGATGAATTAACCACTAGCTGTCATTATTACTGGCTTTAGGTTTTATTAACTTACAGAAAAGGTGCCTACAAAATCTTTTGTATTATCACTTGCTGCTTCAAAGACAGGAACAGAGGTTTGCATTAGGAGTTTTTAGGAGATCAGTAATAAGACTTCTTGAGCGCACCATGAATTTATGAGATAATATATACCAACACTAGATATGTATAAGTGCTCACTGCCTTTTGTCTGAGAGTGAATGCTGCAACATGAGTCATAATTATTTAGGCCATAACTTCTAATATGCTACATTTCCTTTTGGCCAGCAGAAGTACTTCAGAAAGGGCCTGCTGGGGTATAAATAAAAATAAAATGACCAACCTACTTCAGGGACTGTCTACCCTTCTAGCTCCTAGAACAACACTCACAAGCAGAGCAGTTCAAACTGTAGCTAGACCAAAAGACCTGATAATGGGCCTTTCTCTCCAAAGCACCTACAAAAGGGAAGGTCATAGCTGGGCATCTCAGCTGCCCTTGTACACGTGCAACTTAAACGCCTATTTATTTTCATAGGACAAATGATTAACTCCTTAGCCCCACAGAACGTCGCTGTGAATGTGAAACTACAGCAACTAGTATATATTATATCTGTTCACATACACAGAGCATCCTCAAGATAAAATATAGCTTCATCACATGAAGTGGACAGTCCTATCAGAATGATTACGTGATCACACACGACTATGGTCAAAGCACACTAAATATTTTGTTCTCCCTATGATGCCATTATTGTCTGGCACATCTTATAAAACTGATGTTAAAACAAAAGCACGTTCTGAAGTAAGGGCAATATTCAGCTCTTTTCTCAGATGCACAATTGCTTTCCAAAGCAGCAGCTTCTCATAATCCAGTCCCATGTGGCTTGAATCTAACCCAGTTATAGCACTGAAGCTTTTTCCCTTTTCAGTGTCAGTACAAAGAAAACTGGGGACTAGCTCCCAGTCCATGCTCTGGCAGCTTTAATACTGTCCTAAATAGGTTACTGAGGATTACTTTTGGCACTACTTGGGAAACTTAACTGATGTCAAGCCAATGTACCCAGCTTTGTGCCAACTGCTTGTTGTTCTCTTCTAAATCAGGGAAGTAACATAAAAAAGTGCCAGGCAGCAAGCTGAGGACTGAGGCTAAAGTATGCTACGCTCTAGTGATCTGCCTAAGCACAAGGAATCCATAGGGGACATTTATAGACCAGAACAACCTGGAGTAGTCCTTAAGCTACTGTAATTTGTTCTGGGCACAGTATAGAGATACCAGTGCCTCCTCCAAGGCTGTGCCAAATACTCTGGCAATTCTTGATATTTTGTCCAAAACTTCCTAAAGTGTTATGTTATCCTTCCTTCCTTCCTCAAAACTTTACCTGAAATCCCTTTCACTCTGTGGGACCACAAACAGCTCCAAGGGGGTATTTAGCATATACCCAACATAAGACTGAGCTTTCCAGAAGTTAAAACTGTGCAGTTTCCAAGACCTCTGCAAAACATCAGCTTGCCTGACTGCTTCGACATTTAGGAAATAGGGCACTGCTATAAAATATTGTCACTACACCACAGATATTACAGTTGACAAGAACTTTTTATTATTAATAATTTTTATTATTAATATTTCCTCTTGCATCTGCTATTGCAGAACTTTCTTCCAAGCTGAACTCTTAAGGGTTAACTGGCATTGGGTGGAGGAGGGGGAAATCAGAGGTCAGCTCATGTTCTGATACCAGTGAACTCACAAGTTACTCCTTAAGCAGTGGTTTCATCCTAGGTTCTTCCTGCCAGCAATTTCTCACTTTAATCATACACCCACAGCAACCCAGATCTTTAAATTCAGCAATTCTTTCTCAGGTTTCAGCAAGTCATTGGCAGCCTGAGCTATTTTTGGGATATTTTCTCTACTGCAGATGCAGCTCAGGAAAACGCAGGGAGCATGCTAAAGACCTGCAGCTATTTGCCTTGTACAATTTGCTCATTTCTCTTTATTTCTCTGTTTTCCTGCACTGATTACTTAAAGGACAATCTCTCTTGCAAACAAAATCCCCGGAGCCTGATTAGAGGGACTGAAGGCTCCCAGACACGGATTGCCTGCCAGCCACAGCACGGTAAGGACATGGACACTTTTGGCTAGCCTTGCATTGCAGTTTTTTAAGCTTTGCTGAACGTTTATTTGTGTCCATCGCTTCCAAATCAACACTGCTGGCATGGCAGGCAGTCTCCAGCTCCTGGTCTCCATTTTCATTCCCTAAAATCCTCAGCACTTGTAAGTAACACATTTATACTCACCGTCTCTTTGTGTGTTCTAGAAATCAATGACTGACACTGATTTTGATCAGTCCCAGGGGTTGGGTTTTTTCCTTACATTTTAGCATCTTTTGGAGATCTGTAATTTGTAATCCTGATTGAAACTGTGGTTATTTCTATTGCCTGATCTTCCCTATTTTGGGTATATTGCTAGTCTTATTATTTAGCTCAGCAAATTATTCAAATCAGGGAATGGCTTTATGTACAGAAGATGGAAACATTAAAAAAAGACCTGCTACTGCTGATTTACAGTTATATACATCGCTTTCTTGTCTTGTGTACCGGCTCTGCTATAATAGCTTTAAGCTGCCACATAGCAGTGCGCTAACACTACAAAGACATATACAGCATGAAACCAATGCAGCAGACCGAGCTGTACTAAAAATGAATAGGTTTTATCATGCAGTTCTTTTTATATATGCTCACGGAAATGCATCATGTAAGCTCTGCAAGAATGGTGAGATTCCAATTTTATAGGACATACTATTTTATTGAAATACTTGTAAAAACAGTTTAACATCCTCAGTGACATTTTACTTATACATACTACTGCAGGAAGATGAACACAGTACATGTCTAACGAATGTACAAACCAAATTCTGGGAATCTCTGGTGACAGAAACTGGAAAAGGGATTCTTTTGGTCCTTTCCTGTACTTCAGGCTTTTTAGAAAAACTGGAATTGCTTTATGCTTTATCCTTTCATGTTCAGTAATACGATGATTGCAAACAGAGAGTTCCCCTGAGGGCTTAATGTACATCATCCAAATATTTGACTGCAACTCAGTGTTTGTTGTCTTACTAAGAGAGGTTTTAGAAAGCCTGACTTTGCACTAGAGGTAGGGAGGCCTTCAGACAGAATAAGCAATCAAACCTACCTGTATCTGCTGCCAGAACAGACGAGAGCATACCGTACAATTGTAGCTCCATAGTACTTCCTATCAAAAGGCTTAGACATTACAGTCTGCAGCAGAAACAAAAGTTAGCACAGCCTTTGTATTTTAGAAACTTATTTTAGGAACAGCACAGTATTTTAGGAACTTGCTCAAACCTCGCCTTTCACCTTTCCAATACAGGCCAATATTTTGTTCATTTTCTAGTTTGCAGATGTTTCTTGAGTGATTTATAAAACCGATTGGAGGGATGGGGGGAAATGCTGTATGTGCACATGAGTGGACTGAAGGTCTTTAAGGCTTAATTTTCAGTATGGGAAAAGTTCTGATGTTGATATGCAAAGAATTAAAAAAAAAAAGTCACCCAGCATATAATGACTTACAACTCAGAACACTAGAAGCAAAAAGTGAAAACTTAAGGTATCAATAGATTTAGGATCAGGCTCTGAAAGTGGTATTTTTGCTTCTTAAAGCCTCTCGTCAATTTTGAGACAATTTCTGTGATACTGTCTATGTCACTTCTGAACATACGACTGATCTCTGAGTCTGGCTCTCTCCTCCCACTGGTGAATCTCTGCCCCAGTTCCACTGAAGTCACTAATACTAAATTAGCTTAATGAGAAATATGAATCAATCCTTTAGTCCTTAGCTCCATCTTAAACTCAATCCCAAATGTTAGCTCTCAGCTTGCTGGAAATCTTGAGACTCGACACATTTCCCAGAGAACACAGGAGGAAAGAAATTATTGGAGCTGGATGTGTTTTGCTAAAAGTTAGCAAAGCATTTGATTGTTTACTGTTACCAGAGGAACTGATATGTCATTAGACGACTTACAAGGCATGCATGTAAATCTGGATCCCATATTTCTCTCTCTCAAAAAAAGTTACTCTCAGCACAAACAAGTCGATTGAAGGAAGTTCTACGGACAGGACAGGTCTGTGCAGAATAGAGTGTTTTGGGAAATCGGTGAGATAAAGCTCAATACAGCGATCCACCTGTACAGATAACCATTCAAGTGGTGCTTTTTTGGGCTCATTTTAGAAAATATCATACTAAATTGTGCCATTGATAAAAATTATTATTAGAAAGACAGTGCATGTTATTTCACAATATGTGCAGAAAGGAAATAATCTGAATAATGAAAAAGCAGATGCCTTCTAGGATATATTAACTTTTTATTTTTAAAACAAACTGTTGCATACAGGAGCTCTCTGGAAGTTGAAAACCCCATCTTTGTTGGGGAAGGAATATAGACCATGGGGATAGCAACTCCAGACATTCCCCACTGAGGATACGCTCATGCTACGTTAGTACACTTTTTTTTTTTTTTTTTAGCATATACATTAAATCAGCCACCCGCAAGATTCTAAAGATTAACTGACTCTGCAAATATACTAATTTATAATTCAGCAGCAGCTATGATACCAGGCACTTTTTAATTCATACTTGATGGTCCTTGCCTAGAGACAAGTACATATAAAGGGCTAATGGATATCAATAAGGGCAATGGCTAAAGTGGATCCCATGCTGACTTACAGTGCAACTTGTTCTATAGTCAGAACATGAGTCAAAACCACAATTATTCCTTCACTTGAACAATCACAGAAGTGAGTCCCTCCAATTTTAATGACATCCTCAGACACACACTAAAGTTACAATAAATAAGTTATTGTGCATGAGCACAGCCACGGACATTGGCCAGTTATATTCTCTTCGCCTGACTTTTTTTTAAGTTTACTCTTTTCAATTTTAGCTTAAAATTCAGTTAAAAAATGTTTAATTGGTCCTGCACTACTCTGTAAATGGCTAGACTAAAAGCGCCTATAGTCTCAATGGCTCCACTGACATGCAGTAACTTACTACACTGCAACAACCTGATCAGATGGCTGAGCCCTTCATTAAAATTGAAGGAACAGTTTTATTTTTCCTGCTGTCACTTTGCCCCAGACTAATTCTATTAAATCCAGTTGAGGGACTGGGTTGAAAGAGGAATCATCAACAAAAAGTGAATAGTACAAGAATCCTTCAAGGACTGGGTCTGAATTTTAATGGACTTATAGAGGGGCACTCTGCAACAAAAACCAGGAATATACCGACAAATTTTGCTGGCAATAAGTTGGGAGGCAGCATCAATTTAGAGGAGGAATATCACAGAGTAACAGAAATGAGAGGAAATGTGGCAGAAATTTAAGGCTCATCGGAGGCAGGAATAAGCAAATGAGGGAGCAACCTACAGTGGCAAGCTGCAGACCTGTGTGTGAGGAGGTAGGTGCTAGCCTGGCTAGTCTGAGCAGCTCAGCTTTGTCTTCTCCGTAGCTGCTGACCCCTGGCAGCACCAGCAGTCCCCAGCCTTCTCCCAGGTGGCAGCAGAAGCATGAAGACGCTCTGCAGCCCATTTCTCTCTGATCCTCCCATCTCCATTTCTTCCCACATCATCCCACAGCAGGAGTAGGTCTTGGCCAGCTTCTGGCTCTCACCTCAACCTCAGCTTCTGCCTTTGATAACAGTTAGAGAAGCACAGGGAGGTAGTAAGGGCTACCTGGGAAGGACAGAGAGGGGCTACAGGGCCTGGGCAGCAGGGTGGGAATGACACAGGAATGCAGCTGTAACAGGACAGGCTGGGAGGAGTGTGGGAAGAGACAGGTAGACCAGCAAAGTGCAGCTGCTTCCACCCAACACTTCACAATGTGATACAGCTGAGAAAAAGACAAATCCATTTTACAGTATGCCACTAAAGATAAAGACACTAGAGACAGTATAGCACTGATGGCATCCTGTAAGTATGGCTGAGTCCCTGTTTGGAATATTATATAGTTCTTGTCACTCACAATACAGAAAGATGCAGCTCAGAGTGGGATCCACCTGGCTAGAAAGCAGCTCCGTGGAAAGGGACCTGGGGGTGCTGGTGGACAGGAAGCTCAACATGAGTGAACAGTGTGCTGCTGCGGCCAAGAAGGCCGATAGGATGCTGGGTTGCATCAAAAAGGGCATCACCAGCAGAGATAAAGAAGTCATTATCCCTCTCTATTTGGCGCTTGTCAGGCCACACCTGGAATACTGTGCACAGTTCTGGTCCCCGTTATACAAAAAAGATGTGGACAGGCTGGAGGGGGTCCAGAGAAGGGCCACCAAGGTGATCAAGGGTCTGGGAAGCCTGCCGTACGAGGACAGGCTGAAAGAGCTGGGTTTGTTCAGCCTTGAGAAAAGGAGGCTTAGAGGTGATCTCATCACCATGTATCAGTACTTAAAGGGGAGCTACAAACAAGATGGAGACTCCCTTTTTACAAGGAGTCCCATGGTGAGGACAAGGGGTAACGGGTACAAGTTACTCCCAGGGAGATTCCGATTGGACACGAGAGGTAAATTTTTCACAATGAGAACAGTCAATCATTGGAATAATCTCTCCAGGGAAGTGGTTGACTCTGCTACGCTGAACACGTTTAAGACTCAGCTGGACATGGTGCTGGGCCATCTCATCTAGACTGTGCTAGAAAGGTTGGACCATATGATCCTTGAGGTTCCTTCCAAACCGGTATTCTATGATTCTATAAAAGATCAATAAGTATCATAACAATGAGCCAGGAATATGAGTGCTGTTGGCAAAGATACAATCAGGGAAATTAATTATTCAAGATGTATGACAGTGTTGGCCCAAGAACAAACAGATAAAAATCAAGCATAGCAACTAGAATTAGGAGAATACACTGAAGCAGTGAGATAGGAGCAAGAATCGTAACCATCTTTTTTTTAAGATGGAGCATGATCAATTACCAACAGCACTGTATGTTTTTGCAAGTTGCTGCAATGCTATAATCGCTCCAGGACTGTTTCCTAGGTCACTGTGATACATGTTAATATAAGTGAGATAACAATCAGTTCCTGGATGTAACGCATGGATGAATGGATAGGTGCCATAATTTACTTTAGCAGATGTTGCTCCTTTTGACATCACTTGTATCTCTGTACAAAGACTAAGATAACATCGATGCAATTAACATCAGCCTCTTTAAGATACACAGATGAAACTAGCACTTTGAGTTAGAGAAGAATGAATGGAGCAAACTTGGTTCTTGTTGATATTCTGAAGAATCTAGGAAATCTGTTGTGAGGCTACACAGATTAGGGTATATTGAATGTATTTTAAGTGTAAACAAGTACCAAAATGTTATTTTCATGTTAAGATTTTTCCTCTTTTGCTCAAAACCCAAGTTGACCTGGTAGTCGAACAGGCTGCCCTCACCGTGGAGGGAGGGGAAGACTGAGAGCTTGAGAACCTTATTTCTTTTTTGCCCAAAAGAAAATAAAATCGAATGCCACGTGGACGAGAGAGAGAGACTATAGTATAGATTTGGACTGATTTGTCTGTTTGACACCAAAGCAACAGACCTCAAGCACCAAGGCTAAAATTTTTGTCAAAAACATGTCAGGGTATCGTAACTCAGTTTCTATGTAGATTCTACAACTGCCATACAGATTATAGTATGTTTGACCTGTACACTTCAGGGGTCTTTTCACAGGCTGTGGTATCAATAAAGAGAAGGCTTTAAGTAGCCTTCAACAAATCAGCATTTCTGTTGCAATTAACCTTTAGAAATGGGTGGCTGTTCTTTTCAAATTAACTTTTGAAAGATATCCTTGCAAAATTTATGACTGAAATTCCATCCCTAAAACTGGAATCAGTCACTGCAAATTCCATAATATTCAAGTATTTAAATTATCTTGAGATTGTAAGGCAGTGAGCCCTCACAGCAGCAATAGGGAGTACAATATATCACAGAGATCCGTTTAAAGATATGTCTGAGGCTACATAAAACAGTGGCTGAAAGAAACAGTTCAACTGCAGTCACTGGCTAATTTTACCTTAACTACACTGAAAAGAAATAAATCCATTAAATGAAAAGAGTATATTTCTGGCACTTAAGATATCTAATTTGTTGCCAAAAAATAAGTAAAATTGTTGAAACAGGTAAGCTGGATACTTTAAAATGTTACCTATATAAAGCCTGACTTAGTTGAATCGCTTAACGATTTTCCTTAGAATTAGTTGGGAAAACAAACCATTGTAATTAACGTTTCATGAATTTCAGTGATAATGCTTTGTAGTCTGCAAGATAGATAGATATGATCCCTGACACCATCTTTTGGCTGTCTAGACATTGGCTCCAGTTAAACACAGCTGCAATAGACTCCTTAACCTTCCCCATCAAATCTGTTAAACTTTCTTTAGTCAGCTTTAGTGGATATTTCTCTAATCTTGCTGATTCTTGACTGACTTTGGGTTTACTACATATGATGATCAGGCCAGCAACCATAAGAAGGAGGACCATTAGCAAAGACATCTAAAAATGGTAATCATTCTTGAAAGTCCAAGCCCAAGTCTCTAAGGCAAGTCACTGACAGATACTAACGACATACAGCAGATCCCACCTCCGACTTCTCCTCATTAGGCAATACCATTTCCTCTGCCACCTTCTGTTAGTAACTAACTTTACCTAAAGCTAGATAAAGTATACAAACTCAAAGAATATAATATAGCAATGCAGCAATGGTCTACTACATGTAAGTACTACTTTTAACAAGGATAACAAATGCAGGCAAAATTCAGCTCTCATTAGCACTCTCTCTCACTTATGCTGTGACTATGTCTTTCTTGATGCCAGACACAGCATTCAGCTGTCAGTCCTCAAAATCTGAAGGTATAAAAAGGTTGAAACGAATCATTTATCTGTTTGCAAAGGAAAAACAAAAGGCCTCAGCTGGGAAAGAGGAAAGAGGTTATTACCACTAAGTATGAGAAGGCGTTCAGATAAGACACTGGTCTAGTCATATTTATGTCTAATAATTTAACCATTTTAGAGTTAGATGGAAACAAATGATATTTCAGCCTTGCAGAGCATGCTGACATCACACAGCCCCCAAATTTAGTTCTTTCATGTTGTTTGTCTGTGCTGTGTTATTAATAGGCACACTAAAATGGGAACTTCACCCTGGCTCAGCTTTGACTCAGTGAATGGCCTTGGGCGTCACATAACCTCTGTCTCCAGTTCTCTATCTGCATAATGCATTTGTCTGTCTAGTGATTTACGGAGTCATGGGGCAAATAAATGAGTCACTTAGACTGCAATACACTGGCTTCCCTTATAATCCCTGTGCACTTTTATACTATATTTCCTGAATTTTAACATAAGCTTGCCTTTTTCATTAAGGCAACCAAACTGTTTAAACAGAAGGAATAGCTATTTAAAACTTCCAAATTAAGCCTCCTAGGATTAGTACCTTGAAGTAGAAGAATGGAACCATAGCCACATAACAAAGCTCATAGTCTCACAGCCCAAAATATCTTTATTTGGTGATGGTTTTAAAAAAGTTCTTCACAGTTCAGGGGAAAGGGAAGAAAGAAGGAAGCTTAATTTCTCACCTTGCAAAGAAATAACAGATAACGTGGTTAGTAAAATCTGCACTGCAAAGTATGGTCTGGGCATAGCAGATGGAAGAATCTGTCAACCAATGTCCGTTATTAAACTGGCAGGGAAAAGAGCTATATTATTTTGGAATCTGAACTGGCTGTGAATGCAGGACAGTCATATTCATTTGACTGCACTAGAGGACATAAATCCTCAGTGTGGCTGAGATGATTTCCCAAAGGTAATCAAGTTAGTTATATGCTTATATGTTAATTTTTTCCCATTGTCCACTGAAACTATTCGAATTTTCTAGCCTTCTCTAGATTATAACTTCCAAGTCTGACCCTTTCTGTCTTAAAGAGAGAAAAACTCCCTCCCGTCAAGGAAGCCCCTGAGGGGACTTTTCAGACGTTGACATGCAATACGCAAATGTTCATTTATTTATAATGGGAGGCTAAAGTAGATGCAAAAATAGATTATAGAATCATTTGACATTAGTTTAAAATGCAAAGATGGACAAAGCAAGCACATACATTATCAAAAGTTGAATAGTTCAACACTGGGTACTGCATCAGTGAATGCCAGGAGATAATCTCCATGCTGCAGCTTTACAAGGTCCAGACATTAGGCTAATTACTGATGCCTCATTAGATACAAGCAATTGACTCTTTCAAGGTGGTATTCTTTGGATGTTCACTCATCATTGTTTTCTTATTTTTTCTTATGACTTGATTTACTCTTTGCTTGGATTAGGGTCTAGATCAAAAATGGACAGTAATGTAAAGGAATATTTATAATCCTGGGATACGTGAGACGTACATTGAACAGTGTTGCCTTAACTAACTGAGCAGTGAGTTGCTCCTCAGAGTTAGGCCCTCTCAGCTATGCTAACCAGGAGCACAGATCTCCAGATAGCACAACTCCCAGAAAATGGTAAATGCCATTCCATTTCTAATTATATCACTACAGAACAGCGAGAAAAAATAATGTATTATGCAAACAGGGCTGCATGTAGATATGTATGAATGCATAACAGATGCCTGGTGTTGGAAGTACCTTGTCCACTCCACAAGGAAAAAGAATTCAGAGCTCCAAGCTAACTCACAGCTTGTGTCCTCATGGAACTTTGCATATCGAGAAAAAACTCTAAAGTTGATCTAATTACTAATAGTGATGTAATAATTATGTCATGACTACAAATTTATGATATATCTAGTCTGACAATGCTATTTTAGGATGGTAGTTCAAATGAGAATGCAAAAAACCCAAGGTCTAATTCATTCCCAGTGTAAAATGTCAGTATTCCCATTGACTTCAATGGGAGATTTACTTGTTCACCCTAGTTCTAATTTTGGGTCAGCATCTTTCCAGTACTTAGGATTGAGTTGCACCAGCCTAGAAACTACTCACTCTTAAATCCAAAGCAAGATTTCCAGGGAGTTGGGGGAAAGGCGTATTTTCATGTAAGTATCTGCATTTAGACAGAACATTTAGATTTACTGCTATTGGGAGTAAATTACCCATATAAAGAGAAAACTTCTTAAAAAAATAAAATTAAAAAGCCTCAGAGGCAGAGCAGCAAGACCCAGTTTAAAATATCTCTGTGACTCTTTTATATCCAGATAACCAGAAAGCAAGACTCAAAAGTTGCTTAATGGCTGAGCAAAATAAACATACAATTTGATGGCAATGGCTCTGAATGTCAGACGGAAAAAGGTACAAATCCTTAGCAAAAAGAGAATGAAAGATAACGGGAAATTTGAGTACATAGAGCCCCTACCATGATCCTGACTAGTAGATAGGTTTACTGCAGAGGAAACCTGCGGTCACGTTAAGCTGAGGAAAGAATAGGAGGAGTCCCTGAAATAGAGCATAATGAGGAAAAAAGAACAGGCAGAGCCTTAGATATATATAATCTGCTTGGGTTGTGTAAGAAAGAATAATAAATTCAAACATTAGATCAGAATGAAATGTTTCTACTTTTTTGTTTTGCGGGAAAGGGGATTGTGTTTTCATTGTGATGCAACCAAATGAGTTTCAAAACAGCTAAATTTCCTGAGGAAGGAAAATTTTGAGTTGTGCTATGCGAAATACTTTAGTCGTGTTACTGTGTGAATTGCAGTAAAACACAGAAAGATACTCCACCCTACTGCAACCCAAACTGTAACAGCAATGAGGCTAGAGGATCAGTAGTAGCCCACAGCCAAACCAAAAGTATTGCAACAGAAAGTTCTTGATCCTGGAGAAAACACGTCACCATAGGTTGGGCTATCTTTATAATTGCCGTAATGATAAAGCATATATTTAGATACTTTACTGTATTATCTGAGGGATTTTGCCACAGAGTAGCTCTATGAAGGGAAAAATTAAGAGAGAACTGAGGCAGCCAAGTGGTCCATTACGTGTTCTGAGAAGACAAAACAGGGAATCATTTATGATTAGTTTGATAAGCAAAACCACAGGTTTTAGAGCTTAGCTATAAATACATTTTTTTATGTGGTTATTGATTTGCTATTTAATGATGGTTGGTTAAAAGATGAGGTTGCCCAAGATCTGTATCCATTACCATTAAAGGATAAGTGCCTAGGACTTGTGGATAGGTGCTGTTTATTGACTTTGATATATTGCATAAATATTGTGGCCATACCTCAATGACTCAGTCAGGTCAGGGTGTGTTGCTCAAAACTACAAATGTCGAACAAGTGAAATCCCTGAATCAGTATTTTATATATTGAAACATAAAAAGTAATACAAGTTTCATAAAAGCACAGGACTTGAACAGTAGTTTCTGAACTGCGAGGTTACTTTCAATAATGATCACCTGAATTTTCATCCACCGTAACTACTGCTTCGCATCATGAAGAAAAGAAATTGCCTGGGCTCCATTGCCTAAATGGCACTGCAAGTTTCTGCCACTAGAGTGTGTCAAGGCATATGTGAGGACTAAACCTCTTCATACTCGTGTAGTTGAATTCAAACTACTACCATAGCATTGGACAAAGACAAGCAGCTTAAAAGTACCATTTTTCCGATTTCCTGCTTGACTGCTAGAACTTGTCTTAAAGGTTACACTAGTGAGAAAAGGTCTCACCCCATGACTCTGCTTAGGCTGGGCATAGGGATTTTCATATGAATACTGAAAAACACAGGCATCCAGAAACAGTCCGGCCAATTTTAAGATCCATTACATTGTGCCTCTGTTTTCAGTTCAATGTCAATGAAATATCCCTTCCAGGCTATGACTCTTACTTTGATGCAATACAATTACCCTGTTATTTGTATTGAAAAGTCAGCACATCCAGTCAATGTATGTAAATCTGTCCCTCCCTGCTTCTCTCTCTGCTGGATGTGTGCAGTTGAACAGTTGCAGTAAAATTTGGGGAAAAAAAACCACACACCTATGCAAAAACTGAAAATCTGCTGTTGTGCTGAGAATGGAGATGCTCTGCTGTATTTAAGAAATCAACTTGAAGAGAAACTATAAAAGTCCCTCTCTTTGATAGTAAAAAAAAAAATCAGAACAGTTAAAATTAGAAATGCGTAGGCATAAAGCATTGCCAGTATCAAACAGAATATGTTGAAATGTACACATTTGGAAATGCTAAAAATCAGGTTCTGCCTCCATACTTCACTGAATCAAGCTTGGCCCCTTCTCCATCTGTAAAACTGCACTGACAGAGCTCCCTTCCTCTCTCTTTTTGCTCATTTTTGTCTCTTCAGATTGCAAACTCTTATTAGTTGTTTTGATTACAGGGGCTAGCTCTTAGTAATAGTTTTTCACTGTCCATAGTGTCACCCTCTTGCTGAAGATTTTAGCTACTAGACCACCCCTATTAACTATACTTTAAAATACATTAAAAAAAAAATAAAATAAAAAAACCCCAACACCCAAACAGCTACCATATGAGAGACAGGAATCCTACACACAAATTTGTAATCACGTACATGTTTAAGTGGTGCTCTGAATGGAGATGCGTAGCACTTGATTTCAGTACCTACTTCACTTCCCTTAGGAAAGGTCTGCTAAGCCCATCTTGGAAACTCTGTCAGCTTTCTGAGCTTCCAAAGGTTCACAGTGTTGTAGTGACAATGATGACTGAGCAAAACACCTTCCGAAATCCTTAAGGATCCTTCCAAGTCAGCCACATAGGGTCAATACAAATAATGGGAGAAGAAGCCCAGATCTGAAGATTTAGCCTGTGAGTTGCCCAGATCAGCCTGAGAAAAAGAAGGAGTCTGACTGGGCACCTGGAGTTCTCATCTCCTGCTCTGTAACTTACATGAAAATCTTAAATGTCATATTTATTTGAAATGAACTCGTGGCTGACAAGAGAACAAGGAACATGAAAGAGAAGAATAGGAACACGAAGTATAAGGGAAAGATCTGTGACCGATAAGGTCTCTTTTACTCAGTGTATACTGAGCTAATGATAGGTTAGGTAGGCATCCCACAATCACACCAGAACTAAGAGATCCTTCTTGTCACGTATAGCCTGCTGAAATCACAAAACCTTGCACGTTATATTTTCGTCCCAAAAAACAGGAGCACAGCACAGGCAGAGTACGCAGCAAGGCTCAAGGTCTAGCACTGGTACAGCACAAGGGAGGAGCTATTATCCTCACACACTAACAGAGGTGTAAGCAAATGTCTTGTCACAAGTCACCTGAAAATTATCAGAACACTGTCTCATGAAGATTTCATAAATAGAGCTGAGCAAGTGAAGTTTTCTCCGGTTCAATAACCAAACCAAAAAGTCAGAAAGAAGCAAGAAGAAACCTCAGTTCACACAGAGCTCACACAGAATACTTTTTTTCTTACAAAATAAAAAAACAGTCATTTTAATTTGGGGTAAACCTGAAATATTACATTTAATTAAAAATAAAATGTTTCATGCCATTTAAAAAACCCCACATATTTTACTTTTTTATTTAGAGTAATTTTGAAGTGGAAAATGGTATTTCAGTTTCAAAAGATGAAAAATTTCATTTTAAGCATGTTAAAATATTTCCTTTAAAAACTGAGAAAATGTTTCCATATTTTTCCTGTTATTTCACTTGAAACTATTTGTCTAGTTCAACCTAATCTCAAAAACGGTCCCAGTCCTTTCAAACCCCTGTTATTCTAGGAATTTAAAAACCATTCAAAATTTTTGTCCAGCTCTATTCATAAATCCAAGCAACATTTTGGTCCTACAATCTTGGGAAAGGGAATATTCAAGAGCCTTTCTAAAACACCTTCCCATTCCCTGCCACTGTGTCCCCGGTTGATATTGCATGTATCCTTGTGCAGCGGTAGCTCTACCCTCACTGTGGCAGAGTCCCTCATTAAACATGTTCTAGAATTAGAGTGTGAAGGCTAGAAAGTGAACTTGCTGCTTTTATAAAGAGGGAAGAACATGTCCTGAGGCAGAATGAAGTTGATTTATGTCAGGGATTATTTTTATCTCTCCAGTCAACTAGAAGTTATGCAGCAAAGCCTGCATAGGCACAGACATGCACCACTGTTTTGTACCAGACTCTGGTAGTGTTTGAAAATAAAGGAAACTTAACAGCAGGCGGAGCTCTGCCCTTCTCCAGCCCTTCATGCAGTTCTCCATGGGAAGGGTTTCCCACTCCAGCCGCCCAGGAGCTGGCTTTCTGCTCAGGTAGGCACCAGATCTACCCAGTTTGCACGGCTCAGGCGGTACAAGCCAGACTTCGCTTGCAGATTGCCAGGGGAGAATTTCTGTAGAGGAAGGAGACTGTTGGGTTTGGGTTCTGCATCTACCACTCCACACTCGTCCCGGCATAATGATGGTGGAAAAATGGGATGGTTATGGCAGAACCCCCTGCCTCGTTCTTCACTTGCACACTGACACTAAACATCTCTAATCTGTGCTGAGATCAGGATAGTTAAACCATGAACTCCTGGGATCTTTCTCCCTCCTTTTTTGGACTGGCTCTGACACAGGAAAGAATATATTCTTCCATCCCTGAGACCTCAATCCAAAGCCCATGACCTTTTCACTGATTTCAGAAATCCTTGGATAAAACCCTAATCAGTTATCTCTGTAGAATAACAACAGGAAAACAAAACCAAAACCCCACAACTGTGACACTACCTCTGGAAGAGGAATGGCTATTTCCTCCAGATTTTTTCCTTTGAAAAAAGGCAGTGTATTTACTGAGTTTTTAACATGTAGAGGCATATATTCAGTTGCCTGAAAGATCACGATCTAAAACATTAAACCTCTGCATTTAATTTTCATGGGTAGAGAAGGAAAATCAGTTAAAAGCTGCTAGAATAAAAAAATAGAGCAAATGTTTCCAAGCAGCCTACTAAAATAAATAAATTACTTGAATTTTAAAATTCTATCGCAGTGTTCGAAATACAAACATTGCACCACATTTCCACTGCTTGCATGCATGAACAAATTCATTCTAAACTAACATAAAACTACATTTTCCTGTACCACTGGTGAACAAGCAGCGATGTGCAAGCTCATAAATTAGATATTTAAAAGCATTTGTATGTTAATAAATGTCATGATGTATATAGCTGAATTCTAACCATCTAGTGAACATAGTTCCTAAATTACAGAGAGTAAGGAACTAATTGGATTCTCCTCATCTCGAGGAGGTTGGCTATGAGTAGCATATTGCGCGTTCCCTAGAACTAAGAAAGGATGACACTCTGGAAAAGGAAGGAGTTACATCCAGAGGCCATCAAGTAGCTTGAACTTTATGATGAGGAGCTTTTTATCTTGTTTCTTCTTTTAAATTTTCTAAGTAAAAATACCACTTATTTTAAGAGACCCCCCCATCCTTTGAAACAAATATAACTGAGAATCAGTGAGATATGTTATAAAGAAAAAGATAATTATCAAAATAGTAGCTAAAAGGAATAGTTCTTAGAGCAACTCACATACTTCAATCTCTTCGAAATTTCAGACAGCACATCTTCACAAGAGCTAAGATGTGATTTTACATTGTTTAGTACAAATGTAGAGATGCAGTGGATATATATGTTTTCCTAATGAACCTGTCTCTGAGTTCTCGACATTTTGAATCAGAGCAGCAAAAAGCACTGGGACATAAGATGGGGTAATGCAAAACCAAAAAATTAAAAAAGAAAAAAAATCTGTGTATGTTTTCTGCTAAATACGTGGTATATACATACTACAGTCACAAGCTTTATTCCTTTCCTGGCATGAATTTATATGGCAACATCACTTGGAATTAGAAGAGAAAGATTATAACATATATTACAGATTTAGCATATATAAATTATGTTCTGCCAACTAAAATCCAAAAATGTTTTTTCAGTCCTATATTATATTTGGTTATCATTTTTCCTGTTACGAGAGGACTCTCATATCATTCCTATGAGATAATGACATCTAATAAGAGCAGATGAAATTTGCACAACAGTTTGCAAGAAAGAGAACTATTTTTTAATCTCCATTTTACATAAACAAAGCTGATAATAGCAAACCTTCTGGTGAATAAATTATTAGCAATTAGCCTTAATTTGGGTAGTGTATATTATCGGAGCATTTCAGTGGTAGACAAATGCAATTTGAGAGAGGTTTGTTCTCTAGCAGTAAAATAACAGGCTGAGGTCACTTTAAACAAATGTTTGAAATGCAGTGTATTATTAGTATTTCAATCACTGCCAATTGCCT
This sequence comes from Nipponia nippon, assembly GCF_047370975.1. Lineage (NCBI taxonomy): Eukaryota > Metazoa > Chordata > Aves > Pelecaniformes > Threskiornithidae > Nipponia > Nipponia nippon. The sequence goes on from NW_028262313.1 coordinate 4,279,002, forward strand.
TTACTTACTATAATTATTGTTTCATAAGATTTAGAACAAACATGGTTTGCTATCTATCTGCTGCAAGGCAACATATCACAAATTGAGGTGATTCAGATTGAGACTTGTCTTATTGTAAGCACATTCTGAAGCCAAGACTTTAACCCTAATATAAATTATTCAAATCGCCTCACAACTGTACCTGTTTCCTTTAAAAAATAAAGTAAATCTTGTATGAATTTTGCCCTTCCTTCGCAGAGATGGCCGCTCCTCTGATTCTCTTAGTTAGGACTTGCCCATTCCAAATATTAAATCCTTTCTACCAGTTTTCCTTTCCTAACCTTCCAAAGAGAATCTTAGTGATCACAGTTGTCTGATTTCATCAAAAGTAACTAATTTACAGCTTTCTACAAGCTTCATGGGGTGGATTCCCTTTTTCCACAGAATGGTGATGCAACAGGCCACCCTGTTTTACCTAGCGAATTAAAAGCAAACATTGGAATAATTTACTTGCAATCTAATGCGTTGGTAATGAACAGAAAACTACCTGATACTGTTCCTCATGATAATTTTTTGCTCATTGATGTTGGGTGATGACCAGCAGTGGCCTTGCTGAGGGAGCATATGGTTGGGACACTGATGACCAGAGATGACGTGACATTGACTTTAGTGACTTACCCAACATTTTTAAAGCAGACTGTCTTTTGATATCCTAACTTCTAAGTGGTTATAGTAAGATAATGCCATCAGATTTTCATAAGTAAAATAAGTACATACATTTTCCATTGTCATCAGCTGGAGAGCTATCATAGCATTTCTCTTCTTGTACACTTTGTTTATAATAACAATTACCTCAAATATCGACAGTCATAAATACATTGTAATATTAAATGCTGTATAAACAAGTAACTATCTTTCCAACAGATGTTAAATGTTTTAAAATAGAAGCTTTAAAAGTTTCATAAGAAATGCACTCATAATGTATCAGTGTTGCAAAAAAAACCCCAAACAAACCTCCAAACTTTTAATTTATCTTTCAGGGGAAAAAAAGGTGTATGTAGGATAGTTAGCACAAATGGCTATTATTATCTCCTTGGTCTTGGAATCGGTGAATGTATGAACATAACGGTTCATACCACTCACTTCATACATCGCAGATAGAACAGGTTTCCTGCATTGTCCTCATGGGGCCCATAAGAGTTGAAACTCTGCATTAAGGCAATAACGGTAATCAAACCACATACTTCAGCCAGCAATCCACAGGACTCAGGAAGGAGCTAGTTTCCCTGATGCACAATTAGTTTCCCTGATACACAATTAGTTTTCATCTATCGGATTTAGGCTTGGGTATTTTTCACACCTCCCTGAAGCACCAGCTCAGCCCTAGTTGTCTGGACATACATCCAAACGCTACCAAGCCAGATCAAGTCAGAAGTTAAACCAGACAGTGCCAACAGACTTTTAAAATTAAAAGCAATGTAATTCAGCAGTGTATAAATCATATTCTTCCACTGGCAGCCGTGCAACTTCTAAAGCTCATCTCGTGATTCTTGTTCCAAAGCAGAAAGAAATAATTTTATCTTCATTTAACAGTTTCTCAAATAATTCCACAAACTTTGTATAGCATAAATGGCTCTTCTGATATTTTGATTTATTTTTCCCTAGTAGTGACAACTGTATAAGTAGGACTAGAAAAGTGTACTATGATGTTACAGAATTCTGTTTTGGTTAATATATTTCTAGTCTTCATGACCCTTTTCACGACTGCACAGCATGGCCCTCACCTTCCACAATCCTGAGACCCTTCCCTCTCTACTTCCTCCCTGCTCTGCATTTTTAGGTTTTGCAGCCCTTTTTCTCAAGCACACAGCCTAGGTCAGTCAGGGAGTCCACCTCATGATGCACTGCAGCTTCAGACCTCTGAGTGAAATACAAATACGATCACATTTGACATGGCTTCTTTTTCTCCTGATATCAGTACGACAACGCAGTTGATGGCAACATAGCTGTGTTAGAGCCTAGGCTGCTGCTAAGGAGAAGGGAACTTGGGAAAACATGGTAGCAACATGACTTTAAAATCTATATGCACACAAGGTCTTTCACACATCTCCTTACCTCTATACCGGGAAGAGGAATACAGAAGTCACATATGGCATTATTTCTCTATTCCTTGGATAACCAAGGAGGGCAACCCATTGGCTCAGAATTCATACAGAAAATCCCAATCTTCTTCATGCCACCTCCATAAAGGCTATCAAGATCACACGTAAGATTTGGGGAGACAAGAATTCTGTATCACTTTAGGTGCTGACAGGACTTAGAACAATCTTAATTTGATCTACTTCTGATCCTTTTTCTGTTTATGTCCTTGGTACAGGTAGTTCAAAGAACAGGATTTTCCTTATCCCCTTCTCCTCCTCTGCAAGTCCTCTGTGTTGTTCTCTGAACTTTGTTCTCAGCATTGCTTACTTCCCTCTCTGTCTGGCAGACAAGGCAACCTTTGGGACCCTTGTGCTCTTAGTGTCACCACCGGGCAGAGGTTACGATTCATAGAAGAGCTGTCTCCTGCCAGGCTGTGAGTGGTATGCTAATGTGACAGCTTGGCAAGTATTTGAGAATGTCACTTCTAGCAAAATAACTGTCCTGAATGGTGTTTGTCATACATACAACCACATATCCATCAACAAAAAAGCCCTACAAAATTCAGCTCTAATATATATTTCAAATGAGATGCCCACAGGCACTTGTAACATGAGTACATGTCAGTAGCCATATGTGCTGTAATCCTCCTCTTTATACATATACCCGGCATAATCCTTTCATGCACCATATATCTAATCTGTATTCTCTGCTTTGGAAGCAAGATTAATCTAAAAATTTCAGAATTAATTCAAATGGATTAAATAGAATATGAATCTTCATTACTTTGGCTACCAAGCAGTTAAAGAATGTGGCAAATGACCAAATCATCAGTCTGCCATTCAGTTTCAGCTATATGCTGTGCTACCATTTCATTTCAGGTTCTTCAAAGCCCTGCAGCTGAACTACAGACGAGTATTTAATGCAGAATTGTATCTTTTGGGGGAATGTGTTATTTTTAAATGCTTAATAATTATGAATTCATTTGCCATTCTTTTTATAAGCAGGGGATCATAATGAACTCATCTGTTATTCATGTGAATGTCAAATGTGTTCCCACAGGAGTTTTATTCTAATTCACTATTAGTTAGTTAGTGGACTCATAAAATAAAATGTTAGCCATTTTTCACTCTGAACATGTAACGCTTGGTAATTGTTCATCAAAGGGCAAATGTAATATTTTTCTTTGATAACTTTCACTTCTGATTTAACCAGGTAAAGAATTAGGTTTAAAGTAAAGGTACCTCTAGAAACAGTTAGAAGTAGAAGTAGCTGTGAGTCTTCCATTTAAAATGCTATGAGTGAGATTATCATAAACTAGTATTTAAAAATGTAGATGTATTGTACTATAAGCATACATGGTTGAGCTACGTGCATTTAGCGTAACAAGACAAACTGTACCCCAATATATAATACCTAATGAAAGACACATTTTCAGTATTCATGAGGTGATCACAACAGTTTTCATGCAGCTGTTCTATTGCAATAGAAAATTCAGAGGTGAGACACTTACAGGTCACCGCAGGATTTGAATGTGATGACACTGGACAGTGGGACTTTGACCTGTGAAAACAAACACAAACTAAGCAATAGAAAAACAGAGAATTCAGACTTTGATTTGTGGTGGTTTTTTTTTTCCAGAGAGTTAAATACATGGGTTTTTTTATGAAATTATTTTCAAATTTCTTCTAAATCCCTAATCTAAGCTGAATGTCAGCTGTAAGGACTTACCCCATGAAACGATAGCCCTAAAATATTTCAGCAACACTTCCTTAGATCTGACATGCTGTGCTAGGCTTCCCCTCAAGTATGTCACAGTAACTCTTCCAGTCTTGAAATGCTCTTTAGAAATGCTAACCAAAATGAATGAATTATTATAAAGATGCATTTTCAAGGGAGATGGTAACAAATCCAGAATCCCATTTGTAATTGGAACCACTAGATTAATATATTTATAGTTTTACTTTAAAATACACAAGCAAAGGAGTTCTTTTTTTCAGTTGAAGTAACAGAAGGATATGTTTTTAGTGTTAAGGATTATCTCAATTACTTTTTTCTGCATGGAAATGGTCATTTCCTCAAATCAAATATACAGTGTTTAAATCAAAATATGTTACCCCTGTGCAATCTCTGGCAGTCAGTAGGTTATTAGAATATTACCCATGAAGAAACCATTGAGAAAAACAAGCAGGCAAACCAAAGCTCAGATGCGAGTCTTGATGATCACAGATATTTCTGTCTGCTAAAGATTGTAACTTCATGTTTTATAACTGTTAGCAGAAAAACATAATAAGCAACAGTGCTTCCTGACTGCTATTTCTTTCATAGTTGAAGAAATACTATTTATTTTACTCTTTTAAAATACTTTTTACTTTCTAAACAATGATCATGTTAAAAACAAAAGGTCTGTCTTTAATTGATGTAATGTCAGATAGGAGGCACTGAGTTACACAGATAAAATAAGAGAATCAGAAATAGCGAATGAAAAGAAGAGTGCACAAGAGAGCTAACACTACTATGCCAAGAACTGGGTGAAACTTCGTTGAAGCTTGCATGTTTATCAGCTGCTTTTTATTCAAAATGAATGTAACGTATTTATTTTATACATTAAATAACTGTGACAACAACTATCACCGCCAGCAGGCAGCCTGAAGACCCTTTCCTAGACTGAGAATACAAATGTGGGAGATAAGAATGAGAAGAGATACAGTCTTGTTTAATGGAATTTGCATGCGCATGGACGTGTATCTATATAAATACCACTTTCCTTGAAAGCAGAGGATAGCTCAGGAGACCTAGGAACAGACAAGTCATTCATCAATTTACAAGGGAACCTACAGGTTTAAAAAGGCCTGATTTTGAACTCATCATTCTGTAACAGTGAAATTCTATTGACTTAATTGGAGTAATTTGATTTATACATGTCTGAAAGGAGAATTGACTTTTGCATTAGAAAGTACATTAGAAAATATGCTGGAGAACATGAATTCTACAGAAAGCAAGCAATAAAACTAATGAATAAGTAACTATAAATGAGTGAGGAACCAAATGCTACCAAATCCCACAGATTCAATTATATTCAGAAGCCTGCAGGACTCGGGGTTCAGGCTTGCTAGCCTCCTCTAACGCACCGAAGAGTTATGGATGCAGTGCACATGAGCTGTTTGGCTTTCGCTACCACACCCAAAAGAAAAAAAAGAAGAACCTGCAGGACTGAATACGTGAAAGCAGATAGGGGTGAGGATGAGAGGTGACTCCGAAGTGCTGTGAGGATCAGGCTTACTGGGGCGGCACTCACAAATTGCCAATGATGAAAGTAACAGCTGCAAAGAGAAAGGTTTTGCTGGAGCCCTGCTGGCTTTTTGCCACAAAGGGTAATATCTGCTATTAATTAACATTCTATTTATATCTCTAGGCTCTTTTAAGACAATGTATTTAGTGCTTTTAGCAGTTAGAGGTTGATAGCACTGGAGCACCAGCACCTTTATGGCAAAACACTGGCATTTGTCAGTTTTTTCTTTGCGCAGGAGAAAGATAAGTGCATCAAAGTGACATAAATGATGATTTTATAAAACTAGTCACAGAAAGGAGGATTGACATGACATTCAGGGTGACATGAACAGATTGGAAGCACTGGAAGATACAAGGTTAAGTAATTTAGCCATCAAGTATAAAGAATGCTAATACTTCTAGGAAAAAAGGAAAAAAACACATTCAAATAATAATAATTTGTTATAGTTCTGAAGAAGGAGAAATACTTATGACTGACATGCATCTGTTCATGAGCTGCAATAGTCTACTGCAGCTAATAAACATTCTTTCAGAACAATTCAAAGCCAAAATATTTCACGAGGCGTGCCTAAAAACTTCCAATATAAAGTGATTAGATGTTCCCACCTGGAACAGTAAAAGCGGTTCTTGGCCATTTTAAGATTAACAGGTTCTTTTATAGAAGTGAGAATGGTAAAGGGCAAGCAGAAGGATTCACTGACTTTTTTTGCTGCTCACAAAGATTAAAGAAAAAAGTTCTTCAGTCTTTGGAGAAAAGAACAGTATCTCTCATTTCTCTGAAAGGAATAGAGAGATGACAGCTTCAGTGCTATCTGAGCAGTGTAAAATGCCAGAGCAAGGGAGCATGAACCTAAGCTAAGAACTGGCCATTAGAGGAATGGAGGTGGAATCCCTTCACACCAAAAGCTACATAACATGTGCAGAAAGATAGCAAAAGCAGCAGCCAGAAGAAATTAGATCATTTCACATGAAAATGAAATAATATCTGAAAAAGGAAGCTCGACACAGTCTTACATCAAAAGGAAGATCAAAATTTATGCCCATTAGCTTCCTTACATGGGAGCATTTCTGTCATCCTAATCAATTAACATTGTTAACAATCAATTAACATTGCTAACATTCCCCTCTTTTCTGAAATTTCTGCTCCTTGCATTAACTAAATTTACATGGAAGTTTCATTTTGGTGTATTTAGATGAGGTGTAAAATCAAGTGCTGACCACTTGGCATGGTTAAAGATCGCATGCAATTCTTAGAAACAAACAGGCATGTAATCATGGTGTCCTGATCAGATTTTAATTCTCAGCAATTATCCTCCTAATTTACTCATTCATTTGAAAATTAATGATTGCATTTTTTCCTAATACACCTCAATTTTTGTGTCCTATTAGATTGTTGCTAGGTTTCATTAGGGGTGGCTGTATGACTGCACTGGATAAACAGACACCTATACATTGTTCTAAATTTATTAACTTAAAAAACTCTTAAAGCTCGAACTTTAGACTCTTCATAAATGAGAAATGCTATTAATACATATGGTTGCTCTACAGTAGTGGAAAACATTTTGTGAAGGAGACCAACTACAAACAGCCATGTCAAAAAATATGTCCTAAGGCTTATTATTAATGTATCAGCTAGCATAAATCACTGTAGCTCCACTGACCTCAATGAAACCATGGAGAATTTATGCTGAGAATATAGCTGTGTAAGCTACATCTTCTTTTATCACTGTGCAATGGAAAAATACATTCAAAAAGGATAGGATATTGCATTAACATAGTATTTGAGGAACATTCCAGCTCACAGAATTAAGTGAAAAGAATTCCATTAAAAAGCTACTACTTGTCTCACCTTTCATTTATTGCAAGTGCTTTGATCCTTAGGTTTTTAATTAAATAACTTTTCTGACTCCATTGACACATTTAGTGTTTTTATCTCTAGTTAGAAAACTGTCCAGTCCTAGATATTTAGTTTGACAAATAACATTTTAGAATACGTGGTGGGGTTTTTTTGTTTACTTGTTTGTTTTGGGGGGTTCATTTGGTGGGGGCTTTTTTTTTTGTTTTTGGGTGTTTTGTGGTGGTGTGGGTTTTTTTTTTAACAAATCGATGCCCAGTTTTGCAGTGCAAGCTCCATGCACAGATGGTTTAACAGGACCAAACCCTAAATTTGCGTAAGAGTGAAAAATGTCTGTAAAACAATGTTAATTTTAAAATAACACAGATTGGATTCACAGTATGGTGAAATTATAACATAGCTCAAAATATGAAACAGGGCCAGGACTCCAGTAACACAACATGTGAGGACCTTTTGTCTGCTGGCTGGTATCACATCCTGAGATGACATTTTGTACAAGATTTTTTAGAAGAGACTTCAATAGGGGCTTGATATATGGAACAATAGCAGGATATGGCCTCTAACTGCTAGGAACAATTACTGTTCTCAGACATGTGCAAGTTAACTTTCATTAACTTTATTGGATTTTGTGCACACTTTCTGGCCTAGATTCAGAGCTGCATCTAATTTCTCCTGGAGACAGCTGAGACAGGGAGCGTACTGAAGAACAGTAACTATTCTGTCTAAGCAGAATATACTGAGGAAAACCTCACATGAGCCTCAAGAGTGTGATAGGCCAGTTTGGGAATAATGTGAGAAAGTAATACAGGCAAACCCACTTTCTTCCCAGCTACACCCATAATGCCTTGTAGGCTGCAGGGCAAGGGAAGAGTTGTCTAGACTGTCTCCACAAAGGGTGGAAACTCCTCAGACCAAAGGAATTCTCAGCATGTAAATCTTCCAGTTTTATGGCAGGCCCATCCAAAAAAGATCATTACGATGGGAAGATACAAAGATAGAATTTAACCTTTGAATTTTGGGAGATGTAAGTACAGACTCTCCTCTAGAATAATAACTAACTAGAATAACTAACCACTTCATAAAGCTGCTAGCTGTTTACACTGTTCAATTTTTGGAGTTTGGTTTTTACAGAATTAACTGTGGTATCATCTTTCCTTTAGTTCTAAGAAAGTGGAAAATGATATATTTTGAAAAGAGGGTTTTCTGTTTCCCGCTCTTTCATTCCCTCGCTCTGACTTTTCTACAGTCTCAAGCATAAACCACTTCCCTTCACTTTCAAGGCCCTTTATCCACCCCTTATCTTTCATATCTTTCCTCAGCTGGCTTTCTTCACCTATTATTTAAAATTCAAACACTTCTGTGATCTCTGACAGTTTCCCCATAAATACGTGTGTCCTGGTTTCAGCTGGGATAGAGCTAATTTTCTTCCTAGTAGCCGGTATAGTGCTGTGTTTTGGATTTAGGATGAGAATAACGTTGATAACACACTGATGTTTTAGTTGTTGCTGAGCAGTGCTTACACTAAGTCAAGGACTTTTCAGCTTCCCATGCTCTTCCAGGTGCACAAGAAGCTGGGAGGGGGCACAGCCAGGGCAGCTGACCCAAACTGGCCGAAGGGCTATTCCATACCGTATGGCGTCACGCTGCATAAAAAGCCTGGGGGGAGTTGGCCGGGGTGGGTGCGGCCACTGCTCGGGAACTGGCTGGGCATCGGTCAGTGCATGGTGAGCAATTGCATTGTGCATCACTTGTTTTGTATATTCTTTTATCATTGCTATTATTTTCTCTTCCTTTTCTGTTCTATTAAATTGTCTTTACCTCAACCCACGAGTTTTACCTTTTTTCTGATTCTCTCCCCCATCCCACTGGGGGTGAGTGAGCAAACGGCTGTGTGGTGTTTAGCTGCCTGCCGGGTTAAACCACAGCAACGTGCAATGCCCCTTTAGGCTGCATCTTCCCATTTTTCACCAGTACTGTTTAAGCTGTGCAAGGCTACTAATTCTCAATTTTGTATAGCCGCTCCAATAGGCCAACACAGATTTTTGTGCGGCCCTCTGATAAACCAGACTGGAGAACTGATTTGGCCGAAAAATAATCGAAGGAAAAGAATAATTGTTTTTCAGCTTGATCTTCTGCCTCACATCTGCACAAACAGCTGCATGAACACAACAGAATGGGTGGGACAGGAAAGAGAACAATTAGCTGAGGTAGAGCTGCTTAAACCAACATTACTACTACTGCAGAAATGCACATGGAACCACAGCCTAAACGTGCTATTTTAAGTACCCTTTTAAATCCCTCACCTGTCACAGTGCCTATTAAAAGAATTGATACTAATAAGGCAAGGATTATATCACTCCTGCTTACCAATGCAGCCCAATTTTGGCTCACTGTTTCCTTGTTCTGGTTGTTCTTGTCTTGTAATTAGATTGTAAGATACTGAGAACATAGATCATCTTCTGGCCTACTTGAGAACAATCTCACTTCTACTACAGTCAGTGCAAATTTTACCTCGGATTCAAAAGGAATTGGATCATGTCTGTTAGGATACCATTTCCCCCAGATACTAGCCATTCTGATTTTTTTGTTTAAGAAGGGCAATCCTTCAGAGCAACTTTGGATCACTGAGAAATATCTTTCTGCAAATAATTCTATTTTTCTTATCATCATTTCTCTAACAGCTCTTTTCAAGAATCATGGGTTGTGATTTTTAATTAAAAAATTAATTTCAATCTCTCACTTGTAACAAGCGACAATTCTAAAATCACTGGGGCTTTAGAACATGAGGTGAGCAATAGTGCTAAACAGCTGGAGTCATAAAGGAGAGCTACATCACAACTAAATTAAACTGATATAATTGCACTACCATACTGACTCCGTTCCTACTGCTAAAAGAGTTTGTTTTTATACTGAGTTCACTCAGTACATTTGACTGCATATGAGGCACAGCATAGTCATCAACCAACAGGAAAAATCTGCTAAAGTTAGCAAAATGTAGAAGTAGTACACACATGAAGGAACTGAACACATTCAGGGTTCCTTGTAATAAGAAACATAAAGGTCCTTGAGACTTAACTGAAGCAAAGGGCCAATGAAACAGATGTTGCGGTTAACTGAAGCTGTCTTATCCAAAGAATAAACTCTTCTTCAAATATAAATGGAAATTTTCCATTGAGCTATGAAAAATGTTTTGTGAGTCTGCAGTTCTCTCCACTTGAAGATACTGACAAAAATACTTGATAATACAATTGTGTCTTCCTGATTCCACTAAACAATAATTTTCACAGTTGTGTTCATATACTTGCTGGTGTCTCTACAAAAGAGAGACTTGGTATACATTACATTGCACTGAGGTAAAATAGGAGCACAACTATAGGCAAATACAGGAAAGAACATCTGCAGAGGTGGAAAAAGTAAGGTGTTGTTAATGAATAAGTAATATATTTAATTTACCCTTTCATTCAGGGACCATTGCAATATAACACTTCAGGAAAAAGTGATCGCTGTAGTCTTGATACTGCATAAGGATATCCTTCCTAGCTGAGACTTACACTGAACCTTACAAATATCTGTCCCAGTGGAGTGAACGATTTATATTTGTATCTGTATCATAAGCTTTTGCAATTACTTTATAGTTTTACAAATGTTGGTGTTAAATAATGCAGGATGGTAAAAAAAAACTAGAAAAAGCCAGAATTCAATACCTGGAGAAACTGTTTTCCTGAAAGCAACAGAAGGTGTCACTGCTAACTGATTTTAAACAAATGAATCCCATAAGTGGAAAACACTGCCTTTGTTTTGAAAGAAACTTGGAAGTTGTTTGAGCAGGGGAACTGGGTTCCTTTCTCAAGTATTCTCCAGCTCCAAACATAAACATTACATTTAAAAATGGAAAACACTGCTTTACACCGTCTAATTCTTCTCCTTTCTGCTTGCTATTATTCCCTGCAGCTGTTTCACCTCAGGCTATGATTCACAGTCAAAGCAAGAGAAGTTTAGGCCAGTATTTGGACAGAAACCCTCAAAGGGCTTTTTAACCCATTAGTATTAGAGCTCTAGTAACTGGGGATTTTCTCTTTAAATCCATGATAATTCAAGATCCAGACAAAATTAAGACCATGAGGATGCTGGAGAAACCATTTCTAAAAAGAAATGTAAAACTGAGTCTCTAAGTAGTTCGTGAGTGTGAAAACTTTCTGTAGACTGCATTTTAGCTTGGATGACTGTCTGTCCCTCTAAACTTGTGATATTATTTTAACTCTATGGCAGACCTCACTCCTTTTTCTTCCTTGATATTGTAGTGCTGCTATTCTATGTTAAACAGCTGTTATATCCCATGCCAGAGATGGCTGCATAACACTGATGGGTGAGGTGTTATTTTCTAAATATACATACACACAGCTTTTGAAGTACTTTTTGGCCGTTTGCAAGTCTCTCCATAAATTCAGATACACCTGTACGTGAGGCTAATATAAAACACATTTCCCCTCCCACCCCGGTAGCTTGGTAAGCTTAATTTTAGATGTCTGGAGCACTGCAGGAACTCACATCCTTTTCTCTCTGGACCTCCCTTCCCTAAAGGTCTCTCCATGAGAAAGCCTGGGCTGCAGGCACCGAGGGCCGTGGTCTCACAGGGTCACGGCTGCTTGCCTTGTAGCTGAGGGCCTATGCTCTGAGCTGCAGGTACCGAGGGCCGTGGTCTCACAGGGTCATGGCTGCTTGCCTTGTAGCTGAGGGCCTATGCTCTGAGCTGCTGCTTATTGGATGTGAAGTAATTGCCAAAGCTGTAATTAAAAAAAAAAAAAAAATATATATATATATATAAAGCCCACAGCTTTTAGCCATCACGATTGCATGTGATAGGTGCATCCAAGCACTCTCTGCAGGCTCCCAGCCTGCCGACTCCAACACAGCCCCTCGCTTCTCTTCTTTTTTTTCCCCCCTCCCTTCTCTTCCCAAGAGAAAGCCATCTCAGGTCACTTGAATTATTTAGCGGGGTGTTTTTAACCATCTCAAGGGCTTTGCTTCTGCCGTGCGGCTCCTGCAGAGCTCGGGTTTGTGGGTTTATTTTTATTTTATTTTATTTTTTTTTTTAGCACGCGGGGTGGAGTTGCTCCACTTCCCTGGCAGAAGGAGGAGAAAAAGCACGGGGGCAAGGCGAGAGGGGTGGCTCGGAGTGCGGAGGGGAGGGGAAAGGCCGCCAGGCCCCGCCGCGGCCGCCACACCTGCGGGCCGCGCTGCCCCCTCAGCCCCGGCCTGTCAGCCGGGGCCACTCACCGGGTCGCTCTAACGCAGCTCTCTCTGTCTCTCCCCCCCCATCTTCCTCTCCCTCCTGCTCCTCATTCATTCTTCCCCCTTTCCCGCCGCCTCCCTCCCGCCCCCTCCCCGTTGCAGGCGGAGCGGGCCCGGCAGGAGGCGGAGCGGGCCGCCGCACGTCCCCCGGCCGGTCGGCCGGCCCCCCCGCCATGGGTCGGAAGCGCTGCGTGGGGGGAGACGGCTCCAAGATGGCGGCGGGTTGCTGCGGGGTGAAGAAGCAGAAACTCTCCAGTTCCCCTCCCTCGGGCTCGGCCGGCCCGGGAGGCGGCGGCAGCGGCTCCCACTGCGGCGGGGCGGCGGCGGCGGGGGGCGAGCCGGGGGCGCTGCCCCCGCCCGGGGGCCCCCGCCTCAACGGCCTTGGGGGGCTGGCGGGGGGCGCCGCCGGCTGCGCCCTCTCCCCGCCGCTGCCGCCCAGCTGCGGCGGGGGCCCCGCCGGCCTCTCCCCGCCGGCCGCCTCGCTGCTCTCCTCCCCCGGCGCCGGCTCCGGCGGGCCCGGCTGCAGGAAGATGGTGGTGTCGGCCGAGATGTGCTGCTTCTGCTTCGATGTGCTCTACTGTCACCTGTACGGCTACCAGCCCCCGCGGAGCCCCCGCTTCACCAACGACCCCTAGTGAGTATCGCCGCCGCCGTGCCCCGTCCCGCCGCCCCACGCCCGCCCTCGTGTGCGCCCGTCCCGCCCGGCTCCCCCGGCCGGGCGCCCCGCCGGCAGCCGCCTCCTCGCCCGGCACCTTCCCCGCCGCCGCCGCCCGGCCCCTGTCCTCGCCTGGCCCCGCGCGGCCCGCCTGGCCCGGGGCCTGGCCCGCGGGCGCCCCCGCCCCGCGGTCGTGCGGGCGCCGGCCGGGCTCCCCGCCGTGCCCGGGGCCGCGCTGCCCTCCCGCGCCCGGCTCGCCTCAGGAAGCGCCCCGCTCCGCGCTCCCCGCCTCCCCGCTCCCCGGCGGTGCGTCCCCGCTGGCCGGTCCCACTGTTAACCCCTGCCGGGCCCCTCTTGGCCCGTCGCGCACCGGACTCGCTGGTGGCATCTCCCCCCCCGCCCCGTTCCCTCACACCTCCCGCCGGGCCGGGCCGTGCCTGCCCCGGCAGCGCCCTGCTCCGAGCAGCCCGCCTTTGTGCGGGCGCGTCGCGCCGGGCTCCGTGCCCCCGTGGGCTTCGCGGCGATGTCCGGCTGCGGGCGCCTCCCGCAGCGCCCTGTAGCCGGTGCCCTCTCCCCGCTCCCGGTTTGTGTGCAGTAGCGCCTGAGCAGACCGCTCCATGCTCTCTTCACCAGTGGTCCTTACTGGGACCCCTTCGCTAGGCAGCCTCTCTCTGTCCCTGTGTTCTGCATGAGCGCGGGCCTCTGCTTCACCGGTGTTGGATGGTGAGGACCCAGTGTAAGAGACCTGTCGTGCGAATCCCGTATTTGTGAATGCTGGCGTACCGGTACGTCCCCTGTGCCAGGCACTCGTAGCGCTACTTCGGTCTCAAACTGTGCAGAGTCCTTGGTTTGTAACGACCCCCGAAGATCACCCAGTGTTAGACATCCCGAGTCCCTGAGTAATCCACCACATCAAAATTCCCAGAGTTTTGAACAGATCACATAAACACCTGTTACTCCCATCCTCCTCCACCTCCCGAGCCTCCTTGTGAGAGCCTCCACCAAGGGCCTGCTTCGTTCACGTCCCTGGCTGCTCTTGTTCGGTGTTTGTCTTGAACCCCGTGCCCTCCCGCCTTCGGAAGTGACCCGTCAAGACAGCGTTGCCCAGCATGTCAGCACCTGCAGCCTGCCTGCGCTGGGGAGCCGGCCGTGCTGCTGCAGATAGAGTTCAGACACTTAGGGAATAACTTCTCTCTGACAGGAAGTTATTTCCTCTCAGCTGGGATGAGTTACTGGCTCGCTGCATGCTCCAAGTCTCTTTGAATGCAAAATTAACGTGAGGGTTTGTTGAAATTAAGTTTCCGCTGTTTTACTTTGCTTTTAAATGGGATGGAGCTCGTGTGGTGAGTTTCCAAGCTTCAGCTGAGACTCGAGTGCGTTGGTCCACCAGAGTGCATGTCACTTGTTTCCTCTTATGTATAGCATGACTACCGAATTTGTGAGAACCCGTACGTTACCAGTACTTAATGAATACAAATTTCTTGGTGTGTGTCCTAGACCCTCGTGCACCTTCACTAATGCAAATGGTTATCATGCAGTCCGTGTTTCATTAATGAGATGTAGCGTATGCTTCTCAGTGTTAAAAATAATGTAAAGTATTAATGATTTTATTTGGAGTCCTTGCTATTCTAACACCCAGGATCTATACGTCTCTTGCATACTTTCAGCTGCTGTCATGACAACCCAGCTCTGTGGATTCCTACTTAACCTGCCACCCCAGCAAGTCTTCCCTATATGCTCTTCATAACTCCTATGTGATTACATCAGAGTACCAATAATGAAAGGAGGGCAGGGAGACTCCACTGTGAGTTTCTTTACCCAGGTCTTTTGTAAATCTGTGTCTGTCCTTATGTAAATACCAAATGTTTAGGAACTGCTGCTCTAAGTAGCCATTTTGCTTTGCGTTGTCCTGTATCTGTTCTCCATCCCAGACCACTATAGGTTACAGCATCAGCTTTGTGCCGTTTCACTCTTTCATTGCTGTAAGAGAGTTGAATTCTGTCTGTGTCTCTCTGTAACAATATTACCTTGCTGTTATTATGTTTTTTAATTGTATTGCAGAATGTTTTGTTGAACAGATTAGTGCTACTCTCTCTGTTTTATTAGTGGAGGAAACTGAGGCAGGGTGAAGATCTCGCTGCTGAAATGTTTTCCAGTAAGCACTTTGATTCCTCTTAGCAACCAGGAGATCACTTCACCCTTCTTCTCCCACAAGAACACAATAGCAAATTAAGTAAAATTATTTGTATTTTTCTAAAATTCATATGTGTGCTTAAGTGTTCTTCAGGTTTAGTTGCTAGACCTGGTGAAAAGTTGCTGCATCAACGGACTTCTGAAAATGGCACTGCCATTAAAATTAGTGATATCATTTCTGCTTATTCCCATGCTTGTGCCAGCATGCACAGTTGTACAGATTGAGAAATGATCTAATCATAATTTTATTTTTTTCCCTGGTTACTTTTCACAGAGATTGGTTCCCTCTAGATCGTTGCATGGCTTCACAAACACTTGTGCCTGCACAAGTGTGAGGTGGGAATAAGCAGACAGATGGCAGAACTGCTGCTTTCAGCAGCCTTGTGAGCTGATTATGTTTGTGCAGTTGGGGAAGCAACTTTGGAAAAGTTGTTCACTATTACATGGAAAATTCTAGGTTGGTGAATAAATTGCTCCTGCTAAGTGTTCGGAGGCAGCATGACTTCTAACATTCAAAAGATTTGCGGGCAAGCTTATTGATAACTGGGTAGCTCACAAAGATATGATGTTGTCTTTGAAGCTGAGCTTCATCCTGTACAGCAAAAAAACTTGAATGAGAACTGACATTTTTCAGTGAATGTATGTTGCAGCTTTCTGCCTGTAATCCTTTTGGAAGTTTTGTCCGTACATCAAAATATCTGTTCTAAGAGTAGTAGTCTAAAGTAAGAGTTTGTATGTGAATTCTAGAAATATTTTTTTTAAATTACATTAATTACAGGGAGGATGAAAGACTTGTAAGCAGGTATCCTCACACAAGCATGACTCATGTTCCTTGCAGGTCTTTGAACAATGAAACTGGGCATGATCAAAGAAAAGCAGGTGGCTGAATCACTTGGACAAGGTGTTCTGGTGTGTTGTCTTTTGAACAAAACCTGCTTCTGACACCTCTGGATTTTTGTAAATTTTTGATGCCAAGATGAGGACCATGGCAGGGCTCGAAGGGAAGGAAATTTGGAGCAGTTAGTAGGAATGAGGCAAAATGCCTGTTTGGAAAGGGTGCAGGTTTTGGACTCTGGCACAGCCCATACATGGATGAAATAGTTGGCATTTTCATATCTCTGACTGTAGTTCCTAAAGCACAGGGTAGGAGGTGTTGGTCAAGGATATTGCTAAGGAGCTGCTGGGTTGGAGAGAGTGACTCATGGATTCAAAATGAGATAGCTGGAAGATACTGAATCTGTCCAGCAGTGTCTTGGTGAGAATAGGCTCAGCAAATCCTTCCAGCCACAGGCTACCTCTTCTTTTGTAGGCTTCCATTGATCTGCCAACGTTTTATTCTGTCAGTGAAGAATTGAAGAGCTTTCTTCTACCTATTATTTCACGTCACTTTGAGTTGCTCTCTAAGTCACCCCTTCCCTTCTTCATGGGTTATGTTCTGCAGGGCATGTGCTTTTCCCTTGCTTCTACCGGTGTGGTGGTTCTCAAACTATAGGTGCAGAAGGAATGTAAAAATTATCCTGAAGGTGTGGAAGCTGATACAAAGTTTGAAAATTGCTGCCCCAGACAAAAATTGTCACTTACACAAAGTGTCATTCAGACACTGTTCTTGAAACTCAGTTTGATGAGTGAAGCTATGAGACACTGCAATTGAGTAAAAGGCAGGTTTTTTAGAAGTGGTGATAGAAATAAATTGTAAGGAGATGGAGGAAGAGTTGTAAAAACATTTTACCCCACTCATTTAGGGAGAAAGAAAACTGAGTAGCCTCTTCTCCTGTGTTTGCTACCTTTCTGACAAATAACTTGCATCCCTTTATTTCCTTTCTGGTTTGGTCTTGTGCAACACACCTCACACCTCTGCGATCTGTGGAAGCAATACCATGTCCTGCCTTCCATTGTGGAAGTGGAAAAGGGTCACCCACCAGTGCAAAAGGGCTCAAGGTTCACACTACTCCCTACTATTTTTCTTCTAGTCGGGAAGTGTTTGAGCAGAAGTGCAAGCGTGCGCAAGAAGGTTGTGGCAGGATGGGAAGGGTAAGTGTGCGAAGAGGAGTTCAGTTGAAGCTGTGCTGTGGGGAATGAGGAGGACTTTTTTTCTTAAGGATTCTCACACCTCTGCTCACTATAAAGATTTCCCTTGGCACACAGAAATCACCCTTCTGAGTTTTGTGATCCTGCACAGTGTTTGCCTCAAGCTCTTCAGCTTGCCTACTTAATATTAACGTCAACATCTTTGTGGGGAAGACGTTGTGTGGCAGTCCAGCAGGTTAACTCATTTGTCAGTTGTTTGCTTCTTATAATCCCTTCCTGAAGGTCGCCTGCTAACAAACAATTATTTTAGTGGCGACCACCTGTACTTGACACAGTTTGTAAGGGGAATCATTTGTTCTGCCCCTGTTATCTGGTACATGGTAACCAAGAACAAGATTTTGCAGCTGGAATGGCTAATGTGGCCCGTGCCCTGCTTCCCACCTGGCTGAGGAGCTCTTGGGAAAGATGTTCACCATGAGCACCTTGCATCAGATGCCTAGATGATATCCTTCTCATTGGCAGGGGAGGATTGTGCCAGAGGCATTAAATGGTGCGTATAGCTGATCTGCGTACCTGTGGTCAATCTGGTGCTTTAGGGAAGCATCAGACCTGCCGTGCCAGCCCTGCGCACGTGCGGAGGCTCCAGCCGTCAGACAGAAGCGTTGTTGGTAGCCATGGGATAGCCATTCTTTGCCATGGGAATAATCTGTATGACTTGACCATCTTCTGTGATTGAAGGCCTCTGGATTAAAATATTTTCTAGGCGATATCCAGTCTTGACCTAAAGACTTGGAAATCCATCAGCTCCTTTCTTCATTGGTGGCTTGTAGTATTTTACAGCAACTGTTCCATTTGGCTACAGGACAGATATAGATATGCTGCGGTGTTGATGTGCTAGACCTGAAAACACAATGAAATACAAAGGTCAAAGATCTGTCAATTTATATATTCTAGAAGGGTATGGGGTAGCAGTACTACAATACCTTAATTCTTTGTTAGTGAAGTTTGGGGTCATTTAAATTCAAGGCAGTTTAAAAATGTCGAGCTAGCTAATCTTGTGGCCATTAGTTTTCATGCTCTCAAAGAAAGTTGTGATTCTGCTCAGAGTGAGTGTAAATTGACCCTGTAGTAATGAAATGGTTCTAGCGTTCGTTACTGGCCATCCAATTTTTTGTCGTGGCTACTGTGTCTTGATAGTATGTTGGCACTAGTGGTGGTGATTTGCTAGTAGTTTAGATTGAAATAGTTTAAAGTCTTCCTGTACAGTCCCAAAGCTGTTTTTTGCCAAAATGTTAAATTACTGTCTGATGCTTTCTTTCAAGGCGTTGAAGAAAGATTAGGCTTGTCTGTAGGTGTGTACATATGCTTACACATACATGTTAATAAAAATGTTGTGGCTTGCAAGTTCATAGGATTACATGCTTTTCTCAATTTCGTGTTTCTTGCCGGCAGCCTGACTTCCTGTTTTAGTCTCTACAACTTCTTGTAATGTTTGAAGTTGGAGCCTTGTGCTTGACTCCTTCCTTGCCTTGGTATATGTTTCGTTACAAGCATTTTTGTGAACCTTTGCCTGGAAGCTTACCAAAGTATGAATTTCATGCTGTCTTAAAAAACCCCAATATTCTTCCTCTGCAATCCCTGCTCAGAGTTCAGCTGTACCTATTGACATTGCTATTCTTGATGTCTGAAGTTTGAAATTTTGTTGTTTCTCTGCAAGACTTAGTTGTATGGCAGTGGAGGCTTACTTGTGTGGCAGACTCTGTGCAATAATTTGTATTTATTGTCACACTCAGTAACATTACACAACAGCTATAATGATTGCTTGGTCATGGCTAAAGATCAACACCAGTCATAAAATGAAAAACGCTGTAACAAAGCACGCAGACAGGGAAGTGTTCTCTCATGTCTGTGTGTCTGTCTGACTTCATTCTGTTTTTCATGTTTATGTCATGCGGTTTTGTATAAGCTTCAGTATTTTCTTCTGACTTAACACAGTCTTTACTGTTGAATATTAAATGTTGGAATATGAAGTGGTGGTTCTTTCAGAGTTGCATTCTGCAGTAGACGTTTTTAAAATACAGTGCAGTAGAAAATGTGTATTTTGGCTGGCATTGGCAGTGCTCAGCAGGGAATTCCCAGCATATTTGAAAGCAGGACGGTTGAATGCATCTTGGTACAGCAGAGGAGGAAAAGGGATAAAGCTGCATGGCTTCAGAAAGAACCTACCTTTGCCAGGAGGTTCGTCTTCTGATGCGATTGGTGAACGGAGAAAATATTGCTATGATAAAACTCCAAATTAGGTTAACTATAATTTGAGGGCTTTTTCCTTCATAAGCTCATTTTAGTGAGCTGTTCTTATGTCCAAATGAGATAGTTTCTATTAGTACAGGAGATCACATAGTAGACAGTCTTAAGGATGGACCCTGGGTTTGTTTCTTCAGCTAAAAGCAGTCACCACAAAGTTCTAATAAACGCTCTGATTCACTGCAATGCTACTTTTGCAGAAGTTATTTGTTCTCATAGCCCATGTAGAGTGAGGAGGAGTCAGCAGCCAACTCTTCCTGTGCCATCAGTCTGGTCATTCGTTTTTAATGCCTCCTTTGTTTTAGTTACTTTCATATCTTTTGTCATGTTTTCTTTTACTCTATCTCATACTGAAGATAACTTCCTGATAAAGATTTCCATGGACTTTTCAAATTCAAATTTTGATATTGTTTTTGGCATTATATATTCCTGTTTAACCTGTCTACGTGTGAGAAAAATATGTTTTGGGTCTGGATTTTACTTACTTCATGTGTACATCTAAATCTAATATTCTTTGCTAGAAATTGTTGAGAAGTTAATGATTTAAGGATGCGAATATTTTGGTTGGAGTTACTAAAAGTGCAAAGCTCTGCCTCGTCAGTTGTGAGTTAAACGTTGTTTCTTATGACACCTTTATAATTGTAATGTTATCTAGCATTGAATACTAAAACAAGAGGAATCTAACGTTGGCGCTTTTTGTCACATCAGTTAAGAAACAAGTAGATATCATCTAAGTGTATGCACAGTTCTGTTATCAAGCCCTAAACATCCTTTTAACTGCTCATCTCCAGATAGATAGGGAGTAGTTGTTGTTGGTCACACCTAAGAGATAACCAGGGGATGAACGTTTGGAAGATGGGGCTAGCTCGGTTCGCTTAGTTTACAGATCTAGGCTGTGACCAGTCAATGAATGAAATATATTTCTCTAGTCCATAGTTTTTGGTTCTCTCAAGACTCATGCCATAATTAATGGAGCAAACTCAGTATGCCAAGCTGTCTGTTTTTACGTGAAGTACTTGTTTACAGTTAACTCCAGGTTTTCCATAGCATCAAATTATCGTCTTCAGAAGTAGAAGTGCTAGTATGCTAACACAGAAGTTGTTTGAGCCATATACTGGTGGTTTCTGTGGCAAGAGTCTCTATGGAAGGCAGGAGAGATGCAAATTATTTAAAAATAATAGTAGACTCGTCAAAGTTTGGCCAATACAGAAACTGTTGCTAGGCTGAAGGCCAAAACAAGTCCAGTCAGGCCCTGACCCTCATTAGCAAAGCATTATGAAAATGCTTGACCTTTTTTATGATGTTCATGCTCCTACGCAGTGGGGTATTATATCGGTACTCAGTTTAGCATTGCAAAGTTTGCATTTAAATAACAAGATGGGGCAGCTCTACTGCAGTTAATTCACAAATTCTCAAAAACATTTCATTAATAACAAAGAATGTTAGGGAGTGCAATAGCTATAAAATGGAATGTAGCTGTTAAGTTGGTCCTAGTGCTGCATTCAGATAGCAGGTAGTTAATAATTTGAACTTGAACTGATACATGATCTAGATTTCCTTACTGTTTGTTAGCGCTGTGGTATATGCTGACTGACGGAAAGCTGTGGTGTCTTTCAGCCCAGCACTGTGAACAGCAGTAGGTATCTTTCCTGGGCTACTTGTAAGACCTTTTAAAAAGCCCTTCATTTTCATAATGGCGATCTTGTCAAAAGGGATCAGGGCTTCATTTGTTAAGTGGGATACCCCCCCGCTCCATTGGCCATAAACGCTTATTCAGCGAGGTATTTGTTGCATTTGTCACATCTCTTCACTCCTGCTATCCCCCTTCCGGACTACACATATATTTCTGTGCCTTATAGGATATGCCTTAAATTTTTGTGATCTGACTGGGCTTTAATAGCTTCCTGGAAGGCAGTGCTTGTTGTGAGTACATGGATATTGCTTTGCCACACTGAGTACTTGCAGCCAAGGTTATTAAAGTGCTAATTTCATGAGAATGACATCTTACGGAATGCAGAAAAGCTCCGCTGAGTTGTGGCAAGGTCACTGGGACAGCAGCCATATAGAGATGTATGTGTCTTCCAGAGTACTCGTGCCTTTCTGTGTTACAGGGAGTGAGTTCTCACAATCCTTAATGCCATAGAAAATCTAATTTTATGCCCTTCTTCCCATTAGCTTGAACTCTGCGGCATTTTTGGCAAGGTCCTGCCTAGGGCTGTGGTGTTTGTAATATACGAGCCATAGACATACTCCTGTAATTTATCCTTTGCCGTCTGCCAGCAAAGATATCTCCTCTCCAGGCTTTGCTGGCACATGATGGGTTCCAGCGACACTGCCTGCTTTACTGGGTGGTATTTGGAGTCCATGTTTGAAACAGAAGAGAAAGGGGGGAAGGATCTATTGTCATAATCCTCTTCTAATCAGCATCAGAATTACTTCTGCTTCGTCCTTTCCAGGGAGTTAAATCACTTTACTTGTTTTTCATGTGACATTTTGCACAGAGATGAGAATTGTGGGGCTGAAGCTCTAGAGTTCATGAGTTTTACGTGTATTAGGAAAGGTGGAAAAAAGTGTGTGATCCTCCACTGATGGGCAACAGTATGGGCCAATTAAGTAAGTCTGGTCGCTTCCAGCCCCTTTTCCAGGTGACTGTAAGAATATAAGGATTGGATGCCACACCATTTTCCTTACCCAGTAAGTCAGCACAAGGATAAGTTCATCTGCCAGTGAATGACAAGTTGCAAGGCATTTTTTTTCTGTATAAATAAACGTGCTAAAAGATTGACTTTTGGGGAAGATGATGTGCTAGGTAGAGGTCTCTTGTAAGCTTTATAAGGAGAAAAAAAATGTTTTTCTAGTCCTCAGTACTTTAATTTGACTGCCACATTAAGCAGGCAATGAATGCCAGTCAGAAAAGTGTTGCACCAGTCGTCTTTTAAGTAGTCTTTCTGTAGAGAGAGTATTGGAGGCTGAGGAGGTGGTTGAAAAACCCACAGAAAAGGTGTAGTCGTAGTGAGGAAAGAAGCCCTCTTCAAAGACTGCCGCAGTGCCTGAAGGGAGCTGAGTAATTGCAAGTGATGTATCCCTTATGCACGAGGGGAACAAAACTTCAGCAAGCCACTGGCCCAGATTGAAAACTGCAAGCCAAGCGATAGAAGGCAAGTTCAGTACAGTATCATATAAGCAGTTATCCAAACTCTGAAGAAGCAAATGGAAATGTGATATTAAAACGAGTCCCTATTAACATGCTGATGGAAAGTGAAATTCCAGTGATTAGACGCACTCTTCCTTAAGAAATAGGAGCATAATTCTGGCTCTGGTTCAGTTCAACTGGAGCTGAAAAGTAAACAGATAGAGAAGAGGCAGGTGGCAAAAATCTCATGTGGGATACTCGCCACCATAACATCTGAATTCCTGTAAAATACTGGGAATAAAAGTTGAAAGAACATAAAGATTGGTGCTGTTAATTGGAAGGAATGCTGGATAAAACCAAGCATTAAAAATAAAGGGTTATAAAGAAGGATAAATAGAATACAAATTACATTTCTCTTAACTTCACAGAAAAAAGATTCAAGTGAGACAAATATTCCCGTGTACACTTACCATTTTCACACTTTCCAGCTCAAGGGTGAATTATTGCGGTTTGCTGTGCTTGGACTATATTTTAACATAGAAATCTAAGCCACTGCAAAAAGTATCTCCCAGTAGTGCCTCTTTTGGGGAGGATATGAAATCTCTGCTTCAGGTTATTTGCTGCTAGCTGCCTCTTTTCTTTTTTCTTTTTCTCTTCTTTTTTCATTGTGGAGGATTTCAAGGTGTTAAGTTTTTTTACATATGTAATACAAGTTGCTTGGAATAACCTACTCAAAGACTGCCTACTACCCTATACCATTCTGCTAACTTAAGTGTGTTTTCTTCCTCTTTAAATGTGTCAGAGATACTCAGCAGCAGATGAGTCTTATTTGTCATAAGCTGAAAGTAGTTACACTAGACAGGATGGATGAGGATAGAAGAAGGTGATGAGCACTCTGCTGCTACAATGTGTTTTATGCTAAGTGGTTGGAAATAAGAAACTTTTGTCCCTGCTAAATAAGTGGGCTATTCCTGAATGGTTCCTAGTAAATTTTCTGTGAATTTTTTCAGCCTGTTTGAGACTGTCAAAATTCATAAATTAAATTATTGAGGCTATAGGTCTGATTATTTCTGAACTTTTCACTGAAATTTTGTCTTGGTTTAAAAAAATGTTCTTGTATTTTTTTCCCCCAAGGAAAAGTGCTAAGCCACTGAGACATGCTTAGATATAGTTTCATCTTACAAGTCCGTATGCTCCAAACTGGAGATGTGTGGTATTTACTCTTCCTCTGAGCAGTAGTCACCTAAATGTATGGATCACAGATGTACATCCGGAAGTTAGGCAACATAAGTGTAATATACTTTCTTGGTTGTCATTTTGTGTAGAATGTTTAATGGAAATTGCTCTGGAGCAGAAAACTAGAGCAGTCCAGAGTGGTCTCTGACATTTTGATACTAAAGCGTAGGTTTTTGGAGATGCCAGAAATTTCTTGGAAGATGCCATTGCCGAGGGAGCAGTAATCTTCAGATGGTTCCATAGATAAGGCCTCTATTTAAGTGATTGGATTAGTCTAAAAAGAAAGAAATAATCTTACATAAAAACATTGATTGGCCATTGGACCTCTGCATCCTTCTAGGGTTTTGCAGGTTCTGTCCAACTTCTCTGTATGCAAGTTATTAGAGGAGGCAAGTGTGACTTGAAGGATAAATCACTGCAGTGAGGTTTGGAAGACTTGTGTTTTGTTCCTGACAGTGTCACCATGGTGGACAAACCTGGGGGAGACCCTCAATTTCTCTACCTTGTGTTCTTACTGAAAAAAAAAAAGGTACCTCGACCTACTTTTCTTTAAGTTAGTAGTGAGAGGGACTATAGAAATTGGCTATTGTTGCGATTGTTCTTTCCCTTGACTAGACGACCCTGAAAGGCATGCCAGGAAGCTCTGCAGACTTGGCTCAGGATATTTTTGCCTAAATTGGCAACTTGGAGGCTTTTTTTTTTTTTTTAACTGT
Source organism: Nipponia nippon (assembly GCF_047370975.1). NCBI lineage: Eukaryota > Metazoa > Chordata > Aves > Pelecaniformes > Threskiornithidae > Nipponia > Nipponia nippon. The sequence continues at coordinate 4,303,820 of NW_028262313.1, forward strand.
TATCTATTATATCTGAAGTGAATCACAGTTGTATTCATGTTAGCTTGAATCGTTCAAAGGCTATTGTTGCTTCTCAATTAAGCCACAGAATTTTCAATGAATTTTTCTTTCAGGAGTTTTCTCCATTTGGGTACTCTTAGTAACAGTATCCTCCTGCATCTTTTTAGGCTACTGTTCAGGGAATCCTTTCTCTGAGAATACTTTAGACAGTTTTAAGTCTACTAGCACAAGTTAAAGACAAGACGTTCCAAAAATCATATAGCATAGTTGTTTCTGCTCTAGGCATCCTGTTTGTCCTAGTTGCATGAACACTGTTCTTTTATGGACATCTTAGAACTGAGAGGAGGGTATGGTACCCATTTACTGCCCTGTTAGAGCCAGTAAACTATGGTTCTGTAGCAAAGCAAGATTCCTTGATTTACTGAATGTTGAAAAATGGAGATGAGTAGAAAGAGAAGGTAGGGTGGCAAGGAAGGTACAGGCAGTGACTGTATAATGATACTTCCCCAAATATTTTTCTAGTCTTCAGCAACTTGCAGTTTGGGGTGTCTTGAGCCAGAAGTGATGCCTTTTATCGGTAATCCTCCCTGGCACCCCACCCAGCAATAGGTAGATTATAATGAAATTTTAATGAGGCAAAGTTGGGAGGAAGATCAGAATGCTATACAGGAATGATTAAAATACTTTAGGGGCTATACTGTTAGAAATGGGATGAAAATCAATGTTTTATAGAGCAGCTTCTTGTACTTCAGGAATAATTAAAAACTGATTCTGTAAGTCAGAAGTTTGTTTCTCTCCCTAGCGGTTTCCAGGTTATTACCAAATTGACTGCCAGTTGTCTCTTAGCCTTCATTATGCTATAGATATGCAAAGGGCAAGTGGCTATTTTAAAGAGAAATTATCAGTAAAAATAGAAAAGTATTAAATACGATTGTACAAGAGAGTGGCTGAGATCTTACTTGTAAAACTTTATGGTTCTGCTACTGTCAGGAGAAAGACTTTTTCTGTTTGCAGAGCAGGGCGGCCAGAGTGCCTGGAAGAAGTGCGAGATCAGCTTGCAAAGGAAGATGAGAAGAGCTAGGCTGCTTTAGAGGATCAGAACAACAGCTGAGAGGTACAAAATTTGATTGGGGGACGGTGTGTATGTATATGTGTGTATACAGACTGGTCTATGTGTATATATGTTTGTGTGTGCATATGTATGTGTGTAGAGGAAGAGAAAGACAAAGGAGCACAAATTACCTGTTTAAACTAGATGCCAGTACTGCCAGAAGAACAAAAGGATATAAAGCGACTGTGCATAAGTTTTAGATTTAGAGTGTAAGGTTTCTACTTACTGGAGCAGTATGGCTTTATAGCAACCTTTAATAGGATTAGTCGGGGCAAGCAATCCAGATAGTTTAGATAGATCTTGATCACTTTATGATAAGAAATATATGGTGTATTGCCTTTGGTAGTGAGCTTAATAGATTTGATAGTTTAAAAGGTCCCTCATTTTCTCTGAGTTCATTGGACTGGATTTGGGCTTTAGGCATCAGTGTGGGTTTTTTTTTCCTTCTCATGGTCCCTCTGTGGAAGGGGACTGATGGATGGCAAAGTCCTAGTCCCTTAGTGGCTTCTGCTTTGGTAATATGTTCTAGACTGAGGAATCTTCTGGTGATGAAGTTTTCAATAATGAAAACATTAGTTTTGCTATTGAAAGTCTCCAGTTATCAGACTATTGTGACAAAGCACATCGTCTCCGTATCATATTATTGTCAGTTTATTTCTAGCTTAAAAATTCCTCTTTTTCTTTTTTTTTTTTTTCCAGTTGACACTTGCAGACATTGGTAAATTGTTCGTGTCCTCTTGTACAGCCATAGTAGTTAGTAACAATCCACAGATACTTCTGACATAGAAGTTCAGTGCTGTCACTAGTAGCTTCTATGTCTGAATATGGGGATAGGTCTTTTAAACTGTGACACTGGTGCTTTTCTTTTTTTTTCCTTTTAACGGAAAGATTATTATTGGAGAATAGTGATGGTAGATAAGTTTAGTATCTTATCTTTAAGGACTGTTAGATGAACTCTCTGTAGGCAGCTTCTGATAGAAAGTGGAATAACTTATTTTTGAACAGATTATTTGTTTCGGTGCGAGTTCAGCGATGCCCAAGTTGGCTCTCTGTGACCTGTTTAGGTCTAGCAGGATTACTAACTTAGTAAGTGGGGTTTGTTTTCTAATACACTGTTTTGCTTTAGCAGAGAAACTTTTACTGCTCTTTCCACCCTGCTCTTGGCTTGAGTAAGATTTATGTCTTTCTCGAGGTGGAGATGAATAGAGGCAAACGTTGGTCAATAACAGAGCTCTGTGGAGGTAATGAATTTGGAGAATGTTATGTGTATAAATAATTTTTCATTGAATTGTAACTGAAGCATAACTTAGTAATGCTTCATGTTGGACAGGGAATGGGGACATTGCTTTTCTGAACACAGTATCTTTGCTGTTACTAAGAAGGTTTGCGAAAATAAAACCCAAATGACTATTCAAATGGCAAACAAAGTATTTGTTAAGCAGTAATTTTTTTGACCTAGTGGTACTGGGGACTTTACTACTTGACTTTAGCCAACTAACAAAATGGGTTTTGATTTTCACAGCAATTCATGACAGCAAAGAAATGCAGCAGTTTAGGAGCACAGGTTCTATGAAAGGGAGTAACGGGGAGCTGAAAGGACAGGCTCACCCTGAGGTATCTGGGGAAGTTGGGGCTTCCATGTTTACTTTGAGATGTCAGAAGACTTCAAATTGATAGATTTTGAAATTATGGTATGTGAACAACTAAGCAAAGCTGGGTTTTGGTGGGTGGGTTGTTAGTGTGTTTTGTTTTGGGTTTTTTGTTTTGTTTTGTGGTTTTTTGTTTGTTTGGTTTTTTAAAAAAACAAACCAGTGAAGTGAGATAGTAGGTGACTATTGCTTCCACAGCTGATACTGTGTTTATTGTTTATCGGTGTTTTAAAATGGTGGTTCTTCTGTTCCCCCCATCCCAGCTGAGGTTTCCCACACCAGCTGAAGGATGGCCATTGCTACCTGTGCTTTGGGCTTGGATGCCGTTGAGGGAGTAGCAACCTCTAAGGAGATAAAACTGGAAACAATGGTCAAAGGAAGAGTTTGTCCTCACAGGATGAGGTAAACTGCTGAGGTGGAACATGCTGCCCTATGCTTACATGTATGGTCTGGCACAGAGCTGAGTGCTGTTGATGGGGTGGATGCTGTACCAGTGGCTGTACCTGAGCAAAGTCAAGTATGTAAATCCATGCTTTAGCTTTCAGTAGAACTTGCCAAGCACAGTGTAGACCCACGTGTCAGAGGTTACTGAAAGAAAAATAGGTGCCAACCTCCAGCTGTCAGGTCTGGTGAATAAGAACTGGAGCCTGGTCAATGAGTGAGACGATTGTTGAGTTCTTCTGCCTCGGAAGAGGTGAAAATAGGAGGCCTGGCACCTTGAAGTATTGTACTGAGAAATCCAGAAAGGAACAACTTAGACCTCTCTATGTTTTCAAGGAATTTATAGCGTTTTTCATAGTCCTTTAAAAGCCATCTACCATTATAAGTGTGTTGATTTTAAAAATAAATAGGCAGTAGGATGGTTGAATCTTTAGTCTTCTGGAATAAAGATACATCTTCAGTGGTTTGGCCTTCGGAAACTTCATTGACTAACCAATGTACAGATATAATAAGAACAAAATAATATTGCCCTTTAGGTCAGTGATTTGATCCACAGCTGGTTTATTTCAGTTAATTCCCAGAATAGTGATCGAATTATGGTTGCGTGGGGTCTGCTCATGGATAGTGAGTTATTTGGTATACTACCAAAAAGCCCCCAACAACTATCTTAAACAAAACTAGCAATTTTATACTATATATTTTTGTGAACAGAGTTGTGGCATACAGTACATACATTTTTTTCAGAGAATTCGGTACTATTTCTGAAAGGCTATATATATTTTGCTGGTGCACAATGTAGTTGTAATTTTGTGTTAGATAGCTTCAGAAATGGTCCGTAATTTTTGAAGTTAATATGAAAATGTAGTTAGCTTTTTGCTTTCATAAAATGGTATCTAGTGAAGAAAAACATGAACACAGGTTTTAATGCATCAGAATTAAAATGCAGCCTGTTTTGTTTTTTTTTTCCCCAGTGTTTCCAGGCTGATGAGATGGGTTTTGAAATTCATTTTTGACATTTGAAGGGATCTTACTGAAGGTGTTCTGTACATAGTTACGAGAGACTGTTTGTATCTCATGTGGTGTTTGAGAGAATATTTAATTTTAGAAATAAATGTTTAAGCTTTGTTATGGAAACATTGTAGTCTCTTTGCTTGAGGTTAATTCTAGGTCTTCGAGAATTTTGTTTTCCTTTATTGTTGTTAGCGTTGAATAGCTGACTATCTTATGCAGTGTATTTGTATCCTGCGAGTCACTTGAATGACATTATAGAACCGGGCTGTAGTTTCACAATCTGACTTTACTCACATACCAGATCTATTGCAGGCATAATTAATGGTGTGACTATAGTCTGCTGGTTTGGGGAACTAATGCGAATTAAATGTGACTTTTGGATGAGAATGTGTGTCCATGGCAAACAAACCATCCTCATATATGTGCCCCACACCCTCACTTGTACCACTTGCATTGATCAGTGTATGCTTGCTGTGCTGTTTCTGCTTGATAAGTCAGCAGCAGATACTTTACTGCTTTTTGTTAGGCTATATTTTTTGCTGAGTTGTAAGACTTTTTTTGCTGAGTCTTTTAGCGTGCTAAATGCCAGAGCTGGCTTAAGGGATTGGGTCTTCCCATGCAGCCTGGGAAGGGATGGGACCCTTGCAACCAGCCATTATTAATTTTAGGCTGCCAAGAACTGCAGCTTAAGTTGCTTTAACCAGAATTTGTTTTCTGCTCTGAGAATGTAACTGCTCTCCTGGTCAAGACCAGTAGCCTGCTATTATCTCCAGCAATGCTAAAGATACCAGTGGAGAGAAATGCTTGGGTTTCAACCTGTTTGGTTTTTTTTTGTTTTGTTTTGTTTTTTTGGTGGACTCACCACAGTGACTTTTTGCAGCTTTTGGCACCATCAGCAGGTAGGTTGGTACCTGCGAGTACATCCAGAAGCTATGGAAGAAAAAGCAATCACATATGACAAACTTCCTTTCGTGTATCTGCTGTTGGCAGTGTTGCCAATTGTTTGCCCTACATCCAATTCCCCAGTCATCAGAACAAAGCTTACAGGCTGGAATTTAAGGCTAAACAAGGTTATGGGATTTTTTTTTTTTCCCCTGCTGAGTTCATCTGGGTGCATCACGATGCTTTTGAGCACGTAGTTGCAAACATTGCGATGTACAGCAAACCTGTGCATCATGGTTTTAAGATGGTGAAGTTTGTCAGGAGCCTGCAGTATGTAGCAGAGGAACGTGCAGGCTGTCACAAAAAGTCTTGAGCCCTTTGTGGGTGGCTGAAGATTACACTTAGAAGTTTTTTCCGAAGTCATCCTGATTGATCCCTTCCATAAGACTAGCTGTTGTTCAGCCCAGATATTCAGTGGATCCAACAGCTAAGTCCCCAAATTCAGAGGGACATGTAAGCTGGCACCAGCTGGGGGGAAAAGTCGTGGTCTTGGTAGGATTTACCGAAGCTGAGCATGCTCTCTCCAACAGACTGCGGTTGTCTATGTGCACAGCGATCTGATCTGCTGTTCCTTTGCAGGGATGGAAATCACATTTGTTTTCCTGTAGTGCCAGCTCCTTCAGGGTCTTTTATGTGCACTGGAGTTACACTGGCAACATGTTGCCCAGCAGTTCTTCAGTTTCAGGTTTGGAATGTCTTGTAAATGCCTGGTCTAGGTGAACTATGTCTAACTTTTCCATTCAGCCTAATGCCTCCTCTGTACTTAATTCAAATGGACCTAGTCCTTCTGACCTGTAAAGATAGGTTTGAAAGTCTCCCCAGTTGCTTTACCAGTAAAGACTGGGAAGAGTGTTCAGTGAGCTTCTCTGCATTGGTGTTGTCATCCTTATATCCCTTTTTCAAGTTGGTCTGCAAAGACCCCACTGTTTTTTCTAGTTGGTTTCCTGCTTTTGATGTGGTTAAGTAACTTTGCAAGGTGCTACCCAAACATTTTCAGTTCTTTATTTACTGTTTACTTTTGACCTACCATGTGTTTTATAATCTCTTCTGTTCTCATTAGGCAAGCTTTCTGTTTTGAAAAGCTGACTGCTCTCTGATGCCCTCCTTAACTTCCCTTTTTGGTCAGGGTGTAGGATTTTGTTGCTGGGGCTGAGGTATTCTTTTGACTGCTTTTGTTTTCTCTTCTAACTGTGGTGAATGTTTTACCTGGTCTTTTAATACAGAATTTTATCTGCTTTGTTTTTTTTTTTTTTTGTGGGGGGTGGGGGTTTTGTTTTTAACAGCCTCCAAGCTATTGCAGTCTTTTTGCTGTTTGGATTGCTCCTTTTAGGGTTGTATGTTTGGGTTTGTTTGTTTGTGGTTTTTTTGAGGGGGAATGGATTGGGAGGATTACTAATGACTTCAATTTTTTTACACTGTTTCATTTCTTGAAACTCATTATCCATGTGCCAAATATTTTTATTGCCTGCTGTATTCAGCTACAATGTTGAAATATAATTGCATTGCAGACACGGTTACAGAGCAGCTTTCCTATTGATATCCTTTAACTCGGTCTTTTGTACCACTCGAAACCAAACCAAAAATGGCATCTTTTCATGTAGGTCCTAGCACTAATTTCCAAGGAGGCAGTCATTACTTGGGGGAGGGGGGGAATTCTCTACATGTCATTCTGATGAGGCACAGGGTCCACTTTATATCAGGAGATTTCAGTTGCCCATTGTTATTACCTTTCCTAAGCTTGCAACTTTATAGTCTCCCTGAACTGGTAGTACAGTTGATGATACGTCTTTATTACTTGATTATGCAACTTCTACCATAAGAAGTTCATTGGGGTTTTCTTCTCGTGTAATACTTTATGCCATTAAATGTTTATAGGTCCTTCACGTACAGTGCCATTCCCCACCTGCCTGTTCTTTGTCGTTCCTGTTGGAATTGCTGAGTAAGCTGGTAGCCTCTCAGCTCTATACTGTATTGATTTGTCCTCCTTCCACCAAGTCTTGGAGATGCTTGTTATTTTGAGGGTGTCAGGTGAGGCCAAGCATTTGGGCTTCCCATGTGTTACTTCTGAAGCTTCTAGCGTAGCGTAGAAGTGTTTGTAAGTTCCAGAACTCTTTATTAGCACGCCAGTCTGGCTAACTCTGGCATGACTAATGTGCATGCCTAACAAGTTCTTCCTGTTCCCATCACCTAAATCCTTTCCCTCTGTTTGATTGACTTAGTATCTCAGCCTCCCTCTCAGGCCTCGCATGTGGAACTGGCAGCATTTCAGAAAATAACACCATGAAAATCCTGAATCTAAGTTCTCTGCCCAATGACCTGAGCTTACTCTCCAGAGCATCCATCCTGTGTTTCCATACACTACTGTTACTAGCATGGATCCTGTGGACTACTGTTTTCTTTGCTGAATCACCAAGTAGTCAATGTAGATGCTCTGTGAGGTTGCTGCCTTTGCATCTGATGGGCGGTGTGCCAACTGATTGTCAGATGCCACAAATACAGCTAGCTGTGTGTCTAGTAAAGTCGTCTGATACCCCCGCCTGCTTCATCCTAGTCTTTAAGTCTGTCTGCTACAAAGAGGATCCCTAGTTCAACAGGACGCAGTAATATCAACTGGAGGGTGGATTGTTTCTAAGAGATTAGCTCTGACCCAACTTATGACCTCATGAATGCTTGAGATAGCAAAAGACATGATGAAGCATGGAACAGAAAACAAGCAAGCAACATGAGAGTGCCTTTTTCAGCGGCCTGGTTATCAGTAATAAAACTGCACTGAGGTTCATACGAGGCAGTGTTTTGTGGTTTGGTTTGTTTGTGGTTTTTTTGTTTTTTTGTTTTTTTTTTTTTTAAAACTTTTTAGATTGATGAAAGCATAACCCTAAAGTTGTCTGTCTTCATATAAAAAGGGCTTTTTTTTGCAAGCAAAATTACTGTATTGCAGACAGCATCTCTGTATCTGTGTGAACTTGTGTTTGATAAGAGACAGTGAAAGACCTGATGTCCCAAATGAGGATCCACTTAGCCCTGTGTGTTGTCTCCCAGGGATGCCCAATGGCATATACCGCTGGAAGAATATAAGAACAGGAGAAGCCTGTAAATATACTGCTGTATCCTCCAGTAATTTCCTATACTAGAGCTAGTGTCTTTGTGTTTATTGGTTGTCTAATTGTATGGCTAGTGATAGCATGTAGTAACCAGTATACTTGCTCAGAAGATGATGCTTTGTCTGTTATCTTGATGTCTGATAGTAACTAAGGCACGCCTGCTGTGTGCTGAAAATTGGGACCTCAGTTAGATACACTGGCTCTATGCGTCGCTGCATCGTTCTGTCACTAACTGCAGGTTATCCCTCTTCCAAAGGGACCAGTGACTGGTCATCTGGCCTGTTGTTAACACGCTTCTCTATTGCCTAAACACTAAGTGCTTTTCTTGCTCAAGGTTTGCATGGTTATGTTTACATGATGAGCAGTTTTGTTCTGTCCTTGTGCTTTGCCTAATCTGCTAAAGCAGCAATGTGTCTGAAAGCTCCTCTGCTTTTTCCAGCAATATAGGCTGGTCTAATAAAAGTAATTATCTTTCTTTAAAAAATCTTACTGCTATGCGTTTTTGGTTAAGCTGTACTGCGTGCATTTCTTCTTGTGCAGTGCAGATGTAAACAGTCATCATCCTTGCCCTTTTTCCCTGCCCCTTTTGCCTCTTCCTCTCTTTTTGAGCTGACGTTGCTGCAGGTGCTCCTGCACAGTGAAGCAGAGCAGAGAAGCAAGCTTGGTCTAAGTTAAACTGGCAAAAAGGAGAGAGAGATGTTTTTAACCAGATCAGTTCCCCAGTCAACACGTTTGTTCCGGAACAAGATTGGAGGCTATCTATCTGGGGATGGGAAGGTTGGGTGAGGCTGTTTTTGTTTAAGCAGCAGCTCTGAACTTCACTGTTACTCAACCATCTATGCAGTCATTTGTGATTTAAGGGGTGGAAAGACATTGAGAGATCATCTAGTTCATCTGAAGGCATGATATCTCTGTATTTTATACCTATGCTGACTGACAGATGTCTGTCTTACTTAAAAACATCCAGTCTCCATAGCAGACATTACTTTCAAACCAGGGAGAACTCCCTGATTTTGAATCATCTTTGTCAGTCTCAAAAGCGCTGTCTTTAGTATATCTTTTCTGTGACAAAAATATTAATTCCATTTGGCTCTAATTCCAGCACTGTATTTAGTCTGCCTTTGAACCGTTCTCTCATTGGTTAAATTACATGGCCAAGTTTTGTACAAATAGTGCAATCTAGAGTGCATTGATTTAATAGTAATTCTTGTGATCCAAAAGATTAATTTATTCCAGCTGTGGAGTTAGTGAAGTCTGAATTAGAGGGCAAATTCAAATTCTGCTGAGGCTTGTTTTTTTTTTTAGCTTGTCTTGCAACATTATCATGAGCTTCTTAAAACCAGTACCAAAATAATCGAATGGTTATTAAATTTTCAAAGTTATGCATTTTAAAAATATTCAGGTATACTCTAATGTGTCTTGTTATTGTATAGTTCCTAGTGTTTCAAGTCTTTGGCAAGCTACTGTTATGCAGTAGACCTTTAGAATATGTAGTTTAACATGAAGAATGATCCATGATTTTTAAAGGAATAATTTTGAATATTTGGCTGAATTGCAGTCTCTCCTGTCAGCTGACACCTTGGCATATAAGTTTTGTAACATATTACTGCTATAAAAAAAATCCTGTGTAGTTCCATTTTTTTCTTAGGTTTCTTGAAATATTTCTCATTCCTTTGAACTAAATTCCACTTAAGCAGAAAACTCCTGTGTGTTATTTTCTTACAGGCTTGGCAAATTCTCAGTTATTGGCATAAATTTTTTGTTCAGCTGTTTGTTGTGCCCCTAGGTGCTTATGTCTCAGCACGCATCGTGCATTTGGCAACTAACAAAAAGCATTTTAAAGGTCCAAATGGATGCCTCTATGACTGTATGTCTAGTGTCTTGTATGTATAAAGTGCGTGAATTGAATTAACAAAGTTATTTTTCAGAACAAATTGCATACATTTCTGCCTGCTTCTACTCATTCATCTCATATTTTGAAAGAACGTGTCTCACAATTAGCTGAAATACATTAAAACGTAAGTTATGATTTGTCTGTAGCAGGAGAATCCCAGTTATAGCTCTAATAAAATTTTGTCTGACCTTTTAGTAACTACAACTCCTGGTTTTCACTGATGTCTTGACTAACTGCTTCAGGTAATATTTCAGCAGAACAAAAAAAAACCAAACCAAACCAAACCCCAAACCACCAAAAAACAAGTTAGGAAAACCCGGCATCCCCATTGCTAATGGTCACTGGCAGTTTGGGTAAAACTGTCAAGTAATCGGAAGGAAAAATTCAGTATCTTTGTTGGCAATGAGAACAGACTTTCTTTTAACGTAGTATGTGTCAACTATAAAGGTAGGAGTTGTGTGTTAAGCTGCTGTCTGAAATCTATGCAAAACAATATTCTCTGGCTCTTGGTTTGTAGTTAATATGCAGCAACTACGTGTGAGCATGGAATCGCTTGCTCTCTTAGAAGAATGGAAATGGTGCTGTGGCGCTAAACTGCCAGGCTTTTAGTGCCCAGGGAATGCTTTTCTCTCTCAATTTTCAAAATCTTATGCCTGAATCATCCTGCTGGTGATAGAGGGGGAAACATTACACTAGCACCTCAAAACTAATGTTTGCTGCATTCTTGCTAGTGACTTCTAAGGAAAGAGAGAATCTAGGAGCTGGAGCTATTCTTATCTGATCTCTTTAGCATTGTCTTCACTATTCTTCTACAAGGTAGAACTTCTGGGGACCTTATGCAGCTTTCTAAAACATTTTGGATGTGGTGTTCTTAAAACATTTGGGTTTGGATATATTTTACTTCATGGAATTTTAGGAAAGGGTTCTGCTGAATCCTTTCAAAGCATTAATTACAAAAAAAGGTCTCTTCGAAGGAAAATGCTTTCACTGGAAATATTTTGTCTCAATTCCAGTTTGTAAGTAAGTTTGTAAGATCATAAACTATACATGAGATCTTTAGCGGTATTGAAATTGTTTCAACTTTGACTTGCAAAGCTTCCAAGTATGTTTTTAGGGTGACTGTGTTGCATCCTTTAAAATGTTTTTCTTTAACGTTAGTATCTCTAATTTGGGACTACTAGCTCCTCCGGAGGAGGAGACTGTATAGTGTTGCTGGGGGAGGATAAGTAGTGCCAGTCCTTTTAAGTGCTTGTTAATTTGAACACTCATTAATTTGTTAACATGTTTGTTAATTTGACTACACTTGAACGTGGGGTACGTGGGTTTTGAGCTCACTTTTAGATATGGGACCAGCACGTGGTTTTAAGTTGCTCACTTTCTTTGAAAATTGGGTGGGAAGGTGACTTTGGCTGGGACCTATCAAGTTCAAAACACTTAAAATGTAGCGAGAGTTACTTCATGCAAACTATTTATTGGATCAAATGCAGTATTTTCCTGTTTTTTCTGTCTCCTGCTACGAAATGGAACATAAAATCCTTTAATGTCTTCTGGGGTATAAGAAAGGTAGGAATAGCCAGGGAGAAAATACCAGCTTTGCTTTAGTAGTTTTTGTGAATAGTTTTTTATTAACAAACCAATAGTTTCAATGTATCATCTGAAGTTAGTTTGAGTCAATTAAAAGTAGTATAATGTATGACTCATGATAAAGGTATTGGGAATCAAAATTATATTTCTTAGAAATATTTAAATATGCCCCATAGAAAGTCATCATCAGGTGACTGCAGACTCTGAAGTAATAATGTTAATAATTTGTAATGACACTGAATTGATTTATTAACTTCATAAAGTCTGATTTTTCTGCTCTGGTTCATAATTGTGCAATAGGGGAAAACAAATTTTCTTAAGTAGGTCAGCATAGATGTGAACAATTTTATAATGTAAACATACATATTGTTATATAATTTTATTAAATGTTACAAATTGTGGTATCTTAATAACCTAGAATACGTTGACACTTGTTCTTGGTTGCTTTTGACATGAGAGCAAAAGTTTATCTGGAGGTACAGTCCTTACTCTGGATGTGTTTAATAAGCATGTGTACCGTCTTGAAAGATTAAGCATTATTTTGATAAGAGGAGTTAAGTCTTCATGTTTGCATTCCAAAATTCAAAATCCACTTTCTCATAACTTTTTACTGAGTTTTTGGGAACATGCTGAATACTCCAGAGGTTTTAATCAAAATGTGGGTTCCAGAATTTATGAAAGCAAATAGCGACCCATTTAGGGAGAAAGGCCTCGACCCTCACTGACTTGTAATGGGCATGTGGAATGCAATAACTTGTGTTACTTTTTCTTCTCCCTCCGTTTCAAAAGCTGGTCACAAAGGGAGATAGGTTAAGTATGAAAAAGATGGAGGGAGGACAGAAATGGAAAAGGAGATGGAAGGGGAGGGGGAAGGGAAACGAAGGATAAAAATACATGAAATACAGAAATGAGCACGATGAGAAGAATGGATTTTGAAGCGTAATGAGTTCAGAGTCTGATGGAGGCAGGAGTATACACTTAAGCTGTCAGTTCCCAAGTGAACAGTTGTTTTTTAAATTTGTATATACCAATGGTGTTTGGCATTGAGGATACATGAGTGCCCTACTACTTCCCATGAGGAGCTGTGCAGAGGAGGGCTTCTGTGGCTTCTCCATCCCTGCCATTCTGATGCTGGGCTGCAGAGAAGGCTGGAATCCCATGGGCTGGAGGGTTGCCTGGCTTGGCGAGAGATGGGAGCTGGTGAGTCCAAACTCGCACCTGCCTTTCATCACCATCACCTTTACCTTGAGCAGTATCAACAGTGCCTGTTACTGCTGTATTTCTGTAGTGTTCGTTGAATAAATTGTGAGTTTGGTCATTTATTCCCATTCTGTCATACCTTGTCCCATCTCAAATTGTGTGAGACTGGTAATGCTGATCAGAGTGGTGTTATGTGGTTATGGCTTTGTTACAAAACAGTGTACAGTTCAGCAATTCATGATTTAGTGCTTAATAAGAGCCAGAATCAACTAGGCCAAGCGCAGAGCCATGCTATCTGCTTTCACATATATAGCACTGTATGGCTCAGATAAGCATGCTCGCCTGGACAGTAACTGAGGGATGTCTGTCTTCAAGCTGCATTTCTCCCTCTGGGCCTGAGTCTTGTAGGCACCTTTAATGGAAAGAATATATATAAAACAATAAGCCTTTTAAAAAAAGCAAAGCTGATTATTTATTGTCTTTAGTGATTGTTGATGTTGAAATAGAGATATTTGGTTGCTTGGTTTTGGGGAGCGTGTTTGTGTGTTTACCTTGCTGGTCAGGACTTGGGTAGGATTAGCAGAAGTTCACAAGGTAGAAGGCTAAACCGACTAGTCAGAGGTGAATGTGGAAGAGCAGGGGATCATGGTGTGCATGATCACAGAAAGTACTGTGATAATACCCTGGTGAGGAGCCTTGGCATCACAATTACTGTGTTTTAAAGAGGATGTAACCCCTTGTTCCATTCTGATAGTTCCTTTCTAGCAGACTCCTACTCGGCATTCAGAGGAAGATCAAAGAACTCTTTTCTTTCCCCACTGTTCCTTCCCTTCCCCAGTCTTCTGGAAGAGCTATGAGTTTTCCATTTTACTTCTCCTTGCCTTTTTTTCCTCATGTCTACTCTCAAATCATGTCCTCCCGTCCCTCTTTTGTGTGGATGACTGCTTCATGTCCTCATCGTGCCCCTTCATGCCCCTTCATGTCTTCATCATTGCAAAGAGTATTTTAAATCTGCAATGACTAATGATTTCCCTGTTGCATGCACGGTTCTGACAAGAAATAGTAAACTTTAAGGCTGTGTTAACACTGCTGTTGCTAAGATCGACGGCCAAGGTGCTGGAATAACCTTGTGATATTGCATTGGCTAATACTTGGGTCATACTTGGAAAGCTGTCTCCACAGCTGCGTGGGCTAGAATTATTTTTAAGGTTTGGTCTTTTTTTTTTTTTTTTTTTTCCCCCTAAATTAAAAAAATATCTTGATTAAAACATATTGCCATGCCTGTATCCTTTCTGGCCTAACTGCATAGGATCTGTGTTGGATTCTCACTTAAACTTGATCATAATGTCTTGGAAATACAAATTACTTTAGTGGCTAAAGTACAACCCTAGGGATTGATGTTCTGAAGATACTCAGTTCTAGATAATTTAACTTAATGATTTAGCAACTATCCAGATATATAAACCTGATATCTGCTGATTGAGGTATAAAACTGCTTGATGATCTTGGGTTTGTGGTGGACAAGAACTGCAGGTGGAACATTGTCGAAGCATTGTAGTTTGAAGCAGGATGAGCTGATTAACCGGTGCGTCCTCTTGGTTAGTGTATGCTTGCTGAGCTGTGTGTCTGTGCAGACACCATGACAAATCAGTCCCTCACACAAACTCAATTTATACCCAGTTGAGGTTGTCATTATGGGAATTTGGGGAAGAAACATTCAATTTTAGAGGAAAATTCAAGTGTCTCACCCTAAAACAAGATATATCGACTTAAAGATGCATCAGTAACCCTAAGCAACTAAGGGAGTAATTAGATGGCCTGTATGGAAGGGGCCATCCTGAGGAATTTCCAGGTGCCCTGTGACCTGTGGTGCTGCAGGCTAAGTGCTCTGACGTTGCCACCCATACCGCCCTGAGGAGGATCTCGGTGGTTTTGAAGGTTGTTTCTTGAAAGTGCAGTTATGTCATGCTGCAAGTCCTTACGTTCAAACACACGTGTGGGCTGGCAACGTTAAAAACTGTCTTGAGTACAGAGGTGGGTAAAACTGGTTTTGTCCTGAGCTGTGATTCTCTGCTTGTGTAGAATGTAACTTTTACTGTCAATTTTTTTTCTCTGAGGAACTGTAAATATTCAAATCTTTTTTTAGCAGCGCTAAATAAGCCTACATAACCAACTTGTGTGATTTCTGAGTTGTTCTGGATTTTGTTACATGTAAATATTTATTTTAGCAAAGTGAGCAGCAAACTTAAGAACATATGTCATCGAAACTCAATTTGCTTCATGAAGTTGATGGATTGTCTTGCGAGAGTTGGAGGGAGAACGTGCAAATACAGAGTAGTGTTTGACTCAGCATCCAATCTGGGCATACCTAAAAGTTGTCGTCCCCCCACTTGTAAATTGTTACTTTTACCTTCTCTTTTCTGGAATGCTGCCCATATTGCCTCAGCTGGTCTAATGTAGTATACAAGAACAGCAGCACTGGCCCTGCACCCAAATGAACAGCCACATCATCTGGCTGTATTTGTGAGTTTATGCCCATTTTTAAAATGAATTTTAATATATTGAATGCAATCTCAATTAAGGTGGTGTAGGTTCACTTTAGAAAATGACCTACCAGTAAGCAGTCCTCTTATTTTTAACCCTGATTATACTGTTGTCTAAACTAGATTTTCTTAAAATAGTAGCTGCTTTCTGACCTTCCTTAAGATTAGCTGCTTAGGTAAGCAGAACTTGCTAACAAATTCACACCTAGCAGCTCAGGTTTTGATTGTGAGGCTGATCTCTCTAGGGCATGTAATGATTTCAGGAAAACCACCAAATACACTAAGTTTGTTGTATGGGTAAAGAAAGAAATCTCTAAATGTTTGTTTCTGAAATACAGTAGTTGGAAGAGTTGCTCATTTGATCATTTAGTCCTCAGAATGACTGAAAGAATATGCTGTGCCTTCAGAAGTATTAAATAGCTTTTTCAGTAATTATATAGTATTTTAAATAAAAAAATTGCAAATCTTGCTTCCAGCTTCCAAAGCCAGGAGATTGTGGTGATTATCTTCGGATCATCATGTATTGGCAATAATGAACCTTCTTCATTGACTAAATATGTTGAAAGAGTAATGCAATATAGACTGTTTTTCAGAATCTCAGCATATCTCCCACAAGGAAGAAGAATGTTATCACAGAATAAATTTCCTCCTGTTCAGGGAAATCTATCGGGTTTTTTGACGTGCTTCAGTCTTTATGAATTTTGCTAGATGAAGTCATTATCCTATAAGTTGCTTTTCTTTGTGTGCACGTGTGTAATTGGACACAGGCAGGGTAATGGATTTCAAACACTTTACTCGGTAGCTAATTCTTTTTCTGGTTGTGTAAAAGTAGCCAAGCAAGTAGTGCCTTTTTTGACTCATGTGAAACTATGTGTTAAGTGGCACTGTAGTGGAAAAACTAGCTTTTTGTTTGCATCTAGTCTAACTAGGCTGAAGGAGAAATGAAAGTCTTTAAGGTGAGCTAATTCTAGGAAAAAAAAAAGTGGTACTTACCCTTCACCTAAAAGGCTCTTTATATTGGCTTTCAGAAAAGGAAAAACATCCATGGACTTCTCTAAATTTTTATTTCAGAGCCCACTTTGAACTTGTAGATAAGTTGCTGAAGAAACTGGCTTCTGTTCTTGATTCAGAAAGTGCTTACGCAGTCAAGAAAATGTTGAATAGCACCTTGAACCTTGCTGAAGCTACTTGGTCTTACGTTCTTTGAAGCAATAAATAAATTAATGTTTTCTGATCTTTAGAATGTGGTTAACGTTACATATCTCTCTTTCTCTACTCGCTTCTGTAATACTGCAGCATAGAAGGAAACATACAGAAGTGTAAGATAAATGTGTTTTTTCTCAGTTGTTTTGTTTTTTTTTTCCCGATCCTGGAGGTTTGTAATGACAATGGTCTCTCCCACAATTTAACAGATAGTTTCGCCTGTGAATTGTCCCTTTGTTCTCTTACATTGCATCATACAAAATCAGAAAACAAGTCGGCAGTAAACATCAGGAGGCCATTTGGTCTTGTCTCTTGTTAAAGGGTGGAATCAAATATATTTACAGTATTCCTGACACTGGCCTGGTTTTGGAGGCCTTTGAGGATACACGGGTGATGGCAGCTGTACGTCTTCCCAGGCGGTCAGTCTCAGCATTCATGTTTCTTACCATTAGGATTTTTTTTAAATTGAACATTTTACAGTTTGGGTTTCTTGGCATCTTCTGTTGCCAGATGTTCCCCTAAGTCTCCGAGTTAAGTAGCTGGCCAACCGTTTCCTTGTCTTTCTCTTTCTTCTCATAAATGATAGCTGTCTTGCCTTTATACTCATTAATATTCACATATCATGTTGCAAATTGATTGTCTTAATTGTGCCTCTTTTTCTTGTGCTTTGCTGTTTTTCTGTCTTTCTTTTCAGTAATCTGATTTATTTCTAATTTCTCCAAGTGGATCTATTACTGTGATTGTTGGTCTTTCTTGCACTTGTGCCCATTTCCTTTGAGGATGTTTCCTTTCCTGTGAGGAGCTACTGACTTTTTCTTTCTTTTCTTGCTTCTCTTGTCTTCCAAAAAATTGTGTGTATTAACTGTCTATGTTTGTCAAATTCTGTCTTTATAAATGGGGGGGGGGGGGGGAGAGTGTCGCCATTCTTCCTTATTCCCCTTTGGAGGTTCATGAACTCTTGTCTCGACTTCCTTGTGTCTTACCAGATTTTTTCCAGAACGTATCTGGTAAGCTAAAATGTCTTCGCACTACATTGTGTGCTTGTATGACTGTTGCAGAAAGACACTCACCAGATTTTGTTGTTGTTGACCAGCTCCATAGTATCATCCACCAAGTTTCCCCTTTCATCATGAACTAGATACTTTCAACATATCTGCCCCCGTCCTGTGCCTCGGAGCGTATGTACAGATGCCCTTGATAAAGCTATCAGTGTACGTGTTCCCGCCGCCTCCGTTACTGAGCTGTATTCTCTCTCGTATTGAGTAATGTGAATTAGCTCACTGGATTGTGACATCTGGAAATGCCACAGCCTGGAGTATAACAAAGTTTAGAGTGCATCAGTTAGCAGGGAGGCTGCTTTCTGTGATTCTGCATAAGGCTGGCATTGCTTGTGCGAGGGATCGCAGCATACTCTTCTAATGATGAACTTTAACTTCTCTTTCTCCAGATGCTTCTAGCTTGAAACAGTATTACATGAGGGTTTAGCATTATTTGAAGGCATAGCATGATCCCAAATAAGATAGAGTAAGCTTTATGTTAAAAAAAA
The DNA here is from genome assembly GCF_047370975.1 of Nipponia nippon. Lineage (NCBI taxonomy): Eukaryota > Metazoa > Chordata > Aves > Pelecaniformes > Threskiornithidae > Nipponia > Nipponia nippon. Next base: position 4,322,045 of record NW_028262313.1, read on the forward strand.
AAAAAAATGTTAAAATTCCTAGAATTTAGGAACAATAGCTTGCTCACTTGTGTAAAACAAAAAGGAAAACACTGCCCTTGCAGCTTTGCTTGTTTAGAGTACTTTATGGGCGTGTTGTAGCTTGGGAACCCTTGGAGCTGAAGTGAAGCACTCTGATCTGACAAAGGGATGAGTGTGCTGCCTTTTCAACGTGTCTGATCTTACAGCCCTGGGTGTCAAGTAACATTAGGGCTGTAGAGACTTTCTTCCCTTCTCTGGTTATAAAGATGGTAGGTTAAATAACCATAATTAAAATATCTGTCTAAATATCATTTTACCTCTCAGTTCATCGAGTTTAATCCTTTTCACTTCAAAGTCCTACAAGTTTTTTTATTACTTGGAAGTCTTCAAGTGAAACCAAAAAAGTTCGCACTCATCTTTTATAAAGTAGAGAAGTATTCTTGATATGTTACCCTTCCTTTCTCCTATTCTTCCCACTTTCCTGCCCGTTCTTTTCCTCCCTATCCATAGCAAGGAAGAGAAACTTTTCATACTGCTTCTGATGGTACCAGAAAAAGACCAATGTATTCACACTTCTTGCCTTCATCCCCCACACCCCAACTTAAAGAATCCCTTCACTTTTTTATTAAATGCACTGGTAAATAAAAGGCAGCTTGTATCCAGTGCTGCTTTATATTAAACGAGGGTTTTATATTTTTATATTTTATATTTTATATTTTTATTTATATTTTAACAGTGCTTTCTAGATGATGTCAGTGTAAGTTATTGGCATGCTGACTCTTACTGTCATAGCTGACTGATTACTAAAATAGCTTGCACACTTTTGCTTTCAGTCCAAATATTTTCAGTAACATATAGCAAGCAGGTCAATAACTGGTTTAGATGATTTTGATTGTAAGTCATTAAGAAGAAATATGCTTAGGGCACCGGTAAGCATGGTGTATAAGAGACTATTTTATACTTTCTTTCACTGTTTCTATAGGCTTATACCTTGCAACCTTCGTGTGAAATGCTACAATTCTCCTAAAGTTGTAACACATTAATGCTCAAGTAAAGTACAGGGCTGTCCTAGTTTCTTCATTAATGAAAATCGTGTAATAGTAGCTGAAGTGACGCAGCACTCTGATCGGGTGACCCATGCTCCTGTGCTTCAGCCACCCATTTTCTGGCTAGCCTTTACGATCAGTGTTTAGGGTGTTGGATACATGCATTATTTCAGTAGTAGTAGTATTTCAGTAGTATTCAATATTTCATTATTCATATGTATATATTCCCCTTTTGATGACACCAGTTGTATATAAGGAAGCAATATTAGTTTAAACTCTGTGTTGCAACTGTCTCTTTAATTCAGTTTTGCAACTGAAAGTAGGGAAAAACAATATATATGGTCAGCTGGTTTTGCTGGAGTAGTGCCTGACAACCTCTAGCAAGTAACTGAAAAAGTTGCCTGCTATTTAGGTTAGAGCTGGGCAAGACTTTTCAATAAATAGTAAATAAAGCAATGGCTGGATGGAAAGTTTATAGTCTTCAGGTTGCTTGTGAATTTGCTGTGGCACCTGTAAATAGTTTTAGATGGAAATATTTTTCCAGTGTCTGGCTCACAAACAAAGAAAAAATCACAAAATACAGACTCTTATGAAAGAAGAATGATTAAGATATTTACAGATGCTTCTAAGGGTCTGGATTTGGTCCCTTCTGCTTCTGTACAGTTTGAAATATCTTCCACCAGCTTTCAGCTACTGAGTATTCGAGGTGCTCTGTATCCCTCCTGTTGCTAACACTGTCAGCAGGGTTTGTCAGAGGTTCCTGGCACCATGAAGAGAAGCTGGATAACCCATCAGACAAGTAAATTTCTGCGTCCCTTGGTTCAAGAGGGCTCACTCCCAAGCTCGGAGCTATTTTGCTTTTTAATAAGATGCTTCACCCTAAATTGAGTAAGAGAACTACTTGAAGCTGATTGTTAGAGCCCTCCCAGGGAAGTGCCGCATCTGATTTAGTGAATGTTTTTTTTAAAAACCAAACAAACGCCACCACTCCTGCCCCCCCAGCCTTCATACTAGATCAAGGGGGAGCCAGAGTCAGCAAGGGGAGCACGCTCCGTCCCAGTATGCTCTCCCACTCTTGTGGGATGTGTGGGTTCAAACTTCTTTAGGCAAAAAGAGGACTCGGATCTCCAGCATGCGATGCGTATCCTTGCTGTACATCATTGGATAAAAGGGACTCCTAGCATCGCATCTGCCGCCTCTTCTGCTTTTTACTGAAGATTTTCTCTTCTATTGTTCTCTTCTGTTTTCTTTCAAGTGCCTGGAGGTGCAAATTTTCATTTTAGGTCTAACAATGTGTTGCTCATGAAAAACCTCCTTTTTATTCTAAGAAAAACAGGTAACAGATTGAAAATAAGGATTTTTTTTTTTAGGTTAAAAATGTATGTATTTACTTAGCTGTTCTTGACATTGATATCTGTGGAGTTTGGCACTTAACCGCAAATCTGAGATCTGAGGCTATGTTAGATGGTGAGTTCGTTTGTGGGTTATTGGCTTTAAAACAAGCATTGCAGGCTTGGAGAAAATAGGCAAGCAGCTGAAACTAAGGTTGCCAATAAAAAGCCAAAGAACATCACTAAAAAGTAGCAAATTCTTTTCTCTGCATAGCTCGTCTAGGTTCTATGAGCAGGTTTGCTATTGTCTTTGTTTAGTCTAAGACTAGAAATGTTCTGTAAAGTTTTGAATGGCAGACTTGGACTTTGTATTAGACTGTGAGAATTAATCCTAAAATGTAGCAGTCAGTGTTTCTAGTTCAGAGACGGAAGCATTAATGCAGGTGCGAGACCCTCCTCTGTAATTCTGCGTACAGTTCTGGTCACTGATGTTCAAGAAGGGGAATTTAAACTGGAAAAAGGAGTAGAGAAGAGCTGTGATGGTCAGAATGGAAAGATCCCCTTTGAGAGGAAACTGAGTGAACACAACCCATTTAGCTCAGCAGAGTGAAGTCTGACGAGGCATACAAATTCTTTCTATAAATACTTTGGGGAATAATAACCAGGACGGGAAAAGAACTATTTAAACTAAAGGACAATGTTGGCACAAGAATAGCTAGGTACAAGCTGACTGGGAAAACATGTTGGCAGGAAGTCGGCATGTTTCCAGAGGTTCTGAACTTCAGTGAGGTTCTGAGGCAACCTTCTAATTTTTCTTTTTGGGGGTTTTGTCCCCATTGTTTCTAGCAATTTTTAAGACTTTAATTATTCCTTATGATAACAGAAGCCCTGAAGGTCCCTTTCAGCCTTATTTCTTGAATCTTAAGAGTTAGAATCCTCTTGGGTCACTGACTGTTCTAAACCTTTGGTGCGTATTACACTTTGAAGACATCTGTGATGGTAATTAAGAAAAGTAATTCTGTTCAGTAGGCTTGTATCTGCCGTGTAGGCATGCTGATACCTTTAGTGGCTCCTGGGAAACAGAGAGGCAAGTGTGGGGGAATACAGAAGTTGAAAGGCTGGGAAAACATCTTTAGTCAGATTTTGTGATGTATGGCTACCAGTGGTGGTTCATTTACCCAATGGATAGAGGTTCAAATTTAGTCCAAACGGTATGTTTATACTATTACTACCACTAGTACAAAAATGTGTGTATATAACCTTTACTTTTTCTGTTGGTACTCATTGACAAGGACCTTCAAAGCATAGGCAAATGTTTCAGTAATCTATTTGACATTCAGTGATGGTCTCTGGATGTTTTCTTCTATTGTCCTTTTAAAGTAGCAGTAATGATGCATCCTAGAAGGAATTACGTTTTGACAAGAAACTAAATGCGTATATGTTTCCCTGAATTATAGCCCTCTGCTAAGTGTATTACAGCTAATAAATCTCATAATCCAAAGATAAAGGTCAAGAGAATAATCCTAAGTCCAGTTTGAATCTTATTCAAGCTTGTTTCTGTGCAAGGGGAGAGAGTGTTCTCAGTGCCATTGCGATCTAATAATTTTGTTGATACCATTTAGGGGAACTGGGATACCTTTCTTGAAAATGCTAGTAAAATGCCACCTGTTGATCTGAATGGAGAATAGTGTAATAACCTGCATTCTGCTAAATGTTAGGTAATAGTCCCTTCTGGCTTTATGCTCTTCAGTTTTTACCAAAGAACTTAAAAAATAAAAAAAGGGAGGGGGCAAAAAGAAATAAAAGGAAATCCAAATCCAAAAGAAAGATATGACTTCAGCTTCCTCTTCTACTCATCATCATTGAAAGAAAGGAACTTGTAGAGTTTAATCAAAGAAGGAGGAGGTTCCTGTGCCAGCAGGCAATAACAACAGGTTTTGGAAAGTTTTGAGAGGACTGGATGCTGCTGCATTAGTGCTGTGGAGACTGAGGGGCATATCCTTTTCTGCCATCACACGATGAATGTCTTGTGCCACACCAGACAAAGCGAATGGGGTGGAAGGAGGAAAGGAATATGGGCTATTCCTTGAGGGTCCAAAACCGCACATGTACCTATATGTATGTACCCCCCGTACAGTTACATCCATCTCTTACACTGTGCAGTGATCCGTGCAGTTGTGCAGTGACTGATCTGCTCATATAATAAAGCTCTTAGCTTTAGTATATCTTAAGAATCTCAGCATAGCTAGAAAGGGAGGTTCTGCTTCACAAAATACAGAGAAACTTGCAGGTTATATTTTTACTGGTCCTTCAGATGAGGAGTCAGACAAGACATACTTATCACAGGTTGTCTTGCAGTGCAGTGCTGTTAATCTTACAGTGCACTGTTGTAAATCTGCTCATTATTTGCAGCTGAAAGTACTAACAGAAGATTATTCTTATTTTTTGATGCAGCCAACTTGACTTTTTGTGGATTTTGACTGTATCTATGCTTCCAGGTCTGCTCCCCTCCTTAAAGGCACATGTGGTAATTACGTTTGCTTTGTAACCTGCTTCTCAGATGCTAGCCTGAGGTAGGTTACCTCATCTTAGACTTCTTGATCTTCATAGCAGTGCCTATGGACTATAGAGTAAGGACACTGTGTAGGAAACAACTATAAAGAAAAACAAGATTAATTCAGCACAATGGTTTGTACACATGTATAATGCCGAAGAGCAGTGCCTGATCAAATAACTTTGGAGGGAAATCAGTTGCGCATCCATAAGTGTGTGTGTGGTGGTTGCGGGTGCTCTAAATGTCAGAGATGCACCTTGCTTCTGTCAGCTTTAGTGCAGGGTGGGTGTAGTCTTTATATCAAGAATGATATATATTTATGCCTGAATGGCCTACGACTTTCCGCAAAAATTAACACCAGATTTACTTCAGGATTTAAGGGGGAGGTGCTCTGCAGTTGGGGGAGGCAGGGTGGGGTTGCTTGTTTGGCAGAAACGTGAACCTGTTTGTGATCAAGAATACTCTGGATCAAGTTGTTTAACTGAAATGCCTTTTTTAATTTTTTTTTTTTTTAAGCCTAACAGTAAGGGAAAGCACACTCTTGTTTGTGTAATCCACTTTGATTTGTCTCCTTTCTGGAAAAAGAGTAAAGTTTATATGCTTTTCTCCTCTACATGTCCCTGTTCATCTCAGGATTAGAAACCTTTGTTAGAGTTGAGAGGACTGGGTACCCAGGAGCCATGTGTACTCCCTTGAGAAATTCAAGTTTGTGTAGTTTTCTGTTGCTTGTGTATTGATGCAGTGCTCTAGAACTGTAAGGAAAACTTTGGTCCCCAAAAGTTGCATGGTTTGTCTTTCTTGTTACCTTAGTGTATAGATTGGTACAAAGTTGTCTGATAGTAGAAGTATTTCTTTGTAAGTGTCACACTCATATAATTGAGACATGTTCAACTTACTAGAGATTTTGCTCCACTCCTGGTAAGTTTTCAGATTCTTAAATACTACCTTGGGATTCATGGAGAAAATAGCCTTTCCTCAGGCAGTTCTTTAAGTTTGGAGAGTGTCTCTAAATTTTCTTGTCTTCCAAGGATCTCTGGTAGGTTCTTGCCAGCAGTGTTATGGACCAAAGTATTTGTGTTCAGGTGGAGGGGTGGCTAGTGTGACAGGGTTTTTGGGTTTTTTTTTTTGTTTTTTTTTTTTCCCTTCTGTAAGGGCTTCCTTATGTACAGACGCCTAAGGCAAGGCTTTTCCCATTCATAAGAGAAGGCTGATGGGTACCAGTGAGAGATACTGAGCATATCATATCTGTTACCAAGCAGTTTCATTCTGTCCATTAACTATTCCAGTAACCTTATTTTCTATTATATCACGTGAGCAACGTTTCTAGAACAGTCAAAAGAATTGCAAAGGACACCTCTAAATACTGCGGCCTGCTCAGATACAGTTATTTTAGAGATTTGGTCCCCCATTGCGCAAAATGGAAGGGCACTCTTGCTGAAGTTTCACACCGACTGTCAATATTGCTTCTGTGATCATGTCTTTTTTTTTCTTCCCTAAAACAGCCCACTGTTTGTAACGTGGAAGATTGGTCGAGATAAACGATTGCGTGGATGCATAGGTACTTTTTCCGCCATGAACCTGCATTCAGGACTCAGGGAGTACACACTTACTAGGTAAGATTTTGTTTTCTGTAGCCTTGACTTACGTATTTAAATAGTCTACAGAGGAGATGATAGGTGTGCTTTGGTTTGTTTTGGGTTTTTTGGCTGTGTCACTGTACTGATCAATGAAAAATTGTATCTCCTTTTGATGCTAGGTGTATTGCCTGGTTATTTGACTACTGGTGTCATGAGGCTATGGTTTCAGTTAAAAAACCATATCTTGAGCCTTTTTTCTTTTTATTGGTCTGGAAAACTACTCTCCAGTAGCTTATTGTAACTGACTATTATAGTATTTTTTCCAGTGTTCAGACAAATTTTAACCTTAATAGTTAATGTCAGGGCAGAAGACCAGAAAGTCAGATTTGGGGATTATCCTATTCACACTTCTAAAACAGCAGGTATTCTCACCTCTTCTCCATCAGGTGCTTCCAATCAGCTGCAGTTAATTTAATGCTACAAATTTCCATTACATGTTACTCTTCAGATACATCCCAGCCCCTGAGTGGGAAGCTTCTGGATGAGGGAGGTAAGTGATGATAATCCTTCACTCCCTGGCAGCATAATCCTTCATTTTTTGATGTACGCCTAAATTCATTCACCTTAATATTGTTCCATTTCCTTTGCATAGAGTGAAAACTAATAAGTTTATCACTAGAGCTAGTAGCAAGCTTTCTACTTGTTTTTTCCAAGAGTTTTCTTAAGTTAATTTTCTAAAGAATCGATGGAATTTTGTTCCACTCAGTTACAATAGACTGTTTATAGTGCTTTAAAATAGAAACTACATTCTGGCATGTGTAGACCTCTAAAATTGTCATCACTTGAAATAATTGGTGCCTCCAGATCACTTTAGATTTGAGGCTTTCCTCCATTACAGGATCTTCCTCTTTGCTGTTACAATGCCTTGTCAATCCCAGTATTAAGTAATATTAAAATGGGACATGTTCCTTCTTACATGTCCCCCTAGTTTGTTGCAAGCTGAAGTTCATTTCATGCTTCTCTGCTCAGCTTGAAGAAATGAACTGCTCATCTCCTGGAGTCCTTACAGGCTTCTGAAAGACCTAGTTACCTTTATTGTGTTGGTTTTATTTATTATGTGATCTGGAATGTTTCTGGTTGTGTTCTTTAAAACCTCAGCAATCAAAATGGTCAATGAGAAGCAGCTTATAATAAAATTCAAAGCAATTTCTCTGTTGAAGGGTAAAAGCCTTAAAATCTTAAGCATTAGTGAGCCAGACTGGAGGAAAAACAACTTGCTCCCTGCACTGGAGAGCGTTTCATTTAAGTGTACGCTTTACAGTGCCTGATCGAGAACAATAGGCTTGTACAGAAAATTGCCCCCTAAGACTAGGAAGAAGGTGATAGCCAAAAAAGTAGTCTTTGTTGTTCATGGATTTTTCCATTCTCACAAATCACATAGTGCTGTACTCCTGCATACCTTTAAAAATGCTTATAAGATTCCTGTCACTGCATTCTAACTCTGAAAGCTGAAGTCAAAATACATGAAAAGTGATTCAAATGAAAGGGAACGGAAATATTTTCAGTGCAGTGTTTAAGCAATGGCCACATGCTGTGTAAGTTTATTCTGGGCTATTCAGAGGATAGTTGAGTAATTTTCAAGATGAGAGAAATGAAACCATATACCAACCTATTTTTCATCAGTTGTTTTAAAAAATATATATATATATATTCAGTGGCATATTGGATTTTATTACATTTTATGGGGAACCTTTTTCATGTCTATGGCACCAAAAATGTTTTCTGTTGTTTTACAAAAAAAAAAAAAAAGCCCCAAACTTCAGGTATGACCACTGAAATGTAAAGTTCGTATCTGAATGTACGAAAAAGTTGTTCCCTTCTATCAATCATAATTTAAAAAAAGAAAGAGAGGGTTACCTCTGATCAGTTTCCTTCATGGTGTGAGTCTTTTCAACTACAGAGCTTCCAGAAGAGAGCATTTGAGGAATAAAAGAAGCACCTTTTTGGAGCTCCACAGCTCTCACTAGGAGGGATCAGAAACTAGGACGTTATAGCGTGATTCAGCAGCATGTGGGCATTAGGCTCCTGCAGAAGATGTGACAATTCCTGAAAGAGGGAAAAAAAAAAAACAAAACCAAAAACAAAACCCAAACTTCTTCAGGGAAGGCAAAAATTAATCAACAAAGTAGGTAGCATGAGAATGGGCTCTCCACTTCAGAAAGTGGAACTTGACCAAAATTTTCAGTTGACGATACAGGCAGATATTCTTCTGACTTTATTTTACTTTGACAATGAGAGGCACTTTTCTTCAGTTGTTCTGAAGATACAGCGTGGATAAACAGAACCAGGTTGTTTGTCTAGTTCATTCTTTTCTTTTTCAGCACCTTCTGTGGAATTGTGGCCCAGCTTTCAGTGAGTAAAATGGTACAGAAGAATGTCTGTTCTTATATGTCCTGGTGCTTTGCGATCGAAATATCCTCAATTTCCTTCACGCACAATTTTATTACAAATAGGCTGAGTAGTGCTTAGGATCACGATAAATCAAATTTTCCTTAATACTAGTAGTGATCTCTAGTTGTATACTGTATACAATGTGTAGCGTATACATCTCTATCTGCATATAATAGCGTAGTTTCTTCAAATAGCATAATGATAGTTCATCTAGGAATCTAAAGTGCACAATTTCTTTCTTGGGACACCTGCGCACCCTGACTTAAAAAACACCTTTTGGGGGTCTATAAACAAAAATGATGATGATGTGTGACCCAGTGAGTTTCTCTTCCCCATTTTGAGCTCTGTAGGTTGTTATGCTGGTATTGCCAGTATGTTCTAAACAGGAAATTTATGTAGAATGATTCATCGTTAATTGGATGCATCTGCCGAAGTCGTGAGGAGGGATGAGAATACCCATAGTTAAAAATGCTAGTACTGTATTCCTAATAAAATCTACGTGTTAGAATTCAATTTTCTCTGCAGTTATATCAGTGAAACACAGGGAAAAGGAAGTATATTATTAAAATCTTCTGCAGAACTTTATGGGAAGATAGATTCAGATTTAGTGATTTTTATATGATTTTACTAGGAGGTTAGTTGAATAAAAATCTATCCTTGTCCAAAATGTTTTACAGTATTGAATATTGTATATTAGGACATAAGAAGTTTATCATGGGCAAAATAGTCCTTTAGACTGAATGTGTTAATTGAATATCCCACCTGAATGCATAAAAATAAATCCAGATTATGAAAAATACCTTGTGTTTTACAGCTCCTTCAAGACAATACACTGAACTTGGAAGCAGGTTACCACAGAATTTCATAACAGGTTGATAAATTACTTTTTCATGTATTCTGTTCAGCAGTAAGACTTTAGGTTTTGGCACTGAAGTTTTAAACTCCTGCTGTCTTACACTTGAGATACTGAATGAAATGGTTTCATTTATTAATTTCAGTTTAGTTTTTCTACCCATTTCATATAATTTGAAGTCATCTTTTACACCTTGGGGATATAACAAGTATAGGTGTATAAATTAGGTTTTAACTCTGCATTGGTTTATCCTATCGAAGCTAGAACATATGTCTGGGGAGGGAAATAGTAGACAAGAGGCAGATAAAGGGAGATGTTATGTGACAGAGCCTTCTGTCATAGAAGAAAGCAGTGAAGAAAAATTGGAGGACTCCAAGCCTTAAGTGGATTACTGTGATGGCTGAAAACTGGATTTAAATTTTAAAATAATATGTAACCCACCCTCCCTAACTAGCATAGGCCTGTCTCTACTGACTATATGATGTAATCAGTCTTTTTGTTCTGTGTTCTACTTAACCACTCCACCTGAGAGAATACAGCTGCTGTCAGACATTCAGCCTAGATGGGGTTGATCAAGAAATGAAAACAAAGAGGGCAGCTTGGGATGAGAAGCACAATATTGAAGGAAATGAAACCTGCAACCCAACTTTCTCATAACTGAATTCGGGTGTAGATTCCATATGAGGATTTGGCTACCGGTGGCATCAGCTACTGCTCTCTATTTGTCAGCAATTTCAAAAGTCTTAGTCCTTGTTGCTGCCATATCGCCTGCCTGCTCTCTCTGAAAAACATTGACCCTTTCCTCCTGTTCCACACAGTAAAGTTAACCGTCCAACTGCAAGGCTACATGTATGGCCAACTTACTTAAGGGGTAAAACTGAAAAATATTGAATGACTGATCATGTTAATATTGATGTTGGCCTTACTAAAGACTAGAGGCAAGTATTTGTGCAGACAGGGCAGCTTCCCTCTTGTGTTTAGCTGAGGTGACTACTCTGTTTAATTCCTGGGTTTTTTTACTAATCATAGACTTGTTCAACCTTCCCTGTAATCAGCCCCTACAACTCGGTGCTAACTTCCCAAAGCCTTTACTATCAGGCAATGTTGCTGTGGGTGTAGACAGTCATTGCTGTTGATCCAGGGCAAAGCATACTCATGTATCTGACCGCAATTTTTAATCTGCAGAGTTGGTGGAATTCTATATGTTTTTGACATTTGTTGTGACCTTCACTGTTCACAGAAGTCATAGTCTGAATTAATTCCTGCAAATAGCATTTCATGTAATATTTCAGAGCACATTGTTGCTTCTGTGTTGCCCACTGATAATACTTTGCAGGCTGTCTTATTTTGTGGCTCTGATTTATAGTAGACCGCTGCTGAAAGTCAGCTTTTTTTATTCTATTACTACTCTGCGTCTGGTGGCCACCAGTGAAAGATGCCTGATAATTGTGAAATGAAGCTTACACTATCACTTTCAAAATTAAACTCTGCAGAGAGCAATGTAGACTCCTGACAGCCTGAACTCACCAGTGTTATGCTATTGCATGTTTAACATCATCTTTAAAGCCGGGAAGCATCATGTTGCTTCCTTTTCATTTGTACATTTCTGTGAGAAGCAGGTGTCTGCTGGTTGCCTCTGAGTTTTCAAGGACATCTTATTGAGGCAGAGGGCACAGATTTTGCCCCTACTAAAGGATGATCTGCAACAGAGGGAGGACCTCAAGGTGAGAATCAGTGCTTAGGGAGATCTGTGGTAACATGGTTCTGTGTCTAGTTGAGTGGATGGACAACCAGTGTGTCCCACTGAGCATGTGAGAAGCCAGTGGCAATAACCATCTGGAATGTGTAACTCCTAACTCCCACTTACCCCTATGACCCCATTTAGTTGCTAAGTTTTTAGTGGGGGTTCAACTTAAAAAATCCACTAAGCTTTAATAATAAAAGTGCCGTACATGCTGTCAAAGCCTTTTGAGCCAAGAAGACTGCAGGCAGCTGGGGCTCCTCCGGTGGTCACAGCACGTGTCTTTCACTTACACCACTGAAGGTTCTGCCCTAGAGAGTCTGCAGCTAGGAATGAGTTCAGAGCATCCTACGGTCCTGGGGAGGTGGGAAGCGGGGTACCAAACTGACACTTAGAATGGTGTACTGAGTGTTTTTTCCCTCAGCCCAGGGTGGGATCTCTCTGGCCGTAAGGAAGGTTCAAGGATGCTGAAGAAGCTGCAGGACTGCTAATTGGTACCATGGGCCCCATTGAAAGACTGGTAGTTGAGGATGTTGCCATGACATGGACATCTTCGAGTGACCAGTATAAGGCATATCCTGCTCATCATGTAGTCAGCAGCAGAGAAGGTGTTTTAAGTGATTCTCGTCCATTTGTAGCAATGCCCAGTCACTATAACTCCTTAGCAAAAGAAAGAGGTGCCTGAGCCAAAGCCATGTTTGAAAGAGATTAGGAAATAATAAGCACTATAGCCTTGTAGCGTTGTTGCTCTGAAGGGAGGAGGGAGTAGCTGTTTCAGAGAAGGTGGGAATGGACCCGAGGAAACAACAGGAAATATGAAGGCAATAGATGAATTTAAACCAATTTTTACTAGATTTACTTTTAAAGCTTATTCTACCATAACTCAGAGATAAAGTGCAAGGGCTAAAAATATAGCATCTTTAAGGTTTTTTTTTGTTGTGTGGCCACAGGATTTGTGAGCTGCCTCAGCTGCCAAAATACAGAATAGTTGAGATGCTCCTGTTCTATTTGGTGTTTTTACTCTTCTGTAAATTCTAGGTCCACTGTCTGTGTCTGCTGGCCTGTGCTGCACCTGATTTACATTTGTGTAGAAATCATTTGCAAAGGTAGCTGTAATTTTCGCTTTTGCAAACAGGCTTAAATGAGTTTTGTTTTTTAGTGCTCAACAGTTGTCGTGTCTGGGCCACGTGCTGTTTCTCTCCCCCCAAATAAAGTGCAGTGCAGGAGAGGGGGGGGTTCTATCACAAATAAGTACATTTCAATTAAAATCAGTAATAGGGGGCAGAAGTATTGAAAGTGATTTCTGTCAAGCAGTTAGACATCATATTTGTTAGAAAATGGATCCATTAAGTTTCTCAAATTGCTGAGTAAAAGCAATTTAATCAGGTTGTTCTAGTTTATAAGTGAGGTGGGATGTATAGAGAGATGTAATCTCTTGTTGGGCTGATGCAGTCACATAAAATTAGAAAAGCTTTTAGCATACAAGCCTTGTGTAAGTTGTTAGGAAAACCTTTTTTAAGAAGGCAAGTTGATCTTAAATGCAACAGAAGCCTCTTCAAGTTTTGATTTTTTTTTAATTATTATTTTATTTTTATTCTGGTTTATCCTTTAATTTACATTTCTGTTCCCTTCTGATTATCTTTTGAGGTTATAACTTTACATGTGAGATATACAGGGTTTCCATTGGTGTTCTGGACATTTAATTATAGTATTAGTAAAGATATTAACACAATGTACCTTATTTTATTATAATCTTTATAAGAATTGCAGCTGACTTAATAGTATTGTCTTAAACTCTAAGTCAGAACTGGGCCAGAGTATATTAAGACAGTTCAGCAGTAAACTTTGCTTTACAAATTAGAAGATATATATTTATGCTGGTGTTGACCTCCAGAGGTATTATTAATAATCTCAGAACCCTCTTTTTGTTTTCCAAAATGCTTCTGGTAAAATATAAAATTAAGGTATTAGCAGCTTGATTTTTTAAATGGTGACTGATTACCTTTAATGAAACTCAGGCAAAATTATTTTAACATATAGGTATTTTATACAGTTTCATGTGTTTTGCCTGCCATGTCATCTGTATGGAGATGAGACTTTACTGAAACTTGGAGCTGTTTATATTTCTGAATTTCATCTAAGCCGAAAAAAGCTTGTTGCTGAACTATTGTAGACATTAATTTTACAAATAACACCGTTTTAATTTGGGTAAATCCTCAGATCTGTTATAGTGGAATTGTTTAGTAGTAAAATGGATTGTGATGTGAACTCACAGAAACTCTAAATGAAGTATACAAATTTGAATTTATTGAGCCAGGCTTAGTTACTCTGTGTGAGTCAATTCAGTAAGTAGGTCTGTAATGATTTTGTGCACACAGTGCCAGGTCGTTATTTCAGGGAACTGTTGCTTAACAGGACCGTCTACTGCCTTTTCTCAAAGGGCAAAGCTAAATACCTTACTGGCTCTAGAAGTGGAATAAAACCAAACTTTTGCTTTAATGATGGGTTAAATGCTTCTCCTTATTTCATTATGAAATGAAAATAGAACAATGTTGTTTAGGAGGGAGAAGGAGCATGCCCTAGTGAATATATGTTTCTCACACATTATGTGCGTTGGGGGTGTAGTAATTCTGCCTTATTTTGTTTTTTCTTTATTAAAAATAAAATAAAATACCGGTTTTGTAATTGTTGGTCTATTTTTCCTGAAAAACACCTTGCTAGACCTTTGGACCTAGTGGTAGCTGATAGTCTGTTCCCTTAGCAACACTTCCTGAAAGCAAGCAAAGGAAAACACTACAAATGGAAGGACAGTCCTGAGATTATCATCTCCATGAAAGGAGGAGCGCATAACGATGCTCTACCAAAGCTTTTTAAATAGATCCAGGGTTATCAAATATTGATAACCATTTTACTGTTTTGCTGGGAAAACTGAATTATAGAATATGAATTCTTTGGCACAGGGGAATGCATTACTGTGTTTCGTGGAATAAACTTACTCTGTGAATTGACTCTTTATGAAAGGTAAATAAAGGTATAAAAGGTAAAAGAAATCTAGGAAAAATGGAATTTTAGAATTCAAAGTGATTACAAAATTGCTACATCTGTATAAAGTGGCTCGATGAAGTTCAGGTTGGGGTGGGGGTTGCTGAGACTGTCATAAGTCTAAGGTCTCCGCAGTAAAATTTGGTGTAACTAAGGAATTATGTCCAGAATTTAAATACTGATTTCATCATCTTATTTAAAAAAATATGCATTAAAAATTGGGCATTTAAAAAATATCCTTCTCGTAAAATGCATACTTTGAAAAAGTCATGGTCAAGCAAAATAACTTGCATTAGTTGATGTAATTTATGATATAAATTGAATAAATCAGATATTCCTGAAATTTGATTGAATGTGAATGGGTAACTGGGGAAATCGAGCAGTTACTCAGACTTTCCAGATGGGTTTCAGGGAGGAGCCATGTCATCTGTGACTCTGGACTTTCCCACGATGCTCTTGCATGTCATGTTCTTCCCACACAGTCTCCTTCCATTGTGCTACGAAAACGGTGCACACCCTGGAAGTTCAAAGATGGAGTTCTAGTTGAGTTGCAAACACTAGTTTGCTTGAAAGTCAGATTTGTACTTGTCTTTGAATATTACTTGACATAAGTGTTTGGGAGGGAGGGTGGAGGCAGGGGAACTGGCCGCTCTGGTTTTCCGAGCAAAGCTCTACGTTGCCATAACTCTTGCTTTTCCGTTCCTAGTATGGATAGTTGTTGGGACTCCATGGTTTTTGGTCAACTTTTTCATCTTTTTGTATGATACTCTTAAAGGGAACGTCTTCAAAACATTTCCTAAAAGTCTTTGCTTTCATTTGAGACTTTCAGTGAGTTGTTGATTTCTTAAGCACTACAAAAACATACTGGGTTATGGGCCAGTGCTGAAGAATACAAGGTAGAACTGGGTGCTCACACAGCAGAGAGGCGTGGATCAAGTGTGGCTCAGAGCACTTGGGTTTTAAAGAAAGGTTTTGCGTATTTGGAAACTCTTAGGTAGGACAGAATGGAAGAAGTTGGCATAGAAGTTACCTGCTTCTGGGCAAGTTTCTCTCTCTGGCTGTTCTCAGCTTGGCAGTAGGTGTTTATTTTTAACATAGAGTAAGGGACATTTCCCACAACTTCATTGCTAAGGCAGGGCGGGGGGTGGTGGTGGTGGAGAAAACTTCCCACTGTGCATACTGGTCAGTGCTTATGTGTGCTAAATATGAGAAGGATGTTAACGTAGTCTGTCCCTCACTTCCTAAGATGCTGGAAACTGAGGTGCAGCAGTGGTATATCAGATACCTCGCCCTGTAGAATTAAACTTAACGGCTTTGTTTGGCTCAAGGAGCTAATTTTTGGTGAAATCTACTGTTTTAATACAAGTTATCAGGGATTAAGTGAGGTCAAAGGAAAAGGAATTGTCTCTTATGCTTACAGGCTGTTAAAATCTTTAAACTCTGCAGCTTTGTGTGGGAGGCACTGTGGGAAAGGAGTCTCAATTAAAGTTTTCAGTCTGTCAGCACCTCCTCCATTTAGGTGTTTTCTGATGCTTCCTTTTAAGACTGTATAAAGAAGAAATAGCATGAATTTACTGTGGGGGACCAGGCTCCAAAAGCTCTCGTTCACTAACACAAAGATGTTGAAGCTTTTCAAACTGAATGTACCATTTTCCATAGAACAGAGTAATGAGAACTAAAATGCTCTCGTAAACTGTAGCAATGTTTTCTGGAATTTTTAAATAGTACCAACAGATATCTGTTTCTAAAAATCATTCCTGTTGACACCAGGAAGAGAGAAGTTGTGTCCTTTACAGAGCTGTATAGTTGAGATGGTGGAAAAGCTCATGGAAGAAGAAATAGCATATCTACCTCTGGTGGGCCATAGGCAGCCACAGAAAATGCTGAAGAATGTCTGAAGACATCTAAGCCTAAACACACTTCAGATTCTGAGGTGGTCCAAAAGTCCTACAGGCCCCAGCGTTCTGTACTATTTCATCTCATATAATGTACGTATTTGAGCATGTGATCTCGGGGTGGGGAGCTGACCTGTCTTGAATTTCATCATTTACAAATGACAGAAGTATTACTATTCATTTGATGCACTGTAGGAGGGAATATATACTTACCTGAAAACAACAGTTGTTTTTTTTCCTAACATTATTTTAAAATACAATATTAGGGACAAAAGCACTCCAGGTTTGTTTCTTCCCTTTGGGTTGTTGATGCACTTTTCAATAATTACTCCATAAATAATAAAATACTTAAATAATAGTACTCCATAAAAGTGTATGGAGTGATGTATACGCTCCGTGCAAGTGTATATTGGTGATAGCCTTTATTTTACAAACAGAAATTGAACGTCCTTTCATTTCTTAGCTATGTAAATGACAATGTATTGATACAGTTTACAAAGCATCTAATGCTGTGAAAGTATGTAAATAAAAGTTTCTTAATACTGTTTGGCGTAGATCCAAAAAATATTTCTAACCTCACAGGTTCCTACTTTTATGTGCGTTTTCAAAACTTTAATTAAAACTTTTCTAAATATAGTTGTAATTAACACACGGAGAACAGCTTTTTGACGATAGTGGAGAAGAGCTTTTTTTGGCCATCAATACCAATTTCAGTAGGACTGATAACACTCAATTCTTAAAGCAAGGGTATTGCAGGGGGGGAATGGTGACATGCATCTGTGTTTTAAATATAATATGCAGGCTACAAAGTCTTTTAGCTCACGTGCTTAAATTTAGGTTTGCTGCTCCAGTGCAATAAATTTTTTTGTCTTGGTGCATATTACTTGTAATAAATGGTCAGTAGTCAGGCAAGCAGCCTCTGAGGCTGGAGCAGTACAGTATATAAATAACAAGAACTTGGGGAACTTGTACAGATGTTAAGGAGTGCTCGGATGAGCCCGAGCACAGCTCTTGGGAACGTCCCCATCTGTCACGAGCCGCAACCTCAGCTTCATTGAAAGGGGCCTTTGTGATAATGGCGATTACTAACGGTTGTGTCAGTCAGTATATGAAATCAGGTATATCAGACTTTTACCAGCAAGGAAATGTGACTTTGCTGAAGGGAATAATGTTACACCTTTTTATTTTTACTGAATTTTTCAGTTGAGTACATTTTATTTAGTTTGAATTTGGTTTCATTTGATACGGGGAAAGAAGAAAAGCTCTTCTTTTTTTTTTTTTTTTTGAACAGTACAACTTTTTGATACTTCTAGTTCAAGTAATTTTAATGACTTACACTTCTATAATACCACAAACTGAAATAGGTCCCAAGGTACCTGTAACATGCAATTAATTTGCCACTTTAGATACCAGCCTAATTGCCAGTAACGTTTTCAGTGTTTTATTCATAAACAAAAGCCAGATTAGAAATACATTCATGCTGGTACATTCAAACAGTATTTCTCAGTTTAGAAGACTAATAGTTTTTCTCTATGAGAAAAGTTGCTAAGGCAAATGATTTAGAATAAAAATATATTTAGTATGTGATAAAAACTTTTAAGTACTTCTTTTTCTTCAAATATTGGCTTATATCCCATTCAACTGAAGTGTCAATGTAAAGCCAGAAATGTTTAAAGCCAAAATACATTCTGACTCAACTGTATGAAGGTTGAAAGAGATTTGAATGTCTGCATTTAAAAAAAAAGTTCTGTGTGCATATGTATATTTTCACCAGCTTCGGTTCTTATGAGAGACAATTAAAAGAGCTGCGTCCGTTACCTCCAGGCCAGTTACTTCCAGATGCTATTGTTAAAACCCAACAGATAGCATGGTGGTTTCGCCAGGAAGAAAAAGTGCTTGTTATATATATGAACCCAAAGAAGGGAAAGGGGAAACATAATTTTAAAATGATGGAAAGGTCATTGCCACCTCAGTCCTCTAACAGGGCATCACTGCTTTTCACCAGGAATATTTTTACATGTTCTGTCAAGAAATTGATGCTGGTTTTGTTTCTGTTCCCAGAAGCTTCTACAGAATTTGCAAGCTGGTTAGATGGCCCTTTCTCATCTGTGCTGAGGATGCATTCTGCCGTGTGCTCACTTGGCTAGAGAGAGGCCTTTTTTCCTTTGACCTAGACTGCTAATCCCTCATTGCAGAGAGCAGCAGCTGTGCTTTGTCTGTGGAGGTCTCTGCACTGCATGCAGCCTCAGTCGTTAGAGCAACCCCCTCTTTGTGTGTTCTGCTTTTTCAATTATTGAAAGGGTGACTTTCTGTTTTCTTGCTCAGAAAACCCTCTTCAGGTTTGTGGAAGTCTACAGTACATGAACTTCCCTCCCCCCCAAAAAATGTAGGCTTCCAGGAACGGTTACATACAATTTCACAAAACTGTGTGTTTAACTAAAGCGTTCCTGACATCCAGGAGGTGAAACATTTATGAGTTGCTTTTTAGAAAGGTGATGAAACCTATTTCCATTTTTCATGTTAAACACTTCAGATAAATGTGTTGAATTGTAGCTCTAATGGATCTAATTACAAATAAGCCAATTCTTTCTGTGTGTCCACATTGTATCCTCATTTAACATGGAATAATCAGGTTTTGGTTGCTCTTGGTATAATTCCCCCAGTTAAACATATGTAGCAATGTAAGATGTTAGTGGTAGTTGAAAGCTAAGTTAACGCAAGAACAGAACAGATAGTAATTTGCTGGTTTAGGCTTTACTGCAGTGAATGGCAGAATTCCTACTACCTTCAAAGGGAGAAGAGTTTGGCCTGTAGTTTCTCTAAGAGGATAGGATGTAAAATATTTAATTAGTAAGCATGAATTTCACATTTTGGTTAATCTCATAATCAAATGTTTGCGTTTATATTTCCATGTTTTGTAATACTCTTTATTCTGTAGCTAAGCAGAATTTTCAAATATATGTAATGCTGTTGAGTTAAATGCACTCCTTGAATACTTAAGTTATAGTTTTTGAGGCTATAGGCAGATGTAGCCTAACCTGAGCCTTTTGCCTCTTCTTCATTTCAGAACTTCCTTTTCATTCCACTTCAGCTGTTTTTATTTGCTACTCCAAACCTGTTTTAGAGTGGAAAACATACACAGAGCAACAGCTGGCAGACTTGGAACTGAACGTACTGTTTAGCTGAGCTAGCAGAGTTTCTGTTGCGTGGGCATCTTGACCTTAGATACAGAGATTTGTGAATGCCCCATCCAGTCACTTCTGCGCGCTGAGTAAGTTGCAGGTGGCACTGAATGTGCCACCCCAAGTAGACAGAATTGCGGCAGAAAACTAGGAGGAATAAAGGGATGAAACGGTGACCTGCTCTCATGAGAGAGGGAAGTGGTGGAGTTGCTAAAAGGAGAATAAGAAGGTGGCATACGGACAACCTACTTGTGTGTGGCAGAAGATCAAGGGAAGGAAATGCAGGACGCAAAGCTTCCAGCTGTGTAGAATGTGTTTATATATCTAGAACAGACTCTATTTTTTAATTTGTGATTTGTAGAGGTATTGAACAGTCATAGCTTAATTTATTAATGAGATTCATGTATGAAGTAAAAACACACGCACAAAATTAACAGGAAAGAAATGTTGGGAAGCCTTGTTTGTTGCCTTAAATAAGGAATTAAGTTTTGTGCTGATGCAGCAACTCTCATGGCTGTATTCTAGGATGGCTTCGTGATAGCAGGAGCAAGTGTCTAGAAACCAAAATAGTTTCTTTTGTGCCTACAAGTTCTCATGAAATAGGGAGTGGCTATTTCTTTCCCTGAGGTGCCATGCGACGTGCCACAAGGGATTCATCTTGTGCCTGTCTTTTTTACTATATTTATAAAAACACTGAGAATTAGTAAGATGCCGTGAGCTCGTATACCAACATTTACGCTGACAGCACTCAGATTTGCATCTCTTTGCAGTATGTGTAAGGCTGCACTTAGATAAAAAACAGCTGGTTTAACCATAATCCAAGTTGAGTAGTGATGTTGATGAAACACATATCTTAGGAAACAAGCCAGGATGTTTCTCAGTGCCCTGTTTTATGAGTAGTCACATTCCAGTCTGCGAGACGTTGCGGACCCTGGGTTGTTCTCAGCTTATGCACTTGTTCAACAATTTCAAGACTGGATTCTGTCACCTTTCATTTCATTTATCAGACTATATTCATCAATACCTTCATGTTTCAGACTATTTTATTGTCTTAATCTTTTTCTATGAAACATTTAATGCAACACCTCAAGTGAGTGAGTACGATCTTTTTCCTTCCCAGTTAGTTACTGCATGTTCTACCATGCCTTTTGCTTTCCTTGTTCTTAACCTGATTATATGTACTTCATTTGTCCGTCCTTGTGGTTTCAAAGACCATAAAACATAGTTTCTGTATTTGTGACAAACAGTATCAAAATGAAGCTTAATTGTAGAAGTCGATCCCCAGCATTTACTATCTTGGTTGTTTTTAAAGTTAATCATATTGACAACTAATAAAAATTCAACTACATCATATTTTTATATAAAAATATAGTTTGTAGTATTTCTGGTGACAAAAGGAATACTGAGAAAATCAAGTACTTTTTTTGTTCCAGACTTTCAACAGTAAAATAAAAATAAACCTCTTTTACAAGCTGCAGGAAATTAAACATGTAAATGTTCAAATTATATTCATGTATTTATATATCATTGAATTACTGAGATGTTTAGGAACGTATGTTTCCATATGTGCTTAACACGAAGCTTTTTAAAGTTCATAAAGAACTAAAAATATTTCACGTTAACTTGTACTTTTTAAAAATTATGACTTGAATGCATCTTTCTTTAGAGGGGAGTAATATTTTGTGAATTGATTAAATGAGGGTTGATTTCAGCAATAAAGTGGCGTTAAAAGATTTTTGTCTTCAGTATCTGTTTTGGGGTAAAGTGATGGTCTTAGGTCAATATTGAGAGACTTGCTGGAGATGTAAAGAATTCTAGAGACTTCTTTTTATGCTCCTAGGGATTTGAGTGGTTAGCATTGCTCAAGCTGTACAGTTCTAAATGTAATTGAGCCGTTCATTTTTGTTAATTATCTAAACTTTGCCATCTGCTGGAGAGCCTTTTAGTGACATTGTGATTTAGTCCAGTTGGAGCTCAATTAGAGTTTTCTGACTAGTCTGTTGTCATGTGTTCACCAAACAAAAACCTACACACTAAACCCCGGTCGGTTTTGTTACCAGTTTTTAAACCAGCATCTGGAATGACTGGGACAAGCTTACTGTGTTATGTGGTGAGATTGTTTTAAGTGCTGTGGACTTGCTTTTTATGTATGAAACCAGGGCATTTCCATGGCAATTGACACCTTTCAGCTTCCTGAATGTTGGCATGCGTATGACAGGAGAACCGTCACGCCTTTTTGAATGCTATTGTCCTCACTTATCCCAGCATGGTGACAGATGCAGGGAGGGGCGAGGGACAATACAGGAGAAGGCAGAAAAGAAGCTGCCACCTACGAAGAAACTGCTGCATACAGCTGCTTTACCTTATGTTCCCCTGTAGTCAGAAAATATTATTCAAGGTCCATGCTGAGCAATTCACAGTACAGGCAACTGTTTTGCATGGATATTCCGAACTGACTTTGTTCGGTTCTCAAGGTATGGAGCGTAGCAGTTACAGCTTTTTTGCTACACCTGGGCAAATGCGCAGTAATTGCACGCTTTGTATTGTAATTTGCTATAAGCTGTACCTCTCGCTTACTGACCTGTTACGCTAAATCCAAAGTCTTCACATACCTTTGTGAAGGCATACCTCTAAAATATTACTGAAGCTCTGCTACATCTTAGATTTATTTAAGATGGTTTTTTTTCAGTGTAATAGGACATGTTGTATGGTAATGCAAAATGATGCCCCCACGCCTTGCATGATTAAAACAGTATGAGAAAAATGCAGTCTTTAACTTGTTTGCTCTTCGTTCACATTCAAGGAGAAAAGTAAGGCCTTTAGAACCACAAAAGGGATAGAGTGTGAGATTTCTGCCCTCGGGAAACAGTAAGGAAGTTGAAGCCACAGAAACTTGACTCTTACTAATGTAATTGGGATGCTACGATATTACTTTGTGGATTTTTTTTTTTTAGTTCTAACTGCATTATATTTTCTGATGGGAGCAGATTGCAGGAGCTGCGACTTCTGTGATCGTACTTTTCCACTTGAAGGCCAAAACAGCACATGCAGAAAATTCTCCTAAAATTTAAGGACCTCACCATATAAGCCTTCATTGTTTCCTTGATACAGTATAGCAGTAAGAAGGAGAAATTAATTTCAGGCATTATGTCCACACAATGTAACACTGTTGTGGCATAATGATGACCTGGGTTTATTTGGAAGAATTCAGAGTGTGATGGAATATTTCTCTGGGTAATTGTCAGAGCAGTAGAAAAAACATCTTCATTTTTTCTTCTAAAAAGCTCTGTTTAAATTTATGGAAGCCTTAGCTTTTACACCTTCCACGGTTATTAGCTTTCTTTTCTTAGGAGAAATTTTGTAATGGTAAGTGAGGAGTTTGATCATTTTCATCTGGTTTTCTTCAGACCCAGCTGAAGAACCAGCAGTAGTTAAACCTGCAGGAGTTTCAGACAGTGGTCGTTACGCAGGTGCACATTAGCTCCATGTCTTAACAGATACTCGCATGGAGCGCGGATTCGCTGAGAAGCATCCCAGAGCATGTTCGTCATTCCGTGTGCTGTGGAGTTGATCTGTGCATGCACCATGAGTCAAGATAGCCAGAGTAAGAAATCAAGGTTAAGATAAGGATTTGCCTGGAAATTTTAAGTACCCCTGGAAATATTCTGTAAATACCTGTTTTGTTGATTTAAACAACTGGTGAACTTGTTCGGGGGAAAACAATAAAGTCCCAGAACCTTATCAGCAGTACCAGCATGGTTTGCTTTGTAATTGTGTGTATGGGTGGCACAGTACGCGCGCGCACACACACGCACACACACAAATACTGTTTTTTTTCCCCCTCATGTATTTGACTAATATTTAAGTTAATATTTTTATAAATAGATCTTTGAAGAATTTCCGGTTCAATGATGAAGTGTTAACAAAAATCTCTACTTTACAGCCATAAATACATACCGCTTTTAATACAGCTTTTGTTAACTTTACCTATGTTACAATTTCTTTTTTCAGCATTCTTCTTGCAAGTAGCCCCATTAAGTGGGGGTTGTTAAGGTTTTGCTGGGTTCTGTCATCACCAGCAACAGCCACTTCTGTTCCAGACCACGAGCCGGTTTGACGTGGCTTGCACAGCAGTAGGATTAACACACACCGGAGCTGGGCATCTCTGTCGCAGAATACAGAAATGCTGGCGTCCCGTGCGGGAAGGTGTGAATTGCCCCGCTTTGTGCCGTAGGAGGCTGCGGCATTGATTCAGAACCTTGCCTTGTTTGTTTGTTTGTTTGTTTGTTTTTTAGCATGTCTTAGATTTAGATGAATAATTTTACCAACCAAGAAGCTTAGATGTCTTGACTTCAGCAAACTCCCTAAAGATGAAGTTTGTAGATCTTTTGACATCTGAATTCAAAAAAAGCTTTGAAATGTAGTTGTTCTTGTCCCTGTTCTCACTGTTACCTGACGGGGAGAGGAGCTCAGGAAACTATTGAAGTGAGCAAATAACGGTTTCTCTCTCTTTGGTAGGTGGTTCTTCTTTTGCCCAGAGGTTCTTTTCTTCCTTGTCACTCAGCAATTTGAAACTGGTAATAAAAACTAGGTATATTGGTTTGTCCTTCAGGATATTGTGAACAAACTGAAGTGTTCTCTTAGGAAAATGTTTGAAATGGAACACTAAACTTTTTGTTATCTCTTTCCATTTCTGGGTCTACTCTTAATAGATATTATGGGGGGGTTTAATCAGTGTATTATATTAATGTCTTCTATAGCATTGTTATGCAAGAAGTCTGACAATATCCAATCCTGCATAGTTGTTTAAAAAAACCAAACCGACTGACTGACTCTTGGTAAATTCAAACCAACCAGGTGTGTTTGCTGGCTTAGTGCATCGTGTCCTGTAACTACTGCAGCCTTGCTGATATTCACCAATTAACAATTGCCACGCTGCTAACGATTTCCACATGCACTAGAGTGTTAAGGTATTTTGGAGGACATATAGACAGCTTATTTTAGGCACCTCTGGCTGCCTAAAATAGAGACTTAATTGTCTTATCTAGTCAACGAATGGAGGTTGCCTTTTCTGACGAGCCCTTCTCAACTCTTAATTTATGTACATGCTCTGAGTTGTCTTTTAGATGAATGGTATTCTTTTCAAAGCTAACATAACTGTCTAAAATAAAGTATCAGAATATTCCTTCTTCCTCTTAAACTACATGTCTGAATCCAGACAGAGATTGGGAGAGAGACTTTCTGGCATACTTCAGTCCTGTGGAGTTAAAAAAAAAAAAAAAAAAGGGATTGAAGAGCCAAATTGCACAACAATATTTTATTTCTCCCACCTGAAACACTGTTGCCATTACCTGCTGCACTGTGCTAATAAAACAGGCTAAGAACTTGAGAGAAGTACTTCTGTGCCAAATGTCAGCAAGCGCGTATTTCTTTTTTTTTACCCTGTGACTGCCACTTAGCAACAAAATGTGCAGGAAGTATAAATGTTGTTCTTTCCCTTTCTGTCTCCCAAATGTAAGGGAGGGTTCAGGAAAAATACGTCATTCACAGTTGTTTTGTTTCCTGGAAATTTTTCCAGTCTGACCAAAAAAAAAAAACCCCAAACCCCAACCCCCCGACAATATAAATAAATTCTTTTTCCTTGCATTCAAGTGATTTGATGATGCATGTAAATCACTCCTTGAAATCCCCATTTAAGTTGGCAAAACTCTGCTGGTCATAAATAAAAGTTGTTAGAAGCCTGTCATGTGGGTTGTGGTAGGCTGTCTGACCTCTTGCGCCAAAAGCTAGAATTTTATTCATAATAATTTCACTTTCCGAAGAAGAGCACACTCTGCCCTGTTTTTCTGGCTTAAAAATTAATTGCAAATCGTGACTTGGAAGCCGCTGGTTTTTTCTGGTCTCTGCCAAACTGAGTTACGATAGCTGATTTTCATTAGGAAAATACTGGTGATCTGCGTGAGTGTTTCTTAATTTCTTCCTATTGAAGTTACTGAATGAAAAAGTAAAAATCTTAACTAGCCTCACTGATCAGTAACCCAGCAATGGAAAAACCAATAAATATTGACTTTTTTTTTTTCTGAAACCCTGGCACCAAGTGTCTCTTGTTGCTGTTATCTAAAAGCCAGTGAGTTTGCCACTCATTAATTTCAAAATGTTTTGAATTAATAGAAGAACAGTATCTAGGCCCTTTGGGCTCAGTTTATTGACATAGGGCCGTTTCCTTGTTAAATGCATTTTCTAAGGTAATTCTGCTAAGCACATTTCGCTCAGGGAAAGAATCAAGAATCTCAGGGTTATACTTATTGAGCTAAATGAAAAGGGGTTTTCAGAGCAGATAGAATTGAAGTCCTTTGCCTGCTATCTAAAAGTAGTACCAATGCACTGTTTATCAGAAGAGGGTAATAGTTTGTTAAATGAGATCTTTAGCCTATTTTTCATAACTCTAGTGATGATATTTGAAGAATTCTTTAGATGCCAAAAAAATCATGGTTTGGTTTAGCTGTGTTCATTATCAAAAACTAGTTAAGAGAAAATGGACTATAGCAGATTTAACTGAAAAAATAACGGGAAATTTATTTTTTTAAATTAGATTGATTAAATTTAATCAGCTCTATTTTGATTAATTCTCTGGGAGCTATATTTCTACATGGTAGGCTGAGCAGATTGTGAAAGAGAGGCTGTCACAAAAAGTAGATTTTTAGGAGTCGGGGATCTTGGATTCTATTCTTGATTCTGTCGCTGACTCACTGTGCAGGCCTCCTAACTTGCATGAGTCACTTAATGTCGCTGCCTCGTTTACACTTCCTATAAAAGTGAGTATTACTTATATCATGCGCAGTGCTTTACAGTTTCCTTTGCATCTCCTTCCCATGTGTCATGTTTAAGCCCCCAATGCAATTCCCAGTAACGTACAAAATTGTATCCAGTTTTGCCTAAACACTCTATCCAGTTTGGGTCTGTAGATGTGACTGTCCCCAAAAAAGAGGTTTAATGAAACGTTTCATTGTTGTTAATTGTCATTAAATAACAAACAATAAAATATTAAGAATTTAATTCATTTAATACCTTCATTCATCGACACTTAAACCCTTCTTTACTATTTTTGATGCTTATGCACTATCAGACTTTTTTAAAGGATCCTTTAAAATCAGTCACAAAGACTTTCAGGCACTTCTAAACTGAGTAACGTAGCTCCGTTACTATTTCTTATTTCCTCAATTTGTGTCGTACTGTTTGTTACCCATCTGCCGCATCACGTTTAGGAGCCATAAGTTCTTAAAGACTGAAGCTGACTTTTTTTTTTTTTAAAGCATTTTTATAGCTTACAGAAATTACCGATGGACAACACGATGTATTGCATTTTGGTTCACCTGCTCATACTGTGATTTCAGATGATGCCGAGAGCTTCTCTGGTGCTATTTTACAAAACCAAGATGTAGTCTTAAGGAATATAAACCTTAATTTTATTTTTTGCTAAACTTCATGCTGTTTGTCATGGTAACTCAAAATACTTTGAACGATTTCATTTTCTTTAAATATTTTCAGTGTCTTTAAAGTGTTTGCAAGCTTTTCTATGTGCCAAATACAAGGAGGAGTGGTACATGGAAAATGAAATTATTGAAAAACCTTTCTGGAGAGCTTATGGCCAAATAAACTTCATTTGAGGAAAACCTGAGATTTGTATAGCACGGCTCAGCTGAAGAAAAACTGACAGTTGAGTAACACACTGTTTTGGTTTTTTCTTGACTGGCAATTACTTGATCTTAGTAGGACACCCAAGACTGCATAAATAAAGTATATTTAACTGGAAAGGCTGTGCGTGTGCGTGCACCCGTTTTGTGTCTAAAAATAGTTTTCTTTGAACAGGATTCAATTTTGACTTTGCCTGCTTCACTTTTAACGTGGAGCAGAGCTCCGTGTGGAAAAAGGAGCTGGCCAATGAAAGGACATGAGAATTCCCCTAGCTTGGCACTGCTGCTTTTCAGCTCCTCACTACCATGTACTTCCATTTAGTCAGCAGCAATACATGTAAATTAGTTCTGAGCATTGAGAAATAAAGAACAGATGGTTTAGAAAATGCTTTTAAAAATAGTATTTTTTTTCTTTAAAAGTAGCTTTGAACTCTGCCGAATTTTTCCAACTTATTTTACTAATTATTTTTACTTACCATTCCTTAGTTCTAAGTTTAACAGAAAAATTGTGGAGTTAATATTTTTTTAAACCATATTTTATCTAATATGCCAGATTTTGTTCCATAAGAATCCTTTTGTCTTTCTAACGGAAGAAATAACAGAAGAATATGGCTTTGAATAAGATTGTAACACCACGTTCTAATACTACAAAAATAATGCTTCCATCAAATAAACAGAATAAAGTCTCTATTAATCAAGAATGCCGACACACAATTATACAGTGACTTTTCATTCTGAACAGCTCAGAACAGTAACAAGCTTTTGAGGAAAACGAGGATACGTTACCTTCTCTGCATTTACGCTTGGTTTGAATTGGTCACCGAGAGGCATACTAACGCGGCAGGTGAGGCAAAAGTCTGGATTTACATACGTACATCTTTGTAGAGGGTGTGAAGTGTACGATCAGTGCCGAACTGCTGCTTCTAGAAACCGATATTCGTTCTTCCCAGAACAACGAAAGTAAAAGCTCATGCAAGCTTTTTTATCCTTGGTAAGGGGTGAGATCTGCGGCCGCTTCTGCGGGCGATGCCCGTCTCTTAGCCATTGCGAGCTTAGGTTTGGCGCGCTGCGGACAGCTGCCCCCGAGGAGCTCTGCTGGCTGCCCTCCCCTTGTTTCACATCTTCAGAACAGCCAGTAGATGGTGATTTATTCGCTACCCACACGGATAAAGTTTAGGCTGAAGGGTAACGGCTGAATTCTGAAGGGAAGCATCTCTAATGACGTATGTCTGCTGCTAACCAAGCATTAAAAAATGAAAACAGTTAATCTGTGAAGAGATGATATGAGGTTGGTCTGCTCTTAGGTGTTCAAAAGGCATCTGGAACTTACTTTCAACCATAGTAGTAATAAAAGAATGATTGAGAAGACTACTGCTACTCTTAACTGTAATATACAGCACTTAAAAGGTAAACATCTCCTATTTTTAAAGTAGTATATGATGCACCTAGGTCAATTAGGGCAGGCTTATTAAGTTTTAAGCTAGTTCTTCGAAAACTGGCACCTGATATAGTTGCTGGACTATTTTAGTTTCATAAATTTTGCATTAGCAGACAGAATATGTCATGTGTAGCTAACACGCACAAATAAATGCTTTCTTGTTGGCATCTCCCTTCCGAATGTTTTGTTCCAATTGCTGGTGGTTTGTCAACACAAATTTCTCCGGGTAAATTTTGGTTTTACTTCTGTAGCAACAGAGACAAAGCTGTTTTGCAAGTTGAAAACAAATTGTAGTATGGGGTCTGGAGATGGGGAAAGGAGGGATGGAATAGCAGCAATATTCTGTGTTGACCAGTCACAGTGGTGTCAGAGACTTATTCCAATCTCTGATCTTGTTCCACCAGGCATCTCGCTTACCTTCGGCAGCCTGAGTGCTAATACGGGGTATGTGCGCGGGTGCGGAGAGCCGTGGGGGTGTCGAGGAGCAATTTTTCAGCTGGCTGTGCAGATAAAATAGCACCTAGCAGTTCTGGCGGCACTAGGTGTAGTTGAAATGGCACTATCGTTTGATAAACAATATCCTAGTTGTCATGAGGTAGGTAGGTGAAAGGAAGGTATTTGTGCCAGCGTCGTGTTATTGAATACTGGAATTAGGCAGCCAAGCTTGCTCCTAAGTATGCAATGTTCACTGCATTGCTCTGTTTTCACTAAAACTGAACTACTTTGTTTGCTGTACATGCCTGAGGATTTTGTGCCTCTGTGTGCCTTTGGGTGCCTTTCTGCTTCCACTGTGTTCACGTGAAGGTTTCATATCTCAGCTGTTTATGAATACTCAAATCTGTCATGATTCACCCATCTTGTTTCAAATTACTATCTCTGCGTTCGAGCAGGCTAGCTGAGATCTGGCTTACGCGTGCATTGCATGGTGTTTGTTTCTGTACACCTTAATGTGTGTTAAATTAAGGATGGCTTCTCATCTAGTAATGCCAGTGCAGCGGATCTTCAGTGAGTGGGAATTTGCCTGAGACTTTTAGTGCTAGCATTATTGGGATCAGGCTTACACCCATAGTAGCCAACCTTTGCTTCCAAAAGTTGAAATTCAGAGTGCATTTTGGCAGCTTTGGGAAGGGCAATGGCAAGTTAGATAAACTCCTAGTAGCAAGTTGTGCAAAAAAAAAAAAAAAAAGTTCTTTGAAGGTTGGGAATTCTTACAATATGGGAAATCTTTTGCATGGTAAGATTGTTGCATAAATTGTGACAAACAGGTTTAAACAAGCGTTGGCAATATCCATGCATACAGTTGTTTCCTAAGGTAACTGAATTTGTTCGTTTTTAATGAAATAATGCTTGTCTCTCTGGGTGCTTTTCAGTAGTTTATTCAAACAGATTGGTTATATGGTAGAGGTACAGCATACCTCAGGGAAATGAGCCATTTGCATATAAGCAACCTTGTAGTAGCAATGGATTTTAAGAGGATTGGGGTTTCTGAACATAATTTTTTAGTCTTTAGTAAGAGGTGGGGTAAAATACTAAAAGCGTGTGTGCATGCCCTTATTAAACAAACCCATGAAGAGCTTTTAAGTGCAGAGATACCATCTCTGGCTCAAAATACCGAAGCTTTGAACAGCTGGATTCCTGGAGAGCATTCCAGGAAGGTACCCCTGGGTATTTACTCTGTTCTTACATTCATTTTGCTCACTGCTGTTGGTTATTACTTAGTACTAGGCTAGATGGACTTCTAGTTTGAGTTGTCCCTGTGTTCAGAGTATTCTCCCTTTACATATACGTATTATTTTTTTCCCCTGCGCGGAGGGATATGAAGGCTGAATTAGCTGTTGGTATTTTCCTATGTTGCTATTACGCTGTGGCTATATGAGTTGATCTCTGGTGTTGCTCTGAAACACCAGGCAGCATAGAATGATCACTTTGCCTGGTTCCCAGCAGTTACAGAGCCAGCTTTGCAAATCCCATCAACAAAATCTTGCAGAAGACCATCTTTTGATACATCTTCGGGGAAAGTCATTAGTTAAACATCACAGGCATTATGCTTTAAATCTCCTTAGTGTTCCCAGTTCTTCACAGGTCTCTGTAGGCCTGTCTGTCCTACATAAACGTCAGAAGATTTATTTTGGCTAGTGACTTAGTCCCAACATCTTCTGTCCTATCTATGGCAACTTCACCTGGGGTTGCCTAGAATTACTCCTAAATAATGAGTAGCGTAGCCCCCCTAACTGTTACTTAATTATATAACGAATTTGTCTTCATAACGAAGATCTAAATTTCTGACCTATTTTGTAATGTAAAAATACCAAAGCAAATCCCAATACTATGTTGTTTTTGTAATTGTAGCATATCTGGGAAAAATGCCTGCCTTCTCCCCACCCCAGAAGAATATAGGTTCTATTTTAACTCTTCCGTGTATGGTATTAATTCACGATGGGAAGCTATTTCTGCTTATACATATGATGATTTCCTTTAGCTAAACTTCACATTTTTTTTTTTTGCTTATGCATCCTTATTTGCTCTGCTTTAATAAAGTTATGCTACTCCTTATATAAAATGGTGGTATCCGATGCAGAGACTTCAGCCATATTCTAAACACCGTGGCCATGGCTGTGATTGTATCAGCTAATGGCAACCGCTGGCTGTGTGCCGAGTAAAATGAATAATGATCTAATTGTTAGATGAAACAATGAGACACCTGAAGAACTTGGTAGTGCTTTAGTTAGTCTCTTAAATTCTCTTTACTCATCAAAAAGCTCAGTTAGCAGATCACTGTTTTGGTTGGAGATGAGCATGTTTGTATTCATACATGTCATATTGCAAATCTTAAGAGAATAAAAAATTATGAGATGCCATACTCACTTTAACCTTCCCTTTTCCAATTTAACTGGTTCTTAACCAAACTGATGCACGTAGGTTTTTACAAATGTTCTTACTCGTGGTACTGCTTACTGTCTGTTAACTGCGTTGTTTTTCAAAGCATGCTGGAATGTGCACAGATAGCTACTCTCTCTATCGAATTTTACCCCATTAGGTGTACATTTGACTGTAGACTGGTACGTTAGCCCGAGGATTAGCCTAGCTGTTTGCAAGCTTCCCTGTTACTAATCATTACCTCTGCTTTGCAGAACACCTTCGAGTCCTGTAGGTTTACAGGTCTGTAGAGCCCTTGGATGATTTTGCCTTTTATATTCACCTTTGCCAGGAAGCATGGCTATTAGTCTTTTTTGGACAATATTATGCTTGGTTGGAATTTTTTTCACTGGATAATTAAGTTCTACAGTCTGATTCCTGTATTATGTGTTTGATTATTGCAGGCTATAGAATTTCCCCCTCTACTTTATGTTGTATAGTTTAATCCTTTTTGAAAGGGATTTACTAAATTGCAGGTAGAAGAGCTATTGCTTTTTCCAAAAACTTTCTGCTGCTTCATTAATAAGGTTGTCACAGTAGCAAAATCAGCTCAGGAAGAAAGGACCCTCAGAAGAGCTATTGCTTTTTCCAAAAACTTTCTGCTGCTTCATTAATAAGGTTGTCACAGTAGCAAAATCAGCTCAGGAAGAAAGGACCCTCAGACCACCACCTGGCTGGCCAGCCAAGAACCGAAACAAATGCCTAAGGAAAACGTTGGGAATGTTGGTCAGCGTGTTACACTGGCAACTGGATTATCAAACTGGTCATCATTTCATCAGGATTTTTTTTTGTCCTTTATACTTTTCAGTTGATTCATTAGATCCCTGAACTTAAAAACAAACAAACAAACAAAAAAATCCTTTGAAATTCTGTTTTGTCTTCAACAGTGCCCTTAAAGATAGTCGTTTCCCCCCAATGACGAGGGATGAGCTGCCACGGCTTTTCTGCTCAGTGTCTCTACTCACTAACTTTGAAGATGTATGTGACTACATGGACTGGGAGGTAAGGATGTCATCTATCTTTTAAGAATGTTACTTTGATACCATGAACATCTATAGCAGAAGTCACACCCTTTAAATTATCTGCATATTATTTAGTGTAGTTGTCACTGTTTTGTGCTCTATACACATTGTTCCGTGCATAGATTCAAAAGATCCTTCTGGTAGAACTGTCATCACCTTCGAAGTCTGAGCCATGAAAATGGAATAAAGTTGTGCTCTTGCCCACTTACGCACTCAAAGTAAGAGCGGTCTGCACAGCCGTATTCATGTCTAAGGCTCCATCAAGCAAGGTCTTGTCTGAGCGGTGGTGTCCTGAGACCTCTTTGGCAGCAGCGCTAACTACCGAAACATGGTAGATCAGTCCATTGACTCTGGAAAGAGGATGTTCCAGTATGAAAGTTAATAGTTTTATGTATGCTTCTGGAAACAAGCGCTGCAAAAAATTGCAAGCCCAAAACAAGCTGCCTGGTTTAGCTTGTAGGAGTGAGCCGTTTATCTTTCCCAAAACTTTCTTTGCTTTTGGAGCAAGTGGCCTGCACAGTCCCCACAAAGCCCTTGCACAGTGAGGCCAAGTAAATCATTGCCCTTGTTTTTCTTTGGTACTTTTGCATGGAGCTGAATCTATTTTAATTGTTAGTTTCTAGGAAACCTGCATGCATTCTCTTGGAACAGCGGCATAAAAGAGATTAAGAAGCAAATGCTGCTTTTAGAGTTATTTCTGGGAAGGTATGCTGCGGGAAGTGTTACTCTGTATTCTTCTGCTCTTTCCAAAATTATTTGGTATTAGACACTTGCAAAAAACAAGTAACTGGACTTAAGATGAACTTCTCATCTCAGTCAGTATTTCTCATCTCAGTCAGTATGACCGCTGTGTTGCTCTTTGAGTCTACATTTGAGTGGACGTAAAAAAAATTTTGAAATTGTCATATATGATAGCGGACATGTTATAATGCCAGAGACACCACACAAGTTATGGTATTTCCCTTTAATACTGACTTAGCCCTACTAAATATTTAGGATTTCTTAAGAGAAAAAGAGGCTTTCTATTGTATTCACACATAACAAATGTATATTGAATAGAAATTTCATTTGTTGTTAAAATGGTAAGAGGCCCTGCTCTATCAGAGTGGTGGTATCCAGCAGTAACCTCAGCATTATGGATTTTACAGTAGCTGAAAAATCTAATAAAAATGGGTTTCCTGTTCAGCTCAGAATGACAAGGGCTTCTTGCCTCCTGATATGTAATTCTCAATGAGTTTCCTTTGGGGCTTATCAGCATTTTCACCATAAACAGAATTACTCATTTTTTATGTAATGTCAGACCAAAAAATAAATCTTAGCTGAAATTGTGTGGGCATTCTCAACACGAAGCTTTTTTCAGAGCAGTAGTTTGTCTTGCCACTGAGCCCTTAGAGTACTTTAAACAATGTTTTCGAGTAATCAAAGCTGTAGTGACTTTTAATACTAAACCAAGCTAGAAGTCAAAATTAAAACTGGTAGAATTTTTCTGCTTTACTAGGTTGACTTCTGGTAGTAACCATAGTGATGTTTTCAATTCAATTTCATTTATTAGAATTTATTAAAAATCAGACTATGAATACACTCAGAAAATGTCACTTTAAAACTGTGAAGTGCATAATGAAATAGCATTTAGCTCTTTCCATGTGGTGGTCTATAAATATTATTCGATGCTATTTTATTCTCTCAACTTCTGAGATGACCAAAATATTCATCCTTAAAGAGAAGCTGAAACCAAAGCCTGAGTTCAAAAATCCACTCTCGCTTGGAAAGACTGGTTTTAACTTTGTTCCTTGGGAGACTTCTGCTTCATAACTTTAATACTTGTATGAAACAAAGGAGGCTTTTACTTTCTGTGTCCTTTCTATATCTTGTTGCAGAATCCTTGAGACTTCAACAACAGTGTAAACAAACTGAATGCAGAACTGTA
This sequence comes from Nipponia nippon, assembly GCF_047370975.1. NCBI lineage: Eukaryota > Metazoa > Chordata > Aves > Pelecaniformes > Threskiornithidae > Nipponia > Nipponia nippon. Next base: position 4,356,714 of record NW_028262313.1, read on the forward strand.
GTCTTGCTCAGGTCTGATTGATTTCATGGATTTTCACGATTCTTCTTACTGGAGAGCCCTGACTTAGGAGGGAAGAATGGAGGGGTCAAAAATCCAATAGTCCTTGTGTTCTCCATTTGCTTAGTTGCTCTCTCCTATTTCATTTAAGGTTTTTTAATGATAGGTCTGTAAAACCTTTACCAAATTCCTAGGAATTCTAAGAAATGGTCACAAAGTAGGTTCCATGATTTGGTTTGGGTTTGGTTTTGTTGGGTTTTGTTGTTTTGGGTTTTTTTCCCCTTTAAGTTAAACGTGCTTCTAAAGTTATTGTATCATATACAATTTGTGGATGATCCACAAGCTTTCCATGCAAAAGGGGCAAGGGGTTGTATAAATATGGGAAAGAAAAAATTTGTAATTGTTAGTCCTTAAAAGAATGATTCATCCCTGTTTGTGCCCCTGTCAGTGAGACAGCTTGTGTCATCCATGTTTCTTTTAAGGGAGCTGCAGTTATGAAATATTAATGGCAAAAAGACATTTCAGGATGTCTAGAGTATGACGTAAAGAGAGATTCTTCATCTTTCATCTCGTATAATGCTAATTTCCAGATCATTCTGAAAAACATCAGCCTGGTTAGGAGACCTTACTTGTGTAGGTACGCTACTGATGATCTTGTGGGAGCCAATTCAGCAATTTGCTGACAGAGGTCACAATATTTCAAAATTGCCGATTCAGACAACTCGCAGTGCTCTGGTGGCTTAGAGACAAGATCGTTTGAAGACACAGCTCAGGAGTGTCTCCTGTATCCTGAAGCACAGAGATAGGTCTTCTTTTCTCTGATTAATGAATTATCTTCCCAGACTAAATAAAGTAATATTTCAGTTGTACAAAGCAATGTGATGTCCTTTTGCAGCAGAAACTTCAACCAAGTAAACAGGAGATACGAGTGAATTGACTGCTATTAGCTCCCGTATGATTTTTCAAATTGTTGCCATTTTCACCTTTTATAAACGTAACTAGGAGAAAGTACAAACCTTCAAAGGACCACTTCAGTGCCATGGTTCATGAGGATGCTTCCTAAAATATAATTTAGCATTCTTCCTTACATGTGACTTTCTATGAATTGCTGTGCACTTCAGTAGTTGAACAGATGCAGGGCTTTGAAACGAACACTGGGAGAGTATGAACGGTTTCTTCGTTTCTGCTAGGCAGAACCCATGAAATATTGCTGTGGTCCAGTTGCTGCTGGGGTGGTTTCACAGCCTTTCCATCTCAAAGAAACGGGCAACAGGAGAAACTCTAAGACAGGTTTCTTTTTTGATAGTACCGCTCTTTAATAAAAGATCAGATACCAAAGGACTACTTGGGAGACAAGTCATAAAGACCAATTATTTTTGAGCACACGTGATATTGATAGCAGTCATTCCTTCCCCACATAAACTCGGCTTTATCCATATTTCCATTCTCCTCGAGCTCATCTTTTTGATCTGTCCTCCTGCCAAGTCTTTTCTTCCCTACACAAATTTGAATTCCTGCCTCAGGATGCCTCCAATTTTGCTGTTGATTCTTAATGCAGATGCACTTGAATCTCGTGTTGCACTGGGACCTGTGTGTGTAGTTAGCAGCACCCCAAACGAAGGAGTGGAGAAGAGATTGAATAGATTGCTGTGAAGCATCATGGCTTTGGGTCCTTTAGAAAGAACTTCTGTTTGGTTTGCAAAGCGTGTAAGTCTGCAATTTGGGCAAATAAGCCTACGCTCAGAAAGTCCTGTGAGTGGATTCAGGTCCCAGAAGCGGCACGCACAAGGTGTGCTCATGCTGTAGGTCTGGCGGTGCCAGCTTCGCTGCGACGGGCTCTGCCTCCTTGCAAGGGCAGGGCTGCGAGGTACGTACAATGGCAAATGAGTTCATGTATCCCCTGCGTGCTTCTTTTTTCTCCTAGAAATACAGAAGAGAAAAGCAAAATGCCTCTACTCGTTCCCTCTCTATTTCATGTTATAGCAAATGAACACTTTTAATTTATTTTCTCATTAATTTAATTAAGAATCTGTGGGGTTTTTTGCTACAAGGTAAAGCCTGCCGTGCTAATTCAGACCTTCTCCCCATTTTTTTTAATTAAAACAACATAAACATTATGATTGTATGTAATTAGAATAGGAAACCTTTTGGAAAACATTATTGTCATTCCAACAGGGTAATAAATAACTAGAACTGACCAGCGGCTCTTCCTTAAAATACCTTGAAAGACATCTTTGCCCTGAAGTTGCTGTTCTTCAGTGAAGTAAAATCTGCAGAATTGTACACGCTTGCTGTGTTGCTACAAAAGGCCTTTAGCCTGTGTGCGTTGGTTTAAATATTAGCTTAACTAGTTGTAGCAAATAATGTTGACTGAAAGGTGGCTTTTCATTGTTGACAAAGTTAGTACGTTTAAGAGTCACGGAAATTCTCTCCTTCCCGCAAGTGCAGCGGCACCAGCAACTCTGGCAGCTTGTATTCCTTAGAACAGAGAGGAGAGGGTCTTGATCTCAATATTTTATTCTCTTTGGACAATATTCAGTGAGTCCATGTATGTAAATGATTCATTAAAAAAAGAATGCTTGCCATGAGGTGGAGGGCGTATCTCCTGAGTAGTCTTTTGCCTCCATTGCTAAATCAGAATGTAATATCTAAGCCCTACTGAAGAAGCTGAGAGAGAAGCCAGCATATTTGCTACAAATGTGAGGCTAAAAAGCTGTAGAATTCAGCTAATAAAAAGTGGGGTCAGCTTGGAATAAGTAGCAATAGTTGCTCCATCTGAAGTGTTCCACTTCCAGACCAGTTTGTGTACAGCTATTTCCATAGTACCAGTTGGGTAAATAAAGGGGACGTTCCTGGGTGATGTGGAATCCTAAGGAATACCGTACAGGTTACACTTGTTTCTAACACCGAGGAGGTGTTGCACTACTGCAGCTCTGGGGGATCCATGTGGATCCTTTGTAACAGATTCTTTGTTACCTGCTTTAATGTATTTCTGAAAAAATGTTTACAATTAATTAATCTTAAACTAATTAGTGATATTGCAAATCTTTTAGAGATTTCGGTGCAGTACATAAAACTGAACAGAATGATTATTTGATTAGAAGTTACTCCGCGGTGGAGTAGAAGCTTAAATTTCAACAAGGCTTGCTGTTTTAGATGCTTATCCCAGTCCCATGTTGGTAGTCAACGAGAATAATGTTATTTCTTCCTCTCAGTATGGTTGGAGAGTCAGTACAAAAGGAGCAGATTTGTAAACCGTGTTTGGAACTTTGAGTCAGAACCGTTGAACGTGAGAGTTGCCTGAACTTTGCTTGTGGAGTGGGTTTTTTGGGGAACAAGTTTTTCTTAGCCCAACTGAGATGGATACAGAGAGAGACGTATTATGGGCAGCGATCTATCTAGCAAGTGCCAGAAGCGCTCGGCAAAACAATAAATGTGGTGTAGTAAATGTAAATAAATGATTCATTAAAACAAGAATGTGTATAAAGGAATATGAATGTGTATAAATACACCACAAAGTCTGAAGTTCTGTTGAGGTCACTTCAGAAGTAAAATAAAACATGTAGGCTAATGCAATCCTTAGATTTAGTGAGAGGTCTGTGGTTTTTAATTAATATTGTCAGCGGACCTAGTTTTAGGTAGCTGCTGGCCACTTATACAGTGGGCCAAAAAGTTTATATTCCCAAGTACTGGATACATAGTATACAGTATTTCATGCTCTAAGACCCTATAGAAATATTCCTGTTGGAGGAGATTGGTTTGTCGCCTTTCTAAGCCTCTCTCCTTCCCTCACTTCCCTCTCCATTTAATCAGACTCCTGTCCCTTTGGGAGGCCGGTACGGCAACTGGGTGCTCTTTTTGCAGCTCAGAAGGATACCTGCATGTAGGTATTTCCTAACAAATGGTCATAGATGAGACAGGACTGAAACGCCATCTGCAGAAGAAGATTGGTTTGCTCTTCTGAACTGCACAGATGTTGCTGTTCTACAAAAGCTTGCCTGTAGTGTGTCAGTGTTTTCAGTTTGAGAAGCACGCCGTAGGCTTTGTAGAAAGCTCTGTGCTGAGCCTGGTAGGCAAGCCAGGTGCAGTCCAGTTAATGCCTTCCAAACATGCACCTCCCCCTTACCCACCATCTTAGAGAGGAATATTTGGGGCAATTTCACAGAAGTTTTCATCAATGCAGGAACATTGGTCTCCTGAGGAAGTCCAAATAAAATCCTAACTGTGCCCGTGCCAGTCTTAACGTGGATCATTCTTATTTTGCTTGTGTGTGGCCCCCATTTGTTTAACTTGGGCCTGTTTTTGATTAACTGGAGCTGAACAATGAAAAGCCGTTTGTACTGGACTGAGAATACTGCTTAGCTGTGCAGTTGGAATTCATGCTTCACAGAACGCTATGACATTTTCCCAACCAGAGGAATTGTGGGTGCAATCGTGTTGCCTTATTCATTTTGCTCTACATCTTTTTCTTCTACAGACATGGGCCTAAAAGTCCATTAAAATGGTTAAGGGAAACATCCAGTGCCACGCAATTACCTACTGCTTGAACGGGGCTCCGGACTTAATGCATCACTAGTGCTCCTGGCTGGTTTCTCAGGAGTACTAGGGGATCGCTATTATGCAAAAAACAGTTGTGTAGAATTTAGAATCTGATATTCTGCAGGATCTGAAGGTGTGCAAACCCTGAAAATATTTGATCTTAGTGCTTAGGCAATTGAATATAGACAGTTAAAAAATCACCAGCTGCAAAAACTTACTCTGTTCTTGGAATAAACTCTGTAGGCTCATTTCAGCTTCTAACGCTTTCGTTTTACTTTCAGGTCCTTTGGGTTCATAATTATATCATCTGAGCATACAGATTTGATCTCTCTAGTGATTATATAGCCGTGTTAGGAAAGGTGTAGGAGCGTTTGGTAATGAAAGACCACATTAAAATTTTCAGTGAATTAAATTCGTTAGTCTCAAAGTAATTTTTCCTATTTAAGAAATGTTAGGATCATGGGGAAAAATTCTTGAGGCCATGGCCAGCCACAAGAGAGGCTCTTCCTCCTGTTTCCCCGTGCTTATATCGTATAGAAAGATTATAAAGATTGAAAAATAAAGTCTTAATATAAGCAAATATGTTAACTGAACAAGTGGTAGAGCTTTGTAAATATTCCTTATTTTTTTTTTGACTGTCATGCAGTTACAGTAAAATAGCTTGTTACTGGAAAACGTGTTACAGCATTTTTCGATTAATTTTGTGTCCAAAAAGAAGTGCCATACCAAAGGACATAATACCCTTTTAAACATAAACTATTTGTTTCCACGTACAATGTTGGGAACTTTAGATTTAAATGGAAATAACATCTGAGTTATGTGGGCATGAAAATAAAAATGTCCGTCTACTGATGCTTTGTGTTTACGCACAGAACTGAAAAGCAACTGCAAACTTACTGGCAATGGAGTATCTTTTATGGCATGCCTGATCGCAGCGCAGGTACTCGCAACAGAATTAGCGTACTTGGAAAACGGGTGCTCACACAAGGCCCTGGAAGGGTGCCCAGCCTGATGTCGTTATTTTTAATTTTTTTTTTTTTTGGCAGTTCAACTTTATATACGTCTAACTCCTTGGTATTAGTCATTTTGGTTTCCATACTGGCGTTTTGTCATATTAGAGTACTTCGTAGCGTGGAAATAGGAGTTTGAAGCTGAATGCTTTGGAATATCTCCTTCTCCTCGTTACACATTAGCAGCAATTCCGAAGGCTCCAGGCCGTAGCGTGACAAATCTTCCGATGTTCAGCTGTTACTTTGAACGAAATGAATGCTCTTAATTGAAGCATCATGAGATTTGCCAGCTGTTTGGTTGCCTGCAGATTTTACCTGGTGACCAGGTGATTGTATCAGCAACACCATGCTGACAGTAGCCTCAGAGACAGAAGGACTTGCGTCTCAGCTGGCTTCCCTTCAGACCAGAAGTGAAGCTCTGTGGCGGGGAGCTGAGGACCATATTTGTGCCGCTGCTGACCGTACGAGGCTGTTGCAGTGAACACCTTTCAAAAAGACGACATTCACTTCGGTACCACCTCTCGAAACTCTTTGCGAAATGGTATTAACCACTGAAAGGTTCACGTTTTGAGTTTTATCATGTTAGAAATCTCTTGTATCTTTTTTTTTCTTTTAATGTACTAATAAAGCTGCCAATTTCTTGCAGGTGGGTGTACATGGCATTAGAATAGAATTCATCAACGAAAAAGGATCAAAACGCACCGCCACCTACTTACCGGAGGTTGCAAAGGAGCAAGGTCATTGTTGCACTTTATTTCATATGATCTGGTGAAGAATTTAAACATACATATAAATCTAAAATGCAATATTTGACCTTGCACTGATGTCAGATGATGGAGCAATATTTAATTGTAAGAAGACTCTTCTATAAAATGCCAATTCCATGCCTGTATCAATCCCCTTCTAGAGATTCAGTAAACTGTAGCTGTTTTTTTAAAAAAAGTCATAAATGCAGTGTAGCTGTAGAAAAATAAAATACGGAGGGGTGGTACAGTGCTGTCAACCAACTTTACAGTTGTTAAAAGCTGTCAGTTTTCGTGTAGTTGTTACGCTGTGACATTAGTGACATGCACAAACTCGATCAAGTGATGGGATGGCTGGTCAGGTATCTTAACAGCTGATTTATTCCTAGATTCGCAATGATCAAGGTTGGGTTTTTTTTCAGTTAGGGACTTTCTGCTAGTACTGAATGCCTTTTATAAACACTGGCTTCCTGGGGTTTTTGATGGGTGGAAGGGAATTCCTTCCAATACAAAAGTCCAAAATAATGTTGTTAAAGTCCCTTTTAAGAGAGGTACAGGCCTAAGTTTGTGAATTAAAAAAACCCTATATTAGATTTTGTTGAATAGGAATCTTCTGGACTGAGCAGCTGACTGTGAATATTCACATGGGTTTTTTTTCCCCAAGCTTGACAGTGTGTCTCAGTCTTTGACGTTTTGCATTGCTGCTTTTTTTTTTTCTTCTTCTTTCCCCCTAAGGAATAGGATGAAACCTTTACTGGGGATCATCTTTAATTGATAATTCTGTTTCCAAATAGTCACTTAAAAGGTTAGAGGTTTCCAAGACAATTCTTTTGCTTTTCTAATCTAAGGTCGGCTAGTTAGAGAAGTGGTTTTTTGTCAAGACCTTTGGGGATCGCTTAACAAGCTTTTTTTAAATTTAGGAATTGGGGGTGTGTGTGTGTGTTTAAATTTCTAAATAGTTTTAGTAGAGCGTGCATTGCAATCTGACTCTTCAAAGTACCCAAAACTACCAATTTGTATTTTTTAATGTACCCAAAACTATTTTTTTTTTTTTTTTAGTGTAACAATGTGACTAATCTAATTGCATCTTTTGGAAATAATATGTCTAACAGCTATTTCAAATCTTAGGCTTTTTTAAATCGATAAATAGGAGTTTTGAATAGCATGAAGATTTTATTGAGAACAATAACGAATCTGTATTTTTAATCCATCACTTTTTTAATTACCCAGCCACCTATAATATAATACAGTAGTTCTGAAATTAGAAATGTCACTGTCAAGTTAAGTGGTATTTATGGAGAAGTCTAATCTCTGAAGTTCTCTGCACATGTTCACTAATAATTCTTTTAAATTCTATTTTATACAGAAATGTAATTTTTCATACTGTCATAGCCATTTATAATGTATAAAGTGATTGTGATACATGCTCAGACCTGAACGTTTCAGAAAAGTTTAGTTTTGTGGCTCGCCCCCATCTAGGACACCTGGATGTAGTGGGTCCACTTGTGAAATATTTCAACTATGAGACAAAAATATAAGTTGTTTGTAGAGTGAACTTTGTGTGTAAAGAAATCCTATACGTCATGTTTCCTTCAGCTGTTGTTAAGCAGGGAAGAATGGCCTGTGCTTTATGCAGCACTTCAGCAGAGCACTTGCATTATCAGCAACACTGCGTACTGTACTGTAGTTTTGTAACATCTATTCTTATTGCTGTATTTCTCATGCATTTTTCAACAGGATGGGACCACATTCAAACCATAGATTCCTTATTGAGGAAAGGAGGCTACAAAGCTCCGATTACTAACGAATTCAGGAAAACAATAAAGCTAACCAGGTATGCGGCATGGGATACCACAGATAAGTCCTGTTTTTGTAATACTGTGATGTGTTCGTTCCTGGTAAGTGCTTATTTCAGATGTTAATAGCAAGCTTTCCTGTATATATTATTAATGATTTCTTTCTTTTTACAGTAGCAGTACGGACTTTTGAGATGATCTGTGCCTTGCATAGGGGTTAGTGGCACTAAGCAAGAAAGAAAAGGCTGTTGTTAAATATCAGGCTCCATATGTATCAGGGTACCTGCATATTTTGTTTCCTAACTCTGAAAAATCTTAGCCGTGTATTTGCTCTTGCTTTTTACGGTTTGTTCCTGGGCTGCAAGGGATCTTCAGGGGCTGGTAACAAGGATTACTTGCCGTTGTCAGATCGTGTTTGAGCAGATGGTGCGCTGCGGGTCTGCCGCCGCGAAGTCAGGGGGGCCCCTCAGCCCTAGTCATCTCCTCGGTTCCCAAAGAAGGCCTTGGGGCTTTCTTATCTCCTGCAGAGTCTGGGTTTCCCTTATCCTAACAGGTGTTGGGTAGGCAAACTAGGTAGCTGCTGTGACAGTCAGTGGGCTAGTTAAACAGTTAAACTGTGTCGGGGTGTTCTCAGGAGCGAGACAAGAATTTAGTGTTTTATTTCATACTCTGTCACTCTCACGCACTGGTCTATTTTGATTTTGCTAATTTAATAATATATGTTCTTGAGGGCTTCTTAGTGGGTGGGAGCCACAATATTTTAGAATTAGCAGCAGATATTCTGCCCATAATATTATAGTTACATGGTGACGGGTGGAGGAGTAAATGTCTATAAGAACGCCTCTAAAACTACGTATTTTTATAAGCTTGCAGTATAAAATGAGTGCTAAACTCGAGTGATCTATTCCATGCTTGGAGAAATAAGAATTTTTTGAATCATAAGGAAGTATTGACTGTTCATCCTCTTCGGGGGGCCACACTTGAGATGAATCCTTTGCCCCAAACTGTTCTCCTTCCTATCTTTTATCAACTTTTGGGGACTCACAGGGTCACAAGACCGGTTCTAAAAATGTTGTCTGTATTACTCTTGTTTCTGTGTCTGGATTTCTTTGGAAATTCTTTCCTCCTTAGTGCAGCTAGGTGTAAGCCAGACTTGACTTCCTTGTCCCTAATTAAAACCTAATCCTTTCATTTCAGACATTTGAAAATACTTGGATTCTCCTGATTGCTTGTGCACTTTCTTAGGACAGAGACCTGAGATATTGGTTCTTTGCAGCTTCCACGTTTGTCATCTTCATCTACAAATCTTGCTATTACTTAGCAGTAGTTTATGTTTAGACCAGAGAGAAGGCAAAGCCTTTCTTAGAGAAGTAAATGTTTTGGTATTAGAGGAATCACTTGATCAGTGGTCTTGTGGAGGAAGAATAAAGACTTTGTGTCACAGTGGCTGTTCAGAATTCTGGATTCTCGTAGGAACCTGATTACTGGGGAGTAGCTGTGACTAAGGAAAACATGCTATTCTGAAGGTTAAATTAGGGAGGAAGGATTTACAGAATCCAGCTAAATTTCCAAATGCAGAACCCCAGTCTCCTTTTAATTTATTTCAGCTATACACCTTGTTATCTTCTGTTCAAAAAGAATATGTGGAGATAGCTGAGGGCAAGAGTAATGATGTTATAGTTCTTAAATGACAATTTCTGTACAGCACAGTAAATAAGGAATATATTTTTCCAAGAAACAAAAATTCTATATAGCGTTTTCTTCCAGCTACATGATTTTGTTTGGAGCAATGGCATGTGAGCACAGAACAAAACCAACCAGCCAACCAAACCAAAACCCCACACACCCCCCCCCAAAAAAACCCACCAAAACCCCCGTGTTTAGTGGATTTCAGTTCACGACATCCAAACTGCTAGCAAAATCACTGGCCTGATAAATGGAATAAACAAAGCATCATTTTTAATTTGGAAGAATTTTTTTTTTTGGCTGTCTGTTTTACTTGCTTAAAAACTCAGCTTCTGCTAACATATTATAAACAGGAGTATTAAAATAGTAACCATTTCCCAGCATCAGACCACCCTTTTTAGAGCCTCATTTTAATAACTTCTTGTCATACAGTAAAACATCTGTTAGAAGAGTGGAATAAGTGCTTTTAACTTCTTTCAAGTCTCTGAATTAAAGTAAATGTCCTGTGTGTGAATAAAGCTTTAAGCTGATCAAAACTAGCCTGTTGCTAACTATCTTCACTTCAAGTTAATACCCAATAGTTCTGGCCGTGTTTTGAAGAAGAGAACTAAAAAACAGTGGAGCTGAAAGAAGGGTCCCAGTTCTGGGGGCTAGAGCGCATAAGGACGGTAACGGCATTTTTCCCTTCCGTCAGCTCCAGTGAGCAGATGTGACCCCCGCCAGGCTGCCTGTCCCCTGCTCCGTGACCCACGTACAGCCCGCTTCATTAACTCCCGAGCTTACCGTTCCCTTTCGTAGCGGCAGGGGGTTTCATTCACAGACCAGCTTACTCCTCAAGCGCGGAGTGCCGCATGCCACTCACATCAGCTCAAGAAGAGCTGCAGCTCATCTCTCGGCAAGGACCAGCGGCCGTTTGTTAAATTAGTACATCATTAACAAACACTGCTGTGTCAAGTAAGCGTGGGCACCTCTGGTGCTCTGAAACACGTCCACTGAAGCAAAAAGCTGCAAGTGTAAGATGTTCTGCCCTGTTCCCCTGGCAAAAAAGCAACTGAAGCAAATGCGTGTGCCACCTTCATTGCTGCAGTCGGTAACTCCACGGTAGTTTAAACTTTTGCGTTGGGCTGTGAGTGCAAGTGGTTGAGCCATCTGTTGTGGTTTTCGCAGACCTAAAAGAGGAGAGAACAACCAGAACAACTCCAGAAGAAAAATATGATAGAAAGGAGAGGTGGCAGCATTTTAAATCAGTAGCTGGATTCACCAGATCTCATCTGTCAGATCTCTTATGCAAGGTCTTTCTAAGTGAAATTTGCGGAAATGTGGAATAGTGTTGGGTTTGTGTAGATTTTGCACTTCTCCGGATAAGTGTAAATGTGGCAATGTGTTCCTCGTTGTCAAACAATACTGATGCAAGTATATCCAAAATATTTGTTTTCAGGGCCTGGACTCTGCTTTTAGTTACGCATAGCTGGCCGATGTTATTGCGGGACCTCTCTCCATTATTTTTCAACGGTCTTGGGAGTCTGGAGAGGTCCCAGTCAACTGGAAGCTGGCAAATGTTGTCCCATTTTTCAGGAAGGGTAAGAAGGAAGACCCTGGCAATTACAGGCCTCTCTTCAGCGCCTGGTAAAATTATGGAGAAGGTTATTCTGGGAGCTGTTGAAAAACACTCGAGAGACAACGCAGCCATTGATCATAGCCAGAACAGGTTCCTGAGGGGAAAGTCCTGCTTAACCAACTTCATTTCCTATTATGCCAAGGTCACCCATCTAGTTGACCAAGGGAAGGCAGTAGGCGTGGAGGTTTTTGATTTTAGCAAAGCTTTTGATACTGTCTCTCACAGTATCCTTCTGGACAAAATGTCCAGCACACGGCTAGACAAGTCCATAATACGTTGTGTGAGCAATTGGCTGACAGGTCGGGCTCAAAGAGTTTTAGTAAATGGGGTTACAGCAGGCTGGCGGCCACGCACCAGTGGGGCTCCCCAGGGCTCAATTTTAGTGCTCTTTAATATTTTTATAAATGACCTGGACACAGGAGTCAAATGTACATTAAGTTTGCTGATGATACTAAACTAGGAGGAGCTGTGGACTCCCTCGAGGGCAGAGAGGCCTTACGGAGAGATCTGGATAGACTGGAGAGCTGGGCAGTCGCCACCTGTATGAAATTGAACAAGAGCAAGTGGAAGATTCTCCACTTGGGATGGAGTAATCCTGGTTATACATAGAAATTGGGGGACGAGAGGCTGGAGAGCAGCCCCGCGGAAAGAGATCGGGGGGTTTGGGTTGATGGCAAGTCGAACATGAGTCAACAGTGTGCCCTGGCAGCCAAAAGGGCCAGCCGTGTCCCGGGGTGCATTACGCCCAGCATCGCTAGCCAGTCGAGGGAGGGGGTTCTCCCACTCGACACCGCACTGGTGCGGCCCCACCTTGAGCACTGTGTGCAGTTTTGGGCGCCTCCATATAAGAAGGACATCAAACTATTAGAGCGTGTCCAGAGGAGCGCGACCAAGATGGTGAAAGGCCTCAAGGGCAAGACTTCTGAGGAGCGGCTGAGGTCGCTTGGCTTGTTCAGCTTGCAGAAGAGAAGCCTGAGGGGCGACCTCATTGCTGAGGGGTGACCTCATCGCAGTCGGTGACCTCATCGCAGTCTGCGTCCTCAAGGGGGGCAGCGGAGGTGCTGATCTCCTCTCTCTGGTGACCGATGATAGGACACAAGGAAATGGTATGAAGCTGCATCAGGGGAAGTTCAGATTGGACATTAGGAAAAGGTCCTTTGCTGAGAGGGTGGTCGGTCACTGGAACAGGCTCCCCAGGGAAGCGGTCACGGCGCCAAGCCTGTCAAGAGTTCAGGGAGCGTCTGGACGATGCTCTTAGGCATATGGTTTAGTTTTAGGCAGTCCTGTGAGGAGCAGGGAGTTGGACTCCATGATCCTTATGGGTCCCTTCCAACTTGAGATACTGTGATTCGAGTCTAAAAATAATGTAACTCCATTTAATGTAGCTGGGGTTATTTTAAAAGCAGAATTTGGGAGACAATTGATACTGGTTGTTTAAAAACAGCCCAAAAATCTGTAGTGCTTGTTTACAGTTTTTCTCCTAGTTTTTTTGTAGAGAGTTGGCTGAAGATATGGGACATTCTCAATAAATCATCGTGAGCTTCTGTCCCTCTACTTCGAGCAACAGAGTAGGCAACAATTTCTAACTCCTGTTCGCTTAAAATATTTTTAAGAAGCACTTACGTGATTCAAGAATGACCCTGACAACCATGGTGGTTCCCTCCCTGCCCTTGTGCAACTGAAGTTACTCTTCTTCCTAACATCAGAAGTGCAGAGCTGTCACCATTAAACACACCACGAGTGCGGCATTTCTAGTGCTCCTCATAGCTTCCTGGTAACAGTTCTTGATTTTGCTGCTTTGCTCTTTTCTAGGTACCGTAGTGAGAAGATGACGATGAGCTACACAGAGTACCTTGCCCATCGTCAGCACCATCACTTCCAAAATGGTATTGGGCACCCCCTTCCACCGTACAACCATTATTCCTGACACTGAGCCGCATGACCAGTCACTGGACCTCTCTGCAGACCTCTTCCCAGGAGACCCTGCCCCTTCTTGGTCTAGCTATCTCTATTACTGTACCATTTTATGATGATAGTTTCCGTTGCCATGTTGAAGCTTCTTAGTTGGGTTAAGCTCATCGTGGCAACGGGAGGGAAAACTGCATTACTACAAAGATCCCATACTTTTTTTATTATTGAGTCACTGCAGATTTTTTTGCAGCATATATAGCCCTTGGGTTTTTTATGAAATTTTAAATTTCTACTTCATTAACATTGAATTATATCAATCAAGGCTTTCTGTGACTGTGGATGGAAGGAAGAGTTTAAGGATTACAGTTAGGGATGCTTTGCTTAGCAAAAAGGCGTTCATGGCTTTTGCATTAATAGGTGTGACAGGGAATGAAACATATCAGATTCAGGTATCATGCTAGACAATGAATTGCATTTTCATAACGTTCTTAATAATGTTGTGTGTACAATATCTCACGCCCACAGTGAAGATTTCATGTAGCTATATACATGATCTTCAGATCCAGCACATACAGCCAAGACGTCAGGGCTGACAGACAAAATGCTTTTTTGGATGAAGAGAAGCGATTACATGTACAAGGAGAGGTGATGTTAACATGGCAGCATTTTCAGAACCAAGTGGCCTAATTGGTAGGGCGTGACGGAGTCCAGTAGCTACCAGGTACCTTTGTCTCCCGTTCTGTGCTGGGAATCGCGGGCAGGCCAGCCCTGTCACGACTAGTCATAATAATGCATTTGTGATGAGACGATGCCTTTCTGATGATCTCAACTTAGGAGTGACATTTGTTTTTAAAAACAGGTTGGTGAGTAGCAGATGTCATATTAGGAAGAAAATGGATTTAGATTTTAGTGCCTTTGACTATGACATAACTATATACTTATATATAAAATTCATAGAAAAAAATATAGCAAATACGCCAGACATTCTTGCAAACTGTATTGAGTCTGCTCTGGCATCAGGTTTTTGGGGATTTTTTTAAAGTGAGATTTTTTTTTTTTTGGAAAAGAAAACTCCTTGTTTCGTTCTTTCTTCTGCTTTTGAACTTGTTGAGTTTTATCAAGTCATGAATAGTTAGATAAAGGTAACTATTGTTTAAAAAAGAAAAAAGAAGACTGTTGTGAAAGAGCACAGGACAAGTATGCCATAATTTTACATGTTTTCATTTATTGCAGGAATAGTACTTGAGAGCTGTCAGTACTGTGTAATAATTCTGACACCCCTCCACATGGTAGAAGAGAGAAAACTGATTGGAACTTCTTCCTGCTGTAAAAATAGGATTTAGAAACGGGTATGCGTGGTGTACGTGCAAGCCCGGTGCGTGGCAGGAGCGAGCTCCTCGCTCGGGCGCCTGCAGAACTCCCGCCGATACCTGTTGCAGTTCAGTGCGTGTTCTAGGGGACAACACGTGCCGTCTACTACAGAAAAGACCTTCCTAATACTAGTGAGTAAACCACAGTACGCAGAAATTCCAGTTATTTTGAATCATGAATGTTTGTAAAGATAGAGATATATAAAATTCCAATAGATAAAATCAATTAAAACTCGGTTGTTAAAGAAAAATCAGCCTAATTGTAAAAACGCTTCAATAGGGTTTCAAAACCAGATCTGGATAAATTATGCTCATCTCTTCTGCGAGGTTAGCTTTGCCACTTAATTTCCATGGAGGTTCATGTAGAAGGTCTTTGGTATTCCTTCATCCACAGCATTTGATGTCCAAATACTAACATTTTCAGTTGTGATGCCTTAATTTATAAGCAGAGGGCCTGAAATTTCAGGAGCCAAGAGATGCCAGCCAGAAGCTGCAAAAATTACTAGATGTTTATACAGAGGCTATTTTGGATGATACTGTTGTCTTGTTTCTACTTGGGGAACACTTTTAAATGGATTAGTCCTCAAGTGGAAATTGTGAACAAGTGGCTACCTGATAGAGTTGTGTTGGTTTTTTTCTTGCCCTTATAGGGAAACTGAGCACAAACGGAATCATTCTGCTGCAAAAAAAAAAAAAAAGTCATCCAACCCCATCTTTATCTGTCATCTCGTTACAGCATGCTCATGCTTCCGTATGAGCTCATTGTTAGAAGTTTTTTAAAAAGATCTATTATATATAAAAATATATATGTATTGAAAGGTGCTAATCAACCTCAAGCAGGTCACGTGACTGGTCATGCGGATCTAAAATCATATCAGATTTTTTAAAAAATCTTCGATATATGCAGATGTTATACAGAATTTCTTACCAGTGTAATAATGATATACTGATGAATAAACAATCCTGCAGGTTTTTAAGGACAAGGTCAGCAATACTTCCCACCATGGCTTGGGGGGGAAAAGGATAGTTTTGTCTCCTTTTTGTATACAGCATAATGCACAACGCATTTTTGTCTATCTCTTAGTAGCTGTTGCTTAAAAATATAGTTAAAAGGGTGTTATACAAACTGTAAAGGTGTGCTTTTGACAGGAGTTAATGCCAGACCCTTCTGGACCAGAGTTTTGTATCACTAATTAAAAAACTGTTACAGAGTCTGTGGTCAATCAGGTTGTATGATATTTTTTTTAAAAGATTGGAATAATCAGTCTAGCTGCAGTGTTTCTAGGGCACCTACCTCCTCAGCATGCAAGTGCTGAAAATGCTATGGATTGTTTGTGTAATTGTGGGTTTATCTGTACACACCGTGCAGTTCACTGTGACATGCACTGGGACAGAATAGGTCTGTTTGCTTCAAGCTGATCAACAAAATGTCATTCCCTCGTACTTATGTTTAGTACCCTTTTAGATATATTGCTGGGTTTAGATACGGATTTTTTTCTTTTTTTTTTTTTTTTTTCTCAAATTTGGGGTACTTTATAAGAAGTTAAGGTACAACCAAGTAGCTTATGTCACTGTTTTTTAAGTTGGAATGCTAATTTTTTAATGAGCACTACTCAGTTTGCCTTATTCATTAAAGAGATTGTTGGGTTTGGTTTTTTTTTTTTTTTTAATTCTTTTTCTTAATGTTCCTAAAAACCCTCTTCTGTAAACTGAGTTCGACAACAAAACCGTAGACTTGACATGGAACTATTACTTAGTCACGCTTCAAGTGGCCTTCCTTCTGCCTCGACTGCTGTAGCACTGACTTCGCACCATCTCGGCCCCAGCGCTGATCCTAGCAGGGGAGGGCACACCGCGGTTCGGACCTCAGATACACGAGTAAACCACGGCAGTCAGATCCATTTGCACACCCTGGCGTTTGTATACGGACCTCTTTACTTGTCTTCAAATGTGCGGGTTTTTAAAATTGTTGTCTGGAGTAGGTTACATCTCTTATGTGTGTTAGATCGAACCAAAGAAGCCTCCAGCCATGCCCAAATGCTGCTCCTAAAGCCTGCCTTCCAGTCCTTACAAAAGCCCTGCAGGATTAAATGTGTTAACTTTTTTATTTTTGTACAGTTTCTAACTGATTTTTGCTAGTGATGTTAATTGAATTAAGTTTATTTGGGGAGTCTGAATATCTCCTCCATTTAAATAAACTGGTGACTTTCCTTTTATGTTAAAAAAAAAAAAAAGTTTAAAAAAAAAAAAAAAAAGAAACCCAAAGTGTGCCTCTCAGATTTAAGGGTTTCTGGTTACATTTATTCTTAAGACCAGCAATGATTCTTTATATACAAAGATATGTTTTCCTCGTTTTTTATTACTGTTAAAAGAAAAAATAAAAAAGAAAAACCTCTTTCTTTGCTCTGGACCCAGTAATTGCGCTGGTACATAAACGCACTGAGAAAACAAACTTTTGTTTGAAACTTTTGTAACAGCTTATGACTGTTTTTGTATATCAAAGTTGATTCTTTTCAAGATATTTGGATCTAGTTTCTAAGTTATTTTAGTGTTTTATATGTTACAAAAAAAATTACTTTAAACTGTTCACCAGCATCTTGAGTTATCTTTAGTGCGATGGTGACGCAGAAGGGGCTGGGAGCTACCTGGAGTAGCTGGCAAGGCCTCCGTCTTTTCCTTCCTCCCTTCGGAACTTGATTGATTACAGTAATATCACAGATTACCTGAACCCCCTTCCTTTATAACTAGATCCTCCTTCCTTCCACATTTAATTGCTATTAGTGTGAAGAAACTGTTGAAATGGGCATTTTAATATAAGTACGGCTTAAAAAGAGAAAAATGAGGAAAAAAGCAAAAAAAAATATATATATAGAAGGTTATCTGTGGGTCTGTGAGATATGGCTGTGGAAAGATATTGTAGTAGTTTTAACACTATTGTTATTACCTTTTAAATCATTTACCCAATAAAATAAGGAAAAAGAATCACCATTTCTTTTGACGTTTCTCTGCTTAATTGTGCGGCTCGGTCAATTTTTTTTATTTAAGCATTTGCGATTAGTGTTAACGTTAAAGGCTAATGATGTTTCAGGGATCTTTTGATGGGATTAACTCTGGCTGTCCGTGTTGCCTGCTGGAGGAAGAGACTGTGGACAGCTGCCTGCAGCTTTCAGTCTAATTCCAAGTGAGTCTCTAAACGCTCCCAAGTTAAATCAGCATTTGTATCACTTATACCGTTATTTATACCAGTATATTTATCAGTATTTATGTAAGTTATCATCAGTTCAGTTTTGTACTTTTCATGTCTAACTTTAAACACAGAATTTTGTCTAGGCTTGGGCTCCTTATTCTCTGAGAGGGAGAAGTGGTTTCAACCTTTTTAAGCAAAAATTTGTTGCAGAGCCAGTTATACCGGTGTAACCGGTACATTGCCTACACTACTCGTAGCAATGTTCTTGAACAGAATAATGTGGCAAAATGTGTATCAAAGAATATCTTGAAGTATCACCTAAAATAATTTCAATTTCTTCATATTACTTTTACAGTAGGAGGTGTGATTTTAAAGAATATCTAGGCCTGCCTTGCCACGAGGGATTTCTTTATCTTGCATGTCCTACCTAGCTAAGGCACAGCCTGTCCCGTTGACCAAATTTTATGGAAAACATTTATAGCGTAGGGTTTGCACTGACTTTATGGGCTTTGTGCAAAGTACAGAGGGCGAGGGAAGAGTCTCTGCCCCTTCCCTAAAAGCTTTTAGTCTTAACACAGTGGCGCCATTTTTAAATGGGTTTCACTTGAGCAGATCCCGTGAGAACAGCGCACCAGAACCTCTGGTTCACCAACAGCTTTAACAGTCCGCACCGGTTCTCGGTGTCCCTGCAGTAACTCTGGCTCGGAAGCAGAGCCTCCTGGGGTGTTGGTCAAGGGTGAGGAAGCCTTGGCAAACCTCTGTGTTGGCAGGGAGAGCTGCGCTGATACCGAGATGTTTGCCTTGAGAAGGGAAGGAGCGTGTTCCTCTGACAAAACAAGGTGCCCACAACAGGTAAAGCTGACTTGGAGAGCTTTGTTCCCTGAGCCATATTCTTAGTGCGCCGAGAGACACTTTCTACTGAGTCTGAGTTTAGAGGGAGCGTATTTCCTCCGTAGGGTAATTCCTGAGACAAAGCAAGAAATTTCTAACATCTCCCTGGAATTCAGGGATTCGAATTCTCCAGGATTCAGGCATTCAAATGGCCTTGGACTAATTCAATATTAATAGATCTCCTGTCTGTAGATGCAAAGCCTTTGAAAACAAACCAGTGAAAGCCATGGAACCTTTAGATGTTGAAGGTGATTGATGCAGCCATTACTGCGCTCGCTTTGAAGCCTTGATTTAGAAAGATTAAAAAAAACCCCACACCTCTGAAGGGAAAACGTGCCTGAGTAAACAGCTTCCGTTGTTGGTTTAGTACCTCATAGATTTGGTCTCGGTCTGAATTGGGTAAAACCTACCTAAAACTCCCAGTCCCTTGAGCTGTATAGCTAGTTAAAACTGCCTACCAAAAGTTTCCCACTCTTCTTGCTACTTCAGCCAGCTGTGTAGCTATCACAATATAAAAATCGAACTAGCAAAATAGTACCGAGTATGAAGGATGTTTCGGAGGCGGAAACTTGCTTATTCTTACATATATGTTGGTAGTAAACAATGAAAGGCTGCCTTACGATTAGAGAGAGAGAGGCCGAGGATAATTAGCAGTGCCTGAAAAAGGACATGGCTTGCTCAGTTCAGCTCAGGTTTCCATAAAGCACTTCACACTACAGTTGCACTTCAGCTGTTGTATCAGTCTTGATACTGTTCAAGAGAAATTATTCCAGCTGTGTGAAAAGTTAAAACTTCTACAGTGCATATAGAACAAAACAGACGGGCATATCCAGAATGTTCTTTCTCCAGGAACAGTACGTGCCAGGAGCCTTACACAATGAAATGCCTGCTTGCCTGAGATGTACCGGGTCACAACGTCATGGCAGTCTATTTAAATGAACTATTAATTACAGCCAGAAACATTTCTGAAGTGCATTAAAACTACTTTGCCATCACCTATGGGGAGAGGTTGCCCGAGTACCTTCATTACAGCAGCTTTCCGAACAGAGTTTTGAGCTGAAAACTTCTGTACGTGTTCTGCGGTCTTCTACTAAAGAGCCACAGCCCGGGACATGAGAGACACCGCCGCAGTTGTGGCAAGAGCAGTAGAAGCAGCACAGAGAAGCAGCATAATGCTGCAATACTGTGTCCTGAGCTCTTTACCTGAAAGACAGGGAATATTTACACGGTGATTAAAGGATTTGTGTCCTACAGCGAGGTCTGCCTGTAACCTCAGGCTTGGCTTGTGCTGATTGATTGACAGATAACAGGCACAAGGTCATACTTAAATGCTTAAAACTTCCAGAAATCCCAGTAATCATTGTTCTCGCTTACAGACGCTGCAAGATGGCCTACATCTAGCAGTACAGACTGCTTAAGACAGGAGAATCCATATTCTTATCTGATTTGATGATTAGCTATGTAATATTAAAGTCCCTCTGTGACTCCAACTGTTAATATTACAAACTGAAGCGGGAAGTCCATTTCGGTTTCCTTACCTAGTTTTAAAAAGTCTTCAGCAAGACAGTCGGTGCCTGGCATGATTAGAATGATAACAAAACTGTACGATATCCATTAAAATGCATTTATTTGTTTTAATTCAAAGGTGTAACAACTATTTGCCCAGTGATCTGGACGTAGGGTACAACAACAAAAAAAAACCCATCAGACCAAAATACAAAAACAAGTACACAAATTACCCCTTATTTGTAAATGTTACCTCATAACCAAGTTTTAGCACATTAAAAAGTTTACAAAATTTTTAACACTCTTACAAATTATTCAGAACTAACAGCATCTGTGGCAGTTGAGCCTTTCCACATCCATCCTTGCCCTTGCCGTACCATCCTGTGCCGGGATAACGCCACGCTTCAACTGGAGGGTTGGGCAAGCGGAGCCGCGCGTTTCCAAAGGCGGCTTTGTGCTTCAGCCCCGTGCCCGAGCCGCTGCAGCTCCCTGGCACAGTTTGGGTGGGGAGAGCGGTGTGGGTACGCTCGCTGCTCTGCCTGCTGCGTCCTCTGCAGCACTGAGATCGTGACTCAGTAAATGCAGAAATAATTTTTAAAAAGTACAAAATTGACCCTGAAGAAAAATAAAATCATTTAAAATAAAACAGCTTGGCTTTGACTAAGTTACACTAAAAGCTGCAAGACAGATTTACAGCACTATCACTTTGAGTACAAGATCACAAAAATCAACAGATTTGTTATGAGTCTTGTCACTGTAAAAATGAAAACACCAAAGTTGACCTGTCTGCCTGTAGAAGAAACCTTTCGCCTCTAACAGAAGGGCTGACATATGCCCTCTGCCTGGGTTTTGGCCTTTTCAGGGCTTTGTTAACTATTAGGACCAATCTAATTCCCAAGAATCCACCTCTAGTGAAAAAACTGCAACGGCGAGAGAAACAGCACATCTATATTTTTCATTAGCTATAGACACATAGGAAACAAATACCTGTCGCTTAGATGCAAGACTTAGGACGTAAAGTACAGTAATTTAACGGTTGCAAATAGCCATTTCTGAAAGGAAAACACAATTGGGCTTTACCAAGATGATATCAAATATACAGAAATATCAAAACCCTGATTGTGGCCAGCAACAGATGGATAAATCTACAGTGAGGTACTCTATAATCTCAAGGTATGCAAATGGACTGACTTCCCACATCTCCCACCTTCAGCAAGGCAGCACCTGCTTAAGCACAAGTAGGCTTTGCTTACAAGCAGCATTTGTCAAGCCCCACGAAGCTGAACCAAAACCAAGCGTAGGTGCGTGTTCATCGACTCTGGCTTTTCCTTCGTTTAGGCCAGCACAGTCAAGAGCTGTTAATTTTCACACTTCAAAAGCAACAAGATGCAACGTCTTCTTTGGTGCTTAAATAGGAGGAAGTTAAACAACTAGACACAGCTCAAACACAGCGTACGGTGCCTGAATCCTTGACAAACAGCCCTGCAGGTATCCTGGAGAGCTAAAGCCTTGGCACAATCATCTCCGTATTTACAGCGTGAAGCGCCAGATGTTATGGTGGGTGCAGAAATTTTACTAGCTCACTCTTCTGCTTTGGAGGGCTACCTACTCTAAGGCTGCACAAACACACCGATCCGTAAACAAGTTTATTGTAGTTACTAATGCTTCATTTATGGGTACATTTGGAGGGAAACCTAGACAGTCAATTCACTGGCAGAAAGAGTAAGCCATTTCATCGCTCCTTGTTTCTTTTGTCTGAAGTGCCTACAGTACTAAAAATTAGGAGAGCAGAGGGCTCTGTGCAGACACCTTAACACATACCAACTTCTCTGAAGTCCAGGCATCGGCACTGCACAAGAATTTTTTCCTGGTCTTGTGCCTGACTTGCTAGTGGACACCAGATCAGCCCGCTTCAGGGTGAGACCTTACAGTCACCTTAAGCTGCTGCTGAAAGGAACAGCCTGGCTGGCTGTACGGTCCCCTGCTCTGCGCCAGAGCCACTGCACATGTTTTCGTAGCTGTTACTACTGTGAAAAAAAGATTTAGGAACGTGTGACCAGGGCGGACCAGGACTATCCTTTCAGTCGCATGTTGCACTGCTGCAGTGTAAAAATCTCATCACCAGGTACCGGGCAACAGCTTCAATTTATCGTGACATAGATGGTGTAGATACTGCCATAGATGGTGGGATGAATGCCAGTTAGCTTTCAAGAACAGTATAGTCTGGCTCTTCAATTTCCAGCATAAATAAGCATAAAAGCAACCAAAGAAATCATAGCATAACTACCTGTAAAATAAACCATTCAGGGAAAAGAAAATCAGCCTCTGCCAGGGAAGAGAACAAATAACCCCTATGGAGATTAAGTATTCTGCTTTCCCATTCAAACCAATATCCTGCACGTTGAACAAGCTCTGTCTGATGCATATTCCAAAGAGATACCAGAGACAGCTGAGGAATGAAGGATGGGAAGTTCCATGACATTAGCTCCAGAAGGTCATTCCCTTTCTGCTCCCATTCTGACCTGTTCCTCACCATCTGTGAAGCCTGTGTCTCAGCTATGCCGATACAGTTTCTTGTGGTGCCATACCATACACCAAAATGAAATACTAAGTTTAAAAAGTCTTCAAAAAGGGGCAAGGGGAAGGAGGGGATAATTTAACTTTTGAGCCTCTCACTAGAGTAAAGACATTGGGGTGCTGGAGTGCATCCAAAGAGCAATGAGGCTGGGGCAGGGGCTGGAGCACAAGGCTGGGGAGGAGCGGCTGGGGGAGCTGGGGGTGCTCAGCCTGGAGAAGAAGAGGCTGAAGGGAGCCTTCTCTGCATCGCTCTCTGCAACTGCCTGAAAGGAGGCTGGAGCCAGCAGGGGGTCGGACTCTTCTCCCCAGTAACAAGCGATGGAACAAGAGGAAACAGCCTCAAGCTGCGCCAGGGGAGGTTTAGGTTGGATATTAGGAAAAACTTCACCGAAAGGGCTGTCAGGCACTGGCACAGGCTGCCCAGGGAAGGGGTTGAGTCCCCATCCCTGGAGGTATTTAAAAGATGGGTAGACGTGGTGCTTAGGGACATGGTTTGGTGGTGGACTTGGCAGTGCTGGGTTTACAGTGGGACTCTATGATCTTAAGGGTCTTTTCCAACTGAAATGATTCTATTCTAACTCGGCCAGCTTCATTGATACTGTACAACAAGCAAAGAAGCAACAGCTTACTGTCAAAACGAGGTGAAGGTTCCACTGCCTTCCCTCCTGCCTGACTCCAGTTGCACCATTTGACTCTTTCACAGCAGCCCCAATACTTCTAAAATCCTTACTGAGTGTAGTAGTTGGCTTACCTCTCTACTCTTTTGCTGAATTTCCTTGTTCAGTTAGCCATTTTAGCAACTTAGATGATTGGTATGGAAGAGTTCAACAAGCTCCAGAACCTGCCCAGGTAAGGTTCCAAAGGGGAATCCGAGTGTCCCATTGGCTTTGATGAGCAGTTCTGTCGGCATACGCCACGGTGGGACATTATGCCCGAAACTTCCAGTGTGACTCAGGAGCAATCACTTACAGCGGCTCTGCTGTCAAAGTCAACGGTGCAAGTGCTACAACTACCCCAAGAATCCTTTCATCCACGCTGCCCTGGGGTTTCCCTCCTGTTGGCTATATTTAACATTGCCATTCCCGCTACTGAATTTTAAGTCAGTCAGAAGAGCTCACAAATTTTGCATTGCAAGCAAACAGCCTGCACGGAGTGAGACACCTGAGCTTACTGAAATGCTTCTGCAGTATTAATTGACCACAGGCAGTCAATGGTGGAAAACAGCAGCTGTTTTATACTTGTTTAGAATGCCCTGGAGCATATGACTATAGATAGGAAATGGTGTAGTTTAAAAAAAAAAAAAAAAGGCTGGTACTTTCACATAACTCAGAAATTTTTCCAGTAACTACAATATTCTGAAGAAAAAAAAAAATAAAGAAACAGGAAAGATTCTTAAAAAAAAAAAAAAAAAAAACAAACAACAACCAAAAGTAAAGTTAAGCAAACAATAATGCCAAATAACATTTGCAAAATTTGGCTAAAATCATTCTATTGTAATACCAAACATTCCTTCTAAGCAGGATTGACTCCAACATAAGGCATTTTGCCAAATTCTTAAGTAAATAAATAAATCATGACACACTTGACAGTAACTATGGGGAGGGAAGAACCACGGTATACGTCATTCAGCTATTCACAGGAGATAAAGTATATTAATAGGGGGCACGCTTTAACATCCAGCACCGTGCATCTCAGCATCTCCCAGCAACCTCCTGTATTTCATCATCGAATACTGAATCTGCTGAAATAAACAGCAAGAACTTCTGTCCCTTCAGCAGCTGATTAAGTGGTCTTCCACAGCCTTCAACACCAACGCATTCTTTCTTTCGGCCCTACTCCACAAATACTTAAGCCACACAGGCCCAGCTTTACTGAGGCAGCAGTGAGACAACTCAATGAAATTCATTTTGTACTTAGACATTTGCAGGATCAACAACTGACAGCTAACTCTGTACGCCGGTGGTTCTTACCATCGGGGGCTTAGCTGTCTCAAGTTGAATTCTGATGAAAAACACAAGGAGCCGTATAGCCCGTATGACTAAGACGAGCTACACACATGTGATGGATAGTTTAGGTATATGTCACATGTTCTCAAGTTGTGAGAGTACAGTACATTTATTATGTGTATATATATACACAGCAAGGCATGGAAGAAAGCCAGAAACCAGTTTGTAAATTAGAACGTGGGACAATATATTTCTGGCTGAAGTGTACTTTTTTTTTAATCATACAGAGTAAAAATATTTGAAGTAGTCATTTGTTCCCTCTCCCAGGAAAATTTTTCTTTTTTAAGGGGCGGGGGGGAAAGTCACACACTTCTCATTCTTACTTTTCCTTCTTGAGGTATAAATGACTGTACCTTAACTTCAGAATATATCTTCAGGTGATCCAGCTGGAGGAGGTATGATGGTTTTGCTTTATCTTACAAGTCACAGCTTTGACGACACAATGAATCTATAAATTGCAACTAACTTTTGTACAACAAAATTCCTGCAGCCCTGAAATGCAACAGTCTGCATAATTGACTCACAGTTAACTATCTGGAGGAACACACTCAAGATTTCCCATCTTTCTGCCCAACAGTTTCTCCTCGAGCCTTGGAAAATGTGAGCAGGTACACACAATTTACTACTTATCATTCTGCCTGTCTACCTCCTGCTCTCCAAAAGACGTGTTGACAGGAAGATTTAGTCATACTAGCAAACTGGAACACTTTCTTTTCAAGTAGAGGCCTGCACTGATTTGATGTTCCTTTTCATATCTGTGTTTTAAAATCGGTATACAGAATGTATTAGAGCTGTAGAGACAGAACGTGGTTTCATTATGTTTCTTCACTAACCACTCTACTGAGTGAGGATCAGTGTAGAACACAGAGGAGGAATGTTTCAAAAGCTAGTAAGTAAAAAAAGAAAACTCTGATGTTTACATTGGACTTTGTATCTCCACCCCCTCTCCAGTCTAAGCTAAGTGAAAAAAACATTTTGTTCAAAGTCAGGTCAGAACAGTGGATGAAATATCTCATCACAGCCTGTACGTAACATGCTCTTTTGAAATTATTTCAACACGGTGTTTTTCCACTCACTCAAAAAAAGGCATCTCCAAAGCATCGAGATCTGATGGGACTCAGCCAGGTAGATATTTATCCACAGCAGCTTAGAAATTAAGTAGTTGATGTAAAAAAAAAAAAAAAAAAATATATATATATATAAAATTTTTGAATGAGTTATTGTTCCCCAACATTTTCAACCAGCTTCAAGAAAATACAGTAGAACCTCACTGTTTTGCACTTACAACTGGGAGATTAAGTGTACATCGTTTCACTGTGACCGTTCTGCAACATTCAAGTGCTAAGAGTTAAGCCAGGATGATGCACTACAACACGTGCTCTGTTCGCATCAGTGGAGTGTTGTAATTCAGCTGTATTTCCTATCCTATGATCTAAGTGTACTTCTATTTAATGGAAAAAAAAGTCAAAACGAGGTAGCACTGCCACTCTCTTTGCTAGAATGTGGACAGATCCCGGCCTAATTTTAAACGGTGGCTTAGCAAGATTCTACTGTAATCTACACGAAATGTATAAAACACGAACCTTTTCCAGAATAAGGCCACTAATTTTGCCATTGGCAACAGGCAGTGAGAAACAGCAGTTAAAAAAAAAAAAAACCTCACTTGATTATAGAGGTGTTTTTGAGGCAATAAACTGTGGGGAGAAGTATAAACACATCGTCCTCTCATCCCTCCTCTTTGTTTTCCAGTATAAGTATCTCTGCTTCCCGTACACACTGCTCCGTGGGGAGAAATTTCAGTCTATTTTCTTAGCTGGGAATCTAAGCAAGTCCACGCTACATTTAAAGATGGGGACAGCACTGTAAAACAGCAGGATTACAAGCTTCCCATGAGTCATGGTCATGACAGTCTGATGTCCAGATGCCCAGATTCGATACCAGGGCCCATAAAAAGGATCTGAGACGGCTGGGCACAACATGTTGTTCAAATTCACTTCTGTAACCTGAGAAAGTGACAACAAATTTATAAATTAACAATATTTTTGTGTTGTGCTGATTCAGACACCTAAAATGGTAATTCTGAAGTTACCATAATAATAAAAAATATTTAGGTGACAATCCTTTGTTCAACACAAGTAGGGCAGCTTTCAGAAGGAAAGCAGATCCAAATTCAGCTGTGCATTTAATAGATGGATTTATGCAGGTACATAACCAATTTATGAAATATTTTACCGATACTTGTGAGATACGCGATATAAATGTCCATTAGAACATGCAATTAGAAATTTGCATGCAAGTAGTCTTATCTGTATCTATCTGGACACTTTGAAAAACTAGTCAGTGTTTTTGCTTTGAATGTACTTGCAAACTATCCATTTATTAACCTGTATTTACTTACCAATCCCAGAATCTGCAAGATGCTAAAATGATATACAAACATAAACCCCGTGGATAAAAGAGCCCACCAGAAATTGCAGAGTGGTTCTGGAGTGTAGATACCTTGAAAAGAAAGGAATACATTAGTATTCAGCTGAATTGCTGTGTCCATCAAACACGCATGAATAATCCTCTCTCTTCTCCTCTGTGGATGTTAGAGCATCTGCCTTCAGCTGATAACCTACTCAATACCATTATAGTAATTAATATTTGAGAGCCTTACTTCTTACCTGGAGTGTCCTGATCAGTTCCTTCCCTCCTGCTCCAGCAGTAAAATGGACAATATGTTACTTATTAAGCTTGCCTGTTTTTCACCAACACCAGTGGTATTTTTACCTCATTCTTCCTTCTGCCACAGAAGTACTAAATGATTTTAAAATACAGTAATGGTATACAATGAATCTTCAAAAATCAGGTTATTTATACTTGAACACCTGCTTCTTATGGGGGCTCCGACTTCAGCACGCACAGAACTAACCTAGGCAGTGGCAGCTCCTGCACAGCACCGTGTTAGAGCACAGCTAATTGCCGTTTCCTACTTTTAGGGTTGTTTAACAACTATTAAAACGTAACTTGCACCAATAATGCCTAGGAACAGAAAAGCTGTATAAAGTAGTCAATCCATTAATGACAGACTGCTTTTAAATGAGAACTGCTGTGGAGATATTTTCAGATATATGCTGCAAACAATTTTATAATCAGTAGATATCGCAGATACTGTAGAATATTTTTTTCCCCTCATATGACGTAGCAGATATCACATTATTCCTGGGTTCACCTTTCTCTCTCCTTTTGAAACTAGGTTTTGTTAATTCACTGACAAAACACAATGTCGCATGATCTAGAATGTACCAAGGAAATCAGATCTAATAAAAGTACCCTTAGATACAAGACTACTTTTGGAATTAAATATTCAAACATCATATGGTGAGAACAAAAACAGTTTACAGCGTTCCGAAGACTCTTACTAGCAGACATGAATATTTCAGTGTAAGATATGGGGAGAAATATTATTTTCCTTATGACTTTAATAACTTAACCTAGGGACGCAAAAGAAAAAGATGCACAGTGTCATGCTGCTCAGCTGCTATAAGAAGTTGTAGAATTTCAGATTATTATAAAAATACACTGGCATTTTTTAATCTGCCTTTGCTCTCTGATCCATTAGATATTAAATCCTGGAACGTCTATCCAGTACTCAAAGGATAGCTTACAGCACAGAGTGCAATATTCATATTAGCTTTTGCTAGCTAGCACATCCAGTAATTACCAGGAAGATTCAGCAGACTTCAGCACATACTGTACAAGGCTACTGGGAACTCCAATGACTACACATGCGTAGCTAGCTGTGACAACTCACCAGACTAAAGCTGGTATGAGTATGCCTAGGTATGGTATCATATGTAGATAAAGGCAAATAACTGCTGTTACTTGCTTTACCACACACCACCTCAGGTTTAAAATCCCTAGAGGACTGCTTTCTCAATCCCTGTTGCCCTTCTACAATTCTTTTCTGCATAGTTTTCTTCCCCATTGTGCCAGTTCAGATGGATTTTGCAATAGCTACCTGAAATAATCTAATTTAAATATCATTTTGTGACTGTTAGAAATTCAAAATTACCTACACTTTGTTGTCTAAAACTGTACATCTATTCATTGTCCACTCTAAATAACATAGCTTCTCTGTTGCTAGTCACCAGAGAGTAAGGAGTTGATTGTATGCCTGAATGACAGCAGCACATATGCCCCCCATATATCACTCACTGACTTTAACGAGCAACGATATTAGTGTCATTACCCAAGACACAACTGCACGCCATGTTTTAGTAAGAAAGCTGTGACTTGGTGCAACCATGATAAAGACGAGCAGAGAAGCTACTTGGAAAGCATAAGGCAGCTTATAAGATTTCTTATCCAGTGGGGAAGTGAAGGTCAGAAGAGGTGTCTGAACTATGAGCAAAATCCAAAGGTAGAAGTGAACTCTACATGAGTAACTTTAAGTGCTCTACAGGTACAGGGAAAAAATTCACAACAGTCTAATTCTTTGAACATACTTAGCAAGCATGATCTAAGAGCTGGTATCCTATTTAGAAAACGGTACAGGAGACTTTATTTAAATAGCAATGATATTCATTAAACTCCACTGCCTGAAAACCTCAGATAGGTGATACCACCTTGAATGTGGTTCTTCATTACAGAGAGCAAGAGAAGAAGCCATTAGCCTTGGTGTCAGAGTTCAGGAGACCAGGGCTCTATTTTTGGCTGCACCAACTTTAAGTGACCTGGTCAAGCTATACAGAAACTCTTTGTGCTCCCTCCTCAGCTGTAGGATAAAGAAAACATCATTTGACTTGCATCTACAACTGCAAAGACAACACAAAAAAAACCCCCAACTTTGCATGTTTAACCTAGATGCAAAACACAAAATAAAATTTAAATAAGGTATCTAAAACAGCTCCCAGGAACTGGCAGAGTAGTGCTGTACCGAATTTGGTTTCACGTGAACTCACCTGGTTGGCAGTTGCCTGTGTTATTTCAGAAGTATTCTCCAAAGCCTGAGAACAGATGGTAGTTGTCTAAAGAGGTAAGCACTCAGAAAAGCCAGAATCCAGAGACCTTGATACTTGGGGGACTTACAGTGCAGGTAGTATCTAAACACTAAAACAGACAAGTGAACCCGGCTATGACACAAGACTGGAGGGAGAAGGCAGTCACTAAAGGACTAAGGAAATTGCACAAGATGACAAAAGAGATCAGTGGCATAATTTGGCTTTGAACCCAAGCTTCTCATGCCCCGCTTCAATCTAGTCAGGGAATCATGTCTCAGAAGTCACTTAGGAGAGCTGTTCAGGTGCCTCCAGCAAAGAATTTCACACTGCTACATCCTCTCTCTGTTGCAAAACTCCAAAAAATACTTCAGCAGCTCTCACCTTCTACAGACTTTTGATCTCGCTATGAAATAGAAAAATCCCTCCTTCCTAGACTTTGCAATCCTGAAAATACTAGTGTGATTCTCAGCAGTATCATTAGTTGGACATCAAGGGACAAAAAGGAAACAACGACCTCCACACAAAAACATTTCAGAGAGCTCTGGATTCCCAAGCGTGCTTTGGGAAACTAATTTTAAATTCATACCTGGGATATTTTCTGTACATTTCTCATTAGATAAATAATCACTATAGATTTTATTACTCTATAGTCCTGCTATTCAACAGACAACTGTTTAACGGAGCAGTGTGGTCTATTTTCTGTAGTACACGGTCTGTTAACAGAAACATAGGAGCAGGAAAATTGAGACGCAGCCGAGCGGCTGTTTGAATGGCCTGTGTTGGCTTTGGCAAAAGCTACTTGCTGCTTACATAGGAAATGGATTTCAATAGGTAGCAGTGAGTTTCACTCTCTGTTCACTAAGGCAATTCATATACGCTAAGCACTTTCAAAAAATTTAATCCAACTGCCAGTCTGGCACTAATCTCATTCTCAAAAATGCCCACACCCCAGACAGTTGAGACCGTTCCAAATCAGGGTCATCCAAGTAGGCTGTATATTTGCTCTTGTGTTGAAATAGGACGGCAGTGGATATTTCCATTTAATTTAAACTTCATTATTTCAATAGCATTGATAGGAAGGATTTCATACAGATTGAAGAGTTTGGGGTTCATCATCTGCTTCTGCAACAAGTCTTGAACATGCCAAGTAGTTAATTTTGCCATCTAGGCAATGGAAGCGTGGCTTTAAAAATCTAAAAATCAACAGAGACACTCAATTTCTTTTATACTGCTTCCCCCTCGCAGTGTCTTGTGCTAGTTCTAGTGTTCTTATGAACTATTACTTTTACTTAAAGTTCTCAAAACATAGGATTGTAAAAATTTGAATGCAACTTAATAGAAAGTAATACTCCTTTTGTATTTCTGTGAAAACATAATGCAGGAGAAAATTATTCCTCTGTTTGAATTAGAGAATTAGAACCTAAATATAGCACAATTTTTTAATTTAGGAGGGTGTTAAAATAATCTCTGTTTCCTAATTAATGTTTTGCTTTCATTCCCACTACATTTGATAGAGCTTTACCAGTTTTCCAGCCCAGCACACTCTCGGTAGTCTCACAGTTACAGGCAGACCTGCTTAATCCAGAACTCAGAGCAACTATTACAACTCCTTCATTTTCAAGCTTATAAAAATGTGAGGGCAAATTGATTTCCATTTTATTTCCCTTGATCAAAGGGGTTAATTCTCGGAGTGTGGCCTACCGACCTAGCCTCAAGACCAAACATCCTTTCCAGGGGAAAACAGGAAAACTGTTCTCAAGAGGAGGAGCCTGAAACCCACTGTTTCCCCTACAGCTGTTGTGAATCTATGTGCGGATTTCAAAATACTACCTTAGGCCAGGAGATTTCTGTTTTCCTGGCTGCCAGCTACTGTCATCAAAATCAGCTCAGACAGGGGTATTATATTACCCGCTCCTCTCAGGAAGCATTTTTTATATTCCATAGAGAAGCAGCAGCAGTTCTTCCTCTTCCTTTGATATAACAGTACTTCTTCCATATACTGGTACCTACCCTTCTAAACGCCTCTATATCCTACAGAGAGAGAGAGAAGTCTTTAACAGACCTTGGGCCCACTCAGACAATTCCTTATTTAGTTTTAGGTGTTTCATAATAGGCCACCATAATTTCAAAGGAACTGTAACTGCCCAGTGCATAAAGCTCAGAGGGCCACACGAGAGAGACGTGTCCCCTCCTCTTCCTCTCCAGCTCTCTTAAATCATCAAACAAGATTATCCTGAAACGATCAAGCTACAGAAAGAGCCCACAGCATGAGCCCGCAGCCAGAGCACCAGCACGCACCTCCAGTTGCTGAACGGTGCCACAGCTCCCTGCTGCTCCAGGTGCCGTAGTACGAGCACAGCTGGGCAGCGAACCAGGCCCTTACGTATAATACATGGGATTCAGGAGGCAGAGAAAAGCTGGTAGAGGAACATGGAAGCTGCCAGCAGGAGAGTAGGAGAATAATACACAAGAGTTCACAGATCTCCAAGTAATTAAGAGTTTCAGTGAAGGAGCTGTACTGCACATTATCAAGTATTTCAGTGAGGACGGAGATAAACATGATGGATGACTACTTAACTATATTCAAATATATAGTGATTTTTTCCTGGATTACTACTAAGGTATATAATAAAGCCTGCTTTATAACTCCATTTAAAAGCTACGGAAAGAGACTGCTAAATACAGGTAAGTGTCACAAAGTGGGGAAGCGGCTGAGAAAGGGTACAACGGCTAGAAATGTCTTTAAGTACGGTGATCCCTCACTCTTGCCAGCAAGGCCTAACAGCCAATGGAAAGCACAAGTTTAGATCCCCAATTGCTTTAATTGCGCTTTCCTGGTTTACAGCCACAAGAAAAATGATCCTTTCGCCTGTATTTGGTATCTGTGTTCTACATCTTTCAACTTAACCCAGCTTCTCATTAGGTAAGAAACACTGCACTGCCCTTAAGAAAGCTGGCTATACAGAGCTGTCCGTCTTCCGAAGCGCGACAGAGGCATGCTGCATGAGAGGGGGAAAAGGAAAAAAAAAAAATAATCAACTTCTACTGACCTTCTACAATGCCATAGAACTTCATCTTTTCTGATGCCACCTTTGAAGACACTTAGATCAAAAATGGGCTTTACGACTTGAGTCAGAGAGACAGTTTCTTTATTGCTTATAAAGATACAGCACTTGCCTTATAAGCTGAAAATTCTGACTCTACTCCCAGCAAAAAACTCGCCTACTTAATTATTTAGGGTGTGTACGTCTGTCCACTTGTGCACAGCTGTGAATCAGCTCTTAAAATACATGGGGCCAGACCACAGGACTGTCTAGGGTTGCCTTGCAAGGCCATTACTGTCAGTTTTGGCTCCAAAAGATGATTCCCCCCACAAAAAAAATGCAACCAAATCAATCTACTCCCTCCACAGTGTGGACAACCTGCATTTGAATTGTGAATTTTGAGAATTTGCATAGCCACTTTAGAGAGTGGAGGCTGGAGACTATCTCCCCCTGCAGGCTAAAGGGTCAGAACCACACACCCATTCAGTGACACCAATACAAACGTTTCTGATTAAACACACATATCCTGGAACTTCAAGTACAGCTGTTCATACACCAGATTGCCCCTTAAAGTGACAAAATGCTAAAAAACTCAACACCGACATCCTTTTCTACTTCATTAAGTTATCCAGTCAAATAAATTATGCTGGGGATCTCAAAACATCAGAAAGATTATCTCCTGAACTCCACTGCTAGGGAGCTGCTATAAATTAACTCTTATTTCAAACTGCTGTGGAAGGATATCATTTGCTCACAGTACTCAGAAAACAACAATTCCACTTTGATTAAATTTCAACATGATTTGAAGCTCTGAAATAAGGGGTGCATCTAATCTTGTCAAATGCATCCCAAAAGCTGACCAAACTAGCTTAAGGACCAAGACAGTCAAGAACTGTGAGTCTCTAAGGCTGATGGCAGTGCAAACTAGATTTTTTTCATTGTCTTAGGAGTACATAGTTAGAAAAACTAAGTTCTCCTGAACACCACTGAAGGTCTCTAATACCTTGATCTTAGAAGGCCAGGTTAACGCACTCTTGAAACACTTGTGGCAGTTTGAGACATGACACTTCCTCAGCTGCCATCTCCCTAAGCCTTCTATCAGCAATCTGTATGCCAGTAGCACAAAGTATAATTATCTGAGCGTACTCATAGGCTTCAGAAGACCAGCTTAGTTGTAGATGAAAGCCGTCTGAGGACTTTTTCATGGAAGGAGTTGGTTGTATGGTATAAATCTGGGCTGCTGTGGTTCCTGTCTTCTTCCTTCCACCTTGGCAATTCATTCATTGCACCCCCTTTTTGCCAGTCCTACCACTCAGATGATACAACAGTAAACCAATCCAGAAGCCACAAAACCATTCATACTCTTTTTGACAGGGAAGCAAGGGTGTCGCCTCCTAAGGACAAGAGAAAACAGCGACCTACAGCTCTGGTTCAGCCTATCCAGCTATTTCAGGAATGCTGTGTCCTGCCCAGATGCATACTATAATTTTTGGCAGGGTTCACAGGTGATACAAGGTGAGATTCATTCAGCAAGGAAGTTGCCAACTGCAGATACACTTACGTAAGAACTGCCCCGAGTTAGGAACCTTCTGTGCTGGCCTGTTACATCTGCACCACATCTATTTTGCATGAGAGCCTCTTATCGCAGCCAAGAAAGATCCGAGCCATAGTGCATAAGCATTTATTTTGCCTAGCCTGGCACGCATGTGTATGTATACATGCATACGTGCGCTTGCAAAGAAAATATGTTAGAAAGGGAAGCATGGAAATTTATATTCATTCAGTACAAAGGGGAGGGAAAGGGAAGAGAGAGAGAGGTCTTAATGCCCAAGAGGGAAGACAGCCTTGAGCTTCAGCGCGTTCACTGTGCAACACCGAAGCCTGAGTTCTGAACGTCTCTCTCATCAATTTGATCCTCAGCATGGCGAAGCCCCCACACTTACACGGCGGGGGACACACGAAGGTGATGCTGCCAGTGCAACATGACCCGTCTTCACCACTGTAATGAATAGCAGGGAGGGAAAGAAAATAAAGGATTACAGCCCTTGTTTACTGTCACCCAGGTTCCTTTCAAAAAGGAAACACTTCAACAGGTAACTGATTGCGTGTGCATGACTGGTATGGTACTTGATTAGCGAACAAACTTGGACGTGCAGTTCTGTATAGAATGAGCCTCAAATCAACTCTGCTGCAGGTGTTCTGCTCAGCCTTCCTTTAAGAAACGTTAATATCACGACTGAGATCCTATTAAGCCATCAGTAATATTGGCAGATTCCCAGTAAAACTGAAGTAGTATCTTTTTCCATATACAATTAATTTCTTTTCATTTTTCCAATTATACTACCCTTCAATTACTTCTCCCAACCATAATCCATAGATTCACTGATGGAAATTTCTATTTAAAATACAGAAATAAAGCTGCATGCTGATCAACATCAGTGATGAAAAAGCAATTTTCACAAGATAAGTTAGGGTAAAGGGTGTGAGCTACTCAGAAGGTACTTGAAACAAAGGTGCTAGTGAAATGACAAAATATTAACAAATGTTTTCAGGCTGAGTAATTTTTCCATCACAAAGCATACATTAGGTCTCCTGGGGCACTAGCCATCACTGCTACAAAAGCCCCTGGACATTTTGCTAACAAGGTATTACAGTCAGACAGGTGGGCAGGAGCCAACTGCATAAGAAAATGAACAGTTATCAGTTACACAGCCTAGGACAATCGCAATTGAGATATTTAGCCAACAAAGTTCTTTTAGAAATTTCACTGCTCTCATGTCAACATTAGATGGCAGCAAAGACCTGTAAATTAATACAGGGCAAAAATTTAGAAAACAGCACTAGGGTGACAACTGTAGAACGCAAAGCCCTTCAAACTGCAGATACAGTCCTCCCGGCCCCAGAAAACACGTGCTGAGGAGCCCCAAGAACCTTTACTTCAAAGCAAACACAAAACCAAATCAACAAAAAAACCAAAGGAACACATCAAGGGACACCCAAGGCCAAACTTTAAAGTGAAAGAAATACGTGTCTTAAAATGATGTTATATGGGAACTTTAAGGCCATCAAAAGAAGTGATTTAGTGACATCGCAAGAGCTTGGTTTGTCATTGCCTACACTACATGGCCGTTTACACTTTCTCCCCCCTCTCCCCACCCTCCCTCTGCAATAATTAGGAGTTTGTGTAACTTCTACAACTATACTGCACTTAGCATTATTTGCCAGAATTTTAAGATATCAAAGACAGATTAAAATTCAATGTGGCTGGCACATTTCTCTGCTAAGAGAAAGAAACAGAATGATCTTTTAAAGTACGATACTTCACTTTTTCCTTCGGATCATTTTTATTTAGTTTCGCTCAGCAGTGGAAAACAGTAAGTTTTCCTATAATGAAGTAAGTGCGAAGGATTATAAGTGACTGCTGGTGTAAAATACAGAAGATTCACCAGAATGGAAGGCTGACTATGCTTGTTCTGAGCATTTGCTAAATTGTAGCCCATTGCTTGACATCACATCCTTGGAGTTTTCATTAAAGGCTACTGAACATCTGGACCATAAATTATCATCTTTGATTTGCTGGACGAAACAATTCGGTTCTGCTAGAAAATGCAGCTGGAAGCATGTCAACGCCGGAGGGGGGCAGAGCGTCACACCAGATCAATACACGCTGCATTCCCTTCTAAGGAGCGACAATTAGAAAAATCGCCGGCCAGTGGACCAATTTGGGATTCCCAGACTTACTGAACTATTATGGTGTAAGTGAATGCAAGACAGTAATCTTCAGAAGAGATAACAAGCAAGCTAGTTCATTTTACTAATATGTGTCACTACATTTCATTAGAGCTTCAGGATTTCAGGAATTTATCTAAACTAGCCGACTCGTGTTTACGTGGGGTTATAATAATGATTTTTTTTCAGCTCATTTTAAGTTGCAGAACTTCCCAAGAGACATCCAAGAAGGCAAAAGTCTTAAAAATACCTGCCACCAACAACTTAGAATGTTGCAAGATGGCAGTGGTGCTACTCAAGAAGGCAGCGCGCATCATGCCAATCTGTTCTTGATATCCCTCTGGGCAAAAGACCATTTTTTGATTTCCATTTCAGTGCCTGACGCAGGTCTTTGTTACCCGGGTTACAACTCCAACATAACATCAGAAACTATTAAGTAACAACATAGAGAAAATTGGTAAAAAAGAGTAAGAGTAAAGCCTGTGGTAACCATTAAGCACAGCTTTTTCATTGCACGGGACCAACTCAATACGTATAGAGTAAATTGCCAACCTACCTCCTTTCCGCAGCAGATAGATGGGCACAACATAAAGCATCACATGCTGGATATAATAAATTTCCATTTCAAATGGAAGCTGTGGAATAAGGAAAATATTTGTAAATGTTTTTCATCACTAACAACTGAGTTACAAGGAACCACTCTCCTTCTGACCCACGACAATCCCTTCAGTTCAGTTATTTTATCACCTGTGTGTATTAACAAAGAGATGACATTAATGGTCAGTGCTTTGAAAGTGCCGCTAACTGCACCCATTCCATTCCCCTTGCCACAAATGCAATGCAGCACTTCAATTCTCAATATTAGCCAGAAGCACAACAAAGAAGGAATAACATAAGATTGCTCTTTTCCCTGTCTTAGTTAGCAAAAATTACCAATAACAATGCAAACCCCTAAAGCAATCAAACCAGAAACTATACACACCCCGTATGACAGTAGCCTATTTAGAAAGAAAAGATAATTGCTACCTTGTGAGTGACAGAACTCTATTAATGAGGTCTTTTATATATAAAAGTGTATAAATAAATATATAAAAGTAATTACTGAGGAGGCCTGCGCAAAAATCAAAAGACCTGTTTTATAGCAATCTACATGCATGTGTGAAACTGCTAAGCTTCACCAAATATAAAATAAAGTATAAAATAACCAATATTTTATTGGTTTTAAAGAGAAGCTGCAGAAGGCTGTATGTAAACAAGTGACCAGTTAGTAGTACATCAGGTATTTCTCACCTGCTGACAACTTTTGGGAAATTACAATTAGTCACGTGTGGGTTCAGTTGAATGCATGTTACTACTTTGAGAAGAAGTCAGACAGTCTGTGCTAAAATAATACTGTGCTAAAAATAACTTGAACCACAACTCTGAGTTTAATTTGAGCCCCTCAATCCAGACCCAACTAATTCTAGCTCTTTATCAGTTAGAAAAGGCGAGGCACTGTATTTGAAAGTTATTCCCATCTGTAAACGCCTTTGCCTATATCTATTTGTTAAACTACAGCAACACATTTAAAACTGAACAGTAGTAGGAAAAATTCAAATTCAAAATTCAGAATTCAACTTCTTGCTGCAGCTCCCTTACAAAGCTGAAAAGACATGCTTTTCCGTTATTTTTCAGAAGTGAAAACTGGACAATATCACCACGCAAGTATGAAATGTCACAGGAATAACGCAAAGTCATTAGCTTTGGTTCAGATGCAGACTCATTCTGTCATTTTACAGGCTAAAGTATGCAAGTCTAACCATCGTGGCTTGCCTGTTGGGGAGAAAAAAAAAAAAAAACAACAACAAAAACCACCTTCTTTTTCTGTTATTGTTCTGAGACACTGAAGTCATAGTGTCAAAGCAGAAACATTACAAAAATTTCTACATCAACAGAAACAGAGGTTGAAACAGAGTTTGGTTTTCTTCCCAAATAGCAATCAATAAGCAGCTGGTAATTAATATAGTGATCTTTTAAATTCAACAACAATTCTTATACCCTATTTTGAATGTAAAAGATGCTAAAAGCAACAGCTGGATTCTGCTAGTCCTGGCATCCCCAGCTGAACATTGTCAGTGTCCTGATTGCAACCTCCAAGATGTTCAGCCAACTCGTGGGAGACTAAGCTAAAAAAAAATCTTCCATACAATCTGTCGGGTTATTTTATTCCAAGTATTCTGTATCAAAACATAAAACCAAGCAAGATAATAGTATGCAAAAGCAAGAACTTCATGGAAATTGTGAGGTTTCCTGAATCTGGAGCTTCTCTGCTGTCCCTTGTTGAAAGACAGAGAGGGCAAAGCGAGGGAATCAAAATTATTTTCAAGAGACTAAAGCCGTGTTCCTAATGGATGAAGAGCTGTACCTCTCCCAGTTGGAACAGGCATGCTTCAGAAACAATAGCTCCCGATATAAACAGCCCAACGTGAGGCACTCACTCCTGCCAAGGAGCATTCTCTATTTAGTATCCGTGCTTTCCTAAGGGCTTCTGCACTGGCTGAGCTGTGAGGGTCAGTTACACAAACACTACGCTCAGGACACTTCTGAGAACAGAGTAACAGTTGTTTTGCTGCAGTAGTGTTGACAATATTTTTTTTTGTGTAAAACAAAACATCTTTTTTTCACTATAAAAGATTGCTTGTTCTGAAGCCTGGCTAATTATGCAAATGCATTTCCTGGTATAGAGCTACAAAAGCAGAATTTCTGTACAACCAAGGACTCAAGTTGTACACCCGGGCTACAACACACAGAAAAAGAACAAACACAAAAGATTAACTGTAAGTTGTACCGAGCAACTGACTCACCTAGCTCTAAAGGTCTTGTCTATAAATTGTTTTATCAATGAAAGACTCACTCACAGATAGGGATAGGTACCTTTTATATGCAAAGAGAAACTGCAAGTGAAGACAAGCTAGAAGGGATCACCCATCAATCTAGGATTTAAAGAAGGC
Source organism: Nipponia nippon (assembly GCF_047370975.1). Lineage (NCBI taxonomy): Eukaryota > Metazoa > Chordata > Aves > Pelecaniformes > Threskiornithidae > Nipponia > Nipponia nippon. The sequence goes on from NW_028262313.1 coordinate 4,396,299, forward strand.
CTTTCCAAAAACAAGTAAGCGCTTCAGCAAGTGGTAAAGTTTGAGAAATTAAAAAAATCAAAGGAACACTTACTCACAGAACAAAGTAAGTCAAAACATTGAGTTGATCCCCCTAATAATACTTGACCACAGGCCACATGTATTTAAACCCAGACTCCAACAAGCTCCAAACTGGACCTCTTCACAAGCCCCAGGAGACTTGTCCTCTCCTGTCAGATGCCACTGTGGAAACTCAGCAGCCCCTCTGAAGAGCAGCAATGCCCTCATAGCAAACCAGTGATGTTCACGGAGCATTTCTTCAGCCACACCTGTCCCCAGAGAGATTCAGAATCACTCGATATTTGTTACTAAGACAGACTCATCTGAACTCTGTATATTCATCGTCAATTTATTAGCTGGGGTTTTTGTATTAAACTCCCGTCCCCCTTACCAGCTGCCAGCATCACTCTTCCTGCATTTCATCTTGCTTCCCTTACTCAGAATCTTAAAACAGCTAATGGAACCTATTATGGAACCCAACAAAAGGACAAATTACCTATTTCTTCTACTAACTTAGATTCCAGGCTCTCTTAACAGTGTAAATGAATACAGAGGACAGGCTGCTCTGTTACTCAAGACAATAAGTAAGTTTCTCCTCCTTTAAAGATTCTTACCTGTGGCAAAGCAAATCTGCTTCATCCATTCATAGGTTTTAACATCGGTATAAAATCATATACATTTCAAAACACACCAAACTAATACTGACATACACAATTCCTCCAACATACATGATTTTGTAATGAAGTTTCTGTTAGAAAATAAATGGTGTTTTCTTCCCCCGGGAAGAGTTTGGCTCAAAGCAGCCACATGTGCTTCTAGCTCCCACATCAGCCCGCTACGATGCGGATTCAGAAGTGCCACATTCCCTGGACACGTGCTAAAGGCCCTCTGGAAAGGGCCAAGAACAGTGAGCAGGCAGTAGACCTCCACCCCAGGAACAGGTAAGTTATGTACAGTTCTGCTGGTCTAGCTACACTCCTAGCAGCTGCTTACCTTGCTTGCGAGACCATGGAAAGGAGAAACTGTATCACGAAGGATTAGAGCTCACCCTTGCATCTCTGAGCACGAAGAGTCACAGCCATCAACCGCAGTCCTCTGAGCACACGCTTGACATCCTAACTTAAACCAGCTACTGCCCTAAGGAAGCAACTAGGTCCTTCATTGACTGCACTTAGCTTCAGAAAAATCTTGAAGACAGCAGTAGAGTTGAACCTAAGAGTCAGATATGCAGACGAGAGTTTCTTCCAAGAGAGTACCGCACACAATACTAGTTTAAACCCACTGAGACACAGCAGTTAGTTCTCAGTGGGCTAGGTGGTTACCACTTTGCTCTGCTTTCTGAAAGTAGTACTCCTCTGTTAATTATTTGTACCTTGGCCTTATATTTGCAACAACAGCTCAAGCACTGTACTGTGCAAGAGCTCTCGCTCCATCATCCTCTACAAAGACTGCAGAGTATGGCAGCAAAAGGAATAGAAGGAATACAACTCCCAGATTCTGGTCTGTTCTGTAGCACATCTAGCATATAGCCTAGTGAACATCAAATGGCATTCTGTACCAGTCACCTTCTTAGACATAATCAGTAACTCAGATTCATGACCTATAATCAGTAACTAGTTTCCTAAACATAAACACTAATCAAAGAAATAAACCAGAAACAGGTTTTTCTTTTTACCTGCAAAGCAGACCACAGAACAGATTACACAACAGAGCGGAAGAACCTATGTAAAGCTATACAATACAAACATCATGGGGCAGACAGCTAGTAGTCCCATGTAACAGACTGGTTACTTCTCAGCATATCTAGGATTGTGATAGCAAATTACTTATTTGGCAGAGAAGAAGCAGCTGCCAGAGAAGCTTAGAAGAATGGTTTAAAAACGGACCTGAAGACTCAAAAGAAAACAACACAAAACAAAACCCAAACACAAGTAGCATTTAGAAAACAACCTATTTCCAGTCTTACCAGGACTCATTTCTCCAGCATAGATCCAAACTGGCAAACAGACAAGCAGCTGACCCATGCTCAAGTTAGTGTTACGCTATGCAGGCAGCCCTACAGCTCAGGCACCAGCTTACACATCTGGCATAGATCAGAAAAGACATTCCCATATATTTGAATATTGGGAAAGAGTAGACTGAGAAAAAAATTTATGTTAATATTGGCATTAATGTCAACAGCAAAGCCCCATGAAATAAAGGAGTAGCAGGGCTGTCACCCATCTGCATGACGGTCTAAAGCAGCATCCCAGATCTTATTTGCAACAATTCCTTTTAATTATATTTTAGGGACAAAGTGTTTCATTCAGATTTCCTGCCACACACCTGCTTGTCTGTAATGAACATGAACGCATATTGATGAGTCCCAATAAACAATCTCTGTTTCAAGTAGGTGTCTTAACCAGTATCCAGCCTCCCAGCCGTTCTACACAATCCAGTCAGTGCCGGGAATTATAATTCCCTTAGAGTAGCATTAACTGATCAGTTTTATCAATTAATTTTATCTAGTTCTCATTTTCAATTAATCCTGTTAGGGTAGGGCAAATATGCAGCGGGAAAGAACCAGAATCCGCCCCCGCTACCGAAGGCGGTGTTACCACGCATGAGCTGCACCACTCATGAGAGTTTATAAAAAAGCATCTCTTGTGCTGACAGTCGGTAGAGTGAAGACATCGCAGGACACAGGACTAGAAATAATAGTCTGCTACAAGGGTGGAAGGGACCAGAAACATAACAAAACAAGAAACACAGCTGTATTTTCACTAGTATATGAATTCCAGAAAATCCAGCTAGGACAAGGCCCCAGGATTCCCACTCATGACATACCCAAATTCTGACAAGTTTCAAGAGAATTTTTTTCTTGGTGCACTGGTTTTGGCTGGGCTAGAGTTAATTTTCTTCACAGCAGCTGGTATGGGGCTATGGTTTGGATTTGTGCTGGAAGCAGTGTTGATAACACAGGGGTGTTTCAGTTGGTGCTGAGCAGCGCTCACACAGAGTCAAGGCCTTTTCTGCCGCTCACCCTACCCCACCAGCGAGGAGGCTGGGGGGCACCAGGAGCTGGGAGGGGACACGGCCGGGACAGCTGACCCCAGTGACCCCAGGGCTATCCCACACCGTATGGCGTCACGCTCAGCACAGAGCTGGGGGAAGAAGGAGGAAGGGGGGACGTTCGGAGTGATGGCGCTTGTCTCCCCAAGTAACCGTTACGCGTGATGGAGCCCTGCTTTCCTGGAGGTGGCTCAAACCTTCCTGTTGGTGGGACGGAGTGAATGAATTCCTTGTTTTGCTTTGCTCGTGCGCGTGACTCTTGCTTTCCCTGTTAAACTGTCTTTATCTCAACCCACGAAGTGTTCTCACTTTTACTCTTCTGATTCTCTCCCCCATCGCACCGGGGAGGAGTGAGCGAGAGGCTGCGGGGGGCTCAGCTGCCGGCTGGGGTTAAACCACAATACTTGGCCTGTCACTACAGAGGATGATGCTCACCGAGAAAATCAGGAGAAGGTATTGTTCAGTGCACTGCTGATCTCAACAGAATGCATTTGTTTTGACTTTCGTCAGTGTTTTGAGTATTTGACTAGCACTATATTTGATGTTTATTCTGTCTCATAAAATGGCACCACTGTCTTCTGGTCACTCAATTTGATTATGCAAACCAGCTCACATGAATGACGCAATGGACACAATCAGGCATTTGTAAAGTCAAGGCTAAAACCGGGAATTATATGAGGTCAAAAATACTGATTTCGGAAATAGTATTTTTCCAGTTCCTCTAGAGATAATATTAGCACTACTTATCACCACCAGCAGACGGTAGATTTACATTACCAAATAAAAGTGTGATTGTAGACTCCGCTTACACACCCACACCATTTTAATGCACATAGCATAGATAATTGCTGAAAGATGCAGAAACCTTGGGTTTAGCATCTACCAGCAACCAAAGCACAATCTCTCAGCAGCCCCCGGCATGCAACTGTGCGTTACTTTTCCTTGTGCCAGTTAGATTAAGCCAATTCAGAGACTACATGATGCGCTACCATAACCTATACGCTTTGCTGCATAGGCACAGGCATTTCAGGCAAACTATTTAGTACAGTGAATTATTACCTTAACAACAGTCAACAGCAAAGCAGTAGGCAATGATCAGAGGTGCTACACAGCGTGCGCTGTAAGTACTGCACAGAGTGTGATTCTGTTCCTAAAACCGATTTAGAATGCGTACCTCTCAAGCCAAATAGTTCTAATAATAGAATATAGCAGCTTCTGGAAACATTAAAACTGCACCATCTCAGCTGTGTGAGCAAAGACAGCAAGTCCAACACCTCTGGGACATGTCCTGTTTTTTACTTTATCTACATCAACATTTTGAGGACATTGGCTTACAAAAAAACCCACTTTTAAACCAGTGGAAAGAGTTTCCTTTAAAATTTGATTAATGCAATACGAAAGTTCAAACAAAAACAGTTATACTCCAAACACTCGGAGTCTTTGTGGCAGTTAAATGAATTTACTCACATAGCTAGGTTATCAGGACCTACACTGTATTCCATGTAATATAGAGTAAAAAGAAATCTTTCTACTCCTGCATATATCTTCTTACGCCATTCTAGGCTCACACATGGGAGCCTAACAATCTGATTCCCTTAGCATCTTCTCTATTTACTTAAAGGTCATAAAAGATTAGCCTATTTTCCAGGTGAATTATTAAGGCTGACCAAGAATGATTTGCATCATGAGAAAGGAATGAAATTATGAGAGAAAATTAAAATACCCTTTATTTCTGAAATGGTAATAAGAACTCACAAACATTAACCAAATAAGAAACAAAACTGTTTTGTCTTTACCCAATGACTATTCCAATGCACAGAAGTGAACTCCATCAGCACACTGTAAATAATTTTGCAGAACTGGAGTATTTAGTTGCCAAATAAATACAAGTGGGTGCATCTGGTGCTCAAGACCGTTAATTGTTGGCACCTCAACATCATGCCAAGGCAGGAAAATATTTTCTTGGAAAGAACAGAATAGACTGACCTCATCTTTCAGACTACATTTTTTTGGAACGCTATCCCAGGTGCACATTACAGTCCAACACGATTTTTAATGAGTATAGTGTCACTGAAAGATTAAAACAACAGAAGGTAGAAACTTTCTACTATAGTTTCAAAGAACATCTCAACTCTCCATTTCCACTGGCAACAGCCAAATATTTAAGAATAGTTTTGAAATGACTGAGGTTCTAAAAAAATTTAACAGATACAGTACAAGAAAATGCAAAATGTCAAATTATCCTAGAAGCTTCCAAAATTTTCTTTTTCAGGATAATTTAGCATTGAATCATATATACAAAAAGAATAGCTACAATGCATTAAGTAACATCATTGGTAGCAAAAATACGCAACCCTAACAGACTGCGCCACACAATGTTGTTAAGAGGTGTTCTGGAAATTACTTTGAACAGGTTAACACTTAGAACCAAAATCCTGACACCCACTAGCTCCTAAACAAATACCCATCAGCTGGTGAAGTAATTACTATCTTTCATTCTGTATCTTCTGCCTCTTGCCCCTTTCCGATTATTGATATGTACAAATAAAACTGTACATCTAATAGTTTCTCCTGCATCTCACTGTTTTCATCTCCATAATGATACACAATTTGCTAGCATGTACACATATGACACACATATGAGCTAGCATGTACATGCCTACTGCTGAACGTGCTTCTCCGAAAAGAGACTCCAGCTCAACAGTAATCATCTGCTGCCTGTAAGATAACTAATAGGCAATCCACGTGGCAGAGAGTGGTTTAGGAGAATGTCAGCTGAAGACAATGAAAACTACGTGCGACAAGACACCATCCAGCTGTATATCAAATAACTCGTAAGGATAAAACACATTTTACACTATGGAAGGTAGCAGCAAGGCATTGCGGTGCTTACGGCAACACATCAATTTGGTACAATCTCTCAAAGTGATGGGAGGCAATAGTCTCCTGCTTGCCAGTTCCCGCTGACCTCAGAACTCTCTCTGCCCCAGACCACATCTCCCTCCTCACTTCTAAATTAATAGCTGGGTTAGGTGCTCAGTTTTTCATGCTCTTTGTGCCACACACTATACCTTACAACTGTTCACAGACATACCTAAGTATACAAAATTTTTGTATAAACATGTACACACTAAAATATATGTCTTAAAATATCATGAAACCGAAATTTAAAAGTTGAGGCGTAGAGACACAACAATTCTTGACTGAATCAAGAGTTTTTCACTTAGATACTACAAACCAGAGCAGACAGCACGGACAAAACTATTGTGATATTTCGAACTTCCTACCAAGTTTTAAGAGACATTATTGCTTTCAGGACAATGTCAGTGTAAACAACTTCAATGACAGTTGCAGAGCAGAATGCGTGTCTACCACAAGAGAATCTGGGTCAAAGCAGCAGTGCTATAAAACTTCACCTACATTATCTCGTGCCAGAAGAAACACTGAAAAGAGAACAGCCTAGCAAGCAGCTGTTAGGCCAAAAATATCCTAAGCTGTATTCATTCCAAAAATATTTGCTCTTGGACATTATCCTTTGGCTCCTCTATCCCTAATTAAGGAGAGAATTTTATAAGTAGTCTGTATTTTTCCTGTTTAATCACCACTGCCCTAATATGAGGGAGATCTACGATAATGGCAGAGAAAAATAAGCTAATGATTTGTTAAATATTTCAACATTTTATCCTTAAAAGGTTACCCAGAAAAATCCTTTTGTTATGCTAAAGTTTATATTTACTTAAAAAGTAGATAGTTTGAAATAAAAAATAAAAAGAGTTCTCCTTACCAGGAAAACACACTTGTTTTATTCATTCGATGCCCCTTCAGCAGTGTCAAGTTTTATTAAAATATAATTGAAAAGTACACATAAGCTGTTATACTATAGAACAGAATACATGTAGTTACCAGATTAGGAAGAGAAACATAAATCTTGAAAGAACTCTAGGATTATTACACTACTAAATTCACTGAAATCTGAAAAATACGATCCAACCTCCTGTGCATGTGTGTGTCATGCTTTATAGAAGATCATTTTTAACATGTAAAAGCCTACAGATGTATTATCCTCTCTCTAGTAACTAAACTGTGTCTCAGTGTAAAATTTTATAGTCTTAAAGAGGGAAAAAAGAAACCGTTTACAAGCCAACAATAAAACTGACAGTTTTCAGGTCTCCTAGCTACCAGTGTGGTCAGTCAGCCCAGCGTTATCACCCGCAAAGTTCAATACAGATGCAGATTTTTATACTTAATCTTATTAAGACAGTCAGGATTTGCAAACGGACAGCCACTAACAAGATTTGTAATGGAGTCTGAAGTCCACAACAATTTTGTTAATAATATCATTAATTCACATGCTATATGGATGTAGATACGAGTACTTTATCCAGACACCATAAACACATGAGCAGATACTTATAAGTGAACTCTATCTTAAAACAGACATTTAAATAACTGCAACAACAGATTTTTGCAAATAAGTCAAACGACAAAAAATTAATAAGTACGTAGGCATATATGCATATACACATACACCCCCCCCTACATATGCATGCGTAATAGCTCTTAAAAATAATCCTCAGAAATATTTCATATGGCTCAGACTCAGGATAACTCTTCTTACCATTAACTTTCGATAGGTTTAAGAATCTTACTAGGGACACCAACAGGCTAATTTTTCATCCAGGACACAGGAATTTTATAGCAGATTTGAACTTGTATGGAAAAAAGAAACCTGCCATGCCTAATCCTGGGGGAGAAGGGGTGACAGCCACCAATATTTGGCATTTTCCATGCCTGAGGAATCTTACATTTACATATAGCCTTAAAAGCCTGAAACTGAATTTTGACCACAGGCCACAACACTAACCTATGAAAGCCTCTTTCAAAGCCATTAAGTTTTCCCTCCATTTAAAGGCTAGGATGGAATTGACAAAGTAGTTTTTTCTACACTTAGACTACAGCAGGGTTAGCTTTCCACATTGATTTATAAATGCAAAAAAATCCAGGATTGGTATTTTGGTTCCATTGTAGTGACCTGTAGCAGGAATCTACAGCCTGGTCAAATGAACTTTAAAAGGCCAAACAAAGCAAAGGTCTAACATCTTTCCAGGGCAGATCTTTTAGAAATAAATAAAAAAGGAGGAGGAAAAAGTACAGTACACTCACCAGGCGTGTATTAACAACAGGAAACAGCAATGCCAAGAGGGCCCCATTCAGCATATGCATCTGCAACCTTGGAAAAAGAGATGTGATGTTATTTTCACAGATGGAAATAAAATGCAATGGTTTCACATATTTTATGTAGTCTCTCTTCAATAAAAGGTAGCAAGATATTTAAGAAAATTCTTTGGCTTGAATTTGAATAAAGCCACTGTTAAACGCAATCATCAGATAACTGTTAAATGCAATAACCAGGACAAAAACCTCTCTTTAAATACACACTTAAATAATTTCCTAAAGTAGGACTGCTTTCTATAATGAGCTTTGGATTCCTAGAAAGCCTGGACCGCCCATTTGTGTTAATCCCGTTCATGATGCAAGCTGCAATAATAATTGCAATTTTGCTGTTCATTTGTCTTTTAGAGCTTAAAATAGCCTATTTGATAAAGGTTTTTACTCCTGTCTAACTCTATAAACGTACAGCTTCAAAATAAAGCTTCAGGAATTTGGAAGAAGTCCCTTAAATAAAAGAAGAATTACATTTGTCAAAATGCAACAGCAAGTCCTAAGCAAAGAATAAGACAGGAAAGTAGTATTACAATACTGTATTTTGTATAGCTTTCAGCCATCTTTTTCTGAACCACTGTTGCATCACAAGAACACAAAAATGGCATCAGTACTGTTTCAGTCTACTTTACATATGACATAAAGTAAAGAATAAACTGTCTACAACCACTTTCTGTCATAAACTGTTAGGAATTTAAAAGTAACTTGAGGAGGGAAAAGGTATTACAATTTCAAAACAGTTTTTCAAACATAATTCATATGCTGTCAGGGTGTTAGAGAACAGAAAGGCTCATTCTGAGAAACAACAAATATCGTGGCCTCTGCTCTGCAACTGGTCTTTTGCAATGCACAGTAAATCCAGGATTTCCTGCACACCAGACACACTTTTCACACTCTGAGATGGAGATGCTAACACAGCATCTCTGTATGAAAAACAGCAGGAAATAATTCATGAGGCATGCCCCCAGCATAATTTTTCCAGTCACTGCCTAAACTAAGACAAGAAAGAGCCCAGTTAATTGTCACGGTGGCAACTACAGCCATTCCTGATTACCGTTCTAGCTGGCAAGCCCCGTCACCCTCCCCACAACATAACCAGTGACACCCCTCAGCTGCTTACTGGACTCTACTGCAGTAGCCCACTAGAGCTTCCTACACATTAGAAACTCTTGTGGTACCTGAAGTTAGTAACAATATGCAATATTTTAGAAAAGGTTGCATAGGTTTGGTAAATACCCAAGTCAGCGAGAATTTGCTTTCACTATTTAACTTATATCTACAGTTTTAAAACGAGACCCATACTGTATGTATGGCCTTCAATGAAGCCTAGTTACTAAGTTGTAGTGAGGATAATAAAAAGGTACAAGGCACATGACATAAATTACACAAGCCCATACGTTAACCTGTAGAAAAAGGCCTGAATTCTTATCTGTTATGGAGCTAATTCGTGTTGCTAAGCGAGGTCAAAACCACCAGTACAAAAGAACCAAGGGTATGTGGCTCAACACCCATGATTTAAGCCCTGGCCCTTTTCAAGGTATAATTTTTCAATCTGACCAGTATGCCTTTCCAACTGGATATATATCTTAATATTTTATGACTTCAGCTGTGATTAACTTCTAAAACACATTATGCAAGTAGACAGAAATATAGTAAGGAAGAGGCACTACCTGAAGAGAATCATTGCAATCCGACATGGAGGACAGGCAAGAAGAAAAATCTGAAATGATAGAAAGAAATTTAAATTAATTATATGATCTCTTTTAGACTCCATTTTCTGTATCTTTCTTTCCCAATTCTGTATGTCACAAATCATTTCTAACCAGAAGCGCTGTTTTACAGCAGAGCTAGAAAAGACTAAAAATCTCAAACAAATTAAAAGGTCTCACATTACCTATATATATATATAAAAGGATTTAAGCAGTATGAGCAGCATCCAGGGTTCAGCTTCTGCCAGCACCTAAGAAACAAGGCAAATTCTAACCTACTTGATATTGTCATTATAAAAGGGCTCTTATAAAGCAGACTACTGTATTACTAATCATTTTACTACAGCAGATCCCTTCGCCCTCAATCATGATAAGGTCCTTGCTGTGCTAAAGACCAAGCATTTACCATGACAATACTTCCTTCACCTTAGCAGTGCAGGACCCAGCTCCTGAAGATCTCACGCGAGATGGCTGTCTACAAAAGCCTCTCAATACTTCCCAAAATAAGGCTACCACAGTACCTGCTCTATGCATAAGCTTAGTAGTCACCTTTAATACGTCCGTTGCCACACTCAAGAAAGCATTTTTAAAGTACGGTAAAGATTTCATCAATGATTAGCTAGCTGTTTCACGAGACCAAAAGTAACTGAATACAACTGGAGCGGCATGTGTGCTTTTCTTTACAGGCCATGCCCCTACCATAAACAGGACCTGATTTAATTTTTTATGTAATAAAGTATTGTTGATTTGCAACCATGTCCCATCTAAACTTACAGGATAACCATCATCTTTTGATACTGCTGCCCAAAACCTCTCACAGCAACTCAAAATACTTCGTATCACCAAGTCTTACTGTAGATACAAAGAGATTACTACACAAGTGTTCAGTGATAAAAATCCTATTTTCTATGTTGTCCACTACTGCAAAGAAGAGACTTTGGCCTAATGCCTGATAAAAAGTATTTCAGGAAAAAAATGGATCACGCTTTTTACTGCTGTTGCTAAAATAAATTCCCAATAGATTATTTCACTGCCAACCTACAAAACAAATTATCATTAAATCACTTCAAGTGAGAACATTTGGAGAATACGTCTGCTTTGTGGACCAGCCAGATGTGACAATTCACCAAACACGTCTCTTGGAAGTGTTGCAGGGCTGGGAAGAGGCCTCCGACGTACATTCAAAGTAAGTATGACCAGATCACGCACTTGCTGCGGCAACAGTAGAAATGCTGAACCCTGGATCATACTACTGAGCCCTTGTGTATAAAAGGGGCTTGCTGTTGTTACCACACAAACAAATGTACAAATTCCAAGTATTTTATTTCCAGTGCAAGTTCTTAATATACGGCCATTTATTTCTCTGATCCACTTACTTGTACGTTTAATTCCAGTCAGTCTCAATAACAGTTTAGAACAGGCACACAAACACAGAGTGTTTTTCCTAAGTCATACAGAACTCTAATAAGGGCACAGCAGGAAAGAGGCAGCAATTAAGTTTAACTGAATGTACGCCAACACATTTTCTTAGTGAATATTGTTAAAATCCAATCAGTTTCTCTTAAGTCTTGTATTTAAAAAGCAAGTAATTTCAACTCATCAGGGCAGGCTAAAGAGGAAGAGAACAGAACAGATGCATGATGCTAATCCACTACTGGATGCTTTTTTGTGCTATAGGGAAAAAAAAAAAGAAAAAAAGTATATGCCAGAAAGATCTTATGAGAGGTCTATATATCACCTTGCACGCAAGACCCATATGGCTTCCAGGAAAAGTGGCTAACACTTATTATGCTTCATTGCATATTTTTGCAATAAACTTTGTTTACTAACTAAACTGAAGTTCCTTGAATTGTGGACTATATTTTCCCTTCTTTGGAAACCATAAATATCTTCTACAGGACTCTTATAATAACTATTTTTTCCCCTTGCTACTCGCATGCATTAGTCAAACTTTTTAAACATTCCATGTTGTATGTTAGCAAAAGCAGATATGATATTCAGAGTCTCACTAGTTCATCCAGAGTTGTAAACTCAGATTTTATGATTTCCTTAAATTCAGAAATCTGACAGAAGATAGAAGTTACTTTTGAAGCATAGCTCATACCTTCGTGGAAGAAACTGCTCTTCCAATACAGATTTTTTTTCTTTTTATTTCCTACATCTTAAAAAACCCCAAAAAACCAAAACAGATTGACCTTTTTCTCTATATGCACAAAATAATCAAACCAGAAACACGTTTTAATCACACCAGTCATTTCTTTTTCTGACATACTGCAGAGTGCTCCAACTACCACGTTAAAGCAAAAACTACAATACAAGTCTGTATACTGTCTGAATCTCACCACTGAGGATAAAAAATAGCTAGTATTAAAAAGGATGGCATTGTTACAAAGACTGAGATGGACATAGCGATCTAAAATACTTCACTACCATGAAGACAGGCAAAGAAGAGAACAAGATTCACAGCTGCTTATTTTTACGTCAGCTCTACTGCAAGAAACCCAGTTCCGGGAACTGATGAGGGAAAAGTATTTAATATTTTTAAGCATCTTAAGTCCTTCTGTTCTGAGGGATCTTTCAGAAAATAAGCCTGACTTCCATTTTTTATAACAGCAGAGAAATCATACCTAGAATACTTACATTAAAACTTTAGGATAATGGAAAAGACCTTCAAATGTTTCAGCTTTGGCAGTTTAATATCAAGCACTTTCTCTCTAAATATGTATATACTTTCAGTCATAAATAAACCTCAACTTCTTAAAAGGGATGTTTTACAAGACACCCTTGTATCTGATTTTCAAAGAACTACATCACCGAGTAGATTCAAACATTATAAAGAGTGTCATCATTCAACTCAAGAGTAATTAGCAGCCTTAAAATATCCCGTTCACAGCAGACAAGCTCACAAGCTCTACCACAAGTGTTCACATACTTATCCCATAAGCATATTACATTTCACTGTCATACTGGAAATAAAATCCTTTGCCTTGCAGGAGGAAACAGCTATGTTTTACAAACCAAACGATGTCATATTAAATTAGCGGCATGGCTGTGAAGAGTTTCCCGCTGGAAGTCTCAAGGTTTTACGCACTCAGGCTAGCGCGGATGTCAGCCCCCCCTCGCTGGCACATTGCAGAGTTCCAGTGTAAACAGGGCAGAGTGTATTTTAAAGCAGACTGAAGTAGGCTTCTCCTTGTTCAAGGCAGAGTAACTAAACTTTCAGTTTGGAAGAAACACTAAGAAACAACTTCAATGTCCCTCCTTATTCTGTCAGATCTGTTACCTGTTACATTTTCACATGTTACAAAAGAAAAGCAGGACAAAAGAATTAACCAGAAATCCAAAATGTACAAAAGTAACTATTTTGGGAGGGAAAAATAAGCTATAAAAATATACATTGTCTGATAGGCTGAATTCTGGGCACAGTTCTGATCATTCCCTTCCCCTTTAACTTCTCTCTCAAAAAAAAGCAGATTTAGAAAAGGGTTACAGAGGTCAACAAGAATGATCAAAAAGTATAGAACACCTTCCATACATGGATTGATTTAACACATTAAGACTCTTCAATCTGTAGTGACTATAGGCTAATGAGAGTGAGAGAAAGAGAGGGTACAAAATCATAAGTGGCCTTGAGGAAATGTATAGATAACAAGTCCTAAGTGGGGACAATATTGTGAGTCAGGATTCTTCACCAGCACGGAACCAGAAGATTCTACAGTTGTTCTCAGGCAATAAACTGCAAAAAAACCCTTGTAACACTGGTCAATCTGCAAACTGAAGTTCACTTCAACCTTGAGGACTCAGATGAAAAAAAAAAGTCAGAAATTCTGTCAATCTACTTCATAATTGCTCTGCAAGACCATAAATATCATTGTCCATCCCCATGGGAAATATTTCTGGCATGAAGAAGTGCATGACCAGCACTCCCCTGCATAAACCCAAATACAAAGGTCACACCACACCACATGATGGATCAGCAGGGCTGTTACAATTTGGAGACTGTAATGCACAGGGTTGCACTGCTGAACTATTCCTTCACTGAGATGAGATCTTAAAGAGACTGAACTCATGGTTTCTCTGAACTAACCCAGGACTTGGCTGCAAACCAGTCTCTTCCACATTCCCTTCTTCTAACCATGCACTAAGGAGAAGAGAAAGCTCCAAATGGTATCTACAGGTCTGGGACAGACTGGAAGGCAGAAGGAAAAGGATGGTATTTTTCCACCTGTAGTAATATGGTTCTTTAAATTTTCTAAAAGAAATGTGTGCAACCCTGTCAGTCAGTATTTGATGGAGTTCCCAAGAAATAACTTTTGAGTTCTGTAAACTTTAGAGATCATTATTTCCTTAAATCTGATTGTCTTACTCATTTGTGTCAGCGTAGCAGGTAGAAGAGCCTGTATGTAAAAGGACTATTCTGAAGACAGTAAGAAGGTAATGTTACATTAGTTTATTCAGAAAACTTCTTCGATCACAAACAGGATCATGTGAAAGACCACAAATCTGTACAGTGTTATTTTTATTTTTAATCTTTTGATGTAGGAAGATGTGACCTAGAGAAAAATGTTTCTTCATTTGGTTCTAGATAAACTGCTCTCTTTAAGAAGTGAATAGAGCAAAGCCTATCAGGATCCCCACCACCGTTAAGGGAGGTCAATAGAAGGTTTCTTTCCCGGCTACATTAGCCCTCACTGCCCACGTAAAGGCAGAGAGAGATAAAAGGCAGTCTTTACTATTCCCATGGTATTGCGTAAGAGGTGGCATTCTGTAGGGCTTCAACAGACTTGCCACTCTTCATTTGCCAACTAATCCAAACATTATACTTTCTAAAAAATAATACTATGCACTCCCTACCTTTAGGTTTCCTGGCAGGATGAACAAGATAGCAATAGGTAAATATCACAAAGTATTACATTGGCCCTCCACAAATCCCTGTTAAGTTCACTCCCTTTTAAATCACTAAAAGAAAGCATAGCCAAACAAGGGAAATGTTACTGTTAAAAAGGAACTGGGTAGCTGGGAAAAAACAGATCATTTTTCATAAATTCATTTTTAGAAGTCAGAATTTACAAAAAAAATTACTCCTTGACATTGCAATAGTGTCTCTAAGTAAAAGTAAAACTCACATGCATGGGAAAAAGGCTAAATATCAACCAAAATAAGCTGGTATTTTGCAGCAAGTTGGTTTTTTTAATTGATTATATCTGTTTTTCTAGCACCAAAATATGACGAGAATAGGTACCCAAATTTCAGAAGTGTGGAAAAAAATCTAATACTGAAACACCCCCCCCCCCAAATCCACAAAAGACTGCAACATCCTGAAACCAAAAAGAACCACGTTAGCTTTAATCTGACCTCCCCTTAGTACAACCCAATTTCCTAATCTCTACGTACTGTGTTAACCGCTAGTAGTATTTTCACCTCTTGCACTTCATGCATTACATGTGTTGCAATTATCACATTAATTTGGAGATACCAGAGGTTTCCATTACTTGATTTTTTAAGTTCATACGGAAAGAATTTTATTCAAACAACCTCTTTTACAGTTTGCACGTCTAGACTTCAGCAATGGGCAAGTGCATAAAAAGGTAAACAAACCATCAAACATATCTGGTCCGTTTTCCATTTAACAGTACTGCTAGATTGAAAATGGTAAGAAAGGAAAAGGTTTTTGTTGTTATGTAATTGTGGTTTTTTTAATCCAGCAGTGCCCCTACAGTACATTTGTTATGGATTACTTTTTTGGAGGGAAAACAAAAGAGGTCATGAGGCAAGCAGATTTTACTAAATCTGCCTTATTACAACCCCAACATATTCAGATATTGAGAAACTCAAACTTCAACATACAGTCCTAAATATATTAGTGAGCTAGTACCTATTGTAGCTAAAATCTACTATACTAGAATGCCTGCAAGCATTTTACCCAGCCTGTCACCATGAGCCATGACTTGCCTAAAATAGAGATCCTAAAAACAGTTGATTAAATACCTAAAATGGGAGGCTGTAGTACATGCTAGAGTTATGTCTAGGAAAATTCTCCCGATACTGGCAAGGATGTATATATTTATGTTCTGTTACAGGTTCCAGAAGTTTTCAGACCATTACCATAAAATAATTTGTCAGCTGCAAATTTTCTCATTTGTCTAATATTTCCTAGTTTCTTTGACATGTAAGCATGCCACATTCCACCACTAGTCTTAGCAATCAACATTTCAAAAATCAAGACCAGTAAAAATCAAAAATTTCAAAAATCAAGACTAGAGATGCACAATCTTTTGTTCGAAAGGATGAACAATCTTTTGTTCGAAAGGATGCGAATGAAGGGTATAACAGCAATGCTGTCTCTGAACTGAAGTATTTTTTAGTTAGTACACTGAGGCAGAGAGTGCAGTCAAAACTTGTCATGAAAGGCTTTTCTTCTACCAGTCTTAGCCCCACCGAGACAGAACCATGCATAACACAAACATAATCTTGTTTGATCAGAAACAAACTAAAAAGACAAAAGAAGACAATCAAAAGGTAGCAGGGGAAGAAAAGAACAAGTCACACAAGTCTAACCATTCCAGATTAAACATCACACGAACTAGCACTTATATCATCAATGGGAACGCTTACAGATGGCTGAGTAGAGTTGTTTCTGGCAGAAGATAGCTAAGCACACTACGAGTAAAACCACCGCATCTCACATGTGCAGCACAGATTTCATTTACCTTTCAAACGAGCAGCTTGTCTGTCCCTGAGCCGCCTCTTTGATTCAGTATCGCGTTGCAGCACACTGGAAACATTATCTTTCTTTACAAACATTCCAGTCGTGATCACTTAACCAGGTCATAAACTGATTGTTTTAGTATACTATTTCAAAATGAAAACTTCAAGAGGTTAGATTTTAATTTCTACTTGCAATATTCAGAGCAATGTGAAAAATTCATGGAAACTGGATTCATCCAAAACTGGAATTACTTTTTTAAAAAGAAAAGAAAAGAGAGAGAGAGAGACGGACTTTGGTCAATCTGCACTGAAATAAAAATTTTCACCCCTTCTTAGGTGCATCAAAGTACCCTGCAGAGCAGAAGAGATGAAAAGGCATGCTTTACTGTACATGTGAAAACCATCCATTTTCCCCCAAAATGGTAAAACGTAATGCAAGGAACATTCAGGCAGCTGGATAACTTAAAAGATGTAGAAGACTGTTAATTATCTCTAAAATTGATTTTTTAAGTAAGTTCAGAACAATCACTCTATCACTTATCAGAAAGTAATGGTTTAACAACTCCATCATACAGCTTTGATTCAGCATCTAGGTATACGTTAGATGTCGACTGTTTTTGCATAAACAGTTCAATTCAGCACAGAAGAGCTGTATCGCTTAAAAGCCATCTGTTTGCCTTCTAAAAGGTAACTTTAAAAAAAAGAAATCGTAACTAAATCTGAAAAGAGAACAGAGATCAAAAGATGTTACATTCTCATTGCTAAATAGCAGCAATTTGAATGTATTTAATATTTTAGCATAAAAATCACAGCTGCCTTACTGCAGCTGTCAGACAGGTTCAGGGATTAATTAATGTGTCCTGTGGAATTGCTAATCCAGTGTTAAGAATACTCATGGTTCAAAGCAACACTGCCGGCAGAGCATTAAGTAATACTACAGTAAAAGTAGTTTCTGTATTATATAAACCAAACTCTGGGAACATAAGAAGCCACCTGTCCCTCCTTCCAACCTCCCAGCTTCCCAGTTCTACCCGGTGATGAAAGAAGTGTAGCAAGCTGAACAATTTCCACCCTCTACAATCTAACGTCCTGTAGATTATATATGTTCATTGGGACATTCTAGATTAGTCTCCCCTTCCACAGGCTTCGTTTGTTTACTTGACTAACCTGTACTCACCTTCTTCCCTTTCACGGTCTTAGGTGAAAGATTTCTGGACTTCTCATATTTTAGGATTAATTATTAACACAAGACTCAGGTCTTTCTATGTGTGCACTAGCATTAGTTATCACATCTTAGGAATTAGGATTTCAGAGAAAAAGTGTCACTGCGGTTATTTTTCTTCCTTTTTCTCTAATCACTATGTGCACCAGCCCTTCACTAGTAGTGGGTTACTTCCTTCCCCATTCCTAGCTTAATGCTTTAGCAAAACCTGACAATCAAGAACTTATCTGAGCGTAAAAGAACAAAAAAGGCTGAATTAAAAAAAAAAAAAATATTCAAATGTCCAATTTCTTAAGAAAACTTCATTTGTACTGAATTTAGATTAACTTGCATTTACATCTGTCAGTGACCGTGTGGAAGCTTGCATACGTTCACAACACGATTCTCATGTACACATTCATATACATTCACTTTTCTTGCTTTCTCCCCAAGAATGACATTTCATATCAGTTTTCTACAGAAGCAAAACCATCGTAGAAAAGTCCTGCTCTACTCTGCCTGAAGTCACCAATACCTTTTTCTTGTCACAGTTCACAATTCCTCAATTTGTAGGATTTTACAACAGAAATTCGTAATCTTTAAAAACAGCAGGATAATAAATATCTAATAGCTTTATTATTACGGATAATTTTTGCCAAAGAAACAGAAACAGTAACACAATCCATAAAAAGCTAAGGCGTATAACATATTCCGATAATTTAAGTTGGCACTTCACTAACTACCAAAGTATTAAAATATAAACTATTAAATTCACTTCACACTAACTCCTTGGCAATCTGAATAAATGTAAATCCCTACCACATCTATCTAAAGCCCTGAGGAAGTGTCACGAGAAACATGAGTCCCATTACACTCTTCGCAGGTTTCAAATTCATAGTACAGAACTTGTTCTCGGTCAACATCAACACCGTTCCACTTGCTACAGTGAATGTGGTTGATGTACAACCACTGCAGTAAAACTCATCAGCTGTGACCAGGAGTGTAAACATTCACAGCAGTGCAAGGGAGACAACAAAGAAGGGTTTTTTAGAGTGGAAATCATTAGGCGAAAGTCTTCCCAATCCCTGGAATTTATAAGGTGTCCAATATGGTTACTGTTGCTGTTTGATTTAGTCCACCACTCCACTGAAGTGCCTAAAGGCCTCAGGCAGCTACTCCTGAAACACCAGTTTAAGCTGCTAGCAATCAACCTATACAGAATGGTGTGCGAAACTGCTAAATAGGTTAAAAAAATCCTTCCTAAAAATATATTACAGCCAACAGTGATACAGTACAACACTGGATAGTACAGTGAAACATTTATTAATAGCTCCATTCTCAAAAAAAAAAAAAAAGGGAAAAAAAGAAACAAAACGGAAGAGGAAAAAAGAAATGAAAAAAAAAGGCCTGTCTCTCCATAATGTGTTGCTCAAGCCACATGTTACACTTTGATCGATATTTGCTTTAAATCTACGATGATCTCATCAAAACAATCCAAGATCTGATTACCCCATTATTCATCTAATGGCCTGTAGATAATAACCCTCAGTGTAAATACTTGGGGTAAGAGAAAGTTAACCTTTTTCACCTAGAATTTCCAATCACGCAATTCCTACTCCTTTTTAGAGAGTAGGATTACTTCTTGTCAATTCCCCACTTTTGATATTCTTTTCTCCTAAGAACATACAGAATAAAGGAGAGGATTACCAAAGTGTGCATTCTGTCCTCAAGCACAGCAGGTATTCCAAATCCTAGCAACTTCAAAACATCGGCTTAACTTAACCTAGAGCTTTAAACTCCAATTCCTCAACTAGACCATTCATGGTCATGACATATTACCATGATTCCTATCACCTTGACTAAAGCATGCACATTTTCAGCTCAAGATAAAGCACGTACTGGCCAAATCTTGTCTAAATTAAAGTGGTTGAACTGTAATCTCTTCAAACAAAGAAAACTGTGATTCACAGCCTTAAGACGCATTTGCTATTCTTTTTATACTAAATTAAAAATTACTCTTATTTCTGAATAAGAATCCTTGCCTTGTCTCATATTAATATTTCTCAATTTCTCTACCATATACTGGGATTTACTAAAAATAAGCACAATGGTAAAACAAACCACATACAGTATTAAAATTATCATAGAAAAGCTTTTCCTCAGCTCAATAAGTAATTATTACATTCATTAGAGTTAAAGCCTCTGAACTTCAGTTGACAGTGTTTTTTAAACACAACAAAATCATTGCTTAAAAATAAATTGTAACAATTAAGAATAAATTGACAGTTATTGGAACCAAGGGCAGATTAAACTATCCAAGCAAGCCATGGTTTGTTTGAAAGCCAAACTAATAGTTCTGGGGCACCCCAGATGCAGGATAAAGGAACTGACGATCTGTCTCATGACCTGTCACTTCATATCTATGCTCCTTGAGTTGCTGTCATCTTTCTAGCAGTAAAATGCACTCTTTTGCAAAAAGTAAGGCTTGCCACCAAGAAATACCGGTGCTTTCAGTGCTCTAATCGTTCTTCATCTGCCCTTTTTCACCACACACTATGATGAATTTCCTCTCTAGCAATCAGCTGTAAGAGGAAGTATCACAAGTTAATTTGTAGTTGTAAAAAGAAAGGTTTGTGTATTATGCAGATCTAAAAATCAAGCTGCATACTTCATAATCCGACATGTTTGTGAGCTCTGATTACGCACATCTTCCCCTTAAACTTAAGTGATGAATTTTATGTCTACCAGATAGCATTTCAGAGCACTGAAAGGATTGTTAACCTTGCTACAACAGTCTGACGCACCTCCTAAATGTACTGATTTGGGAATAAACCATACTATATTCCAAATATATAGCCTTGCTTTTCTCAAATATTTTTTTACAATCCGTGACATACCTATTTTCTACTAAATTACAGATTTATCACATCTCCTGAAACTGAGTCCTGTCTTCTGAGGTGCTTTAAAAATTACAAGTTCTGCAGGTGGCAGTACCAGGTTTTGGAACGTAGAAGGTATACACAAAAATTATGTATATAAGGGAAATATGCACACATACAAAAAGGTAAATTTAGAACCTTACATTTAGAGACTTACATTTTGAAAAATGTATATATATTCTTAGGAAATTTTGCCTTCGCTGCTCTACATCTTGCCCAACAATCTTAATAGATTAAGCAGCAAACAAAACTATTGAAAAACGTCTTCGATTTAGAATACCGCTACCCTTTAAAAACTGAATAACTCATTAAACTTTTACTTGCAGGCTGTTGCTCATGTAACCCAATACCATTATTCAGTGTCACTTCTATAAAAATTTACTGAATTTCTGTAATCAAAGGTTCTTCATACTCACTCCCAAATAACAGGATATTAATGTCTCTTTAATTTTAATTCAAAGTTTTGAAGAGACAGAATATAGAAAACCATACACAGTTTAACTGGATTCTTCCAAATATTACAAAGCATTGAGAAGTAGTGTATGCAAATTAAGTCCAGATTCACACTTGAAAAATCACATTTGACCACATAATCAGATTTTTTCCAAGGTTTTTAAAAAAAAAAAAAAAAAAAAAAGAGGAGGGAGGACAGGAGAGAGAGGGAGATAATTAGTTAGTTATATGTTGGGATGTATTCCCAAATGATGCAGAATTCAGTCAGGCTATGTTTATTATGTAAGTTCTGAAAACAGCCCATTGTTTCCAAAAACACAGTAGCCTCTTTTGCAGAGGACAGAAAGGATCCAGGTCTCTAAAGAAGCTAAACTGGAAATAATGAACACAGGATTTAGTATTTACTGAACTGCAGATGCACTTAGCACTGTTTTTAGTTATGCAAACTTCATATCGACATCACTAGATGAAACTGGACTCCCCTATACTTCTTTCCCTTGCCTTTTTTCCACCTATCACTTCCCCTTCAGTTTACTTCTCTTTGCCTAAAAAGATCACTGTTTGAAGTAATCATCCAGCAACACAGGTGTCTCCTACAAAAACATTTTCTTTATTCCAGACAAATGTCAGTCCTTAACTGTCTTAAGTGCAATTATTTGGTGCAGAATTGGGAGAGAATTATGACAACTTACCAGCTGAGGATTTACCAAAGAAATGATTCTGTAGGAAGAACATCTTCCTACAGCAAACCTCTTCCCAAAAGAAAACAAAAAATAAAACCCCAAAACTCATTTTACAGATCGGTATTAAGTCACCATTCTGGAAGAAGGCATTAGCATATTAAAATCAAGGAAGCTGACAATTTACAACAGTTTAAGAGAAGCACTAGCTGTACCTATCATTTTAGGATTAGATTACCATCGTGTTTCTACCACTTCCCTAAACAAGGTTTCAAGAAACTTACACACACACTTTAAATTTCTACAAACTGGTCAGTTGTAACCTTCAGTGTTCAGAACTGAACAGTCTTAGCAAAGCTCCAAGAAACCAAATTAAAACTAATCAGCTTCAGGACCCAACTCACAAACCTAAAAGTCAAATTTAAAAAGGGAAAAAAATAAGAATCACATAATCATTAAGGTTGGAAAGGACCTTTTGAGATCACTTCACCCTACCGCTGTTACCCACAAACTCTGACTTAGATGGCTTTGCATAATAGTGTTTCCTTACATTTTGTTTTCCAGATTTCTCTTTTGCAAACACAGACCAGTTTTATCTCTGGGTCCTGGTTTATATTTGTCGACATTTAATCTTAGTTGCCTGTTAACTCTAGCTTGATGTCTTACAGGACCTGTGTTTATGCCTTTTCATTAAGTTACACTGATTGTGAATAATAGCTTGCAAAATATGTGCGTCAGCAATTACAAACCAGGGGCACAAGAACAAATCATGAAGAACACAGTTTTTGATGGAAATTCTATCTGCTCCTTCACTGAACCTGAAATGAAGAACTGCTACGTGAACACAAGTGTTTCGATTGAAAAGTTTAAAAATGTATACTTTAAAGAATATAGAACAGATAAACAGATTGGTTTTCATAGAATTGGTTTTGACATTGCAAGGCATGAAATTTTCCTTTCACCTCACTAAAGCAATGCTGTAAGTATTTTGACACTCATACACAGGGACACAACACTTATGTATACACTTCTCAATGACCATGCTCTGAATGCTGCTAAAAGCCTCCTTCACAAAACTTTTAAAGAAATCAATAGTGCTGTAATTGGCTATTGGTTGAATCCTCCCTCTTACACTGCTGAAACAGAAATTTAAAAGGTTTCCTTCACATCTTCAATTTCAATACCATAATTATGGGTCCCAAAATACTCAAAAGGATTAATGTCTTGAAAATAGAACTCGTGGTCCTCTAAACATACGCTGAATTTTTTCCTGCTATGCAAAGGAGAATAGGTTTGCAACACCCTAGCGGACTTCGTGTTTCCCTTTTAGGATACCTTTTTATGCTAGATTTACAGCAGTATCATTGGTCCAGTCATATCCTCAGTCCTAAAAAGACAGTGCTTTTTTTTTATAGAGGTATTCAAATAATTTTCAATAAGACCACTCTTTATGTAAAGAAAGAGCGTGGTATGAATTCCTTCATAGACTTCCCGCCCCGCTGCACCACACACTAACTAAATATTGTACTGCACAAAAACACCCCCATCCTTATTGGATAGCTGTCAAAGAAACCACAGAAGTTTCCATTCACCTTTAGTTTAAAATATATATATAAATTTTAAAAAATGGAAGTATTTATCTCTCAACAATGCTGCACTTACGTCACTGGTGAAGAAACAATATTGCCCTTCTTCCTCCAAAAGCTATGCAAGAAGCCAAAACCCAGACCAGGGCTGGAAATAAGTAGTACTGTTCCCACATAGTTCAACTAGGTGGCAGGACAGCAACAACTTCTCTGACTCTGATTAACCATGAGAACTGTTTAGGCAGTTAAGTATGTTGATTTGATCGACAATTCATCCTTGCGATGACACACAGAAACTAGTTCTTCCCAGTTATGAAAAAGATTTGATTTGAACACAGGTTGGCAGAAATTAGAAACCTGATCAAAACAGACTCACTTGTAGATCTTAGTATCCATAACATTATGCAGTTTTGTCTGCTCAAATGCACCACAGATGTAATTCCCATTTTATTTTGTGATTTCATTTCAGTCTTAGGTCTTTTAAAAGCAGGACTTTTGCTTTTATGCAGAGAATATCTGAAGGATAATTTCCAGTTCCAAATATTTTTGGCTCAGAGCCCAGAGCCTTTGCTGCTCTGAGATGAAAGAGTCTCAGCTGAAGAAAAGGAAAACAGGAATTTAGTGAAAGAAGGGACCTTTACCAACAGCTACTGTTGGCTTCCCTTTGAAGTGATCTTGATTCTTGTAGCATGTTTCATCTCTTCACCTCCTACTTTGTTCATCCTAATGTTTAGGTGCAGCAGCAGGATTATGTACAAACTACTGTAAGAACAGAAGTGAAGGATAAGTTGTATTTTCATATATTTCATCTTGCCAACCTGTTGCCCTCAGCAAATTCAGGCCAAAAAAACAATGCCTGGAAGATTCCAACTATCATGTATTGCTTTTCTGCTGATGGAGGTCATCGACTATCTTCGTATCTAACCTGTTTTCTCTGCTGAAAGCTGTTGGTTTTGCAGATATTTTCATTTTCTACATTAAGCCCAGGCCTATTTCTAATACATCTGTTTGAGGATGCAGAGGCATGACTTCTGAATTTTGTTGACATACCCATCTTCTCAATTTCACAAATGCTGGAACACCATTTCTAATGAGTAATTAGCATAGGATTATAAAAAAAGCTTCACAATTGGTCAAAAGGAGATTAAGAACTGCCCATGCCTGACTACAGAGGTTAAGTCTCTGTCTTCTTGGGGGAGAGCATTAATGAATGAGGTAAACAATACTAGCTCCCCCATTTATGTACAAGCATTAGCTTTTGCTGAATACTTACCATAACGTCATATTATAATACCATATCAAGATAACTAAACTTTCAAATCATAATGGTAACATATCTTTACCTTCTTCCCAGAGAATTAATAGGAAAATTTTCCAGTAAACATTGAGTATTGCCAAGAAATGGAATGTGGCTATATTATTTTATTTTCATTATTTCTATGGCTCTGCATACCTTCTACTTTCCCTTTCATCGCCAATACTGACTAACTGATTCCACAACAATTGTTACCACTTCATGGGAAGCAAGTATCCTATGGTGTAAAATACTGAGCTAACATTGCACCACTGCTTAGGAATTTACACAGCCTACTAATTAAGTTCTGGAACTCTAAGTTAATTGCTGTAAAGGTCTTGAATATTGCTGTAAGATCTTGGTTTTCCCCCTCTTGAAATAATACGCATCTCCCTCAAACCTCTGGTACAACCAGAAAAGATGTTTCCATTCCCGTTAGGAAATGCTCTCCAGGAGCGAAACTAGCAACTGGCTTGATCTGATACAGCCCAGATCACTTAGCATTCTGCAAAGGGTGACTAAGAATGGCATTGGTCCGATTTTCATCTGTTACTGATCTTAGACAGATGTTGTTACCATGGCAGCTTTTTTGAAAGCCTTTTTGACATTCTTCTATTAATTCTTGAGCTTAGATTTTGTAAGTTGTCCAGTGTTGAGGGTACAATATTAGCAAAATTAAACAAAATAATAATAATTTTTTACATCTCCCACACTCCTTACCAAGCTCAGTGAAACTGACAGTTAAGTACACACACAGGACTACTGACAAATACAGCTTGTAAGCTTTAGATATTGCAGTTCAATAACTGTTTATGAATGTTTCCATTACTTCGGAAGCTCCACAAATTGCGCATTATCATGCATCAACAACCAAGCCACAAGTCATTAAAGCACATCATTTACCCACAGGTATTAAGCCAGATCGGCTTGTTCACCCCATGTATGAGACATGGGTAACACTTGTTTCCTTACTATTCAGCTTCTAAAATTAGAAAGGTAAGCCAACACTGCTTGCACAAAATAAACAGTAATTTGTTGCCTCAACACCTTCACAAGATACATTCACACCCCTAAAAGTCACTTCCTTGAAAAAGTTGCATGTAAATTATGTAACCGCTTTAGCAATAATCTTGTTTTCATTAAATTTGGTGCAGATTTTACCACTGCTGTCAGTGGAAACAGCATTTTCTATTCTAGAAACAAGGACTGGGTGAAAGCAAGTGGTGAGACAGCCTTAAGTTTCTGGATTTTCAACCAGAGATTCATAATTTCACCTTTCCATTTGACTTTTTTTTTCATAGATTTCAATTCAGCTGATTAAAAACTAAGTCAGTTTTAAAATGTTTATACCAATTCTTGGCATTTGTACTTTTGCTATGGACTTTTGGTCTACAACGCAACTATGGGAAAAATACTGCTTTGCAAGCGTAAAACCAAAGCAAACTTCCTGGTGGCTGTACTCAAGCCTTACCTGCATCATAGTGACCACATGACAGGGATTGAGGAGGTAAATGACGGTCCTGGTGGCAAACTTGAAGCCCACCTCCAGCCCAAAGATGAGACAGAGCACCACCAGCAGCACGTTCTTGCCCAAGCTCTCCTGCTTAGCCTGGGGCTGCTGCAGCAGATGACCCTCCAACTCCCAGAAATGCAGCTGCCTGAGCTTCCACAGGGACAGAAGGATCTCCACGACGCCCACGCTGAGGAAGACCACGCTCTCCAGAAAGCGCTGCTGCCCAGAGAGAAAGGCCGCGCATTCTGGCCCTCCATTGCCAGCAAAGCTGGGGTCCACCCCCCCATACATCCAGTCCAGGAGATTATGGAGGCTGTAACGAGACATGGTGAGATGGTGACTCTTTTCCTCCCCGTCACTGTCCAGGAACAGGTAGGAGCAAGACGGAATCCAAGCCAAAATGCTGTCAGGCTGACGAAACATGAAATGCAGGGACGGCCCCTCTGTAGTCCCCTTCCTTCCCAAGCTTCAGGAGAAGCAGCTCAGCTCGGGGCAAGGCTGATTCTTGGCTCTTCCTTTCGATGCCAGGGCGAGACCCGCAAGAAACAGCAGCCTGCAAGAAGGGAGGAGCCACAGATGAATGGAGCCTGCGAGCAGCGGCGAAAGCCCCTCGCCTCAGGACCCCTCCTCTTCCCCGCCGGGCGCTACCCGTCCACCCCCGTCCGCACTCGCCGCTCTCCCGGCCCTGACCGCTACAGGGCTGCTCTTCTCCGCAGGTCAGCACCGCCACCCGCCCCCCTCCGCCGCCGCCTCTCCCCCCTCAGCCGGGCCGCTGCCGCCCTACCCGCGGCCTGCCCTGCCCGCCCTCCCGCCGCCCCTCAGGGCCCCGCCGCAGCCCGCCCGCCCGCCCCAACGGCCGCCGCTCGCCCGCCCGCCCTTTCCCGCCGCTCAGCGATGGCCCCGGTACCTCCGTCGGCGGGGGCGGGCGTCTGTCCCGTTAGGGAGCGCGGCGTGGCTGGGAGGAGGCAGGCCCGGCGCTCCCAGCCATGGGGCCGGCCTTGGCGAGGGAGGGGAAGGAGGAAGCAGCGCTCCCCTCAGCGGCGGCGCGGGAACGGCGGAAAGTACGAGCCCGGGCGGGCGGGCCGCTCCCCGCGGCTCTCCCGGCCTCTTCCCAGCGCCGTAGCATCACCCCACCGACGCGCCCGACTCGCACCGAAAAATGGACGAGTCCCCCGGATGGGCTGCGCCCGGCCGCCCGCTCCTCCCTCCGCCCCGGCTGCTCCCGCCTCCCGCGGCTGCCTTCGTTCCTCACCGCCTCCCTGCGCCTCCGCGGCGGCTTCTTCCTCGGCGGGCTGCGCTCACCTCTCCATTGCTCTCCCCGTCCTCGGCTTCCCCCTGCCTGTTGCCTCAGCTTTCGCCCGGCTGCTCCCCTTCCTCCTCACAGCCAGCCGCCCGCAGCCGCCCGCCGGTCGCCCTGGCGCTCCCGCCCGCCCGGCTCCCCTCCGGGCCACCGGCAGAGGGGAAATAAAGGGCCAGGAATCGTCCTGCTGGCCTGCCTGGGGTGTGCGCCCGTTATCGCGGTGCTGTTAGCCCACCCGGCTCCACAAGCGGCGTTAACCCGATAAACTAGTTGCTCAAGAGCCATGGCAGCAGGTGTTAGTCAGCCAAGAAATTGCGGTGGCCTGCGTCTTCACTGCGCACCATAAAAGGCCAAACTTGAGAGCGGCTTCGGCTGGGCCACTGGGGTAAGTGTGCAGTCAGCTGCACCCATGTGCAATACATAGGGTGCAGACCCCGTCCGTGTGCATGCGCGTGCAATTTAGTTCTGTGGGTGCAAAACTGAGCCTTGTGCAGTGGAGGCCAGGTTTGGTTCCCGGAGGCATCTGGTTTGTGGCTTTGTAGCAGTTGTACTGCAAATACCTAACTGTTCTATTGGAAAGGCAACGGTAGGTGGAGATCTGGGTGGAGTAGTGGGTTAAGGGGACGTTGTCAAGGCAGGTAGAACCGTGAATGAACGTACCCTGAGAGCTGTCTCGTACTACAGATTTTATTTCACATACCCTGCCCGTAGCACGTCGCCCTCCCCTTCCTGACCATTATAGGGCTGCCCTTCTCCCCAGGACAGCACTGCAACTGCACTGTTGCCAGCCAAACTGTTGAGCCTGCTTAACTGAAAAGAAAAGCTTAATTCCACAAATAAGTTTGAAAAGACCAGGCGGATCTCTGTACTGGCTGAGTCGAAGTGATTTCCATAGAAACCAAGAGGCAGCAACACCTGGTCTGTAAAGCTGGAGGCAATAGGTGCCTGCCATTCTGCTGTGAAAGAAATTGCTCCTTTTTTGGGAAAGAAAGGGGACCCACCAGGCTTATCCAAGATAAGAATTCTACAAAATGGTGTTTTCCCAGTTCTTGCTGATTCATTAAAACACCTGTTGTTGATCTAATTATGCACAAACTTACTGCAGAAAGTGAACGTGCAGAAACCAGGTGAAAAACCTGAATAGGCACAAACCTCTTGCAAACGTCTCCCCCACTCACTGGACATGCACACACCTGCAACACAAACCTGCTGCATTAACCTGCTTCGCAGCCCGAAGACTCAAAACAAGCAGCTCAGCACTAACACCAATATTGTGGCAGCTCTTTTCTTCCCCTATTTCTAAAATACAGGAATATTGCTCACAAAGATAAGCACAGAGTATTTTCTCTCAAGGGGTCTACCAGTTGGGTTGTCTGCTGCCATGAACAACCCGGAACAGATCCGTCCCTTTCCACTCCCTCAGTCGCATACCTACTGCTGCTAAAAGCAATCCCAGGCACCTTTATACCTTGCCTCTGCATTTCTTTCAATCTCTCACATTTTGCAGTGTCTGTGATCTGTTTCTTGGACTTCTCCTTTGCTGAGCTTTTTTTTGGTGAAGTGGAAAAGACCTGTAATTAGAACGGCAATGTGTTGTCAGGTATTGGTATCTCAGACGTAGTGATTTCTTTAGAATATGGACTAGCCACAAGAATATGAGGGCTTGGTTGGGTGGTTTGTTTTTGTTTTTGGTTTTTGGTTTTTTTTTTTAGAGAATGCCAGTGAAGAATATCTGGCTGAGAATGTGAAAGTGGGCAGGATTTTGCCCACAAAAAAGAGCAGTTGCAAAACGGCAGTTTGTTGTCCATAGAAGAGGAAGGAAAGAGAACAGCTAAATAAAAATAGATGTGATGAAAGCTAAAAACTTAAGCGATTAATAGTTAAGACCTCATAGGAAGTCTAAGGGAAGGAGTTAAGAAAAGGAACGATGCTTTAAAAAAATAATTCTAAGGGTGCATTTATCCCAATTATGAGCAGAATAGAAATACT
This sequence comes from Nipponia nippon, assembly GCF_047370975.1. Lineage (NCBI taxonomy): Eukaryota > Metazoa > Chordata > Aves > Pelecaniformes > Threskiornithidae > Nipponia > Nipponia nippon. The sequence goes on from NW_028262313.1 coordinate 4,425,984, forward strand.
AGTAAGGTTAGCTTGACCACAGCATGAGGTCTTTATTAATCTTAAGCACATGAACAAAATATAAAGGAAGGCAGGTCAGATTACTAAGAATAAGAAAGACAGACTAAAAAAGGTATGCTGCAAAACAATTGAACTATCAAGAGCTATGAAATAAAAACTGCTTTGTAGGTATATTCATACTAAGAGGAAGACAGAGAAAAAGATTAATCCCCTACTCAACAGAGGATAAAATCTGTCAACAAGTTATAAAGAAAGAAAAAGTGATTGGTGCCGTTGTTGTATCAGACTTCCAAAAAAGATCACCTGCAAGCAGGTAGTTAGCACTGGTGATGCTGAGAACAAAATTATCTCATCCCGGAGTAGGTAAAGAACAGATTAGGAGCACTCAGATAAACCAAATGTTTTCAAATTGTTTGAGTCTACTCAACTTGATCAAAAGACAGTTAAGGAATTGACTGAAGAAGGTGAATGAGGTGCTGAAAAAACAGAAGAGGCAACTATAAATTGCTGTTATCAAAGCAGGGACAGAGCCAGAGAAATACAGCTCGGTCAGTGTAATTAACTTAAATCCCCAGAAAAATCCTGGAACAAATAATCTCACAAACTGTCATCAGCACCTAGATGATAACCAGGGAATGACAGCAGTCAACATGGATCCGTCAAAAACAAATCATGCCAAGTAACTCGATTTTCTTCTCCAGTAAGGAACAGGCCTTGTGGATAGGCCAGAGCCTGTTGTCAGTTTGATTAGATTTTTGACATTTTCATTAAGAAGTTAGAGAAATACGGTCTGGATAAATGTATTATAAGGTTTATACAAAACTGACTGGATAGCAAGCAGTAGTTCACTGTCAAAGGGAAAGAATATATTGCTGGGTTCCTAGAGCCTGTCTTTGGTCTGGGTCTTTTCGTTATTAACAATGTAAATAACGGAACAGAGAACATACTTATTAACTTTGCAGGTGACGCAAAACCGAGGGGGACAGAATTAAATTTTAAAATAGTCTTGACCATTCAGAAACATGCTTTTTTAAAAAAATAAAGAAGATATTCAGTAAGATCGATTTGCATCCAGCACATCATACTGGTATAAGCCACCAGGTATAAATCATTGCTGCCTTTCCTCTGTCCCTTGCTACTTGTTTTCTCTCACACTGTCCGTTGTGGTTTAACCCCAGCCGGCAACTGAGCCCCACACAGCCACTCGCTCACTCCCCCTGTCCTGGTGGGATGGGAGAGAGAATCAGAAGAGTGAAAATGAGAACTCTCGTGGGTTGAGATAAAGACAGTTTAATAGGTAAAGCAAAAGCCGTGCACGCAAGCAAAGCAAAACAAGGAATTCGTTCACTCCATCCCACCAACAGGCAGGTTTCAGCCATCCCCAGGAAAGCAGGGCTTCATCACGTGTAATGGTTACTTGGGAAGACAAACACCATCACTCCGAACGTCCCCCCTTCCTCCTTCTTCCCCCAGCTCTACGTGCTGAGCGTGACGCCATACGGTGTGGGATATCCCTGGGGTCACTGGGGTCAGCTGTCCCGGCCGTGTCCCCTCCCAGCTCCTGGTGCCCCCCAGCCTCCTCGCTGGTGGGGTGGGGTGAGCAGCAGAAAAGGCCTTGACTCTGTGTGAGCGCTGCTCAGCACCAACTGAAACACCCCTGTGTTATCAACACTGCTTCCAGCACAAATCCAAACCATAGCCCCATACCAGCTGCTGTGAAGAAAATTAACTCTAGCCCAGCCAAAACCAGCACATTCTCCGCTCTTTTTTTTTTTTATTATTATTATTTTTTTTTGAGATGTTTAGCTGCCTGCCGGGTTAAACCACAACACTGTCTTATGCCAGCATAAGCTTTTCTGGGGCTATGTGGTTGACTGTATGAGGAAGCTGATTAACATTACAATTATAATTCCAGAGGTAGTTGTAACCTGGAGCACTTTGCTGATCTATTTGATCCTACTTTGGGTCATGGTGATGGATGAGGCGACCTTCTGATTTCTTGTTTTTCTGTGATTTTCCACTCATTAGAAAGAAAGATAGAACACAGTTGGTATAAAACTGGACATCCTTGTATGATTGATATTTCTTTGCAACAGCACAATATCGTTAATTCATGTTTAGATTGTGATCCACTATGAATCCAAAAGATCTGGTTCTCTGGTCTTGATCTGCTGGGTGGCTTCAGCACAGTTCCTTCATTCTCTCTGTTTCAGTTTCTTCAGCTTCTTTGAGAAGCACTCTGAAATCTGTGAATAAGAATTTAGTATTATTGACTGAACACTGAGCCATTTTTCTGTTTGTTAACCATTTCTTCTCATCCTTTCACTAAGTGTTTTAGGCTCTTACTAAGATCCATTGTAAACATATATATCTCCTATGTCAATAGAAATGGCTCTCTGAAAGCAATAAATTCCTGTTAACTAAAATGTATGCACAAGAGCCTGAGGCTTGTTCTTGTATCTAACATGGGATTTATTTTTCTGTTTGTGGCTTCTTGAAATATAAAAATGGTGAAATCTAATGTTAATCCCTGAAGAAATGCCAGGGCCCTGGGTGTACCAGTAGTCCTTAACCACCCGGAGCAGCCTTGTGTGGGGCTCCTACTCGCAGATCATCTGCCTGGGAGCTCTGTGCTGGCTCTGGCCTGGACCCCAGTCCTCACCCAAGCTGTGCAGTAGGCAGACTTCTGTTCTCAGCAATGTCCTTTGCTGTTCCCGACTTGTTGACTGGGCTTCCCGGACTGGCGTTGGACCCAACTTGTCACCCTTCGTTTCTCTAATGATGACCGGACTTTCAACAGAACCTGTCACCGTCGCCAACCCTGTTCTGCTCACCCGGCTTGGTGCTGTGGGATTGCACCCTTGTCAGCAAGATCGCTGCCCCTACCCGTGCGTGGTGGCCCGTGGCTCCTGGATTGCCTGCCTTGCTGGAGCAGCCCCACTCTCGCTGCTCCCTGACAATGTATGAAATTCAAAGTCAGCTTGTGTAACGTTGCTTCCTCTGTAAAACAAAACTCTGCATCTTGTCTCTCCCTAATGTATCACTTGCAAATTCCATCTTAAGTAAGCCTGGAAGTAAAGGTAAGGCCTGAAGTCTTGTATGTGGTAGATATCATCAGTAAGCATCAGAAGTTGAACTTCAAAGCGGAGGGACTAAAAGACCTTAATTCTTATTCAAAAAGGCATTTAAGCACGTGCCTAGCTTAAGCCTGTCCTCAAATCCTTTGAATTTAAGTATGTAAATTGAGACCTTTCCTCAACACCAAGCATATTGCTGTACTTTAGAAATGTGATTCTACACATCAGTATGTAGTTACACCTGTAGATTTACTGTGTGTTTTGTTGTATAGGAGTTTTTAAAAAAAAAAAAAAAAAACAAAACAAAAAAACACAAACAAAATGAACAACAAAGTAAAATAATATTTTAAGTCTTGAAATGTTTCTGGCGAATAACAATATTCACAGGTATAGCTGAAGACATCAGCAGAGTTATTTCAACAGTGAAGCTGTACTTTATCATGCATTTTTCTGTACAAAGTAATAAAACAAATTCTAATGATTAGGAGTTTGTTAGAGTCTTCTAGCTGATGGAAAACTAGATTGTTTGAAGTGTCAGGATGAATGATTAATCCTTTATTTGCAGCTCATAATGTATTATGCAAAAACAGATGACTACAGCTTTAGGGAAAAAATCCACTATATCGTGGGTACTAATGTAAAGTTAAAAAAAAAAAAAAACAAACAACTGAGAGGGACTGTCATCTTAATAACGGTTGGAGCTGGGTGCAGTTGTCAGATCTCTGAGCCCATCCCCGTGCTGTCCTCTGACACTGGTCTGTTGTTTTGGAGCTGATGCATCTCTTTGAAGCATAGGGAAAAGGGCTTTTATTCCCGTTTCTTGAACGAAACCTGAAGCATAAAGCAATTGTGTCTTGTCTAATTTCACATAGTTGTGGCAGTCAGGACTGAACCAAAAAACCTTCCCACCTCATTATATCTGTAACTCTTCCATTTTATCCTCTCTTCCATTTCCTCCTTTCTTCTCCCACCTTTATTAGACATTTCTTGGTCAGCCATGAGTTATATAGTCTTGCAAGGTTGACCATGCGTTGGAGACAACGGTTTGCTTTGTTCCCTCCAGTTGCAAATCAGCATTATTGTAGTTTTATGTTCTCGGTCTAGACAGTGAGAAGCGAGCCTTGTGAATTCCTACTGATACAGACATAGGAACTAGGGAGGAAATGAGAACTGCCTGCCTAAGACGGGAAGGAAAGAGGGCACCTGGACTGAAGGGAAAAGCAGGAATGGGGACAAGTTTTGCAGAGTTGGGATTAGCTGGCCAGTGAAAGTACTGATGTTTATTTACACTTTTTTAATAAAAGAATGTGAACGTTACGAGCAAATGGAGTCAAGAGTTAGCAACGAATTTATCACTCTCCTAAGTTTAAAATGGAAGCTGGGCTGAGACTCCTTGTTAGTCTGTCATTTCTTGTCTGAAGAACAGTACTGGGCCCAGTATTGCAGTCTGAAGTACGCTTTGAGCAGTCAGAATGAGACTCGGAATAGCCACTGGGCAGCACTTGCAGACTATGGGCATGAATATACTCAAGTCGTGTGCACAGAAAGGAACAACATTTCTACTGCTTAGACTTGTAAACCAGAAGGCTTGTTTCTGTACAAAATAGAAACGAGAGTCTTTTGGCTTTGTACTAGCATCGTACCTTTTTCCACTTTTCACCTGACCTTCTTGCTGCATTCCTTGTAGCCCAGGAATTAAATCAAATGTACTTTCCCTTCACGAATTAGCAAAATTGCTCCCCTACCCTGACTAAATCTTCAGAAGTGTACACATGTACCTGCTTCCTCTCTCCTTCTCTTATTTTCAATGATTACTTGTTCTGTTTTACTGAGCCTGAACATGGGAAATAGACTGATCAGTTTTGACTTCCATTTTTAAACAATTTTATTGTACTTTAGTGACAGGGCGAGAGAATATTAAATGCAGTCTTCAAAACTGTTTAGTTTAGGAAAAACATCCATCCATGAATATTTCCTTCACTGCTGGTTTTGATAAATGTAGTGTGCTCAAATTGAGCATGAGTGAGAAAAAAAAAAACCCAACAGTTCAGAAGTAGGTTTCTTGTCCAGTTTTTGTATATAACTTATAAAAGGTCATGTTCAGAATAACTGTTAGTGGTTCATTCTCAAGTTTTGGCAAAAAAATCAGCACTCTCCTTCCTAGGGCACAAGAAGATGCCTCCCAGCAAATCAGTAAGGTCGTATGTTTTTTATTGCATGCTGATATTGGCAAGTGAAATAATCAAGAGCTAGTGGTTATATTGTCATTAATCCCTAGAGTAAATATTCCCCCTGCCCCCCAGAATTGAGCTGCTTACAGGTATTGTACTTTTTCATGTTGCATTATCTACAGTTCACATTTTGAAAACTATATTTGCAACCAGACGTGCCTATACGGCAAGCACCTGGAAAAATTCAATCTGGTAAGCCACCCAGTACAGGATGGCACTTTTTTTGCTGTTATTTTGCTGTTTGGTTTTTGTTTGTTTTTTTTTTTGTGCTACAAATCTAGATTCATAGAGATTCTTCCGTTGGTTTTCTGACTTCCTTCTCTTTAGTCAGTTGCTCACATGTATTTTTTATTAATTTAAAGAAAGGCTTGTGGTATTGTAATTGCTGATTTCCTCTCAAGGACTTTTCTTGAGAGAAAGATGAAAGGCTGTTGCATTTATCATATCTCTCCCTGTCAGCTAATTTAGCTAGAACATATGCTAGACAATACTGAAAAAAAATAAATGTCAACTTGAAACATTCAAAACAGAAGCTTAAAAAGCATATCACATTTTTGTGTTTTTTAATCTGATGGACTGAAAATAATTATATAAAGCACCAACAGAAACTTGTTAGATGACAACTGTGTGAACCAGCTTTTCATTGAATCACATTTCTGTCATGTTTGCAGTATTTGACTTATTTTTTTCCCTTACAGAAAAAGCTGCCATACTAATAGACACAAAAACAGTTGGATGTAAAAGCAGGGAGAAATAAAGAAACATCATGAATGTGTGAGGTTTGCTTTGAGATAAAGAAAATCATAGCTAGCGGTTCATCTGCAATTAATTACTCTACCCGTGTTGGAAGTTAAAAGGTCAAACAGTACTGTCAGTAACTGTAATACCGGTTGAGGATGCATCTGAAAAATGGTGATATGTTTCTTCGTAGGCTCATATGTTAAATGAGTAAAGGCATTCTCTGAAGTTGTTTGGAGCTTGGGGAAAAATATTTTGTTAAGATGAGCGTGAAAGAAATGGATCTGCTATAAAACATATGAAATGTGTTCTTAAGAAAATTCAAGTTTTCATCCAGATGTTATTTATGTGTTCTTCTTAAACCTGAAGTATCTTGAGAACTAACAGAAAGAAGACGACTGCTCTTTTCACACATCAGTAACTACACATTTTATGCCTTAAAGTGCTCAGTGACATTCACTCCCTTTGGTGTTTGTGCCCTGTATTGTTTAGCCATTTTTCAGTTTTCAAGGCATTTGCTTTGTTTCATGTCCAGTGCTAGCACCATAATATTGCTAAGTATAATAAAAAGCATTTCACAAAGAACCACCCAAGCTCTTTTTCTTGGAAGCTCAGCCTTAACAGCACTTTTTCTCACTGTTGCCTTCCAAGTCGAAATATTATATTAATATAATGCACACTTGAAGATGCTTATATCCACAACAATTCAATAAATTTCCTAACAACCCTTAGCTAGTCTTTCAGTGAACCAGACCTAAATGGAAGGCAATCTCTGAAATATCTATAGGTGGACTACAAGATACTTTTCATGCTGATGTCTCAGAAAAATAAGTGAAGTTCATGAATGAAATCACTGATGAATTTGATTGCCGTATTAGATTTACAAGAATTGTTAGCCTGGTTTGTGTTTGTTAGGGTTGATTTTAGCTATGACTGGTATCTGTAGGAGGTATGTGATTCTATAAATCTACATAGATAGGCAGGGAGAAGAATCTGTGCTTTCTAGTTTTGTTCTATTTTGCTATAGTTTATTGGGCACATTGACATCCATGAAGACTTACTGAAAACCCTTTTAGTTAAGACTGAGTTCAGTCTTAAAAACTGAAATCTGACTTCTGATTATTAGACACTGTCACTACTTACGAATCTCAGCCTGAGAGATTCTGAACACTTGGGTCTTCCCTAAGCTTCCGTGTGGAATTTGCCTTTATTATTAATACCACAGTGACAGTCGGTATTCAAAATCAGGGAACTGCTGTATTTAACATAATGTAAAACACATGTAATTCCAGTCTCAGAAACAAAACAGAAGGTAGGAAGGAGAACTATTACATGATATAATCTCTGATGAATTAAGTTGTATGAAATTTGTACTATTCCATTCTATCGTGGATAGTACGTGATCAGGTCTATTATGTCATATTGTGTTATCACTGTGTAATTTTATGTCTTATGATATTTAGGGAAGGAGGTGTTCAGTACCTCAGCTTTTACAGTGATATATCAGGTGGTGTACATTTTTTGCAAAGATTTCTGAGCCAGACATGGGTTCTGTTAGTTCCTCCTATCGTTTATTAGCATACACAGGTATCAGTCACACATTTTAACATTTCTATTGAATATAATCCATGAAAACAGATGCTGTAAAATACCGAAAGGCTGTTCTTATACCCTTGTATTGTGTTTGTGTGGCAAGGTTTTGGTAGCAGGGGGGGCTACAGGGGTGGCTTCTGTGAGAAGCTGCCAGAAGCTTCCCCTGTGTCCGACAGAGCCAACGCCAGCCGGCTCCAGGACGGACCCGCCGCTGGCCAAGGCCGAGCCCGTCAGCGATGGTAGCGCCTCTGGGATACCATAGTTAAGAAGGGGGGGAAAAACCTGCTGTGCAACAGCAGCTGGGAGAGAGGAGTGAGAATACGTGAGAGGAGCAGCCCTGCAGACCCCAGGGTCAGTGCAGAAGGAGGGGAGGAGGTGCTCCAGGTGCCGGAGCAGAGATTCCCCTGCAGCCCCTGGGGAAGCCCGTGGTGAGGCATGTCTTTAGAATTTGTTTTAATAAGTTATTGAGGAAAAATGGGTATCCTCACATGTTTTTTTGTGCAAGTTCATGCATTTCATAAAGCGTAGGAGCCTCACACAAGACAGAGGTCACATTTAAGTTCTTTATTAAAAGGTTTATTTATCCATTTTATTAAAAAGACTTTATGGAATAATGAGCCCTCTAGTGGTTGTTCACCCTCTTAAGTTCCCATTATAATGCTCTATTAACCAATACAACACCCTCCCCCCCTTTCTTTTTCAGTGGCAGCACAATTTTTATTGCTTTATCTCTTGAGGATGTTGTCATCACTACTTTTCTACACATGGAAAGGAAATAGTAAGAACTGGACTGGTTCTGTTCTAATGATACAACACACCTGCATGATACATAATACTCATCCATAATGGAGTTTTACTTTAAATACCAAGAATACATGCCTGTTTCTGCAAAAGGCGTGATGGCAGGGCATTGGGTCACTGGGCGCTTGGCAGGGGCCTAGGCAAATCAAGCATTTTTTAATACTTCGTACATGGATAGAGCAAATGTTGGGAAAATGTGTCAATGTTTGCAGAAAGGAAGGCAGGAGTTGTGTTCTCTCCTGTTAGAGCTGAAAGAGGGAAAATAGGTTTTGCAGTTCACTAATGAGGTGGGGTAGGGAGGAACGAGCTCTAAGCTGCAAGAGTCACTGGACTGAAATTTAGTGATAAATAACTTGAATGAAGTTTTCTTGAAATGTAAGGATTGCGTTTTTTGGAAAGGAGTTGATGTGTAAATATAAGAGGGTTTTTTGCTTAGGCCAATGTAATGCACAGTGTTTGAAGGAAACGGGAAAATACGTATCTTGTGCAGATTTAATATCTCTGTTTATGTTCTCATCTTGGTATTCAGATGAATCCTGTAGTTGATGGCTCCTTTATTCACACTGCATCAGTGGATGCTTGCTAACAGTTTTCAGTAATAGAACAGGGGAGGTAAGAGAGTTTTTCTTTTTCAGGTCTGTGATTTGCAGATAGCTCAGCCCCTTTTAGTCTCTTCTGTAAGCCTTAGAAATACTTACCACAGAGCTCTCTAAATTTATCAGGACTCATGGCTTATGTACATGTGAGTATTTTAACAGCTTAGCTGATGGTCTGCATCATGCTTCAGAGCTAGGTGCTTTTTGTTTGCTCCTCTGGCTGATTGCTGGGAAGACTTTTTCCACAATCTCAGCCTTGACACAATCTTTTCCTGCCCGGACAGCGGCTCAGGGCTATGGTACTCAGTACAGGTCCTTTACCCAGCAGATCATATTGGACTCAGTAGCAGATTTTTCTGTTTAGAAACTCTGACTAATGGTGAAAAGAGGTACCCAAATTATTTCCTTAAAGCCTTCTTTACTAGAAACAGAGAAAAAGGGATAAGCAGAAACTGTAGTGTGGGTGCATAGCTGAAAGGAGTGGCCAGGCCTCCAGAAGCATGTAATTGAAAACTTTATCTAACAAAGGGGGAAAGAAGTAACAAAAATATTTATATCCCAGCTTGAAACATTTCAAGTTATTTATGTTTTTCAGATCCATTTGCTGCTGTTTATAACGTCCAAAGAGCACAAATGTCAGCTAGGTAAGCAAACTGTAGATGTTCAGTCACACAAGCAGAATAAGGTACAGCTTTCTCATTAAAAGATTCTTTAAAACCTTCACCGTAATACTAGTATGTGCCCTCTCCTATTTCTGTAATGCCATGAGGCATCTGCAAATTGTGTAAATGAAACAAGGTATATTTAAAATATACTTGGTATCTATATAATTGCTATCTTTACCTGTGAAGGTATTTTCACTGGTATCTTGTGAACAGAGAATACTACCTGCTATTACTTGACAGGGAGGTGATATTAATATGGAAGAAAGTGCAGCGTAATCAGTGCCTGTCTAATTGGTGTTATCAAAATAATTCCTTGTATTCTGAGAACTATTTTGTACTATGTTGGAATCTGACTTTGTTCCCCAAAAAAACCTGCCAGAGGCGAACAAATTATTTGAGTGGTGCAAGATCAAGTTCCAATCATTCCACTGGTACAGAGTAAATTCTAACAACAGTGCAACATCCTACCAAAGCACTGATGTCTGTGTTGAGATCTTAATGTCTTCCCAAAATTCTTTAATATCTTTTGGTTGGACGGTTTTGCCAGCTGGCAGGTCTGCTCTGGCTCCCATTAAAATATGAAGCAAAAATTGCACTGTGACTTAAATCAGTCACCTGAAAGACATAGCCCTGTTTGAGCTTTTGAAACCTTCATTGGAAGAACACTCTGAAAACAGACTCTGGCTTAGGCAGTGCTATCTGCATATTATCTCAGGAGATAAGTGGGGAAAAGGTTTAAGAAGGGAATATATGCCCTGTGTTTCATGCTACTGCATCTGTAAATGCAATGTGTACATTTAGGATAAAGCTTCGATGCTTGACATTAGTGTTCTAAATTTTCTTATATGTGCACTCTTGCAGAAATGTTTATTTTCCTTTAAAAGCGGTCTATAAAAGCCTAGAGAAGAAGTCATCCGGAACTAGGAAACTCTCTTTGTGAGAAGATCTAGCACAGGAGCGACCATTTTGCAAGACAGAGTAGTTGAAAAAGCATCTAGGTGGAGCTACAATCCTGGCCCCGAGGTATAAAACAAATATCAAAGTTTGGACTAACTGGTTTGTTCATGCAGAAACTGTGGGGTTTGGAACTCTGGAGGAAAAGAACTGAAGAGGAATTCAGATAGGATATTCAGCAGTAGTGTTGAACATGAAAAGGCTTCTTTGAGACTTGCTTTTTCTGCTTTGAAATGTTGTGAGTGAGTGGGTTCACTCAAAGGATCTAATTAAACCTGTCTTGGGTAGAGGGGTGAGTTCTGAAAAGGGCTTCAAGTCTTTCAGTGACTTCAGGGGAGAAACACCCCATCACTGAGGCATGGTAGGCAACAAAATACCTTCTGCAAACATGTACTATGATAAATATGATGGGGTTTTTTTCTGTTCAAAAGATGTTGCAAATGTTTTCCAAGTATCCACTTTGTATTTTTAGTTAGCATTTGTCAGTATTTTAGTCAACTCACCATCTTTTCCCCAAAAGTTTTAATAATAGTTGTAGTGAGCATAGGGACACTAGTGATCACGCTGAGAGAATTGTTCTGTGTAATGAATGCAACGTAGATCTCAACAGATTAAGTTTTACTAGTCTGCTTTATTTTCAGCAATTTCTGTCTGCCTCCACCCTGAGACAGTATTTAACTTTAATATATTGCACCTATCTAGAATAATTCTTATGAGGAATTAAAAGAGCTTTTCAGAGCGACACAAGTCTAGTATTCCTCTTATTCATTAGATATCTTTGTATTTCAGTAACGGGTGGAAAAGTTCTGAGAGATACAAACATTTTTTTTTTTTTCATAGTGGGCTACTTATCTTGTAACTGAAGAAAGTCTGCTAGGAAGCCTTATACAGCTGATTTGAAAATTTCTTAGCTGATGCAACTTACCTGTTCTGTGAATAAAGAAAACCCACAAATCTTCTGTTTGTCTTTAAAAACAAAACAAAACAAAACAAAACAAAACAGGAGGAAAACCCTCAGTCAAGCAGATGAGTGCAATTACTATTAACACTGAGCCAAAACTTTGTATTAGCTGTAGGGTTAAAGATAGTTCTTACGCATTCATCTGCGCACTTTCTAAAACAGTTTAAATGTCACCAGTAGTTGGTATTTTGAGACTATTTATTTTGTAGAGAGGGAAGTATATTGGGTTGTAAACATGCAGATAGTACACACGTAAACTAATGTCACAGAGCAGATGCGTGCAACCTTCTCAGCGGAGGCACCTACCCATTTGGTTTTGCACGAAAACACCGGGAGTGCACACCAGTAAACACGCCTATGCTTCAAGACACGCTTTTCTCCAGTCCCATATGTGTCTAACTCCTCCCCTCTAGAGGATTTTTTATGAGAGAAATTAGGCTAGACATCTGCCTTCTGCAATATAATCTTTGGTCGCAAAATTGCTTGCATTTTTAATTGAGAATAAAAAATCAAATTGCACAGCAGGTGGCAGCACAGGTCCTGCTTGATTTTAGCCTGGTTTGCACCTCTGAGAACAAAAGTCAGGCTTCCAGTCTTGTAGTGGTTACTGCCATTAAAGAAATGTCCTTTCCTTTCTTCGAAGCAGGTGATTTTTTAGCAAAGAAATGGAAATTACCTGTGCCACTGGTCACTGCCATACTACAAATGAAGAGTGGTTTTGGGGAAAATCATTAAAAAAAATCAGTAAAGGATGCAAGCAGCACAACTCACTAGCAATTTAGAATAGAGCTTGCTGCATAGATACAAGTTGTGTCAATAGAATGTCAAAATAAACAGTAAATCTAACTGTTGGTGATCCTGCTTGAGTACTGCTACCCAGACATGTAGATACGTCTGCTATTAGCAGAAGCAAGAGGTTTCCACAATGTATTTTTGGATGTTAAATGGCCTGAATAATCTGAAATATTTTGGCTAAACTGTAAGGAGTAGAGCATGGTAGTCTAAACCTTGTAGAACTGAGGATTTTAAAATTCTCAGTCAGATTCTGAAATTTAATTCCCAGGTGCTTCTTCCCTCTCCTCTCTTCTCTGATCCTTAAAAGGGGGGGGGGGGGGGGGGGGGTTAGGGAAAGGGGGAGGGTTCAGATTTTCTTTGCAAATGGGGTAGTTTGCTTTGAAATATCTTGAACTAGAATTCTCCAGCATCTGCACCTATTCTGTCTCCAGACAGGCCTAAAAAACTTGATGTTATCATTGAATATTACACATCCTTGTTCAATTCCTCACCTAGCCTGTGGGGGAAAAAAAGGAGGAATCCTTCTGGGAAGACGTTGATCATTAGATAAAAACTTGACAGCATATATTTTTTATTATTTTGGGTTAATGGCAGCCATTTTAATCTTGCTCTGCTAAAATTATTTATTTGTTTATTTGCCTGAATTGCACATTTCAGTATTTGGCTAAAGTATCACCTAACACCCAGAGGAATGTCTTAGAGCTACGGACTTATGAGATTATTAGGCTTAATTGGTATTATTACTGTAGACCTCCCGTGGTATTGAATATGGCTTGCTTATTTTAAACTTTTTAATCCAGTATTAAGAGGAATTGCCTTTAAGTTACACCATAGAAAAATAATTAGTCTACAGTTAAATCTTGGGTGCTTGGTTTAAAACTCTTTAAGCCTCCTGTTCATCACAAATCCTCTACAGTTTTTCCTGAGCTCCCTTACGTTTGTGCCAATACTTTGTATAGCATGTGGGCCAGACTTGTGCCCGGTGCAGCACCAGAGAAGTCAGTGGGGTCATACTGGAGATTAACTTGATACTATTTGATAATATTTCAGTCATCTGAGTTGCTGTCCTCTTAGTAAGGACAGAGGCCTATGCTGCTGAAGTCAATGGAAGCTCATCAAGTGCCTGATCCAGTTCTCACGGAGTCTTTTTTTGTGGAAATATCTGTCCTTGTTCCTTTGCTTTGTGTGATAGTTTCCTCAGGTTTAATTATGTCGATTTGCAAGATGAATTCTGAAAGGTCCTAAATTTTGTGCATGGAGTGTAAAGTAATAGGAATTGCATTGAGGTAGCATTTGCTGGTTTTACTGCATGAAAAAGAGAAAATTGGATAGAAGTCTCATAAATTAAGTGATAGGCTTACCATTAAATGAGTAGCGGAAGTAAAAGCAGATGTTTAGAAATCAGTGTCATTTCTGTTTGTAGTGCTTCCCTTATACTGCAAGTACTATATGCATTTCAAGTGCTGTTGCAGCAGATTGAAGAGGCACATAAAAGTATTTAACATTTGAAATGATGAATAGGGGGGAGAGAAAGAAACAGTAGCATTATTATAAATCTAATTTTGTGAGTAAATATGAACACGGAGACCTGTGCTTTAGTTTTTTCTCATCTGAAATTCCTACCTGAGGCATTGAACAAAGCCTCTTTCACAAGATAACCAGGGCTGCCCCAAGACTTCACTATAAAAGCTCTGTGAGGAAAAGGTGTCCCACCTAATAAGCTTTTTATTTTTTTTAACCCTGTGCGTGGGCTGAAGTTCATCAGATAACTTCTGTACAACAGTGTAAACAGCTACACATGACTTAACTAGTTAAAGACCTGAGAGTGTTTTTAAACTTGAGATCAATTCACTTTTTTGAAAATAATTTGGTATTGGGTCAAAATTTCCGATATACAGGATTTGCATGTGCAGAGTCCCATGGCAACCTGCTTTGTGATGGAAATGTTGAATAATGTTGAATGATCTTTTATGTTAACAGCACAAGTTGTGCAATGAGAGGTCAGTCCTTATTAAACAAGGAAGAAAAAGCGCTAGGAATTCAAATCTATTAAAAAAAATAGGTAGGCTTCATTAGATCTGCTGTTTATAGGAGTAATCGTGTATTCCACGTAGCAATATTTCAGCCTGTATGCTTTCTCTCCTGTGGTCAGCCACTTCTGGGAAAGGAAGTGGACGTCGGTGTAACATCAAATAAGGATGTAGCTTTAATTCTCTGCTCTTCGGCAGCATGGTGTCAAATGCTCAGGCTGAAGTTTCAGACTTCCTAATTGTGGTACAAAAGTCAGATGTGTTTCAATACTTCTACATTCTCTGTACTTCACGGGCTAATATTAAGAAGCATTTCGATAAAAGATGGTACCTGGAATTACAAGGAATGGCAAGCACTGTTGTGAAAACAGATAGTTAAATGTTTGGCTGCCATCAGTATTACTTTGGATACACTGACTGAAAACATTAAGAGAAGAGCAAAACTCAATAGCACAGTTTATGCTAGTATCATTCCGACAGGTACTGGAATGGCACATAACTGCAATCAAATGAGATAAACATGAATTGAAAACAGAATAGATAGCTACTGCAGTTCTGTAGTGGTCAGCAATGTTAGCAACGTCACCCCACTTCCAGTCATCAAAACTATTTCAAATTTACCCTTCAAAATGTTAGAAGTAAAATACAATGGGAGGATTTTGGCAATCCAGTTTATCTCATTGTTTTTGTTGGTTTGTTTCTACATCATCCTCGGCATGATGATATTTGAGTACTTGTCTTCCTGAGTGTCTAAGGAGAAAGGCCGCCTCATCAATTGTATAAGAAATCGCAAGAGCAGGTCTTCTCCCCAGTCCGTGTTGTAATAGCCACTTTATGCATCTTCAAATTGTATTATTCACATTACCTACTTAATTTTCACAGCATCTTTGAGCTACCAGTACCCCTAAATTGAAAGGATAAGCAGTTTATTTTAGTGGCAGAACTTGGAGGTTACTGATACCCATCGCTACACTCACAGCTCATTAAAGCATGGTGTTGTTGCTGCCACATTCCTTTTCTCCCTCTTAATGGGTAACATAACAGGGATCAAAATCTGAAAGCAATCTAGATATGCAGCGTGATGAGAGGAAGTTGAATCTGGAAGTTCTCTGTTCTTTCATTTCTTTGATATTGCTTCCCAGGGGAATATGAATTGCATGATTTAATTTTAGGGAAGAACCCCCCACTTGGCTAGATTAACGGGTAATTTTGAAAGTGAGCCAGCCTATCCGACACAAAGGTTCTGTGTCCCAAAGAAAGAATCATTGAGTGAAAGTTTCTTGGAGTTAAATGTGACATCAAAATTCCAGATGAATAAAGATTGGTTTATACTATGGAAAGATAAATGAAATGTAGGTTGCAAAGTCTATCCAGCATACATACATACATACTACCTAAAAACTATGTCTGTATCTTACAGATCCTGCAGGTACTATTTTCTAAAATATTTCCCATTAAGATATCTGAAAACAGACTGTAGTGATTTGACATTCCCATTTACTCACTGATAGTAGTCCAAATGCAAGACCTTTCAGAGTTTGGATGTGCTGTGTGTGGCTGTGGGCTCAGACCTGTTTCCAGTGGTGCTGTCATGGGATAGGAGCCTAAACCACTTGTTCTGTTCCTTTATTTATATGTGGAGGTTTCTAATCTACAACCACATTGCTGGACTTCCTTTTCTTTTTCCCTTTTACCCACAATCTCTAGCTAATGCTTGCTTTTTCTGGAGTTCATTGAAAAACAAACAAACAAACAAACAAACAAACAAACAAACCCAGGGGTGCTGGAATTATGTCAGTATAAACAAGTAGTTTCTTCTGTCATTGGACAATGCGACATCTTTTGTCTTGCACAGGATGAGCCCTGGTCTGGAGCTGACTGCTGAATCGGGGTCTTTCCTGATTAATTGCCTTGACAAGCTTTCTGCTTAAGGTGTTTTAACGCTTCTATAACATCTAAAATCAACTGTTTGCACTCCAACTGCACAAAAAGCATTGCAAAGCTTGTGGGATGTCTGGGGGGATAGTCTGGCCCTTTCTCCCAGCCAGCCAGCTCTGCTTTCGTGAACATGGACACAACACACATTCCCTGTGATGGTACTGGAAGTTTGCAGTTAAGTTCAATGGAAGCAGATTGCAGGTTGGATTCATAAAGAAAAAGAAATAGTCAGAGTAGATGACTTTATAAGGGAGTGTGTTCAGATATAAAACAAATTTTGACAGCAGAGATAAAAAGGGGAAAGAGTGAAATTATGTTCTATTATGTGCTTTGTAAGTCTCCAAATTACAGAATGTACTTTTTAATATGAGAAATCTGCTCATAAGATATGAACTTACTACACCAGCCCAAGACAGATGCAGCTGGTATTTTGGGAGTTCAGACCTTACCATAACATACATAAATCCAGTGTGAAAACATGTCTTAGAAATATATCTACCTTGTTTTAAGCAAGCCTTTAAATTCTGAGAACTAGCACATAGTCCTCCGCTACATACTCTGCACTTGGGATTGTCAGAGCTTGATGAACAACCTCTGCAGGCAGAACTAACTGCTGCTTAAACTGTGAAGAGGGAAGGTGCTCCATTGCCCTACACTAAGACTTATGCTACTCTTGACTTTTCTTCTGAAGGGTGTTACGGTAAATGCTGATCCATAATGCTTAAAGAAAAAATAGCCATAGTGCTGTTTGTAGCCTTGATATTCAGGAGATAAGCAAGGCCAAGTTTGTGAACAGGAACATCTCTTGTTAGGCTTAGTGATAAAGTCAGAAGAAGTCATGAAAATAATATTCAAAAACTTGGTAAGAGATGGAATTGCTCAGGCCGTTTGTCTAGGGAATATAATGTACCTTTTGTTACCCTGCCTATTTTTGCACTACCTTCTAATTTTCTCAAATTGCTACAAGTCTTTTATTTGAAGATGCTTCTATTGTATATTAATGAAGAAGTTAAATTATATAGGCAACGTGAGCTAAAGCTGAAACTCCCCCAGCATCATCTTTCCTAACTATCATTGTCCAGTAAGAAAATAGGTCTGTAAGCGATACTATTCATCTGAACAAAAAGAACCTGTTACCATGGTATTTGTCAGCTGTGCATAATACTGATATCTGAGCTGGCCTTTGCAGCCAGGTATCGTTACAGATAATGTGGTCGTGTCTACTTTCAGGCAGTTTTGAATTCTGACTACAAGACCAGCAGGAGCAGAGAGCACCTCGGAACGCAGCCATTCCCCACCCCAACTCCAGTGTCTGCGAATATTCGGAACTACGTTTCATTCACAAGCATTTACTTCTTCTATGAGTACTACAACAATAACAATTCTTTCTGCAAACAATTTGCATGTATAGTGTCATGTGAATAAATTAAATAATTGACGCCAGGAATCAACTTGTAATAGAACTATTGACAGAAATGAAAGCGTAGTCATTAGAAGTATTGTGTAAGCGAAGCATATTCTGTTAATATTTCTTCCATACATGACGTTACTCGTAAACCCGAGGAGCAACGTGTACAAGTAGGTAGCAGCTACTGATATGACACACTGATTGTGTACATAGAACTCTCTTCCGTTTTAATGCAAAAGGGAAGTCAGTGTCACAAGTGCAAGCATTTAAAACAGTCACAGTGGTGTTAACTTCACCAGTGTTAAAGACTGAAGTTCACCTGGACTCTTCATTAAAAGCGCTTTTACTTTACAGATCCGAGTGCTGAGTCAAATCCTCGATCTCATGGGAAGTACTTTTTAAGGTAAGAATTCAAATATCTTTTTGAAAGACACTGTGTTAAGGTGTATTCATCTTTGTATGTCGTTTCTGATTTTTTCATGGATATATATTGTGTGTGCCACAAATGTTTATGAATGGAAACAGATCAATTTAGACCCAAAGATTTTGACAATGAGGCTACTATGCAAAGGAAATGTTGACTTGTTGACTGAAAGATGCTACTAAGAGTCTAGAATTTGTTACTCGGGCATCTTTGTCCATGTAAGCAAGAGCCTATATAGACATATGTGGATGGGAGAGAGAAAAGTGTATGTGGGGAGTGTTTTGTGGGTGACTTCTGAAGGGTCTGCAAAAGGTGACCAAGAAAAAAAAATCGTACACATTTATTACATTGTTCAGTGTAATACATGAAATTGCTGAGAGGCGCCTGTACCACTACTGCAAACTGTCCATAAATAACATTTTAAAAGGCTCTTCTCCTGGAATTTGTGTTCTTTTTTCAATGGTACACAGTGCTATGGAGGCGATCCTGCTGGACTAGTGGGAAAAAATGCAGTTAATCAATCAGCCTCTGAAGAAAGAGGTTCTGCTAGAAAAAACAAGGTACGACTGAAAGTTTTGCTGCAAAGACAGAATGAAAATAGTATAATTTGAATTTCAGCAAAATCCTGACATTTTGACAAGCTGGGTAAATGAGATTCTTATATGTACTCCATCTTGTAAATCATGACAGAAAGGATGGAAGCTGCAAGGCTGTCTTGTAAGGACGCCCTTACAAATTCAGGAACAAGCTGAAGCAGAACTGCTGGAGCATGTCAGGGCAGACTGGCAGCTTGCTGTAATTTAGACAGGATGCGTAGAATATTTTAAGACTGGAAGGCTACCTAGTTGCTTTGAAGCATATATAATACTTCTATCCTTGGGCTGGAGTTTTGTGTTGTGACGCCATCATTTTTCCTTCTGGGCACAGCGATCTCTGAAAGGAAAGAAAGCATATCTGATGGAAGCAGGATCAGTTTGTACTGATTCTTATAGGGGTATGTAATCATCGAAACAGATGTTCCAAAAGTCATTTACAGTTTGTTTAAAAAAATCACACACAGGAGTTCACAATAACAAAGATTTTATAAGACTTGCATAAGTAGATTGCCAGTTTATCACCAAATAATTTTCAGAAATTGCTCTTAGGTGTGATTTTACATGAATAAGTATAGAAAAGAGCTCACAGGCTGTCAGTGTTAAGGACTATGAGTTGTTTTATGGTTTTTCCTTTAAGAAATGAAACATCAATAACCAAAGAAACACACCATTTAATCTTTGTGTAATAGTTAAATCGTTACATAGGAAGCGAGTTATTCTAAAATAAGTACATATTCTTTCAAGCACCGAAACATGTTTTGGACACAAGATTATGTCTGTCCTTCATGCAAATCTGCTGATGTGTATTTGCCTCCAAAACTTACTGCTTATCTGTTTGTAGGCATTCCTGTAAGTTGAGTCATTCTGATCTTACCAACATTACTTCTTGCATTACAAATCTGGAGGAATACGTGCACATGCAACTGCTCCCTGTGAGAACGATGGGAGTACAACAGAGGATATTGTTTGTACTTGCCTGTTGCGTATTCTTTGAAAATGTACTTGAAGTGGTAGCCAGCCCACAGACATACATGATAAGGACTTGTGTTGCTTTTTTAATCGAGTATCATCTTTTTATAAAAATTGAGCTCAGATGACAAATTGGAACCAAGTTAGGATGAACAAGTAATTTTTTTTTTTGCTATCTAGGCTCTAAGTAAAAAAAATTAATTGTGGAAAATAGTGTCGATTAGGAGGTTGGCCTTGCAGTTTCTCTCAAGACAAACTTCTGCCGTGGCATATGTAAATAGAGAAACTATTGAGGTCAGGGTCCTCACTGAATTCTAGTCTTTGCTCTAATGAATTCCCCAGATGGTTTCATACTAAATTTGGGCACTATAGTGTTTAAAATATTATGATTCCCGTAAAGGAAATTGTAGGACTCAAGAGATCCTGATGAGAAGAGTGTGGAATAGACCGGAAGACGACAATTGTTTAGCCATATTTTTAGCCATAATCTATCCTAATCTAGCGGGCTCTTTATAGTAAGGCTGGCCTGTTATGGCTATTGCTAACTGTGGTTGTGCACTTCAGACTGGAGCTTCTGAAAAACTAAGAAAACATTTCATTTTTATAGCATTTTATTGTCTTTCTTTTGAACGTCTCCAGGCAGCACTAGAACGTAATTCACTATGTGAGAACTACTCGAAGTCCTCCTTGTAATGACTGTGCAAAGTTCCCTCTGAAGTCCAGAAAGTCATTTTTAGGTACTTTGTTTTGTACAGCGATCTAATGATTGTACAGTTGCATGTGTTCTACTAATAAGACATGTAACTGTTTGCACCAACAAAATTAGAGTGCCAAACCTTTCCCTAGGTTTATTGCGGTATAGATCAGAAACATCTCTGTCAGTACTGCTTTCCTTTCTTAAACGGTATATTCTTCAGTCGGGAATTCCATGTCCATATAGCATCCCATTTAGGATCTCATACTCTAAAGCTCTGCTCCTGATGGGGCTTTTCAGGTTTCCCATAAACTGTACAGTAAGATAACATTGAAACTGCCTTCTGCTTTGACTTTATGTAGTGTGCAAACCTACCGATCTCAATGGTACTGTCTATGAGGTGCTGATTTGACCCAAGATCATTAAATAAGTAGGTGCCCACTTGCATGAAAGAACCAAAATCCAAGCACAAAACCGTGTATATGTGGCCTATCATAGCTATGGTATCTTGAAGCCTACTGGGCTGTACATATTGATATAGGCTCCCTATGCCTGATGAATTAATTGAGTATATCACAGTCTCTGAAATGCTACAGATACATAGGTGTTGTGGGGCATGATAGGTGTCTGGGTAACACTACAAGAAATCGTCTCTCTTGCTGCCTAAGCAAGCAGAAAGTTACTGTCAGGCATTACCTCTGGAAAAGAAAGTAGCTCTACACGCTGCAGGGATCTGAGCAGGTACTGAATGCGATGTTTTTACAGAATACAAATGTTATGTCTGCAAGCAGGTACATGTTTCTGTTTCATGCATGGAATATGGCTATAAACACGGACTTAATTACCTAATGCAAGGATATGTTCAAGGCTTGCAAGTTGCTGTACCTTCTTCTACATAATGACTCAGAATGAGAAGTCCTATCTGTGTAGATCAAGGTACCAAACCCGATTAAAGGTTTTTAGTTCAGAAGACCTATCAAACTTTGTCTCGACCTTCCCCCTGCTCCTTCTGCAAAAGGCCCAGTATGTTGGCTGTAGATACTAGATGTGATATAGAATTTTTTATTCTCTATGTAAAATGTAGAAATTGCTTGTTTTTTGGCAGCTGTTATAAACAGATTTGCAGATAATTGTCCAATCTGGTTTCATGTATAAGAGTAAGAAGGGAATGGAACTAGCTTGAACAAAAAGCATCAAAGAACCAAAGCGTTCATACATTTGGAAGTAGGCCCCTTCTCTTAAAACACTGCCCTTCATTCAATAGGCCATCCCTCAAGTCCCCCCTACTTGAAATTCCTCCTTGAAATGGACTTCTTTGGAGAGATCAATAATCCTTTGTGCCACCAAATGTGTATGGCTGACCGCTACCTTGGTTTTGTTGTGTTTTCTTTTAAAACCTGAGAGTCAGTTTAAAAAGATCTGGAGTGAACAGAAGTGTGTTCCTCCTGATGCGCAGAGTTAATGTGGAGGTCTGACATGCTTCAGCTTTTTTTTTATGATGTGCTCTAAGTTTATTGAGAAGTAGCAGAAATACAATTTAAAATAAAAAAAAAAAGGGAACACATTAAAACTTTACCAGCCTGAGACAAAACTGAGGCAACTTATTTTGGAGAGTGCTTGCTACAAAATGGCAAAGTTTGTGTACAAAATTTGTTTTCTGTTGTTTTGATTCTAACTGTACGCTCTGTGAAGAAACAGGATTGCATCAAAGAAATCGTTGATTTCACCAGTCCCTGCTCCTAGTATAAACAACCCACAAGGCTCCAAATATTGATTTGCTACTTAGATTAAAAGTGCTAACATTGTGCAATCCCTTGCTGCTATCAGGAATGAGGTGAGAAGCTATTGACCATTTCCAAGCTTGCCCTGAATCATGGGTGAAAAACAGAGCCCTAGATTGGCTTTAGTCTCTCCTCGACATACCTTTCTCTTGCTTCTTTTTGACCTCTGTGATAAGGATGAAAGTCAGCGTGGGTACAGAGCACTTGCCCAGTCTGGGAAGCTGTGTTACACGGATCACACGCCACGCAGATCATTGCTGGGTTTTTCTTACTGCAGATACACAGCAGTCACAACACGAGAGAAAATAAGAATCCTTCCAGTCAGATTTGGTTTTAAAGATGGTGTGACATACTGTTACATAAAGGCAGGTTTAATTTCTGTTTGTGGACTCCTAAAATGTTTGCAAAGGCGTTTCTGAGCTCTCGTAGTGAATGTAAGCTTCCTGACAATAGGCTTGCTTTTCTTAGCTACCTGTTTTGAAGCCTTTGGAAGTGTTCCAGTTACCCTCTGGGTATTGCTAGTTGACCATAGCTTTATTTACAGAGAGCAAATAAATCTGTTTCTGATTTGCTTTCAAAAAAGAATGTTTGAAAGCTTTCAACTTTAAACGTAACTATTTCTTATGACAAATAAAAGAGCAACTGCTACATCAGTCAGTTCGGTTAGGCATTCGCATACCTGCAGCTACGGGAAAGGTTTCCCACAGTGCTCTTTCTAAAGCCTCCACAGACCACGGTACATCTGACTCTTCACTTGGATACCCTCTCTGTACTAAGTTTAATTTTAGGACTCATTACTGTAAGTATAACCTGACAGGTTATATTTTTTCCTTAGATTGTAATTAACCAAAATTTGTTTCCAACTTTGCGGAAATCATTAATTTGACTTAAATGTTCACCCTTCTGAAACAAAGAAAGCATTTTGTGAGCACCCCCGACACCAGCACTGAACCTGGATGTCATTCAGCGGTGCCCTGCTTGGGGATGGGAGTGGACGAGCCCCGCAGGCACCAGGATTCCCCACTGAGCTTCTTGCTATGGCGGGCAAGGCCAGCTTGTCTGGGGCCAAGAAGAGGTTGAGGAGGAGGTTTCCAATAGGGAGGGCATAACGGAAGAGGTGAGGGAAGAGTTGCACTCGGCAGGAGAGCACAACCTGGAGCACCTAAAATCCATGTGGGAGCAAGAACATGCAGTCTGAGGCAGAGAGATGGCAGCTCCAACTTAAGTTTGTTTGAGGTACTATAAAAGTGCACCTGGAAAACATTAGACTTGTCAGCCTAGAGGAGAGATGAATGAGGTAGTAGTGCAAGGAATCTGTGATACAAATCTATAGAACAAGGAGTGGCATGGAGACAGTTAAGAGAGAATGATAACTGACACAAAAGTCAAGGGACATCACATGGAAATACCAGACAGCAGGCTCAAAACCTACAGAAATGATTTTCACACAGCATGAAGTTAAACTGTGGAACTACATCAAGCTGTAGACACCAGAAGCTTATATGGATTAAGAAAGCAATTGGATTTTTCTTCCATCAATTTGTCTACCTAGAGCAGAAATGGACTAATTTTAGCTACAAGTCTCTGCGCTGCAGAATTCATTATCTTCCCAGGAGATGACCACCCCCATCGGCAGCAGCCTACCGTGCTCCCTCGGCCACTGTTCGGACCCGCTGTGGCCATTCCAGCGCTCTGGCTGGCTTACGCAGAAGACTTGCTTCCTTACCCGCTAGCAGGACACATCATGGTAAACCCAAGCTCAGTTAATTCAAAACTTAAGGCTGTAGGAAGTATAAAATAGTTGGAACAAATTACGAGTATGTTCTCTCACCCATTTACTGTTTATGAGAAAGATTTAGAAAATAGGCTAATGTGGCAGTGTTTTAGTTGGAAAAAAAATTGGAGCAAGTTTGTTTGCCTAGCCTTTCCTAAATACAGGGAGGTTAGATCAAAAAAATACTTAGTCTGCAGAAAACAGATGTGCCTTCGGGCATCTTGCACAATCCAGGCCCTCTCATTAGTGATGGTTTGACATTAAGCAAAACAATGGGGTTTGAAACAAATTAGAACAAAGTGAGAGTAATAACGGACTGCCCTGAAATTTGTATAGGCCAGGCAAAGCAGAAACCACACGGTGATTCAGTTCAGCCTCCATCCAAGGCAGTGATGCGCTTTTTGCTTCTCTAAGCATGAGAACTATTAAATTTAACATCTACATTGAATATTCAGTTATCGCCCAAAAAATGTTACCCTCCTGCAAGGTGTCGTCTTTTATAGGAGCAAACACTTGTTGCCAAATATAGCTATGGCTTGTTTTGTAATGTTGCTTTTTTCACACTCTGTCCCACTCCATATGGGGTGGGGGAGGATTGTGCTGGACTTCTGCGCAGCATAGATGGAGCATGAAATGTCTCCTCTTCCTTTACGCGTTGTTGAGAAGTGGCTATTTGTCTTGTCAAAAGTTAGGTTATTTTGTGCTAGCTCTCTTCTGAAGAAGCCTCAGACAGCAAAACATGCGAAACCATCTGGCAAACTCTCGCATGAATCATAGGGATATTTGTGGCCTCTGGCTTTTTGAACTGCACTGAGTAATCCCAGTTGCTCTCATCAGTGCTGCTGATGAAAACCATTTCTTATGTTCTGAGTAAAGAACATATGGGCCTCCGACTCAGCTTGGCGGTCTCCGGATTGTCAGGAGGCAAAACTGGGTAGCGAACCTCCGTGCTGTTTAGTCCAGCCTGAAAGATTCGGACTAGCGGAATTACGGGTACGGGTTTGAGCCTGCCAGCAGGAGCAGGGACGCCGCCTGTGCTTAGGGAGGCTGGGGCTTGAGGAGGTTTTTGCCCTGTGCCCGTGGGCCCGGCTGTCCCGCAGCTTTGGTAAGCCTCGCTGAACACCGACAGCATCAACAGTGCAGCAGGACGGCGTAGCGCTGGGGCAGGGCTCTGCCTAAAGCACGTCTGCAGCCCGGTTTCCCGTGACATTCCCCCTCCTGCAGCCGGCTGCACCCCCCCGGTTAGCGGGGACACCCCGAGGCCCGTGTCCGCGGCCCCGCTCGGCGAGCACCGCGGCAAAGGGCACCGCCACGGTCCCGGGCGGCCCGGCCCCGCCGGGCGCCCGCCTCCCCCCCGGGGACCCCGGCCCGGCGACAGCCTCGCTCCCCGCCCGCCCCCGCCGCTTCCTCGGCGGCGGCGCGTCACAGGGGCGGCGGCGGGAGGATTGGCCGGCGGGGCCGCCAGAGCGGGGGCTCGCTCCGCCCCCGCCGCCCTCCTCTCCCTCCCCCGGCTTCTCTCAGCCATTTTAGCAGCCGGTGGAGCGGCAGGCCCCGTTCTCCGCCAGCAGCAGCAGCAGCAGCAGCGGGACGAGGCGGCCGGCTGAGGTGAGTGAGCGCTCCGCGCAGCACAACGGCCGGGGCGCGCCCGGCACGGCCCGGGGAGAGCGGCGGCGGGGCAGGGCTCCTCGCTGCTTCCTCGGCGCCATCTGAGGCGAGGCGAGGGGCGGGAGGGTCGCGTCGCCCTGCGCTCGGGGGAAGGAGCGGGGAGCGGGGCTGGCGCTCCCCTCCGGCCCGTCCTCCGCCCCCGCCGGGGGTGGGACCGCGGCCGCTGCCCGCCTGGGCGGAGGCAGCCGGGTCAGCTGAGGGAAGGAGCGGGGGTTACGCGGGGTCAGGTCCCTCCCCGCCTCCCCGGGGCCGCGGGCATGGCTCCCGCCGGGCCTGGCCCGGGAGGATGCGCCCGGGCTCGGCACCCCGGTGCGGGAGCGCGGTAGGCCCCGGGCAGGAGCTGGCCCCGGGCAGGAGCTGGCCCCGGGCCCCGCCCGGGAGCAGGTGCCGGGCACCGGACAGGCTCCCTAGAAGTGCGGAGCGGGGGCCGGCTACCGGGAATAAACCCGCGCAGGAGCCTCCGTTCTGGGGCGTGCCGGGGTGCCCCCGCTGCCGGAGCATCTTTCCCCGTGAGCTGCCCTCATCCCAGCCCTGGGGCAGCGCCGCCGCCTCCCGTCCTTTTCCTCCCTTCTCCCAGCCCTTCGGGGCTGAAGGCCGAGCGCTGTGGCTCCGGGCCGGCAGCAGGACCCTCCGCTCGCCTTTGCCTGCCTCTTGCCCAGGCGGCTGGTGGCCGGGGCGGCCGCTCGCTCGGCTCCGCGCCGTGCTGTGCCTTAGCAGCATCCCCGCCTGCTCGCCGGGCCCTCCCGGGAGCCCAGCGGGCTCCGTGGGCCTGCCCGATACCTCAGCAGGGCTACCTCGTCCCTCGGAGCCCCCCCGCCCCTTCCTGCTAGATGCAGAAAAGGAGGCTGGGCTCAGGCTGTGGTCTGATGCTGATGTAGCACACGCAGAAACCCAGGAAAGGGTGATTCATTGCTACGCACAGGGCATTTTTTTCTATTTCACGTCATAAGAGCACCTGTTAAAGTAAAGCAAATAACTGGTTGAATGTTTTGGGTGGTTTTTTTTTTTTTTGTCCTGTTCCCCTGAGATAAGTCTCACTTTGCGGTGTTCTAAAATATCTTTGTGCGCGTTGTGGGTTTTTTGAAGCAAAGGCGGTGGGGGTGTGTGCTGCGTGCCTCCCCCGCCCCAGGAGCAGCGGGGACCCGTCCCCGTCGTGGCCCACGGACAGCTTTGGTTTGGCTCTTCCCAGTGAGGATGCTCAATAAATATAGATGGACATTACAGAGAAATTTAGTGTAAATGAAAGATTGTTTCATATAAAGTAAACGGACAGCTGTCGTCCCTGATGGTTGTACAAGGTGATTGTTGGGTTAAAGATAATATCTGTCCTTACTTGGTTGCTCTTTTCATCTTGGACTGTTGTAGCATGAAAATATGAATACGACATGCTTTGTCATTTATTATTCTAGACAAACTTGCATTTATAGCCTTGCCAATTTGAAGTGCGAAAATTAGCAAATAAAGCTACAAATAGGAATTAGAAACACTTTTTTTTTTTCTTTTAAATTAAGTTCTACTTTTTGAATCTTTGGGATTTGTCATCTCAGACTAACTGTAATGATTAAAGACATGGATTTTTTTTTTTCCCTGAGATGTGAAAATCTTACGTTTTAAACAAATTCCATAACCAATCTTCTCTCCCAAACAAGAGACAGAATTAGCAATGTTCCACAGTTTCAGAAAGATTGTTTGGTTTAATTGGGTTTTTTTCTTCTGCTCTTTGTGCACAGATACAAAGTTTGTGTTTTAAACAGTTCTACAGAAGTCTTAAATATTTCCATATAAAAGTGATTTTAGAAAATATCTAATGTATTTTTAACTTACCTCTCTTTCTTTGTATCTGCCAGTTCCCCTTCATTGTTGTCTTGAACTACAGAACTGTATAATCTTGGAACAGACAAGACAGCTTCCTCCCCCAAGAACCCCACTGTTATAAGGTTTTCATGATGTGTTAATTATTTGGGTATTTGCATCTCATGCAAACCTCACTCGTTTATTACCTTTAACAGGATCTGTAACATACACCGTGCAAGCGACAGCGTTGCCCATTGTCTGCTGACTGAATAATCTCACATTTAGCAGCAGCTATAAATTTTCAGCATGATAAATTACCAGGATGACACCTCCTTCTAACATGAGGATTATGCTTCAGCTCTTTTATAAAACTAGAGAAACCACTCTTGAACAAATCACTAAAGCGAGGTATTAGATACAAATATATTCCAAGTGACGGTAAGATATGTATCTAGTAAAATAGATGCAGGCTGTTACACTGTTTTAAATTAAGTTAATACCCAAATGCAATACTAAACGGTAGCCTGAGCCACCTAAATGTGCAAAGTTTGTTGAAGTTAATGATTAATGGAGTTAGGTAGTTAACATGACAAATGAATGAGTGCTTGTTTATAAGAGAACTGTTCTTAATAAGGAGTTACTTAAGCTAAAAAAAGAGCTGGAGTTAATTATTAAAGGAAATCTTCATTGCATACGCAACTAAGCATGCGGTCAGTCTGCTTCAGGACACTTATTTTCTCAGGGGAGAAGGAAGTTTCATGGAAGGAGGGAAGCAATCTCCTGAGAAACAAAACTCACAGTTTTGTTCCATTTGTTCGTATATTGGATCGTTATTTTGATGGTGCAATGTCTTCCACCCTTTTTGCGGAAGGCACATCTCAAACGTTGGCCACGCTGTTTAATTTCCCTGCATTCTACAGCAGCTGGGCAGTGGCTGCTTTGGTGGCCCTCTTCGTTCCAAAGTCACCTCCTCTTCTCCCTGTAACTGGGATGGCTCCCTGTCACGTTTCCAGTTGGAAGGTGCTTAGTGGAATAGGCTAGCTGTACGAAAAGGCCCAAGGGAAAGCTTGAGAGAGTATTTCTCCTGTGCTAGTAGAGCTGTACGTTACAGTGGATAGGAATTATTAATGCTTTGCTATTGCTTTTCTTTTGTTTCCTTGGTTTTTTGGTTGGAGATGGGGGAGGGAAACTAAGATTGTCCATAATCCTCTGACACTCTTGGTAACTGCGTTTCCTCAAAATCTTGAACTCGGTAGGTAGGCACATAAAAACAAAAGCTAAACGCAGCACTAGTTATTTCTTCTGTGGCCACTCACAGTAACTTGTATCGCACTGAAAGTAAAATACACGCTGGAAGTGGTGCGACGGGTTTCTGTAATGATCTGTGTGGGGTATGAAGCCTGCCAGCGCCAAGGCCCTTTCTCACAGATCGCTCTTTGCGGTCCGAGCGGTGGACGGGGAGAACTTTGCCTTAATCCCGGATATGCTGGAACTGGGAGAAGTCTTCACTTTTTTTACACGAATGTGAACCAAAAGACACTGTATGGAATAAGACTTGCACTTGGAAAGAGGAAGACTTCTGGCCAGTTGCCAGATTTGCTTGGGGGATGTGGTTTCAGTTTTCTTTTCTGCAGTAGGTACCTAGTGTGATCCACATGGAGCTGCTTGGCTGAGATCAACAAAAATAATTGGACAGAACTTAAATAAACTACAGTAGATCTGCTTTCCCTGCCCCACTTCTTAGGGCTATCAGTTCCTACCTAATACTTCATATAAAGTGTACTTGTAATCAAGATACGGCTTTAATCACGTGCCAGATGTGCATAACATTATTTACCTGCATGATACAGAGGTTAGGAATGAGCATAGGGGTGGAAATTCCTTATGCTGTTGTTGCTGTCCTAGATAGGAAGCCTTTCCACTATTCAGGCTACCGCACTGCTGCTGACCTGTGCTGCTGTAGCTCGTAGCAGCTTTTGAATCGGGACTAAACTTGGTGCTGGTTTGAACTTGATCTTCTGCAGAGGTTAGATGTGAGGAGTGTGTGAGCAAGGCGTGTTGGTACCATTGGCTAGAGAGTTATTTTACATTTTAAGATGATCCCAAATATAGTAGAAAACTCAGAAGGCACGTTGAACCATTTTCCAGTAAGGAAATAAATAGCACAGGCAGTCTTGGGAAATGAAGGAGCAGAACAAGTAAGGAAAGGTGACTGTGGGCATGGGCTGGGAGGGGGAGGAAACGTTTTCCTTTAGCCAACATTGCCAGAACGTCAATTTGTATAATGGATGATTTTTAAAGTTTGCGTATGCGAGTTGCTTATGATGGAAGCAAGGTTGGAGCTAATGCTACCACGTCAAAAGTCAGCATGCATATTTACTTTGCGTTTGGATTAATAGCTGTGTAATGCGAAGGACGTGAGGAATTGTTTTCCTCTTTCTTTGCTTCAGATGGAGCTAAACACTTGGGCTTTCCATTGAAATCAGAGCACTTTTCACCTCTGTAAAGTGTTTTGTAAGGAATCCTAGATATTGAGAAAATATTTTTTTTTTTCTTCTGTATTTAAATTTTGCAATCCTTTTTTGTAGTACAGTTAATGCCAAATCGATGGATATTGTGCAGCTGGGAGTTCACTGGGCTTCAAGGTGAGATATCTTTATCTCCAAGGTAGAGATAAAGTGATCCACCAATTATCACAGATTTAAGAGTCTCGGATTTAAAGTGATCCAAGGTGGATCCCTGGTTATCACTTTAAATCCGAGACTCTTAAATCTGTGATACCTGAATACCACTGCTCTTTCAGTGAGGACAAAACTAATGAACTAGGATTTCCTTCCATGGATATTGATGTGACCGTTGATTCCCTGGAGTATGTTACTGCTTCATCAGCTGAGCATCTTTGTCTAAAAGCAGACTTGTAACTTGCCTATTAGCCAATAGATTTCTATTTCTATTTTAATTTTTATTATAAATTCATTGGTCTGTCAATAGCAGCTGTTACGTGTCAAAACTCGAGCAGAATACCTGCATGCACATCCATTTTACTTTAAGCTGTGTGATGATGCTGCAGCTCATCTCATGAGTTTTGTTCGTCGCTTTTGTTAGTGTCCAGGGGAAATGCCTGTATTTCCATACACTGATAATTGGGAATGTTTTACAGCATAGTATATAATGGCAGTTAAAATATTAATGTATGTATCAATTAAAAATAGCTAGGTAAGCTTGAAAGTGAAATTAGAAACAAGTTGACATGACAAGGACAGACTTAAAATAGCACATTACATTCCAGTACTTGTACTCTTAAAACTTGTATTAATTAAACAGACTTTTTAAATTGTTATTTTAATAACTCTGAAGTGGTATTCTGTTTTAACTCTCCTTACTATAGAAAATAAGATTGTAAGTGAGTAATACCAAGACAGTTACAGAAATGCTTGTGTTCAGAGGATTTCTTTTACAAATGGTTAAAATTTATAATAAATGTATAATTTATTTTTAAAATATCTGTTAATGACACATTTAGCCTACCTCATCGTGCTTTTGTTTTAGTATAAGCATGGCCAACATCTAAAAAATTTTTTCTTAACATCTAGCTAATGGTTATGTTTGACAAAATCATGCGTTAGATATGCACAGCAGACCTATTTGGGGTTTTTTAGCTATTTTATGAGACTGTGCAACCTGTTTTTATAGTGAAAATAGTATTAGTGCAGTGTACTCTGATCCTTGCTCTGCTTAGCTAGGTGCCTTACCTAACTGTGTAGCATTTTAAATTTAAATAACACTTAATAAATGTGACTTACATCTAGGAGACACAACAGTAGATTCAAGTAACATGAAGGGGTGTTTATTGATTTTTTTTTTTTTTTTTAATTTTTTTTTTCCCCTAAACCACTGTTCTGCACGTTGTAAGGTACAAGATGTGCATTCTGAACCGCATCTTAACTGAGGTTTTCCTCTGTACGTGTAGTTACTTGGTTTCAACTATAGTTACTGCAGTTCAATGTCTAGTTTGTAAAACTGCTTGCTTGTGTGTTTGCTGTGTAACTTTACAGAAGTAACTTGAGTAGTAACAGTCCCTTCAGCTAAGATTCTTGCTGAGTGTTGTTCTTCCATGGCAGTCCACAGGCGCACCGTGTGTGCAAGCCTGGACGCGGTGAGCAGGAACGCCCGTTTGCGCAGCAGCGTGCGGTTTGACAGCTCTGCGCTGCTGCGGTTGGGCTTGTCGGGGACTGAGCCCTCCAAAACACCTTCCTTTCCATGCTGAAATTTTTGACCCTTAAACACCACAACTCAAACCAAAAGCATGCAAGAGCTGCTGCTTATTTCTTAACATACTTACTCCTATTCCCAAAAAGGTGTATTTTTAGCCATGCCTCTGCCCACCGAACTCTTTGCACTTCTACAAGGGTTAATCCCGTATACACCTTCTGCTTGGCTCCATTGTCAGAAATGGAGAGTAGCCCATAAAATAATTGCGTAACTGTCCTACTTGGTAAGTGACCCTTAAGGCTCTTCAAGAGCCTTGTTTGCACAAATCCTCCTCAGAGGAGTAGAAAAATATTAGCATAGAGAGGAACTGAATAAATTATAATATTAAGTATGTGATACCACAAAGAGAAATTCTGTTTGGTGTCGGTAGTTAAAAGTGTGTTTGGTTTGTATTTCCCAATTCAGTTTCTTGAAAAAGAAATATGAAACAAATAAATGGTTTCTGCAGAGCACACGTGTGCCCTGAGGCTCTTCTTTCATGGCTGCCAGAAAATCTTTGTTACGTATCACAGTAAGAACAGACTTAACACTCGTGTTTGGTTGTCTTTAACAGTCTGCTAGTGCAAGTGAGTTTTTCTTGCTGTCCCTCAGTTACACAAATGCTTTTACAGACAAACACTGCCATACTGATCTATCGGATAGCTTTTTCTCGGATTATTTTCCAGCATGCCCGTTTCTTGCTGTGGAACCCAAAGGCCCCCAGCTGCAGACAGCTGGCGGGGCTGCCCCTAAGCCTGGGGTGGGCAGCTCCGAACGAGAGCCTGCTCTTCTTCCTTCGGTCATATCTCTTCCCTCCACAGCATCGAGTGGACATGCCTGTTGATGCCTGTCCTCAAATTTTTTATATTAGCCTCTCTGCTATAATATATGAACTACGCTGCTTGGTTCAGGATAACGCACGCTGATGAGCCTGAAACTAAAGTCAACCTCTTGCTGGTCTTTTAAAGAGAAAGCTACAGGTGTGCTGTGCTCCTGCAAACTGAGCAACTGAGTTGCTTGTTCTTCATCCATGACTTGGGTCAATAGCAAGCCGCATATGCAGTGGTACGTGCTAAAAGAAGAACTTTCCCAAAATAAAAGATGATTTCTTTTTCTGTTCATGTAATGATTGGTCATCTGGCTACAAGTCTGATTTGATGTTTTAAATAAGTTACTATTCTGTAAATTTTATTACGTGTGTTTCTGTACGCTAGGAGCCACCCGTACAACTTGAACCAAAAAGTCTACCGAGAAAGTTGTGTTTAGAGAAGCATTAGACTGCAAATAATGAGTATTCATCTAGTGCTCTGCACTGTCGGTTTCTCACGCTCGGCGAAATACGAAGAGCACTCGCTGTCTGTCGAGTTAGGCTACAGATGAGCAGGTACCACACAACGTTTGATCTGCCTTCACACAAGGTTGCAGTTCACAATTCTGCACGTACTTATGGCAGGCGGCACATACAGCCGAATGGGTATCTTCACATTTAAATGAGCGCTGCCATCGGTGTCCTCAACTCCTGTTGAGTTTGTAGCGTTGAGTGAAGCTAGTGGTAAGATGACAAGGAGCCGGTATTGTGATACTTGCTGGTAAGAAGACGCAAGTATCTTGCTGAAAAAAGAGGGGAAAAAAAAAAAAATAGCAAATTGACGTAACTGGCCAAATTAACTGAACCACTTTTTTCCTAAGCAAGCTACCAGGCGCTTTGTTGTTTGCTCTCTAGTAGTTCTACATGCAATCATTTTTTAAAAGATCTTACTATGTTCAGTTTAACTAAAGCACATGATAAGTAGAATACACAGTGAGTCATTCTCAACAAATGGTTTGTCTTGGAAGCGAGAGGAGTTGAGCAGCCTATGAATGTCACTACTTCAGATACGCTAGTTAAGCCTGAGGAGCTGGAAACTGCCTCTTGCTGCACGCCGAATGCTGGCTCATAGCAAAAGCCCAAAAATTTATGAATGAGGGCATTCGTTTCGTAGCTTAAACTGCCAACGCAGCAGACAGCTGCTGTTTCCTGCACCATGCAGCCCCTATGGATTAGGGAGATTACTAACTCCTGGCCTTCCATAAGTAACAAATTATGCATATTAAAGTACTTTGAAATACATAAAATTAATCTGTAATAAAATTTTAATAAGACATTTCAGTGTTTGCGGATGGGGTTTGGGGTTTTTTTTGGTTTTCAATAAAGATAAAAGCAGGTTAGTTATTGCGCTACAGCTTCTGGTTGCTTTTTTACTAATACTGCGCTTCCACGAACACACTAAGCTTGCAAAAGCTGCAGCCAGCACTCGCTCACTCGGGCTCCTGGGAAAAGGGGAGAGGCAGACTGGGACACTTCTTGCAGCAGTAGCTCCCTTTTATGCTCGTGGCTGGGTTTTCTGTTTGTTTAAAGTGCTCACAAAGCTACATTGTAAAGGTGCAAGTAATTCCGCCTCCGCGGCACTAAACCCAGGTTACCGCTTCCTCCCTTGCGCTGGCGCTTGCGTGACTGCACAGGGAGCTGCGGCAGGCAACTGCCTCAACGTAAATGTTGTGTATAATAGGCTGCCTGCAAAACTTGCAGCCCAAAGGAACGGTCAAGGTGGGATCGCCGCAGTCCAGGTTTGGATTGAGTTGGCTGCCGTGAACCTAAACTTGAAGACTCTGACAGAGAACCAGCCGGCTTTTTGCACTGGTTTTACTTCTCTGTTGGAGTCTCTGTTACGCTGAGGTCACGTTATGCCAATTCAGTAAAGTCATTTGCTCGAGTTGTGTTATATCTTAAAATTTGCTTTAAGTACTAACCTCTCTAACCTCTTCTCTCTCCTTAGTGTGGCGCTTTTTGTTTTGGTTTTGGTTTTTTTTGCACAATGAAAACATTCATACTAAAAGAATCGCAATACTATTTCAGTAAGGTGTAGTTTTACACCAATATTTTCCGTAGCTTTGAATGGTACATAAAAGAGCCGAGACAGTAAATCTGCAGCGAGTGGTAATGTCAAACAACAGCAAAGTGATACAGCAATAGAAAGGAAAAATGAAAAAGCTGCAAGGGGTCCTGGTTTGGGGTGCCTGTGGTCTTTCGGCACCAGACACAGAAGTGCAAAGCAAGGATGGAGTTGTTCCTGTCTGTTTGTAGTAGCCCATTAGTTTGTTGGTTTGCACGTTACTTTCCATGAAGACAGGTGTATGTACAGCTGATTCACACTGTGTGTTTACACAGTATACTATTGAATTCGAGATAGCCTTGGGTTTGTGCCTTTGTTAGATAGACGTGTTTAATTTGCATTATGAAAATGGATTCTCTGTTTATTTCATAAGCATGCAAATAGTTTTGCATTTTTATGAGCCCCTCTGTTCAAACAACTTGGTCAAAAGTGCTTTTATTATGAAGTGTATCGCCACAGGGAAGAGGAAGAACTGGAAGGTGAAACTGAGCTTGCTGTTCTTCAATAAAAAGCAGGGTGAGAAAGTGGGAGTTGGAGCAGGGACTGGAGCAAGATTCTGCCTTAGGAAACCACGGCGAGCATCCTGCTTGTATGAGTATGCTACTTTTTGCCATTCCGGGATTGTCAGTACTCAGTCTGGCTTGGTCGTGGATTATACGTTGTCCTTGCTGTTCAGGTTCATACGAGAGCAGCTGTGGAGGTATTTCAGTATTTCACTGAAGCTTGGTCTTTCAGGCATGTTTTTCTTGCGTGCCTTTAAATAACAATAGCTACGCAGTGTACATTGCAGTTCCATAAAACGTGACTGAAAAGGAGAGCACGCTAAACAGTTTGGCAATTTTAGTCTAATATAACTGAAGATAAAAACTGGTTCTAGCCTTGAGCTGAGCTCAGGTTATTTGAATGCTCAAAGACGGTTTGATGAATGATAATCACATGCACAGAATGGTCAGAAAAAGATCAGATGGTGACCAGCCTTGTAGCCTTCCCTCCCCCTTCCCCAATGTAAAAATACTGCAGTTATTCAGGTATAACCTACATCCACTTAAAAAGTTACTGTTGTTTGGAAAATAAGCCTTGCTTAACCTGGACCAAACCAGTCTGAACGGCAGCGCGGGGCAGGAGATGAGCGAGCAGGGGCAGAAGGGTTAATGGAAGGAGCAGCAGGGCTTCGGGGAAACCTCCTCTGTGTTACTGAACATGCGGGTCGCTGTCACTGCAGTTGGATCGTAATTTCTGGAATATATGCATTGAAAATAAGATACAAACATAGCTTATGTGTATGCTGATACTACTTTATACCTAAAGTATGAGATTTTAGGTCCACACCAACTGTTTTAACACCTGTTTTCCTACCTTTCTGAGTCATGGTCTGTGCCCAGACATTGGATGCAAATGTAAAGTGCGTGTGTGATCTTATTCTCTGAGAGGCCATAGTGGATAAGGTTTCCGTTGGCTGTTTCTCTAAGGTAATTCACCTGGGTTCCTCAGGCAGACAAAACAGTTTAATAAATTTGTTACGTATTACCTCTTAGTTTATAAGTTTACCTTTCCTTCAAAAGCTGAAACTGAAAAATATTTCTGTAACTTGGATAGCATTAAGTAGATTTATCTTTAAGAAAGGTAAGCTTTGAATACTGGGTTGCTGAAGCTTTAAAGTTGAGGCTATTAAAAGCAGTCTAATGCCATAATGCTGGTTTTAACCAAGAGTAAATTTTAAACCTTTTTGTCGGGCACAGTGTTTGGCAGCATGGTACACGATTCAAACATCAGAAGGCACTCCGAACACAGAATGTAGCTGAAAATCTAGCACTTGAGAATGATAATGTTCTGAGTTTCTAGTGGTATCCCCTGACCTAAAGTAAAGTACATGATCAGCCTGGTCCGTGTTTTCAAGTAGCAGGTAGTATTTTGCAATCGTACAAACGGTGTTGACAACAAACAGCTGACAAAGCTCATATTACCCATCCAGGAACACGCTGGATCGAATGGTCTGTTTAGGCATGTTTATAACCCAAGAGATGCCTAGGATTTTCACTATTTAATTCTTTTATTTTTTAGATTTTTTTTATGAATTTATCAACCTACTTACCTAGAAACATTTGAGTTGCATTAAAGGTAAAGAGTGACTTGGTTTTTTGTGTGCTAGTGAGCAATAAGCTTGACAATAACTAGGGAGTGAGCGCTTCAATAACCCTTACTAAAACCTTCCAACGGGGAGCTTTGTCCTACCATCACCATAATGATCAGTCCAAATACTGATAGACTTGGAGTGGGGACTGTGTATTTTTAACTTGAAAATGGAAACATTTTCTTGATAACGTTAGCTTTTTTGAGTATCACTGCATTTGTTAACAAATCTTTTTTATTACTAACCATAAACTGCTGTCGTGATGCACAGTGTCATGCTAAGGATTTTTCTGGTCCTTCTTCGGAGCAAGAAAGTTCCTAAAAATAAGTTGAAAGAATAGTCAACAGCATCAGCTTCCTCTTCATGCTTCCTTCAAAATTTAAGTGGAAGGCCACTTTACTGTCTGTTCGGTGCTGTACAAACAGTTTCTTACTTCTGCAGTTGCTACTGTGACTCCCGCTTTACTCATATGAAAGGTGATCTAGTTACCTAAATACCAAGTCATGCTGTCAAGCCACTTGAGTTTTAGCTGTGTGGTTTGCTGCAAGTAGTCACGCACACTTTTTTTATGTCTTCTGAGCCGGCAGGGCTTGAACCAATTCCTTTCAGGAAGCTCTCGGGCCGGGCTAGCGCACGGCTGCCCTGTGCTGCTACGCTTTGCTGAGGGGTAGGACGTAGTAGCCCGGGTGCAATCACGGGATGATATGGTTATGCAGCTCCGGGGCCAGAGCCGGCTCGCTCGGTGCCGTCTGCTGCCAGCGCAGGCCTGGAGCACGTGGTGGTGTGACCCGATCCTGTAAGTATGCCTTCTGCTCTCCTGCAAAAGCTACGTGGATGTTTTGGACTGAGAACATCAAAAGCTGCCTGCCTCTGAAACCGTACACCTTAAACAAGCGTGGTGGTGTCTGTAAAATGAGAAGCGTGATAACTGTGCGTGCACGGGTATTAGGGGGTGGTAAAGTTCAAAACCTCGCTGTTTGAAACTGTCTCAGAGGGGTTTTTTCTTCCATTTTTTAAACTTCTTTTCTCTAAGGATTGTGCTAGTTTCTACCTTGTTCTCCTGTTTTAGTACGAGTATTTATGTTCGGACTACTTCTGCACTGTCTTCCTCTTTTGGTGGTGTTACGCTGCTCACAAGATGGAACAGAATAGTGTTTAGAGCTGTTAAATCGAAAAACTTGAATGTGCACAGCGCCTTGTAGGAGAAAATGGACTGAAATGTGCTTGGTCGTCTCACTTCCCCTCTGAAGTGCAGATAAAAATCAAGGAACTGTTAGGATGCGGTAAGTCAGTAAGATTGCCTGCCCTGGTAGAAAACGCCATCACCAGTACTGTCTCCCTTGCCGATGGGTAAAATACCCAGCTTCTCTGACTGAATGGGTATACGCTGCCTTGTTTTATTATCCATGTACAACTCGCCCCCAGTCTATACCTCCGGATCTTCCTTATAAAAATTAATACTTGAGTTGCCAAATAACGTTATTGAAAGAAATGGACCCTAACGATGTCTCAGGGTGTCATGAAGCACATGAAAGGAGCAGAAAGCAAGTTCACTCACAAGAAGTTTAAAGTGAGCAAAAAGTTGCAGTATAAAGTTCTGTCTTAGGTTAATCTTCATCTGGGAATTCCAGGTGTGGATCTAGAGATGACAGATACCTAAAAACGATAGATACCTGGAAATGAACCTAGGTATGTTTGGCTAGAAAGGGATAGGATAGGTTCACCATGAACTAAACAATAGACTGCGCTAAGATTTTGCATTAAGACCACAATAAAAATCAGTTCCTTAAACATACAAACGACAGCACCGCTTTTTCACTGGAAAATACTGTGATTGTGCGAAAGATTAAAATATACTCGCTCCCAGTGCTCCTAAGTTTTATTGAGTCTCAAACCGTTCTCCTCTGCAGCTTAACTAGTTACGCAATGCAAATGAAGAACAGAGATGACTCGGGCTCGAAATCCCAGGGGCTGCGGTCCCAGATGACCATGGGTGGGAACAGTTTTCTTAAACTTGTATTTTTTAAGTGCGCACCCGGTCATCCGTACATCAGAACATCTGCAAGGAGAGGATTTCTTCAAATTGCAAATAAGAAAGCCTAATTCTTTTTGCTTAGTCACGAAAAAGGGAGGACTTGGAATTTGGATGCGAGCTCCTAAGAGAAAAGGGAAAGTGTATTTCCCAGCTCCGGTGCTCCTCTTGTTGACTGCCCCCACAGAATTTTGAGAAACCTATAAGAACTTTATAAAGACCCCTCCCCAGCCCCTAGGACACCTTTTGGTGGGCAAAAGGCTGCTAATGCGGTACCCGAGGAGGCGCGTTTACTTCTCCCCACACCCCCCTTTTTTTTTATGTATGTAATTTCACTACCTAAATTATGGCCAGTGTCTGAGAAGGAAGCAACCTAATGCCACTGATGAGAGACGATGGAGTTTTTGAAAAGCAATAAAGGTAAATACAAAATCGGTGGCAGAATTTTGTGTCAAAACAAAAGCTGAAGAGAGAGTCACGTTTTCTGAAGTAATACAGAATTGTATTTAGAACTTTAGTCTGTTAAATTACACCACAGTCCCTGTTGGCAAGACATTTAAGAAGAAGTACATAATCTGTCAGGATGACTAGGGTAAAAGGGAGAGGCTGTTGGAGTCCGTTCCTGTGTCTGGATTTCGATGGAGCGCAGGAGGTCACTATTGCTGGACTTTCTCCGTGGAGCGTTAGGAGGGATCCGGGTGAGCTCTGTCGTTACGTTGCGCGTTTGCCTGCCCGGCTGGGCTTGTGTTCATGCGCTTTAACGTTTCCCTGTTTGAGCTGCTCCTTTCGCGAAAAGGTTATTGCAGAGCAATGCCGCTAGATTTCAGGAAATTTGTAAATAAAGGAAGTAGCTGTTAATGACTGGCTCTTCTGCGTCCCCGTTGCTGAGCTTTGGGCAGACGAATCCGTTAGCTGAATCCTGCTTAAAAAAGAATGATTCAGTGTTTACTTTCTCCAAACTTCTTTGTTCTTATGTGGTAATAGATTCATGTTACTATTTTATTTTGTATTGGGAAGCGCTAATTTACTTTTCAGTATTTCTAACGCGTCATCGCAAGAGTACGTACAATTCCTCCTAGGCCATGCTGTACAGATGTTTGGTAGCATTCCAGATTTGAGGCCAGGAAATAAGTGTTAATATTTAATCTGTGTAGCTAGAGTAATGTCATTAATTAATTTTTTTGCGCTGTTGAGTGAAATGTCATTAACGCTTGTCCAGCCCTAATACCACGACTTGATTGGAGCCTCAACTTGAACGTATGTACTCCAGGGATCGGTGAAGCAGCTGTAGCCAACAGGCATAAGCACAAATACGTCGTCTCTGGGTAAATTAAAAAAAACCTTTTACCCAGGGAGATTATTTCCTGTATTCCTTCATCTTTACTTGCAAAATAAAAAGCACCTGATGTACTTATTTCCTTACACTGTGAAAGGATGTTGTTGAAACGATTATCGTAAGCGTAAGATAATAACATAAGAAGGGAGGTGAGCACCCTAATTCTTAACAACCTGTTGCCCATGCATATGTTCCTAATGCTGACAATAAATTGCAAATAGATAAAAACGAATGTTCAGTAGACCCAGGAAAGGACCTAGCAATTAGAAGCAAAATATTAGTTACACAAGTTACATTCGTGCTTTGTATCTGCGGTACCCCCCCTCACACGTTCATTAACATTACAGAAACAGGAATACTACATCTGACTTTGTAAAAGGCTGTACGTAGTCATT
Organism: Nipponia nippon; assembly: GCF_047370975.1. NCBI lineage: Eukaryota > Metazoa > Chordata > Aves > Pelecaniformes > Threskiornithidae > Nipponia > Nipponia nippon. Next base: position 4,466,546 of record NW_028262313.1, read on the forward strand.
TACTTTTATTGTGCCCTGAAAATGCAGGGAAAACGGTTCTTAATTTTTCTGTTATGAAAACAGCTTCTGGTAAGAAACCCAGCTTCGAGTACATTCCTGCTTTCTGTCAGCTGCGTTCCACTGAGGAGCCAGAAGCAAAATCCAGACTGTCCACCCATTCACTGCTGAGCCAGATGAAATGGTGGCGTGGTTTAAGGAGTTACCCGAAAGAAGTAAGGTGAGGGAGTGTTACCGGTCCCTTTCGAGGCAAAGTAACGCTGCTCAGCTGAGACCACCACAGAACACTGGGCCAGGTTTCAGGTATCTGTATTCCACACAGAAAAAACGGAGCGAGAAGTCTCACTTGTGCTGTTGCATTGTTTTACTTCTCCCCTTTCTAACTGAACTCTCTTATTTTTGGCCTGTAATCAGTATCTTCAATCACATTTTCAAGTTAGAATCACCCTTAAAAATGAGAATTTTAAACATAATCTGGTTACAAAAATTAGGTTTAAACGCGTCTTTGTAGTTCCGTATTATGCTAGAGACTGCACAAACAGTCCATGGTACGGCCCCATACAGAATAGTCTGGATGTTCAGTAATCTTTTTTTTTTTTTTTATTTAACCTGCTTTGTTTGTCATGCTTCAAACTAAAACAAAGATGAAGAGGGGAATTGATCTCCAGTCTGTAGTTTCAAACTGATACAGTAGAGGTGAATGCAAAGGTCTTCTGTTGTAATATGCTCCAAACCAGCAGGTGCAATAACAGGCTTTGGAATTCATCTGACGATGCTTAAAATAAGAGAATGTTTTCAAAAAGCCTGAACTTATCAAGGCTGTACTCAAAGGAGGCATGATTTTGATGTGGGGAAGCAAGCGACAACCCTTTTTTTTTTTTTTTTTTTTGGTAATGTATGAAACTGGTTTTAGTATAAATTGTGTGCCTTAGGGGATTGTTTGACTTTGGGTATCAAATTTCTCAAGGACAGCGTTTCCAGGCAAGAAAAACGTCATGGAAAATGTGGCAAACAGGGATTTATATTTGTAGGTCTTAAACTAATTTGATCTCCTAGACTGTATAATTCAACAATCTTAGGCCACTACTTTTGTATTTTTGCAAAGCAGTTTGCTACCGAGAAAGAAGCAGAAAATTAAAAGATGATGTTACCTAAATCTCACTCGTTGGATCATCAGAGCCGTGGAAGTCACAACCGTTTCATTGCAAAATGATTGTGTAGCTGAACACGGAACGGGTCAGTCTGTCCGTGTTGTGTGACGTATGGGAAGAAAGAGACGATCCACTCCTCTGTGACTGCTTACCTCGCTTTTGCCGGGGAACTTCCACAGCCACGTGTCCGCTAAAATTTGTCCTCGATCCTGCTGCTTGCCGTTTCACATGCTTGTTTTAAAAAGCTGGGCGGAAACAGTACAATCGCCCCTCTCTGCTGTTGAAACACTGGAGTGAGAGTAACATTTGCCATAATGCCTGAGGAGACGGGGGTATATGTTGAGGGGATCAGGCTGAAATACTTCTTTATTAGTGTAGAATAATACTTCTTTATTAGTGTAGAATATGTGTTTTCCTTTTTAGTTTTTGTGCTCTTTAGTCCAAGTATATTTTGTAGATGTGGGAGGAGTTTTGAGGCAATATTGGTATTTTTCAGTTGCAGATTTTCTCCTTTTCCATCCTCTTCTGCAATACTGTCTGTCCAAGCCACCAGTTCTCACCATGTTCGTTAACTAAAAAGCCAGTCAAACAAAAGGATGCCTCTCACTTTCTTTACCACAAAAAAGCGTTGAAGCAGCAGTTTGCTGTTAGTTACAGTGACCGCTAGCATTCACGCCGCTGTAGCATAAATCGGATTGACTTGAAACCTTGTGTGCCCCGGGCTTTTGATCGGATCACAGCGTAACGGGACCGGAGCGCGTGCGGGCTTGGGAGAGGAAGCGTTGGAGCGATGAGCCCCCGGTATTTACCCTGCAGGTTCTGGAGGGAACTCAGTGAGGCGAAGGTAACAGAGGCAGGCCCAGAGGAGACGCTTGCCCAATTCGGTGTATTCTCCATGGACAGTTGTCAGCGGTGGAATCTCGCCTTGGCCTTTTGTGTTTTCTGCCTTTGGGGCACACGAACAGCTCTTACCCTTTCACCAAATATTTGCTTGCCCTTCTGTAAGAAGGTTCGGAGAGAGAGTTTCACACCAGTCTGGTAGACAATTGAGAAATACTGGGTAAGCGTGGCTGGGCTGGTTTCCATTACAACAGTTGTTGCAGCAATTAGATGCATGACACTTGACACTTAACAAATTGGTTTTTTTCTGATTGACATTAAGTGCATATATGTTCTGAGACAGTAAAAGAGAAGTAGCGAATATAAAGGACAACAATAATATTTTTCTCGAAACCAAAAATAAATCTGATCTTTGTTTAGCAGCTAAGTAAAACATTTATTAACTACTTTTTAAGCAGCAGTAAGAGAAACAAGATTTCCTAATACTACTTGTGGTTTTGCTATTTCAAATAAAATGTGTATATTTAAACAGGGACCCTCGACTTACATCAGGATCCGCTGTATCGGAGTTCCCCTCTCTGTTTGTGGGGACACAGGCACGAGTAGTGACGCTGCACAGGCACAGCAAGAGCTCTTGAAAGTTCTCCGGCTTTGAGGTACCAGTGCATTGCCAGAGCACAGAAGCGCTTCTGAAACCTGCCGGCGTTTGATTAGATTACCTCTGGAGTTTCCGTTGCCCTTTGACGTACAAAATTGTGTAAGAGGAAAATATGTAGAAATCTGCCTGTGAGAAAGGAACAAAAATCGGACCTCGTGTACTTTTTTCTACCCCGAGTAACTTGCATTCATATTGGCAGAGTTTGTTTTCATAAAAACACTGACATGATGTAAAAACTGAATCATTTCCCTTAGTTTTTCTTCCTTCAATCTTTGTAACCCCAAACCAGTTGTAATTAGCCACAAGATTGTTCTAACTCTTGCTGCTATTTAATCACGGTCTTATCTGTAGAAATGTTCTCTCATTCTTGTATGTGACAGGTACAAATCTGGAAAATCAAAATTTGTAGGGAGCCTGGCAGTATGCACTCATTTGTTTACTGTGTTTAAGCTTGCTGCGTCTCCCTGGCAATGTGCTATTTCTCAATCTTCTGTAATTTCTTTTTGACATCCTAGCCTCTTTCAGTTCTAGCACTGCAACACATTCAGGACTACTAGATATTGATTAAATTCCCTTCCAAAAACTGACTGTAACTAATAACCGATGTGCTTATTCAGGTCAACTCACACTTTTTCCCTGTGTAGAACCACCTTTCCACTTACAAATTATGAATGTTTACTGTGGTTTCCAAAATGTTTAGATCTGCCTGAATGCTAGATAAATCCTGGGAACAGTTGTTACTTACTCAGACGGGATTGTTTGGGAAGATTTCAGGAAGGAGTCGACCCTGAGTTCTTACGCTAAAGCCAGAATCGTGTCTCCACTTGTAGCTGGCAAGAGCTCGGTGGCAGGGGAACCAGGACCTCCTCCGGTGGTGGTCTTAAACTAAACCACCTCTTGCTTTGCAGATTCCAGGTTTTCTTCCCAAACTAGACTACTACGCTTTTCCCATCTAACGTCATCTCTCGTACTAGAAGACTTTCCTAACACGATGAAAAAACGTTTTAAAAGTCGCAATTAATGTTTGAAGTAGCTTGAAAAAGAAGTATGTTTTCTTCTAATCATGCTATCGCATAGTACGTTGGATCCCTGCAGGCTTTTGAAGACAAGAGGAAGGACAACGAACACTGTTATTCATATACTCTCGATATTAATCCTTTACAGTGTTTTGGACTTGGGCTAATTAAAGCCTTTCCTAGCAAAGATAATAATTTGCTGCCTCATTAAAATTAAACTGCATAGGATAACGTTTCTAGCCACAGGTACTTCTTTAGGTTTTGAGTTAGACTTAGAAGTTCTGGTTGTGTGTGCAAAGGCTGGACAAGTTGATTCTGTTCTGTCCGAGCAGTTAAAGGCAAAGATGAGGGCATTTCCTCCGCCGTGAATAGTCGCTTCCAGAGGCATAAGCCCACTCCCTGTTCCCCACACACACTGCTGCTCTTACTTAGTTTCATAAGCTTTTGTGACTATTTAAAACCTATTTTTCTATATTAAAAAAAAAAAAAAGAAGAATAGTTGCCACTTGTTTCTTAGATTTCTCAGTTAAACTCATGAAAAATTATGAGGAGAGGAGCGTCTCTTCTGTCCCAGGACCCGTGCTCTCATTTCAGACTCTGTTCTGGGGCCCTGGCTGCAGGACACGAGTAGAACGTTGCCCGTTATCTGTCTGCGAAGCTTTTAACTGAGGCTGTCGAAGTCAGATCATACTCAAAGAACATCTCTTCCATCTGTGGCAGTCTGTAAAATACGGTGTCAGTGCTTGTATGAGCATCCGCATCCGTTATTTGTTTTCTATAGTAAGCTTGGACTAGAATTAAGTATAGTAAGTATATATAAGTACAGTTAGATAGTATATTTATGTTATATTTAGTATATAGTTAGTATAGTAAGTATATATAGTAAGCTTGGACGAGAATTTTTGTAAAGCCCCAGCATATAATAGTAATAAGGAAAATCTTGCCTCGTGAGTGAGGTTTCTAATACAAACGCTGTAAGGTATCATTGCAAATAGCAAATGAACTCTAGTCTAGAGAGTTACCATTTCCAAATTTCTAGAAGCTTATTCACCTGAAGAGAATCCTTCGGAGATGCCGAAAACACAGCTGTCTAGGAGAGAAACTACATCTGGTTTGCTTTGGGTTTTTTCTTAGGCTGCAGCCCTGCCTGATGCAACTGATTGCTGTGGCTGGGAATGTGCATTCGGTACATCACCAACTGGAAGCTCTGCTGTTTCCAAAATAGATGGATAAGCATCTGAACAGACTAGTTACATGGCACAATTAAGAGAAATAAGGAACCTTGTAACTCAATATAAAATATTACATATTCTAAATAGTCTAGTATTACGTAACAGTTTGATACAGCGAAGTTTTTCATGCGGGTGCTTCGTTTTCTCATATTTGTGAGGAAAGAGGAAGTTTACTGAGGACATCGCTAGTACGCTTTAGTAACGTGTAGCTGGCTTGCCTTGAAGGCATCCTCGATGGTGCGTCGGTGTGAACATTGCATCTCGTCCTTTCTCTTAAAGTCTAATTAAACTTAAATAAGAGATTGAAGGCGTAAGGTGTAATTTGCATAGCTAAGTTGGGCTTCTAACCAAATGGAATTGCTGTGGAGGCACTTTGGCAAGTTCAGTGTGTCAGTCTGTTATGCGTTATATTTAAAATACGATAAATATTTATTTGGCACGAGTTTGGGATGGTCCTGTTATGGATCAGAATCTTATACAGCCACACGCAGGTGCCAGTAACGCTAAAACCATTATTGCGCCTCTCATTTATTTCACATTTTGGGAGAAAATGTTTGCAGGAGCATTCCGTAAGGGATGTCTAACACGGTTTCAGTCCATAAAAAATGGCACCTTGATTGAAATTTTAGACTTATGGGGAAGGCTAATAAAATACAACTAGGTTAAACATCAGTTAAAAGCCTTCTGTGTACAAAACCAAGTAGTCCAAGCGAACGAGTATGCAGTAGACTTTCTGAAGCCGTGTCTGTACAGTCACATAAGAGGCATCTGTTTTTTCACTGGTCGGGGGAGCAGTGGAGTCTCGCTGCCTCCATAACCATGCTTTTGCTCGGTGAGCTCTCCTCTTAGCTCAGCACCCAGACTCTGCTTCGTGTTCCTTAGGGCCCTTTTGGACAGTGTGTGCTACGGATAGTCCTGAGGTCATGTTTCTGCTGGTAGTCATCCATCAAGAATGATAAAGGTCTTGGTGCTTCTGCCCTGAGCAGGAGAATGGACCATAGGGAATCTGAAAGTCTTCCTTGCCCCCCCCCCCTTTTTTTTTTTAATTAAATTAAGCTTCTGTTCATAGCTTTATTCAGAACGTGTTTAAACAGGGCAGGGTCCCATAAAATTAAACTCCTTTTGGGTAGCTTTATCTTTATCCATACACTGTAGTTTGCAAGCTTAGTCTTTTCCAGTGATATCATTGCTCCCCTCCGTATGGGTGGCGTGTGCCACCTTTGTCTAAATTCATGGGCTGTTCTTCAGCAGCGTTAGGGCAGGGATTCTGAAGAGTCCTCCTGTCTGCAAGGCAAAAAAAAATCCCAACCTGTAATACCTTCTTTTTTTCTGTTTTAATACAGATCTAATCGACACTGGAAAAACCTCGGTCGTCACTGCCAGATAGCTTGTGAGTATACCTGTGTACGCATATATACGTGTGTGTGTGTGTGTGTGTGTGTGTCAGCTTTTATGTGAACGTGTTCAAAGGAAAAAGCCAAGTTTGTCTTTTTGGGACTTACTAAGTTTTTCCAACTGATTTCTGTTAAGAATTACAGCTGATTTTTGTCAAGATAAAAACACTTTAAATTACCACAAATACGTACAAGTCGGCTAAGTTATCTGTTTTTATAAGCACTTTTTAAATTATTTCAAACATCTGACATTTCAAAATGAAAGAAATGCAACCTTTAGTTCTTGCTAATGGGAACAGTAACATAATGGGCGGCAAGTGCACCAAGTGCGTTTGTATGGGCCCTGAACTCAAAAGCTAAGTGATTTCAACAGGGTGCCAGTTTTAGGACAAAAGAAACGGTTCTTTCCCATTAAGACCTTTTTTATCATTATTTTATTATTTCGGGCAGTATTTTGAACATTCTGATGAGGTTTTTTAGCATGTTAGAAAGTCGTTCCAGTGAACTGTAGAAGTTCTGAAGTTAGTGTTCAACACAGAATTGAGTTTTGTTGCTTAGTCAGCTTGAAGATTGTCTCACATCTAAAACCACACAGTTCGGGCACGTAGAAAGGATTATTAGATGCTATCAGTAGGATGTAATTTTTCAAATGCAGTCCTTTCTTCACACGTAGTCTTACAATCCATTCTGCAACCTAGTTCAGTTTCAAAGACGAAGTGTTGATAATCAGTAATAAAATGTGAAGTGGATATTGTGAAATACCTGTTCAAATCATGGCAGTACTGTTCTAAAAGTCATTGTGCTATTTGCGTTCATCAGTGCTTAGATGACAAGAGGAGCAGGTCCCCATCGTTTTAGATACGGTAAAAAAAGGAACAGCTTTTCCCCCCCGAGGCTTCAGTTCAATTCACTGCTGCCCAGATGCAATAAGAAAGAGTGGAAAATAGCAGTGGAAAGATGACTTAATTGCAAGAAGTATATATTAATAGATACCATTAGTCAATATAGATTTAGTTAGAAAGTAGTAAGCAAATCGATGTGAGAAAACACGATTGTCAGTTCTTTGTATCTGTTGTAATAACGCGTACACAGAAAATACTCTGAAAACTTTGTGGTTGTTCAGTGTTATACAAGCTGCTAAAGAGCTTAAATATAATTTAGAAAATTAATGTACGGGGGATGAAATTGAATGGAAAAGTAAATGTCTTTTTGTAGTATTGGTCAGCCAGAACATTGGCTAAAGAATTTCAGTAAATACGAGCCCATTCCTCTCCTCCCCTTCTAAATGAGTCAGTTCTTGATTATTACCGAGTAGTTTTTTACCGGTAAGACTACTTCGGAAAAAGCTACTACTCAGCCTGAATCAAAGCTATAGTACTGCCTCATTATAGTAAGTCATTTGCATTAGTCCAACAAGTCTGCTTTTCATCCAAGTCATTGTGTCTGGTCATATGCCGAGCAGGGGGAGTTCTCCACGGGGTTCACGTTAACCTGTAGCGTTGGGTCTAATCACGGGCGTGCGCTGAAGTTTTCTTACTGTAGTCCTAGCGCTGCGGCTGGCTTTTGTTTTAAATACAAGCTCAACTGCTGCTTTTGGAGCACTGAATTAACTGGAACGAAAATATCATGCAAGATTGGTAATATAAACCGGTACACCTTCATTTTGCGAGAACCGGAGCTTAGGGAAGTAAAATGGTATCTCTTCTGCTGAGGTTTGACTGTTTGCTGATGAGGTTAACTAGAGCAGAATAAGCCTATACGTTTTGAAAAGAACGTAGCGTTCACTTTTTCTAAAAAGAAATACGCGTAATACTCTTTTTGGAACAAGTCTGAGCTTAGTTCAGTACATTATGCTATCATTCAATAGTAATTTTAGTCTATAGATTTAATTAAAAAAATTAATGTGGTGATCATGTTATTTTAAGTATCTGCAGATCTCTCAATCTTACATTACGTTAAATGCTGTTGATATTGGCTACAACGCAACTGCTGATGTTGGAATTCTTACTAAAAAACCCAACAACCTATTAATAGATTTCTGTCATGCTGTTGGTAGCAGTTGTCTTGTTTTAACCTGAAATACTAATTGCAGCCTCCCTCGTCGCCTGAGGGTGGCAAATGTTAATGAAGGCACATTTTGAGGGGTGCCCACGTTCTTTTAGTTCCCGATGGAGCCCTGAAAAATCCCCTGTTCTCATCCATTCTGTTTATCAGAGTCTGCCCGTGAAAGCCTGGGCTTTGCAATAAGCTAGTGAGCGTTACCCGCTCCCCATGTGCCCGGGGTCCTGCTCCTTTGTTAGCGCACCTTTGCCTTTTATGTTCCCCGCTGCGCGCGTCGTTCCTGATGTGTTTGCATGCCATCTTTGCATGCCATCCAGATGAAGATCAGGACCTGTATCTTTGACGTGCCAGCGCAGGCTAGTTACAGGCCGGCGGACTAGCCACAACTGTGGTTTGCTATGATGCTTCTGTTTTTCTCCTACTCGCCTTCGGACTTTATTCGGGCCCAGTTCTCCTTAATGAAGAAAGATTTCTGACGTGCAGACAAAATCTTGCCAAATTGTGCTTTATTTTAAATTGGATTAAACTGGTCAAATTGGATTCCATTTTCCATACCTGCAGTTTTGAAATGCATACATCAAAGTAGTTTTTGGAGGGGGAAAAGCAAATTGTGTAATTCCTTTCCAAGAGTCTGACATTCATAATTGAAAAGTAATAGATTAAAAATTCAGTTGCTGGGGCAAAGTTAATAAAGTCTTTTGGGAATATTATATAGGTTTTAGATTACAACATGTAGACTTTTGAGGACTCTGTATCAAGATACATTTTAATCTGAATATAAGTGGATATAGTATTCTGCAAAGCAGTAAAGAAACCTACTGTATCTTGTCTGTGTAGTACAAATATTTAGGGGGAAAACAACTGTTGACCTTTCCCATAATTACGCAATCGTGGCATTACTCAAGTGCCTTGAACACAATATCACGATGTGAAGGACGGACTTCATCCCAACCGCCCTGAACTATTCAAACAGAGATAGGGGGGAAAAGGCTTTGAAAAGTAAATATTTGTGGATGCAACAAACAAGGATGGAAAGGATTCATCCTCTGTCGTCTTCAGAGCAGTACGCTGCTGTCATGCAGCGTACCTGCCCTTAAATCAGTTACTTCAGTCTCCTTTGCCTTGATGCATTTGAAGTGAACTCTTAGAAGGACTACAAGTAATGGACTGACTGTAATATTACTAATTTAATTCTTTTTTCTTTTTTTTCCCTGCTCTCTGCTTGGCTCTGGTCTTCACCCACAGGTGGGTGACCGCTGGTGGCTCTCAAAGGGTACTAAAATTTTAGCAGCTGCTCTGAAACAGAAGTACCTAAGCTCCACTTACTGTCGCTTCTTCCTACGCCATACTGCGCTGCTGCTTTGCTCTTGCCTGCTTCAGAACACAATAAGAGATTTTCTTTTTTAAATACCTGCAATGAAACTTAGGCTAGAAGTACGTGCCCTTCTCTTGCTGCCTGTCTACTTGTTAATATCTGTGTACAGTATGCTTGTATTTATTCCATGGTATTTTCTTACCAATGCTAAGAAGAAAAAGGCTATGGCAAAACGTTTAAAAGCTAAACCCATCTCGGACAAACCTGGAAGCCCCTACCGGTCTGTCACGCATCTCGACTCACTCGCAAACATAAACATTCCCGGAGCAGACACGTTGGACAAGCTGTTTGACCATGCTTTAGCAAAGTTTGGGAAGAAGGACTGTCTTGGGACCAGAGAAATACTGAGTGAAGAAAATGAAATGCAACCAAATGGAAAAGTGTTCAAAAAGGTAAAACTTACAGTTTTGTACTTACTTCTGATTTGGTTTTGAGCTGCTTTGCATCTTGCCTCAACAACGGAGGTCTCCTCAGAGGTCTTCCGTAATCATCATCTTATGATACAAAACATCCATTTTAGAGTAGTTAAAGAATAACAGAACACAGGATGCACTATTTAGTCTACTTCAAGAAACACGAAAGCAATTTTTTTTCTTTTAATGAATGGCAGCATGTGTGCTGATGGTGTTACGCACCAACTCACATAAGCTTGTAGAGCTGTACCACCAGCTTCTTGTCTTCACCATTTTTTTTTCCTTACCAGTTAATTTTAGGAACTTACAAATGGTTATCCTATGAAGAAGTAAATGAGAAAGTGAATCGCCTGGGGAGTGGACTGACTGCCCTGGGACTAACCCCAAAGAGCACTGTCGTCATCTTCTGTGAGACCCGCGCAGAATGGATGATCGCAGCTCTCGCCTGCTTCAAGTACAACTTTCCTCGTGAGTGCTGAACTTGTTTACTTCTCACGAATTTCAGACCATTTCTCAGCACTGTGAAGTACTTTGAATCCGCCAATCCTATCATTGATGGTAGAAGAATTTCATAAACTTACTCTGCCTGTGGTCTGATTCTTAGAAGTTTCCAGTCTATTTTATGCATTGCAGAGATCCCTAAAATTAACTTGCTCATACTTATGAGACTCTTTTTTTCTGATTTTACTGTAGCGATGTTCTAGATGTAGGAATGACAGTATTCAGGTTTTTTTTTAAATACTCTGAAGATGTCAATAGTTGTGTTTCTCCCTGCAAAATGTGGAATGTGTTTTGGGTACTTTCTGTCTGTATCCTGACTTAACCATTTTATGTTTCGGATGCATATTAGGAGAGCGAAGAATGGTAGACTAATCAAAATCATATGCTAGTCTGAGGGGGTTTTGGTGGCATTAAGTTGCTCAAGTTCATTAAAATTATGTATATGGGGGTTTTTGTCTTAATTTTATTTAAGCTGTCAAAAATCTCTAATCTGACTGAATGCATACAAGCTTCTCGGTGAAGTGGCAAACGTTACCGTGCACTCACGTGCCCAGCCTGCATACAACATGCTGTGACCCACAGCTTACCTTTGTTGCCACCTTATGTTTTTGCTTGCACTAGGCTGCCTCTTTTTCTTCCAATATTAGTAGCAGCTGCCCGTGCGAGGAGAAGGTCATACAGTAGAGTATGCAGAGAGGCCGCTGAAGAGCTGACATTGCTACTGAAGTAGGAGAGGATGGTTAATTCCGTCTTGATCCTCATGCTTTGAGAGGCAGGAAGAATCAGCTATGTAACAGTACTCTCTTTTTGTCCCTTCCACATGAACCCTATTTCACAGGAACATTAAAGTCCTCTAATGGCCTTTGGAGGTTAGAGTTTGAGATAGCAGACAAGACTAAAGTATTTTTTTCAATAGAGAGATGATGGGAAGAGGTGAACTCCTTGGTGGCTGTGAGGTACTTAATGGCATCGCTATAGCCAGTCAGGGTTAAAAATAATCTAGCAACATGAAAAACAGTCGGATTCCTTAGTCTGCTTCTCCGCCTTGCCCCCATCAATAATTTCACGGGAGCAAGCAAAGTCGCTGACGCTGCTGAAAGAGCTGCTTGTAGAAGTGCATTGCTTTAAGCCGTGAGCGGTGCCCTGTGATGTTTCAAGTGCCACCTCTCCCTGAGTTCTGGTTGCAAAGAGGTCAGAGCTCGGGGGCAGAACACACGTTCTCGGTTGCTTACTGTGTGATTGCTCGGTGCGTTGTTGTTTGGTTTTGGTGGATCTCTTTGTTTTGGTGATTTCCCTTCTTGAATAGAATAGAAGAGACTGTTTCAGTTGGAAGGGGCCTACAATGATCACCCAGTCCAGCTGCCTGACCACCTCAGGGCTGACCACACGTTAAAGCGCGTGGTATCAAGGGCATCGTCCAAATGCCTCTTAAACGCTGGCAGGCCTGGGGCATCGGCCACCTCTCTAGGCAGAGGTGGTTCCAGTGTTTGACCACCCTCTCGGTAAAGAAACACTTTCTATACAACCGTCGTCCTCGTTTCAGAGGTCTCTTGTGGCATAAAATTCTGATGGGGAAAAATGAAAAGCTGTTTTGTTTCCAAATTAGAAAACTCCCCATTGAGCTAATTTTATGCCCCCACCCCCTCCTCCCGCAATGCCTTCCAGTGAGCTAAAGCCAGAGCTTTTGCACTTAGTATTCTTTAACATGGCTTTCATCTTCTCTCTCCCTTATTGTCACAGTTGTTACGTTGTACGCCACCCTGGGCGAAGAGGCAGTAACCTACGGTCTCAATGAGTGCGGAGCCTCGTACCTGGTCACTAGCGTAGAGCTTCTTGAGAGCAAACTTAAGGTAATTGGGCACCAGCTTCACCTGCTTACAAGCAACCCTGTAATAATTTTACAGTGCAGTCAGTAATAAAAATTTCATTTCTCTTCTATAGACTGCTTTGCCACAAGTCTCCTGTCTTAAACATATCATTTATGTGGACAAGAAGACTATCAATAAATCGGAATACCCTGAAAATGTGGAGATTCATAGTATGCAGACAGTAGAAGAGCTGGGAGCCAAACCAGAGAACTGTAAGTGAATCACTTCACAGAGAACTAATCAAGCAATGTTACCAGTGAAATCAAACCCAGGTTAAGAGGGGTGCGTAGCAGAAAAAAACCCACCCGTGCAGGTCTCGAACACAAAGGCAGTGGCAGGTTGCCAGTTCATCCTCTGGCTTCCTTTAAAGAAATGGCAAATTTGTTTGAGCTCTGTTTATTGTTCTGCACCTTTGTTCAAGTGTCAGGTATTTCAGGATAAGACTTTTATTTTTAGCTTCTAAACCATAACCAGAATAATGTAATTTCAAGACTCCACCTTTGTTTTAGGACGTGAAATAGAATCTGGTGCCATGTTCCATTTTCTGCTACTCTTACCTTTTATTAATCTTATTTTCGCTATTTTTCCTAAGAAAAGGAAGCACTTGAGGCTTTTTTTTGCTTGTTGGCTTGGAAATGTCTTTTTTCGTAACAAATCTGTAGCTAAAAAGCACCTTGGGCTAGAGGAATAGCCAGTACTTCCCTTGCTACATTGGGCAGCCAGGAGTGACTGTAAACATCTGCTGTAAGGAAGGAAAACCCAACCTTGATCATCTCTTTTCCTTAAAGCAGCAGTCCGTGCTTAGCCAGATCTCTCTGCTGAATAAAACAGGAGATAAACTGGCACAGGAGCTTTTTGCAGGGAAGCACACATTCATTACAACTGCTTATCTTTGATCACCTTAAGGTATGGATACAAACCAGCAGTTACCTTGAGGGGTGCTGGTTTTTTTTTTCCCCTAAAAACATTGCTTCCCTTGCACACTTCTGCTGCCTCTCTAGCTGTGATAGCCGTGAAAGCTAATACTTTTCATCCTAAGAATAAATGCCAAGGGATTAAAACAAAAAATCAAAAGTCGGGTGTTGTAAGCTTACTGCTTTTCTGCTAACTAGCAGCTTACCTGAGGGAGGTTCATTTAAAAAAAAAAAAAAAGGGGGGGGAAAAGAAAACAAAAAATAGTCTTTGCTCTACGGCCTTGGCTTTGGAAGAGTGACTGACAGAAAAGCTGACTTGCAGCTTTTTGGGGTGTTTGGGGTTTTTTTTCCCCTCAACCTGTTGTTTCCCTCCAGTACTGTATTCCTCCCCTTCACTGCCCTGGACAGGTTTACTTGGTCTTCAGAAGGCTTTTTCTATGAAACCTGCAGCCAGCTATACGACATAGCGGCAGAAGTATCACCCAGGTTGCGCAGATGCCCAAATACTTGCCATTCCTTTCAAAATCTGCCTTCCCTCACTTCCTCTTAAAAACACACCGCCGCTCTCTTCATCACCGGCTTCTGGATCCACCACTGACCGCACGTTGTGCTTGCCTTCGCCGAAGCACCCACTTCCCACTGGTTGATTACAGACATTTTCACGTTAATTACAGAAATAACAATTTAGAAAGTAGAGAAGAATTAATAACAGTTTTTCTCCTGCATTTTGTAGCAAGCATTCTGCCAAGCAGACCTGTTCCTACAGACTTGGCTTTAGTCATGTACACCAGTGGCTCTACTGGGAGACCTAAAGGAGTGATGATGATGCATAAAAACTTAATAGCCGGAATGACGGGACAGTGCGAGAGAATACCTGGACTGGGGTGAGAAACGCTTAGTTGTCATGTATAAAAGAGAGAAAACAGAACCTCCAAGAGTACGCAAGTTTATGGAAAGTCTGTTGCTGGCATTGGGCGTTATCAAATTTCTTCATTTTATTGTGAGCCCGCTAATCTTGTCATTTATAAGAAACACATCTTGTGTTTGTGAACTTACCCTGTTGTTTGAAACGGACGCCCTTCCAGCTCGTCTCACGTGCTATTTCTACTTTTTTTTTTATTATTACCCATAGCTTTAGGTCCGTGATGGATTTTTGCACTCTTGCGCGTCAGAAGATGCCACCAGATAAGGCGATTCCTCACCTAGTCAAACTTGGGAAATTTTTTTTAGATGTTTTCAGGCAGCTCGAGTCACTTTAGGAAGTATGTCAGAGCCTGCCACTTGCATTGATCGGGAGCCACTGCCGTTGGCTGGATAGTGCACGTGCTGCAGAATCTGCTCAAGTATAATTCACTAAATGAGCAGAAAAGTAATAAATTGTGCATTGACAACAGTGAAACCAACTGCAGATTCCCTCACATCAATATTTTGAGGAGATTTTTCATGACTGCGGGTGTGTTTGTCACTGCATTCACCAAGGGTTTAATAGCTGAAATAAGCTACATTGCTGAAGTCCTTTTGTGATAGGATATAAAACCAGTTCTGACTCGGTGCTGAAAGCTTCTGTTAGGTGACAGCTCTGAGCTGCTTGCTGAGAAATCTCTAAGAAATGATGTCCCGAAATAAGCCTCAGTACTTCAGCGATCAGCTCTCTTTCTACTAAGCTATTTTAGAAGGAGATGCTATGATGACTGTCAAGGATTTGTAAATCATTGGTGATTGTTTTAAAATATAGTGATTTTATCTTTAATTTGGTACCCGGGATGAAATCTCCGACAAGGAGAGGAAATAGCAGTGGAACACTATGGAATCTTTGAGTTTCCAAGAAAACAGTGCGAATCCTGTAATTCATACTGATTTCAGTACGATAGAATTTTCCCCATTTTGTTTACAAACTGTGGTTTGAGATCACACCCTTCTTGCGTGCAGAAGAATAAGCCTCACTTGTGATCCAGGTCTTTAAAAAAGTGATAACTAAGCACATGATAAAACTGTTAAACAGTATTTTCAGCCCACCTGTGCATCGTTGTTAATTAGATAATCTTTTCCCTTCCTAGACCCAAGGATACGTACATTGGTTATTTGCCTCTGGCCCACGTATTAGAATTGACAGCAGAAATTTCTTGCATCACTTACGGCTGCAGGATTGGCTATTCCTCTCCGCTCACGCTATCGGATCAGGTGAGGAGGGAGGGGGAAGCTTAAATTTGCTTTTGCAGTCTGCATTCTTCTTGCTCAGCTATCCTCTTTCATTAAAGAAATGCTGAGGTATATGGCACACTTCAGAAATGTAACTTTTTTTTTTCAGAAAATGATGCAAATTTACGTTCCTGGTGAACTACAGCAGCGAGTCATATAAATTTTATTAAACCTTTACCCATATAAACCATATAAATTTTATTAAACCTTTACTTTTATGATACTTAGGAAGAAAACCTAATAAATGCTTATAGCATTATCCATTGGGTATCAGGGTAAGAACAGCTATTAATAGATTAGCTGAACATAAGACTGTTTAAAGTGATTTTAAGTTTTTGGTCTCACTTTCAGTTCTTTATCCAGTTATTATAGATCTTCTATTTAGCCCTTTGCCTTTTTCCATTTAACAAGATGAATAAGAGCAAATTAAGCTGGAAAAGAATGCCTCTGGACGTTTTGCTGGTACAGAGACTGCATCAGGCAAAAGAAATTCCTGGAGGGAGATGGGGGAGAAAGCAAGTGCTAGAGGGAGGAAGTAAGGGAAAGATACACGAAGTGGACTTAATTAGGTTGGGCTTGTAAAACATCTAGTATTTTGGTTGAAATTCTTGTTAATCGTTACTTTTTCCATCACAATGGAAAAAAAAAATTATGCAGGAAATGTTTTTTTGGAGGGACAGGGGAAGAGATTTAAACTAATCACGTGCTAATACATCTCCCTCTTTTTTTAGTCCTTTTCTAAAGAGCTGCTTGGCTTTCAGCTTCATAAATTGACATTTTTTCCTTATTACAGTCAAGTAAAATCAAGAAGGGAAGCAAAGGAGACTGTACTGTACTTAAGCCTACGCTGATGGCAGCTGTGCCTGTAAGTATGCAGAAACAGATATGTTTAGCAAAAAAAATGATGCTTTCTGTCTTGTTCGTGCTAGAAAAATCTATTTACTAACATTTTTTTCATGTGTAAGTAACTGTCACTAATAGGGAAAAAAGCAGAATATAGAAATTCCACTTGTCATCGCTTGAACCGAGCACTGATACTGCAGATGAGCACAAGAATACACGTATGCTAAAGCCAAGACCCTTTTTGATCCAAACCAGTAAATGTGTTTTAATAGTTACAAGCGATGTTTTACCGGGCTCCTGATCCAACAACAGGATACAGTCTTTGACAGTCACAGTCTGAACCCCCTTTTTGCACAGGGAGAAAGCAGGGTGGCTCTGGCTAAGGTGGACGCTTCAAGATACGGGCGTTTGGCTGAGCTACGGAATTTAGCAAGTTAAGCTGCGCTGCTGTAGTTGTTGGGGTGCTCAGTCTCAGCTGCCTGTCTCCAAGGTAGCACTTAGGCCAAGTCTCTCTTGCTGTTCTTAGGGTAAGCAGGCCATGCTTCGTCTCCTCTTAAAAGAAAAAATGATCAGGAGACTGTAACTCTTACTGCTTCCGTAGCTTACGTTGCTCTTTGGGTGACCAGGCTTCTGCGTTCCACAAGGTCTTAGCGCTATCTGAAAAATACACAAATGTTTGCGTCTTTCTAATGCAAAAGCCTTCCTCGCGTGTCCTGGAATCACCTGCGCTGCTTTTATGGTCCTATCACGTCTGTGGCTCGTAAGACTGGTAGCACCAGCTTTTGCCACACGGTGCGGGTGGGTGAGTAAGAGGATTTAATCTCAGTTAAGAGTAGTGAGTTTTGGTTGGATTTGGTTGTTCTGCAGCATCTTTTGGGAATAGCCAAGAGTTTTTAAATCAATTACTGGCATTTTTTTGGTTTATAAAATATTAATCATATATATGGGCTTGCTCTTTGTCTTAATAATTAACTGAGTGACAATTAGTATGTCTGAGAACCCCAGCTTTTTGGAAAATATCCATTTAAGTTTATTTCCTGGGGAAAATTCAAATGCTAGGCTAGTGGCAAAAGCAGTGTACATTTTAAATATGGACATAATCCCTTTTGGAAGGACTATGTTTCATGCACGTGCAAAAAGAAAAAAAAAGTCCGTGCAGACGGCTTCATATGAACTAACTGCAGAGCAGTGGTGATGCTGAACCCCACCTGAATGTCTTGATTCTATGGACTGACTATCACAAAGGAGTTAGGAGAGGAAAAAATAAAATTGGAACGGATGCTCCATTTTCAGTTGATAGCATAGAGGATCTAGAGTTCAACAGTCTACAGCAAAGAGGAAAAACCGTCAGGAGCCCTCGTAGGAACAGCACTTACGTAACATCATCTAATAAATATTTCTCTCCCTAGAACTATTGTCTTGTTTTTATCATCAAAACATCGTAAGACCACCAGTGATTAGAACGTATAAGGAATGAAATGGAAAATAATTCTAACAGAATCCAGAGACACAAATATTTCCAAATACTTGATTGAATCAGAATATTGTAGTAAGGGTTAATAGTTCCTTCCAGCCTTTGTCATTCTGAATACCACGTCATGCCTCTTTCCAAAAAGCTGCAATTAATTCCGCTTTAAGATATTTGTTTGGCTTTTGGAAATATTAGACGATATTCTGCAGGTAAACTGGGCTGAAAAGAGTGTACGGTTTTTCTGAAATTCTAGTTTGTCTAAATCCCAATCACGAAGACTTGAAGGAAATAATCAAAAACACTAATGAGAGTGGTTTCTAATAACACTTGAATATTTTGGTCTCCGATATTTCAAAGTAAATCATTTTCATAGCTTTCTTCTCAATTTTAATTTGACTTTTGTTAGAAAGCACGTAAATACTTCAAAGCATCGTGCTCTGCAACAAACTTGGAGGAGCCAATCCGTAAACTTCGGTTAAATACTTCACCAGTCTGAACACTTAAAATAAATATTTTAAGTTCTGTGTATTGTAGTGATCATAAGCTTATTATTTTAATGGAAACTAATTTCTTGCCTGTGAGAGAACTGCGTTTTTTGGTCAGGTAACTAGAATTACTGCAACCCCATTGCCGTGAAAGTTGAAAAACTTCTCTTGGAAAAGGAAGTGGTGAAATGAAATCTCAGTTCGTTCCCTTGCGCTTGCCAGTTGCCGTGGATGAAGCACAGCATCAGGGCTAAGCGCGATGAACCTTGCAGAGCATATACCAACCTTTAGCAAAGAGATTCAGCTAAACTTGAACTCAAAACTTTCTAAATCGGTTTGTCGCATTTTAAGTACAGGTTAAGGTGTTACCCATAACATAAGCGATATAACATAGCAAGTTTTACGACACACGGACATGTTACCCAAGATTTGTAGCTGTGGTTGATAGAGAAGACATCTTCAGAATGAGGGGCGGAAAGTATTTTAAAACCAAATCTGAGGTTTAGAAAGCCGTTTCTAGAAAGGCAAGGGTCCTCTGAATTACTGCAGCATGCCTGCAGGCCCGCAGAGGTCACTCAGTCACTTGCCCTTGACTTACCTGTCTGCCTAATTGAAGGCAGTTTTCTGCTAGAAGGTCTGTACTACAGCATGAGGGTTCTTCCTCGCCGGTGATACTGGTGTGAGGAGAAAAGAGCAAATGGAGAAAAGTAAGGCTAAGTCACTGATTTTCTACTGCATTTTCGATACCTCATTCTTCTCATTTCAAATAGCTCCAAGCGGCCATGGTCTATAAATTGACTAATTGATCACACATTAAAAGCATTCCAGCAGTTAAGCATTGCCTAACCAATGATGCAGACATTTTCACTCTTACTGTATTATCCATTTTAAAGGAAGAATAATAGGGGGCTTTAATTTTATTTTTAACATGGAATTTAATTTACACGCGCTCGTCTGTTCTGTGTGGGAATTTTCCTTGCTTTTTTTAACACTTTGTAGGAAATAATGGACAGAATTTATAAAAACGTCATGAGTAAAGTTCAAGAGATGAACTATATTCAGAGAACTCTGTTCAAGATAGGCTATGACTACAAATTGGAACAAATCAAGAGGGGATACGATGCACCTCTGTGTAACATGTAAGTATAATTCACGGTCCAAGCGTGCCTTTTTCCTTGTGATTTGTTAAGACAGTCTAAAAGAATATAGCTATCTGACATCAGACCATTCTCATCCAACGCCCAAATATCATCTAATGACTAACTGAAATAATCCAAGTTCTGACTGGAAATGGATAAGATATTTAATGTTAGGAATGACTAATCTTCAGAACAGATGACTAGTTAGTTTTCATTGGATTGCCTTTTTTTTTTTAGTAATAAAATTGGAATGCTTGTTTAGTTAAGTTACAGGAATTCTGCCATCATTCCGCCAAATGTTACGCAAGAGGTAACGTTTTTTATTCTCCCTGCTGTCCGCTAAAATCTGTGAATGATTAAGTTATTTCTAAGGTGTCCCAGATAGGAAGGAAGAAGAAGGTTTGTGTCTCTCTTTTTATAAAAGTGAGCTGAGTGAATGATTTTTAATGCTTTTTTTCCTTCTTTCAAGACTACTGTTTAAAAAAGTAAAGGCACTACTGGGAGGGAATGTCCGTATGATGCTTTCTGGAGGAGCACCACTCTCGCCTCAAACACAAAGGTTCATGAACATCTGTTTTTGCTGTCCTGTTGGTCAAGGCTATGGACTAACAGAAACCTGTGGAGCTGGAACAATTACAGAAGGTAGTTAAAATGCTTCTGGAAATACATAATTTAAGATATAGATATATATGAGGGTTTGGTGGGGTTTTTTGTAAACTCAAAATAGCTGTAGTTCTTCACTGCAATAAAGTAACTTGAGATAAGCCACTGCCTTATTTATGGTTTGAGTTTATATTTCAAATGACAAAAATCTTTGTATTCTTCCTTGTTCTCTCCCGAAGTTGCTGATTACAGCACTGGCAGAGTTGGAGCTCCTCTTATTTGTTGTGAAATAAAATTGAGAGACTGGCAAGAAGGTGAGAGTATTGAATGTTTTGATTTCAGAGTAACTAATTTAACCACTGCTTAGCTGGCTTCTTTGCCTATCTGCTTAGCTACATGTAATATATGAAGTAATTGTTCTTTATCTTTTATAGTAGTCCTAAATTTGTGTGCATTAACTTCAAGCTGAAGTTTCAAAATATCTTCTTGGCAGCAGAATATCCAAGTTAAAAATAATTATGTGGGGATTTTCTTGTTTTTCAGGGGGCTATACCAACAAAGACAAGCCTAATCCTAGAGGAGAAATTATAATTGGTGGACCTAATGTCTCAATGGGCTATTTTAAAAACAAAGAGAAGACAGCAGAAGAGTTCTCCATTGATGAGAACGGTCAGAGATGGTTCTGTACAGGAGATATAGGGGAATTTCATCCGGATGGGTGTCTGCAGATCATAGGTTGGCCTCAATTTTTGATATCTTCCTATATTACAAGCTCTTGACTAAACATAATTATAAGCATGCTATTAATCCTGTTGGCTTTGCCAGGGCTAATCTACTTAAGGTTACCTGCTTGCAGAATCACAGCGTAAAACACACTCCCAAAAGTCCTCACAGCTGTAGCACAATTTTGGAAGTGATGCCGTTTCCTGTGACATTATCACTATCTCAATTTAGCACATGGCCTTTAAAGAATAAATGTAAGATTAATTTTTGGTATTAATCACAAAGCTTTAAAATCAGAGTCCCCATCACTTTCATACAAGTTATGTGACAAGAAGTGTAGTGCTATATAACCTTTCTTACAGAAGCCATTATAAAGTTGGCAGAATACGTACATGCTATTAGCTGCTTTAAAATTTTAATAAGATGCTTTAATTCCTGTTTATTAAGAATCTTGATAGCTTTGCACAGACTACATATATAGTGGCTTTGCAAATGAGTCTGTGGAAATGCAAAAGTTTAAATGGAACAAGTTTGGTTTTTTTCCTTCCCCCTCAACTCCTAGATCGTAAGAAAGACTTGGTAAAGCTCCAAGCAGGAGAATATGTATCTCTGGGCAAAGTGGAGGCAGCACTGAAGAACTGTCCGTTGATTGACAATATCTGTGCCTATGCCAAAAGGTAAGAGTGGTATTAGTTTAGAAATTCCATTTAGGGTAAACATGAAATATAGGCTCTGACCCACTTCTCTGATGATGATATACTATAGTTTTCCATGATTTCCACTGAACAAACCCCCCTACCAGGGTACAAGTTATAAATAGGACCTCTGAAGTAGCACAGCTGCCCAGATTCCCTAAAAGCGGAAGAAGTGACCTATGTTCTCCTGTTGGCATTTCCCCTATCCTGATACCCGCCAGTTCCATTCCATCCCTTCGCCAAACTGGTATAATTATATTTAGCACGTGTGTTGGCTTTCTGTCAGAATACCAGAGAAAAGTTAATCTGGCCACTTTGCACCTGATCCAAAGCTCTCCACTGAGTTTTGGAAATAGTCCTGGTCCTCTCCCTCCCCTCAACTTAAACACAGGACATGAAGGGCAACTGAAGAGAACTAGCTAAACCCCGGATGTAGCTGGGAAGCTAAACTGAGATGTGCACTCGTGAAATTACAGCGAAGCATGATACCGATCAAACCTAACGTTATAAAACAACTTAGAATACCTCTGGTAAGTCATCGGTTGCGAAGACTTAATGCACAAGAAGGATTCTGTATGGGGGAATAACTACAGTTCAGAAAGCACTGGGGATCTGTGTATCTAACAGCAAGTAAGCATTTTACTCCCTGACATGGAAGCCTTAACTGTTTGGATGTTTTTTCCTTCCTTCTCTTGCCATCCTGTGGTAGCGACCAGTCTTACGTGATCAGTTTTGTGGTTCCTAATCAGAAGAAGCTGACGGCGTTAGCTGAGCAGAAAGGCATCAGTGGAACCTGGGTAGATATTTGTAACGATCCTACAATGGAAGCTGAAATACTGCAAGAGATTAAAGAAGTGGCAAACAAGAGTAAGTAAAGCAGCACATTGTGCTAGCCGATCTCATGGTGCCCATGCAGCAAAAATTCTCGGTTATCCTCACTAACTGTTCCTCCTTCTTCCTGTTGCCGCTGCATCTGCCCAAACTTAACAGTTTAATCAGAGGCAAAGACCACATCAAATTGGTGCCTGTTATCCCAGGAACTGACATACTTTTTGGTTGTATGAACTACTTTATCTTTTTTCATTTACTAAAAAAAAAAAAAAAAAATCTAGTTTGTTTTTTTGGTGGTTTTTTTTTTTCCAACTAAATTCTAGAGACAGGTTGCTTGTCTAATACCATTAAAATAAGGTCCAAAAGAGTTGTCAATTTGGAAGGGAAGTTAAAGACATTTGTGGTAAGAAAGCTAGTTGAACAAGAGATTTCAAAGCTTTTTTTTCCCCATGCAACTTTGCCCCCTACAGCTTTGAACAACCATGATCCTTGTGGTTGTAATGGCTTAAAAGCCTGCTCTGCCTTGCTGTGGTACTGAACGATCAAAAGCCTCATCAAGCCTTTATGGGGCCCAAAAATTAACAAACTGAGGAAAAAAAGTCTCTAAAGCACTTGGCACCTCATAGAAGGAAGTAGTAAAACCGGACTTAAACACACACTGAGCACTGCCTCTCGAACTTGAGAGGAGAATCTGCCTTTTGAAACTGAAAAAAATGAGAATGAAAGGCACTATTAAGTCCTGCCTTTTAAAAAAAAAAAAAAAAATCAATCCGTAGGTCTCAGACTTAGGTTTGAACATTTTAATCCATGTTTTTCTATATGAACTAGGCAAATTACTATCCATATAGCTTTGTTTATTCAAAATCTTTGCTTATACATTCTTTCTACCTTCTAGATAGTAATCTACCACTGAGATACAACTAATTCATTTGAAACTTTTTTCCAAAACTATTTGAAAGAGATCGTTCTCATTTTTAGCAGAATGTAATGCACCTTCACCACGAGCAGGCATATATCTAAATAAGACGAAACAATACAGTACCAGTTTGAAGCTGGAGAGACAGAAGAGCTCCTGGGGACAGGCTGCCAGCCAGAGATCCCCACTGTCCTCCATCTGCTGCCACCTAGAGGCGGTGCTGCCACAAGCTGTCCTAAAAATTCAGCTACAAGTCTCTGTGTGGGATCCTCCTGAGGCCTCTCTGCAGCAGCTCCCTGCCCTGTTCACGATGTCCCTGCCCTTCTCCCTGAAGCAGCCACCTACCTCCTCCCTTGCCTTACCCCTCTTTGGCCTGTTGCCTGGGCAAGAGGTAGAAGCAACTTTGGTTGCAATGAGGCACTGCTTCCAGCTGAAGGGAAAATAAGGGAGTAACGTAACAAAAATACAGAGAAATCCCTTTATTTTTAACTCTAAACAAACTCCTAGGAAGGAAAAATTTGGGAAAGAATCATTCAGCCATGGGAAGTATCGAAATACTTCATTATAATTTAAATATGAAGCGCATCCAATCTAGTTGTTACTACATTCCTATAATAAAGGTACGACTCCAGATTTCAGTGTATCCTCCTGTGACAGTAGTCTCAGATCTTCAGGCTGCACACTTATTTGTTGCAGGCTTTAGATTTTACACTGTTACATCCAATACAAGCTATAAGTACAGCATGTAATTAGAATATTTGCACACTAACCAGTACTCGGCATTGGTACAAGATTAAATTTGCTTGTGTTCATTCTGTAAGGTTACTTCGTTAAGTAGGACACCATATTATACAAGCTACAGGGTGCTCACCTTAGATTTTTAGGTGGCATGAATTAATATTTCATTTGGCTACGTAATCATAGTCATGCTTTCATTTCTTTTTGTCCCTGCAGTGAAATTAGAAAGGTTTGAAATACCCATCAAAGTACGGTTAAGCCCTGAACCGTGGACCCCAGAGACTGGGTTGGTAACAGATGCTTTCAAGCTGAAAAGGAAAGAACTGAAAAACCATTACCTCAACGACATCGAAAGAATGTATGGAGGCAAATAAGCAAGTTATGTTGACCAGACACTTGTGCAGGTGGTTCCTTCTCATGCCTCAATTTTGGATGTCTGTGTATACTGTAGATATCACACATTCAGAAAATGTACCAAATGGATGAATGTTTCTGTAATCTTTATCAAGTACAACGGAGAATCTCTTAGACTCCAAATTCTTAATTATTAGAAGATTAGACACTGATGGTCTTCATAGAGTTTCATGTGATCATCTCCAGTTTTGAGACAGACATCATTACGTGAAGCAGTAGGACCAGGTCATTTTATTATTATTGTGTCTCTAGCATATTCAGACTGCTTGCAACTTCTCTTTAATTCATTCTGAAGTCTGGACTATATTTCAAAGAGAAAAATTAATGTAATGGTAGTGACAGATTCTTCTGTCACAGTAAGATACTTGGCAAGGGAGGAAAAAGAGTGTCTAAAGTCTACCCTTCTCCATTTAAAAACAAAAATGAGATGACAACATTAGTCAAGAACTTGCTAGAGATCACTAATAATGCACTGCTTGAGAATGGATGGATTCTTCTGCACATCAGTTAGTATCTACAGTGCCTAACAAAGAATATAAAGTACACTTACTGAAATAAAGGTGAACTGAAAAGCTTTCTAAAAACGAATTATTTGAAATTTCATTCCAGAGCATTGAATTAACTATTTCAACTTCCAGCTCACCAAGTAAGTTTTTACTTGCCCCTCTATTTTAATTCAAGCAGGGCTTTCCACTAGGATGCACAGCATAATGGAAAACAGACTTGCGCTGCTACAGAGGAGGTACTGATGAGAAATCACCACCTGAACGCAGAATGCAAAACTTGCATCTTGACTGGGAAACAACAGTGAAATTGATGAGCAGTTGTCTCTAAGCAGATTTGAAACTCAAAGGAGTTTTGGTTTTTTGGTGTTTTGTTGTTGTGGTTTTTTGGGTTTTTTTGTTGGTCCCCCGTCCCCCCCCCCGAGTGATTGGTGGTTTTGTTTTTAAGGCACTGATCCTCTAGACCTTCACATGCATGCGAGTAACAGTACAGGTTACCCGTATGTAATGTAGAGGATCAGGGTCTAAATGTCTGTATTCACTTTATGGAAAGGTATTTCCGTTCACCTTTTAAACGCGGTAAGCCTAACAAGGCAACCTGAAACCAACAGTCGTTTCCCCACGTAGTCTTGTTTTACTTACAGAGAAGTGGCCAGGGAATCTTTGCTTTATGGAACTTGTAAAAGGGACAAATCACTCTTTACAGAAATGCATTATAAAACCCTTCTCTTATTAACTGGAAGTCATAGATGTGAAGAAGTGGGAAGATATAATTTAATAATAGTTCATCATTTTGTGTGCAGAATCCTGTATACTGTGTGTCTTCTTTGGAATTGTAACTGAGCTCCTGCATCCCTGCTAGCTCTTCACACTTGAACCATAAATGCTGTAAAAAGTGGAGGCTCTTGATACTGTTCTACTTTGCACTTTCTTAATTGTTTTATATACATTACTTAATTTTGTACAGCTGTGGCCCTCAACTGCCATGTATTACAAATTCATTTTAAAGTATTTATAGATTTCTATTCATAATGTTTGTGTTGTGTATATGATGGTTAAAAAGAAAAATTATTTGGTATTGTCACTGTACAGAAAGTAAAAGATTTTGTACGATGCTTCTCTTGAACACACTAGCTTGCAATTTCAGAGCAAGTTTTTCCTTTATTGCATGTATGTGTATTTGTCTTTTTTCCAGTTCAAACAGATTTTGGCAAAAATAAATCATGGCTATATACTCACTAACTAAACTGCCCCTTCTCCTTGGGACCAACTTCAGACTCCCCCTGTATAACTTCCTCTGGCCAGTCCGGACCACTGCCAGCTCATCTTCAAAGAACCCCGAGGGGAAAGGGGAAAAGAAAATCTGACATATCAAGTTGACCATATCTAGTTGTGCCTGGAACTACAACAGTCACTAAAAGGAACAAGGAAATAGCTTTTCTAAAAAAGAAAATTATTTTTTTTTAAGACACATACCTTTGGTTTATGACAACAGGAAACACTTCCCATATCAGCAGCAACTTTTTAAATAACTTGGTCCTGGAGCCACGTTACCAATTTTTCCATGTTTAAAACCGGTCACTAATTAAATAGAATCATAGACTCATTTAGGTTGGAAAAGACCTTTAAGATCATCAAGTCCAACCGTAAATAGCCTTTAGTCAGCCTGTTAGCATCACAAAAGTTAAACACATGTAAGAAAGCAGGTTGTATGATTTTTTTAAACCGTGAATGTATTTATATGCAATGTATTTCATCTAGACTGCAGGTATCTTCTGTATCTTGGTTGACCGAGGATGGCTATTTTCAGTGTGTGTGTGTATATATATATATATACACACACACACACACGCAATGTTAACATTTCGAAAGTGGAATACAATTTAAATGGTTCAACAAGTTTGTGTCCTCAAGGTCTTTATATATTGCACAAGTTGTCTCTAGTTACTGTTCAGCGCCTCACATTCTCTCCGAAACTGAGCATACCTTAGGAGAACTTCTCCAACGAAGCAGCAAGTACCTGCTACAGATGTTGAAAACAAAGCCTAGAGTGGGCCTAGTTTTTCTTTCAAGAAATGAACTAAATGTGGATGTTCTGCAAAAGACTATTTGATGCACATCAGCTTTTTGAGCATTTTTGGAGAAGGGGAAGGATTATATCAGGCTGCCTTTAAATATGGGGATTACTTGCAAATATAATACTTGCAAGCGGGTAAGAACTTTATCCTTATTTTTAATGAACTCCAAATCCTTTTGTGACAGAGCTTGTGGAGAAGTAAGAAACAGAGGATGAGCAAGAATGTCGCTCTTGCCATTAAAAATAAGGAACTAGGGTGCAGATGAAGTGATAGAATATGGCTTCAAAACCATTATGTGATAGTTACAGATGACAGCCTGGGCTTGACTGAAAGGACATGCAATACAGGACCAAAGTGTGAAGGAGCAGTTCATTTACTAAATGTGAAGGTTCCAGAAAGCTCAAAGTAGATGCAAGTTCTTCAGAAAGCAGGTTCAGAATTTAAAATTATCCTCCTAAGTCTGAGAAACAAGTTCAAAGAGAAACAAAATCCAGTTCAGGCACTTCAGATGATACAAGATTATATTTAGGCCTGCTACTTCAAAAAACATGGAATATCTAGAGAAAGCCAGAGTATAACCACAGTAACCGTGGGACTAGAAAGCTTGCTCTATGAAGGAAGATTATAGTTGGGTTTAGCTGGCCTGAAGAGGCATGGCACATGCCAGGAGGTGATAAACCTCCAACTACATACAGCGTTACCCTAACCAAGGCACAAAAGAGCTGTCACCAGTGGAAGAGGAGGGACAGAGAGTAAGCTTACACTAAGTGACATTTATGATTGAACATTTTAAAAGAAACACAGAACTTTAAAACAATTCCTTACTGAATACTGAACCAGCTGCTCGAGATCTCTGCCACTGAAAGTCCTTAGAGCCTCAGAGCCAATGAAGGTTAAACAAACACCTTTCAGGAGCAGCTTTGACACAGACCCTTGGGTGGGGGAGACCTGGATCCTGTACGTAATGCAACAGTGATGCTGCATGTAACAGTAAGATGTCATTAAATGGCCTGCAAGGTAAAAGAAAAAAAAAAAAAAAGTATAAACAGAGAAAGTAATGAGCTATTCCCTTAAGAGTAGGTGAGGTGGTGTTTAACCAACCCAATGCAATTTTAGTGCCCATTACAACATCAGAGAACTTTGACCATAACACGATGGAGAGAGCTGCCTGCCAGGTAAGCCACTATGTTGGCCCGCAGTTCCCATCAAACCCTTTCTGGCTACATAAGGAACAGGACACGAGTTGAGAACGCGGGTCACTAATTTTCAGTCAAAAAAAAAAATATCTACCACATCCCAGAATGACAGTTTGAAATAACTGCATTGTATTCTAATGATAAATTAGTGATGTTCTGCAATTACATGCAACACAAGAAATAAATTCCCATTATGCATTTGGTTTTGGTGTGGGGTTTTTTGTTGTGGGTTTTTTGGTTTGTTTTTGTTTGGTTGTTTTGTTGTTTTTGTTTTTTTAACTGAGCCTGCCTACTGGCTAAGCTCTATTTACATGACAGTAAATCAATTTCCCTTTTAGATGCTAAAATTTAAACATTAGAAGCTGAAAAGTAACAAATCTTGTGCTGCTGTTGGGTAAGATGCCACAAAGGTGATTTACAAAACATAATCAGTAAAACTTGCAGTCACTGCTTACATGGAATTCTGAATGATGCACATAGAGAAAACGCAGGTATTCTACAGTAGTGTGAACTTACCTGGATTAATAAACAAAACACATTTCCAGTTAACTCAGTGCTGCTGCAGAGTAGATTGATTTTTTTTTTTTTTAAACACAGAATCATAGAATCGTTTATGTTGGAAAAGACCCTTAAGATCATCAAGTCCAACCATTAACCTAGCACTGCTGAGTCCACCACCAAACCATGTCCCTAAGCACCACGTCTACCCGCCTTTTAAATCCCTCCAGGAATGGGGACTCAGCCCCTGCCCTGGGCAGCCTGTGCCAGTGCCTGACAGCCCTTTCAGTGAAGAAGTTTTTCCTAATATCCAACCTAAACCTGCCCTGGCGCAGCTTGAGGCCGTTTCCTCTCGTCCCATCGCTTGTTACTGGGGAGAAGAGACCGACCCCCCCCGGCTCCAGCCTCCTTTCAGGCAGTTGTAGGGAGCGATGAAGGCTCCCTTCAGCCTCCTCTTCTCCAGGCTGAGCACCCCCAGCTCTCCCAGCCGCTCCTCACCAGACCCTTCCCCAGCCTCACTGCCCTGCTCTGGCCACACTCCAGCCCCTCAATGTCCTTCTTGTGGTGAGGGGCCCAAAAATGAACACAGGATTCGAGGTGGGGCCTTACCAGTGCCGAGTACAGGGGGACGATCACTGCCCTGGTCCTGCTGGCCACACTATTCCTGGTACAAGCCAGGATGTTGTTGGCCGCCTTGGCTACCTGGGCACACTGCTGGCTCATATTCAGCCAGCTGTCAACCAACACCCCCAGGTCCTTTTCTGCCAGGCAGCTCTCCAGCCACTCTTCCCCAAGCCCGCAGTGTTGCATGGGGTTGTTGTGACCCAAGTGCAGGACCCGGCCCGGAGCCTCATTGAGCCTCACACAGTTGGCCTTGGCCCATCCATCCAGCCTGTCCAGATCCCTCTGTAGGGCCCTCCTACCCTCCAGCAGATCGACACTCCCACCCAACTTGGTGTCCTCTGCAAACATCCTGAGGGTGCACTCGATCCCCTCATCCAGATCATTGATAAAGATATTAAACAGAACCAGCCCCAGTACTGAACCCTGGGGAGCACCAGTTGTGACTGGCTGCCAACTGGGTTTAACTCCATTCACCACCACTCTTTGGGCCCGGCCATCCAGCCAGTTTTTTACCCAGCAAAGAGTACGCCCATCCAAGCCATGAGCAGCCAGTTTCTCCAGGAGAACGCTGTGGGAAATGGTGTCAAAGGCTTTACTGAAGTCTAGGTAGACAACATCCACAGCCCTTCAACACGATAGAATTACGTCAGCCACGGAGGAATACGACTGACTATACTAAATACACATTTGTTGTTGGCCTGTCATCTTCACATAATTTAATTTGAATGAGTTCTGACAGAAATGGGGTGGCATTTGCCCTATTGCTTTGCTACTGGAACATGTAATATCTATAATCTTGCTATACCTTTATTGGGGAGATACATATTTGGAAGAAAATCAGACCCATTCTGTACTGACAAAGTGTTTTAATGAAGCTGATTATCACAGGTAATTTGTCCAAAACTGTCTTTAGTTGGAAGTGTGTAGCCTTGACATTACACCAATGCTAATTAAATTAGACAAACAGAGCTCTGGGCGCAGCGTCTGATCCTCAGAGCCCTCACCTATGCTTTTAAAGAAAAAAACAAACAAACAAACAAAAAAAACCCAAAAACACACTCTGTTGCATTTTTCATTTGTTCTCTCATTTTGAAACACCAATAACCTGGATAATGACGCCAGAAGTCTCTGTTTGTTCCACATGCATATTTCTGCATTTGCCCTCACCTGTCCTCCATTGCAGAAGTGCGACCACCCCATCTGTGCTATCCCCATCATTTCTGAAAATCCAGACCCTGCGCATGAATACTTATCACTCATGACATGATATCAGACATGATGATCTCGTATCACTAAAATGCCAAGGCAAAAAGATATCATAAAAGTTTTACTTTTTTAAAACACAGATAAGGAAGCGGTGGGGGAAGTAATTGAGCACTTCTTGATTCGAAACAGCGTTAGGGTACTTCTAACAGGCTTCTGTTGAGCCTATTTAAGAATAAAACTAGCCCAACTACGACTTGGGGTAGTGAGTCCACATATTGTTCCAGCACTTAACAGAAGTCCCAGCCCTGGGAGGTGTTGCTGGGGTTTTTATTTGTTTTAAACAAGGTGGTATCTAACCTAAACCTTTCCTGTTGGATATAGATCAGCTTATTACCTACGGTGCTCCCCCAGGGAGTGAACACAAAGAATGGCTCACTGTTCTCTCTAGCTGCCTGCCCTACTTTACTTTCCATCTTTCAAGGCTAAGCAAACCCAACCTCTCCCCATCAGCCTGTTTTTATAAAATTTAATCAGGGTCATTTAACCAGGGCCACTCTGTCCCTGTGTTCAAAATACGATACCCACCCTACAGAGCTTAGGGTAATTACCTCCCAAAGCCTGTAACTTCACTATATTCCAGAACATATTTGCCTCTTGCGTAATAATGTAACTCTCACCTTGTGACTTTTTTTTCCTTGTTATTTTTAAAACCTGGATCTCTGCTCTGAACACTTGCAGTAGCACAATAACGGTACTGCTGTGAGGGGTGGAAATGCACAGGTGGTGACAGTGACTTCTTAAGGAGCTCTGCAACCAAATGCTACACCACAACCCAAGCTGAATTTCTCACAAGTCAGTCTGACTCAGTTTGAACCTACGTACAGCCCACTCTAAGCATCTACTGGCAAGCAGAGTCCTCACTTTCAGAGGAAAGATGCCATTAAAATTGTTCATGCCAACAAAAATCACACTGTAGAAAAGCACATTAAAACCTGGCACTGTGTGAAGAAAAGTCTATCGGACTCTGGTTTTTGGCTCTCTTGAGATTCTAAATGGCTATTCAGCCCTTCTAACTGTTGTAAAAACTATGATCTATTGTATTTTCTATTTTATTTCCATTGTCTAGCCACCAATACACTTTCAGTAGGTCACCCATAGATAATGAAAAAACAAGATGCCTGCAACATATCTGAGGCAAAAACTTTGCTTAAGAGACGCGATTTTGTAAACGGACTCATAAGAGGAAAAAACCCACCCGCAGGCACAGCGGAAACATGCCTTACTGACTAGGCAGCAGCCTCCCACTCGTACACTATAGCTCGTAAATTCCACTGATGCTGGGGGGAGAGTGGAGATCGTAACTGTCCTTAAACCACAGGGTTTCTCGGTTATATTTCGATGATGGAGAAACAAGAAATAATGAATTGTGATTCTTGGGGGGTGGGGAGAAGAAAAAAAGATGATGGAGAACATATTGTTGCAGAAATATCCTGTTTTCCTAGTGTTTCTTCTGG
Organism: Nipponia nippon; assembly: GCF_047370975.1. Taxonomy (NCBI): domain Eukaryota; kingdom Metazoa; phylum Chordata; class Aves; order Pelecaniformes; family Threskiornithidae; genus Nipponia; species Nipponia nippon. Next base: position 4,498,642 of record NW_028262313.1, read on the forward strand.
AGCAACTTAAAGACTTAAAGAGAAGCATTATGGGAAAACCAGCTGCTATTCTTTCAAACCCTAAGCCAGCAGGACTGCACTCTTGCCTGATGCCGTGTACACAGAAAAGCCCAAGCCAGCACCACACCAACTCGCCTTTCCAGCTGCCCTTACAGATGGGTGCTTGTTCTGGTCTGCTGTTAAAATACATCCTTTTCTCTGAGGGCAACGAGAGGAAAATGGGATGAAACACAACAATCAGCCCCAGCCACCTCCTGGAAATGGGCAAAGAAACTGCACAATGTAAAAGTGACTCTAAATGCTGGAAAGATTGTGAATCTGTAAGACATGCAACGGCCACATTCACCTATAAGCATGATGACAAGTGAATTTAAGAAGTTACCAGATAAACAACCTGGGAATAGTGAAAATCTGAGGCCCTCAGAGCATTCATAGGATTTCAAAAATCCCATAACTATGGGCACAGAGCTTCGGGAGAGAAAAAAATTTAAAAAATTAAGATAACTTGCCTATCTGCTGCAGCCTCAGTCCCTCTCCAGCACAGAGATACCGGGAACAGCCCAGAGACCAGCCTGCTAACATTCAGTCCTCACCAGGCCTTTCTGCTTAAGGAACAGATCCTTTTCAGCTGATCACCAATTGTTTTAATTACTCCAATTAATTCTGCCTCGGGGTGTCTGACCACCACAGCTGCTGCTACTCAAGCTCCTGTGCCCCACCACCTTTCCTTGCAACACCTCCTTGCTTTTCTCCGTTACACACCACTCAACAGCAACCTGCTCTGTGAGCCTGCCCAGGGTCTTCTGCACTGATCTGCTGTAGTTTTGGCAGCACGGTGCTGGGTGAATCATAAAACCGTTTAGGTTGGAGAAGACCCTTGAGATCAAGTCCAACCGTTAACCCAGCACTGCCAAATCCACCACTAAACCATGTCCCTAAGCACCACATCTACCCGTCTTTTAAATACCTCCAGGGATGGGGACTCCACCACTTCCCTGGGCAGCCTGTGCCAGGGCCTGACAGCCCTTTCGGTGAAGTTTTCCTAATATCCAGCCCAAATCTGCCCTGGTGCAACTTGAGGCCGTTTCTTCTCATCCTATCACTTGTTACTTGGGAGAAGAGGCCGACCCCCAAATGAAGGGAGCAGCAGGTCCCGCACAGCTCTGCCAGGCTGCCTCGGCAGGCAGGGCTCAGGCTCAGGTGCCCATGGGCTTTGCCACAGAGAGGCCTGCAACAGGCCGGGTAAGCTGCCAAAGCTCAAATGAATACAGCCAGCTCCTTCCTGGCTTTATTTTGGTGGACCTGCATTTTCCCAAGCATTTACTTTCATGGTCTTGCTTCTGTAATTCAGGGAGCCTGGAAAGGGATCTCAGTTTGTGCCGTTCGCTGAGCAAAATAGAGATTTTTCTCTGACCGTTCCCTCCCGGAGGGAGCAGGAGCCCAGCCGGTGCTCGGCAGCCTCCCCTGCGCAGGACCCGCTGCTCCCAGGGGCTGAGGCATGAGGACTGCTCAGATGTTTTCTACATGACTGCTTTTTTCCAGCTGCACCTTTCACACAGAATTAGCTCATTTTACCCCTTCTAGCGTGGGAGAGTGCATTCGCGTGAAATTTGGCGCTGTGAGCAAGTGGAATTGGCCTTTTCAAACACCAGGCTCTTTCCTCCTTACCTGGGAGGCGGCAGCAACGCGGGCTGGGCTTCACACAGACAGCAGTGAAGGGGACGGCGGAGCCCTCGGTCACCAGGCAGCAAGGCCGCGGCTGACACCTCTCCTCAGAGGGCTCAGGCCTTGGGTTTCTTCCACCCTCGCTCCTCCCGACGCCCCCCGGCCCCGCCGCGCTCCCCTCGGGCCGCCTCAGCGCAGGGGGCGGGCGCCGTTTTCCCGCCGCCGGGTCTGAGGTAGCGGCCGCTCCATGAACTGCAGCGAGCCCCGGCGGCTGCAGGCGCTGCTGGGCGCCCTGCTGAGGGAGCTGCGCCGCGGCGGCAACGCCAGCGCGGCCGGGGCCGGGGCCGGGGCCGGGGCCGGGGCCGACGCCTCGCTGTACATCCTGCTGATCATGATCTTCTACGGCTGCCTGGCCGGGGGGCTGATCCTGGCCTACACCCGCTCGCGGAAGCTGGAGTCCAAGCACGACCCCTACCACCTCTACATCGAGCGCGACTGGGGCCGCGGCGGCCCGGAGCAGCCGGCGGAGGAGGGCGGCCCCGCCGAGGGCCAGCGGCTGATGTGAGCCCGCCGTGCGGCAGGAGCGGCGGCCGGCCGGGGCCCGGGCGGAGGAGGAGGAGGCGGCGGCCCGGGGGGCTTGGCGGGCCCCGCGGCGGCCGGGCGCCGTGAGGGGCTGCCGGTGCAGGCGGGGGGTGACGAGCGGCGTGTTCGTGTGCAGCAGCTCCTACGCGCTCAAGGCTTTTCCTGCGGCGAGGGAAACTCCTTGGATTGATTTGTATTGCTTTTCTACAATAAATGCCTGCATTGCGTACGTACAGAGACCTCGCTCATCAATCATCTTTAGATCTTAGCCGAACATCTTTAAAATCGGCTTGTATTCCACCTTGGTATCTGACCACAATGCTGCTACTGCGGGCAGCGTTTCACATCATTAAAGGCAGCTCCGTTATTTCTGTATTATGCACCCTTCTGTCACGCCAGAGCATCGATAGTGATGCCGGGTGCAGTGGATTGCAAGGGTCAGGTCTCATTCCGTTAAAGCAACGCTGGTTTAGTTTATGTGGAAGCATTTATCAAAACAAGAAGAGCTTAGAAACTGAAGTTGTTCCCATGAGGAAAGCAGCCGTACCTCAGCCTGGTACCGTGGCTTTGCCGATGCAGGGTCACTTTTAAAGCCATCAGTAACATCCTTCCACACGCAAAAAACTGCAATTCCAAGAATATCGTTGTACAAGTTAAACCTTAAGATTAAAACAACATACCGCGTATGCTTTCTACAAACAAACCTAGGCAGGCAAAGGCTGTTTCAGATGTTGTAGCTGTGTTCATAGTCTGTGATTTCCTGCTTTGGGTTTGGGGTGGGGTTTTTTTCAGATAAAAATTAATGAACAGTTCCAAGAACAAGTACCCTCACTAGGAATGCTGCACTACACAATACAAACTACTGTTTGGATTTTATCCAAACTACACTGCAGGAAAAAGAAGCTTTGACGTTAACTCCAAAGGAGAGATTTTTATGTTACAGACTTAGGTTTCCTATATAACACTGATGCATATTCTTTCCAACAGCAAAATGGTCTTAAGTTCTTATATTTGGCAACTACTGCATCTTGCTGTATCTACTATAACTTTGTGGGGAATCACTGTAAACCTGAAGTGATGAGTTTAAAAAAACCAAACTCCCTGCGAGGACTGGCAGTTATCGCGTCAACTTTGTCACTGTAGAAAACTACTGCAATATCCACAGACCAAATTACAAAGTATCATTAGATATCAAACAGTATCTTCTGAATACCTAGACATTTTAATAATTGAAAAGTATGGGGTGGGGAAAAAATTCAAGCTCCAGAAACAATTTCAATGGGAGTACACGCAGTAGTACCATATGCCAGCATTGTATCAGTAGGTGTACGTGGAATCTTTATCTCAGCAAAGAGAATGTAGTAGTCAGCATCGTGTGGAAAAAAGGATGTCAGAGAAAACAACAAACTGCCAACATTCTTAAAATCCCCTATCAAATAGGTAGACAACGGTAAAACTTCTAGTCAGCCACCTCCAGCTGCAAGGATGCCCACAGCGTCTCTGGAAAACGCAAGTGCTAACTTCAACCTGGACTTTTTGAAGAGCCATATGCAATATATATACACACCTATATATACACACACATATATTATATATATTTTAAGCTGCAAAAGCTGACTGTTTAATGAACTTTCACACTGGAATAACTAAAACACTGTATCAGCCCCCCAGAAGATTTTCCGTGAGGATTTCCTTCAGTACAATCAGAATTAAGCTGACCACAACCAAAGTGATCAGCTTAATTCTGCAAGATTCCTTCTGTAAGAAAGAGGGAATCGTTATGCATATCCAAAACCTTTTATTTAACCTGTCTCCGTGATTAACTTCTCTTTTTCTGCCTGACCGCTGCCCATCGGCTGGACTCTGGCCTCTAAGAGGCATTACAAACTAACAGCTTGCTTAGGAAGTATTTGGGAACTACAGTGCTAACTAACAGCTACCACTGCAGGCAGCTGGGGGAGACCAGAAGGGGGGAAAACTGCAGTTTTCTGAGTATAAGAGATTCGCACACATCAAAGCTTCACCGCACTGGACACTAAAATGTGTGCTTAACACGTTTTATTTCATATCAGCTGGTTACCAACTGCTTTCCACTGCTTCATCCTATAGACAAATCTGAAAGACGGTTGTGGCAGTCCCTCCGAGTCGGTGTCCAACAAATACCACTGATTACGTAGCTTCATAATCCAGCTGTTTGCTTCTCTTCCTGCCCCCCCCAATGCAAAGTATGTGCAACGTACTGTATTTGGGTCCTACCTAAAAAAAAAGGCCGCCCTTGTGAAAAAGTTCACCCTTCATTACACAGTTCACAAATAAGGAAAGCACAAGCCCTCCTGCCAAGTAACTAACAGAATGTCTAATTCTAATTATCTGCTGTTCTATCTGTACCTTTCAATACCTGAAAGAATCACAAGGTCTCGGTGAACTGTAGTAATTTGTGATTTACATCAGTCCATCTGTTCTCATAGTTACAGTTCAACCAGATGTTTAAATAAGGTAACACCATCATGCATTAACTGTAGCTTACACTGGAACAAGGTATACACCATATACAGAGATACGCTTGTATACAATATGCATCTACAAATACTTAAATATACAAATACATTTGGCTATATACGTGTGTTTATTCACTTCACACATTTCTAATCGTCATGATGTCTCCAGTAGATAATTTTTCAGCATTCTGTATAGGGACGCTGCCCGGTTGCGTAGGGATGGGGTCAGGAAGGCCAAGGCGCGGCTGGAGCTGACCTTGGCAAGGGATGCCAAGAATAATAAGAAGGGCTTCTACAGGTGTGTCCGCCAGAAAAGGAAGGTCAAAGAAAGCGTATCCCCCCGATGAGCAAGACTGGCAAACTGGTAACAACGGACGAGGGAAGGCTGAGGTACTCAAGAACATTTTTGCCTCAGTCTTCACTGGCAGCCTCTCTTCCCACGCCTCTCGAGTGGATGGACCGCAGGGCAGGGACTGGGGCAGCAAAGTCCCTCCCACTGTAAGAGAAGATCAGGTCCGTGACCACCTGAGGAACCTGAACGTACATAAGTCTATGGGACCTGATGAGATGCATCCCAGGGTCCTGAGGGAACTGGCTGATGTAGTTGCCAAGCCGCTGTCTATGATATCTGAAAAGTCATGGCAGTCAGGTGAAGTCCCTGAGGACTGGAAAAAGGGAAACACTGCACCCATTTTAAAGAAGGGTAGAAAGGAGGATCCTGGGAACTACCGACCTGTCAGCCTCACCTCTGTGCCTGGGAAGATCACGGAACAGATCCTCTGAGAAGCTCTGCTAAGGCACATGGAGGACAGGGAGGTGATTTGAGACAGCCAGCATGGCTTCACCAAGTGCAAGTCCTGCCTGACCAACCGAGCAGCCTTCTATGGTGGAGTGACTGCATCAGGGGACAAGGGAAGAGCTACGCATGTCGTCTATCTGGACTTCGGTAAGGCCTTTGACACGGCCCGCCACAACATCCTGCTCTCTAAATTGGAGAGAGATGGATTTGATGGGTGAACTGTTCGGTGGCTGGATGGTCACATCCAGAGAGCAGAGGTCAACAGCTCAATGTCCAGAGGGAGATCAGAGACAAGTGGTATCCCTCAGGGGTCCATCTTGGGACCAGTACTGTTTAGTATCTTCATCAATGACATAGACAGTGGGATTGAGTGCACCCTCAGCAAGTTTGGAGACGACACCAAGCTGAGTGGTTCGGTTGACACACCTGAGGGACGGGATGCCATCCAGAGGGACCTGCACAAGCTCGAGAAGTGGGCCCATGTGAACTTCGTGAGGTTCAACAAGGCCAAGTGCAAGGTCCTTGCACCTGGGTCGGGGCAACCCCCCGAATCCATACAGGCCCAGAAAGCCAACCATTTGCTTTAATAAGTCCAATACATTGCGTACTGGTTGGAAACCTTAAAAAAACATGAAGCTGCAAATCCACCGGGACTGAACGGAAATAGATTGTAAGAAGACAAAAATTAGCCACTGAAATTCAACACTTTTTTCCATGAACAGTATATTCTAAGGCACCTGTATTACTGATGCAGGGCAAAATGGCCATTTAGTCTCCATGGTCCATTCAATCACTGGACACAAAAGATAACAAGATAGATTTATTTATATTATTAAACCCAACCTTCTGAAGGAATAAGCTCAGCTATCAATGACCTACTTTTTCTCAGTTAGGATCAGAAAAGAAAAGCTGGTTTAGAAAGACGTAACTATTCTTTTCTTCAGCCCGGGGGGAATATTGAAAGAGCAATTTCTGGATTCGCTTTCAATATACATGCACAAATGTCTTCTGTTTTGGCCCTAACTGTGATTTATTTTTCCCAGCGCTCCTAAACCTTTACACTGCATCAGCTGTCAGAGCCTCGCTCAGGATAATTACAAAAAGTGACTGCTTGCAAAGCCTCACTGAAATCTACACCTTCAAACACAGCACGAACTTTACCATATATTTGGCATTAATTGTTTCTAGAACAGGTTTCTAGAACAATGTCTGTTTCCACGCAAACGTTGACCTTGCATTAGCACCCTCATCTTTTTACTGCCAGCAACTAAAAACTATCTACATTGTGTAAGCGTACATTAGTAATTTGATGGTTTAAACAGCAAAATAAAGTGAATACATCACCAGAGTTATCACATGAACCATTCCTTATTTGAGTGTTTCATTTCTTCTTAGCAGAGAAACAGCAGAGGCATAACAATATGTTCTCAGTGAAAATATTCGCAATCCAAGGATCTGGTACAAGTTTTGTTTGACTCCATCCAGCTACTTGTTGGACGGCAGTCTAAACTTCAGTACATTTTAGAGGGAAACATCAATTTGAGATCGTTCCTCTAGCCAGTTCAACACCGTTTACTGCTTGACAGTGCTCTTGGTGAGGCATTCGCTATAGGGTTATTACTCCAGACACAGTTTTTTACCGCAGCACTGACAAAGAGCTCACAGCCAGCCTGTTCTGCAGCGCCCCAGCACCGTGCTGCAACAACCAGAACACGTAACTCATACCCAGAACACAAGCAGTAAAGATAAGGAAGCCAAAAATTATTTCTTGCACTTTTAATATCATAAGAACAAAATATGAAAACTTATAATAATAATAAAAAAGCGGAACATCACATAAGTTTGGGGTTTTTTTAATTAATCTTACAAGAGGTCTTAAACAATTTAAAAAACTTACAAAATATATTCAAGCGTGAAAAGTTACTTTACTGATAAATCAGCATTTCTTTATAATGTGCTTTTCTCCCATCAGGATAAGGAAGCGTATGCGTATCAAACCCATGAGAACAAATCATTCATATCACCAGAACAAATCACTTCTCTCCATTCTAAGAAACAGCACAGGTATTCTAAGTCAATTAAACTGTAGTATGCCAAAAGAACAAAGCAACATAAAAACAAAGGACTGATAAAGACAGTACAGGGAACATACACCAAAGAGAAGACCTAGCAAGTCTTCAGTAGCCACAATTTAGCATGTGGAAGTGCTTCGCTCTTCAGCTGGCCTTCTTTCACTGACCAGTTGTACATGAGTAATTTGGTATCAAACAGCAAAAAAAGGTAGTATTCACTCCTGTTTACAGTTTAGAGCATACACATGTTCACTTTATAGGTGCCCATTGTAAATTTCGGATATTACAGCTGAGTCAGCAACGGGGAATGCTAAACCAGCTGGACCGTTTCGTACTGAACAGAATAAAAAGCATTTGTATGTTCTCTTCTGCTAATTTCAGCAGAGAAGTTTTAACAAGCAGCACAGAGCTGCAGCATCCCTAACTCCTCCAGCTAGTATGGAAGAGATTTTGTTTGTGCCATTAATTACTGAGTTGTAAAATCATCGATTTAATCTAACAGCTACATTATCACTTAGTATGCTCCATAAAAATATTTTGTAAACCAGCATTTTCAATTATAAAGAGAAAGAGCTAATCATGGTAGTACTGAATCACCCGAAGTGATCCTCAGCGAAGATGATGGAAATAGGCAGTACGTAACTGGCACTTCTCCCTAGGCTGAAGCAATTATGCCCTAATAAATTTCTCTCCAAAAACCCCTGTATGCACACCAAGTCCAGTTCCAACTACACATCTTACTAAGTAAGAGTTTAAACTGGGTTCGTCCAGCTAGGCCAGTTAGTAAGCTTGCTAAGTAATGTTCCAGGTAGTGGTGGCTTTTTTTGTTTGGTTGTTTTTTTGGTTTTTTGGGGTTTTTTTTTAATATTAATTGCAGAAATCAGATTTAAAAGCAGCCTGCATTTGAATAGCACAAAAATAGTTGACGAGAATAACATTTGACTGAAACATTGCCTCATATATTCTAAATCTCCCAATCTGCCTAGAGAAAGCTTAAAAACTACTATACACATTAAAACTTGAATAAAAATATCCAGTAAGTATTGATTCCCAGGACAAGCTTATCAGAGACAGATGTAAGTGCGTGTCCTGGTGACTGCCTTCGAAGTTCAACAAGCAAATGCTACGGTAGCACCCATCGCTACATTTCAAAAGTCAAAACCTGTTCTGCATATGCAAAGCAGATCTGTAACACTACTTATACCAACAGCAAATTAAAAAAAAATGAAAAGCACACCACACCGGTGTCACAGTTCAACAATGCTGTATCAGTAACAGGCAAACTTAGGGTTTTCTTTTCGGACTTGTAGAAATGAGATTATACAAATATATGCACCTCGCATATTCTGGTAAGAACAAACAGTAATTAAATAGAGGGATCCTTTCTTACTACATACAGAAATAAATGTCTTTACAGTATTTACAGTTTTCAAAAATTCTGGACTTCTTGCATTGTTTTGCAGGAATTCATATTCTTCAGGCTGAAAAATAGTGACACAGTAGCTCAGAACATAAACAGCTTCTGAATAGAGACAGGTTACTAATTCTAACTTACTGATGTAAAGACTAGAGTGCCTTAAAAGGAAATAAAACCAACCCATTTCACCTAAACATCCCATTATTTGTGGGATTATATCGCAAACTACAGATGTTTCAAGATGTTTTACACAAGTTCGATATTGCTCATTTTCACAGTCTTCCCGATTTAAGTCATAAAAACAAGTGAGCTGCAGCTGTAACCGCTTTTGTATTCAGGGTGTTGCTGTCACTGAAACATGTACTAAGATCACAGTTACAAGTTACCCTCATGTGTTTTTAGTTACAAGCTAGTGTACTCGCACATACATAGCTAAATTTTAATATTTTTTTACTCAGCTTAAAATAGAAATGAACCAGTTTGAAACAAATCTGTTATTCAGATTTACTCTTAAGTTCCCAAGTTAAGATGTCTTAACCTGTAGTCTTGAAAACTCTTTTAAAGCAGCTGAAAGCTTTAAACTGCAAATTTAAAGCAAGACACACAAAAAAACCCCAGAATCAATAATTAAAGGGAATATTTAAAAGGAACGTGAAAACTACGGTAAAAATCTGCATGAGAGGAAGATGGTATTTATGTTCAGAGCTGTTCTAAGTGGAAAATAATCAAAGCACCTGTTCTGAATAACAGTACTGAAGAGGAAAATTGAAGGCTTCACAGTAATACACACTTTCAGTGCCACTTTTTTACTACAGTCTTTCCTGCACAGACAGTTGGGATTCAAAACTCGCAGACTGAATACGGGAAAAATAGTCCAAACTTCATAGCAACAGAATTAACAGTTAAAGCAAACAGAAACGATGTAACTGACCTATTTCTTACACTAGAAGACTTCAAGAGAAAAATAATCAGTTTGCAGTCCTTCGCATGCATGTGACGAGTTGTTGGCATAGGAGCTCTGAATCATTCAGCACGCCCTACAGAGGAATCAATGTAAATTAACTACAACCAAAGTCTGAGAAGCTTAAGCCAAAAGGAAACCTGATGAGATTATTTAGTTATCAGAGAAGGTAACACGAGCTTTCCAATGGATTATTTGAGAGATTACACACTCAGGAGCTATATTTGCTACTTTCACAAACAGCAGAAATCACTGTCAATCCTTCCTAGCCTCTTACAACCAAGAGTAGGTAGCTTGGAGAATTCTATCTACATGCCACAAGCATCTTCTTCAAAAGAGGGAAGATGCTACTGTAAAAACAGATCAAGTTGAAAAAATTACACTTTTGGTCAGAATTGTACATTAAGAGGATTTTGTGTTCAAATAGTAGAGTTCCAGCATTCAGAATTACATACAAGAAGTCTGGAAGTGGCAGCATAGCTGCATGTAAGGCATTTCAGGAATGATTCCAACACAGCTCACTGCCTTCAGCATTTTATTAAGTTCAACTAACATGAGCAACCTCTCACATTTTAAGATTGTTTACTACTAAACCCATGGTCACCGGGATCAACCCCGAAACATCTGTAGACCTTCCATAATGACAGATGCAAGACGAAGAGGGAGCATTTCCCACGCGCGGAGAACGGCTGTCTATATAGCTAACTTCAACTTGTCGAATGAGAGAGGTCACTTCCCGTAGCCAGTCCTCACTAACTGCCCCAGTCCTGAAAGCGGAAACAGTCACTGGCGATCTTCCACACTGTGTTGGTAGGTGTGGCTTGTGCTGTCAGCAAGAAGTTCTGGTTGAAGTAGCGCTGCTTGTCGCCATCAAATTTTACTGTCCCACTTGTCACCACGAGGACTGTCGTCTGGCCTTGAGTAGCTTGCTCTTCGCAAGGAGAAAAAGTATAAAGAAAGCGACTCAAACAAAGACTAACGGGTGAAGAAGTAGGAAACGTACACAGAAGTTGCATTCAATTCTGGTTATACACTAACAACTGGTCACACGTTCATGAAAAGTACAGTTTTGTTGCATCGTTTCTGTACAGACAATGGTGTATTCGCTCGCCAACGCTGCTTTTTAACGGCTTTTCTATTTTTCATCTCATCTTGTTCACTTTAGAGCGCTATGACAAACACCCGAGTTTTTGCTTAGAATAAGCTCTCATTATTTGAGATATACATATATATATTTATATTTAGCAAGTTGCATACACTTTTCCCCCGCTATTAGAGATTACATCTTTTACACAGCAAAGCAAGCGTGCTTGACCACAGGCTTTTTCCTCACTTACATTCCCAAAATATCCATTAGAAGTAATTTATTAACTTCTCAATTATGTAAGCCTTTCTTTAGCAGTTGTTAATCAGAAATCTAAAGAACTCCACAACTGTTCTAGATGTAAAAAAATCAAAGTACATACAGGTTAGCGATTTGTTCCGCATTACACTGTGGGTCAGTACCAGAGGCTACAGTAGAGGTCTCTTGACTCTTAGACATTGTGAAGGAAACCGTAACCTGATAAGCCAGGCTTCTTCCATACATGAAAATACATCACATCTGAATATGATCTTAACAAAAAAAGTCCTTAAAATATTTTCCCAGACATGAGACAAAGCGTGGAGCTGCTGCATCTCTTGATGCAGCCATTTATGCACAGCTTGACATTTCAACCCTCAGTATTTTCTCTTGTTCCAAAAGAAATATTAAGCACTATTACAATTGCAGTTCACTTTCAACAGTCAGAAAAAGACTGAAATAAATAAGTAAATCATAATAGAACCTTACCGTGAACGGGCTGGCAGTCCAACACATTAACCTGGAATTCACTAGATGGCAACATTTCAAAAAACTTATTCAGTTCTTCTTGCCCGGACACTGCATTACCATTCCAAACTAACGTTGCTTTGTCCAAATAAAGTCTTGTTAAAGCCTGAGTGATTATGAAAATACATATTTAGGGAAAAATGTGTAAACACATACAATGGACAACATACAAAACAATATTCTTTGAATATTTATGTTGTGAATTATTGATTTCTTCTGTTACTTTGATAAATGAAATGCCCTCCTGAAATACTACCTCCTTTTAACAATTAGTGCTCCTGAACAAGACTTAAAACTAACTGAAACATATTCTGCTTTATAAGTTGCATAGTGACTCATATGCCTCCAAACTTAAATACCGATGAGATTCCTTTAACAAAGCTATTGATAGAACTGCACTAGTTGCTAACAAGAGGGTAGTGCTACCTTTCCAGAATAAGTTTATTGCCGATTTTTTTTGGGGGGGGAGGGGGTGTGCACGCAACACACATTATGTCAGGAAACTGTAACTTCAGGTTATAAAGAAAAAAAAAGTGAACAAGACCAGGAAGAGTGGAAACTTAAAGAGGACAGTTATCTGCAGCAGCAGACCAGAATTTCCCAAACGTTTCACACGCTGTAACAGTTGAGGAACTGCCTAACTCTCCTTCAAGCCGTTGAGACATCTCTGCCTAACCTACTTATGTGCAAAGTGACTATGAAGTTACATACAACTGCTGGTATTTTCACATAATCTAAAAGTTATTAAATTACAGTTACAAAACATTTAAAATTCCGAATAATTGTCTCCACAGCCCTCTTTTGATGTAAATATCTGTTACATGATACCACATTAATGTGGTCCATAAAGACTTTCAAAGCCAGATAGAGCTGTTTCCACTTTATCCTCAGGCACTCCTGAAGACTCCCAGAAACAGAAGTGACAACTGCTCATAAAAGAAGTTTGGGAAAAAATAAGCTAAATCCTAACCTCAGAGACAAATAAAGCAAGTTTTATCTGCCTGTACTGACCAAATCCTGTACCTGTAAAACATAGTTGGACACGAACTGAACTATGATCATGAAGAAGTCTAAAGCACTTTCTAAAAGGGCCCCTTGCACAACAATGCTGCACAGTAACATAAAGAATCCTCTCCAGGGCAGTCTAAGAGCATCAGAGTCTCAACCTGGCCAATACAATACACGGTAACCAACTTTCAGGTGCTTTCAAGTGTAATGCCAGTTAGAAAAGCAAGCAAAAAATGCACAAGATGGTTCTAACGATATCAAAATATCTACATACCCTTCTTCTTTTATCCATTGTCTCATAATAAATGTTGACAAATTCATCTGCAGCTCTACAAGCTTGATCCACATAAGTTTTGAAATCCTGGAGAGAAGAAATCATACCAAATTACTTAAGTTAGGCAATTTTATGCAACCTAGTCATCTACACAATTTCTCCAGCAAGTCACTTTGGTTGGTCTTTTCCATCCTCACTGAAAGATGATGTCAAATGATGTTGAAATAGATTCCAAACTCCTTTCCTACTTGCAGGAGGTACCAGCTTTTAGCAAGGTGACAGTTTTAGGATTCGTTTTGAATGCGGATATATTTATTGTATTGACATTGTAAATATTTACATCGAAAAATGGGCTACAGCTGGCTGCAAGTGGTGGGAACATGCAAGTATTCAGTGAAAATATTTGTTGCTGTGATGGCTGTTCTGAAATAAAGTTAAGGAACAAGACTTATTGAACGTATTTCTGAAAATTAGCAAGACCCCATCACACTGCCGCCATAGTCTCATGTTTTAAAACACCTTTATAGACACATATATAAAAAATGTAATAACATATAATTGGATATATAGATATAAAAATGAGAGGGAGAGAGAGAACACACACACACGCTGGATGTATTCCAGTATCAATCACTCCGGTGCTATATCCACAGGTAAAAACCAAACACTTCTCCTCATATCTCATTATTTTCCTTACTTCTCTCTACTTTTATTCATCCAAAGGTAACAGCCTTTGTTGTCACATCACTGCTATGTGAGCTCATTTGGTTATTTGTTAGTTTGTTTAGCTGTTTGGCCCTTGATCTCTTACAGACCCTGACCTGTGACATCCTGGAAGGCAGTGGTTCTGAATTTCCTGTCCATACATCTATAAAACTGCATTTGGTTCAGTTATAATATTTTGTTTAAAATATTATCATTTATCATTACCCTATTTCAGCGCTATATTATCAATATTTGCAACTCAATCAGTACTTCACAACTTAACTACCTACATTTTCTCGGCAGTCTTGAATGAATATACGCCAGAACTACCATGAATTCCTCCAGTATTACCACAAGAAACACTGCTATTCAGAGAAACCTCCATACTGCAAAATACTTATCAGCCTACGAAATAATCCCTGCTTACTCCACAAAACCCAATACTCCCATGTTACTGCATACTATTCTTTTCATCTCCCTCTGCAAGGACACAAACCTGCTCCTCATCTTCCTGTCTTCTCCAGCAATTTCTGAACCCACAGGCCAATTCCAAACAAATATAACAAAGTTGTGTTAAAGATGCTGTATTCCAGCAGTGCCAAGAGAAACTCTTTGGCACCAGGAGACACAGAGTATCAGGCCTCCCACTAAGGGAACAGTGATTATAACTCAGCCTGTTGTGTTATTGAGAGTAGATGGCTGTTACCTCTCCATCAGCACACACTTGCACACATAGCTTTCTAATCAGCAGCCAAGCGTATTGCCATTTAGCTGCCACACACACAGAACGGGTGTGAGGGAAAGCATTAGAGAAACACCAGGAGACTGGAATGAGCTCTTAGGGCACCTGCAATATAAGTCAAATGGAAAATAAGCTTTGTTAGTTTTGATATTCCAGATAAGTTCTTTAATAACCATAGCCCGGAATATGTTTTTAAATTCTGAGAACAATTTAGGTTGGAAGAAACTTCTGGAGGTCACCTGGTCCAAATCCCTGCTCAAAGCAGAGCCAACTTCAAAGCTTGATCTAACGTAAAAGTTAGATCCGACTGCTCAGGGTCCTATCTCCAGTCATGTTTTGAACATCTCTGAGGATGGAGATGTCACAGTTTCTTCGGGCTCCTCTTCCAATGTCTAACCACCTCACTCAGGAATCTTTCTTCCTAGTATTTAACAGGAAAGCCATAATTAAAAAAAACAACCAACTAAAAAAAAACCCCGTGGAGACTCTGACGACAATTCCAAGAAGTGAGCCTCTGCAGACGGTCTCTGTAAAACGCGGTGGTTCATCACACAAACCACTGTCCGGCCTCAGGCCTCTGTCCGAGGATGCTGCGGACGCTGGAAGCGAAGGTGGATCGGCCGAGGGGCAGGAACCGCCGGAGAGACACAGAAACCAGCTCTGCCCGGGGCAGCCGTGGGCTGAGGGGCCAGCGGGAGAGAGCCATGCACACACCCCCGCACTGAGGCGCTTCCCTCCCTCCCTGCTCCCATCCCTCACCGGAGCCGGCACACGTCCCGGCGGCCCTCCCCGCCGTTTCAGGCTCCTCCTCTGACAGGCAGCAGCCTCAGAGCCGCGGCCCCCACCGAAGCTCCCGCCGACCCACCCCGCCGCCTTCGCGGACTCACCACAGAGGCGGCCATGGCGAGGCGAGGCGCGCCGGCAGCCGCGCGGGCGGCGGGAGGGCGCCGGATGTGCGCCGCGCTCGGGTCCGCCGCTTCCGGCCGCACGGTCGCCCCGCGGAAAGCCTTCCGCCGCGGCAGGGAGCCCCGGCGGGCGGGTACCGGGGGGGGGAGCCCGCCTCGGGGGGCGCTTCGGGTCGGTTCAAGGCCGCAAGCAAAAGCGTTTTGGCGGCTGGAGTTTACTGGCTGAGAACGAGCAGCGCTTGGGCACGGAAAGATAAACCAAAGCTGTGGTTTTATGCTGTTTGTGGAGCGGAGGTGGGCAATCGGCCGGTCAGCGCCCACCCGTCCGTGGGACAGCCATAGAGTCACGGAATCATCGAGTCGTTTAGGTGGGAAAAGACCTGTAAGATCATCAAGTCCAACCGTTAACTTGCCAAGGCCACCACCAAACCATGTCCCTAAGCACCACATTTCCCCGCCTTTTAAATCCCTCCAGGGATGGGGACTCAGCCCTGGGCAGCCTGTGCCAGGGCCTGACAGCCCTTTCAGTGAAGAAATCTTTCCTAATATCCAACCTCAACCGCCCCTGGCGCAGCCTGAGGTCAGTCGGGCGGAGGTGGCCCTGTTCGCGTCCGTCTGTCTGGAAGCAGTCTGCCGAGAAGGACAGGAGAACGGCGCTGCTGCTGAAACAGCGGTTGGGTGGTGGCTGCCACGGTCTGACAGGAGCTCAAGCACAGAACAGCCCACAGCACAACAGGGCTTAAATGGCTCTGCTGTGGCATTCGGTTATAATTAATGTGGCGATCTTCTTCCTACTTTTTGTAACAGTAATATCAGTGTTGTGAAGCAGCATTGACCTTGTCCAGGGAGAAGTACGTGGGCATCAGACGGCCTCTCTGCCGTGCCTTCCAGCTATATGAAATAATTAACCACCATTTTTATGAAAAAAAAAAACCAAACATGAGTTTGGGTACTTCAACATCTTCCAGAGTTGTGAAAATGTTCAAGAAGTCTTACGTGCTTTGCCACAAGTGGTTAATGGTATTTAAGAGATCTATATGTTAATTTGTGAATGCAAGCAAGGATAAAGATGCCTTACGTACCTTGGCCAATAACCGGAGTGGAAAATCACACACATTAGTTACTCCCTTGATAGCACAAGTGCAACTTGCTGTCACAGAGAACATGGTTGTAGGTACCGTACACTGCGTCTGGAAGACCGTGGATATAAGAATGGGTCAGTGCATAAGCACTGTGCCCCTGATTTTACATACATTTTAGATCTCTGTACCTTTCCTACATGCACCTTTTCTCCTCCTGGTTGCCGTCACTCAGGGCAGAGACTTCCCGAGGTCTGCAGCTGCAGTGCTGGCAGGGCAGGACGCACCCAGGCCCGCGCTCCCACCGCGGGGAGGGAGCCGGGCAAGTGCATGAAGGAAACTTGCGCTGTTTTCCTGGAACGAGCTGAGTCGTAAGGCTGGCTAGTTAAATCTTCATCATGCGGTGAATAATAGGAAAAGACCTGAGGAGACACAAGAGGTCTGCAATTAATCACTAAAGATGATGTGGAGCTGACTGGGAAGAAATCATACACTGAAGGTCATAAACACTCTGGGAATGGAAAGGTGCACCTGTGACAGGGCTGCTGGGAGAGCAGCGAGTTTGGGTCCGGGCACCTGAGGCTGTGCCCTTTAGTATATTGGATCATGTCCAGCGGTGTCAGCTGTACACCAATTTGTCATTGCTGTGTAGGAGTTGTATCACTATGAAACAGCATGTCCCGCTGAATTAACCACTGTCAATGAAGATCGCTTCATACAAAAGTTCAGACATCCTCCCCTTTGAAATCTCAAGTGTCACTACCTCACCATATTATCTATTTGCCTCAAATTATTAAAGTACTTCACAAAACCTCTCTCATATAAAGAAGAGCGATCATCAATTTCTAACTAAAAAAGCAAGGCAGTGAAATTATATATGATTTGTTCAAGGTCACAAAGGGAGACAATTGCAGAACTGAAAACTGCAATTCTAATCTTTTACTTTCATCATATAAACATCTTTACTCCATTCTGAGATATATCAGTGTAAGATTAAAGAAGAATCACTCCTATCTGATATGTCCATTATCTACTTCATGTTTATTTTCATCATATTGATGACAATGATTCTAAAAAGGTAGTGCCATGTTCCTTGTCTATAAATGAGATTTGTAGGAAATGACCACAGTAAATCCTAGCGGACCGAAGGAATTGTATTTGTGTTATCACAGAGACTGTGAACAACCTGGACAAAACAACAGAAATAAGTATCTGTAAAAGCATTACCTCTTCATTTACTCACATGCAGCTGTGAAACTTGGAAGAGTAACAGGCTTAGCACAAGCCTTGTTGCTGGCAGATTGTGCAAAGTTCTTTATATCTTCCAAACACATTAAAATAGGGATCTGAAGAAAAATGTTTTTGAACTCTCATGTATCAATGGCTGCTCCAACAAAAGAAGTAATGTAGAGAGAATCAATTCAGAAAGAGTAGAAAGTAGCTAATTAGTTCACAAGCCTTCTTTCCGTCAGGTCAGGACTTTTCTCTTGACACAGTGGGATCATTATAGTGTCTTTGGCAACAGTTAATCAGAAGGACGCTCCTCCAGCAGGATTCAGCGCGGACGCTCCAGTGGAAATGAGGAAGGTAGATGATTTGAAGATTCTCTATGCCTATTGCCTGCCTGCCTTCGCACCAGTCATTATTCAGTGAAGTAACGTGTGTTAAATGGGAGGTGAATTGAAAACATGGGTGTGAAATTCATTCTCAGCTACTTCTGAAGATGACACAAAATTTTGGATATCATTTTAGAGTAATAACTTCTTGTTGGGATCAGCTAATTGGGGAAAACAACAAGAAGAAAAATTCTTCCTTAACACCAAGCAGTATGCAAGACCTAGTTCAAAATATTACCGTGAAAGAGGCACTCAGTGGCTCACAACAGTGGCCAAAATGGATTCAGGTCTAAACTTCTTGGAAAAACAGAGATTAAAAAAAAAAAAAAAAAGAAAACCACCACGCCAGTATTTAATTAAAAAAAATAAGACCAGCAAGAAACGTAAAATACTTACAGGTGATGTGGAAACTGCTTAAAGACATTAGAAATATGCGATCCTCAGAGAAAATGCGTACCACTTAGCAGTCACGCTTTACAAAAGACCAAAAAAGTCCAGAATGCTTAATAACAGGCCGATATAGAGAATTAGAAGTATAGAGATATCCTCCAACAATGAAGTTGTTTCCAAATGGAGGGGAAAAAAACCATAAAGCTTGGCTAGTAAGATTTAAAAAGGAAGTAAGGCAAATCAAAAACAGTTCTGAGAAACATTTTACTGAGGCAGAAACACTATGAATGAAATTCTTTTTCAAACATATCAAAAGCAAGAAATCTTGCCAGAAAATCTGTAAGGCCAACAAGTGATCCGTGTGCACCAAAAGAAGACAAGGCCGTAGTAGAAAGCTAAACAAACTCTTCATGTCTTTGATCACCGTGAAGGAGTTTATAAAGTATCTTACATTAGAGCCTTTCTTAAAAAGGAATGAAATGGAGGACCTGTCATGAAGTGGAATGTCGGTACAAAAGGTGTTAGAACAAATCCATAAAACAGAGTCACAAGTTGTATGCCAGGTTGTGTGCTCCTAAAGGACATACTAACCATGGTATGTAATCTCTAGTTTACAATAGGATCTGTCCTCAAGGAACGGAAGGTGGCAAATTTGAGGCCAACTTTCTAAAAAAGTTCCAAGATGGACCTATAAATCTGTAATCTGTCCTACGCAAATCGGTAGAAATTACACTAAAGAACAGAATTGGTGGGTTCTTGGGTAAACACAACACATTAGGGTAGACTCAACATAGTTCTTTAAGGAGAAGTTATTCCTCACAAATTTATTAGTTCTTCAAAAGAGAAGAATCGTGGAGGTAAAGAGCCTTGCTAGTGAACAATTCTTCTTCCACTAAGAGATTTCCTTAAAATTTCAGATTTTACTAATCCATGATTCTAGAATTATCATACTTGGAGGGAGTTAAGTAATTTTTATATGAAAGAGTTTATTTAAATGTACAACTCCAACTACCATTCCAAATGATGTTAGTGGAATAATGAGACTCTCTGCTTACCTTTTCTCACTTCTTTACTCAACCCAGTTACTAGGAATCTTCGTAGCATTTTGCTGGCATTTTTGCTGATTAAGCAAAATTAGACTTCCAGAACGCTAACCTAAATCTGACTCCCCGAAAATACATTTTCTTTACTTAGAAAGTATCATTTGCAGAGGAAACAAAGGAGTCCATCTGAAACATATCAAAGATACTCTGCAAGACTCCTCCTTCAGTTGCTTTCCCTTGAGCAAGCCTTTAATTTGGGGGTTTAATTCGTAAGAGTAGTATGAGCAGACAGAATTTCCACTTTGTAACTATGCATTTGGATTTAGTTCAAGTGACAACCAAGTGCGACTCATAATTTCTCTTCAAAAGCCCAGATATTCCTAGCAGTTTCTCAGCCTTTATCTCCAATACCTCAGGCCAACTCACCCATGCTCCCCAGCCCTTTATATTCCCGAAGGAACATGTAAGATGGAAACGCCAGAATGACTCGGCAGCAATGACACTGAACTCCCATGCAGAGTTCAAGCGGTTGACATCAAGATGACTCATCAAAATACCTTTACTTCTGAAGATGGTTCCTAGAATATGCAGCTCCACTACACCCACTTACCATATGGAAGGGAAATTTTGAGTTAGTTTAGATCTTACAGAACAAATCAGCGGCAAAAAGTGTAGCTTTGCTGAAATAGCTGAGATCAGCTGTTACACCTGTGAGATGAACTTACTTAGATATAGGGGGTATTTTTGATTCTATTATCAATAATGCTAACCTTTAAAATTATTAGTTGCTGGAAATCTTCCCAAACAGACGCTACTAAGAGCAATGAATTAAAATTGTAACCACGATTAAATGGCAAATAGGATGACGTATCTCCATATCTGTATGGAGATAGGAGGTAATTCTTAGAAGTCACTGCTTTATAACTTCAGTCATATTTACTCAAAATTTCATAACTAATGATAAGTAAAAATGTATTAAGCTTTCAGAAATGCATTCAGACGTCTGGGTTAGGCCAGATTTTCTTTTGTTTTCATCACCTGATCAATTAAAATCAATTAAAATTGATAGCAAAGCACTAGATAATTTTGGAATCACTGACAAAATGCATAAATTTTTATTGTGAATGATTTTGATACTGGACAAATAATGACCACAGATTGAAAGTAGAATTCAGTCTCCAACAAGATGAAAAAAGTTCACATTTTTCTCATAGAATCCTCACATGAAAATTATGTACACTTGCCTTGGTATCTATGCAAAAATGAAGCCAGACTGCATATTGCTAGGCCACTTTTCAAACTAACCTTGTACTGTGTCACGGAAAACTGTGATATTTCTGTAACGACTTCAGTAACAGACTAAAATGAGGTCTATAGGTCCTGATTACCCTTGATAAAATGAACAGTCCTTAGTTTTGCAAATAATCTTGCTGCACTTAGATTAATGCATTTGTAATTTTCAAGGGTTTATAATTTATTCCCTTTTAAGGTTACATAATTAACACTGACAGATTTCAAATAGAATATCCTCTATTAAAAGAACCCAACAAACTACTATGCTTTTTTAATTTATTGATTCAGAATATATGTAACATTACTGAAATCATAACACGCTTGAACTCTGCAGGTTCAAAATCTCCCTGCAGTGTTGTACCCAGCACTGAAGGGCAAGTCCAGGAGGCAGCAGAAGGCAAGGTTCTTGCAAATTTCAGTAGCCACTCTACTGAACAGAGATCAAAGAAACGATTCATGGCCTATGTCAGTGATTAAAATTAAACTGGTAGGTTCACTCTCTTATTATTAGGTTTATCAGCCTTCACTGATCGCATGCTGCATACAGCATCCTTATTAACAATGTCCAATTAACAGTTCAAAGATTTAGCAGGTGTAGTGACCTTTACGAGAAGAATTCCCTCAAGGTCAGTGATTTACATGGCACTTCAGCTTTCAAGCTGGTAAAGCAGTATCTTTAAAGGCTCTCATGTGGTCATATAGGTCATATATGCTATTCTCTAAGACCGTGAATCTTTTGAATAGTGAATGGCTCTTGTGAAACACAGTATTCTCAACTTTTGTTAAAGTTACCAAAATGCATAGTAATGTTACCCAGATGTATAGAAGCTTACGTAACTGTCTCCTAAAACAAGGTAGGCAACTGACACTAGCCAAACCCAACAGGTTCTGATTAATGTGATGCCTATGAAGCTGGATCATGACTCAGTGTTCGAGGGTTTTGCCTGAGCAAGGGCTGAATGAGAACTCAAGGATTCGATCTGTTGATTTTAATGGGAACTGGGAGTAGGCCTCAGGTGCTCAGTACATTCACACTTTGACCTATATGCTGGATACAAAAATACTGCTAAAGCTGGAATTTGGATTTATTCAACTACAGTGGACTTAGGAAGGCCTGGTTTGGCCAGTTCATTCTCAACATAAAAGGCATATTACTCTGGACAGACCGAGGCAGAACCTGTGTTTGTTACAATCCCATGGGGACTCTGGACTAGGCACCACTCCACCTCAAATTCCTGTCATACCCGAACTGGAGGAATGTAATGACTCTTACCCTGATAAATACTCGTCTTGTTTTTTAAAGAAAACCAGGACTTGCTATATATTGAAGTGATAACTGTCCCACTGACCCACTGGGTAATGGTGAGATCAAGTACAAACAACTGTTCTATTTTAATCCATGCCAAAGCACTCCCAAGTGGGGATAAATTTTCAGAACAGGTCAGTTCAAAGTGTCACCACAGTTGCTAGTTAAAGAAATTTTAAAATCCTATCTATTTCATTAGGTAATGAAACAGTATTTGAGCTCTTACAAAAATCTGGCCATATGTAAGTAAAACCTAGGTAAACATATTTGTATTACAGTGGACTCCACGATAGTTAAATGTAGCAAGCCGATAGCTGGAGTGTGTATATGTGCACACAGACATATTTATATACTAGAGGGAGGGAGCCTATAGTCTCACCTTTCAGGCTTGTAAGGTAGTTCTGTTTGCTCTTGTCCTTTTATCTCTAAATTTGAGACTGAAATTTTGATCGTGGCTTCAGCAGTATATTGTATCACTCTGCAGTGTAGTATCAGCTCCCAGTTGTGTCCTGCATAAACAAAACAAAAATGTTGCAAGCAGCTATTATCAAGATATCTGAAGTATGAAATACCTGTGCAATGCCTTGCATCATACACTTCAGCTGAGAAGGATTTTACAAGCATCACTTGCAGCACGTGAGCATGGTTTTCTTTAACTTGTGTACAGCTGAACCAGCATACTCCATAATCATTTCTCATCGGGGCCGAAAGCATTGTAGCTGCAATAGTTTGGCTGCCCCTTGTTCCTGCCCCCACCTAGTACTGCTCAGTTTTCACTAAAGCCTGGGAAGAAGAATGTCTTTCTTGCATCCAGTTTTCCCTTTACATAACTTGCCTTTACATAGCCAGATTGGATTTTGAGGAAAAAATCGGTATATAAAATACTGGGAAGCATCTCCACTTTTGGAGCACTAGCAAAATGAGCCCAATTCTAGACCTCACCCTAGGAGACGTTTATCATCAGGCTTGGAGACAGAACAAGATGGCTTTAATTTCAAATGGCAGTAGCACTTTGCTTCCCAACTTACGGAAAACTAGAAGGAAAAATCTGAGCTACAACACAACTTCTAAACCTGTTCTAAATTGCAACAGGGGTCTGGCAGAATCTGAAAAAAAAAGTACTGTGAGACTTATGGCCATTGCTGTCCCCTCCTTCTGTCCAGGTCAGAGTATCAGATATTTATGGGTAACAGAAGCTGGAAAATTAGTTCCTTTTTCATTGATACTTTCAATAAAAGCAGCGTTTTTAAAAGTCAGAAACACAAACAAGAAACAAGGAAGTTTTGTTTGTGAACGAGTTTTCATGTGTTTTTGGTCAAAAGCAATTTTTCTTCCTGATTTCCCCCCCCCCCCCAATATCTTTTCCCCTTCAGAAAAGAAAGAGACCTCTTTTGAGAACAACCTAATTTAGCTTAAAATCAATTTTCATTAAAAATAAATTTTTATGAATAATTT
Source organism: Nipponia nippon (assembly GCF_047370975.1). Lineage (NCBI taxonomy): Eukaryota > Metazoa > Chordata > Aves > Pelecaniformes > Threskiornithidae > Nipponia > Nipponia nippon. Next base: position 4,522,322 of record NW_028262313.1, read on the forward strand.
TTGGATCAGCTATAGATGGAGCATTAACCACTCCACATTAGAGATTTAATAGAACTACTGAGCAAAGTTCACTCGGCTGAGAAAGGCCTGCAGGGCTAGAATTGTGGTTTACGTGCTGTCTGAAATTGTTATTTCAGGTCAGCTTGTAGCATATTCTGAGCTCAATTTACATTTGGCTCAGACCTGAATGCTGAGCATCAGTAGGGAGGCCACAACAATTAACTGGTTAGTGGGATGACTTAACAACAATCAAATGCTAACTAATATTTCTCCAGGCTAAACATACCCATGACCATTTAATGAATCATTTTCCAGTGAAGAACCATTTACTTCCAGCTTTCCAGTAAAGAGTTTCGTCACATTTTTTTTTTTTTATAAATGGAAGAGTTACAAAAATCCTATATGATTAACGGAGTACATGCTTTCAGATTTGCATGAAAATGTTTTACTTTTATCCCCTAAATATTGTAAAATATTTAGCGTTGTCTGAGCATCTGAACTGTGGTTCTATGGTCAGTTGAGCTGGCGCAATAGCTCTGCAGCAGTGAAAGCAGCACACCTTTCTTTCGGACTTTCTCTGCTCTCTGTGTTATTTACTCCCTCTGTTCTGACTATCAAGTTCTCCTTTTGCAGAGCTAATTTAATTAACTAAAACTGTGGAAGCTGCCACCTTTTCTTACCCTCTATATACTTGGCAAGCTAAAAGGACCAAAGAGTGGTCCTGCAAGCGACAGTTGGCAAATAAAGGTAAGTAGCTGGAGTATACGGCTGGGATGAGAAGGGGAGGGAGAGAAGATAGCGGAGAAGCGCACCAACGTGCTGTCATGCCAACTCGTGCCATGTTGTGAAGTGATACCTTGTGGCTGCTGCTTGACTTTGACATACACGCGACCCAAAAAACCATGGTCCCATTTTTTCTCCTGTGCTATCCTCAGTTGTGCGTTCCCATCACTTCCTTGCTGCCTCCATTTGTGTAGGTATTTCCTGAGACTGATCACAGAACTGAGCTGGCTGAAAATCATGCTGCTGCTGGGTTGATTTTCGGTTCATTTCTCTCATCTATACTGGCACAAGGAAGGTGATGGAAGCATACTTAAGGCAGGACTGTCCCTTCTGGCAGCAGCAGGCACTTAGGCCAGCTTACAGCAGCTGTGGAAGCACATCCAGCAAGTCAAGAAGTGAATAAATAAATAAAACTGACTGCAGAGGTTTACAGTCAAGCTGGGAAAACTGTGAACATCAAGCAGGCAGTAGAAATGGTTGCAGTTTTGTAGTGTTTTTTTAAACACTCTTCCAGTTTGTATAAGAGAAGCTCTTCTAGTTAGACAGGTGAGCATATTTTCAATACTTACATATGTATAAAATCTATTTTGACAGCATATCTGACTGCCTGGAAGCCTAATTTTATCTAAATTTATACCTGACAAACCATATACTTTTAATGGGATAACATCAATATAGTGAAAGTACACTCATTAACTCACTGTAGACCATGATGCTTGTTGGCACATCTGCTAAACAAACCCCTTCCATCATTAAACAATAATCCAAACTGAGAGCATATATAAACTCACTGAAGTCTAGGGTGGTCTCTCCTAAATGTTGAACACACTGACCTGATAATTTCACATCAGACTAATTAGGAATTATTTAGTAAAGACAATGAAATTGGAATGTGGTACATTTTCCTAATGTGAGGAAAGAATCAAGCTCACTGTTTTCACTTTGGGAACATGGATAGCAGAGTACTGATGAAAGCCAGCTCTAAAGTAGATTAATTAGGTTCTCACCACAAGTATAAACAACTCAGTTGTTTCAGGGATATGAAATGGAACCTGTTTTATCCTTCTTCATTACATAGATTATTACACATTGATTGTAAACCAGACAAATTTCATTGGCAAAGCCAGTACATCTATTTTTATCTATTGAGTTACTTGTTAAATTATACAGGAAAAAATGTTGTATTGGACTTTGCAACCTGCTTCTCTTACCCTAATAGCTTGCTAACATACATTCCATAAGCTTCACCTATGTATCTTTCATTTATAGCTTAATGAAATCAACAAACTAAATCAGTGGGGCATATTAATTCCGTGCAAAGGTCTTTAGCCTCTAGAGAAGGAGCAGAAATCTTCAGTGAAACACGTTCATTCTCATCTAGGAGTCTATTTCTGTGGTCCTTTGCATGGGCAGAGTAGAGCGAAGCCAAAGCCCAAAGAGAAGTGGGCTGTATGAGTGCCTGGAACCACCTAACTGACTGCAACGGGATAACAACAACTGAAAGAAAGAATCCACTAGGGGCATGCAACACAAGATAAGCATTACCACCCCAAAACATTGACTCATGTACCTTTGGCTTCACAAATATTTGAGGAAAGATAGTTGGAAGGCAACCTGATGTCAGTGGAACACTTAGACAAGAGATATAAAAACACAGACCACAGAAAGGAGAAACAGAAAACACTTATCACCTCTTTTTCTGATTGTATTTTCAATGCTTCGATAATATCGATTGTTCCTGACAGATATACAGATTGGCAGATGGTGGGAGACTGTTATTATTTTGCAGCAATGATCCGTTATTTTACAGTTTGTCATCAACATTTTACAGTGTGCTTTTTGGAAAAGGGGTTATTTAAAGAGAAAGTTTTATCACATTATTGTCTCTTCCCGAATGTTTTACAAATAAATGTAAAACTACTAGGAACATTCAGTGGGATTCAATCAACAAAATGTTCCTTCTTTTCCCCTCCGATATTTGAGAAGGTGAGGCGTTAGAAATACGTTGTCTCATTTTAATGAGGCAACACTTGTTATTTGGTAAATAAGCATACTGTCTGCTAAGCGTTGACTGATACCCAGACTAGGTTTTGAATTTGTGCTAAAACCTGGAACCAAAAGAAACCATTTTGACCCGAGTACCACATACACGTACAATACAAAACACCACTGTAAATATAGGTGGGTTTGCATGACAGTTCAGTACTCTATGCTAACTTAAACGGCCAGGACAGTGGTACTGAGTGTTCCCTAAAATATCACTTAAAATACTGTTAAAAAATGGCAAAACTCCCACTAAGGCTAATGGAAGCTAGATCTGGCCTTTGGTTTGTTTGTTTTGTCTAAATAGGGAATAAACAAAGTTTCTTCAAAATGTAACTTTAGTCACTACCTCAGTTACACAGCCTCATTGCTCAAGCTCCAGTTTTAGCAGAGATCTTGGCTAAATGTCAAACAATTCCATCAGCTCTTTGAAGACAAATATTAGACAGAGACTGCATCTGAAATAATTTCCCCAAGCACCATTCAATTAACCTACTTGGCTTAAAGGTGATGCAAAAATCAATATTTTGTACCAGATGCTTGTGTTTCAGATGAAACTAATCAATAGGCATCAGAGCAATTTCAAATTAAAGACAAATACAGACAAAGTTAAAATATCAAGCAGTTGAGGTACCAAATGCCTTGCAACTTAAAATAGCTCTATTATTTTGGGCAGGATATTCCCCCAGTTACAATTTCAACATATCATTGCTTTTCTTAAATTATTTATCACTTTTCTAAAATAAAAATAAAAATAAAAATAAAAATAAAAATAAAAATAAAAATAAAAATCCTTACTGTCATTTTGGGAGAACTCGCAAAAGAGGTGCGAGTTCCCCCTCTTGGTCCTACAACAGCTGTTAACTGGAACTGTGCGTTAGGTTTCCTCTGAGTTTATCAATTTGAATAGACCTGAATATTTGGCATTTTTCTTTTTGTTTTTCACAAGCAGTTTTTCTCCCTCTATTCCTTCTAGCCTTCTACAAACATAATGAGATGGAAACAACAGGAGACCCACCTCGGAGCCGAAAGGATAAATTTTAGCATCAGAGGGTGTGCTGTTTTGTACCTACAAAGGACTTGAGGAGACATTAAATAGGTCGGCGAAACAAATATAAACAAACATGGCTGCTTGAACAATAAGAAACGTTTCTTATTCACAAGCCTTTTAATAGGAAGGGTTGTCAGTAATGCAGAGGAACTCTACAAAATGAGCTGATTCTCATTTGTGTTTACCTTTATACTATAAATATACCGCCCAATCAAGTTTACTGAGGTAAGACATAGGACATGCAGAAGCACTTCCAGCGAATTGTCTTGGTTCCATGAAATCATTGTCACGCTTCTGGCCAGTGGCCTAGCTCTCTTTGGCTGCAATAGCAATTGGCTCTCTGGCCGCGAAGTGCATTAATAACTTACTTTCTACACTTAGTGGGGAGAAGATAAACGTTTTTCCAAACAGATAACCCCAATATGTTACATATGGGCTTCTTTGCATGCGAATTCTTTACCTTGGTAGGGCACTGCGAAGGCAACCCCTGCCCTATGCTTCCTTCCAAGTTGTCCGTGTGGAGGTGGGATAGCCATGGAGATTCTGGAACTGTCAGTGTCACACAAAGGCTGCCGCTCATCTCTGCTCCCCAGCGACAAAACTGTAAGTCTGCCATCTTTGCTAGTGAAGACTTGCATGGAGGATACCATCTATTCTTCTTTTTCCCAAATATTCTCAGCCAGACCAAAAGTAAAACGTAAGATCTGATTGTGAGTGCCCCCCTCCCTCCAATCATTTTAAGGAATATCCATTAAAACAGCGATGCTCGGTCCCAAAGATGAGAAGGAGGGCTTAAGAGCAAGCCCAGACACAAGTTTCCTTTTTACTTCTACTCTTTTACAGGTTCTATGTATTTATGGAGACCCAAAGCTAGGTCAGGGTATAACCTCTTATCTAACGGCCTCATCTATTTTTCTGTTGACAAGCTATAACCTTTGGAATGAATCTCTTGTAACAGAAAGCATGTGAATCTTCCCACAGCATTTTTACTGCAGTTACCAAATACTCAGTAGGATGAATTCTCATCCCCACAGTTATTAATAACAAACTCTGCATTGCTGCAGTGTAAGTACTGATTCACTGAAGAACACTAAATCCAATTATTAACTCCCATGATTATACTAGTCTGCCCATGGGGAATATATTTAAAAAACATAGTAGTTAGTATAGAAGGAACACAAGCTGTGAGTGATTTATAAGAACCTTTATGATTTTATCACCACACAAGAAAGGTAAATATTCAGAAAATAACAAGCCCTAAGACATTTTATGAATTGTTTTTCTGCATTCTTTCAGAGTTTATATCAAAGCGAGGAAAGGGATCATCATCTTTAAAAATACTATTTCTCCATGTCGCTGTTCTCTTGAGAAGAGGTTTAAGGGTATGAAGATTCTCTTCAGAAAGAAGACGACCAAACCAACTGAGTCAGAGACATGAGGGATTTCCTAGATGACCTTTGGATTTATATTTCAAGATTATTTTGCAGGGATACTGAGAGATACTCTTTCCTCTTAGGCACTCAAACATATCAGATAATAGGATGATTCAGGGTAATAGGCTGTAGGACCTTACATATTTAAACCTCCAGTCAAATCCATCCAACTTATTCAGGGACCTAGGTGGCATTTATTATTGATCCTAGCTGAGTTCTCAGCAAGTAGACAACTTCCTCAGTAAAGGTTCAGCCGTTGTTGCGCCTGGCAGTGTCCCCGTCAGGGGACTGAAGATACGGATAAGCTATCTACAGGTAAAATGCTCTCTCTGCCACTGAACAACTTAAGAATATCTAAAAGACAAAGTACAGGAAAAGCAAGCATCTCCTGTAATCGTGTTTTTAAAAATCAAGGGGAATATGCTCATAGAATTATAATAGGCTGTGTCCCTAAATTCTTATCTATTAATAATCACTGTAAATCCCCTCCCTATTATTTAAGTTTCAACACATTAATACACCATTGTGCAAAAAATGGTTTCTTAAGGATTGAGAGCAGAGCGTCCGAGAAACTGGCAGAAGTGCCATCAAAACAGCCCAGAATAAACGTACACGCCAATGCTCTGTTGATTTATTCCAGAGCGATGCACCTGGACCCACCAGCTGTCATACAGATTCCATCTGGAGCAACAGCTGTTTGCTCAATGGTTGTCATATTGTCTGACACAAACAATTGCCTGTTAAATTTGTCATCGGTGATTCTCTATGGGGTTTGAAATACTGGGAAATGTGACATTTTGTTCCTGTCTTTAGGTTTTGAGCATTTTTTCTTATATAATGTGCAGGCTTCCCGAATGGGATGTTGTGCAGCTGTCCAACTCTAGTCAAAATTAAAGGTTCTGTAGCATCTCCAAAAAGGTCAAGTTCAAGGTGGTTCACTGTGAGCTAAGGACACCTAAGTAAGGGGAGATGGAAAGTAATGTTTAGCGGATCGAATGATGTGGCAGAGAAGATGGAAGGATCTAATCAGATCGCCAGGCCAAGAACGTGAGACTAACAAATACATTTTATACAAAATATGGGGGAGAAGGGAGAGGGAAATTCCAGATCATGGAAGGTATGGAAGATGTTACAACAGTCAGGGCTGGGGAGTGACCTTAGAGAGTCACAGCTGTGGGGAAAGAACAAATATGTTTACAAGAAACATTATTAGGGAATGTTTTGCATGAAGCAGCGGAATTTGAATACTAGATGAAGGAAGCAGCACGTTATTACAGGGTTGAGCAACAGGGAGGGCTGTGGTGTTATTTCCCGCAAAGAAGATATTCAACAGGCAATGAAGCAACATTATGTGATAGGCGAACGCTTAGAAATGGAGAGGTAGACCTGAAAAACTTCCGAGCAAGGACAAGCTTTGAAGATGAGAGTTGATGAAATCACCATACAAATGTGCGTAACAAGAAAATGTGGAAATTGAAGACAGTCATGTAATATCTCTGAAGAACTGAGAGGACAGAAGTATACCCATCCAAACAGATGTTTTATGAACTGTAAGAGATAAGCACCAGGAGTGAAGGTAATGAAAAAAGTAGATCAAGATGCATTCTGAAAAAAATGCTTTTAAAGTATATTCCAATGGGTAATAATAGAATCAGTAAAGCACAGAATGGATGGGAAATCTAGTTGGCAGAGATTGTACCTGCCAGACAATTATCCACCTAATTACTTCTTTGCAAGTACTGTTTGTGGCACAGGAGAATATGGCATAAGTGAAAATATTCAGCATGTTAACTTAAACTGCTCACAACATAAACCAAATCAACAGACACGAAAACTCTCTTCAAAAAACCTTTCCACTAGCAGCATGCACTTTCAGAAGCATGTGTGTTTTATGAAAAAGAGTGTATGCTGCACAAGCAGAACAGCCCTGTCCTTGAAAATGACCTGCTTTCCTCTCACCGTATGCATCCACGGCTTGCTGATGCCTCATAACAGATTCGCTTACTTTTTTGGGCTAAGCTAAAGGTTAAAGAATACTATCTAGACAATTTTTTAAATGATCCTTTTTGGATCAACAACGTGGACTTATCATCCAAAATGTTATTCCTCCAAAAATGGGATCTGATTAAACATCACTAAGCTCAAGAATTTTTGAAGGGGAATCTGTGGTGTGAAAGAACATGGTCAAAAATAAACAGCAGATACCTCTGCCTCCATCACTCAGTTAAAGAAGGATAAGTCCTTTACTGAACTTAGGTTGACTGATGCCCATCTTTAAATTCACTGAAGATAGAGATGAGGGACAGAGAGATGGAAAGACAAAGAAAATCCAGTTGTATTTTCATTGACATCATTGTTCCTCTTCTCACCGAGAGGTGGCACCTAAGCAACGCCCTGAAGCAGGCTTCTCCACCCCAGGCGCTGGAGACGACAGCATTGCGTCTTTCCACACTCCAGTAATCATCTATGAGGTCAGACACGGGCTAAACATTCTTAGACGACCAAGCAGTATATGGCTTCTGACCGAGGTCAAACATCAGGGTAACGTCGAGTCATCACATGTCAGAGTAAAGTCTAAAGGACAAAATTTGGTGCAATGTATTTACCTTTTACCAATAGAGGAGCTTTGGTTTTGAAGAGTAAGGAATGAAAAACTGAAAGATATATTTGTAAATGTTCACTACCAGAGTCATACGTCCATATTTACTTGTGGATAGAAGTGTGGCTTTCAGTTGTCTGGGCATTTCTTTTTAATGGAGAGATCACACCAAAACACTGATGAAACAAGATCCTGGATAGTAGGTGTCAGAATTTCTTGTCCCAGAACTACCAAAACTTAGAACACCTTAGATGGGGACCTGAAACCTTTCTTATTTTGCAGCTTGTAAAACCTTGCAGACTGGGCTGGGACACTGATAAGAATTTTAAAAGCTTAGAGTACCGAGACAAAACTTTATCTAAAGTTGCTCTTTCAAACTACATTTACCCCTGGCAACCACCAGTTTAGCCAAGTACTCAGGCTTCCCAACACCAACTGTGTAACCTCGGCAAAATTAGTAATAGTAAGTAACAGTAATATAAATAATGTCATTCCAAGCACAGCACTCTGTAACTGGGAGAGCAAAAGAACCAGCAACCTCATGGAGTCCAACTGGGGCGTCTGTTGCAATCTGGTAGATCTTCGATGAAACGATGGTGAGGACCTGGAAAAAATCAAACAGACAGACTCCTCGAGAAGGAGAGAGATGATACTTGTGTCTTTAGCGGAGAGTCCCGCTCATTATTAAAACATCCATTCTTGAGACAGAAGGAGCAAAAGGAGAGGGAAGAAGAATATTTATGTAAAGGTCTGATAACGTTGTGGAATATTTTTTCCTTTTGGAATTCAGCAGGTTGTACAAAATGTTAGATATTTGCAAGAACATTATGGGGGAATGTTCTTGAATATCAAAATGTTTTCTTAAGCTACTAAAAGAGGCTACACACATCCCACACAGAGCTACGGCTTTTTAGTATACTAGGTCTCTATCTAACATCCTAGCCAGGAAAACAAAATAAAATAGCGTTACTGAAATTTGGAAATCATATTGTAATAAAGGATCTTCAAACACAGACAGTCCCTTTGAGTGTCTCACAAATACAATTAATGCAAAAGTGCAGGAAAATACTCAAAAAGTGAATTATTTTTATATTCACAGATATTCGGAATAAGATTGTGTGGCACTTAAGTACAGAACCAGAATAAATGCTTCCAAGTTCTTTTTCAATTTCAAGCAGAAAGACAAGAAGGCAAAATGACAGCGATGGTATGCATCTTAGCACGCTCAACTGCCGAAAAAGAACAAAATACGCTTAAACTCACAATGATGATGATAATTTCAAGTGGGCTCTGGAGTATGCAATAGCCTGATAGATGAATACAGAAAGGGAATTTTGGCAGTATTTGCACTAGGTGCCCCAGACATTGAAGACTGTTGAGAACCAAGGAAATTTTGTCATTGATCTGTGAAGGCTTCTTCTATAAGCATTGAGTACATACTTCTACATCTCCTGTCACAGAGAGCTCTACAAAAAAGAATGTCTCTTCCTAGCAGCTTAACTCAGGTTACAATGCTCGTCTTCGCCAGACCGAATCACACAGCCATCGTGCACTGAGAGCAGCACTCACGGGTGCCCTGGTGTATTCAGCAATGTTCTATATTCAACCAAGACTGTGAGTATTGGTGTCAGTTGCTTTCTGGTTGGTCTCATTTGAGAAAGGAGACAGAAATGTGCGCAAGGGACATGTTCTAATTTTTATTTTTAGACAGATCTTTACAACCTTGAACAACTATCAAGAAAAAGAAGCCGGTGCTGTAAACAAACTCTGAACTAGAAAGTCTAAGGCAATTCTAATTCAGACAGTAGGGTCAGGAGGCTGCAAAGGATCTGTGAAGCAAAATGCATGGGGCTTCCTCAGTTCCATTTCTGTACTATTGGAGTATGTCTCCCCTAGCCATCCACCTGCCTGTAGGTACCATCTGCCTGCTACTGTGAAAAATCTCAGTGTCAGTTGCTTTACAAGTCTGTCTGGTTTTTGAGACCGTACATATGCAGGTCAGAAATATTACAGCATCCTAAAGCAGGCGATGAGAAATTATAACTTCACTTATATCCCAGTGAAGACTTGAACTGTAATGATAACATGGTGGTTTACATGGAGGAAGGTTTAGAGGATAAGATCCTAGAAAGAGCCACGTTCTGTCAATTCTCTCAGGTTATTTTAAATCATTTTCTTATAGCAGCTTGTTGGGATTCTTTACAGCAATTAAATGCTTGTATAAAATGGCAATAAGCTTAAAAAAGTCTGACATGGACTACATTAGCTTCCAGATAAATTTCTGTGAATTTTGCAGCGATAGACCCAAAGTCAACTGAGTTACACTGGTGTACCAGTGTGGATGTTTTATAGACCAGTAGTACCATTTAAAACAAATTAAATGATTACGGATTTTAGGCTTAGGGTAGGTGCACGTAATGTCTACTCATTTGAGAATGGAAGTTTGTAGACAAAATGTAATTTATTAACAAGAACAGCACTTCTGTCTTCCTGCATAGTGTTTTAGGAGGTAGACACAACAGTCAAGCTCGGAACAGGTCCTCCATGAGCAATAAGTTCTGCTGACCACCCCCCGCCCTCCACTCATTTTATTAGAAAAGAATTCACTAGTCCTATAAAAAAACAGGTGGATTACTTGTGGTCATGTGGTGATGATACTTCAAAATAAATAATTTTAGTTAAGTTTTCAACCCATAGCCCCAAGTCTGTATACTACTTTTTTAATGTGTCTTAGACTAAAGTCATGGACATAAGGATAGGCTATTTTGGGAAAATTCTAGCTGCGAAGACGACTTGTGAAGTAACATAAACCCTTGAATAATAATAAATTTGCCATGTTTTGAACTTAAGCCTGTATCTGCATCCTCAAGCTGGCATGACCGCTCTGCAACGTGTGACATCTGTTATTGCAGGGGCTGTGAAATGGCACAGGTTTCCTTGCCACAACGCTGGCAGCTGTTCCAAATAAACTGACGCCTATCTCTTGTTGGCACTAGTGGACATCCAGTCCCTCAAAACTCAGGCAACGTGGCTGCTTCCTAACAGATGAGAGGGTGCGAGTGCCTTGAAAGCAGGCATGTGTAACAGGAGAAAATTTTAATTTGCATCCACTAATAAAATGCTTTTATTAATAAATTTATTAATTTAATTTTATCCGTTAATAAAATGCCTTTGTATTTATGAGTCCAAACATGGAAGCTTGCACAGACAACGCGATTTGGACACAGGAAGAGAGAAAACATTCTGAGCGGTTACATTGTTTTAAATCCTGAAATCAAAGTAATTACTTACTGCCTTGGGAACCTAGCTTCTGGAGTATAGTCTATTTTTATTTATTCCCTAATGAGGATCAAAGTTAGTAGCCCCTGTACAATGATTACATTTCATGATGAACTTGGAAGGAGGATGGTAACACTAATGATGAGGACCAACCTGCTTTCTACATCTACAGCAGTGATTTGCAAAGGAACTTGCCCAGGTATTTGTCTCTCATCTCACAATTGTTTCTACTTACTTCATGCTAGTTCAATTCTTGAGGCACTTTTGGAATGGAAACATAGGTTTCTTTCCAGATGAAAGTGATACAAAAAAGGAGATAGACCCTTTTCACACTGCTCCAGGAGGGAATCCTCCCAGCAGTTACCCAGCACACCATGTATGCATACAAGCTTCTCCACTTTGCAAAGACCTCCCAGGAGCATAGTACAAAAAATGAGATGTAATCTGCTTCTGCCTGTTGTTCTTTACTTGTCTTGATAGATTGTCTGTCAGAACTGGGTTTTACATCTCTTTGTTGATTCTTTTCACTCTCTTCTATAGCTCTGGTGCTCTTTCTGTGCCTTGTCCTTCTTAGCCTGCCCTCTCATGGAAATTTCATGACTTAACCCCCTCTCTTCTTTTCAGCACCTCACCCCCCCTTTATTCACATATATTTCTCCATTTCATTTACATTTCTGCCTTCTTTTCAACATGTCTTTGCTAGTATCCCAGCCACAGATCCTCAGAGGTACGTCCTAGGAGCCAAACGATTTGGTTACATTGTGTTAGGAGACAGACAAGGGCTTTTTAGCTATAAGGATTCTCAGCAGGCAATGGCTGACTGCTGGCTGCTCTTGGGTTTGAGCAGAACACGCAGCACTGCCATGTTAAAAGCAAAAAATCCACCACGTCAGATGTGTCCATGTGACAATAAAACAGGGAAGATCTTCAGAAGGGAGAAAACTACGAAATGCTTGTCCTCTCCAGCTGGCAGAGGAGAGATTGGGCTTGAACTCTTCATCTCTGGAATTGAGGACAGCAGCTTGGTAAGGTGATGTTGTAGTGCACCCATGTCCGACCACGCTCCTGGCTTCATTGATGACTGCAAATATGTGACTTAGGGAAGGTAAAAGAGATCACCCATGCCTGGGCACATGGATGGCTGGGGATGTGTTAAGAGCTACACGGTCCGCTGTTGGAAAACATGGAAAGCGAGCAAGTAAGTAGGAACAGGGGGAGGAGCAGCAACAAGCAACGTGATCTTGGTTTTGTCAACATCAGCAAGAGGAAGCTCCTACACTCCAGCCCTTGGCAGCGTTTGCTCATATGGAGCCTGGCTGCTGAGATCACCAGTGTGGGACAAAATTTTGCTGTAGAGGCCCAGACTGTAAAGAGAGCAATGTTTTCTTGGATGCTTTTGAAATGAAGTAGATAGCAAACTACTGTGTACAGATTCAGTTGCTCTAAGTCAGACAGCACCTAACACCAAATAACTTTTCACACTAATCCTCAGCAGAAATGTGAAGAAATCAGCAACAACTGTTTCAGCATAGTAATTCAATTACTATGAAAACCACAGTCATAGATTTTACTGAAGGAAAATCACTGGGAGGAGTACATGACGTTGTCATACTGCAGGGCAGAATGCTAGGAGGGAGGATATCTTATTGCAAAGTGAAATGGTGAGGTAATGGCAACATTATTTTATAAACTGCATACACATCAATGACAACTTTAAACTTAATGTACTGGAATGTCTTGAAATAACAGAAAAAGAATTCATCTGACCAGATAACAGGCACAGAACACTGTTAATGACAATGCCAGCAATAAAACCAAGAGGAATTTTGTAGGCTTACATTGACCTGGGTTGCAGACCAACATTCCTTGTGTGTGTGTCAAACAGTTATTTATTTTTTCCTCCCCAAAAAGGTTAGTATAGGAAAATATAACAACATCAGATGAATCTACCATTTGCTATTGTCTACTAGCAATGAAAGCTCATGAAAACCAGGCCCAGATTGTGCTGTACATTCCGTGAGAAAGTAGGTTGGAAGTTACTGAATGTACTTATAAAAGTAGTGCAATACAAATCAAAATAGTAACAGTGTCCTGAGCACTCTGTTACTGTGCGAGCAAAGCATTCAGTCTTTGTACTTCCCAAGAGCAACACCCAGAAAATTGGTGTGACTAGGGAAAACAGAGGTGTGGCCAGAACCACGGCTAGTATGAAATGATGATGTTGACAATCACATGGTTTGTTGTTTTGCCCTTTAATAAACTTTTCTGCACCGTAAATGAATGCGCATTCGTCAGTATAATATAGAGAAGTTCTGCTAAAAACAACAACTACCATTTAGAAGTTCCTGTCAACTCGTACTGTTTGGGGTTGTAAAAGATCATGGCAAGGGTCAGTCCTGACAGAGCCCAGAAGCGTTACCAAAAGAGGAGCACCTCAAGCAGGGTTGTTACTGAAGTTCATTACCTGAGCTCATGCTGTTAACAATGTTGCCACTGGTTTCTGCAGGAGCCTGTTGGGTCTAAAGCCATCCTATGACTCTGCTGGCTGTTAGCTGACCCCAGCACTGGCCCAGCTGTTACAAAACTTAACATTCACTCAGTATGTATCTTATTCCCCTTATTCGTGTGGCGTTGAGGTACATATCAGTCTTTGCTCAGCTTTTCACATCGCAGATATTTTGCCTTACAAGCCTTTCACGGCATTTGCTCCTTCCTCTCTGCAGTCAGCCTTGACAAAGTCCTCCCACCATCTTCCAGCTGCCGTCAGCTGTGCTCAGGAGGCAGCGTCACATCACTTTTTATCACAGTACCGTGTCTCGCTATTTTTTACTATCAATCAGTCCTGTTTCTTTTTTTTATTATTTTATTTTTTCCCAGCATGCATTATTTCTCTTGGACTTTTCAAGGGTTTGATTTTGTAAAATGCTGAGAACTTTCAATTCCCATTGGCTTCTGTGGAACATAAAGATGCCAGCACTATATGGGACAGACCCATTAAGTTTACATAGGCTTTGCACCTGCAAACCCTCAATGAGTTTAAGTTGTTACGCTGTTAGGATGTGCTCTTCTTTAGACATTCCAGGTGTACGCTTTGACAGCAAATATTTTAATGGAACTATTTTAAAAGTTCTCCTTTTTTATTTCGTTTCCTTATCTTTTTTCTTTTGTACTTTTTTTTTTTCTTTGTGTTTAACTTCTTAGACTTCTGAGTTTCTGTGCTTTCCCAAAATACATCTACTATATTTTATCTTTTTAAATGCTTCCTGGAGTGCCATCTTCGCTCCACCTTTCCCAAATAATGTCTTTTCAAATTTCTCCTCATTCACAGACACAAGCGCTTTCGCATACCACCATAATGCTGTTCAAGCGGTGCTTTCGTTCAAGCGGAGGAAGAGCTACAACTCCGCTCTCCTGTTACAAAGCATTTGGAACTTTAAGAACCAACAGACACATCAGGCTGATGTTTCCTATGGCCTCAGCCTAAAGGGTAAAAGAAAATGCAAGGACATTTGGAAAAGTTTCATATTGCTGCTTTTTAGATTTTGGGGCCTGAAAACTAAATCGTGTTTTCATCATTAAAGAATATTTTTGATGTTTTCCTTGACCACAACTGACTCAAAAATAGCTTCACTGTTGGATTTCCTTTTCCTTTGAATCTATGTATCAATTAAGGAAGTTGTAATTCTTAATAAATAAGCGCATAGGCCAAAGAGGAACCAGTGCTACTCATTGTTTAGGGAAATAATTCGGCATTTAATGAGTTCTTTATGGCAGCTGAGGAGGAAAGTAATAAACAATTCATGTTGGGAGGGCCCCTGGCACTTCCTTCTAGCAAGCACAGTAGGTGTGTTTTTTTATAATACAGTCTTGCATATTTGCTAAATCACATGTGTTCATGTTACCCTGACTTTTGTTAGATGAACAAATTAAAATCATACGTAAAACCAAACAACTAGAAAACAACTAAAATGTTATATATGAAATGCTGGTTTGGTACTGTCTATCTTGCAGAATGCTCTCATGAGGAATAGTTTAAGGATAAAGGGAAATCTGAAAGAGGAATTATATCAAAAAATGAATTAGTTAGGGATTCTTCCATTCATCATCATTAATCCAATCAGGAATTACTGACACCGAAGGAATAATTATATGCTTAGTGGAGAGTATTCTGTGTTTTTTATTGTTTTATTTTTATTATTGTTTCTGTTCTCCCTGGTTTGGAAAAATAGTCATTGAAACAAAGTCTAGACCTGGAAATTTAGCCTTCCATTGATTTACGGTCTAGAAAAAAGAGAGGAGGTAAACAGCAGAAAACAGAAAAATAAAGGCTGAAATGTTGTAAGTGTTAAATCCAACATATACTAATATATTTTTTTGTTAACCTTCTTAATTTGGTTAAACTGATTCTAAAATCATTTTGATTTGCTGTGGAAACCTGTTTCTAGCAGAAAAATAATTCCAAAGAATGGTGCTTAACATTTTTCAGAATAGTTGTTACATCAAGGCTCAGAAGATGCTCTGGGAATAACAACACTGTACAACCTCTGGGCATTGTGTTTCCCAAGCTCGTACTTAATTACTGACATTTTCAGATAAATGAATACTCAAATTTTTTTCCTTCTCATGTTTTTATAGATCTAATGTATCTGAATAAATCCAGCTAAACGTTCCGCTGACTAAACTTCTAGGTATCATCTAGATAAAAAGAGTGTAAATCGAATTATTGGCATGCCAGGAGACGACCGAATGAAAAAAAGGCTGTACATTTGCTTTTTATAATCTCTTTTTTTCTTATTGCTAATCTATCAACTAATAGGCAAGAAGGCATTCAGTGACTGGACACAGCAGAAGCAGCACGGTAACGGGAGGGGTGCATCGCTCCCTGCCTGACGGGTGGGAGCTCAGTACCCCTGTGTGAAAGCAGACAATGCAGACTCAAACACAGGCTGGTCCTTTCCTGCCAAAGGGGACTGGAAGTGATCTGAAGTGCAAAAAGAGACAGAAACCACTGACTTCAGTGGAATGTGAGGCATGCTTTCTCCTTTGTTTTCCAGCATGTTTGACTATTAAAAGAAAACATTGTCTCTAGCTTTGAATCTTTCCAACTATAACATTGGCCAAAGCTAAAAGGTGCTGAGCACGTTCTGAGAAGGTGCAGAGCTCCATTAATCGCCATTAAGGCAGTGTAACAATAAAGGGGCAGCCTTCTGACACTGAAACACGTTTGCAGCTTTCAAACTGTAATGTTTCTGTGTAATAAAACTGCCCTGCTGGTACTAAATCTAATCAGTACCACGTGCCCCATCTCTCATGTAAGCATGTTTTGGAGAATACTTTCTACAATAGCTCATCTGTGGATTCAACCACAAATGAAATGTCTTGCTTATGTTGCACTCCCTTTCCTGCCTGCCTGAACAGAATAAAATGAACTGTTTCTTCGGTTATCAGGCAGCCTGTCTCTCTCTCTTCTTCAGCCTGAACATATTCAGCATCCCTCCAGGGCTATTGCATTTCTAAATTCCCTATATGCACATATATGCATACAGATGCAAATATAAATATATCATGATAGTTTCCTGTTGCCATGCAAATTGGAAACAAATATGGAATACTTCTGACTTAAAAAGCCTTTATGGAGCATTCTATCACTGAAAAGCTATTGGTTGTAATATATACATATCTGAAGTCAATAGAGCCATATGAATTGCTAAGTAATTCCAGTAACAAAAATCATATCTTTCCAGCCAGACCTCGAATCTTGTAAAAATATGAAAATTAAAATTTTTAAAATTAAAAACTACCTGGCTGTTTTCTTACTTATACACTCCCACTATCAGCTGTCACCTAGCCACTCACCAACATCTCTGAGGAAGCTTTCTACCCACAGTTAGAGCTTACTACCATCCTCTAGGAAAAATGTTTCGGAAAAAAGGACTTTTATCCTCTGTCTGTGTTAAAGGCTTGCAGGTTCTCCTTTTATTTATTTTCTCATTTTTTATTTCATGGGTTCCTGGGAAAAACGGGCTTTTCTGACCCTTTCATATTGGTCTATCCATATAATTCCCTGTGCTGAAATTCTCTGTGTTCCTCACACTGTATATAGCAAGGTTCCCTACTTCTTGGTTACCTGGGAGAACAAAAGGCTGAACGGTTCCCTGTGAATGTGGGCTGGTATTACCACTAGACTGCTAGCCCAGATCTCAATACCTCGCATTGCTAAAATGAGTCAGATTTTGATACGAACTGCTGTTGCATTTTCTTAATTGAAATTTGAACAGGCTTCTGGTATGCTTCTCCAGTATACTTTGAAAAAAGTCACCTACTAGTTTGGTTTTAATTCTTAGAGAGCCCACTAGTCTCTTGAGGTTACTCTGCTGTTGCTTACATAGCGTCACTCCTGAATGACAGAGGAGGACCCTCAGACTCGATACAGGTTATCATTAAAATTCCTGGTATTCTTGAAGCAAACTTAGGCACGGTTCCTTCCTCTTTCCACTTCTCTTGCGCAAAGCTGTAAAAAGCCAGCTACAACACTCAGCAAACTTCTGCCATGAGATGGACTATTCTATGTGATCGACCAAAAGTGCATTTTTTTAAGTCAATCATATGGCATATGTGAATTAATGAAAAACAAATGGAATGATTTGTCATTTCCTCAACAATATTTTGCTGTCCTTAAAAGCTTTCTGAGGAACTAAAAATATTTCATTAGCATTAATCAGTTAATCCTCAAAACCCACTTATGAGTTACTGTCCCATTTTGAAATTGAGGAAATAAAGGCAAAGAGATCAAATGGCTCCTTTACAGTCACAACAGAAACAGTAATGTTTGTATTTCAGCAATATGCAGAGGCTGCATCTGAGATTTATGCCTTAGGGGCTGCACAAACGAACACAGTTTCCAGCCCCACAGAACTTAAATTCTAAATGAAGACAAATAAGAGGTTATGGTGGAAATGGAGGCACAGAGGGGCAAAGTGACTTTCCTATAGTCACACGGACAGAAATCCAGATCTCTGATGCCACACTGAGATAAACACAGTATAAATGTCAAACCTGCTTGCTAGATAAAGTCCAGACACATAATTCCATGCCAGAGGAACCAAACTACCCTCTTCTTCCCCCGTCAACCTTTTCTCATTCTTCTTCCTTTTTTATATGGTCTTAATCTCATATGTTATTACAAATGTTTTCTGGTACCTATAATCTTGGATGGGAAACAAAGCTTTAGCTTTCTCAGAGAAGAGAGCCACATTCTCCTGTGTAACAGATATATAATCAGCCAGAAGAGCATGACCCTCTCTTTAGCTCTTCAAGCTGCAAATACTTTATAACATATGTCCCATCAGTGTTTTGGCAGAGCTATTCCAGTAATGATTGTAGGGAAGCAATAAATTGGGAAACACCTATTATAAAACCTCTTGTGTGCAAGTCCACAAGAAGATATATTAAATGTTTGCATTTTTCCTATTCCTTTTATTTCAGTTAGCAACATACAAAGACTGCATAGGTTCCTCTCAAATAAAGCCAACAAGTCAAGCAGGCTTTCTAAACAACTGAGATGATAGTTAATGGTAAGACGAAGTCCCACAGGAAATTTTCAGGATTATTAAGATGTTCTCTTTTTTTTTTTTTTTACAGTTTAATTCACTTCAGGGTTTATATGAGATTAAATTGCCTATATAACACGTTTTGGGGTGTGTTATTGGGCATACTTGATTACCAAGAGTCAAAGTCCTAATGAAAATCATATTGCACAAAGCATGAACTATTGTGGAGTAACCCTCTGCTACAATGAGACCTACAACCGCTTAGCCACGTTCACGGGGGAGCAAGAACTATCTGCCATACTCCTTCTTCTCATTCCCCATTCAGACAAAAAGTGCAGAGAAGCAGACGGCAGGTCAATCCTTGGTTCTACTCATGACTAGAACATTAGTGAGACTGTGTGAGCTCAAGTAAAGTGCGAAATAAATGCAATTTTTTCAAAACGGCAATCTTTGAAAGAGGGCAAAAGACTGTTGTCTCTTCCATAGGTTACCTGGGCTGCTCCTAAGACTGGCTCAGAAAGAAGACTTCTGTTAGCTGTGAAAGATTATACTTTGTCAGGTTTGACCTAGGGTTTATATTGACTATTTAATACCTGAATATTTGAATGTCTCCTTATAAAGTTTAAAAATAAAAGTTTTCTTATTGTGATATTAAAAATAAAGCAAAGTTTCCCTCCTCCTTCACCTAGATAAAAAATGTTATTTTTTTCTATAAGAAGTGTTTTTATGCAAGGGCTAAGTCTTGTTAAATTGGGTCTAAAGCAATTAACCTATTTCTTACTGTCAGATTTAATTGTAATTTGACCTAATTGAAGACTAAAACCTGTGCTACACCTGTCCGAATTATTTTTTTGTATTGAGCCTGAAAAAAAATCACAGCTGGAATAAGCTGTGCAGAGAGGAATTAAGCAAACTCAAATGAGGGGCTGCTACGCTTTTGGATAAGCGTTTTGGAGGCTAAGTATTTCCAGGAGATAAAGAGATGTGATGTTGATTTCAGTATGCATAGAATGGGTCTCTTCTAACTTCTCCCTGGTAACTGTCAATGAAGTTACTCCAGATAGATATTAGTATTAGTTACAAGTGAAACAAGTCATCTGATTTTAAGGAATGATCCAGAATCTAAAGAAAACACAGAGAAAAGCTGTATCGTAATAGCTTCCAATCCACTGATTTCCACGTGTTTCAGGCAACTGCACTAACATAGAGGTCTTGCTCTCTCTATCATTTGTTTATCACTCCCTGTTATGAAAACACGGAAACATATTTGGAAAGCAACTAGATGCTCCTGTGAACTGAACTAGCGTGACCAGGAATTACAGTTCATCCCTTTTTTTCAGTCTAGGGTAAATCATATAATCAGAAATTCAGAGTGTAATTTGTGTTGTGTTTTGGTTTAACAAAAAAGTATTTTGAAAAATCCCTTCTTTTTAAAGACATAGCTGGTTCAGTATTTAAGCTGAATAATCAGGACATATATATATATATATATGTACGTATATGACAAAACGTTACACCTATAAACAATTCAAAGATCTTTTCTATTCTACATCTATTATGCATTTGAGCTTGTTTGGAGACTGCCCAGATGTGTCCCCTTTCTATTTTAGAGTCCTGCCCTAAATTACAGACAACCAAAAGTGGGAGGCAGTCAGAGTATTTGCAAAAAAAAGTTATAAATACTTTGTAGCAGCTTGTTAGAGCAGAGGACATCACTTGCCTGGACCAAGATCTGTGGCATTTGTCATTCTGGTAGAGCTTGTTTTGACCGAGACTGCTTGGGATGATTGAATATTTTGGTTGAATATTTCTGCCTCTTTTGCCTGAAAAATGACCAGCAACCAGGACTATCACATTGTGACAGATGGAAAACAAGTGTTCAGCCAATTCTGTAAGAACTTAAGGTTTTCTTTTTGTTTTGGTGGATGCCCAATGATATGCCTCCACCTCTGCTATCTAAAAAGCGTCCTTCACATTGTAACAGGTAGGAGCAGGATAGGAGAGCGACATTTTGAGATTTGGCTTAGCTCATGTGTTACTGACCTACAGCGTAACAGTACAAAGAGAGCCTATGACCCCATAAATTCTGCAAGCTGTAAAAGGCCATGGCTATGTCAACTGATTCATTTCTCTGTTACTGGAAAACTGACTTTGCTACAGTAACACGTTGTACTTTAAAGGTCACAGTGAACAGGGCTCTGATAAATCAGGCTTGACAACCACATAGTGGGTCCATGATAACAGAACAAGAAGCTTTAAAATAAGTAAACAGCAAAGTAGGTAGAACAGCCAGAATTCTATTTTAACCTGACTAGAACAGAAAAAACCTAAGTAGGAAAGCAGCACATGTTCTGCTGTCTGGATCATTTTTCAGGTGCCAATCACAGTATTAATTCCAGGAGGGAAGGAATCTCATACAATTCTCTATCCCGTATACTTACTACGAGATACATGTAGGCAATCTGCTCATTTCTTCAGAGAAAAACACTTGAATTCCTAAAAAGAAACTGTGCTTCAAACTTTCTGCCCCTAATGGTAACTGCAGTTGTCACCTATTATAAGACTGAAAATAGAATGATGGGATCAAAGACATTCAAATAAAATTTAAAATACCAGATCTTCTGGAATAACAGAGCAATGTTTGATCGATGACCAAGTTTGCAAGTGAGAGAGCTTGGCAAGAACCTGCTTCTGGCTTTCACAGAGAGCCAATAAACAAGTGTTTTACTCTCAAGATACACTAAATTGCGTATAGTGATGTTGATTATTGCTTTCTGTGTATTTTAAGCATGCATAGACTCACATTTAATTTATAAAATCCAGCTTTGTCTGCATACTCAATTTGCTTGTTTGTCTCAGCAGTCGGAAAGGGACATGCTGCATCCACAAGGGCTTGCTCAAAGTTTCAAGTTTCTTATCTAAGTTCAAACATAAGAATTTCATGAAAAAAATACAACCCATATATTGAAAGTCCTGTCTTTGTGGAGCATTCTGTTTTATTTTAGGTTAATTTTATTCTTATACCACTACTGTAAAGGAAGTCTAAATACTGGACACCCTTAATTATAATTACTTTAGCAGCAAGATACAGGTATTCAGCATTAACCAGGATCTTTGCATCTAAAGAATAACATCTGTTTATCAAACAACCCATGCTATAATCCTAACTACCCATATGATTGAAATACTATGATGTTTTGGTTTCGACTGAATGTGTATTTTGTTATCTCAAGCTTTAGTCTGAAATGAACTTACTGTACCTCAAATTATTGCAGACTATAGACCTAAAGAAACAATGTCAGAGTCCCTTTTTTCCCCAACTTCTTTGAGCTACTGTAACAATCCCAGTAGTGCTAAACCCAACTAACTACAGTGGGATTATGTTTGTTTTCCGTTATCACAGCAATCACAGTGTGATTGATTACTTTGCTAGGAAAAACATGAGGCACTAGATATGTCTATTTTGTAAAATGAGGTACGCTGCAGAGATTCATGAGCTAGTGCTACCTTGAACTAGTATTTTTCTATGGCATGACACACTGCCAGTAGAGATACCAGCTTAGGTACAAAAACCCAAGTAACTGTGTTTATTATTTGCTTTGAATACAAATAATTAGATTTTTTAATTAAAAATAAGACTAGGATGCCAAAATACTCCATGTGTAACAGTGACTAAAAATTAGATTCTATGACATGAATGGAGAAAAAAAAAACATGTTTCAGGATGGCTGCTGCAGTTTTTTTCCCTCAAAAAGAGCTTAGATAAAAGGTATATGACCAAGTAGACAGGCCAGAAAAATGTCAGCTGATCCACTGTAGAGAAGCTTGTCAAAAACTGTTCTGGTTTGATGTCACAAATAAAGCACTTCATACAGACTGGAATGCCTGGTTAATTGTATGTGACTTTTTCATTGATGTGATATGAAAACTCCCGAGGCAACTTCTAAATTTTATCTAAGACTTCCTTTTCCTCATTTAAAGCTGAATGATTTCCTTCTACGGTTTTATCAATGCGCCAGAAAGGCTGATAAGATTGCTTCCTTCCTCTGTTAGATATATTTGGACTTCTGCCATCCCGTCTTGAAAAGTAATACATTTGCTTTCCTGTCCTGTGTAGAAGCAACAAGTGGGAGGTGACTAGCTTCATTCATAAAATGTAGCTGGAAGATGAACGTAAGCGATAGAAAATGTAACAGAAAGGTTTGCGTTTGAGCTACTCAGATTCTCAGCCATTGCACCTCCAATAATCGACCGCTATAAGGACAATTGCAAGAGCACCATGAAGCAAATCTCTTCCCAGAAGACTGCCTGACCGTGAACTTCTGTGAACTCCCTTCATGAGGGAGGTGGGAAGGGTCCTAAACTCTCCTCCTGCCTCTCCTACTCTTCCCTCCTCTTCCCCATTACATGCTTTTGATACAGAGCTCTATTCTTATCAGTTCTTTGCAGGCCAGAACGAAGTAGGTGTGAGAGAGATGAAAGCATGACCTCATTTAATCCTCCTATGGAGGAGAACTTCTAGGGCTGCAGCCAAAAGTGATTCTGCACTTTTGTGGCACAATGGGAAAGCTCTTTCCCTTCCTACTTCATCCCCACAGCAGGAAGAAGAATTTTGGACTTAACGGAATCTTCAGTATTTATCATACATGCTCTTGCATCCCGTATTGGACTTCAGCCCAAGATGTGAGTGAGTGCAGCAGCTACAGGGAGCTTGATAGAGCTCTTGTATATAAATGTTAAGAGGCATGAATCATTAAAGTTATCTATTTCCTGAACACAAGCACAAAGGCAGCAGCTGTTTTTACAAGATAAACAATATCACATCCTCCTGGACCTAAAAGAAAGAATCAGTCCTGAACTGCTATATATTGCTTTAAATAAAAAAGACCCCTATCGATTAAGATAAATAAAGTTCCCATAGCTTTTTTGTATCTGTTTGAGCCATATTTAGTTTGTGGACAGTCTTCTAATATAATTAGCCTCAGTCAGATAGAGCATTCTCATTTCTTTGTCAAAACCACCTTCTGCAGCACTTAATGCAATCTGAATTTCATGTTTCCTCTCCAGAAACGGATGTATTTCATTGAGGAGTGATCTCTCTTCACATGGGCATGACACAGTCCGTTATTGCATCATAGTTCATCAGCCTGGAACACGAGGGTGATACAATGGGGCTTTTTCACTGCCTTTCTCCTTTGGATGTCTCAGCTGCAGTTGCAGCAGCACCAGTGAAGCCATTAGTTGGTGCTGGCTGCCCACCTTGAGACAGGTGCCCAGCTTGGCAGCTACTTCGTGCAGCTTACTATGCACCTTCCTCGGGATGAAATAACCCCAAGCTCCCTGCCCAGCCCCTCCTTCATTCCTGTTGGTACATTTCCCCCGTTCTCCTCTAAGTTCTCTTAAATTTTTGTACTCCAGCCTCCAGTCTCCTTGTTCTTACATTTTCCAGTCGTCTGCTCCTCTTTTCCTCTCCCTAGTTACTTCACTTTCCTTCACGTCCACCTCCACCCCTCCTCTGAATTCTTTCTTAGCTACATTTGGATCAAAGCACGGCGTATGCAGAGCACTTCAGATGCTTTCCTTAAAAGGCCGTACTAGAACTACCATTATATCCTTGTGGTTACTCACCATCCCTGCTCCAACAAATACTGAGCTACTGCAGAGCTCTGGGCATATCTTTGATTGTCCTAGAAAACCTGGGACATGTTTCCTGCCCAGAAGTCTACTGTGAGAAGGGTGGAACAGGCTGCCTATGCCTACGTCATATTACACAAGAAATTCTTTTCATGCGATGGCTTTCTCCTAGAGGCAGTATCGGCATGATAATATAAATACAACAAAAAAAATTAACCAGGTTACTTTCGAAGAAAAAATAAACATATATATATGTACTTACACATATGTATACATATACACATAAGTACATATAGAGAAGTGGATTCATTATTTGTTTTTTTAATTTCTTAAATTCTATAAAAGCCTAAGCAAACAAGTTCTATGCTCCCAAGCTTCAAAAAAATAGTGTCATCCATTCAACTGCTGAGAGCGGCAGTTGCAAGAATATGGAACAAATTAAATTCCTAAATTATGATACGGTTAAGTTGAATATGGCTTGGAAAAACTGCACTTCTAGTGAAAACCAACCTCTTGAGGAAATTTAAGAGGTGAAGTCATAATGTGGGCTTCTTACTGCCAGAAGAAAACAATATCATCCTATGCTGAAATGCTGATTGATCTGGCAGTAATCTGAATATTGGGGGGATTAAAAGTATTATTCTTCAAAGGACTTTAGTTTTCGGATTCATTAAAAGCTGAGTTTTAACTCTAAAGTCTGAATCTTGTATCTTTACCACAGCAAAAAGCAATGCAAACAGGGCAAGAGAAGCAAGGCATTAAGAAACCTTGCAAAGTAATTGGGTTTAATTTTCCGTGACATAAAAATATGTGGTCTACTGGTCTGGGTACAGTGGCAAAAGCCAGGAATTTCATATTTCCAATCCTGCCTGGATCAATCAATGGTCTTAAGAAAGCTCTGTTGACCTATCTGCCTTAGTTTTTCAGAGTTGTCCTGGTTTCAGCTGGGATAGAGTTAATTTTCTCCCTAGTGGCTGGTATAGTGCTGTGTTTTGGATTTAGTGTGAGAATAACGTTGATAACACACTGGTGGTTTAGTTGTTGCTGAGCAGTGCTTACACCGGTCAAGCACTTTTCAGCTTCCCACGCTCTGCCAGGTGCACAAGAAGCTGGGAGGGGGCACAGCCAGGACGGCTGACCCAGGCTGGCCAAAGGGCTGTTCCATACCACATCACGTCATGCCCAGTATAGAAACTGGGGGGAGTTGGCTGGGGGGCAGTGATCGCTGCTCGGGGGCGGGCTGGGCATCAGTCAGTGGGTGGTGAGCGGTTGCATCACTTGTTTTTCCTGGGTTTTGTTTCTCTCTCTCATTATTTTCCTTTTCATTACAATATTATTATTGTTGTTGTTGTTGTTAATTTCATTTAATTTCATTTAATTATTAAACTGTTCTTATCTCAACCCACGAGTTTTCTTACTTTTGCTCTTCAGATTCTCTCCCCCACCCCACTGGGGGGAGGGTGAGCGAGCGCCTGTGTGGTGCTTCGTTCCTGACTGGCGCTAAACCATGACAAGAGTGGAGAAAGTTCAGTAAGAAGCAATGATAATACTCTAATGGAATTTTTACTACAAAGGAAGAGATCTATAACTTTCAGATGGGACAGAAAGATTTCCCCAAATTGATCCATTAAGGAATAATACCGAAAAAGTATAGAATAAAATATTTGCTTCTCTTGTGGACAGCAGCAAAAGTTGGCCCTTTGAGAAAAAGGCCTAAAAACTGTAGCATAGACTAAAAAAACCACAGGTCCTGCAGAAACAGAAAAATGTTTTATAGGAACGTTACTTGTCTAAAAAAACCCGATATAATCTTCCGGCGAATTAGAGCTTTTCTTTGGAAATTTTAGAAGTTTATAGAAGAAATATAAATTTCTGTCTATATTGATTATCATGATAATTATTATGATCTGATATTTATAGATAGCTTGTAATTTTCTATTAGAACTGGAAATACATCCTTTAAAGAAAGAATCGAACTTCCATGGCTGAAGCTGTACATTTCTTGTTGCTTAGACTTTACAGTAAAATTTTACTTAGGGAGTTCTTTGCTATTGCTTTTATACTTGGCAACTTAAATATAACATACAGTAAACACACAGATTCTAGAAGATGAATGAACATCACCGTATGTTTGAAACTGACTCTTGATCTTACAGCATTAGGAGACATTTTGTTGGTTTTGTTTTGCTCCTCTGTGTTACAAAGTTGCCACTGGACAGGATGTTATTTTGACACCAGTTCTAAAGGTAGGCACAACCCCACCAGTCAGCACTGCCGAGAAAGATGACGTGGCATTCTCTGCTCCCTCCAACTCCACATCGTACCTGCTCATCTGTCAGTCAACACCTGTGTTTTTTGAAAGATGCTGCTGTTAGGCATCAGAGACAGTCTTCATACCAGTCATAGCCGTGTGAACTCCGTGGCAGAAGGATAAGGCAGATCGCAGGATAAATGCAAATTCATATACTTTCAAAAATACAAATTTAGAAAGTTAGCTTTATGCCATTCCTTCAGGGATATATTCTGCCATATTGATTTAATCAAACATTAAACCAAAACCATTAGATTGTCTCTGCTTTTATGAAGTTAGCCAGCATTTTACCATTGTACTGTACTGTATGGGAATGGGATCAGACCCCTGATAAAAGTTATGAAACTGAAGAAACTTAGCTCAAAAGCAAGTTCACTAGATTCTCTGAACCTGGGGTTTTCTTTCCTCAAAAATACATCCTCATTCCTCCTGCTATTTTTTAATGTAACTTATTATATGCCTTATCTCAAATAGCATCTAAAATTGTAAATGGACTCCTAGATGCCCTTGTATCATTTGCCTCTCTTTGCTAGAAACTTCCTGATAATTTAGTTCTTTTCCAAAACTTAACTTCGTACACCAGGACTATTCTCCTCATCTCTGGAGGCCCTGCTTAGAGCTGAAAGCTACAGAAGACCTCCAGATGAAGGGGACATGCTGCCTTTCCAGCCACATGTTGGCTAGGAATGTATGGCATTCCCAGTCTAAGAAGCATAAAAGTAAAAGCTGGAAAATGGAACAACCATACGCATCAGAAACTGCGTATTTAATGATTTCTTTCTGTATGCAGCTTGAAAACCTGTGGAGGCTGTGATTTTCCTTGACTTAAATAATTGAAAATTATGCAACAAAATTTACACATTTCCAGCACAATAATTCCAAGGTTGTTGTTTGAATAATTCTTTCAGCATTTGCCATTCCAAATGTGTATTGTGAGTGGCGTTTCCAGAAACTTAGGTCAGCGGACAGGTTTTTGTTCCTTTGTTGACAAACCACAGATAGGTAGTTAGAGTATGTAAGTATGGAAAATTGATTTTATAAGTGCTGGGATTTTTTTTTTTTAAGTATTCTTCCAATTCCAGTCAGCCCTTTGCATCCACTCACCCACATCCTCGCCAGGTGTTTCTGTCCTTTCAGAATATCCTCTAATATTTCAAAAAGTCAGTCAAAGTAACACAATCACCATCCTTCTTTAAATCAATCTCTCTTCTCTTCTGTTACAGAGCAAACATTTTCAAACAATGATGGACAGAGAGGTTAGGCTAAGACGTTTACTTGGTTTTATGCCTTATTGACCTGCTGTTACCCTGTATGTGCCCTGAACACGAACAGCAGTTTTTTCAGTTTCTTTGAAGATCTTACACTAGTTTTCATTTCCAAGCGTTAGTGAGACAGTATTGTTTTGACGTTATTTGAATTGTGACAGTATCTAGAAACTTCAGCTCTACATACCGGGACATCTGCTGTACAAAGTAATAAACGATAGTCCCCGATCAGTTAAGAAAGAAGCAGCCGTTCGCTCTGCTAAGGCACGATGGTCCCCTTCCTTGGATTTCCAGTAGTCTCTGTTCATCAGTTCCTGAATGTTCCAAGTGATTTTGTTTCCAGCACTTACTCTGGGAGACTATTTCACAATCTAATAGGTCACAAAGTTCTTCCTGCTAGTCAGCCTACATTTTGTGTTTCCTTTTAAAAACGCAATATTTCTGTTGGTATTGCCCAACACAGCTCTAAGAATGGAATCCCTGTTACGGGCCACAGTGGGGTTTTGATGGTTGGGTTCTTTTACATTTGGGACAACCTTACAGGAGGTAATATGCTTCTCATAATTTTATCATTGTATATTTTGAAGTATAAACCAAATAAACAACTATAACGAGCCATTGGGATGCTCAGCAACAGAAGAGTATCAGCATGTAGTTACATAGAGAGTGAAACTTCTTTATCCCAGGCTTAATCTGTAGTATTTTCTTTATATATTATCCCGTTTGCCACTGGACTGCTTTTGCTGTCATCGTTCTTGCATCATTTTTTGTTGACCACCCTACTGTGCAAATTCTGATTTTTTGATACTTAGTAAAAGATGTTCAACCTGTATTATCTTTCCTTTTTTCACTTTAGTTAACATTAAGTGAATTGATTTTTTATTTATAATTTGGGAGAAGATGGAGACATCCTGGACCTTTGCCCGTGTTCAGACTGGATCAAAGCCTTTAAACACCTAGCTGTTAAGTTAGATTCTTCTTTAATACAGGGGGAAAAAAGAGATGTGCTTTTGAACTTGAGTTATAACATTTTTGGTGATTTGACATGGTAACTGGCAACTGTGAAGCTCTGAGTGTCCAAAGAGAAATTAAGAGTGTTGTATTTAATGCCTCAGTTTTTGGATTACCATTTTGTTAAATTAGGTGGCATAGGGAAAACTAAAACATTCCTTTATTTGTAGGCTGGGCATACATATAGTTTTTAACTCTATGTTTTTCCCAGTCCTTGAAGAGCCTTTACAGATACAGCCTGCCTTTAGATTTAAAGGACTAAATTAATCCCTGGACCAAACCTACTGACAAGTATCATTCTACATGAAACAAACCTTCAACCCCCCAAACTTTAAAAGAAGATGTGTCAGGTCTGAATAATTTAATATATTTAGTAAGACTATAATCCTAGTGATCTCACTTTTAAAAACTTATTGTTTTCTAGCTGATAAATATAAACCACAGCAGACGGAATCATTATTCTATGAGCCTATGTATGTCTATTGGTCACTGCATTCTTCAGGCAGAAGAAATCCTGCTTGCGATTAGAGTGAAAGCACAGCGGTTGCCAAACATCTGTGAGAAATTGAACACTATTCATTTATAATCTGAAACCTGAGTGGACAACTACTTGTTGGCCTCTTCTGTCTAGACTGATGTTGTTCCCCGCCCCCACCTCCATGTAAAAGGGTCAGCCAGGAACCTGCAGGACAGAAAGACGACGGTCCAAATGACTAACACTTTTCATTCAAGTACTCAGAGTTCACTTGCACACTCTTTTCTTCCACCTCCATCAAAACATCGGTAAGAGGAAAGCATGATTTTAAAGTTGACAGCTATGAAAATAAATTGCCTGGTGGAGGTTCTAAGAAAAGGCATGCCCTGGTTTTAATTTGTATTATGTAGAGGGCCTCTAAAAGTGAAAAAGCATGTGGTATGCTCGAGGCCCCTTGCAGCTAAAAGACTGGAATGAGAGTAGGTTCATTTATGCCCTCACTTTATTTACAGTCCTTTCCACATGAAGGTGCTTTTTTAATCACTCGGAGTTTCATCCTTAGCTCTTTTTTTGGGCTTTAACCTCTAATAAAAACCTGTCATACAAAGAACACTGTGGAGTGTTAGTTAAGCTTCCCAAATTATGCTTAGGCTGAAAAAAGATAAGTATTATAGTCCTCCATTTGACAGACTGGTAAAGTGACTTATGGCAATGTATTTTTAGAAAAAAACAGCGAGGGAGATATATAAGAAGACTGCTACCTCCACCGTATCAGTGTGGCTGTAATGAATTAAACATCATTATATTGGCAAGGTGGAAAGCTTTGGATTCAGGTAATGAATATCAGCATGAAGCCAGCATAGCCCAGTTAACAGGTCAAGATCTCAACAGAGGCGATTCCCAATGAAACGGGAGTAATGCCATGACAGATCCCAGTATCAGTGGCAGGACGCTGGAGAAACATGATACTGATGGGCTCTCATATATTTAATCCATTTTGAAAATTTACCTTTTTTGCGAATAAGAGCTGTGCTTCTACACTTCAGTCTCTGTCTTTTTCATCGGCTTGCAAGATGACCCTATTGTTATCTAAACAAAGCTTTTAGCATTTAATCATTATAATTCAGTTTTGTACCAAGTAGATTAGATATAAGAATTTGTATAGTAACATCTGTGATTACAAGACAAAAATGCCTCTATTTTAGTTCCCACGGCATTATCTCTATAGAGAACTGGATTTTTTTTCTTCTAAAAATGTTAAGTAAATCTCTGAATTCTATTGTACTTTTATCCATTTTAATAGCATAAATGTTCTGATTCACGGGAAGTGCTTTTTGCTTTTAATGACACAGTATCTAATAGGCTTATGCTAAATCCTTAATCATATTCCTCTTGTTTAGCTCTTGCTCTTGGGTATAAAAACAGAAATGGTCACAGAACTGCAAGCTTGGAGAAAGATCAAAGAGACAGTTAAAAAAATAAAGCAAGTGTACATAACTGCAATGAAGATTGCTGATAAGCACATCACAGTGGGGGTAGTAAGCACACAGTACAGGTACGACCATTCTCAAAGTTTGAGCTGAAACATGGTATTTGACTGAACAGATCAGAGACACAAAGCTTGTAAATACATTACAGCTTACCTCTAGTAAAATCGTCTGTTATTCCCATAGAGTACAGAAGACCTAACTGAGAGATTGGAATTCAAATCTTCGTAGGTAATACGCAGTTAATACACTAGATAATATTTGACAGATATACGTGCCCAAGAAAACATACAATCTAAAAAGGACAGAAGGAAATCTGGAAGAAAGGTG
This sequence comes from Nipponia nippon, assembly GCF_047370975.1. Taxonomy (NCBI): domain Eukaryota; kingdom Metazoa; phylum Chordata; class Aves; order Pelecaniformes; family Threskiornithidae; genus Nipponia; species Nipponia nippon. The sequence continues at coordinate 4,553,573 of NW_028262313.1, forward strand.
GTATTTTTTTCCGTTTTACACGTTGGAAACTAAAACACAAAGTGGTTTCAAGCTTAACGCAAAATATAATGATTTCTACGGGCTTTGGCTAGACTCTATCAACATTGTTTCCAAATGTCACCTCCGCGACTGCCAGACTGTACACAGCACAACGCAAGGGGGTTTGGCACGACGGTGCGATAATGCAGGCTGCTCTGTGGAATATGTGATACAGGCAGCAGAGACATCACTGATCATCACTGTGAAGTCTGCAAGGACATATTGGAGGACTCTGTAAATCTGGGTGTTTCTGGAGACTTCCCTTAGTTTACCAACAGTGTGTCTTTATGACTCCCCAAGGACAATCAACATTTGAGACTAAGATCATGAGGGAATTTGGCTTTAAGGACAGTATCACAGGCATTTTTTTATCCACACATGAAATAACTCAATGTTATATAAGCATTTGAATTTAGAGCTAAGCTTCCCATAATTCAGAAACAACCTGTTCCTCTCGTTTGAGTTCTTAAGGAATTAAACGGTTTAGTTCATCCAAACACATGCAAGTTTGGATGCTTCTCTAGGTCTCTGGAGTCTGCAAAAGTAGGGCAAGAAATCTCATAAAAATGTGCATGACTTCAAGGGACGTTCCATGCTGGGTGTGACTGCAGAATCAGACCCGATGAAGTGCTCCTTTCGCTCAAACTTCATTTTCCCAAAACCCCTCGGCCGGTCTGATTCTGTGCTCATTATCCTGGGTACGTGTGTTTGAGCTATACAGACATTCGCTCAACACCCCAAAGTGGAGTGTATTACACTTTATGGAAGATTGAGAGAAATTCTCATTCCAATGATTTAAGAAGACTACAATTAATGAACTAAATCCACAACGCTGCCAAATGAAACTAAATGAAACTGAAGAATTCCATGTTGTCTGTACAATCCATTCTTCACCGAAACTTTGCCAGAGTCAGCTCACTTTTTGCAAACACAATGTATTCGTGATTGCTAGATTTAGTTTGGTACTTTATTGTTTGATTTTAATCACTATTTTGAAAATAAAAATTAATTCTGATGTATATTATAATTTATATTCTCATTTAGTCCACACTACATTTCACAATGTATTCTTTAAAATTTTAAATTGAAGTGGTTCTTTATTAATATTGCATTTGCCATTGTGTTTACACATACAAAATCACAGCATTGTTGTTAAAAGATTTATGATAGGTGTGGAACAAAGCACTTGCACAAGATGTGTTCACTGCTTTCAGTTTTCAGCAGGGCACATCAGGCCAACATTTTAAAGCTACAAAATGAAGATACCCTTACAATCTCAGATGAATACAATGTCTTTGCTTGAGATTTTAACAAGTAATATCTAGCCACAGGTCTCCTGAAAAAAAAAGTTCAACCCATTTACAATGTGCCTTACAAAATACTCTCCAGTGCTGCAGGTTCTGCAGACTTTCTATGGCCTGTTAAAATCTGCACAGTAGGTCAAAAATAATAAAGTGTAACATTTTTACTATTTCAGTGTTCCATATGTTTTTAAACTGAAACCTATAGCTCTCAATCTAGTATTTGCCACTAATGTGAACAAACAGTACTATATGATGCTTAGCTTGGTCAGTGAAAAAACTCGTGTGAATTTCCGTAAGCTTTCAGTCAGACATTCAACCAAAATCCGTAAAAATTGCTTCAAACAATTCTGAGGCCATCGGTTCTTCCTTAAAATGGCGTATCAACCTGCCTCATTCTTTTCAGATTAGGGCTTTCTTCTCTTCTGTCTGGGCCCTGAAGGTTATTTTATGCGTAAATGTGTATAAACCACATTTATTTGCATATTACACAAATACTTATTCTATTTCCTCTGAAAGGCTACTCCACGTGTTCAGTACTTTTATTTTATATTGACTTTTAATACAGATTTGTTCAACTCCAGATTTTTTAGCCATCTGCTTACCTTACCCAACGTATTCTAGTGTATTTACTCATTTATTTTACACGTAGACACCATACCAACATATACTCAACTCTTTCCCACTGCCCTCTGCCACAGCTGCCATCTTCCCCTTCTATGTCTTCAGCTCACTGGAGCCCTGGTCTTGCAGCACCAGAGGCTGCCGCGGATGATGAGGGCCCCTCCGTGGGTTTTTTAAGTCACGAACTCTTCCCAGCGGGAACAGGGGAAAGCAGGGTAAGCTCCACCCTGCTGCCAGTGAAGCCTGCCAAGCTGTATATAGCTCAGATTCCCAGAGAGGATTTACACTTTGCCACATTTGCCACCATTTTCTGTGGTTCCCATGCGGCAGGGAAGCATTGGGTGCAAGAGTCTCACTGCACACCCTGTGATAGTCTATGTTCTGCATATACAGTCCATTTTTTTCCTACAAAGTATAGTCACAGATGTGAGGACTGAGGATAAAAGTAAGCCCATGAGAAGTTTTAGATGTTAGGAGCTTTGGACAAAGATCAGATGACTCTGATCTGCCTGACAATTTGTTTTATATCGTCTTTCTGTAGTAAGCACTTTTTTTTTGGTGGGCTGAAGTACCTCCTTTCTTACCAGTCCTCAAGTTCAGACCTCCTGATGTAAATCCTAGTCTGCTCTCAGTTTGTTCTTGTTAATCAGGAATTCTTGGAACAATACAAACACATTTGCATTTTTAGCACACAATATGTCTTTTCCATCTGCAATACACTTATTTAAGCTACTTCCCTTTCCTACTGGCTAAACTATTTTATTATTCTCGATTGATTAGAGAGATCTATTATCATATTCTTATTAGAGTATGAGATGATATTAGGACTTCTACCTTCATAAAACAGGCCAAAGAAATAGGATACCAGAAATAAAATTAAAACTTAAGTTAGTATCTTACACTTTTAGCATTTGTTATCACTGGAACAAAACATATGACTTCTGAACAATTTAGCAGTTTAAGAAACTATTCCTCATAAATGAAGGCCCTCCATTCCCAGTGTACGCAATAGATGGTGAATACAGTACAGAGCTAGAACAGGGCGCAATTTTGAACTCTGTAGCGGCCACCTCCAAGAAGAGTACAAGAGAACATGTAAATAGAAAGGAAAAGAAAAAGGGAAGAGCCAGGCAGCAGAGGTGCAATGTACCCTGGAGGGTAAGCTGGTCATAACAGCTCAGCTAATCAACAGCCTAACCTATCTCCTGCTAAGCCGACGTTGCGTTTCAGTTGATAATGCAACTTCTCAGCACCACTGTGTTTCAGAACAAGTTGTACTTGGCAGACTGCCATGGTGCTGAGTGATCCTTCTCCTGCGGGATTCCAGAGCTTCCACAAACACAACAGGTCACTTTCCACTAATGTCACATAAAAGAAAGAGATTGAAAATGTCAGTGTTGACATTGGCTGCCTGCTGAAATCAGTATGCAGAACCGAGCTCTGTTTACCACGCCAAAGTTAAAGGGAAATCACGTAACTCCCTCTTCCCCCATCCAGCTTCACCTCTCCCACATGCAGACACGCTACCGCACCGAACAGCTCGCTGGAGTCTGAAAAGAATGGCCCCAAAGTAATGAATCTGAATCATTTTTAATGAGCGCACATCTAGCTGTAGGATGAGAATGGCTGAATACCAAACGCTATATTGCCCTGCTGCCAGGGATACCCTAACTCCACCTGTGGTACTGGAAGGAACGCACAACTATCTAGCAACATGCACTTGGGTGTTTCTCTTGGCCTTCTTATCAGTGAAAACACCTTTTGTAACATTTTGTACATTTGAAGGATTTCTTTTTTCTGTAAAATATTCAATAAATGTCAAGTAGTATTTTGACTGTAAATTAGTACTGCATGGATCGTCTTGTACAGTAGCAAATGCCTTAATCGTACCCTTTTGGCTTAGTAATGCTCCTGAAGATACTTAAGCAAATGTTGGAGAAACTTTTTTTTTTCCTTTTCAGATCAGATTAATTTCAATGTCGCTTTCAGATCACACAAGCAAAATCAATACTTGAAGACTGAATATTAAGTATGAATGAGTAGAAATAAATTGATGACCTGCAAAAACTATCTAGTTTTTAACGTTAGAAAATGTGATCACAAAACTATAAAATGGAAGATGAAAATTGTTAAAATGCTTTGGAAAGTAATCCATCAGTGTTACTACTGATATGCCACATATTATGCTTCAGAAAAGGGTATGTCAAAACACACAGGGGACTATTCATTTAGCTCTAGCAGGCTTACAGGTATCTAGATTTCTCTCCCAAAGATGCGCTGTGTTCATACTAAGGAGAGTAAGATTCTTAAAAAAAATCCGGAGAACTAGATCAATTCACACAATTGCAGATATAACTCACAGTATCCGGGAAAGACTAAAAATTTAAATCAGGATGGTTTTGCTTCCTAAACAGACTTTTGAAACAGCAAAAGCCTCAGTAGGCCATTCAGTAATGAATACCACTATATGAACGCCAATGATCTTTTAATCATGCGCCATCCTATACATCCCCTTATTTTTACTTTAACGAGTAAAAGAACTGTGAAAAGATGTTGGAAAACCCAGGAGAGAGAACATACATTGGTTAGACAGCCAGCTTTTCGGAGTTTTTAAACATTTCATTTATGTCATGCTTTTGTAGTCCAGTTGTACGGCACCAGCATAAGCCTGCTTGCCTCTTACTGCTTCTATCCTTTGTTTATTTGTACCCACTTGTGTTGGTACTGGAGCTGGCTGCTTACCAATCCCTATCTCCATGGATTATCTCCTCTATTTTGAGACATTTTCTGAAGCCCTAAGGCAACTGAATATTACTAGAGTCTTTTTTTTTAATCCTTGCAGTAAATTTAGGAATTTAGTTAGCCAAAATTTCTCCTATTGTGGAAGTGGGATTCCAAATCAATCAATAAATGTGTAATCACTATCATTTTTATTTTGGAAACAGTAATAGAAACCTGTATCAGCTATTTTTAATGGAATGTTGGTCTTAAAAATCTTACAGCTTTCTTTTGATCTCAAATACTGTTTAATAAAAGTATTATTAATTTGTATTCTTTTGCTATTATACTATATACTATTCACTGAGAATTTTACCATGGTAGTACAAATAAAGAAGATACATTCTCCTCCTGTGCTTGCAATTCTTCATCTTGTTTCTGTGAAAAAGTGGTCTAGTACACTGATTCAATCCACAACTAAAAATTATAGTTATGTTTATGTACGTTCTTAAATCACAATTATAGTAAGGCTAAAATTTGATTCTCAGTTGCTTTTCTGTTGCTGACTTTTTGAATCTCCTGTTACATTGGCCTGACTTAATGTGCTTCATAAACATGAAACATTAGAAATGAAAAAAAAAAAATAGGATTAACTGATGTTCTCTCATTTATTATACTTTAATTACTATTACTGCAACAGCTTGAGCCAGTTTTCCTCTGTGGATCTAAGGATGGAAAGTTTAAGTAGTACTTCTTTCCCAAATTCTAGTTTAATTCCCCCCAGTCCGAGAAACTGAAATCTCAGAAAGGCCTTGTCTTTCACAAATATGTGAAAACTACTCAAAAAACTGAATAAATAATCAGGTGGCAAGACTGCACTGAGCTACATACTCTTACAGCTACAAAACCCACTGTGAAAACTGCTCGTTGATTCTTCCCCTGTCCTTTAACCACTTACCCAAGTGAGGATCTTCCCTCTTAACCTCTGACAGTTTAACTTCTACAGGAGCCTTTGACACGTGTGATTTTTTTAATTGGCTTTTACAAATAAAAGTAGACTGTATCAACTGGCTTTTTTCCTCATTCACCTGCTCAGTGACTTCTTTAAAGATTCTAATAGATTTGTCACAAAAGTTGAGTTGATTGTTCCTGAATATATAATATCTATTACTGTGTGAACTTACTCCACTCTTTGTGGAGTTTGTTTCTATTCATTTGCCTGGTACAGTTTTCAACATAGTAGGATTATTACCCTAAGAGAAGGAAACATTACGCATACTTTCTCTTGCATATCACAAAGATGATAGATTTCCAAGACAGACTTTCATTTAGCCATAACTATTGCACATCAGTTAGCAGCTGGGATCCTGCATAAGTCAGTACATTGCACTTGAATGCTAGGTGGCTGATTAGAGAACCTCCTAAATGCCATATTAGTTCTCAAAAAGCAATTCTAGCTACTGAAGACAGAGTGCAGGAAGTCATTCAGGGTAACAGAATTCAACAAAAAAATCTTAGAAAAAGCTTAACATGAACATGCATAAGTTAATTAGAATACTTTCTATATTTTCATTATCCTATTTTGCTCAGTTACAAGGCATGTAGTTTAAAAAAATCAGAGTGGTGTCAAAAGCATAGGGTATCTCTGACCTGCAGGTTGAAATATGTCATGGAAATACTCAAACCTGTCTTATAGGGTTAGTTCAGGTGCCGAAAGCAGTCTAGCTGGGGTGTCAGGGAATTCAGCTAGGCAATTTACTCTACCAAATAGAACCCTACCCTTGTTTAAGATGACTCAATTCATCCATGATAACAGCAACTCAGGAATGCTGGGCAGTTTACAATGGAACTATCATGGGTTTTTATCTAATAACAACATATTAATACTTAATTAAGATTTTCTGAAACCAAAGATCTGCCCACAGGACAACGTAGGGCACTGCAGAAATATCTGTCACTACCTATGCTATACTTGAACTGGAGGTTATAGGGAATGTTTACACAGCACAATGTTGGGCAAAGCTGTACAGCTATTTTGCAAAGGCTGTTGACCTAGTAAGTCTGAGCAGCGCGCTCTGCTAATGTAGCTATACTGCTTTCAGGGCCTGAGCTCTCTCTGCACTGCATAGCACCATGTAAACATCCTTGAGACCCTCTCTTTACTCACAGGTCAGGCATGGCAAGCATAAGAACCATGTTAGCTTCTCAGGTCACCTTTCTAATATACCCTAAGGTCCTTCGGAGGAAATATTTCTGTAGGCAAGAAGGCAGACCAAGGCTTTAAATCCACCCAGTATTAGGCTTCTCCACTGAGACTACCAACTGCTTTTTTAAGAAAAGCCAAGCTGTGATGTGTATCAGTTGAGGGGCAGCCTAATGTTACAGCTAAACTTATTTACTGTTAGCTTGTGCCAATAAATGTTAGGGTCCCTGCCCGTCAGCTCCTGCCCCCACGTTCCCAATCTCTTTTGTGTCATGGAATAGCATAAAAATTTTGACATCCTATCTCCAAATTCCTGCTATAGAAATTAAACTGTTTGCTTGTGCCTTACAACTCCAGTACTTACAAAGTAGAAGGTCTTGCTCAATCTCTGCTGCTATACCAACAGAGAATCTTCTGGCCATCAACTCTGTGAAACCGAAGGCTAGCCTTGCTTGGCAAATACATATTTATTATTTTGACCAGATATCACAGTGGCTTCTTTTGCGAAAAAATGCTTCTTTTAATTATGCACTTTCAGTCCTCTGTTCCTGATTCCTCTCCCATAACACTTAAATCTTTCCAAGGTTAGTATCACACCATGATTATATGTAGAGAATTGCATAGGGAAAAGTTGAGAGTATAAACAGGACACAAAGTGCATATTCAGCAAAATAGTATTTTAAAATAAGCTTTGCTTCCTCATTTTTAGAGTCATCTTGTGCTTTTTTTTTTGTTAACAACAGTTTTTTGTAGAAGAGGGATTTGCTTACTGGGCAGAATCATCAGTAAGAGCTCAAAGCAAAAATTACTCTCAAGTTGGGAAAGATAACTGAAAGGAGCATTACACCTTGCCAAAAGCCTGCATGATGAACGTAAGAAAAAAAAAAAGTACACTATGGACTGAGATTATGGACCTGGTGGTGTTCAAATCTAGATACAGAACTGAATGCAAGGTATGTTTTTCCTATAAACCATATTTCTAGATTAAAAGTGAAAGGAATCACAGACGCACTGCCTCATCTAGCCCTTGGAGTGCACTGCATTTTTGTCTTGTAGCAACTAGTGATGAGGCATTGAGCAATTTGATTGTTACTTTAGCTGCGGTAGGACGGTAACAGACAAACAAAAGGTTCTTAGTGCTTCTGTTCCTGAAATCCCAGCCTGCACTTGTAAGATGGTCTTGGTTTTTTTCATGCTCTCAAGCCTAACTCACAGAATCTGTTATCCTTGATTCAGTAGTATGTCTTTACTGAAAAAAAGCAAATGGCATTTCTGTCAGCTAAGAAGCTAAATCAGACCTGCACTTAAATTTTTGTCAACTTTCATTTGTGTATTCTGTTCCACAACAACAAAAACTCCTAGAGAGCTCTGTCTTAAGAGAAACTGAAAAGATCTTCTGTTGGGTCTTGCAGTCTGGTTTCGGCAACAAATAAAAATACAGTGCATTCCTCTAGGGAAGTATTGATATGAATCACCCTATTTAAGAAAAGGTGAATGAGAAGAGAATGAATCATTGTTTGCTCTATGCAGTACTCCAGCACATTGTAGGTACAAGTATTATTCATCCAGATGTGTAGTAACTTCACTAAAACACTCTTAAGTATTTTAGCCGTAGACACATTCCCCTAGAATTTATAACTACCTTACTTTGTGAACAGATATTCCATTCTGTACATACTGATACAAACAAAATCACTGTAAGCAAAATAGTCAATCTAGGATTATCAGGTGCGTGTATCTTTTTCCTCCTGGTAGTCTGCCCACTCAGACTGAAAGCACTCAATCACATTTGATCTTGGAAACTAAACTTTACTAACCCTGGCGTATTGGGCCTGGCTGAGATCGAGTTAATGCTCCCCACAGCAGCCCTCATAGTGCTGTGCCGTGTATTGATAGCTGAAAGGGTGTTGATAACACACCAGTGTTCTGGCTGCTGCTGAGTGGTCCTTGTGCAGCACCAAGGCTGTCTCTTGGGAGGGGACACAGCCAGGACAGCTGACCCAGACTGACCAAAAGGGATATTCCAGACCAGATGATGTCCGCTCAGCAATAAAAGCCAAGAGAAAGGAGGAGGAGGTGGGGGGCAACAGGAGATCCTGGGTTCGAATCCCAGCGGTGCTTCCAGGGGCATTCGTTGTTTACGGCGTTCGTCTTCTGGAGCAACCGCTGCGCATGTTGGGGCCCTGCTTCCCAGGGGGTGGCTGGACATCGCTGCTGATGGGAAGTAGAGAATAGAATCTTTTTTTGTTTTCCTTTTGCTTTTCCGCTCGCAGCCTTTCCTTCTGCTTTCATTCAACCGTCCTTATCTCGACCCATGAGCTTTTTGTTATATTTTCTCTCCCCTGTCCAGCTGAGGAGGGGAGTGATAGAGCAGCTTGGTGGGCACCCGGCGTCCAGCCGGTCAACCCACCACACCTGGTTAACATTTAGATGGCAGATCATAAAATACAGAATCACAGCTGATGTAGAAGAAAGAATTGTGACTGACTATCCAATAACTGTTAAGCCTCATATATCAAAAGATTGACTTTATTTAGTCCTACTGTTGATGCTAAATTGACATGGAAGTAAAAGAAAACAAGCATGATGAATTCCTACATTCTAGAAATGTAATAATTTCACAGATAAATGTTATTTTCAATTTCTAGAAAAGACAGGCAAGAAAATAAAAATTGTCAGGATCACTTCTTCCTTCCTTTGTGATTTCAATTAATGATGAATAAATCTATAAACTATTTTAGTTTTCAAAACTGAAAATATACAGTGTTAACAGTTTAGTTACAAGCAAAGAGATACCTTCAGCAAAGAAAAGAGGAAAAAGTATTTCAAGAAACATCTATAACATCTTTTTAACCTAAACCAGTGCTATTTACAGTTAATTACAAAAAGTAGTCTATTAAAATACAACTAAAAACATCCGCAACTGAGTTTAGCCTAAAGGTTTTCATTGTAAACACTGTTTGCCTCTGTAATAGGATAAATGACATCTTTAAAGTTACTAACTTGTATGAAAATGGAAATGATCGTTACTTGCCGACAGGATGGAAGGGGGACAATGGTATATTATTGTAATTAGGGATTTGTATCCTCTTTCTGCAAAAACAAGAGTCCAGTTTTCCCTTACAGTAGATATGGATATTTCATAATTTATCAATTATAAACATCCCAGTATATAAAATTTTTCATTCCAGTGATTGAATGCAAGATAAATACAGCATTTAAAGTACCAATCTTTTCTATCAACTGACAGTAAATTACTTATTCAGTTCACTGTTAGGCAAATAGTGCTTTGATACAGCTGATGGACTGCTGGAAAAGTAATTGGTAATAAAATGCATTTAAAGATCTTGGAAGGACTGATCCTATCAGCATGTCTGAGCTGAGCATAGCATCTTTGTGAATTAAGTTCACTTCATAAGGTGTAAGTGCCATGTTCTTTATACGTCCAGAGTAAATGAGATGGGATCTCCCTAACAGGACACATGCATACCCTCTCAAAATTAGGTTTGTCCATATTTGCATAGTATCTAAAAGGAAATTAGAAATTGAGATTCTTTACCTGTTTAGTTTACTTATTTATATTGATCTTAGTTTAGTTTACAGTTTAGTTTATATTGATTTTAGTTGATCTTTTAGCTATTCATATTTATTGCCTACACAAGATTAGAAAATCATTCAGCCTCCGCTTTGCCTGAATAAAAACTGTCCCAGAAAGCTTACAATGGCATTCTTACACATTGTTAACATATTTTCACAATTCAGAACTTTTTTCCAATCTTTTATAAAATTATTTTCTAGGAGTATATGCATCACTAACACTAGACTGTGTACTATGGACCTTTAACTAGCAAATGACTGGGCAGGATTTGCCCCTAAAAGGATTAACAACAACAACAAATAATCCACTGTAGTCATGAGCGTTGTAAGTCTGTGTGTTTGTAAGACATTAATACCAACATATATGTAGCTGTTGAGTCACACAGGACTTGTGAACAGGTTGAGTGTGGCTCCATATCAAACCTACATCACTGGACTGGCAACAAAAATATAGGTATTTCAAATTCTCTGCTGAAGGGACTTCTAGACTGTCTTGGGAGTGAGCTGCTTACTTACTCAGCTCTGTCCAGTTGTGAAGCAATATAACCTGTAATAGCTGTTGTTATTTCCCTTCTCTGAAGCATCTTTCTCATGGCTTTATCTCTGTGTTATATGCCTAGTGGAGATGGGCCACATGTAGATACATATATTATTACACAAGAGCTGCCTTGGTGTAAATGTCCAGTTTTTAGTTAATAAAAGAGAAACACTTTTTTTTTTTTTTTTAAGAAACTCTGCTTCTAGATTCATTGCTCTTGCAAATTCTGAAATATTTTACAAAGTCACAGAAAGCAGTCAACTTCTGGAGTGCGCTACTGTTGTTCTGTGACTACACCTGACTGCATTCCAGCCCAATATATTGACTCATGAACTCAGTGCCCCTCTGTTATTCTTTTAAAACCTTGTTCTTGTGTGTGAGTCAAAAGCTTAGGATTCTCTTAAACAATAAATTTCTAGAGTCTCGTTCTTGGTTGTCAGCTAATCATCTGTGAACTCCCTGCAAATATTTAAAAAACAAGCCAGAACAGTTGTGTTGACTCAACGGTGCACTATACCACCTTCCGGTCAGGTAAGGTACGCAAGAGGAGTCTCTCTCATTAAAGACACTGCCAAAGGGCCAAATTCTTGCCCTTTCTGGCAATCCAGAACAACAGCTCTATTAGATGCTTTAAAATTTAGAGAAATGCGTTAAATCTTTGGCACTCTTACTTGCTTCTGCTTGTACAGGCAGGCTCTAGGACCCTTTATCCCCTTCAAATGAAATCCTAAACACATGGGAACACAGAAAAATGAAGGCCACCTACCAAAAACTCTACTATCTTTCCTTTTTATAATTCTAAATATCTAAGTCCTCTTAAAAATGTTACCTTCACTAATTTCATCTTAATATTTTTCATGCATTGATTGTTACAGATGCGCAAACACTTCAATTTGTACAGACCGATCACAACCAATTATTTTAGCATTCTACAGATACAACAGCAAGCCCAAAAATTTGTCAACAGCTATGGAAATGAAGTGCACCAATTTTTTGCATGAGAATTTAGACAAGCAAATTCAGACTGCATATAAACATCCATGGGTGTAAAACTTTTAGAAGATGCTTGCGAAAAATACGGTTCTGATCAGAAGTTCAACAGGGTAGGCTTTCCCTACTGTATTTGGAATAAAATAGTTACAGTCTTTGTCACCTGTTCTTCAGTTTTGAGCAAATTTATATCTGAGTTTTAGCAAAGCAACTTTAGACATCACCAGCTTTCACTTCTTTGATATCCTAACCAGTTGTAGCTTGTCAAACAGTATTCAGAAATATTTCCTGTAACATTAATCAAGAAATCATTTCACAAATACGATCCTAGAAAAAGCATACAGTATCATATTTGCGTGAAGGCACCAAAGTTCAGAGATAAGGCAGGTGACAAACTGACAGAAACACCAAATTTCAAGATACAAAAATTGTAATTTAGTATAAATATAAATTGTAAAACCTTTCCTATCTTTATTAAGTGGTCTTACTTCCTATGAAGCTGCTCTAGATTTATTATGCAGCTAAGAACAGAAATAGTCTCAGAGAAAGGGAAATGGAGTACACTCATATCCTCTGACATACTATACATCATTTTTTGCAATAACAGCACAACTTTGCCTCCCTTTTTGCTCTTAATACTGTAAGACAGAATTCTCTTTCCAGAGCTTGCAGAAGGAAAATTAACCAACATGCACAAGCACACGACTCCACCCTAGCCTCCCATTTCAGGCTGCACCCACTCCCAAACCAGCAGTGCTTGTGCCACTCAGTGCCAGTTCACTCAGCAGCAGCTCTAGTGGATATATTTTTATAATGGGCTGTAGACACAAGAAGAGGAGAATTTTATTAACTGTGTGAATAGTAAAAATAGGAATTTTCATTTACAATTGGATAAAAAAATCAAGCATGTTTACCTACGGAAGGTAATATTTGCTTACAAGAAGTTTGAGAATGAATACAATTAAACACGTATTTTAGCTTTGCCCATGCAAACGTGAGCAGCCTTCAGCAACCTTCTTCCTTATCTGCAGTTATTCATTACTCCAACACATAATTATCATAAAAATATCATGATGACATGATGTTGTTGCAGAATATTACCTGGTATTCATTTGAAAACTAATCTCTGTCAGCTCTCCCGTGAAACAGAAGAAATAAGGTTTCCTATGAATAAACCCCACCCAGTCAAAGTAACATTTCTTCTACTATATAGCAACTTCCTTCACTCAAAAAATTTGGAAACAAATCAAAACCTCTCTAAAAGCACTGTTTTTCTTTTTCGACATAAGTAAGCAGAGGCAAGGAGAGTTTAAGTGATTTCAGTGTGAATATAATCCAACAAGCCATTATAAACATTATATTACACTGTCTTTCCAGAAAGCACCGACAGAGTCAGGAAATGATACCTGATTGCAGATATATTGGTCATACTGTTCCCAAAAGATATTATGAAACACTGTTTTGTTTTTTAAATCTTCAGATTTACGATAAATAATAATGTTAATTAACTTCATTAATGACATTTAAATCTTATTGCCACATACAAACTAGTTTGCAGACCTGGCAACTATACATTATAGTTTCTTTTGGCTCTTCTATTAAGAAGTGGAACACGGGTTGATAAACATGTGGTTCATTTCCAGAGATAGTGGCTTTGCCGGAACACAGACATTCTGAGCCTTGTATAATTAAAAGATGAAATTCCTCTGAGGTGAGTGCTTTTTAGACCTCGAAACGCTGGGGTGGCAGAATGTCTCTTGGATCCAATAATAAGGCATTTGCTCTGGCAACAACTGAAAAAGTGTTTTCATTATCCCACTATCAACTACAAAGGAGTAAAAATGTAACAACTCCAGAAACGGTTAATTATACACTATATTACATGCACAGCCTTTTGAGTTACTCACATCAACAGGAAACACAGCAGATAATATAGCAAACACTGTGTAGAGGATGTAAACAGTATTATCTTTAAAGAAATATTAATGACCTCTTCTTTCAGGAATCTTCCCTGATTTCCTATGAAGGGAATGAGAGTTCAAGATAGAGAAACGTGATGAAACAGGGGAGGATACTTTTCTCAACCGAGTAGGAACAGGAGTTTTCTGGATGAAGATAAAGGGGTTTTGACTTAATCAATAGGATCAAAATAAGCAGGAATAGAGGAAAAGATTTTATATTGAAAATTTCCATGCAATTTTTATTTTCCAAAGTTTCAGAAATGTACTTTCCCTTTTATCTTCAGCAATCTCAGTGTTACTTGAAGATATTTATGTCCCAAATTTGTCTCTTTCTTTTTTTGTTTGAAAGATTAGGTTGATAGCTACATCAATGACAGAGCTAACCATCAATAGAAATTAAATGCTCTGGATTTCAAAGCAGCTTCGGAAAAACAAGAAAAATCAAATTCAATTTAATAAAAAGAAGAATAATTTCTGGACTACAATGTGTTTCTGAAACTGTGTATCAAAAAAGGTGACTTTTACGTCACATTCTAATTCTCAGACTCGGAGCAAATTTTATTTCAGAAAGAATGCAATTTCAAAAGTGCAATGACTATATTCTCCATGAAAAGGTCTGTCTGTCTTGTATTATTTTTAACTAATGGACTAACAGACTTGAAACAATTCTTGGATTGATTCTGTTCACATGCCATCAGATTTTCTTTAGCCCTGCCATTAATAGACTTTGTCCTTTTATCTTTATCTTCCCATCTCAGTTTTCTACCATGCCTAATTTTCAGTTCATTTGAAGAGTTATTTCTGGGTTTTATATTTGTATTGTATATACGATACAACGAACATTTACTTAATGTTTTTCATTTTCCTTTCATCAATTTTCCTCTTAAACTTTTTTACAAGTAAAAAATTTAGGAGCAACAAAGAAATAAAACAGGGGAACTGTAACGATGACCATATCCTCCTACTGACTTATGCTGAAGACAAAAGAAAAGGTATTGAGCAATTAATAATAATAACTGAAGTGTATTTATATTACTTTAATACTATATCCCTTTGTCAAACTTTGCACGTTTCCTATTGTTGGCATGAGGATACTGATGTCAATTCAAGACAAAAAGCTTTCCTAAATGTAGTGCCACAGACCGTGGATCCAAATTTAAGCCTAACCACCGAATGAATCTGGGATCCCATGCTAACAGTAGAATGTTTCCTTAACACCATAGCAGGCATGACTTCAGTACTGACTCAGCTATAATGATGAAACCTATTAAACCACTGACATCCTTTCTCGTAATACGATGAATTTTTCTTACACATCTCCCATTCAAGTACAGACGAGGGCCAGCTCTGCTTAGTTTCTGAGATATTACATGATCCTACCTCAAGCACAAAAGCATTTAAACTAACATGCTTATTACCTTTCCTAATGTTAAAGTGATTAACATGTTACCTCTTGCTAATTTTGTGACTCAAAGAACAAGACATTCAGCATTGCTCATTTCTGGAGTTTTGTTAGATTTATTTACTTTTTTCACTATTGCAGCAATTGCAACCTATATGAAATGAGACACTAAATGAGATACCATTTCTATAAAAATCTTTTTCAATACCTAAATATATATATATTTTAATTACAGAGATGTAGTAGTATATTTGTAATAAACCAAATTATTACCTCAAGCCCTATAATATACATGATGCTACCGCTGATTATCTAATGACTAAATCTATTAATTTAGATACCCATAATTTATGTTTATAAGTTCTATATTAAGTTTCTTTTCTGTTCTGGAATACTTGTTCCCTAGTGAAGATGCCTTCCATGTGGATATTGGGCATTACTAAACAGACATGCTGGCAGACCTGAACTCCCGCTGCTTGTATGTTATGCTGAGGTAAACCAACTTCGGACAAAAAAGCGCGCAGGCTGACCAACCTCGTTGAGCGGTTGGACTTCTTAGTCTGGGCACACTATCATGCCAAACGCACCTGCATGGCTGTTGGATGCCACATAGGGTTTCTTAGCTCTGCGACACGACAGAATTAATGCTTCTGAGTCAGAGCTAGATCGTGGCTGGCTATCTTGGACTACAGGCATAAAAACTTGGGTCTGTCTGCACAGACATGCCCAGGCCCATTCTAGTAAAGATTTGAAAATGGTTATAACGTATTTTATGATCTTGAAATAAATATATAGGGCCAAATACTACTCTTACTTACACAAGAGCAAATCAGGAGTAACTCATTATTTCCACATTTAATTTGCAGATCATTAACTTCAGGTCTGCTTCTCCAAATCTGCACTAGCGTCACTGAAAGAAAGATCTGTTCCTACAACCTGGAGCTGGCAGAAGCAACTGCTCATCCATTTCAGAAGAGATTCCGGCTCAGCTTCTACTAACATTTACCCTTAAGATAGCAGCATAAAGATAGAGGACCATAAATTTTTAACGCAAAGGGAGAGACTTGCTGAATAAAGTAGGATTAACGTTACTGTTTAGTTTAGTTATTTATTTGACCTTAGAATGTGAAGGACTAATTAAGGGTGGCTAGAATATGTCAAGAACAGGCAAATTATTAACCACCTTCCTTACCTGTCCGCTACACATCCTAATGCCACCAATTCCAGTTTTATCCTTTCAGTTCCAATCTTGCTATCGGGCAAATGATTGCTCCCACTCTCTTTATGTGTGGCATTCTTAATGGGTAAGAAAATATTTTTGCCTTCCTTGTTTCATTCTTTCTTTCCTCATTTTCCCTTAACTTCTCAGATTCCACTTTGACAGTCTTCTAGAGATTTTAAACTACCCCGCATATCAGTGACACTTTGATGTTAAATAGCGTTACCAAGGTCATTCCGACAGAAGGACCAGAAGTAATGTTTGTTTTGAAACCGAGTGCTCTGTTTAAATCTGTTTATTTCTGTACTAAGTCTAGGCACTTTGAGTTGTCATGATGACTCAGAGCAAAGTTTCAAAGCCTCAGTTCTACAAAGAGATTAGTCACTTTGTTTTTTTGCACTGAGCTGCTCTGAGTCAGCTTCAAATTGTTGCACATAGAGTACCTGGGTACATCTTCAAATGGTGCAGGTAATTTTAGTGCAAACGTCTGAAAGAAAAGCAGCCTCTGTATATCTAAGCAAATAATTGACTAGGCCTACCTTCTCTAATATCCCCAAATAAGAACGGGGTTTTAGAATGAAAGAAATGATAACAGTGTGAATGTCGATTTACATTTTTTCCCTTAGCCAAGGAGAAACTTCAGGGTTAGCAGCCTGAGTTTAATAAACTCTGAGTATACTAAACAATCGGTTGAGCTGTGCTCTTAATTCATTAACTATTTCAGGGATTAAAAATTTAGACACCAAAAGGTTTAGTTTATTTTTCTGTCCTTTCAGTCACTGGAAATGTTTCTTCTGCTTTTTAATTTCAGCAAAACTGAGAACTAGGTTTACACAATTAGGCCAGCTGCTTTACTTGACTGTGCACAGGGATTCTAAGTTTACCGTGATTCTAAACAAGTGACTCACTTGTATAGACCTGGTTTTTATTGATTGTCTGGGCTATATCTTTTCTTTTACTGGATGTACATAGATTTGTAGTGTGTGTGTGTATATATATGCGAATGTACGTGTGTGTGAATCTGTATCGTTAATTTTATGACTGGAGTTGACTTGGTATATTGTTTAGTCTGTACACTGTATGTCATCTAAATACAATTCACACCATTTACATTGTACGTCAAAACTCAGTGTATTTGCAACAGAGTGTGAAAATGAAGTGTATTACTATTGTATAAATATTTTTACATCTGTAGATGTAAACTCTATAAACTCAATAGAAAAATACACTAACCCAAATCGTCTCTCTAGCCAACAATATCATCCTGATGCTTTTGGGAGAAAAACCCCACAAGAGACATCTTAGAAGAAACTGTCAGACTTCTCTGAATCACACAGCTGTATTAATGCTTTCATGTGGGTCCACAGAGAAGCATGTAAAAATAACCTGAAGGCTAAAAGTAGCGAACTTTATAGAAGGAAGGAGAAGATGACCTGATCCACTTGTCAGTTATGACAAACTAGTGTTGCTCTGAGGCCATTTTGAGTTACTTCCACCTGTACCAGGCCTGTATTTGCTCCCCTCTCCTAACAGTATGTTAGTTACCTTTTCATAATGGCCCTCCTTACTTGTTTTTCTTTTCTTCAGACCATTTGACACATCCCGCTGTTTTACCAGGCATTCAGAAGGCTTTAGCATGCCTTCTAATCATAGCATATTAAAGAAGAACCAAATGTTCATGGCTTGATTCAAACTAAAATATTAATGTCACTAAATTGTTTTCAAGAGAAATATTGTGGCTATTTATTTTTATTTCATTTATTTTCTAGAGAAGGTATTATGGCCAACACCCCTCAAATGCATAATCACTGTATGAAGGAATCACAGCAAATATGACTTTTTCTGCACGCTTCCTTGCCACCTGCTTGTATCCTGCCTTATTTAACAACTATTAACTACTTATTGTCAAACTAACAATAGGCATTTAAATACGTAAATAAGAATAAACATAGGGGTATTATCTGTTGCACTTGTTCATTCTTTAAACTTATTTATGTCATTTACTTGTAAACCCTTGATTTTGTTCCGTAACTACCCATCTAAATGACAAACAAAAAGAGTAATGAATTCCACAAACTTATTTGGGACGTAATTTATGTGTAAGACTGTATGAAATACAGTTTTATTACATCATACAACGCTTTTATGTTGAAGAGATTAGCATCCAATGCCAAGTTCACTTTGCAAGATTCAAAAAGAATTGAGATTTGGAACATGAACACTTCAGAATCTGATTTAGGAAGCAACAGCAGAATGTTAGACATGATTTTGAAATCTTCTGAACACTATTCCTTTATAAACTGCCTGGAGATGAGAAATACATTGCTATGAAATGGAGTGACACAAATGCATACCTTGTACATTTTATCTTCAGGAGTTTTAGGACAGAAATTTTGGAGAAGTTTTTATTAAAAATAAAATGAAGAAGTACTTTATTTCAAGATATATCAAATGCCTTTATGAAAAAAGAGAGGTAAGCCTATTCTAATCTAGTATGAAATATAATTTGGAGACCCACTGCCCCTGCATTATTATTTATTCTTCATATTGTGGTAAAGGTCATTATGCTGCATGTTGTACAAATGCACACCGCCAACAGTACTAAGTAACAGAATACTCTATTACTGAAAGCACAGTAGGAAGGGAAGCCCTGAAAGGCATTAAGTGATTGATTTTGCACTGATACAACATATTTACACACGCTCCTTCCTCTCCCCTGCTCTCACTCGCATCAAGGCATGGTTATAGGGGAAAATTACCCTCTTCTCCAAGATGCATCAGTACCAAGAAATGTTGAGTTAATCTATACTGATGTATTAAAAATAAGTACAATATAAAACAAATCATAAATGATGTCACAATTACCTAATAAAGCACTATAGATAACACCTCTTCTCAGAACTCCATCGAACTGTGAATAATACCATGGAAGCAGACTAACGCTTGTTCACTGGCCACGTGGTATGCCAGTCACAGAGACAGCCTAGATCAGGTTTATCAGTTTTACCTTCTACACCATAAGGGTATATCTTTCAGAATGACTGTTAGGTGTCTAAAAAACACAGGCACATCATAATTTTTACATTTATAATAATTTATTACTCAGTCTATTCATTTTTTGTAAAGTGATGGAAAGTAAAGCTTGGCAAGCATGAAAGATTAACAAGAATAACAGAACAGCTCTGGCAATTGAATATCAGGAGACAGAGCAAATACTCAGTGACAATATCCCGTTTTTTCAATTTATTGCAACATAACTTTTTTCCTGGCTTTATTATAAACTATTTTCTTCTGTAAAAATTTGTAGTTGTTGGGAAAACTACTTGTGAATCTGTGAAAGCTCTTTCTGAAGAACAAACATAGGTGTAAGGATCATACAGAATGGAATTCTAAGTTACATACTTAAAATTAGCTATTTGTGTTGGTGAGCAGCTACTTACCCAAGCAGTCCTACAGGCAAAACTGAACAAACTGACAAAAATTCCTCACGCATTTCCTCCTGTATGGATAAGTACATAATTTGTCCCTTAAGTACATGGTTCAGGTAAAATTTTCTTAAGATTTCACTATAAAGGTATAGATGTCTAACATTGAAATGATCAATTTCAACATATGCTATCCTATCTACTTTAGATTTTCCTCCTTCATAATCCAGGAAAGAAAATAAATACTATTCACTGTCAGGCTTCGCATAGAATTACTGTTGCTACCAAATTAGGAATTCTAAATGCTGGATTCCTAGTAGGTTACCAGAATCATTAACATTTTTAACCATTAAGAACAATGGACTTTTGCATTGCTAGCTGATCTAATACTAACAAATGAATACTTTAATTTCAATTATTTCCAGGTAAATCACTGTTCATCTGTAAAATCTGCTGACTGAATCTGTTAAAAGTCATTGCAGAGCTTAATTAGCTGATCAGCTGATTATTTGTTTATGCTATTCTTAAATTCTTAAACTTAACACACAGGAAATATTTATTTTTGTTGGTTTGCATGTGAGTAGAACTCCTTTTTTGAAAATAATTATCAAGAACTCAGATTTGTTTAATCGTATTTTACTTGGTGATTATTAGTCTTGCCAAATCTGCCTGGAATCTAACTCAAACGGTACTTTGCAAGCCATGTAGGTGCTGCTGATATATTCTTTCACTGTGACAGATTCGCTTCCTATAGGATGAAAAGTGAGTGCCCAAGGAACAAGCATTAGTTTCAGACCTGACAAGTGAGTACAGTGTCCCACCTACCTACAAATGAGCAGTTAAACATACTTAATACACCAGGCATCTGAGGGTCACAAAGTTCTGTACAGAAGTTGTAAGGTGTTCTTGCATTCTACAGTGTCACCACACCATCCTTCCTGAAAGCTATACTGAGGGCACTATATTAATGAGCAAACCTTGAAGAGATATTATTTCCTTCCATGAGCAAGTGGGGAAGTTGGGGGAAATTGGGTCGGAAGTAAACATAATGGTCATTTGGCTCCCTTCTGTGTCAGCAGAGAGAGCTGACTGGACACGAGGGAGGGAATGTGCTTCATCTGGCAAAGGGCTGACAGCATACTCCCCACTTGTGCAACGCTACAGCTCAGGGGAAATATGATTCAGAAGACCGTCTCTGAGTCATAATTTCTTTCTGAGCTCCTTCCGAGCTGGTAAGGCTACGTTTTGTCCCATACTTGGAACTACAAGCAAAGATTCCATCTTACCCTACATTTTGAAATGTGTCAAGGAGTTCAAAAGCACTACCTTTGCGAGGGGCACCAACACACCTTGTTTTCTACTGAGTGTTATTTCACTTTGCAATAGTTAAACAAGACTTTGTATTTTATATTAGCAAAAAAGCAACCGCCCACTGCTAATGACTTTAAACAGTAAATCAGCATATTTAGTATGTGTGTTTTCTGAAACATCTGTGTTGTCTTGCTAGACATTTAAGATAACTACATATGCCATATATATAGAAGATATATCCATCACACATACGGGAAGCTGAGACGTTAATTACCCGAAGTCTACAGAACTGCTGTATCCCAGGGGTCTCCTCAGGCGGGGAAGCGCCAGGGCCGCGCGGGACCGGCCGGCAGCCGCCAGCTCTCGCGAGAGATGCCGACGGGGCCTGGGCGTTGCCATAGCAGCAACGCCCCGCCCCAAGCCGGGGAGCGCTGCAGTTTGCGCGGGAAGGGCGTCGTCAGCCTGCCAGCCCAAGAGGTGAGTTCAGTCGGTGGTCATCGCCCTCCCAGAAGGAGCTTAGCTATGGTAACCACTCGCCAGAAAGGCTGTGGCAACCCAGACAGAGCTCCCCCAGGAACACGCAGCCGTCCAGGCCCCGGGTTGCAGGGCGGCCCAGAGCCTGTCACTGGTAGCGGGTGGCAGTGGTCAGAGCGGCTGTGTGAGGTGTGACCAGGTGGGCGATCTGCTCGGCCTGGTGGCAGAGCTGCGAGGGGAAGCAGAAAGGTTAAGGAGCATCGGGGAGTCTGAGAAAGAGACTGGCGGAACCAAGCTCTGCCCTCCCTGAGACAGGAACAGCCACCAGAAAAAAACCCAAGACCGAGGGGCTCCTGTACCCTCTCCCCGCCAGGCTGAAGGCAGTAGCTTAAAGGAAAGGAGGGAATGGAGGCAAGTTCACGCTCGGGACAGCAGGCGAACCCCCTCCTTGTCCCCCTCGCCTTCCCAGCTGCCTCTGCACCACAGGTGTGAGGCTCTGGATGGGGAAGGCCCGTCCATGGATGATGTGGATGACAGTCCATCCACACCAGAGGTGTGGCCAAGGTCAGAGAGGCCTGCCCCCATATCACGATCACCTCCACGAGGAAGAAAAGACAGTTATAGTTGTAGGTGGCTCCCTTCTGAGGGGATCAGAGGGTCCAATGTGCCAGACAGACCCTCCTCTTAGGGAAGTCTGCTGCCTCCCTGGGGCCCGGGTCAAGGACACCAGCAGGAAACTTCCCAGCCTGGTACAGCCCTCCGACTATTACCCATTACTGCCTTCCATGCAGGTGGCGATGAAGTTGCAATGCGTAGTCCAAGGACAATCTAAAGAGACTTCAGGGCCTTGGGACGGTTGGTAAGGGAATCCAGAGCACAGGTTATTTTTTCCTCTCTCCTTCCAGCTGCGGGCAGCAACATTGGAAGAAACAGACAGACCCAGGCTATTAATACATGGCTCCATGGCTGGCATCACCACCACAATTTCAGGTTTTTCAATCACGGGATGGCCTACATGGCACCAGGCCTGCTGGCGTCGGGTGGGATTCACCTTTCTCAAAGGGGGAAGAGGGTCTTTGCTCACGAGCTAGCGGGGCTGACTGACAGAGCTTTAAACTAGACTTGAAGGGGGAGGATGGATAATCTCAGGCTTGCCCGTGACAAGCTGTGGGATCACGTGCCAACGTTAGAGGAACGGGGTGCTAGCGAGGGCCCTCAGCCTGTTGCCCTGAGACTTGCTGGGTACACTGGAGCACACTTGAAGACTTATGGAGATGAGCCAGGGGCTCCTGAGGTAATCGGAACAAACAGGGGAACACTGGTGAAATACCTCAAAGGAATGAAGGTGTGTTCCTCTAAGGAGGTGACGCAGCCGACAGCCCAGCTGAAGTGCCTCTACACCAACGCACGCAGCACGGGCAACAAACAGGAGGAGCTGGAAGCCACCGTGCTGCTAGAAAGCTACGACCTTGTTGCCATTACTGAAACTTGGTGGGACAAACCCATGACTGGAGTGCGGCTATCGATGGCTGTTCTGAAGGGACAGGTGAGGAAGGAGGAGCGGAGGGGTTGCCCCCTATGTCAAGAAACAGATAGATTGTGAAGATCACTTATATTCTTCAAATATTTCTTATATAATGTGGTGGGTTGACCTTGGCTGGGTGCCAGGTGCCCACCAGAGCCACCCTATCACTCCCCTCCTCAGCTGGACAGGGGAGAGAAAATATAATGAAAGGCTTGTGGGTCGAGATAAGGACAGGGAGATCACTCAGCAATTACCATCATGGGCAAAACAGACCTGACTCAGGGAAATCAGTTTAAATTATTACCATTCAAATCAGAGTAGGGTAATGAGAAATAAACACCAAATCTTAAAAACACCTTCCCCCCACCCCTCCCTTCTTCCCAGGCTCAACTTCAGTCCCGATTTCTCTACCTCCTCCCTCTGAGCAGCACAGGGGGACAGGGAATGGGGGTTGCAGTCTGTTCATCACATGTTGTGTCTGCTGCTCCTTCCTCCTCAGAGGGAGGACTCCTCACACTCTTCCCCTGCTCCAGCGTGGGGTCCCTCCCACGGGAGGCAGTCCTCCATGAACTTCTCCAGTGTGGGTCCTTCCCACAGGCTGCAGTTCTTCACAAACTGCTCCAGCGTGGGTCCCTTCCACGGGGTGCAGTCCAGGAGCAGACTGCTCCAACATGGGTCCCCTGCAGGGTCACAAGTCCTGCCAGCAAACCTGCTCCAGCCTGGGCTCCTCTCTCCACAGGGCCACAGGTCCTGCCAGGAGCCTGCTCCAGCACAGGCTTCCCACGGGGTCATAGCCTCCTTCGGGCATCCCCCTGCTCTGGCGTGGGGTCCTCCATGGGCTGCAGGTGGATCTCTGCTCCACCATGGACCTCCATGGGCTGCAGGGGCACAGCCTGCCTCACCATGGTCTTCACCAGGGGCTGCAGGGGAATCTCTGCTCTGGTGCCTGGAGCGCCTCCTCCTCCCCTTCCTTCTTCACTGACCTTGGGGTCTGCAGGGCTGTTCCTTTCATGTATTCTCACTCCTCTCTTACTCTGCAATTGCACAGGGTTTCTTTCCCCCCTTCTTAACTATGGTATCCCAGAGGCGCTACCACCGTCGCTGATGGGCTCGGCCTTGGCCAGTGGTGGGTCCGTCTTGGAGCCGGCTGGCATTGGCTCTGTCGGACACAGGGGAAGCTTCTGGCAGCTTCTCACAGAAGCCACCCCTGTAGCCCCGCGCTACCAAAACCTTGCCATGCAAACCCAATACAGTTACATGCCTAGATTATGATGAACACTATATTTTGACTTTTCCTAGTGGTTATGGAAGGTCTTTTCTCACTGTGCCATGACTAGAAGTTGGTGGAGAATACAGGCATTTTGAATCACCTTCCTCCACGTGGCCCATGTGCACGTGGGAGTGCCAGCTTCTGTGTGAAAAAGGATTCTATGTGCCAGGATTCCTTCTTTAAAATATTTTTCCTTAAGTTAGGTGATCTTTTCTCTTCTGATTAATACTTTTCTTAAGCTCAGGTGATCATCTGTTGCTCCATTATACACCGCAATTCTAACAAAACCTGACTCTACT
The DNA here is from genome assembly GCF_047370975.1 of Nipponia nippon. Lineage (NCBI taxonomy): Eukaryota > Metazoa > Chordata > Aves > Pelecaniformes > Threskiornithidae > Nipponia > Nipponia nippon. The sequence continues at coordinate 4,578,469 of NW_028262313.1, forward strand.
CCATGGTCTTGTATCAGAAAGTACAAGAAATCTAAATAAAGAGCTAGTCAATTAACAACTGTGCCTTCCATTCTATTTTCTAATTCAGTTGTTCATAAACATTTAAAATATATGCCCTTATATAACAAAGAAGGATAATTCAGACACAGTTAGGAGAGTCCGCGGGCATTATTTTAAGAAAATTATTTTGTTGGCCATGACTAGATTAAAAATTCAATATCTCTCTTGCTGTACAGATGAGACAGAGTTCTTTCTCTCTTATACCAAAAAGAAAGGACAATTTCTGTCAATTAGACAATAAAAGAAAATACAGAAGCTAAATGAACATGACACCACATAAAACTGCGTAAGTAATAGTCAATTCATTAAGTGTGGCTGTGGTTAAGACAAGCACATGCACACTCGTTCCCTGAGACAGATACTGCTGGAGAAGTTCAGGTTAAAGCCACTCTGACCTCCATTGGTATTCGAGTATTGACACTCTAAGACTGAAGCTGTCATCAGAAAAAGCAAGTACATCAAACACACAAATGTGGTTAGCAAACCTCTATTTGATACCTTTAGTGCTAAAGAAACCTCCATCAGGAAAGGAAGACACAAATTACTTGCAACTTCCCAAGTCAAAAAATGAAACTGAAAGGCAAATAATTTTTTTTTTCTGAACTTAAAGCATTTTTACAAGTGAGGATGGAGAGAATAATTGCAGAAGCTGTATCATCCAGCATAAAGCTGAAATTTCTCATTTATAAACTGTCTAGAGGGCATTTACTTTAACTTCAACTAATAATTTTTTAAAATCAAAGAATTAAAGACATGCTGGCTAATCGATCTACAACACCTTTTCAGTGGATAGGATGTACTAGCAAAGAAGGCAATAGGAAAGGTTCATTTGCACTCAATTTGAGGAAAAAAAATGCTTTTCCTTTATGAAAGCAGTCCTGTCTCCTCATTACCATTAATACTTGAAAACTGACACTAATTATACCACTTTTTATTTCCAGTTATATAAATGGGTATCTTTAATTTCTGTTCCACCTTGCCATTCTCCAAAGACAATCTGTGAAATTAGTGAATAAAAGTCTAGTTCCTTTAGTAGTTTCCATATCTTACTGACCTGGACATGCGGCCAAAAACTATATATCACAAAAGGGCACATTTATGCTTCTTTCACTAAAGTAGCTGTAAAATATTTCACATAATCTCGAGGCTATCATCACTATATAACCCAAACAGCAACTATCCATAAATAGGAAAACAAATAGGTAGAATAATCTCACTATTTATTCCTGATCCAGTGAGAAAAAGTTTTGCAAATTTGAGCATATGCCTTTGAAAAACAGCATTCTGTGGTTCTTTTCACTGCATGGTGACACTATCCCCAATTATACAAAACAGTAAAGAAACCAAGCGTCTGAGTATTTTCTGTAGACAATTATGTGATAGGATTAGATAGATGGTGAAAGGAGTACAATGGAACAAGTAAACAACCAGATCTTCATGATCAGAGAGGTGCTGAGCACCCGCAGCTCCCTCTAAATTAGGCTGGGCAACTCTTTAATATGTCTGCCTTTAATCTTCGTGCCTAAAAATCTTAAATTCAAATCTATACATTTTCATAAATGAGCATCATAATAAATGCTGTGAAGGTTCCAGTATCTTATGTCAACACAGGAAGGAAGGCCTGGACGAGAGAAATAAGAGTTCGGGTAGCTCGTGCCTGGAAAATGCCCGTTTAGGGGACTCTTGACACACAGTGAATTCTACGCATTTGTAGGGATAAAGGAAGCCCTCAGGTTGGCTTTTACAATGATTTTTATATAACCCTTGATGCCGTAATACCTAAGGTTCTCAGTCATTAACAGATTTTATCTCCAAAACCACTCTTTTGACAAAGGGAGGAATTATTATTTCCATTTAATGACTAAGGAATTGAAGAACAAGATAGATTGAGAGATTTGCCCAAGGATGTAGGGCAAACCTGCCACGAACTGAAGTGACAGCTTAGAATTCCTGATCTGTGCCTTAAACAGAAGGCATTTTTGTCCTCTAGATCTTGGTTAAGAAATGTCACAATCGTTTCATTTTCTCATTCCGCTGCCATACAATGAATGGGGAAGTTTCCCTGTTCGCAGGATAACCTCGCTATAACTGATTCATTTAAAACCGCTATTCCATTTGATTTCGTGAGCTAACTTTGCCTCTTGTAAAAATCACGGTATGTCCAGAGTGAGAACAGAGCTGCTAAGAAGTTAATGAGAACAGGCTACTTTGGAGGTGTAAAGATAAAACAAGACTTCTAGGGGAAGAATTTTGGCCATTAATATACATTATGAAGAATTATATTAATTTATTTTGCAAACTAAGTCAAAATGGTTAATGAAATGTTAGAAACGTATACAAATCTATAAGTAGTGAAACAGTGTAACACATAAAATTAAAAACTATGAAGCTTGCCTTTCACTCAACATCCTTTGCTTGCTAAATACTTCCGGGCTATTTTTATTCTAAATTTCTACACAGAGGTAATCTGGAGTTCCCTTCTTTTTTTACAAACATGTCATGTGTAAGATTGAGCTAGGATTGTGTTTTACTACTCAACAAAACCGATTTCTTTTTTGTCTTTTATCGGGTAATTACTCCTGTAGATACAACCGAGGATGGGCATAATACAGGCTGGTGAAACTAGAAGAAATGAGCAATAGACCATGCGACATTGTGTCCCAAGCCATTTACCTCTTATATCTTAACTGAATTAATAATATTGCTCTTTGTGGAATTTCACGGACACCTACAGGAACCCATTACTTAACCCTCAACGCTTCTGCAGCAGATGACATATATGGCCCTCCATTTGGCTCAACAGTATGACTACCAATCGCTTAATTACTTCATATTACAGACATTACAGCCACTTGTGGAAACCATAATGAAAGAAATGGTTTCAAATTTCTGGTCTTTTACAGTGCCTGCCTCATGCAGACACTTGGTATGGTAGAAAGAGCAAATAAATGAAACACAAAGCAAACATACCTCCAGCTCTAAGAACTACAGGTTCTTCAAGTCTGGTGAAGATCAAGAGACGTGAAGAGGGGGATCTTGATTTCCCTTTACAGTTGCTGGAAGACAATGCAACCACAGTTAAGGAAGCATTGCATACTCAGGCTATGTTGGTTTCTAGAAGTAAAACTGATGAATATAAAGCTGACTCTATGTAACAGTGGGGCACTGACTTTACAGAGTAAACTATGGCTACGTGCTAGACCAGTAGCCAGAGAAACAGTGAGACAGAAACCTGCAAAAGTTTGTGAAAGTTATAATCTTTTGTGACATAAAAGATAGCAAAATTAGACCCTATCCCATATCTAGACAATTATTTCAGTAACGAAAGGATATCATATACTAACAGGTATTCTTGCATGTTTTACATGAGCTACAACAATAAAAAATCATTACTACAGAAAATTGGTAACTTTGATTCAATAACTGCATCCAAGACTCTAAACAACATTTATTTGAAGAGAGATGAAACAAATTAGTTATTCTTCCTACTAACGAAGGTTGAGAAAGCATATGCAAATTAAAGCTTAGTCTGCAGTTTGGGGAAGTATTTCCTAATACTCACATAGAAAAATATGAACAATTTAAGTTTCCAGGAAGGCTAAGCACTCTTTTTAAGCCAAAGAAGGCCCATTGGAAAAATCCATTTCTATCAGCTCTGTTCTTCGCAGCTAGCTGTGGGTCTGATCACGCGCATCCGCCACCCCAAAATCCTACATGGCTGAGTTACGCACACGTTGCTTTCTCAACTCCCTAGCAAAAAACATGGCAAGTGCAACGTCATAGCAGAAGACTGTAAAAGAGACCAGAAAACACTGCTACATTTCTTCTTATGTACAGAGACAGCTTATTCATAGTTACTGTCAAGCAAGCCCAGAGGTTGATGACTAAAAAAAAACCATAAACAAAATAGAAAACCCAAGCCCTTTCTTTCAAATTGTTTCCTTTCTTCCTCCCACACGTATCCTTCAGCAACCAGCTGGAATAAGCACGCAATGAACACATTCACCTTGCTCAATAGTTTTAAGGCTTTAATGTATTTAAAACTTTAAAACCACTTTAAATTTTCGTGTAGAAGTATCGAAAGGAATCCAAACAATATATGGAAATGTGCAAGCAATCTCAGCTCCGCCCAACTGATGGACCAGGTAGAAAAGAATGAAAAATAAAAGGAATACCTCTTCAAAAACCAGTTTAATTCTACCAGGGGCTATCAACAATATAATGCAATATAATTGTACAGCTATTGCATGATAGCATTGCATGGCAGAATCAACGTTACTGGGGTGTTTAGTTGTGAATTTTCATACTAACATGTTTGAATTTCCTTGAAAACTGAATTTAATCTCAGTTTCCTGGTGTTTATAATACTTGTTTTGGGAATAATTACATTTCTGTAGGTACAACTTATTCACTGTATTGCCATAACGCTTAGGAGCTGTAATCATGGACAAGAACATATTGTGTTAGGTGCTGTAAAAACACAAAACAAACAAAAAAAGACTGCAGTTTGAACACATGATGAGCAGGCCGTGAACAGGTAGAGAATGCAGAAGTACAAAGAAATACTGAGGCATTAACAATCAATACGGCAAGTACAAGATTTGGTGTGCCAGCTTCCAAACTGAGTTACTGGAGACTCCAGAAAGTATCTTTTCCCACATCCGAGAGACAGAACGAAAGAAAACATTTAATATTTTAAATATTTTAATATTTATCAAAAAATTTAACAAGTGGGTGGTGGACATTGGTGTCAGGGATTGGTGAGTGTTGTCATCTAAATAATGAGTCATAGGTGAGGTAGACAAAGAATGCCCTTGAAAGCAAATCAAGTACATTATGTTTGAGTGACAGAGAAGGGAGAGCTGGTAAAGAGACATATGGTCAAAATAACTGGCTAGGGAAATGATCTTTGCAGTTGTTAGTACGGAAAAAAAGATTATTTTTACACTTACAGGACTGATACACACAAATGCCTAACTCAAGTTAAATATACCTTTGGCAGGGGCACTTTTATGAAAAATGAGAAGGCGCCAGGGACCGCATGGGTGGGCAAGAGCCCGACTTCCACTGCTGAGAAACCGCCGCCACGACGCAGCCCGAGGCGAGAAGGTAGGAGAGACGCTTCTGTTCTCGGCCGTGACAGCTTGCCGACAGGGTCACGGAGCTGCGGGGCTTCCGTGCCAATTCCGTACCTCTGCTGGGACACTTGGTGAGCTGGCAAAGAGAAGGATTAATTAAGAGAGGAAGAAAGCGTTGTGGAGGTGGGCGGAGGGCTGGAAATGGTTCCGCACCCTCCGATACTCTCTCTTAAATGGTGGCACATCTGTACCTCTGATAACGCCTATTCCCAAATTTTAACAATGCAACAATTAATCTGGATGGGGAAGAGAGATAATTTTATGGCACCGAAGTGCCCATTCACAATTTGACTGCAAAACAGGAGGATTTTGCTCCTCGCTCATCCTATTTTGATCTAAAATTCCGGGATTATGTCAGTGGCCTGCCTGGATGCCACAGACTGACGATCACACGCGGTACCAAGCGGCCACAGCAGCGGCGCAGGTTGCCAATCACGCCCAACCCACGACTGACTGGCGTTGGACGACCCCGACCCCGTGACAACTGCCAAATGACATGGCAGCGTACCAAGAATAACAAAACCCGCCGCACTTCGAGGCGAACGCATCGCCTGGGCCACCACAGGCAGCACAAGCCGCGGGGGGCGGAGGCTCGCAGTCGCCCTGTGGCGAGCGGGCGGGCGGGCGAGCCGCGCGCCTCACGCCCGGGCTTCGCGCGCCGCCCCCGCCCCGGCCGCTTTTGCACTCGGCTCCAACGGTCGCCCGCGCGCTGACGGCTTGTTTACTTCCTCCGCGGCGCGCGCCCGCTCACCCCTCCCTCCCCTCCCTCCCTCCCTCCCGCGCGCCCGGCGTCCCCCGCCGAGCTCCCCGCCGGCCAATCGGGGCCGCCCCCGGCCGCGCGCGCGAGGCGGGGGGGGGGAAGCAGGCTCCTCCGACGAGGAGCTGGGCGAAGGCAACGTCAGCCGGTAGCTCTCCTCGGACGGGACTTTGCCACTGATTGGCCGCCGGGCCTGCCCATCTCCCCAAGCCCCCGCCTTCCGTTTTACTCGCGCCGCCGAATGCACGGCGCTCCCCGCCCCCGCCTCCCCTATCGGTGTGTGTGAGGCGCCGGTTGGCCAGCGCCCCGGCCGCTCACCCCTCCCCGCCACTCAGCGCCGGCCCCGCCCCTGTCCCCACTCGCCCGTCTCCAGCGCAGGAAACACCCCGCCGGCTCGCGGCCAGCCCGGGCTGCCGCCGCCTTCCATTGGCCCGCTGCGCCGCCCATCCGCCGGAGCCCCGCCTCCCTCGGCCAGCGCGCGGCGAGGCGCGCCCCCCCGCCATCTGATTGGTCCGCCGGGGCAGGGCCGCCCTTCTCTATTCGCTCTCCCCTTGCCACTCCGGCGGGCGGGCTGGCCGGCCCCCCGCTACCCGCCTCGGCGCCGGGGGGGCCCCGCCCCCGCCTCCCGCCCTCCCTCCCGCCGCGCGCCCCCGCCCTCCGCGGCGTCACGTGATGTTTTCGCCGTGGTGCCGCCGAGGCCGCCTGCGTGAGTGCGAGTAGCCGGACGCGGCGCGGCCGGCGGGAGGGCGGGCGGGCGGGCGCGGACGGGGGGCGGCGGGTGGGCGCGCAGGCAGGCACCGCCCGGCACCGCCCGCTCCCCATGCGCGGCCCGCCGCGGGGGGCGCTTCCCCGCTGAGGGCGGATTCCCGCTGCCCGCCCCGTACCCCTTCCCCGGCGCTCCGGACCCTGCCTGGCCCCTAAGATGGCGAGTGGGATGAATGGCCCGGGCGGCGGCGGCGGCGCGGCGGCGGCCGGGGGCGGCGAGGAGGAGCCGGGCCCCCGCCGCCCGGGAGGCGGAGCCGTGCCTCAGCAGGAGCCCGGCGTGCCCGGCGCGGCGGCGGGCGACGGGGAACCGGCGGCGGGCGAGGGCGGTCGCTGCCCGTCCCCTCAGCCCCACCACCTGCTGCTGCTGCTGCGGCGCTCGCCCAGCGCCTCCCTCTGCCCGCCGCCGCCGGAGGCCGCCCCCGCGGCGGGCCGGGCCGCCCCCGCCGTGGGCCGCGGCGGGCAGCCACCCCCGGCGGGCCGCGGCGTCCCCCCGCCCGCCGCAGCCGCCGCCGCCGGGGAGGACGTGAGGAAGTGCGGGTACCTGCGGAAGCAGAAGCACGGGCACAAGCGCTACTTCGTCCTGCGGGCCGAGAGCCACCTGGCCCCCGCCCGGCTGGAGTACTACGACAGCGAGAAGAAGTTCAAGAGCAGCCTGCGGGCGGCGGGGGCCGGCGGGGCGGCCTCCCTCTGCTGCCCCCCGCCCAAGCGGGTCATCCCCCTCTACCAGTGCTTCACCGTCAGCCGGCGGGCCGACGCCAAGCACAAGCACATCATCGCCTTGTACACCAAGGACGAGTACTTCGCCATGCTGGCCGAGAACGAGGCCGAGCAGGAGGCCTGGTACCAGGCGATCAGCGAGCTGATGAGCCAGAGCAAGAGGGGCTTCCTGGAGCAGGAGGACCACGCCGATCAGCAGGTGGACGAGGATGATGAGCACTACGGGGCCGCCCTGAGGCCCGGCACCGTCTTCAAGGAGGTGTGGCAGGTCAACGTTAAGCCCAAAGGCTTGGGACAAACGAAAAACCTCACTGGCGTGTACAGGTTGTGCCTCTCCAGCAAGGCCATCCACCTCGTCAAGCTGAACTCGGAGGTGCCCTCCGTCCACTTGCAGCTAATGAATATTCGCCGCTGCGGACACTCGGAGAACTTTTTCTTCATCGAAGTGGGCAGATCTGCTTCCATTGGACCCGGAGAGCTCTGGATGCAAGTGGATGATTCGGTGGTTGCCCAGAATATGCACGAGACTTTTCTGGAGACCATGAAAGCTCTAAAGGCCTTTGCAGAGTTCAGGCCCCGAAGCAAGAGCCAGTCTTCTGGTGGTGGTAGTGGTACCAATCCCATCTCCTTCATCACCACTAGGAGGCACTTGGGCAACCTGCCCCCCAGCCAGACGGGCTTGCAGAGAAGATCTAGAACTGAGAGCGTTGCCGGAGGCACTCCTCCTACCACCAAAAGCAGCAACTCCTATCGCTTCAGAACATCCAGCGAAGGAGAAGGAACCATGACTAGACCTTTTAGGTCAGTGACTGGCAGTCTGATCCACCTGAATACTGCGAGGATGAATTTGGGGCGGCAGGAGGGGAGCGGAAGGTATGTGAGAGCCGCTTTCAGCTCATCTTATCACACCAGGTCTGCTTCGCTGCCCGTTTCTCATTTTCCCTCCACTACAAGTCCCATCAGTGTTTCTTCCAGTAGCGGCCATGGCTCTGCTTCGGACATGTTGACCAGGCCTTCTAGCTCATCTGTTTGTGGTTCCCCAAGCGATGGGGGATTTATCTCTTCTGATGAATATGGCTCCAGCCCTGGAGACTTCAGGTACTTTCGGGTCAGGAGTAATACGCCGGATTCCCTGGGCAACACACCGCCTATCAGAGAGGAGAACTGTCTGAGTGAGTACATGTCCATGAGCAAGCAACAGGCAGATGATAGCTCAAGAGATGATTATATGGAGGCTGAAAAGTGTTTCAGGAAAAGAACTTACTCTCTAACAAAACCAACTTCTGTAGCAGTGCAGCAGAAGACAACACAAACTACAGCTTTGTTAGATGAAGATTCTGCAGGAAATCATGGACGATTACTTTACTCTGAACCACCAAAATTAAAAGATAACCATGAATCGGAGTACAATGACGCTAACCTTGATTCCGTGTGTAACCAAAGTAGGAGTAAAGCCAGGGATGATGGGTACATGCCAATGATGCCAGGAGTTGCATCTTCTCTATCCAGCAACAGTGATTATTTGCCAATGACTCCTAAAAGTATATCTGTTCCAAAACAGATTAACAATTCGTGGTCACCGTCTCAGGTTGACGCCAGAGGGTATATGATGATGTTTCCAAAGGCTAGCTCTTCACCTGTACGAAGTCCTTTAACTGGATTTATTTCTAAAGGAAGTAATGAGAAGATCGTAAACAATGAGTATATGGATATGTCACCTGGTAATTCAGCTCCAAAGCACCCCAGTGATTCCAATTATATTCACACCGCTTCTGTTTCCAAAGGTTTCAGTTCGTATTTTTCTTTGCCCCGAAGCTTTAAGGCGTTATCAGGACAAAACGGTGACCACAGTGAGTATGTTCCAATGTCTTCACCTGGAAAACTCTTGTATAGTGGACCAGAAAATGTAAAAGGGGTCAACAGCGAGGCTCTGGCTAACGGCATCTCTAAATCGCCGGTGATGAAAGGTTCAGATGAAGGACTTGTGCAGAACAGGGCTATGAGGCCCACGAGACTCCCACTAGGTACAAGAGGGAGTAATACTATCCCAAGAATGTATGATCGTACAGTTCCACCTGAGCCAGCGAGTCCCGGTGAATACATAAATATTGATTTTAATGAAAAGGCAAGTAATACACCGTATTCCTTATCTGCAGAAGGATCGCCATCGTCGCTAGGCTCAAGTAGTGACCACAGGCAGTCCCCGCTCTCTGATTATATGAGTGTTGACTTGGATGTACAGTCGCCGAAAGTAGCGAAGGAACTGTCCAACTCTCTAACAGATATTTCAATTTATGCAAGTGCTGGTATTCCTAGAAACCAACCAAATCCTGACTACGCTAGGCTTTCGTTTGGTACCGCTTGTGTTAGCACCGCAAGTAGCAGGACTGATGACTACACGGAGATGACATTCAACATGGCAGCAACACCACCTCGGCCATTTGCCGCCGAATCCGACGACGGCGTAAAGATTGATAGCCCTTCTTCCATAGTTAATAGGCTGTGCATTGTTGATCGATATGCTGGTAGCAGTAGCTTCTCTGTTCCTAGCTCTGAACCTCCCATGGGACCGAAAGTGATTCGAGCCGATCCTCAAGGCAGGAGGAGACACAGTTCTGAAACGTTCTCTTCTGCTGGGACTGTGACGACCTCCTCCTCTTTCTTTACTGATAGTAGCAAAAGACACAGCTCTGCCTCATTTGACAATGTTTGGTTAAAACCAGATGAAAACATTTCTGATGGTCAGGAAAGCAAAATGTCCAGGGATACCTCAACTGGATTTCAGAATGGCTTAAACTACATCGCTCTGAATTTACGCGATGATCCTATAAGCTGTGAGGCAAGTACTACAGCGCCAACTTGCCATCTCCAAAATGGTACTTCAGGTTTGGACAGTGGAGCGTACGTAAGCATAGATTTCGGCAGATCCGATGGTCTGAAGTGTAACGCTGCGAGAAAAGGTTTGTAACTTTAAAAGCACTTTCCTTTCATGCTTGCTTAACTGTAGGAATTAGGTTCTCTACTTAATACTAAAATGAGGTCTTCAGAGCAGGGTAAATGTTTTTTATAAGCTTCTGTGTTATTCTAGTACGACCAGTCTCGTTGTAGCGCAGCATCCTAACTGCTGAACAGAGACGAAAGGGGACGTGGTCCTTGGCCTAAAGGATTTATGTGACTCCTCTAGGCAGTTAGAGGTGTTATCAAACTGTCATGTGCCTCAGGTTTTTTCTAAAAGAATTTTGCTAGTATAAACATGAATCATATTTCATATTGTGAATTCTTGTCCTGAGGTTATGGTAGCTCTTTTTTTCCTTCACTTCTGTTTTCCTCTTCTTCCCTTCTTATAACTAGATAACTCTTAGCTTTTTTTCCCCCCCCTTGTGAACTTGGTATTTTGTAATCTGTGTCATGGATAGGGAGAGCTGAAAATTGCTAGATTGGGTTTAGACATGAAAAGTTGGGCCTTAGATCTGTTTCTTTCAATAAGTGTAGGTGAAACGCATGTTTTAGGGTTTTTCATGTGCAAATCTGCTCGCATTTATGTAGTTGAATCTTATGTAAAAAGAACTCAGTTTTTTTCCTGGAAGGTTTGGTGTGCTCCTTTTGCACCCTGGTCTCTAAAGTATCGGTGTGTCCTCCAGAGAAACCATCTCCTGGTGGCTGACCAGGGTGGTGGGGGGCTCCTGCAGCCCATGCCCTCCACCTCCACCACTTAGTAGTGTCCAAGGGCTCGGTGGAGCCCTTCCCCTGCTGTCCAGAGGGATTTGCCTTTTGCGTAGCAGGAGAGGAACGCCTGTAATAGAGGATGAGCAGGCTCTGAGCGGTGTCTTCCAGGTGCGAAACTTCGGAGAGAAGGCTGCTAGCTTTCAAGTGATCAGTGGTCTGACCAAATTTAAGGTAATGCAGTTTGAGATGTGCATAAAAAATAAGGGTGTTGGGGGTGGGGAGGAAGAATACGGGAAAGAGGAGGGTCGCTTCTTGCTATTCACACATGAAGCTCTTTGCTCTCATGGTGGGAGCAAGAAACAGTAATTAGCTGTTAGTGGTATTACGCACGTCCACAGACTGACCAGCGGTGTTTGTGCAAGCGCTGCCTTGCGCTGTAACTTTGGAAGTAGAATCCTTATTTTGGTGTTAGTGACCCACTGAACTCCTTACAGTGATTCACCTACCCGGATAGAAAACCGTGTGTGTTCGAAATGATGTTTTCCTCTCTTTGCAAATGTATGTGTAGTCAATAATTGATGAGTACTAAGAGGAAATATTTAATTGCTGTTGGACATTGATATTTGTCTACTACTCTGTCAACAGAAAGCACTAAAGGGGCAGGCTCCTGGTGGCTTTTATATTTTTAATTACAATCTTAAACACTGGTTTGATTTTTTTTTTTTTTTCTAGTTTCACTTTAAAACTAAGTGTCTCAAGGCAGAAGGTATGGCAGGAGCTTAAAATTGTGTAGCCTTTAATAGTGGAAGGTAAAAGCCTGACTCAGCTCACATGCCATTCGAAGTCTGGCAGCACTGCTTGGGGCTGCTCAGAAATGTGTGGTTTGCCTCAGTGGTTTTTTTTCTTCTGCTTTGTTTTGTTGGTTGGAATCAAATTTAGAAGACGTTGAAAATTGCCAGTCCAAGAAGTGCTTTTTTTTCCAAAGTTAGTCTTTCAGCACTTCAGAGATTTGTCTGCTAAGTCAGAGGCACGCTGATCGCTGTAGCTGATTTGTGTGTGTTGGGTTTTTTTTTTTTGAAAAAAGCACCCCCCAAGACAGCAGAATTCCTACTTGATCTTAGTCCCCTCACATGACTAAAATCTGTGTTATAAAGTAAAACTTCTTAGGAAATGGAGGAAAAAAAAAAAAAAAACAGCAGAGATGATTTCCTTTCAGCTGTACTATGAATATTACATTTAAAAATATTTTTCAAGAGATAATGTGTTTAGAAATTGTATTTATGTTAAACATTTTGCTTACTACTGCTACAGCAAAATGTCTACAGCCGTGTGCTTGGGGTTTTTCCCTTGTTCCTTACAAGTTGCGGAGGGGCAAGAGACAGCTGCTGGTTTTTGCTGTGAATTGAAGTTTTTCTGGAAATGAAACATGCATTAAAATGAAGTGAAAGAAACTCTGTGCATAAAAACATGGGCATTGGCAGGAAATTAAGCATGAGAATAGTAAGAGCTTAGGTCGGTGGTTTCTTTCTAGTCCTGAAAAGAAAAACAAAATTAGAAGACACTGCTCCAAAGCAAGGCCTATGAGTTTTCTATGAAGACAGCATAAAATATTTCTGGTGTATAGGAGGAGGGATGTTGTCCACTGGTAGGTGGCTCCCGGAGGGGTGAAGAGGTTTCGGAATAGTCCAGGCTAAAAGGAGCTTGCCAGGCTTGAATACAGTGTTGCAAATTGGTGGTGTTTATTGGCTTCTTAGTAATGACTTAAAATTCTTGATTATAAAGATACCAGTTTTCACTCGCATGCTAAAGCGAGTCTCTGAGCTATAGCGAGCATAATAAGTCTGTGTTCTTTAAACAGTTTATCAGTCTCTACTGCAATAAAGCTTTTATTTTAATATTTTAAAAGTTTTTTTGTAATCCAGAAAAACACTTTCACATTCCATTTTGAATAGTGAAAATAAAGCTTCACTCTTAAACCTCTTATATCCTGAAGAGGTGTAGTGTGCCTCTGGGTAACTGATATTTTTAATACTTTTGGAGACTTCTCGCAGAACCGAGTGCTGTCTTTTCTTTCCTTCTACGTCCCGCTCTTTCAGTCTCTTTGCCTGAAAAATGCTCTGTGGTTAAATCCATTCTTAAGGAAAATATTTAGCAGATGTGTTTACCCTTTACTTCCTAGAAGGGAGCTAGCCCGTATTTATTAAATTCTATCAGGTAGAGAACTTTATCTCTTCCCCTAAACTGCAGTTTTACTGGGAGGAAAACACTTCCCAGCTTTGGGTTGTTTGCTTTTTTGTTTTGTTTTTGTTTGCTTAAATGGAATATTGTGTTCTGTGACTCAACTGCATTCTCCTCACTGCTGAGGGTGGCAGAGTGATTGCCAATGCATCGCTGCCCCTCATTGTAGTTCCCAAACTACTTCTGGTTCGCGTTCACTGATGTGAATCAAACTTTTTTTTTTTTTTCCTTCTCCATTCATGATATGGATGGAGGAGGGGGAGGGCACTCACTTGAAATGGTGAATAGGCCTGACTTGTCGTTAAAGTTTTATTTTAGGTGTAGGCAAAATTGAGCTCAGGTTTTATGTCGATAATGATGATGATAAAAAGAATAGACGGTTCCGATTTTTAATGCTTGAAGTTTAAGGAGGTCATTAGCAAAACAGTTTCATCACGAAATTGTTACACAATATTGAAGCAAGCGGTTTGCAGTTTTGATTGCATGAATCTGAGTCATGAAATTTTGTGCTAGGAGTACAGAACACTAAAGCTACTTCAAACAGGGCTTAGCTAATGTATACCTTGTTATTGGACCTTGTAGAAACTGAGGAGGATAATGAGAATGGGGCGGTAATAAACTGCATAATGGGTCCTGTATAATACGAGTTTCTTCAGACTTAATTAGAAATATTAAACCTGCAAAGATACCCTGGACTCCAAAACCAAAACAGACTGTTCAGGGTAAATGTAATGTTCAGCTTAATATCAACCCACCTATTTTACACCCACTCTTTAATCTTATCTCTACCTGATACTGTAACACTATGCTAAGATATTATTTCAGAAGTTCTCTAAAGTGCAGGATTATAATTTAAATGTTCCTCACCGTTTAATCTCCTCCTGTGCTAGACTGGGCGAGAGCGTTGTGTTGCACGCTTTGGGGGGCTGAGAGGAAAGAAAACAAGTACAGCTGTAAAGCAAAACTGGTGTTCCAGATTGTCCAGATCCTTTATGGTAACTCGCATACTTCAAATGCAAAAGCTTGAAGAATATAATGAACAATATACACTTTGAGAAATTCAGAAGCTGCAAGTTTTAGCTATTACTAAAATAGTAAATTACAGTTTACGGGATACCAGGCAAATAACTGCTCCTTTTGGGTTTCAGACTAGTGGTTTTTAAAAGTTTGCTTCAAACTGAGGCCCTTTTGTATCAGCAGAATACTTAAGGCATGGGCCCCTTTAAAAATAACGTGAAGAACGCTACTGAAGCACATCCGAACGCTGCTGTGTATCCTACATCTTTGAAGTAATGCCGGGATAACAATTCTTTTAAACAAAAAAAAAAAAAAAGCAAGCCATTTTAATCTTGCTGTAACAGATGCTACTTTAACAGTCTTGAGTGACTTACAGCTATGCTTAAAAATACCCAGGGTAACTTTCTCAAGTAGTATATGAGCTGCTGAAGGCAGAACAGATTTTTGCCGTGCAGCGTGGGAGTGAGCTAATTATGACACATTTGACCAAGAATCAGTTGGGTTTTACTTGTGCTTGGGTGAGAAAATCTGAGACAAGAATGTTCCCCTGCCATTGAGGGAGAACGTTTACTTGTAGTCAGCGTTGAAACACTTTTGGAAATCAGCTTTCCAGACGCTAAATCCATAGGTACAGCTGATGGTCCTATCTGTCCTTTTTGGAAGCCGAAAACATCCTGCTTGCGACCGTCTTGTAGGTGATGGCACCGCTGCAGGACGCGGGGAGTTCTGGGAGTAACCCGGTCCTGATTCACACGGCCTTTTTATTGTTTTGAAGTCTTTCGGTGAAATCTTAAATGCGTTATTACCCTTTTAGTCCTCCCTCTAAAACTTCCCGTCTTCCCCTCCTCCCCGATGTCTGAGGGCCCCTCGCTCCCCGCGTGGCGTGGGGTGGCAGGTCAGCGTCGCAGAAGGTGTGCAGCACTTACTCGGTCCTTCCAGCGGCTGTATTCCAGCCCGGGATTACTGGGGTGGTTTGTCACGGGGTGTTTCTTAAGGGTTTTTTGTGTATCCAGCAGCATGTTAGCAGTAGGTAGAGTTTGGGTTTGTTTTTTTCTCTGCATATGCCCTTTTTTTTATGAAAGGATCTTTAATAAGTTTTCTTCATATTGATTGCTGGGGGGAGGGTTTATACCTTGAGGTTTTGGATGGTACTAAAAAGAGCTTTTAGTGCTGTGTTGTACCTTGGTGTGTGTTTGTGTGCTCTGTTTGTGGATCTGTGGGGCTCCCAAAAACATGCTGAATGGTGTCCAGTATGTTGATTGCGCAAACAAGTTTGTTTTTCTGATCCGAAGCAGGAAACAAACGTTACAATTTTGACGTACTGTTGTGATCAAATGTGGCATTTTTCAACCCAAAGGGAAATGGAGTGATAAAACTGAAAGGCAGGTGAGAGAGAGTCAAGCTTTGTGGAGCCTGGGGATGTATTATTACTGCTGTTTTGTCCTAAAAATGTAGCGTTATCTTATGACTCATCCTTAAATGGTATGTAATGACTTGGCTGGTCCGATGGCCCACCCTGCAAATCTGCTGTTTGACTTTTTTCACGCTTAGCTTTTGCCTATTAACAACGATCCAATGATCAAGTTGCGCTGTTGTCTTACAAGTTAAAGCGATGACTAGGGGAAAAGGAAAAAGTGTGTTCTAGTTTTAATCAAGCCCTGCATCTCCGTAAAGGTCACTCAGCTTAGGGACGGTTACCATTGAGCCGAGAACCTTGATCAACAGGGATTTGTCACATACTTGAGGGCAGTGGGAAGACAAAGGTAAATTAGCCTGACTCATCAAAGGCATTTCAGAGGTGTTGCTGAATATCTTATCTAAATGATCTTGAACATATAAGTGTTTGGATTTGTGCAGGTTTTGCTTCAGGTGTAGCATTATCCCAAGAGCAGCAGTGTAGCAGACTGTTAGCAGGAATTTTCTGCCCTGGTTAAGTCATGAGCTGTATCTGAAGGGGCAAAGGTTGCTTATTTCAAAACATTTTTTTTTTTTCCTGTTAATTTATGGTTGGATGCTAACAACTCAGACTGCCCGTGTGCATGCCTACATGTGTGTTGTGTGCCAGCGATTTGCGAGTTAAGTGTAAGGTCTAATCTTTTTTAATCTTCTGAGAAGAAAGGGTTTTTGAAAGAGATGACTTATACTGAAATTAATACAGTTAAGGTTTGGCTATAATTCCAAGGTGACGATACAATTTAATGTGACTCAAGAAAATCGAAAACTTTCAAATTACTACCAAAAAGCGAATAGTGCTTGTGTTCACTGAATAGCATATGTATATTATGAACTTACATGAGTATCAAATTGAATTATTATTTGGGGCATAAAATAGGTAAGAACAGTGTTTCCTTTTTGCTAGGGCATGAAAGGCTCATAAATACGCTACCTACTTGAAGAAAGGCTTCCCTTTTAGTAGAACAGGACTTTGTGGAATGACTGCGGATATCACAATGTTTTTTTTTCTTTTTCTGAAAATCACAGGAAATAATACCAAAAGGTGCGCAAGAAACCTGGTAAAATTTGCTTCTGAACTTATTGAGGCACTAATGAGTGATCGCCTCCTTCCCCGGGGAATACTGCGATTCTGTTCCCGTACTCATGCCAAGCCGGCTTGCTTTATTGTTTATGGCTCTTGAAGAGCTGAAATTGTAGTATAACTTTTTTTGATGCTGGATAGCCTGAATTATTTTTTGGGAACTAGTGCTTCTTTTCTCAGGGATGTCTTAGGCTACCAGGAGTTTGGAGAGTCCTTAGTGACAGTGAAGCAGATGCATCATTAGATAAATGAGAACCTGTTGCACACTAGGCCAAGAAAAACTATTAAGGTGAGCCATGTGATACCTTATTTGTATGAAAACCCTGCTTAAGCTAGTGACAGGCCTTGGCGTTTCTGTGACTTCTGTGGCACCTTATTGACAATTGAGCTAAAATGGCCAAGGCAAACCAGCAAATGGTACAAAAAGGCTTCTCCTCGAGCCTGGGCACCTTTGCTTTCCTGGTTTGAGTAACCGGAGCCTGGTGGCAGGTGGGTTGGCTGAGGGCGTTCTTCAGCACAAGTTGGACAGAGGTAAAATTTCCATCAATACAGATGCAAGAACATGCTTTAAGTTCTGTTAAGTCTAAAACAATAAAGTTTCTCAAGTCGAAACTGATGTGGGTTAGGGGGCCAAAAAGATACTGTTTGCTGTATGGATTTTTTTTTGCATTTTAAGTTAGTTTGTTAGAAAAATTTGTAAGCTGTTTGTGTTTTCATTGGTAGCATCAACTGTTGAGTTCAAACTCGCAGAATATTTGCTTTTTGTTATGTGAGACGCTTTGGGAGGTATTTGCCATCTACATTTGACTCTGTGGTTGTTTTTTGGGGTGGGTGGGTTGTTTGTTTTTAGAACAAGATGGGTTTTAAACTGCAGATTGTGGGAAACAGGGAATCAGTTAGCAATGAGTTGAAAAAATGAACAGATTTGGTCTTGAGGTCATTCAGGCAATATTATAACAGCGAGTCTGTTAATGAAAGCTTGTAGCTCCAGACGTCATCTCTACTCGTCGTCGAACCTGAACAGGTAGGCAGCACGGAGGTCCCTTGTACCATGCCGCAAATGTAAATGTGTTGGTCCCTCTCCTAAGGAGCTTACAATTTAAAAGATGAAACTGAAGAGATGGATGAAACTTAATGTGCTGGGTGGGGAGTAAGATAAAGATCAAGGCTGCTACCATGGGCAGAGTGAAGATAAGAGGCAGCCTTGCAGAGAGATAAAAGGCTGCCTGAGAGCGGTTGCAAGGGAGGAAGCTGGTAGAGGCACTTGGAAGGGTATGCACACGGCAGGGAGCGATGGAAGGTAGCGAGCTATAAATACAGGGGTTGTAATGGTTTAAATGACTTGAAAAGGATGAGGTAAATGTCAGAACACTGGCCAGGATATTAATCTTGGTAAGAGGAATGTGGGCCAACGTGTATCTCCGAGTCAGGAGCATGTCCCAATGTTTACTTCTCCCTTTTAGATGTGGGATGTGATGTTTCCCCCCCCCCCCCCCCCTTTTTTCCTTTTTCCTTTCTGTAAGTTAGTTTTCCCGCAGCCATGTGACTGGTAGATTTGGTGCAAGCAGGGGTGCAGGAACGTGTACCAGAGCACAGGATCGCCCCGTGCAGCATCCCAAGGCAGTTAACGTCGCGTGGACCTGCGTCCTCTGTTCTTTGTGAGACTTCGCTCCAGAAGCAGCGAGGGTGATGGAGCTGCCTTGGCATTACCGCTGGTTCCTTCTTGGTTTTGCAGGGGCTTTTTAGGTGGCATCTCTGGGTTTCAAGCAACCTTCTGGCCTTGGGGAGGAGGCAGCAGTGTGGCTTGGGATATAAATTCACCTTTAGGATTTGTAACCAGTGTCTCGGAGCATTTGGAGTCCGACTCTAAACTGGGAGGTCTGGATGGCACCTGCTCATCCCTGCTGCGGTGCTTTCAGCTGCTGGAGCGTAGCCTGCGGAAGCTGGAGTGCAAAATGGTAGCTTTGACAGGAGAAAGTTATTTTATTTCTATGTCGGTAGGTCAGGTTGAATGGACGCTGTGGTGCTTGCAGGTGAGTCTGGAAATGGTGGCAGCAGTGAGGCTTGATTCACTGTTGAGGGTCTAAGTGATTGAAATATTAATGTTGACATGTTCCACAAGGTAAACACTAAACACGAGTTGCGTGCTGTTGATTAAAACTTGTCTGTGTGTAGACACAGTTTAACTCTGTCCTTTGTGAGCTCCTGGATTGCTCCTGGAAGCTGAAGGCCCTGTCCTTGGCTCTTGTGCATGTACTGTGATTTGAGAAGACCTTGCTTCACACATGCAATGCAACCCGAACCTTTCTTCTTCCTCCCCTGCAGAAGCCAGGGGTTTGGGTACCCTGACGTTAATGTAGACTCATGTGATAATTAGAAAATGTAAGAAATTGATGCGTGCCACTGCTGTGTGTGTAGCAAATGGTGGCTGATTGCAAAGATACTTGTTTTTTTTGTGCAGGCGTGCATGGGTGAAAGGTATGGCTGAGGAGGGTGTAACTGTTTGGGTATGTGGCCATGTAGTAACTTTTTGCCTTTGACAGTCACTTGTGGCAGTAGAGGTGAAAGAAAAAGGTAGTGCTGAATGCCTTCGAATGTCAATGGCTAAAGCGGTTGGGAAGAGCAAAGGGATGAATCGGAACAGGTGAAACTTTCTGTAGAAGGGAAAAACTTTCTGTAAAAAGGAAATATCAGGAAAGGTGATTTGAAGGGTGGGGAGCTGTTTCATTAGTCATGAGTGACACTGTCCCTTCTCTTAGTTATGTTCATAAGAATAGTTGTGCTCACTCAAACTGAAGACCTTTGCCTGCAAGCAGACACCACCCAGCAGAGGAAGAGCAGGGCAGGCGTATATATACCTCCCCACAAACATACACCCAGCCTCTGAATTTTTTTTTTTTTCCCTTCAGCTTGGGGGATTTCCTGAGCCTGATGTAGTTTGTCTGGTTTATAATCCTTTATGGATCTTTAATCCAAGTACTTCTCCAGTCTCTCTTTGATCCTGTGTAAACTCCTCGCATCCACAGCAGCCTGCGGTCAGAGTCAGTACACGCTCCCTGCAGACCTCTCGCTGCTCTTTGGGACCCTGCTCCATACGGGCTTTTTTTTTTTTTGGCTTAGCCCCTAGTTTGTGTATTGGAAGAGATAACGAACCCTATCTTTTCTCTCCATCCCACTCAGGATTGTGTAGATGCTGTATCCTCCTGCCATGCGCTTAGCCGGCGTGCTGTCAGTGCCCTCCGGTACTGCACGCAGCAGGGACCGGCGGTATCAATGTTTTTTGTTTTTTTTTTTAAATTTCCTGATACATCCTAATGCATCTCTGCAGGCTGAAGGGTCCTTGTTACCTGGCCGTTCCTACCGGGCAGCTGTTTCACACCTCTCCTGACTTTTTCTGCACTACTCCGACACTCTTCCAGTTATTCCGAGCCCTGTTTGAGCGAGGGAAGCAGAGCTGCCTGTGCTGTTCAGCACCGGTATTCGACGTGGCTGTTTTCTTTCCTATTCGTTTCCTAAAAGTTAGCGGCAAGGGCACAGGCAGGAAATATTTTCCTCCCTATTGGCACTTGAGGGCTCCTAACCTTGGTCACGAGAGCGGAGTGAACTGCAGCAGGTGGTATTGTCAGAAGCCACACAAACAAGATTTTTTTTTTTTTTTCTAAAATTTACCTATGTTTTCTGCAGTTTAGGAGGTCTTTTTACTACCTGACACACCTGCCATGAGAGTGCTTTTGGAAAAGCAGAACTTCTTTCATTCTTCCGCAACAGGAAAATCTGAAATTTTGAACTTCGATGTGTTAAGTGAAGTTAATTTTTTTTTTTTCTCTATATTGTAATAGAAGTTTGGTTTAAAAGGCAAACAAACAACAAAACAAGCAACCAAAAAACCAAACCTCCCCAAACCCCCCCAACTTCTCACGCTGTCTGATGCAACTGGAGTTGGTGTTAGGGCCCTGCCAAAACTGCGTACAAGTTTCCTAGTTCTAGGAATAGTATCAGTAAAAGAGATGAAATGAGGGAGTGTGCGTAAGGCCTTCCTAGAAACGACGCTGCTGTTTATTAAAACAGAAAAAGAAGGCACTGTTGCAAAAGATAAGGCATTTCTGCAAAGTGAATTAAAATGATCTTAAAGCATGGGAGAGTTTTTTTAGCTCGTGAAATTGCCAAGCGCTAAGAACAGCGGAAGCACATTGTGAATGAACAATTGTGGATAAAGATTATTTGTAGGAGTAGCTTGGTCTTCTAAACTTTAGAAACACAGCTTGAGGAGGAATCTCGTTTACTGGGATGTGTTAGCAGTCGCTGCGTTTAAATAGTTTATCCAATGAAAAGTGGGTCATGTAACAGGTTTTTTTAAACAAATTTTGTGTTGGTTTGTTTTTTTTTGTGGAAAGTCAGTAAAATTGTAGGTACAAGATATATTCATTAGCTCAATTCAAGCATCATTATTTTGTTGTTGAATGGAGAAAGTACGTGAAATATGTGCTTAATGGTAAGCGCGTGGTTTAACAGGCGTCCCGAAGAAGGGTGTCTTTCTGTGTCAGGGCCGTGTTTGGGTTACCCAGGTACAGTGACTGCGGCTGCAACGGTCACAGTAAATGTGTCAGGTTTTCTGATTTGTATTTATAGACTTGGTGTCTGCCTGTGCAAATTAAGAAGGAATTCTGCTTTTCTCAAATAACACTGCTTGCCTCTAGCAAGGTCTGAAGCTGTGCCATTAAAATAAGAACCTGAAGAAATAGGACAATGACATAGGATAGTAACTATGTATTTGGTAAGATTTGGGGCAAAAAAGTGTCTCACTAACTTGAGAAGAATGTATTTGGGCAAATTACCTCCCTCCGCCCGACCTGCGTGCCATGTGGGAGCCTTGAAATGCAATACGCTGCAGTCCTCCCGCCCTGCCCCGGTGGCGTGAACAAAATGCTTTTGGACGCGCACGCTGTGTCCTGAGGTCGTGCGGGGATTTGGTGCTTTCCTGAACAACAGGAATATTGTGTGGCCGTGTGCACGGGAAAGGCTAGGGCTGTTCTGCTGCTTTTGATCCGCAAAAGGCAGATTAATTCCGATTTCCCCCTAACCTGAAGTTCAGGAAATGGAGAACTTCAGTACTGTTCTCCAGAAAGCATTAAGCTGTCTTAGTCTTTGACATGGAGATTTTAATCATTTAATTATCTTAAATTAATATCTTCTGTAAGCAAAGCTTTTATCCTTTTAGGAATCAGTTGCAGAATTATGTCAGTAAAAGCCTTTCCCGTAAAAACAGATATTATTTAGGATGGATTTCTTTGAGAGAATTAGGATACGTCTGCTATGTTCTTAAAACCTCTTGGTTTGTTTCAGAGTGGCCTGACTTGTACGACCTTAATTCAGATGCAGGAACTGAAGTGTAAATTGGATATATTCTCATCTGATACATTTTCAAATGGAGCACGCTGGGTTTGCAGTCTAATGAATTAAGACTAATCTAATCCTCTGCCCCTGATTTTTATAAAACTATAATTTTTTTTTTTTTGCATAGCAAACTTGCAGAGCACTTTCTCAGTGTGTTCCTTAATTTTAAACAGATCATTTTTGAGCAATGGCGTACTGCCATCCTATTTTAAATATTTGCCCTCTTAGTTTCTCTTCTGCCCTTGTGATCTTTTTCCTTGTTTGTTCCTCAGAAAGCCTGGGACAGCTGTGTGCAGTTTTATAATCTGGTCCCATCTTAAACCGATGAATTCAAACAGAATTGTGTAATGACGAGAACGTTGTTTTAATTTTCTGAACTTTGCTTATATATTTTGAGAGGTGATCTGTGAAAACGTCCGGATGCTTTCTGGACTTGTTTTCCATATTAAGTGTTCATAGGAAGCTGAATTTGTATTGTTCTCAATATTCTGAAGCAGTAGAGCTCAATTTTGGATACAGGCTGAAGCTTTTGTGTAGAATCTGTTAACGGAGCTGAAGTCTGAATAAACAGAAAAGCCCAGTGCAGGGTGCTATGAAAACTACTTGGAACAGTGTATTTCTAGGCTGCTTCAAAAGTGCAGAGGGGTTTTTTTGAGTTTGGGTTTTTGCTGCTTGTTTTGTTGTAATGATCAGTTACCAGATTTTTTTTTTTTTTTTTTTTGGTAGACTGAGCAGATTTTCTTGGAAGAGCACGTGACAGCCCCGGAACGGCCCCGTGTTTGCACTGCCAGGGAAAGTTATCGTCAAACTTGTCATGGCTGCTCTGGCCACTGAGTTGTATCGGGTGGCATTTCTGTTTTGGGAGCTCCCGGGGACCGATGGGCTGCTCTGTGGGCATTGTTCCTCTCCTCCCAGCTAGTTCGCCCCTCAGAATTTGTTTTCCTTTGAGAAGAGTTGTTTCATCCATTTCTCTGACAGCTTCCTTTGCTGTTCAGTCAGTCTTGAGTCAAGTACGTTTGTATGGTATCTGAAACGAAATGCTAATCTGGTTTTTATTGTTGATCAGCAGTTCTCGTGTTTGTACTATTAACGTAGAAAATTGTTGGCTGATGAATCTTACGTTACGAAGACTGAAATAAGATCATCCAGCTTCACAAAGCTGTGTTGTTTTCTTTGAGCACTTCAGGTCCTCCATTAGTTTCCCTTCACCTACCGGCTGGTCGGAAGATGGAAGAAGATCAGGCGTGGGAGAGAAGAGCCACCAAGGAGCTTAACGCGTGAGCCCTCTTGTAAGCTCACTACGTAAATCCACGTTGCTTCCTAAGGATCCTTCTGGCGAGGAACCACGGAGGTGGAAATCCACAAATTAGCTCTGGCTCTCAGCAGCACAACAGACGTCGGCCTTGCTCTCGCTTACGTTAAACCCATTTTACACCTCTTTGACTAATAACTTTTCTTGTGGCGCGTGTGCACGTGCGGTGCTGTCACACAGGTGGGTTCAGGTGCCTCTGGATAAACAAAACCAGGTTCCTGCTCACTCCCTGCAGGCAGCTGTAGCACTAAAATGCGAGACACGGCTCGGTGGGTGATTCAGCGCAGATCTTCCTGGGGGGACGTGGTGGGGGAAGCTGCATCCGCTGGAGCTCCTACAGCTTCGCCGTTCAGAAATCAGTACCAGGGCTTGTGACTGCGACTGCAGAAACTGTCCCTGGCTCTGCGGGAGACCCCGCTCGCCCCTGGGTGCAGGCTCCGCTGGTCGTGACGTGGGGTTGCTTTGATGCCTGGAGGTTGGTGGTGGGTGACCTGTGGGCCTGCAGGCGCTCCGTGGGAGGGATCTTGCAAGACCTCAGTCTCCTCTTATGTTTCAGATTAAATGCGATCAAGTTTCATGAGTTTTTTTGCCTTTTCTATCTGATACTGATATATGTGTTCACATACATATATATATCAATTTATATCTGTATCTATGTATAAATGCTTCATGCGTTTGTCCCAAAAAAGAGCTGATGACTCAGGGCATCAGCCAGCTGTACTGCTCCAACGGCAGTACTGAAATTTTCAGCTTTAACAGGGGGATTAGAGAAGTGGTGACAACCAATAACTCCGTGTCTGAAAGACTCAAGGCTTTAGGAGACTGTTATCCGCTTGTAGGTAATGTTTATGTGAAACTCCCTTATGTTTATTTACAGTTCCCGCAATTCTGTTTTAGCTTACAAATGAAGAGGGACCATGCTGAAGTATATAGCTTATAATCACGGGGAGGAAGGGGGACAAATTAATGAGATCTTGTTTAATAAGCCCAGAGTTTCGGGAAGGGGGGACGCTGCGGGGAGGTCCCAAGCTTGCCTTTACGCTGGTGTAAAACTGTATTCAAGCCAGGACATCCAGGGAGTTTCTAAGCTGTAGTGAAGCTTAGTTGAGGATACTTTCTTATAAATTAATCTGTGTTAGTCCGGGCTCAATTCGAGTTACGTGGTGAGCTCACTTTAGAATTGGCTGTCACGCTGCCTTCCGAGTTATGCCAGGCTTGTTCAAAGAAGCAAACTTGGGAGTTAAGCAGGTTCTTTTTGTTCTTAAGCTCTTCCCCTCCAAGTACCTTAAATGTAATTTGGTATAAGTTTATGAAAGTTTTCAACAAGTTCTGGGTGTAAATTCTGAGTTCTGCCACATGGGATTGAGTCAAGCAACTGGGGCTTTGCTCTTCAAAATGTTTTGGGGATGTGCTTGGAGAGATTAGAATAACTTGTCAAACAGCTTTCAGGTGTGCCTTGTGTGTTAGGCGTGGAGGAAAAATGTCCTGACAAAAGCAGAGGCAGTTTTTGAAGTTCCTTTTATGTAAGCTCATAGGTCCACAGCAAGGAAAGGGTGGGGGGATGCTGGTACATGTTAATTTTTGCTGAGTATAAGTTTAATACAGAAGCTTTAACTGTTTTAATGTTTGACTTGCATGCGTCGTTGAGGTGTGATTCATTGCAAGTTGTGGTGCGTATTTTCATCCGTCGGCCCTACAACAAAACGATATTTTTCTAAAGAGGAAAACTGTTTCAAAAATAATAGCTTCACTTGGCTTTTGTGAAAACAAAGCCATCGCTAACCACATCACGCTCTGTGTAACAAGCAATAGCTTTTTGTAGTGATCTTATGTCTGTGAAATAATACAAATGGAGATTCTTGAGTTGTGGGTGTATTTTGGGCGCTCTCTTCCTTGAGTTGTGGAGAGCCAAGTTACTGTATTTTTCAAATCACTACGGATTTGAAAAATGAAACTCGGCAACCCAGACCTTGGCGTGGGTCGTACAGGGATAAAAGGGAGGTTTCTCTGAAGCCGGAGGACCCCTGCGTACTTCTGCACCGCTTCCAGCCCTGCCGAGGTCGTTGCTTCTCTGTCTCTCGAGCAGTGGGCAGCCTTTGCTCAGTGCAGCTCATCTGCGCTGTGGGCTTTTTTCTTTTTTTTTTTTTTTTTTCTTCTTTTCTTTCTTTTTCGTTTGAAGGGACAGTTTTTTGAGCTGGACGGAAATCAGAACTTCTTCCGCTTCGGGTGGAGTTTGTGTGCGCGTACTTTAGGATTGGTTATGTAAGTAAACATACAGGTTTGCATTATTATATGTAATGCTTGCTTGTTCTTTAGCTGGCCACGTTTTCTTCGGCCCATTCCTGTGGCAGAGGCAGTGAAGCACGATGCTTTCTTTAGCACGGAGATTTAACTGATTGCCTTGTGACCCCGCAGAAGAGCACGGGCAGCGTTAAGCTCCGAAACCCCTTCTTTCGTTCCAGCGGGCCATGCTGCCATCGCCGTGCTTTGCAATGAAGTATTCCCCACGTCGCAGTTCTCGACGGCAGCGAGCTCTCCCAGAGCAGTGAGAGAGCTTCTACTGTGTGGCTTCGAGGGGAAAAGTAGACTACGTTTCTGTATTCGATGTTTTCTGAAGGCTGCATCTCTTAGGCTAGCTGTTGCTTCTCAATGAGAGCAACCTGCGGTTTCCTTTTTCCCTGTAATGCTGGGCTGCAGGTCCCGCAGACGTGTGCCTCAGACCTTGACGAGAAGGTGACCGAAGCCACCCGCCTGGCAGAGGACAGCGCCCTCAGACGTGGGCGAGAGGACAGAAACGCTGGGAGAGGACAGTGTCAGGACGCGTGGTGTAACCCAGGGATTTGGCTGATAGTGCCCCTCCAGGCTGAAAATGAGTGCTCACACTGGCTCTGTTGGGAGTGGAAAGGGGTTGTGTAGCGAGCGGAAAAGTGACTTTTTGTACATTCCTCAATTTGCCTTCACACCGCTGCAGAAAGTGTCTGCATCCCCTTCGTCAGATTTTTCCGTGTCGGGAACCTTTTGTGTCGCTCTCACCTTGGCACGCGCGTGGTTGATTGCAGAGCTGCTGTTCTGCTTTGAGGTCCTCCTCTCTCCTATTTCCAGTTCTGCCCTGTCACCCAACTGTATCTTCCTGTAATACAAGATTATATTTTCCCCCTGCCTCATTTTACCGGGCACTTTGTATTTTGCCTTTCCCAGTCACTTCGAAGCCACTGGTTTTTGCTGCCGGCAGGAAAGGTTGCTGTCTGCCATAGCTGTGTGCTTGTGTACCGTGTGTTGCCTTTTAGTAAAGGGAAAACCTTATTCTGAGGTGTTCCTTATCGTAACTAAATTAAGCTTTTTCCTGAAAAGTTGCGGGCAGGGCAGGCAGCTGGGATGACTTGCCACTCCTGGTTTGGAGCTGGAGTTGCAGGGAGTGTTTATATTGCAGTTCTGTAGCTGCTGTGAATGGGAGTGTTCGCCACAACCTTAATTACAGCTGGGTGAACAGAACTGCTCTCCATTCATCCTGCGCTGCGTGCTTAGCAAGAGCCTCTGCTGTGCCCATCGCCCGACGCGTTGAGAGGCTCGAGATCTCGTTAGATGAAATATCGATGGGGAAATAGGCGATGGGTAGCTGTAAGCTTTGATCCGTCCCACGGTGCGTGGGCTAGCAGCGCGACGCTGGCTGCGGTCCCAGCTCCTGTCCAGCGTACGCGCGTCAGCTCGGTGGTTGCAGCGGCTCTTCCGTGCCTGCTTCAGGCTTCGCAGCTCTTCCCGACGGCTCGGGATTTCTGAGCGCGGAGTCGCCTGGCAGTGCCCCTCCCTCCCCGAGGGACCCGTGTTCTGCATTCAGCCCCTGCCGCTTCTGCGGTGGATAAGCTCCCGTACTCTCCTCACTAGAAAACGTTTTTTGCCAATGTAACTTGCATTTAAAATGTCACTGACTTTTTTCCCCCCTCCTTTCTAGACTGACTGCATTGCCATGGAAACCATTGTGGGAAGAGAAGACTTTTCTGCTCCTAACTCCAGAAACTGTGTGGTGCTTTTGGAAGCAAAGCTCAGCTCCAGCCGGCTACTTTCATTTCCACCAGCACGGACATAGACACACATCCTTTTAATTAATTTTTTCATAGACATCAGCTCTCTACAGTTGAATTAATTTGAATTGAGATTTTTTTCATAGCTGTGCTTTGGTGATGGAATTTGGTCTTTCATGTCATACCTATTTGGGAGGCAGCGTGAATGCGAATAGGAGATCCCTGTATCCCCCCTCTTCCTCCTGCCTCTTCCACGGATTTTTTTTTTTTTTTTTTTTTAATTTATATTCTGAGAAGTCAAAGCTGGTTTCTGATTGTCTGTTTAACATGGGTTTTGCTTCTCTGGTACATTAACAAGTGGTTAGCTTAAAACATGTATTGTTTAGAAATATTTTTGGCAGTTCAGGATTTTTGCAGGTGGCTGGGCAGAAGGAGGGAGGGAGGGAGAGGCGCGCGTCAGCTTGAGGGGTGAACCCGCGGGACTGAACTGGTCTGAGAAGGAGACACCTCTTCTGCCTGTTTGTTTTTTTGTTTTTTTTTTTCTTTTAAGGTTTTGCTTTTATGGTACAAGAGGTATTTCTTGATCATAGGCTAGAATATTTTAAATCAAATGTCTGTCGGAGCTTAAACGGAATTTTTTTTGCTCAGAATTTTGGTATGTACAAAGTAGGATTAATGGGCTGGTTGTCTTGTAGATTGTTTTTGTTCTTACCCTCAAGATACTTGTTTATAAATACGAATTGTGTAAAATGAGGTTTTTGTTCATGCATTCAAATGGAGAACTGCAGAGTCGTATCCAGCGTCTGTGACTTCTGCATTATATTTGTCAGCTGTAGCTTTTTAAAGGGAAACCACCCTAATTGATCTTACTTTCAACCAAAGCCCCACGTTTAATTTGGGACTATTTCTGTTCTTTCTTCCTGGCATAATGGGGAAAAAAGTAAAATGTCGGCTCATCAATTGTCTTTATCCCACTTAGAGAAATGCGAACAATGACTATTTGACGTTTTTAAAATAAGCCCTGATTTTCCCGCAATTTAAGCGCTTCACTCTTGTACTGAATTTTTTTTTTTTTTTGGTTGAAATGAATTTAGGTTTTTAACACTGCTATGAACTTCAAGAGCATGACACTAGTCGTCGGTACATGCAATGTATAATAAAAGGCACTGACAATTACTAAAGGGTTTGGAAGTGGTACACAAATCCTCGTGCTGTACTGCACCACACAGCTGGTAATCCTCTACATCGTATATTGTACACCTGAGTTGTCAGGCTGCCTCGCCTCTAACATACAACCTCTAAATTGCTCGTACAGTTTGTATAACAAATCGGACACTGTCAGCTTCGATTGTTCGGTGATGTGTACCCAAATCTATTTTTGAGTAGTATTAAAGCGTACACGTCACTAAAATATGAAGACTTTTTTTTTTTTTTGGAAACATGGTACCAATCAGTTTACGCAGTGTCTAGCGACAGGGAAAACTGTTGCTACAGGGTCTAAAAGCACAGATCTGTTTTTGATTCTGGAAGAGAAGTTTAAGTTGGTACAGTTACTTGTTGCTGCTAAACATACACTAATTAAAAATACGACCACTCTTACAGACCATGATACTGTCTCGCCATATAGCTTTTGTTTGGTCTCGTAAATTAATAATGCAATATATAGACAGCTTTTTATAAAGCTTTACATCTTTTCTAAGAAATCAAAATTTGGGTGAAGATAGTTCTAAACATTTAATGTGAAAGGAAAAAGGTTGTTTTGAAGAAATTTGTTACATACTTATTTCATATTAGATCCCTGAGGCTGCCATTGTACAATATACAGCACTGATTTAATAAATGCTGAATAAGTAAGTAAATGGGTAACCTCAAGCGTAGTGGTACAAATACTAATAGGTACGGCATAATAAATATGCAATCTTTTTGAATCTCTTAGTTTACAGCAACTAATTTATTCAGTATTGTGCTGGAAGAACATTTTCAGATGATGTAAAACATATCACTATATATACTACCTTCCAGCTACCCGTTTATGCTGCTGTATAGTACAAAAATACCAATGATAGAACAATGTTTGTCCTGTAAATTTAATTTGATATTGGACAGTTATTGTCTGTACAAACTAAAACATATATGGTTGAAACTGTTCATTATATTTGCTATTTCTGCTTCACAGATCTGTTTTAAAGTTGAGCTGATTGATCTGGCTTTGTCTTCCATTGTAAATATTGTTATGTTGTTTTCTTTGTAAAACACATCGCGTTTGCGGTTTTGGGAGACTGGCTTGAAGCTCTGTATAGTGTTTATATTTATCTGACTTGGCTTTCCATAGAGCTACTTGCAGTAAATACGTGTTCATGTAGCTCCGTGTCTGCGTTTTATTTTTAAACAAACTTTGGGGTTTTTTCTGTCAGAAGTGCATTTCCTCCTGCTGCGGCCGCCGCTGTCTTCTCAAAGCGGTTTTGTCACCCTGCGTCCCTGAAGATTTGGAGAAGCTTTTAGCGTGTTTCAGGGGAGCGATGCCCGCTCTGGCCACTTTTCTCTGCCACTTAGTGTAAGAGGCAAGGTACAGCAAAGCACCCAGAAGTTTTCTTTGTCCTAGATGCATAGTGCTGGTAAACAACTGAGTTTCTGAATGGGAAAAAAACCAAACAGTTCCTGATGCTTTTTCTTCTGCTTTAAATACAGAGGACTGTGGCAATTTTTTGTTCATAACTTTGTCCGTGACCGAGTATGGCAGTTGCATGATCAAGAAGTGCTAGTCCTCGTATCGCGTAGGTTCCTGTCTGGAAAGTCGGGGTGGAAGGGAACAAGTATGGCTTGCTGTTGTAAGTTGTATAGCAACGCTTTGGTTTGATATGTGTTAAATAAGGTCGCGGTATGTAAAACCAAAACCCATACAGATCTCTCATCATTTCAGGTAATGCACCCACTCGTAAAAACAATGAACGTCAGTTGGAACGTATCAACAAAAGGCGGTGCCTTTTCAGCTTCCTTACTGACGTGAAGGGTATGTCAGTATTCTGTGTGGGAAGAGGTTTTATCCATAGATGTGAGTGTATGCGGCCTCCATAAGTGGGGGTAATTCCTGGGAAATGTCTTGGATTAGACTTTTCTTTCGTTAAAAATGCCCCGTGTAATGCTTGCTCTGTTATTTGGAACAGGGCATTAAAACAACTCCCTGTGAAAGCCAAGTTCAGGGTAAGAATAGGGTTTTCCTCAAATAAACCAGCCCCCTTCCTCAGGGCCTCATTTTATAGCACGTAGCCTGTATCGGGAAGAAAAGAAAACGGCGCTTCTCCTACAGGGCAGGAACAGCCCTCCCAGCAGTAAACAAACAGGGAGAAGTGTCCAAACCCTGTCGGGGCTGGTGCGGCAGCCTGACGATAACGGCGGTAAGAGAGTGTCTCGCTGGATCCGAAACGCGCTCGCTGCCTGAGGGGGTTGGGGGGAGGCGGGGGCCGTAGTTTCGCACTAATTTTTCAAGCCCCTTTGGGTGATCGCTGACAGAGCTCCCTTCTGAAGCATGGTGAAAGCCCTTGATTAAAACCAGAAGGCAAGTTAGACTTCCTATCTGAATGGGAAGGCGGGCACTAGAGTACATGTTAGAAGTCTCTCTTTTGAAATACATTGACCAATTCTAATGGAACTTGCATCTCACTGAGCAACGTGGTGCTGGAAATAATCAAATAACTGACTGGAACGAGAGGTGCATCGCAGGGCAGAAGGACCTTTTCAGAGTTACCGGGCAACAATACGATTTGTATTGCCTTTTTTTATATCCTGCATCCTCTTTTGGCTACAGCAACAGTGTTCCCTCAAATGTAAAGAAGTTTCTTGCCTCGTTTTTCCATGAAAGGCTGCGATCGATGCAAGGTGCCTCGGGGGAGAGCAGGAGCTGTATGTATTTGGGAGGTAAGAACTTCTCCCCCCTTCTCCCCTTTTGTTAAAGAAACACACCAAGCTCAGTTTCTTTGGTTTTCTTCTGAGTTATTGAGTTAATTTAAAACTTTTTGAAGAAGCGTTGTGGTTATAGGAGACTGACTGCCAGGCAATCTCACTCAGCGGGCACCAGAGCTGCTGCTTGGCACAGCAGCCTCAGCCACCCTTCTGCGCTCCACCCATGGGCTACAGCGAGTACCTTTACTAACGGGAGCAGTGTGCCTGCGTTACTAACTGGGTACTCTTCACCTGGCTGCCAGCTGAGGCTGTTCTGAGGCAGTGGTCCCCTGTCTGCTACAGATGGGTTGAGTTAATCATCTTTCTTTCAAAAGCTAATAGATGCTTCTCCTACATTTTAAATGTAGAACACAGTTACTGCTCCCCTGAGCAAATCACTGCTCCCACGTCCACTAGCAATAGTGTCCTGCTTCTGCTCTCTTGTGCAATTTTCAGCTTGTGCTTCTACTGGAAGCAGCCGCAGTCTTGTGTGTCCAGGATTGGCTAAAGCGTGACTTTTCTGGCAGGACCTGTTAAAAACACGTAATGCTGCTCACAGCGGTATAGTCCTAAAGCTGGCAGAACGCCCTTCCCTCAGCAGCATCCCTAGGATGGCGCTTCCGTACAGTGCAGGCCGCATACCGACTACAAAATGGTTAAGCTAGATATCAAAGCGTACAGAAAATAATTGCAGAAGATCAAATTTTAGAACTCGAGCATTTGTTGCTTGCAAAATCAACGTATTGCTTTTTCAAATTCTAAAACTGCTGCTTCAAATAGGTATTTCCTCCAGCCTTTGATGTGAGAAATCCTCCCTCCAGAGGGGACTGACCTTTGCGATGGAGGACAAAACGCGGCACGCTTAAGAGCTTCTAAAGCTCGAAGTTTGCACGCGGTAGTCTCGCTGACTGTATAGAAACGTTGCTGCACTGCCCAGTGTGCCCGCTGTGGCTGGTAGGTTGTACTTTGCAGAACTGTTTCAGGAGTTTAAAGCCCACCTTATAAATGAATTTCAGGTTGAAGGAAGCTTTTTCCTTTTAGTCAAGGATTATAACAGGAGTGAAGTAAGATACTGAAAAGCCTGTCATAAGTAGAACTTTGTTCTTTAATACTAGAACCATGTAAATCCAAGTTATGCGTAAGGTTACTGTTTTTAGGATTTGCAAACTAGTATTCCTTTAGAAAGTTGCATTTTTGCACTCATCAGCCCGGTTGCAATTGACAGCACACCACCTGCAGCAAGCTTCCAAGAACAAGAACTGGGCAGCGAGCGAAGAAAGGTAACGCACTCCCCTTCTAGTAAGCTTGTTTTAAAGTCATTGCTGCCCGCAGGCACCTCCAGGACCTCAGCCCTGTTTCTGTCCTAGCTTCGAGTGCCCTCGAGTGGCTGAAGTGTGCAACTTGTCCCCATAAAACTTACCAGTACAACTGAGTGACCTTCCAGGTTCCTCCTCAAGATTAACTACAGTAGACTAACTTTACATGATGAGTTAAGAGACTAAAAATCTTTAGTCAAAAACAACCAAACTTGAGGAAAAAGAGCCTTAACTGTAGATGAAGAAGTGGTGTTCTGAGCCAGATCATGTTTAGGCTATGTTGAAGACTATTTTAAGGCTCTAATGTTCAAAACAGTTTTTTAAATAATAAATCTGCAAACACAAGCTTTTACCTGTAGTTTAATATTTATATACTGATGGATAGCACCTAGAGGCCCCAACCAACATTTGAGCCCCCTCAATGTCTCTGCCCCAAAGAGCTTACAGTCTAAGCAGTCAAGAAGTAGTAGGAGAAAATAATAACCATGCTTTCTTTTATAGACCAGTAACTCTGATCCAACACAGGTGAAGTGATTTACCTGCTCTAAGGCACAGAATGTGTGGCGGGAATTAAACCAACATCTCTTGAATCCCTGCTGCAGGTCTCAGTTAAAAGATGCTCCTTCCTCTCTAGACCACTTCTCTCTCAATAAAAATCAGCCCCTCTGGAAATCTCAGCCTGAAGCTGGTTAAGGTTCAGGACTGTTCTCCAGGTCAGGGTGAAAGCTGCAGGAACAGAACAGAGAGCGTATCTGTCAGAAGCGTAGCTGCTTTACGTATTTTCACTTTCTGTGGTCATCTTGCAGGTTTGGGCCCTAAAGCTACCGCAAGCCTGGCAGTTCGGGGTGCTATCTACCTTCGACTGGAACGGTATCGCCTGGCTTTTCAATTCCGTGGGCTTTGTTTTACATGCTGCAAGGGCCGCCCAGATCTTACAAAGATGCACTGTTTGTGCACTGCTAGAACGAACGTGTTCTGCCCTTTCCCAGGCCCCCACATATGAACACTTCGTGTTGGTGAGCGCAAGACAGCTGCTGCTGGCAGGGAAGGCTGGGAGAGCTCTTTCCTCGGGGAGCTCCTTGACCTTAGCATCCATTCTTCTGCTTTTTTGGGGCTAGGGATAGGCTGCTGTGTTCATTTTAGGCTTCCGAGGAGCCAGCAGTAAGGTAAGGGCTTGTGTTTACAAGAAGAGACTCGCTATTGTATTTCAGCTTTGGTAACAAGTTCTTGACTTGGAGGTAGCAGCAGGTTCAGTTTATTTCTATATGCATCAGCAAACCAAAATAAAATGAGTTGAAGGATGCACATTGCTGAATTGCCCACTCTCTACTGCCATATATATTGCAGCTAATTGAAAAAAAGACAAAGGTATTAATATTTTGCACTTTAAGCTAAAGAACTTCAGTTTCATACTTAGTTGAAAGCTTTTGAAATCGGCACCAATCTCATTGTGTAAATCACTGCCACCTGGTCAGTCACCAGTCCTATGTCTTTTGTCAAATGTGCATAAAACAAGGAGATTTCTGATGCTCCGTGTTTACAACGGTAACTGAAAGGCAAGAATGAATAGCCATTAGCAGATAAATTACTTAACAGTAGTCAATAAACAAATACACTTCACCTGTATAAAGCAGTATGTTAATTCACAAGTTAAGTTGTATTGATAGTTGAGGTGGCAATATACAATGAAAACATTAAAGTATCGTCACTTGAAAAATAGTCTTGCTTTGTCAGGGAGCTCTGTTCATACATAAGGGTAAATGAAACAGCACTGACCATAGAAGCCGAACAGTCATGCATACAAAAAGTGATCACTTTTCAGCTATTGCACAAGTCGTGACACTCTAGGACATACACAGTAGGATTCTGACACAACAACATCAGAAAGACTGCATGCACCATCTTTCAAGGCCTTATGTGAACTATACATACACAAGAGCTGCTGTATACTGTAAGTACATCGTGGATGTGTATAAATTCACATAAGATTAAAAGATTAATTTGTAAATAGGAAAAGATCAGTTTCCACCAGCTTATGCTTTATTTTATTCAGAAGGTTTCTTAGCTTGTACACTATTTTGGATAAAATGCATGACACCACTTCAGAGTATGTAAGCATAACCTTAAATGCTTTGGTAACTGGATGTTCCCAAGGACCAGGTTTTGTTAAACCAAACTGGTTACTAAACTGTGAATGTGACTTTTATTCAGAAAAGTAGCATATAGAATATGGCTAATAATTTCACATATTTTCACAAGATACAAAAAAAACCCTTTTCAAGTGGATTGGGATTTCTAAGCACAAATAAAACCACTGATAGCATGGTATACAACACTTAAAACCCTGATCAAAATGACTTCAGAATAATTGTGCATTCCCCAAATATATCAGGTTGGCAACTGAGGAAGGAAATGAAATATTAAATGAATGAGTTGGGTCAATTCTCTCTGTACCACAAGTTTCATAATAAAATACTGCTGTATGTTTTAATTTTAGACATAAGCATTTTTATATCAGTCTGGTTTGTTTCTAAATGACTGAAAGTTCCAACTAAAAAGGTGTTTACACAATATACACATTTCATTACTTACAAAGAGAAATAAGCTTAAAATTTCATATTAAAAACCTGGGATACAGTAGGGTTAGTAGCACCATGAAAAATGTTTTTCAAAACTGCAGTCTTGTTATTTTAAACATACTCAGTGCGTCGTGTTTTTCTTTATTCTCTTGGTTGATCAAGAAGGTGCCATTTTGGTACAGGGAGAGAAATGAAAAATTTCATCTTCTGATCCTTTGTGAACCTCAAGTGTTCTTTTCTGTTTCCAAGAGGTCAATTCTTTCATCTTAGTCCTGTTGTCAAATATGTACCAAACAACCCTTAGCTTGGCACATGAGTGAGGTACACTTGAATTTGCATGCTTAAAACAGTTTGGATTTGTTTTTTCTTTTCTTTCTGCACAGTAGCACCATTGTTGCAGCTGGAAGACAGTGCATCTTAGGAATTTTCAACTGTTTTATAAAACATTCTCCAAGACGTTACGTCTTCTTCATGCAAACTTGACAACGACTAATACGCGTCCTCAAGTCTCCAGCTTTCAGTGTCTCTGACTGAGGTTTACTGGTTGACAGACACAAAGGTAAGGTTAGGTTAGCTTTTTCTTTGTTTACAGAACTGTTCCTTTCAACTTCTACTTCATTCACAGTTTAAGATAACACTGAAGTGGGAATTAGTCCTGTATTTGAGAGTTTTCCTTAAGAGTGATCTTTCTGTATGTCTTCAACACCAGGTGACAGATGCTCAGTTTTGTCCAGGTTTCAGAATACACAAGGTGTGCTAAGCAACTACTTCAGTCTGGCGTATGATGTAGCACAAACACCAAACTGAGTGGAAGGTGAATTTTGTATATTTGAGACCCTATTTCTGGGGTCTGTCTTTGTAGCCTTTGGGTTTCTCAGTTCAAGGGTACTATAACAACCCATAAAAAATACTGCTTCAGTGAGATTGGTATTTAAGTGATGGCCTTACGAAAATATTTTTTTATAGTCTGAAAGGGTAGGGAGGTGGGAGATTAATATTTGTGTAATGTGCGTGTACACAGAGTAAGTCCAATTCTTAGAAGTTTTTTTAAAAAAATAGAATAAAAAAGGAAGTTGTGTTTATGGGAGACAGAAAATAGTACAGAGAAAACTCAAAGGTACATGGTAGTTGTTAGTAGGCAGTTTCCACTGGTGAATTACTGATGAATTACCACCGATCAGCTACCCTGAAAACTTAAGAGCGATGACTATTTAATGCACGTTAAGTATCATGGTTGTAGGTGCCACACAAAACCAACTTAGGGGCCACTACTGCTTTATAACACAGTGCCCGTTGCCAGCCCTGTACCACAAAGCTACATTTTTTGATTTGGTGGCACTGGGAATATTTGTGAGGTTTTTATCAGTACACAAGCAGGGCAGTAGCCATTTATTCTATGAAAGGAGATGATTTTTCAAAGAAAAAAATGATTTTGCTACTCAAGTTGAAAGGAAAAAAGCTTGAGGAGCTGAGAGACTCCAGAGAAGGGGAGGACAGAACGTCCGTTGGCCTCCTTGCTGCCAAAATGTCATCCTAATTCTTCTGCAAAGTACTGGAAAAAATGCTTGCCATAGAGGGTGCGAAACCTCTTTCACATAAGACTTTTAAAAACAGGTTATGTGAACATCTGCCTTAAAAGGTTTAAGTAGCATTGATCTTGCCCTTCATACCTGTCCCTTGTATGTCTGTGAACTACCTTTTCAAACATTTGACTCTATTGAAAGGCCTGGCAAGGAAAAAACCCAACAAAATCGATCTTTTAGGCTCCAAATACAGTAACTACAGCAAGGACTACTTTCAGAGAAGGTACTACTAAATGTGAGTAAGAATTGACATAAAAAGAATCTGACTCCTTGCAAAACAGAATGTGCCCTAGCAAGTTTTTACATAATATTAAAGGCTTACCAAGGAAACACTTGAAAAACTGGTTGTGAGGGAAAACAAACTAAATTATTTCCCTATACCCCTGTAAACAAATCTCTTTTGAACTTCGGAATAAATTGTTTCCAAAGCGTTCTTTCTGGAATAAAGCAATATACAAGAAACAGGTTTTCTTACCTGAACATTTCTGACACCTCCACAGTTGCCAGCCAGAAACTATATGAATTGGCATAGTAATTACAAGTGCCACGACCGTGGCATTCAATAAACGGAGCTGAGCGGAATTCTTCTAAACAGGATCCAGGCGATGCCAAGGCCTGTCCAGAGCCCTCTGCTCCAGCACTAGTGTGCTGGTGGAGGAAAGAAACACAGAAACAAGAATCTTACAGGAGGTGCTAAAAATTAAATAGCACAGCATTCAACTACTAAAAGAGCCACTGTTCATTCTTGGTTGAGATAACGCGGTGTCAGACACCTCCATAAATATCAGTTACACTGGGCTCTGTGTACTGGAAAATCACTGTGAAATCTTGGCTACCATGGTTAGTAATTGAAGGTAAAGGCTTTCGAATGACAACCATTATAGTTTTTAACAAAGTCCTAAAGCAGCTAGTTGAGGACACAAGTGGGTAACAGCTACTTCTGGAGTAGGAGGCGGTTCTTACCATCATGAAAGAGTAACCGATCCAAAGGGAGTCCCAGCCTGGAGGACACGAAGGAATCTGAATGGTCTGACTGTGGACAGCTATCACCATAGCAGGAGTTTCACACACAACACATCTGGACAGAGGGGAAGTATCAGAGAAACACGTGATAGTAAATTATAATAGGAGTATGTTTTATTAAGAATTCTTACACGGAGAAAGGAGGAAAATAGCCTGTGAGAGGCTGTCCTATTAATCTAGACTTCTGCTTCTCACTTATTTTCTAACTGCAGTAAGACGGTATTTTGGAGCGCAAAATCTGCCTGTATTTCCACTAACAACCATTGGGTAAAATACTGAAGCAGTTCCTGAAACAAAAACTGGAAGCTCAAAGTCCCCAAGTGAATGCCTCAATCTTAGAGCTCATGGCTCTCATATTCTCCTTCCTGTCCATGGCGATCTTGCACTGCTGACTACATAGCTTCCTCAGTCGAGGAGAGTTCTTGTAGCCTTTCAGCCTCTAATTATCACTGCTGCACATAGACTGTTTAACACAATGAATACAAGCCATTTTCCTAGTGTCTCCCAGAGAAAACCATGACAGATTCATCTCCTAATATCCAACCTGCACATAGGAAATACATCGATAAGATGTGCTATTTATCCAGATATTAAAAAAGAGACCCGATAGCCTGCTTTGTCTCACCGGCTAATGAATGGCTGGATGCTTTGCCCAGTCAGCGGCTCCATGCTCATCGGCATTGGCTCTGGAGTTGACAGCCAGTAGGAATAGTCATTCCTTGATGCAAAATTACAAACATTGTTGATGTTGCAGAACATGAAGGGCATGGTGCTGAAACGTCTAAGACAGCTCCCAGCAGTACCTACAGAGTAAGATACATAAAATGTGACAGCAAAGTTTTCCCTTCATTGCTTTTTATAGCAATTCTTTGAGAACAGTAATTGTATATTCTTTCTCTCCACCTGTGAGTGCACAGCATGTGCTATCAAATTGTCACATGTGGGGAAAACATAACTTCTCAGTTTTGGTTTACGTGCTTTCATCCTGAATTAAAATGTGCAGCCTCTGGAGGTAGTAGATCTTAGCATGCAATCCCCATCCTCATCTAAGAAATCTCTAAGACTGTCGTATCTTCAGAGAACCAGAGCATTTGAAGAAGCAGCTACAACCTCTTTCCTCTTAAAGACAGAGCATACAAAATATCTCACCCAAGTCCTGGCCATGGGCTCTCTCATTTCCTTGCACGTACAGAAGAGAGAATCCATCATATATTCTTGATGTTCCTTGGGGACATAGTGGTGTATCCCTGGTCTGGCTGTGCCGAGTTATAAGGAATCCGTGAGCAACAGAAGCTGTCCCAGGAGGACCGGGTGGGCCTTGTAAGCCATCAGGACCGGGAGGTCCCTGTATTCCTCGTGAACCTGTTCACACGAGAGAAACACAACACGCAGTATTTAACACCATTTCTTGCCCGTTTAGGACTAATGTAGTTCTGAAAGGTAGCATGGTCTTGCGATTAAGGTCCTTGTGAGTTGGGGGACCTGGTATCTGCTAACATTATCTTCCTGAAATTACTTTTTCCTGTAAGCTTGGGTAAATCACTGAGGCTGTCATAGCTAGTTATAAAATAACAGTGCAACTTCCCTGTGTTGTAGGGGTATTGTGAAGTTAAATACGTTCAGAGCTGTGAGACACTAAGATAACAACTGCAGTGGACGTGACAGCCACCGAAATGAGCCCAAATCAGCTTCCCAGTTCCAAAACATATTAATCTGTGTATGCA
Source organism: Nipponia nippon (assembly GCF_047370975.1). Lineage (NCBI taxonomy): Eukaryota > Metazoa > Chordata > Aves > Pelecaniformes > Threskiornithidae > Nipponia > Nipponia nippon. Next base: position 4,618,252 of record NW_028262313.1, read on the forward strand.
GCTTAATAAGATAATGTTGAAACATGTCACTCAAGATCACAAAATAAATGGCAGAGCCAGAAACAGAAGCAAGTCTCACTCTAGACCGTGCTGTGAAAAGACCTGAGCCAAAACCCACCAAAATGAACAGAAAAGCTGCAGTCAGTCTTGGAGTAGGTTACAGAAAGTGGAAATAGGCTAGGAACCACCTTGAATGAGAACAAGAATGAGTCATATGACTGAAAAGGGTATCAGAAAAGGCATTTGTTCTTGAACAGCAAAAATATCAGGAAATATAACTACAGATATTTAGACTACGTTATTCCACAGTCATTATTATTTACATTTTTTAACTAAAATAATGCTAACAGATTTCATAGAGCATAGAGCTGTTCAGAGAAAAAGGAAAAATAGGCATTATGGATTTTGGTACTGTTTTAACTGTTTAAATTCTAATACTTTTTCTCACAAGTTGCAATATGTAGCTACTTAATATGTATCATCATCTTTAGAAAATTGTCCCAGTGCCTAGTCTGATTTCTTTTCTCGAATCATAGTTCAGTAATTCTAAGCAATAGCTGCATGGTAGTCTGATCTCTGCCTTTGGTGAAATTCTCTCCTTTATGAAATCTGTTTTTCCCCATTCATGATTTCCATGCAAAATGAAAATTATTTTACTAATCCCTCTCTTCTGCTTCTTACTATCTTCATTATCTCCTGTGCATCATCTGTGCTGCAAAGGGGATGCCATTAAGCTTGAGATAAAGCACTCTACAATATTATTCAGCAATGACCAGCGATGTGTTGGTTCCAAGAACATTCCAAACTGAAGTATGTTCAGCTGCTTCTAATATTTTTGCATCAAGAAAATCCTAAAATTATGATTTTATTATTATTCCCATGAGGCAAAATCTCATTTCCCAATATTAGCCTGCAGTCACATAAGGGAGCATCTCTTTTTCCACTGGGTCCTCACAGGAAAAACACCATACCTGGTTGGCCTGGAAGACCTCTCTCTCCTTTACGTCCTGCTGGACCATCAAAACCAGGTAGTCCATCTCGCCCTGGATCTCCAGGAAGACCAATTGGACCTAGAACAGACAAATGTGTAAGTGAAATAAAAGCTCTTGAAATCTCACTACAGAAATCTTTAAATTGTCTGGGACTCATCTATTGTTTCTTCATGATACATTAGACAAGAACAGACCATTAAACCAGGTTTATATGGTAGAACCCTACATTTATCTACTACCTCTTGCTGAATTCAGTAACTTGTCTCTGCAGCCTGTGCCAAGTGACTCGCACTGCAACCTGCAGCTATACCTCTTTGGCATTTTCTCTGCAGCCACCTAGGATCATACCTGGCAATCCCTGTGGCCCTGGCAATCCCGGTGGCCCTTTCAACCCAGGCTGTCCTGGAGGACCCGGCGGACCGGGGTCACCTTTGACAACAATGCTTCGTCCAATGGTACCTGGTAAACCTGGTGGACCTGAGAGAAAGCAGCTTAGTATTAGATAAACCAAGGTAGAAGAGAGCATTAGAAACAGTTTCTGTTATTCCTTATTGCAAAGTCAGAAGCCAAGAGCTCTGTCAATGCAAAGAGTAAGTGTATAAGGTGCTCTTGGTGACTCCCCCCAAAGGACAGCTCTTGGAGGGGTTAATCCATGTAGACTAGATACAGAATATAAAATATGGTAGGATTACTTATAGGGCTAAAAACTATAGCCTGAAATCGTGTTTAAGCTGTTGCTCACTTAACTACTTTCATTGCTGGCTGAGACCGACCCAGTCCTACATCCGCGTACCAAATTCTGGCAGGGAGCAAAAGCGACCATAATGCTACCCAGGACTCCTACCTGGTGGGCCTGGCAGTCCCTGACTGCCTGTGAGGCCAGCGGGTCCTGCAGGTCCAGTGGGACCCTTCATACCTGAAACATCAAATTCACACAGTTACACAGTGAAAGAACACGCTGCCTGACAAAATCTGCTGCAGGAATGGCCAAAATCAGGATGCTTTCATCCCTGAGGGGCTGTTCCTGTGTCTGGAGGTTGTCACTTGAAATGCTAGTTAAATACCTGGGAATCCTGGAACGCCTGGAACCCCGGGGTCGCCCTTCATTCCATTCAGACCTGGACGACCAGGATCCCCCTGAACAGAACAGCTTCATGTTATTCACGCATCTCCTTCAGCAGTTTCAGAAAAACAGATAGAAAAGGTGGCTGGGGGACAAATAAGCACACTTTGGGTCTGTGAACTAGTGCTTTGAAGGGCTGAGGCCATGCATTCTGCTCACGGCACTGGGTGCTGTCAGAGGATGCTGTAACATGAAGCGTGCACTGACAGCTCCAGCTCCGCCAGGAATATAATGGGGACATCCTGCCCAGATACTGGGGGGTAATTAAGGAGAAGACCCTCTTACTTGCTACAAGACAGGATGTTAGCTACCACGTTTTGGCTCTATTTTATAAACTGCATATTCCACCCAAATATATTCATTTTTATTGCATTTAAAAATAAACAAGGAGGAAAACTCCATTTCTTGTCCTACCTGGCGTCCAGGTGGCCCTTGATCTCCCTTTTGACCAGTCAGGCCAGGTGGGCCAGGTTGACCCGGGTTCCCTTTTTCTCCTTTAAGTCCTCCACTGCCTGGTGGCCCTCGTGGACCTTCTGGGCCTGGTGGACCTTAACATTGCAGAACAAATATGCATATATCAGTACATATCAAACAATGTCCTCAAGTTTGTGCCTTCAGCGTAAAAAAAAAAAAAAATTAAAGGTATTTTGGCTCGACTTCCCAGATCTATTTCAATGTTGAATTCGAGATAAACTAAAAGGAAAACAAATAGAGGGATTATTTGCACTACCCAAATCAGGAACCAAGGCTCCTTATCTAGCTGACGAAGAGAAGCAGGTCTTTCCAGAAGGCAGTGCAACTCACCTGCGTTAGAAGCTTACCAGTGACCAGACCGGTGCCTTTAGTAGGAGCCAAGAAACCCCAAATTAGATGGTACAAATATCCCCTCTGCTGACCTGCATTACATTCATCATCTCTGAAGTGCTATCTTAACAGACCTAATTCCTGTTGAAAGCCAGTCTCAACAAGGTAAAATATTGCTGCTTTTTTGCTGTTAGAATTTGACGTACCTATTGAGGAGCCCGGTATACACTGTCTGCTGACTGCTGGGCAGCAGGAAGCCCATCATTCTGCTTTGCCAAAATACTAATCTGAGTTGCAGAAACTTCTTTGTGTTGAATGACTCTCCCTCCAACCGATTTGTCTGTCTTTAGTAGAATTACACGGTGTAAATCCAATAGAGGAACCGGGCTGGTCTTTAAATATTTTCCCTTTGCTACAGCCACATTAATCCAAAGCAAAGCATCGGATTTAAAAGAAACTTAGGTATTTGGAGAACTGAAAGTTAAGACCTCCACCTTTATGACACCATCTAAATAGAAGGTAATCAATTTGTGGCAAAACAAACCATAAGCAGGTGCAGCAACAGCTAATAACTGTTAGATCTCAATGGGATTAACAAAAGGATCTCTTTGCAGGACAGTGCTATGACATTCTCCCCTGTAGTACACCAAATCTAGTAACATTTATCAGTGTGCTGGATTTTCAATTATTCTGCAACCTTGAATAATTTAACATCTCTTTTGACATCCTCATAGTCTATATTCGGTGGGTAAATTTGATGAGCTGTATTTCTGCATGCAAATCTGAGTATAGAATTCCTTCCAAAATTTTTCTTTTTAAATCAACAGCAATTTTGTACCAGATTTCACACATATCCTGTAGCAGTTTCAGCTACAGAAAACATTCCGTCATGCAAGGATTTTTTGTGTTCATTTTGCTCTTTTATACTGGTCTAGTACTGTACACATGCAAAATAATAACAGGTTACCATCTGAGGCATGCTAATCAAACACATACGATGTGCAGGGTAACCACAGTCCTTAAAAAGATAATCACAGAGTTACAGGAAAACATCCATTTCTCTTACATCAAGTGCAACGCAGTAAAATAAATTGACCGAGTTAAGAGTCTAACCTGGAGGACCTGGAAGGATCAGAGTTCACCAAAGCCCAATGATCGATGTTAGAAGGGTCAGACATCACACAGTACAAAACAAGATTACTAGTTAGAAATAGTACAGATGACAGCATATACACTACACAACAACCCATTTCACCAGCATGTTTTGTATTTACAATATAATCCACATGCATGCATAAAACCATACATGAATACACAACGACATGTATTTTCAGATACAAGTTATTCTGGAGACTAGGCTCTACTAAGACTAATTTGACACTTCATTTAACAGCAAACAAAGCTTTACCAAAGAATATGTTATATGCTTCAACTTTACAGCTGAGGCCTGTGGCTGGTTAGTCCTACTCACAACGGGGTTTGGACTATGGAACCATTTCACTGACAATATTCAACATCACAGGGCCTGGCAAAAATGCAGGTAAATTGTGAATGACAACTTACTCTTGAGCAAAATTCTGCTTTGGGCAGGGGGGAAGTGTGATGAACAGAAGGACTTATCGCCACTAATCAGGCATGAGCCTCAACTACCTGTGAATACAATTCTAAAACTGAAAAGTAGGCTTATACCCTCTTCAAAACAGGAATTGACATGGATCAAAAGGGCTGCAAATGCTATAAGCAAAACTACAGCAGAAGTTACAAATTTAGAATTTGTTGTCTTTGCTGTTGGCATTATTTTTTCTTGATAAAAATATCCCAAGATGCTAATTTACCTGTTTAAGGTTATTATGGAGAATTGCATGTGATAACATCCTTAGAAAAATCATTTAAATGTCCTCTTTCAAAAGGTAAGCTGGTTGTCCCTACCATGCTCCTGAATTAATACATATTTTAGCTCCTGTGCCACTTGCATCTTTCATGTCAGTGAAATGATTTAACTATATCAACATATCACCATGCAATTTACAGCTAAAAACTGCAATAAATACACATCAGGTTTACCTCAATGCACTATTTCTTACATGTTTGGTAAATGATTTTAAATACTAACTGTAATACAGTTGTTAAAAATAATGACATGGACATTTCATTGTTACTGTTAAGTACTTATAAACTATATTTCACTGTTAGATAAGTTTTGCTATGATTTATAAATCTGTCCTATAGTTGTTGATTATTGGATTCTGGCTGGGCGCAGTCACAGGGTGGAAAACAACTTGAAGGAATTGGTAAGTTCCTCTCGGCACGCCCATGACGGTAGCCCTCTTTGAAAGTGTGGTTACTGCTTGTGGGGCCACAGTTTAATTAAAAGGTAAAGCCACATTCATTTTTTTACATGACTGCATAAAGCTAGGATTCAAACAGCAGGTGCTACCACATTTGCTACCTCACAGTGCTTAGGACAGCACACTGAAAACTAAAATGTATTCCGTTATGGAATTTTTACGACAGTTCTTTGCTTCCTGAAAGTCATCATAGCAAAACCAAAGACATCATTATTATTGAACAGATATACCAAGTCATTTTCAATCTAGACACAGATGTTAAAAATCTTCCCAAGAGCTGGCTTGTGCTATGTGCTGATATGCTAAAATTACGATAAGCTTGTGAAAACGACCACATTCTTACCAATCCCGTTCCACTGCCCTAGTGTTAGGGAGGGGAGAGCGGTATGCTTCCTTTTCATTAAATACATGTTAAAGGAAGAGCTTTCCTCATTTCCTCTAAACGTGCTGGTGAAGCAAAACAATGGAAATAAGGATTTCTCTGCACTGGAAAGTGACAATGCTCTAAGTTGGGAATGTAAAGCATCGGTTACTCTATAAATTTTCCTCCAGACACTGTTGGTATAAAAGAAGCACCTAATTTATGTAAGTCACTTGAGAGTGTCCAAAATCAACAGTAGCGGGTGTTACAAAAATGAATACTGTCATTTGCCCAAGCTGCAAAACACAATTATACAGCAAAGACATGGGAGGACAGCGCAATATGCTTTTTTAAAAAAGATGAAAACCAGCATGTATTTTTTTTCAATGGCACTAAGAATAAATATGCTAAAACAAGTTTCACAGTTGGGGACACTTTATAAAAGCCTTGCGAATCTGGACCCACATGATCTTCCACCATGGGGAGAGCAACACTATATCCTTCCAACGTCAGTCCTACAACAACATGCCAGAAGAGTCTGAAAGCCAACTCTGAGCTTTTCTTTTCTACCACAAATTAAAAGCTATGTCTGAAAAATGACTCAGCATATCTACATTTAGACACTATAAAAGTATATACATTCATTTTCATGCAAAGTTATTATTTTGGAGTTAAGGGGCTAACCTGAGGGACCTGGGAGTAGGGGGTCAGAGTTCACCAAGGTCATCATTAGAACAAGGGGAAAAACATCAAAATTGTTAGAAATATCAACAAGCTAACATATTCAACTAAACCTTTCTTTTTAGATTTAGCTCAATATTCCTTTACATACAGTATGCAAACCACCAAACTATTATTATTCATAGCAATGAAAACAGACATGTGGAGTAACAGCAATGTTGTGTTGCCTTGGAAATTGGCTCAATTTTATCATTGATTAATATATCCATCCCAACATCATCTATTAACGTTTGTTTTAGGGGCAACTCAACTGAAGTCAGAAAGCTACACCGTGTCTGACTTCGTAATTTTTACTAATCTTAGAATATACCCAGAAGTCAACAACAAACAGTATATGCATACGGCTTCTGGTTTTATTTATGTCCCTAGAAGGGGGGTAATTTGACAGCCACACAGCTGCTTTTATGACTAGCTGCCTTAAGTTGAAATGTTACAAAATCAGCGTTCCAACAATAGACTGTGTTATCATTTGAAACAAAAGGCTGGAGTGCTGATTGTACCAGAACTGCAATAATAGTTTGGTTTATCCACATTAGTTCACGCATAACTGAGCAAAACAAATGCTTCACTTTATACATTGCATGCAACAAAAATGGAAATAAGAGAAGGAAAGAGAGAAAGACAGAGAGAGAGAGAACATGGCTGAGCAGAACCTCACTGGTTGTTTCCCCCTGCCAATGCTCATAAAACTGCAGAAAATGAGTCCCACCATTCCTCTGCCTCCCCAGCTGATGAGAGTCAGCGAGCACCTGATTTATACAGAGAAGTGTAAACAGGATGAGAAGCTTCATAAAAACATCAATGCTACAGCAGAGCGTAGAATCTCACTTCGTAGTTCTATTATACATGCGGAGCTGCTTAGCTGGTTTACTTTTTTTGTTGGTGGTTTTTTTTTTTGGTTTTTTTTTTTTTTTAGAGTTTGGAGATATCCTCTGTATAAGCATCTTTTAAAAATGAAGGCCTATACTCTTATGGACCACTCAGCTTCCTCTGCCAAAATTCTAATTGCTGTACCACTCTACATACAAAAGAATTCTATCTGGAAGATCTTGACATCTAGGGTGTCTTAGGCCTTTACTTGGGCACACTTAAATTACAAAGCCCAAGTCTGGCATCCCACCATCTCTTATTTCTTCACTCCTTCTCCCACTTGCCCCAGCTGCAACTCTAACCGCGGTGAGCAGAGCTGGGGTTACTTGTCCCATACTCCTACCTGCCAGTGAGCAACTAGGCAGAAGAGGACAAGGCCACACAGACAGTGGAAAGCAGATCAGGACTACCAATTTGCTGCAGGGATGCTCCACTGACTGGTTAGAGCCCCTGGGGCACAGCAGGGAGCAAGTTCCTCCAGGAGAAGGGGCAAAGGCACGCACTCCTCCTTCCACTAACCAAATAGCAAACCAGGAATAAATTGTGACTGGCTGTGAATTATTAACCCACTGGGTTGCTCCACACCAGTCACATAAACAGCAGGTTTAGGACACAACACAATTCAAGTAGTTTTACTAGGACTAAAAGAAAACCTCATTATACTGGCAAACAGCACCCCAGTTTTAAGGTGTTATAAATTAAAACCAAGTGTTATTTATAATGACTCCTTTTTTCAAATGCACAGTTAGGATAGATGAGTTCATAGGCTACTCTGCACAAGAGAAAAGCTCATATTGCCATTGAGAACAGTCAGATATTACTCGATTCTAGTTCTAGTGAAAATATTTTGATAAATTTCCATTCTAAAAACGTTTTTCAGTGGGATTGCCAACTCCTGCATAAGAAGCAAGCATGAGGGAAAAACAAATCTTAAAATCTTTCCAAGTGTGTCCTGCAAAACTAAACTCTCCCTTGATACCTAAAAATGAACAATACATGTGTAGCAGCTATTTTACGAACACACTAACTCAAAACTAACTTTCTATTATTTAAAGATTTCTTTGGGGAAAAATCTGAGGTCAGAGTTTGAGGGCAATAAATAAAAATATTAATTCTCCGTGTATATGCAAAGAAAAAACTGCAACCAACGAATAGCTTGGTTTGAAAGTAGTCTCCTTTAAGGAGAGTATCAAGCATGTCAAGTGAGATGAGTCTTATTGGTGGCAAAGTACTACTGGGCTCAAGATACAGCAATAAGCTTGAGCCAGAGCTGTGACAGGTTCATTAAAGTTAGATTTTTTCAAGAGCAATATCTAAATGCAAATAAACATTCTATGACATAAAATATAAATCAAATTCTAATACATGCCAGGGAGTTGCTCAGCAATGTTAACTCAGTATAGTCGTTTTTTCATTCCCAGAATTAGTCGGTGCAGGAACAAAATGGAAACATGGAATGGAAAGATGAACACGGCACGATGGTGCACTGAGTCCATGGGAACCACGTGACACAATGGAGCAATGACTTATGTTACATGACACGAAGATGAAGAGGCAGCTATCCAATTTGATCATGCTGTGATGCTAGCGTGAATTTGATTTTCATGACTCTTAAAATGATGGGGTTTGTTACTTTTGGGGTTTTGTGCGCGATGACATTTGCTGATCACGTGACAATACTGCAAAGGTATCAGATATTCAAAAGTCGATATCGTGCTTGCTAGATGATTACTGTGACAGCATGCGGAGAATCTCCCGTTTATTAACGCATTGGATTTTTGCTGCCAGGTATCAGAAATTAATAGAAACTGAGGGACTGTTTTATTTTTAGATACTGTTGCATTTGGCAACAAAATCCTCTGGTTGCCCACAAACATTAAGATCGAGGCCATGAGGCTTGAACTTATCCATCCAAATAAACTGAGGAAGTTTAAAGGCTGATAACCTACCAGCAAAATATGAAAGTACTGGCAGATGTTGATAGGTATGGATCACGCTCTTACCTGGCCTTCCCGGAACACCTGGTGGGCCAGGGCTACCTTTAGGACCTTCCAGAGGTGACCCTGGCAAGCCTGGTGGACCTGGTGGACCCTGTAGACCAGGGAATCCCTGGAAACCCCGTTCTCCCTTCAGACCTGGAAGTCCAGGGGGCCCTGGTGGGCCAGGTAACCCCAGTTCTCCTTTTTGCCCTGTAAAACCAAATAGCCACGTTTATGAATACTGTTACAAACTGATATGCAAAAAAGTCCAAATGTCAATTTGCAGAGCCGTTTCTCTCTCTTGCAGAAGGTGCAAGTCTGGCCACAACTCACCTCATTTGCACAGCGAGACAGTATAAAATTGGTCTAATGTTCAGAAAAGAGTTGGGGCTAATAATTCTTGCAGGAGAAAGTGCTATAGCTTCTGACATGTTAAAAGGTCTTACTAAGTCTCACTTTACTACTCAGTGATGCTGTAATTCATAAACATCCTGTGAGTTTGTAAGCCTACAAGCAATGCTTTCATGAGCTTTTATGTACTCGTGAAGAAATCTGTCAGTATTAAGACTTCATCATTTTTTTTGAGACACTCCTAAAAGTTAAGACATACTTGCAGAATTTTCAAATAAGCTTGAGGAATTTAGGAGCTTTAATGCTACTGGAAAGTCATATAACTTGGGTTGCAAAGTTGCTTTTGAAAATATAGCAAGCCGCTATATTTTCAAAGCAGCTTCATTTGTCATCTGTTGTATGAATACTTTATTTACTGAGACAAATCAGCAAAGTTCCACACAATGCAGTAGACTATTAACCTGTGTGGATTTATTCTGTCTCCATAATTGCTAATTTACAAAATTCAGTAGTCAGTAATGAGTTTCTTTATTACCTTGGCTAATGGAAAAAGGTCTGCTGAGGAAAAAAAGAAGTTATTTTAGTTGCTGCTATGGCATTCATTTGTTGCAGAACAGACAACATGTCCTTCTTTTTTTGGTGTACGGATACATATCACATTCAATCTTTTTAACAAAGAACGACAGAGAAACTTTACCTGACAATCCTGGGAGTCCTGGAGGTCCTGGGCGCCCAAAACCTGGTAGACCTGAAAAGAAACAGGTTCAGTTAATAATGAACATTTAGCTTTCAAGTCTCCAGGAATAGGAATATGAGACCGAGAATGAAGAAAGTGCAATTTGTCTAAATCTCTGACTCCTTGAAACTACTGGATTCTCATTCACTCACCAGTCTACACCAAAGCTAGAGGTTTTGCTACTAAAATGCATCTGTAACTTTTTAAAGTATTTCCTTCCATTCACAAGATGCTCTTTCAGATTTGGGGAGTTAATACATTGGCATTTTTGGTTGGGGTTCTATCTTTAAGGCAGACGTTACACCTTTTATCCATTCTGTAACTGAGTTGAAGCAATACAGCTACCATGAAATACAGGAACATGGGCTGGTGTTGAGGTCAGGTAATAAAAATCTAAGAGCTGATTGAATTCTTGTCCTGTGCTTCACTGGCGGCTTGACAGCAGCCTTTGTGAACCATTCAGCAGCTGGGAACCACAGAAGCAGCTTTGAAGGTGTATGGGCAGTTATAGGAAAAATAGAATAGAGAAAGCAGGACATCACAATGCAGAGTGAAGAGGAAGGATACCTAACCTGGTTCGCCCTTCTGACCAGCTGGTCCAGGGATACCATCTCGACCAGGCTGTCCCTTCTCCCCTGAAGGACCAGGAGGGCCAGGACGACCGATATCACCTAAAAGGCGGATAGAACACATTAGCACAGTAATGCCTAACCTGCAGTAAAAAAAAGCAACCTCCTCCCCTCCCCACAATCTGAATCCGAAGGTGAGACAATGTAATAACAAATTCACAAGGGTGTAATCTTAAAATTAAAACTGTTCTCTCTCTCTCTCCCTTTCTCTCCCCCCGACAATTTAGAAAGGGCTTTTAGGCCTGTGAACTTTTAGGCAGTTAGCGTTTGCTAAAAATAATATAATGGTTCCCTTCAGGATAAACTAGAATTTTGCTCCTGTAAAAGCAGGTTAGACCACTGGAGTACTTAACATAAATAAAGCCGGTAAATACTGAAACAGTTAACTTCTTGTTTCAATAGCTAATGGTATGACTATGAGAGCAGACACAAGGCATCAAGAGAAAGTTAAACCATCTTTCTTTTCTGTTTAATTTCAGTGAACTAAGTGTGTGCCATGGTGTTTGAGCATCCATATACATACAGATGAATTTTCATGATGTTAAAAAGATAAGAAGATAGGAAGTGGCTTCATATGTTATGTTAAGCAGCTGACCTTTGCTGCACTGTTCATGCTCACCTACTGGCCCAGGTGGTCCAGGCAGGCCAGGATTACCTGGAGGCCCCTCCATACCTTTTGGTCCTGGAATTCCTGGGGTTCCTGTAAAATACGGGCATTTCAATCAAATTAAGCACCGAACTGGCTTTTCAGCAGATCTTGAGATGTTATAATCCGAGATGTCCTGAGTAACAAACGAGCTAGTTGTATCAAGATACTGTATTCATGCTCATTTTGCAGATTTACAGCTGGTTAAGGAGATGAATTATAAAGCAAAGAATGTACAGAAACAAAACATGCTAGCACAACCGTCCTTACTGCTACTCTCAAGATTCTGCTTAATTGTTGAGTGCCAGTGGCCAAGGACACAGTGAGTCTGGTAGTCTGCTAGGAAATTACCATTTTAGAGACAGGTGTTTCTGCTTGACCACAAAGGGAAAACATTATGAATTGTGGCTGGCTAGTCCTTCCCCAATCCTCTTTTCCTTTCCTGAAAAAGGATCTTAATAAAAATGGTCTTAGTTGGGACTTCACACCGGATTCCCACCCCCACAGCATGAACTGAGGTAGGACAAACAATCGATCCGCTGCAGTATGCCTGTTCCGAACAGCATCTGAGCCTGATCAAGGTAGTGTCTCAATACGCCATTTTGACTGTTCACAGTCTTTCAGGCATGACATGAAGCAGAGGGTAAAAACTGTCAGGTTCATGGCCAGGTTTTGTTCTCTTCTAAGCTTCCTGCTGCCATGACTACACTGTTATAAATTCCCTAACTTCCTACTTTAAAGCAGCTCAAGCATGCTTGTAGAACAGCCTTTAGTGCTGCAAATGCAGCATAGGTAAAAACCTTGTTTCTTTAAATTGAGAATGAAAGAAGTGACAGACACCCATGAACAATCCCTATTAATATTTTTTAGAGAAAAGTACAAAACCTAATTTCATTATGTTTTAGAAAGAGATTTCTCTTTAGAGTGTATTTTTAGACAATAAATGCTATTAAAGCCTGGTTTTCCTGATGACACTTTTCTATTGATTCATGAAGGAAAAATGTGGAGCCAAACACAGGTATTTTGTGGGTCAGAGAAGATGTGAGTCTGACTGCTGGGGGGAGTGGAGAGCATTAGCTAACACAACTGTGACATCCCCTCAGAGCAGATGAATAATTTCAGATGGCACTCTTAAGTGATGCATTCACACACTGACTCTTGCAGTGACAATTCCAACAGCACAAAGCTTAGAAGCAGCAGATTGCTAGAAACTTTGAAAGAAGCTGCAGCCCTCCACCAATTACCCACTGTGTTTAGATGTATATACCAATATCAGGGAGCAAGAGGAAAAATAAAAAAATCCTATTCAGAATTACCTGGGAATCCAGGAAGGCCTGGTTCTCCTTTTGCACCTGGACTGCCTGGAAATCCAGGCAAACCAGGATTTCCAGCTATACCTTTAACGCCTGGACTACCTGGGTATCCAGGCAAACCAACATCACCCTAGAAAACATTAAGCAGAAATAAGAACCCAGTCTTCGTAAGATGGGTAAGCCCTTGTATGTCCCCAGTCTTACCATCACAAAAAGATCACCGTTATATTGTGTACACTTCCCCTTATATCCAGTTGATGTTAACAATCTCACACAGAAAATTATTTGGAAATAGCAACTGTAAAGATTTTAACAGCTTTCCCCTACAATTCTGTATACAGAGTATCAGCTTTTTCTCAGAACTGAACTACATTAAAGAAAAAAGTGTTCTCTCTTCTTTCGGAAGAGAGAGATTTTTATCCCATGATAATGCAGAAGAAGAAAAGAAATCTGTGGAGTTTAATCATGCAATGTTTTTGCGAAATTAATTGCTGGTCAACATCAACTGTAAGGCATCAGTGAAGGCTGCTAGATATCTGTAGGTCTTTTTGTCACTTTTTTGTGGGTGATAGAAAGGCTGATATAGGTAAACAATAGTGCGAATGTTTTATATAGACTTAAAAATTTTAAGCAGCAGTAATCGTGATATATCAGCTCCTTAGTAATTTATTCTTAAATGCATATTGTCTTTTTTTTTTTTTTTTTTAGAATTAACTACATAATTAGACATGGGAACAACAATTACTAATTGTATAAATCCCTACCAACTACCAAAATGTCAGTGGGTGTCACAGTGCAGATTAGGCCACTAACTGAACCCAACTTGAAAGGTCCAGTAAACAATCTTTTCCTTTAACCAGATTAAATTATATATAAATATTTTCATCTTTAAAATTAGAAATTTTTGCTCCCACCTGAAAAGAACAAACTACAGTCAACCCTGCTTGTTATTAATATATTTATATACATATTTACAGTTATACATAATATATATTAAGCTATAGTTTAAAAAAAAAAATCAACACAGAATCTAATTTCCTCATGGAATTTTCTATTGAAGAATTTTGTAAATGTACCTTTGGTCCAGGGAGACCAGGAATACCGATGCTTGAAAGACCAGGGTCACCTTTTTCCCCTTTCAGTCCAGGAAATCCTGCAGGTCCAGGCTGCCCCGGACGTCCTGCTATTCCTTGGCTGCCTTTAATCCCTGGGGGACCTGTCCAAAAGATACAATACAAGTTTTACAAACATAAATAAAACTTCTGCAGTGGTTTAGAGAAATCACTCAAATTACAGCACCTGAACTAGAAAGCACTAACAAATTGACTGGCTGGCTTTGAATACCTAATGTGTTTTTATTTTTAAAAACAAAACTAAAACAATTATCTAAAATCTCTCATGGCTTTTTGCATGACATTTTTAAGCTTTCTTTTTTTTATTCTGATTTTACACAAATCCAAATATCTCTTTGTAGTATCTAGGCACAATTTAATATTAGAATCCTCAAAAACTGGAATTTTTGTTTCAGCAATCTTTCTAAATAATGGAATTCACTTTCTCTTTCCCCTTTTGCTCGTGTCTGATGTCTGTCTTCTGACAGGTTGGTTTACAGAATCATCTGTTTTCTGAACTTTCACAGAGTGGATCTGAGAAACCGGAAAAGGATGGAAGTTACAAAATGTAGATCATTCTGCTTCTACATCTGTAAGCACTTTAAAGTAACATGTATTTACAATGTATTTGCTATTTGCATTTTCTGTTTTAATGGGTATTTCCAATTTCTTATGTACTATTTCAACAAATACGTATATAGGGCTTTAAGTATTCCTCATCTGCATCGCCGTTTAAATATATTATTAGATACTGCACACAAGCAGATCCACCTTTTTACTACATAAAAGGAAAACATTGACCAAAATGAAGTAAAATAAAAGGCACAGAAACTAACCTGGAAGGCCCATCTCTCCCATGGCACCTTTTAACCCTGGAGGTCCTGTTGGTCCAGGCTGCCCAGGAAGCCCCGTATCTCCCTTGATGCCTAGGAAAGTTGTGGTTTTAGTTAATTAATGGCAATAATTAAAGCTTCTGATGTACATGCATTCTCATATGAATATGCTTGTCATCTAGTTACAAAGGCAATGTGTTTGGAGTTGCTTTAGGCCTCATACTGCTCCTATATGCTTTTTTACACCCATTTGTAGTGAAATATTAAACATCTTCAGTTTGTTCCGAGCCAAGATTTGATCAGGGCAACAACTCCTTTGTTTCAAAGATTAGTCTAATGAAATGGGTCAAATCTCAGTCCATGATTTAGTAACCATCTGAAACAATTTAGTACTGGTGTGACTTTGTCTCTCATGAGTTGTTCTGCAGAATGAAGACATTATCTCTTTCTCATCTGCAATAGGTATCCAGTAGCTTCTATTACAGAATTAAATGCAACCTACAACGCTCAAACTAGTTAGAGTCCTGGATGGTTAAAAAAACTCCCCAATCTCAACAAGGTATTTAGAGCAAGACCTATATTAGACATAGTGAGCAAAGATTCAAGATTTCAGATAATTTGTTATAGCTGTAGGAAGCAGCAGTGCAAAACGGAATTAGTTTTCTTGATGCTTGCAATTCTTGAAAGCAAAGATGTGACATCCAGACAGCCTTTGCAATACATGCATTTGGTCATTTACGAAGTACGAGTATAATGACTAATAATATAAGAAATAAACATATCCTTTTGGCAGATCCTGCAGTCATGTTGCTTGCTGAAGCAGCAAGCACTTTTCCAGTCATCCTAGAAGCTATCCTAATCCAGGGATTAGCTTAAAACTGTTTTTGGGTCTGTTAGAAGGAAAGAGCCCAAAGCATGCTGTTTGGATAATGATTTTAAATGTCCCAAAACTATGCTGCAGCTTAGTAGGCTTTTCTTAGATATGCCTGGATTAACATCCCAATCCCATGTGATAAAAATGCATGCAAATTTTTACACATTGAAACATACCATCTGAGGCCTTGTTTACTTACCTGGCAATCCTGGCACACCTGGTGGGCCACTAGGTCCTGGTGGGCCTGGGTCACCTGGGAGACCTTGATAACCTTTCTGTCCTGATAAACCAGGAATACCTCAAAGGAAAAAGATACGTTTTATTGTTATTACTATTACTACTACTGATTGTTTTCTTTTACCTTGAGAGATCAGATGTACCTATAGGTGAATAAAAATCCAAATAGGGATTTTTCTTCAGTAAATATAATTTGCCCTAGTTTAGCAAAGAGAAGTACCACAGAACACAAAATACCGCTTCTGGAAAGTTTAAAATTACTACAGAACAGGAACAATATAAGTAAGTAGAGGAAAAAGTACCTCTATGACTAATGCCAATATACTTCATTCAGAAGGGACTGTCTTTTTGGATGAGCAGACTCCATGCTAACCTCTCTATATTCATCCAGATTATGTATATACATGTTTAATTACATTGCTACAACAGAAGCAGTTTGGGACCGATATATTATAAAAAGTAACGCAGGTATTTTAGCAGATTTTTACAAAGTCTGTGTGGTTATTATCCTATACAATAACTTTGTGCTGCCCTGCAGGAATAGTTAAATCTGCCCTCTATAGCTCTTAATAGAGGGGAGGGGAAGAGGAAAAAAAAAAAAAAGGTAAGTTGTCTTAGTATCCTGCCTAGGCTTCACAGAAATTAATACAATAGATAAATTAGCACAATAATGGCTGGGCCAACATTAGAGAAAGGCATTCTGGTTCTCTCTAGGGTAGCATATTTTTACTCTTCTCAAGACTAAATTAGAGTTCAGAGGAGACATTAGAACCCTTGGCAGGGGGAGGGGGGAAGCAAGCAAGCGAGAGAGAAAACAGACTTGAGTGAACTGAGAAAACCTTCCAGGCTGCCAGCTCCCCAAGTAGAAACACACAGAGAAGACATTTAGCTCAGGGGAGGGTAAGCTTACAGAGATACCCAAAGGGAAAATCTGGAGGTGATGCATAAGCAGATGACCTGTGCGATTCCATCCTACAAAGCAAAGGCCCAAGGGCCTGTGAGACAGCAGGAATGCAGCCAGCACAGCAGCCATGACAACTATCTCTCATCATGCTTAGGAGTAACACCTAGAAGGCTGAATCATGATTCTGCTGAAAGCACCTTGGTGCTATTACAATGTCTCCACATGCCACACAATAGTAACAATGAGCAAGGACATTGCAAACTAACCATACAGAGCAACTTGGTCATAGAACCACTTAAAAAAAAAAAAAAGCCTAAAATAAGAGAACCTGAAGCCACCTCCATATTCTGAGCTTAATTTTTTTCTGTAAGAAAGAATGAACTGTAATGGATTCAGTTACAGGTCACTGTTACCTGGACAAACCACCTCCCCAGACCCACATGGAAAGTTCTTTACCTGGAACACCTGGCTCGCCTTTTTCTCCTTTTGCTCCTAGCTGTTTTGGATCGAGTTTTCCAGGTGGCCCTGGCAGGCCTGCTTCACCTTTGATGCCTTTCTGTCCTACTGGTCCAGGAGGCCCTGGCGGACCAGGTAATCCATTATTACCTACAGTAGGTACAGACAACAAAAGGGAAAAAAAAATGTAATCCTTAAGGTAGGCTAAGATATTTGTAATGTTTTTTTCTTACATAGGGAGTCCATGATTTATTCATGAAGTTGGAATTCACTAAACGATCAGTCAGTTTATGCGAGGTTCTCCACAGCATCTTAAGCCCTGGAACGAAGCCGCACGAGCGGACTGCATGGGGAGGTCTGTCAGCTCTGGCCAGCCCAGCTCAGAGGAAGCAGCTGTCTGTATGACCCACAGCGAGAGCTCCCAGAGCCCCGCCACACTGCGCCGCTAGCACAGAGGAGTTGCAACAGCTACAGCAGCTTTGGATTCACAGCCTCCTTGTTCTAGGAACGAGTAGGTTTTTCTTCTACCAAACTTTCAAAATTCATCTCTAACAAGGGGGCTGGGAAAACACAGATAGAACAGTTTCTCTGTGATACCTATAGAGCTGATTCTGGATGACTCCACAACCCAAAGCTACGGATTTTCTTCTTTCTGCTGCTTTAAGCAGACTTTACAACATACTTCAGAAATATTGCCCTGCTTCAATACCATCAATCCAAAGGTAACGTTTTAAAAATAGCTAACATTTCATGACACCAATTTAAAAAAGAGTGAGTGAATGCTATGGCTTAAAACTGCAAAGCAATTCTGAACATCAGCACTGTCAAAAGAAGATAACCTAAGCAGATCCCAGTAATGAAGATCTAGATGTTGGTATTACAAAGCCTCTTTCCACACAGGACATGGAAAACAGCATTCTGCATTCTCTTCAAGGGCAGATAAAACAAACATTACCTTTCAAGCCAGGCAGGCCATTTCTTCCAGGAGTTCCTGGAGGCCCTGGAGGGCCAGGAGCGCCCATGACGCCCATCTCACCTTTGGCACCTAAATACATTGAATCACCACTGTCATTCCGAACAAAAACTCAAAACTTATCATTACCTAATTTTTACTTCCCTGCACCTCTATGGTATTTATTAACCAGCACATGCACAAAAATCTGTTTTAAGGGAATTACAAAGACTCAGTTCTTGTATAGATCTAAATCAGATAAAATGACACTTGAAAATTGTGCCAAATTTTCCACAGTTAAGTCCTGGGAAGAAAATTTGGAGTATGCTGTTCTTTTTGGCAGAAAGCATATTTATACCTCCAGTAAGTTTAGTTCCCTGGTTTGAAACATAAATACTTGCTTGAAAGCAAACCTGAATTTATTGAAAGCCAAAAAGACAATTAGGAAGACACTACTTTTAGAATCTTTTGTATCGCCTCCTCTATCCGAAGACAGAGATTCTCAAAATTCACTTTTGAGATTTCTATTTCAGATGGTGAAACACACTATCTTAACTGAATAGTCTAGCACATAGAATAAGGCGATTAATGTTCAAAACTGTGTTGGATCCAATTCATAGCATTTGTAATTATATCATTTAAACAAATTCTATTTCTAAATTGTAGCAGTACTAGAAAAAAATAATCACAAAATGAATTGGAAAAGTGTCATAACAATGATGATCAAAGTCATGTTTGAAAGTTATGAAACAATAATGTGGAAGATATTTGAACCAAGTTACACGGAAGAATGGAGAGGTGACAAGGATTTCAATGCAACAAATTTTGTAACTATTTTTTTTTTAAAAGTATGAGAAGTAATGGTTACACGTATCCAACTTTAAATGGGTAGGATAAACATTGAAGATCATTAAGATGGCATGCCCAAGCATAAAGAGCATCCAGCTGTAACTACAGTTTGGTCTTTGTCCACAGGTAAAATATGTGAACTTACCTGGAAACCCGGGTATTCCATCCCGGCCAGGTGGTCCAGGTGAACCCTGAGGCCCTGGGAGACCAGGGGGTCCTGGATATCCTGGGGTTCCTCGGTCACCTGGGGGACCAGGAACGTCGAAGCCTGGAGGACCTGGATCCCCTTTCTCCCCTGGAAGGCCCTGCAACCCTAGACAATGTTGTTAAGACACAATCTTTTAGCAAAAAGTAAGGCAAGGCTGAGATCTGTGTGTCTCTGGACGTAATACTGTACGAATAGCTACGTTTTATCTGCAGCCCATTCCTAGCACTGATGAAAACCCTTCAATTCTTCTAAAGTCATTTATTTTTTAATGGCTTCTAGGTGTTAAAAGGCCGTATTCTCCTGAAGAGAAACATTACTAAAATTTTACCAAGTTGTAGCAAATACAATTCAAAAAAATCTCAAAAGGAAAATAACAATGCTCTTCAACAACCCTTTAAGTCTGATTAATAAAACAAAAAGCCAAGATTCATTAGACTGGTTTGTATTTTATCGTTAAGTACTGATATTCTTACAAATATATTTCCCTTAATGATTCCATTTTACTACATTCTAAGATAAGATCAGCTGAATATTTTTGAAAGATAGCAAAATTCTGCATTGCATTACATTTCCCCAAATGAAAAATACGAATTGTCGAAATATGCTTAAGATTGTTTAACACTAATGATACTGAACTCGAGGCACTGTTGAAGCAAGCAGACAGCTTGTTTACCTCCAGTGCACTGTATCAGTGAAGATGCTCATTCTGGAAATGTAGCTGACAAAAAAGGATTATTCTTAAATCTGAAGAAAAAGCTTTGGTAAAGAAACCACAGTACCTGGGGAACCTGAGGTTCAAAAGCCAACGAGTTAGAGCTCATCAGGAAGTTGAGACAGGTAGCAGTAAGGAGTTGTAATAGCCGTTAAGTTAGGAGACAAAATAAAGCACATATAGATTAAAACAAAGAAAAAAATCTACTCTAAAGTTACCGAAAACAGATCTAAGTACAAAGAATACAACATTAATGCAGTTAAGAGAAACCAGACTGCAAGAAAACTTGGGGGTCTTTTTCAAAGTGCAGCCACCACTGTATGCAGAAACAAGAAACTCTGTGAGATATTTCCAAATATTGATGGTACATTTTAAAAATAAAATTATTTTTCCCTCTCTCCTTGTCTAGTATTCTCTTTGCAACTGGGGAAACAAGCTTTTTCTGAACTGTTTGTTACACAAAACTGTTATTACCAGATACTGGCTTGGACACCTTCTGAACTCCAGAGCACATCCTACCAATCATCATCTTGTTGATCCGCATCACATTCTGGTAAATCCCTTCAAACAGGGATTTTCAAAAGATACTGCTTCTTTGTAACACAAAAATCCCTCCAAATATTTTTTTCTATTCTTCTAGTTCTATTATGCAACTTTACACTGTCACACCTACAGAGGGAGTATATTGCATGTTACAAGCCCTAGCATAGTCTACTGAGATTATGACACCACCATGCCAAAATCTCATAAATAACTACAAGGCAGTATTACTCTAACTCTGTAATGGCGACTCCCGCTCTCGACTGCAGGAACAAGGTTAGGGGCGATGTCACGATGTGTTCTTTGCACACTAAAAAGGCAGATAAAGTTTTCTTCACTGCATAGGTG
Source organism: Nipponia nippon (assembly GCF_047370975.1). Classification (NCBI taxonomy): domain Eukaryota; kingdom Metazoa; phylum Chordata; class Aves; order Pelecaniformes; family Threskiornithidae; genus Nipponia; species Nipponia nippon. The sequence continues at coordinate 4,639,170 of NW_028262313.1, forward strand.
GTAGACTTCCATTTATTTAATGATAAGCATGCTCCTCTTTGGCAGCAGCTTATCACTGCACTAAACTATGGTGTCATGTGCCTGGAACTGCTTGCTTTGCAGAGAAAACACTAGAGGATGGATAGGGACTGCACATGCTTTGTGTTTAAGGGGTCTCTATCAGCAAGTGGGGGGGGAAAAAAAAAAGAAAAGAGAAAATAATATATAACCCAGTAATAGGACAAACCCCGTATCTAGAATGGTAAAGATACTTTTTCAAATAGAAATGAATTCTACTTGAATTTCTGGTTCTCAAAAACGTAACCATATCATAATTAGAACAATATAGACAACACAATAAATTCTAAAGTAATTTGTTACATATTCAAATAAAGAAGAATGTTGAGTTACTGCAAACTATTTGAAGAAATGGTGGTGCAGAGAAAGGAAATTCTGAACAGGGAAATCCTTTTCAGGTAATTTGGAAAATTCTTGAAAACAGAGCCCCAGAAACTTTACCCTAATGTTGCATAAAGGAACAGAATGAAAACAGCCTAGTAAAACAAACAAGGGATGGGAGATGGGAATGTAAGGCATTCTGCACAAAACAGAGAAATAGCAGTGCTGAGGGAAATCACAGGGACTTCTCAAGTGGGACCTTCAACCATGCACTAGATTTCAGAGCCACCATGCTGTTAGTAGCGACAATGATTAGCCAGTACACACAAGAAGAGCAAAAATATAAGCATTTCAAATCCACCAACTCTAGTAATAATTGTGCATTTGTCAAAATTGGTATTTTGCAGGATAAATCAGTGATGACGTGAAATCAAATTCTGGCTAACACCAGAAGAGATGTTACAGGAAGACAAAAGAACATGCATTGGATGAAACATTCAAACCCATGCTAATACATCCCACCCCCCACCCCAAATACACACCTATGCTGCCTTCTGTTTCAGTTCAGCCTCAAGTGCAACCACAGGTTCAGGATGGTACGGTAAGCACAGTAAGCCAGGCAGAGGAGCACCTGCTGGCTCAGGGAACTTCTGTGCACATTGTCCAGACCCCTTCTGTCCCTAGCTCTTAATACTGGACACATTCAAGGGTTGCTGTTGCAGTGACCACACATTCCTTTCCCCACCGGGAAACTTGTGAAAAAACATACTTAAACATGACCCACACTTCATGTATGTGAGTAGAACTCAAACTCCATGGGCCTACTTACTCAAGTGCTTGCCTACCTTGAAGTTAAGCACTTTGCTGAATCTCAGCTCACAGTTCATAAAGATCTGAATATGATCAACCAATCTGTGACCTGTGGTCTTACAGCTGGCCATGAATTTTTCAGCATGCATTGCAAACAATGCTGATCCCAGTGCTGGCATACAAACAAATTCAAAAAGTGTAGCTCACAAACATGCAACGTGAACAGCCACGCAGGCATGGCAAGAACCAGATGGGTTTTGAAATGTTTCAGCGGCAGGCATGCTCAGGTCCACAGAGAATGTTCTCACTATGGTGACTGCCACACATTTGCAACATCAGGAGTTGATGCACAGCAAGCCCAGTCACTGAATGAAGGGGAAAAGGAATTTCCCTAAACAAACTTTGTGCCTAGAATGATGTGCATGCATGCACATGTACCCTTTGCGCACAGAGATGGAATAAGTTCATCTCTTCATCAGTCACCAGTCATTTAAGACAAAAGACAATCAAATTCCCTTCAGAGACGTATTCCTAATTATCACTATCCTTAGATTCTACTTTGTCAATCTGCTTTAAATTTTCCAGGACTTGTAAAACTTGTTGGTTTTACAGAAAAAAAAAAAAAAAAAAAAAAGTGTGTGAGGGAACCAGGAACCCCAGAACTCAGCGGTTTCTGTAAGAGGCATTCTAAAGCTCTTTTCCAGGTGTGCTTATGACAAGATGAATGTGTATGACCACTTCTACTGACAGGCTTTTGTTAAAACAGTATCACGTCCCTACTTGGAGAACATTTTCTCCTGTACAATGAACCAGCTAGTTTGGAATACTCATGCTTTCTTCCTTTCCACATTAACTGAGTTAAATTGTGTTTCAGCTTCCATGTGGAAAAAACAAAAGCGCCTAGCCACATCAGGGAGAAGCTGAATTACTCCGTTGATTTTGCACTCACCATGTAAGTAGAGGGAGGACAAATAGCATTGTAGAGGGGCTTGAGTTTGTCTACTTTTTTCCAAACCAGAAATTAATTTGCTAGATAATAATGTAAAGAAGTTATTTAAAAATACCTCTCACCCAGTGAATTTGGAATACAGTTTGGTAAGCTGGAAAACTGCTTTGGAATTTAAGAACCATCTTGCTATTTGAAAGCAATGTAATGACAGCACAGTACAGGCAGCTAAAGGCAGCTTTCCTCCTCTGCATCCCCAAAACCTCTGCACTGATGTTGTGCTCCCTTCTGTCTTGTCCTGAAGAGTATTGCGATAAACCCCTTCACAGAGATTTTGTCACGATCTGTGCATAACGATTTCTAGAGTTTCTGCTGAGGCTCCAAGTCTTCTCCAAAGTGGGCTTTTACACCCTGAAGACCTCTCTAAGTTGTGCAAATGAGAGGCTGAATGTAATTCCACTTACAATTTCAGTAAAAAACATAATCTACCAAGTTTTGCCCACTTGACTGGCAAGACAGGCAAGCTAATAGACATGAAATCTCTATCGTTCCTTGCCTATCTGTTCAGTGGGACCTTCAGTGTCCAGTGTACCTGCTTGGTGTATGCCAGAAATAACCTAAGGGTACAATTAATGTGAGTTTTACCTGGGGGGCCAACAGGACCCGGAGGTCCTGGAGGTCCAGGTGGACCTTGACCACCAATGCCAGGGATGCCTGGTGGGCCTGGGAGTCCTGGTGGTCCACTTGGTCCAGGGTCACCTAAAAGAACACTCTTGTTTAGTTAAATAGTGAATTCAGTTCAGAGATACTTGCTTTCAGAAGCAAAGCGCCTGCACATTGTACTCAAAATCTCGTCCTTGCATGCAAACAAATATGGATGCGACACAGGAAAAAACACACTTCAGAGGCTATTTCTGAAAGCCAGAGATTTGTCCTCACTCTGTGTGGAATGTGTGCAGTTTACATTTCTAGGCTACACAGAGACACGTTATAGCATCATAATCCACATGAAACTCAACAGATGCTCTCTAGCAAACCAGGCATGCTCTGCAGTTCAATACAGACAATACAGTAGGAATTTGTGAATTGCTAACCCTCTGCATGTTGAAGCACAGTGCATCTAAATGACAATTATTCTATTGAAAAAGTTTTACCCCCACGTTAACATGATTTGTCTTTAGAATACAGGCTTTCAGATACTGACCCACAGATTGGTATTTACTCCCTTGCTTGCTTGTCTTTTGAGAACACAAGCTTCCATTGACACAGGTGACTCTGATGTGGAAAAATGGACCCTGAAGTAATTGCTCTAAAATCAGCACTGCTTGTGTTTAACTGCCATATAACTTCCAGTGCATCTACATTTTTTAACGTTCAATAGGCAAGAGAAGAGGTAAGAGTTCTCCATACCTTTGGGCCCTGGAGTTCCATCAAAACCTGCCTGTCCTGGGAGACCAGGGTTTCCTGGGAAGCCGGGATCACCTTTAGGTCCTTGAACTCCTTTTGTGCCTGGTGGTCCTGGGGGTCCAGGTGGTCCTGGAACTCCAAACCCACGATCCCCCTGTAACAAATGAACAAATTTTTTAAAAACGGGGTTTTCTAAGTTTAGCCTCTCCTAAAAATGTTAAAGTAGCAAAGAAAAAATACCTACCATCTTAGGGTTCAATTTCTTTTTTCCTACCCTCACTCAAATCTCAAGTAGAGAATGTGACCTCCCTGCCATCGAAAACTGACAACAAGAGGTGAAATCCTCCCTACCAACTTCCCACTGACGCAGAAGAACCTCTAAGAAAGTGAAGTTTTATATTAAACAAGCAAACACAAACCTTCTGTCCTGGGAAACCAGGTGGTCCAGGAGGTCCATCTAGACCAGGGCGACCTGGAGCTCCCGGAGCTCCGGGAGGGCCTGGAGTGCCTGGGAAACCTACACATGACATGGAGGTTAGGGGAGCAGAGGAGAGGACACGAAAAGTAATCTCTGAAAAGAGGTTCTGTGCTAGCTCAAGCATACTTGAGGGGTACCCGTTTGGCTGAGATAACTTTTGAGTGTACTGGCTTTGCCACAGAGAATCTCTGGGACTCCTCTCAGAGGAGGGCACTCCCCATGCTATGTGCTCTAACAAAAGTTACAAACAGTTCACATCAGAAACTTTAACATCCTGAGGCAGCACTTGGAGATCATTTATTGATTCAAGCTGAAACATTCATCATTTCCCAAAGTTTTACCCATTTGCTTTTGTGTCCTTGGTTTACTGAAAAATGTAAGCTACTGTGAGGGAGCAGTGCTGTAAAGACAGGAATAAGACCTCAGCAGTTTTTTCTCCTGATACTTCTGAAACTATTATAAAGATGTATAAATTCAAGACAAACATTTTCTAAAGGATTCTAGAGACAGAAATCAACTCACTAGGAAAAAGCGAAGAGACCCAACCCTTTATGTCCCCTTTTCCAGCCAATACAATACAGTAACATACCTTTTGGACCTGGTGGACCTGGAAGTCCAATGCCAGGAATACCTGGCTCTCCCTTTGCACCTGGGATGCCTGATAAGCCACGCTGACCTGGCTGACCGGGATCCCCTGTAAAAAGAAAATTAACATAGTTATCAAGAATCAGTCAGAACAAAAAGCTCTCGGAATTCCCTGGATATCTAGTTGCTGCTTTACCTGGAAGACCTGGGTCACCATTTCTTCCTGGAGGACCAGGGAGGCCAGGAACTCCTGGTTCTGTAATAGTCTGGCCAGGGTCACCTTTTGGACCTAAAACCAAAAAGAATAAATATGTATCACTCAGTAGGAGTTTCTTTTCTCTTTTTCTTTGAGCAAAAGAAGATGCTAGCCACATCCCAAGCTTACAAAGAACTTAAACACCAGCAACACTACCCAATACGCTATCTGCCCCTGAGCCCCATACAGAACTTATAGGCTTAGAAGCACTGTTTAATGTTAAGACAGTTTTCTTGAAATATTTTTTAGCTTCCTCCTAGGTACCATCACTTGAATAGTATTTTCCATAGCTGACACCAGCACAACTTGATAAGGACCTGTGTAGTTGACAAGAAAGCAAGAAAAGCAAACTTGTTCAAAGCAAACCCTTGTTTTCAAAACCTGTTGTAGTTGCAGTATTATTGAGCATAAGCCAGATGGTAGTTACAATGCATTTCCACTACAGTCAGTTGAGAAGGAAAAGCTTCTCTAGAGGTCAGAGCAGAAGGGTGAGTTGTGCCTATAGTAACATAGCACAAATTCTGCTCACTTCGCGATTCTGTGAAGACCTTCAGTAAGGGAGTTTATAAATACCAGGTCTTACAACGCCTTTGGGAAAAGCTTAAAAGCAGCATTATGTTCTGAGAACTATCCAGAGCAAAAGGACAAAACTTGATTTTACAGCTTTTGTTTAATAGTACGCGGAGACCAACTCACCAGGAACTCCAGGAGGCCCTGGACGGCCTGATACACCTTGGATGCCCTTTTCACCAGGTGAACCTTGTGGACCAAAACCAGGAGGTCCAGGAAGTCCTTTGTCTCCAGGAAGACCTGGTATTCCTGGATCACCTGGAATACCCATTTCTCCTTTGAATGCAACACTGCCCTGAAAAAAAGGAAGAGCAGGATGGGAAAGAGGAACATGTATTTACTAGTAAAGGAGTAAAGTGTTTCATTGCTTCTGTTTTGAAACTCTTTGGCAGTTTCCATCCTTCTAGCTCTCAAGGCCATTAGCTGCCTACATCTTACTAACATGGTAGAGATAAGGTCTAAACCTGGCTACTTAATTCTTCACACTACATAGGTGAAATGTAGACAATGGCAGAAGGGACTGTCTGACACTACCCAAGAGAAGTCTCAGCTTATTTTTAGAGGCATTGACAGATTCAGGGACTACCTCTGTATATCATCACTAGATTGGCATCTACTGAAAAGACTTACTGCATTAGTCACATTTAGAAAAACATGCATTTGCCAGTCCTCTTATCTGCACTATGTCAAATGCATCCAGGACTTCCCAAACCATCTGTCCAATCAAAGACAGCATAAAATGGAACTCACAGGTTCCCCCTTAGGGCCAGGTGGACCTGGCAGTCCATCTCGTCCAGGAGTGCCATCTATGCCAGGAAGACCTGGAGGTCCTGGGAAGCCAGGGTCTCCTTTGTCACCTTTCATTCTTGGAGAAGTCAGGACATCCCCTGGGTCTCCTTTAGGACCAGGTCTCCCAGGAGGACCTGGGGACCCTGGGAATCCCTGAGGGGGAAGAAAGAAGAAGAAGAAGAAGAAGAAGAAAAAAAAGCATTTCAGTTTTTCTTTCACTCTCTCTGAGTTTGGCACAATATACGAATTATGCATTCAAGCTAGTTATGAACAAAAAAAGAAGTATTAGACAAGAATTCATATCTACTGTGCACAGATCTACCAAACATGCAAGACAAATGAGACACTGTTTTCCCACCAGAACATAACACCACCACTTACTGGTGGCCCTACAAGGCCAGTTAATCCAGGAAGACCCTTTTCACCTTTTGGTCCAGGAAAACCAGGAGAACCTGAGCAGTGCAGTAAAACATAAAAGAAAAACATAAAACTGTAGAAGCTGTAAATATCAAGCATGCTGTTTGCATAAGATAATAGCTAAGTTGTTTTAAAACCAGGCAAGGTTTAGCCTGTTTTTTTTTTTTTCGGAGAGCTTGATTTTATTTGAGCAGAACAAAATTTGCAACTCTAAGTTAAAGCACTGGTGCCAAAAAACGTCACACTTTTTAAAAACTCCAGCTCCTCTATCACTTCAGGAATAGCAAGCAGTAGAAGTTAATTTCTCTCTTTCGGTTAAATCTATAGCAGACCATAAACCTTCAGAATGCTTGCAAGTCTGTCTTTGATCAGAGAATTTTTTTTGAAAGACTAGATTTTTTAAAAAATGAGTGATTGTTTTACACATATCCAGCCTGTTTCTTCCTAACACTCCCCAAATGTGCAAAATAGGACATGCACCAACTATATACTGGAGCTGGCAACTGTGCATCTGAATTTGTACACAATACACAGTTATATCATTAGCATTATACACAGATACTCAGATACAAAAGTGACTTTATAGAATATATGAAGCAAAATAGTGAAGACTACAGCCTTACCTGGACTACCTGGAGGTCCTGGTGGTCCTCTCTCCCCAGGAGGCCCAGTTATTCCAGTTCCTATGCAATTGAAGCATGTGTCTCCTTGATCACCTAAAAAGATTTGCATTCAAAAAGCATACTTGAGCATCAGATCTTAGGAAACGTTAAAAGAATTCAGCACAACAGCAATTGTTTTCTTGCTACTGATCTATAATACCAAGTCCAAAATGACTATTTTATGTAATTATATGATTGCTTAAATATTAGAAGGCTTTCCCCATGAAAGCCAAACTGAAGCTTTTTGGTTGCTAGGAGTCAGACAAACAATATAGATATGATTAGAGTTTATTTAGGACAGTGCAAAATAAATTAAAACAAAAAATATGCTTTCAATAATAAAAAATAAAACTGTGGACTTCTTTTCTCAGCAAAAGAGTCCTCTTCTAAAGTAGGTACTTGACACTTCAAACTACAGCTCTAATACACATATATCAAAATCCCAAACTCCAACTAAACTCCAAGAGTGCAAAATAAATACTGGGAATGTTTAATTGATTTGACAATAGGCTTGAACTTATTTCATTTAAAAAAAAAAAAAAGAAAAAAGAAAGAATGGTTTCAAGAAACTTAGGAATTTCCTTCACATACAGACTTTTCTGACATTTGTCAATGTAGTATTTAAGCACTTCATTTAAGTTAATTAATTAATCCTTACAATCTCCATGAGAAAAAAGACTTCTGTTTGAAAGGAGTACAAAATTAAGTGAGATGCCCAAAGTCATCTAGGATGTCCATGGTTGAGCTAGGAAAAGATTCTCACTTACCCATATCAGCATCCTCATTGCAACGTTGTCTTTTTGGAAACAAGGATACACATTAAAGATGTCTGTCTTTTGCTTACCAAACAAACAAACTCATTGTAGATTGACCAACTTAAATTAGGAATCTTGCATTTATAATTTCAATGTTGCTTTCCACAAAAAACATTGAATTTATTAATGAAGTAAGTATAAAACTTTTTCACATAGAGTTGGCAACTGCTGTTACCAAGCACTTAGTTTCTGTCTACCTGGGAAGTACTCATAAACCTGAAGTTCCATTTTACTTGAATTGTGACCCATGCTAGGCCCAAGCATTGGTTGTACCCTCAGTCGCTTTGAGATTCCTGTGCTTTAACACTAGATGAGGGACTATCCTACTCCCAAACTAAACAGCTTGCTTACTTAGAAACAGAAAATGCCTGCACTCAACCCTACTGGGAAGAGACACTATTTATCCTTATTTATTGCAGGCTTTACATTGTTTAACAAGCTTTAATAAAAAGAGAAAAAACAAGATAGCCATGACACTGCACCTTTTTGGCCTCGCTCCCCCGTAAAGCCTTGTTGTCCTGGAATTCCTGGAGGACCTGGCGGCCCCTGCTCACACAACCCTTCACCTAAGGAGAATCGGGAGAGGTTTAATGATCAATTTGTGTTAGACTGACAGCAGCATGGAATACATGTATTCAGTACAAAAACGTACTACTTAGTATTTGTGCGGATATTCTGATATACCCACACAATCACAGACCAAACATTTTGGCAATTCAGACAGAGGACTGCTAATGAAAACCCACCAATGTAATCCAAACTCGAAAGGCAACAATCAGTGATATTACACAAGAATCATCAGTTCTCCTTCACAATGTCAACTATCTCCCACTACTTCCTACGGCCTACACAATTCCATCATTACACTACATTCTGCTATTCAGCCTCATATCATAAAAGCATGTGTATGAAATATCATCAGTGAGGGGACTTAAAATGCCAATGCCATCTAAACACTAAATTCGTCCCTGAACCATGTTAGCCCCTCTCCACTACAGCTTTCCAGTTCTCATATTCCATCTCCCATTCCCTACTTCCCTTACACCAAAAAGGAGCTAAGAGCCTTCATCCAAAGCTAATTTTGTGTGGTCTATGCACTAGAATATTTATCAAATGAAACTGGAATTCTGTGAAAAATTACTCCTTTGACTCTCCTGGTATCACAACTCTTAGTAGGGAATAATCCCTCCAAGCATTTATTAGATCATATCACAAAAGCTAAATTTACTCAAGACAGTGTCAAAGTGGTTACCTCCTGCCTTATGCACAAATTTTAATGTAACTTTCATTAGTTGGATTAAATAGGATGTAACATATATTGGAAAAATACTTATTTTTTATACATCTGGGCCAAATCTGCTTTATTGTGTGAGTTAGCACAAAGGTCCCTCAAGTCTGACAAGATTTCTTCTCCTCCAGTCTCGCTGAATCTCACAGATAAGTCACAGCAGTGCTCACTTGAAGTAGAAAGAGGCATGATAAAGCCAGACTGCAACTCACACCATTGAATTCCCAAATTCTGTAATTGTCCTTAAGGCTAGAGTTCTCCTACAAATGTCCTGATTTGCAATGGGAGCAACTTGGAGAATGTATATGAATAGCTTGGAATCTCATGGGCTTCAGCTGCTGATAAACTACATCTTCGGGGATAGAATTAAAAAAAAAAGAGGAGAAAAAAAGGAAAAAAGAAAAAAGAAAAGAAAAAAAGAAAAGAAAAAAAAAGAATGAATGTCAAAGCTGTTCAGTCTTTTCTGCTTACTGTTTATGTGGTCATCACTTACCAGGAGGAACAGATGGTGCAGGTGGCCCTGGGGGACCTGGTGGTCCTGGAGGTCCTCGTGGTCCATCAAGTCCTGGCTGCCCAGGAATAGAAACACCAGGTAAACCTGGATCTCCCTTCTGTCCTCTCTCACCAGGTAGGCCAGGTGGGCCAGGAGGTCCAATAGTAGTGATCCCTAAGATGGAAAGAACTTAGTTCCTTGATAGCTCAAAGGTTTAAATCACTTTTGTGCAAGGATGACAATGACATATGATCAATAACATGCTACAGATAAGTCTGTGTCTTTCCATGTAAGTAGTCCATAACATTTCTTTTACGGAATCAAACTACATATTGATGTGCAGTGTTTGACATATGCATATTTTGCATTTTGAGATTTTGGTTTGAAAAATCAACCTGAGATTCAGCAACTAAGTTTGTTAAGAAACAAAATAACACAGGACTAATGAAAGGAAGTACTGATGGAAAAAAGAACATTTACAAACTGTAACATTAGAATCATAATGTGCATGTATCAAGAATGGCTTATATCAAGAATAGTGTGACCAGCAGGACCAGGGAGGTGATAGTGCCCCTGTACTCAGCATTGGTGAGGCCGCACCTCGAGTACTGTGTTGTTTTGGGCCCCTCACTACAAGAAGGACACCGAGGTGCTGGAGCGTGTCCAGAGGAGGGCAACAAAGTTGGTGAAGGGTCTAGAGCACAAGTCTGATGAGGAGCAGCTGAGGGAACTGGGGTTGTTTAGTCTGGAGAAGAGGAGGCTGAGGGGAGATCTTATTGCTCTCTACAACTGCCTGAAAGGAGGTTGTAGCAAGGTGGGGGTCGGTCTCTTCTCCCCAGTAACGAGTGATAGGACGAGAGGAAACGGCCTCAAGCTGCACCAGGGGAGGTTTAGGTTAGATATTAGGAAAAACTTCTTCACCGAAAGGGTGGTCAAGCATTGGAACAGGCTGCCCAGGGAAGTGGTTGAGTCTCCATCCCCAGAGGTATTTAAAGAACGGATAGATGTGGTGCTCGAGGACATGGTATAGATGGACTTGGCAGTGATAGGTTAACAGTTGGACTCGATGATCTTAAGGGTCTTTTCCAACGTTGATGGTTCTATGATTCTATGTATAAGCCAAATACAGGTGTCACTGCTCACTGCCATTGTAGACTCAGGTCATCTCCTCCTTTAGTACTGGCCAGTGTACAGCGGAGACTAGGTTTGATAGCCAGGTACCAGACTTCTGGTACACAGTACTTTCTCTGTGTAAGGCAATGGATAATTATGTTATAGGTAAGTGATATGAGATAAATCACCCCTAAGACCAATAAGCTAGTATCTCTTTGACAGCCTTGATGATTAGCATCCTCTGTTCACCACAGCAGGGGCAATAAAGGTTTGGAATTCCTCATATTATCCTCATAAGCTAAGGACAACCCTTCAGGCTCAAAGGTAGCTCTAAATAGTTCTGGCCTTCACTTTCTGCTCAGTCCATCTGTCAAAAGGAATGTGAAATGACTGTGAAGCTAAATATCCATTCAGACATTTGAGCATACAACTTATTTTAATGCTTGCACTCCTACCTGGAGAACCTGGCAAGCCAGGTGGACCTGGCCTACCAGAGAATCCACGGTCCCCTTTGGCTCCTGGAAGTCCTGGCAATCCTTTGCTACCTTTTGGTCCCACCATCGCATCAATGCCTGGTCTTGAAATGACCTGTAAATGTTTCATGCTCATGTGAAACAACTTGCCAAGAAAAGAGTCGCTGGAACAGTAAAGAGATGTGAAGGAGGAAAAGTTCAACATACTTCGAACTTTACAGCAATGACAGGATGCTTTTCCCGCTCCACTGAACTACCAGGTAAAATTCCAGTAAAGAGCACTCCCCAGTAAGAAGCACTTTTACTGCCAAGCCAACATGGTTAGAACAGGCTTCAGTGAAGCTGACTCAATTTCTGCTAGTCTGAGGTTATAGTCTAGCCTTGTGTTTGTAACCTAGCAAATCCTAGAGCACAGAATCTATCTTAAAAGAAGGAAACAATTGTTTCTATTAGTGAATATATGAAATCTTTACTGGTTCTGTTACTGTTATACCCAGAGATGGGACTCACAGTCACCCAAGAACTATGATGAGACAATACTGTCAACCAAATGCAGAAAGAAAAGAAAGGATCAGCAACTTACAATTCCAGGAGGACCAGGGGGACCAGTGTCACCTTTTTCACCCTATCAATGAAATTAAGAGCATTTTTTATACGGTGCATTAGTACACAAGAAAGTTATTGCAAATATTCCTCAACACTGTAACAGCATAGGCAATGCAATTACTACTCAGCCAGAACTGAACTCAGTAATGGCAAATTTTCAAGCTACTATAGCAAAAAGGACAAAAACCTGGCCTACCTTTTCACCTTCTCTTCCTGGAGCACCATTTATTCCAGGCCCACCAGGTAAACCCTTCAAGAAAAGAGAAAGGTAATCACACTCAGATCTTCCCCATATCAGAATAAAAGCTTGTAAGGAGTCTGCTTAGATTAGAAGTGTATGAGGTACTCACATCCCTACCAGGCTGACCAGGTTCTCCATCTTTGCCAGGCTTTCCCTTCAAAGACATAAACATGCATTGAAATAAAATGCTTCAGTGGTGAAGAATTCTTATGGAAATAGTGTTACTTCTTTCCCACTTTTCAATAAACCAGACTTTCCTAGAATGTAATCTTTGTGACAAATACCTCAAAGATAACAAACAAGTATAATCAATGGCATTACGTAAACTGAGGTTTTCATTTTGAAAACCAGAGCATAAAAACGTTACAAGTCTCAAAGAAATGTTGTGCAAATACAGCACAAAATGTTCTCCAGTTAACTATTACTGATTCATTGTGTTTAATAACTCCATTTATTTTAACATTAGAGATATCCTTTATTTGGAAAACAGATCCTAACTCTCTAACACTAGAACATTATATTTAATTAGGAAATTAGTATAATGTGACTAGTGAAATTAAATACAAACATTTTTGTGTTTGAATTTTAACCCTCCTTTAAACCAAATGCAATTTTCTGAAGAATAGTATCAACAAAAATATAAAGTGTAATTCTACTCAAAGAAGTGACTGCTAAAAACCATATATTCTTCCTGAACGGTTTTGTCATTGCTACAATAAAAGTAGTGCAAGCTCCACTTTACTCCAGACCATTCACTCGCAAGACAAACAGAACTCTACTGTCAGCATTACAGAAGCAGTATGTGTGGGGGACACCTGCTGGAACATAACTAGAATAGGTGACTAAGTTTCACCACAGTGCCAAGATCAACTCTCAGTCACCGAGAAGTTGATAATAAGACCTGATAGATATAGTGTATTAGAGTATAATGTGATTTGTGAATTCTTTATTATTAGTGATGAGTTCTGATTCTCAAAAATGAGGTTTTAAGATTTCCTGTGAATTTGCAGAACCACCTGTTTGATTACATATACTGACATTTTTATGAGTATATCTGAAACGGGTTTGAGCCACACAGAATCATATGGAGCCCTAAAAGGCAGCTTTAGAGTAATTTAATAGCAAAACTGCACTTTAAGTATGCAACATGCCCAAATTCAGAGTAATAAAACCAAACAAAAATGTTGGTAAACAAGCTTTTGGCAAAAGGCATCTGCCATATCCCCTCAGGACTTTTATACTTTCAGATCTTTACAAATTTTTGTGGTTCCCATTTACTTTTGCAGAGAGAAGCAACCTGGAAAATACAATTCAAAACTCACTCAAAATACAATGAGAATTTTGGCTTTGTAAATCTGCCTCATTTGTTATGTTCCTTAAAGAAGGCAAATCAAAGCCCTCCTATAAATCTCAGCAACTAAGGAGGATTTTATCTAGAATACCAAACATCTGTTTCCATTGTATTTATTTCCTATGGAAATCAGAAAACCTATTACCAATATGTTTCTAAACGGTGTTTATATATCGTCCAATTAACCTGAGCAAGATTTGTGTCTTGGTTTTGAAAGGGGTCCGTTATGTTGATGAAACTATGGGTTCAGTAGCTGTGAAAGTGAAAATTCAGAATGCTTTGAGCTGGTAGCAGCTTGTCTTTTCTTTGCTGGTCCAGCCCATGTTATTTTCATCCTATTTCTTAGCACTTCTATGATCTTCCTCAGCTTTTCTGAGCTGTGATATCCAAGTAAATTTAAATTCCAGGATGGATTTGAGTCTAGACAGGAACAAAGTGACTCATGCTATCCCCAGATGCAGCTATCCTGACTCGTCCCTTCCCCAGATAGCACATAAACTGAAGTAGTCTCTTAAGAAGTGACAAATGGACTTTTGGTCTTAATACAGTGTTCAGAGACTTGGCTTTTTGACTCACCTCACAAGTAAACCCTCTGAGAATGAGTTTACATAAATGAGCTTAAATATATACCAATCTCATGCTGCTTGGCAACCCAGTACATAGCAAACTGAATGAGGACCCTCTCTAAAAGGAAACAGAAAACTGCTGCTTCAGTCAAGCAGTCCAACAACTTTGAAGAAGGTTTCCACATGTAACTAGATAACATCATTCAAATTAGTTTCTCCTGCCCCCACAACTAAGATTTACATGTAGATAATTCTATCAGAAAGCACCGAGAGATCCATAGCTAGAAGCACTTTCATGAACCAGATGCGTCATCTACTAGTTTGCTAGGTTATTGAGAAAAAAAAAAAAAAAAAAATCTCTTACCCAGAGGCTGATGGCCCCACCTGAATTCAACATTTGCTTAATTCTCAAAGATAACACTGATTGGAAAGATAAATGTTTGGTTAAACAGACTACTTACTCTTTTGCCTGGTTCTCCTTGCTCACCTTTTTCACCTTTTACGCCACCGGGAAGACCCTGGACACACAAATGTCATCTTAAACTGAGCCCACAAGCCAGAGCAGAATGAATTTACAGTTCTGATACAGATGCAACAAAAAAAGAACTAAAAGAGGACTACTCACAGGAGGGCCTTGTGGCCCAGGAAGTCCTGGTGGGCCTGGATCACCTGGAATACCCTGTCAAGCATGGGCAAAGAAAAAGAGGATTAAAGCCTCCATCACTCCCTAGTAGCTCAGTTGATTATTTTAAAAATAGAGTCTTTTTTTGCTGTCATTCAGGTTTCCAAGTACTATGAAGAGCAAAGGATCATGTTTATTCTTTTTTTTTGTGTGGAACTTCAAGTGCATCTATAAATTTTATTAACTGCTCATCCTGTTTACTTAGATGATTCACTCCACTAAGACACAACTGCCTCCTGCGTGCACTGCAGCAGCTGGTTTGGTGGCCTGCAGCTGCTATACAATAATAAAAAGAAGGAAGCAAAAAAGAAAGGAAAGAAAGAAAGAACAAATGCCAGATCCTGCTGAAATTACAGGAGCAACAGTCATTAGATTACTGGTGATTGCTGAAATTGTAAGGCCATCAGGATCAATAGTGTGTTCATCAGAAAAGCATCACAGGATCACTGTGTTAAAAAGTTAGGGTTTCTATTTTGTCTTGTTATGTCTTTTATATGCCCATTTATACACTTGATTTTTCAGTCAGAGGTCATAGGTGGAGGTACACACCAGAACTTCATGTGTATTTCACAAAAAAATAAGTGTAACATTAACATTTTTTACTGATTGTGCACTACCAAGCATAACCTTTGTTGAAATAAAAACAAATTTTTAAACTTTGAAATCATTGTTAATGTTGGTCAAAGGCAATGCACTCAGACTGTGTAAGTCTTAGTGCTTTAAAAGGAACACAGTTAGAATGCTTCTATTTTGTACATTTATATAACTTGATGCCAGTGTAATTAGTCCTTCAGAGATCCCTGATGACAGAGGCAAATTACTCTGACCCGAATAAAGTCAGATGAATTTTTGCTTCAACTACAGCGTGGTCAAAATGTCACCTTGTGTTTTCTTAAAACTATAAAGGCACACAATGCTGCTCTCTACCTTCTGTCCTGCTATCCAGCAAAACAGAGACAAAACCAGAGACCGAGACCTTTCTAGGATGACTGCGCATTGCAAATGTACATCAGTGGATAGCTCTAGCGAATGCCTTAGTGGTGCCTAATGTTCTTCTGAAAGGAAGGGTAACAAATGGTTTTGATCAAGATGAAGGGCAGAATTGTCCTACACCCTGCCAAAATAAAATACTGCTGGGTACCAAAGCTTTCTCCTCTGACACATTTCCCAAGATGAAAAGGTGGAAAGTAAGGAACCGATCCAAATACAGATGGAGGAAACTAAAAGTTTAAAGCTCAGTTACCACAGTGACATTTGCAAAATAACCAGAGCATAAAAATGATCACTCACCACTCTTGCCTCAAAATATCTACCTCAACTCTTCTATTACTCAGGGTGATACTTGAGAATACCACAGAAACTTCAGAGAAAACATGAAATCCAGGCACCCATGATCCTGCTGGTGCTGCTCAGATTGTCTATGATTGGCACCCAGAATCAAATGGTACTGTGAAATGTTCCCCAGTGAAGAAGAAAGAAAAAAATGGAATAACTTTAAAAAATGGCAACTCTCCCAATGACTTGTTGGCATTTATGGGTGGGGAAGGATCCATACAAATCAAACCAACAGTTTGAGCTTACTGTCATAATATGGCTTGATATTTACTTTTGAGAAGCCAGAAACAGGGAAAGCACTTTATTCAGACCACAAGGAAGAAAGATCTTGGGGCATTCACTAATGACAAAATAAAAGGAGAAAAAAAAAAAAAAAAGAAAAGAAAAAAAAAGAAACTGAGTTAAAATTTTTGAAAGACTTCTTCACAATGGATGACACAGCTGGTTAATTAATGGGAATCTGAATCCCCAGACAACTTTGAAAATCCAAGTCTGGGCATTCCAAGGAATAAGAATATTTTAACTGCTCTTATTGTTACTATGAACTTCCTTTAAAAGAGTTTCTTAAGAATAGTTATTTTACTAAGGGAAGTAACTGAGCTAATATGACTGGCCTGCCTTCTATTAAAGGAAAATTTCAGGTCTGAAATAGTCAGGACTTTGAGAAAAATAATAGAACCTCTGCAGTAAGCAGGATGTGAGTATACATGAGCCAAACCAATGGAGGCTGCAGCTCGATCACATGCTCATTGCAGGTGGATATAGTTTCCCACTCACCTGATCTCCTTTCTGAAACTCAATGTCATTTGGTCTCTTCTGTTCTCCAATTTGTCCTGGCGGCCCTGGAGGTCCCTGAAGACCTTGTTCACCCTAATGTGCAACAAGATGGCAGTTTGTTACAGGCAATGCAAGCCAAAATGGCATGCATAAGTATTTTGAAAGTAATAAGCAAAAATATCATCATGATCACCTACTCACTTTTTCACCTTTGGGTCCTTGGAAATTCAAACCCATATTACCCTGAAAAAAGTATAACTCATCAGCCCTTAGAAGTCACAACTGAACAGAAAGAAAACCAAAACTGTCCACCACCACCACCATCAATGAGGGAAAGAAAATACCTTAGGTCCTGGCAGCCCTGGTGGACCAGGAGGTCCCTATCAAAAAGGAAACAAAAAAAGAGTCATTGCCAAGCACTTTACATGCCCCCTTGTGGGGGAAAAAAATGAACAATGTTGCTGCTTTGACTCCTGTGCATTATACCCATGTTGACAAGGCACCTTGCCTTCCTCTGAGAGCTCTTCCTCATGCTATTTAGCTTCACAAATATGTAAGAAACTAGTTCTTCCTTTAAGTGGGAGAGTCAAATAAAAATAAACAGTCAGGTATTAAACATGAAGGAAAGAATCATCCTGGTCTAAACAAGCTAAATCTTGTCCCTCAGGTCTCACACAAACAAGGAGCGTGCACAAAGATTCAGCCTGATTTAAAGGAAAAAGAGGTCTGGGAACAGGCTGAGTGTTTCAAGTGTATCACATTTAAGTGTGTGCAGTGGCAGCTCCAGGGTGAACCAGATGCATGATTGCTGTTGTCTACACACCAAGTCTTGACTACCAAGATCTCTGCACTTTACTGACCTGCCTTCGAGGACATGAAACAAAGAAGTAACTGCCCCATTCAACACTTTAGGGGTAACAGGTTAAAGAAACTTACTGTCAAACCTGGGGGCCCTGGAGGGCCAATTGGACCTGGGATTCCCATGGAGCCTGGTGGGCCCTGTTGAGAAAGTGAAGGAGGCTATGAGAGAGGCAGCTTTGTACGAAAAAAGCAGTGAGACCTTCAAGATCAAAAAAACCCAACAACTGGCACCCCATACATGTCAAATCAAAGCAGCTGACCACTAACCTACCAATCTGTCCTTGTGGAAGGGCCTAAAGGAGTGTACATTGGTTAGGAGTGTTCTGCTCTCAACATCAATACATCTCTTTGGCTTGGATAAGGGAATGCTTTTTTGTTTGTTTTGAACTACTTTTGTGCTTTCTTTCTCTTCATGCACTGAGAGAGAACAACAAAACACTTTGTAATTCCTCCTTTCCCAGACAATAGGGAAGCACAGATCAGAGGAACAGAAATGCTAACAGGCTCAGTCTGGTCAGAATAGCCTGGGGCTTGCCTCTCTGTACCAGGAAATGGGAGTCTCTGGCTTCTGTCCAGTCCGATAGACTCATTTTCTGCTCCCCTTGTTCTTCCACTAAAGGAATGAATGGCTCAGTGGGGAAGCACAGGGCCTGCAGTCACTAACTGTTTTCACAGAAGACTGCTGGGAGACCAGAAACACTCTTCAGGAGGTGCAATGTGAGGAGAACAGCTGAGACACCCTCTCTTCCCACCATCCAAAATAGTGGCTACAGCCCAGAAAGGCAGATGTTACTTGCTTTACCTCTGGGTGAAGAAGGGAACTGATACAGAGGATGTCTAGGAAGGGGGAACAGGCAGGGGAAACAGAGAAGCAAGTAAGTAACTGTGAGTACTGCTGTCTGCTGGATACCACTTTCCTGACCAGGGGACCTTTCTGGCCTCTATGGGTTACCCCATTAAGAACAATATGGAAGCACTTACTTTCTCTCCAGCCATGAACTGGAGGTACATTAAATGTGAGCCCTGCTTCTCCACATAAACCTATGGATCCCCTAGCTCGAAATGTTCCCATTTTGCTGTAACGCAAATACTTTTCATGTTATCTTTTTGGCAGAACACAGCCTAATAGTACTTTACACAACTTACAGGTATCCCTGGAAGACCTGGAAATCCTGGGTCGCCTTTCTGTCCTGGCAGCAAGGATGTAATTATTTCACCTGCTTCAC
The DNA here is from genome assembly GCF_047370975.1 of Nipponia nippon. Classification (NCBI taxonomy): domain Eukaryota; kingdom Metazoa; phylum Chordata; class Aves; order Pelecaniformes; family Threskiornithidae; genus Nipponia; species Nipponia nippon. The sequence continues at coordinate 4,658,295 of NW_028262313.1, forward strand.
CCTAGAAGAAAGACAGCTGACTTTAATTAATAGCACATTTTACAATTCTTTATCACCATTCGGACTCCCAAGGACACATAATGCCTCTTAAGACTTGGAGAGACTCAGAGTTATGCTACACCCTAGCAGTACTCATTTAATATAAGTACTAGATTTGCCAAGAATAGCTCTTTTTAGGAGAGACCCTTGCATATTTGGAGGATTCTTTAAATGGCTAAAGTACCGACTATTAAAAGTTCTCTTTTTATATGTACCAATATATCAGCATTGATTTAAATTGCAAAAGATTAGGGGATTGGAATACAAATGCTTCACAAAAAAAAAAGAGCCATTCTAACTCCATGTGAAAGCAACGGATAGGATACAACAAAAAAAAGGCTCATTCAGCTTTTTCCAGTGTCCCACCTCATGAGGTTAATGCCGAGTATGCTGTTATAATAGTCATGCTTCATGTTCTATATTGAAGCACAGTTTCTTATTGATTTCAGGGAAGATTCTTTGTTTTAAAAGTATATGTTCTGATCAGCTTGCCTTTTAATATCTTAAAAACAATTGGGAAGAAAAGGAGCGGAGAAAAACAATTCAGCTTAATAGTCACAATTTCCCAGCATCAGTGTTATGCTGTTCTCTCAGGAGTTATTGGAATAATTCTGTAGGGTCAAGTTTCCTTTCAAATAGATTTGAACCAAAACTGATGTTTTGGCCCATGCTCAAATAGGTCAAGGATAGAACAACAACACCACCCTTAAAAAATAAAAGGGGTCCTTAAGGTCCAAAATCAGATTATGAGATTACAATTACAAATATCTTAAGGGCAGGTGTCAGGAGGATGGGGTCAGACTTTTTCAGTGGTGCCCAGTGACAGGATAAGGAGCAATGGGCACAAACTGAAACACGGGAAGTTCTATCTGAATATGAGGAAAATCTTCTTCACTTTGAGGGTGACAGAGCCCTGGAACAGTCTGCGCAGAGAGGGTGCAGAATCTCCTTCTCTGGAGATATTCAAAACCCACCTGGACACGATCCTGTGCAACCTGCTCTGGGTGAACCTGCTTTAGCGGGGGGTTGGACTAGATCTCCAGACGTCCCTTCCAACCCCAGCCATTCTGTGATTCTGTGACTGTTTATGTTAGGAGAAAAAGCCATCTACATAGTAATCTATACAGTAGAGAGCACGTTTCCAAAAGGAACACAAGATGATTCTCTTCACTTGATATTTTAAGTTATTATTGCTTAGTCTCTAGTAGTGTTCTTGAGCATGCACAGGTAGACTACTGGTGCATTTGGGTGTTCATAGGCATCTTGCTAACTTGATGCCTCACAACACAAACAGACACTGTCCCTCACGCTCCCAAGCAAACCAGCTTGCTACTTCTGGAACTACTGATCCAAACTGAGTAAAGCTACTGGAGAATTTCCAGTTAGTTGTGCTGGAGTAGCCTAGAAACACTAAGCTTTCTGCAGAATGTCACTCCAGATTCCAATGGATGCACATGGTCTTGCAAAAAAAAAAGCAAGCAGGTTACTTATGCCAGATCACACTGCACACCCATGCCTGGTTAGTTCTTCAATGTGCAAGTACGGAACACTTACCTTCATACCTGGCAGACCAGGGGGTCCCTTTGTTTAAAAGAAACAAAAAATAAAAGAAAGATCAATAGAAATAAATCATTAGTATGTTATTTGCAAACGACTATTCAGATCTACACCATGGGAAAAGCATTAAAGATAGAAATCCAAAAAAAGATACAAAACAAGAGAAAAGAAAATTTTTATGATCTTCAGAATCGAATGGAAAAATTAGAGAAGTACTTTCACAGTGAATGCTGAGCATTAAAGGGACTACATCTCCATTTCCTAGCAATTTGTTTCTTTATTGCCTCCTGTTGTCCATCCTGTCTACTACATTTTTCTGTTTGTACTTTAGTTCTGACAGTCACTTTGCTGTACATCCTTATGTTTTATAATGAAAACACCCTACACTGTCTCTTTTTTCTGCTCCATAAATCACCCGTAAGACTCTTTAGATGTACCAGATGACAGTATCAAGATCTTACTTCTCTGACACATATGCATGTATTTGTATTTTTCTGCAAGTTTGGCAAAGCATCTCAGCATGTGAGAATTCAAAGGGCTTTTTATTAGCTTTACCACAGCATGCAGCAGCAAAGCTCCCTCTTTTATTGGACATCTAAAATATTCTGATTAACCATTAAAAAAATTAATATATTCTTATTTATTAAAAGACCTACTGCAAAAAGAGGCTGATATTTATCTGAGCTTTCACAGATCTATGCAGAAGTCTTTCAGGGAACTACAGGTAGCTTATCCAGAAATCTGTTACTTACAGGAGGCCCTTGTAAACCGGGAAAACCTGGACTGCCTGGGAATCCACGCTCTCCCTTAGGGACGAAGAAAACAATTAGCCAAAGCCAAACCAAAACATAACAAAACCAGATAAACAAATTTTGACTGAAAAGTCCAGTTTCATTGTTAGCTTATGACTCCAGAGCAGCAAATTGTATTGCAACAAGCTCTAGGATAAACAGTTTGTTAAATTGCACAACTGATTGAAACAGAACTTTCCACATTCAGATATTTCCACATACTTCCAGGCAAAGTACTATACTACGGAGATCGAAAACACACATAGTGCTATAGAAGATTAACTTCTTTTATGGAAAGATCATAACCTGAAGCTAAGTAACATGTTAGAATGAAAGTGACTTCTTCCAAGGAGTCCTTCCAGGATACTGAATCAGTATTTTCAATGCAATATTATTAAAAATTAATCACTAAAAAGTCCCATTGTTAGGTAATGAGTTTTCTTTGGTAGCAAGAATCTACTACAAAGATAGCTACTACAAAGTTAGCTATAAAATTAAGGATTAGAACAAAGAACTTAACTACATTGGCTGTAGAGTATGAATGTTGCATCTTGGTGCTGGCAATTTCCGGCAAAACTTGTGCTTTAAGTGCCAGACCATGACCCCTTCTCTCAGATGTGTGTGTAAGTCCGAATTGTCTTGGAATTACCTGCACAACTCAGTAACAGCAAGTACTGCTACACATAATAAACTAAACCTATTGGCTACAGGGAGGAGAACAAGAGCTCTTTATCACATTATTATTGCATTGTTAAGAATTTTAAAGGGATTCCACCTTTGTTCCATTGCATCCTGGGATACCCTGAGGTCCTGGTGGCCCATCTTGTCCTGGTAATCCCTTTAAAGTGGAAAAGAAGAAAGAAGTGTTAGCTTGCAGGATGCTTTTCTGGCCCTGAAAGACAAAAGGGGACAGATTCCTATCTATACAGCCCATTCCTACTCACAGGAAGTCCTGGTGTTCCTGGAAATCCTGGAAGCCCTGGCGGTCCCTAGAAGGAAATTAACCACGTATGTTTTAAGCGGAATGGTACGAATGGATGTGCAAAAGGTTTTACCAAGATTTTACTAAATGTAACCTATTGATGCATATGTAAGTAAAGAAAAACAGAACCATCTGAATCACCTGTAAAGAGAGAATGCCATGCTGGACAGCCATCAAGATTCTTACCCTTCTTTCAGGAAAATATCCACAAAAACATAGAGAAGACAATGCAGAACAACTAAAGTAACAGTATGTAGATATATAGAGAAAATAAATGAACACTCATGGTAGGGAAAATGGATGTGTCCCACTGAAGTCAGAGGCATCAATTGTCACCAGCTGAGGGGTCTGACAAAAAGAAAAAGCAAAGGCACAAAACCTAAAGGATTTCCAAACAAATCAACCTCTCCCATGTCAACCCTACATATACTGTGTCTGCTTCAGGATAAATTGAAACAAAGTTGCTGGAGAGGGTTTAGGTCCTGTATAGCAAAACAGATCAAATAAGCATTGGGTCTACTCTCCCTAATGAGTTTATGAAAGTAACACAAGCAATATCTAGGACTGTATTACTTATGCAATCTAATATTACTTATAAAGAGTAATACAATCTCTTCTAGCTGGTAGATAATTACTCTTCAGATTTAAGTTACTTTTTTACCCCCATAAATCACCACTTGTGTGAGGACCCACTCAATGCCTGGCAGTCTCTATCCATAATTCCAATATATCACCCTAAAACTGCACCATTACTTACTCTGATTCCTTTGGGTCCAATAGGCCCTGGAAGTCCATCATCACCCTAAAAAAAAAATCCACACAAGTTTGCAGTCTGCCTGTCTATCAAATTAAACTGTAAGCATGATAAAATTTCTTCTACATGTTTATAGTAAGTGGACTAAAAGTTATATTAGTTGTAATTCCTGAGTAAAAGGTTCAAAATTATTTTGTTTTGGGCGTTGGACTTTGAATTGAAAAGTATTTGTTACAGCTGATAAACCATGACTTAGAGGAAATGTTTTTAGAAAAATCAAAGCTATTTAAGATTGCTTATAAGCAGATACCGGTCAGGTGCTTTCATCAAATATCCCACAGCGACCTCTCGTGGGCAAAACAAGATATACAAGATTAAATGTGAATGATACTGTACCATTATTTTGTATTATGATAATGCAGAACTTCATATCAAGATCTTGAGAAGAAAAGACACTTACGGAATAAAAATATAATCAAAGTTTCTAGTCCAAAACTCCTCTGTTGTTTCACTCTTGTTATACCCAATTAATCTTTTCTTTTAGTGTAGACTTTCATTTTTTTCTTATCGCCTACCTATTTTTTTCTTTGCTGCTTTTTGATGTGCTTCTGTTAGCTTATGCTGTGAGCATTTGCAAAAGGAATGGCAGATCCTGCATAATCTTACGTATATTAAATATAAATGCATTCAGAGGAAGGCTTTTCAACGTTTTAATACTATATTATACCATCTGAGCGTAACAATGTAATTTGGTAGCAAATAAAAATAAACTGAAACTCCAGGGAAAGCAAGGAGCATTCCTCAGTCGTCTCTGCATAGGCTCAATGATGCCTTCATTTGCATTGCCCCACCCAAAACCAGCCCAGGAATGCCACCAGGTGCAAACACCAGTTTACCTACGCAGAGGGACCCCTCCGGGCAGCTGACAGCCAAACACCACTCTTATCAGTGAACTAAGCGATGGAGCGCATTATTGCAAGGCCTAATAAAACTACATCGCAGCACCTTGCCAAACCTGTTCCTTGACCTTAATCTGCAGTACCTAGTGAAAGGATACAAGTGCACATGCGGTGTTTGCAAGCATGTGTGTAGATGAAGAATAGGAAACTTAGAGCAATCTTTTGCTCTGGTTGACTATTCAAACCAACCAACCAAGAAAAACCCAACCACTATGTCATATCCCACCATCTGAAGATTTTGACTATTAAACAAATGATAATCAAGAGTTCTGGAATGATTTAGGATCAGCACGACAAGCAAGATAACACTACCTAGCATTTTCATGCTATTCAAGTGAATTGGGACTTACCTTCGAGCCTCTCGGACCAGGTGGTCCTTCAGGTCCTGGAAATCCAGGCAAACCTGGCTGTCCTTCCAAGCCTGGGAATCCTTTTTCACCCTACAAAAAGAATAGGTAGTGATGGAGATGTAACATGACAAAAGCACAAGTTCTGATAGAAAAATTCAGAAAACACATTATCTTTCTGGTTTTCTGTAGGAGGTCATCGTACAGACAAACAAACACTGGTTAAACATCTCACCTGCTTAGCTACAGAAATTCCTCAACATACACATACATTATCTTTAATTACACCACTTAAACAGGTTTCATAGGATGTTTATCCAGTATTTAAGCCACCTATTTACCAAAATAATTCAACCACCTGTTTCTCCTGTGCTGCTTAGATACACAGAACTCTCCCCCCTTCCTATAAAAACACAGCTTTATTTAGTTACTAAGTCTCTCCTGAAAGCTCACCTCTGTTGCAATACCTATAAAAACTCTCAGAAGGGCGTAGATTGCTGCTATACCATGAGCGTTGTTTATTATTTCACAGTTGCAATATTGTCATCTGTAATATAAAAGCAACTAAGATCCTGGTCATGCACTGGAGGCTAAACACTGTACAAATACAGAACATAAAAAAGGTTCCAGCCCTAAGTGCTTACAATCTAAATCAAGTGACACAGACACAAGATAGCAAAGAAATAAGGTTTCTTATTCCTTTTATCTGTCACCTCCTGCTAAAATTGTAAGCTTTCAAGCAACAACCGTAGTTTGCTAAATATTTATGCAATAATTAGCCATGGTAGCCCATCAGTAGTGTAACAAACACCATATACCATCATATGCTGCCCTCTAACTTTTTAATGTAGGTTAACAATGTCACTTACCTGCAGTTTCAGAATATGCATAGCTGCAAATTCATAAAATATTTACTTCTATTCCTTGTATATAATAGATTCACAAAAATCAGTAAATATTAAGGTTGCAATTGGTACAGAAAAGTTAGGAAATACCAGAATTAGTACACCTTTTTGTGCATATATATATCACGGTACGCTTTTCAACTGCGTAAACAGATATTTCCTACAGCTCCGTTACATCAACCGGTCTATATAACTGCTTATGAAACAGGCAGTTTTTCAGCATTATTCTTTATTGCTCTACGGATAGGTTTGGTTTGGTTGGTAGGTTTGGTTCCTACCTGCAAAAAAACTTCTGTTTATTTACCCCAGTTATTTTTTTCGTGACAACTACAGGAACTGCCAAAAAAAAAATTCCATCCTAACAAGCACCTTAATCACTAGGTTAGAGTTGTGCAGGCTTTCGCACATTCTCTTTAAACCAGTTCACCCTGACTTTTTATTTTCTTGCACCGCTTCAGCAAGAATGGGAGGAGTAGCTCTCACATCTATTATCTGGCAGTCTCCCAGCTATGGCACACTGTAGGAATTTGGGACGTCCTGCCTAGCACTCCTCAGTCGGGTGAAAGAACTGAACCAGCAATCTCACATCTTCAAGAAGACAGCAGCAGAGTACCAAAGACTGGGGATTGCAAGCAGAGAGAAGCATCTAACTGCAGTCTCGAGCACAATATGCAAAAGGCAATATTAAGGCTTTGCTTGTCTCCCCTTTGCTGTAAGCAGTTGTATGCCGAGCATGACAGCAGGTATTCAGCATGACAGCAGTGTTAAGTCTCATTCGTAAATCCTAATTTTCTCACTGCACTGCTTAGGTAGGTGCTCTGTATTCCACCGTGGGAGGCAGGAACTTAAAAGCTGCATTCAAAACATTTACAAGATGCTGAGATCTCAGAAAAATTTTCAGAGAAAATAACGGGGCTTCTCTTTCTGCCTTCTTTTCCAGTACTTGCTATACTGCTTCCTTGGAAACACAAGAGGAAAACCTTTTGGATGAGAGATTAAACGTTGATGTGCAAGCAAGAGCTGCAACCTTACAGAGGAAATAACTAAGCTGTACTTAGTCCTACCTATACGGTGAGACTCAGAAGGATTCCTTGGACAGGAATGGACAGCTCATTAACTGGTCTGCTGAAGTCGGTTTCCTATTAATTAAAATGCAAACACACTCCTCTTTTACTGTAGGTCACATATTGCTCTCTTATACAGGATAGACATCTTTTCTCCCCTGTAGAAATGCTGAAATTGCATCATAAATTGAGGCTAGCTTAAGTTTGACAGTCAGGGTCCAGACTGACTTTTTGCACAAAGTGCCAGGCGGTTCTTTTGCATGGAGCTATACAGCTGGCATGCTACCTCATCTGAGAAGCAAGACTGGAGGAGTGCTCCTATCTCAGGCCAGGATATGAAAGGGTTAGTGTGTCCCTGAAGGAGAGAGAATGAGGAATTTGGGAGTGCCAGATAAGGAAAACATTAGACAAAGCCAGACTTTAGAGCAAGCTCTGGCAAGAACTGTGTTTGCACACTAAGGAAACACACCTGTGTACAAAAGCCATGTCAGATGTGTCAGCTGCTAGCTAGGCTACACAATGCCTACGAATCTCAACTTGGTCACACTTCTTCACATTTTTGTTAGAGAAAGTGACATCTGCAAATGGTTACTAGACGAGACTTTTAGCAGCGGGTTGGCCTTGTGTGTCATCTAAGGGTGAAGAACTGTTCTCTAAAATGCAACTACTCTGAGGTCTCCACTCTAAGCCGTCACAGAACTGGGAAGCCAAGGCCTTTAAAGTGAAAGGGAAACGTATGACGCCAAATAGTTAAGCAAGAGAAATACAAGAGGTAACGCATGTTGTTAGTGAACTTCACTATTGAAACTATAAAATGAGTATTTTCCAGGCCCACTTTGAAAGTGAGCAGCAACAATGAGCGCCTTGCATGAGGAAACTGTTGCCAGAGCAACTCCTGTGGAGTTTACCAGCAAATTACCCCCAAGAGCAAACAGATGATTTGAAGGACTACGCTTCGGAACAGCTGAGGGATTACACCAGACACTTCCCAAGCAAACCGTATCAAACTAATTACAGAGGAAATAGCTGCACTATAATCCTATTTTTGATTAAAAAATTGGTTGGAGAAAGAAATGTGAGTAAGTTGGGTAGGGGGAGAAACCAAGCTGATCCAACTCTCTGGAATACAGATCATGTTTGGGTGATTTTTCTAATTGTCTTCTACTTCAAATAGTGTATAGAAAGATTCCATACGTGAGAACAGTTTTCAGACATTGCTTCTGCCTCCAGACTTTTCCTAGTGCGCACCTTGCGTATTACCATACTGTTTTCATGAAGATTTAGACGCTACAGATTTGCCAGGAAAAACTGCCTGCTGCCTTGCAAGAACATACTGAAACTGAAAAGACATTTAAAAAGCCTTCCCCAAAAAGTCAGTGCCAAAAAAGGATATATCATTGGGGATATACTGAGATTGAACTCCCTGTATGGTGTGCAATGCATTTTCTTATAGATAGAAAAACTGACAGTCACTAGCCACTTTCTCTTGCACAGAAAGAGCTGAGGAAGTCTGGATACTTTTTGCTTCAGACTAGAAGCTACATAGAGAAACATAAATAGGAAAGGTTTAGGTCAACTCAGATCATTTTCCAGTACTGAAAGTACAAGATTGTTTCCACAGCAGACTAAAGATGCATCAGCTATAACCCATCATTTCTACTTGGAGGATGGGTGAGGAGTCAGCTTCTGATCTCATTTAGTGATAAATCCAGAGTAGCTGGCAATGCAATTGCCCTCAATCAGCTACACAGATATGGCAAAACCGTCAGCTTATAAGCTTAAACATAACTGTTGCTTAGGGGATAGGAAGAAAAAAAAAATAGTTGGGAAACACCCTAAAATTATGCTTTAAGCTGCAGCAAGATATAGTCAATTAAACCGGTATACAGAAAAATTTGTCATAGTTCCACGTACTCTAACTATAGTTCACGAGTATTTAAGAAATCAGGGATAGATGCAGTTGTAAAGCATACACAAGTAATTTACATTTGTAGAATTTCTTCCTGAAATCTAAATATTTATAAATAGAAATTATGGGGAGAGAAACCATATTTATTTACATAGATATGGTATACTTGTAAAAAAAAAAAAAGACTTAAAAAAATAGGAGCAAAAAAATATTCAGGAAAGCAGTAGTTGGACAGCCCATTTTGATGCCTAAATACATGCAAGAGCTTGGCTGTAACATTTGGCAATAGCGGCACGTATTTGCTTCCTGCCCTTGCTATGAAAACAGTGAACATCAGAAAGAGTCTAAAGACAGTTAGCTATGAGTGGCTACTTAAAACTGGATTCATTTACAAATGTCTGTAGTAAATTAAAAGATGTACAGCATGGAAGAAGTGATGCAACAGCCAGCCATATTATTCTCTTCCTTTCTAAATGACAGGGTGAAAACAACAGCTGCCTTGGAGTCTAATACTAGTCACCATAAATTCTTCCTCATCTTGAAGAACACTGACTAATTTAACAGAATTAGAACGACAGTATCTAATCAAGACCTCATTCTAAACAAACACACCAACCAGCCACAAACAGTAGTGTTAAAGATATAGTTTAATGCAATAAAGAAATCCCCTCTGACGTGATCTGTATTCTTCAGACACATCAAATTTCTTCAGAATATCATCTGTGACTTCTTTTGTAAGATGAAACAGTCAAGGTTTAATGGTCAGGGGTCATTTGCCAGGGTTTCATAATACAGGACCATATTAGTGCAGTTCAGGCCAATGTTTATGAAGCACAGACACCAATCATGTAATTATTCTTGACAAAGTGATTAAAATTTGGGAATTTTTAACTATTTCTTTGCAACTCATATCCAACAGTGAAGCTGAGCTTGGGTCACATCTGTACTAAATTTTATCATGATAAAGGCACAAGGAAATAAGGATCTTGAGGACATATACTAATAATTTTCTTGTGAGACTCAGAGCTCCAGGAATATATATCCAAAGTGCCCAAGAATAAGATACGCTTCCTTTGTAAGGAGTATGGATTTCTTGTATCTGCATACGAAGGCAAAGTATCTGAAATGCCTTCAGACCTCAGATATTACAAGCTGTTCTTGCCAGAATCCCAGGCACTAAGCTTCTATGAGATCATATATTAGGACCTTGCAACCCATTTGAATCTTTGGAGTGGCACCCCTTACACTGTAGATTAACAAACCCAGTAAACTTGGCACCTTCTGAAGTTCCTCTTTAAAAGGCCATGGACTAAACTCGTTTAATAACTAAAGAACAGCTTTTAATCAATTTCTTTAACTTAATTTGAATGGGTAGAACTCAATAGTCCTGCTCAACAAAAATAGCATAATGTATTTGCAGTTGTAGTATGTAGCAGCTTAAATTTTGAGGGGGGACTGCATTTAGGAATACCTAGCTAAGGCAAGGTATGAAAGCCTGTTTTAACAGCAGCACGTACTACCACATTAAAGCAAAACCACAGTAGTCTTGGAGTCCATGCCCTCTTAGTGACTAAAATGCACACAGCTTGTTTGCTGTAGCCCTTGGCTCTCAGTCTTCATCAGCTGGAGCAGCTGAGATTCAGTACCACCCCCCTCCTCCTCCCCAGTCTCTGTAGATCTTATCAGCACCTTAGGATCTTGTTTTCAGCTGAGGTAAAACCAGCCCAATAATCTACAAGTCTTACTGGTTAGTCTTAGAAATTACTCCATGTGCAGCGTTTATTGTGTTTATTTCTTTAGCTAGCTTTTACTCATGAACTAGCTTTTAAGTATTAGAGCAGGTTAATTTCAAAACTGCTGAGCAGCATTTATTTAAAACCCAATATTCATCCAGTTCCTTAAGTGAAAAGCACTTCTCTTCCACTTGAAAAGTGAGAGCAATTCCTATAAGCACCTGTATGTAGCAGCTTAATCATTTACTTCAGTTTTAATACTCTTACCAGATCCAGTTCACTACTGAGCATCTTACTGTGAATAACAGCACACTGGCTCCCAGCTGCAATCTATTTTTAATGACTTCTCCAGTAAATTCCTCTCATTTCTTCATTATACCATTTTAGACATGTTTGAATTTTACAGTACCCGTTTTATATTTAAGTTTAGTAAGATGGGCCTGAGCAGAGGAAGAAAACTTCAGTGCACCAATTTTTGTCAGCTATTGTACTATGGGCTTACCATGTTTTGCTGCTTCAACAGGTAACACGCTACTGATGCTATAAGGGCTCATGGCAGAGGCAGAGTTAGACAAGAACCACTAGCAGCATAGAAGCAGTTAAATAAGTGCTGTGGCTCCCCAAGGCAAGCAAGAAAATAGTTTTCCTATTTGTCACAGTTGAATTTGTATTACTTTACCTGATCTGTTAAAATTTGGATATCCTGAAGGGAATGCTAGGATGCTTAGGAAGAAGGCTACTTTTGAGTCTCAAAAGAAATGCATTAGGCTCTGCTAAGCTGAACAAAACAGCACTTCTTAGTTGACTTAATGCAAGTGGACAGCAACTTGGATGCAGAAGCTTGTTGCGGGCCAAAAGTGAAACACAGTGGAACAGAAGCATAGGGCTCCGCTGAGTGCATTTGACAAGGCTTTTCCTGTCTTCCCAGTACAGAACCAGGTTCCATATGCCTAACTTCCAGTAGCTCTACAAGCATATTGTCACATTCTCAATGGGAGAATCAAAGAGGAGATATTATTTAAACAGCCCCTTGTCTAATGCTCTTCATACACCAATTAGACAAGTAGCTATAGCGTTTGACTCCTGGTTCAGAGGTCACTGGAGAAGGAAGCAAAACCACCAAATGTCAAGTGTCAAATACAAAGCAAAAGCCTGAAACTTGTTGTTGTAGCAGCAGGTTACACTCAACTGGAATAAAGATAACATTTGCAAGAAAGCTGGGCTGAAGATAGTATCAGGTTTGGAAACTTACATCAAATGTATAAGTAAGTGGTACACTGTATAATAGAAGACTCTAGAAGAAGTTTAAGGCTGTAAAAAAAAAAAAACAAACCAAAAAACTTAAAGAGAAAGCATCATGGATGTCAGTGACAGAGAACTCTTGCGGTTCCCCAGAGCTGAACTGCTGAATCCATCAATGCATCATATACTGAGGGTTTTGTAATTATAGAGCAACTAACGTAATGGGATGTTTGCGCATATGATCAAACCAGTTACACTGGCAACATATCCTACTTAAGAAATATGGGCTTTGCTTTTCATTGTTCCTTTACATAATGTACATGATGGTCTGCAAGCTTCTGAAGGGCTGTTTTTTAAAAACACCACCAACCAAACAAAAACAACAAAACAACAAATACCCACAAAACAAACAACCCCAAAACCACCTCTGGCATGCTTCAGGATTACACTGTGTTTACCTTGATTTAGGTGGAAAATGAATCACAGTTCCCAGATTTCAAAGTGAATCATCCATTCTAAGGATGGAAACTTGCCTTATATCTATCAATTTAAGAAGTGGGAGTCTAAGACACACCCTCCCGCTTCCCTAAGAGGACTCGGACATAAAAAAAGAGACAGAGAAAGCAGCATTACCATAGGTGAAGCTCCATCTTCCTTTGTGGTTTTATTTTATTAAAAGATTACACTTTGATGAACTTGCAGCCGCCCAAGAATTTTCCAGGAAGATGCAGAACCATTATACAAGTATTTGGTCTGATTTTATGCTTGTTTACAGAGGCTTTTTTTTTTTCCTTCCCCACTCCCTTTTCACAAAAGGTTATCAAGCTTCTCACTGTTCTGCTCAGCACTTTCTATAATTCGCTCCAGAAAAGGCCAACAGAGGTTGGAAACTAAATGTGGAAGAGTTTCTCTTGTGCAGCTCTCCTTAACAACTGGCTAGGACAGCCTGGAGGAATGGAAACAAAACCCACAATACATAATGACACTCGAGAGCTTGATCTTGAACAAGGCTCGTATGCTCCAGTTGTTGACTGTATTTGCACAAAAGGCTCCCTCTAGACTCCAAACAGTCCCAAGATATTCTTTACCAGAGAAAGGTGACTATCTCGATTTCATTAAATGACACTGAAGGACTGGAATGTATCGAGTGGGTCACGGTCCCTTCCATGTGTAACAGTGGTATAAAGAGAAAGCTGAATCACTGGGAGAAAAATAATTTCTTGCTTTTACTTAGAAAGCCAGAAGATTTACTTCTAGGTTTTCCTTATCCACGCTAGCCAGACAATACCCATTTGCTCACTGAATTTGCAAAATAGATGTGGCTAGTCCAGAAAAAGGCCAACTTAGAATTACAGAAAGGTTCTCCAAAGTTGTACCTGCTATGATTGTATTGGGAATGTAAGCCTAATGCTTAAGTGCCTCCAAACTAAGTCTGAAATAGTCCTGTGACTTGTGTCATCTGGTTTGGCCACCTGCATTTGAAGACCCTGCAGGAACGCATCAACCAGGTTCATGTTTTGGCTAACCAAATCTAACTCAGAAAGCCTGCTATCAAGGGGATACTGTTCTTCACTAGGTCTGTAAATTGGGAATATACTTGGTGAACTAAAAGCAAGTAAGTGCCAAGGAATGACCTCATCTCTTTGGAGCTACCTGGATGGCAGGTGTGGCACCAAGAACTACTCTGAATTTTGGACATCTGCCTTGTTTAACCTCAGCCAGCAGTAAAATTCTGCGTCAGCACATTATAGCGCCAATGCAGTGACTATTTTGCATTACTTCTGTTCATTTGAGGTTACACTTGTTTATGCAGTGTCAAAAATCATCTTTGAAATCTGTCAGAAATTAATCTAGAGCACTGAAGCCCTTCTAGAACTTGTTAAGATAGGGTAAGTGGTTTGATAAGACAGGCTTATCAAACTCTTTGTTATCAGTTCGCATCTTTAAGACGACTCCATTGTATCTCAAGCAAACTGTTTACAAGACTAAGAGTGGAAGTGTTTCAGGCAGTCTCTCCCCCTTGCAGCGATCGTATCACATTCATTCCCTGTGACAACAGCAGTTGCATGGCAACTATTTAACCACAATTTACTTACAAGTAGACTCCCACACTTGAGAAAAGGCTCAATTCAGGCAAGTATTGAGGTGTGTATCTATGTTGCATTGTAACTAAAAAGTGCTGGGCATCTGCTGTTTCCTCAAAGGAAAAAAATTGTAAAACAATACAAAATAATGGTGATAGAAACATGAAGCACTGCACAGATATATTGAGCTTAGGCAGTGAGACTGAAAGTCAAAGCTGCATGGAAGCAGGAAAGCTCCGAGATGCATCTCTTGGCCTTAGGACATGGTCTGGGCAGCCCAAAACAGCCTGTTGCACTGAATGAACCACACAGGGTTGTTTTTTGGGTTGGGGATGGTTTTCACTCTGCTTGATCCAAGAATGTGTTTGGCCATTAACTAGCTGCTTACTCGGGTGGCAGCTATGTATGTTGGGAAAGCTGTATCTAAATTGTGTCACTTCCACAGTCCAGCTGAGCACCCAGACAGCAACAGCAATCATCTTAGTATGCAACTACACAAGTTATGAGATTAAAAAACAGTGCAAGTTCAGAGTACCTTAGTGAGTGTCAACTACATGTGAGCAGGCAATGCAAGAAAAGTGGGAAAGCAAGCCACACTCACTCTGGTTTTAAATTCCCACTGAAGCATTACTAGCATAGCCGTTATTGTACAATCCACGCCTTAGCTTGTCCACTAACTAGTTAGTGCAGGCAGGCCTTAGTAGTAAAAAGGAATTATTTCTATTTTACTAGAATTTGTGTCTTTTCTGGTTTTTTACTCCCACATAGCTGGAGAAATTTGTGCCATCATTCCCCATTCTTGAGAAAATAATGATATGAAATTCTGTACACCATCAGATGGACCAGTCATTCTGACTCAATACCTGAAGTCGTTATAACAGTTACGCTCTTTGGTGCATGCCCATACTACAGTCAAAGAAAATAAGACATGAGCAAGAAACAAAAGCTATCATCCATAAGCTTCAGTTATCTGAAGTTGGCATATGGCTCAGTGGTTTGTGTGTTGGTCTGCCAGTAAAAATACAAAATATGAAATATTTACCTTTTCACCTTTTACTCCACTGCAATCACATTTGGATAGAGATGTACATCCATGGCAAGCCTTTAAAGACATAAGAAAAAATTAGATGTTTTTAATCAGCATACAACTATACGAAATCTTTAATACTACTACAAAAGTTAGTCTAAAATGTAAGCCTACAAAGTTTGTCATCTAGCCATTGTACATGTGTTCAAAGCAGATACAGTTAACTGAAAGTTCAATCACCTTTATTAATACCTGTGCTTGTACTTAAGTATATTACAGTTACAGTTTCCCCTGAAATTTAAGACCTTTAAATTTATGCTTAAACACCATTTACTCTAGGGCAAAGTACAATGCAACACCTCTGGCCAAAGGGGCCAGAACTTCAATAAAACAGGCTCTTCAGCACAACCCTCCACTCTGAGAAGAGCCCAATTATGGTTCCCACCAGTAGATGTCAGGTTTTGCACAAGAGTTTAACCAAGCCTGACACTTACAGGCATATTTGTGACAGTTATTGGAAAAATACTTACTAAACGATTAATTCTTCCTTCCACAGCTCAGTTACTGAGAAAAGGTTTTTAAAATACCCTAAATTTCATCTAGCTGCATTCACACCCTATTACAAAGCACGACAAGCCAGCTACAACAGTCCCTAGCATAAGGGGAGTGATGGCCAGATATTAAGGGGTCAGAGGAGGGAGATATGGAAGTTTGATTCACAAAGAAGATCTAAGTTAGGTACCTTTCCATACCACATTTGCTTAGTTTATATTCTTTCACCCCTACCCCAACATCGGATACTCATTAGAGCTCTGTGTTGATTTCAGAGACGAGCAGATGTGTTTACAGAAGTGAGATTTCTAGAATAAATGATTTTTTTTTGGTAGAATGTCTCTACATAATACATATGGACATCCATTTTCAAACTTCTTTATAACTAAAAACCATGACCCACATTAGAAGATACACTACCTGAAATACTTTAGGGTTTAACTTGTTCTGAGAACAGGTGCGGCATTGTATAAAAAAAATACAGCACATACCTTAAAAGTTTGAAAAGCTGAGTGTTTGGGGTCCTCCCCCCCCCCCCCAGTAATCTACAGAGAACTATGTACAAAGTTTCAATCAAGCAGGAAACCAGTTGGTGTGTCAGATCTAAAGTACACCCACGCTTGAATTCTAGTCTTCATTATCACAGAAGCATTTAGAGACATGACCCATCACCTACCTGGCATTAGGAATGTCCTGGCTCTTAGCCTAAACACACTACCAAGCATCAGACTGAAAACACAAAAGTAGCTTAATTCACCTGGAGCTACACAAGCCCAGGATCAACTAAAGCATCTTGTAGCAAAAGGCAGAGCTTCGAGTTTTAAGTACAGTGGTAGTGCTACACAACATGACTAGGGCATCTCTCAAAATCTTCTATTTGGCTTTTGTAATCAGTTTCTTGATTTGATGTATATGAAAATGCAAAATTCTTAGTTAACAGGGGTTTACTGAGCCATTTCCTAAAGTGAAATTGAACCTTACTAGCCAGTTCAGGTTTTCAAAGATCAGACTGGACAAAGCCCCAAGTAACCTGGCCTGACCTCCCAGCTGACCTTGTCTGGAGCAGGGTGTTTGGCTAGGTGCTCTTCTGATGTCCCCCTTCAATCCAAGTTATCCTGTGAATTTGGTATCAGATCCTTTTCACTTTTAAAAGTGGATTTTAAAAAAGCAAGTTCCTTGTGAACCAGTTTTAGGGTTAATCTCGTTAACAAAGCTTCATTTAAAAGGGATTAACCTTAGTTACATGCAGTATTCCCTTGCCTCACAGTACAAGCCTAACACAAAGAAATAGCAAGTTACCTAGCTCGCTGTGCAGCAGCGCCGGTTTCTTATTACAAGGATAGCACAGTGAGAGCTACCTGAAAATCTTTGCTGCCTCCAAGAGGCAGGGGGAGGAAAATAAAGTAAATCAGTACTCATTAAAACCCACCAGAAGCTGTGCAGGGGTAAAAACACACATAGGCTACAATAACACACACGGAAAGCACGATCAAGATCCTACACAGCATAAGGAGGATTTATTTAGGTTACGGAGCAGAAGACACTCATTTAGTCTTCCTCACAGCTTCCAGAGAATGTTTCCAGTAGAAATTTCCTGGGTTTTCAGGTACAAGAGAACTGTTGGGGTGAACAGGGAGAAAAGGAAGCTGGAGGTGAAAAAAGATGGTTTGAGATTACATTGCCCCTTCACAAAACAAGTTAGATGTACACAATTTTGTGAAGGTGAGTTTTTAGACAGTGAAACTCAGTCTCTGCTCTTTGCTACTGTATCTCTACAGTAAAATGGCATAAAACTCAGCACAGGAAAGGCATGGACCTGTTGGAGCAGGTCCAGAGGAATGTCACAAAAATGATCAGAGGGCTGGAGCACCTCTCCTGTGAGGACAGGCTGAGAGAGCTGGGGTTGTTCAGCCTGGAGAAGAGAAGGCTCCGGGGAGACCTCATTGCAGCCTTTCAGTACCTGAAGGGGGCTTAGAAGAAAGATGGGAACAACGTTTTTAGCAGGGTCTGTAGCGATAAGACAAGGGGTAATGGTTTTAAACTAAAAGAGGGTAGATTTAGACTAGGTATAAGGAGGAAATTTTTTTACAGTGAGGGTGGTGAAGCACTGGCACAGGTTGCTCAGAGGGGTGGTAGATGCCCCATTCCTGGAAACATTCAAAGTCAGGTTGGATGGGGATCTGAGCAACCTGATCTGGTTGAAGATGTCCCTGCTCACTGCAGGGGGGTTGGACTAGGTGACCTTTAAAGGCCCCTTCCAACCCAAACCATTCTGCGATTCTATGAAAACTACATTGTTAGTGCTAACACATCTTCAATGGTGATCCTGTCAGCATGAAGACTACACAAAACAGATCAAATTAATAAAGATAACAGAATAATTTGGTATGGAAGGAATCACTCAAAGCAGTGCAACTTCAGGCAGGTTCCACAGGCCCTCATCCAGTTGCATGTTGAATAACTACAGTGATGGAGATCCCACAGCCTCTCTAGGCCCTTAGTCTGGTGTCTGACTGCCTTCACGGTGAAGCCTTTTCCCCCCAAAAAAATCTCACCAGAATTCCTCATGTTGCAACTTGCATCCATTGCCTCTTACCCTATGCAGGATGAGAGGAGCCCGGCTCCATCTTTGCTATACCCTCCTAAGTAAGAAGACAGCCGTAAGGTTCACCCCCTCCACTGAAGCCTTTTCCTCTCAAGTCCCAGCACTTCCCCATACAACCAGCCTCTCAACTCTGGGCGTCCCCAAATAAAGCAAAGACATAGGTGACATAAGTGAAAAAAAAGCTTTAAGGATGAGCCTAAGTCTTCCTGTACAAAGTTTTATAAGAAAGTGCTTCTCTCCCTTTTTCTATTTGTAGTTTAAAGAAAAAAGTGCTTTGATTTAATCAATATAGTTTGTTGGTTTTTTTGTGGTTTTTTTTTTTTTTTTTTTTTTTTTTTTTAAAAACCTCTGACTGTCTTCCAAAGTCATTTATATATTCAGACTGGATTCCTTACACTTTGAGCAGCCTCTTAACATACACAATTAGCCTGTCTTGAAGACTCAGGTGTACTCACTGAACGCTTTTTGACAGATGGTTTTGGATATCCAGTTCGGATACATTACTTGCAAGAAGGGAACATGGTCTTTCCCAGACAGCAGTGAAGGGAAGCTAAAAGAATTCTGTAATCAGAAAAGTCTTCAAATACCCACTGCAATCAAATGGCAGTAATTTTTGGCCTAAATCCTGGGAAGATCTATTCACCCACAAGCTTATCAAGACATATTCCCTCAGCAGAGTCACTTATAGTCCTGTACAAAAGCTGTATTTGGCAGATTGTGTTTCTTATTTGCACCAACTTGTATCCCCACCGAATTAAGTTTTTTTTAACTAAACTGAAGAAAAAAAAGCCCTGAGAATTGCAGTATAGCATAAAAACCAAAGTAAAACATGTTGGCACAGCAAAAAAAAAAAAAAAACTTAATGACCTATTCTAAGTGAAAACTTTCTTCTTGTTTAGACTTTTAAATAATCTCAAGGCCTTTTTTACTTGGGAAAGCAGGCACAAAAACTGTGCTACAGGAGAATGCATACTGCATAACAAGCTAGTACAAGTTTGAAAGCCACTCAGCAGCCATAGGCTAGAGACTTCTGATGTCACAGATTCAATTCTGTATCTCATTAATGCAAAGAAAATTCAGGCTCCATACTATGCATAGCAATGCCTGGAATTTCTCCTGCACACGAGCAATAAGTTTTCTACACCTCAAACAAAGAAAGCAGATACAATGACTACAACATTTCAAGCATAGAAAAATCTATATTAAGAGAGAGATTTAGATGGCTATGATCAGTAGTTTGCCCTTAGTAACAGCTTAACTGTCACTGGTTCTGAAAATTAGGTGACTTACTGGGTTTTCAAACATGGAAAATTAAGTGACTCCAAACCTTAGTGGAACTGAGTTACGCTTGATACATTTGTTACAGGTTGAGGAACTGAACAAGCCACCTGCCTTGTGTTCAGCAGCCAGAAGCCTTCAGTAGTAGTTCGAGTCCTAGCTCTGGCCAGTAGGACACATTGTCTTATGTCTCAGGGAAGACAGTAAAAAATATTGAATGTAATAGTGAGTTGTGGCTTGATCATAAGGAGCTGGTCACAATCTCCATCCCTATTAGAATCTTTCAGTTTTCAACTACACAAAGATGGATAAGGAATCGAGGCAGCTTTTAAGAACAAGACCGGAACTGTTCAGATTTTCTTCTTACCTACTGTATTCCTGTTGCCTCCCCCCACCATGCACCTGTAAAAGACAAACTCACTATCATTGCCATTCCCTTTACTGTGACTTTTGCATAGCAAGACACAATCAAGGGCTTTAATTAATCTATTCGAGTTTAGCTAATCCTTTCATTGGATTTTCCTGACAGCTTCTACCCCATTGAATCCATGTGTGGAGAGCAAGTTCTTTTCATTAGTATATAAAAGGAGGGATGGCATTGGTTTACTGGTCAAAGGATAATTCTTCCAGAACAAGCTGAGTCTTTTGTGTCTTACATGGACTGAGGAAAACTGCTTTATGCCACCAACAGAATGGTTTTTGTTTGTTTGTTTTTCAGTTTGAAGAAAAAAGTACACATTTGAAATCAAAGTCACTTCTTACTCTTGGCCACAGGTTTGCTACAGTCAGCTTAGTGAAATGAATAAGTCTAAGTTATCCTCAAAATTTGTTTTGGCTAGAAGCCTGCCTTATGTATTGGGCACATTCCCCTCCTTTCTCATCAGGCCTAGAGATGTCAGTTACAAGGCGATTTCAGCATATTCCACTCCTCCCCACCTCCCAGCTGCCATTCACAACAGTATTGGACAAAATATTTCTAAAAACCACCAGGTAAATGAATGCTATTCCTGGAGAGAACAGCAATTTGGGACTTCCTAAAACTGCAAAGGGAAAAGAGAATGTCTTTTACTGATTACTAAGAGCAAGTTAATGAAAGTTATAGAGGGCTGGTTAATGGCTTCAGGTAGGTTAGCCTGACTTCATATCTTATTCTGTCAGAATCAAAGTAAACCAGCACAATTTAAGCAATACATTAACTGCCTAATAAAAGATTTAAATGGGAAGTTTAGTTGTGCTTCAGAAGTGATTTACCATTACACACACACAGCTGCAGGGAAACGAAACAGTTAATTGTGTGCATGTATGGAGGGGTGTGGGGAATATCTAAAACCCCAAACTAAAGTATGCATTAGTCCTTAAATAATGTATAAGTACTTGAACATATAGGAGTTTAACAATATCTCAATACTCTTTCCATGGGAAAGATTACAGGGATGGGGAGGGAAGCCAGTCATTTATAGAGCTTGAAATTTAGAAATTAGAAATTAATAATCAGGAGAAAAAGAGGTGCAACTTCCTCCACAGTAGGTGAATCAATAAGGTGCCTTTACAAATGATTAGAAGAGTTCTGACATGACCCAAGTTGCTCACAAGTGAATTCTCAGTCCAGATATCAAACAGTTGGGTAAGAGGAAGAAACAAGAAACAGTCTGAACATTTACAGACTGAGCAATTTCTTTACTTCAACATCCTCCTTACGTATTATTTTATCATAAATCCAGAATTTTCTGTTCGATAATCCCTCTCATTTCTAGAAGAGCATAACGACATTACTGAACCTACCTAGCAATGCAGCTTGTACTTACCGACCGCATGCTTTTCTCGACAGCTCAGTTCTGGTGGTAGCAAGAGTAAGAATCAAAAACGGATTGTGTACAGCCACTGATTTTAAATGTTGGTGTGGGCTCTAACGTATTAAGACTGTCTTAGAGATTTAAATGACCACCAAGCTTCAGCATGCAACATCTGTTGAGATTAACATGCACACACCAGCTTCATAAACAGATGTTGTCCTGAAAGGAACCAGACAGTTATTTGACACCACAACATTGTAAGCCACCTCATCAGGTGAGAAAAGTTCCCTCCAGCAGAGAAAAGATGCAGAGAAATCACTGAAATAAGTTCTGCCTAAGAGAAGTTGACCAGAATTTTAAAACAAATTTAAAACTCTGCAACGCACTCTGCTCACAGGAGCGTAATTGAACTGTGGCACAATACTCCACAGCTTGTGAGGGAGGAGCCGAGAGCAAGCAGCAAAGGCTAGAAAAAATGTTAATATGCACTCAAGCCACACTATGCAGCAATTGCTGTTTGTGGCCTGTATTTGTATGTTCCCGTGCTTTTTTCTAATGCCTTCACTAAGATTTATTTGAATACATATAATCAAGCCTTTTGATAGCTTGATTTTACTAAGACTCCCATTCACTAGAATGGTCAAAAGAAGAACCAGTCATAGAACACATTCAAAAGCAATTCATCTTTGAGGGCTTCCATACAGCACATGGTCCATCTCCCCTAACAGTTCTTGAACCCGAAACTTGCAATTGAATCCCATATACTTTTTCACAGATATGAGTAACATATCTGTGTTTCTGCAGTAACTTCTATGAGTAACATAGAAGTGCTTCTGCAACACTGATGTGCTTGCGAGTCATTCTACTACCGGCAGCAGGCTTAACTGTACAGCTACTCAGGCAATGAATTACTGTTATACAAAGGTATAATCTCAACTTCAGGATGGACACATAATAGACTCAATAATTCAGGCTTTATTTTTTCCTTTCCTTCCAAGTGTTATAAAAAGCTAATACAAAGAGCACTTGCGCATAATACTAAGTTTTAGATTCATTATCAAGCACCTCAGGTCTCTCCCTTCAGTATTTACCAGCATCACGTGACCAGCTATTCTTGTTAGTAAGCTAATCAGGTAATAAAATTAACACAGTACTACTTTCTTTGGAGAGCAGAGAGAAGAAAAAAAGACGAATGAAACACTGAGTTTTGCATTCTGATAGAGTATCATATCAAACCACAAAGCCCAGCATCAGAAGAACTACAGGTACATCAAACCCCTCATGCACAGCATGCATCACCCCCCTCCCCCCCAGGTTTTTATTGCCAAAGAGGAAGGGGGAGAGGGGTTAGAAACAATGGAAGTGTTAAGTAGGCTAAAATTCATGGGTTTGAAGTCTTCCAGTCCAGAAAACAATGAAATGGGACTTCACAATTCAGCAAGCCTGTCTCTAGGCCACGTATTTGGTAAAATAAGCTTATTTCCTGGAACTCCTACAATACCTAGATTAGCTCAAATACATGCAACTTCACAACAGAGAAGCAGTTTAACAGTGTTTTGTAGTTCACAAAACTGTGGAAACTGCAGATTCCCAAGCTGAATCATGTCTCATCAGTTGCTCTTATTCATGATTTAAAGTTGGTAGAAGAGAATTTTCACAGTAGATACTGCAACTACTTGTTGGACAGCCGTGGAAGACCTATTCCTAGAATAAAGCTTATACACAGTGGACAAATCCTGCACCTCACATACGTTATTCTAGCCGCTACGGGAGTTGCCCAAATGGTACTAACATCACGCTCTGCATTCAAATATGACAGCTTACCGGTTGGGAACAGAAGAATGTTTCAACATTAGAAAAAAAGGGAGCATAAATATTGGATAATTCAATATAAAGACTGACCCTGCTGTTAGAAATTCACTCTGATTAAAATCAGCAAATTCAACATACAGAAAAGCTTTGGTTACAAATGCCTTTGCCCTAGGAGGAAGACTACAGTACTCTTTCTGCTGTAACCATACAAAAGTCTCAAATTCAATTATTCATACCTCTTTTTATAACGGAAAAGAAATTCAGCCTTTAAAATCCAAGCAGACAAAGATTAAGCCCTATTTTGGTGGTGGTCCTGAAGAGCATACTCACATTTATTAGCTTGCCGAGAGCTGTGTAACAAAACACCTGCACAGTTATCTAGCTAAGGATTTACTGCTCACCCAGGTCAAAGATTTCACCATTTATCTTCAGCAAGCTGAGTTTCCTTTCACTTGCCTGGACATGAATATAACCAAAAAACAAAAGGTTTTGTGGGGATTTGAGAAGCAGAATTAAAGCTGCTATTGTGAGTTCTAATTATGATTTCACATACATGCTCTTTAGGCTTAATAAGAGCACAAGTCTGCAGATAACAGTTTATTACTCAAGTATCTGTGTGCAGTCAATTATGGCAGCAAAGCCATCACAGCTCCATAATCCAAATGGCCATTCTTTTCTCACTGATGTATTGTATTTATGAGCAGTAACATTTCTAAAGCAATAATCTTTTAATTCAGATTCTACATACCCTTTCAAGTAATTGTTTCCCTCAATTTACCTAGGTACAGATACTAAGAGAAAGATACTAAGAGAATAAGTTTCATGATCTAAAATGTAAGAGTCAAAATGTGTTTGCAGAAGTCCTTGACCAACTTTTTTTCTTTTTTTTAAGTAAGGGAACTTCTGACATGTAATTTAACCTGTTACACCTTGAGGCACTATCTTTCTTTGAAGTCTGCACAATACAAGATCTGTTCAGACTTGGCGGAGAAGGTTGTAGCTGAAGTAGCCACAGTTCTGGCCACCATGAATGAGTACACAACAGAGTCAGGTTAAAAACAGATTGAGACACCTGATAGATAAACAACCCTTCTTTTTCCTCTTAAGGAACAGCACTAAGTTGTTTGCTATTTAGATACCTGAATAACTTATATTATAGTAATAACATGAAACATAACTGTAAGAGACTCACTACATCTAGTTACCACACCCCAAACGAATGTTCTGATTACACAGAAAATTTATGGATCAATAAATTTTCTCTTTGAATACAGTTGCTATGATTTGGTTGGAATTAAAGGGCTACTTTTAAAAAAAAAAACAAAAACAAAAATATAAGCAAGAGAATCTTGGCATAACTATGTTCATAATACGCAAAACTTTAAGCAAGCATGTCTGTTAAAAATATTGTGCCACAAGAAACAGAAGTTAACTCTTTTCTAAAGAGGATTGAATTTTTCTGCCTGTACTTCATACCAAAATGATATGGAATTTTACTGCTTTAAACTGAACTATTTATAGCTTTTTAACATACAGTTCTCTGTAAAGGTTATCTTTCACAGCACTTGCTAGTTAAAATAAAGGCAATATTTGCAGCAATAGATCTTTCCTTAGACCAGTTGACATAGTTTAACCACGGACAACTTTTGGACTCAGAGTCTCTTTACTGAATTAATGCCCAAAAGCTTGTTTAACTTTCAGTTACCCCCAAACTGCAACTATTTGCCTATAAAGATTTCTCCCTGTAAAACTGAAAGCAACACAGAGAACAATTTCTCTCTCCTTTCCTGGAAGCTCCTAAGGAAGTTTCACAGACAAGATCTACAGAAGCACTCACCTACAGATTTTGGCAGGTTGAGTAACCTGCCATGCAGCAGCTGCTGCTGCTGCACAAAAGACTCAATTGGCAAACCAGGGGAGTAAAAGGGCAGGCTATACACATGCCTGAACTGCTGATCAGAGTTTCTAGTAACAGAAAAAAATGGGAAGGACTCATCCCTAGCAAGCCTCCGAGGGGCTGCAAGTCAGCAGGAAGAAGCTTACATAGAAATAGTTTTTAATCTCCTAGAAGTTAGGGGTTCCCACCTCCCCTTTCTAACAACTAAGGTGAAAGCAACAAGCAAATATCCACAGAAGTTATCCCCCCGGAACAGGAGGTACTGCAGCCTGACAGAATCTTTCTGTATCTGATTCCTGAACCAGAGAAGAGGACAGAAAGTGCAAGAGCCCAGCTGGGCATCCAGTCAACTTCCCTGCTACCCCAGACGTTGCTCCATTTCTCCATACTTGGCTTTAAGAGGGGGAAGACTGAGAACTCTTCAGGACATGAAGAAACTTTAAGCAGGCGGTACAAGGAACAGAGTTAGCTCTTGCAACTCACAGTAGCTCATTCTCATTTTCTACAAAGCCTTCCATCTTCAAAAATGATTGCTCCCACTCTGCTTTAATGAGTGCTGCCAGCCTTGCACTCAACTGTAGGCAAGGAAAAGGACATAGTTCTCACCACTTCTGAAAACTCTTACATTTCTGTGGTCTGTTAGTCTTACGAGACAAAGAATGGGCTTCAGTGTAGTATATTTTACTGGGTGGGACACACAGAAAGCAAAATAATCATACCAAGCTCCACTGCCCTTCTCACAAGCATTTCAAAGCTAAAATTGAAAAGACTGGAGAAACCATGTACTTTCACTCCTGTCTGAACACAAATTTCCAGACAGCTCCACATCACACTGTATGAATTTGCAAAAATTTCCTTTAATAGCAACTCAGGTTAAGTACTACCTTTATGCTGCTATCCAGAAGCAGCATCTTAAAAAGCATCTATGTTTAGATTTGGCAAATACACCTCCTGGTAAATAGCACAAGCAAAGAGCACTAAAGAGAGAATGTAATCTACCAGGTGGTCTTCCAGCCCACTTTATCTCCAAGTTCATGAACTGACAGATGCCAAACACCACATTTCCCTCTTCAGCAGGCAGTGCAGCACCTGCATGACCCTCTAAATAGACAGCGTTAATAGAGAACCACCCTAAACAAAGTAACTCTGGTTGGCTTTTCAGTTTTGAAATGGACAAGTTTTATACCACCTCCGTAGGCAGTCTACGCTTCACTACTGCTCATTTCAGTACAAAATGCCAAACTCAGAATGCAAGCCATCCTCTAGCTTTTATACAGACCATAACCGAACTCCTTAAACAAGTACATAGCAAATTAGAGGAATGGTTTGTTTTAAGCATGCCTCCAACTTTGCCTGTCCAATTACACATTTCTGCAACTAACACTAGCACTGAGACACAAGCATTAAGTACCTGACATTCTGTCAGTGGCGGTATACAGTAAGCCACTTTGCTTTTCAGGAAGTCTCAGTTTTACTTGAATTTTACACACAAGTCTCTAATCACTAGCCTCTTGAGGCTTCCTGATTTTTTCCAGCTGCAAGTAAGAAGTGCCATATGGTACTCATTACAGGTTAAGATTTACTAGCCATTGAGGCCCTTTCTCCAGTGACAGGTGTTAGATGTTGCCACTTTCTATAACCATGTCCAAATGTAACACAAACCTAGACCTAACTGTCAGCTAGGCTTCTAAGCCTCAGATACGCTTGCAAGCCAAGTATTACACAGTCATAACACCACTCATTCTGACAGTCTGTTTTTAATCCTTTCCTGGTTAAGGAAATGGAATAAAGATACAGGCTCCAGACTAACTCCCTAAAAATTGTCCTGCTCCTCACCTTCATACATATACTATGCAACAGAGGAAGATTCAGTTCCTGAGTCCTGTTAATGGATGTCAGTCATTTGTCACTGACAACTGCACCTTCATGTGTCAAGTGCATGAAGCAGACCACACAAGAACAGAAACCCACTTCTTCCTCCGAGAAGAGAGACAAAATAGTACAGCATTTCAAGTTAATCCAACCCCACTGTGGTCTATTTTGAAACTACTGAAAGCACTCAATACCAAAGATTAAGCAAGTATACATGCTAAAAGAATAGAGGCTGTGCACAGCAATATCACATCGAGATGTTATCCGAAGAAGTACACACCCTCTTAACTGTCAGAACAAGACCTAACTCACTTAAGGCTTGGTGGGTGTCTGGGGGATTTTTTTGTGGTGGAGGTGATTATCAACTTTGTTCTCCTTCAGTTCTTAGACCAAGTATCATAGCTCCAAGGTTCTTCTAGTTAAAGCTGTTTCATCATTTGTTTATGCCTGTAGCATCAGCATACTCAGGGAGCATCAGCATACTCAGTGTACGCATTTTAATACATGAAGATAGCACTATGGGCAGCACTTTCTGTGTATTGCTCATTACTAACAAAAAAGCTACTCTCCAGCCTCAGGTAATCAAAGTTGAAAAAGTAAGTGGCACTGAAGAGGGCCAAGTTAAACAAGGAAGCAATGAAGACAAAGTAACTGTCCTAACCCTGGAAGTCAGAGGCACTTCAAAAAGAATAGAGCACCAGGACCTGATGAGTTGGGAGGCCCTTTCTTTTATCCACATGGGTTCAGAAATCCCTAAAGCTGATAGAAGTTGGATATTTAGCGGCAGATCTCCGATGCCTGTTCAGGAACTCACATGCTTAACTTCAGCAGATGGAGAATAGCTCTCAGTCTTAGCCTCTTGACTTCATTTACTAATGCACTGGCTATGCGCTAGCAAGAGCTCAGGGTCGGAGCTATTAGCTCAGAGCACCTATCACTTCAAGTGAGGTACTTCATAGCAAGGTGCACCTTGCTATGAAAAAGTGACCTTATAGTGATGTGGAGGATCACAATAGTAGTTTCCCACAGACTATTCACAGGGGCAAAGCAAAAGGGGGCCTGAACATATTTTATTGCCTTTAAAATGCTGGAAGAGACAGCTGCAGGCTAGTGCTAGTAGATCATTCTATCTAGCACACACAGATCTTGGAATTAGATACTCAAACTTGATCAGAAGAAATAGATTTCACTCCCTTACACTAGAGAAATTACGTCTAGAGGCTATACATTACATTATCCTGAGAATCATTACATTTGGTTTGCACTGATCATCGCTAAACAGAAAGCATGCCCTGGGAATTAAGTCGCACTTGTCAGACTTGCTACATTAAAAAAAATTTTGAACCCATGCCAAAGAACTAGCAAAAAGGACCACAGATAAGATCTTTACAAAAAGCATTGAAAAACCAGCAAGTTTAAGTATTAACATTGTATCAGTAGTAGAAAAGGCAAAATAAATCTGATCAGTGCTAGAGGAAGGGGGTGCAGAGGGAAAGGAAATGCACTTTATATTTTTGTTTCAAACAGAAGCTGATGTCTAAGCCTTTATAATAATTTCTTCTGTATTTAGTCTCTATTGCCCCCTGCGACCGTGAAAAGTTTCTTTTTTGCAAGAAACAGTCACAATGGAGTATTCCTCCTGAGAGGTTTGGTAACAAAGACATTCCAGTAGAATATGATGAGTACATAAAAAAAGTACCAGATAGTGCTTTAGTAAAGACACAAATTAAAATATGTAACCCAAATAATCCTTTTTCAAAATTGTTAGAGGGATACCATCCACTTAAAACTTGCAACCAAAGTATCACTTTCAATGGATGCTGTATAAATAGTTGAGTACTATTTGTTTTGGGAGGGGAGGAAGTCTTCAGCAGTAGCATTAAGCTTCTCCTTGCTTTGATACATGTAAATTTAGTTATTGCTTTCTCCAGCAATTGATTTTATTCACAGTCACTGTCTAGAGGTTACTCAGTAGCAAGTTAACCATAACTAACCTGAAGTATCTCATTGAGGTGATTCTCTGACCATGTCTGAGGATGTCAGTAAGCTGTCTTCTTTGTAACGTTGCAGTAAAATACTGCCAGTTTGAAAAAGTGGGAGTAGGCAAGGAGACAGCACACATGGTTCCAACACCCTACCACAATAATTAAAGTGAGGAGATCCGTTCATAGGAAATAGCCCTGAAGTATTATTAAAACTTGAGATGCAGTTCAGTCTGAAGCTTGGCAGGAGTAAGAAACAGCCCCTGGCATTTGTACACATTCCAAAACAGAAAGTCACTTTCTCTGAGGCAGCGTTCCCTGAAGCACACTGTTTTAGGGAGTATACCAACTCCCTCAAGTGCTATTTGGAGCTGAACATATGCCAAGAAACTAACCTGCTGCAAGGTTGTGATATATGCTCTGCGTCCTGCAGTAATCAGCAGGTTAATTACAAGCACTCAATATAGAGCATTTCCACAAAGTTTTAACTGTATTCCTACAGTAAGCAAGGTTTGAAATAGAAGATACTGTTGCAATGTTCTTTCAGTCTGCAACTATCAGAAGAACAAATACAGAACTTCAAAGACAGCTCCGTTTTGAGCAAAAGGTCACCTAATCTAGCCTCCAGAGCAGGAGGATTATACTTACAGTCTAATTTTTTCTATGATTCTACAATAAATGACAAGCTTGGAATTTTAGCACTTTCTAATTTTGTTGTCTACATCTAAGTAAAAGTATTCAGACAGTTAAATCCAACAATGGTTTTGTGGTGTGTTGACCCCGGCTGGATGCCAGGTACCCACCAAAGCTGCTCTCTCACCCCCCTCCTCACCTGGACAGAGGAAAGAAAATATAACAAAAGGCTCACGGGTCGAGATAAGGACAGGGAGATCACTCAGCAATTACCATCACAGGTAAAACAGACCTGACTCAGGGAAATTAGTTTAAATTATTGCCAATCAAAAGTCAGAATGGAGTAATAAGAAATAAACACCAAATCTTAAAAACACCTTCCCCCCGCACCTCCCTTCTTCCCAGGCTCAACTTCACTCCCGATTTCTCTACCTCCTCCCCCTGAGTGGCGCAGGCGGACGGGGAATAGGGGTTGTGGCCAGTTCATCACACGCTGTCTCTGCTGCTCCTTCCTCCTCACACTCTTCCCCTGCTCCAGCGTGGGGTCCCTCCCACAGGAGGCAGTCCTCCATGAACTTCTTCAACGTGCGTCCCTTCCATGGGTGCAGTCCAGGAGCAGACTGCTCCAGCATGGGTCCCCCGTGGGGCCACAAGTCCTGCCAGCAAACCTGCTCCAGCCTGGGCTCCTCTCTCCACGGGGCCACAGGTCCTGCCAGGAGCCTGCTCCAGCGCAGGCTTCCCATGGGATCACAGCCGCCTTCAGGCATCCCCCTGCTCCGTCGCGGGGCCCTCTACAGGCTGCAGGTGGATCTCTGCTCCACCATGGACCCCCCATGGGCTGCAGGGGCACAGCCTGCCTCACCATGGTCTTCACCAGGGGCTGCAGGGGAATCTCTGCTCTGGTGCCTGGAGCGCCTCCTCCACCTCCTTCACTGGCCTTGGTGTCTGCAGGGCTGTTCCTCTCACATATTCTCACTCCTCTCTCCCAGCTGCTGTCGCACAGCAGTTTTTTCCCCTTCTTAAATATGTTATCACAGAGGGACTACCACTGTTGCCAGTTGGCTCAATCGGACATGGGAGAAGCTTCTGGCATCTTCTCACAGAAGCCACCCCCGCAGCCCTCCTGGTACCAGAACCTTGCTACACAAACCCAATACAGTTTTTTGTGCTTACTCTCGAGTCAAGCATAGGAGAAAACAGCAAAGTTAGTAAAAGTCTTCAGCTCTGCACAGCTGAGTGGAATACAGAATTAGTACCCAAAGAACTACCAAGGTACAACTGTAGCTCACATTTCAGATATCAAGTATGTCAAACATTTGATCAGTATCTTTTATCACAGTATGAAACATGAAATAAAATGCTTCGTCTGAAGCAGAGAGCCAAAAAGCTCGAGAAATTTGTCCAAAGATTACAGCATTTTGAATATACACACTGGTTTGGACAGTTTTCTTCTCCCAGAAAAATGCACGACAGTGCTCTGAGGCGAGTAACTGAAGCTTCTTGGGCAGCATATTTATGATGACCAATAAAAACTGCTGTTCAAGTGCAGCAAAATCTTGTAGGACTGAAGAATATTTCTCCAGACTTCATTATCAGTTTGTAATGATTAGCATCCAGAAATTCATCTTTACACTTTAAACTCTGTATTTGTCCTCTGAACCCTTTTAGCAACTGGTGATAATACAGTATTTATTTCATTTCATGATCACTGTTTGATAACTTAAGAGTTTGTCTCTGGTACGCTCCTGAACAACACCAAAAAGCTTAAGGGCTTCCTTGCTATTTTAAATAATCTTCTACCAAACTTATCAACATACTCTTTTCTGCCATCAAGACAAAAAAGTCATTGAAAAGCTTACAATGAAGTTCAGGACAATACATTCAGTGATCCATCATCTTACTGACGTTAAACACATTTGCTTAGTCTGGCTGTTTAAAAAGAAGAAAAAAAAAATAGCGTAATACTATTTCTGTCACTGCCATAACTGGCTGTGCTGTTCCTCCACAATTACTTCTGTAGTATATTAGCAATTCAAAGTTCTTTAAAGAGACCTACTTGATTATTCGCATTCTTAGGTACAGTATGCTGATGTTCTAAAAATACACATTTTCTGAGCATGACTAGACCTGTCAACAAGCATTTTCTCATTCAAGCCTAAAGTTAAGGAATTTTCTAGGTTCACTTAGGATACAGAAATTCACACTTGAGACATAGATGTTTTAACACTTTGTTACTACTATTGCTTAAAGAGTTTGAAAGCTTTTAGAACAGATAAGATACTTTCAAGATTTTTTACACATGTGCACACATGTGTGGAGGAGTGTCACCAATTCTATTGCCCAGAAGTTTCCATAAGCATTCTGGATCAGAAACTAAATGACACTACATGCCCCACCCACACAAACATCAACTTTTGTATCGATGTTTTCACTGTTTGCCTGGACAGACTCTGGGCACAGGCTTCTGGAGATTTTCATGGCACTACTTTCCCTGTTAAGAAAGGGCTGAATGAATATCGGAAGTTAAGCTGACTATCAAAACAGAAACATACTCGAGCCTTGCAACTTTTCTCATCCCCTCTAGATTCTCTTGTTGTTTTAAAGATTTAATGACTTAAGAATTAAAAAAGTAATGGTTCTGCAGAAACCTCAAGGTTTTATCCTTATGTCTGACTACACAGTGACTGGATGAAAAGAAATATAAGAAGTCCAATACAAATTCTTATTTTTCAGGCCAATGAAGAAGCCTCGTGTTCCTTCTGAATACCTTTGCCCTTTAAGGTTCAACATACAAGAGAAGTGTTCTTAAACTAATAAGTATTTTCTCTGATTAAGTCAATTCATATTGTCTGAATGGCAGCTAGAAGTTACTTTGCCTTTCAGAAACAACGGCTTCTGCTGTCATTCTGTTCATTCAAAGTAAGCTGACTCAAGAAAAATCACTGCCCCATAAAAAGGATTATTTTTAAAAGGTTTTTAAACTGAGTTCATAAGCTCCTTCACCCAAACATTGTTTTGCAGTGGCATTTCTTGTCAGGAAATCAAATTTTCTGGGAGCTGAACACTTGTCTAGCCTTGCCTGGAGGTCATCTAAGTTTTCATTGCTTTAAGTAAAGCCATTTAATTGTGGTTTTTAACAATTGCTGCTTTAATTCAAGGTGTAGAAAGAGTGCAGTTCATTGCCCAGGGTGGTCATTTTCTTCCTCTTTATCAGACACCTGCAGGATTTAAGTGCATAAAGAGAAGGGTTTGCTTCTGAAGAATCAATGCTGTATTTAGTAGACACAGACTGATGCTAGATAGTCTCTTCTTCATGAGTTATCAATATATTTCTTCCTTAATGAAGGAAGATTAGCCTCCATTGCTAACAAGGTGAAGCCAAAAAAATAATAAAATGCAAATGTTGAATTAATTGTTGCTTAAGCTTGACAGCTTTATGTAATTATAACTAATGCTTGTTATATTTTCACCCAGAATGCAGGAGTTAGAGAGGCTAGGAACCAGAATGGACAGTAATGAAATTAACTATTCTGAACATACTGTAAACTTCTGACTTTTTCAGAGTACTGGAGAAATACCAAGAAGTCCGGTGTATATAATCAAAATATTCACTTTTAATTTCCCTAGCTTGATTAAGAAAACAGGGAAAGGACAAGACTATGACTACCAGGAAAACAGCAAAGAAAACAGTGTTTAGGATAGAGATGAAGCATATGGACTCAGAACTTTTTTCAACACATGGAGATGAGAAATACTGCCAGAAAGTGTTTAATATAAAGTTAATTTGTTTAGCAACAGGTAATTATTAAAATAGTGGGACCCATATGTCCACAGTTCAATGAAAAAACACATCTGGCAGTGGTCTTTTAAGTAGTCCTAGATTCCAGGTCACCATTTTTGCATCCCACTGTTTATACTAGTATACAAATTAAGAGGCATAAGTGACATCTTTCTAGATTAAGACAGAAAAGTAGAAAACTCCTACTATAAGAATAGCATGAAAGAGCTGATAACAGGGGAAAAAAGATTGCCAGCCATCACAGGCAAGTAAGAAAACCAGCACCCCTCTCACAAGGGTTTCAGAGGCACTTAAGCAGGCAAAGTAACAGGGTAGAAAGAGATGGAATTCCCAGATCAGAAGTTGGGAACAAAACCCAAGCAAGCGATTATTCCAAACACCTTACTAATGACTTGAAACATCATTCAAACCCCATCATTGTTATCAAGCACTCCGGGAGTTTTCTTAAGTTTTGAGTTGCAGGAGAAAATCAGCTCTCTTATTTCCCCCTGTTCACAGAAGGATACAAATTCCACTTTACTATATTGAATACAACGCACCAATACATATCACCAGTGCACACATTTATGCGTAAGAAACCTAATTTGTATTTGAGAAGGTGCTACAAGATGAACAGAAGGCTTTGACTTCCCAGCCACATAACTACCAGCTATAGACAGCATATGGGTAACTCAGGTTATAAAATACAAAATGCAACATCTCTGACACCATCTGCAAACTTCTGCACTTCCACTCAATGCTGCCAATCCTCTAAGGTACTCAAAGTTCCTTAAAGACTAAGTAGAAACAGGAGTCTGCCAAAAACAAACAAAAAACCCCCCAAATCTCACAGTGCTGATATTCAAAACTCACAGCCTTTCTCTCAGTACAAATGCTGGCGAGTTGCTTCACTTTATCACTATGGCTGCCAAATAAAGCCAAATTTTATGTTTAGCGCATTAGGGTTCTTGTATTTTTGTCTAGCCCTGTAATCACACAAAAAGGCAGTTAGTCAAACTGAAAACTAAGCTAGAAAGGAAAGTCTGTGCAGTTCTGCTTAATTTTCTATATAAAAGTACTAAAAAGATATAACTTATGTAACTTACAGCAGTAGTTCCTAAAATGCTGAGCTGAAGGACCTCTGTAAAGCTTTAGCTTTGTCATGAACTGCTCTGCAGTCTCAAGCTCTTAAATGAAGCCATTCCAATACAGCTCTGCTATTACTTGCCATGGCTCTCAAGTGAGTCTGTGAAACAATCAGCAGCGGCTTGCCTTAACCTCATATAAGAGGCCCATATGGACCAGTCAGCCTTCAAGTTCTTCTACCACAGCCAATAAGGTGATCTCATCTACCATAACTACATCTCCAAATACAACACAAGGAGGTGAGAGAAGCAACTATTACAGCAGAGAAAGAGATGGAAAGAGATGAAAGTCTTAGTTTCATACCAGTGAAGCATTTTAACACAAACCAATGATTTCCTCCGTGCTCACCATTCCTTCTAGAGAAAGGGTGCCTACCACATACATACACCTCAGCTGCAATTAAGGGCTATACAAGTCTGGTTTGTAAAAGCACCCAAATTCCCTAGGAAGCAGTACAACATAAATATCTTTAAATTAATGGTGTGGTTTAAAACTAATATTCACATTGATAACAACTAAAGTCAGTCCTGGAATAAACACACTTTCCAACATGTTTAATATATTTCAGCAGAATAGTCCCGACAGATACAGACACTGACAAAAAGACTTACTAGCCTGTTGTCAGCCAGGGAAGTGAATAGAGCTTTGCTTATCTCAGGGAAAGTTAAGAGGAGGGAAAGCAGGGGTTTCAGCAGAGCTGCCGTAGCAAAGCTTATCTAGCATACAGTGGCGTCATGTTAGACTACAGCAGGACAGTTTTGCAGGTCTAGCTATATGCCTCAATAAAAAGAATCATTTTTGTAGATAATAGCTATTTTACTTTTGGTTCTAGTTTAAGTGCATTGCACACAGATGCCTTTTACAGTCCCAGGAGAGAGATGAGATTGAAATTCAACTCTGACATTTTAATTCCCTGTAGAGATTAGGGAAAAGAAACAAAATACAGATGAGACTAAACTATTTTCCTTCCCCTCCAAATTGGAGAAGGAGACAAAGACAGAAGTCCAACAACAGAGCTGCAATAACTAAGAGCCTTGAAGGCTATCAAGCCAATATCCATAGCTTTAGAGTTCCTCTCTTTCCAAGTCCTAAAACACACACTTCAGGTGGAAAACACCTCACTGTCAATATTGCCACTACAACTTATTTTTATTTTGTTACATTACAACAGAACAATACATATACAAACACACACTGCATAAAACACCCTCCACAAAAGAATACAAAATTAAAATTCTGAACGCTGCTGTGCTGACAGCTTAAGAGATGGCTTCTTGACTAGTTGCAAGTAAAAAAGTGTTTAAGTAAATATGAACCTTCCAACTCACAATTTAACTACAGAATTATGATTAATTTTTGACAGCAGGATATGTAAGTTGTCTTAACAGAAAGTACACCTAGGACCATGACTGTACTCTCACATAATTTCAGACTTATAGGATAATTCAGGCTGGAAGGGGTCTCAGGAGGTTATTTAGTCCAGCATACCACCCAAATCATGGCAAGAGAGATGTAGAGTTTCATAAATGAGATTCACAAAATATCAAAATCTTTCCCAGACTAAAGATATGTCTATTAATACATTACAGTTCAAGTATCATGCCTTTTAGAGGGAGACTAAAGCATTAACAAGTTTAAGCTAAAATGTTTAATTTGCAATATAGCTTTGCAATTATCTAATTGCCCAATATCCATCTCCCCTAAAATTAAGATCACATCCCCCAGTTTTTGCTTCTTTCATCTCCTCACAAGTTCTCCAAGAAAGACCTAAGCTCTGCAAGAAAGACTTGAGACAACTGCAAAGCAGTTTTTTAAAATAAGCATTAGAATTCTTTTTTATAACAGGACCCTTTCCTCTTCTGCTCAGCTATGTTTATTCTGTTGATAATTTCACATTACGTTGAAGCTTTTCCTCCACATACCACACGCTTAGCAATTATATAACCAGAATGCTCGGCACATTTCCTTTTTCAGAAGCTGCACTGTACCAGTGATACTTAATAAAGTTTAATTGTGTAGCTAACCTTTCACAGGAGGGTAAAGGATGCTACTTAAGGATCCTTAAAACTGTACCAGCACCATATCTTTCAAACAAGTTTTTAGGTACTCTTGAGAAGAGATGGTTTACAGCACAGAAAACTCTGCAGTCAACATCAGATAGCCAAACACCGCATATAGCAAGAACTTAAAAGCACCCCAGTGGTTTTAAATACTACTGAGTCCAGGTAGCCTTATGAAACAGATAAGCAAAAAACGTCTTCATTCAAAGCAATTTGTCTGGTATTATTACTGGCAGAGGCTGCTTTACACTTAGTACGCTTGCATAACACTATTCCTAGAACGTATGAGTGAGCGTTATCTAGATATCTCATTATGTGGCGGTATCAGTGGAAAGTTTACACAATTGATGCAATTAGAGATGGAAGCATTTTAATCCAAGTGAATGAAAGGTAAAAATGCACAATACATCTTCACTGTATGTGCAGAACAGATGCCTGACTGCACTTTAACCCAGATAGAAAATATGCATGTTAGATTTGTTGGGATGTTCTTACTGATTTCAGTTGTTTCGTAAAATAGTAAGAGTTTCCACATGTTCTAGTAAAATCAACAGCAACTAATTGCACTATGGTAAGATCACTATGTAAATTTACATTTGCTGTTAAATAAATGAAGTAACACTTTATCCTAGGAAAATTTCCCTTTCTACTTTAAAAAAAGGGTAAGTGACTTAGATAATTGCTTTCAGTGAGTAGATTAATTCATTCATGACCAGAAAAATTAAAGCCAGGAGTTCCTACTGAACTATCCGTCTATTTCCATCATGTGGAAAAACTGAATAAGATACATAATGATTTTGTATGCATAGCCACAAAAGATCCTGTTATGGTCCAAATGGCTCTTATATTAGGTTTCATTCAGGATTCCTTTGATTCGTTTGTATTTTAGTATGTGCCAGAACACACCTTGAGATACAACTTTTACTATGTATCTTTAACTAAGAGCCATGAAAGGTCAAAAGCAAAACGCATGACAAACAGACAAGTTGCAAGCGGGAGGGCTTGAGCCTTGATGTTATGAAACACAGTCTTGTGCATGACTACTCAAGACACATCCACGGAATTTCGGGATGAAATAATTTTTGAATCCTAAAAGCCAGCATCCGTTTCTTTCTGCTTTTACAGGCCTAGCTTTCGTAACTAGAAAGAGTCACAGCCAGTTATGAAATGGGAAATAATAATAACCACCACCACTACCATTATAAAATAGTTAGGGCAAACAAGAGAAAGAGATGACCATTATTTGCAAATTAACCACATTAATCAAGTACATCGTAATTAATGACATGGTAGCACATATACATGGTACCCTCTGAAAGGAAAGAAAAATCCCAACTAAACCTAGAGAACTTTCATGAATAATACATTACTTTCTTAAACACAAATGATACCCATCTTGACAGCCTGGCTTACCATATTTGAACAATTGTTTTGATCCCTACGCTTTCAGTCAAACTGGAGTTATAATGGAAGGAAAGAAAAAAAAAAAAGAGACATTGCAGAAGTTACTTCATTTTTAATAACTTTTGGGCTGACAGTTTGCACTCTAAAAACCTAGGCTTTAACTGTGAGGGAAACTTTTTTCAATATAAACCAAGAGACAGTCACTAACTTCAAGTGAGTTTCATAGATTAGTACAGTTGAAGAATCTAGTCCATCTATGTTCTTTAATTAAATAGATTTCCCAGTCACAATTTGCAATCACTTTCTATAACACAGTGCAAATGTAAACCTGCTAGGAGAGGAAAAAAATTCTGCTTGTAGGAAGAGCTAATTGGCTTACATACATGGATGCAGATTTATATTAAAAACACCAGAGCAGTTAAGGAATAATATTGTCCCATAAAATACATTATAAGCACTCATATCCTCTGATGAAAGCATACAACAAATAAGCACCTTTTTTTATACTGTAACTTGAAATCCCTCCATGCACTGATGACATCATTTTCTACCTCATTCATTTTCCCACTCTAAAGTAAGACCGTTCTCAGACTCCCAGCTACTTTTGCACTGTTCGTCAGTAGTTACACACATCATTCTACATCAACAATGAGTCTGCACAAGAGTGCACAGCATGATCTGTATACTACGCACCAAGTTCAGACGATGAGCTATGGAAACCCAGCAATAAAATCTGAACAATGAAATTCATCCTTACTTGACTATGAGGCTTTGGCTTTTTTTTTTTTTTATAAGTCATTGGGATTTTCCGATGATATCCACATTGGCAGATGACTCTTAACTATATTCCGTCACCTTGTAACTGATCACACAGCCATACACACTATTTGAACAATCTGGAGCAAAGAAAGTATGACTTTTGCATTTGAAATGTGTATTATGAGGTTGAATAACAATTTCAGATATTATTTTAATACGGGCACCTGAATAACTTGAACTCATCCCACCAGATTTATCCTGTTGGGGGAAGAGGAGGATTCTGACACAAGGCCCCAAAACAAAATTCACAGAAGAGACTGTGTATCAAGCATACCACTACAGTGTTAATTCAACCCTTTCTGACAATGAGAAAAATCAAATGCTGGTACTCATTAATAAGGATCAGCATTATTTAGTGTTATCATCACGGGAGATTCAAGGACATTGGAACACTAAAGTACTGAGAAACCATCAGACTTTTCTGTCAAAACGTCAGTGGGACTTACGTAAGTTGGAATAGAGGTGTCTCTCTCTTTTCCCCACCCCCACTAGCACTTGGGTCTTCAGTTAATCTCCTCTCACTGTGGCATAGTAAATCCCCAGGGGGACTCATCCCAAACAAGAGCCTGTAGCACAAGGTGGTGTTGAAAACCAGGAATTCCACCACTGTCTTTTCTCCTTTCTTCATTTCTCCCAAGGCAGAGGACTGCCTACAAGGTCAGCCCAGCACAGTCCCTTTCCCAGACCTCAGATTCCCACCAATCGCACACATGAAACTCTGCTTAGGCACTTTTCTGAAGAAAGAAAGGGGACACATTTACACACGCAAACCTCCCCATCTTCAACCCCCACCTGCTAGAACTGTGAAGTCCTGTAGGTGGGACTGACTGGATCCTTCTTCAGAGGTGAAAGTTACAGGAGGTAGCCTGGGGTGAGGTGGTACTAACAGCAGCAGAACTGGTATTACAGACAATATGGGGACAAGCAGCTCTCCAAATCAGCAAGCACTGGTGGCACACTAGTATCACCTACACTTGGGTACACACCTGGGCATGGTAAAAAGGAGGGGGAGAAGATGAAGAGAGTATAGTATGGCTGGTCTTTGCTTTTTGGAAGGGCAGATGAAAGGTCTACAAAGTTTCACTGTAAAGGAATGCACTTCAAAGGAGAGTTGAAGACAAATAAGATTTTGTTAGCTCTAACTAAAAAATTGGAGGCAGGAGGAATAGCAGAAAGGTATTCTGCACCTACTACTGTAACATATTATTTTTCAACTAGAGAGTAATCCTAAGCAACAGAAATATGGATTCATTTTCCTTTTCAAGTAAACTGAAACAAAAGTTAACAGCCAGAGGAAAGGATCATAAAAATCTGAAATTAACTCATATTAAAGTATGAGCCTTGTTAACAGCTGAAGGTCTTAGTCAAGTACCTTGAAATGGGAAGCTAGTGATCCCCTTGCTCTTCTCTCAGTTTCAAGGCCCAGCCATGCCGGGGAAGCTGGGATAGCATCCCTCTCCCAAAGAGGGAAAACAAAATTCTTCTCCAGGCCACCTACTGTGCACCCTCTGCGACACTGCACGCATCTACCATCTCGGCTAGCATCTCAGCTTGGGTTTTAAGTAAGCAGAAATACAACCCTCAGGAAAACCAAGCCACAGTCTGAGGCACAGTCCTCCATCAAACCATGCCCGTAAGCCTCCAACTCCCTGCCACGTCCAGGTGTGACTTACAGACGCAGGTGAAGGCTCACTGGCAAGAGCTCAGACACCTCTTCATGAAGGTCCTGGGGAGAGAGCGGGGGGAGGCAGGGGGGGATTTTTCCTCCTTTGTCCTGGAGGAACAGCGGGTTCAGAGCACAGACAAAGCTCGCCCGGGCTTCCCCCGCCTCTCACTCACGCTACCTCCCCGCAGCCGCCGGCGAACCCAGACGTGCCAACGGCAGGCGGGTACCGCGGAGAGCCGGTCCGACGCCGGCAGCGCCGAGGAGCCTTTGCCCGGGGAGGGCACTGCCCGGAACGGGGCCGACCAGGAGCCGCCGACACCTGAGGCGGCGAGGCGAGACCCTCCCGCGCGCGGTCCGGCCTCCCGCCGCCGATCCCCGCCCGCCCGCCGGGCTCCTGTCAGGGGCCGCGGCCCGCTGCGGCCCCCCCCAGCCCCAGCGCGGCCGGCGGCCACCGGGAAACCCGCCCTCAGCCCCCCATTTTTGAAGGGGCTCAAAAGCTTCCCCCCGGGGCTCTGCACCGCCGCCGCGCCCGGCGGGGACAGCGGCGCCAGGCAGCGCCTGAGGAGAACAAGGAGGGCGCCCCGCACTCACCGCCGCTACCGCCTCCTCCGGCCCCCAGCACCCCAGCAGCAGCACCAGGCAGCCGGCAGCCAGGCTGCGGCTCCGCCACCGCGGCTCCATCCTGTCCGCTCAGGAGCTCCGGAGCTGGCCCTGCGGCGCGGGCATAGCCCGGCGGGGCAGCGCGGCTCCCTCCAGGAGGCTCCCGCCGGCCGCCCCGACGCCAGCGCCCGCCCCTCTGCCGCACTCTCCCGCTTCTCCCGGCTCAAGTCCTCCCAGGACTACTCGCCCTACAGTATTCATCCGCACCGCGGGCGGGCGGCTGGCGGCGGAGGGTGCGCGGGTGTGGTGTGTGGGCCAGGGCGCGCTGCCGCCCCGCTCGGAGGGGGCTGCGACTCCCCGCCGCCACCCTTCCTCCCGGGCGCCGGGGTTTTGTCGGCTCGAAGGGCGGGCGCCTGCCTCTCCCCGCCCCGTACCTCCACCGGGAGGGCAGCCGCTGGACCCCGGACTATTTTCTTCGGCGGAGGCACCTCGGTGTGTGAGGGCAGGGGGAGCTGTTGGTAGTGCCGGGTCGCACCTCAGGAGGGGCGGGCGGCGGGGTGCGGGGCTGCGAGGGGCGCCAGGCTCGGCTCGCCCGGCTCGGTCCCGTCCCGCCCGGCTCCGCTCAGGTGCGACGCCTCGGCGAAGACCGCGCAAACTTTCTGCCCGGGCACGCTCCGGCGCGGCGCGGGGAGCGGCAGGCGGCGGGCGCCCTGAGGGGGCCGGAGCGCCCCGGGGAAGCGGCGGGAAGCGAGCGGTGACCGACCCCGAGCGGGCAGCCCGGCCGCTCCCCCGGGGCGAGGCACCCTTGGTCCCCCAGGGGAAGGAGCCGGCGCAGTGGCCGCACCGCAGAGGCGAACGGCGGCGGCCCCCGCCGTGCCCGGCCCGCGGCCGCGCAGGGGGCCTGCCCGCCCTGAGTGACGGCGGCGGGCCCTCCTCTTCCTCCGGCGGCGCGGAGCCGGCGCCCGTGCGGGCGCAGCGGCGGGTAGCCGGGCTGCCTCCTCTCCGCCGTCCCTGCGGGCTGCCTGAAGCATGGGCCGCGGCTGCGCCCCTGCCCCGCCGGCCGCGGGGCGCGCAGGGTGAGTGCCGAGGCGCGGCGGCCCCCTCCCCGCCGTGTCCCCCCGGCCCCGCGGGTGACCCTGTCCCTTTGCCTCCCTGCAGGGTGCTGGTGCTGGTGCTCCTCTGCCTGGGCGCGGAGCTGGCGAGTGGGGTAAGTGTGCAGGTCCCGGCCGCGCCGCTGCCTCGCTGGAGGTGGACGTGCCGAGTCAAACCTGTCGGGGTTTGGGCATCCTTCGGCACCGACAGGTTTGACTCGGCGCGTCCACCTCCTTCGGCCAGAAAACAGACACCCTCCCGCCCCTCTCAGAAAGATATGTTTTGGGTTTTATAATTTGCCGTACACCTCTGCTCTGAAGTTCTTTTGTGCCTTTCATCTGCTCGGCTTTGATTAGCTTTTGCAAAGTATGCTGGGGTGAAGGACCAGCATTGGGTGTAACAGCTTTCTGTGTCTGAAAGGGTGATCGGCCTCTCTCTTGGTAACTGACTGCCTTTCATTGTTTTTTAGCTTCTTCTCAAACCTTTCTGTTA
Source organism: Nipponia nippon (assembly GCF_047370975.1). Taxonomy (NCBI): domain Eukaryota; kingdom Metazoa; phylum Chordata; class Aves; order Pelecaniformes; family Threskiornithidae; genus Nipponia; species Nipponia nippon. The sequence continues at coordinate 4,701,169 of NW_028262313.1, forward strand.
AAAGCTGACCCTTTAGATCCTTGCTCACAAGGGATCCAACCCAGAACACCTCATAACCAAGTAAAAGTGATGTCAGAAATTAAAGGATTAAGCTCTTAAGTGTTGTATCAAGGTTCGTGACTGTGAATTAGTAAATGTGTTTTAAATTCCAAGTTGGCATACAGAAGCAATAACTTTACCATCTGTCAATCTGACAATTTTATGACATAAACACAAATTTTCTCTTGCTGTTCCTAATTAATATTTAAACAGATTAGTAAGCGATCGCAGGCTTTTAAAATGTTTATAATTTCTCTTTATTTTGGTATTGTAATAGATTTTCTGCAACTGGGATGCTGGAATTGTTAGCCCACTCAACTGTAGTGAATAAAGGAGTCCTTTGGAAAATCTGTAGTCTAAATTAAGTGTCCAGCTGATATAGAGTCAGCAGTTAAAAAAAAAAAAATTCTGTTATATTGTGATGTAAATTAAGATTGTACAATGTGCTAATCTTTGTGGTCCAGATTTTATAGCACATATGTTACTGTATATGTTATAATGAATTCATGGAAGTAGTTAGTATAATATGTTTTAAGCATGTTTATTTTAATTCAACTTCTAACAGACTTCTAACGAAAACGGTTAAAACATGGGTCCTTGATTTGTCAGCCAATGTTTTTCTACTGCTTTTGCTGCTCTTTTGATTAAAATGTTAAGGAGTTAAAACCTTCCTAAAGAGGAGAAATCTCTTGAAAAAGCTTTAATAGCAGAGGAGTTTATACTTTTCATAAATATTAGAGGTTTCATTCTGCTTTGCACTTTTTATAATCAATTGCACTAGTAGAATTTCATCATCCTGATCAGGTGGTAGTTACAAGCCCTAATCTTCTCAAAGATTAAAAGATTAGACAATGTGGGAAGCTGTGAGAGTTCCGTTTCTTTTCTTTTTATGTTTTTTTCCTCAACAAAACCGAGAACTGTTCTTCTGAGTGTTCTTGCTGCAGTGGAATCTATGTAGAAATGACTTTTATAAAGTAAGTAGTTTCAAGGCTTTTTGAAACAAATGTGCTACATTTTGCAGTCATTTTTATAAATTCATGCAATATGTCAGTGAAATTATTCCTGATTGATGCAGATGTAACTGACAGCAGGTTTTTAATTGTTTGCTCCAATTCTGCTTCATACCTGTTGAAAAGCACATCTCTTAAGCAGTCAAATTTTTGTTAGTTCCTTGACATGTTTCATTGCCCATAAAGGGACTTTAAGTCCCTTTAAGTCAATTTAAGTCTATTGCAATGGGTAAGATTAATATCTACATGCCATTTCTAAGTCTTCCTGCTAGTTTTCTTCAGGGTTAGAAAACAAGCAAAATCTTTGTTGTGTAATCAGTCTAAAAGTATGGAAAAGAATCAGAAATATGTCCTTAAAACACTTTGTTTTAGTGCTTTATATGTCTGAGCAGTTAATGCATTTAATTATTCTTGTTAAAAATGCTGTCAAACAGCAAAGATACATTTTTGTCAACTTTTCAGATACAGTAGTAGGTAAATGACTTTCTGGTATCACTGAGTTAAAAACACACCCTAACACCTTCCAGCATGAAGTAAGCTGTTAAGAGAAAATACTAGTGATTGAAATTGTTTTTGCAGTAAGCAGAGCTTTTTTAGGAAAAGCAGGATCTATGAAACATTTCTTAATAAGTCTTCTGCTATATAATTTGAAGTGACTGAGCATAGTGAAGTACAATGCTAATAAAATGAGGTTAAAACTTTAGGTTAATAAGGAATAATAAAACTTCTAGAAGACTATTCACAGAGACAGTCAACTATTAAAGCACTTGTCGCTGAAGAGGATGTGATTTATAACTGTGTTCATCTTCTCTTTCTTTCAGTTAATCTCATTTTAATAACTTATCTGTTGTAAAAGAAACATCCTAAAATATAGTACCAAGTTGTTGAGCATTCTTCAGGATTGTTACTGTGGACATGACTAGTAAGCAGTGGCTGACATGTCAGGCCAGCATCTTGAATAAAGTTGTATCAAAGATGGCTTTGACTCAGAGGTTTCAATTACAAGGTGTAGTCATCCCTCCCTCTGTAAGAACAGGATTTTAAAGAGTATCAGAATTAATTTCTCAGCTTGTACTTATTTTTCCTGGATATAAATGATGATATATTTTGAATGGCAGTATAAAATTAGTATTGTAATGCAATCTACGTTTTCTTGAGCCAAATGTTGAAAACATAGATGATTTGCTGTTACACGTGGGGTTACTTTGCAGAGAGATCGTTACCTCATTTGTAGACCAATTGCTGATAGTGGCCTAAGAGTTTCCCCTAACGGCTTTCAACTGAAGTCACTCCAGAAGCTATGCTTCATTCATGTTTTCAATCTTTTATTATCAGTAATTTGCATTAGTCATGAACCAGTGTCAGTACAAGATGCTGTGCAAGCATAGAAGAGAAATGTAGTGCTATCTTCAAGACCTTCATTACACTGTAAGGCAAATGACAAAAGTTCGCCCAGAGCTGGGGGAGTAAGAGAAAATGTTGGAACAGTGCTAGAGAGGCAGGTGTTTGCCTCAGCTAATCACCGTCTGCCCCTGTGGCTTTTCCAGGCTGCAGGGGAAAATACAGTTTTTAGAAGAGGGACTTTTAAAAGGTTAATCAGAGTTTTGCTGATGTTTCTGGGATGTCCTCTCATAAACATGAGGTAGAGCATGAGATGAAAATGGTCACAAAGTCTAGAGACAGCCTCTTGCAATGGAATTTGAGATTCTCATCTCTTCACAAAGCTCTCAGCTGAGCTGCATCATAGTCCTAGCAGTCATTCTGTGCCCACTTGAGAGCCTGTCTGACATACAGGTGAGATGATAACTTCTCATTTATTTCCTTTTTGCTGCTGTTGAGCTAGTTGAACACACCTGGAATATGTGCGAGTCTTGATGTGATATCCTGAGGAACTACTGTTGGGACTTATTGTCAGACATGTTCTCTTGGAACAGCTGAGCTTTCGGATAGAGTTCAGTTAGCTTTTATTTTATGAGTTTGGACTTCATGTACTACTGCAACTCTTCCAACTCTTCTGTTTTGTTTTTTTTTTTTTTTGCTAATAAATGTGCAGATTAACTAGAGATACCCTATTTTTCTACTGCTTTGTGTCTTGTTCAGCAGAACGTCTACAGTATCCAAGTAAGGCAAATAAAAACTATGTGCCAAAACCAGTTCTGGGCAGTCTGCTCTATTTTGAGTAACTGAAGCTCTGCTAGTTTATGACAAGCTAGCCCAAGTGGTCTTATTTCTCTCTTAATATATCCCAGGTTTTCTGTGTGATTTTTTTTTTATCTATGATACAAATGTTTCACAAAGTCTTTTCATTTAATATGTACTGGACTAGCTTAATTGAACCAAGCTCGTTGTTTTCAGTGGCCTTATGCCAAAGATAAATTTTGTCCCAGAGCTCTGACAGAGGGGAAAAAATAGCTGTTTAATTATGGATATTTAAAAACAGAGTTGCAGCTCTCGTCATTCCACTTTCCACAATTCAGTTTCTGCAAATGTGATCTTATCTGTTAAGACATATTTAAAAAGTTTTTTTTTTTGTTTCTTTGCCGTTTTAATCAGTGTTTATAAGTATGCAAGCTTTCTGTAGTTTGACTTTTACAGCTATAATGTCTTTACATAGCAGTAAGCTTTATTGGGAAAGAAGTAATATCTGTAATAAAGTTACTTGTGTAAGGAAGGAGCCTACAGAATTCAAGAAATAACATAAAACACAAACTGAATCTTGTAAATCTCAGGATTTGTTTACTGGATAAGGCAGCTTCTAATCTGTAAGAATGTGTGGGAATAGAGGCACTTGTTTGGTGAAGATTCACGTACTGCATTGAGAACGGTCATTCTGCAAAGGTCAAGTTTGAACAGTAATAGGTCTATAGCAAAATAATGAGAATTATTCCCTGGTTCTGTAGCAAAATAATGAGAATGACTTTTAAAAAAATATAAGATGCAGACAGTTCATAACAGTGCTAATTATCTAGCCCTTGCCAAGACACGTTGAATTTTATGGAAAGTTTTGATTTAAAGCTGAATATCCCTTTCTCTCCCATCTGAACAAAGAATTTTTTATTTGCTGAATATTTTCTAGATGCTAAAGATAACTGAGCATAAAATGTGTCATTTTATTTGGCACTCAGATATTCTGTTAGGTCACAATGGCTATGAAATGAAGTAATGTGTGTGCCTGTGTTCTGAAGAGCTTTTTTCATATTATTATCCATTTAAGGTTGTGCCCGCCTTTTGCATAGGTGTGAGAGGCTTTGTGTGTCCTGAAGAAGCATTTTATTTCCCCTTCTGGACAAGCCAGCTTTACTGCCAGCCACCATGTTCCCCTGACTTAAGAACTGCTATTAGTAAGTCATGCTGGTGTCCCTAAAGCAGGCAGAGCATTTCATGGTGGGGCTTCTCTACCCTTTTTCCAGCCTCACAGTGGAAACACTCTCTATGTGAGTAGGGGTCTGGTTCCTTACTAACTCTTCCTTCTGAGGGAACTGCAGTAACGTGCTGATGCTTGCAGATATTGTGAGAATGCTACAGATTGCAAAAAGTTGTGATAGTAAAATGGCTCTGGCTTCCAAATCTGTAACTCCACAAGGTCTTAACTCTGCCTCTTTCTTGTTTAGTTTTTGTATAATAGTCATACTCCATTTGTAGACATAGAACTGCTCCAGGAGGGGAGCTGGTAACTCCCTGACTTGTACGAGGAGAAAAGAACTTTGTATCCTTCCATAGCCCCAGAGACACAGCATCTGTTCAGGCAAGGTTGTCGAAGTATTGCCAGCTCTTGGTGTTTAATCAGGTTTTTTTTTTTGATCCGTAGGAAGCTGCAGTGTTTTTTGAAAAGAGCGTAATTGATCCGAAAGCTGTTTCCTGTTTGTACAGATACTCTGCATTATTTCTGCAAGTACTTTTGCTGCTAACTGAGTCCTGACTGGGGCATTAAGATTAGACATCCAACTAGTCTTTTGTCAGACAGTTTTGGTTATGTATCAGACAGTATGACCCACCTGTTTTTTGAGCATCTTTTAAGATGAACTTGGAAGGGAGAGGTACAAAACACTGCGAAGCTAATTATTCTGTATTAAACAGTGCAAAGGAAACAAGCATTTCAGAGATGCTAGCCAGTTTTAACCTTTTGTCAGTGCCTTTTATGGGATTATCAATTCTTTTAGGGCAATTATTTAGGTACCACAAAATAATAAAATTAAGGTATTCTTTCTAGGGAAAAAAGAAAGGTATTCTTATACTGTGGAGTGGTGTAATAGTATTCTGAGGTGATCATGAAGTCATGGTAGATACAGATGAAAAATTCTTTGCTGCCAGAATTCTTGAAGTACTTGACCTCCACTCTTCCTAAGTGGGTTTGCATGCCCCTCTGTGGATAATGATTTAAAATTAAATTATTGCCAGATACCAGTATAAAGTTGTATTACCAGGTCAAAAAAGAAGGGACTTTGGTAATGCCTGTGTCTCAGCTTAAATGTTATAATGATGACAAAGAAGAAAAAATAAGAATTTTTTGAAGCTTTGATAGATAATTTTCAAGCTCTCTGAAAACCCAGTCTCAAAATAAAAGACTGCTTTCTTTGTTAGTCTGGACAACAGTAAAATGAAAGCACTTCTGCTGTGACCTGTGGAAGGGATCGTTCTAGCAAAGTCAGTCTGTTTTGAAAGGGATTGGAAGGAGGCCGAGTTGCTTGTTAGAGGGTAGCTGCGCAATGCAGTCTTGATAGTGACTGCAATGTTAAGTATTGGAGGAAGAAGATCAGTGAGAAGGGAAATCAGTCCCTGACATTCTGAACTTTCTTCCCCTAGTTTTTTTTTCTTTCAAAATATCTCCATAACCCAAGAAGGCTCTTACTCTCCTGAGAAGTCTATAAAAGCTAACTGAGCTTGACATACTTCTTTCAGTTTACATGTCTGAGAAAAAAGAACAGTTAAGAGTGGAATCATGCAGTTCTCATTACCTGTTCCTTGCAAAACGGGAATTTGGAGGTGTAGGCAGTAAATCTGAAAATACTTGGAGAAAGCAAATAATTTATTCCTGTGCTTTTTGCACAGATTTCCTGCAGTTTAGCCTGCCTTGGGTTTTTCCATACAACTTCCCCTTCTCTGATGGTGTGATTTATATGGCAGTCGTGTGGCTGCAGTCTCTAGTAGCTGTATTTAACTTTCTACTTTTCAAAAGGTGTTGACATTACTCTTACTACTTGTGTTTAGAGTCATCTTTTCAGAATGGCTTTCTCTTCTCTCGGGTCTGAGGAAACGTGAAGAGGCAGAATTTGTACAAAGTCAAAGGAACTGTTCCACAGATTTGCTTCTTCTCTGGCTTTTTTGCTGCTTTTTTTTCGCAGTTCTTGCTGGTCAGAAGTGAGTTTGCTGGCCCTGTGATTCTGTTCTTGTTCTATACAAAGCTGTAGAGATCCCTACGGTCTGTGCTAGCTTCCCTTCTTGTTGTTTCTGCAGGATTTTGATTAGCTTTGGTTGTGTCAACCTCGTTGGGCCGCTAAAGCAGCACCATCCAGTTTGCATAGTCTCTGCTCACTTGGGTACCTTCATATTGAGAGAATCAACACTGTGAACCAAATAGGGCTGAGTTGCTTCAGTCCACTGAGATGTCAGTAGCTACTGTATTCTGAGTTTGCCTTATTCACTCCCTGGTCTATTTTCTCCTATTTGGCTGGAACCTACTGTACTTTGTACAGCCTCCAGCCCTTGCCTCAACATGCTTTTAAGCTCATCTGCCTTCCTAGCTCTCCTTGGTGCCTTAGTAGTCTAGGGAGGCTGCCAGCATGACCCCTGGCAGTTAATCCTATAGTGCTTTTTCTAATGCCTCACGCTTAGCAGCAGTGAGGACGTGTCAATGCCTGTTACCTAGGGATCTCTGTTGCACAAATCCGTTTAAGAGGGTTGCACCTAACGTTCATTGCTTTTCCCATTGCTAATAGGAACAAACGATTCCATCCTTGACACAAGCAATTGGCAAGACCTCAGTGTGATGTATAACACAGGTAAAAGCTAAACATCATCTAGGTGTTGTATCTGGACTAATTGGGAACTAGCTAGAAAAAGCAATACATCAAGGTTTCTGTAAGAATTGACAGTAATGTTTCCTTTTCCTTCAGTTTTGCATATTTGTCATTTTTCCATTTCCATTGAAGGGGAAAGAGGTTGGAAACAAGGTAGTGACAGCAACATTAACTGTTTCTTTAGCATGTTTTTTGGCTGGCAGAGAGATCAAGACCTGCCACTTTCTAAAGATCGGGATAAAATGTACAGAGTAAGCTGAAAGGCAACGGCATAAATGAATTATAGCACTGTTAGGAGGGGTTGGTTTGATCTAGAAAGTAGAGGAGAGGAAAATGAAAGTGCAGTTAAACAAGGAATGGACTTATAAATGCTCCTGTGCTTCTTAAAATCTCCAGAAGTTAAATGTCAGTGAAACTGATCGTTCTTTTTTTTTTTTTTGCTAGCAGCATCGTTGTAAAGCTCTAAATAGCAACAAGCCAATGCTTTGTCTTTTCCCAGCTTTTTAAGATTACTGCATGTACTTTACCTGTTCACATTGCATCAGAGAGTTTTCTAATCAGCTCCTTATTTTCCTTATCCTTTTGTTTGAATAATTGAAGATATTATTTTCTATTAATGAAGGTCATGCCCTCACAAGTAGTAAGGCTATCTCTGTGGATGTAAAATAATATCTAGCTCTAAAAATCAAGTCTTAAACTAAAAAGTGTTTCCTAGGAAAATGATACAATTATAAAAGGAGTGATGAATCTATTACTCTTACTCACTTTTATGTTAAAGTCTGCTTAGAGTTCATAAGCTGGCAAGTCACTTTTCCAGAAATGCATGTATAAATGCATCTCATTACTGTAACAAAGTTAAATAGACTCACTGACACAGTGAATAATTGCTTGACTTTCCCAAAGAGGAGCAGGACCATTTTAAAGTTGTAATAGTTCTCCTTAGATCAGTCAAACTTTTGCTGTGAAAGAGTGTGCAAAAAACACTTGCTCTATAGCATATATATATATATATATATATATATATTTTGAAAGCAGTTTGGAGTTATTACTACTGCTATAGTGGAAACACATCAAAACAATAGGAAGGTGAATCATTGTATTGTACTTTGATGATTAAACCTATCCACAAAGCAGGGTGTAACTGAACTGGAAGAACATAGCCTGCAGCAGCGAAAACGTTTGGCAAAAAGCAAGCTTGGAAAATTAAGAATTTAGACTTTTCCGTAAAAGGAGGCTGTAGGCTTTCAACCTCAGCCCTCGTGAGATTTTCGACTATCATCAAAGTGTGTGTGAAGGAGTTGAAAAGTTGGAGCATTATCTGTGAAATTAATGTATCTTTGTAAATGCCTTCTACATGAACTGCAGCACATGTGAAGTGTGGATTCAGCTGGAAGGTGAGGTTGGCAAGTCCTGCGTTGCATTGCACAATGTATAGCATTTTGCATAGAACATTGGAAAGGATTGAAGTGTGGTGAGTGTCGGTCTTGTGGGCATGTCTGAGGTGGTCTGCAATAAGCCCTGCGTGCCAAAAGTAAGGTGCTTTATTTCCGGTGTACATTTGAAATGCATATGCTTTTACTTTATGATTGACTAGGGGAATAGGTGTAACACAAATGCATTGCTTGCTACTTAGCAGAAGTTTTTTATCTTTTTTCATCTGAAACACAGTTTTTAACAGCTCTTTCTTCTTGTAAGCTTTATATGATCATTTTTACAAAGGAGGAGTAGTGCATTTTTAACCTAATAAAGTAGTTTTGGCTTAAACTGGAAACTGCCTGTGAAATCTCCTCCTACGGATGGTGCTTGGCTTTTTGCTGTCACTTGAAAAGGTGTAAGGCATAAGCTTAAGAAAAATGTAGAGAAAAGATGTTAATAGGGTGGTGAAGGGAAGAAGCTTTCAAACCACTCCTGTAACAAAGGTGAAGTATTCTAGTCACGAAAGTAAATGTCAGCTCCTTAGCCTGCTTTTACCGCAAATAGATACAGGAAATACTCTTTAAACTCCACAGAGGTTTTAAAGTTAAATGAGTTGGTGACCATAAACAGAATATTTTAGATGGTCTCTTCAAGGTAGTGATTATATGGTTTGCTCTGTGGTACTTTTAACAACCTTAATCTCTGTGGATCTATAATCTTGTTAGGATTAAACCAAAGTCTGACTAGATAATTAGAGTGAGCTCCAAACTGTGGTGTGACCTAATATCTCTTAGTGGTACAATTTCCATGTGAATAGATTGGCCTTGGAGCATGTGGAGTGTTGAGAGCGCTCAGCAGAGTCTCTGGGAGCTGAGGGCCTCCCCTACCTTAAGTAATCTGCAGAAAATCACCTCGGAGGTTTTGCAAAGACTGCTCTTCCGAGACTGTACAAACTGGGGTCTGCGTCAGAACATCTTTTAATGTTGCAGAGCGCATTTTCCATTGAAGGTAAAATGTGTTTGCAGACCCTCTGGAGTGGTTGAATCTTGAAATGAACATGCCTGTTAAAGTTACAGCAACAATATTTGGTCTGTTTTGTCCCTTTTCTATGGTTCATCTATCATGGACATGCATTTCACACTGTTTCCCTTACATAAATGCAAAGTAACATGTTGCAATTTTAACTTTAAAGTATATAATCACTTGGTTGCATTACTGTATTGTCTTTCACTCCTGGGTCTGAGTGACTTGCAGATGTCCTTCAGCCATGCCTGGCCACATTATTTTGTGGCAGGCTAAATAACAGAATTACCATCTTGCATGTGTGAAGAAAGCTTTGCCCCAAGTCATACGGCAAGCGAACGGTAGGATTGGATTGTGACTCCTAGTTCTCTGCTCTCGCCACTGGATGAAAACAGACATTACAGCCAGATAATGCAAAATATCACTTTGCATAATGATCACAGGTCTATTATGTAGCTTTGCTTCTTTGAACTGTTGCACCATAGTAGGTAGCGCTTTGTATGCCCTAAGGCTCTTCTATAAATGAGAAGACTCGTACAATCTGCTTTTGGAGATCTGGAAGGCTTGAACCTCTAACCAGTAAGGCACAAAACTGTAAAAAGGTGATTATGGCTATTTAAAGAATCTCCATTCAATTGAATTTTCTTCTCTGTGCTAGCATGGTACTGTGAGGTTTCCAAAGAGTCCGGTCGGTTTTTATCTTTCAGCTTCACACTATCCAGCCAAGTTCTGCATGTGTTTCAGAGAGGAGTGGCAAAGATTAAAAACTAGGTAGTTAGTCTCAACTACAGTGTGACAGTGGTAGAGTTTAATTAATGTTTATATCAGATCTCTAGTGCTACGGTAACTTTTCAGCTCTATTCAAGGATACTTTATGAACCACAAACCAAAAGATTTACCAAGTATTCTGGATAGAAGTAAACTAATGTGACATTTAAAAAAAAAGTGCTGAGATTTTGAATGATTTGTAGTTTGTTGTTTTTTTTTTCCAAACATAAAACTGATTCATAAGACAGTAAATTGAGCAAATTTCAGCAAACAGTAATAGGAATTTAGTAATTTTCATTCTGAGCTGCTATTAACAGAAGTGTTCCGCAGCTGGCTGTAGCTCTCCAGATCCATTTCCCCTTTCTTTCTTACATCTCAGCTTGTGAAACAAAGGAAAAGGAACCTTGGGGGTTTGTTTGTTTGTTTGTTAATTTTTATTAATGTACTGTCCAGATGTGGAATGATTGTTTTACAGTTTTCCCTGCATGGAAGACTGTTAGCCCAGTCATCTTTGTGCAGTGATACTGGTTACAGATTTCATTTGGATTGTATGATACCATTGAATTTACCAGACATTAATTTTGTGGAGGTAGTTATATGTTTTATATATATAATAATGTGTTCTGTGTGCGTAAGAATAACCAGGCAAAACACTTCCAGCATCCATTTCATCAAGATGTGTGCTTATAATTTCCATTAAAGAAATTCCAGTGAGAGAGTTATTTCCCTCCTCTTCATTCCGGCATTATGAGCTCACTCACAGGAGGGCAGAGGGGTACCAGGTTTCGGGCCTAAATTCCTTTGCCAGAGGAATGTGCAGTGAGACACAGGTACAGGCTAGCTCCATGACATACTTGTTTAGAGGGGCCCTTCTGCAGCCCAGCAGCTTACAGATCTCAGATTTACAACAGTTCTTTATCTGCACGTTTTTGTTTAACCCCCCCCCCCCCCCCAAAAAAAAAAAAAAAAAAAACCACAAACCCAAAACCAAGAGAAGAGACAGCAGGATTAATCTTTAGGAAGAATGTTGTGAGTTTTCTTTAATTTTCAAATAATGGTTCAAATAATGGCTATTGTTTCTTTTTTCATTCCCCTTTTGTAGATGGGCAGTAAAAGTGTATCGTAAGACCCTTAAAAGTTCTGGATGTGATAGTACGAAAGAAAGGTAGAGACAATTAAGAAACCTTCACTCTGCTGTCAGATGTAGTCTGTGCTATTGTGTTTAACTGAGGTCAGTGAGAATTTAGCCTGCACCTTCCATAGTATGTCATTTGGGGCCTCATTGAACTGATTATACTCAGTTTCTTTTTGAATTTTATTTAGTGTCTGGTATGAGTAATCCTTATTTTCCTTATGTATTGAATGTCATCCTATGCCCGATTATTTAGGCGTTACCTCACACTGTATCAAAGTAACACTAGTATCAATTTGTATCTTGAAAAAGTTGCAGAAGAGAACTAAAATGCTTCCATTAAATAAGTTCATCATAAAAGTACTCTGGGAAAGTAATTCAAATTCTCTTTGAAACCAAATTCTCTCTGTAAGATGAAACCACTACATTCAATTACTTGGCAGAGTTGTGAAATTTACTGTACTTGCTCAGTTTGTATCCACCGCAGCCTCTGCTCTTGATAAGCCTGAAATCACTAATTCCCATCTGATGATATCAAGAAACTGTAGCAGGATATTGACTTCTATCAGATATTTTCTAGTAGGGCAGGAAGCTAGTATTTTGCAGATAAAACATGAGGAGTTGGCTGTGGCAATACGCAGTAAGGAAACTTAGATTCTATTCTCAACATAGTTTGATGAATGACTTCATGTAACTTTCTTAAATGCTGCATATCATGTTTGTAGCTATCTGTAAAATAATCACGCATATGCTGATCCTGGTGGTCTGTGTGTCTATTTATCAAGGAAAGGAAAAATATATTTAATTTTTCTTTGAAGTCATTGTCGTAGAGAGCTGCTCTCAGAGGGGAAGGTATACTTTAAGACAGGTAACTGTTGGTAACATTGAAAGAAATTTAGGGGGGGGAGTTGTATGTATGCTTATTTATGTTTTCCTCAAGTTTCCTAAGGTGATACAAGTATTTTGCTTTCTTGATTTTCATGAGTAATCTACTAGATCTTCTAATACGTATGAATAGAGAATCATAATAATAACATACAAAACAGGTATTTTGTAAAAAATTATCTGAATGCAGCTTTGAATTTGAGTTTTAATTTCACAAAACTAAAGAATTTACTTAAATCTTGTACTTTTCTTTACATATATTCCACTGAGGTCCCATGGGGCTGGTTAGAAATTAGGATTACATAAAAGCCTAGACTGTATCAAACAAATAGCATCTGTGTAAAGCAATAGAACAAAGTTGGTGTTACTTCGTTTTATTCAAGTTATAAAGATATAATGTAAATAAAAACACAAGTAATACAGTATATTGCCTAGGGATACAGGTGATTCCAGGTTTTTTTTCTTTACAAGAGGGTTGGGCTTAAGAGCACTAAGGATTTCACAAGTCTTAATTGTACTAGCCTTAGAATGCTATTGTTTTAACAGTAGTACATGCTAACTTTTTATTTTAAAAAATCATGCCAATCCTAGCAGTCCTGCAGAACTTCCAGCTTTGATTTTTATTGCAAAGAATTTTTTTTTTTAAACTTAGAGATATTGGAATCACGTGAAGATGAGAACATACACTCTTATTTAAAATAAAATCTCGGTTCCTATCCCTAAATCTTAGACAAAAATTGAGGAAACCAGGAGAAAACAAAATGATCCTAAAAGTATCAGTTTTTCTTCTGTAGCTTTTAAGTCAGGTGCTTGACTGTAGGGGCCTGTTATGTGACATCTGGATGTTCGACTTCGGCAGCCTTGAGGAAATTAGGAGAAGGTTTCCCTGAGACTGGGTTATCTCAGAGCTGCCAGCTGTGGGGTTTCTCGCATCTTTGTATGAAACAGTTGGCACCCGGTGCTGTTGGAGTCAGGATCGCTGACAAGCTGGGTGGAGCTCTGTTTAGATAGGGCTGGATTGAAGAGCAGGAAAAAAAATAAATCATACTTTTCTGGCCTGCAGGATCTTCTGTGCTGGTTTATCATGTTTGATGCACACTGGACACAGTTAAGTGATCGGAACCAAGTTCAGCTTTGAAAAGATATTGATTGTGCTCTCTATAAATATTTTTTGAAATGTGTGTCTTTGGATGAGCTGGAGTTTGTGGGAGGAGAAAGGTTGTTAAACGGAGCGAGAAACTCCAGCAGAGAAGCCTGCAGTGCAGGTGCCAGGATCCCTGTTTGCTGTTGCCATTAGCTGGCAGGAGGCTGTGCCTGTGCCCTGCCTATGGGTGCGTGTGTATGGAGGGGAGGAAGGAGGGCAGCTTTTATTGACGGTTCCTCAGCAAGCCCCCGTTAGGTCCCTTTTTGCAGTTTAATGTATAATTTGGTGCAAACTTTTACACCTCCAACACAGCAAATGCAAGGTGTTTTGTTCAACGTGATGCAGGGAATATTCCTGCAGCTGATTTTAATCCAAATAAGTTAGACAGCTTATACCTTAAGATAAGATAACTTATCTAAGTAGATTAGGTAACTTCCTAGTCCTTCCTGTATTTCCCATTTGCGCCACTCTGCAAGCCTATGTGCTTTAATCAAATAAAATATGCTCTTCCTTTCAGTTACTCTTTCTGTACTATTTGTTAGGTCTTAAAACCTAGTTTCATTTGGTGAAAAAATAATTTGAAACCTTTCTCAGGTCAGTACACTTGAACTGAAATTTGATATTAATTAATTTAGCCTTGTTTGCTGAGTACCCGTGGTGTATAAGCTGCCGTTGTTAGGGCACCTTTGCAAAATCCGAAATGAAATATTTTCTTTTGAGTTCACTGCTCATAGATAAGTGAACACTCATGTAACCTTTTGTTTGGTTTTCTATAGAATTTAATTTACAAACTTTGCTGGAAAATAACCTTTTGCCCTTTTTAATGTATTCTGTACCACAAAGGAACCTGCAGGGTGTCAGGGTGTACAATGTACAACCCCTGCTCTTCAGTTTGAAGTTGCTGTTTGCCTCTGGGGGGGGTTAGGAAGTTAATGTTTGGATCCGTTCAGAGGTTGAACTTTTAGCTCTGGTTGTATTTCTCCCACTGCAACTGTAGGTCCTGTACCCATCACAGCAGAAGTCAGTGTGTGTGATGCTTGTGGGAGTTTAGATAGCTGTGAATTGTTTCTTGTGGTTAAAGGAAGGAAACGTAGCGCTTATCAGAAGTCCAAGTATGTGATTGTATTCAGATTTTACATTTCAAAAATACTCTTCAGATAGTACTTATATCAACTTTGTTAAAAATCTGTGAGGTTTAATTATCTCCATGCGCACATAAAGGAATAATTGTTTCTGAAACGTCACTTTGTGAAGTTGTGAGCTTTCTCACATTGTTGTTACTACTTCTGTAATGCTCGCACCTGTGAACTCAGGTCACCAGATCTGACCCTGCTGTACTCTTGTGCATGAAAAGTCAGAACTGAAATACAATCCCTACCCCAAAAGATTTGCAACCTGCCAGCTATATGCAAAACCTAAAGAAATCATGGGAAAATATTGCTCAGCAAGGGGCAGTCTCATCACGCCAACTGTAGAATCGCACTGCTGCTGTTTAAGAAACTATGTACACACAGCTTTCTCTGATATTCATTCTGTTTAATGATGCCAGCTCCTCTGCCTCTTAAAACATAGAGAATGCCTGAGCTAAATATTTTTCCTGGGTATAGACGTGGAGGCTCAAGCCTGATTTTAATTTAAAATCACTTACTGCAGTAGGAAGGTGTTGGGAATTAGCTAGCTGAGGAAAGTCTTGGTAACAGTTGTAATTTCTCCAAAAACTGTTCTTTCTCCTCAGTCTTGCGCCTAAGTAGTGGCAGGACGGTCAGCTCAGAGCACAGCTGTGCTTTATGCTGCTGGCATGTAAACAGAGACCATAAAAAAGGAACCTTTCTGTGATAGTATTTTATTGTTAAGCTGATTGTTGGTGTGATAGCTCAGATCATAAATCTTTTGAGTCAATGATCAGCGATCCAAAGGGATCATTCTCTTCTCTTCCTTGCAACAACAGAAGTGTTACTCTCCCAGAAAACATCAAATTATTTCATATACTCAGGAAAAATCTGCCCCTGTACAGCCAAAAAAATACAGGAAACTGACTCAAGCCAGAAAATACATCTCGGTGTTCACTCTGGGAACAATACACATGCCTCTTACAAATAGAGAAATTAATCAGGGTTGTAATCCTTGGGTAAGATTAACATTAAAGTATCCAAAGCTGTTATACTTAATTCAAGTAAAAATGCGTGTGGGTGTATGTTTATATACAGCTATTGCTTAGTTTTGACCTCTTGGAAATCTCAAAGGGCAGTAACAGCAGGTGGAAGGAGTTTTCAGGGTAAATTTGGCATCATATCCAGATTAGTTATTGAGTATCTCTCACTGGTGTTTTTGATGTCTGGAAGAAGGTTAAAGGAGGAGAGGATATTTGGCCAATCTAGTTTTGAGCTAATTTATTCATTTTAACTGAGGTGTGACTCAGAGAATGACCATTAACAACCCGAGTCCTTTTATGGCCAAAGAAGGATGTCAGGAGGGGTAATTTGGAGCACCAAGATCAGATGAATGACTGACATAGGGAATGTAAATGCTTACCTCTGACACAAAGATTCTACATGCTATGAAAAACACTCTTGTAAACTGGCATATGGATGGGCAGTACGTGAGAGCTCCACAGAAAAGGGAGCAAGGATGGTACACAGTACAGGGGTTCAGTTATTCTTTCCTTGCAATGATACTCAGGCAACTCTAAAGGGTTTAATCCATATAAACTATTTCTGTAGGTCCCATTGCAGGGTGTACAGCCTGTCCACATTCCATCACTCTGGGGAGTGAGGGTTCAGGATAGTTGTGCAGGTAGCAAAACCTAATATAGCCTTTTTCAGGTAATAAATAAAAGAGATGAAGCAAGCGTCATGTCATTGTGGAGTACAGTGTCCTAGATTCCTGCAGTGTTAGTGTTTTGTTTTGTAGCGTACCAATAAACATTGCACAGCACCTTTGAATGGGTAGAAGAATATATGATTTTCTCTGAAACAATAAGGCCGAATATAATTGTTTGTCTTGGAATATGACCAGGATGCAATGTCTAATAATTCCAATATCTCTGGTTTCCTAATGGCCACCAGATGCCAGACCTCTGGTTTTTATCTCATCTGAAACAAAGGCTAAGTCATCAGAACCCTGATAGCTCAGGATAGACTGAGATATAAATGCTTCCGGCTAATTCCCAGCGCTGCCTGTTCTATCGCTCACATTTCTGGTGAAGCTTCTTAGGACAACACGGTTGTGCTGAGACTGGGATATCTGACAGGGTTAGGTGCAAAAGGTTGCAGCTTTCCTGCGAGATATGCACATTCCTTCATGTCAAGGCAAGGGTTATGGTGATTATTGTCATAACAAGGACAGAATACATCTAAACACGTTTCTCTAAAATATTTTTAAAATATTTGATCTCTCCCTCAGGAATAACTTAATGGTCAGTCTTTAAAATGAGGATTTGTGCTCAGTGATGAATTCAGAAGTAGTTTTCGAGCCAGAATTAGTTAGAAATTAGCTTGCTGCTTGTAATTGCAAGAGGGGATTTAGTGGGTGATCTTTTACTACTCTCTGCTTTCCATGAGCCTTCTCTTTTTCCCCTTTTTCCTTTTTTTCTTTTTTCTTTTTTTTTTTTTTTTTACCATTAAGAAAGCAATCAAATACTTAACCATGTGCAAGAAAATAAGGGTTTCATGAAGTTTTCTTCAGAAGGCTTCTTTCTGGGGTGTTTTGCAAATGTATGTGTATTTGTTGGCCTTGTAAGGAAAATATATAAACAAAAACGTTCCTTCTTCAGTCTGAGTGTTTCTGTCGCACTGTTGTGTGACACCTTCACTCTGGAATTTGAGGAACAATAAGCTGTAAAATACTTTTCCAGACTTTTAGTCACTAAGGATATCTTAACGCTTTAATATTACTAAATATGTTAATTTCCCTCACCTCTCAGGTTCGATAGTGATTATATTACATTACATGCTAGCAAGAGGATAAAAACAATCTCATTTGTGAATTGGAAAACAGGTGACAATTCTTTAATACGGCCATTTGTCAGAGAACCATAGTGCATTGGTTTTGCTTTCTGTATTTCTTCAGCTATCTAGATATGTGTAAAATACCTAACCAGACATGTTTCAGACACATTACTTTATTGAGTTATATTTATTAAGAAATGTTGTGCTGGCTATGACCAACTACCCCTGATTATACAGAAAACAAATCTTTTCTTCTGAACTTTCCTTCTTGTATGTTGTATGGCCAGAAATTTAAGTCTTGCAGCTCCTGGAATTTTGGACACTAGCTAGTGTTCAAAGGGAGGATGACCAGTGACTGTAGTTTCCTTACTGAGTCCTCAAGCAGCTGGTTCATGTTTTCAGCCATCACAATTACCTATAAATACAGGAACTGACCATGTATCTTCCAGGTGAATTAGTAGGAACTTTCTCTTTGACCACTGTTTTGATGTAGCTCCTAAATTCCATAGGCTGTGCCATGCGTCTTGGTTAATTGGGCTTGGAGAGTCCTGCCAAAAGCATAATCTCTTATCTCTCTCCTCTTTAGTGGTGAGTGGGACTAGATATGCAGAAAAAGCTACCGGTATTGTGGGACAGTAATGAGTCTGTGAAGAGTCATCCTACCACCTGCTGCACTACAGGATATTGCACTCCAGCTCCTGCACAATCTAAGTGCAGTGAATGGTTCACATGAACTCAGTCAGACCAGAAGTAGAAAGAGGAATCTTTCAGTCATGGTCCTCATTGTTCAGACAAACCCTAGGAAAAGTTTTCCTGTCCTGCATTTGTGACTACTGTACATCTTATTTTCTTCTTTTAAAAAAAATATCAGAGTTCAGCAGTAGCTGCAAACTGGAGCAGCAAGGTTTATATATAGTGGTCCCGTTTATAGGGGGAAATGGGGAGTGGGGGAGAGTCAAGTTGCTTAGGGAAATGTATCTACTTATCCTGGAGGAAGAATGATAAAAGATGAACTTGATTGTGCAGGTGTGAAGTACACAAGAAAAGCCTGTGTCCTGGGGAATACAGTGAAAACCGGACAGCACTTGTGTGGAGGTTGAGAGTAAGGTTGAATTTACAGTGGATGAATGAGAGAGTGGGGCTGACTTAACAGTGGATGTATGGAGAGGTGCAATATCTGTTGGTGGGAATGGAAAAGCTACTTTATTTATTTTTACTACAAGTGCCAGTACTGTACTTTAGCAAGAACTTCTTTAATCCTTAAAGCCTTGCAAATGAGTTTGATAATCCTCAGCATCTGTGGAAAAGCAAATTTTTTTTTCCATTCCCTTCTCCTTTCCCTCCCTCCAGGTAAATTCCAGCCCACATCTGCCCTTCCACTGAAAGCTCAAAACCTTTTTTCCTTCTGAATGACCTTTGTCCTTCCTCTAAGCAAGTGCTAGAGAGGGCTGGGGCAGGGGCCAGAAGTCTTGTCCGTCTCCTGCCAGCAGCAAGGGTTCTTCCTGAACAAGGGCAAAATCCAACGAGAAAATCAGGATGCACATTCAAGCCAGTCCAGCATATGTTAAAGCCTTGACATTTGGATGTTGTCAAAACATTACCATAAAAATATTATTGCCAAT
Source organism: Nipponia nippon (assembly GCF_047370975.1). NCBI lineage: Eukaryota > Metazoa > Chordata > Aves > Pelecaniformes > Threskiornithidae > Nipponia > Nipponia nippon. Next base: position 4,720,172 of record NW_028262313.1, read on the forward strand.
TTTGACCTCTTTTTAGTCCTGCACAATTTTTTTTTTATTTTCTTAAAATCCAGGTACAGGTGGGTACTTCTGCTCTTATTTTTGGAACCAAAGTACTAAAAGCAGAGAGTGATTTGAACACTTCCATTTTCAACAGTTCCATCAACACGACACTACTGCTGCTGTCAAAATATAATTATTCATGCAGCTCTTTTATATCTCTAATCTAACATGAAAATGTCTTAGATGGTGTAGGCTACATTTGTACTCAAAGGAATCTGCCAAGATCAAGACCTACATATTCCCTCTTCCAAACTGTATGTAATTTATTTTTTCTTCTCAAAATGAATGATCTCTTTTTTTTATCCTGACCCTTAAAGGGGGGGACTGAAGACTGGGAGCTGCAGCTTTTGAAAAATATTTCTGAAGTCAAAATGATTGAAGCTGATAGTTATATATTCAGTTAGCTCTTATGAATCCAGTTCAGCATACATGAGCCATAGACTGATGGTCAAGATAGTACGGGATGACTAAAGAAACGTATTTCCTCTATTCAAAATTCTGGTTTAAACCACATGAGAAATGGGTATTTGTTTAAACATTTTAGATATTCATAGAAAATCTTGAGATGTAGATCACTTCTACCCAACACATTCGTAATACTACTTTGCTCACAGCACACTGAAGGTGTGGCCTGTAGGCCATTGTTAGATGTGAAGCAGCAATCCCGTTGCCATGTCCAGTCAATCTCTGCATCCTCTGTAAAGAATGTCATCAAAACAGCTATTGGAAAAGAAGATCTTAGATATGGGAACTGTGAATATGTAACTTGTACTGTAAAAGCCTTAAAGGCTTGAATACAGCTCCTTTTTTTTAATATGGGAACTTGAACTCTGAAGGCTTAAGTTTTGGGAGAGCTGGGGGTGTGAAGAATCTAAGATTGCTTCTTCCTTGTAATCACTTTATATCTGGCGGGGGTCTTTAGTCAGTGGTAACTGAAATCTTCAAAATCTGAAATCTGTTTGCCTAATGGAAATGTTTGTAATTGTGAGATGTTGACACTGAAATTGCATGCACTGTTTGTAAAGCAGCTTGAGCCTAAAAAGTAGGTGTTTCGAAGCTGAAAAATATTCTGATTCCCAGCAATGCTGGAAAGTTCTGATGTAGGAGGCACTTCTTCCAAAATATGTATTTTGTTACTGCTGAATGCTCAGAATACTTCAGGGTTAAATTTACATGACAGGAGTATTGAAACAGAACTTTTCCTTTCTTCCAAGTTAATGCATATATCTACTGCACAGTATAGATAATGGGTTTTGCTCAGAAATATAAGTTAGCAAAGGTATGTGAAAAGTTGAACATTCTTTGTATTCTGTCTCTTACTCTTTCTGTATGTACCATTCTAATAGTTTTTATACAGCACAAAAGCAGGGAGGGATAGTTTACAGTCTCTAAGCTGTGAGGTGGCTACCTCTTTGTCTATTTTGGGGTTTTGCTGACCTATGCTAATGCCAGGCTCATATGTTTGCTATGTTATTTAGATCTGTTAAGAGATAAATTTGTCTCTACTTGTAGTTACTAAATTTAAAGGGGCTAGGTATAGCTCTGGGAAGTTGTTCAGCTGAAAAAAGAGGTCAGTCTTTGAGGTACTGAGGATTGTTTGGCCTTGAATAGCTTGAATAGCTTTAATGACCCATTACATCATGGTAACATGTTTTGTAATGAGTAGAACTGTGGTTCGCTATAAAAAAAAAAAACCAACATGGAGACCATTGCTTTCTGCTATATGCTGGACAATATCAGTGCTATACTTTAACTTACAGTGCCAAGATATGCAAGGATACTCTAATTATTTACTTATTCTATTCTGAGCATGTCAGTGTCAAACAAGTCAAAACAAACATGAGGCTGAAGTAGCAAAAATGAGCCAAATGTACTCTTAGTTGTGTTGACTTCAAAGTCTCTGCTTCCATCAGTTGTGAATTTGGAGTCAAGACTTCATGCAAATATCTGTCTTTCTCAGAGACAAAATAAGGAGGCCAGGTGAAGTGTGTGTATTTTCTCTCTTCCTCTCCTTCCCTGACGCTCTTGAGTTTTTGAAAATGTGATGTCTAAGAATGACCTGAATATTGGGAAGAACATGTAATATTCATACAAGATTGTGTGGAAATTATTGGCCAGTTAAGACTCTTCAGCTGTCCTAGTGCAATCAGAGCTAAATGCGTATGTGGTGGGTAGTTCTAAATGCATTGATACTTAAGTGTTGTTATCGACAAATTTTGCTCCCTGTATTTTACTTCATATGCTGAGCAAAGAAAGAAGACTGTAGCAGGGAGGAGCACGAGTTCTTCAAGAGTGGTAGGGAAGTGAGAACCTGTGTATATTACCTAGGCTAGCAGAAAAGTTTGAGTTTGATTATTCTTAGAAGAGATGCTGTTTTCAATTCAAAGGAACTGTATTTAAAAGATCCCAAGGCGAGTTTTTCTGGTGTTAAAAAGATCTAAAATCATCACATTTCATCTGCTGGTATGCAATCATTCAATCTGTGGTCAAGGATACCTTAAAGATCAAAAAGCCTGAGCATTTGTCTGTATTCTTATGCTTCTGCCTTCAACTACTTGATTTCTTCTGCTGCATTCAAGCTGGGCAGAAGTCACAGAACATCCAGTTATTCCCATAGTCCAGCCATTGAGCTGAATGTGGAGATTTTATGATTTAAGAAGCCCTGGAGCATCTTCAGTGTTTAAAATGTCAGTGTTTGTAAAACTATCCTTGAGCTGTCGTCTTTAAACATGCTGTTCAAATTCCTCACTGGAGAAACAGAAAGCAATCCTAACAGATAGCCCTGACAGAATTCTGTTTACTCTGCTTTAACAGTGACACCATATATTTGTTTAAAGACAGAAAAGATATATCTACAAATGAAGGCAGAATTGGCCTAATTAAAATGTGGGTGGGTAGAAAGTGGATAACCTTATTCTGTGAATGAATGTAAATTACTGTAGTATGGTGTCTTTGGATGATAGCCTCCCAGATGTGTTCTCATCATTGTTTGCATCTGATCAGTTCCTGTTTTCTGAAAACACTTGTTTGCTTCTCATTGCTGACACAAGAGGCGTCTTTGAAGATGGTCTACTGTAAGAGAAACAGCCTCAAGTCATAATGAAAGTGCCAAGCTGGAAGCAGAAAAGTCAGAGTTTTGATTGTGGAAGCACTGTGTGACCACGAGTCATTTTTCTAACTCCTCTTTGCATTTCACTCTGCAGCTCTCAATGGGAATAGTCATACAGATGTTGGCTAACATTGATGAAGTATATAGTATTTCCAACACACTTTAAGCTCTAAATATCAGCAGATGCTATGTATGGAGAAACAGTTTGCCAGGAAAACAAGTTTAGAACATCTAACTGTGCTGACACTGACTTATTATTTGTCCTCAAGTCTTATGTTGCATCTGCACGTTGGTTTTCCAGTGGCAATCTCTGATTTCTGCGATCCTATTTCTGCTGGCATCCTAAAGTCAACCATTAGAAAAGGCATTTGCAGAAGAGAAGAAGGAATCTAGCTAGGTAAATTACTTACTCTACTGCATAAAAATATTTTAGGTATGGTAGGTAGAGTTTTTCATGCAGCCCAAGGATTTGGATGGTGCTAAAGCTTATGTTCTACAACATAAAGCAGTACAGCAGAATTGCAAAATCATGAAGAGAGAGACGTGTTTCTGGTGATGCTCCAGTAATGTGTTAGGAAAGTGTACTCGCTTTCGGTCAGGAGGTTTTACAGAAGTGTGATTAAGATGATGTTTGTCAGATGCATTTAAGTATCATGTCTTTGGGATTACTTAACACTTAAATTATGTTCAGGATAAATTATGCTTTGTCTTAAACTAGTGGAAGCTCCCAAGAAGTCTGGGATGGTGAATTCTCTGCTGAACTACTTTTACCTTCTGACATTAGTGGTAGTTTGTCACTGTTGAAGTGATAGGAAATCAGAATTAGGACCTGTGTTTCTTTTACCCCACTGTCCACCTTTAAGCCAGTCACCTTTGCTTGCTTTTGCTAGTCCATCGCTTCTCTGTTTAGTGAAACAAATTATTTACTAGCCTTCAAATGACAAGGAACTGAAATCTCTAGGCTAGCTCATGAGGAAAGACATCTGAGAGCTGGCTGTCATGTGTACTGGGTGCCTTCATCCCAGCTGGAGCTGGATTTTATCAGGTCCTCTCAAAATTGTAACCATTGAAACAAAGGGCCCTGTCCTCTATGATATTCAGCTTCTTTAATCACGATGACTTCATTCACATGTTCTCATGTACATAAACAGTAAAATTTCACTCAAATTATTTTTAAAGTGCCACTTGAACCTAGCAATTGAGCCAGTTTTTAATGCATCTCACCGTTTGCTTTTCTAGCCTGTGCTTCATCAGTTTCTCTATGAGGATATTACGGCAGGCAGTGTTGAGCGCCTCACTAAAGTCAAGATAAACAACATCCATTCCTCTACCCTCATCCATCAAGCCTGTCATCTCATCGTAGAAGGCTATCAGGATGATTAAGCATAATTTCCCCTTCATAAATCTGTGCTGACTGCTTCTGATTATGTTCTTGTCCTTCATGTGTTTGGAATTGGTTTCCAGAAGGATTTGCTCCACCAGTTTCCTAGGGACTGAGATGAGGCTGACTGGCTTGTAGTTTCCCAGATCCTCCTTCTTGCCTTTCTTGAAGATGGGAGTGACGTTTGCTTTCTTCCAGACCTCAGGAACCTCTCCTGATCACCGTGACTTTTCACAGGTAATCAAGAGTAGTCGTGCAACATCAGCCAGCTCCCTCAGCACTCACGTCAGGTCCTATGAACTTGTGGATGTCCAGTTTGTTTAAAGGTTCCCTACCCTGGATAAGTCTTACAGACTGCAACCAGTATCTAAAAGATACTGGGTCCACAAGCAGGTTAAGATTCAGCAGGGGGCTAAAATGTTGGCTTTGTAAATGTGGTTGCGAAATGAATGAACATTGCTATTGTGATTTAGCTTATAAAAGGACATAATGTGACCTTTAAAACATCTGCTTATAAAGAGAGGGTGTTAAGCAGGACTATAGGCCAGAGCATTTTGTTCTTAAAATGACATTTTTGGAACTTTCATTACAAGGACTGGCTGTTCCTTGCTTTGAGAGCGGCCTCTACAAAACTGTACTGACATGTTAAATTCCTCTCCCATCCTGCTGCTTCTCTGGGCTGCTGTACTCCTGCCATATGCTCAGTCAGAAGGATTATTTGCTTGTAGGTTTGACAATAACAGGAAAGCTATTAAAATGGTGAAAGTTTACTAGTGCTGTACAAAAGTGTTTAGTCTTAGCTTAAGTTCCAAGAGCTGAGGCAAGGAAGTTTATCAATCTCAGTGTAATTATTTACTGTCTTATGATGGTGATTTTGATGGTCTAGTAGCTAATGCATTGCTGGGAAAAATGCTCCTCCACCATATGTGGTTTTTACGTTAAAATTCTGTGTAGGAAAGAGCAGCATAGGCAGTCTTGGAACAGCATTGATAGTTCCTCCACACCACAGTTCAGTCTTGAGACCAGTAGACTGGAGTACATATACAGAGTGACTGCCACCCTGCATAACACGTTGTTGTTGAGCCCTTGCTAGCATGCTGCGAGGTTAGCGCAGCAACTCCTTCCTTGGCACGCTTATCCCGTCATCTTGTGCGTCAGATCCACCCACTGCTCCCTTCTCTACATAGCTGTTGGTATGGATTGAAATGAAGTGTACAATCTTTCATAGTATGGGAAGAAAGTAACCCTGAATAGGGTTTAAAATACCTGAGCTTGAGAGCGGAATAGCTGTGGACCTTTCCAGTGCTTGGGCAGGAGATGACTGAGAGGAAATCTGAAGTCCCAGGGAGCAGCAGTGTAACAAGTACAAGACATGGAAAATTATTTTTGTTCCATGATCACTAATGAGAAATAAAAAGGAGACAAGGAGCTGAGTATGTAAACTTATTTTTTCCTATAATGGAGTGTGTTTGCGGAGGTCTATCTTTAAAGTCCATAGGTCCTCTCTTGCTGCTGGTAAACATGAAGATAACCTGCAAAAAGACATTTAAATATTGTTCATGGCTGTTCCCTATACATAGCTTTAAAATGTGGGCTGCATGGAAACTTTTTTTGCAGTTTTATATATATATATGTAGTCTTATATATATATAGTTTTGTATATATGTAAAAATACAATTTCTGGTGCATGCACAAGGTCTTTGTCAAAATATCGACTTAGGGTTGGGCACACAGTATAAAATACTCCCCCAAGACACAGCCTATACTCAGTCACCAGATAAAATGGCATTTGGACTTGCCGGAGAAGGTCATTTTGATAACAAGCCCAATCTTGCCTCTGTTGGAGTCAGCCAGAAGTTTCTATTGACTTCACTGAAGGCAGGATTCACAATTGCTTGCAAATCTTTAGTGAGGTCAGATTCTTTGCCCCTCATGCCAGTGTACCCAGCAAAGAAAAAGACTAGTCCTGCGAAGAGCTGAGCCCATCAAAGTGAGGGAACTAAATACAATTGAATACTTCAATTCAAACCTTGTATCCTCTGTCTTCTGTGAAGTGCAGTCTTATATTGCGCTTAATCCGACCTAAGTGTGGGCTACCCTATGTGTCCTGATCATGGTTTCCTGCCTCCGCTGTGTCGGATCAATTGATTACAGGGTGAGTTGGATCAGCTTACTGCCCTGACAGAAAACTAGTCCCTGCTGATCATCTGCCCGGCTGTTACCAGCAGACTCACGTGATTGCCGGCTCTGAAGAGGCGGGAATGGGGAGCGACAAAAGAGGGGAAGAGAAATCTATGAGAGTGGAAATGCAGGCAGCAGCCTGCAATCCTGTGGAATTAACGTGAAGCTAAGGATAATCGTATGAGTAAAAGTTATCGAATCAAACCCTCAGTCTGGCTTAGTCAGGTACCAAAAGCTTATTGAAACTTCTATTTACTGAGCAGAGTGAAGGGACCAAGCCTGCTAGAATTGTGGCAGTGAAGATACTCTTAATGTTGTTGCAGCAGATGTGTTTTGTCCCTTATATTTAAGGGCTAACTTAGCACCAGTTTCTATTTGCATCAGGCTGAGACAAGCCTCAGTGTATGTGCTATTTCTTCAAGGAAAGTTTCGTAGCTGTTTAAACACTGTTCTAAGTAATTACTAAAAAACATTCCATCCTTTCAAAATTTTTTAATTGAACTTGTTACTTAAATTTCATAAATTAACTTAAAATTCATAGAGGAAGGAAGAATGATAGCAATACATATTGATATAGTTTGGGTGGGAAACGTGGAAAGAATAGTTCAAGATACATTCATGCTTGCTTTTTTTTTTTTTTTTTTTTTTAATGATACCAACTTTCCAGTCACTTCATGTCGGGACAAATACATGATGATTTCAACAGAGTCTGTATTAATAATTTTCCTAAAGCAAATGAGTAAGATGCAGAAACTTTAACCTCAGAGTGCTGTACAAATAAAGAGGGCCTCTCAAACAAACATGCTTTTTCTGTCTAGTGCCATTGGAACCAGATAGCGCCGCGTGCCTGTCTCATAGGTGATACTGTGGCAGAAAGACCTGAGAAGTGGAGGTTGCTGCTAGCAGGATGCTTTCAGGAACTGAAGAACCGTACAGCTCTTTCTCACTGTTCCTTGATATTCCACCTCTGGAGCGTAATGCAGTGCCTGTATTGCATTGTAGGTGTCCTCAGAGCTAGGGCCTGGAGACTCAGTCTGACTGTTGAGATGCATATGGGCAAGAAGGTAGAGGAGCACTGGATGCCTTAAGAAGCGTGGCTGCTGTGAAGGTTCTTACTCATGTCACTTGTCAACGGCAGTAAAAGATGTGACTACTCACCAAAGCAAGGATGCTGGATTGTGTATGCTGGAAAAAAACATGGTTTTCCAAGTTACATTTTGCTGTTATTAAAAATTATTTGTTTCAACTGGAGGTGTTGCCAGCTTTTTTTCTCCACAGTAACTGCTCGAAGAAGTTCTTCATAATTACTGTGTTCTGCTCCAGAGTTAGGTCTACTTTATTTGTGGTGGATGCCTCTGAACTTTAAACTTTTTGGGGATCCTTTGAAAGGGAAAGGTCTCTCTGAATAGTTGTTGCACTCACAGCCCACTTCCATGCCGTTGACTCCAGGGAGTAACTGGAAGGTTGCTGGGCTAGACAGTTGCACTCCTCTGCCACTGCAGGTCACTGGTAAGCATGCTGAGAAAGAAATATATTTGTGTGTACAGGTAATTAAGGATCTATGATAGCGCATATAATCTGCTGTGAAGGGCTTTTGAATTTTTTCTTGTGTGGAGCTTTTAAGCAAAAGGAAATGGTGGAGATATATTTTAATAATTTTCTTATTCATTAGTTGTTCTGAAAATTTTTCTCTGCTTCATTGTGTTGTGAGCTCAGATGATCAGTCCTTTCAAAGACAATTATCTGCTCTCCCTTTTACATATTCCAGGTCACTAACATCAACTTGGATAGCATTGAATATTCCTGATTTTTACCTAGAACTGTCCTGTGCATATTTTAGTAGGCTGTCCTGCTGAAATTGGCTGGCTGGTGTACTGAATGTCTCTGATCTGTACTCTCAGTTTCTGCGTGCATTAATAACACTATACAAAGTGCAGTAATGATGCATGCAGTAGGAAGCATTCTCGCTCTTATGTACTGACTTTCTCCACTAGAACGGCTTTTATTTCATTTGTAGGTCTATAATTCTAATGCTATTTTAATTTTACTTACTAGATTAAAGATTTTCAGCTTTCCCTGCTCTTTTTCCTCTATGCAGAGAACAGTCATGGTAAGAGTGCAAAACAGGCCTTTCAGGACATAGGTTGTTTTCTGCAATTGATTTGAAATGGCTTTGACATCTTCAAGAATCTGAACCAGAATTTGTGGCTAGTTGTTTTGGGGGCTTTAATTGTTACCATTATAGTAGAGAATATTTCCTAGAGCTGTTGTAGGTTTCTTGGATGTTTGCGTACTGCAAGCCCAGAGAGGTGATGCCTCTGCCTTGTGTGCATTTACTATCTCCCCATCCGTCCATAGCTGAAATAAAAAAGGAGCTAAGGAAGAAAGGAGGCTGGGGAGTCTAACTAAAATGTGTTCCTTGGCAGAACACACCTGGTCTGTTCAAAATGTGGGTGAGGCAGCTGTTGTCTGTAATTATATCCTGCAAGGTAATGGCCAGGTCCATCTGTAGGTACCTGACTGCTGTAATCTTGCAGCTCTGGGAGTCACACCTGTTGAGAGCTGATGAGTAAAATCATCTTCTAAAAAGCAAATGTATTTAATCTGAAGTTATCTAAATAACTGTGGCAAGGAGAATCATTCTTATTGGGCAGTGCAAAGTATAAATTCTTTCAACTCCTGCATTTTCAGAAGTTCCAGGGAATAAGAAAGTTAACTTAAATTTCAGTGTATCTCTTGTCCAGATCTAAACTCTCTCAGCATTGCTCCTTAGTTTAACCCTTTCAAAAGGCTGTGCAATGGGAGCAAGGCAGCCCTTCGCCTGGGTGGGAGGAGGAATCTAACGCATGGCCTGGGGGCTCCCAGTGGCTGGTGCTGGACAAACGTAACACTAACAGAACAAAACAAAAAAAGCCATATCTATGCTAAGGACTGTGCAACACAAAATGAGCCATCTTTTTGCAACACGGTGCTCTGGCTGTCACCCAGCAGTTCAGCTCCACTGTCAGCAGGGCACATGAGAAGCCTAAGAGCAACCAGAGAGGAAGGAGGTGCTGGAGCAGGCCTACAAGGAGGCAAACCAGGAGGAGGTGAAGGAGCAATGCTACCACATTGTGGAAGATCTGGCCCCACGGACCTTAGTGCTGTGGATGCTTCCTGGGGCCCACAGTCAGTGAACTGCCTAAACAAGGCTACAGTGGGGGCTGGCAAGGCAGTCATGGGGTCTTCTTCCAGAAATGGTTATTCCTCTGCCCGTACATTGTGCCAGCGCCAAGACTTCCCATTCCAAGCAGTGGGACTGAGATCCCTTCCTCTCAGACTGGCTGAGTGCAGTGTCCCCCTCTACTATGTCTCCCCTGTATAAGTAGGAGAAACAGGAGTTAAAAAGCAGCCATGAATGATTCAGTGTGGAGTGGGGTGTTGTACTTCTCTGTGGTTTTGAACCTGTTATTACGTGACTGCTTTTGAGCTGGTTAAACAGCATGCTGATGCCAATGCTTGGGTCATTCATAGACCAGATCTCCCAAGGAAAAGAGAGAATATAGAAAATCTCCTTGGAAAGCAGTGATATAAACCTAAAATCAAAAATGAAAGGCAGGCTGCCATGACCAGCCATAGTCTTGAAATATTCTCCTAAATTGCCATGCATATAAATATTACTAAGCCTGTTCTGATGGCTAGGGCAGAGCTAGCTTTGGGAAATTCAGTGCAGGTCTGTAAGTTTTCCGTCACTTCAGATGGATAGGGTTTCTTTTTTCATGCTAAATTTCCAGATTTTTCCACAAAATTTCTCCAGAATTTCTTCTTTAGGATAGCATATTATCCTGGAGACCTTCCCTTTTTCCTGGTGATTGTGGGATCAGAATTCTTAAGTGTGGCACGTTGCAAGTGTGAATACCCTGAATCAAGCAACAGGGCTGCAAGAAGAGGGTGGCTTTCATTGTGCCGTAGGGTTGGTGGGGGCAGAAATCAACAGTGTCTTGGTAATAGGCTCCAAAATCAAATGAACTTGCGCAAAGCAAATTTACAGTGTGCCTTTTCTCCTTAAAAAAAGAAAGCTTACTGGCAAATAATCTGAAAGAACCCAACATCTCAATAAGACATGGTCCCTCCCCTCTGCTCCTGTTCTGAAAGGGACCATTGTTTCCAGGTTTCAAGGTGGGCTCATTGACTTTCATGTTGCCATGGAACCAGTGTGTTTTTTCTTCCTGAATGATACTTGCTTGTAATCTCAGAAGCTTTTTTGGCAAATTAACGCAGGTGATTTGTGAGTGGCCTTGGTTGGACGAAAGGGCAGCGAAGGACCTGTTTGATTTATCAGATGAAGAAATATAAGGAGTGAAAATATAGTCCTGGGATAAGCCTTGGTTGAAAGAGGGAGGGCAGATAACCAGAAATGCTGTTAGCTCCCAGGTTTTAGTCTATGTAACACAGAAAGGCTGATGTTGGATTTACATGCTGGTAGGCTTAAATACAAGTAAAGCAAGTAAAGCTCTTTTAAAACTGTGAATTTAAAAGCTACAGCAGTACTATGGACTTAACTAGATGAAAAAGGAAGAGGTACTTTTGATGGTAATTCATGGCATACACAGTTAAAGGCAAGATGACGCTAACTTCTGTAATAAAACCTACGTATATATTTACATATTTTTCTCAATACGTATCAATATACTGTCTAATACAACTGTGTTTGAAAATTTAGATGGAATGGTTTTTCTGCCAAAAAATGCCGATTCAGTGAACTTGAGGAGTTTGAGGCAATGGATCAGTTTTTGTTGACCTTTTGTACGGGAAATTGTAAACATTTTGATAAAATCAAAACACTTTGCATCTAGTCCTGTCATAGAACTTTCATGTTTAGATATTCAAATCAAGATTGGATGATTTCCTAAGAGATACGTTGTAGTTCAAACAGGAATTAAATTGGGAGATGGTACAAGATGATTGCAGCAGTCCTTCAGATTTTGTAGCACTTGAAAATGCGTATCTGACTCTTGAGCTGGGAGGCTCGTTCTGGCTGAGGCCAGGTTGGTCTGGTACGGCCAGCTTTGAGCCAGGGCTCAAATGAACTTTGCTTGGGCCCAGACTGGGTCCTGTGGTTCCACTCACGAGTCTTTGTGCCACATTGCCCGGCAGTCCAGAAGAGAGAGAGTTCAGAGATGGGGTGGCGTGGTATGAAGACAGGCTGCCAGCACCAAGCTGGTATGCTGGGGAGAGAAGTGTAGCATTGCTGTGAATGAATCTGCTTAAGTCTGGCAGTGCTGCCCAGTTCCAGTTCAGTGCTGGGAATGACAGTCTTGGGCTGTCAGGGTGGGTGATACAGGTGCATATCAATTTGGTACTTAGGAAAACATGGTGATTTTTTTCAACAGTATTGTGTTTGACACATTTTCTGTTGGTTCTGAGATAGTCCTTGAATTGCTGAGCGTGCTCCCGTCTCAGTGGATCCCTACAGATTGCTCAGCGCTTTGTAGGTCTACTCCCTGGTGGGCCCCGTGTCAGTAGAACCAGTGCCTTTCTCTGCCTGGCATTTCTCTGTGAGCAGTATCAGTTGGAAATACCGGAGTCTGTTATTTTAAGAACATCTGTTGTTTCATGTCACAAACCATGGTATTTTTCAACTGGATCCAGTGTAAAAGTTAGAATCCAGTTTACTAATTAAGGAAAAAGCGGAGTAGTCTTTTCTTAAAACAGTACAACTTGAAATAGTGTGCAAATGAAAGTTTGGTCCTTTAGTGTCTGTGGTCACCTGTTTGGTTTTTTTTTTTGTGTTTTGTTTTGTTTTGTTTTTTTTTATTATCTCACTTTCCAGTTTAAATTCTGTAGTCTATTCCATTTTTATGTCCAAAAGTTTCACACTAAAAGAACATGGGAGAATGAGGCAGGCTGTACAAAAACACACAGGAGAACTTAGTAACCAATATACAGAAAAACTTTGTTTTTCCACTAGACTTTCTACTTACATTTGTCATGTTGTTATGATGCTTGTAGCCCAAAAAAATAAAAAAGTGCTCCTTAAGTTGGCACAGTCCTTGAAAAAGTTGTTTGGAATAGTGTGGGTGTTAATTTCTCAGAAGAGACATCTGTGCTTAGCTAGCATCTTGCACAACTAGACAGTAAATTTTTTGCTCATAGCACTAATCTTCATTCCTTCTACACTTTTCCAGGAATTGTTGGGTTTGCTATTCTGAGTGATAATGTTCAAGGTTGGATATTAAATTACCAAGAATATTGTAGTAGTGTGCTTTCTACATCGCATATGCGGCACCTTTCAGTCTCATTGGTAGGTGCTGTATGTGTAGTGTAGATCAGCCATTATCACGCTATGCCTGACAGCTAAGAAAAAATAAATGCGCTCTAATTATGAACAATTTAGGACATTTTGAAAGCTTAAGACGAGTTTTTTGGTGGTACTGATTCCGTAAGGTAGTACACTATGACAGTGTCCATTCTGAGCATTAACACTCTCTTCCTTTATTTTTTTTAATATTTCTTTTTTTTTTTTTTTAGCAGAACTTATTTTGAATATGGTAGCAACTTCTTAAATGAAAAGCCTTACCCTCCAAGTCCTCCGTGTTTGAGCAATTCTAACTCTCCACAATAATGCAGTCGATCCTGAGGGACTGCTTTGGGGAGAGGATTTACAGAAGCAGGTCATAAGATGTTGATTTCGGTGAAATTTTGTGATTTTTATCACCACCGTGTTGGTTTTCCCTGCTTAGATGACATCTGTCCACGTGGGTTTCAAGGAAGATGGTGCAAGGTAATGCCTTAAGCAGAACGTATGTGTTCTTACAGGATAACTTTGTTATTTTACAAACTAACTTCTGTAAACATACTTACTTGCTTGGACTTTCAGAATCAAATAATTGTTTAGCCTTGCCTGTTTCTTTATGTTAATTGGTTGAGACTTCATTTTAGCTGCTTTTACTTCCTGAGCCGCTTTTTGTCATCCACCCATATGAGAAGTCCAGGCAGTATGTCTTTAGTTAGCCAGTACTGTATCCAGTAGGTATATGGGGATTAGAGGGTTAAGCGTTTTAACAAGTCACCGTTTCAAACAGTTGCTTGCAAGGGCACACACCTATTGATAAAGATCTATGCCTTTGGCAAAAAAGAGTTCTGGAGATTATATTAAGTAGGCATTTCAGTTCTAAATTGCATCAGACTCCACAATCTAATTTTGTAGGTAGTTTTAGTCTTTCTGATGACAGATTTTCCTTTGCATGGTTTAGTAAAGACTGAAAAAAATATTTCTTCAAATAAAAGACAAAGTTAATCTTTTGCATTGTTTTCAATTTGTGGAGTTTTGATAATGATGTCTCAGAAGAGTATCCTTTCATATTTTTCTTGGCTGTTGCTAAAAATAGTTCCCTTTTGTCTCAGTTTTTCCTTGCCTTATCCAGTACTAACAGTGACATTTGTTTTTGTGTTTTGTAATATATCGTTCTAAAGCTAATAGTCTGCTTAGTAACCTAGATACACACTAAAAAATAGGATATTTGTAAATAAAACAATACACTTATTCTGCCAGTTCTATGTTTTGTCCTTTTTTGGTTTCCTTAGTAGAAATCTTTGTGGCACATGTTGTCTCAGATTTAATCAGTACCTATTCCTCAGCAAGCATACTCTCATCCTGTCAAAATACTGCATCAAGCTATACCTCCTCTGATCTGTTTAATCTAGATAAATGTTATAAAGGCATTTTGTCTTTTCCTGTTCCAGACAGGTAAGATTATCCGGAACGGAGATTGTACATTTTGTCTTGGCAGAAGTTTGCAACATCCACAGTTGATGAATAGACATCCGCTCTCCTTAGAAGTGTTACTTGAAATTGAATAGGCCAAACAGTAAATTAAATATATGGGTACACAATGGAACTACTTAAATTTCCTTTGACATTTTATAGTTGTTTACCTCAGTTTATATTTTCTCCCTTCCTCACTTCTCCTTTATCAGTGTCCCTAGGAAGAGGAGTTAGCATGATAGCCATGGTCTTCTCCAACATGTGGAACACATCCTTTTTTGGTTTCTCGAGTTGCTGTCTCATTTACATCTGGCTTAACTGTGTAGTAATGTACTCGCTGGGTAGACAGGAGAGGAATCCTTAAGCAAATCAGTTCTGCCCTGCAGGGAAGGGCTTGACTGGCTGAATTACTCTGATGGGTTGTTTTACCATGAAAGGGCTGTTTGCTTCCCTTCTCTTGCAAAGCCAAAGCCTCAGTGAAATGAGAAGGGCAGCCCAGAAAATCAGTCTGAACTAACAGCTGGAATATGAAATACAACATCCTGTTGTGCACGCTATGTGCTATATGTAAGTATGATGAAAGTGGAGTTATTCTGTAGTAAGAAAGTTGCTGGTTGATTTAACGTCTTGGATTCATTAGATACATCACAATCCTCAAAGTCTTGTGTGATGGTCTTAAATTGTGGACTGTGGTGCTACGTTCGTTCTGCACGCGCATCCAACCAGGCTCAAAGAGAGGGTCCAGGAACCTTTTCCGTGGGCTATGCCGTTGCTGCTCTACAGAGCAGAAAGAAGTGCAGAAAAACACACTTTCATTTACAGGTTCCTCTGCAAATTTGGCTTTGAATTTCCAGGGCCCAGGATCAGGTCCCCACAGAGCTGTTGGATGAAAGCAAAGCTAGAATAGGGGAACCGAGCAGGCAGCAGGAGATGACCTCTCAAAGCAACCCAGAAGTACTCTGCTGGGGGATAGGGAGGAATTAGACTTGGTCATAGCTCTATTTCCACTGGGTGGGTAGAATTTGAAAAGGGTTTTATTTCTGTCATTTAAAAGTCTTGGATTCCCAGCCTTGTGTCCTCCAACCCCTTGCTATTCTTCACTGCTTGTTCCGGAGGTGTTCTGCCTCTTTCTCGCACCCCTTCAGCCTTGCCATTTGTATCTGCATTTTGGGATGTTACTTACTACTGCTCGCTTCCAACTGATGGGCAGTTATTTTATTTGCCCCCGTGGGAAAAACTCCTTTTCACTGGGAATGCTGCTCAGGTAAAACTTGAAAGGCCACAAGGAATCTGTTGCTGTAGATGGAAGCTGGGAAGGAAGTTTTCTCCATAGAAAGCCTGCCTGGTCTCTGGCTGCTTTTCTGTCTCAGCAGCCTAGGCCTCCAGGCCCTTGGTTTCACATGCTGCTGAAACCTGAGCTCCTGAGGCTTGCTGCAGAGTACAAAAGGTGTGCCCAGAATTCTTTTTCCAATGTTAAAAACATCCATTTTATTTTGTCCCGAAAATACTAATTTTTCAGGAATTTTTTTTCCTAACCTTTGTTCCATATGGAATGAAAAAAATGTCTGAAATGCGGTATTTCCAGTAGATAAAATTTTTGCCCTCCCTGTCTCCTCCCAGAGATGGCTTGTTTGAAAAATGCTTTGCAGGACCACCGCTGTATTTGTAGAGGACTTTGAGATAAGTGTGCTTATAGATAAGCTGTGTTTAGTAACATATGGTTATCATCATCAGTGTGAAAGAAGGACTCATCAAAGTCACTTTTCTGTCTACAACTGTGGCTAGAAAAGGCAATGACTTTAATAAATCCATGTTTAGTTAGGTAAGCCTGCTTGCATGGTGATATAGTCAATCTCGAATGCATACTCTTTTTTTTTTTAAACATAATTTACTTTTCCTGATTTTCCACCTGTTGCTTACTCTTTGTATTTCTGATATTCTTATAGTATTGGAAAATTCTTAATTGCCAGCAGATTTATCCTCTGTTAGGGACTAAATGGAAAGCCTTTGGACTTCAAAGGGCATTTAGACTGCATTTGCTGCTTGGATGGGCCTTTTATGAAACTTTTCTTTTGCAGAGTTGTAGGGCTACAAAAGAACAACATGTCTGGTTTTACTCTTTTATTATTCTTAATTTGTTTGCTAGGTTTAAGGTGCATGCAGGAGTATATACAATTTTAAGGATGTACTATATGCATCATTCATTATTTTTCATTTTAACATAAAGGAACTGATTTTTCACTGACATTTACGATAGCGCAGTACGTTTGTAGATGGTACAGCTGACCTGGTGGCATCTTACCTTTCTGATAAATGTAAATGACCAATCAAGTTTGCAAAGTAGTTAGCAGCCAAGAGTCGACAGTTGTATGTTCCTGGGAGAAAGACATAATCTAACTTGGTAAGTCCACTCCCAGAAAATAGAAATAGCATACTAGAAATAGCATAGAGGATAGAGGAGTGGCTCCAAAGATGTTTACTTAAAAAAAACCCAATTTTTCTTAATTATGCTTACTACTATGGTGCCCAAAGTTAGTTAACAACAAGGACCCGTTGTGCAGTGTCCAAAACAAACATAAGAGTAGCAGACATCTTTTTCCCCCAAAGGAGAGTAATTTCTCAACGATGCTACTCTTTGAAGTATTTTGTGGGTGGAGCACAAAGTGCTTCCCTAGTTTCTTTTACGATTTTATTAACCAAGAACGCGCAGCGTGCTTGATGCTTTCCAGAGTCGATGTAGTAAGTCGTTACTAGAAGCCTTGATGAACGTGACACAGTGGGATGCCTCACTGTGCTATTTGCGATGGGTTTAGTCTACTTTTGCTTCAGTCAATAACAAAACCTCCAGGGATATTAGTGAGGAGGTATCCAGGTACAAGCCAGCTCATATTTGCAGGATCACAGAGTACAAGGTGAATAGAGACGAAATGACTAAATGGGGAAAGAAAGCAAACGAGTGAAGCTATAGAGGTAAAAGAGTTAATCATGTTGGTACTATAACAGGTAGTCTTCTGTCAGTTCCAGGAGATGGCTGCATATGTTTTTATTTCGATAGACTATAATTATATAGACTTTCAGCTGTTAGGGCGTTTTGGTCCTTTTGGAACTTGTGACGTAGATCTTCTATTTAAAAAATAGGATGAAAAGTTAAGTGAGAGAAAACGAGTTGGCCGAGTGGTTTATCTGTCCCCTCCCAAAAAGAAGAACGAGTGACCTTGATCTAGATATTGTAAATGAACTGGAAAAGCTGGGTAAACTTTATGCCTGTGGGCCATAATACTTTGCTAATGAAACCATTTCTGCACATGGGCTGGTTCTTAGTTGGTTCCACCCTGTCTGCAGCTGACGTGTCCCATCCTATTTTAGAAATTTAATCTGGGGTAGGTATATTAGTAACCTGAACAGACAAATGCCACAGGCGTAACCATTAATTTGGGATATAGGTGGAGCTAATTGGTTTTGTATAAAATGGAAATGCCCAACCTATCTGTGTATGATTTCCATTATTTATGACAGACTCCCAGCAGCAATGGTTTCTTGCTGCAGGAACTTTTTAAAAAAGTAAACCCAGTTCTTAATCACTCATTTTGATTTTTCAAAACGGTAGTCCTCTGGTAATTAGGGATGGGACATCAGAGTTTCTTAATCGGTGTCTATTGATAATGTGACAAGGAATTTGAGTGCAAGGCATTGTGTGAGACTATTTAGTGCAGATTTGGAATCCCTACTGCAGTTATTAACAGGAGTGCTTGCATTCCCTCCCCAAAATATGGATTTTTGTATAATAAGAATTATTTGTTAAAATAATGTGTTTGGTGAAGTAGTCCTAGGCATTTCTATCATGTACCATGTCATGGGGAGGGATACAGGAGGTTTTCTGTGTAAGTATTCTGGAAAGATTAGTGGCATAAAAATGGCTATGGCTAAATCAGGATTATTTTTGTCACTTTGCTGTGGAGAAAAGTAGCTGTCTAGGTATTTTCAATGTCTGTGGAAATGTGCATACTTGTGTATTCAGTGCTGAGGGCAACCTTCTCCTAATCCTGAGAAGGAAGGAATCTGGAATATTCCAAACCGCTTATTTTGTCCTTTGGGCTAATCACAAAACACGTGTGCCACATTCCAGCTAAAAGCTACATGGCATATTTATTTAAAATAAAAGCATGAGATAAAAGAGTGAGTTTCACATACTTCCCTCCCTGTGTTTTGGAGTAACACTGCTTCTGCTACGCTAGTAACGGTATTTTCATCTTTCTCAAGTTGATTATTCCTGAAGAGGGAATAGTGCGATTTGTTTTTTCTTTCTGTGTCATGTTCAGAGCCATCCCTACCAGGGAGGGGCAGGCAGTTGTAGTGCTTTGGCCAGAGGGTAACCTTCGTGGGAGCTGAGGCAAATCGAGGAGGCTCTCATCTTTTGTGCAAGGAGAGGTAACGTGTACTCTTATTTTTTTTGCAGGATTGCTCTGTGCTCAGGTAGATATCCTGAGGGCCGTTTCTGAGGCCTTCACTGAGCAAAGCCAACACGTGCCTAAGTTGATTTCTGCTTAACAGGGCATTCAGCTATGTTCTTTGGTCTCATTGAAGTCATCAGAATTAAGTGCATTGTGGAATTGTCTTTCAATGTTTTTTCACTGAAGATATGTTTAACAGTGTATAGCAATGTGGAGCCTTGCTTTTGGGAAGGTCATGTTTTTATTAGGGAAATAAAGTGATAGTTAATAAAGAGATTCAGAATATTGCTGATAGGCGTACTGTACATGCACGAAGTTGAAACAAAGCAGAACTAGAGGAATTTTGGCTGTTCCTTTTGCCACTAGTTGATTTACTTTGTTTAGGAGAGAATTTAATAGAAGAAACTGGCATGAAAATAATTGAAACCAACAGTATTCTTTTGCACAGGATTGGTGATGTCCTCAGGAAGGGATGGTTACACAAGTTGTACTTCTTTGACAATACCTTGAGAGATGCAAACGAATAGCAAAGGAAGAGGAACCTGACTAGAATCAGTGCAAGTCTTGTTTATTCAAGTGCAACGATGGTTAAGTGGGTGTAGCTCCCATTTTACAACTTCCATCTCTGTTTTAGACAGTGTTTTGATGCTGGCTGAGTCAGCTGAGCCTGCAGACCAAATTGTCTGAGTGCAGAAATGGCTCAAACGCCACTTCTGTTAAGAGGCTCCACTCATGGTTATAGCTATTTCCTTGTGCTCATCCCACTCTGTCTCCTCAGGAGACAGATCAAGCGTCCTTATACCAGCTGTCTCCCACACGTAAGGCTATATTGACCCCTAGCGTAACTCCATCGGAGTAAGTAGTTACATCAGAGATTTTTATTTTTTTTCCCTCTGACTCAAATCCAAAAGATACAGAGAGAGATTAGTAGTTAGCTTTGGAGTGGAAGGTCAGATGCAGCTCCCTCCCTCACTTGTTAATCCATCAGCATTTTGCCAAGAGCATCACTAAAAGCGCAGCCAGTTTCTGCCAATGTTTTCCTTGGGTTTTACTATTTGATTGTCAGCTCTGGACTTTCATTTCAAAAAAACGTTGTTTAACAGATGGCTTTGGGGAATGACGCATTTGAAAATAAGGTGCAAATAAGAAATTGCTGCCGTATTTTCAAAGTTGGTGGTCTGTGTTGTCTATAAAATTGGAGGATGAATCACAACGGACATGTCCCAGTTTACCTTCTGGGACATGTTTTGCTGATAAGTACTATAAGCATTCCCTTGACTTTTGGTGAAGATTTTCCTTCTCTAGTATTTTTAATTGTTAGAACTGTTTGCAAGATGAAGGAGCTGAGTCACTTTGAGGGCTGATGCTTGTCCACTGGCCCAGCTGTATCTAGAATGAATGCAAAGCTGTAGAAAGGTAATAAAATTATGTATAAGCAGTTGTTTTATTCACCTCAGTTATCTAAGCCTCTGGACGAGCATTTTAGTTGAAATGGATGAAGTTATTTTCCTGATTTCTGTTGCAGTTGAATGAAAGGCTTTTGTATTCGAAACCAAAACCTTACTTTATACCGTTTAGAAAAAATGTTTTTAATGAGTGGCTTCTCATGCAACAGAACTCTGTAGACATTGAGCGTAGAAAAGCAGGCTTGAAAATCTCAGTTGTTGTTGGAAAGCAATGCCCTTACAAAATACATTGAATGCAAGATTTTTTTCCCCCCTTTAAAGAAAGAAAACGTCCAGATTATGTTTGACAGGGGAATGGTTAGCTTCATAGGGAATTTGCAGAAGAGTCTTCTACAGGAATATAATTGTCTGGGATTTCTTTTTGAAAGTGAAACATTAGATTGCTTGCAAATGCTTTACAGTTGTTGAAGTTTGTGCTCCCATTTTGGCAACCAGTTAGAAAAGTTGAGACATTTTTAAAGATGGCTCCAGAAGATCCATGTTAATCTGAGAGGGTGATATCTATAGTTGGACTTGAAAACTGGCTACACCACCAGAAACTTCATCTGTGCGGAGAAAAAAAACTAACGAGGGGTTTTGGGGGGAAAAAAAAAAAATCATGTTTCATCTATTACACAGCTTTTTGCAAGGTACTGTCTCAGAAGTAGAAGGGTAGCTGGAATCATGTTGTCCTTTCAGTCAATGAATGAATGCAGCTGTTCAGGAAAATTTGCTTCCAAGCAATATACATACCTTTAAGGTCGTGTAAAATCTTATATGTATCACAGGGACATTTAAGGATAAAGTGAGAACCTGTCTAAAAGGAGGTTGTTTGATGAAAGAGTGCACGTTGTCTGTTGTGAGTTATTTTGGTTTTTTAAGACTGACTTTTAGTTGATTTGCTTGTGGTGTTTGTAAAGGCTTGGGTTGGTTTATGGTGTTATATACCGTATACATACACTGCACAACATGTATTGATCATAAGGCCCACCTCCTACAACTACATCGTCGATACTTTTTATAATATCCAACCATCTGGTAGCATGGGTTTTAGTATCCTAAATATTAATCTGTTCAGCAACTTTAGTAAAATAAGTATCTGCACTAGTTGGCAATGTGTGTTGGATTTAGCCAGAGGGTTGTGGTAGAGAGTTGTGCGAGGCTTATAAAGCTGTTGGGCAGGTACAAACTTGGTAAATAGTTGTGCTAAATGGTATAAATAACACAGTTATCTCTGATTTTTGGAATCCTTACTTTAGGTTCTATAGCTTAGAGCTCTGTGTGGCTGCAGAACTAGAGCAATGGTATTTTTCTTCTTCCTTTGGCATGTACCCAGCTTTGATAGAAAGTAATGCAAAGAAAGAAGATTCTTTACCAATATCCTTAGTGTTTTTCAGTGTTACGTGCTACAACAATATGTGAATGTGGTCTTAAAATGCACTTTTATGTGAGTTTTATGTTGACTCTTTCCATACAAATGGACCTATTTTGGGATGCATAAACACCACCAACGGCAGTTTCTTTTTAAAATAAAACAACAAACTGGCCCTGCATTTCTTTTTCCCTGAGGTGACACTGTGGGTTCTCTGCAAGCCCTTTTCCCTACAATAGGGTGCAATAATTCTACTGTTCCCTGTTGTTAGCGCTGCCACATTTGCATGGTAACGGATCTCCTGGATATCCCTCTGCTGCCCATGCCCTGGCATCTTGTGAGGTTAATGCGGAGGATTTCCTCCCCCTTGACAGGGTGCAGGAAGGGAAAACCCCTTTCCCTGGGCACTTCAGCACTCCCACCCAGAGCACGGCCTCTGACAGAGGAGCACATGCCTACCAGTACTTGTTTCATGGCTGCCTGTGGGTAGTGCCTACAGCCACATACACATTCCTTATGCCTGGCTAAATTTAATCTGTTAAGAAATGCATTGTGTATTTCAACAAGCAGAAGAAACAAAAATAACAAAAGCTCTTACACAAATTTGTATTGTTATGTATTAAAGGTTATAAATGGTCTAATGGGATCTGGCTATGGAGTTGTTGCTTTAGAAGAACAAGGATCTCTGACAGGATCCTAAACATCAGCAGACTTTCTCAGAGTGGATAAAGTCTTGAAAGAAGTTAGGGTAGTGTACAGTGTTTTATAATACTTGTCGTAATACTGAGTATTTTAAAATTGATTGATGCTTATCACTCAAATATAAAGTGGCTGGTCCAGTGCGCTGGCCACTCAGGTCGTTGCTGGAATAACTGTTAAAGCCTGAGCACTGCCAGGCCTTGCAGGCTGGGAGGACCAGGCTGAAGCATAGATGAGGCTGATCCTGATGACTTTCCAGGCAGTAACAGAGACCTTGGCAGACGTGACAAAAGAAGCGTTCCTTCTGTGTAGCTGCAAAGATAAAGCTTTTGATTTTCTAAACCACATGGAGCTATTTGGAATTTTATTAGTCATGTTTTCGGACCAGGGAATCACCCGTTCCCTGCTTAGGAATTTTCTAACCTACTAATGTGTGTAATGAGGTCTATGGCCATTTGTATGCCTCAAATATACTAAATAGTATACTTGGCAGCTGTCATAGGCAAATTTGTACTCTGGAAATCCTTTACTGGGAGAATGTTTCCCTTCACAGAAACTGATGACATTATTAGTATGAGGGAGAACTACTTCAGTGAACAAAAAGTCTGCAAATGCTATCTCCAAATTCCATCCAACGATAAGAAATGCATGTTTCCTCAAAAAATGAGAGTCAGGCAACACTTCTATAGTTCGAAAGACATCAGTTCATTTTTGCTGTGTGTATAAAGTGGAAGAATTGACCTTTAACATTTACTTTGTTTTGTTTTAAATCTATTTTTCAATGCAACAGCACTCCTGTCTCACTGGCAGGAATGAAAGCAGGGAGTGGATATGGGACAGAATTTGCTTCAGTCGGAATTTGCCACTGGTTTCTCTAGGCCAGGATTTCCTCCAAGTTTTGTAACCTCATGTGTCACTGGAATTGGAGGAGGGTTGGTTTCTATTAGTAACTATCATTTAGTCTCAGCTGCCAGTTAAGATGTTTGCCAGCTCTATGAAATGAATGAAAATATTTGAGGACATTGGTTAACCGAAGAAGTCAGTGAACCCTAAAATGAATTAGTATCTTAGCTACAAATTCAAGTTTAATAGCTCCATTTGAAAGACCTTTTGTGCAGTGAAAGATAAGCTTGTGGCTTTGTGTTGTGTCCTCGCTCATGTAAGCTGTAAATAAACTGTCTGGTTTTAACTACATGTTCATTGACTGATAGACTATCCAGAAAAAAGTATCTACAGCTTCATGTAATCCTATCAACAAAACTGAAAAATATCAGAAGACGGAGCTGTTCAGAGCCAGATTCAAATCTGTTTAACATCGAATAACCAGTATGTGCCATTCCTACTGCTGTAGTGTTTGGAGGCCAATCATTTCTGTGGGACTGAAAGAAGAATAAGGTGGTGCTCAGGACGAGAGAAGGGCCTAAAGTCTGGCTTTACGTGTGGTTTATGAGCTAGTATTTAAACACTACAGATTCTTACTTTTAAATGTGTGTGGTTTACACTCTAATCCTGTTAGAGTCAATGAAAAATGCTTTTCCAGGCTTGTCACAATTTTACACCAGATTTTAATGTAGCAAATCATGGGAGAAATTTGTAGGTGTAGAAAGTGGAGACCTCGAGGACAGTTTCCACCAATTTTTATTTCATGAGGTCAATTTTTTTTTTTTCCACTGCTTTGCCTTCTAGACACTTTTGGTGCTAATGGCTGGAACTGGGGCAGATGGGAAGGTGATGCGTTGGCATGAAATGCTTTAGCGACACAGGAGAAGTGGCAATCACTGAGTCCTGTCTGATCCTGTGACTGGCCACTGTGTCCTCTCAATCTCCATTGAAAGGGATTACCAGTTCATCAAAATTGTTAAGTCTCTTGCCTTTATAACTGGAAGGATGTTGCCTGCTGCTTAAAAACTTGATTTCTCCTGCATATATTTATTGAAGCTTATACATACTTTCTCTTGTGCCAGCATTGTCCTTTTCTCTAACTAGTTAGTATGGGACAACCCAGTGTTCCGTCCCTGACAGCCACCCATAGTGCTGGTTTATATGCTCTTACCACAGAGAGATCTTCCCGTTGACATACCTTCTCAGTTACGGGCAGTCAGAGGTGTAAAATGCTCCTAAGCAGCAGGGGGGTATCCAGAACATTGTTTAAATAAAGTTTGTTCACTTCTCTGGCGTTTGCCTTTCTGATGAACGTATAGATGGCCATTGTATTACCTCCAAGTCTTCATTTTGCTGGCCCAAATAAATCACGCTCTGTAGCAGGAAGGCTCTTAAATCACACATTTATAATCAGAGGGATTTTCAAGCTCTGTGCCTGTGCAGAGTTCATCTTTCTTGAAAGTAAGTGACAAAAACTGCACTGTGTTTCAGCTAAAATTCTACTCATGCTTGTACCATGTCATTAATATCTCTGTAGTCACTTTTTTTCTTGGATGGGTGTATAGCTATGGGGCAATATGATGATGTGGCCTGAAAAACATGAGTTCCTGGGGCATGTGAGGTGAGGCAGTTTGCTCAGAGGCTTGTATCACCCTTCTGTTTGGTAGTTACTCAGGACTTTCTCTTCATCTACTGCTTCCCATTGATTACCCACCCCCCATTTGAAAAAAAAGAAAAAAAATCCTATTATTAGTTCCTAGGCTTGACCTAGCTCTTAATACTATTAAAAAAACCTGAGCAGACCAGGCAAGTCAAGGTTTGGGGAACCTCACTAAGAAAAAGGTTGAAATGAATTCAGGTACTTGATATTCTTAAGGGGAAAATGGTGTTTGCATTTTAGTTTTATCTGATATTTTGCTGACATGATTATTTTTATTCTCACCTGCTCAGTATTTCACTGCCAAGCAAATCGCAGCAACTGTTTTCATACAAACTAACTGGCATGACTGTCAGTTTATTTCTGCGCTGTGACACCTCGTGTTTGGAAGAATTACTGAGTCCATTTGCTGCATCATGTTATCCTATCTTTGATGGTATCGTGCTGCCATTCTGAGTGCAGAGGTTGCTGTGGTTCCTGTTTTTTTCAAGGATTTTTAGCCTTGACGAAGTTCTTTCATGTCAGTAAGGCAACTACATATTGACACATGCATAGCAAAGTAGAATCTGCTGATTTTGGAGGGAGGAGTCGAACATGTGGATAAGTATTTTCAGAATTGGGCTCTAAATTCTGTAATACAACAACTAAAAGAATAATAGACAAAGAAACGAATTTAGTTCCTAAAAGCCACGAAGGCTAAAAAAGTAAGGTTAAGACAGCAGCGTTACGTAGCTCATGAAGTAAACAGAGATGTTTCACTAGTTTTTTCACTGTGAAATTTTACAAGGGTGTCTGAATGTCTGGTACTTTAAATATAATCTCCTTATTAGCCATCAGCAGATAATAGGATCCTGAACTATATGAAAGATGTTTATTTGAAGATTCCAGAAGTTTTCATTATTCTCCATTTCCAGCTTTTGATTATGGAGTTTCTTGTTAGGATTTTGCTCTGGACTGGAGCAGTCCTTAACTGGAGTTGGGAAGTTACTGGAAATAAGTCTTGGGGAAAAATATGTCATCCCTGCCATATGTCTTTATGCAAGTCTGAGATTCTTTCACTTTCTGTTTTATCATCATCAGCTTTTTTTCGTCATCATCTTTTTTTCCTCTTTTATCATGGGCGTGCTCTTTTTTCAGTGTACTTTACATCCTCCAGTTTTGCATGCTGGCATTCCTTAGAATCCATTCTTTTCTAAAAGTTTCCAATTTATTTTCCCATTACTGCCACTGCTACTTCAACTTCCTCATGTTAAAGAGCTACCCTCCTCACTTTCCTCTGCTGGCTGGGGGGTTCACCCTCCTAGCTGATTGAAATCATTGTCTTCAGCCAATAGATTTCAAATCTTCTGCAGTTGATCCTTTGATACAGAGCAGAAGTGTTGAGGCAAAACTGGGCCTGAGCTGTGCTTCTTGGAAACCTCCCGCTGAAGTCCTGTGTTAGTTGGTTTACTCCTGCCTCTGCTGCAGGTACAATTTCCTTTGGATTTGGAGGCAAGGCCTTCAAGATCATTTGCAGCTATTCTGTGGTCCTGTGTGTTGCTCTAGAGAAGCTGGAATGAACGTGAGCCTGGGACACCTCTTATGGCACCACAGCTGTTAGGTTTCTTTACTCTCTTTGGCTTCGCTCCAGAACAAGCTGAAGTCAATGGAAAGATTTGAATGGCACTCCATCCGAATGAATCGACTGCGCACAAATGCTTGGTGGAGGTACACCAGAAGTAGGACAGGAAAATTGTTCTTACACTGACTCTTGTTTTTGAATGTCTTTTAAAAATACTTTCTCACTCATATCAATACTTCTTCAATAAAGTGGTTTTTCCTAGATTGAAATGCTAGTGAATCTTATGTAAGCCCGAACTAACTCTATTAAAATCAGTATGCATGTTACTCAGTTTATATTACGGCTATTTAAATCTCAGAGAATCTATTTTTTTTAACAGTGCTACTATTTTATGTTTATGTTTTCTGTTTTGAAAACCTTGGTCTACTTCTAGCCAAAGAAATTAAAATAGTTTAATTCATTTCTGTTATAATGGTGGCACTTAGCACTATAACTAGTACTCTTATTTCTTTAATTCTTATTGATGAATACAGCTCCTCAGAAACAATCTGAAATAGATCTCAGAGCAGTTGGAAAAATCTCTTCCCTGAATTCATACACAGAACAAGTACGAAGGGCCCATGCTTACAGGTTCAGATTACAATCTATAAATGTTCGAATGACCTACGCATTCATACATTTGAGTGGAAAACTGTATTAAACCTTTTCAGAAGACGACACTGTGGTCTAGAATCTTATAGGCAGCCTTTAGATTTGTACTCATAAATATTATGCATATGGCTGTTTGCTCTTTTAGTAGCCTTGGAGTATCTGATGTCAGCTACTTCCCTTAAATAAAATACTTAGGACATGTAACACCTGGTTTGGAGCCAACTGGCTTCGGTTTACTTCCTTTCCAAATGCTTTCATTCACAAGTGAGCAAAATGACTCCTCACGCTGTGAAAAGGAACCTAGAAATACATTGTGAGCACAATTTTACACCAAACGGACGTATTTTCAGTTTTTAATAAACCTCAGTAAGAGTTTGATCCAGCTCCCAATAACTTCAATGGAAAGATTTCTTTTGACTTTAGTGGGATTTTGACTAGAACCGTATTTGCGAACCACAGCTCTGGGGGGGAGCAGCACGAGCAGTGGGGATGGAAAGAATCATTGCTTTTTGTCCAGTCCTCTGCCACGGGGAAGGACCCGATTGCCACCAGAGACAGGGGATTTCTAACACGGTGAGCTTCAGTGCTCCGAGACAGCAACTGTCGCACGGCAGCGACCTTAGAGGAGTGCAGACCTGCAATGAAATAAAGTTTCCTTGCCATTACTCACTCTTAGGAGGCAAGCAGAATGAATAGAACCGTAGGACCCAAAGGCTCTTGCAAATGACTGTTGGAACAAAGAATAATCTGGAGAAAAAATTAATTGAAAGTTGAAATCTTTGAAGAATTTAAGGTTGAATAAATGTCTGGGAAGGCATAATCTGATTCCCTGGAGACATGAAGCTATCTGCTATGAGTGTAAATGTAAGGTTAAGCATCAGGAATAGCGGTATACATTAGCTAGCAATAAGTCCAAATTTCCACTGCAAAATATGCATATAATTATGGCAAAAAGTGTGTCTTAGTGCTCTTCACTCTTAAGTCATCTCAGAACCAGATCCTGAAGTCTTAATGATACTTGTGGTCAGAAATGACCTCTCAGCAGTGTGTCTGTTAAGACAGGAACCAGTTTTTATGTACTGAGCCCTTCCCAGTGTACATTGCAGGCTCAAGTTCATGCTGATCATTCCTTGTCTGAGCAGACAGTTTGGAGATGCTCTTACAGTCCATTATATAACCTCTAGATACAGTTTTTCTGCTCTTTGTTTATTTTTTTGTTTGTTTGTTTGTTTTTACCTTTACTGCATTAAGCTTGCTTTCATTTCCTGCTGTCTAGGGTCAGAATCGCCTGCAATCTGTTTCCCGTTACGGTGCCTCTCTTGCGACATATCACTCTCTCTCTCTCTCTTTTTTTTTTCTTTTTTTTTTTTAACACTTGATGCCTCTTAGAATTGCTTGAAGGTTGTTATGACTATTTTGCAGCAAGAGATAATGCTCCCTTCAGGCTAGGGAAGTACGGGAGGTTGGATTTAAGGCTTTTTGTTAATATCTGCTCATTCTATGCTGCCTTAAAAAAAGGTGTTTAATTTAGCAAAACGGTGCGTACGTCAGGTTGTATAGAGGGTTTTTTTATTTACCTTTAGCAGAAAGCTTATCAAGTGATGTCAGACTAGTTACTTTCTTTCAGAAAGCTGATGCAAAGAAGTTCAAAAGTACATGAGAAACTTGCATGAATTGCCTTTCATTTTTCACGTTCCTCACCGACAGATGTCAGGAAATTTTAAAGGCTTTAAAAATATTTTCTGTGAATGCTTTTAGTAAGGAAATGTTCAGTTCCAGTCTGAACTTGTTTCAGCACTTAGTTTGGTCACCTTGATATGAGGAGCTTGAATGTTTATTCCATTCAGAGTTCCAAAACCTAGAGACTGCACCTGAGCACACTTGACAGTGAAAGACAATTTCCTTAGAGAGGAGTGTTCTTAGGGAGTGGCTAAATTACAGTGCTAAATTGAGCTTTTTTCCAGGACTCTTGCGGAGTTGTCAGTAGTGTTGCAGGGCTTTTGTTAGCCCAGTATTTTGAGCCTGTTGAGTGTGGGAGGGAGTGGGTCAAACTCTCTAAACTCATGTAGTTGACTTTCAGGTACTGTCACAATCTGTATTAGCTGGAGATTAAGTTCATGATATGGGGACTTCAGATTTACGTAAATATTGTAGTTATGCTTGAAATAACTAATGCTAGTGCAGCAAATTCAGAATATATTTTCAATTAAATCCAAATCCATGGTGGTTTCCTACTGCCTTCCTTGCACATCTATTCCTAGTTAAAAATGCCACCTTCTCTCATCCAGGAGTTTCTCTGTTCTTGGGGCTCTGGGGATACAGCTTCTTGCTGTTAGAAATGTGCAAGGATCACAGAGTTAAATTTGTCTTGGTAGTTCTCACTGATGTAGAGGTACTTGGGTACGCAGGATGGCTGAGGCACAAGTTCTAATTATTGATTGTGTTCCTGGTCTAATAGTGTACTGAGTATCTCAAAACATCGCCTAGTTTTATGGGTTTTGGTAGCCCTAGAAAGCACTCATCACCTTGCAGAATAGCATGAACTTGTGTAAGTTCACTTGTCCTCAAAGGATTTCTAAACCGACTTTTTTGGTCTGTTTAGTGATTCTGAAAATGACCCAATTATGGAGAAGTTACAATGTAACTCTATTTTGACATTTATTTCCCAGAAAATTCACCTGACAAATGCAACATAGGTGAAAAGTGCTGAAACAAAGCATTTTAATTAAAGATCTTCAGCTGACAAGTAGTTATGACATTCAATTTTCTTCTTTCTTTTTTTTTTTAATAGGGTGGAAAGAAGTCTTACAGTGGGCCATGCGGGGGCCGCGATTGCAGCGCTGGATGCAAATGCTTTCCAGAGAAGGGTGCGCGGGTAAGTTTGTTTTCAGTAATACAACTAGTCCTTGTGTCTCTTATCAATCTTTTTATAAATAAATAAAAGCCAAGTTAATATGTGTAATTCTCAATCTAATGACCTCATGAAACAAGAGAAATGATGAAGACCAGCTGCATTTCAAATGTCCCTGGCCAAGATTTCAAAAACTGTTCCAAAGATTTACAAATTGCTAGCTTTGCAATGAGTCTTCAATGGAATCTCATTTCTTTATGTGAACTGAGCCCTAGTTCAAAAAAGTCAGATGTTTTTTAAGTAGATTACACCAACTAAAAAGGAAAATCAAAGTAGTGTGGACTTCCAGTACGGATTTTGCCCAGTCCTTACTTTAATAGCTTGTATTTGTTTGTGGAAGTGTTTCTGACTTTGGTATTTGTTTGTGAAGGCACAAAGCTCTGAATGAATCTAAGCATTTCCCTTTGAGGAAGTCTTTTGTTTGGCTAAAGCCCCTCTCTCTGAAGTCTGCATTTGAAGCAACCAAATGTTTAAGCAAGTTTTCTGTAAATATCTTTTATTTCTTTTGATTGTATGAAAGGGGTTATAACTTTTATCTTAATGCAGCTGGTTATTTCCTATCTTAGGGTAATGCAGAGCTGTTGACTTCACTCTGCCTTCAATTGCAATGTTAATTTTTGTCCAGACACCATCTACTTAATATTTTCTCTTAAGGTCTCTAAAGTATGTTAGCACGTATCAAAACGAATCTTACAGATTTTGCTTACGGAGATGAAAGGAGGAAAGAGCTGCATTGTAGGTACTTGAAGAATTGACTTGGAAGGGCTTAAGGAGAAGGGAAATAATACTAGTTGTCTTGTTTGATAAAGCAGTTATTCTTGCTGAAATCATATTGAAAAGTCCTCTGAGGGAAAACAAAAGGAATTAAGTCATATTTAAACACTAGCAATCCTGATTTTTTTTTTCCTATGTATTTCAGTGGCACAGTGTGGGTAAATTCAAGGCATCACTTTCTAGGACTGAACTTAGGAAAACGTTGCTATTTAGAAATGATTGTCAGCATGGGCTTAAATGTTTCCCTAATTGCAGACAGACTTGAGCATGAATTCTTAATTGATAACTGGTGATGTGTTTGCTCTGGAAGTATAAACATTCTTTCAAATCATCATGGGACAGGGTGAAAACATGTCTAAACAGATAAGTGGAAGAACTTACAAGGAAGTTCTCAGCATAACCTAGAATATGAGCTAAAGCCAATTGCTCAACACCTTTTGTGATTAGATACAGTAAGGGACAGACCTAGTTTGGTTCTGGAACCTAATATCCTGTAAAAGCTTTGACCTTTAGATAGCAATAAGCATCATTCTTCTGTCTCTTTACATTCCTGGGGTTCAACTTGATTGTTTGAACTGGCCACAACACTGTTGACCTTGCAGTTTGAGCTCTTGGCATCTCTTTTGTTAAGATGTCACAAAGATTTTAGACTGTTTTCATTGCTGACCTGAGAACTCATTTGGCTTTTAGCTTGTTTCTTACATGACCTGTATTGGTAGGCATTTTCAGTCCTTTAAACGCGTGTTCCATCCTACTGAGACCTGATCGTGGAGTAAACTGGCTGCTAGGACTGGTAATCTTTCCCTTTTACAACACTACTTCCATCAAGCCCTGCTGACACCTTCTTGGACATCTGCAGGCAGCTACTGGAGTCCTGCCATGCCAGAGGATAAGGAGGTGACTGGCTAAACTGGGAAAGGGGTTGGTGTGGTTATGTATCCTACAGCACAGCTTGTTTCTTGGAGGAGGCTGTACAGCCTGAGGCTAATTCCTTGGCTTCCTGCCTAGCTTCTCCTCCATTGCTGCAAAACCTTTAAGCTCAGAACAGGCAAATGGGAGATGGGACTTTGCCAATGCCCCGAATCCATATTTTGTTTAAAAAAAAAAGTTTCAGCTGTCAATTTTGCACAATTAACCAGATCAGAATAAAGCTAAGCTTTCTTTTTAAAAGAAAGAAATATTGAAAAAGCACAAGAAAAATGACAATAAGCTGACAGCTCAATGAAAATAATATAGGCAGTGTCCTTAAATGTCCTCCTCCCTGGGTGCGCTTCTGATCAGCTCAAGCTGTGATGAACTTGTTTCTGACCAGATACTTTAAAAAATTTATTTAAGCAATAAAAATGTCAAAAGTGCCTAAGACTCACTGTCTGATTAGTGAAAAATATTTCTAGAAATGGGATGTAGGCATGTAGAACCCCTATGTTCTTGTTTCTGCTATAGACTGTTAGTGCATGTGCAAGATATAAAAAAAAAAAGGGAAAAAAAAAAAGAAAAAAAAGGAGAACAAAGTATAACCTCCTTATCTTTAAGACAGAGCTTGGTAGAAGACTAATCTCTGTAAAGTGAGTCAGCTCTTTGTGGAATAGATTGGGATTCTTTTTAGAAGGAAGGGTAGTACAGTGTTTTTCTAGCAGCCACTTGGGGGGGGTTCTAGCAGAGTGGTAAGGCACATCTACAAGAGCAAAATTTCATTTGTTAGTTGTCCTAATGGCTTGCATTAACTTTGAAAAACCAGAATGCTAGCTGGTACCCATTTAAGGCTGTTCAGTGAAGTTTAACGTGGTCCAATTTACTGTGAAGCCTGCACAAGAAGAAACCTGTTATGGAAGCATCCTTCATCTTAGCCAGTGATTCAGAATTGGTCCTTGTATCTAATGATAAGTTAATGAAAAGCCTGGCTCTATGTAATTCAATGGCAAAACTCCTGGGCCTCGTTGCAGTCATTCTCCCCTCTTTATCCGTTCTTATCTTGTAAAGATTCATGGGAAACAGTCCAGCGATTTGTGCAGAAGTCCAGTTCTTAGTGCAGAGGTGTTACCTTCACTGAAAAGTCCCAGCTAGGACCTTTTCTGGAGGTTTTCTCAGAGGTGAAATGAAGAGATTAAACTGAGTTTGTGGCTCTTACTGCTTAAGTGCACAAGACGGTATCTAGTTAAGCTTACATGTCACGTGACAGTTTAAGAGTAAATGTAATAGCAGGAGAAGCCCACCAAACTGATTTTGGCCAGTTATAAATCTAGGAATTCTGGATGTGGTTGTTTGGTTCCCCTAAACTGCATTGTTAGAACTTACACTGACTGTAATATGAAATCTAATATAATGCTGTGCAAAGAATATGTCAGGTAGCATCACAGAGAATACGACAGCCCCTACCTACAGCTGGAGTCTCTAGATGAATGTGTGGGACTTCTAAATCTCTGTCCCCCTACTCCTGTTCTTCTGGCCAGCTGAGGTAACAGCTATCAAACTAGTACAACAAGGCAATTTTAAAAGGAAGTCTGCTGTGATAGCGGAGGTACCCAAATGTACCCTGGTGCATGCAATTTTTTTAGGAAGGGAGACAGTCTGAACACAAACTTACATTTATTGAACCCAGGTCTGCATACAAGTCTTACATACAGTCCTCTTTCAGAACAGCAACTGATGGGTCGAAAAAGCGCTTTGTATTAAACTATGAAGCGCAAGAGAGAAGGTGGAAAAAGCAACCGTATTAAATTATAATGTAAGTGAGGAAGTGAATGTACATTCTGATGCTAGTCTCTATCTAGTGAAAGGCTGGATTTCTGATATGTATAGTTCCAGTGCAGGTGAGCAATCTACAGCTAGAACATTTCTGGGACTGTCAGAAGAAATATTCTGTTTAAAAAATTGTTTTTCACTCCCCTTTCTCACTGTTTGATCCACAGTTTATGGGCAGGAATAATGCTCTTTGAAAATTTCATGCTGTATTGATGGCTGTCTTGCCAAGAAATGCACTACAGATAAGTCAGCAGTAACCAGGAGGGCATTTTCCCTATTTGCGGAGTTTCAAGAAGCATTAAATAGTAGATGTCCTGCACCATTTAATCTCTGCAGCTCATTTTGCATTTGTTTATGGTAGTGTTGGCTGTTTTGTTTTTATATACTGTCATCTACTTTCAAACACTCACAAAGATAAACTAGCAGACACAGTCCTTGTTGCATGTATACTTTCTCCTAATGCCTGTTCACTTGTCTTGGAATTTATAACAATATTAGGGTTTGTTTTAAACTTTGCTCAACATGTGCTGGAGCTCTTCAGCTGATATTAATCTTTCATTTTTTCATTCTGTCTAAGTCCTGTCCTCACCTCCTCCACCAAAAAAGGAATTTGAAGGGAAAAAAAATTTAGAAATTGTTTCCAAGGCTTCACAAATTACTTGGCGGAGACTGTGGCCCAGGCAGCTTTTACAGCTTAGAATTGTTGTAAATTGGGAGAACTTGATATTACCAATTATATTTCATTTTTTCCTGTGATATGTGATCATGTCAAATAATGTATGCGTTTCTTGCGCATCATGTGTTCTTTACAGCCCATTAAAATATGACATGATCAATTAGAAAACTGTTAATGGCATTATAGAACCTCTTTCCTGTCTCAGAAAAAAATCCACACAGAGGCTATTTCTAGCAACTGGAGTGGTTGGAAAGGAGTGTATCTGTAGAATAAGGCGGTTGGTTCTGAGGACATGGTGGACAGTTCACACTAAATCGAGTCTGGTGCCATGAAGTGAAGGACCACTGGAGTACATCAGGTATGCCATGGAGCTCGTCTCCTGACCTAGCCTGACTCGAAAGAAATTCTACTTATGTATTCCAAGACTACACTGCAATGTGAAGCAAAGCACAGTAAGTAGGAGAGTAAGATTGAGAGATTTTGCTTAAAAATGCGGTCGCTATCTGCATTAAAGGCTAGCGTACCCAGAGATACATGAGATTCCACAGGTTTTCTCTGAAGTTAAAATGAAGATAGTAAATGTAGTGTAAATTATCTGTGGGCAATCAAAGAGTTTTTGATAGAATTACTGCAGATCAAACAAGCTAGAAAAGATAGACAGATCCCCGACTTCCATGCACTGAACAGCGTAACCTGAGGTCAGAACTTTAGATGATTTAATCTAATTGTTATCTAGCATAAACTAATCTAGCATAAACTAATGTCGCATTGGCAAAAGATCTTAGATTAGCTTTTGTCTGGAACTAATCCCCTCAACTTAATACTGGATGTACAAAGTGCCTCTCTTGTGATAATTAGTTGAAGATTGGTTGACATTTCTTTGCTATGAAATTGTAATAATTACAACTTGTATTTTTTAATAATGTTTGCTGAATTCTGCTTTGGCTGGCTCAACACTCTAATTGGAACAGTTTAGGGATTTCCTGATGAAACACAATTTCTTTGGAAGTGTCGACTCAACAAAATGGATTTTTTTTTGCAGAAGTGTTTTACACAAACATATTTGCTGGAGACAAAATTCTGTTAAGCTGTTGGTTCAAACTTTTTCTTTGTTTCTATGTGGCTTCCTACTACCTGGCTTGACAAGCACGGTAGGACACAGTGATGCCATTTCGATATCTGTGGCCTGCAGGCCGGCCCACCATACCAATTTAAATAGAACCAGACTATGAGATGTTGACATTTCCTTCAAACTGACAGTGCCAAGATATGACCCGTTCTAAATGTTGTCTTAGCGTACTAACCGTGGATAATCAGCCTGGTAGAGGCAATACTGGGATCACTATATAGTTGTTCTTATAAAGATCTTTTCACATCCAAGAGAAGGAGGGATTATTGCATTATAGTAGTTCTTGTGAAATGTTGGCTATTTGACAGTGGTCGTAATTGCTGGTTCATGTCATACGTTTCAGCTTGGTCAAGCAAGAGAGTACACAGTAGCAAATACCACTAAATTCATATACAGGAACATGGAATCAGTTCTCTAGTTAGTGTGAGCTCAGAAAAGGAGGTTAGATAATCCAGGTGGGAATGAAATGTTGCTTAATTCGAGAGTGAGTTCTGCATCATCCAGTTTAAAACAATCTGTGAAGCCGTGCTTCCTGGCTTTCTCTCCTTGTTACCTACACCCAAAGATTTCTTTCCAGGATCCTTCCTCTTATTCTAAGTACAGCTGATTATTTTTTTCCTGTTGCAAAAGAACCCAGAAGTTTGGACTGGACTACATGTATGTTTTGCCATAACTTCTGATTTCACTTCCAGGCTTCTCCAACTGTTATTGTAGGTTCTTCCTTTCCACTTGCATTGTAGGCAACCTCCAGTCCAACCACTGTGCTCTGGTCCCTCAAAATACTTTGTTGAAATCTTGTGTCCAAGCCTCAGGGGCTCGGATCTGGTAGACATGTTAGGCCTCAGTACTTTTCCCTCCTTTGGCTTTCACAATTCCTCTCATCTATTTTTCTGTTTATTCATTCACTGTCTCAATACAGTGAGTTGTTTTCCTTTTCTCTTCCTCTGCCATCAGCTGTACGTCCCACCAGACCTGTACAGATGTCCTTACAAATGTCTGTCACCTTAGGTGCAACAGTGCCAGAGGCCTATGTCCTGTTTTTCACTAAGTTCTCCTTTTCCTCCTGTTCCCTTTGCTGTTGTCAACACCAGCATCTTTTCAGTCAGTCAGCTGTCTTAGATGCCATCCTTGACTTGTCTCTTCCTGCCAGGTTATAACCAATTTCTGACATTCTCTGCAATATCTCTAACTCCGTTTCCTTCCTGTCTACACATCAACAATTCACACCGCTTTCTTCTGGCTACAGCAGAAGAAGCTATAGTCTCCTTTCTGGCTGGTGTCTGGAAATACTGCTTATAAACTATTGTCCTGACCTGCTTTTCTGTGTTTCATCTCTTTGTGTCTTTTTACTGTCTTTTAGTCATAGCTGAAGATGAAAGATCTTGGACTTTTGCGTATGTCTACCTCATGTAAGAGACTTCATCGGCCCATCCAATTTCTCTCCTTTCCTCATCTTTCTTTCTATACCAGCCGATTGTGTGATATCTTAGGTTGAACTCTTAAGGTGGGCCGACTGCAGCGTAACTGAATGTGCACAGCAGCTTAGGAAGGCAGGCAGGCTGCTGTCTACCAAGGCTTCTGAGCACTAGCAACCAGCCAGCAACCAGACCCTTCTCCTCCAAATGTGAATGTAGGAGCTGTACTTTGTTTTAAATTATTTTGATGTGTTGCAATTTTGACAATATTGCAGTACTTTCACCCTTAGTAAATACTGGTCATGGAATATATGTAAATGATGTCTAATTCTTGTTCAAATCCCCTTCTGGTTAAACAAATAAAATGCCATCATTTGATTCGGGAAGGGGATTATCTATAACATTGAAAAATGTTGACCATCTGTTCACTGTCGTTAAGAAGTTTTGGCAATATTTTGAGAGAAAATGAGGTAATAGTTAAGTCAAACAACTTACGTGCCAGCTGCTTTTTTAACAACTGCCAAGATTTTTTTTTCCCCGAAGTAATAAAACTAACTTTGCCAAATGCGGCATTAAGCAATTATTGTACATGTCCTCCTGACCCAACCGAAGTGCATTGAGCCTAGCCCTCTAATGAGAACCACGCCATATACTAACTAAACCAACGTAAATAAAACAGATCGCATTGCATTTGAAGGTATCCCTTATGCAATGGGTATCAAGGCCAAACCTGTTCATAGGTACAGTCTTACATCATCTCTCATAATCTCGAGTACATTTGTGAAGAAATCTCAAGGGGACAGGCCCCCGTCTTATCTTTCTTACAGACATCGTGGAATTCGGTAATGGTGAACAACTGTATTTAAGCAGGCTAACCAAGGAGCTTCTGGTAGCAAATCATGTTTCTATGATTTGTTTTGCCGTTTGGCCGAAAGGACGTGTGCACTAAATGAGGCTAAACATATTCTAGGAAACATATCCCGTTAAGAAGATTTCCACAACTTTGGAAACTAACCAGAAACTGGAGCATTGCTGTATCACCAGGGTGGCTGAGGTGACTCTGTGACCTGAAACTGTTTCTAAATCTGCCTGCAAGGGCAGGGTATTTTGTAATTGCAGTGGGGGCCTGCGTTTACTCTTGAAATCAACCAGAACGAGGGTCCTCAAACTGCGCTCCATAGAGCACTTCCAGATGGCTTGGAAAAGCCCAGCAAAGAAATATCTGTCACTGTTCAAGTAATTGTGCTTCATGTGAGTTGTAACCCAGGATTTTAAAGTCTTTCCACTGTTTTTGGAGCAAATGGAGCATTTAAAAACCTCCTTGCTGCATCCTACAATGCTGTGAGTTGTCTTAGCTTGAGAAGAAGTTATGTAGTCTCGCTGTACCAAGTGAATGTCTTTTCCGTTTCTCCTTTCTACCCTGAAAAAGGTCTCTGGTTTTATCAAATTGAGCTTCTCGAAAGTGAGGTGTTACTAGTATGGATCTAAGCTGAGACAACTACTGAAAGGCACGTGGTCAGCTGGTGGCAGAGTCAGATTGCTCTGCCGTGTACTGTCATATGTCCTCCTCATCAGAAGACACAGTAAACCATGGTTCTCTCTGTTCTCATGCTGGCATTGTGAGCTGAGGGTGCAGGCTTGTTGCCCTGGGAATAGATACTTTATATTTCTTGCTTATACAAGCTGCCACGGCTACCATTGGTAATCTGGGGGAGTAAAGTACTGTTCCCCCTGAAGCCAGTGCCATCATTCCCACTGATTTCACTTTATGTATGTAGACAGCTGGGAAGACAGAACCAGACTAGCCTTCTCCCTCCCTCTTTGGAGCCTTGCCACGACTGGCCTTCTGTTCTAGCTTTGTATCTGTGGCACTTTCTCCAAGACCAAAAATGACAAGTTGTGCTACAGATTTGATCCATATGGACAAACTAGAGAGTTCAACAACAGTTTCCTACTAACCCCCCTGCTTCCTAAACACTGGAGAGTAAAAACATCCCCATATCCAAATTTTTTCTTTATAAAAGTTTTTAAGTCTTTCTTGGCTATAGAATGGAGTGTTTGACAAATCTGTGATGTTTTACTTGCCATATAAATCCTTAGAACAGGACTAACATCGACCCTTCAGTTCCGCTTGTTCATTCGTTTATTCACAGTAGGTGAAGAGTTGTAAATGTTCTTAAAATTGTTTTCTACCAGCCACTTCACCTTGCAGTCAGAAAGACAGCTAAGGGTTCCTGTAGGAAGAGAAACTCTCTGGTGTCCTGCCCAGGACAGGAAAAGCAAATGTTAATGTGAGTCTTCGGAACATATGAATGTCTAGTTGGGCTTTTGCCTATCAAAAGCTGTAGGATTTTGTCTGATGATTCCTGCAATGATGTCTCAGTTGAAAAGAGATGATTAATGCCCTCTTACATCTGAGAAATAGCCTTTCCTCTCCGATCAGTTAACAGACAAGAAGGAGTAACATATTCTGCATTGAAATGACCCGATTGGAATTTTCTTCCATCACATTCTGTATCATTCATGTGTGGGATTTGCCACCTAGACTGTGTCTTAGTAGCCTTTTTCTCCAGGTTAAGTTCTCTTTAATACCTCGTTTCCTTCATACCTCTCTCCTCTCACCCCATCCCAAAACTTGCCTGTCTTATAATTAAGTGTGATTGTTGCAGAATATTCCTGGTACGAATTGTTTTTTTGAGCTTCTTAAAATAAGAAGAGGTGCCCTTTGCAGAAACAAGAGTCTTTTTTCAAGAGTTTCTGTTGGCAGTAAGTGAAAGGTGTGACAGAGCTTTTCAGTGTGATCTCCTGAGTAAGTCAGCATCTCGGAAACAGAAGGATCACAGAACCAGTCTATGAGCAAGGCCCGGTTCTAAGAGATTTGGCCCACAGTCAGGTTAGGAGCCAATTCATGAGCCAGGAAAACAGCCGACAGCAGGGATTACTACAAAGCAAACTTAATTAGGCAACAGATAGGCAGGAAGTACGCCAGTCATGGAGCCTGCAGCCAGCGAGAGCACGCAATGAAGATGGTTAACCAGCCAAAACTCTGTTTATAGTGGTAAAAGAGGCTGTAGTGCCAATTAGTTGAAAGTAAAGCCAAATGTGTGGGTCCCCCAGGCTAGCTATCAGTCCCTGTTTTCTGGGAAAAATGTGCAGTATTTTCAGTGTGAATTGCAGCTTTTCCCGATAGGAAATAATAGATTTCAGAAGATAGGAGAACATCCTGACGTTACTCAGCTTTCCATGGTGAGTGATGTTGAAAAGCTGTTTAGAGGTAGTTTCCATGCTTCAGAAGAGAAAAGGACATGGGTATTTACAGCAAAAAAAGAGTAGGACCTGTGAAGTAACTGTGGGTTAATGCTTCTTTTTGGCTCCGGTATAGAATACCTCTTGTGCCTTTAATGGAGATAACCAGGCATTCTCCGAGTTTGGAGAAGGGTAATACAAGAAGAAGAAAACAAGAAAGGGAATCTGAATCACAGTGCCATGTATGCATTATCGGTGCAAAAGAAGTTTATTTCAAAATTAGTTTTTATTGCTTAGAATCATCTGGAGGATTCTGGAGTGTGTTACCGGATCCCTGTGTATGACAGAGTCTGGTAAGTTTAAAACAAAAGATAAGTTCCTCAGTGGGCTATTTTGTCTGTGAGTAGGTGGGAATTACTCTAGGGTCATGGAAAAACAAGAGGGAACAGTTTGCCGATCATTCGAGAAGTGAAAAAAAGGCAGTGATTTTGGGAAATAAAAAAGAAGAACTGAAAATCTTAGCCTATGACTAAGCTTCATCAGCATTGCAGAGGGTTATTAGGATAAATGCAAGATTGGTACAAATAGGCTATAGCTTGTTCATGATGATAGGCAAGGAGAATGGGGAGAAGCTGTCTCCTTGTGAATGAGGAACGTGTATGCTTGTTGGTGTCCAGGAAAATGTCAGGGCTGACTTTCTAAACCCTTGACGGTGAAGAAAATGAAAGAAAGGAAATACAAGAATTCTTATAACAATAGGCATCTCAAGTAGGAGATCTGGCCAAAAAGAAAAGGGAATGGTGGCTTTATTTTGGACAAATAAAGGAGCATCCAAATAACAGAACATAGCGGGAATAAGAGATGAATGAATAGCAGGCAGGATGCAGAACGGTCTGGCTGAGAATCTGAGTATAAGCGTAAATTGTATAAGAACGGCTATAACATGATGGAGCACGTAGCCCTTAAGGAAGATGAGGGAGCAGTGGGCAGGGATGGTGCATTCTGAGTTTGTGTGTAGAGAGTGGTTGGACTTGATAATGGTTGGACTTGATGATGTTAAAGGTCTTTTCCAACCTAAACAATTCTATGATTCTGTGAGTGCAGCATGGCGAAGGGGAAAATGGCGGTTTCTAAAAGACCCTGTATGAAAGACTCCCAGGTTTCTTAAGTGTGGAAGAAGAGAGATGCTGGTAAAACAAGATAAAGAAAGAAGAGTATCAACTTTTCCCTTGACCTAATTCTGCAAAAATAGGAGGAAAAACTCAGGTGTTTGCCAGTCTCCTTTTAAGCTGTTGATGAGGGACATTTTAGCTGTTTCTCTCCAATAAGTCATAAATACATTAAGTAGAACAAGCATGTTTTCACAACTGTCTAATGTTAAGCTGATTTTAGGTTGGCAGTTGGAACTGCCAACATAGAAAACTTGGAGGGAGAGTGTGAACTGCAGCAAGAAGGGGAGACCTGAGTTGTGCCAGGTATCTCATCCAGTCACTTGTTTTGGAAAAAGGAACATTTTAGTAGTCTGAAAAGTAGCCTAGATACCAATGTCCTTATTAATAATGGGTGATTTTTGAAAGATTTTTTTTGGCCTTTTTTTAAAAACAGCAGAGTGTTGCCAAAACTAATAAACAAAAAGTCAAAGTAATTTAAAAATATCTGGTTTTAATCCATAATAAATACAGTACAAATGATGCACAACTTTTGAAGGACTATTAAAAAGAAGTCTCTGGTTGTCTTTTAAAGCTGCTTGTATTTTTTTCGAAATGATCAAAGAAGGCTCTCTCATAAAATGACTCAGCGTGTGCTGAATTCTCAGTGTACAGTAAATGAAGAATTTTTTAGTAGCTAGCGTTAGTGCTAAGGGTGATGCAATTCTGTGCTTAATTTTGTCTTTCAAAGTTCTATAAAGCTGTTATGTTTTAAGATAGATTTCTTAGATTTGTGTTCACATCCATAATATTCTGCTGGAACAATATAGCAGAACTTGTTCTGCTGTTTAGTCGAGCTGTGTTCTGTCCACCTGCTCCTGAAGCTGGGGTATGTATTAGCACAGTGGCAAATCCACTTCAACACCACATTTGTTCTGCTCACGTCTCTATTGCCAGGCCAGCACCATCTGCCTGCTTGTGTGCCTGGGTATTTCCATTTCCTGGCAGGTTCCAAAAACACAATCAAAATTTCTAAACGTGCAAAAAAATAACAAATGCATCAGCCGGGATATTCTTGCCATAGCTATGTTTGCTGCAAACTGCTGCACTTAGGGAATAGATTTTGGTGTAAAAGAACTGTAAGCTCTTGGAGTATACACGCAGAGCCTGTGCTCTGCAAGGCAAAGTCACTATATGTAGCATATTTTCAGACTGTACCTGTGTGTTAGATGTAACGAATGTAGGTCATAGAACCAAAGAAGTGTCTTGAATCTGGGCGTCCTGTCCGCCTATATTTACAAGATTCCTAAATAATCCTGTTCAGTAAAGGTGGTTTTTGGTTTTTTTTTTTTTGTTTGTTTATAATGAATTTATTATTTGTAACTTGAACCCTTAGCTGCAGCGATGGCTGGTTTGGATTGATGAACAATGACATCGCTCTCAAAAGCACAGAAGTTATAGCTTGTATACTTTGACGGATACTTCTGGGAGAGGTACCGCATGCTAGCTCCCCGTTATTTGGAGTGGTGCAGTAACGCTTACCCTCAGCCCTTCCTGTGAATCACACTGCATGCTTATCTGTAATCTTTTCATTGGAAACACTGTTTAATGTAGCTCGACAAATGCATTGAGGACTGTTTACCTTGTCATTATGAATCACACTTTGTGAACAGCTGGAATATAAGTCAGGATATTCTTATATGAGAAATGTAGGTAATGGGTATTTCCTAGCGAATTTTTGAACAGGTTTTGTTTCTTCTTTGTGAAGCTTGATTTTCCTTGATACTTACTGACTGTGTTGGCCGTTCTGAATACCTACGTGATGTTGTTGTGGCAATTCTTTTATTATGATGACTAATGACTGAGGATCCCAGCTGAGATGGGGGAAGTCCTGCAGTGCAGGGCAGTTACAAGCATACAGTAGGAGACAGTTGGTGCTCCAAAGTGCTTTCACTCTGCGAGA
The DNA here is from genome assembly GCF_047370975.1 of Nipponia nippon. Classification (NCBI taxonomy): domain Eukaryota; kingdom Metazoa; phylum Chordata; class Aves; order Pelecaniformes; family Threskiornithidae; genus Nipponia; species Nipponia nippon. Next base: position 4,763,354 of record NW_028262313.1, read on the forward strand.
ATTACTTTAGTTATATGTTTTCTCAAGTTTTAGTTAAGAAATCTGTTACTCAACCGTATTTGCAGGAAAGTAGGTGACTTAATAGAAAATCTTTTGAAATGAAACACTTCAAAGTTAGCACTCTGTGTTCCTTAACAAGAGACCTCTGAAAATAGTTAATTAATTCTTCTGGAACATATTTTCTCTCCGAACTTATAGACATGTGAAAAGAGAAGATAGCAGAAGAGGTTGTACTTGTCTCATTTTAATTAGGGCATGTCTTCCTGACAGTACAAAATGTTTTTGGAGGATATCAACCTTTGGAATATCCTTAGCAGTGGAAATACAGCCCAGCCTGTCTCACAGCAAATTCAAAATAAATAAATAAAGTCTGCATGCAAAATCAAGGCAGCAGGTGGTCATTCCCTGTATAACTCCAGCTGCACTTGAGCTGTAAATCCAAAAGCATTACAAAACTAGCAACGGGACACCCAGTGGTTCCTTGCAGGCTTGGATCAGTGTTCCTGGGACATTAAAGGCGATTTTCCTAAGATTTAATGTTTTCTCTTGAAACAATAAATGACATAAGTGTTATCTCCAGACTTTTTCCAGAGTAGCGAAGTAATTAAACTTCACTTGTTTTTCTAACATCAGGACTAAAACCTGAACTAATCTATTCTAACCATTCCCTTCTTTTTTTATCAGCCGGAATGTGCGTTAACTCCTGAGAACATTTGGATGAATAATAGTTCTGCTTACAGTGGCTTTATTTTGTGCACTGGGTGACAGAAAGCAGGCAGGGTTTCCTTCGCAGTGTTAATGTAGGTGCCGCATTCTGCGTTATTTTTTCTTGCACGAGCGTGTGTCAGGTGTACCACATTTAGGTGTCTTTAGATGTATTTCATTTGATAAGAGAGTATCTGCTGCAAGCAGTGCCTTTGCTCTGTTGCAGGCTTTTGTTGTCATTGGTATTATGAACTCTTTAGCCTACACGGAAGAGAAAAGCTGGGTTCCATTGGTGTTATTGAGGGATTTGCCATCAGCTGTAAGGGGGCCAGGATTTTAATTTTCAAAGGTTTAAAGCAAATTGCTTTCAGGCTTCTAAGAATGACTGCTCAACCAACCATTTATGTGGGCCATTTTATGTGAATTTTGCATAAGGGAAGCAGTTTCAAGAGAAATACCTCCCGATGTATTTTTCTACAGACTTGTTTAAAAGAAGCTGTGCGAATGCTACATGTAGTGTTGGCAGGATGTTATAGCTGAAGGAAGTGCATTTCTTGTAAACCCCATCTCCTTTGCAAAATGAAGACTTAATTTATTTTGCAAATTACACTTAATCGTGACCATGCTGGGTAGATGTGGCATTTCAGAACAGTGTCCGTCATACTCCACTGAGTTCCAGTGCAGGGCGTTGCCCTTGGAGGAGGTTTCAGGAACAGTTCTGTGAGCTGGCTACTAGAAACACACACAGGTTCCTGATGTTGAACTTTTGATCAGTTCAATTATTTCAAAGGGGTGAAGATTTTCTCTTCAGCAGAAGGACAAACAGGAATGGGCAGGCAGAAGGAAGGAACATTTTTTTTCCCCCCTGGCTTACTGTATCACAGCATAGTTTGCCCTGGAGAAAAAAGCAAACTATGTGCCCCTCAAGGGTGGCAAAGCTTGAATGGTCCTTCCGTCTTGTGCAGTAGGCTTCTTTGAAACTTCCAGATATGTGATCGTTTCCAGACCTCCTCTTTGAGTAACACAATTCTGCCATGTTCCCAGGCTGTGACTTGCAGTGCCACATCAGGAGAGGCGTTTAAAAGTGGTTTCCTTGCCTTGCAAAATGGGTTTGGGATTTTTATTGTTATTTCGTAAAATGTCTTAATGACTTCTGAGCAATTGTGGTGCTTGTTGTATCCGTTTCAATGATGTTTCAATGTTTAAAGACCTGCAGAGGAAAATGCAGTTTATGCAGAGTCTTTTAATTTTTTTTTCTTTTCCTCCATCTTACACTTTTTCAGTAAATGCATCTCTTGGCACAAGGGAAATTGAAGTGGGAGTGTGTTTCATTTAAAAAAATAACATCCTTATTAAATAATCCTGCACTTAATTAAATTTCCTCTGTTTTAACTGGACATAGAAACAAATAACTGTGACAAACAAAAATAAATATTCTTGTGGAATACTGACTTACCTCTGATAAGAACCGTCTGGGATATACATAATTAATTTTTTTTTTTTACTTATGCTTTACTAACAAGCTCAGCATTTGGTTCGCATTTCCCCTTTGTACTTTGAGGTTACTTATGAGTAAAGCCTAATAGATTAAAAATATTTGACTTGAAGCCTAAAGCCCTGTTTGTAGGATTTTTTTAATCGCTTTTTTTGTTATATATTGGAAAGCATATTATACAACTGGCTTCTGTCTGGTAAGTACATGAGCACAAACAAGTATCGTAGTTCCCTGTTTGATAATTGTGAAGGTACTGAAAAGAAAACAATGCCTGTTTTCCACATTGTTAATAGTACAGCTGCAGTTATTATCTTGGTAGCCAACTATGTTAATAGGGATCGCTTTCAGTGCTTCAGACTATGGCTGTAAAATTCTTAGAGCACCTGGCAGAACTTACCTTGGAAAAGCCGTTTCATGTGTCTGTGACTGTTTCCGTTTCCATTTATTGCTGGTCTCAGCTGCTTATGCCCAGGCCGTCTGGATTTTCTTCAGGAGCGTAGGCCAGAGACTACCTAAGGCAGCAGCGTGTGACTTGGCACACCGATGATAAGGTCATCATGAATACGGGTAGCTCACAACTCCCATCGGTGCTCATTTCATGCAAGTCGTGTCTTTTAGAGACGGCCTCCAACTGCTTCCGCTTCCAACACCAGTTATGCTGTGTAACGGCAAGGAATGGTGAGTTTTATGGTTCAAGCTAGGAACTTGGACCTGTCCCTTCCAAGTTGCATGGGAGTGAGCGTGATATTTTCCTTTGATGTGTACCCAAACTTATCTAAAGCCCACAGCTAGGCAGAGACAGGTATCTGCCTGCTTGGATGCCAGCTAAGTGTGGCCTTCAACTTGGACTCAGGCCTGCACTCAAAATACAGTATCGATCTGTCTTATATGTTTGCCACTCAAAATGACAGAGCATATGGATGGAGTTTAGCTCAGAGAAGAGCCTGGTCCTGTTTGAGGATGGAAATTCTGTTAATAAAAAGGGAGCTGCATTTTCTGCTAAGTCTATAATTCATGTTTCTGGCCTGACTTTAGAAACTAAGTTGAATCACGGGCACACACAGTGAAAAAATGGCTTTTTGAATGGCAAATGACCATCCCCAGGAGGCTGACTAGCCCTGTTCAAGCTACGTGGCAGTGTCAATAATTTACTTTCTGGCTGTCCTACTTGTTATTTCTTAAAATAATCCTCTGGGATATTAAATGTAAGTTTATTCACTTCAACAAAGAGTTTAAATAATTTCTTGCATACTTATTTTATGTGTGGCAATGTTGGTCTGAGAATAGATGTCAAGTAAACTGTGAAGAGGGGAGTTAGGAGACTTTTGTGCTTCCATGGGATTCGTAGTTGCTCTTCCATCCCTCACCAGATCAGCAACAGAACTAGCCCCTGTAAGGAAGCTGCCTCTCTTCAGCGTTTGATTAGTTAAGGAGCACTGCGGCCAACGTGGGTTTACTATATTACTGCTTCTGGCATATGAAAATTTGCATGCAAAAAAGCTCTGACAGAGTTACTGTCTTTTCATCCTGTCTCAAATCACAAGGCCACGGGAAAATGGTCTGATTTTATAGAAGATGAATAGAATTAATTCAAGAGATGGCAAAGGAAACGTATTGCCACCCCTCTTTCAGTGGTCTCTTCCTGAAGGAGAGTAACACAGGAATGAAAAGTTCCTTCTGGGAGGAAATAGTACATTTTTAATACCTCCTGCCATGGCTTGTGTCATCTTCAGCGTTAGTTGTCATTGTCAGACCCAAATCCGGTAATACCATTGACAGCCTCGCTGAAGACACAGAAACACGAACAAAAGCTGAGGGCAATCAGGACATTGCAGGATTAGGTCTTCAGAACAAACTATTCTTCAGGCAATTAGTGAACATGTTTGAAGTTGTTTAGGTTTAAGAAATCTGACTTGCAGGTCCTTGTTTGAAGTGGCTGGTGAGCCAGTCCTTGAGCAAGCAGAGTATCATGAGTGTGGTAGCATCTGTTTTGTGTGGGGATACGTGAGGCACAGCAGCATCTCTTGGTGTCCGCCGTTGATTTTTAACTGGGGTCATTTTCCTCTTTGCCAGTAGAAGGGAGCATGTTGCACAGTTAACTTGCCTCAAGAGCCTTCGGGAAAAGGCACTGTCAGGTGAGGGGAGGTTGCAAAATTGGACCCTATCCACATGCACTCTTCAGAGTAAATCCTTCCTCTGTTCCTATAGGTTACGTTATTGGCGAAATATATCAGCAAATGTTTATAGTCAAGGAAAGTTTGTACTAACAGTGTGTCATGCAACTAATCTGTTTACGTTATAAATAGGGAACACTGAGTTAGCTCCATTTTGCTCCAGATGCAAGCATCTTATTAAATATTTATACATGGACTAGACTGTTTACTTTGCACCTCATAGTATAGTTGTATTGGGAAGATCCAGAACACCTGGGTTTTAGTGAGGTCTTAAGGAAAGTTTGCTTCAACTTTCCAAATGAAAGATTGAGCTCACTGAATTACTGAGTGTATGACAGGAGCGTTTTAAATGGAGAAGTACCAGTTCTAGAAGTACATTTCTAAAATTGTGATTAACGAAATATTGGTGAATACCAGATCTTGATTTCACTCTGGTTCTGCTGCATTCCTACACTCCTCAGATAGAGAAGTATCAGAAATACCAGAGAAATACCAGTTTCCCCTGGCTTAGCTTTGTTGGAGGTCTGTTCTTTACACTAGCGAAAACCAGTTGCTAGCATTAAGAAGTCACTTGGCTGACTTCAGTGATGCTACTCTAGATTTATGTAAAAAAAGTGAATGAATGGGGTCCTGGACCACAGTGTTACAGGTGTGCTGGCTATGTAAAGCATCCTTTTCTTTTTTTTAAGAGAGGCTGTAGATCTAGCCTTCCTTTCCATCTTTAGGTGTAACTATACATATGTAATCTAATATCCAGAGGTGGAGTCTAGTGCGAGAACAGTTTCACTGACTGAGCAGAAAGCAGAAAAAAGCCTGAACTTATTTTGCAGAGAATAATCCAGTTCCTTGGTGTTGAAACGCTGATTGCCCATGTGTTTAACAGTTGTATCACTTGAAGAAACATGTAAAGACCTTAATGTTCTTTAAATGACAAAGGTGTGAGTGAAAAGCTTCACTGATCCGTAGAACAAAAGCTATAGCTATTCAAAGTGAGTGTTCGTTATTTATGTGTTATCTTGCTAGGTTGTGCATTATATTACAGAGACTGGGGAGCACTAGTTTTAAGCCATCGCCAGTGTTTTTTGGTGCGCTCTCTAATCTTGCTCAGTCTGTACAGCACTGGAAGCGTTGCTGTCCAGTCGTTTTGCAAATCTAGCAAAAGCTTGTCTGATCAGCCCTCACCTCCAGCAAATACCTGCTCACTTCACCATGAGATGTGAACATAAAGGAACATTAACTGTTTCTCTTGAGCGTAGTGGCCTGGGGTCTTAGGCAGCTTTAACTATAAATGCCTCTGAACAAATTTACACACGTTTCTAAGATCTAGTACCCTTTGCTTGCTCCTAAATGCCACTGTGTATCAGGAACTCCCTACCCTAATTCTTTCTAAGCACAACTGGCTATTCAAGTTACAAACTTTGGAAGGTTTCCAAAACCATAGCAAGCACCACTTGCTTGTCAGAACTAGTAGGTTTTACTCTGTTTTGCTAAACGTATAGCATTTGATCAGATTTTAGCTTTACAGAGTGAATATTTTAACCACTGTATTCCAAGAGTGAAGGAGCCTTATTCTTGCAAGATGAAAAACTAATTAAATGTAGTTATGACTAATAATGTGCTGTGCTTTGTTTCTGGTGAGTCTTTCTGAGCTAATGCTTCCTATGTTTAAAATAATTTCCAAATATTTTGCACAAGTTTTGGAAGTAAATAAAACCTACAGTTCTAGGTATGTACTCTTAAAAGCTGCTTTGTCCCTGAATTGTTTGGATAGGATTTAAGAGTTGTATGTGCTGTATAAAATTTGCATTCCAGTCTAAACAAAAAGTATATTTACAAATTGTCTGCTTAGTTTAATTTCTATGGTTCTTGCCACGCAACGCACATATTCTCTCGATACATCAGTGTAAAAATATCAGAATATCCCAGTACTTTTGTGTTTAAACCTAACCAGAAAAATTGTGGAAGAGATTTTGTTTAAATGAGTTACTTTTTACTTACTTATAACTTGATTACTTTTTCCTTGCATTGAACTTGCATACTACTACAAGTGCTACAGAGATTTCTTACACCATCTCTGTAGAAGAATCAAATTATTCCAGTACATTAAAAATATATCTGTCCTGTAACAGCTATATTAATGTGGGAGGTAAAACACTATTTCCAGGAGAACTGGAAGGCGCCATCCAAATGGTTCGTATTTTAAGAGGAGCGTTTGTGCAAAGACTCTAGTTTCTTTGGTCTGATGATTGTTCCAATATTTATAGTACAGCAGGGCCTGGGGCCTCAGTTACACATCAGGATCTGTTCTACTTTGTATTAAAAAAAAAAAAAAAAAGCCCTGCACCAAAGAACTTTTCTTCTAAGAATTAAATTTCTGATTTTTGGAGAAATGTACACAGCTGGGACAAAAACATGGAACTGTCCCAAACTGTAGCTGGACACAAGGGCAGATGTGGCTTTTCATCCATCTGCTTTCAACTGTGGAGCATTTGGACTTAGTGTTCACTGTGGACATAATAGGGATGTTTAAGGATCCATTTAATGGATCCATAATATAATTAAAATAAAGATCCCCAGTATACACACAAGCAATGTTGAAGGATAAGACACTCGAGGAACATGAGCCAGAGAAGGAGTCTGAGAGCATGTCGGTAGAGTCTTATTCAGGCAGGCACGTAAGTTTAAGTGCTCCCTACCCTGGAGCTGACTCTAGGCTTGGAGTGGAGTGAGGCAGCATACAGCTGTCCATACGGGACCAGGTGAATGTACTCTCAGAGCATGCAGGCTCTCAACAGAGTTAAGGAGCCATAAAAATACCACAAGAAGCTGTGGAATGTCCTATTTCTAATCATCAGAGCATGGATCAAGTTTTAGCATTCTTTTGTTTAATTTAAAGAAAGATAGATCACTAATTTGACCCTTATTGGATGGCTGAATGTATGTAGATCACATAATTTAGATAGACTTACAGTCAGTGGTGCAAGGTATCTTCAAGATAGTATTGGCTCTCCAAGCGCTGGCCTGCTAAGTGCTAAATACAGACGGGGATCCGATTTCTCTTGCTTTCATGGGAGGCTGCTGGACTTGGGGATCCTTACAAAAAAAAAGCCTTTGAAGCTGCTGATATTTTGAAAAGGATATGCACTTCACATACTGGTTCAGTGGAGAGGAAAAGAAAATAGTCGGTGTTAATGGTTAGTTGTTTCTTTAACAAATAAGGTAGGAGCTGTAAACGCTAGAGGGGTGTAGTGATAGAAAAAAACCTGCTATCAAACTAAGTAATACTGATTTGATACTGGTAAATCACGATATGAAGAACAGAAGTCCCAGATTTCTTTCCCACTTGCTGTTGCACCCACTAACAAGAAGATAAGGAAAATGTATTTTTCTTTTCTTTGTTCAGCTAAGACAAAGTTTCTGGATAGTTAAATTGCACTTTCCCAGGAGAAAATAGCCGTTATTCCAGTTGACAGATAAGAGCTTTGACACTGCGATGTTACTTGTGTCAATAGAAAAAAATTGTTTCTGGAAAGGAAAGAGAAGTTGACGCAGCTTTTGAGACTCAAGCAAAAGTCAATCCCAATGTTCAGGATTTAAGTCCTGTGCTTGGGCACATCCTCTGTGAGAGCGGGAAAATGAAACCCAGGCTCTGCAGCCTGCCTTTCCCAGGACCACCTGTGAAACTGCCCTTCAGCATTCCTGTGCCTGTTTCTTGGCTTTATCGTTTGGAGCAATAGTAAAAGCAGGGAGGTGGCCACCAGATTCACATAAACACCAACTAGCAAGAGTCTCCCACGTGCATCCTCGGTGCTTTAGTTTCACAGTGGGAGCAAGGACACAGTCCGTTCCCTTACCGCAGGTTGAGACACTTCATCTTACCCTACACGTAGGGCTGTTGGTTGGCTTTTATGGGCTTCCCTCGTGTGTACTCTTCAGTCTGTGCTGCAAACCGAAGGTGAACAGTATAGCTGTGCCTTCTCTGTATTTCTTAGCATTATCTCCTTTCTTTTATTTCCCAGATTACTTTTCCTTTATTCTGCTTTTAAGCCTTGACCTTTTAGCCTTCCTCAGTGGCATGATTCCTCTCAGGCTTCGGTCGGCAGACACTTGCAGAGCTGGCATTTCCAGTCAGCGGCAGGTGTAAGACAACGTTTCTGTTGATGCTGCTTCAACCTAGCAAAGATCAGCTGTGTTGGCAAGAGCAATGGCAGTGAAGGAGTGGTGCGTACTGGGCCTGATTCTTCTGTCTCTGACATCAGGGTTGTACTTCACTGAAGTCATTATTTGTCTGTATTGATGTCGGTGAGAAGACACTGGAGTCTTCATATGATCTAAAACTCCATAGAAGTGAATGTTTATTCAGAGGTCCAAATACAGAGAATGCATTAACTCATGTTCGCTGTTTTGCTGTTCTTGCTGGCTAAAAGATAGGCCGTTATAAATACCTATGGGGATTATGAACAACTTAATCTTGTGTCTGAAGGGGGCCGGTATGTATGCGTGCGGCTGAGGGCACAGCTTACTGCACACTATGCAAATACAGCATGGTGTGAGGCTTTAAAAAATATCCTATGGGAAAAACGTTGCTGCAGATAGCTGTGGTTTAACTGAAGTTGGAGTCGCTTCGTGAACAAGGGAAATACAAAGCCAGTTTGTAAGAGTGATCAATAGAGGATTCTTTTTTCTCTATTCGTTTAAAGTATGCTTTGCTTATTTTTCTCAAACAGCGGTCTAATGATTGTTCCATAGCTGATGGCTCTAGGGGAAGGGCTTAGAGTAGTTTGTGTAGCTCAACAGTGGCTGTTCTGGCTGCAAAAGGAGCACTGGCAGCAACTTCCAAAGAGTCCTGCTGAGTCTGTGCAGACCAGATCCGCTTCCAGTGCTTGTCCTCCCAGGGTTTCTGGGGGTTTGCAATTTTTTATGAGCTGCTAGGAGGCTAGTTGCAGATCTGAGGCGGTTTTGGTTCCTCTAAAATGACGTGTCATCATGTTGGCATGTAGTAACACTGCTCTTTGATGTAATAGGATGATGCTGAACTAAAGCATCGCTGCATTGTGGTGTACTGGTCCCCATTTTGTTATAGTTTGTTAGCAGAGTTTGCTGTCTGAAACAAGCCCATAAAACTGACTATGCTTTGAACTTTGTATCTCTCGGGCCTTAGATAATTCCTGTTACTCACTGAGCTCCGAGTGCAAAATACAATGAGAAATGCAATATCATCTTTCAGACAGTATGGCTACATCAACGTAACTAATAAAAACTGGAAGATGTCAGTATTTGCTGTTTGAAATGAAGAATGTGCATGCAACGAGAAGGAAATCAAACAAGATGGTAACACCTACTATCTTTTTTTTAAAAAAAAGAAAAAAGTGAACAACTTGTTTTTGTAAAATGCGCTGTCTCTCTCTCCAGACTTTTCCTGATTTCCATCATTATACTGTCCTGGCTACAGTCATTCTTAGCTACTGAATTTCTAAACAGACTTAGCCAAAGCTTGGAGTTGCTAGCCATCTGTAAGTTACAACTGGGTAAACACTACGTTCCTCTGTCCTATCTAGACATCAAGATGAAGGCCTACTATAGCCTTCTGATTTTTCAAGTGAGAAGCAATGTGACTTTTGTATGTACATATGGATAAAAGGTATTTGATGTTTTTAAACATGTCCTTGAGGTTTTTAAATTTATGCCGTTATTTCAAGCCTTTTTTTCTTGGTTTTATTTTTTCTTTCAGATACGTAACTCTTAAGCACTCTGAAAGCAATCAGAAGCAATTCCAGCTTTGATTAGCAGCTAATTTAAAACAACTGATGAGCCACCATACCCCTCCCTTTGGCTTGTTGGCATGTGTGCTTAACTGCAGGATACATTCCTAACCCTCAGACATTTCAGTTCTGCTTGGGTACCATGAAGGCCATTATCTGGCTTGCGGTCTGTCAGGACAGGGAACATTTTCTCCTTGTATTTTAAGAGGGAAGAAGCTGCTGAGTTGCTTTGGAAATAGTGGGCTGGTTATTGTCTGTCTAAAGCTCCCTAGACCTGTGTGCAGGACAGCACCAGTCAGGTTATCCTGTCGTCATATACAGATCGCTGATTATCACACACCAGTGTTTGTGATCTTCTGCAGCACTGCTTCCTTCTGTCTCTCATCAAGGCCCAATGAGCACAGACCGTGACAGGTAAAATCTTCTTCCAGACCTCAGATGCTCCCATACAAAGAGCCATGCTTAATCCCTGGCCTAGTGTGTAATTTAGTAATCTGCATGGTCATGAATTCCAGGGATATATGGGCAGGAAGCGCAGAGCAGTGTGGGTAGCAGGGCAGGCCTACAGAGTCATTTAAGTCTTTGTTGTATTGTGTAGCAAGGGATTTGGGGGACAATGAGACCTGTCTGTCAAAGATTAAGCAGACTGGAAGTGTGGTTTATACCAACAAATGAATGAAGCTTTTTGGAGTGTTAATACAGCCACGTAGTAAATGTCCAAGGACTTAAACATACAATTTATGTGATGACAAGCAACATTGGAATTATTCATTTATTCTATATACCTTAGCCAGTGGGAATTCAAGTAGGTGAAGAGTTCATTTCCGTCCTTATCTTGATCAATATGCAACACTTATTAGGAGAAATGAAAAATCCTCTATTTTTTTCTCTCCCTAACTTTGGTTTGAAGTTATTTTTACTAATTGCAGTTTATTCTCTGACGCTGCCTAGTAAACCAGCCACTGACTGACTGGTGCTTCTTGTTATCAGGCACTGCAGTAAAATTTTGCCTGGACCTGCTCTGCTTAAGCTTCTAGAGATAACTGGAATCTTGCCAAATGTTATGTTTGTAGATTTGCAGGCCTCTACTACCCTCCACTCCTGCTTTGGTCTGTATATTTCCAAGCAATGTGTGGATGAGAATTCACAGACTCCATTTTTTCCCTTTAGAGTGAATTGTTTACATGTTTGCAAAACTCCCCTTAGTTCTGCTGTGTAGTAGGTCTCTGGGAAGAGTTTTTGTTCTAAATCTGCTATCTTGAATAAGCAAACGGTTCCCATCTGAGTTTTAAATCTTGACTAATATTATCAGTTCCAACAGATAATTTTGTTTTTAGCAGAACCCTGTGCAAGGAAAGCGGCTCAGACCTTTCTGAAGTGCCAGGAACATGCTGGGAAGCCTATGGGAGGCAAAATGTAGGGGGAAACTGCTTGCAGAGAATCTATTGTTCTGCACTGACCCCTCACTGGCCAGATCTGTGAATGGCCTACTTTCACAGCCTGCCTTCTAACTAGAAGCATCCTTTGGGGCTGAATGACCTTAGTGGATAATGAGAACTTTTGCTATGTTTCTCTCTTGCAAACAGCATGTTTAGCATGTGGGACATGGTCTGGTGACTAAAACTGATATTTTTTTTTAAATATGTTGGGTTTTTTTTCTTTTTCTTTCTTTTCCAAAAAAGGCTACTTTATTCACCAGATGAATAATGCTAATACGTGGTACGGTAGTAAGGCTTAGAGGTAGCTCCGTGCTGCATAGATCAGACGCCAGTTTCAGACTTGGTTTCAGAATTACGTTGTACTCAGTACAAAAATTTGGTTGTAATAGCACAAAGACTGGATATTGGACAGGGGAAGGGACATAAGTAATGCATCAGTAAGAACAAAGGAAAAAAGACAAGATTGTTTTTCTGGAACATTGCTTTACTCGTGGCAATTTATAGATACACATATTCTGTGTAACAGTGAAATTTAATAGAATAACTAGATGTTCCAATATGATAAAAATGCGCCAAAAAAGCAGTGTTAAGATCCTGGTCCAGAATAGGTTAGGCTATGATTTGGATTACAAGCTAAGTTAGAGGAAAGGTTCAGATTTTAAATTCAGCTGTCTCAGTATCTTACAAGCTTGTCCTCTCAGGAACTTGAGACAAATTGAGAGAAACTCCTAAAGGCAAGATCGGATACAGGCATTTAAATCTGCTTTTAGAATAGCAATGTTATGCTCGTGATCCAAGTCTCTATTGTTCATGTTCTAATGATGCCCTTTATGTTCTGCAGAAACCAAGGACACATAATGACAAACATTAAAAAGTCATCTTTTATTTAATTATCATATTAGTTGCCACCTGAAAAAACACAGCTATGTTTTATTCCAAATATTAAAATGTCTGTGCTATTTTAGTTAGTACTAAGTAATTTCTGCAACTGACTCACCTCAATATATAAATTATTACGAAATGCAGTAAGACAAACTAATATCACTCTAATACGAACAGCCACATTACTAGCTAGAATATCTGCTGATAGACAAGGAGTAATAAGAAAAGATTGAGCAACTTTTATGAAGATTCAAAGGCAAGCTGTTAAATATGAAGATTGCTGTCTTAGTTGATAATTTTGCAGCATTTAAAACAAGACAATTTTTTCTGCTTTCGTTGGAATACAGTGAAAAGGTTGACAACAACACAGAAAACTTCCCTAGGAAGTGTGAAAACTAGGGGAGTAATAGCCTCAGTAGAGCTACAGCTGCTAATGAACAAATTAATATGATACTATGATATCTTCATTAAAATGGTCCTCGGTTATGATCCTTTGAGAGAAGTTGTTGCTCTAGAGTAGTTACCATGGAAAATAAATGATCGGTCTCCCATGAGATGTGTTGTACACTACATTATCACTTTTTGCTCAGATTCCATCTAGCCATTTGTTTAGTATAATCTGGTCGGATAAACTGCAGTCCAACGCCATTTCCAGTTATCAGTTCACTGATATGATTCGTTGATAGCCACCTTCAAAGTAGAAGTAGCAAATCAAGTGGAAACTAGCGAAGTCTTCGGAATCAAAGACAAGACTGTTTTCTGTAGCTGTGATGAACTGAGTGTTTCTGAGCTATCCAAATACCCCATTCAGATTGTAAGTCTTTGCCTGGCACAAAACATTTTGGAGGTTTTTAAATCTATGCAAAGTAAACAGATACTTTATTGAGTTAATTTTCTTTGAATGACCAAACCCCTCCAGCCTTTTAATATAATTTAAAAATGGGTTGGATTTGGCATTGCAGGAATCTGGGAATGGATGAGCCTAGCCCAGGCTGCACACTCCAGATCTGGGTCTAAAATTGCCCAAAGAGGGGGAACATGGCTATTGCTAGCCCCAAAAAAACTAGGGCAGGATCTTGCCTACCCACTCCAGTGCTTAGCAGAGAACCCAGCTGGTGAGCATGAAGGAATTGGCCTAAAGACTGGTACCCTTTCACTTCTTCCTAGCTCTTGTTGATTAGTGGGTGGTTTCTCTCTAGAAGCGCGTGAGGCATCAGATCTTTGCTAGAAGTCTTTAACTGATGTTTTTGCAAGTGTTCTTGTACATCTCCCTGTTCTTCTCCTCTGTGTGGCTGTTCCTGTAAAAATGCTCCTAAATTGCTGGTCTTAGAGGCATCTTGTGGAAATGAGTTCCCAGGATAATTGCCAGGATTTAAATAGACTGGGAACTTAGTTTAGCTGTTGATAGAAACTAAAGCTGGGAATAGCTGATCTGTAGCTGAAACTGCAGTAAAGAGCTCTAGTGAGTGAAGTTTCTTTAAAAGGTTCATGAACTATTTTCTTGTCTCTAGCATCAGGCCCTTTAGAAAGGCCAAGAAGGCATCATATAAGGTAAGTGATCCCTAGAGCTCTGTAACTGTTTCCATGCATGGAAACCTCAAGGGTTTTTTGTTTTTTCATTACTGGTTTCTTCATCCTCATTCCTTTCTTTGCTGGTTGAATGTCACATTTGGGAAAGTTCTGGTGCAAGAGGACGCTCTCTGTTCCCACCGCCTGAGGGAAAAGGAAAGCTCTCTGTATCATCCACAGAGCAGAAGGGGCTTCCGTAACTCCTTTTCCGTCTCACGCTTCTGGGTCTCTTCCTTATCTCCGAGTTATCTCCTTATCCCTGTGTTATTGGGGGAGCAGGACGTGTCTTGCCTGTGCTTGGTTTCCAGTTCCCAGGCAGAAAGAGCAAAGCAGTCAAATGTAGTTATAATGTATTAGAAATTGTGAGCCAGTGGACAGGTACTTTTGACCAAAAATTACCAATTCCCTGTTTCCTTCCTTCCTGTCTCAGTCTTCCATTTCCAAAATCCCTCAGCTCTTGCTGGGTACTGTAGAGGCTGATGGACAGGGAATTCTGCGTGCGACAGTCAGTTGCCCACCGAGATGTGCAGTTCCTCCCCCTCGTCTGCTTCTTAGAGGGTTGAACTGCCGCTTTCTCAATGCACAGCCTGGACTCTCACAGCCAGTGCCCTTGTGGGGTGCAAGAAAGTCAGCGGCGCTGCCCCTCGGTGCAGCAGGGAAGACCAAACCATCCTGTCTGCTAGAGAACGGTTGTCCTGGGAAAATGCTGGCATGGGCAGTCTCTTCCTGCTGGATCTGCTCCTTGCCCACATCCCTGTTCTGACTCGGAGGAAACACTAACTTTTCACAGCCTTTGCTTGCAAGGGGAATTAGAAATTTAAAAATTGGATTTGTTGTAAAAGAAAGAACTGGAGAGGAGCCCAAAGCAAATTAACAGATCTGGACACAGCAGACCCTGAGGAGCTTTGGAGTCTGTTCAGCTTCAGCATGTGGCTGAACCCTCCCTGCCTTTCTAGATACAATGTCCCTTTAATAGTATTACCAGGCCTGACACTGGCAAGATTTCACTTGTTCAGTACACTACTTAATACAGCTAATTTTCTACTGACAACATTTTTTTGCAACAATGAATCTTCTGTCACTTGCGTCCATGAAGAAGGCAGCTTGGAAATGCCAGCCAGAGGGGGAGGTAGCGAACAGTTCATTGTGGCTGTTCAGTTGAACAGTTCTTGAGAAACACGTAGGGCTTTTTTATTTGTTCTGTATGGCGCTAGGGATAAGTGGAAGGGAAGATAACCCAACACTGTGTGTTCGTCTTTCCTCATGAGCCCATAGAGGATCCCTGAAAAAGTTCTGTGGTGTAGGGTGTATCTTAAGGAGAGTCAGAAGCTGTGGTTTCATGGGCAGCAGCCCTGATGTGACTGCCTCTGAAGTCGCTATGAGCAATACCAATTCTCCCCAAGGGACTTGTCTAATATCTGTAATTAGTGTGGTACCTTCCTCAGTAATGAGTTAGGCAAAACCCCTTTAAATGGTTTGTGAAAAATAGTATGTTTGATCTTAGCAGATTTGTTGGAGAGACAATATATATATACACACACACATATATATTGTATGTATATACCTATATATACACATAGTACGTACTGCAAGGCCTGTAGCCAGGTGTTGGAAATTGTATAAGCTCAGTTAATAAACCCCAGTGTGGGTCTGAAGTTCATCCATGTTCTTTGTCATGTGAAAAGCGGCAGATAGGAACAATTACAATATGAGATAAAACTAAGTGATCCCATTTGATTGTCTGATTGAAACAAGTAAGTTATTGAGTAAGAGACAACTTTAAACACAAAATGTCAAGGCAGACTGCAAAGTATTTCTGAGGACAATAAAAGTACTGCCAAAAGTAAGGATAGTAAGGCATGAAGAAGAAGGAAGCAAAGCGAAGCTGGCAATAACTGTGGGCTGCCCTCCTCTGCGTGTAGCGTATCACTATGGGCTACTCGGGAATGAAGCAATTTTAATTATTCTTTTAATTCACGCAGTTTCCAGTAAATATGAAAACTAATTCTAACCAGTTAGCTGGTCCTTTGCTAGAGCAATAGTGATGTAGATACCTGCTGTTCTGTATTACCGTAAAAGGCTTTACTGGTCTGTGAGGGGCAAAAAATAGTTGGCAATAGAACCAGTGGCATCTGCAGGCCAGTCTGGTTAGAGAAAAGCCCTGCAACCAAAGCCAGTAGGGTCAGGGGCTACGACCCTTGCTTTTCATTTGCCCTATCTCCTGTTTTGGGGACCGACTGCTGAGGAGCTGTCATTTGGTTGTTTTCTACCGCCATGCTCTCACCAGGGACGACTTGTGTGCATTCCGGGGAAAAAATGCTTTGCACATGCTGCCTTGTCTACTTTCCTGTGCAGCCATCAGGAAAATGGAAAGAAATCCTAGAGAAACCGTGTGTTTTCTTCTGAAATAACTAATTCTTTTGTATTAGAATTCAGCTTGGGCCTTGTGCTGCTGTCAAGAGATGTACACAATATTCAGAAGTGCCCTTCCCTCAGTTAAGGGCAGGAAAATGTTATGACAGCTGCTGTCCTATGTGAACAGGTCGGGGAACCGTAAAGGCTTTCTAAAACATTTTTTAGAGATTAGGCACCAAAGACTTGAGGGAGAGAAGATGAACTGAGGTTGCAAAAGACCATAAAATCTCATAAACCATTCAAACCTTTGGCTGTACTATGCTCTTTTGTTAAATAAAAAAAAAAAATCTTAGTTCATAAGTAAATTGAAGTCAGTTAGACCTCACTTGCTGCAACATTTTTGCTAAGATTTCATAATCGTGTAACCCATCCTTTCAATATAAGCCCTATTTTTTGGAACGTTGATGAGTGTAAGGTAATGCCAGAGCTCGAGGAGGAGCGGGAGTGGATCCTGCCCCCTGTTACTCCCCTCCTCCTTCATGCCTCATTTCGTTGGTTGCCTCTAAGTCAGGCTTAAACACACGTGTGATTTCAGAGGAGTAGTGGCAGTTGTCAGTCTTGTATGCTGTCTACATGAATTGCTCTCCATTTGTGTATGAACCTAGCATTGCCCTTCCAGTTTAAAAGACAAAAAGGCTCTAAAGATGTCAGTCAAGCTTGCAAAAAAACCCTTTTGCCATGGCAAGTCGTGAAGAGCTCGTCTCAGATGACTATGGATCACCTGAGCCTCGTGGCCAATTAGCTTAAACAAACCGTGGGTAAGCTGGGGATTCAGGGGTGATCACCTCTGCTGTGGTGATACTCTGCGATGCAATTCATCAGTATGTAGCCTTTGCCAACCATGATAACTGTTTCATGCAGTTTCTGCTGAAATAAAGGCATAATTCTGACTAATGATCATGAAAAGGGCAAGTAAATGCCATTCAAATAGGGTAACTCCTTAAAAATAAGCTTTAACTCATAACCTTCATATAATGGTTATTCATTTAATTGAAATACAACGTAAGTCATCACTATGCTTCATAAGTCCTGCTGCTTATTTTTTATTTTAAACAATCCCCACATATAATATCTTCATATTTCTGTAGCGCCCGTCTTTCTGTATGGCGCTCAGTGTTACAGATGGATCCCCTTCTCTCTGGAGTGCAGCGCAGGAAGGCTGTCGCCTAGCCGGCACATCTCTCACGCAGATGTTACAACCCACAAGTGACTTTCACTTACTTTCACGTTATCTGTGTTCTCTGTGGCCTGGAGCCTTTCCACGAGCTCTTACTTTCTTATCTAACTTGGACATTTCAGTACATGAAAGCAAAAAGGCAATCCGAGTTAAGTCATCCTTTTTTGCTCTCTTAATTTTTTTTAAAAAAGTAGTTTCCATAGAGGTTATGAAGCATAAAATGGAATAATTACTTACACTTAACACTGAGTCACTCCTGGCATTGTCCGTGGTGGGGAAAAAGACGACAGTATGCGGTCTCTTTGTGTGCTATAAATAGAAATAGCAAATATGTGGAATTGATTGGATCAGGATGTTCCATAAAAGTTTTTAACTGGAAATTGAGCCTTCTAAAGAAAAAAATTTCAGAGATTTAAATATCCAGTTTAAATTTTTTTTTAAATGTTCAGAGTTTATATCCAGTTCTGTATTTATAATGTGGTAAACCTTCCATTGCAACTTTATTTATTTATGTTACTGAAGTACAGGATTCAGAAAGCAAATGGTTTATGGAATCAAATTTCATTAATTTTTTAAAGCAGTTTAAAAATAGGGTGTAAAACCATATATATATATGTATATATATATGATGCACACACACATCTTTTTATCACCTAGATTTTCTACTTGCGGTCATGTCTAGTCAGGCTTAGTGGAAATAATAGAAGTATTTTTTGAAAACGGAGTTTATCACATGAACTAAATTTGGAAATTATTATGAGAAAGAGCCTGCAGTTGCTCATTACCGCATTAAAAGATTGCTCCCGAGATGACCAGAGCAGCCTTGACAGTCTGCAGTGTGAGCATGCCAAGCACTGCTTCTCATAAACAGAAAACTTCTAAAATGATATTAAAGCATTTCACATGGTAAAAGAATAATTTATCTCTTTTCTTAAAAATAAATTTTTAAAAAATTATTACTCTGATATCCTTCCTTAAAAATAGAGAACAACAAAGGAAAAAAAAACTATGAGATTTTTGGGAAGGTGCTGAATGAAGTAGGATTGTTGCACAGATGTTTTTTCCGGTCCATTATTTCTGTGTGTATATGCAGTTTTGTGTGTTCATCTCATGCTGTGTGGGTAAAAAGCTGTGTAGAGGAACAGTAAATTATATGACAGAAATAAAGAAGCCATTTTGAACAAGACTTTCCCTAAGTTTTTAGAAGAAAACTGAAGAATAATTTTCTTTAAAAGTACAAAGCATTTTTCAGTAGGGAAAATAATTACTTATTCTGGAATGTGAGCAGGGCAGTGGATACCTGACCTGTAATTTAGGAAAAGAGTGAAGGGTTTTTCATCAGTAATTATTATTATTATTACAGTAGAACTGTGGGGCCCCAGTTGAGACCAGGACTCTCTTGTGCTAGGCGCTGTCTATCTAGCAAGAGATAACCACTGCCGCAGGAATCTTGCAGCAAAGGCAGGGCAGACCCAGGAGGAGAAGGGAGGAGATGGAGGTAGAAAGCAGAAGTGGTTAGCCCAAGGTCATGCTACTCGCTAATGGACACTGCTGCCTTGCACCAATAAGTCACCTATAGACACTTCGTCCGAGTTCGGCGCGAGTCGTGTGTCGGACTTTTGTAATGTGGCATCCCTGATCAGAGAGAATGGCTGGGATTTGAATGGGTAATTTGCTTGTGTGAAAGAGCATCTCGAAGGACCAGCCCTTTGTACAGGCTATCCTCTACAACATGGGAATCGGGTACACAGATCTTCCTTGAAAGTTTTGGGCTAGATTCTGCTTAGCGTACGCAGTATATGAGAACATACATTTTTAGGGCCATGATGATATAATGGTTGGCTCTCTGGTTTGCCTTGATGTAATCAACCGAGTATAAAATGCTTCAGACTACAGAGCATTTGCTTGTGAAGTAAATCTTTGTCACTAGCAATTTTTTGTATCGATAAAACACTGTTTATGGGGGAAATAATGAATGAAGAAACAGCGTGAATAAGACCCTTTTTTAAAATGTGGTCACTGAATTCTCATAGAGAAAGAACTATGTGTTAGTTTGAGAAACCATGAGGATCTTTAAATTCAGTTGCTCTTTTGATACACTGGACCTTATTTTTGGTTAGAAAAATAACGATAATAATGCTTTGCTGCTTGAAAAACGGCAGTCTATGTATTTACTAACTGGAGCAGGGATCAGTTCTGCCCTGCCTGATCAGTAGTATTCTGCTTAGTTACTAGTCCTGCTAAACTTACCTCACTTTGGGAGTTCCAGTATCCTTTTTCGGTGATGAATCACTGAGCTCGTATTTGATAGCGAGTGAGGCTAGTAGAACTGCCCCCAGGTAAGCAAGCACTTGTATTATTTGTTGTCCCTGAAATAAGGGGCATGTCCAGTGGTTCCATACCACTGCCACGTGTGTTCCTTTGCACAGCGACAAATCAAATAGATTTACACTTTATTCTCCAAGCTCACAGAGGCAATGGGAAAAAAAAAGAATGTTTGGAATTTGCAATGCTATGTGTAGCAGCTCTGCTTCAGTGGGCGAAAATTTATGTGGGGTATTAGAGCTGGCAAAAGGGGTAGGGACAATAGCGAAACTGTGATGCATTTGATTGTGTGGCAGTAGAGCGGCCCCATCCTTACCCACCGTACTGGCCGTTCCTCATGACACCCTGGGATGCAGATGAAATTAAAAGGGTGAAGGGAAGAAGGCACATGTTGCAGAACCTCTTCCATCTTGCAAGACGCTGCCATCAAATTACATTTTCAGGCCATTTTGTTTTACTGCCTTCTGCAGTGTGGTGATTCAGAAGCAATGGGAGGTTCCAATCCCAGACATTTCTTTCTTTTGGTTACCACACATTGAGAATGGAAACCTGAATGTCTCAGACATCTCTGTGTTTTTAATGGTTTGCAATAGTTAAGTCCGTAACAGAGATGCATGTGACTCATATTGAACTTGTGGCACAAACCGGGTCAAAATCCTGAAATTATCTATGGAAACGCCATGGTATATCAAGAAATTATGCCATTTTTTACCGGCGTCGTATTCATTACAGAGAGGCAGGCATCTCATTTAGTGCTGCTTGTGTAGTAAAAGCCTGGTGCACAAACATGTTTGAAAATGCATGTCATGGTTTTCAAATATATGAAATTCTAGCGGGCATTTGAGAAAACATTCACAAGTCACAGTCATTTCATAGACTTTGTCCTTGCTTGGTGTTACTAGCATTCTATAAGTTTCCTCTTTTTAAAAATGGTTGTCACGCAGCCAGGAAACCAAAATGATACCATTTGCATTTATTACTAATGGCTTTTCTACAGGGTACTGGCCTATAAATATTCAACAACAAAGACTGAAAATAGAGAGCTCTGTTGATTCACTGTAGTTTCTGTTTGATGTAATCCACATTTTATGTTTAAGCTTGTCCTCACTGCTGAGAGATGTTTTATTCTTTTTATCCTTTGGATAAGTAAGAGCAATCCTGATGCCAAAGCACAGTAAAGACTTAACTTTTTACCACAAGGTAAACTCATTGAGGTCAAACAGTAGTTCCACCTGGTGCTGTACCCTGTAAGTTTACCTTGTGGTAAAACCTGTGCTTTTATCCTGGAATTGCTCCTGCACACCACAGTGTCTGTTCTTTATAATGCTTTTATCTTGGGACAGTTCATGGGAGTGCTATTGAGTGACGAAAAATGCTGCTTTTTTAGCAGTGGAGGCAAGTCCTTTGTTTCAGCATAGAAAACATGATTTCCATCCACACAGACTTCAAATGAAACAGTGGGAATTCTTGAGAGCCTGATTATCATGGCATAATCACATTATCAGAGAGATTAGAAGCACTTTACTGTGTCTTTATGGTTTAGTGACACTCTAAGGCACTGGACAAAATCTTCAAGTGCTGTTAAAATCTTTCTTGTAGGGCACTAAGGCAGAAGAGAGCTTTTTACCTATGGGCCCTAAAATCACAGAGAACGTGCTTAATTCTTCTGTCAGAGAGCTGCAGAACCAAACACAAGCCGAACGTGTAGTTACTGGTCTTTACTGTCTCATCTGGATATATTTCTCAAAGTGACCTGCAGCAGAGCAAAGCAAAAGCCTCGTAAAATTTTAATTCCTATCAGTTCCAGTCATTGTGAAACACTGTCATTAACCAGGCAATCAAATTAATTGAATACAGAAGCGTTAGCAATTCAAACAAGTGAGGAATTCACAGTGTGTTTTCTTTAGAAACCTTGGTGGACTCTTGGATGCTGTTCCTTTTGTGGGTGGTGGCTGGCTAGAACAGTAAGATGCCCACTTTTAGCGTATGTCTCTCCACTGCTGTGTTGCCTTGAGGTAAGCAGTCCGCAACCCATGTCTTGTAGGCGAGATGTTGCCTGAAAGACTCTGAATAGCTTGTGACTATGGGAAGTGAAAAAGTTAAAGCTGAAAGTGAGAGCAAAGCATGTGATTTTCGTAACGTGTTCCTTGTTGTGTATGGTTGCCAAGGGCCACTGAAGATTTGGGGATTAATGTTATGATCATATGGTTCCCAATATAAAGGATTCCGTTGATAATTAGCCCAGAGTGAAGAAAGCTAAAAATAATCAACAGAAAAGCCTTTTCAGATGGGAGTCTGTGCCTCTGGAAGTGCACAGTATGGACAGTGTCTAGACAGAAAAGGTATGAAATACAAAACACGCATTTGACCTCAGTTAAAAGGCCAGGATGAAACAATCACGACAGAAAGAGTGACGGGGGAATTGCTGCACTTTAAAAGAAAACTGCTCCAGTAGTGAAGAAACATGGAATATGCCTAAACAGGTACTAAAAATGATCCTGGAAAAAGAATTTTAAAAATCAATTACAGTTTGTTTCACTTTGCTTGATTATTAGCATGTAAAACTGCATTTTTAAATTAACTGTAAAGGCTTTTACCTGCCAAGGCATGGAGTCAGGACTTTGTATGTCTCCAGCTGAGAGTACTAAAACACTTGCAGCAGGGAGCTGCATTCCTTCTCCTGTTTTAAGGAGTTAGGGAAATAGAAGGGAAACACATCACCATGGATGTGAGTGTAGAGGAGAATTGAAAGGAGGAGGATTTTTTTTTAAAAAACTTCCTCCTCTATTCTATATCTTTTAATGTAAAGCTTGATTCTTTGCATGAACAACTTCATGTAATCCACTGACTGTCTTGCCAGTAGAAAGCATAGCCCTAAACTGCCATTTTCTACTGATACTTTGGGACCTTAGACTCTGTTGATCTCTTTCGGATTCTCTCAAAATGAACCAAATGAAAAGTACAAAAATTGTAACACAAAACTCTGTGTTAAGCGTTCAGCTGCCAAGAGGCAGCTCTGAGGCTAATAAAAAATCAGAGCACCTACAGCAAATTTTTTTAAATATTGGCCTGTTTCAGAAACAAGTACCAGACTACTCGGAGCATCCATGTAGTGACAGAACAATGAAAGTTCATCAGTCATCTATCAATCTCTGCAGTTGTAGAAAAGGCTGCCATCTTCGGGCAATGCTCAGTCATTGCACCCTTCTTTTTCTGCTCGAAAAATCAAAATCCACACACCGACTATAAGGTAACCAGGAGAGCACAGTGGAATCAATCCCAATCTTGAGCCAACCATTGCACTAGTCTCAAATACTCTAAAGTGTGCTTTCTGACTGCATGTGACCCATTGCACTCCTTGCATCTTGTGTTATTTTTTTGTTGTGCTTGATCCAAAGCATAAGCAAAATCTTTTTGCACTTTGCAGCTTGGAAATAGAGGTGCAAACTCAAGAAGCAGCAGCCAGTTTGATCTCAAAACACTGTTGTCTTTCCCTGTTCCTTCCTACAGCAATACGGGTAGTAATAAATCTTCCAGGAAAAAGGGGAGATTTCTTACTATTACTCATGACTTACCTGAAATAACTGGTGAAAACTCTTTATGTGAGAATGTAGAGGGAAAACTTCAGGATGTCCTAACTACCCTGAGACATATCAAATTGCATTAAAGGTTGAGTTGAATAGAGTAATTGCAAAGGAGTTTGTGAACATGGTGCACTGACTTATTTTTTTGTTGTATCTTAGGGTCGACCAGGACCGATTGGGCTTCAAGGACCGATAGGTGCACCTGGATTTACTGGGCCAGAAGGTTTGCCAGGAGCAAAGGGTGAGAGAGGAGCAGTGGGCCCCCCTGGACCAGCTGGACAGAAAGGTGACAAGGTAGGCTCAACAGTGACTTTTCTTTTCTGTCCCTGCAATAGATCTATGGCCGTGTATATATTTTTGAATGAATAAAGATAATCTTGGGCTATCTGCTTTGGGGTAAGAACACAACAGCATTTCATGAGTATCTTTAGAGAATTCTCTGCTTTTATTTTTGAATGAGAATACAGTTCCTAAGGCTGCTGAACATTGTAGCCATCCTCGTAGATGAATCCTAACCAAATGAGTATTGCTGTTGCAAGTAGTCTTTCGCTTCACATACGCAGCGATAGATGGGTGTTATTCACACTACATTCAGAGAGACATGGAGCTGGTTCCTGTGTAGAAGATCCTGAGTTGGTGTCTAGAAAAGAAAAGGGAATGGGTACTAAATGTAACGTGCAATTCAGTTTTGCAGGTGCAAAGTTATTTATAACAGAAATAATATTATAAACTATGTCACAATAAATGGAATAACCCATAAGGTGTGGGTGTCAATGAATGCCGTGTGCAAGAATGGGCAGAACATCAAACGTAGAAATGTCTTAATGCCCTTAGGATCTGTTCTGCTGTCTCTTCTTAGGAAGGAAGTATCAAAAGGGGAGTTTGGAGCTAGGCAAAAGAATGAATGGAAGTGTGAACAAATACTTTCAATAATAAAGAGTGGATACATGTTGGTAGTTCACCTTAAGGAAAGTTTACATTGTGCACCAGGCATGTGTTGGCATCGTGAGTTTTGGGTTGCATGCAGAGGACTGACTGAGTCCCGCCACATACGCCAGCGCAGTGTATAAGCTCCCACCACGTAGCCTGACAGAGGTTGTGTAACAGATTATAAAATGGGGAAGTCTGATATTGTCTGATGCAAGGACTGGGATGAGATTCCTACTCTCAACAGCTTGAAAGCTTAAAAGACAGAGGAAGTCCTGCATGCTGTGCCTGGTTTCTAAAATCTGAAGGAAGTCTGGGACATTAGGACAAGGGCTTGCATTCTGGGACTATGCCGGAGCATCTTACCAGTCTACTTGATGAAAGGTGCTCAGGTCACGTGCAAATAAGAAGACGACGGATAGTTCAGGTACCAGGACCTGCAGAGCAGAGTTTGTCTTCCATGTTTTCCCAGCTACTGATAGGTGAGCTACCTAGATGAAAACTAGCTCAGTTGTACTTTCATATGCTGCAGTTACACGCTCTTCTCATTTAATATTAGTCAACATGTTGGAGTTCTAGTCACCCTTTCTCATAAGACAAAGAATGAAGTAAACTGAAAATTATTACAATTAAAATCATTGCTTTGGTGTTGCATTTATCTGAAAGGCAATGGAGGATTTAAAATAAGGACCGAGTGCCGATATGAGTGATAGCATTTTCATAAATCTAGCAGATCACACTGAAATCATTAAACATGGGTTTTGGAAGACACAGAAACCCAGGATAGGAACTGGCCTTTAACGATTGGAACTGATTTCCTTGCACTGAAAAAATCCTTTATTTACTCCAGAACTGCTGTTTCTATCCATTGAAATGGATACGTATGCAATACCAACGTGCAATAAGATTCTATCTTTCTGTCCCTTGGGGAAGCAATATACTTTACCTTTCCAAAGCAAGAGCAGTTCAGGCTGGATATTCTGCTTACGCAGTCTGTTTTGCTACTATCCAGAGCAGAGCAGTAGAACCAATGAAGTGGTAATTACTTGCAACTCAGCCAGGGGTGGTCTGAAGTTAATCCAGTGGTCTGCATATCTCCGGGTGGTGCTGTCCAAGTGTAGAGAGAAAAACCCGCAAGTCCTGTTGAAACTCTTGGAAGATCAAGTGTGACACTGAGAGTTAAGCTTATACTGGATTGTTTATTTTCCTGGCGTCTTGTTTTCCCCAGATGTGCAGTAGGAGATTATATTTTTACTTTAAATTGCCTGATTAAAACATTCCTGAAACACTCATTTGGCATCCGGTCAAGCTCAGATGCTCAGTTCCTATCTTCACTGACCCTGTGGTCAGAGAGAATCTGTATGAGATAGTTTGCTCCTTTTGGTTTTGAAAGATAAAGCCCAAGACTGAAAATGTTGGAGTGAAAAGTATTTCACGTGTAACTGAAATATACAGATTGCTGAAGTGAAATATAATGTGTACTCTTTTTCTTCAGGGCCCAATGGGAGTTCCAGGATTTCAAGGCATCAATGGGATCCCAGTAAGTTTGCATATGTAAATATAAATCACCAGAATGTTAGTAACAACCAAAAGCACGTAAGCACAATGAGACTGTCCTAGCGCATGCATAGGGTATCTTGCAAGTGCTTGCTTCTCTCTGGAGGGAAATGGCAGTGTTTGTTAGTCTACCTGGTGATCCCATGCTGTTTTGTAAGAGGTTTGGATCCTGTTATGGGATGATAGGAAGC
Source organism: Nipponia nippon (assembly GCF_047370975.1). Taxonomy (NCBI): domain Eukaryota; kingdom Metazoa; phylum Chordata; class Aves; order Pelecaniformes; family Threskiornithidae; genus Nipponia; species Nipponia nippon. The sequence continues at coordinate 4,789,556 of NW_028262313.1, forward strand.
GGATACGTATCAGGAAGTGAGCCTGAGTTACATGGGGATCCACTGCGTCACTGATAAGCTTTTCTTTCAGCACCATGTTTTCCCAGCACCGTGTCTAGAAAACACCGTATCGTGAAATCATAAACTTATGGAATTGAAAGGGACTTCAGTCAAACAGGTGTGATCGGCTGTGCTTCAGGCCATGTTTAGTATGTGTTTCCTAACCAATTCTTAAAACCTTGCAATGATGGAGACTCTAACTTCTCTGTTAGAAAAGCTTTGTTAATGCCTAACTTCAGTCTTTCTTTCTGCAGTTTAAAGCTCTTAGTTCTCATCTTACTCAACATGGACACAGAGAGCAGATTGTTCCCTTTTACTTTGTAGTAGCCTCCTTGTATGTGATAACTGTTATCAGGTCTCCCTCAATCTTCTTTTGCTATGATGTGAATGAAAACAGTGATTAGAGCTGAGGCCCTCCAGAGAATCCTTCCTTCTCCACTGCGTGCTAGTTCTGGTTTAGATCTGAGCCTTTCAGGAAACTAAGACAGGAAAGAGATAATTGCTGCATTTTCCAGGTGATAGGGGAGAGCAACCACTTTCCTTGACCATCAGGATTTTTTTTGTTTGTTTCTTTCATTCTTTAGAACTTTAACATTCCAGTGACAGTTGTTTCCAGGAACCTTTACCCTTTTCCTAGGCACAAAAAATTATGTGCCTAGAGTGTTTTGGCCAGCTTTCTTTTGCTTTGGGTTTCCCCAGTGATTTTTGCAAAGATGCCTTACAGACACTTTAGCTCAGGGGAGTTTTAGCTGGGCCAGCTTTAGAAGTTGCCCCAAAGTTCCCTGCTCTCTCTACACTATGTAGCTCATCCTGCTTTCTCCTTCTCGTATTAGAATTCTTTTTCTTTTCTTGATGACATTTTTCCATCTTCTGTATCCTTGTGCCTTCAGGCTATACTCATGCTCTTTCTCATCTTCCCTACTTCCTCAGCTGGCCAAGAGCTCCAACAGTTGAGCTGTGGTTTCTTACTTCCTATCAAAAATTGAATTGTTTTGATAGATTGTCTGAAAATGCACAGTTGGCCCTGTAAACGAGCTTGATTTCAGTTCCTTCCTGGCCCTTGTCCTTCTCTCCCCCTCTGCTCATCCTTGTCTGTTTTCTCTCCTGCTCTACTCCCTTGCTGCTATTTTTTTCTTCTCCCACCAGCCAACTCTCTAGCTCTGAAGAGAACAAGCTGTTCCCATAATACTTAATTTAATTGAACACACTGTGGGAACATGCTGTTCTCAGGGTATTTTTTCAGATGAGGCTCTGGAGAAAGGGGATTCCCAACAATGAGGGGAGGCAGAGATACGGCAACAGTCGTTGCCAGGTAGTTGGCAGCGACAGGCATTCCAAGGAGAGGGTAGGGGAGGTAGGTGATTCAAAGCCTCCAGCATATGCAGATGTACTCTGTCTGCTTTACAGTATTCTGCAGGTGGGCGAATGGGTAAGAGGCAGCTTTTACTGTTCATGAACAGCAAAGTGCTCACCGCTGTGGCTCTTCTGTGCCACAACTGCAGGACAGAAAAGCAGGGAAGGGAAACTGGTTCATACTGTTTACATTCTAACCATGGAGATAAATACTTCCATTCTACGGTGAAAATAGCAACCACTATTGCTTGAGAAAATATTTATACTTCTGTCAGTTGCATTTCAGGATAGGGAGTAGCTTAGGTTTGTGAAAATATATGTGAACGTATGCACATTATGTGGTTGTGTGAAATGCAGAGCAAAGGAGAGAGAGCACGTGTGTGCTGACGCATGTAAGAGAGAATTAAAAATATATTGCTATCTCTGCGCAAGATTTAACATCTAAATATGAAGAGAGATTCTTTGTAGTATGCAGGTGTGTTAGCGTGGGCAGGTATATTTTAGTCATGGCCAAAGGACCGTAAGGCTGTGATTCAGAGGGAAATCCCACTGTTGACCTTAAGGGAAGTGGTGTTCCACAGACTTCCCTTGGGGAATGCTGGTGGTAAGTAAATCGTGTTGTTGCAGCTGGCCTGACTAATCCCTTTAACCTAGTAAATACAGCAGCTACATGTGTTTATTGCTAGCCTTTCGTGTCACTGTAGAAGAAACCCTCAAATCCTTAGAAGACACCCTCAAATCCTTAGCCCTACTCGGGAAGTTTATTTTTTCCTATAGGACAAGATTCAAGGACACCTCTGGCAAAGGCTGGAACTGGAGCCAGGAGATGTATATAGCTTTTCATGAACTGTCCAAGGAGTTCTAGAAGGAAATATTTCTATGCGAAGTGAGCCCTTGTCTGTACCATGAAAGCTGGAGCTACATGGAGAGGCAAAGTCCTCTATTTTGTGACCCTCCTAGGGGAAATGAAAGCACTTGGTGATGGCTGTAAAAAGGCCACTGCCGTAGCAATCCATGAAACTGCCTATTCAATTAGTTTTGTGTTCACCCTTAATTGCATTTGTTTCCCTGTTTTTAAATATTTGTTGAGCTCTCCTGTTGGGATTGCCTTTGTGCTGTTTGATTTGGAAGAGAGGCCCCTTGGGATCACAGTGTTAGTGTACGAGCAAGAGTCGGATAAAGCAAGGGCCTAGATGAACAGTTCAAGTTTCCTTATCTGTCTCACAGGGAATGTCTCCTTTTGTGAGAACAGAGAGCACAAGTGATCTCTCCAGCCTGTGTTTTAATTCAGGTCTGTAAACTGGTCACCCTGCCATGTATAAGTAAAGCGTCTAAAAGTGTTCTGCCTTAGTCAAATGAGGTGCTTGTGCTGAATTGGCACATCTGCCAAAACAGGAATTAGAGGAGGTGAGAGCAGTGAAACTATTAACCACCGTTTTTCAGGTCAAAACAGCTCTTTAAATCAGTTTTTTAAATCCCTGGGGAAAAGGTTCATTTAAGCCAGAACTTTACAACTCTCAAGAAAGTCAGTTGTGGGTGCTCAGTATCTCCTCAGGTAAGGTTCTTAAAACATTGTTAACTCTGATAGCAGATTAGCTAGAAAGTAGTAAACCCTGTGGATTTTTTTCCTAAAGCAAAAGAGACGGCATGTGTATGTGCGTGTGTGTGTGTCAGCCTGTGTCATGCTTTGGCTCAGAACCACAGACATGGATGCCATGGGATTAAGTGGCAGGGCCACACATTTATTTAATACACATAAGAAATCACTGTGGTCAGCATACTTTATGTCCTCTCTCTGTGAGCCCTTCTCACATGTTAGGAGGATACCAAAATCCTTTGGGCCACTTACAGACTGTGTTGGTCCAAGAGTGAGGAGATCTCACCCAAAGAGTTTCCCAAGACATGAGGCCACCAGTCAGCTGCCTGCCATGGGCTGGCTCTTGGCCAGCACTGAAGGCTTAGCAGCTTGGCTCCCCGGTGTCTAGCTCCGAGGGGCAGATGTTGGCCGTTCAGCTTCACTAAACCCTGCAGCTGGTCACCTTATGTTGTAACCAGATACATGTGCACTTGTCCCACATAGCTTCTGGTTTTGTTGGTGTTGTAAACAAAGTGAAAGACCTGGTAGGCATTGACCACTCTGGCCTCCCTCTGAAGTCACAGCCCGTCCCGTCAGAGACTTACTGCTCTTGGCTATGACATCCCGCGTGGATGGAGGAGGGTGGGTCGCCACTGATTTGTTCCAGCTTTGGGAACCAAACGAAATAATTTCTAAGAGATAAACATAAGTGGCAATAAATTGGTGCTTCAGCCTCCTCCTGTCACTTTACTAGGGCCTGGCAAGTCCCTGCTTGCACAGCACATGTGGGTGTTTTGACAAATAGACTTTAATCATCAGGGCAACTGGTACTATGTATGCTGTGGTGCCTGATGCTAATGCTCTGGGATGACTTCATTCCATGTCCTGAGGCCATGTTTAATCTCCGCTTTATACTTGTCTGGGTGAGCTGCCTTGATCCTGTAGTGGCGACACAATTCACATTCATTCAGTTTGCACCTTATTGACTGACAGAGAGCAGATCTGGGCGCTCTCCCCTTCTCTCCATTTTGTTGGCACAAATGGCAATGCAGTTGCAAACAAGCAGGACCAAGGAACTCATCTGGCTGAAAATTAACCCCATTAAGAAACCGAAGAGTTATTTCTCTGCTGTGTTGGTTTCCTGCTCTGACGTGCCTATTCTGCCTGTGCTTATGCCAGCACAGGGAAGAGGTAGGTGTGAGTAAGCAGGAGTGTGCGATGGCCTCCTGGCAGCAGCTGAGACCAGTGATCGGCTTCAGTATTTACATAATTATGGCCCAAGTTGCTCTGCATCCTTGGGAAAGTCACTCTGCTACTGTGTACCCCCAGCTTCTCATCCGTAAGATGAATATTATAGCATTCCCACGTTTTTTCAAGGCGTTTTAAGATCCTTAGTTAAAAGGCTTTATGTTACTCCAAAGTTCTCATTGAGGTTGGTCAGAGCATATGCTATTGGCTTGGACTGGGAAGACCTTTAGCAACACAGATGTGTTTTGTTTTAAGTGTCAGGCATGAAGGATTGTTAATGTTCTGCTTTATCTCCATGTTATCCATGTTTATTTTTTTACTTTCCTAGTGTGAGTCATAACTTGTTTAATGCCATATCTTAAGGATGAATCTTTGGGATCAAACAAAAGTACTTTTGGGATGAGTCAAGATCAGGGTGTACAGAGGGGAGGGAGAGAACTCTCAGTTACTGATGCTATCTCCATAGGTTTCATTTTTCTTCCTGCCACAAAACTCTGTCTTTGAGTGCCACACTCATTTCTGTGAAAAGGAGGATAGAATAAGGAGCTGCCTGAAACCCAGGTAGTGTGACTGACAGTTCTGCCTTTCTGCGTTTTGCCTACACATATCCATACAACACTGAAGAAAAAGTAACTAAAGTCTCAAACTTTGATCTCTTTTGCACCAGTACCATGCTGTGTAAACTCCAGTCAAATTAACAGAGCTATACCAGGGCAAAAGAGGTGTGAAATCAGAATTAGGTACGATTGTATTCTACTCTGCTTGATTAATAATTGACCATTACAAATGCTTTCTTTTAAATGCTGTTAGTTTAATTAGGTCTCTCTCCCAGTTGCTTTGCCTAAGATTTTAAGTTTACTCTAACAAGAAAAGCTGTTTTGCTCGAATGGCCTGATGCTGGAGCTGTAACATCTGTTGAACTATTAAAGGAAAGAATCCACACTGGAGAGGAAGAGAAGTCACTGAAACTTTAAGCAGTTTGGAATTATAAATGCTGAGTATTGTTGAGTCTGCTTCTGCCCTTGTTTTTACATGAGCAACTTCCATTCCTGGTGTCAGGTGCACCCTTGCGTGCTGTTTTACACTGCGTTATATGCCATATATTTCAGACTGCTGTGGGATGAGTATTGCCCTTTCGGGACCTACTCATGCACAAGTTATGTACTTCAGAAAATTAGCCCTTGGAGAAAAAGGTAATTAAATGAATGCAGCCAATGTTCTAGGATTTAAGCTTTGGGGAGGATAAACAATGCTGGCCAAAGAAGCTCGTTCTGTTGCAGTCTGCCATACACTGAACTTGAGTGGGAGTTGTGCGTTTCTTTTGTTTTGTGTTGCCATTTGGAAGATATCATTTTTCTGGGGACAGTATTACTAATAAAATAATGCATCCTGTCAGTCATTCCCTCTTTTTCCCTTTAAACAGGGTCACCCTGGGCAATCTGGACCTAGAGGTCTGCCTGGCCTCGATGGCTGCAATGGTACCACTGGGAGTCCTGGCGTTTCTGGATCAGATGGATTTCCTGGCCCACCTGGGCTGCCTGTACGTCCCAACTCTAATATGGTGTTTTGTAGTCACTAAGCCAGAATTTGCTTTTCATGCCATTGTTGGAAAAGTAACTCCCAAGTACTTAGGAAGAACCCTAATAACCCTACGTTTATTAGCACTGTTAGAGCTCAGTATCCTTTTCTTATTGAAATTCCACGCTGAGGAGAAAATGAAGATCCAGTGAATTCAGTATGCTCCCACACCAAGTTATACCATTGTCGCTGGCAGTATTCAGGCTAACTCAGAAGAAACCATGATAAAGTTTTTAAGAACCATGAAGTGTCAAGCATCTTCCACCTGGAACGTTTCAAGTTAGTGGATGCTGATTCAGGAAAGGATGTTACCATATGTTCAGCTCTATGCATCAAATATTGGATGCCTTCCGTCGGGTCTTAAGATAGCCAAAAGCTTCAGTCTTACTGAATGTCAATAGGATTTACTTTCCAGGGTATGTGTTTTACTTTTGAATACACTTTTCTACCAGGTTGGAGTTTTATCTAGCCTGTATTGGACACCTTAAAGTTAGGTGTCATATCTATTCATCTGGACCTCCGTCTTACAGAAAGTGGTACTTGCGAGAGCACTTCTCCCCCTCTACCTTTCAGGATAAAAGTATGTGGTTATTTTTGAAGCGTAAGCAAAGAATATGACTTGATATTAAAATATTTGACAAATATTTGAATATTTGTTCACATTCAAAGCCTGATCTTACAAACACAGGTCATGTGACTAATCGTACATGTAATGGAACTCCTTTGCACGTATACATGAAGGAGAAGAAGAAAATACAGCTGGCGGATGTAAATAATGCCATTTGTTTCAGCATTTCTAAACTGTGCTAAGACATCTTTACGTGTCATCCAGACTTGAAATTCATATGATGTTGAAAAATACTGAAGCAATAAGATCAAATTAAAGTACTGCTTTCTAAAGTAACTGATTTACTCATACCTGCTGCTCAAATTTCTATTTTGTTATGTTTGTAGGATTACATTTTTGGCAAGGAAAGCTGCTTGGATCAGCCAAACCCTCTCAAATTAAGTTGGCAATTAAATGAAATCACCTGAGATAAATTGGATGGGATGATCAAGATTAAAATAAATAGAGTAAATCTAGAATTATAATGGCAGCTTTTTCAGAAGATTCATGCAGTCTACCAGCTTTGATTCTAAACAAAATTTGGTAATTTACAGTGTTAAACAAGAGACAGAATCATAGAATGGTTTGGGTTGGAAGGGACCTTAAAGATCATCTGGTTCCAGCCCCCCTGCCATGGGCAGGGACACCTTCCACCAGACCAGGTTGCTCAAAGCCCCATCCAGCCTGGCCTTGAACACTTCCAGGGATGGGGCATCCACAGCTTCTCTGGGCAACCTCTTCCAGTGCCTCACCACCCTCACAGTAAAGAATTTCTTCCTAATATCTAATCTAAATCTACCCTCTTTCAGTTTAAAACCCTCGTCCTATCACTACACTCTTTGATAAAGAGTTCCTCCCAGTCTTAGCTGTAGGCCCCCTTTGAGTACCAGAAGGTCACTATAAGGTCTCCCCAGAGCCTTCTCTTCTCCAGACTAAACAACCCCAGCTCTCTCAGCCTGTCCTCATAGGGGAGGTGCTCCAGCCCCTCAGTCATCTTGGTGGCCCTCCTCTGGACTCGCTCCAACAGGCCCATGTCTTTCCTGTGCTGAGGACTCAAGAGCTGGGCGCAGTGCTCCAGGTGGGGTCTCACGAGAGTGGAATAGAGGGGCAGAATCACCTCCCTCAACCTGCTGGTCACGCTTCTTTTGATGCAGCCCAAGATACGGTTGGCTTTCTCGGCTGTGAGCTCACACTGATGGCTCATATTCAGTTTTCCATCCACCAGTATCCCCAAGTCCTTCTCCAAAGGGCTGCTCTCAATCCACTCATCACCCAGCCTCAATCCATGTTTGGCATTGCCCCAACCCATTTGTAGGACTTTGCACTTGGCCTTGTTGAACTTCATGAGGTTTGTGTGGGCCCACCTCTCAAGCCTGTCAAGGTCCCTCTGGAGGGCATTGATATGTATATGAACAGGAGGGTTACACCATGTCAAACAGATTCAAATAGGATCTTAAAAGTTGTCAAAGGCCTAAAATAAAAGGGAAATCTAATATAAACAGGAAAAAATGGAGAAAATGTTTGCAAAACCTTGTTTTTCTAAAGCCGCAGGAAGTCTTAAGTTCTGATAATACCACAGCTGCTTTGTCAAAGCTGCAGTGGTACTTTTGCAGTTTACTGGAGCCAGGAGTTTGCCTTGTTCATTATGATAAATATAAATTCTTTCAAAACTAAATCAGTATTTTCTTCAGAAATTTATTTTTGACTTTTTTTTTTTTTTTTTCCTTAATCAGGGTCATCCTGGCCCAAAAGGCCTTAAAGGAGAACCTGTTTTTGTTCAAGGCAGTCTTAAAGGAATGAAGGTAAGACTTGCCATCACATAGGAGAAAATGCAGTACAAGAAACACTTTGATGAACTACAGGTTGCAGGGCTGATGCTGCAGGTTAGATTGCTCATGATGTTAGACACAGGTATCCTGAGTATGCCCGAATGCAGAGCTGTGAAAAAGGCCTTGTAATAACTTCAGTAATGACAACGCAGAATACTCGCAGAATTTGGAATTGCTTGGTCTTTGCGGAGATCTTGTTCATCCCACGCTGGGATGCTGGGACATTGCTCATTCCGTTACTGTTCAGTGTAGTTGCTGGTCCTTCACTTGTCTCTGGAGAGCTAGCACCATTTGTTTGTGGTGTCAAACCATGGATGTGAGGAATTTCTTGTAAGCTTACCCTGACTTAATATGAGGTAGCACGTGTGTTTCTAGGTGCACATGTAGCAAAAGAGTGGCCCTTCACCTGCATTCAGAACTTTCCTGTAACTGCACCTTTGCATGTGCCAGCTCTGTTGAAATAACAGCTCAGGAGACTCACAAGTGCACATTAAGATTTCCACTGTGAGATCCCAGCTGCCTCCCGGTGTTTTTTGTACTAGGGGGTACGAGTAAGTAATCAGTCATACTCTCAGTTTAAATACATGAATATCATATTCTACTTATAGTATTCCATCCTTTGCTGCTGTGAAGTCAGGATTTTACTCTCTCTAATAAGGACCTCACCCTGAAACATCTGTATCAAGTCTGTAATTTTATTTCCTGTACAGAAAATACAAACTATGGATAGACAACTTCAGTTTATTGTTCAGAGCAGTGAAAAGATTCTTGAATAGGCTCATGTAAAAGATTTGGTTCTTTGTTGCCTTGAAACAAACACTCACCAGCTTACCATGGTTTTGATTTTTGCCAGAAGTACTAGGTTTGGAATAAATCTACAAAGGATTCAGTACCTCTTGTGGTACTGAATTCGGCAATATTTAGCAGCCTCATGCTTCATTAAATGTTGAAAATATTAAGAATTTTATTCTGTCATGTAAGGCCCCCTCACACTGACTTTGTTGGTTAAAATTAACTTTTCTAAAATTCTACCTGCATTATATATGTTCATAAGTTGGTGAAAGTTAAGTAGATCTTTATTTACTCTAGTATTTATGGGAAATACAGATAATTTGATATAATAATGATATGCTTTTACATATTTTATAGTAGTTTTGTAATGAAAGTTTTTATAGTGTCTTTTCCAGTATTTTTACAATTACTACAAATTCTTTTTCGTGCCACTTTAGTTTCTCTTGTTACCCGTAAATAAAATGGTTGTAATTTCTCCGGAGCTTTGGAATCTCTCCATTACCCAATTTAAATATGGAAGCACAGGTGTCAAAGTATTTTCCCATTTACACTTGATCTAATATTAACTAACAGCAAATATTTCTATTTATACAAAACTTAATGTTCCTTATAGTTTGTTGCAAAAGCATAGTGTAATTTTTACTCATGCATTTAAAATTTTTAGGGAGAAAATGGTCTTCCTGGATTGGATGGAATTTCTGTAAGTTATTTAATTTTGGGAATGATGATTTTAAAGAATATTGAGTAGGTAATTTTTCTTGTACTGGTTCTCAAGGACTTTTCAAATTAGCGGGCCATGTATTTATATGTGTGATACCAGTAGCCTGAGCTATTCCAGCTTTGTAATGGGATTAGCGCATTATGGTAGAGGAAGTCAGATTTTTGCTATGATCTGTTCCATTTTTCCTTTTTCAAATCAAACTCCCTTCTACCATTCAACTCTGTAGCTTTAATTTTCAAAATACATCTAATAATGTGAAATGGATTGTTGTACTATTTAAATTGGCATACTTAATTAGGGCATATTACTTAATGTTTCCTGAGACTCACTTTGTCTTTGGTTGGGGTTTGATGAGTGCTACACATTCTGTATTTGTCCTATGTTGTTCTTATAGGGCCCAAAAGGTTTTCCAGGTCCAATAGGTTCTGCAGGCCCTATAGGATTGCCAGGTTTGCAGGTAAGAGACCTCAACTGTTGCACTTGTTGATAGAGCCATTCAAAATGTTGGCAGTTTTCCCTCCTTGTCTGTATTTGTGTCATGACAATGAGCAAAAGTGTGTGTGCATCTGAAAGGACTGATGAGCACAGCTGACTTCAAGCATAGAATACTTGAACTTAGATAGTTTAATCTAATCACAAGAGGGAATGCTCCTCTCTGGAGCAGCGTTCAGAGCAGCAATCATGAATGAGGGCTCCAGCAAAGTCCTAGAGTGCTGTCTACAAACACTATGTTATACTATTCTGAGCACTTCCTCGTCTTGGGACTCGAGGGAATATGCTGAGCTCTGCATGTTTGGAGCCTTTGTCGTCAAGAAATATGCTAAAGAGTTGCTTTTTCAAGATACTACAAGAGAGTTTCTATTGGGTGGAGGTAAAAACAAACTATGTGTTTGTTGCTTTTAAATTGAAATTTGCTCTTAATTAACCACAGTACGAAAGGGCTATGCTGTCTGTTATAGATGTGAAGACTTGAAGATCATGTGTGTCAGTTACTTTTGCTTTGGGGCAAGAGGTGAAAGTTCAGGTACCACTGCAGATCCCAGCATTGCTCCAATTGTGTGCATCCTAATAAAGTACAAAGAAATAAAATCTTGATCTTGTTCACATTTAGGGTCCAATGGGTCCCCCTGGGCCACCAGGTCCAAAAGTAAGTACCTACCTTTCCTGTCTTCTTTCTATACCTGATTGTTGGCTTTTTTAACAGTGTTGTGGGCCTAGATGATAGTGATGCTGTTGTTGGTGTTGTTTTATTATTAATTCTTTTTTTTTTTTTTTTTTTTTTCTTCTCTCCTAGGGTAACATGGGATTAGGCTTTCAAGGAGAGAAAGGAGAAAAGGTAGGTGAAATTTGTTCTGTTATGGAAAGAGCATGAAATAATACCCTAGTGTTTCACCACAGCTTGATCTTCTAGAAGGTGGCTAGATTCTAGCATTTTCTTCTCTTCCTTTTTCTTTTCTTCTCTTGGAGCAATTGACAGTCCAAATACTAAAGAGTCTTGCTGGTTCCTTATCTGTTGGCAAAAAGGGTGGGAGCTTTTTCTGGAGGGGGAAGGGGAAAATCTCAATTCACTGCAGTATTTTCACAGTTACTGAGACACGAGGTCCTTAGACCTTAGACATGAGGTCTTTTGAATGTCTGTCTGTCAGTTTCTTTGGACCCTCACCTCTTGTATTGAATTATTCTACTGACTTCATTCTTTTTGGCTTTCGTAATATCCTTTGAGTCAACCGATGTGTAGTTTGTAGTCTCACTATCCTAAATGGGTGTCCTGCAGTCTGTGTGAGGATTTACACTGGCTTAATGGGGCTTCTCAAAGTTCTCAGTTTGGGGCTTGATTCTGGTGCTGTTAAAATTGGTTCTCAGCATTCTACATTTCTAATTGTTTCTTGTCGTCTTTTCTTTCGTATTTCTCCCCAAAGTTTTTCTGAAATGTTTTCCTGTTGATTCAAAAACGGAGCTTTTTTTTTTCTTCCCATGTTTTATATCCACAAATCTTCTGAAACAGATTTAATGCATTTCGTTCATCTTAATTTTCAGTCTGATCTTTTGACTTCCATGACCAAACTCCTGTGCCAGCATTAAGGCACACAGATGTTATGTACGTGGGATATAATTAGAGTGGCTTTTTTCTGATTCGCAAGCAACTTTCATAGGAAATCAAGCATGTTCTGCCTATGTCAACAGCTTCCTCTTTGCCAACAGGGCGATGTAGGGCTGCCTGGCCCTCCAGGTCCCCCACCATCCACTGGAATACTGGAATTCATGGGATTTCCAAAAGGGAAACAAGGAGAAAAGGTTTGTGAATTCAGTTTACAAGCCCTCCCCCTCCCCATGCTCATTCATTCAAGGCTGAATGAAATCACTGGACACTGAGGGCTGTTATATTTCCAAATCAGAATAATTTTCTGTACCAGTTTAATCTGCCAGATGGCTATTGAATAAAAATATTCTTAGCTCAGAGCATTGTGGACCACTGGAGAATGCATACCTCTCAGAAGGAGAAATCTGAAAGCTATTTAAAGGTTTTCATCATTAATCCTAAAAATAAATGAACTGTCTTTGTTTCTGTTGGACCTCTGAAATTGTATCAACTGAAGCAAAAAAACCCAAATCCATTTAGAAAAATAATAAAACGCTCCAGCTCTTTTGCTGTGGCTATGATGCACACTACTCTGAAATAATCAGATTTCTTTGTTATCCTGGCATTTACTGAGATACATATTTAGCTCATCAGCATTTTTATTAAAGCTGTATGCATCTTGAGTTAAAGATTCTCTACACACATGAAATTTAGGCATGCTGAATTAATCTGGGACCTCTACAGCCTGGTTTGGGAGCCCAGTCTGAGCTTCCCTAAGCCCCTGCGTAAGACATGAGAGATATTGTCTTACCTGGTGGAGTTGCATTAGCGTAAGGTGAGATTCAAACAAATGCCATTCCTTTTGGCTCACTCTTGAATTTGTAAGCAGGATTGTGAAGACATTATGCTATCTCATCATGTGTTACTTCGCTGTTTTCCATGAAGTACTGTGCATATTCCAGTTCCCTAGAGGATGATATGAAATGCTTCTAGTTTGACTTCTGGCAGTGGAGAAGAGTAGAACAACAGTTCCCAAGTAGTGGTCTTTGAAGCCATGGGAAGTGGTCACAGACAATCTGTTGAATGCACCGGCACTGCTGAGAGACACTATACCTGGCACATGATGACACGAATCAAGTGTACTTGCTGACAAACAAATTACAAGGCCTTACCTTAGGAGCCAGGAGCATGATGGGTGGATTGGGGAAAGGCTTGCTTTCATGGGCATAGTGATTTATTGTGTTCACCTCTTCCCCTTGTCAGGGTGAGCCAGGCCCTCAAGGATTCCCTGGAGACAAAGGATTGCCTGGCATGCCGGTAAGGACAGAGGAGAGTTTTTAATATGTGCCTAATATGGGTTAGATGGCTCAACACCCTCTGAATAGCTCACAAGTTCTCTATAGGAGTTTCTAGGCACCAGAGTACTTTGAAAATCTGATTAAAATGTCCACAAGACTTTTTGAAGACCGTAACTGTAATCTGATATTTTTTTGTCCTGGAGATACAAAGAAGATAATGCTGTCCTACTACAGATGTTACAGAGCAGCCATCATTTCAGTACGCCTAACCTGCAGTCTGCAGACCTGCAAGTAGACATAGCCCTTCCATGGCCACTTGATGGCAGTGTTTCTTGATGTCCCACAGAGAGCTAGACTTATTTTTTAAAAAAATCCTGGGTTTTTTCCCTTTAATTATGTCTAAACATATTTTTGTTATTTTACTTTAAAGTTGTAAAGCACATGCAGATCTTTCTGCCTGTCTATATATATCCAGTTTTAAAATGGGCCGTTTAACACTAGTGCTCATAAACTCAGGAATGTGTAGCAGCATCTCTGTATGAATCAAGAACAACAATTTATCCCTGGATTCTGGAGAGCTATTTCCCAGCTTATAACCTTTTGTAAACACAGGTTATTTCAATAAGCTTAAGGAATAAATATTTTGTGGAATTTCTAACTAATAAGATAAATTGTTTGCCAGTTACTTCAACGTACAGATGTTCTTAGTAGAAAGACGTGCAAGAAAAACCTGTACATGACGCACAGTTTGTTATTAGCCTTTCTGGACATGTTCCATTATGTGCATGTTTAGCTTTATGCATCACAAGAGGCCCATTGAAGCTGGCGGGGTTGAACATATGTGTGAACTTAACCACAACCATAAGATATTTCAAGATTGAAGCCTGAAAATTGCTTAACTACTGTAACTTTTGCTGAAATTAAATCCTGGTGTTCTGTCTCTGGATTTGATACTTCTTGCTGACTGGGAAAACCACGAAACATTTCCAAATGTTGAGCGTGAAAATGCTAGTTTTGTGTCATTCTTAGGCTTTAGAAATGACTAGGGGTACTCTGAGCACTCCCTTGAGCTACTGCTGCTGTTAAGAAATGAGATTTGAAATAATTTCTAAATGTAGAATACAATACAGAGTAGCAGTGGCAGAACTTTGCTGTTTATAGCATGGGGTTACTTGCATTTGCTACTGAGAGATGTGCCATGGTTTAAATGGATGGAAGTCATTGGGAATGAAAAAGATGATGTGCTGCACATAACTGCCAAGTCTGGTAGATACAGGTTTTCCTTCTGGGGCAAAAGAGTCCCAGCAGAAACAGTCAGTTCCCCTTGTCTCTCTGTTGTACTGTTTATGTTAATAGATGAGGTTTGTGCTCATTTTGTTTTAGGGCTGTGCTATTCAATTCCAAAGAGATCACAGATTTAATGTTGGCATTTTTTCCTCAGGGCTTCGGAGGTGTTGGAGAAAAAGGAGAAAAAGGTGTGCCTGGCTTACCAGGTGGCAGGGTAGGTAACGTTACATGCCTGTTCTCAAACACATGAAGTGGGCCATTCATCAACAGAAGCATTCCCAAAGCATGTAGAAGTCTCAGACATAGGACTGGGTCGCATAGTAGCCAGTGCCATACAACAACAGAACCAACAGATAGTTCTTATCTCAGTAAAGTCTCAGATTAAAGGTGAGATGAAAGATGTATATAGACAAAGCAGTCCAAGAAAATCATATGGAAGTATTTAGTGGAGGTCTTGATACTGCAGGGCCTGTGTTTTTTCAGTTTTTTTGAAAGCTTCACAGAAAAGGAAGCTTACAGGAGGTCCAGATGAAGATAATAAAGACGCCTTGCAGGGGCTTTAGGGAGCTCTCAACCAGTGCTAGAACCAGCCACGAGAGAACACAGATAGATATTTGGGGAAGAAATGGGCAAGCTGGCAATAGATGTTGGTCTAACTAGTCAATGAATGTGGGAGTTAACGACATGCTCAATCACACGTGAGCCACAGATTCTTCAAACCACCATGACCCTGCAGAGACATGCTTATACACAACAAGAAGGCAAAGAAATTCTGGTCTGCATGTGCAGAATAAATTGTCAAGATAGAAAGTCTTGACTGCATTAAGTTTCATGGCTTTATAATTACAAACTACCTACCTAACTTCCTAGTAATTTGAGACACCATGACTTATTTTTGAACCACTGATTAAAAAGACAATGGCTAAAGAAGATAAGACTTCTTTTACCAGTTATTCTGCTGAACTCTTTCAGTTATGATCATTAATATTTGGGAGATATGGAAAATCAGTGGTAGCTTCTCCTTTTGAAAGTTTTATCTTTTGGTTCTTTGGTGCTAAGATATTTGGAGCTTGATATAATAAGACCAGACTGAGATGGAGCCTCTGGAAGTTAATGGTTTTTTGCTGTTCTAGGGTCTTTTGGGACTGGATGGATCTGACGGGATTCCAGGAAGAAAGGTGAAATTTCTTTTATTTTTTACTGTACTTACAATTACAGAAGCCATCTAACTGGTTGAGATCTACTGACTTCCTTATCTAGTGGCTCCAAGTTCTCTGATGGTTGAATGCATCTGCCTTATTAAACTAGTGAGAGCTAACTAGAAAGTCCACTTAAAACTCTAGATCCATTTAACTGTCTCTCTAGTTAGCCGTACATATTCAGAGGACCATCTCCACAGACTGGAAATTGTACATTCCCTCCTGAACAATCAACTCTCCCACTTTTCCCCTTTTGGGCGTGGAAATGGCCAGGTGGTCAAGTGGCTGAAAGCATGTTAAAGCACTTCCACTTGCAGATACAGTAGTAGAAGTTGTTCAAGAAAGCAGCTTTCAGAAATACCATTTTCATTTTGCAGCCTGGAATTCAGCCACTTTCCTGTATATTTTGTTTTATGTATGTCCTTTTAAAGATATACTGAAGGTGATGGTATCTCCAATATAATCTAATTCATATCTATATGTTAAAATTATATGGTTAAAAACAAGCCCTTTATGACAAGTTTCTCAACAATACTGTGTTTGGGCTTTGTTGGGGCCTACAGCTGTCCAAGACTTCAGAATCATGGGCAAGGTTTAAAGTTGAGGCTCCCTGCTCCAGAGCTCTTGGAATATCCCATTTTGTCTGCAGTGGCAGTGGGATTTGCAATCCATACTGGCCCAGGTTGAATATGTTACCCAATAGAGAACAGTAGGTCACTTCTGTGTAGATTTCCAGTCACACACCCAGAAGAGGAATTTCGGTGTCCCTGAGAATACTGCTGGGAAATGGGTAGCTGGAGAGCTGGATCTCCCAGTGTCACTTTAAATGTTTTGGTGCCAGTAATTTGTTGGAGGGGGAACAAAATGGAGGGGCAGGTGTGGGGGACAAGGAAAATAATGTTCTAGACTCCTCGCTCCACAAGCATTTCTACAGTTCTGTGAGAACTCCAAGGTGTCCTCCTGATTTGGGTGCCCTCATGCCTGCTCACAAGTTCTCACCATCTTTGCAGCACACAGAGGCCTGAAGGAGCTCTGGTATTTTGTGATCGCTGAGAAATTGATGCCATCAGTTTTCTTTTACTTTATTTCTTCTGCAAATGTTTGGTAGGACAAGGAATTGGGTTTGTGATTCAACTCCAGGCACTGCAGATGTCTCAGATAACAAATAATGCCACTGTCTTGTTGTCTCACTGTATAACAATGCTCCCTTGTGTGACTTTTCAGGGTCATCCAGGTGTTCCAGGCTATCCAGGACTGGATGGAGTCGAAGGCATGAAGGTAACTTCTCACATGAAAATACTAAAGCATTGCTTCTTTAAAGATATTTGCAT
The DNA here is from genome assembly GCF_047370975.1 of Nipponia nippon. Lineage (NCBI taxonomy): Eukaryota > Metazoa > Chordata > Aves > Pelecaniformes > Threskiornithidae > Nipponia > Nipponia nippon. Next base: position 4,806,494 of record NW_028262313.1, read on the forward strand.
GAATAAATAAGTGTCATTGCCTCTATCAAATCTCCTCTTTACCTCTGTATCACTAGTTCTCAGTAAGTTTCAGTTCCTCATTTACATTGTTGTTAAGGATAAAAATGAATGGTTGCTGAACTATGAACACTCGGATACTTTAACACCTTTACAATGTTCATTCATGTAACTTCATGACTTAAAATTGTAGGTGTAGTCTCTCTGGCCTCCTTTATCCTTACACCAATGCCATATTTACTGGACAATTGAGGCAAGATTAGATGGAAGTAAGTGGACGTTAAGATAGTTGCCAAGGCTATCTGAAGTCTTAGATCACAGATCTACAAGTATTGACAAGCCTGAAAAGCATGTGTTCAATTTCTTGTACTGGAGATGGGCAATGCATAGCAGACATTTTCTGGGTAGCTCACAACTTGGGCAGTCAGACATCTGGAAACTGAGTGGAAAATGGTTGGATAGTAGTTTGCTGTGAAAAACACTTATCTGCCACCAAGACTGGTATATGGTTGGCAGACATGTGAAATGCAAGTACTGAAGCTCTTTTTTGTGCAGGGCACATAGAAGAAGTAGTAGTACAGAGGACTATTACTGGAAGAAGCAACAAAGTGTGCACTGCCTTGGCTCACTGCGTGGTGTTTATATTATAAATACGATGGCAATTTGGACAACAGTCAGATTTTGCACTTGCTGTTTCAAAGAGGATTTGATACTGTGTTAGAGAAAGGAATGATACTGCAGTTGGTCACAACTTGCTTGTTCTACCTGGGTGATTTTATGGAGGAATCCATTCTCCTGGAAGCTCCTATTATTGAAATTCAGGATTCCAAGGCAGCGCATAGCTGCAGTAATGAATGCTTCTAAAGCTGGGTATGTTCATAGCAGCTCTCTCGCTACAAGGTGGACAAATGTGATCTACCTGATATTGGTCAATATGCTGATATGATAACTGGTCTGCAGTACGCATGGTATATACATGTCCGTGCTTCCTATTGAGGTAACGGGATGCTTTCAGAGGATAGCTGGATCGTAGCAAACACTTTATCTGAAGCAGCCATCGGTTTCATCAGAGAGGAAGTAAGTCAGTCAGGACAGCAGATGATTGTGAATAGCAGAAGGACAAAGTGAATTCTTCACCAAGACAAAGAATGCTGGTTAGTCAGTGAATGACCACAGACATTGCTACCATGACGCAGCCTGTCTCCTGACGAGCAGTCTTCCCCTCCATCACCCATCTGAATGTGGCGTGAATCTGTTTTCTTCTACAGGGTGAATTAGGTGACATCGGTCCCCCAGGCCCTCCTATCGTTATTGACAGGGAAGGTGTAGTCATTTCAGGTACACATTTCCATTTTGTTTTGGAACTCATCTAAAGCACTTTTTCTGATTGAACTTTCCTTCTTACTATATTTTACCACTTTTCCACACTGTGTATTGGGTCTAAGCCGTCCCTTGTTATTTTTCCTTTAATTTCTGTATTGTTGGCATACTGATACGGTTGGTCCCATGTTTATAACTTTAGAGTTTACAATAAACCTTTCGTCCCCACATTGCAGAATGATATGTTTCAAGGCAGAATGACATTTAGTGCCTGGGAGGCTGTGACTGTGTGTGAGCAAGGGGAAGTGCTGTGTGTCTACCTTTGCGTCTTCAGTGTACTAAGGAAAAATGGCTTCCTTGTGTTGCTTGGAAATGAGTACTCTGAATGTCATTCTGCTATTATTTGTCATTCAGTGTGGTAAGAATATTGTTGAGAAAATGAGCTTAATTAACACTACAGCTGAATGAGGCCTGGATGGGAATGGTCTCTGAAGCTATAAAAGTTAGGGGACAAATTGTATCATCTCTCCTATTCTTCTTCCTTCACATGCAGTCAAGTTTGAAACAACCTCTAACAGGTCACGAGGAATTTTTCCCATTATTGTTAACTTTGACTAGCAGGCTTACTGCTAACAGCTTTGCAGCCTTTGCTGTCAATGAGATCAGTGGCCACCGGGGTAGTTGACTGAACAGAGTCTTTCAGCAGAAATTCTCATGAGATTTTCCTCCTTGTTTTTCTGTTTGTCCAATAGGTGCCCCGGGTGACCCTGGAAACCCAGGAATACCTGGTCCTCCAGGAGATGAAGGGATCAGTGGTTTACCAGGCCTTCCAGGAGCTCCAGGGTTTCCAGGACTAGAGAGAGGTAAAGCAGCTGCTAACAGTTCCCTTAGCAGGCTGTTTTCTGTGTTTGTTGCTGAGAATACTCTGGGTAGTAGCCTGGAGATGGTGAAGGTATCGGAGCAAGCCTCTCCCTGCTCCTTCAGCTGGCTGATTTGCAGACTGCTGTATGAGACATAGGAGGCAGGGGTGACACACAGGGAAGCCAACTATGTTGACTTGGCTGGGAGCAGAATTAGTCCCACAATGATTACAGCCCAGGTAAGTCTTCAGGTGTGAATGTTTGGTGTAGCAGTGTACACAGGAGGTTGGTTGATTTCCATTTTGAATGAGTTGATTGGCAGAACCTTTCCTACATTTTAAATAATAGCAGATGTTTTTGAAAAAAAAATTTTTTAATGACTTTTCATATTTGCAATAGAGAGCTAATAGGTTGGCTAGATAAACCTGCTGTAGGTGGAACCCATTTGTCCCATCAGAGATCTCACTTGAAAGTTTCTGTTTCACTTGACTGTCATCTGTGAAGTCCTGGCCCGCAATGATCCAGAGACTAGGATCTACTAAGGAAATTATCTCACTCAAAAGAAATCAGAAAATAAATAAACTGCAGTCTTACATAGTTATTTGTCTAACTGATCAGTGGGACTTAAATGCAGCCCTGTGAAATTTCTTGGATGACCAAACGAGCATGTAAATGGGAGCCAGTTGGTGCCTCTGATTTGTAAATTTTCCTTTGTCTGCAATTATAAATTGTTCTGTGCTGACATGGTTGCAGTTCAGGGCACAACAGTAATTTTCATAACATTAAAAGTACTAGAATGTATTTGCTGCTGGAGAGCTGCTCATTGTGTCATTGTTGTCTAGATGGAATGGGCCCTGGAGGGTCTCCAGGTGTTCCAGGTGTGAAGGGTGAAGTGGGAGAACCAGGAAGAGCAACGATTGGATTGCCAGGCACTCCCGGCAGGGATGGTTTACCGGGTCTGCCAGGAGCACCAGGATTGCCTGGTTCACCACGTATGTATATTTTTAACATCTATTGGATTCAGAGTGGAACAAGACAAATAATCATTTATATATTTATTTCTTTGCCAGTGAGGATTATTCATCTGTAAATCTTAAATGTTTGGTCGACACCTCATTGTGATTGTAACTCACAACCTTAAACATATATCAGCAGCCACCCCTCTAGAGTAAGAGAATACAGCTAATTATTGTTAGAGTGGTAGCCTGAGAGACTGAAGCACAAGGTTGTGTAGACACAATTTATGACACAGAGGACTTTGAAGTTCTAGGCTAGTCTCCTACTGGCTTAGATTAAAGAATAGACCATGACCTTATGAGCATCTGGGGTAAATGTCTGGTATTGTGAGTAGGTATTTTGGGTACTGGAAGTCAGATAGGATGCCTGAAGAGACAGTTTTCAGACCTAAGGAAATGTGATTTTGTTTTTACGTGTTAATTTGTATGGATGCCCTGATTGGATTAATTATGCATTGTTTTGTTTTCCTCAGAAATTGAGTATTACATGAAAAGGGTTGGTTTTACACAAACCTTGTGTTTTACCATTCTGCCATAAACTGAGTTCAAACAGCCTGTTTTATTTTTGAGAGGCAGCCTGTCAAAACAGGGCACACTCCAGTGACGGAGCCAATGAGCACAGTCTGATGAAATGATTTTCCGTGGAGAAGAAATAAGTGATCTCTTATCAATAACTGCTTGCTAGTCAAATCCAGCTCATTTTCTGCAGAGTCTGTAAAGCTCTGGTAGCTGTTTTTAGCTGATGGTTGCAGTTTGTTTCCATGGAACATCAGACGCGTGCTGGTCAGCACTCCATCTTACTGTTGTCACTGAGGGGGAAGGGTTTTCAGACACAGTAGTTATAGATTATGTTAGATCACTTTCCACTGCTGTTTCTGTCAGCTCATTCTATTCAGCATATAAAGAGATGTAGAAAATAATCCTGCATTATAAAGTGAGGGACAGGGAAAGTCCCCTTAACCTTTTTGCCATTTAGTCTCTTTCCTGAGCTGCAGCAACTTCATAAGAAGTCAAGGAGCTCTGCAGAAGGCAGGTAGCCCTGGGGATGACTCTACCATGCCAGCAGCAGCAGAGACCCTGCTCCGCTCATATAGGATAGCTTCTGGGCCAACAAAAAGGGCAATAGCCGGTCATCACAATCACCAATACATTGATCTGTCCCTTCAATTTCTATCCATATGAGTCTCAGCTTCTCCTAGAGCTGTAAAGGCCCATCTGCCATGAAGTCATTTGCCCTTCGTTATACAACCTGTTCACAGTTTGGTTAGTTCTTCGACCAACTGTTAAGTCTTTGAAAAAGTGCAATGGTAGAGCAGTAGAGGAATGAAACTGTGTTGCATCCACATTGTGAGAGCTTTTGCTTTTCTGTATGAGAAGCTAGAAGCAAACATATGGCAGAGGACTGCAGCCTGTGATACCAACCAAGTTCTGCCTCCTTGTGTAACTTCCACAGTTGCAGTTTGATTTGGTGCCATTTCTGTCAGTTGCATAACTGACATTGTAAGTAATTAATGAGCTGGAAGTCTAGCCTTCTCATGGCTTTTGCTTGCCTTCTTTCTGCATATAGGCCCGTCATTCGCCCCAGACACGATCCTGGATAGAAGGCCTGGGGCCCCAGGGGAGCCTGGACAAAGAGGGCTGCCAGGAGCTTTGGGTCCAAAGGGGTACAAAGGTAATTGACTCTTGTTTTGGGAGAGTGTTTTAGCAGTCATTGGGCCTCAGAAAGATATTTACATGTGGTTAATATCCTAAGGGATGAGGTGGAAGTGTCTTTATGACAAATCACAGGAGGTTGAGATGGATTAAAGGACCCAACAGCCTTTACAATTTAGAGAGAGTTGTGCCAGCACTGTCAGCAAAATCCTATTTCCTACTTCCTACTCTGCTCAGGCAAATAAGCAGATAAATATCTCATACCCAGAAAATTAGCTAAGTAAGTTATCCTTTAAAGCCATAAGACGCAATGAGACTTATAAATAAAATCTTGTTCACTGCTTTTTGCAATATGGGCTGGAAATGACAGAGAAACTTAATTTTATTCTCCTCTGTGCTAAAAATGATGAGAATTTGGGTCTTAGTGTGTGATAGAACCAGCAGCAAAAGCCACGATGACACAGACATCACTGTGCTATGTGATTGTTTGGATCCATGGCCAGTTATGATTCAGGGAAATATAAAGATATCCAGCTGTGGGTCACTGTAACCTACTGTGAGCGGGCGTATGGATTTGCTTTCTCTGACATATAACTATCTCTTTAAAAAAACACAAGACTTCTGTCCTAAAACTCTCCTAAAACCATCTGTTTAAGGGAGTCTAAACCTTTGGGAACAGGTCCAGAAGTGCTGAGGTTCATGCTGCACATGGTAATTTGGTGATGGGCATTGCATAGAAATTAACCTGGGCAAAACCTGAGCTCCGCTTGCTTGACACTCACGTCACCTGAGCAGAGCAGGCACAAAATCAAATCATATGAGAATGGCTTTGTCCTAATTGAATTAAAATACTGCTTTTGGAGCTCTTGCAACTGAAAAGGGTCTTTATCCAAATGAAACTGAGTTTGGAGTGTTAACTGTATTTTCCAGGAGAGGCAGGTGATTGTGCTTGTGATGGAGGAGTTACAAGAGCTGGTCTAAAAGGCACCTCAGGTCCACCAGGTCCATCGGGAAGCCCTGGTGTGCCTGGGATTAAGGGCATTGGTGGAGACCCAGGCACTGTGGGCGCGCCAGGACTGCGAGGCCCTCCGGTAAGGCAGGAAGAGTTTATATTGGTTGTCATGAATTAAAGGAGAAAAAATGCCCATGTGCAATTGCTGGTGGTGATTGTAGTGAAAGCAGAACACGTTTTTTTGAATAATTTCTTCTACTTGTTTGGATTTAAAAAAAAAAAAAGAAAAAGCTGAAAGTAGAGAAATTATCACATATAAAAAATGGGAGAAGAAATGGTTCTTAAGTTCTGAGAACTGCACATTTAGCAGTCAAGAGAAAACAGTAACAATTATTCATCCCAGGGCTTCTTGGCTGTAGGCATACATGGATTAGACCCAGGGTTCTTCCTAAGAGAGGGCTGGCTGGGGAAGCAGATACACATCTGCACGGAGAGAAGACCTTAAAAATCGGATGGTGAGATCTTTCCACACCATTGCTCATAGCTATAAAAACTGTGTCCGGTAGATGCAGTCTCCTTCTCAACTGCTGCATGCCAAATACGTTAGTGAGACTTGAGCTGTGTTTTTTATGAAATGGCAACCATAACAAACAGGATTTTCCAAAGTGCTGAGCATTGCTTATTGGCAGTATTTACTTTTGAAAATCGTAGTCCATAAAGATGCCAGTCTTTTGTCTTCAGAGTATCTTTATCAGTGTCAGTAAATGTAGCACACCAAGTAACAGGGAAGAAGATTCGATACTTGGGCCCTGTTATATCATGAGTGACGTAATGTTCCCAGATGTCATCCAAGATTGCTGTCACCATAGTGCTATATACCAGGGTTTGGCTTGCCCCTGTAAAGCTGTAGTGACTTGATTGAAACAGTTGGAAATAATCAAACCTCCTCCTTTTTTGGTGTAATGTATACAATAGGAAACCCTTTAGAGATTCTCTGCATGTTCATATTCCTGTTTTTTGCTTTTGGTCTCTAGGCTTTGACTGGTCAGCAAGGTCTTCCAGGCCTTAAGGGAGAGAAAGGGGATTCATCCTATGCAACAGGCAGAGGTGCTCGTGGGGACCGTGGTGCAACAGCACCCAGAGGACCTTCAGGCATCCCAGGAACCCCTGGCAGGGATGGACTTCCAGGCTTGCCAGGCCCACCAGGCCCCCCAGTAAGTTCAGATTAATTTAGCAGCAATGCTTCAGAATTGGAATAAGGAGCAGAGCCAATAGAAAGGCCTGGCTTACTAGTCCTGATTAGCCGTGTGGTAAGTCTCCGAATACATAAAAAGGTCACAGTCCCTGAGCACAAATTTGTCTTGGTCAGGATTAATAATCGGCACTCATTATGCCTCTGGCCACCCAGTCAAAAGATAAACTTCCAGTAGTGGGGTAGATGATAATGCTGTTTTATGTTGTGTCCTAAAAGATAAAAGACACTGTAGGCATAAGTATGAGTCAAATCTTGGAACAGAAAAATCACATCAGAATCTTTGTAATTAAAAAGAAAGTAAATGTCTTTCAGAATATGTAATATTTACATTTTGGCAAATACAACATAAAATATTATTTTTAATAGTCACTTGAGCTTTCCTGCATTTTGAAATAATGATGGATAATTTACAGTGGTTTCCATGTACCTTCCCAGGCCCATCTGAACCTTGCACAGAACCGACCAAACTCTTACGCATTTGTTAAAATGATAGTGGTGTATATTCTTTCTACATCTCTTTGATTTTCAGCTGTAACTGTCTTTGCTGTGCACAGGGTGATGGTGGGCTAGGTTTCCCAGGTGAAAAAGGACTGCCAGGATTACCTGGCTCCAAAGGCCATCGTGGAGAAACTGGTTCTCCTGGCGTTGGATATCCAGGTCCTAGTGGAGTTCGTGGGCCACCAGGTGACCCAGGAATGGATGGGTTTCCAGGACAAGCAGGTCTTCCAGGCCCTCCAGGTAGGTGTTGCTGGGTCTGCTCTTATTTTGAAAAGGTGCAAAGCTGCTACAAGTCAAATGGCACTCAGCTTACTGCTGTGCTTGTAGCCAGGCCAGAAGATTGCATTAGATTAAAGATTGCTCTTTAAATTAATTGAAACTGCTCTGTGGGCTCACCAGACCTCACACAGCAGTCACAGCTTTCTCAAGTTGTCATGCTCAGGGGGGGCACAGATAGTAAGCAGCAAATATCTGAGTTGAGTACTTAAATACTAATAGTGTTGGATGAAGCTACTCACTGACTTTTGCTGGAGAACCATTTTATACCAAAGGTAGTTAGGAAGATTGATAAAATGAAGTTTTTTTAAAACACAGCCTACTTCATTGTCCAGGTAAAAACAGTAACTGACTGGTATCTGAGACTTCTGAATCAGTTTTCAAAACTCTTACTATTATTGAAATAAGAAGAGCTCCAGAATTTTTTTAAAGAAGAAACTGTAGTACATTGTATGTATGAACAGGCATTGGTAAATAAGACATTGTCATGGCAGTCAGATAGGGAGTTCAGTTACGACTGTTGCAGCCATCTCTGGGCTGTTTGCTTCCCTGAGGTACTACAGTTTGGCTCAGTTGATATGTCATTGTATGTACCTAAAGCATACCATAATGACATGTGATAAAGTCAGTACATACAGGTTTGATAATGTTTCATGTATGATGTTTTATGTTCCTTCTCAGCATTCGAACTGAGTTAGATGGAAAGTCATATATCTAAATGTTTATGGAATTTTTTTCGTAACAAAATGACTGCACAGAGCTAGTCCCAATGTCTTGATTCCATGTCAGCCATTTAAATGTAATTTAAGATAAACAGTATTTTTTCTTTGCTGCTGCTGATTTTCAGTGTATTTTCCATTCTGTGTATACTTAGGCTTCTACATTTGTAATTCAGTCAATATCAATAAAGCAGAATCAATAATAAATTTGCAGGCATAATATTGTTACATAAGTTTCTGGACTGATAAACTGATGTTCTGAGTTCAGAACCTTGGCGGTAAGACTACTGCAGTATGAGGAGCTGGTGGAGGAATATTAAACCCAGAGGGAGGTGAGAGCTAGGCCAGAATAGCACTGGGAAGGTTGCACAGACATGCCGGATGGCATGTTCCCTCACATCAGTGTCATGCTGGGTTGTTGTTATGGGGTGAGGAGACAGCTAGCATTAATATCCGCCTGAAACAGTCTGCATAAGCTTTTTTTCCAATTCAAGTCACATGCTAAATGCTAAAAGCTTTACTAATTCGTAGCTCTGAATGCTTACATCTTTCTTTGGTAAATTGTCTCTTACAAAATCCACTAAATTAAAATTGCATTGTGAGATAAGTAAAATACTCTGTGCATGATGTGAAATCTAGATATTCTGTGGAGCACATCAGAAGCCAGCTTATTATGAATGCTACATCAAAGCTTTGCTAACAATGAATGGTCCTTTGTAGAAGAGTATCTATACTCAAAATACGTGGGAAAGTGTGAATAAGTCATTAGCCAGTTCAGTTTGCACCTCCATAGAGATGTGTAAGAAAACTTGCGAATGCGTCATTCCCTCCATCCTAAGAAATAATTTGCATACATTAAAAGGCCCTTTGATACCGTAAGTTTCATCTAATATTAAAGAAATGTGTGTGGGTGGAAGAAATAATCATTTCTTATACTGCCCAGAGTGAAAGGCCTTATCGTGAAAATGAGGAACGACATTTAAAAAGAGACTGTGACCTACTGAAGTTACCACGTCAGAGGCACCACTGAGGAATTTTGCTTGAGTTCATGCCATGTGCAGTAATGCAGGGTGAAACAGTCTTGCTTTGGAGAAGTCTAACTCAGTGTTTTATAAATAGCTAGACTGATTTTACCTGGTATTATGAGATTACTCAAAAATGTTGGAATTGCCCCATATTTTGCTTTTGTGCCTGACGTGATGGTTTCATAATTGATTAATTTCCTTGATACTGGGATATTATTGTGTAAACTGTGATAATGTATTAAGTAGCTGGGGAACACTAAGTTTTGCTTAAATAATTTTTACACTAAGCCTCGCTTACATCATTTTGCAAAACACCCAAGGAAACAGTCCTATTTGCTTTTCAGTTATCCTCACGTGAAATATCAATTGTTCAAGTGTTCTGCTGCTGGCTAATAATGTCATATACAGAATATGCTATTATACAGAGCTGGGTTTGGAGAACTCATGTAAGACAGTCCTTAAAGCCATGTGATGTGAATGCAACAGTATTAACTAAACCTCCCTTTCCATGCCAGTTGCTGCCCCGAATGCTTGCTTTTTGAAAAATATCATTCTTTATTGTACTGTGTCTGAGGAAATGTCCCAGAGATTGACCTCAACTTTTTGTTTTACAAAGCATTCAGCATCAGGCTCACACAGGATTGCAGAAGATCAGAACTGGAATTTTCATTTTGTGTCCATACCATTTAACTTTTACTTATCAAAAGAATGCCCTGTCCAAGTGTACCCAAGTGCAGGCAGCAATGTGTGTGTTACATCTTGCAGTCATGATATTCGGTGCCCATACCCATTCGAAGCATAAATTGGATCATGGGTATTTTAGTTTTGAACCTCTGTTCTTAAAGCTAGTGCTGACTCCAAAGATGAATTGCTGTCACAGATGAAAATAGCATGCTGGCTTTGTGTAAGAATGGAAGTGTTATTACAACTCTGTGTAGATACGTTATCATGAGTATAGTCATTTTTAAATGAATTTTGCTATCAGTGAATGCCTGACATCAAGATGAAAGTAATGAATTGAGAACTGACCTTTGGTTTTCTCAAATCAAAGTAGAAAATGTTCTGATGTTTCCTTCAGAATTTGCATAACATCTCAATATGTGGGTAGATTAGACACCCGAAGGGTTGGGTTCCCTCTCGTTCCCTGCTACATCCCACTTTCCACATGAGCCTTGCTTGTTTCTTTCTGCTAGAGCTGATACCTGTTAGCAGCCCCCAACTAGCTGGAATTTGAGATTAGGATTGTTCTTTCTTCTCACAAGTCTGAATAATGAAATCAATCACACAAGTCAGAATAATGAAATCATGAAAATTAGGGTCGAGTGTGGAATGAAAGGGGGTAGAAATGGGAGGTCAAACCAGAACCACTGTCTGTCATTTGGCACTGTGAGAGAGTGATGCTCAAATCTGCCTACCCTTGACTGGGTTTGGGGCTGGACCCGAAACGGAAAGCTTGACTTTCTGGCTCCGGTTGGATGTAGGCGTTGAAGTCAGAAGATTTTCACGCAGTCTTTTCTGAACCGAGTTGGAATCTATTGAGAAGAACCCAAGAATGTCATTGAACTGTCTTAGCACTGTTTCAACCAAAAAATTCATAGGGATCTTTACAGCCTTTGCACCAGAAAAGACATATTGGGTTACTTTATGAGTTAGTGTCCTGGCCTATGTCATTTTGAGGCCCCTTAATCCCCCTGTCAGTGACGGAAGCAAAGAGCCATATTTATTATCCATACAGAAGTCCACTGATTTGATTGGATTTATCCAGGAAATAGTTTGACTCAGGGTCTTTTGTAAATAAAATTTGTTAGTCATCTGAAAATGTTAATCTTTTCTGAAAAAGAAGTGTTTAACTTGTGTTGCTGTGCTGGAAGAAATACTTCCAGTGTTGCCTGATTTAGACCAGATTACCTCCTCAGGACTGAAAGCAGTCACAATTTGGAGTCCTCTTGAATGGCTGATGAATAAATTTGGCTTGTCAGTCTGGGAATGGAGCTTGAATAGAAGGATCCTGCAAAGAGAGTTGTAAGGAGATGAGGAACCATGTGTCTGTGATACCTGATTATCTCACCCTTAATCGGCCTTGTAGTCGATGCCAGATTTGAATTAGCAAATATTGGGCAATAGTGCAGTTAGGCAGCTGTTTCTCTGTGCGTATAAAAGTGTTCAGAGTAATGAAAAAAACCACCTCTCTTCCCCCAATTTGCTTTAGTAGTCTTCTTTTGTATGTAAACTCTCTGACTAAATAGCTTTTAAAGTCCTTCGGATTTTCATTTTTAGAAAGTATATCTAGGATAGCTTAAGGCTAAGCCAGATGTTACAGCATAGGAGCTAATTTTATAGTTCTAGCACCGACTCCTCTTAAAATAACTGGAAGCATTTCTGGAGTTGGGAAGTCTTGAATTAGTTTTTGTGGTAATCATTGCTGTGACTGTGCGAATGTGACTTCAAATTGTCAGTGACCTACAAGGAGGAAATGTTGGAAGTGTTTCAGATCTTTCAGGTAAATCTGATGTGCTAGCAACTCTGATAATGCCACATAAATTTCATTCCACTGAAGAGGGATTGCTAGTGCAGAGCCTTTTTTTGAGAGGTGGAAATCAGTCAAAGAGCTTCGCAATTGCTGAGTCTTGTTTGCTGCTAATAAAATTTTAAGCCATGTGGATACTTCTTAGTCTGACGGACTGTAGAAGAAGCAGTTGGAGAGTAATGCTGAAATAAAAAATCCTTGCTATTCCACCCTCCATGCCTGTATCTCTCTGGCCTAAACTCTTGGGTGACAGGTTTTCTTGAACACCTGTCAATATTCCCTAGATATGTATTTTATCTTGCATGTGCACATTTATTTTAGAATTTCACACTATAGCTTACTGTTTATATACAGCTTAGAAACATCCTCGATTTTTAGAAGTTAGAAACCTGCCAGCTCCCACTGACTTTGAAAGCTCTCAGCCTGGACCTTAAGCTCTCTAAGTCACAGACTGCATAGCCCTACCACAGGGAGGACCAGCCGCTGAGTGGAAGCCATGGATATCATGCTACAAGTAGTCCACAGCAGTTGTTGCTGCCTTTTACTGGTCATGCAGTAAGTCAGTAGTAGGGGTGAGATTAGACAATTGCCAGGCTTCGAATGCCTTTTCTTTTCTTTAGCATCACGTATTTGAGATGTCAGCAGTGTTTGGTGTGCATAAGTTCACTCACAGCCACTTGGGATATGTCCTGTAAAAAACATCTGGATACTAAATGTTCCTCTTCTGACTGTCTCTCTGAAAGGGGCTGTGTGCAACCTCAGTGTTTCTTTGTTTTAGGTATCACCTTGCCCTGCATAGTTCCTGGAGCATATGGGCCCCCAGGGACTCCCGGCTTTCCAGGACTGCCAGGTAGGGAGACAAGCTGATTGTAATGCACTGGCTGACTACCAAGAAGCACTGATTGCTCAAGGAAGATAATACCTGCTAATTAATCTCCTCCAAGTGATAGTTATTCCAGAGAGTTAACTGGCAGAACAATGTTCTTTTTTTTTTTTTTTTTTTTTTTTTTTTTCCCCCCAAAGAGACTAGGCTTAAATCCTATGGAGGATCATAATGACTCCACCATTTTTTCCGTTTTACGTAGCCTCTGAACACAAACCTCCTCCTTCTGTGTTTATGTAGCTGATGAAATAGCCATAGCTTTGAGACTTTATTTAGCTTAAACTGTGTATCCAGTGAGTGTTTTCAGCACTAGCTTTGCAGGAAAGATCTGATCCTGTTTTCTTTTGCTGTGTTTTTGTCTTCCACTATTCATTCATTAATATTATTTATTAATATATTTTTACCCTTAGGTCCCAAAGGCAGCAAAGGCTTTCCTGGCATTCCAGGCCAACCTGGATTGCACGGGTCAAAAGGACAGCCAGGGTCTCCAGGAATAATAGGCTTGCAAGGGGAACCTGGTAAGAGCGAAGTTACTGGAGTTGTTTTTATTGTCTGATTAATGTGTACAATATTTTATCAAAAGAGTTGTCCAACCTTCTAGGCCACTTTTCTGCCTGGTACCTTCATAATGCTCTGCTGAGAGCTCTATTGTGCCCCTTCCAAATGCAATCTCTGCAAGAAAATGGTTGCAGCTTGGAAGAAAACAAAAGAAATGTTCAACATACTTGTTACCTGCCTATAATACTATATCACTGCTGGAAGAAAAGACGACAGCCAACACAATTTGTTTCTCCAGAGACCATCATCATGTGCTTTGTTACAGTTTAGGTTAACTACCAGTTTAGTGTAAAACTTGTTTTAAGCCATGCGGTACTCTGGTACAGGCACACTGTACGCAGAGTTTGGACTCATTTTAGCTGTGGGAATTTCTGATGGTTGTGTAAATAAAGAGCAAGAAGCAGAGGCGGTGAGGGAAGATTCCTAAAGCTAGGTTGCTGTGTATCCATCAGGTTTCTGTGGGTATGGCTGAAGAAATCTCTTGTCATTTCACTACATTGAGGGGGGATGTCCTCTTTGTGGGGTCACTGATTTCATGACATAACCCCTGAGCAGTGTGAAACGTCCATACAGCAGTGCAGTTGAGTGTCTGCTTGGTACAGGGAGAGTACTTTCCAGTCCTCCTTGTACCAAGGCTGCCAGTGTCTTCTGCCCTGCAGTGCCAGTTGTCATCTGACATAGACGACAGAGTAAGAAATGTGTGATGAATATAACATCTTTACAGCTTTTGTGGTTGATAGTGGTAGTGAGATACTGCCTGTCAGTAGCCTGAAATGGCCATCTTCCTCCTTTTTTTGTCCTTTTTGCCTAATCTGCCATCTAGTGAAACCACGCTTGTAAAGCTGCAACTAGCTGCAGCTCCCAGATACTCCTAAAGTATTCTTTTCTTTAAAAAAAAAGAATAATATGAAAGGATATTCTAACTGTTTTAAACAGTTTCATCACTTTCTGTCACCCATTATTGTTTCTAATTCAGTACTGAAACATTCTGAAACTTTCCAAACAACTTTTTCTTGCATGGAAATTTTTAAAATGTTGCTTTTGTTAGAGATGCTATTGGAAGCAGATATTCTGTACTTCTGCTGAGTGACATTTACTGTTTTCCTCTTTAAGGCTTCCCTGGACCTCGAGGAGAGCAAGGGTCACAAGGACTTCCAGGACTGGATGGAACAGACGGTTTGCCTGGGAAAATGGGTGCTTTGGGCTTAGCTGGAACGAAAGGAGCTCCTGGAGATGTATTTGGTGCTGAGAGTGGAGCACTAGGAGAGCGTGGCCGACCTGGACTCCCAGGTGATAAGGGGCTTACAGGTGATCTTGGATTTCCAGGACCAAAAGGTAAGCACTGATACTGCTTGTATCTGGGAATATCAAACTGTTTCTCTTCAAAAATCTTTCCCCATTCCAGTCTCTTTAAGATACCGTGTTAGTAGTCCTCTAAGCTGCTCACAGGTGGCTATTTGCTGGTTTTCTCTTAGAATCTAATGCAACTCAAAGGCTTTTCTTAAAACTCGTTTTTTAATTAAAAGTGTGAATTTTGTTTTTATTTGTTCTGTAACCTCCCACCTCTCTGTTTCCAGGGTTAGATGGAAGACCAGGCCTCCTCGGTATTAAAGGAGAACAGGGTAATCCAGGATATTCGGGTGTCCCTGGATTGCGGGGACCTCCTGGTCCTGGAGGTCCTTTTGGCATTAAGGGAAAACCAGGACCCTTGGGGTCAGCTGGCCTTGCAGGAGCACCAGGTATGTAATGTCTTCAAATGAAGACAAGTAGCTAAGCTGAACGCTGCAATGTTGAGGAAGTGTGGGAGAGATTTAGCATTTGCTAGGAATGAACTCCTACCTTTGGTTAGGGGTAACAGAATGCAGAATTTGAGCCTTTTGCCTCTGACTGCTGGATGACTCCTGCCTAGAAATGGTGCCTCAAGGCTGTAAGAAGTACAGCAGAAAGACAGGAGAAAGCATCTTAAATGTCTTGATATTTTTAACATCTCTGCTTTTACATGCTGGTTGTATCACTGACTAATCTTCAGTTCCCATTTCCATGACAATTAATTTCTAATGTATGAGATTGCTTGAAATGTGACTTTGATAGACTGAAAAATTGTTCGCTTTCTCAGAACAAGCACTTAAGTCTTGTCTGTCTTTCTCTTTGCTGGGGCAGAAGAGAAATTTATTTCCCTTGACTTTAAGGGGAAAAAAAACCCCGCCACTTGAGTACAGCAGTCTCTCTCAAGCTGCACTGATTAAAGTGTTTCATGATAACATTGTATGCAAGACTTGAGAACCAAGCAAAGAGGGACCTGGGAATTAGTAGATAATGGTCTGTGACATAACTCGTCTGTTCTGACATGCAGAATGACAGTGCTGGAGTACAGTGACAACAAATGAATGAAAGCAGTAACCATTTGAGATGAAAATCATAGAGTTTTAAAGGGTTTTTTATTCTGATGTTAACATTGTTTTTGCCTCTCTATTGTTTTACATTTTTGGACTGTATGCCATATATGACTTTCCTTCAACTGTTTTTAAAAACCTCCCATTGCTAGGATGATAAGCTCCAAATGATTAAGTTTTTTTGCAGCTGTATTCTCTCTGAATCATTAATTTCTTTTGTACCCTTGTTCTTTCTGTTTACATATTTTGTCTGTTTTTTCCTTCACCATGTTTCTATTCCATTTATCATCAACTCTCCATTTCTGATGTCACACTGTTTGGTTATGGGTTCTTCACATAGGCTGTCAAGGTGAGAAAATGCAGTGTAGCATAAAAGCTCATGGACTAACAACCTAGCTTTTAATGCTACAAGAATTGCATTGACTATAGGTGATACCCCTTATTATTGCTAATCAAACCAGAAGGCAAAGAACCGTTGTAGTGAGAATGCTCAGACACTAACAAAGCCTGAAGCCTATAAGGAAATCCTTAATATGTACAGATTTTAAGTGTGTGTGTTTTCTTTGTCTTCTTAAATAAAGCAGCCATTTCATCTTCTGCTTTAAAAAATACTGGGTTGTAACTTAAAACGTTTAAGCCCTGAGTATAACAAAGCTCGTATATTGGGTGCTACTGCTGCAAATGCCATTTTTCAGAAGCCACCTGATTTTTCCTTCTCTTCCCCTCTTTGGATCTGAGCATTCTGTTTTCAATGGTTTGAGCCTTTATTTAAATTTGTAAACCATTACAAATCTTCAGCTAGAAACATTCTGAAACATTTAGAGGCAAAACAGTGCATATGATGTTGGTTTTGTGTGACAGCACGATCAGAAGCTTGTTCCCTTAGTGAGCAATTTGCGCTTGAGAAGTAACACTTTAACTACCGAGGTGGAAAAGAAACTTGTAAAAACAAGCCTCCCCAGTTGATCTCTGGTCACCCAGAGGATGGGGTGGGTAGCAGAAGCTGGCATTAATGATGCTCCCCATTCTGGTTTGGCTGCCTTGATGATAAAGGTAAGACTGATGTGCTACAGTTTAGTGTCTGGTAAAGGAGACAAAAATGGATACATCATAAGGGGTTTCACTCTTGCCACTTGTGTAGTGATGTAGGCAGTAACCCTCTTCATAGGTATTTTATTATTAGATGACTAATGCTTTTGCAGTTCTAAGCTTTATGCCTTCTAGTAGGCTGCATGTGCCATAAGGTCCATTTGTCATATTAAAAACAATGCTGTGTTTAAAGAGTTTGGGAAGCTGTCTGCAAATTGTCCTAGTGTTTGTGTGACATAATCTATCGAGTTCTTTCTTGTATTGATTCAGGACTTCCTGGAGTCAAAGGCGTGACTGGGGATGTAGGTCCACAAGGCCCTGCTGGTATGAAAGGCTTCCCAGGTCTTGATGGTGCTCCAGGATCTCCTGGTGAAAGAGGATTCTTAGGGCCGCCTGGGCCTTTTGGTCAAGATGGACGTCCAGGTTTCTCTGGTCCAAAAGGTATGTATTCCACTAGGGGAATAGTCCGAGATTATTGTGCCCACAAAAAAATAACATTGTTAATACTGATTTTAGTCCCATCTTGTCAGAAGAGAATGAATTCCCAACTAGTATTGGAATGCATTTGTTTTGCTGCTGAGTTATGAATTACAAATGATGGATTTAATTATCAAGTCACGGTCATAAGGAGATTCATCTTAAAGGACTTGGGCCCTTATGGACAAAGGATCATGTAAATCAAGATAGAAAGACAAGAAAATTAAAGAAATGAGGAACAGTGAATGAAATTTGTAGAAGGGAAAGAATGAAGCACAAACCAAATGGGAACAAATTTCCATCTGTATGGTCATTAAGCACCAATACAGTAGTTGGTTACTTGGAGAATTCTGTGTTATTTTAGGCGGAGAGCAATAGAACTATGTAACTGCGTGTTGCTGTCTTGGAAATTGATTGGGTTTTGCTCTCCAGTGGAAGCAGGACCAGGGTCTCCAGAGTGAACTGAAAACTGCTGGTTGAAAGTATCATGAGTGGAGACCCATGAGAGAAGTGGCCGTGCTGTGCTTGCACCATGAAGCTTTACTACCCAGATTTGGGTGATCGGCCAGACCCATGCTGCCTCTACCTGCCAGCTAGGTGGGCATGCAGTGTACCAGAAGAGACTAATCTTCCCTTTCTATTTCTCAACTTTTCTATACAGGCGAGAAAGGGTCTTCTGGCCTGCTTGGTTTCCCTGGCATGCCAGGCATGCCTGGTATCCCTGGGGTGAACGGGTTTAAAGGAACTCCTGGCACAGCTGGAGGAAAAGGGAGCCCTGGAGTTGTGGGACTCCAAGGTCAAAAAGGTAAGAAACAGCTGAAAGGCTTTTGCTGGCTGTGCAGCAGAGGGACTTAGGAGGCCCTTCTTAGTTGTCTGTGTATTTAATGTTTTCTCCTAAATACTGTGTTCTTTTCTTCCTTGTGAAATACTTTGGCCTGGTTGCCAAAGGTGCTGAGCACTTACTGATGGATTTGCATCAGGAGACATGGACGTTCTTTTTTTGTCTGCCAGCTTCTAGTGTTATACCCTTTCTCTGTTAGATTATTTTGCAAGAAGATTTCCCGACTTCTTGTTTCTTCAGGCGACAGAGGTGATGTAGGTCCACCTGGTCTTCCTGTTCTTGGGCCTCCAGAACAGGCACTGCAATTCAAAGGAGACAAAGGAGATCCTGGATTAGCTGGGCTTGGAGGATTCCCTGGACCTAGAGGTATTTCACAACATCGTAGTTAGTTGCCAGTATCAGTTGTTCAGTAACTGTGCTTATTCTCAGTGGAGTCTGGTCTGTCCTTTTGACAGCGCCTGCAGTATTACTGTTTTCTGTTCTGTCATTCACGTGCTAGCAAGATTTGCATATGGCAATTCTGAATTTTGAGAAAACAATTTTCCTTTGAAGCTCTATTCTGCAGAGCTAATGCCATCCCTTCCTCCTCTTTAAGGGGAGCTTTGGATAACAGGTCAATTGGCCCAAATGGGCTGAATGTCTGTATTATAAAATGAAATGACACTCTATTGTATAACCCAGGTGATAAAGGAATCCCAGGAAGCCGTGGACAGCCTGGTCTCCCTGGTGCGATTGGGTTAGCAAGCAAAGAGAGAGGTCTTCATGGTGACCCAGGCTTCCCTGGTCCACCTGGACAACCTGGGCTGCCAGGACAGAAGGGTACGCATGGTATCATAGGATTTCCAGGAATGCCAGGAGAGAGGGTAAATACCTTCTTAAGTATCTTCATCTTCTCTAAGTGCTCTTAGGAGAATCCTGTGTTCTAATTGGTACTCCTGAGGCAAAGCAGCAGAAGCTGGCAGGAGTTTTCCTTACAAAACTTCCAGATTGTTTTTGTTTGGTTCATATTGTTGAATGACACTTTAGATAATATTTCTTCCTACATCTTTGTGGTCTCTTATCCCACATGACCCAAACTTGGAACAACAAGAATAAAAAGCAAAGTCTAATTTTGTTTCATTTTTTTTTTTTTTTCCAGGGTTCAGATGGTATCACAGGAACACTTGGATTCCCAGGACCTATTGGCCTCCCTGGTCCAAAGGGTAAGAAATAGTGTACATGGTCTTTCGGTATACACAGTCCTAATATTCATGACTAAAATGAATGAGTAGTGTTCTAGAAGTGTCCGTTGCTCTCCAGTGATTGGCTCTGAAGTACATGTCCCCTTGTAAGGGGCTTCATTCAGATGAGACCAGTCCCAAGCCAAATGCCCAAATACTTTGTGGTCCTTTGAAAGTTTGGCCACAGCACTGTGTGAAGCATGTTGGGCAGTATGAGAGGCACCCTTCTCTCTCGTCTCCTTGTGTCAAAAGTGTAAAGAGCAGGATGCTGTGGAATTACCCATAAATGTTTGTCTTATCATGCATTTGCATGAGTGAATTTGCATCCATTGCTATTTATAAGCATTTTCAAACTCGGGTACGTCACTTACTATTGTCTTTGTTTGCTCCATGGATTTGAAGTATAGGCAAGGTTTATTTTCATAAACAAGGCTGTTGAGCAGCCCTGGAAACTGCTCCCCACAGTCAATTAGGGAATGGCCTCCCCACCTTATCTTTCTTTTCCAGGTGACCAGGGAGAGACTGTTGGCATTCCTGGCATTGCTGGAGCAAAAGGAGAGCGAGGGGACCCAGGGTTCCCAGGTAAAGTAGCTCACTTCAAGAATGCAAAATTCTAGAGATTAAACAGGGTAGCATTGCCCAATTTGGGCATTTTTGTAATCTATAAATTTGAATACTTTAGTCCTCTCCTGGAAGTGAGATATGAGGAGTCTGGAATCCAGGTGGGGCACAAATCTGGATGATAATGAACATGTCTGAGAACAGCCAAATTGTAATGCTGGGTCCCACTTTGCTTTTTGAGGAGGAACTTGTGGATTTGCACTGGTATTTGGCATCCGGGGAGTCCAGTCCAGGGCCCAGACCATGGCTAAGCAGACGCAAGTTCTGCAGCCTCAACATAACGTGTTTCTCATTCTTTTCACGCCTTCCTTCAGTTTGACTTGTGCTCTAGCATGCTGTCTGTTTTTAACCTTTCAGGAGAGAGAGGGAGAGAAGGACTCAAGGGTGAACCAGGCTACCCAGGAAACACTGGGGTGAATGGACTCAAAGGCGGCCCAGGAGATCTTGGCCAAGAAGGACCAGCAGGTACTGGACTAGGCATCTGAGTTCTGCAGTTCATGGTGTGACTGTAGAACAACCTCGCCTTGTTGTTTCCTTAGCCCTGGTTGGCCTGTCTCAGCTGAGGCTTGAACAAGAAGGTTGACAAGAAGATGGGAATTTTCTTTGACACTAGTGTAAGGTGTCACCTTGTCCTGTCTTGACTGATCCTGTGGGTCAACCATGTGGTGAATCCTGCACAATGGAAACCTAAAGGATTTCTTTTAGCAAATAGGAAAGACCTCGATTAGATACAAGCAGTAGCAGCTTCTTTGCAGCTGCTTATGGGCAAGGCTGCTCTAAAATCTTCTATTGCAACACTTCTGTCCATTGCCTCTCTAGAGTCAAACCTACCCAGAAGGATGGCTACAAGTGACTGGGAGTGGTGTAACTAGCAGGTAGATTCTCCAATTGTTATTGAGATTAAAGATGGGAGAACAGTGAAAGTCATTATTGGAATATTTTATTTGAAAAACAATTTAATTAGTTATTCAGTATGTGAACTGTTCCAGTCTGTCACTTGGTGGATAATGAAAAGTGTCATTGCTATGATTAAAAAATAAAAAAAGCTATGAAATAAATAGCTTGATAAGTGCTATGCTAGTAGTGGTAGTGAGGAGAGATTTGGATCTGGTTTTGCTTTATCTTAATAGCAATTTATTCACCCATCCTATGAGCTAAGTGCAGGAACAGAAGCTGTGAGCTGTTCCATCCTGGATGTGTAGTACATGAACATTTTTCTGCTTGTTTTTAGGGATCCCTGGAAATGCTGGGCTGCGAGGAATCCCTGGGCCACCAGGACCTCCAGGGCAGCCAGGATCTGTCGGATTCCCTGGAGCTCATGGAACAGCAGGACCTAAAGGTATATCTGGAGCCTGCACATGGTGGGAGAAATTGGGTCAGAAAACCAGTGTTTTGGCCAAGTATATCACAGCAGGCAGGCAGCACTCTTATCTGTGGGCCAGCTGTGCGTGGGAAATCAGCTCATTTCTTGGCAATGTTAGTGCAGGCACCAGCTGCTAGAAATGAGCAGAGAAGTGGTTGGAAAGGGAGAGGCTCTCACTTGGTTTGGATCACTGATGGGTGTTCACTCAGGGTAAAACCGATGAGAGCAGCAGGAAAAGGTTCCATGAAGGGGGCCTGTGTGAAGGAAGACTTTACATACTGTGTTCCCCTGTGTGTCAGGTTTCTCGTACGTGTTGTAGTCTCCAGGAGACATCTTATGCCTTTCCACCTAACTAGATTATTTGCTTATTTGCTCACTTACATGTTCCCAATGTCTCTTCAGGGTTTCATGGATTTCCGGGTTTAAATGGTCTGAATGGCTTGCCAGGCACAAAAGGGTCTCCTGGAACACCAGGTAAAGGAAATGTGTAGTAGAAGTGTCATAGCTGGGGAAATGCATACACTGGTCCATCATGAGAGCAGTTTTCCCCACAAAATTCCCCTATTTCACCCAGTTCTGGATTTAATTGTAACCTGAAGAAAAACCTCAGGATATTGAATGTGCGTGAACAAATTCTTCTTTAATGCCAGTAAGAATAGGATGCAGCCTGTGGAGTGAAGAGGCTTTTCTGGTGATGGTTGTCCTTGAATTCCTGAAGGACTATGTCACTGCTGGAAAGCCGATGGAATGAAATCATAAAACTCTTCCATTTCTAATGGATGTTTGATTTTAGCAGGGCAGCATCAAACGCTTGCTTTGAGTTGGTCTTAGCGATGGCATGTTTCCCTGCTGCTTTCCATAGCCCTCCATTATATGGAGCTCCAGAAAGGCATCAGTAAAATCAGAAGGTGATTTCTTTGATTAGATTCTGGATTCTGCTTTTGGGAAGCTTCTGATGGATTTTTTCATATTTTTAACTGTATGAAATAGAATGTTGTTCTGTTTTACAAACAGTGTTTTACTAAATGTAAAGAGGTGGAGAAAGACTTGTTTAGTTACAGTCATCTTGTAAAGCAGAACCTAAAATCTGTGGCAGACATTTTATGCATGAAAACAGACAAACAGTCTTGATGTGTACAACCCAAATAATACCTGTGTTTTCTTTGTGTAAAACATTCTCTATTGGAAGGTAATGATTTACAGCATATAGATCCTCCACAATTTTCCTGTCTGAGGGAGCTGCTTAGTATTTACTCTTGCCAGAGTGACATGCTGAACATCTCCCTGCAGCTCTTCCTGGGAGCCTCTGCCCTGCACCACTTGTGCCTCAGTGTGTCTTCTGCAGTAGTCTGTGGAAACTGATCTCTCCATGTTGGAGCATGAAGCCCACCAGATTCTTTGAAGACCAGAAGCTTGAGTCTATGTTGAATCCTCTTGAGAGACACAGCACATAGGCGGGCAGGCAAATCCTGTCACAGGAGTGCTATGTTCACATCCTTGTGCAAGAGCTTGTGGGAAGACCAAAACAGTCATATGCTTCTCTCTCAGCATCTTGCAGATTGTTTAAATTCACTCTGCACAACCAGAGTAGCACATGAGGCTCCAAATCTCTTTCTGTTGCTCTGCTGAAAACAGCAGAGAGTGTAGTAGTAAATGGCTAATTTTTTATTACAGCTCAGTTTGTGTAATAATTTAACTGCTATTAGGCAATTTGAATAGGCTCTCTTATCTTTGTTAACCGTGTTTAATTAGGCCTGAGTGAAACTGGACTGAAAGGCCCTGCAGGTCTCCCAGGTCCGAAGGGTGAAGAAGGTTCTCCAGGCTTGGGTAGAGGAGCTCTAGGATTCCCTGGACCAAAAGGCTCATCAGGAGACATGGGTAAATACTGATGTTCTGGAAGCCCAGCAGCTCAGGTCAGTGGGTTGCATGGTCAGCAGAATTACCAAAGAGAACTCCTAAAGCCACAGGGGTGGTTAGTGGTTTGACAGGTAAACGTTAAATCTGTGATGTGGCTATATATTTGAGAAACACTTGGTTACATAGTTCTCACAGTGTCTATACCTCTCCTGAACAGCAGAATATAGTAATTTTTCCCCTCATGTAGTGAGATGTCTCTTTGTTCTCCTCAATATAAACGCTACTCAGCCACTACTTCTGTTCATGTCTGTGAAGATCCCGGAAGAGCTTTGGGTACACTCTCTCACTTTGTATTTCTTATTCTAGGTCCCCCTGGTCCTGTGGGACTGCCTGGCTTGCCAGGAACACCTGGGGTTTCTCTTCCTTCTGATATACGTGGGAGACCTGGGGATGCTGGCCATCCAGGAACAGATGGGAGTTCAGGTATGAAGAGAGGCCTCGTAAGGAGAGTGGACTAGCTAAGGGGATTTCTGGTTATGTGTTTTCTTTGAAGAGCTCTGAGGTGAAATGACTTGGATGACTACTGTCACTTTAATAACCTGAGTTTTACATCAGGGATGGAGAATGAGAAGATCTGTTTTCAATTCCTGCTATTGAATCCTGATTTGATTTAGCCTGTTATTAAAGCTTTTCTAGTCCATATTCATTGCACCTATTGTGGTACTGAAGACAGACTTGGGCACTAAGGTAAGTACTTAAGTCCAGCATAGTATGTCTAAATTTGGACACCAGCTCCATTTTGGACTGTGGTTTCCACAGCTGTAATCATAGACTCTGTGTAAAGCTCTAGAAGTATGCTGTGTGCAATAGGAGGCAGCAAAGCTTCGTTGCTACTTAGAGGTACGTAAGAAGCACTTGTTGTAGGGTCGACAGCAAGTATAGTTTGAAAGATTTGTCATGATGGCATTGGTACCCATTCAATACCTCACAGCCTTGTCGGAGAGGCTGACTGAAGGCCTTTCCCTGGCCAAGGATTTGAAGCCAGGATTTTGAATGCTCTCATTCTCCTAGGGAACATCTGACTCACCAGGCTAGCTACCAGGTGGGGCAAGGGCTATGCTCAGGCCCAGAATTTCAAGCTAAATTACTGTGGTTAAAAGGATTTAAAAGTTTATGGGACCTAAGTGGATATAAGCGGGTGGGGTCTGGTTCTTTTCCTTCGGGAGGAGGACACCGCTGGAAATATAGACACCCAAACAATAATGCGCTGGGGATAGCCCCAGCATTTACTTTGCCAGAGGAGCAGATTGTGCTAATTACCCCTGTTGTCTCTAGGTCTTCCAGGCCCTCCAGGACCCCGAGGGCCCCCTGGCCCAGCTTCTGACCAAGGTGACACAGGCAATCCAGGCTTCCCTGGTGTTCCTGGTTTGCGAGGCATTAAGGGTGACGTGGGACCCACTGGTCCAGTTGGACTCCCTGGAGCATCTGGATTCAAAGGTAATCTTGCCTTGAAAGGGTCTGGGTGTGGTTTGGCAGCTGTCACCTTGACAGTATGAATGGCTATCGTGTGATCAGTGTGACTGCTTTGAAACGAATCCTCGTTCAGGTATAAGCACAGCTGAGTTTGTTGTCCAAGTCTTCCCTTTTGGCCCATGCAGGTTTTACCTACTGACTCCAAAAGCAGCAAAGTGAGGCCAGCTCCAAGTGCTCTTCAGTGTGTCCCTAATGATTTTTTTCTCTTCTCTTTGTTTTTTTTCTGAGTAGATGAAGTACACATGCAATGGTGCTGTGCTTGTCGACTATAGTTACCCACTTGCATATGCTGTCCAGGCAAAGACTGGAGATGCTGTTTCATCCCACCCATCGTGTGCTCAGAGGCATAGCATGGTGGATTTAGGTCTCCAGAACAGGCTAAGAGGATTGTAGGAGTGAAGAGATTTTGTTCTGGGCTAAGGCAGGGAGCAGGTTGCTCTCTCTTCGGTCTCTGCCAAAGGAGACTAGAGGGCAGCTGCAAACAAGAACTCTAGTAGCAAGGTTTCAAAGAAACCGCACAGCTCAAAAGCCAGGAAAGGATGGAGAACCTTCGCCAGGTGAAGAACTGTACGCTGTCTTTGTAGGCTGGCAGATCCCCATCCCTCTGTGCTGTGCACAGAGGTGGATTCGAAATAGGAAAGATGTGCACTCCCCAAACACTTTCCCTGGGTTACCCAAGGAAGGGGAAGAATACTTTCAATAAAGTGTAATTATGTAGCAGTGGAAATTCTTGTCTTGAGGCTCTGCAGCCGTTCTGGACATCAGAATGGGCACAGAGTTCCTTAAGGGTTGTGGTCCCCTCCACCTCTGAGCTGAACTGCTGCTGCCATCACTGCCATCAGTGTGTTTCTCAGTGGCCCAGCTGTGGATCAGAGTCAGGACCCCACGCTTAGCCCCTGACGTCTTTAGCTGTGTATCTTTGCAGGTATAAGAGGGGAGCCTGGCCTTATGGGGATGCCAGGTAAAGATGGGGCTCCGGGGGATCCTGGTTACCCTGGGCTGAAAGGTGAAATGGGCCGTCGAGGTGAGTGCTGGGGGATTTGAAAAGCTTTTGTACTTTATTGCACATGGTTTGGGCTGGGGAAAATTTCAGAGCTCCCTTAATGAGCTTATTTGGGGGACTATTAGTTTCTTAGAGATTGAAATAAATTAGGAAGAGCTTGACATACCACTTTTTACAAAGATACCCAGTGCTGATGTATTAAGGCAGTCTTAATTTAGCATACTTCTCCCTTGTGTCAGTATATCATCAAAACTGTGAATTTTTTGTGGGGTACTTACACTGTCATTTGCACTGTGTGCAGGTCTCCCTGGCCGACAAGGGGCTCCAGGTATAACCCCGCAGCCAGAAGAAATCACAGCCCCTGCAGGCTTACCTGGTCTGCCAGGAATTGATGGCGTCCCTGGCTTTGATGGAGATCCTGGATTCCAGGGGCCGGCTGGAAAAACAGGTAAAAAGTACACTGAGATCACTGAAATGCTGGCCTCCTGGAAGAACAACACTACTTTCTTAAATGCATTAGGAAGGTTTACAGGTTTTTCTGATAAAGGAAATAACTCCAGCAAAATGCATACAAATAGCATGTTTTATTATTATTAGAATGTATTTGATAAATTCTGTTCATGCACTTTTATAGTGTTCTTTAATTAGGTTTCCAGAATTAGGTTGCAGCAGCCTGTGATGTAGCCGATACGATACCGGCTTTGGTACTAGCAGGTGGAGTCGTCATGAAAATGATTCACCACTGAGAATTATTTGAATTGCCAATGAAATACTGTAACTGGAGAAGTGCTGGGAACTTCAGCCCGCACCACTGTGGTTCATATTGTTTGGCAAAGCAGCTCTGGTGGGTCCTGCACCAGTTGGCTCTCCTAGGCCCAGCAAGTCCCCATGATTCCTTTCTTAGCACTGCCATTTAGGTGATTTTTAAATGTTAGTAGTCTCTTTTATTCATGGAAACTCCTAGAGCAGGAACATCACTTAGCACCAGTCCTTCCCCTAGATGTTATCCTGAATCCCGTCACAGTGAATAGAGCTGTGTTAGTTCCTGGCTTCCTGTTGTCGGTTCCTGAAGTGAATAATTGTGCAGGGAGTAAAAGCCGAGAGCGCCTTTATTAATGCTGGTCAGGCAATCAGGTAACAGACACTGCAGAGCTCTGGAAAGAGAGACGTTCATTGTGAAATTACCCCTATTTATACTATTTTTAATGCTTAATCTTTACAAAAGTTGTGCAAATTTACACCCATCTGTTTCCCAGTCACATGTTCCTTTATACTACTATTAACCTTCCACATTACTGATCACATGCTAGGTATCTAGCTCTGTGCAGTTGCATAATGCCTTCTGTCTCTTTACATAGTATTTTGTTATATTTTAACTCGTACCATCCTGAACACTTATTTTATTGTTGGTTTATCTAATCCATGCCAGACCTTTCTAGTTTGGGGTCAGGACAGTCCTGAATGGATTCTAAAGGTCCACAAGCAGGCACCTCCTCTTACATCCCACTAAATTCTAAGCCTTTATATTTTGAGCACCCTTCACTGCCCTGAGACTTTTTAAAGATTTGTCAGTCAGATGCTCACCATCAAATATCAGGGGGAGGACGGGAAAGGTGAATTTAGTTCAAGTCAATGGCTCTAATTTTACATAATTTAGACTGAACATCAAGGCCAATTTTCTGGTTTGAAAAAGGGGTGAAATCAAGCCAAAGAAGTGACTTCAAGTCTTAAGCAAAATTTCAGCAAGGTAGCTCAACTTTCTTCAGCTTACAACAGCTGGACCATTATACCAGAGGATTCTTGCTTTCACAGCGGCAGGAATCTTGTGAGAGAGATGAGAAGAGTTCACAGACTTCCACAGCCATCAAACTGAAACCTGAGCCTTAGGTCCAATGTGGCTTCAGACTGAAATCAGTAGCTTATCCCAGATCTCAGTGCTGCATTTTCAGCCTTGCCTAATGTTCCGCCGCACCTTGTGATCCTTTAACAGTCAGATCATGTGGAATCACTGCATGGAGTTAGTTGTTTGTAACCACAGCTGTTGAAGAGTGAGCTCCCAGCATGGCTGCTGACAACATATTTCTCTTCTGGAATATGATTGCAGGAGAGAAGGCGTTAGTATGAGGAAATAATGACAGTAATGATTGTATTTAATTTCAGGTACAAAAGGTCTGCCAGGAAGATCTGGTTTGAAAGGACGTGATGGTTTACCTGGATCACCTGGCGTAGCTGGGGATCCAGGACCTTCAGGTGCCCCAGGACCACAAGGATTTGAAGGTAATTTTATGATTTGGGGAGCACAGATCAGAAAGAAGGAATTCTGTTTGCATACAGGTTCTGCAGAGACCCTCCTCAACACCCAGTTACCTTGGGAAGGCATGGGGATGTACACAATCTTGTATCTGCAATGAAGTAAATCTAATCTTCAGTGAGGAAGATTATCTCCCATGTCATTGTTGTCTGTCACTGCTGGTGTTTCCCTAGGTACAATGCTGGACATCTTTTGGCTTTAATGTTCTGTGGATGTGGGAGTCATCTTGAAGTTCTAAAAGAGCAAAATGGTATTGACAGTGAACACAGCTGTGAGGGTTGGATAGTAGAGGAAAGGCACAGTGAGAGAGAGAAGGTTTGGATTCTGCCACAGATTTGTCGTACAACTTTTGGCCTTTCTGTGTCAAAGGAATATCATCATGAAGAACACTAGAGCAAAAATGAATTTATTCAGGTTTGGTTGGTGCTTTGAGATCCTCAGAATTATTGTACTGTGGGATATGTGCTAACACATTGACACCAGAGTTGTTGGGCAAAGAAAGAAAATTAAATGAGGTAGGAAATGGGTGGGTGCTGCTATGAAATGACTGCTTTTGGAACTGGTAAGTCTAGTTATTCATATACCAGCCGCAAAAACTTGTGCTCCTCATTGTACAAGACTGACATAAACACAATGACAGCAATGCCAAAATCAGGTATAGAGCTAGCTGATGTCCACACTGCGTATTAGTAATAGTGACTCCTTTTCTGTCTTCTAGGTGTTGCTGGAAAGCCGGGCTCACTTGGTTTGCCGGGAATGCCTGGTCGGAGCGTGGGCGTTGGATACACTTTGGTGAAGCACAGTCAGTCAGAGCAAATCCCACCTTGTCCCATAGGGATGAATAAGCTCTGGGATGGCTACAGCTTATTGTACGTGGAGGGGCAGGAAAAGGCACACAACCAGGATCTTGGTGAGTTGACGGAATTCGCTCGGGCATAAACAATGTAGACCAAAACGCCATTTCAAATGAGCAATCTTCATTGATACCGCAGGTGGTTGTAGTAGAGGTGGTGGAAGTCTACTTGGCCAGAATCTGTACCGGGAGCAGTGTCGCTTGTGCCATCCTCCACCACTCATGTCTGGTGTGTATGAGCTGGAGCGTTTGGCAGATGCTTAGTATGACCGCTTCTCCAATTTTTCCAGGTTTTGCTGGCTCATGTTTGCCTCGCTTCAGCACCATGCCGTTTATTTACTGCAACATCAATGAAGTGTGCTACTACGCCAGCCGAAATGACAAGTCCTACTGGCTCTCCACCACTGCTCCTATCCCCATGATGCCCGTGGACAGTGCTCAGATCCCGCAGTACATCAGTCGTTGCTCCGTATGTGAAGCACCTTCCCAGGCTGTGGCTGTGCACAGCCAGGACATCACCATCCCGCAGTGTCCCCTTGGTTGGCGCAGCCTATGGATAGGATACTCCTTCCTTATGGTAAGGATACTATTGCTAATGCAAAGGCAGCTTTAAGCGTTTCTGGACCTCCTCTTTGATTAGGTGACTGAGACTGTGTTCTGTGAGTTGCTTACAGGAAACTGGAGCCCTGTAGCTTCTTGCCCTGATCGTTTATTCTTTATCAGCTGGCCTGCTGTAGGCTTTCTGGGCTTGTTCCCATTTAGCTGGCCTTCTCACCTCTGCTGCTCAAGTTCAGTAGTAACATTGATGCAGTAGTTCTGTATTGCCGCCGATACTCCTTGGTCTTCAAACCTTTAAATGTGGAAACGCTAATTAAGCTACAGCATTGTCTTAATCCCCTCTCTCAGTGGAAAAAGTAGAACACTTTCCATTGCACCCTCCTGGAAGCTCGTTAGTGTAAGATTGTCAGAAAAGTATGAAGTCGGCATTATTGCTTCTAAATTTTCCCAGCTTGCAAGTGAAAGCTGGTTTTCCATTATACCAGGCCTGTATTCCGCCTAAGTACATTCTTTTGCTTCTTCACCTCTAGCCCTGACTCAGAAGACAGGTAGGCATAGCCAAGGTATAACTTTCATTGCCTGGTTTACTCCTTTTAACAATGGACCTGGAGGACTCCCCTCTTTACCTCCCATTCTGTTCCTTTGAACTCATTTAAATTGACGTCTGTATTTCAGCATACCGCGGCTGGTGCAGAAGGCGGAGGTCAGTCCCTTGTCTCGCCTGGTTCTTGCCTGGAGGATTTCCGTGCTACTCCATTCATTGAGTGCAACGGCGCTAGGGGAACATGCCATTACTTTGCAAACAAATACAGCTTCTGGCTGACGACCGTTGAACAGTCGCAGCAGTTTGTCAGTGCTCCTCCCTCGGAAACTCTGAAAGCCGGACAGCTTCGAACGAGGGTCAGCCGTTGCCAAGTGTGCATGAAGAACTTGTAGTAACAAAAACGCAGTAACATTAACAGTCTTTGTTACCTAAGACTAGACATCACTGATGCGAAGAAGGATAAATTCATAAACCTGTTTTGTGTGTGGTTGATGGGTGAATCAAGGCAGCCAGAATTCTACAAAAATCGAGTGTCAAGTCCAGGAGTTTGACTGCACGTAGAGGAGGAAAGGACCAGCGCTCTGAAACCTCTTTTTATGGAACATGGTGCTATCCTTTTACTTCAGTGGGTTTTTTTCCCTCATTTATGGCTACCTCAGAAAGTCTCTGCGAGTTCCTCATTGAGATAGAGAGTAACTGATGTCTCATATCACACCACTCCTCTGTCCGAGGCACATGCCAGCCATCAACAAGAGAGACTTTTCAAGTGTTATGCTTTCTTAGTGTCTTTGCAAACAGTATTTGGTCTAGTGTAAGGGAATGAAGGCTCATTCTCCTAGGAAATACAGAGCTAGCTAAAATTTATCAGTGTATTGTAGGTGACGTAGAAACACTAAGCATTGCTGGTTGATAACTGACTTCCTTAGGAAGACTCAAAGGTTTATTTGGTTTGCTTTGCTCCTTAAACAGATGGGATGCTCTTTCCTCCAGTGACAGGTAATCAGTTCTAATCCAGACTCTCATCCACGGTTGACTTTGAAGAGCTACCCCAGTGAAAAATGCCGTTTTTGATGTGAAGACAAATCCAAAACAGCTCTAGCATTTTTCATAGCTTTCTATTGAAATATATTCCAGGTAAAATGTCTACTTCACGGCCTGTGCTTATCTTCTTGCAGTCAAATGATGTGCAGCCACCAGGAACATTTCATTACTAGAAACATAAATTTCCTTTCTGAGGTAGCCTTGGCACACTTGTTCTCTAATTATTCAAGCTGTGTGTATTTGAAAAATAGAGGCTTTACTAGACAGCACGCAAGCTTAATGCAAACACAGATGTAGGCAGTTATGGCATGTACGTTTTTTCCTTCTGCAGTCGCGATGTGTTGTATACTTCTTCCTCTGGGCTTTATTTCTGTTTAGTTTAAAAAAATTTCTCTCTAGTGTATGCACTGTTAACTAGTCACGCTTGCCTTCAGGGCGTAATTAAAGAGAAGTGCCGCTAATTGTATTATCCTTGTACACGTTGAGGGAAAGCCATGGAACAGGTATGCTAATATATATATCGAATGAATTCATTTAGTTGGGCTGAAGTTATTATTATCAACTTCTCTAGAGTAAAGCGTATGAAACCCTTACATATTGACATTCCCAGGACATTTGAAAGAAGTGCCTTGCAAATACACTATCACCTCAGCTTAAAAATCTTTAAGACAAAATTGTTCAGAAAATTATTATTAATGCAAGCCTGAGACCTTATTTTAAAGTATTATTTCTTTACTAGGTTCTAGGGCTCGAGCTTTATTCAGCAAAGTACTTGAAAAAGTACTTGAAAAGAACATGCGTACTTTTAAGCAGATAGTATTTTTACCTTTAATGATTATTTGCATGCATAATACATGATCTTCCTAGATCGGAGTCAGAGAGCTCGGCCTGTTCTAGAGTTGAACCACGCTGGAGATGAGCAGGGAATTTGCGAAGAACGATTTAGTTCTCATTTAACTTCTTCCTAATTGTGCAAGACCTGCAACAGCTTTGGATATATTTTGCAAATATCTTTGAGGCAGTGGCAATCCTTTTATGCAGGATATTGAGCCTGCTTCTTCGCTGTCCCAGTACAGACAGATCACGTTGTGCTTCCATCTCGGGTTACGCAAAGGCAACTTTAAAACACTGTGTGCACACAGGGAAGCTCACTATTTTTTGAGAATTTGTGCAAATAACTGGCAAACTACAATGAATTTGTCAGCCGTTGGGCTCCCACGGTGCTATAAGAAGGGGTTTCAATCAGGTATTGTGTCTGCAGGGACTTGGTTTTATTTCTGAACATGGACACGTGCAAAGACAATTAGCTTTTTTCCCCGGGATCGGAGCCGCATGCATTCTAAGCACTGATGGCTGTAGGGAACCGCTTCTCTTGCAGCACACTGTCCAGACTTCATCAAGTCCCACGAGCCCGGCCTTTCCCTACGCTGTTTACACGCAAGCCCTTCTCCGGCAGGCGCGCGGGGCCGCAGTCCCCATCGCCAGCCCCATTTTCATAAACCGGTCTGCCCCCCCCAGGAATCCTCCTTCAGGAGGTCTGCGGGCCGAGGCCTCCTCCCTGACATGTTTACGTAACTGCTGAGAGGGGAGCAAGGATACTGTCCTCCACGGATTATTTTTATTATTTTTGTTTTTTAACTTAGGTGGTGCTTTTTTTTTTTTAGCAGTTACTGCTGGAGACTGAGCATTTCAGAGCAAGGGCTTCATTTTTGTCTGTGGGGAAGAGAGGACTACACTCGCTGCTACACGAACAATAAGTTCATGTATTAATTAAAAAGTAATGCTTTGCTTTAAAAAAAACATGCAGCTAATCCGTGGAGAGGGGAAGAAAATGCTATTTTTTCTAAGTGTAGAGTTTCCAAACTGTGGTTAATAAACATTGAAGGCAAACAAGATGAAACACGATCTGGTTAACGGCTCTCTTGGAAGTCACGCTGGCCCTGAGCAAGAAGTGCAAGTGAGAGGAGACAGCATTCGGTATTTCTCTATGTTGTCATTTATTGGTGAAGATGAAACTGTGCGATGCGCATCCGTTACACTGTCGTGACAAAATGACCATCGTGGGGACTGCCTGACAGCAAAAAGGAACTTTATAATGGATTAAAAGATCTTTGCCTTTAATTATTCTGAGCTGTTTTTCTTATGGCTGCTAGAGAGATGCTCTGCCTTAGAACTAAAACCGCACAGGCTGTTCTGATAAACCTGTAGATTAAGGCACTTTTACCAAAACAGATTTCAAAAGGCAACAAGTCAAAACCCAACAATTAAGTAATTTGCATATGCCTATATATTAAGTTTTAAGATAACCTGGTTTATATTTAGTTCACACAAACAAATTAACAAAACATAGCAGCATACAACCTATGAAAAGCTTAAGAAATTTATTAGATGCACAGATAAAGTGCTGTAACAGAGAAACTTGTGTAAATCTTTTTTTTTTTTAAATAAATAAGGTACAGTTAAACCACCTTTGACTCATTTTAGCTCCGAAAGAAAAGTCAGCCTAAGTTTTAATGATCTGAATCTTAAGGTCAAGGTGAAATATATCAGAACTATAACAGTGGTTGTGATCTACATCAACTGTTTGAGTCTCCTGTTCCTCTTGAGGTTTCCCAGAAACAGGAAGGCTATTGCAGAACGTATGCATTAGACACAGTTCCTTTTACAGAAACATTTTTGTAATAAAGTGTGGTTGCTCAAATACATGTTAAAATATTTAACAAGGAAACAATTTTCTTCTGATGCAGTCGATCTTTTAAACACGACAATGTATTTTTTTCTACGATGCAGCCCACAGGAGGGAACAGAAGTAAACATCCTCCTTAACTGAAAACTGTTTTGCTTTAAAAACTAAACTATTGCATTATATGAGAGCAAGAAGTATCCATTTGGTGTTATCCCTTTCTCCAGACATACAGCCCAGTGATATACTTATTTTTGCCTTAATCTCAAAGGTCCATTTGTCTTCAGGAAAGACACCCGTTAAAAAGAGGTTCCCTTTAAGGCTCTTGCTGTACGGTCTTTTACTGCCTTTCCATCTGGGGAAGCTCTTTGACAGCAGGAACCGTCACTGTTGGAGCTGTGGATGCTACTAGGTTTTTGTGCTCTGGTATCTGTAATTTCAGGCACTTTGGGGCTAACATGGCTGTTTGATTTAAGTCAATGCAATAATACTAGCAATATGTTCAATACTCAGAAGGGTCACCGCAGTTTCCTTCATACGCTCAGGATTTCAAATTCTTCTTCCAATTCAAATAGCTTGTCAGTAGATTCAATGAGTTCTGAAAAAAAAAATAAATTAAACAATTTTAGATTCTAAAGACATGCCCGATTTTGTTTACTTAAAAACACCCAAAAACCCCCACTTTTCTGGAATGTGTCCTTCAAAGTATTTTGTATGATTTAAAAAAAAAAAAAAAATATATATATATATATATCTGTGCTAGCAATTGGTACGTGGCCCGTCTGGATAACTGTCTGATACTGGGTAAGGATAAGGCAGTTAATCGCGTGGTGATCGCGTGACGCTCAGGAAAGCGCAGTTATTCCACCTGCGCTGATTCTTCTGTTGGCTAAGGAGGGACGCTCTGTGCACGAGAGCCCTGCCCGCCGGTACCGCACCTGCGCCCGTGGTCGTCACTTCTGGCTTTGTCGGAGGTATGAAAGGCGGCCAGTGGGGCGGATGCTTCTGGACCAGCTCGAACATCCGCAGGCTCTGCTGTTTCAGAATCTCCTGAGGACAGAATGTTTTCATTTTAAAAGATGCCTCAAGAGAACCTTCAAACGCAAAAAATGCCTGCTTAATTAAAAACATTTTTAATTTTGTATGTCTGTCAAAAGCCAAAGGCTTTCTGCAGACATACGGTGAAAACCTGTTAGTTCAAGTACCTGCCATTATGAATCTCTGCTTCGCAGATCGCTCCAATACTTTCCTAGTTGAAAACACACCTGGAAGACAGATCTCTTGCGCTGCCCTAGGAGTTACCGGTGTGTCACGATTAGCTTTGATAGCCACACACCTGTAATTTTGTTCACGTGTTGCAACCAGACACCAAGAACACAGTTATTTTCTGCCTTTTAAAAGAAAATCACTTGCATGGACCCCTCTGCGTTCAAGTTTTCTGTTGATCGATGGGAACAAAAACCAGATCTATCAGCTCCAAAAAACCAATGGATTTTGGAGGAGAGGTTTTGATCAGGAAAAATAAGTTATTATGGAAGCCAAAATCTCTCTAATCAGGTAAGCCACATCATACCCTGTATTTCAGTTATTTACAAACTGCTTTCCTTAGCCTTTTATTTTTTTTTTTAATAGATGCCTTTAGAGGCTGATGTCACTTCACATTCATACTTCTGCTGCTTAGTATGCCACCTGCATGCGGAAATGTCCTAAAGCCCTTTTCCTGCGGCAGCAAGCACCTCGTGTGTCCCGCAGTTCAGCAGGAGCTGGAAGGACTCAGCACTTAGAGAATCAGATCTCTTGTGGTACCGGGGTCCAACAGTCATCATTACAACACCTAATAATATATTATGTCAAACAATAAAAAAGGATCAGGAAGCAAATAAATAGATTGCTACAACATTGCAGTTAAAACTAACTCTTAACATTTATTTCTCAGTAAATGACTAAGTTTCAGCCAGTAACTTAGTAGTGCTTAAAAAAGAAAGGCTTTTTAAGGGTATATATTTACACTCATTTTCCAAGTGGCAGGGTTCATGGTTGTCAAAATGCTGAACAAGCTCCGAGGAGCAAATCAGCAGTATCAGCTTACCCTGGCGCATTACGGCATTCTTCTCTACGGCTCATTTAATTTGCATGCAGAGAAGGATGTAAAGGGCATTTCCATTTAAAAATAAAAAAGTATACGTTACTTCATACAGAGCAAATAAAGACAGTATTATTACCTTTTGTACAAGACTACACCAGTTATCAAAATCACATTCTTCTTTGCAGAAGAAGCCCTAAGGAAAAACCACAGTAGCAGTATTAAGTAATGGCAATGGGTGAAGGATGCTGTGGTATCTTCATGCATTGTTTAAAGCTTTAGAAACCCATGTCCCAGGTGACAATCACCCGTCACCCAACCAACGGATACTCGC
The DNA here is from genome assembly GCF_047370975.1 of Nipponia nippon. Taxonomy (NCBI): domain Eukaryota; kingdom Metazoa; phylum Chordata; class Aves; order Pelecaniformes; family Threskiornithidae; genus Nipponia; species Nipponia nippon. The sequence continues at coordinate 4,842,837 of NW_028262313.1, forward strand.
ACGGGCGCAGATTTAATTTCTTCAGCTACCACGGCATTCTTGTGATGTATACTGGGTGACTTCTACAAGCAATTCCATATAAAGATTTGTAAATTGTGATATAAAATAAGTTAAGCTTAAGTAAGTCACTTGTCCAGAGTGGCCATGCATATATGGTAGTGATGGAATAAAATAAGGAAACCTGATGCAGTTCCTTGCTTTGACCTTCAAAATACTTCTTGCAGAAGGTAAATGCTGCTCAGTAAAGACAATTAATTGGCTCCCTAGGATACGAACGGCCATTCCCTGCTTGACCCAAGACTAATGTATCCTATGCAGTTAACGTATGGACTACCACGTGTTGAATTTTAGATCGCAGAAGACCGATCTTGATTCTGCTCAAGGCAACGCATGACTGCCCTTAGCAATATGCCGAGGTATTGCTTTGACACGAAGTACGCGCATCTGTTATTTCCTAACACCTACTAAAGCTACTGAAGGGTCCAAATTCATGATCTTCATTCTGTGTGGGGCTTGCTGGCAGTGGAAGCTCTGGTCATCGACTGTGCCATTTTCTTCCGAATCTACAAAAGTTTGAGTGGTGTGAGGGTCCAAATAGATCAGCTCATTGCCTGTACGGGTAAAATCCATATGTTGATAATAAGCAAGAGACTTTAATAAGCGCTTATTACATCCAGACTTGTAAAATAGAAAATAGATTATCATCACAGTCAATACTGAGACCTTCTAGCTCGGGAGTCTTTAAGAGAATCAGAAAGTTAGGCACAAGCGTTTCCCCCAGGGTATTTAGTACAATTTTCTATTGTGACCAATTACTGTAGATTTCTTGGTTGGTTTGTTCGACCTTTGTCGCATACTAACCTTTAAATGTCAACTGTTGTAATCCCTAGCATTCCACAGATCAAAAAATAGAGGATGACCACAAATGCAACCTGTAGTCCCGTTAGGCATTCATTCAGAAATCGGAACAGCGAAGTCTGACTAAAACAGTTCGGGTTTTACAAAAGGAAGAACAAAATATCCATAAGGGGGTGAAATCTGAGACTGAATCTAGTATTAGCTATTGCTTTAATTAATAAAGGAAGACATGGAAGAAGGTGAAAAAAAAGACTGCTGTCGGAAAAAGTTGGAAATACGAGGAAATAATTTAAGAAAACTGTGAAGCAAAAGAATAAAACAAGACATCCTTCATTAGCAAGTATTAAGGATTAGGAAAAAAAAAATCAGTATTTTAGCAGTAGTGACATCTGACACTTGTCAAACGCTAGCAACTGTTCTCAGCACCTTGTTCTTGCCTATATCATTACTTATTTTTACGTCAAGCTTTGCTGCTACTTTTCCATTCCTGTAATGGAACGGTACACACGATATCACACTGTTCCTGAAGTATTTGAGGTACGTTTCTTCGTTTCTTCCACTCTGTTCTCAGGCTTAAGCTGCTTACTACTTCCCCTTCCAAAAAACCCCTTTCTCTTTGGATCATATGCATATTTGGAATAGGTGTCTTTTTTCCTTACCTAAAAATCCTATGAAATAATAGGCATTATTTGGTTTCCCTCCTAGTGCTCCCAAAGACTGTGGCATCTTAAAGCATTCCTAGGAGTTCAAAGGGAGAAAAATGAAATTGTAGTTGATTTGTTTATTGACATAACAGATACCTCAACTTATTTCACAATAACAAGCAATTCACTGCAAAAACCCTTACTTTAAACGCGTCAATATATACTGGATTTATGTGATTTATCCCTAGCCGTAGAGGTATAATAAGCAAGAGGGGCTTCCAGCCTGTGCAGAATCCTGCTGCGTTCTTACTTCGGCCCAGAGCACTCCTGTGCAAATGCGCGCTGCTGTGGGCCGCGCTGCTGCTCGCGGCGGGGGACCAGCACATTTTCTCTGTGGGAATAAAACCAGAAATCGGTGAACGCACAAAGGAACACAGAGCAGATCTTCCTCTCGGTCATGAATGAAGCGACTTTGCCAGACACCTTTATAGAGCTCCTGTTTTAAGACAAAAGGAGCAGGGCATAGAAATCGTAACTATTTAGTAGAAGTAATTCCAGCAGACAGAGTACGTGCTGGCACGTTAGTGAGACACGAGATAAACGACTCGGGGACGAGCACCGAAGACTGAAGTTACGTTTACTACTAGCGTTACTAATACTGGCAAGCTTTGCCCATAAGATGTCAGGGAAATGAAACGGCAGAGATGATAGCGTTAGAAACTCTTCAGGGAACTCTTCACTTCCAATGATGTCAACATGAAATAAGCAGAGGTAGGGACTAAAGTAGAAATAGGCTGTGGCTAAATACCACTTCTAAGCCCACCTTTCTTACAACGGGAAATTAAGCCTGGCCACGTGCTTCTCTAGGATCTGCCCCTGGTTTCTCTTTTGCCTGACAAAAGCACATCTCTTTGGCAAACTCTGTATTAAAAACAAGTCTCTCTATTTCTACGTACTGCAACTTCACTCCATTTCTGGGGCAGGAGTTCAGATAGCACAGACCAAACTCCGTCTTCTCCCAGACTGCATGGGGTGTAAGCTGGCCACCAAAAAGGCCTACGCTGGTGTGTGCTAGCTTTAGTTTTGGACACCCAAAGCCCGAGTTTGCATTTCCTTTATTCCTTTTCTCACCCTGGGAACAAGTAGGGATGGCCCAAAAGTATTTCGTTCACATTTAGATACATTCAGGAAAGTGGAGTCAAATCAAAAACTGTAACCAGAGAACGAATGTTTCACTTACTGATGTCTTCGATGACCACTGTATTGTCCATAGATACATAAACTGCTAATGAATTCCATTCATCAAATAAAGCAAGCTTCCTAGAAAACATTAAAGTAATAATTACTATAAACTAATTAGCACCACGAGGGTAGCTTTTCATTCAGGACAACTGGGTGGTTCTCGAGTAAAAAAAAATTGTTTCTTTAGAAAAACGTATTTGTTGAATTTTTTTTAAGTCTCCATGTAATAAAAAGATAACTTTGAATATTTAATGTTCAATATATTTAGAAGAATAAATACTGAGTGGTACCAGGAAAAGCGCACACACTGTACCATGTGAAAACTGTTTTGTCCTTCTGCCAAATGCAGTGATAGTAACAGCTCAACCACATAATTAGGTTTATTCCTTTTTATTGCATTTAACAGCCTCCGCAATGGGACCCTGCCCGTTGGGCCTGGCATTGTCTAGAGAAAGAAAAAATTCCTGTGCCAGTTTTACACATTACTTTTTGCTTAAGAAGTTCCACTAAATTCAGTGGAACTATTTCTGTGCCCGTGTGGGCAGCAGACTCGGGGCATTAAAAGCTAGATCAGCCAAAGGTTTTCGGCACCCAAAAGCGAGGAGGGAGGCATTACAGCACACAGGTTTCTGTACACTTGCGCGAAATCCAAAACTCTGGGGAAGGGAGCTACACTCTTAAGCTGCACAGGCAGAGTCAGCTGTCTAAAATAAGCCAGAAAAACCTGTATGTGAGCACTAAGCCACAGAGAATTTTTAAGTGAAAAGAGCTGGAGGCCAGGGCATGCTTTAGCTCCTCTCTCTCTCCAGAATGTGGGTCTGTCCGAGGGCTGCAGAGGATTGCTGCTGAGCACTCAGGACCTGCGCTCTAGCCTCCGCTTGAGATCTGGCACCTCCACCTACCCCTCAGAAACGGAGCAAAGTCAACTCTTTCAAGTGCGGCTTCTCGACTAGCAGGAGCTGCCCGTGTTTTGCACAGCAGCCTTCAGGCAGAACTGCTGCTCAGACAGCGAGGAACTGCAGTTCAGTTCCCTCCTTGGCCCGGATGGCTTCACCCTGATGTTTCGCAGCACCACTCTAATCTGCATGGCGGCACTCTGCACTGTCAAAGCCTTGGGGAAAGGAACACCTCTCTCTGGTGCTCACTGGTTAGGGCACGCAGACGGCACAGCAGGAGAGACCTTTTCGCAGGTCTTCCCCAGGCTCTTGGTATATTAAAATTTAGAACTCACCCAATCCCAACTCAGTACCTGCTGAGCTACAGCATCGTAGTCTGCACTGTACGTGCAAACACGTGGCATATCTATTCCTGATTCCAAGAGAGGCGATCGGCCTTTAAAACTCTGTCTTGGGCCTTATCTTGGTCTCTGAGCTTAGCTGCCCCAGGGAGTATATTCTGAATGAGCCAGCGCGATTTGACTTACTTCAGGACTTGAGCAACTGTATTTGGTCCAAACCATTCTCCAATTGATTTCCCCTCTCCAACACCCATCTGCGCTGTTTTCATCAGGGAAAACACACACACAGAGAAAAAAAAGACCACAGAGAGTCTGGTCACAATATACGTTAAATAGCACGACCTACTAATATTTTGACATACATTCCAGAGCAAGCGCAAACTGTATGTAGCAACAACAGTTATTTTCTCAGTTTATGCTCTTTTCAAATCTTACTGACTGCTAGTTTCTTTACAAAAAGTTTCTGAACTGTAATGAGAATTACAAATATTAGGGCCCTTTATTACAAATTACAGCAATAAGCTTCCTGACTCTATTTCCATACTATCAACTCTGGTACCCAAAGCTTACATACTTTACCAAGAGCTAGATTCTAGTATACAGATTTATTTAGGTCTCAGGGAATAACATTTCTAAATTTTTATACTTTGTACCTGTTGGCATGCATTTTTATTTATATATAAATATATACATCATGCATTTTTATTTATATATAAATATATACATCATGCATTTTTATTTATATATAAATATATACATATACATTGTCTTCATAATCACCTTTTTAGAATTTTGAATTAACATATTTCAAATTAGAAAGTTTCAACACAGTAGGAATTTCAGTGAGAAAAAAAAAGGTTGGCGTGTGTTCTTACCCATTTGGTGGATGGAATAACAGCAATCTTTCCTATCTAGAAAGCACCGTAAGATTCTGTGATATTCTTCTGGTTGTTTTTTGTGTTTTTCCCATTGCCAATCTTACAGGAAAAAAAGTTATACAGATAAAAAAGAATAATGTTTCCATCATCCTGATCAAATTTCTAGATAGTAGAAAGCCATACAATGAGATGTTAAAAGACTAATGTACAATTCATCTCTCATATTTACATTTTATTTAGAGTTCTTAGAAGTCACAGCTTGTCATTTATTATCAAGCTGTCCTTTATCATCACAGGCTAGATTGTGAAAACTGGGAAAACAAAATAAAAATGTCAACTGCAAATACATTCTGAGCGATCACTGCTAAGAACTGATAGCTACTGCTGTATGTGAGCTTCCAAGTTTACAACTACACGCTCTGCTTAGATTTTGTTAGATTTGTAAGCATACATCAGATAATGATATAAGACCCATAAAGCAAAGTCCAAACACAGCGCTGGCCCTCTCCCACAGCAAAATCCAACACACAGCTTTGCCACGCACGCTCTTGCTTCTGTCGTAAGGTAGTTGCCTCCCATTTACTGACAGAGAAGAGCATTCGTAGGGCTGACACTATGAAGTAACTACATACTAGGAGTTCATCTTCTAGTTTTCCTCAGGTAATTGTTTGCCTACTCCTTCAGTTAAATCTTTGCACCTCCATTCTGTGGATTCAGTTATTCAAGTGGCTAAATCCTTTGGTGGATGCAGTTATTAAATAAATCCACAAAGCACGCTGCCGCCGAAACCACAGCACAATAGTGTAAGGATTACAGACCTAACCGGAATAATCTAATCGATACAGCAGCTACACACAGCCCAGAGCTATGATACTGACCTGTGATCCTGGGACGTGAGGTGTTGATACAGGCTTAAGAGCTTGCACTAACGGGTTCTGCTGTGGGGTTTGGACCTCAGGCTGGTGGCGGGTGAGTGGTCTGTGAGGTACTTTGTATGCTGTCTATCACTATGTCACTACTCACACAGTCACTGTGTGCAAACATGTGGTGGCTATGTAAGCAATGAAGAGAAGGGTAAGAACGCAGACCCACGGTGGCAGGTTTTCCCTCAGCCTCAACTTGGGTATTCCTCAAAAAGATTTACGAAATAACGACAACGGGATTCCCTATTTGTCCTCCCTCTATTTCTATTTCTCTGCTTAAGGCTGGCATGATTTCACTCTGTCAGACAAGAATAACTGGCTAGTAACTTCTATCAGGACATCAAAGAAAGTTTCATTAATAAATTTAGGGTTTGTGCTTTTATGGAAAACTACAACAAAAGTTAAACCGTCTCCAAACAACACAGAAGTCCACTCAGCAACAGGACTCACCTCTTCCTAAATGTCTGCAGATCAGTGCTTGTGCCAGCATCATCTGCCCACACCGCAGCATACATCCCCAGCCAGCGTCAGACGAAGGACCAGTGCCTCCTAGTAAATAAATTAATTACAATCAATATGGGCTTTAAACTCAGCACAGCGCCAGAGAGAAAATTTCAGAGTTAAAATCTCTAACAACTGCCCTATGGATAAAAGGCACCGAGCAAGACCTTGTCTTTCCATCTTGCTGGTGTAACTTTACTGCTTGCTCTACGAACATGAAGACCTGATTATAGCCAGGTACAAGTAAACGCAGTTTTTAATAGCTTTAATATTTTGTTTGCATAAACAGTTAAAATGATGCTCAAAATGTTCTAATACTGTAAAAACCATTTTTCAGTCCATGATAACATCACTAATCCTGCTATCTACTGTGTAACAAGGCAGCTGGTCTGCTGCATACTCACCAATAGGCGAAAACTTTCTTCTATACGTAAACCAGAGACGAGCACTTATATCCAACAATAACTTAGATTTGTCTGGAATATATTTAAGAGGAAAGAAATTATTAAAACAAACTTTTAAAACTGAAAAATTCTAATATTCCCTGTACAGTCAATATATAGAGTGCATGGAAGACTGCTGTTAGCTTTTACATGTAAGACCCTTAAACATTTTTTAGCTGTTTAAACACAGAGAGCTTTTGTAGACTGCTAATTAAAGTTAACTTATTAAGGATGAAATAATTACTAGCCAATGAAGTTTTACAAGGTGTTTGGAATGACGATGCCCAACTTGAATGAAACAACTACGGTGAACTATGTCCTCAGGAAAGAAGTGGTAAAGCAAGTTAAGAAAGGTGCAGAATTCCTACACGCAAACCAACATGGAATTATGCATTACCTCCAAACCCAATACAAAGTCATTTTAAGAAAAGGTTAACCATATTAAATTTAATTAAATCTCTCCCATCTTTTTTTTTTTTTTAAATACATGTGCTTACAGAATTCTCCCAAAGGCTCTGAAGAATTCTTAAGAATCTTATTTGCTGCACTTTCTCTGAGCCACAGCTCAGACAGACTGGCCTTTTCAAGGGATCCTTCAGCCCATCAAGGCTGCCTGTGGTACCTCGGCTGTCCTGAACACCGTGCCTGCATTGATGGCCGCTGCCTTTGACGTGTAACACAGGAGGACGCCCTGGGCTTCTCCTCAAGGAGCAAAACTCATTTCTGAAATCTTGTTTTTATATGCTACATAAATATATCACTCTGCTATGACTTTTGGGTCATATACTTATTTTCATCAAAATACAGTACCTGCCCTAGATTAATTTTATTACTATTATACCATTATTATTATTCTTTTGAAATACCATTTCAGTTGCAAACACCAGGCTGCAGACAGCATCCCTCAAGCGAAAATAACATTAGTAATACTCAACATTCCCCAAAAGGTATTTATTTATCTGTTCCTGAGGCATTTGATGTTGAGAAGTGACCAGCCTCATACCTGACTGACCTTTGCTACAAGTACGATCTCTTTGCATGAATTACGGTAAAAAGTACATTGGTAAACTTCTGGCTTCATTTTAGGATGAATACCACTGCTTACAGTTGGTTTCTTGTGGATGGAGAAAAATAAACTTCACTCATGAGACATTTAGAGAACGTAAGGAAAGCAGGAGCTGCCGCTGCATGTGAATCTATGAATGCTCTACAGATTTTACAGATGAATTTTCATTCTAAAGATACCTGTGCTTAAGTGGTGTTGCCTTCCTAGAATCCACACTGGCTCATCGGTTTCTGGAAATTCTTCTAAGTAGTCTGACAAAATAGTGATCTGGTTTTCATACCTAGATAAAACTGAACAGCAATACGCAAAAATCAAACTCCATTTTGTCCCTTTGTTCTTTTACGCACAACTTTGAGCTCTCAGACTGAAGCAGTTGCAGCTAGTCTTTGCGGTCTTTGGGTCTTCTGAACGGTGCTGCCAGCTGCGTTTATTCTTTTCCTTTAACAAGCTGGTCTGACACTGAAGCATCCAATGTCTTGCCTGGTTTTTATTTTGATCCTCAGCGAGTGCTGAGAGAATAACATGGCTGACACCTCGATTATAAGCAGCCTGACTGAAGCCAGTAGCCGAAGCGCAGGGTGACTGCAGTCAGAGTAACATTTGATTCAAGGAAATGAGGAAAGGGAAAAACAATTTAGGCATCACAGCGTATGTGCCCATGCTCGATCTTAAATGCACAAATACTGCCAGTCAAGAGTGATTATGTCCTCGTGCTTAATGGGAAGCACGTGAAAAGCGTTAGCAAGACTGCTTTTACTTTCCTAACTGGAGATCTGAAACACTTCAAAATAAAAGATGTATTAATGTTATTATTCAACGCTAGACCTATTTAATAGGTTACAATAACAATAGGTTTGTTACAATAACAAATGATAATTAATACTACTTAAAGAAGACAGTTCAATCAATTTTTAGATAATTAATTAAAGCAGGGTTTGTTGGAAGAGGAGAACAGGCCTTCAAGTGTAAAAATGAATGTAAAATCGTTTCTTTTACACACGAATCTTAAGGAATATGCTGCTAAAAACTCAGAAGCTGAAAGTGAAAGCAAACACAATTATATTGTACTCTTCAAGTGCACATATAGTCTTCAAGTGCACATACATACAGTGTAAAGAACGAATAATCACCAAGTAAATATATATAAAAAAAAAAAAAAAATCACATAAAATATACGTTATAGCAACCAGAAGTGAAGTTGAGCTACACCACCCTCTGATGCGAGCACCCAGGGCCAACTACCAGGCACCGAAGCTACACCTCTGCACGGCAGCGCAGGCAGCTGTTAAAAAACACGACAAGCGCCTGCCTTAAGGCTGCCTGCAGAGCAGAAGCAGCCCCGACGCGGGCTCTCCCTTCGCCGCCCGTCGCACCTGCAGAGCGAATCGCCTCTTTTCGAGCCCAGAGACCCGCAAGACTCTCGCCCCCCGCAGCCCAAGCGAGAGAACTGCCTCCCCCCCGGCCCTGTCTCCCCCACACCCGCTGCCGCAGGGCATCCCAGACCGTCCGGGGGAAGAACCACCGGGCTCTCCTCTTTCTCCCCGGCAAACCCTGACCCTCCCGCCGCCGAAGCCGGGCAGGGCGCTCCCCGCAGCAGCCTCCCGCCGCCCCAGCGGCCCCAGGCCGCCCCGAGCCCCGGCCCGGCCCCTCCGCCCCCCGCCAGCAGCTCCCCCGCCCCGGGAGAGGCCGCGGGGCGCCGTCCCCCCGCCCCCCGCCGCCACCCCCCTCACGACGGAAAGCACCGGCCCCACCCGCCTCGCCCCTCAGCCCGCGGGCGCCTCCCGCCGCGGCGCGGCCCCGCTGACGGCCGCCGGGGAGCGCGGACCGCCGGCCTGGCCCCTCGCCCCCGCCGCCAGCACCCCTGTCCCGCCAACCGCCGCCCCAACGGCCGGGCCCGCTCGCCCCTCTCGCCCTCGCCCCTCACCTGACTCCATCCTCCCGCTGTCACCATCCTCCTCCTCGCCCCGACACGGAGGCACAACACGGCCGCGGCGCGGGGCGCCCCGGGAGGTGTAGTCCCGCCGGCCCGCTGCAGCGCGCCGCCTCCCGCCCGGTGGACTACAAATCCCAGCAGCCCCCGCGGCCCGAGGGGGGGAGAGGAGCAGGCCGGTAGGTGCGATTGGCTGGGCTGGCCCCCGGCGCCCCTCTGATTGGCCGGCGGGCGGGCCGAAGCACCGCCCCTGTCGGCAGGGGGAGGCGGCGAGGCGGCGGTCAGCATGGGGGATGCGGTGTCCGACGTGGGGGTCTGCAACCTGGCCTACGCCGGGCGTCTGGAGGAGCTGCGGGCCCAGCTGCTGCGCGACAGGGCCCTGGCCACCAAGGCCGACCAGGTCAGCCGGCTGCGGCCTTCCCTGTCCGCCGGGGCGGGAGCGGGCGGCCTGTGAGGCCGCTCCCCGCGGGGCAGCTCCTGTCAGCTGCCTTCCCGCTTCCCGCCGCCCGCTCACCGCCGTTCCCTCCCTCCTTCCCTCCCTCAGGACAACCGGACCGCGCTGCACTGGGCCTGCTCGGCGGGACACACGGACGTCGCCGACCTCCTCCTCGGCCTCGGCGTGCCTGTGGGCGACAAGGACGATGTGAGTGCCGCGGCCCTCCCGGGACCCCCCAACCCTGTGAGGGGCTGGGCCGCGGGGCTGCTGCCGGGGGGCTGCGAACCGGTGTGCGTGGGGAATTCGGTGGCGCGGTTTCTGTCCGGGCCCTTTGCCGTCAGGTTTCAGCCGCAGAAGTGCCCCTAGCAGCGGCCCGGCCGCCCTGAGGGCAGCGCCCGGCGCTGGTCCCTTCCTTCCTGTTCTCCCTCCTCCAGTCAGCTGGTGTGTCCAGTGTGGTATCTGGGAGGCTTTAAATACTACTGTGTGGGGGCTAGAAGGGCAAGTTGAAGTATTTCACTGCCTATATGGAAGAGGGGGTAACGAGACTTGATGAGTCTTGCTTATTGTCAAGGAATTTTAGGAGAACTCTTCTTACGAACAAACTTGCAAAACCAGGGGTGTTTGGGTTGTTGTCGGGGGTTTTCACATTACCTGTATGTAGGTGTGATGCTCTTAAATATGTTGTGCCAAATCATGAGGTACCCTGAAAACGTCTCATTGTTGGGGAAGGCATTATAGAGCAGGTGACAGGTGCAGTGGTTTCACAGTTGGAAAGGAGATGGTCTGTTACTGTTCTAGAGAAAGGGTTGAAATAATTACATCCGTTATGAAGCATCCTAAAGGTCATCCTTAAAGAAGGAAATGTTGTCCCATCAGTTTAATTAGAAGGTAGGATATGGAAAAGATTGCAGAAACTTTTGGACACCCTTTTCTGCCACTCTCATTTGTTCTTAAGAAAGCACTACTGTTACTTCTGCAGGGGCAAAGTGCCTTGCAAGATACCATGCATAACAGAAGTGATTTCTGTCGTTTAACTGGCAGCTTTTGTCCAGTGCTGAATGCAGGCCCGTGAGAGGATGTGAGGCTTGTCTCTCTGGTGATAATCAATAATGTGTAGCTTTACAGTTATAGCAATATGTGCAGTATGACTAATGAGTAGTCAAGTCTGTATTGGGGTTATGCTTTGTCATGTTTTTTTCCTGAAACTGCGGGTTTGAATAACATGGGTTTTTTCTTGCCACTGTAGGCTGGTTGGACTCCCTTACATATTGCCGCTTCGGCAGGCCGTGATGAAATTGTGAAAGCCCTCATTGCCAAGGGCGCTCATGTAAATGCTGTCAATCAGAACGGCTGTACGCCCCTGCATTATGCAGCCTCCAAAAATAAGCAGGAGGTATGTTTGCCTATGCTGCTGGAGGTGGTGTTGCTCTTGGAAGAAGTATTTAGTTGTATTAACTTTTCCTCCTCCTCCCTCCCTCCTTTCTCTTTCTACATATTCAGATTGCAATCATGCTTTTAGAGAACGGAGCCGATCCGGATGCAACAGATCATTTTGAATCCACCCCGTTACACAGAGCAGCAGCCAAAGGGAACCTAAAAATGGTACAGATCCTTCTGCAGCACAATGCGTCTGTTGATATACAGGACTCTGAAGGGAATACTCCTCTGTAAGTAATTTTTTATTTTTATTTTGCTTAATATAGCATAAGCTCTATGAGATGAAACTCCGTGACTGCCATTTCTTTTTTTAATTTCTCGTTGCCTCAGAATACTCCCTTGCTTCACACCCCTATGTAATTAAAAAGGATTTGAGAAGATCATACTTAGTATTTTGCCTAAGTGTGTCTGTACATACATACTTTAATTTGTGTTACTACATCTACTTAAAAAGCGTAGAGCACCTTTTGTAATAATTTGGAATACATTTGGTTGCCACTAGAGGGTAGAAAGCGAGCTAATGACATCAGAGTTGGAGGAAACTGGTCTTGCAGGCTGGCCTACTCTGTCCTGCCAAGCAAGAGCTAATTTTGGAAGCTTTTCTTCACCTCTCTAAGGAAAATAAGTTGCAATTTAAGTACAATCGGTCCAGTGTTTGATATTACCTTACAATTTGAATCTGTAAGGGTAAAACCTTAGCTGCTTTGAAGTTCGTGACAAAACTTTGCCTTGTCTGCAGTGGAATCAAGATTTTGCTGTGAATAAGGTCAAGCAGTATGTTTTATCTGTTCATAAACCCCAGTATTGTCCTGGAACACACACATTTATTCTCAAGATACCGTGCCAAATAGAAAAAAGCGTTTGCTGCATTTGCAGTAACTCTTTACTTCAGATTATTTTTAAGCATCATATGGTTTAGTTTATCACTTTCGATTCAAATAGAGATTACCATCTTCCAGTTTCGCTGTGGATTATGTGCTCCTTAGCTTTGCTGACTGCAGAGCCAAATCCTAATCTAAAGAAGTGTCTTAATGTTGCGAGGACAATAGCAGGTTCTTGAGTTGCTTAACGACAACAGAGTGACTGGACAGCAAGGTTTGCAATTTGTGTAGGTAGTTGGCTGCATGTGGTTTTGTTGTTCTAGGATGTGTCTGCCCCCCCCCCCCCCAACATTCACGCTGTCATTTTGACAAGGCGTAATTATTGCTCTTTGTAAGCTTGGACTGTTCAATAGTGGCTGTGGGTTTCTTGTTCTTATTACAGTCATTTAGCCTGCGATGAAGAGAGAGTGGAGGAGGCAAAGCTGCTGGTGTCTCACGGTGCAAGTATTCACATTGAGAATAAAGAAGAACTGACCCCACTGAAAGTGGCAAAAGGTGGCCTAGGAGCCATACTTAAAAGAATGGTGGAAGGCTAGTGGGAACTTCTGACTTGAGTCTCTTTCCTGTTGCATTTGTATTTAAGACTGCGAACTTCATATTTTGATAGTTCAACTAGGATATCATGTATCGGCATCGGCATGGATAATAAAATTTGTATCTCTAGCTTTCCTTCCAGTACAGTGCCAAAACAACCGTTTGTGCTTCCTGCTAATTAAACAGTTCACTGATTTTAAGGTATTTTTCACGATGTTGCAGTTTTCTTTCAGCTTACAGTATGATCTGTATAAATGCAGTCATTCCTTCTATTTCACAGCCTAGTTTAGGATTATTTCTTTCAAGCAACAGGACCAAAAATGCTTTAACCATTTAAAGTCAGTTTTAGTTTGGAAGCTTATTCTAGAGTCTTTGTTTTTTTCCCTTAGCCTTTGTGGTTTGTGTCTGGTTTTTTGTTTTGTTTTTGTGGGTACTGATTCTCTGCCTTCAAATGATCTAAACTACACCTCTCCCTTTGTAGAATGCAGTTTGCTTGGTTACTTAGCTAATTGTATCCATTTTTACTTTTCTTAGTCTAGTCAAGTGAGCTCTGAGTGTTTAAAGCTTTTCTGTTGTTATCTATTGTTATACTGTTTCTTTGAATCTTTAAATATATGTATTTGATGAAGTGCATTGGACTGCTTGCAGAATGCAGGTGTAGTTTCAGAGTTACCTCTGCAGATATACTATTATAGAATGGATGGCTCTCAATACTTCTCTGGGATGTGCTTCGAATCTGGTTTTATTTCCTCTTGCTCCTTCCGTAGATTTCTTTTTTTCTGTTCTGTTTGACTCCCATTATGTAGCACTGACGCTTGCAGTTTACCATCTTGTTCTATAACAGAAGCCTGGTTTAATCTCTATTTACTCATAGCAAATCCTGGTATTAAGTTATTAGAAGCAGAGCTAATGAGACTGGGTCTGAAAAGTGACCTTCTGTTCTGATGTTGGTAAGATCACTTTTGACGCTAGTGGGATAGATCTCCCCTTTCTGAACAAATGATGCTGATGAAATCACGTGAAATAAAGAACTTTCCTAAACAGCAGTCTTTTGGTGTTATAAAACTTTAATAAACTTAAATGTAACAAAAACAATATTTTCTAAATAGCTTGTACGCTTGGGATGTGAACAACAAGTCAGATGAAACCCTGCCATCCGTTACACAGTGTGGAAATAGAACGTGTTTGTTCTTCAGCTGCAAGGAAAGATTGAAATGGAAGATGACAATTTCTACAGTTTGGCTTGCAGGGATTAAGGTAATGCAATTTATTTTGATAAGCAAGGCAGAAACTTACAACCAAACAAATATCTTCACCAAGTACTTGTAAGTCTATCCTAGAAAGCAAAATGCAGGTTAAATTTCACTGAGGGTACCTGTTGAGAGCAGGAGGGATAACTTGCCTGTACAGTAAGCTCTGGCCATGCAGACCTTGCTTGAAGGAGGAACCTGACTGAGTAAACGTTTCTTAGATTTTGCGCAGGCACTGCTGAAAACTTGAGAAAAGCTGCAGTTAGAATTCTGTGTTCATCCTTGATCTTTTTATAGCAAAAAAAAACCCCTGCCACAGCTCTGTAGCTTTGTAAATCCACTTCCCTAGGAGATGGTGGCTTGAATGTTGGCTTAATATCTGGTTTCCATATTAATGATCCCTCCGCCCTCAGGAGAAGATAAATGGGCCATGCAGCAAAGATTGTCGGAACATCTGAGGCAAATTCTGAAAAACGTTTCTGCATCCTGCATAGCTCTGCGGGGTTTTTGAGCTACACACCGTGGATCAATACCTAACTTGGCTTGTGCTTTGCCAAGAGCATCAGTGGAAAGCTAGGAACAGTGCCCCATCCTTTTTAATAAAGTATTTCACATGAGAGAAACTTCATAATGAGAACATCTGCCAGAAGGCTTACAAAAATATCTCAATATGTTAAACTCCAGATAAATGTTATTTTCCTTACCTTCCTCCTCACCCTCAGAAATCTGTTTTGTTTCTAATTTTTGCTTTTTGGTTGTTGTTTTTTTTTTTTTTAATGCTATCTGTTACACACTGGTGGCTAGACGTATGAGAGGAATTATTAGTCTAGAACTTGTGTTCAATTGTTCTTTCTTTTTACATAAAAACATTAACATAACTTGAGCAATTTCTACTTTTTTAGCAAATGTAAGACCTGTGATGGTCTAGGAAGATTGTATTAGCTATAGAAAGTAATTCCAACTTCACCAGCATAAGCTCTTATCTTACTGTAGCAAGTTATATAAGGAATACATGCAGAGAAATTTGTGGAAGTGAGATTAAGGAAAGATTATAAAATTATGATAATGACCATGTAATATATTCCCCCTTTCAATCATGATAGTGCTGTTGCAGAGATGTGAAAGTTGGAAAGCGGTTGCAGTAAAAAAAATGTAACTAAGACACATATATACAGGAGATGGCTTTAGAAGAACTAATACAACTACAGCAGTGTCGTGAAGAGAGTTGTTTATATTTTCCCATGAAGGGCAAGAGTAAAAGAATGCCTGGGAATGTCTGAGAAGAAATTATTTAAAATTAATGCCACTGCCAGCCAAGTTGTGTGCTCCCTTGGACCAGTAATTGATTTGGATTACCTCATTAGGAAACCCCTTTGGTAAGAAATGGCACCCAAACAGGAGTAGGGAGTCCTTACTCTTCTCTTGCTGTTACTGAGCATGCTTAGTGTCGTAGTTCTGCATGCTTACAAAACTTTGGGTGTGAATATCAGAAATTTTCAGTAAACTTCTAAATCTAGATTGAGGGATGCGAGTTTGCAGATTTTGCTTAGCACAATTGCCACAAGAGTCAATAAGAGAGATGCTTCCATAGAGGTCATGACTTAAGGTTTACCCTGGATATTCTGGGGAGAGGGGAATGTGAGGATCCACTGGTAGAATATGGCAGTGTTGGTATTAGTAAGGGTTTGACCCTCACAGTCTGGCACAAGCAGTTTTTAGCTAAAACAATATTATAAGAACACTGTAAAGGCTCTTTTACTCTGGAATGAGGCTTAACACTAGGATGCATGTATCAAAGACAAATATTTGAAGGCCAGAAAACTGCATAGAAAGGGCAATGAATACAGTTATGCATAATGATCCACACTGAATCTTAATTAGGACCTTATGCTTTACATATTTAAATGTTGCCTTTTTTTTTTTTTGTGGTCACTTTCTTGAAAAACATACTTATAGCTGTAGGAACTGAACCTGAAAATTTTAGCACAGATGTATCCTTTTTTCTATTTTAAAGATGACTGTTGCATATAACTAATGTTTACAGGCTAGGAACAGTCACCAAAGGGTTTATGAACATTAGATCCTATAGAAGACGTAAGCGCCAAGAAGTTCCAGATGCTTGAGCCAGATACACTTTTCTGCAGTGCACGAGACTGAAACCAGAGTCTCCTTGTGTCAGTCGATATCTGCCTGATGTAGTTCAGAAGGGAGCTGCTGAGGCTGTGTGTCTGTATTCACCTGAGCCCTGTGGTCCTTGAGCTCTTCTGAAAGTAGCTATCTTTGCCCTTTCGAAGAACTGAGTTTGCTTCACCTTAGAAACGAGGCCCAGAGAGAAGGGGTGTCTAGTGATCAGAGTGTATGTGGTTCAGTTCCCTTTCCTCCTTCCAAGAGAGTGCTCATGACTCAGCTGTTGGCTATTGGTGTGGATTCACTACTTATCTTTCCTCTTGATGCTTTCACCTATAGAAAAGAGTCAGTTACACTGGGCTAAAGAGACCAGAAGAAAAGTAGCATGAGTTTGTTGCTTAGTGGGTAGGGCAATTGCCTGGAAATAGATTTAAATCATCTCAGGCAGAGGAAGCAATTGAAACTATGGTGTTGTATAGTAGGCAGTATTCACTTCTAAGTTTTGAAAGCAGCTGTATCTGCACGTCATGAGGAATCTGATACTCTGTGTGCCTGTTACGACAAGCCTTGCAAGGGATTTAGATTTCCAGCTCCTGTTTGGAAACCAGTCAATCGATGTCTGAACTGGGTACCTGAATGCTAGTTCCATTAAACTGAAAACCAGAACTGCTGGGACACACAACTCTGGAATGCTGGTGCCTTGGGAACTCTAAAGCCAAGAAGGTCACTGTTAACAACATGTATTCCACGTCAGGCAGCAACAGGGTAAAAGTTTCCAGGATCTTTTTTTTAGCTTTAAGTGGAATTCAGACACACAAGATTTCATTAGTCCAGGTCTTAACATCAGTTTCTGCACTCTGATGACATTGATGAAACTTCTTTTTACTTCTGACGTGCAAAATCAGATCACTGCAGTGTATTGGCCATGATGATTGTTCTTGGTGCACAGGAAACACGGCGTTGGCCAACGCTGTTTCTGGAGAAGACTGCTGTGGTTCAGAACTGTGTGGATACCCACAGCATTACTGATAGTTGACTGGAAAGCTCTTACTTTATCAAATGCTTCAGCCCATTTCCTACTTAGTTTTGCAAAATAGGTTGGATAAATGTGGATGATAGTCTTTTTATACTTATATTTATGTATAACTAGATAATAAATGAAATATGGTTAACTTTAAAGGCCAAATCTTCTGCTATTCACAAAGTGCATGTGTAACAGACCTTTTTCAATCTCTAGCCCAGTGGTTCACAATACAAATGCCCGTTTAAGTTTTAGTCATGCTTCTACGTTAATTCAATGACAACAATTTTTGCATAAAGGGGTTCAAAGCTGACAAGGAAAACTCTGTTAAAACTCTAGGCTATTTCTTCTTTTTCTGCTTCTTGCTTCTCATCGTTCTCAGGTGTTCCAGAGGCTGCCGTTCCATCAACACTAGCGTATTCATTTGTCGCATTGCTTGGTGGAACTGTGGTCACAGGAATGTTTTCTTCATTAGGTACCTGAGCATACTCTGCATTGGATTGTTTCTGAGCCATTTCTCTGCAGGAAGACAGGATGAGGATTGTGATTTCATGTGTTGAAATCCCATCTACACTAGAGTCTTTCAAAAGAATGAGTCTTTGTAGTTTTGTTGTCTAAACAGTAACCCCCTTATTATTATGATTCTGTCCAAGAGCACCTGAAAAGGCTACAACATCACTGCTGCTAAGACAGAAAGAGTGACAAAAGTGTGAGATAATAATACTGATCTGCATCACTGGTTTAAGTGATCCCATTAGAATAAAATGGATTTTAGTATGTTTAGATGCTAGGCCAGGAAAGCAGAATGGGAAACTGAGCGCTGGCAAACAGTGTCTGAGAAGCGGTAGCAAAACACACTGCTTGGTGTGAGCTTTCTGAGATCCAGTGTCCCATTCAAGCATGTTAAAAATAGAGTGCAGTCAGAAAAGAGCTATGAAAAGGCTGAAATCTAGAAAAATATTTTTAGTAACAGGTATGAATTCCATTTATCTTACCAAAACAATAATAAACTAACTCCTGATATTTATGCACTTTCACATATAAAAAATATCAGATGCTAGTGGATTAATTCCATGTAGTAAGACTTATTAGGATCCGAGCACAAAATTAGATGTTAATGCTACATCAGCTGAAAGCAGACATCAGGTGCATGAGTGACTGGCCACGGGGCTGGATTAGCAGAACTCCGTATCAGGAAGTCTTAGACCTGTGCTACAGGCAAGTGTCCAGATGACATAATATTTTTTTCTGGCCTCAGCTGCATGTATTCATTTAGCATTTAACATCATGGGGCTAAATACAATCTGTATAGCATATGAGATTATCCCTATTCTGAAGATTTGGCAATTTAAGGGAAAAATGAGCAACCGATGCACAGAGGAAAAGAAATTGCCAGAGCAGGATCAATATGGACATCCTGGGCTCCATTCTGTTGCCTAAACCTTGTGTCTCCTGCCATTTGAGATACCTTGGAGTATCCCAAGCGTGTGTCCAGTGATTTTAAATAGCACTGAACTGAGCCCTCTCTGTTTAAATCCAGTAACGTACGATCCCAGTAAATTTGCTGAGGCAACCCTTAGCTGCTATTTCTTTCTTTACTTCCTCCACCTGCCATTAACAGTCACCATTAACTTTTAAATATTAAAAACTGTTTTTTCCAACTTGCCACTTCTAGTTTGTGTTGTTTAAAAAAAACATTTACTTTACTATTTTAGATACTGCTACGTGGTAGCTGCCTGTAAACATAGGGAAGGAGGTAATGGCAACTTCTGTTACAAGAGCAACAGTTTAAAAGTCACACAAAAGCAAATATTCTCACTCTGGAAGTTTTCTCAAAACCTGTATTATTTACCCTTCAAAAAATGTTTAGAGTAATTGCATTTTACTTTAGTTCTGGATTATCAGCAGTGCTTTACAGAAATAATTGTCTTAAAATGAAGCAAACAGAAACTCTTACTGCATCTCATTTCGTGGTGACCTCTTATTCTTTGCCTTCTTGGTTAAGACCCAGACGATAATGCAAATGATCGCAGCTGCCACAATTGCTCCAATCAAAGCTCCAGCAACAATACCACCGTCTGAATCTGGAAAGAAAAAAAGAGTACTTGACTTTTTAAAAGGTATTATTATAGCAAAATCTCAAGGAAATTTAGTGGAGGAGCCTTTAGCAGAAAGAAGGCATTGGATTCAAAGAACTAAAAAACTGACTGACAGCTGTATTTCCAGGAGGGAGGCCAAAGACTCTGTAGGAAAGAGAGAACTGTGCTCTTATGACCTTTATTGCCTCCTTTCTTGTTGGTTAGCTCCCTACCCCAACAAACCCTGGGTTTATGCCTGGCTAAGGGAACCATTAGGCTGTTAACACTGGCAGTAGTTGAAAGCCTTTGCTCTTCAGTCCTTGCAAACAAATTCTGAAATTCAGGTTGCCTTTATCTCTGTCTTTCAGTTGAGATGTAAAATGTATGCTCTGATGATTTGGGAGCCCCCAAAACATTCTGTTTCCACTTCAGTACAGCTTCTAGCTCTGACCTGTGATTTTCATTTTATAGACCACCGAGTAGAATGACCATTTCAGGGACATCTCTCGTGGCTGGTTATACAACATATGCTTGGCTCTTGTTGAACGTTACTGGTTACATGAAAAATCTGCATGTGGATGTGGTTGACCACGGCTTGAGGGCAGTCAGGATAAGGTATTTTTCCATGACTGCAGTATTTTTAGCTAGTGGTCACATCTACAGTGCCCCAGTCCTTGTACTACCACATTTCAGTGACGGCTGTAAATTCCGGGGCAAGAGGACCTCAGTCGGACTGTTGGCTGGAAGAAATTGCTCTAAACTCCATGTCTGTCCGTTGTCAGTAAAGGCTCTGCAGTCAGAGCCAGGCTCAGCTCCTGTTCCCAGTGGGAAATGAAGCTGGAGATGTTAAATCAGTCGTCTAGGTCAGTGTAAACTCTGGGCATGCCTGGATGAAAACTCCGGAGCTCTCCAAAGCCTCTTCTGTTCTTACTTGAAAAAAAATGTATTCTTTAAGGTTGTTACAGCATTTTCCTGCAAACTGTGCATGTCATCCGTCAAATATGTGATTACTTTCATGCATTAAACTTACGTTTTGCAGTTAGGTCGAGCTCACAGGTGCTGTTCCCCAGGACGTTGCTGGCTATGCACCGGTAATACCCAGTTTCAAAGGTGGTGAGATTGCCAATGTAAAGAATGC
Organism: Nipponia nippon; assembly: GCF_047370975.1. Taxonomy (NCBI): domain Eukaryota; kingdom Metazoa; phylum Chordata; class Aves; order Pelecaniformes; family Threskiornithidae; genus Nipponia; species Nipponia nippon. The sequence goes on from NW_028262313.1 coordinate 4,863,461, forward strand.
CAGTGTTTGGATCTGTGACAAAGAGAGAGCGGGTACAGATTACCTGTTGGATACTGTAGAGGCAAACCATTTTCTTTAGTTGGTAATAGTGAGAGCTATTCAGAGATTAGAATCGGGGTTCATTCATTTGGGGTTTTTTATATTCTTTAAATAAAAACCGTTTACCTTCCTTGAAAATTACTACAGTGGATTCTGCAGGAGAGCATTAGAACATGAGAAGTAGGCCCCTACTCTGCAAATCAGTTTGTCTGTCTGATGTTTTACCCACATTGATACTATTGTCAGTGTAACTTCACAAATGAAAATGGAACAGGTACTGAAGATTTTCAGGATGGAGGTCTTAGCACCTGAATGACAAATTGACTGAGCTTACTTTGAGCATAAGCTCCCTCAAAATTCCAAGGGAAGGGAGATGTAAAAGCATAAACGTTTCTCCCATTTCAACAATTTAAAGTAATGGCATAGACAAGACTTTAACATGCCACACAATTTTTATTGAAACAAATAGAAAAAACATCCTGTTTGTGACAGCTGTCAGTTGACTTGAATAAGTAAAAATACGATTTTGTGACACTGACCGTCAGGAGAGGAGGATAAGTTTTAACTACCCTATGTGATACACAGTGTTTGAAATGGCTGGTACTATGGAATTCCAGATCTTGAACACGGTATGGCAGTCCTGTAGTTACGTACTAAGTTGTTCAGTCACAGGCTTGAGGCTATTCTCATCTACTTTGTACCAGTGGTAGGTAGGGCGAGGCAATCCTTCGTCACATTTGCATAAGAGGTAGATTAGATGGCCTTTTTCAGGCGTTCCTTCTATTTTGCAGAAAGGTTTTGACGGTTTGACTGTAAAATAACAATGAGGAGAACAGACACATCGTGAGTACATACCCGGGGCTGCAAGCATCCACCTCGAGTTCTGGTACTGCGCGGCTATAAGCCAAGAATTGAACCCCAGCTACAGATTTCCATCTGAGAGCAGAGTCTTGTTTATGGATCTGACCAAAGGCTCTCCCGTAAAGATTTGAGTAATATTAAATTTGGGTAATATTAAATATATGTACGTGGCCTAGGATACATTTTTATTATCTTTTTTTCCATTTGCATACTAAATATTATTTTGGAGGTGTTGAGATGAAGACTATCGATTAATTATAATGGGGCAATCACTATTCATCATACACCATTCTGCCACATAGCAGCCTCCCTTTCTTTAGGGACACAGCAAGAACTTTTCCACATAAAGGGAGAAGGTCAAGGCCTGATACTTCTATGGAGGAAATAAATTAACTACACTTCTGTTAAAAAATATATCTGTTTTGATAGCATTTCCTCACTTTGCACACAGGCGAAGATTCTGTCTTCACTTACACCTATTATTTTTCATTTCCAACCTATAGATATGCTGTTGTCGTTCTGTATCAGCATATGTTGTCATTGTTATATCAGCAATGAACACAGCCCAATTTTGTGTGCCTAGATGAACCACCTTCCTAGGTTTTCATGTGAAAAGTACAATCTCTTACTCAACTGCTCCAAGATTTCCTATTTGTTTGGGGAATTTTAGATGAGAATTAGCAGTAGTACTTTGATTTTTCAGGGACTGAGTTTACAAATGTCTTATCCCTAGCAGATAGGCAAACGATGTTGGAATCACGTTCTCATATGACTTTGATTTGTCACTCTGACCAGGTATGAAGTCTCAATATAAAAGCAATTATTAGATGGGGTTAGTACAAACTTTTATCTTATTAGAAAGTAAAGTACCTCATTCCACTGCTTTTCATCGCTTCTGTCCTGCCTGTTTGTGGTTGAACTATTGCTTTCTTCCATCCAAAATAGACAACATACTACTTCCATTCAACAGATACTGAGTTTCTAGAGTTTCTGGGAATGGGGTGAGCCAGAACCCTTGGGCTGTACTGCTGCCTCTTCCTAGATTTACACAAGTCACTATGACCAGCATTAGGTAAAATTAGTAAAATTTTGGTCTTTGCTGGGGCTGGATTATCCTGAAAGTAATGGCTTCAGAGAGAAGTTGTCACTCCCAGCTAAAAGGGATTTTTATTTTAACCAAAATTAGTATCACTTTGTTCTCCAACATGAAAAATGTAGTGAAGCTGGGTAATTCCAGCTACCCGCTTACCTTAGGTAGCTTTTTGAGAGCACAAAGTGAATCTGAAGGCTGCTCATGGGAGAATGAGATGTTACTGTAGGCCAGGCAAGGGTAGCTGCCGAGTGGTATCGGGTCTGCTTTGTCTGGAAGCTAGAGGGCACCCCAGGCTCTGCCTGCCTCCAGAGCCCTTGGAAAAAATCTCTCAGTGCATCAGTCAGCCCTTTCTCTGCATCATGGGCCTTGTTTATCACAGTTCTGTTATTCCCTCTGGTCCTACGTATTTTGAGCCGTGAATTCAGTGTTTCATAATAAGGGAAGAAAACTACAATACAGCAATAGAGAGGTAAGGCGCTTACCCAGCACACTGACAATCACAGACTTTTGACTCTGTCCGGCGTCACCCTGTGGGCTGAAAACTTCACAGGTGTAGGAACCAGTGTCTGAGGGCTGCATGTTGGAGATTGTTATTGATGCATTCCCTGGACTTGTTGCAGCTGTTATCCTGTTCTTAAACTCTCCATAGGAGTAAGACTGGCCTTCTGAATAATAATAGATCTATGATAAAGAATCAATTGTTAGTTTAATAACAAGATGTCTTACTGCCGCTTTGTTTAGTACTCGTAATTGGAATATAGATGATTTCTGATTAAGCCAAGCAATGTCACCCCCTTTCTTGCCCCCTCTCCCGAGAAAGCAGAGATGAAAACTTGGTACATTTGAATATATATTTCTAGTGGTTCTTAAAAGACAAGCTTTTCAGAAATGGGATTTTTTAATTGTGTAAATGGACAGTAGCTAGTTCTTTGTGGATACTCCAGTCACAGGCTGATGCATTTGCGAAAACAAAGGTGAGACCATTGACCATCATATGACAATTCTGTGAAAAAATGCTAAAAGTCATGCACAATGAATAGTGGTACTAATTGCAGCACTGATAATTTGTGACGTTATTAATAAGTAAGTGTCTCAGTAGAAGATTGTGACAAGAATGGACCTGTCATTGCAAAAAGTGGATGGCTGCAGAGCTTTCCAAATAAAGAAGCTAGCAAACAGAGAGCTGAAACGAATCCACAAGACATAGGTCTAAGCAAACAAGGCACCTGATCTGTTGGCGGTAAATTTGGAAGCTGTAAAAATGCAGTACAAGAACACCAGCAGAACCATCACACATGCAGTTAGAGCAACCATGCTGTTCTCCTTGTTTGTGTAATCAGGGTCAGAGCCAGTGTCACGGACTATCTTGTTTTTCTGAGTTTATACCATAGGTGGAAGGCAAGAATAGCTGTTGGCCCCAGTGCTTGGAGGGGCACCTATTTGGGATCAAGAGATTCCCCTTTGACTAAATAGTAAAAAAAGTTTTGCAGAATTATAGACATAGTAAGGATAAATGTCTCTAAGGAATGCAACATTTCCTCCCAACTAAAAATTTGCTGTTTAACATTGACTGATTTCCCTGACTTCAGCAGCATCAATTGTACTTAACAACACTGTGGGAGTAGAATTGGCCTCATAAGCTTGTAAGCCCAAACCTGTTGTCTGTTGGCTGAAAGGAGAAGTAGAATTGTGTTTGTTGTGGAGCCTTGTTGGTAGTCTGAGACTTGGGCCTTGAGTCTGTTTAGAAACTGCAGTGTCTCATCTGCTCTGGGGTAAATATAATAGTTCTCAAGGAGTACATGGGCTCTGTCCAGTCTAGCTCCGCTGTGAAACCAAGATCTGAAGGAATAAAGCTAATGTGGAAAACTATGGAATGTTAATTATTTTTCTCAGATGTTAATGATAGTGTTGTGTAAAAGTAATAGTATTTGGGATAGGCAGTATATTCCCTGGTGTCTACATTCACAAACTCCCTTGTCTAGGCAAAGTGAACAGTTCCAGCATACTCTGTCATTTTTTTTAAACTGATAAGAGGTAACCATATAGAATTACAGGTTGGGACCCAAATAGATCTAACATTGTTCCTACTGACAGTATTCCAGAGTCAGCAGTGTAAATGTATTTATTGAAGTTGGACTGACAGCATGTTTTTTAATGGGAATAGCTGGAAAATGCTTATAGGAAAAAGCTTCACAAACTCCTGTGAAATGCCATTCACACTTGACCAGTATCAAAATTTCCTTTTGGTCAAAGTTCCCTGCCTTTAAGGACGCTGCAGATCCCCAGGCAAGAAGTATACTTTGCTTTACTTTGCAGATCAACTGATATTTATTCTTAATTCTGTTTATCCACCCTGATACGGTGTTGACTGAAGTCTTTAAGCAACGTTATCTGAAAGCCTTTATTAGCTTAAGGCAAGCTACACCCCAAAACTGCCAGAGCACAGCTGCTTTATGTGATAAGGCTTTGAAATGAAGGTCAGAACCCAAACTGCACAGCACCAGCAGCTCCGGTACTGCAGCTTGGCCCCATCTCAAGTGCAATTTTGCCTGATTCCCAGCCAGACTTTATCTTTCCCTGCCCCAGGATTACAAACACCAGGTACAATTGATGCAGGGCCCTGAATACAAAAGCTACACTACTTCATTGCCGACATGTGGAAAACTGGTGTTGCAGTGAGGAAGCATAAGAGGTCCAGTGTTAGCACGGTGGCAGACTAGGTTAGAAAGCCTGCTGAACAGCTGGAGAGACTCTCCAGATTCCATTGTTTGCATGCAATGCCATCAGTTTGTAAACTGATTTTACGCTTTGCAAGTGTGTAGAGATGGACCTCTATTGCAAAACTAGAGTCTGGATGTACACCCTCGTATTCCCCAAGGAAGGAGAGTGTTCAAAATAGGGAGTTTGGTTTAAGCACGTCTCTCATCAAAAAACTGATCTACCTGTAATTACAAAACCACACTGGCCACACTTGTCTCATTCTACATTTATCCAAGTATCAGCAACAACAGAGTGTTATACTCTGTTCCTTGCAAGAGTCCGAAGTTACAAGAACTGTGACTTCTGACTTCATGCTTCTCTTAAGCTGACGTTCCTGTATAGATCTCAGCAGTGATGGGCTGGATTTGCATCTCCTCTCGATCGATTGCATCTGTTTGAGTGGGGTAGGGAAAGAGCCTCCATCAGCTCTTCGCACTAATGTGAAATTAAGTTGTAGGATGACTTAAATGAAGTAATGCGTGACTTGCAGCAGCATGAGAGGAGAGGCAGGCCCATTATATCCTACTAAAAGGCCTGATTACTGAAAAAAGGGGCTAAATTCTACTCGGTCTACCTCAGAGTGATCTGGGATTTATGGGAGAGTAAACCGTAGCAGAAGCTGCCCACTGAGTGCTAGCTTAGCTATAACACATGTTCTTGGGAAACAGGACTGGCACTACAACGAGTCTTAAATGCAGTTAGGGCACACCAGTAAAGATTATAGAGGAGCAAGCGCTCCTCGGTATATCTGGTCTGAAGTCAGAGTGAATTATGTGTCTAAGCCCTCATACACTGAAAAATTAATCCCCTGTGTTCTCTCTTCCAGCCTGAACGCATGCAGAGAAAATATTTTGTGTACGCTGTTAAATCTGAGGCAGGTGTCAACACAGCAGAGAATATTTGTTCTCTTCATGGATTTAAACAGAATCTTTCTGGGTTGGTTTTTTCAACTATGAACAGAAAGGCAGAGGAACATCTTCAGGAAATGCATTCACAGGCTCCTGCCTGTGCTCTGTTCTGCTCCTATATGACGCTTATCCCACTAGCTCTGGAGTTTATTGCCTGAAGGAAGGTGGTAAACACCAAAAAAGGCTGAGTAATGTTGTGATTAATTACTGAGCGTGTATCTTGTCCCAGAGGTATGATGGGATTGTGTACACAGGAAATTTCATTTAAGAGAAACATGTTTCAGTTAATTGGCTGTGAATTCATAGCCCGTTTTAAACAATACACTCAAAATGGGTATTTTAACCCCTTGTTCAAAGTGTTTTCATGCTGTCCTTGAAAAGCTCAGGTTTGTGCCTTGTGCTTGTGCTGAAATGAAAATCTTTGCAAAAGTGTTTCTATTCCGTTTCAAAAGTAAAAAACTTGTTTTCTATTGAAGATACAGAAGACTTTATTTTTGGGCAACTGACAGCTAATGTTCCCTCCTACAGACATACATCTCATTGACATTTCTTTCCATTTTACCTAAAATGTCCCTAAAATGCCTGTATGAGAAAACTGTAAATTTAGTCAATGATAGACTTTTCCTGGAAGCCTTTTTAATTTGATGTGATAAATATATTTAAAGTGCAACATCTTGAATGTAAAAAAATAGGAAAGAAATCTGCTGTGCTTCTCTTGAAAAAGTAAACTTTTTATGTCCTCAAGCAAATCACGAGCAGCTCTAGCGAAATCGATGATTTACCAGTGTAAAAACAATATTGAGGATGCAGTGATGGTCGCTGCTTCTCATTACCAGCTAGTTTGCTCATGCAAGTTTTTATATAATGGTGCCTTTTCACATTTCATGGGAGCAGCTGCCTGGGATGACTAATCAAACAACTGACAGAAAAAAGAGCGGAGATTATCACTCCTAAAAATGTTGTTCCTAATAACTCCACAATCTGAAAAAACAGTTTCTGCAAAATAGCTAAGTTACCCAGAAGACGTCTCCCTGACCTTAGAAAGGATTGCAGCTTAGTTGGTTATTCAGCCTGTGGGCCAGGCAGTGCCTAAAGCCGCTAATGGCAGCAGCCATCCTCCTCGGCCCTCTAAGGCCGTGGTATAGTTACTCTGCATTTCCACACTCACGGTTTCTGCTGCAACCAAGAAAAGGATTTGGGCTCACAGACTTCCAAGGCAGTTGAGTCAATTATTTGTGTACCTGTTTGGGGGAGCTGGGTTACAAACAGAACAGGGAATCGGGAATGATCATACTCGTTTGGAGGAAAATCTTGGTAATCTCAGTGCACTCCAGATGCTGGAGACAAGATTATTTGCGTCCCCAGTTCTGAAGGATCTGGTACATGAAATCACATGTCCTTATCTTCTCCTTTAGCCTAACTTGTGGGAAGGCTGCTCCTCTTCTAGTGTGATGGTGAGGAAAGTATTTGCCTGCAGAGGAAGCAGTTGGCAAAGCTGATGCTGAGTTGAGGATTTTCAAAGGCTGCCAGATGTTTGGCAGAGAGTGAGGAACCCACCTACAAGTTTTCTTTATACAACTTCTATAGAAAGATCTTCCTTAGGAGGTGGAGGTTGTGTGTGAAAAAGCAGTAAATTAGAAGAAGAAACATGCCTCCATATGCTTCCTTTCTTCTTGGGGCAGGACAAATACATACTAGAATTTGCATAAATGTGTGTCTTTCAAATGTCTTTGGATGGACTCATTCATAATTTCCAGGTCAATATTCCTCCCACCCTCCATCTCCTGGTGTCATTGCGTCACATTGCTGTACACGCCTAGTACATGGGGATATCAAAATTGGAAGATGAGATGTACTTGAAGATGTGTTACAGAATGTCCCACGGTAATCTTCATTTCCGACTGGGGCCAGTTTCAGGACATGACTTCCTTTCCAGTACCTGTCTTCCCTCCCCCAGCCCCTTCTCACTTTCCCCCGCCAGCAGATGCAAAGCTATAGCATCCTGTTCGATGAGGTTTCTGTAGGCTGATGTATTCAGCATCTGATTCACAGTCTCCCCCTGGAGAGCTGTAAAGCTCAGGCGTTCAGAGGGCCCCGTCGTTGGGTTGTTTTATCATTTTCTGTTTGACATTTTCTCAAGCTACTAGAAAAAGAACCGTTGAAGTCTCTTTCTCATCGATAAATGCAAAGGAGGATATTAACAGCTTTACGGGTTTGAGATCATGATCTCTTTTTGAATTCTGAGTACAGACAGAATTTATAAAATAACAACAAGGGAAAAAAGTGTTCATCACTCCCTTAAGCGTCTTACCATCTAATTAGAGAACAAATGGCGCACACTCGAAGTGTTAATTAAAGCCCAAGGCTCAGATTCTGAACTCGGCTAGATAAGAAGGGAAATGCTCACGCGGGCATGGGTTTCTTTGACGTGTGCCATGTGACTGAGTCTGGCCCCAAATGCCTTTTTTCATCCACAGCCCCTTTTCACACATTTTTGTCAAAACTCTGATCTGCCAGACTGTAGTAGGGATATTATGTCCTGCATTACTGGGATTTTTGCATGGGTAATTGAGGATGTTAATAATGACTAGAAGCGTCTTGTCACAATTGCGCATTGGTAGAAGAAGAAAGGGATGGAGTCAAAAGCCTTTAGAGGATTAATCATTCAGCAGCTTTAACTGGTGCAAAATACTTTTGAGGAGCAGCTCTTTCATGTTCTCACAGTGTCATTCTTGTGGCTGAACTATTAGTGAATAACTTCTCCAGTGCATCAAGCACAAATATGTTTTCTCAGTGCATTTGGTGTAACTGCTCTTCAGCAGTTATTATTAGACCTCAATTTGCATTGGGTTGTACCCCGTACTTCATGGTGAGACAGGAGCCCCACTGCAGTCAAAGAGAGTTTGGAACAGGTTATGGCTGGGACGTTGAGCTGACGGCTGAGAGAAAGCCAGTTCAGCAGGCAGCTTAGTGTCCCTCTGTATCCATCACATCTCAAAATGTTGTTCTATTCTAGAAAGGAGATCCAGGATGGTTTTTTTTTTTCGCTATGTAAATATGTAGCCCTAGATTTGGGCTATCCAGACTTGCTCATATTCAGCCCAGAGGCTCCTGGTGTGTGGACAAGCCCTTCAGATACCCCTTGGGTAGAATATTCCTGAAGGTGCTGGTTCAGCCACCTAGAATAGCTGTGGGAAAAAAACAACAGCTACATCCAAAATAATTTTGATAGAGAAAAATGCAATAAAAAACAGGGCGAGTTAGAAACTCTGAGTGATGCATCTGATTCAGCTTATCTCAGTCATGTGCTGGTTTTAAGATTTTAATCAAGAACATGATTACAGGTCTCACAGTAGCACAAATCTAGAAGAAGCTATTTAGCTCTTTTTTCCCCTTAAGATTGTGGGTATTTTTTTCTTACCTTGTATCTCCAGCTACATCTTCCCCGTGCATCTGTCACATACACCATCTTTTGACAATGACTGACTGACTTTTCATCCATACTCAGAATACCGTGACACGGGGAACGCTGTATTTGAGTAAAAATGTGCTGATCTGAGAGTTAAATGAGACTTTAAATGCTCCCCCAAAATCAAAGAGCCTGTTCTCTACACGGCTCCCCATCAGTACCGCCAGCGCTGTTCACAAGGGCAGGGTGCCTCGTCTTCAGCAGATTTTGCAGAAGATGTTTCAAGCCCTTGTCAACAGTGAGATGCAATACAATCTTATTTCTAAATTTTACCTAAAATTAGGCAAACTAAGATTGAAGTCTAATCTTTGCTCCAAACACACCCATTACAACCTGATCGTTTTCTACTTGTCTCCACTTTCCTTTGTGTTCTCACTATTGTCTGCTTCAGTGTATCAGTTTATTTTATCTTCTCCCTGCAGACTGTCACCCCAGTGCCAGAGACAACCACAGGCAGTCCACAGTAATCCCACTGACACCCAGGGAGTCACTCTGACCGCAGGGACATGACAACAGCGTCCCCATTCCTCTGCATTGGAGGTGTTGCCTTTGCTTTCCATGGAGCTATTCCTTTTAAGTGCCTGCTCAGTCATCTCCGTGCTAGATAAAACTCGATTTAAAAAAAATCACCTCTAGGCAAAAAGAAATGCTCATGTATCAGAGAGGCCCCTTCCAAGAAATTTTCCCGTACTGCTTCAGGAGGTGCTTTTCACAGGCTCATCTCCCCTCCTGGGCTGGACCGGACTGCTCTGCCCCCGAGCCAGCGTCCCTTGCCGCACCGACAGCCTCTGCAGCGCGTCATCGCGGTTGTCTGTGGCTGAAAGCGTGTGATGGGTCCTCAGGAGCTGCTCATGCTACACAGGGAGGAATTTGTTCTTTCGGTAGTTTTTATGGGAACCCCACACTTCCAGGGCTGGCTGGCCCCCGGCTCTCACATGGTAGCCCAGCGCCCATGCCTGTGCCTTGCTTCGTGCCGGGCAGCAGAGTTGTGCTGGCATTGGGACTGCCGGTAATCTGAAGGTGGGTTCTCAGGGTGGGAGGAGCAGACACAGTTGTGCTCAGATTTCTCTTCTTGCATCTCTTTCCTTTCTTGGGCTCTGCCAGCCTGTCCCCTGTCCCTGAAAAATGTGACACAAGCCTGCTCGCTCCTGTGAAGATTTTGCAAAGTGGCTCATCAGGCCTGCAAGGCTGGGTGTAAGGACATGACTAGACGTCTCCTAAGGGAACAGTGCCATCTTCCTCTTCTGTATGGTTTGCAGTAGGTGAAACCCTCCTTGCCCCTATCCGCCAAACGATACTTTCGCAGTAGTACAGATATGAAAAAAATACAGGGCTCTGGCAGGGTGAAAGCTAATGTGTAAAATAAATGGAAGATATTCTTGCTGTTACGTGCTGTTACGTGCCGCTAACACTCTTTCCCTCTCAACTGCCCAACTGTAGTTTTACCAAAGCAGTGTCAATGTCACTGTTTGCAAATATTTCAAGCTCGCTTTTTTTTAGAGAATATTTTTATGAGAAGTCTATCGATAATTCAGTTTCTCTTACAAGTAACAGTCATTCATGACCTTTACTCATCTAATGAATTTTAAAGGTCAATGAAGGATTCTGCCCTGGGCACATCTTGGGTAGCCACACAGTGTCTCTGATGATTTCACTTACTTTTAACTGTGGGTGGCCTGGACCGGAGGCTCGAGGTGTGGCCCTGGGGAGGTTCAGGAGTTGTATTTAGCTTTGCAAGGCTGTAGCCTCGCCTGCACAGAGTCAACAGCAGGCTTCAATCTTTCAAACATTTACTTAGGTGCTTTACACCGAGGTCAGCCAGGTGACTCAGAGCATGAAATGAAGCAAGGTGTAGATCTTAGCAGGAGCTGAGACTTTACCATATGAACCAGGCCAGGCTGTGATGTACTCTGTTGCCCTGGGTGAGCTGAATAAGTAGTGTTTGCCTCAGTTTGTCTATACGTAAAATAGAGATAGCTCAGTATTGGAAAGTTCTCAAGATCCTTGGCTGGGAGTTATTATTTAAAAATTAAATTATCATGCAAAAGACACGTTGCTAAGGCGTAAATGGCAAGAAGAAAAAGTTAAAAATACGTATGGCATCCTATTTTCCATGAGTTGATATTTACATTATTTAGTTCAAATGAGGGAATGACTTCCACTGGAGAAACTTCTCAGGAAAAGAGCAGAGTTAGGCTCCAATTAGTAAAAAGATCTATATTCGCACACTATATATAGCTGCACTGTCTTCAAAACAGCACCGCGAACACCTGCCATCCCGCTGTTTGCTGCCTCCCTTTTCATCGTACTGTCTGTGAACAGCCTGTTTGCGGTATTTCATCCTCCCCGGTGTAACTGCCATGACTTTTAACTCTCGAGCACCTGCGCCAGCATTGTGTAAGGTGGGCAACGCGGAACAGGATGTGAAAACACCAGAACAAACAGCAAGAGACACCAGCCAGCTTCACAAAGCCGGTGCTGGGAGGCAGATCTGCATCAGGTCTGCAAACTAATGAACAGCCCTGCCTCACCTTGAAGCAAGGTAAAATCTTGTTGCTGAATACTCTGGGGCATTAAATTAACACTGGCACTAGTCCTGGTCTTATTGATTTCACTCCAGACAGGACTGTGCCTGAGCCTATGTATCTCAAAACACTGCAAAATCTGTAACGTAAGTGGCAGTGTAAAATACTTGACATTCTTTTTAAAAAAGGTACCTATGGCCTCTGTGCTTATTATATATTATGTCCTAAAATCTAGTAATTTAAAGCTTGCATTCATTAATGCTTCAAGCAAAAGGCATCTTAATGACATAAATTTGCCTTAATTAATTCTAACGTCCTACAGTTTGCTCTATTATTTGCTGCCACTGTGGAGAGAAAGGGCCACATTCTCAATTATGTAAATAAAAATTATTTATTAAAATCAACATCCCTCCCCCCCATATTTGTTATGGAGAACATCCCCTCTGCATAATCTTATTATTGTGAATATACTATCCATGTGAATAACATGGTCATCCAGACACCTAGCATTTAGTAAGATGTCAGGAATATTTAAAATTGTAGCAGGTGGGATAAGAAGATGTATTTTCTGCAATTTTTTAAAAAAATTGTAAGTAAGTCTCCGGTCTTCAAAATATTTGGCAGAAATTTTCAACTTTAAAAAATGGAATTTGAAAATGTTATCCATTTAGTTGCTGAAAAAAATGACAAATTTTGAATGGAGCCAGAATTTTCAACAAACTTTTTCAGGGAAAATATATGCTATTTATAAGGAAGTGTTTGTGTGTCTGTTTATTACAGACATTTTAGAAGAATCTAAATATCTCATAAAATTAAATAATTTTATCCCAGTTAAAATGCAAGCTACTGTTCTGGTATTCCACAAGGCTTGGTCTATATGTTTTCAATTCAGTTGGTTTTGTCATCTTACCAGCATATTAAATGTATTTTTGACTTGCATTTTAGCATTCTTTAATCTAAACAATGAAAGCCAAAGCTGGCAATCTCCTCTATTGCCATGCATGTATTTCCTACTTGGAACAAAACGTGAAACTTAATTTCAGCTACTTGCCAAGCAACCAGGGCAAAGCCAGGTTTGTAGAAAGGGAGATTATTTTTTGTTTAAACTTGTCGGAGAAAAACATGTATGCATTCAGGCACTCAGGCCTTTCTGAAACTCAGCAAAGTCACCAGCCTGAAATGGAAATAGCAACCTCGTGTTGCTGTGGCTTCAGAGGGAGGTTGAAAATCTAATTTCATGTTCAGCTGTGTTGTGTAATTTCTTAAACCATATTTTCCACAAGCAGTCACAGTCCTTTCTTCCCAGCATTTGCATTAACACAATCAATTTGATAGTGAATGGGTTCAAAATGGTAAGGAATTGCCGTGTTGTGGTGAAAGGATACAGGGTCAAGTAATGGGCTGTGTGTTCACCTGCAGGACTGGGGCACTACTCTTTCTAAAATGCTTTTAGCAGCCCATTCAGTCCTGCAGCTCCTCACACGCCCGCCCGCTCCAGGCACATGAGCAGGCTCAGAGGAGCGCGGGGTCTCCTCCGAGCCTCGCTGCGCCTGCGAGCCAAGGGTAACCGGCGCTGCAGCGAAAGGAAATTTCACCTCGGTGTTCAAGGAGAATGGGATTAGTCACTAACCCATGGCCCTTCCAGACTGAGTTGACTTTATTTAATGAAAATGCAAATCATCCATTACAAAGGCATGTGTGTTGCGGTGTGAAAGTGAATTTACCGTGAAATTAGTTTCAGACAGGGAGAAAACCAGATGCAATTTTTCCAGTAGTGTTTCTTACAGTCCTTCCCGGCACGGCTTTCCCATTGCCCGCAGTGGGAGCTGCAGAAGCCAAGAGCGCGTGCTGAAGGGATCGATCCGTAAGGTTTCCCTGACATTTGGTAGCCTCACATCGGTTAGGTCTTGTTGAGCATATTCTGAACCACCCACAGTATTTGATGATTATAATCCTCAGGGGGGTATTTTCTCATCATTGGTCACAGCTTACAAATGGTTTTCCCGTCCTGGATCTCTTGAAACTGTCTGATTCTCCCTCTAAAATACCTGCAACTACAATCTGCTTATTTCCTCTTGGTTGTGACCAGAAAATGTATTGCATTTATTGTCTTGCAACATGGAAAATTTGGCGCAAGTAAAACAGAGAGACTCTAACCAAATCTGGAGAAGATGGGCTTGATCCTGTCTCAGTCCTGTACTTCCCACCTGAACAACTGATTAAAATTTATGACGTAACGTACTGGATCAAAATTATAATATATTGTACTATATACAACTTACTTAGGAAACCTGCAGTACCACCCTTTCATCCGTAATTCTTCATTTAATGAAATAGTTTTGCCTTGAAAAAAGCAAATTATGAGTAACAACTATGCATACAATTAGTCAGGCAAGGTCTTGGTCTGGCATTCAGCTACAGTCAGAATTTGGGATGGGCCCAGTGTTTGTACTTAGCACTGTATTTAGTCTTTATCCGTGGCTATGATACGCTGCAGGAGGGTGAGCACTTCGGCCTTAGGTTAAATCGCTGTTTCTTACATACTGGCTCTTGCTGTTCAATGCCAAAGGTGTTACATCCTGTACGTTCTGCAAATTACACTCTCATTCTGCTATAATTGATAAACCAAATAGAAGGTATGGCTCTATCGGCAATGAACATATTATTAGGAAACTGGTGAACATGAGAAGAATATCATCAGTGTGGACTGTGACACTCTTCTAAGTCAAATCTCTACATCAACTCTCAGGTGTAACATCAGGCAGGAGGACTGAACTTTTAGAAAAAAAGTGTTAGCAACAGGATAAAAACAATGGGAGAGAAAAGGGACTGATTGTCTAACAGGCACAAGCCTGACACTAAGGCAGGGAAAAAAATCACAGTCATCTTCAAGGATGCAGGAACACTTCTAAATCAGCATTTCTGCTTGCAAAGGAAGGTGTTGCTGATTGCCCAGCACCTGTCAGGACTGAGCTGGTGGGAACTCATACCCTGCATGTTATGCTGGGAGTGAGATTCATGGATTCATTTCCCCACCAAAACGTAAGATAAATGGATAGCTCCTGAAGTCTGGGCAGTTCTGTGAGTACATATAGGAAGTTACAGGTCCCATCCCTGACTCCTTCCAGGCAGACCAGGCTGCTCTGCAAGGTCTTTACAGCCACATGAGAGGCTGGGGCAGTGGTTACAGCACGTAGCTGTCTGGTACTTGGTGTCCTTCCCAGTCCCAGTGCTGTCTCCATGCTGATACTGCAGCCTCCCCTGCGGTCTCGGTTCTACCCCCGGGGGGAGATACTGTTTGCCTCTGCTGCCTCTCCGGGTCTCAGGAAGGGCAGGGAGCATTTGCCTTTGATCTATAATTGTTCTGCTACCACAAAGACACCCGTGGGATGCCACAAAATACCAATGCAAGTTTGCTGTGGCAGATTTCCTGCTATGACAAATTTCTACGGAGTCCTGCCAAAATACTGCTCACTTTGCACCGACAGCCTGTCGTTGCGCACCACTCCTCTTACTGAGCCGCCTAATAGCAACCGTAGCGGCTGAGTCAAGGAGCTCTCATTTGACCCTTAAATGGGGGACGTGTTGTTACAGGCAAGGGCGTCTCACCAGGAAAGCAGCCTTCACAATGGCAGGAAATATCGGCCAGACAGGAGAGAAGGGAGCTGGTCCAGGGGCTGGAGCGCTTGTGTGATTTTTGGACACCTGGTCTTTGCTCTGCTTCACGCTTCCGCTGTGACTTGGAGCAAGTCGTTTGAGCATCTGAATCCCTTCTGCACCTTCTCATAAGTTTCTAAAGGAGTTCAGGCATGCCAGCAGGAATTAGGAGCCTAGGTAACTTTGTGCATCTGCCCCTAAATTTCATTGCACCCCAGTCCCTTGTCTTTAGGGTAGGAACACCAACGTTACCTGCCTCCCTGGTCTGTAGTGAGGATAACACTATCAAACGTAACAAGATTCATTGAGGACTTAAGGATACCTTAAATATAACTTCATATAAATAATAAATAAATATCTTACGGTATGCAGTTGGCTCTCTTTGGCACTGTAAAAGCTCCACTGAATAAAGAAATTTCCCAGCGGTCCAGAACTGGTGTATGTACAGAGGAGGGTTGCGTTTCCACCTGCAGTGACATTCACTGTCTTCTCGGGGACGGTCACCACAACGCCGCTGACGTGGCCTGTGGGCAGTAAGTGTGGTGAGGAGAGATCAGCCGCGGCCGACCCTGGGAGCTGTGCGGGAGTGCCTTGCTCCCTGCGTTATTGAAGAAACCCGTAGGACGTGTCTAGTCGTTCTCCTTTTCAGTACAGTTTCCCTTGGGCTTTGTGTGGAAATTTTAGTGATTACAAGCTGGGAGTGGGTAAAAGCTAACAAGCAAATAAATCCCCCAGAATACCTGTGCCCTTAAAACAAATAATATTCTGAAAAAGCAGAGTTCCTAAAAACGTACTTGTTCTCACTTGCAGAGACTTGTCTTCTCACTAAGAGCCTGTGGCTAAACCAAACCTGTCTTCTGCACTCGCAGTGCTCTCCTGCACCTTGCACTCTCATTCACAGCTGTCTCTGGCCCTCTTTTACACCCTTCTTGCCCTCTTCTTTTGCAGTTATTCCTTTAGATGTCTGATGTTCTTTACCGTGGATCACCATCTCCTACAGTGTTGTCTCTTCTTTCATTCTTGTGTTCCGACTTGGACTGGGTGGCACTGTCAGGTTCCCCCAGGCTGGAGCCCAGCAGCCTTTCTCCGCATTTCTTTTGCTAACTACTTTGCTTTTGTTTAGCTTTCTTAGGGCTTACATGCAGAAGCTATTCTTTTCCAATGCTTTTACACTGGAAATGTCAAACTAAGCTTTTTGGAACTGCTTTTATTATGTGGGTTGTGAGAAATTCTGTGATAACTTGATCAACCTTTTCTGTTGTGCTCAAAGTCTTTGCTACGCAGCCATATTAATGAAAGGAATCAAGCACCATCTTACAGTATTTCTCTGTTTCTGTCCTCCATATAAGTTACTAACAATGGTGACATACGGCAGCAAAACTAGAGCTGTCAGAAAAATAAGTCTGAATTTCAGGGTTTGGCTAGATCACTGAGTCCGGTTTTAAAGCTACTGTCTAAAGATTCTGAAGGAGAATATATTTCTTTTGAATGTGATGGAAAACATAAGTCTTTTGGAGTTTTCTATGTAAAGCAAGCAAAGTGAGAACTTCATGTTATAATAATAATTTTCACATAGGCTTATTGCACATATGAATGACAGAGGAAAACATACAAAATATTCTTCTCAATGAAATATCTGTGCATCTTGTGTTTGGGTGCTGCTTTTGAGAGTTTAAGCAGAACCTCCAGTAATACCAAAAGAGTATTTTGCTCAAATTATCAGCTCTATGAGAGAAAACATTATTTAGAAGAGAAATATAATCTATTTTGACATTTTTAACCATGTAAATGTTGCAGATTCATCAGTTGCTACAGTATGCAAACCTATCTGAACCTAGAGTCTGAAGTCTTCGGGGTCTGTTTTCCTTCTTTGATGGCTTCAATAGTAAAAGCTCACTGCAAGGAAGAAGGGAATAATCTCCTTTCCACGTTGGTGGTTGCTAGGATGAGAACTAGCGGGTTTAAACTACAGCAAGATTTACATTATATGTGAAGACAGTCTCACAGAAATGGCTGGAGACTGACCTAAATGTGTCAAACCTGCCTTGGAGAAAGGGGGGATCCCAGTGCTGGCTGCAAGTCCTGCTTGTCCTGTGAGTTCACAGTAGCTTAATCCATACTGAGATCTAATATAAAAGCGGTGTAGTATTATTTTAGATGTCTCATTTCACTCTTCTCAGCTTTAAGAATTAGAGTTGGTCAGAGGATGATAGTTTCTTGCCACAATAATACTTCCAGGTTTACATGTATTTATTTTCTGCTCTTTGCTGGATTAAAGCTACGGTCTTTCAATGCAGTATCATTCTACTGAAAACATCCATTTTCCAGTCATCTGCTCCACGCATTTCCTTTATCATTCTCTGGTTTTGGAGTCAGGAGTGCCACAGAGCCTGGCTGTTATAAGCTTTTCCAGAAGAAATTAATTTTAGCAGAAATGACTCCACAAAGCATTCTAGTTTCCATGAAGCTGTATATTTTGAAGAAATACATTTAGAAGAAATAGGCTTCACTCTAGTAAAAATACAAAGCCAAAACCTATCAAACTTCCATTGTCCAGCGAGGCTGTTTAAAGCCATCACTAGTTGTAAGACGAAGCTTTTGACTGAAAACGGAGTGAACTGGATCCGCAGAGCCTGTTCCCTCATCATGGAAGTTAATGGGAGTTTTGCTTTGCATTTATTTCACTGTTTATGGTTTCAAACTCGTAATCCCATTTCGTACATACAGGCCTTTCGGTTTCAACGAAAAAAGTGCGTGAGTAAGAAGTACCTCAGGGAAAAAAGCTAGCGTGAACTGGACAATAACTATTTAAAAATAGTTGATCTATGTCTTTGACTCATTAATATTGCAGTAAGACCACTTCCTTGCTACAGAGAAAGTCATTGCAGCAAACTGGGAATCGCCCACTTTCCCTGAAGTCCCATGCAGTTTTTAACGCTCATGAAGTAAATCCAAATTTGCTGATCTTTTCCTAGCCACTGCAGAAACCCCCGGTCAGTGGTGCCCATTGGGATGGACACACTGCTAGTCTTAAATCCAGAACTTTAAAATTAGAAGACATATTGTTTTGAAAAGTATTGGTACTAACACTGACTTACTTTTCATTTCTAAGGCAAAAATCTGTGGGGTTTATGGGGGGGGAGAGATAACATTGAAACACCAGGAGCAACTATTGAAAGTATTGTTCTGGCGTCCAAACCAGATAATTCCATCTTGAAAAGAAAATGTGGAAACTAACTTCCATTTTCTTTCGCGGATACAGAGGCTGTTCATCTCCATGGAGCATTAGACTTAAAATGTCTGCTTCTGTATATATTAAAAACAAAGCCTAGCACAATGAAATGTCCTTGAAACATGAATAATATATAATCTTTAATATATCATATAATTCCTAGACTCCACAAAGTATTACATCCTCACTTAACTTCAGGGAAATCCAAAGGATTATTTGCATGCTTAAAGATAAGCATCCCCCCCAAATTTTTTGGTGGGGGTGGGAACGAGGCAGCATTTCTCAGGGCTATTATCAAGGGGAGACAAAAGCTGAATGGGAGAAAACCTAACCTTGAGACGCTTGAAAGACCCTAACGCTCTACGTGAGAGCTCTTTGCCTCTTCCTGTCTTTGGAGCAAAGCATTAATTTATCAAAGCTAAAATGTTGTTCCTGATCAAAAAACTCTTACCGGCCAGTGGTCGGCTTGCTGATTTCCACAAAAATGGCATAGCATTATAACCACGATTTTCATTCCATCCTGAAATAAATCTTGAATGTTCTCCTAGCTTGCCAGTCAGGTTCACCTGCTCCCTATTTCAACAAGTTCCTTTATCCCAGTGCTATTTCGATCGGTTTGTTATTCTTACCTGTAAGGATGGCTAGAACTGGAAATATCTCCAGCATCGTTGCAAACATCTTCTTGACGCTGGGAGAGAAAAGAGACCAGATGCTGCTTCTGACTTCGACTAAAACGCAAGTGGTTTTTTTTTAAGCGGGTTTTTGTTTTCCTTATCAGCTGTGTATCAACACGTCAGTAAGCTTTTTCATTCTCCTTTATCACATGTGTGCCTTTCTCCGACTAGTGGTGTGACTGTTCGGTTGAATCCATTTTGTGGGTTTTAAGCAACTGAGGGTTTTGTTAATAACAAACCTTTGAATCAGAGAAGCCCAGATTCTCCCACTTTTGCCAGGGCCCAGCAGCATTTGCCTACGTAAGTACTTCCACTGAGTACAAGCAAAGTTATTTGTGGAGCTATTAAACAGTCAACGTGATTACCAGTGTTGGAGTCAGGCCTAATATGAATAAGGAATAATCTTTATTTCCTGTTAATTCTATCCTTAAAAATGGGCATGTGGAGATAATATGTTGTTAGTACATTTTCATTTTAAAACATATTTCTCATACAGTTTTATACAGAATGATTACATTGGACTCATGATTGCCTTGAAATTTCCGTATTGAACTCATCAATAAGATAACATACCAAAATAAAATAAATGTTTTCATCTTCTAAACTGATAATAAAATCTGTTTCATCTAGTTTTAATCCATGAAGTTGGATGCTACTAATACAAAATGACAAGGTGAATATATTGATTTTTATTTAAATGTTAATACATGATTTATATAGTGAAAAAGCAGTGGATGAAGATTAGAACTTGAAGAACTAATTACAATAATTTACAGTAGCTTACTTTGTCCTTACTGGATTCAAAACGCCTTCTCTAAGTCTCCTGAGCTCATTAGGAACTGAAGGTGCCCAGCTTCTTGCAGGAGCCAGCTTGGCTTTCTTTATCCCATGTCATTTGATTGAGGCTAATTCAAAGCCGCAAGCGGCGATGGGAGCAGCCGGTTCTGCGTACACAGCCGTGCTGAGCGAGCAGCTGAAGGCGTAACAGAGGGCAGCATTGCCTTTTAGATGTGTGCCTGTGCCTGGGACCAAGACAATTAAAATGGTCAGGGACTTTTTTTCCATGCGTGTTGAAAACATGGGTCTAGTTCATGCCCGATGATCCCGTCTTTCCAGCGGCAGGGAAGGGCGGCCACCCTTTCCATGGCAGGGGCCATGCCGCAGCCGGGGAAGCCCTTTTGGCAGATGGGGCTCAGCATCTGGCCATGTGTGCTTGGAGGGGAGAGGTATGCCCAGGCTCTCCCGCATCTCTCATGTGATGTGGTAGATTCTTCAGCACAGAAGTGGTTACGTCAGTTGCTTTTGGGATCAGGTTTATGGCCTTAGGTGAATTTTATTCTGCCAGATATTTCTGTGCATGGCAGATGCCTGAATAATCTCTGGGCAGATGTCAGGGTTTGATTATATTCTTATATGAGCCATCTCCAAAAGTTTTATAAAAGGTGTCTTTCCCATAGTTCTGACTGTCAGCACTTCACACAGCATTCTCACAGGGTGGGCAGTGCTTGCCTTTTAGTGATGGGGAGGACAAGACTTGGAACGGTTAAATTTCTCATCCAAGGTTGCAGGGGTGACCCAGAGTCAAAAGGAAAATGTACTTTGAAAGACTGAAATTCAAATTCAGGTTTCTTCCAAAATGTGAAAAGCATTTAGATTCACCTTCACTAATGAAGCATGGAGGGATCCCAAATGGACATGGGAAGTTCTTGCTGGCTTTCCCCAGGTCAGCCTAAAATGGGAGCTGCTGCTGTTTTCCAGTCATTTAGCTATGGATGAGCACAAACGATCTGAACATGAGCACAATCTACAGACCCATTTCAGTGATCGCCTGTGGCAGCTCCATAACACCCAGAAGGAGTCTCACTAATAGCTCACAGATCCTTTGCAAAAGACAGCAGTTTTCAAGAAGATACAAAAAACATGTCCACCCCGCACTGCAGGTCAGCACGCACCTGCATAGTCCTGGGTCTTTACCACAGTATCACTGTGTCCTCTAATTCCCTCTCATTTATCAACACCAAAGTCCTTTCTTTGGCACTTAAGGCACCCTCGGTTAATATATATTTTCTCCCTGTTACATTCACTTTTTGTGAATTAAGTCTCTGAAAGCTGACAGAACTACATTCCGGAGGGTGAAATGCTCAGTTTAACCAGAGAACAGGAGCCAATAACACAACTTCTGCACTAATATGCGCCTGTTTAAGCTTGGTACGCAGGGCTGACATTACCAATTACAGAGCGGGTATATCTCATAGCGAATGACTACAACCATCGATCCTTTTTTACAGAGGACACTGAACACCAGGAGCATGTACTTTTGACTGTTACCAGCCTGGGGCTCATTTCACACCGTCAAACCAGAAGTGTGTACCCTAACACTAACCTTCTAAGCCATCCAGGGTTATTCTCCTGTGAAGGTAATAGATGGTTTTGCTTCTAGCCCATTGCCACTAGAGCAGCACTGCCTGTTCAAATGTCACCTTAGGAAAAGAACTGAACATGGAGAGCAAAATCTGGTTTGGCTTGATGATGGTTAAGGTTAAGTCACAGCGGGATGACGAAGAAGCTCTCGCTTACACCGCCGGCCCTTGGCTAAGAGGAGAGAACAGCCCAGAGTGCAGCAACAGCAGCAGCCACCTTGCCACGGGTGGAGCTTATCTGGAGATAAAATGGAAGGGGCCAGTACCAGGAACTGTATGTTAACAGACTTGGTGACTCAAATCTGTGTACACTGAAACGTATTCAGAAATGTTCCCTTCCAAGCAGCTCCCTTGTATTCACTCTATAAATAGGAGTGTCAGTCATTAAAAAAATGAAGCCCAGAGGCACACCCAGAGCAAGGCAGCATCACCCAGCCAAGCACTGCCATGCTATTTAGGGGTCGCTTCTGTCAGCCTGAAACCTAATTAAAAAAATCCCTGTAGAATTCCATGTTTAACTTGACAAAGCTCAGCAGCACTTCAACTGCTTTGTCTTCCTGAAATATGCTAAATATGTGATTGTTCAAAGACACCGAACCCAGCATAACGTGATTTACAAAGCTGTCTAGTTCAGTATCACATCTGATTGATTGCTGGGGATGAAGAGTGTAATTAAAGATTCAAACAAGTACAGTGAAAGAGCTGCTTGAAGCCTCTAAATCCATCATTAGGTTGACTTTCAAATACACTTTACAGTTTGCTTGCTTATTACACAGCCTCATTTGTTGTCTAAAAAATATTTATAAGCCTTTGCTGGAGTGTTTGCTGCCTAAAAGTTAATTGGTGAACTCACTGTTAGTTTCAAGCTCACAGAGAGTGAAAGTCTGTAAAGGTACCAATAATATAAACTCTTCTGAGGAGAGCACCGTGTCTTGTCACCCAAAAATAACTTGATCAGAAATATACTTAATCCTCTGTATCCACTTCCCAGAAAAGGCACAGCTTATTATCAAAAAGCACAATACCATTTCCTTATAAAGGTGCTGGACTGATCTTTTTTATATTGTCCCTTTTCTCACTCCAGAAAGAAGTACTTTTTTCCTTTTAACCATTCGAAAGGCAGGGTCCCCTAGAGCAAACTCTTTATCCAACAAGCTTTCCTCTTTCAGGGAGGGGGAAGCACTGAAATGAGATACACCAGATCAGTGATTGCCAGGAGATTGGAGGGCTGCATGGCCAGGCACCAGCACTTTGGGCTGGGTTTGATGGGCTCATACCTGGCCTTTCGGACTTCCTCCATATGGTTCTCTGCTGGCCAGTGTCTCGAAGTGGGTTTCTTGGGCATGGCAGAGCAGCACGGACTCGCATGTCGCATCTGGCTGTACTGCCTTCGCAGCTTCGTGCCCTGAGGATGGCATAAAAGCTGTCGGGTCAGTGTTGTGGGTGTATCCTGGGTGGTTCTGGCAGCCCTAAGCATGCCTCCTTTCCATCCTGCTTGCCAGTTAGCAACTTTATCCCCAGAGATAAACTCTGCCTTATTGTAAGTGGTGTGTATCACATTTTGCTGAATTCCAGCTAGATCTCCCATGCTCCGCGTGGTTGGAATAGCTCCTATTTTGACAAGTGATCTGTCAAGGCACAAGCTGGCAATTCAATAGGTGAGTCTATGCTGAAGTTGGTAGCCCAGGGTGCAGCTAGGGGTGCTCATCAGTGCCTCAGGGTTTCAGTTTTTCCCTTAGACTTACTGAAATCCAGTGGAAATGTATAGAGAAAGCCATTCAAGCATCCAGCATCTTCTTTATCAGAGTAAGTGTGGATTGCAGCGTTCTGGCCCTGTCCTGGCTGGGGAGTCAGTCTGTCCTTGACATGCCCCTGGCAGTTTCGGGTGGACATAAGCACTTTCCACTGCCTGTCAGGGACAGGTATGGTGTTGGGTGCAGACAGGCATCACCCCAAAGCTGGCTGCGCTCTGCATCCTCACCAGTGTGCTAAGGAGTAACCCGGGGAGCACTTCGACAATGTATGAATTTTTATTTTTTACATGAGCAGTAGTAAGCCCAGGTTTATCAGCACTGCTCTCCCAGTCGGTGGCTGTGACGTGACCCTAGACTGCTCTGTAATTTGAAGGTACCCTGACTCCCTTCCCGCATCCTTCCCACCACAACCTTGTGCTTCCCATTTCCCTGTTACGGTACTCCCCGCACTGGCATCTCCAGCCCAACCCCATGATTTCTCTCCTGCTCCTCAGAGAAGCTGTGGGCTGTGGAAGTCAGCTGGAGGCTGGAGGACTTCAAGGGAGAGGAAGGGGACTGAACTCCTTCCCCAGTACAATGTCCCATCCCAGTCACCCACCAAAACCAAGGTGGCCTTCATCACCGTAATTGCTTCGCTGATACTGCAGACGATGGCTGATTTTGCTTATGGCAGCGGTTACCGTAAAATTACATGCAACTCTCCAGAGAAGGCCGCCTTCACACCATCACTTGCTGGCCTCAGCTGTCTGTGGAGGAACACTTGTAAAGAGCCCTTTGTGAAGATATAATCTGAAAGTCTTCAGGAAAAATCAGATGGAACATACCTTTCCATCTGTCTCCTCTTCCCAGCCAAGGAAAGGCACCAGGCTGCAAACTTGCAGGATGGTTTTGAATCTGCTGTGAACAAGCAGGTAGCCAAGCCAGAGACAAACCCAAATCAAACCTGTCTTTTCATCAAAGGAAAATAGCAGCACTGGCAGACACAGAACTTCCCCTCTGCAGACAACTGTTCCTCTTCAGAAGGGAGCAAAAGAAAAGGAAACCAGCGTGGAGCTGTAACTGAAAAACAATCATAGGAAAAGCTTGGAAATGGAAATAAACAGGCTTCCAGTAGGCTGGGGGCTTAATGGTGCAGAGAGAAAGGCTGTCTGAGGAAAGCTAAGAAAATGTCCCCATCCTAGGTGATAACTGTGCAATCCAAGAGAATTGTGTGTCCCTGTAAAAGCTGCAGAGGATAAACACTACCCAGCCACAAAAGTGCAGTCCCCTGCCAGACACCCTAGTAGGCACCTAAATGATCTTTATCACGCGAACAAGTGGGTGACTCACCGTACCAGTCTGCCCACAATATTTCTCCTTCTTCCAGGAATATCACACCTGAGAGAAGCGGGATGTGGGAGAGCAAAGAAGTTTTGCACCCACCCGCTGCTCCTGTCCTGCTGTGGAGGATGCTCCCGGGCTGCCGTGGGCATGGCACTGCTGCCTCCCGCCTGCCCGCGCACCGGCTGGCAGGTGGAGAGGGCTGGTGGGGCTCTCATGCACCGATCCTGTCCGGGGCTCTGCAGGGAACAGCCTGGCTGTGCCAGGGATGCTGCTTACAGAAGAGGGAGGGCAGATCTGGTGCAGAGGGTGGCTTTGAGCCAGCTGTTAATGCATGTTTTAAATATACCCCCTGTGGGGCTGGCAATGGCCTGGGCTGTTATTTGAACATTTTCCACATTTCTGGACTATGGCAGTTGGGGTAGCTTGGACATTTTAGATTGCTCAAAAATATGGCAGGCAGTTAATTCAGTGGGATTTTAAGAGCATGCAAAACTCTAGACCTCTGCCATCCGATCTGGCTTGTTTGACAGACACAGAGGATGTAGGAAGTTTTCTTATCCTGTATCGGCTGTAGGAAGCTGAAGGGATTTGTTTGTGCACAACACATTGCAATAGAGCTCTTACACCTGTACCCACAGCGGTGTTTATTTAGTCATCCAAGTCCCACATGAAATGGGAGCGAATGTAAGCACCTGGGTAAATTTTTGGACCTGGCTCAGGCCTTTTGGGTTGACGGTAACACTCCCCCTGTCGTCCCTGCCTTCTGTCCTGAGGAAAGCGTAAAAAAGCAGAGAAGCGGCTGCTAGTGATGCTGCCCAGACCTCCCGGGGATGCCGGTGTAGCATCCATGTGAGCCGGGACTGGGCTGCCTTGAATTGTGCTGGACTAGGATGATGGGAGTGCTGGAGAGAGTTTTGTTGCAGAAGCAGAGCGATGGTTTTGCAGCAGTTGTGGTGTTCGTATAAATGGTAACTTTAACCCCCCTGTTTGGCAGGTGAGCTGCGCACCGCGAGCGCCCTGGCTGATGCAGGCTGAAGAATGACTTTCTAACAAAAAGTGCCACCATCAAAGAACCCATTTATGCTCTGTGGCTCAGGTGTCAAAACCAAAGCAAGCTCTCTGCTGCATGGTAAATCACAGTAAAGTGGTTCTGTTTTTGTACAACTGCCGTTCCCTTGAATTTACATTGGCTGCATAACCTTTTCCCAGCATGTGATTAACTCTCATTGTTATGGCTTTTTTTTTCCCTTGTTCTTGTTCATGTAGTTTCAGAACTGAAGCTACTAAAGCAAAAACAAGGAAAATTCACAGTGGGGATCTGGGGATTAAACTATCAACCTTATGGGAGGGAAAGGTCTTTTTTCTAATCTTTGTTTGCATTTTCATAGGTTAACGGTTTCTGAAACTGTTAAGTGATATTGTTCCTTGAGTTTGGCAGCATTTGTTGTACTTGTCTAAAATGAAAAATGCTTTCAGCTTAAGAGTGCATATAACTGTATAATTTATATGGCGCCTGCTTGCCTTAACAGGTATGATAATGTAATTTTAGGATTACCGTGCCAAATTAAAATCTGGCATAAAATTCATGCAATTGCGCTGAACTGTATGGTTTCCACCTGCTTCTGCCGTCTCTGGAATGGAGGGTTTAGGTGGATGGATGTTAAAACAATGCTAGTGTTTGGTGCTTTTCAGCCATACCAGTTCATGCTGTCAAATGAATCCAAGGCAATCTCATTCTTTATTTTAAAAAATAGCTAGTTTTTAATTCTCCCTGTTGCAAGGAAATGCTTGGAACCAGTGACCTCAGCGCTGACCTCAGCTGCTCCCTAACTCCAAGTAAGGAGGAATTGCTAAAATCTCTTTGCTTTTGGCATGCTCCAATTTAGGAAAGAGACTAAAGCAGCCTCTGGTGTCTGAGCATTGCTTTGCCTGCCCGAGTTTCACCTGGATGCTAATTCTTTTCATTTTACTTTGCATCCCTGGCCCCCGGAGGGGCTGCAAGTCTCTGGGAGAAGCTGTCCCGTGTCCAGGCTCTGCAACTTGGCTGCCCTCTGGAGGAGCCTACCTTCAGTGAGGCCACATGGCCTTTTCCTTGGGGAGGCAGAATAATAGTTGTATGTGCCACTAATGATTAATTAATAGTTGTATGGATCCTATTACCTCAGCTGCCCTTCTCCATGAGTGCGTGCCGGCTTCCCGCTGCTGCTCCAGCACCAGCTCCTCGAGGTGGGATGTGATGGGGTGTTTTCTTTGGGAGCCTCTAGATTCCCCGAAGCTGGGCAGTGCTTTCGAAATGCTGCAGTATGTTAAGGTGAGAATGCTAATACAAGGTGAACTACGAGTGGCTGCTTGATTAGTGCCTGGTTTTGATGAGACTTTTCCTTTTGAGTCCCAGGAGCTTCGTACCGGGAGAAGGTTACTTGTTTAGTTGGTTTTAATTCTCAGGAAGAATGATACGATGCTTCCTATCCTGCTTTGTTAAGAATCTCATTAGAGTTGTCTTAATTATTTTAATTACACTTCGTATGACAGTGCAATGGTGTGATGTGATGAAGTTGTCGAGCAGAGGATCAGCTATCCTGAATAAAAACAGTGTGGAAGACCGGCAGAGATAAACCTAAGCACTTTTTTTGTCGTGCCTTTGACTTGCCCGTGGCAGGCAACCGAAGTTATTCATCAGCCGATCAGGACTCAGATCCTGTAGCCCGGCAGCTTTGTTACACACCGCGCATTAGCAGTCTGAATTCTTTGGAAGCACTTGCTATCCTTTGGTGATCAAGCAGGCAGTGAGTTTGCAAACTGGAGGGAAGCAATGGAAAGTGAAACCATCAGCAGCCCATACATCATGGGAGCAAGCTGGGAAAGCAATCACTCAGCTGGCTTCATCTGATAAACACATGAATCTTAATAGTGTGTAGGGTGTAACCTTTGAAGAACAACTGTCTAATCCAGTTGTACCCAGCAATTTGATTCAAATGAGCTAATAAAAGCAGTGGGGCAGCCCGGCCTGGCACAGTTACATCCCTGTCACGCCTTCACTCGCCGCAGCAGGGTTTTGCAGCTGTGCAAACATGTCCCGTTGGTGGAGAAACCACCGATCCGTGGCCGGTAGCTGTGGCACGCTGTACGCCAGCCCTTGCCTCGCCGTCCAGGTCCCTCGGGCGAGGAGCATGCTTGGTGCGTGCTGCCTACAGCCGGGCTGCGTCCTGCACGTTTGCCGTGTGCGGCCACGTCCTTGCTCCCACATCGCGGCTGGCTTCCCGCGGGCCCGGCTGGTGGGTGCTGCAGAGAGCTGGGCACCGTACGGTGCTGCCCCGCGAGGCCCCGTGCCCGCAGCACCCGGGGTGCTGCACGCCAGCCCCCCGCCGGCAGGCACCTCGGCTCACCCGCCTGGGCTCCTCCTCGCCTCTGTGGCTTCAGAGCACTCAACTTGCTGCAACAATCTTGATTTATAAACCACCCTGTAATTCCCAGGCTCTCAGAAGGAAAAAAGCAAAAAGCCGCAGGCTTGTACAGGCGTCCCCAAAGAATCAAATTGCTTTGTAAAATTATCAGAAGTGCAACGGGGCTCTTTTTGCTCTTTTCCTCCCCAAACACTGAGTATTGCTGCTGCGCCAGAGATGATGTAAAACTCCTACTGGGTGGCCTTTTCTATAATGTTCAATAAGTAAAGTGATACGTTCTTGGAGCCTGTATGAAATGCTGAAAAGCTTCCAATTCTATAAGCAGACAGCCCCCAGAAAGAAAGAATGGCTTAAAACCCAGCTCAGGGACTTATCTATCGGCACCACTGGTGTGACTGGTATTGAATTAGTGTTAGCTTTTCATTCTGCCCCTTTTCATTCTGCAGGTTAATGTCATGTATCCAGCTGGGACTGTTCCATTCGGCATCCGTCACGGTCACTGTCTTTGCATCTCTGGAAAAGGCTGTTTTCAATTCACTGTGATTTTGGGAGTCAGGTCACACCCCGCTTGACAACTGACCTGTAGCAGATGGATTAGAGTGGTTGTACATTGCTAACAGTAATTACATGTCATTAAAGTGCCTTCCTGGGACAGCAAGACCCTGACCTTGCAAATGATCATTTGCAGCCTTGATTTTAGTGCCGTGGCGGCAGTGAGACTGCTGCAGCGTTGAAGACGGCCACGTGCGCGCCGCTGTGGAAGCGGGGCTGAGGTCTGGGGGAGAAGAGGGCCCAACCGAGCACACGTGCTGTAGAAAGCTGCTATTTAGCCTCTGTGTTTCATCATGACAACATGTTGTATAGGGGAGATATTGACCTAAGGTGCACCAGAATTATCAAACTTATCATGAACCATCTAATAATTAATGGTCTCCCCTAAATCCTTATCTCTGGGCATGGTGGTGGTGGTGAATAATGACATGAAAGGTCAGTTTATATTTGCTCTTTCTTTAAGGAAAGGCTGTTTCTAGCCTTTTGGTTGCATGGAAAATCTTAAAATAGTTCCAAATATACCCTAAAAGAGCAAAAACCAGAAAGCAAATCAATTATGTACCTAATTTTTATTTTTAAAAAATATTTTCATTATTTTTATGCCCCTGTTCATGGGTTTTGACTATTTGGAGTGGCTCTACTGAAGCACACAGCTAGCATGAACATGTCATCATATGGCTTTAGAAAGTATGAAAAACTATAAGCAGCTTCTTGCAGTTTGGACTTTAAAGCCAACCAGGACAACGCCTCTTCCCGATTTTTCTATTTCAACATTGTATTAACAATAATAATAATAATAATGATAGTAATATAGTTGACAATTAGTTGATAATTTCCAGAAAGACATTTATTGGAACAATATAATCTCTCTTGCAGTTCAAATGCCATTCATAGGCTACTTGCATTTTTGCGAATGTTTCCTTTTTTAGAGCGTGAACTGAACCAAGGGATAAACATAAATGGTGTGGGAGTTCACAAGGACTGGCTCTTGATGATTAAAAAGAACTTGTTTAATTGTGATTGAGCACAAATCCACGTGACATTTTTATATGCCTTAAAGGTGTTGTCCCTCGTTGTAGCAGCTTAATTGGCACTTCCAAAGAACATGCAGCAAATATTTCCTATTTCCTTAGAAAATGCTGTCTTTGTGATCTCATTCCTGTAAGCAAACTCATTTGGTGCAGTAGTCCCTCAAGGCAAATATAGCACGAGCAATACTTCCTCTAAGCAAATATCAGCATAATGCATTTAGACTTTTTTTTATATTTGAATAATACAAAATTCTGGCAGAGTCCTGTTTTATTCCCTGCATGTTAAGTAAACAGCCTGTTTTGATACCTTTCTTTGCAATGCAAAAGCTTTGTGTACATTAGTGGCTTAAAACCTCACTGCACCCTTTTGAGACAGGAATGCACGCAGGGGAGCGTTTCAGCCTTGCTTGGTTCGGTGGAGGGAGCAAGGCAGAAAAGGAAGGGATACCTGTCGTGTTGGAAGGGGACAGGAAAAAAGTTCTCCGGATTTTTCATAATGAGAAATCATCTTCAAACTGATGTTCCTTTTTCCTTTCTAAAGAACTGTTCTTAAGAATTCTTTTCCGCTCTGACTGCTTATCAAGGCACTAAATAGCAAAGGCATTTTGTTCTTTAAAATTCTGATTATAAGCAGTTTTGACACACATTTGTTTTGAGTCGGAGTTCTTGCACTGATGTCTGGCTGGGACTTTTCTCAAGACAGGCGTCTACTTATACTACTTAAAATCTACTGGGAAAATGCGGACTTTTAATTCAAAATGAGTATGTCATTAAGGGTCTGATGCAAAGCCCAGTACAATCCATAAAAATGGCCTAAGTGAGAGACTGGATGAAAGCACGTATACTGGTAAAGAACCCATCTTGAAAGTATCAGCTTTCACAACGTACAAAATCTGTGCCCATTTCTGGGAAAGTTAGTCCTTAGGATGTTGTCTGGGGTCATACTGGGGATGATGCACAGACATAGCTGAAATTTTGAGCTTTGCCTACAGTGTATTTATTCTGAAATAGGTTATGTTACATATGCATGTTATAGCGGGCAAAAAAGGACATTCCAGAGCTGACCATGTGCAGTGCTGATTGTGACAAGGAGTTTTGTCAACCTGAAATGTTCGTGTGCCGAGTCTTGTGCTGGAGCAGAGCACAGTTTCATATTGCTAAGCAGCACTTTTGCTTAGTTTTCCTATTTCACATGACAGATCCATGAACAAACCCAGCCTCTGCTTATCTCACAGGTAGGAGGGTGGGTCGGAAAGGCCCGGCTCTCTGGGATGCTGGTACCCTGCCCTGGCCAAGCTTTCCCGCAGAGAAATGCAACAGGCTGTGCAGCGCTGGTGGTAAAAACAGCATCTGTGGGGAACGTTGTGCTGCCGTAGGTAACTGTCCTTCACTTTTATGCACTGGAGTTTGTTTGCTTGCAGGCTAACGTAACTGCAGATATTCTCATTAAGTGGAGAAACATCTACTCCTTTTTTTGTACCTTGCAAACGGCTTCGCCTCTGTGTTATCTTTCCTTGTGTGGTACCATAGAATCATAGAATCGTTAAGATTGGAAAAAACCCTCAAGATCATCAAGTCCAACCATTAACCTAGCACTGCCAAGTCTACCACTAAACCATGTCCCTAAGCACCACGTCTACCCTTCTTTTAAATACCTCCAGGGATGGGGAGTCAAGCACTTCCCTGGGCAGCCTCTTCCAGTGCCCGACAACTCTTTCAGTGAAGAAGATTTTCCTAATATCCAACCATGCTGCAATGTAGCCTGTACTTAGGACACCCTGTCAGAACCAAAGAGAAATCCAGTTTTAAAATGTGCTTTGGACTGCAAGAGGGCAGCAAGCTCACCAATATTTCAAAGAAACCTCTGTATGAAAGATTTATTGTTTGCTTGTTTTTAAAGGCATGCCAGGATGTGTTCCCAACAGGAGAGCCTGTATTATTTCCTCTTACAACATAGTGCGTTTTTAAAGCCAGTTAGCAGCATGTATTTCTGATGGCTTCCTGCTGATACAAAGGCAGCGTGCAGAGCATCCAGAGGGCAGGGACGGGACAGTGTGTGGAAGGGATATCAGGCAGTGTCACTTAACCATCAACAGGACATTTCTGTCTGAGAATGGTAAACCTTTGCTAATTGCCTCTCTTTGAGAAGTCACCTTCTGCTCCATGTTGTCTTCTGCTGTAAGCTGGGTTACTGCATGTCTTGGAAGCCAGAGAACAGATTTCTCAGGATGCTTTTTGCCGTAGGCACCATAGGTCTAGCCTAAATCCTCAGTTCAGCACAGCAAACCTGGAGCAACAGTGGTGGTAAGGGCAGCTGCATAGCGTTTCCTTTTCTGGGATGGTTTCGTTCTGTTGTAGCACTGCCCTCAACCTAAACACGGATGGCCACGAATATATGTATTGCAACCAGAGCAGTATCTATCAGTGTACAGTCAATGCTGTTTTATGTCATGCACGTGTAAACTCTCAGCTGTTCCCTCTACTAACACTGATCAATACCAGTCTTGACATGTGGTTGGAGGTCTCAGGCTTGTAGGTCTGTTTTCCAGAAGGATTCCCCTTGTGCCTGCCAGGTTTTGCATGGTTACTTGGCTTTCTGGCTGCTGGAATGAAATAAGCCTTAAAACCACCGGTGGTCTCAAAGGAGTCTGGTTTGGGATCAAACTCCAGTTACCTCATTTCGAAGCAGGACTCCCTGGCCATGTTGTCTCAGTTCCTTATGTAGCTGGCGAAAGAAAATGAGGCACCTCAGGAAGGAGGTCCACACTCTTCCTCACCTATGGTAGGATGGGATGACTCCTCTCTACAGGTGCCTGCGTTCCTCCATTTCTACAGGGAAATCCCACCTCTAATACGAGTCTGGACCTTGGCCCAGTAACTGGGTGCCGACTGGGTGCAGACTGGGTGCCCCTCCTGTTGCTCAAGCCATGGGTGGCTGCGTGCACTTTGCCGTCCCACTCTGTCACTGGTAGCTGGGATGAATGTGGCCCTGTGAAAACTTGGCTTTGCTGTAAGCAATTAGTAACATCTTTCCCGTGACTTGGGCTACTTGATTTGTAAGCCTCTCAGAAAGTTCTCTGAAACATGAGCCAATTTCTCTTTTAAAACTGTTATTAAATTAAAAAAAAAAAAATCTTACAAGCTAGCAGTGCTGAGCAAGATAGTATGAAAAATCTTTCATAGTTCTCACTGCCAACAAATACAGATTTATACCTTACAGTGGAGAGGACACAGAGCCTCAGTTTTCAATTAAAACAGCTCAGCTTTTCATCAGTAAAAACTGAGGTCCACAGTGCCAAATAAAATAAGGCCAGGTTCTTAGCTGGTTTAAACTGGATGAGCTCCATGTAGCTTCAGTTGACCTGCACTGAATTTTACTTGCTGGATTTTGGCTGTTACGTGATTTTCCTTCTCTAACCAAGTCAGACATACAGCAGGCTTGCAAGGGATGTGTCTGCAGAGACACATTGCTATTCTGCACCTGTTCGGTCCTAGATTCATGGCTTCTGCAGATGCGAGTAGGATCCTGCTCACACACAGATTTATCAGGGTTTTTTTTCTCCTTTGGAGCCTGCATTTATGTTTATGGCTTGCTGGTGGAGCATTTGCACTAATGGACAGGGGATTTTTATCTGTTTCTTTGTTCTGGCATGCTGTAAACTAAAAATTTAACACCCAGTAAACAAAATTGAGAGGCAGTTTGTTCTCAGTATAATATTTTTGTGACAAGACAGTGGGAAGTAAATGGCATCTACGAGCACTGTGCTCGTCCCTTGGTGCTCCCAGTAATTTTACCACTGCAGTTATGTAGATGGGGAGGAAAGTTACAGAGACCCATTAAGGTAGCAAAAATTTGAATGAAAACCCCCAACGAAATAGGTGTGGGTGATTTTTTCATGCTTCCACATTTAGGTTCCTCTAACACTGAGCCGAATCATGGAAGAAACTCCAAGAGCATTAATCACACTGCTATATACTTTTCCGCTATCTTTTGGCAGCCTTTTGAAAGTCACAGCTAAAAATACTGAAAACACTCTGGGCTTAATGGGATTTGAGTTAAGAAAAAGGATAGCATAGAAAGAAAAAGACGGGGAACAACGTGCTGTGTTATGGCTGTACTAACTGAGGTCCCAGAAAAGGACTGTTCATCTGAGTTAGAGATGCACCTGATGTAAAGAGGAGTCATCCATTTTACTCTGAAAAGTTGTGTAGGTTTTGAGGGACTTTGCTCCCTTCCTGGAATACGAATGAACAAACCTTTGTCACTTCAACCACAGCACCAGGGGAGGAATTGCCCCCAGAGACAGATCCCTGGCAGGGCAGTAACGCCTAGGGGCTATTGCAGAAGCACTGGTGTTTTGGGGCAAGCCCAAGGCTTTTTTAAAACCTACTGAGGGCTTAAACAGCGCCAGGTCCCCTCTTCTCCCTGCTTTCCCCTCTGGGCTGGGTGCTCCAGGGCAGTGGGGAATCCTTGACCAGACCAGAGCCGGAGACACTGGTCCGGCTCAAGGATGCCCGGTCTCCTTTCCCAGGCACGGAGGTTTATGCACTTGGGCAGTATCATCCTTAATACAAATCATCAGGGCTGTACAGGGGCCATAAGCCAAGTGCCAGCCGATCACAAGAGATGCTCAGTGACTTGTAAGCGCAGGCAGCAATCAGCATCTGCCAGGCTCAGAACACCTCCCAGTATTTTTAGCTTAATAGCCCAAGCCTTACACTCGAATCAGCAGTTCGTTTTAGGATACAGACCATAAAAACTAAAATAGAGATCAGCAAGTAAATCCATTTTTCTCCCACCTCTGCCTACTATTTTAGTGTTTTACGTGGCTTCTGCCAGTTGGTCTCATGAAGATATGAAAAGACTGAAAGTTGAGAAAAGCATAGGAGTAGCTGGCTACAGTATTAAAATGCAATTCTTCAGATTTTAGAGGCTGTTGTAAAGTTGTCCCCATGTGACTGTATTTACTCAAAGTCACATTTCTCTCTGTTGTTCCTTCTTCCACTTGATGCAGAAGCATCGACTCTCCAGCACCCAGAATTCAAACTCATAGTGATGTTTGGACACTTCGTATGTCTATCACTTCTGAAGTTTACTGCATGCTGTAGGGTTGTTATTTTACGTGCATTATTAGGCGTAGGCTATAATGGCCTGGGTTTAAGGTACCTGGATAAAAATGTGAGAGCACAGGCTGTAAATCCGAACAATATCGTACCTATTGAATCCTCATGTCAAAATTCTTCCTGCAGTTGCAGAATCCAGTTTGCACTGATTAATCTGATGCTGAAGCCCCAAAATGGAGGCTTACCCAAGCTGGAGGAAATGTGCAGCTGCCACTAAACTTAGCTCGGCTAATTGAGATCATTAGAGTGATTCTGGTTTACTGCAGCTGGAAATAAGCATTTACAGTAGGAAAGCAAATACTCCAACGCAAATATTCCCATGTCCTGAGCTCTTAATGGCCCTCTTTTAAAAAAAAAAAACTTTAATCCCATTGTATAGAGGCTCAGGCTTGTTTCGTCTCAGGGCTGGAACTTGTGAAGGAGTTACTGGTGCTGTTGGGGACAAATTGGACTTTGGGGCCAGGTGCTTCACTTTGCGTCCTTCGTCTCTCCATATTTAAAATAGGGACAGTTACGTGAGAGTTTGTATGTAGCAGGCAAACACTTAGTGCATATGTGAAAGTGTGACTGGTCTTGCTCCAGCCTTACCTGCTGCAGAAGTTGAAAACGGCGGGAGCTGCCGTATCTGCAGCTCCTCGGGACAGCGTGTACGGCAAATAGCTGCGTGGGGCTCTCCGTGCCCCTTTCTGCCTGGGTGCTGGACCCTTTCTGGGCTGCGCTGGTTTTTTCCTAACGTGGCACTGGTGCATTGTAGGCTACCGTGGTCCAAATTAGCAAGGTAGGGGCATTCCCCAGGTCTCCTGGAGCCTCTTGATTTCTCCTCCCTGCCCAAGGTCTGTTACTGCACCTTGTGTCCCTCTTCTGGGTGACTGTGCCTTGATGTGAGGGGACAGAGGGCAGCGTCATGCGTCTAGATTACACTGAAGAGGTAAACAGCAGGGATGTCGGAATCCCAGTAAACTGGACTTGCTGGGAATGTACCTTCAAATCCTCACTCGGAGCTTAATTTTTGCTGGCTCGGGTTTGAACAGGGGCTTGGGGGGGTTCGCTCTTGGTTATCTGCCTGAGCCGAAGACTGGAATACCCCTCGGCCCCCGCCATCCCTCTCCATTACCCCTCAGGCAGGGACCGAGGGAAGAGGGATGGGTTTTGTTTCAGAAGCGGCCAACGCTGCCATCCCGAGAGGAGATGGGAGCCATGAGCAGGCCGGCGGCTCCCGAGGGGCTGCTGCCCGTCGTCCGGCCGCGGGGCTGCTCCGTGCCACGGGGCTGCCTCACGCAGAGCAACGGGGCTCAGGCGGGCAGCACTGCTGCCTACACCTGCTCTCCTAACGCGTTACACCTCTCCTAACGCGTTACACCTCTCCTAACACCTTGCCCCTCTCCTAACGCCTTGCCTTTCTGAGGGGGCTCCTATCCTGGCCGTGCCAAGGGTGGGACTAGTCACCTTGTGTTCACAAGCCAAAATATAAAAATATAAAATAAGGAAGAACTATAGTTGGGAAAATATAAAGGATCCCCAACCTGCCTCCCAGACCCAAACTGGCCCCAGCGCCCCCGAACCCCGCCCGCGCCGGCTCCTGCTCTCGCCGCTCCCAGCTCCGGGCCGGGTTTTCCGCGGTGCCGCCGCCCGGGACGGACATGCCCCGCCCCCTTCCCCGCCCCCGAGGGACTAGCCCCGCCCCCGGGCATAGCTCCCCCCCCCCACCCCCGGCCGGCCGCCCCGCGCCGCCGAGGGCAGGTAAGGGCCGCCGGGGGCTCGCTCGTGGCCGGCGTCCGTGGGGGGCGGGAGCGCAGCCCCGGGCCCGGGCCCGGCAGAGGCGGCGGGTGCGAGCGCCGCGGGTCCGTGCGCTCGGCGTGCGGCGGGCTCGGCCGCGGGACCGGGTGCCCCTGCCGGCGGGGCGGCCGCCGGTGCCGGTCAGACCTCTGCCGCCGGCCGGGCGGGGAGAGGGAGAGCGGCGGCAGCGGCAGGCGAGGAGGTGACGGCTGAGGTACCGCTCCCCTGGCTCCCTCCCGCCGCGCTCCAGCGGCGTGGGGAGCCGCAGGGCTGGTAGCGGAGCCAGCAGCCGCCGGAGCCAGCCCTGCCCCGGGTGCCGGGCAGGGGCCTGCCGTCGGTGGACCCCCACGGGCTTACGCCGGGCAGTGTGGGCACCGCCGGAGCGGGCGGGAGCGTTCGGTTTAGCAGCCGGCAGGAGGGCTGCATGCCGCCACCGGGCTCGGCATGCGGGGCCGGCCTCGCCGCCTCGACGCTTGGTGCGGGGAATGGCCGTGCTGGCGGGGAGCATCACGGCGGGTGCAAGCGCGCTGTAGCAGCAGCTCCTCTCCGTGGGAGCAAAGCACCGCGGCGTCCGACGGGGCCGACCGGGAGGCGTCCGTGCATTTCGCTGCCCTTCGGGTGAGGGCCCGGGGCCGCACCGGGCCGGCGGTGCCCTGCCTCGGCTTGGGGCACCGCGCTTGTCAGCCTGGCCAGCGCTTTGGGCCGTTACCTGAATAAAGGCGTATTTTGTCTCGCATTGGTGAATTGTGTCATCAAGGCCTTCTGTAATTAGTCAAATTAGTCACAGAGTGGTCTTGTGGCCTCTATTAAAAATAAGTTAGTAGGCAGCCACTGGTTTTCAGAGGAGAGATAGCAGACCAAAGATGCGGCTGTGTTGTAGAGAAAATCTGACATGAAAAACTTTTGAAAAAAAAGAGGAAAATCCTACAAAATAAGGGCTGCTTCTGATGCTTTCTAGCATACTTTTTGTTATTGCTTCCCCACTTCGCATTGTAAGTTACTTGTGAAAACCCGGAACGTGACGTGTCGCTTCCCTGTGATTTCTCCTGCTGTTTTGACGTATTTCCAAAGCACCCCCCCTCCATCCTGGTGTTATTTACTTCCTTAGTCGTGCTTCGTTGTTGTCAATAGTTGGCATGGCAACAAGAGCAGCATTTATTAATTTCTGCTCCCTTTGCAGCCAGCTCTCCGGTGTGGTTGATGCTGTTGTATAAGCTACGCTAACCTGTGGCCACTGCTCTTTGGTTTATTATGTCTCTCTTGGATCTCTTTGGCAATGAATAATTTTTAAACAAAATAGTTTGCAATGGCGCTTACCCTCCCCAGTGATATTCTAGCCCGTTCTGTGCCCCCTGCCTCTCTGCCCCCAGGGCAGACCACAGGGTATGGTCAGGACGGTGGAGATCCTCTGTCCTACCGCTGTGAAACTTCTGCGAGGGTGTCAGCGCCCAAGGATGAGTTGGTTATGAGGGCTGAACCCATCTCCTTTACCCTCCCCGACTCTCTTTCCCTCCCTGTTCCACCTGTGGCAGAATATCTGCCAAGTTCTGCGTGGGGACCCAAGTTTCTGCTCTCCTGCACAATTCTGTAATTGAAGCACGGACTCGTTTTTCCCTCCTGAACTCGTAAATCATGTCCCTCTAATGGGCCTCCACCGCTGGGAAAGAGGCAGCCCTTGCCACGGTATGGCACAACCCGGACAAAGTGTTCATTGTACGGCAGGCTTGCTTTGATTGCATTTAAATCAATATTGTTATCTACACTTCAGAGATGTAGGCAGAGAGAAAGGACAATAATAAATGTTTGCAACAAAGTTGAAAGGAGTACATGGCTATCCTGGGGTGTCAGCAGGCAGCAAAGCCTGAGAGAAATTAGTACCTATTAGTGATTCTTGAATCAAAATCAGGTTACCTTTTTGCAAGTTAAACCGAGCGGTACAGTTCATCTTGGAAGGGAGAAAACAGGCGGGATGGAGGCAGCAGTTCAGCGAAGCTCACGCAGGAGGATGTTGTACGCTGCCGGCAGCTGCTCTGGGTGTCTCCTTGAACAGGCTTGCCTCACTTCAGCAGGTTCAGCCCAAGCTGTTGCCTTCTTGCAGACATGCAGCTCGCCGGGCTGAACGCAGCACTGCGAAGCAGAGCGGTCAGTAGCGTGGAGTGTCGCTGGGCAGGCTTCTTAACTCCGCCGTCTAATGTGCGTTTTACACGACAGCGTCATCATACAGTTATGTCTGGGCAGAATTATAGTTGTCACTGCTCATATAAAAGCTTCGTATCTCATTCAGCTTGAACACCTAGAAATAAAACTATGTTGTTCAACAGTACAGGTGATCTTGTTATTCTTATCCAAAAAGTACGTCTTCCCCACCTCCCTGCAAGATTTGCTAAGTACTCTTGGAGCTGCGCAGATGGAAGAAACACCTTGTCTGTGCAAGAAAACGGTACCAGATGATCATCTGAAACTGATTTTATTTTTAGTGATTTAATTAAATTGGTGCAATCTGTGTTTGGATCTCACTTGAGTTTACCTAAACTTTATCTTAAGTTAAACTAACCGACTGCATGTCCACGTGCAGAGTTGTGCTAGTTTAAGCACATCTGCTTACAGCCATGCCTGGAGTTAATTGACCTGCTGTAACTTTCTCCTACAGAAAAAACCTAATATGAGAACAGTGCCTTTGTGATGAAATTAGTGTGGTATCCGATTTATTTAGTTGTCATTAATTTTCTTGTGAATTCAGACTGCCCATCTCTGGTAGCATTAGCCTCCTCACATCTGTGGGCATTGCACATCACCCTTCGCTGGGAAGACTTAAATACAAGATCTTTAACCTGACTGTGAGCACTGCAGGGGACAGACAGGGGAAGCAGGTGCTTTTTTTTTTTCTTATTGTAGGTAACCAGTGTTGCCAGAGATACCTCCTGTCCCACTCGAAGTCATCCAGCTCTTAGAGCACATACGTGGCTCCAATATGTGAATTCATGACTGAGTCTGTGTTTGCATTGGAAAGTCGCATTACTCCTGGAAGAAAAGTGGCCAGTTTATTAAAAACTATTCCCATGTATGAATTTGTTTTCTCATGGAACAAGATCTGTGACAGCAGGTGAAGTCGCAGCCTCAGGGATGGGATTACTCTCCCCGGAGTTTCCTTTCACTGTGTCTCGGCGTGACAAAGTAAAACAGCTTGATATGAAATTGTAGCGTAGTGCATTTCTGTACTGAAACCAGGCGCAGCACAGACCGATACAGGCCTCAGCGCATGCTTGGAAGTTAGAAGAGAAGAAGGTGGGGATCCCGAATCAGGCATGGACTTGAGCTTCATTTTTCTTCTCTTTCATAATGTGGGGGCTGACCCCCGACTCTGGATGTAGCCCCTCTGTGTTTTGGCATCACAAACTTGAAATTGCAGATCAGGAGATTATTTCTTAGAAAGTTGTGTTGTTTCCAAAGCTTTCCTTTTCCCAGATGCTGGAGGGAATTATACCTTCCAAATATACCTCATTTTAAGCAATGATGAGATGCACCCCGTTGTTCTGCAGTTACCTTCATTCCATTTTTTACTTATTTCAGAATCATCCAGGCATGGCTGAGGCTTAAAAATAATCCCTGACCAGAAGGAAGGACCCCTCAGTAGGCAAAGTCTCCTAAAAAAACAGCACGGGTTTTCCATGGGTTTTAGCACTGCGCTCTGCCTCATGCCATCAAGCTCAGCAGGCAAAGGAGTACAAAGAAATTAGGCCCCATGTATTTTTGACTTCTGAGCTCCCCTTTGTGTTACAAAACCAGGTTTGTTTTGTTTTGTTTTGTTTTGTTTTGTTTTGTTTTGTTTTGTTTTGTTTTGTTTTGTTTTTCAACAAAATGGCTTCTGATTCTGAGGGCTCCTGACCCACTCCAGATGGCTGGGCAGGTGTTGCAGGCTCGGTATTACTGGGGCATAACAAGCAGGGTCAGGAAAGCAATTTATGACTTGTCACCGCTGGAGGCAAACGTGGAGAAATTATGCTTGGAAGGAAGCAAAGTTGAGGTCAGCAAATATTTCTCAGGGTCAAAAATAAAAGCCAGAAGTTCTCGTGGGTGGTTGCTTTCTTCTTCATC
The DNA here is from genome assembly GCF_047370975.1 of Nipponia nippon. Lineage (NCBI taxonomy): Eukaryota > Metazoa > Chordata > Aves > Pelecaniformes > Threskiornithidae > Nipponia > Nipponia nippon. The sequence goes on from NW_028262313.1 coordinate 4,904,158, forward strand.
TTCCAGTCCTGCAGTTTCTTTGTTTGAACTCAGCCAAAACTTGTCTTCCATCTCCCTTTTTTGTATTGAAAATATCCAGGTTCTGAGGATGAGTGGGTGACAAATGGGGACAGGGAGATGATTAGTCTAAATACCTGACCTTCAACTGCGGTGGTTTAGCTTTAAGCTGCTCATTTCTCACTTTTAGCTACCATATATTTATTTGTTGTTGCCTTTTCAAGTGTAACAGCTGAGAAGATGCTTTTAGGAGTAACCTTCATACACACGGCATCTAAAAAGACTGCTAGCAGGACAGCTGAGTTCTTCAAAGCTGATGTAAGGTGCCTTTTCTCCCTTGGCTGAGAGGGAAGCCTGGACACCAGGCTATTTCTCTGATGGAAACGTCAGTGCAGCAGAAACGCAGCACGACTTGCATGAGGAGCTCTAAACTGGCTCACAGCTAAGCCGCGGGGATGAAGGCTTGTTACAAACTAATACACAGGGAATTGCAAATTCTTTTAAAACTCCGTTTTCTTGAGGCCGTAAGGGCAGATTTAGCGCAAACCTCAGCGCAAGCCTCTGCCCCCCACCCCAAAGCCAAGTGCATTTAGTGGTGCTGCGGGAGCGCTTCCCTCTCACCTCCACCAAAGCTCCCTGCCTGCACTGGGGAGGGCCGGGGGCAGAGCGGGTCTGGCTGGGTGACAGACATAGCAAGGCCTCTGAAACGCTGGCATCCTCTCTTGCAGCTGGTACACGGCCATCCTTGTTCAATGGGATATTAGAGGATTTCTCGGTGTCCCAGGCGGCTGTGCTTGTTTATTTTTGTTCTGGCAATCTGCAGAATTACAATGAACTACATCCTGCAAGATCTGCAAATAGTTCCCACCTATGAAATAAACAGAAGTCTCAAATATTTAAACTAAAGCATTGGATTATCAGTTTATTACCAGTAAAAGGCTTTATCAGCCTTAAGGATTCTGAGTCACACTTCTCCTCTGATGGTTTTTTGGTTTTTTTTTTGGCAATGCTGGCTCTAGGAAATAATGGTTAGGACTGCGAAGCTCAGTCTTTTGTTTACCCTAGGTAGGATGGTTCACTTAAAAACAGATAAAAGGAAGTAAATTGTATGTTATGCAAATTCCACCCATGCAGTGCCTTGCTAGAAGGAGATGGGTAGAGTTCAGTGTAGATGATTACTCATGTGACAGTTACATTGCATTGGGTAGAAATGCATAAGGGAGAAAAATCCTTATGCATCATTTTTTACAAAAGGAAACTGAAGCCTTAACAAAACCTTCTGTAATATTGTGGGTCTCATACCTTTTTTGGAAGCAGTGGTATTCCTGAGGCTGAGTGAAAATAAGCATTCACCCGCTTCTAATGTGGTTGGTGGAGCATTTCCTCAATTATGCATTCCCCACATGCACTGAATAGGGGAGTTGACTCATTTTTTTGGCTTAGCATTGTATTGTTGTTCTAAAATATCTTCTAGTAGCTGCTCTCAAGGGGCTGGGCTAAAGACCTTATTATCTCTGATAAATTCCTGCAATTCCTGTGTGCCTAAGAGCATCTCAGGGCCGTTCTTGATCAATGGACATCCTTCACTAAAGCTGCGCAGGGGGAGGAGGAGGAAAAAGATTTTAATAAAACAGCTGAGATTCTCCATCGTGCTGGACATTATTGGAAAGTGTAATGTGAGACAATGACTGAAACTGAGAGAAACCACCCAAGGCTGGCCTCACAATGAACGGAGCAGTACTTTTTGTTCTGGGATGCCCACTGGATGAAAATCCATCGCATCCATCCATAGTGACCCATCGCTAGGGTCAGAGCTGCTGTCTTCCAGCCTGCCCCTCGGGGCCTGCCAAAGCTGCCTTCAGTGGTGGATATCGGTAGGTACCAGCCGCTCATCGTTGTGTCTGAGGTGGCAATGGCACATCGCGTCATGCACAGCCCTCGCTGAACAGAGAAAAATCCGTGTAAACTCTGTGATTAGTTAGACTTGAGTAATTTTAGCATTTGGAGATGCGTGAGACTAAACCAGCTTGGTATTGCCAGAATTTGGCCTTGACATTCCCTGTGTGATGGTAACAGATGCGTTTATACGTGGACTGCTCTGGGAGACCACAATTGCCTGCTTTGTTTGAAGTAATTCTTTATCTTATCAGCTGTCTCTCATCCGAAGGCCATTTCTATATGACTTAGTTGCTTAGGAGTTTTTTGGGTAGGAACAGTAGACCTCCATTCTCTCCTTTCAGTGGGACAAGTCAGACAAAATATCATTGCAGACAGTGCAGCCACAGCATTTTTAGTGGAATAGCTTTTCAGAAAACAATTATATTAAATATATTCTCTGTTCTCCTAGCTCACAGGTGCTCTTGGTCTGCGAAGGACTAGACAATTTATAGCTACAAGTGGCATATTGCAAATTAAGAGAAAATAGTGCACCTTGGAAGAGCTGTCATGATGCTGTGGAGCTTCGCTTCGCAATGGCTAACCAAAAGGCAGGTATTTTATGTATTTATTTCATGACAGTGAGAGGGGAGATGTGAGCACAGAGATGGAGAAAGAGGATTAGTGGTGTGACTGTGGCCGCAGGCAGAATATACCTGGGTGGGGATGTCTGCTCTTCAGCCATGTGCCTTTTCAGTGGGACAGCCCTCGGCTGCCTTCGGAGCATCTGAATTTGTGTGAACTGACTGCCCTCACTGCTATCCAGCGATTTGATACTTTAAGAGCGATGTTTGTAGGCTTGTGCAATACCATTCCTGGCTGTGTTATTGCACCTTGAGGGCTTGTCCGTGGGTAAAAGGGAGCACTTAGATCAGTCAAGCTGCCACAGGTCTAAGTGAGACTCGCACATCTGGCTGCCTTCTGCCGCGGCAGCCTCATCGGCTCGCGGCTTCCCAGCCCAGGACTGCCGTTTCTCTCGGTGACTGCGGCTGGTGCGGGCTGCAACCGATGGTAAGCTCCTGCGCTGGGTAGAAACTGGGATTGCACCGCTCCCTTTCTGGCTGCAGCCGCAGCACCGGACTCAGGGCAGGCAGACACAGTCCAGCCCCCGTGGACAGGAGGTTTTATGCTGGTTTTCGGCCCATCCCTCCCACAGAGAAAGACCATCCTATAGTTCGCTTTTTATTTCTTCTCTGCTGGTAAAGGAGGTCAATCAAATGTCATAATATTATGCCTATGAGCATTATAGTGGCTGCCAGTGTTTTGCCTGTAAAATAGGGATGGCAATACCTCTGCATATTTCATGGTACTGACAGCAGAAGAAATAAGATGGGAGGAAGAGTGGGGCTGGATCCTCCAGCATGAGACAGGGAGAGGCACAAGGCTGGTCACGGACGCTGTACAGGTATGGCAGTTCTGGCGCTAAGTCTTTCTGGTACTGTTAACTGCAGCGTATATTGGGAACTGCAATATGACTGTGGGTGCCAGGACCACATCCATCATTCTTAATACAATGCTACTCTTGGTTTTGACCTGCCCTACAAGAGCTGGCTTGACTAATAAGGGTATTGGGAAGTGTCCACACATTGTAAAGCAAAAGGAGGTTATTTCCTTACATTGTGAAAGGATATGTGATAAAGAGGTATGGACAGAGGCAAGCAGCCTTTCCAGCTTGCTGCTATTTTCATCTGGCTATGAATAGCCTGGTGAGATCAGTATTATCTGTTCCGGGGTTTGTTATGTTTTGGGTAGAGATGTTTTCATGTCTTTATTACGTGGACCTATGTGCAGCTCCAGGTCTCAAAGGGTGAGGTGGGTCTGGATGGTCCTACACTGACCTGGGTGATGAAATTGGGGTGTTAAATAGTGTCATCATTCGTGGGTCCTGACTACCACATTGGCAGGGGAAAGTTCCTGAATTCATTCTCCTCCTCTGCATGCAAAGCACCATCTAGTCCAATGAAATCTGCTTGGCCCATGATGTATATTATTAATCTGTGCATGTACCAGCGCTGAGGAAGACGTGCAGCATTGGGAAGGAAAGGTACACGCTGAGAAATCAGAACCGAGACTGGAGTGCCCCGCAGATGGTCTATATATAATTTGTGTCTGTAGGCAGATGACAGCAAGAGCACTGAGCTGGTACTGTGCGTCTGAGCAGTTTGTGCTCGGGTTAGTTATGAAGAGCATTAACATAGTTCTGTTTTGAGCTGGAGCTGAGTTAAAGCTCCCAGAAATAAAATGAAAATGCAGCACAAAGAAGGCGGCAGCCCCTTTAGCATCTGCCTTTCCAAACGGGGCTATGTTTCATGCTTGCTAGGCCAAGCAAGCATATAATTTTCACCTGATAAAACTATGTGAAGGAGAGTTACTTAAAAAAACCAAACAACTCTCTGAACAACACCCTTCTCCACTGCAATAAAAAGAAAAAACTTGGAGAGGATATATTAATTCAGGCGAGAGGTCTGTAACATAACTTCTGTCATAAATAGCTCTTACTGCTGCAGAAACCCTACATGGGATTAGTCAAACTATTTATTTTGGAAGGCGCTCCAGAACTACACCTTCTCGAGCTTTTCCTTGAGGGCGCAGCTGCGTGCCCGTGACCTGCGCGGCCCGCAGGCTCCCCGTGAGAGGAGGCAGGACCGTCGGCACACGTAATTCAGTTGGTTTTGATCACATATGTGGGGACACGCTGCAAAGTGCCCAGGAGCGAGGAAATGAGCGTTGTCCAGGCTGCGGGCTGTCCGAGCGCGCTTCACTCGGTGTGCCCCATGTATGCTCCCTGCCAGAGGATGCTGCGTGCTGCTGAAGAAAGGTTGGTGTTTATTTGCCCCTTCACTTTAGGGGTTGGATATTGGGTTGGTGCTGAGGGAATGCATGTCATACCGCCACTTGACGCTTTGCTGAAGGGAAAGGAGCAGTTTTGGATGGGTCACAAATTTGCATGTCTTGGCTGGTGTAAACGGGAGTCTCCCCGGACCTGTGCTCAGCACCTATCCTTTCTTTGGCTGTCAGCTCCAAAACCTGGAGGACTGTTTTGGAGGACAGGACTGCTGTTCTCCCCAAGTGACACTGCTCTTTGCTGGTGCACAGTCCAAGCAGCTGACAAAGGGAAGATTTATTCCTTTTATTAGTATCCCTCTTAGCTTTTCTGCAGGTGATCGGAGCTCTCCTCTCTCCGAGGGGCTGGCAGAGCTGTTAGCTGTGCCCCACATGAAGGCTGGCATTGCCTCCCTCCTGGCTGCAGAGCTGTGGCCGGGCACGGCTTACACCGCCTCTCCTGGCACTGCAAAACCAGTCTTGCAGGTGAAGTTACCAGGGGTTGCAGCTGTTGGGAAAAGCCTTTTTGCACCTAAACAATGTTCAGCAGTTCTGTAGTAAGCCAGATGCGGGGCAGAGAAGGGTGCAAGGAATGATGGAAGCTCCCTGAGTAACACCTGGAATAAGCAAACAACAAACTTCCTTCCCCTGGGAGAGAAACTGGCTGTAAGACAGGTCTGCACAATGAGCAACATGAGTAGGTGAATGCAGAGTAGTCCTTACTGGGTTTTCTAATAAAACCCTTGGGGATATCAAATGAAGCATGCAAGTGGCAGGCTGAAACAAGGGCAGATACTTCTTCATTTAAAGCGTAGTGAGGCTGTTTGACTGTGGGGCTTTGAGGATATTGCAAATGCTGAAAATTAATGTGAGTTCAGAAAGTAATTAGAAAAATCTGTGAAATGCAGAGATGTTGATCCTGCTTCGGGGAGTCCGTGCCCAGCACCTTGCAGGAGGCTGGAGCGCAGGACAGCTCGCTGTGCTCTCTGTAGCCGTATGCTGTTAGCCCCTGTTGCAGATAATCTAGTGTGTTACAGGGACCTTCAGTCTAGCCGTGTGTGACCTTTCCTGTATTTTTAAGCTGGACACTGAGAATCTGTTGGATGACAAGATGTGCATATCCCAGTATGCTGTTTTAATAGAACAGGCCTGACTTGTCCATCTGTGCTTGGGCTCTGGGTTTGACAAGCTGCACAGCGGCGTTACATACCATCACGGATCTGCTCCGGTGACGAGAGCATTTGCTTCTTCTTGAGGTGGCAGCCACAAGAAATTAAAAGCTATCACAGTAAGAGATGCAGCCAGTTATGCCACATGATAGCTCATGCTTCTGCTTGTCTCCACACCCCTCCACACCCAGCATTTGTCAACACGGCTGGGCATGCGAGTTGATCTCTGTGATCTTCTCTTCCCCAGAAACGTGGTTAGAGGGAAGAAAGTTCTTTGAATGTCCAGTGTGCTCCTCTGCTCAGATTTATGGTCCTTCCTGTAGGTGTGATAATCCATTTTGCCCATCTGCTTTGTCGTGACAAGTGGCACGACCCGGCAGGGCTGCTGCCCCTGCACCGGGGCATTGTGGTGCTGCAGCGCATGAGAGCAACCCGAATTTGCTCTGCACAATTTGCACCAGTCTTTAAGCAGATGCTGCTAATCCAGACACAAACAATTTGCTCTTTCATGACTCCATTTTGCTCCCGTTGCCAGAGAGCAATCCTCACCTAGGAGGGGTCTCCCACCGGCAGCGGGGAAGGAGAGTGCCACTTCTTTTTTGCTTGTCACAGTTTGTCCAACTAGTTTACATTGGTGGGCTAATAAAGGTGCTTGCACTTCAGAGGTCCCAGTTTAGGGTAGAATGTGCCCCAGCGCTGCCTGATGACTTCCATCATTGCCCTGCAAACTTGCAAGGCTTTTGTGTTTCCCTTCCCTGCCGTTTGCAGAGGTGGCGAGGCGAGGGCTGGGCAGGAGACGCAGAAAGCGGCCCCCTCTGTGTGAGACCCACAGGGGTCCTGGCTTTCTTACCGATCTGTCGATTTAGGTGTTTGTACTGCATCATCCCTGTGGTCATCGACCTGTTTATTAACAAGGCTTTGAGAGGGGAGAGGATTATGTGCAATCTAACAAAGCAAATCAAAGCTGTGTGGTGCTGCTTAAGGACTGTAAGCGTGAGCTCTAGGATTAAGCAATCTGGGGGAGCGGGTGATGGTTAGGCACAGTGCAGTGTGCCTGCCTGATAATATACTGTACGTATCAGTTGATTTTTATCCTTAATCTATTGCACTTGCAGACCCAAGTAAACAAATAACACGCTCCCCCTTATCGCTGTGTTTCTGGGTGGTTGATGGTGGGGTTCTCCTGTTTCCAGCCTCCGCAGCAGCCGAGACGCACCAGCGTGGTGCACCCATCAGAGGCTGCAACGGCTCCAGTGGCAGCAGGGACGGCCCCATGGCCACGGCGCGTATGGAGATCATTTCCCAGCCTTGTTTACTCCTGCAGGCCTGGGTCAACAGCTTTACAGCTCCTGAGACTGCCAGCAAAACCTCCAGGTGCAGCAGTCTCCTGGACCAGCTCACTTTCCCACAGCGAGTACATTAAGTGGTTTGATTTTTAACTATTTAAAACAAAAGAAGGAGTTGGCTGTTAACCTTTTCCTTCTAATGTAACTATTCCAGTAAGATAAAACATTCTCAGGGAAAAAAAGGCTATTTACAAAGAAGTAGCCTTTATTCTTTTTCTAATTGACTGCCATACTAATGGATAAATATGAGTCTTTGCTGAAAATGTTTTCTGAAGTACTTTCAGCCCACACGTCATGGGTTTGTTAAAAATAAATAAAAGTTCTAGAGAAGCAAATACTGTGAAAACTGTGTCCCTAGATACCTTTTTAAAAATAAAATCTGTCCCAGAAATTTCTGTAAATGTCTTTGTAGAAGTAGGATTGTACCTGAGAGCCAGAGAGAGTAGATGGTTGGAACCAAGCATGGAAGAGCCGTGCCAAGCTGGGTGAAACATAGGTTTAAACAGTAGCGATTCATCAGGGCTTTTTACCACTGTTTCTCTTTTAACTATTTAGGCTGGTATCGGTAGTTTCTCAGATGATAAAGGCTATAATTGTAGTGTGACAAGCACAGCCGTACTTGCCTCAAAGAAATAGGAAATGTTGTTTCCTTCCCTCCAAAAATTATTTTCAAATAATTACAGAGTTTTTATGACAATGCCCATTCCTTTTACGAGCCTTTTTATGCAGTTCTGTGGTATTTCTTTGTAAGCATTAAGGTCAGATGCCTATTCTTTCTTCTAATATGTTGTTACACCATTATGAAAAAGCCAAACGTTTGGGAATGTATCGTTGATAAAATAATGTAAATCTGTGAAATGATGTCGAGTGAGCAAAGTTCAGCCAAAATACTTGTGCTCGGCTTTGGATATGCCAGTTGAAGGAAGAGGTGCACCATGTGGAGACAGTCCGAAGAAGAGTGACAAAAGTGATGAAGGTCCCAGCTCTGAGGAACCTGAAGGAGCTGGAGGCTGAAGTGTGAAACCCTGTGAGGATGGCTGCAAAGGGAGCATGCCCACGGTGGATGGGATGGGCCGATGTCTACCAGAGAGGTCTGGGGTAGGCAACAGGAAGAAATTGCTTGCTGCCAGGTAGCTAAGCACTGAAATAGGTGGCCCTGGGAGGGCTGCGGTTGCCATCCTCAAAGGGGCAGGTTAGACAGAGAGTCGGGGTGATACAGGCCTTGAGGTTAGGGAATGGGCCTGATGACCTTCAGATCGTGTTTGCCATGAAGACAGGGATTTATTAATTTTTAATGACCTGACTCCCAAGGCTGTGTCTTTGGGAGAAAAAGCCACGTATGATGAAACCCGCAGTCACCTGACGGGCTTGGAAACAGGGGAAAAATCCCATCTGGGGAGCTAGAAACTGGCTACATGGACACGAACAGAACTTTTGCTCCCTCCGAGGTGCGCCTTATTGCCCTCAAGTTGGCCAGGAGAGAGGAAAAGGAATAAAGTAACACATGATTTACTCTTCCTCCACGCCCTGCAGCCTCTGGCATTTTTGGTGTCTGTTGAAACACAATGTGATCTGCACCTGTACTGTTTGAATAGCAAATATCAGTGCAGCATAAAGCAAAGCGCACGCATATTAGAAAATGAGCAGCCTCTGGTATTTTTATAGCATAATGTGCAGCAATAACACTTGCAGGTTGCTGTTCTGTCATTTTCCAGTTGCTTCACAAAGGCTGGCTGCTTATCCTCAGTCTCATTTAGGGCAGGAAGAAGTGAGGAAAAGAAAAGTGGAAGTAAAAAGCAAGCAAGCAATTTGGTAATTTATATGCATGTTTTGCTCGTAGCATGCTAAGTCAACTGTTTACCTGTTAGTAGGAGAGCAGCTAAAATAAAATATTGTCTTGGTTAGGTTAATACTGTGTGGGGAGCTGTAGGACGGGGAAGAAAGTAGGGCAGCTTGTTTTGGAACTTGTACCGAAGAACAAATAAAAACCCCCAATGTACACATTCGGTTACCATATGTCGCACTTATCATAAAAGGCATCTCGGTGTTACTTCTTTGCAGGGATGCCTGAACTCCACGGAGGCAGACTTCCCCTCTGAAGAAAGCGCATGCCAGAGGTGCTGGGGTTGCCATTGGTGAGACGAGCTTTCGTGCCTGTTGAGGCAGCTGAGGCGGGCGGCGAGCTCGCTCCTTCCCGTGCTTTCCTGTTTGATTGACGTTGGCTTCCAAATCGCTGCGACTGTGCCTGAAGAAAAGCGAAGGAGCATAATTTTGCTGAGAGAATTTTCCTGGCAGAGGACGGCATGCAGTGCAGAGAAACGTGCCAGCGAAGAGCCTGGAAGTGCAAATCCAGGTGCTAACACAACTTCCACCCAAGCCATGCTGTTGTGAAGTCCTTTTTCTTCAGCCGCGTCTTGCTCAGCGCACCAGGGCGGGCTGGACAGGGGCTGCCTATGGCATTGCGGCAGTCTGGGCTGGATTAGTTCCTCGTGTGTCATTGCTTCAGCTGTCTGAAGAACTGAAGAAGATTGCAGGGAAGATGTTGGATTTGAGCTTCCTGACCGAGGAGGAGTATGAGAAGCTGATGAAGGTTCTGCAGAGAGATGCAGAGCTGAAGAAGAAGGATGGGGATCGCATCAGGTGAGGGAGCGTGAAATAACAGCAGGACGTGAGCTTCCTCTGGGGGGATTTTTTTACTTCTTTTAGAGAGGAAAGAGTGTGTGTGTGTGCGTGCACAACAAGGAGAGATGCAGGCTGCAGCAGTGCTGTCGCTTCTTGCTCAGATCCTGACGGATCTTTTCATTGCACCTCCTGCTTTCTCAGCTATCCTGCTGTCGCTGTTGTCCTCTCTCTGCAGGATTGCAGGGCTGGACGCTCCTTTTGAGTTAATCAGCAGCCCTCAGAGACGCCAAGGGAAATCATCCCTTTCCTGCTCTGGGGAGGAAGATGCTGATTTCTCGGTGTCAGAGGTCCGAGCAGGGGAGTAGCCGCTACCTTGTTTTCCTCGCTCAGTAGCACAGAAATCCTGTAGAGTGTTTTAAAATGAGACTTTACATCCCCATTTCTGCTTTGTGTCCCTCCGGTGCTCTTCGAGGTGGGTGTGTGTGCAGGCAGAGAGGGGCAGTGAGAGGCTATGTGATCTGCCAAAGGTTTGCAGGAAGCCGTTTCAGAGCCAGGAATTACTCTCAGTTCAGCTCACTTGCCACTGGCCATCCTGGAGCTCAGGTCTGGTTGATCGGGATTGCTTGTTGCTGCTGTCACTTTTTAAATGCCAGCCATTAGACCATCTGGGTTGACAGTGTGCACCAGGCTCAGGAAGCTGGCACCAGACTCTCCACGGCAAGAAATGAGTAGTTCAGTGAGTGTGGATGGCACTGTGCCAGTTTACCCCTGGTAAGGATGTGAGTCTTCGACTTGCTGTTGAGCCAAAAAAGAGTAAGCCCCATGTAGGAGGGATGCTCGAGGCTTGAAGGGGGAGTGGGTAGCTTTGCAGCAGGCTCCGGGCAGCATACCTGCCCCGGCCTCTGCTCGGGGGTGAGAGCTGGGGAAACAGAGAGCTGGTGGTGGCACACAAGCAGATTGGGCTGGAGGTGTACATCTGCATGCTCTTGTATCTCCCCTGAACTGAAACAGGGTTTCAAAAAGATTTTCTCTTTTCTTTTTCTGAAATGCAGTACAATTTCTGCTTTGCAGTGGAGATTTGGGGAAAAGTGTGTTTGGATTATTTCAGTATTGTTTCACTTCTCTTTGGAAGCCATGGCACAGAAGGCTTTCATTGGGAGCGGAGTGAGTTAGATCCTGCCCGGGCTGGTGCCCGGTGTCCCGTGCTGTCAGTATGGCTATGTGCAGTAAGACCTTTAGTGCAAGTGTGGACGTTTGGCTCCAACACAATCTGCCTGCTGGGTGAAATGAAGTCAATGGCATTACACTGATCTGGTGTCAACAGGATTAAAATACGTTCCTACATCTCCTCTGGCCCAGCACCTCGAGACCCTCACGGGGGCGGATGCAGCCCTGATCTAGATGGGAGCTGTGCAGCTCCCTGGCTGCCAGTCCTGCTGGGTCCCCAGCACTGCCTGCAGAGGCTTGAGCTCAGCTATCCCATACCTGCTCCCTTCTGGCCTTTAGGCAGCCAAATGTGACCCTTCAAGGCTCCCCGGCTATCTGAGGTTTTGCCCCCTCTTCTTGCTGAGAATCGGACTGAGGTGGGAGTTTCCTCTGGCCTCTCAGGTCTCGCCGGGACCCCGAATTGTGGTGAGCTGTGGGAGGCAGTGCCAGCAGAAAGGCAGCTAATTCAGCAAGCTGTGGTGTAAAAACAAAATAACCGGAGGAGGGTTAAAAGTACAGGTTGGCAAACAGCGCACTGAGGGGTTTAGGTGCCAAAAACCAGCCCTGGGTGTGCCGGAGCGAGTTACAGTAGAAGCTGTGCTCAGGAAGGAGAGCTAACTGTTTGAGTGCCAAAATCGGCATGGCAGGAGGAGCAGCGTCTGGGGAGAGTGCTGCAGGGACAGGTTTCCCCCCTAAATAACATGATTGATTTCCATGGTTTGTATCAGATTTGATCCAAAGGGCTTTGCCACTCATAAAGGGATTAATAGACAAATAAAACAGAGAAGTGCAAGACCTGCAAACAGCCCCACCCTTTCCCAAACCCTCAGGGCTGCAAAGCAAATGGACAGATCTCCTTGCCAGGTGACTCTGATTTGGATTTGTAAAATTTGGAAGAGGTGAAGGCCTGTGTTTACAAGGTGCTGTTCCCATTTCAGATAAAGAATAAATGAACTTTTGTTTTAATGCTGGTTTGGCCCATGTGATTGCAGAGAGTAATCTCTGGATCCTTTGTAGTACCAGACTGGTGAACCGTACGGACAATTATTACGAAGGTAGCTCAGGGGAAGTCGAAATCTTGAGATCTTTTTGGTGTGTAATGTTCTCATTGACTTTCAGGCGGATACAAGGCTCCATCAAGGATGAAAAGAAGAAGAAGTTTGTGACAGGTGAATGGTTTTCGGAAGTGAAGGCAAAACGGTTTCAGGAAGACTTAGAGGGGCCAGATCTACTTCGGGCATCGATTAGAAGGAAAAAAGGCAAACTAGAAAGTAAGTACGTTAGTGTGCATCTTAAGAAAGCAAATTGATGTACCAGAAAACAGTGGTCAAGTATGGGGGTCTCCCTGTGCTGGGAGCCTGTTGGGGACCAGCCTTTGTGTTGTGATAAGGGGATACTCAGCTAAGCTTTCAGTACTAGAAAAATATACCTGCTTATCAAAATCAGGGCCCAAAGAAAAAATTACAGTGTGGCAGAGGATGAAGGCAAAAGCTGTTTACCAGCTATGTGCGGTAAATGCCTTTTCACTACTTCAGCTTCTTTCTTCTGGAACGTCTGTTTGTCAGAGGTCACCGGTGTCATTTCTTGTCATAGAAGCAAGAAGGGAAAGGGGTGATGTAGGGCAATTTCTGGCATCAAACTGATATGTGTGGGTGAAACACCCCCCCAATTCCTAGAGCGGTCTGACAAAAACTAACAGCCGGCTGCTTTTGCAGGCCTCCAGGGTGGTGGGGTTTGTCACATCTCTGCAAAGGGAGGGGGTGCCTCTCTTCTCCTGGCAAGTATTTGCCCACTGTGAGAAGGGAATGATGATCCATGCCTAACTTTTTACATGGGAATAATTCCAAGGCACGACGTGGTTTTCAAAGTAAAAAGGGCTTTGGGGCCAAGTCTGAACGGTACCCAGGCTGCTGTGCCGTAGCAAGGGTATGTCTGGGACCATGTGCTAATTCGAAGCAGATGTATTGGGTGTTGTTTGACATGCAGGTGAACTCTCATGGTGGTAAGTAAAACAGATCAAATCAGATTTGTCAGCTCAGGGCAGAGAAGAGAAGAGATCAGCCCCATGTGAAACAAGCAGGACTGTGCTTTGAGTCCAAATGTAACCAGCCTGGAGCTGGCACTTCGTGCTGAACGTTTGTGCAAAGCAGAACTGGGGATGATTCACATCCAGTCCTCAACATGAAGACAGGCCAACCGACTCCTCAGCAGGACTGTGGGACCGCAGCCCAGTCTCTCACAACGTCCTTGATTATTTGTCAGGGTGGGTAATCGCAGATACTCAGACATGGCTGGTGAGTTACTGGCGGCCGCTCCTCTGGGGAAGCCATAGCCCTGATGGGCAGCTCTAAGCAAAGTCTACCACGGTCCCTAAGATAAGGACCCTATAACTGGGCTCTGTTCTTTCACAATAAAGACTACTCATAGATAAAGAGTTATCTTCCATCTGTCCAAAACTCAAATGTCATCTCCACCAGTTCAGCCCTTTTTGCTGGGCCCAGCTGCCCATTCCTGCTGTGGGGTAGCAGCAGTATAGGTCACTCCTTTGTTTGCTGGGCCTCATTGGCCAGGATATCTCTGTAACATTAATTGCCTGCGCTCAGTATACCACTCTTAGCTCCATTAGACGCATTAGACACTTAGACACATTCTCAAAGCTAAACGCTGGCTATGGACTTCACTAACTGAGCGCCTCATTTTCTTTTTGCTTTTTACTTACCCTTGACAGCTCTCATAACTTAGCATAGATTCATTGGAGCCTCTGATGCACAACTGGCCCATCATATTTCATATGAAGTTGCTTTTATCCTTGGTATTAAGGATTCATGATGTCATTAAATTTACTATTTTATCATCCCTCCAGAATGCTAAAACATATAAACCCTTTTCCAGCTCGACAGAGTTGCTTGGCCATTTCTGCAGAGCATGTTCTGCTTTTTGAGGATGTGCATTTGTGCTTGCACCCTCTTTGCACGAAGAGAGACGCTTCAGCAGCCCCTCTGCTGGGGTCCAGGTTGGGCGGATGCTCTGTCGTCTGCAGCCCAGCCAGTAGCCAGCAACGAATGGGATTCGTCTGCCTTTTGCCTTGCCAGGGGCCTCAGCACCCTTAGCTTGCAGCCCATTTCAGGAAAGCAAAATTTGAAGTACTGTTGGTTTTAGATTTAACTTTTACTGCCAGTGTGCACGTATGAGGTGTGGTCTCAGATTATCATCTGAAATAATCTCTTTATTAATATAGCAGTAATATGTAAGTTATGTCTTTGCATGTGCATTACTTGACTAATGCTGTTAAGAACGAAGAAGCAAATCTTACTAAATTGCTATAGTAATTATGTTTAGATCTAGCCCTCTATTTCTTTTTCAACTTTTTTTCTTCCCTTTCTTTATCTTTTTCTGTTCTCAGACTTATTTTGGTAAAGCACGGGTATAACGTGACTTTATTCCTTCCTCTTACTTTTCCCACAGCACTGGTTGAGGATCAAGATTCTGTAGCTAATATTTTCACCTTGCTGTTGCCTGTTGCCTGCTCAGCTCCTGCAGTGGTCACTGTATAGATTGCCTCCCTTCACACGTGAGGGCAAGTGCTTCTCTCACTGACTGGGCAGCAAGAGTATTGCACCAGTGAGAGCAGCACTTGGCCCATCAGGGAAGCCGTGCAGCTCATGTTCGATCTGCAGTAGTTGAGATAAAGGCCTTTGCTTGCCATCTTGACACCTTTTTTTCTTCTCCTGGAAAGGTCAGAGTCATACACCTTCTGTCAGCTTTCAAGGTGATGAAGGGGTGTGTGTTCATTTAGCCAAATCAATGTAACTTGTTCATGACTCCAGGGCTTTTAATCCTGATTTAAGTCTTTGATGACTGTGTTAGGGAGTGAAATGAGAAAATTCCTGCATAGAACAGCCCCGCTGAGATAATTGCTGGCATTCCCTTTGCATGGTAAACTGGGCTGCGGAGGGGTGGAAATTCGTGTCTGCACAGGAAAATGCCCAGTGACCTTTTCTGGAGGAGGGTTTTAACCTTCAGGAGGGAGAGTTGCGTGGATCCCTAAGGGTCTTCACAGTTGGTATGGATTGTAATAGAAAACACTAGTAATCGGCAGTAATATAAATCTATAAAATAGATAGATATCCTGTATTTAAACTACAGCCTGCAGAGGAGCACAGATGGATGAATTTGGTAATAACTTCCCCTTGAGCTTGTGTGCAATGGATGAGAGCTAAAAATCGTCTAGGAGAGAGACCATTTTATCCACCCGCCGAGGCAAGTCAGCCCCAATGGCACGGTTAGCTGTGCTTTCCCCAAGTTGAGTGACTTTGTTTTAAAGTGATAGGAAATGAGTAAAGCAGCTAAAGTGTTAGAGCAGGAGCGGCTGTATACATATGTATATAAATATGTATGGACAAGTTAAACTGGTCAGACCACTACTAATTTCTGTTGGAATTTGCTTCTTATTCTGTCTCATCCTAAAGTTAGCAAGGGCATTTTGCTCGTTTTGATGGATTATAATGTATGAATAACCTATTTGTTTGTGGTTATAGAAGCCAGGTATAGCTGTGTCAGTGGCTGAGCCATTTTGAAGGACAGTGATTTGGATGGGAGAGAGCGAACACCTCCCGCTGCCTCTGCCAGCCGGGAGGGGGGAGCTCTGTCTGAGGGGGAAGCATCAGTGAAAAGCAAATATGACGCGATGCCTTTGGAAGTGGAAGTCAGGTGAGAAATGAATGCAGTCGTTGGTTATCAAGGTCTTTTCAACCATGACAGGCAGAGGGAGAACGTGGGAGCTCTGTGTTTGGTTTCTTTGCTTCCAGAGCAGCCACCTGCTGGCATCTCCCTCCCTTGGGTCTGGAGCAGAAGAGGAGGACGTGGCTCACTGGATAAATCAACGCTCCTCAGTGTGCCTTCCCATGCCGGCACATGATGTGGCCTGCACGTGCCACCAGCCATGCCACAGCTTGTCTCTCCCAAAACGAAGCTCAGTGATGCTTTTTGCACATCAACGCTTACATGGACAAAACGCGGTCCCCCTCTCAGAAACGTGCTCTGTAAAACCCGCTCGTTCTTACACAACCAGACTCCTGTCTTCCAGCAGGAGTGGCTCCCCGACGTCCCGCTGCTGCGGGAACCATGGGGCCACCCAGCTGCCATCTCATGCGTGTCCCAGACGCCTGGTCCTAACACAGACAGCCCCGAGCAACGCCTGCCGTGGTCCCCTGCGCCGCAGGGCCAGGCACTGGACGGGGAGGAAGAGTTGGGACTGCGGCATTTTTCTCCATGGGGATGCACAGGCAAGGGGGAATGATGCTCCACCTTCAGATATCCCTGTTATCCGCAGGGACTGTGCCGATGCTGGATGGCACCACATGGGCAGCACCAGCGTGACATTGATATCACAGCCCGTCCATAGGACTGATCTGCTCTTGGGCTTAGTGCAGTTTTCTAAGCAGATAACAAGCGAGGCTATATTATTTAATGTCACATCTGAATCCTCTGAGCCTCTGATTCTATTGTATTGTGTAATGAAATATATCCTAAAGAGATTTGGCAGTTCTTGTAACAGGTAGATTTACTCTTTAATATAGACCTAGCTGCATGTGAATAAATATGTGCAGATCTTGTTGACCAGACTAGTTTTTCATCGCTGTTTGAGGGTTTAATCCTTTTGGTTTTGCAGTAGGAAGAAAACTTGTTTGCCAGCAAAATGTCTAATGCGACTTTATACCCTGGCAGGCTGCTCTAAAGGTTACCGTCTTCTATTGTTTTTTCTTTAGGGTCTTTGAGAGCTTAGAAGACATAGCTGAGCCTTGTGCCAGTAAAAAACCCAGGGATCTCCTTATTAACTGTATTGGCCTCCTCCTTTGTTTGCCAAGATCGGATGACTTTGAGTCAAAACAGGAAATGGCTGAATTTAAATCCTGGAACGGATTAACTTTATTGACAGTCGTGGCAGTGTCCCGCGAAGGTTTCCAGGGATGTGACAGCTCCTGGCAGCTCGCTTTGGCCTCTGGGACCCCTGGGGTCCGGAGGTGCCTTTGCTGCGTGGGGAGTGCGGGCGACACTGCCCCAGGGCCTCCCCCGTCTGCGGGGGCAGCGGGCAGAGCCATCTCCTCTTAAATCCGCAGGGTTTGTGCTGTGGGACTCATTTAACAAGCCTTTTCTTTCCTCAAATAAAACACGCCGACCATTACAAGTTTAAATAAATGTCGTTTCTCGATTGTCTCTGTTATATTACAGATGAGGCCAGTGAGCACATCCATATGGGTCTGGAAAGCAAAGCTGTCCTGAGTCCTGCCTTCCCCAAGCACGCTGCTGGTGCAGGAGAGGAGAGGTAACCGCTGCTGCTCGTGCAATGCTCTGGCTGCTGCTCTTCTGATGAAAATTGAATGCTACCCATTAAATCCTGGTCTTTAACTGAGTTTCCAAGACTGTATAAGTAATAGGTTATATAGGATATTTTTAAAATCCTTTTTCCAGGAATTGTCAGAATATCAATCTTCCCCTAATACCTAAGTGCTAATGTGCTTATCCCAGAACGTCTTTTCCTGCATGATTTGATAAGGGGTCAGTAAAATGGAAATTGTCTCTAATGTCAGGATATTCCGGCTAGTTTTTCAAAGTAATTATGGTTTTATTTGTTTAATTTTTGCCATGGAGCAGCACTAGCAAAATGAACTGTTTGAGGAAACTGCTCATTTCCTGCAGGTGCCAACCTCTGTGCCCAGTGCTCAGGACTCTCCATCAAGGCTTGGTAGGATTTCACGTGGTGCTGACTGAGCAGAAACACCCGCTAAAAGCACTCCAATGAGCAAATCAGTGACCTCGCTCAGTATTTGTGGGCCATGGAGAAGCCATTAAAATATTCACATATTCATTCATTGTTGCTCCCATCTCATTTGCATATTTTTGTCAGCAGAATGAGGAATCACTTTTCACAGGTGGTAATTGCTCCAGTTAAATATTAAATATGGGCCTTGACACTTCCAAACCTCTTGCAGCTGATCATTGGATGTTGCTTAATGAAGGATCCAGAGTCAGCAAGCCCGAGATGCTCCTGCTTTATCAGCACAGCAGTTGTCCTAATGGTTTTTTGGGGGGTTGATTAAATCCTGAAAAGCTTGCTTTGTTTTTCTCATTCAACCCTAAGCACAAAGGATTGTCATCTGAAATCTCACCAGCTTGACTGCTGTTCTCCATCCAGAGAGCAGCCACCACTACACACTCCCAAAGATGGTAGAAACAGTCAAGTAAACTGCCTGTGATATGTGTTTCTTCCGTTTATTTACCAGGCAGTTAGTAATTAACTTATATTCCAAGCATGAAGATTTATACCCTGTGCTATAGGTTTGCCCTAACTATTGTTGTCATAATCATTCCTGTAGTTTCTAAATCCTCCATCAATCTGGTTATGAATTGCTATGGCCTGAACTGGGAGGTGTGCCCTGTTCCTTCCTGGGCCATAGCACGGAAATGCGTCTCCCTCCTGTGTGGCTCTTGGGCTCTTCTGGCACTGCTGCGTCCTGTGTTTTTCCCTATGGTTTTCTCCCAGAAGGGGAAAGTCTGAATAACTTAGAAGTTGACACCATTGTTTTTGTTGAGCAAGTTCTGTACTGACTGCAGTGGGACACTCATCCGTACTCCAGGCCATTTAAAATGTTCCCCAGTCCTTCCAAGAAGTAATGGAGAAAATAAATGAAGGCACCAGCTCTGGGCAGCCTTATATCGGGCTGGGTCAGTAGATAAAAGTGGCAAAGTAGCTGAGCAGAACTGAGATGATGTTGAAGACTGCCTGATCACTGTACCAGGCACATCACTACCACTGATCTCCTTGCTCAGGTGTTTCTCCTCTCCCACAGATCCAGCACACCTGCTCTTGATACCGCAGAGGAACGTAAAATCTTGCCAAAACCAAAACCGAAGCCGAGACTTCCAGTCCCGCCATCGGCATCACACAAGGTAGTATAGGCACAGCCTCTGCGCTTTGTTTTGTTATTCCTTGGTCCTTCATATGGTCTGTACCTACTGGCGGGGGCTCCACAGACTGCCTGCCCTAGTGTCTCTGCTCAAATAAAATACATTTTTCCAGTCTTGCCAGTTTATATACACTGATAGAGTTTGTTTTCCATTCAGAGATCCAGTATACATGATGTCTCTTCCTCAGAGAGTGACACTGGAACAAGTCCATTTGTGGCTGCAACAAACAGCTTGCATTTGTCTAGAAAAGGTAAGGTTTTTGTTCAGTGAGCCATTGGCATTTTTGTTATTCAACATTAAACACCAAGAGACGAGATGTGTTTTTGTGTGTGTACAAATGAATAACAAAGAGTATTTCTTACCTTGGCATGTAAGAATGGGCTGCCAACATTTGTATGAATTATGCCCAAGGCAGCAGGGACCAAGAAAAAAAAATCCAATTACTAAAACTTCTCCTGGCTCTCAGTATGTTTTAAACTGAGTGCTTGGCTCACAACTCCTTAACCCACAGATCCAAGTAACCTTCTCTTTCCTGCTTTGAATGTATAGTGATTTTTGGTACACAGCAAATAGCCAGTAGGAAAACTGCCAAACTGAAAGCAAAGCTGCAAACAAATCCCCAACTCACAGCAACAATTTAGAGCTCGGTGGATTTTTTCCATGTCCTTTGCAGAGAGAAGGGCTGGGGTTTTCAGGGCTTTCTTCAGATGGAAGGAGGCTTGCTAGAGTCTCAAAATGGGGAAGAATTAGGAACATATTGGTGGTTTCTGGAAACTCCCTCTGGCTTCCTTTTGAGAAGCTGCAGCCCAGATCTTCCAGGGAAATACGATGTGATGTGGTGGGACAGGCTGTGAGCATTTGTTGTCGTTGTAGGTCATGGAGTATCTCCATTGCCCACCAGGCTTTCAGAGGATGCTGTGCCTCAGCCCAGCAGTGCAGCTGGCGGAGAAGCTGTCGATGGGGCAAAAACTCCACCCGAAGAAACTTACGCTCCCAGCAAGATACCAGTTAAGAGGAAACCAAGCAGAACTTTCCCCAGATCTGAGCAGTTTGTGAATCCCATGGGGCCCACAGAGAACAGCCTTGCAAATAGAAAGCTGCTGGCAGGCCCCAAACCACTGACCGCAGAGGGGGAAAGCAGCCAGGCTGTGAGGCAGGGTGGCAACTATACAATCTCATCAATGAGTAACAAAGAGGAGGATATCGGCCTTGATCGTGAACACTTCAAGAACTTGAAGAACTTCTGGGAGAAGGGAGCGGACTCTGTGACAGTGGGAAACATGCTGGAGGACCCGAGCTCGGTGGAGGCAGACGGTAGGCAGTTCAAGCTGTGCCGCTCACTCTCTGTGCAGTCTGGGCAAGGCCAGAACACCGAAGAAAAACCTGGCATCTTCACCAAAACAAGAACCCCCTACAAAAGGACAATAACCTTGTCTTCTAGCGAGGAAGAACCAAGCTATGTAGCCCCTGCGAGGAAGGGCTCGGTTTCCGTTGTTCCTAGGTCCACGTATGCCAAGAGCAAAGGCAGCCTCGTTACAAGAAATAACTCACTGAGTGAAAGCAATGGGAAGCCGCTGGTGCCAGAGGAAGAGAAGGCGGCACAGCGCTGCTCCAAGAAATCCAGATTGCCTGTGCGAGCGCCTTCCGTCAAAATCGAGTCGCCTACCAAAGAAGTGTCTGGCAGCACGTTTGAGCCAGAGACGCCTACAGATGATTTTATTGTGGCAGAAGAGTGCAAGCAGGCAGTGAATTCCCTGATGAACAGGGTGCAGATACTGATCGAGCCTGTGCCTACAGATGGTGAAAGCGATGATGAGAAAGAGGAAGGATCTGATTTGGGCACTCACGACAACATGGAAATAAATGGAGAGCTACCTGAGGAAAAAACGTGTGAGTCTTCAGACAGGCAAACGCCCGGTGAACCAGCCAGAGAGAGAGAAGCCATTCAGGGAACAGACTCAGCTGTTTACTCAGGTACTGACGGCTGTAACTGCACCCTGTGAAATCACAATAGCGAATCATCCCTAAGCCTGCTTTCTTCCCTAGCCCTTCTGCATTTTGCACATTTTTGTCATTTGTCCATTTATCCTATATTGCAATTTGTGCAGAGTTAGCATGTGTCAAACGTGTTTAGCAAACAGCTCTGGAAACAAATGCTGTGTAGCACGGTGCAAGTGTAAAAGGGAGCAGTGCCATGTTCCCTTGCCTTCCTCCCCACTACCAGCCCTCGTGCCTTACCTGCAAGCACCTCAGCTTGGGACAGCCCTCCATTTCTTTAGTGCTACCTACAACAGGTCACGGGAACTTACTTTATTTTATTCACTGGGAAGACTGTACTTCCTTCAAATGTGGGGCTGGAGGAATTGTTTGTGGTGGTAGAGATAAGTCTGACACAAATAGAAGAAATAAAGTGTGAAGCGAAGTGTTTAATAAGTACGTAGGCTGTTAGGCTGCCTTGATATAGCCACTGGATGTCAGTGTTTAAATGACATTTTGGGAATCCACAAGTGAATTTGGATATTAAACTGCAACCAGAGTGACTGAACAAGGAGTCTGAGTTTTCTGGGTTCTGATACCATCTTCTCAACCATGATGATGCCAGTAATATTACCACTTTATCGGTCTCTCTCTTGGTTTGACGGGCTCTTGTAATGACTGTTAATATGAGCAAAAGTTATTGTTAATTGCAGTCCCTTTTACATGTGGGCTGTGATTGCCCACAGCTCTGCTCTCTGCGAAGCAAAGAGCTAGGAAGAGAGAGCTCGCTGTCCTCTTTTTCCAAATTTCCTGTCCTCATGTACCTCAGTAAGACCTGTTTGAGGGGATTTTCCATAGACTCGTCTGATTTTGATTTTTAACTGTGTCATTTCTTGGCTTATTTCCTACCTCTTATAACACTTCTATGAAAATCCTGAGTTACACTTCACGTAAACATAAAGATTTCCTTTCTATACCAGATCATTCTTACATTTCTCAGGTTTTATACCTTATTATTATATTAATTTCAGGATGATATTAGCAGATGGCTGTGTTTCACTGGAAGCTCTTTGCAAGCGCTGGTCTGTTTTAGGGACTGGGTTAATCTAGTGTTTACATTTCCCATCATAGTGTGAAGAGATTTTCTCAGGGAGAAATATTACAGCACACTGAAGATTTGAAAGCAGCCCTGTGTAATGTAACTGCAATATGCTCTAAGCAGAGTGAACAAGCCAGGAGAGACGCACACACACACGCGTGCTTGTTGACACATTGCCCATTTGTGTGTGTTTGTTTATTTACCATGTTGATTTGGCTTTTCATGTATTCCAGAGGAAGATGGGGATCATTCTCCTGCCGCTCAGGCGTTGGCCCGAGCAAATAGCCTTAATCTTGCAAAGAGCATGGTGAACATTTACACAACCACAGAGAGTGAGTAAAAACATCTTTCTTTCTCCTTTTTGGTTTACATTCCCTGAAGGTAATATATTATGCCTGAGTTCTGCATCCCTGGTGCTGCTGTGCATGTACCAGGCAAGGAAAATGACATATTGTTTCATCATCAAATTAGAGAGCTTACAGTGCCTAAAATTTAATTCAGAGCAAGGAAATTGCAGCTAGATTGATGGTACATTACTCAGTGTCTTCAGCAAAAAACACAAGGGCTTCAAAGGGTTGGCAAGAAGCTTGTACCGGTCTCTCCTCTTCTCCCATCGAGTGCTGTGGGAGCTGCATGGCAGCCTGCGCAGTGGGTTAATCGGAGGTGCCAGAGCTTGCATCCAGCATGCGAGTCACGCCGCAGGCTGCTGTCACACGCTTATTGGGCTTGCGGTGCCCAGCCTGGGCCTCTCACCTCACCCAGAGCAGACCCCGTTTGCTGGCCCGATCTCCTCAGCTGCCAGCTGGGACATACGTTATGGTGGCAGTTTCTCCCTGAGAAACCAAGACAAGCTAAGGAGAAGGCAACCAAGAAAGCAGCAGCAAACCTGAAGAAGCCCATGGCCACAAAACCTGTCTGTGCCACCAAGAAGCCCAAGAAAGCAGCAGCCAAGGAAGGGAGCCTGAAGGAAAGCAGCAGCAGCCTGTGTGGCCAAGAAAGCCAATAAAAGTCCCCAAAAGGTGAAGACTGGCAAGCCCAAGAGGAGAGCTAAGAGCTTGCCTAAAAGCCAAGTGGTAAGGCCAAGGCTGCCAGGACTGAGGTGAGAAGGCTGGGAAAGCAATGCCTGGGGAAGGGTAAAGCTGCTTAGAGGAAACGATCAAGCCTGTTTGAGTAAGCCCAACCCCTGGTTATGAGAGGGAGGAGAGTCCCCTTCGGGGCTGTGTCGAAGGCAGCCTGCGGGTGGGGTGCGCTGCATTGCCCTGTGACTGTGGCCACCCCATCCGGTAGCCTCGTGCCAAGTGCATGCCCCATCATATGGTGCAGCCGCGTATGTCGTACAGCACCGTGGATCGAAGCTTCAGGTCCCACGTGCATTGCCATTCAGCGATGTGGTCTTCACACAGATGGCCAAGATTTTAGCCTCTTCTTATTAAAGCTTATTTAGAGCCACAAACTTCATCCTCAGAAACCCTCCTCTACAGAGTTACACCTACTTGTTTGCAGCATAACAAGTAGTCTGTGGAGAGGGCTAGATTTAATGCTTTGCTCATGTTTGGAAATAAAAATAGTAAATACTGAATGCATGGTAAATCATATAAAAGGTAAATCATATAAAAGGAAAATACCAAAGAAGCTTTTGGGCATTTTGAGCACTGAAGAATGTATCAGCATGGCTAACATGCTAAACAAGTGTGTGTATGTGCATGCGTGTTTATGCACATAATCTTCTAAAAACAAGTTCTTCTGGGGTGAAGACAGTCATCCTCAAAGGAGTTATTGAGAAAAGATAAAGGTAGAACCAATAGGTTTTATTTAGACATTTAAGCAGTCCAGTAACCATCTTTCTAAGTTGAGATGAAGCTTTCTGACTTTTTTCTTTTAAATATCAGGCTGTTGTCCACCTTTGTCTAGCAGAGTATTTGAGAGGTGTATGCAGTGGTGAAATTATAGGTATAAATATTTTACAGCTCTACTGTAAAGGGCAATATGCTATGAGATTAAAATGTGAGCATGTTTGGTTTGTTTGACAAGGAGGCAAATCTGTATGGTTTTAGTCTAAATTAAATCTACACGGAGAAAGTGATGCAAACAAGGTACACATCCTTAGGCTAGTAAGAGAATTAAATTAGTCACTAGAGGGAGTTTGCACACTCCCAAACATTGAATGAAAACACATTGAAAATAGCTTTGGGATGTTAGCTAGCGGTTTTTGTCTTGGGGAGGGTCAGCTTCAATGGCAGACGACAGAGACAGGGCAAGTGGGTGGTGCTCCGGTGCCTCCCACGAGCTTTTCCTCCTTCCTTGTGCCCTTAAACAAAAATGTGACTTTCTTATATTTTCCTGACTCTGACAAGATATCTTGATGCCTTTTTTTGTTTGTACCTACAGCATACAATAAACCTCATTTGATACCCCATCTGTTTCTTGAACCTGAAAGAGTCAAAGAGCTGAGCAGATCCTCTCCTCTCCTGTTGTCTGAGGTAGGCTAGGTGCCAGAAATGGCTGGAGTAATGTTCACAGCATCCCCTGAATGGCAGTCCGTTTCATGAGAATGTTTCTTCTGGACACACACAGTACTTGCTCTAGAGCATGCCTTGGTTACGTCATAAATAAATGAGAAAAGCCTTAAGAAAAAAGCCCCTCAAAACTGAGACCAACCCTTCTGTCCTGGAGGAGTTTCAGTGTTTCCCTCTGTCTCAAACCACACCATTCCGTGCCATTCCCAAGAGCCCAGGCGGTTGCATGCAGCGCTGTTGGGAGGCAGTTAATGATGACGTTCGCTGCCGGTCAGAGGGAATGCCTCTGGGGAGACTCCCTGCGCTCTCCTCCACTCTCCTAACCTGATCGCTGCTTAATGGGACTCTGCTGAGCTATTGGTTTTTCTCTGTAGTGTTGCAAAGTGCTCATACAGCAGAGCTTAAAGATGCTTGTTATTTTCTGAGCAGACTGAATCAGACACGGCTTCGGAAATCAGCTTCCAGTTTAACAAGCACAAAAAGACGCCTAGCATTGGCAGCCACTCGTCCGACATGGCATCTGTCTCCTCGGTAGGTATTTAACGCGTACATCTTGCTAGATAGGGTTTCTCAGTCGGATGCGGTGACACTGCATTTAGGCTGATACTGATGATGTGGCCTCCGGAGTATCCTGTTGGTTTCTGCATGGTACATTATTAAAAGAACAGTGATGGTTAATGACTTACTTGTGTTAAAGGAGTGTCTCCAGGTACCATCTCAAATTAGAGACCCACTGGGTCATTGTTAGACAAATTCACAGTAAGTGATAGCCCCCGCTCCGAAGTGCGGATGCTCTGAAGCCTGGCAGTGTGCAGGAGAGAGAGGTGGCCTTTTTCTGGGTGGGGAGATGAGGCACACTGCTATTAAGTGACATGTTTGTGGTCCAGCTCTGAGAGAGCTGGGACTGCAGACGAGTGCCCTCTGCAAGCTCATCCTTCGCTTTATCAGCAAATTCAAGGGAACTCAGAGTTGGACAGGAAAAGTTTGATGTAGAGGTTCAGCTCCTAAGGAGAGCTGAAAAGAGCTGAGTGTGTTTAGTTTAGCATTTTTAAAAGATTCCTTAGAGACAGTGTTCGGGGGGGGGGGGGGGGCTGCTTAGTCGTGCTTGAATTTGCTGTATTACTGTTATAGGTATCTCCAAGGTGTATATGTGAGATTTAAAGAACATATGTGAAGCAAAGCTGGTAGGGAGAGGTCATGAATATAGAAAAATATGTTAAAAAACCCCTTGAACTTTGGGGCACATGCGTCCTTCTCCTAGTCTGGAGAGTCTGGGAGCCATAAATGAGCCTTTTGTGTCCAAGTCACACCGGCGTTCTTGAAAATCTCGCTCAGGATTCTCTGCTGGGGTGAGTATCCTGATGGGATGGTAAATGCAGCTCCAAGGACTGACAGGAGATGTTTAGCAGGTTCCTGTAGGTTATAATAGAATGACATTTGGGACCAAAGGAAGCAGGGGAAGACAGAGAAGAATGGGGTTAATTACTAGGAAAGTTTTTTGATAAATGTTCATGACCGTACCACAGAGAAGTGCCAAGAGGTGTAATTATTTGCTTTGTAAACAGCATTAGCTTTTATGTTATCCCATCAGGAATCATGAGTGATTGGTGCGATAGAAAATTCTCTCATCTTTCTGGAGCTGTGTTTTGTTTCTGCTTCATCGCTTTCTACCACTGAAAGACAAAACCTTGAAAAAAGGACCCCAAGGCCTATGGGCAAATGCAGTTTGTTCTGGGAAAGCAAGTGACTCTTAGGTGCCTAGCTCCCGATTTATACCTGTAGAAATGTCATTTTGCTGTGCCTTTGTGGCAAGTAGATGCCCACAGGCTGTCTCTGGTGGGACAGTAGTGCTTCAGGACAGGGGTTATATCTGTTTCTGTTTTGTACAGCTCCATGCACATCGTGAGCAAGCAACAAGATAGTAATAGTTTTTCCTGTGTTTATGGTCTGATATGGTTCTTACTAGCCTATGTTAAAAATTGTTTGACAATTGTGTGACTATAGCTACCAGAGATAATAAGTTTCTATACAGATAGTTCAAGTTCTTTCAATATATTTCTTAATGATGAGACTGGGTCAGGATAGCAGCTGTTTGTACTGTAAGCATAGGGAAAGGGAAGAGACTTGTGTGGCCCCCCAGTAATATTTGACTCCGTTTCCTAAAGTTTTGGGATTTAGGGGTGAAAAATCATCTGCATTTACTGAGCATTCAGGAGAACCGTGCTTCTAAGTCCTGGTCTAGGATAGCACATCCTTGCGAGACCCTTATTCGGGTTCCCCAACCCTTGGTTGTCTGAGCACAGCTGCAGCTGTGTACCATTTTGTGTCAAGGACATAATACTACACAAGGACAGAAATTGCAGATTATTTCTCTTGGAATGCACTTTTCAGACTATCATCTTTGTCCAGAAACCAAGTCAGGAAGGTGCCTATTTCATTGACACTGACCTTGCTCTTCCACCTGGCAGGTGAGTGGCAGTGTGCTCAGTGTCTACAGCGGCGATTTTGGGAGTGTGGATGCCCAAGGTACCGTGGAGTTTGCTCTAGACTATGACGAGAAGAACCGGGAGTTCCAGGTTCATGTGTCCCAGTGCAAGGACTTGGCTGTTGTGGATGAGAAGAAAGGCAGATCTGACCCGTGAGTGACGCTTTGGTGCCTTGTGACTTCTACATTGCTGAATTTTGTGTTCTGGAGGATTTTTTTTTTCTTCTGTTTTCTGTTTTTAAACATTATGGTTTCTTTCTTCCTTCAGACTTCTGGTGCATGCTTACTGCTGGGACTTTCCTGGCTGATGGTTCTGGAGCCATTGGCATCAGTAAATATGTTGCCACAGACTTAAATTTGAACAGATTGAGAAAGCTTTGATCACTACAAAGACAGTTCCTGTTATCACTGGAATATGTTCTCTCTGCATCCATGTGAACCTTGAACTCCCCATGGCAAATACACTTTGGTAATAACTCTGGTGATGCAGACACATACCTATATGAACAGAAAGTTCATAAAGAAGTGCTGTTAGGGGCACAATGGTAGTTGTACAGAGGTTAGCGATCTCTGGTTTGAAAGATGATGAAAAGGAGCTTGGATTTGAACCCTGAGAGAGAGACTTAAAGACATTCCACCTCTTTCCTCCTCTCTAATTTCACCCTCGTTTTGAATGCACAGAGATGCTATAGTTATGGGCATTTCAGCAAATGGATATGTGGCCTTGCTGGCTTCCCACATTGCCTAGACAGCTGCCTGTTCTGAATGTTGGTGGCATCCACCCGTCTCCAGTGAGATTTATAACTTCACATGCAAGCCAAGTTAATATCCTACCACGTCTCTTAATTAGTTTTGCCTTCAAAGAGTCAACTCCAGTCTTTTGTTTCCATGTCACCGTTTACAAGGGTTGCCTGCTTATTGGAGCTTGGCGATACGGAACAATATCCAGCTGGAGTGTGTTTTCTTTTCCAGGTATGTTAAAACTTACTTGCTCCCAGACAAAGCTAGAATGGGTAAGAGAAAAACTTCAGTGAAGAAGAGGACAGTGAATCCCATTTACAACGAGGTGTTACGGGTAAGAACAAATACATGCTCCGAAAACCTGTGTTGTAGCAGGCACCCATAGCACATCAGGTCTGGAAAGATCCTACCACCTTGGCCAGGTTTCTTCGCCTGCCTCCTGCCAACGCTGCACTGCTCTTCCCTTGGGTTTGTGAGGGCAGAGATGTTAAAGGTTTCTCTGCACCCGTCTGTGTGGCACTCAAGATTTCTCTGTCAAAACTGCACGGTGATCTTTGGATGAGGCAGGGACCTGCAGCTTGTGCTGTCTTCAGCCAGAGCAAGGGGTGTTCTTCCCTTCCCTGGCGCACAGTCACAAGGCACAGGACTAGTAAGAAAGGTCTTCGTTATGTGATCTTACTCATCAAGGCATAGAGGATTATTTAACTATGTCCAGGCCTGTGTTAATAATTCTTGAAAGAATATTGGTTTTGCCCTGTGACAAATGGAGCGCTAGGTTTCCCTGTGCTTAGCAGAAGAGCTTTGTCAGGGTAGTAGTATCGCTGCAGGACAAAAAAAGAGATGTTCAGAGCGAGGCCAGCCCATTAGTGCATATGTGGAGTGGGTTTGAGTGTCTCAGTCAGAGCTTATTCAAGCTTTTGAGTAGTTTATTTCAGGTTGTGAAAGAAACAGAAGAAAAATTTGAACAACCCGACTTCTCTTTCTTCCTCTAGTACAAAATAGAGAAAATGGTATTGCTGATCCAAAAATTAAATCTCTCTGTTTGGCACAATGATCCACTGGGACGTAACAGTTTCTTGGGAGAGATCGAAGTAGACTTGGCCAGCTGGGACTGGAGCAACAGGAAACTCAACTGGTACCCGCTGAAGCCCCGAGTAAGTGCATCTCAGCTGCAATCCTGCTTCCTAGCCCAGCCCTGAAGCCTTTAGGGGTGGCAGAAGTCCTTCCCGACTCCTCTGAGGTCTTTGGGTGGAGCAGGACAACCTTCACTGTACCTAGGGAAGCGTAGTAAAACACCCACAAGCCCTGGACTCGTTAGTGCAGTATCCAGTGCTCTGAACACAGGCCTTCTCGGGTCTTATTTGGTGACTGATCTGTAGGGACACTTTAATAAATGTGATCTGACGCTAATCAACACAAACTCTGACATGACTTTGCCTCTCTCTCTACTCACATAAAGACCATTCCTTAAAAATAGACAGCAGAGTACTAGGTGATGCAGCTGAACATGCCTTGAGAGGTAAATATTCAGGTGCCACTTTTTGTAAAGCCTGTACAGCTTCCTACATGCTTCTGCGTTCAGAGGTCTGATTTGAGATCCCTTTTCAAAAAATAAAGGACATTTGTCTTTTAGAACTAAGATGCTTAATTATGTCCAGCTGGACACGTCTGGAAGGGCAGCCTTGCTCTGAATCCTCAGGCTTTTTGTTCTGAGGGACTGAGTTTGAGAACAAAGCCACAAAGAAAGGAGCGGCCCTGAGAACAGGCTGCCCCAGCCATGCAAAATCAGAGTTTGTCCATTTGTGCCCCTCCATTGAACTCAAAAGCTATTTGCCTTGCTATGTTTACACAATCCCTTGTTTAGTCAATCATAACTCTTTCTGTTTCAGAGCCTTTCTGCTGTTAACGGTGTGGATCATCGAGGAGTGATAAATTTGTCTATTAAGTATGTCCCTCCAGGAAGCCTAGGTAAAATGTGTTTCATGCATTAAGAAATATTGCCCATATGTAGACATGCAACTTGCGATGCCTCATCTGTTTCAGGGCTGGTTAAACAGTAATCTCATTAGAGCAAGATCTTAGAGATCAGCACAAAAGCATAACCAGCAGTGCTTGATAGCACTGTCTGCAGCCTACATCTGATTTTCACATCTGGATTTATTGGGAAAGTGTTGGGGAGAGAGGAAGGGCTCAACGACCTCAAACTCATCACCTGTTATGAGCACTGTGAGCACTGTAGGGTGCTGTGATGTGGCAGCAGCAACACACAGCCCCTCTCACTGTGGGGCACGCACAGGGTTGGGTTTGCCCAGCAGGTCCTTCTCCTTCCCTGTTTCAAAGCAGCACCACCACATTGTGTCCGGAGCCCTCTGCAGCTGCGAGTGTGACGGGGCTGGTAGTAGTGCTGTGGCACCCAGGCAGAGGGGTGCAGAGCTCGCGAGGGAGTGAGTACGCAGAGAAGTCACGTTGCTGCTCCCTCAGGTCCCTGGAGAGGAAGCCTGTCATTTTGCTAGCTATTGTAAGGACTGGCGCGACAGTTTTCTCTTCTCCTAAATGGCAGGTCCCAAGAATCCTCCCTCTGGCGAAGTTCACATTTGGGTCAAAGACGTCAAGGACCTGCTGCAGTTGCGTCCTTCTGGAGTTGACTCCTTTGTGAAATGGTAAGTGCATGAGCATGTTGGCTTTCATCCTGGGTCTGTGCCTCCACAAAGCGGTATGTTTTCTTCTCTTTTCACAGGCTTACCTAGCTGTGCCTCCGTACTGTAAAGCCTTCGTGTTGCATTGGGCTCTGTAGGGGAGATTTGCCCTTGTTATTCACTTGTGGCCAAATTAGGAAAATCCTTGCTGTGATAAAGCTCTTGGTCAATCATAGTCTGTGACTCACTCAGTGATTTGCCTCGATAACATCTGAGTGAGAGGAACAAGTGGGCTGTGCATCTCAGCCCAATGTGTTCACGTGAAGTTGTGAATTTTGCCTTGCATGCAAAGTTTGAGAATTTGTTAGGGACTCACCAAAACTGACATATAAACAGCTAGATCCTGCTTTGATCTTCTCCGGAATTTAGTATGTGCATGTTTTCTGCAGCCTGCAACATCAGTTCTCCTGTTATATGGGAGCAAGTGCTGCAAATATTCCAGAAAATAAAAAAAATCTTTTAAGGGAATTTTAAGATGTTTTCAGTGCTTTGAAGTGGTTTTTGTATATTACATATAATATTTTGTATATTTACATGGGTTTTGTATATTTTAAATCCTTATAGCGTTCTCCTGCAGAAAGGTTTGCTGCTCAAGAAGCCTAACTGACCATTTTGAAATGCCCTTTGAGGCATCTAAGTGATGAAAATTTATGAAAATAGAAATAGGTGAAAGTAATGTCTATTTTTTAATGTAAAATGTCAGTTTTCAAAAAAATTTGCCAAAAGCAGGAAATTTTAAGCAAGTACCCTCCTCCTGCTTTCTGAAAATGTTTGCTTTTAAAATGGATTTTCTTGGGGGAAAAAAAAAGTTTCGTATGGGAATTATGAACATTTCCCATTGAATTTCTTATGTTGAGACCCAATTCCTCCTTTCTTCAGAACTGAGGCTTGTTTAGACCGAGGAACTTCGTAGGAACAATTCAAATCTCAGGTGATACTCTAGACTACATGCTGTATTTTTTCTCCTCTCAAAGCTATGTGCTTCCAGACACCAGTAAGAAGAGTTACCAAAAGACGCGAGTCATAAAAAGAGACACAAACCCTGTTTTCAATCACACTATTGTATATGACGGCTTTCATACGGAGGATCTAAAGGATGCTTGTGTTGAACTGACTGTGTGGGATCATGAAAAACTTACCAACCATTTCCTTGGAGGAATCAGGCTGGGCCTCGGGACAGGTAAGCGATTTCCTTTACATTAAATGAATACTGTTACCGTATTGCTGAGCCACAGAGTACCATGGGAAGTTGCAGAGCATTTTCCTGTT
The DNA here is from genome assembly GCF_047370975.1 of Nipponia nippon. NCBI lineage: Eukaryota > Metazoa > Chordata > Aves > Pelecaniformes > Threskiornithidae > Nipponia > Nipponia nippon. The sequence goes on from NW_028262313.1 coordinate 4,936,007, forward strand.
GGGGAGAAACCAGGGATGGCGAGTCTCAGTAATTGGTGAGAGTCTTGGTACTGGCACTGTGTCTGGGATAGAAGGGGCTCTGGTACCATGATAGCAACCCTCTGTTCCCACATTTTCTGCCAACATCAGCTCTGAGGTCTGGCAAAACTCAAGAATGTCCTTCGGTCCATCAGAGAGTTTTCCTGCTGTTAGAGGAAAACAGGCTGCATTACAAATCAACTTTATATTGCTGCTCCTCCCAGGGAAGAGTGCTCAGAGATGAAGACAACTTGAATGCCATGTGGGACAGCACCACCTGGTGACTCTCTCCACGTCACCTCCTCCCCTGAAGTGCTTTAGTAGGAGAAATAACTAATATTTGAAAAACAGGGCGAGCTACACTAGTTGATCTGGTAGGTAATCAGTACTGAGAGTACGTCAGCTGGAATTAAATCACAAATTGGAAGAATGGAGTTGTCTGGGTGTAGACTAAGGTGTTATTGTTGGGGTTTTGTTTTTATTTAGACGATGTAGCGCTGAAAGACCTCAGCAGACGTGCCATTTGCTCCACTGGGAGACAGTCCCTGGGAGTTGATGGCATGAGGTTCCAGTTCAGACCTGTGCTTAGCTGGAAGTGTTTTACTTCAGTGGGGTTACTCATCCTTGAAGTTAGGAAAATTCCAATATTTTTAAGGCACAGTTGTAAAGAGCAGATGGGACCATCTCCCATCGTCCAGCTGTCCATCACGGAGGTTTGTCCCTCTCCAAACATCCTATCCTAGCTTTCAGTGTATCCTGTACCTAGGCTTTGACAGTTAGCATGTTCATCTTTGTATTTTTGTAAGTGGGATATCTCAGGTTTTCTAAACTATTTATTGTTAAGCAAGAGGGCTTTTTGAGAGATGAAAGACAAACAGAAGATTTCAGAATGCTGCAATTAAGGATAACTGTTCCTTGAGGGTATCGGGAAGAGGCTCGTAGTAGCTGGAAGGTCTGCCTTGCAGGTGCACCTATGTTCATTGGATTTGTTTGTGTGGTCTCTGTTTTCAATCTCTAACATGTCACCAGAAGGGTTGTGAACTATTCAGTGGGAAGTGGCAACAAGAATAAGCTCATAAGCAAGATGTAAAAATACCAACCCTAAGATAAGCTGCGATCCAAATTTAGACCTTTATCTCATTGACAAATAGTTGGCATGTGAAAATTTGGTTGAATAATTGACTTGGAATTAATGTACACCCTTTTCTGCTATCATATGTTTGATTCCTACACAAATGAAGTGTAGAGCAAGAGAATTTTGACAAATACCCCACCCTGTCCACAAGAAAATCTTTTAAGGGGAAAACCAAGCCTTTTAAACCTTCTTTACCATTCCGAAAGATGCAGAAAGGACTTGAGCCCAATATTATTTTCCTTGGCAGGTCATGTTCAGGGTTCTTGCATTTTGTGGCTTTTACAGAGACTTCAGTCTGAACTCTGGTGTAACATGGAGGTCATTAGCAGAAGAACAGGAGGTGTTTAGGGTGCAACTTGCTGAGGGGGGTTCAGCACTGTTTATGTTAAGATACTGCCTGCAACAGTTACACCCATTGAGTATTTTTGCATGGAGTAGAAACTCTTTGTGTAGCTCCCAACGTTGTAGTTTTCTTGTTCTTCACAGGTTTGAGCTATGGCATCGCTGTGGACTGGATGGACTCCACGCAAGAGGAGGTGGCCTTTTGGCAGGAGATGATGTCGGCTGCCAATGAATGGATTGAGGGATTGTTGCCACTGCGCTCACTGGCAGGGAGGAAAAAACTGAAATAACCTACCATTCGTGCCATAGAAAGGCTGAATGTGTTCATTAGAATTAGGAAGCTTCCTGCACCGAGGTGACAGAGACCATCCATGGGGCTGGCAAGTGTCAGGTTAATAAGGCAATTGATGGACAGCACTTTGGAGATGTTAAATGTTAAGTACTAATTCCCTGACAGCGGACATGGAAGATGCCAAACTGATGCTATACTTGATTTTGACCAGGAAGAAACTTCATCTGCCTTTTTATTTAATCATTTACATTCAGTATCCTTGCATTCCATTAAGCTCTGGGATGACTGGCAGAAGGAAAAGGAGATACAGATATTTTAATTTTTTTACTGTTTCTTGTGCGATGTTTTTTTCTGTGCAGAGATGTAGTTGTACTAAAGCAGCAGCATGGTATTATTCATATTTCCCTGCAAGTGGTACACTTTGTACTTGATGCAGAATTGCTCCAAGTCACCAGCAGCATGGTCTGAGAATGGGAGCTTTGCATTTGTTGCTGGTGACGACACGTCTCTAACGTGAGGAAAATCGAGATCCAAGGTGAATCTAAAAAAAAAGACTATTTGAAGCAGAAGATGAAGCAACTTGAGGAGGGTAACAATGAGGAATTCAATATATTAATTGCTTTCTGCTTTAATAAGAAAGAGAGAAGTGATGGTCCTGAAGCTAGTGGGATTTTGCAATGAGGGGCTGTTTTCCTAGCTTTCCCACAGGCTTCCTCGGTGACCTCAGGCAAGTTTCTCTATGAAAGGACAGTTTTCAGTGCAATATAAACTGAAGTGCTTGCCCAGATGTAAAATATGGTTACATTGCTAATGGGCCTAATCGCACCTTTGAAATGCCTTGTTGTGCAAAACATTTCAATATGAAACAGTGATGTAGGAAACAGTTTCATGTTAGCCTGGCACAACGGGTCAGGAAAGAAAGGTCCAAACCACACTGGAACGCAGGAGATGTTGGGAGGCGGTGGGAGAGGTAAGCAGGGAGCGAACGAATGCGAAGGGTGGCTGCAGAGCTACAGTTGCCTGGGGTGGTCTCCTGCCTCTGCGTACCCTGCTGCCCGTCCGTTCTTCCTTTCACCTGATGCCTGTCGGCGAGTTGTCCGTGGCTGGAATTTCGTTTTTGCCAGTAGCTTGCAAGAACTTTGCATCTGGCACGTTAACAGTGGCAGAGTGGCGTTGCGAATGCATTTTGAAATGCAGCTTTGTAATTTCTATTTTGGATGTACATATTGTGATTAAATAGAATGTTTTTCTTTAGTCATCAACTGGTCTCCTTGTACCTATTTTTAGTATGGTCTGAGTAACAAAAAAGCAAGCAAAAGAGGTGTTAAGTTTTGTCATGGCAAAATGAACCATTGTTGCCCAAGGGCAAGTGAAATGTCATGGAGAAATATTTTTTTGTAGCTATCCTACCCTAGATTTTGGCTCTGTGAATATTTTGATATTCTTTAATGTATTGATTTTATTTAACTCAAGCTCAGCATAAATTTTCAGCCTAGCAAAGATGGTTGTAAATAAATGAATGGAAAAATGTACACTTAAAATAACAACACTTTTTCATTAAATGAAGACATTTAGGAGACAATCAGCAGCTTTCAGGGGAAAAAATAAAGAAAGAAGATGGTTTTGCAATTGGAAAAAGATAATACTTGGAAATGTACCACTCATAGTACAGAAAGCACTAAGAGAGAGTCCGTAGAGCAACAGAATTAAATAACAACTATCTAATGAAGGACCCAATATATATATATAGCATGTCAGCCCAAAGATATTTGGTATGGGCTCCAGCCTGGCATGTTTTGTTCACCAAGGTTTGGTCATTTATTGCCTTTGTGGGATATAATAGCAATATTGGGCCTAAGATGAGAGTTTTTAAATTATTATCTTTACCTGTTTAGGTGCTGAACATGCGAATTTTTATGCATACTTATAACTACTACGAGGAGCCCTGCTCATCAGAGCAGCGGCTTGTTGCAGTGAAGTTACCCGCAGGACTGCTGCTCTCACCCCGAGCTCTTCCCTATCCCGCGGGGTGCTCCCGGGGCGGGGGGGGGAATTTCTGCTGTGGCTGCGACAGCGGTTGGGAATGCCGGGGGCTTCGGCTCGGGCAGGTCTGGGTCTCTTCCTGGAGGGTTCAGCTGACTCCTCTCCATCACAAAAATGGAGTCATCCCGCCACCTCCTCCTCCTCTTCCTCTTCCTCCTCCTCCGCACGTGCAGTATTAGCACATGCGGTTGTGACGGTGTTGCCAAAACTGCTGTTTGCGTCAATGGAGCTGGAAATATTTGTGTTGGTGTTTCAGAAAATGAACATCTTTTTCATCGGTGGCGCCAATAAGGGGAGAAAAAGGCTGTCAGTGGGCCAGGTTCATCCCCGCGTGGTTGCTTTTATGAACTTGGCCCAGGACTTTGTGAACAGACTATTTTTGGATTCAGATTCCATTGAGGATTTTTGTTAATCTTTTGATGGCTTGTTTATTTAAATTAAGCCCTGATTAACTTAAGAAGCTTTCTTTGGCATTTAATCGTTTATCAGAGTAAAAGATTACACTGCCAAACCACACATTTGTAATACAGCTGTATCTGAGGTAGTAAAATTTGCTATGCCGTATCTGCTTCACTTACTTACTGCACAGAAAGCACTTTATCAGAAAAAGACTTAAGGCACTTTTGTTGTCAGAGTCATATGGAAGAGTGGAGGAGCTTGTGAGGTTAACAGCCTGTTTGTATGTGGCTTAAGACGTTGGCATTTGTTGTCTGTGAATGCTACACGTAACAGAGACTCGGGCCAGTAGGCATGTGCTGATGATAACGTGAGTTGGGTAGTAACTGGTAAAAAAAAAGAAAAAAAACAGATGGAAACTGTTCTGACTATTTACTAGTTCATTGTAGAATGGGTGAAGCAAAGTTCCATAAGCAGGTAAGACTTCACGCCTATGGTAAATGCGTTTCATGCCTCTCGTTTCCCTGAATACGAGCGTACCAGTACCAGTGACGCAGCGGGAGCTGGCTGGGGTCACTGAGCTCTTGCTGGATACAGAAGTGACCCCAGGGGCTGAGCAGGCCCGTGAAATGCTAGGTTACAGGCTGGGGCCCTCAGGCACTACCCTTTTAATATCAAATACAAACCTCAGTATGTACAGTAGAGCTGGGCAACAGCTTTCCCTGAGTGTTCTCCATTTGAGAGTGAACGTGCTTCCTTCTTTGAGTCTATGCCTTATTTATGTTAACTTTTTCTCAGGAACTTTACAAGCAAAAAAAAAGGAGAGAAAGCAAGAGTCTAGAAAGTATTTCTACCCCATCAGGCAAATCTAATCTGTGGCCTGTGTCCATTCAAAACTGTTCATATTACAGGTATCTACTGAAAATAGTTTAGAAGCTAACTAAAGAGAACGAAAGAATTGTTGAATCTTGAACAACCTCCAGTGAGTGAGTGTCTCAGAGGAGATGGAAAAGAAGTGGTTGAATTAATTATCCATTCCTAAATATTTGCTCAGCTTTATCCTTCACAAAGACAGGAAAAAAAAAATTTGAAGTACTATGGAGATTCGGGGAGAAAATTATGCTGGCTAGGTAAACCCATGTGATAACGTGATCTATTGAAATAAGAAATGCTTTATTTTTGCAGGCTTGTTAAATTAAGTCAAAAAATGTATCGAATAGACCGGTGTATCAAAAAATGAATAAATAAAGACACTTCACTTCCTGATAGCTAAGAGCCGAGCATATTCAGCACCAGGTTTGGTTCGTTGTTTTTGCTGGCTGTTTTGTACTTTAATATCTTTCATAGCTTAATCCTTTTTCTTTTCCACCTGCCTACTTTCCACCCCTCAGGTGCCCTGGTCATCTGCTGTTACTGTTAAAACGGATGCCCGGGAGGAGATGTCCCTCTGAGCGCTGTCACAAAGGTTGTCGGAAGACATTGGGAAGCTCATTGTAAAGCACCACGCAAAAGCATGTTAGCAAAGACGCTGTAAGGTATGTGTTACTGGCGGCGTGCTGCTCTCAGCAGCATCGCTACGGCACAAGATCCTCCTGAGGGAAGCTCTTGAAACAGAAATCCCTTTCCATGGGGTCGGCTAGGAGCAGCCACTTTCTCCCAGGAGCTGCACTTTTTGAGAGGCTCCTTGTGGTGGTGGCTCTGCCGTGAGGAGCAGCTCTCCCAGCGAGGGTCAGGGTGAAGTTCGTGGGGCCGCAGAAGGACTCTGTGTTTTGGTACTGCAGTAGCAGCTCCTGGCCTGTTGTGAGCAGGAGATGGCTGATTTATAGCAATGAGGTTTGAGCAAGAGTGGGCAACTCTGGGGTGGCTGTTCCTGCTTTTGGGGCGTTTGCCAGCTACTCCCACCCTTCTGAACACGGTGGTGGTTTGGAGGGTGCTGGGTCAGCTCACAGCAGCACAAAAACTGAGCATCGTCCTCCAGGAGGCCCATGGAGAAGTGACTATTAACGGCTTGTATGAGATCTCTTTCTTCTGAGAGAGGGATGGGCATGGTAGAGAGCTGGAAATGTCTCCTCCAGGAGCCCTGCAGGAGTTCAGCGGCCCTAGACCGAGCTCCTTTTGGTTTTGCATTAATTTCCCATTCACTCAGCTGAAATGCCTCGTGTCAGATAGTAAAATCTGAATGAAGTTGGGTGAAGATGTCAGCAGGCAGTAGCATCCTAGGAGGAGTGGAAAAACACAAATGGGAGCAGGGTCTGACCTTGCCAGGTTTGCTGGTCACACCAGGTTTGTGCCGGGGGGCTCCGGTTAGCATTCCTGCTGGAGAGGGGCCGGTGGTGGTACAGTCATTTCCCTGCAAGCAACCTGAAATAGGTGCTCGCTTAAGCAGGCAGATATTTGCTTTTTAAAATGCTGTAAAATCATATTATGGCTGGTCTTGTCTCTGGGCTGTGGCAATCCAGCCTCCACTGTAGACCCAAACTAGCTAACCAGCCCTGCTTCAATAGAGCGTTTTAGGGGGAAAGGAGGGAGTCCTGAGTGTGAAGGCGTTTCTGCTGGTCAGTTTTCCTTTTTTTTCCAGGACTGCAGTCAGCGTTTAGTGAATTACTTGGAATCCTGTATTTTACAAAATGGAACATATACAACACCACAGAGCCATAGTCCTACCCCCTGCAGCACCTTAAAGACGCCCACAATTAGTCCTCAACAGGCTTTGCAGCTTCTGATAAAAAGGATGCGTTTAGCAGTGTTGAACAGAGCAAATGCAAGTATATTTTGCCTTTTTTCACTCTACAGACCTGCCTGTGCTGCTGTTAAACTTGGGACGCTACCAGTAGGAACAGAAATCAGATTTTGTGCACCTAACAACCCGTGATGCCATCCTGCTAGTTATTAACGATCCAAAGTAGCTCTTGAGCTGTAAGCAAGCAGTCTGAGCTCTGGGGTTGGAGAGGAAGCTAGGAAGCTGTTTTCTGGCAATGTAAGTAGCTCAGACACCAGCTCCGTAGGAAGAAAAATCACAATAACCTCTTTTCCTCTCCTCCTCTCTCTCCCACTCACCATTACTAATTTATCCTGATTGTAGTGGCTTCTATTTGCTCTAAGCAGATCCTGTTCCCTTCCTGGGAAGACTTGAATAGCTACAAGGACATAATATTCCCAGTGGAGGATCTGTTTGTGGATTCAGGCAGACTCAGGCAGATACAATGATCTCTTGATGGGAGCCCCCCTTTTTCAACTGGCCAACCCATGACCATTTTAATGTGATCATAATCTGAAATAAGACACTGGGAGCTGCATCTGGAGTAAGCCATCCCATGGTAATGAGCTGGCGTTTAATTTATTGTCACAGGGAAACGTTTTGCAAATGTTTTTTTGTCCCTTCAAAAACCCAGCTGACTCTTGCTCCACGTGCAAGCCAGTGGGTGCTGTGTGGCAGCAGAAGGTGGCCCTGCCACTTGAAGGGATGCAGGGACAGGCTGATCCTCTGTACACGTCCACCCATGTGGATCACACTGTACAAGAGTTTAATCTTCCTTGTCTGTTCAGGTTGCAAAGCAAATGCTAACGCTGCCCTGGAGCACTGTTGTTGACTCAAAGGGCCTCTCTGGTTATTTCTGAAGTTTCTCTGCATGTGTGTCTCTCCCACGTTCTCCCATCGGCGCAGATCCTGGCTGGCTTTGCAGCCCCATCTCTGTGGCGTTATTAGGCTCCTTGGGAGGAGGCAGAGCCTCCTGCTCAGGGGATGGGGCAATTCAAGCTGGCTGAGGTCGGGCAGCTGCCCTGTGCTGGGCCCTTTGTTTCTCTGTGGCCAAGGGAGGGAGCAGTGGTGGTGGAGGACAGTTCATCCCATCAAGCTGAGGGGGATAAATAGTTCTAAAGAAGTTCTGCCTCTCTCTGTTGGCTACAGAAGGAGCCTGGACACCTAGTGTAGGAGAGGCATTTAGTAATGTGTTCCTTTATTAATGGGGGACCATTAATGGAACAGCCAGCATCACTCGGCCATGACTGTATTTATCAAGCCTGTGTCTGCTCTACTGCTTTTGATTTGATCCCAGTGTGACACTGGGGGACCAGCGGTACCTCTGCAGGATGCCACCCCTGGAACCCCAACCAGGATGCTTGGAGCTGCCTTGGTGTGCAGTACTCCATTGCTCAGTAGAAGCATTTTGCCAACAGGTTGGTGTTTGGGGAGGGTTAGACAAGTTTCCTAGGGCCAGAGGCTGTCAGTCTGCCACAGAAGTCCACCGCTACAAAAGGCACCTGAGCCCAGCCGAAAGCCATGTGCCTCCTGGCATTCAGCCCTGCCTGCGCTTCCCTCCTGCTACTGCGGCTGGAGGCTCTAAGGCTGTCACCTCGTCACAAAGTCCTAAATTATGCTCCCGGTGCCTGCTGTCAGCTGGGCTGTCAGTTCCTGAGCGCTGTGTGGTGCCCTTGGCTTTACGCTTGTCTGCACCACCCTGACTAACCGTGGGCATCATATAAATAATAAACATTAATTCGCTTAACACCTTCCCTCTGTCCTGGGTTTTACAGTGGCACGCATCAGCTAGCAGGTCATGGGCGCAATCACGTCCTTGTCAACAGTGTAATCTGTCTCCATGTCACATCTCCTGGACAGGCCTAATTTAAGAGGGATGTTTTTTGGAATTAGCTCATAAATTGTTTGCTACGTGTGGTTAGCCAGCCCCGTTCTCAGCACACCCTGGTGTGTGGCCTGTAACTGTTTTCACTAAGTAACTGGTCTCTGGCCTGTTTGGTAGCGTACACTTGCAGGGCTCCACTTGGGTGCAGTTCATCGCTGCGGTGATGAGCAGCTCCACTGCGAGCGGGGCTGGGATATAAAACCTACGAGTGCCGGGGGCCATCAGCCTGGGGGTTCGGGTGCTCTGGTTCACCAGTGTGTTGCGATCGCTGCGCCTTCCCAGGCTGGGGCGCAGGCATGGGCCCTGTCGGGCAGCTCTCGTGCAGCCAGCCCCGCAGCGAGGGATTGTGTCTGATTGATCGTTTTTTGTATCCTTGGAAACTGAAAGGGCATTAAAATTGCATGGTGCGTGCAGTGCTGATGCACTCTCCTCCTCGTAGTGCTGCCAGGGGCTTGGAGATGGCTGCAGCCTCAGCTGGAGCTACGGGGTATAAAGGGCACTGGCTGGTTTTGGAGAAAAACTAAACTACAACTGAATGGCAAACTATTTAGAAGGAAGTACCCCTGTGAACCGCAGTGCTGGTGTCCGGGGGTGTCTGACCCCTAGCCATCCCTGCCCACGGCTCAGTACCTTCTCTGGGCCACAGCGAGCCTGAGCCTCACGGCAGAGAGCTCCCGCCTGAGGGGAGCTGCCTGCCTTGAAACCACCCCGTCCCAGCCGCAGGGACTGCCGAGGCTGGCGCCAGGCTTGTAACGCGGGGTTGCATGGCAGCGGTTCCTGCCAGGTGAAGCACACCCGGCACTCACAACCCACCAGCCTGAAATGGGTTGGAACTGGGCTCACAAAAGCCCCTCCTAAGTATCGGCTTAGGGCTTCATCATCTAACGCTAAAAGGAAGTTAATATAACCGGTCTGGGATAGACACTACAGGCAGCGCGGGGTAGCAAGGGAGTCATTCTCCAGGCCTCGCCACCCTTTTGTCCCAGCTTTCCTGCCTTCAAATAAATTTACTAAATAAGAAATACCTACTCCAATGGCTGTGTGGCTGCTTTGCACCTTGTGCAGGAGCTGCACGCACAGGTGCGCATAGGCAGCCCTTGGGAAGGGCTTTATCCCACGTTTGGCTGTACGCGGCGCGGGGCTGCGTGGCGGCGGGGCTGCCTGCGCCGGGGCTCCCCTCGGCCTCCTGAGGCAGCGCTGGCGGCGGGGTTGGACCCTGCTTGTGGAGTCCCACGGGTGCCGCCAGCCGATGCAAGAGCCCAGTCTCTGTGCGCCCACATGGGTTCAGCCGTGCCCTCACCCCTGCTGAGGTCGTTTGCAGGCAGCTCTCCCCCAGCGCTAGCAAGGAGAAAGGGGCTCCTCCGGAATCACCCCCGGACCCACGGGAAGGAGCGCCGAAGGGTTGCCCCTAGTCCGGGGCTGCTGACAGGCCGCGGAGGCTGCTCCGAGCGCTGCCGTCAGCGCACATGCTCGCGTGGCTTCTCACCAGCACCCGCCGTCCTGTCCCCAGCCGACAAACCTGCTTTTTGCATCAAATCTAGGTTACTCTGTGTCTCTCCCTTTCAGACACCAGATTTTCCATTTTCTAAAACGGTACCAGAACAAAGGCTCTCCCAGGATCTCATTTTCTCCTACCTTCTCAGTTGCTGCTAATTAATATCGTGACTGCCTAGTCACGCAGTGTGTGTTCACCTATACGCATGTGTTCAGGGAAGATGAAAATAATATCTGCATCACGGCATCTCGTGGGTTTATTTGCTGGGGAAAACGGGTCCCTGATGCTCCAGGAATTCCTCTAGCTACGACAGCATCTGCTGGGCACCAGCCCAGCCCTTGGTGCTCTCCTTGGCTCCTCGCAGCCCTGCCGGTCGGGGTGCTTCGGCTGCTCCCTGCTGCCATGAAATGTCCGCCGGCACCTCTGCCTTTGAGGTACCTCCCGGAGACGCCGCTGAGGGTCGACTTGCAGAGTGTTACGGAGTGCTGTGCGCCTGCTCGAGGGCAGTCAGGCCCGTGGAAGGAAGGGAACGGGACGACTGTGTGCGCACGAGTGCGTGGGGAGGAGAGAAAACCAGTTAAGAGAAACCACAATTTGCTGTGGGCTTGGAACTAATGGGCGTCGAGTGCTCAGAAATCAGACGGTAAAGTGCAACAGCTCCCCACAAACCATCGCTGGCAATGAGTCGCTGGTTAATGTACTGCTAACTCGGATTTATAGGTTTAATATTTTTCTGTTGCACCGTTTCTGTTGCTGTGCAGATTGCTCCATCAGTTTTCCTTGCTGTCCTGAGGTACTTTAAAATAGGATCTTTTGGGGTTGTTATTTTTAAATAAATATATTTCAAAGGATATTGACAAAATTCCTCGCCATTTATTCCCCAAGACTTGAGATGGTCTCTCTAATGTCCTAGTCCCATTTGCAAGCCGGCTAACTATCTCATACCTATATAAACGTCCTTTTCTTGAGGATCTAATGAATATAATAGCCGCTGTGAATGTGTTTATTTCAATAGCAGTCACGCAGGAGGAGCTCTTAATGAAACCATCTTTATTTAAGAAAAACACCAATGCTTTCATAAATTTAAAAAAAGAAAAAGCGTCAATCAGCCTCTTTTTTTTATGTTTGACTTAATACGCACATTTTAGTCACTGTTTTTAATAATATACATGCTCATTTTCCCTTCCAGAGATCGGAACTCTGCTCTGGCAAGTGCTGAACAAGCAGGCGCCCGGGCTCAGCCGCGTCCCGGGGAGCCAGGCGAGCGTGGCCGCATGCTGCTATGGTGGTGCGCGGCGCTACGCGTTTGGGACAGCCCGCTCACAACCGGGACGTACAACCCGAGGTATCCACGTATACGCTGCGCGATGTTCGCTGCTGCTCGGGTCCCGAACGCTCTGCTTTGCGCTGCAGAGCCAAGAACCTGCTCAAGCGGAGCAAGGGAAAATGGATTCATTAAGATTTGTGGTATTTAAGTTGCTGGGTATTTAATGTCTGTAACTGTTCATTTTTGGGTCTGTACACACATCATACATATATGTACACATACACTATATATGCACATGTATATATGTGTGTGTGTGCATGCGGATATGCTGGGTTTCATGAGTCTGTTGGTTAAAATACCTTACTATTACCATTGTCCCTTTCCAGACGAGGCTGGCACGGTGCAGCTGACCCCGTGCCCAGGGCGGCAGTGCGGAAGCTCTCCAAAAGTGCCAGGAGCACTTGTGCTCCCCCCGTTAGATTTCAGTGGGAGCGAAGCCCCCGACACAGCAGCGAGGAGCCTGAATCCCTCCAGAAATGAGTTTAAAACACAGAAAGGTGTTGTGCGCCCTGCTCGGCCCCCCCTCGCCCTGGGGAAGAGCTGAAAAAGGTTGGCCTTGGCCTGCGCCCCTTAGCTTCGGGGTCCGCCTGGCCCCCCAGCTCCCCCTTGGCCCTGGGCTCAGCACAGCTCCCCTCAGTCCTGGGGCTCCCCTCAGCCCCGCGTCCCCCTCAGTCCCGGGCTCCCCTCAGCTCCCGGCTCCCCCCAGCCCCGGGCTCCCCCCGGCCACCCCCGCCGCCCCGCACGGTCCCGCCCCGCCCCGCCCCCGCACGGCTCCCGCAGCGGCCGCGTTTCGGGGGTGGCGGCTCCTCCCGGCAGTGCGGTAGAGCGCGGCCGCCATTGCATCACGGCGCGCCCCGCGCTCGGCCGCGCCTCCATCCCGCAGCCCGGCACCGGCTCCCGCTCCGGCTCCGGCTCCGGCACCGGCACCGGCACCGGCGGGGGGGGCTGCAGCCGCAGGGACCGGCCGCCGCGGCGCTGCGGGGAGAGCGGGCTCCGCGGCAGCGGGGCGAGCGGCCCTCGGCGGGGCCCCAGCGCCGGTGCCGCGGCTTCGGGACTGAGGCGGCGGCCGGCGCCCGCCCGGCCCCGCGCTCCGCGCAGCACCTGGGCGGCGGGGCCGGGGCTCGGCGGGATGCGCCGGCGGTGACGGGGCAGCGGGGTGCCGGGCAGCGGCCTGCGCCGGCCGCCATGGGGCCCGCCTGAGCGGCGCGGCCGCGGCGCAGACAGCGGGGGGCCGGCCCGCCCGCGTCCCGGCGGCGGGGGCCAGGCCCGGGCCGGCCGCCGGCCCCCGGCCTAGCGGCGCGGCGCCTCCCGGCCGGCGCGCCCCCTGCGGGCGAGCGGCGCGGCGGCGGCGGCCGCCCCCGGGCCCGCGGGCCGGGCATGGGCGGCGCGGCGGCGGGCGGGCGCTGAGGCGGGCGGCGGCGGCAGCATGGAGGCCATCTGGCTCTACCAGTTCCGCCTGATCGTCATCGGCGACTCCACCGTGGGCAAGTCCTGCCTCATCCGCCGCTTCACCGAGGGGCGCTTCGCCCAGATCTCCGACCCCACGGTGGGCGTGGATTTCTTCTCCAGGCTGGTGGAGATCGAGCCGGGCAAGAGGATCAAGCTGCAGATCTGGGACACGGCCGGGCAGGAGCGGTTCCGGTGAGGCCGGCGGCGGCGGGGCGGGGGCGGGGGCGGGCGGGCGGGCTCCCGGCGGGGCGGCCCTTCCCGGGGCCGGGGCCCGCTCCGCCGGCTGAGGCCTTCGGCGGATGAGACAAAGAGGAGTCAAACTCCACCTTCCGCTTTTTGTTTTATTTTGCTCCGTGCACCTGAGGCTTGTGCCCCCCCAGATGCGTGTGGGCTGTGTAGGGAGGAGGGGAGGCGGCCGGAGCCCGGGGCAGGGCCGGGGCTTTGGGCTGCTCACAGCATCCCCGAGGGGCCGCGCACCGGCGGCTGCAGCTCGGCGGGGAAAGCGCCCGCTCCCCGCTGGTGCGCGGAGCCGGTGACCGGGGTGGTTCGTAGCTGGACAGGCGTTGAGGCGCCGTGCAATGCGCGGTTTGGTGCTCTGCAGGGAGCAGCTGTCCGTGGGGCAGAGAGGGCCCGGGACAGAGCCGCGGCGGGGCCCTGCGGTGCTCCCTGCAGCCCGCCACGCTGGGCGCCGCTCGGGCACAAACGGTTTGGGAGGTTAAGCGATAGTAATGAAGACTCGATGAGGAAAAATAAAGGCGGCGTGTGGGACCGTGCCGAGAGTTTCCCACAGAACTGTACGGTAAAACCAGTGGCTGCCGCTGGAGCAGGCTCGGCCCCTGCTAACAGGGGGCTGGTGGTGTCACCGGGCGCATGCTGCTCCGGCGGTGCTCCTTTGGAAGGGGTGTGAGTGTACCCTCTCCCTGCCTCCTCTGTGCTTGTATTTTTCATGCATCTTTAACCCTCGTCCGCTCTTCCATCCTGCTCCCTCTGGGAGCGCTTTCCTTGCTCCACATCAATGCGCAGCGTCACATAGCTTCTACTTCTGCGCTGTAAGGACTCGCCTGAGGAATGTTTTGGTTTCATTCAAGAGACGAAACCTCCGCTACCCCCACCCCTCTCACCACCTTCCTTCGCATCCGTGGCGCTGGCGTCTGGCCCAGGATGTGCCGTAGTCGGTCCTGATCCACTGACAGGTTTTTCTTCTGCTACCTTTCGGGGCGAGGAGCTGGTGCTTTATTCTGCTGAGAGAGGAGGTGCTTTAGCTTGCAGTTGCATCAGCTTCCAGCTTTGGATCTCGGGCTGAGGTCTGTAGAAAACACGCCTGGGTGCCGTCCCCTGCTTCTGCCTTTGCTGTGAAGAGCAAAAGCTGTTGGATGGCTTCAATTTCCTTTCTTTTACCCATTAGGAAGTTTGGGGCCCTGGAGGCCGCTTACCCTTAGTGCTGGTGGTTGACCCGGCCCGGCGTTCGGGTTGCAAGCGCGATGAGCCGGCGACCTTCAGTGCAAGGGCAGGCTGCACTGCTGCGGTGGGCAGCAGCGTTCAAAGGCAGGAAGAGTGTAAGGGGCAGGGAAAGCCAGTGACATAAAAAACCCCACATCATGCAACTTTGAAATGCCCTTGCCAAAGCACGGACTTCAATTCCCAATGTGAGAAGCTAGAGGGAAGTGAGCAAACCCAGGTGCCTTTATGGTGTGCTCTGAAGTATGAAAAAATCAGGCAAAAGGTCTGTTTTGTGTTTGTCCCTTTCAAATCACCGTTAGCCCTGTGAGAAATTGTGCCCCATAAAGACAGCAGCTCTTGGGCTCCTCCTGCAAGCTATTTTTCTTGGCAAAAGGCAAGATGTAGCTGTTACTGGAATAAGCTGAAGCCTCTCAGACTTGCGGGCATAGGCAAGAAGCACGATGGTGCAGGTGCTCTCCAGAACCCTTAAACCTTTTTGTCATAGCACCGGCAATTTCTTAAGAAGGAAATTTGTAAGAATGAGCTCCGCTTTTTCACAGAGTTCTCCGATTTGAGCATTTCCAGTCTGCTTTGCGTAGTTTGACAGCTGCCCCTCAAGGAAGAAACCACTGTACTTATTTTGAAGACACCTTGTTGGCATTCTCGGGTCTGCAGCTGGGCTACATTTCTGCTCTTCCTGTCCCCTGGTTGTGAGCTCTTTCACTCGCCGTAAATTAGAAGCAATTTCTGTGCAGTCAAGGCTTAAATTACAGTTAAGCATGTGCCATTCTTTTTGCCAGATCAGGCCCCAAAACTACTGCCTGGGGCAGCGTTGAGGCTGCAGTGGAGCTGTAGAAGAGCAGGGTCCCATTCTTCCTGGGTCCAGCAGGTTTTGCCCATCTCTGTTTGCTCAGATGCTGTGATTTCCTTGTCCGAAACATGATGTTGTGTAATGCTAACAGCAGCAAAAGCATGTGCAGCCCTCACGCCCTGGAACTGCGTACCACCACCTACAGAGGAGCTGCTTCCTTCCAGCCGGCAGCTCTCCCTCGGCTGAGCGGGAAAGACGCGCAACAAACAGGCGCAGACCCCGGTACAGGAGTCCCCACCGTGGGTACAGAGCAGGGGAGAGTTCCCAGACAGAGACAATACCTTTATGTTAAAATTTGGCCAAAATAGGTGCAAATCCCCGTACTGCTCTGAGCAGGGCGGGAGGAGGGAAGGTAGGAGTCCTGGAGGGGAACTGGGGGGTGACGTGCAGCGTGAAGCCAATATAGTTTGCTTCCTGCGGGTCGGTAAGGAAAACAATCTGTGGAAAAGGCTTTAAGAAAAAGCACTGAGACCTTCACCTGGTTTTACCTCAGAGCAGCATTCAGCTTAGATCCTGTCATGTCTTTCAGAAGTACCTGAGGCATTGTGGATGTTGGCAGGAGGAGCCAGGGCTGATGGCACGGAACACAAGGGAGATGCAGAAATGCCTGTGACAGCGTGGGGGTGAATTCAAAGCGCCAATATCTGTTTGCAGCTGGCTAGATAGCAAAAGGCAGATCTAATTCCCTCAGTGCCAAATGTGCAGAGCTACTGTTGTCCCACAGCCAGATAATTGGGAGAGGAGAAATTATCCAAATGCAGCCAACTGTCTTTCCCGCCCCCCCCCCCCCCCCCCCCCTTTCTGGATTTCTTTGGTTTTGACTGTGGATTTTCACCCGTCACTGCATGTCTGTTGATAAAGCAATCCTTGAAAACTCCACTTTATCCTTTGTTGGGGCAGTTTCACTAGATGATAGAGACACACTACAGGGCCAAATAACCCCTAACAACAGTCTTGCATGTCCAAAAAAAGGACTTGTCCCAAGCTAAAAATGCAGCAGCGCTTACATTTTCCCAGCAAGGAAAGTTCAGGCCCGAGTGTGAATTCCTCCAGGGACTGAAATCGATCATCGCTTTTAGATTTAGAACAAATCCATGACTTTGCAGAAACACCACAGTTTTACAGCTTCTTGTTTTTTCCACGTGTAGCAGTCATTGAACTGCAGCTCTGCTCAGCCCCATGGTCTCAGCTTCTCTCCGTCGCCCTGCGTTAGCTGATTTCAGGTGCTGCTTCTGGCCGCGTTGAAGTCTGCCCTTGCTCGGGAGAGGTGTGGAAGACGCGCTCCATTTCTCAGCCCGCGGTTTGGGGGTCTTTTTGGTTACTGTCTAACGTTGTCAGTATTGGGCAGGAACAAGACCAAGAGTAACGCGGATTCCCCTAGGAAGCTGTTGCATCATTTTGCTGTGACTCGGGAGGTCAGACTGGCCGCTCCTGTTAGTGCGTTGGCTGTAGCGGTGCGTGCTGTCGTTTTGACCAGTGGCGTAGTGGGAGGAAGCGTAGGGCTCAGTGGATGTCCCTGTGCCAAGGCCCTGGGTGTATGGAGGGCAGCTACAACCCATGGTCTGCCGCCTTCTTGTATGTGTCTGTCGGAGAATGGGTGTTTGGTTTCAGATGAATCCTTTACTTTGTTGCGGTGTTTCTAAACCAAAGTGTTGGACAAAGTATTCAGAGAACTTACATGGCGGGGAGGGGACTCTTGAGGGCTTTTTGAACAGCAAGCTCTAGAGAGCACAAGCTAAAAGCGGTAAGACATCGCCTGAGTGGCCCCTGTATTCTGCAGGGTAGACAGGGTAGTGGTAATGCTGCTTTCTTAAACAAAGCTGTATGTTCGGAAGGGCTACATCTGGCTTAAAAAAAAAAAACCAAACAACCAGAAGACACTAACAAACAAACAAAACCCCACCTGAAACTGGCGCTGCCCTTCTTCCCAAACAGCTGTAACTTACACTTTTGTTGTGGCTCATTCATTTCCAGGTCCATCACCAGAGCCTACTACAGGAACTCGGTT
Organism: Nipponia nippon; assembly: GCF_047370975.1. Lineage (NCBI taxonomy): Eukaryota > Metazoa > Chordata > Aves > Pelecaniformes > Threskiornithidae > Nipponia > Nipponia nippon. The sequence continues at coordinate 4,953,466 of NW_028262313.1, forward strand.
GGCGGACTCCTCCTCTTTGACATTACAAACCGCAGGTCCTTCCAGAACGTCCACGAGTGGCTAGAGGAGACCAAGGTGCACGTCCAGCCTTACCAGATCGTCTTTGTTTTGGTAGGTCACAAGTGTGACCTTGACACACAGCGGCAAGTCAGCAGGCACGAGGCTGAGAAACTGGCTGCTGCATATGGTATGAAGTACATTGAGACCTCAGCTCGGGATGCCATTAACGTGGAGAAGGCCTTCACTGATCTGACTCGAGATATATACGAGCTTGTTAAAAGGGGGGAAATCTCAATCCAGGAGGGATGGGAAGGGGTAAAGAGCGGGTTTGTCCCAAACGTAGTGCACTCTTCAGAAGAAGTGGTGAAATCAGATAGGCGATGCTTGTGCTGAGCTCTTCTAGTGAGGCAAGTGGTGATGAACTCTACTAACCAAACGTACTTTACTAAGTGAACTCGGTGTGACAGAAGGGAGAGCAACACTCCCGTTGTGAACAGCCTCCCACGTTGTTTTGGACACCAGAACAGACCCCGGAAAGAAATGTTCTGTTCCAAATAACCTTCCAGAACTGGGGGCTACAACCCTAAAGGAGAGCGAGTGAGGGTGCATGTAGATGTTGTAAGGAGACAGGACGCAGAGATGAGGGGCTGCACGAGGCAGGCGAGAGTATGCAGAGAGCTGAGTGGGCTGGCACGTGCCAGGGTACTGTACCCATCCTCTTTTAAGTTAATCCATAGCTGCGTGCTGGGTGTTGAAGCCACAGCATGGATACTTTAGTGGTATGACAAATGGGCAGACAGAGAGAAAGGAGGAGGACGTCTTCGTTCATGTCAGCTGTTTATTACCAGGAAGGTGTAAAGGCAGCACAGATACCGTTTCCTCGTAAGGCCAACTCCACGGGAGAAGTTTACTGACATGGTATGCACACTTCTGAATTTTTCTTTCTTATGTTCTTGAACCTAGTTCGATAGCAAAGAATGTTCTGTGGGATTTGAAGAGGAAAACAGTAGTTATTTGATTGGTAATTAAAATTTAATTTTTCCCCCCCCCCCCCAATAGTGCTTTTCTTGCTGTGCTGAACTGGGATTCTAAGTGGCAACTCCTGCTCCAGTAGTAATTATTCCATGCATTTTTACGCAGTTACTGCCTAGGTGAGTACCTTGAAAGTACCCTGAGTTCAGGGCTTTCCAATAGAATTAAGTGATCAAGAGCATAAAGAGAGAACCACGTCCTCATACGTTCTGTCTTAAGGCTGGGGTGTTGCAGCCCGGGGGGACACACCACCGTTTCTGTCCCGCTGACAGCACTGTGCCGACCTTGCGGGTGCCTTACCGGCCAGGTCACAAGGAGGATGGAAAGGAGGGGGGAAAAAACCCAAACCCCAACAAAATAAAAAACTTGAAAAGCTTAACTCAGGTGCATCAGCCATCCTAAAAGGTGAGATTTGCTTCTAAAGAAGTTAAATAGCATGGAAAGCAACAGCTTCCATCAGTACTTTCTGCTGTTAAAGTGTCATTTTCTTTCTTGGCATCTGTGGAAGAAGAGAACTAGCGCTGGGAAGGAGGAGCACACAACAGCAGTGTCTGAGCAGGTGGAAAGGAAAGCCACAAGATGAGCTCAAGAGTAAAATTTGTTTTCCTCCATGTTTTAATTTGACAAAAGAGGATCCATCTCAGGTTGGTCATCATGGGATGGTAGCCCTGTTACAAAGGCTGTACGTAGGTGGATGTTTTCTGGGAATGCCATTCACCGCTTAGAAGCTTTGCTTCCGCTGAATTCTAACTGAAGCTTTTGAAGTGCAGCAGGGTACCTGTGCTCCTGTAGCAAGCTAGGGAAGTTCGGCCTATTTAAAGCAAACAAACAAAACTACAGCGACTTTTTTTCTTACTCAAGTTTGCAAGCTTTATACACCAAACTGCTAATGGGCAGGAGGGAGGGATCAGGTAAAAACCACAGGAAGCATCTAGTGTTTGATGTTAGGCCTCTAAGTAGAGAAGAGTAAAATACTTGTTGCAGCTTTTCAAGCTACCCCATCTATAAAAGTGTGGGTCTCCTTGACGGCTGTTGAGTTCAGGCTATTATTTCCCTTGGAACCTGTTCTCACAGTTTGCAGCACATGGGCAGGTCCGTATGAAGAAAAAACCCCGTGGGTTCCATATTAAAGCTGGGGGAAAAAAACCCAACCAACCAACCAAAAAACCCCACAACAAACCCAACCCAACAACCAAAACCCTGAAAACGAATGACATCATTGTTATTTTCCGTGTTCCAGGAACGTCGGTTCCTGGGCTCTGCGGGGGAGCCGCGGTGTTGTGCCTGCTGGGAGGGCACTGGTAGGAAACGAGAGGAAGGGCGGGATGGCGATGCCCTAGCACCTTTCAGCAAGCTTGTCACTGCTCACCCCAGTCGCTCTGGAATAGGCTCTAAACGTATCAAAAACCTCGTGCTAAAGCCCAGTGAATTCCAGGCAGATTCAGTTGTGGTCAAGTTGAGTGCCCCAAAGATTGAAAAATTTAAAAAAAAAAAAAAAAATCCCTTTACGAAATGTCTTTCTAGGTAAGCAAAGCTGGAGACGGTTGATGCAGAGCGCGCCACAGGAGCTTGGCTGCCACGGGCTCTCGCGGGCTGACGCCAGTGGAGAGCGCGAGGTTTGCTCGGACCAGGTCTGTGTGTTGGCCGAATTTTCACAGGGGCAAGGACAGACAAGCGCGAAAGGGTCCGCTGCTTCATCCTCTGAACACGGGGTTCCCCAAGCAACCGCTTTGGCCTTTCAGGGTCCAGCCGTTCAGGCGGCGTGGCTCGGCTTGCCTCGCTAGAGCAGCAGAGCTGGCGTGCGGCATTAACGGCAGCTACAGGTTGGATCAAACGGCGTTTTAGCAATAGTAAAATTGTATAATTCTCTGTGCAGGAACCTGGCCAGCAGGGGAAAGATCACTTTCATGAGACAACCAATATTTTATTTAATGGGTTTTGGACATTCCCCTTCACTGCTCCCAGAGAGAAATTCCAGAAAGCCTAAATAACTAAGTGCGTTCAGGCCGCCAGAGTAAATCTTCAATTTAAAAATACAAGTGTCGTAATTCTAAAAGAGGAACAGGACAGAAGAAAATGTACGCAGTCTTAACTACTTAGAGGTAATAAATGGTTATATTAAATGATAGAGAAATCATTATATACATCTTTTTCTAATTCCTTGCATTTTCTAGACAGCTTATTAAAATATAGGAAATGTAGATTCATCTGTACAAAATTTGGAATGTTTTTTCTAAGATGAAGAACTTATAGGATATGCTAAGAATTCTTTTCTAACAACTGGTTTTAATGCTTTGACTTCTAGTGCAAGAGGGATTTAGAGAAACCAGAAGGTGATACCTTTCACAGGATAAAGGTCAGGAGCTCTTTTACGCTAGGACAAAAAGAAAAAAAAAAAGAAAAAGCTAACTTTCTGTGGTCTCTACCACACCTTAAAAACAATCTGCATGTTAGATTGAAATTGCTCAGAACCTCCAGAATAAAAGCATACTGTCCACTTTCCTCGCTTTCTGTTATGCACTGTAACGAAATGTGAAAATAATGCTGTACTTAGCTGTCTGTATGTGACTGAAAATATGCTTGTATTTAGCAAAATGGTTACCATGTGATAATGTGAAATTTAAAACTTGTAAAGAAACTTTGGTGAGTTTTTTTTCTTCCCCCCTCCCCATTCTTTCTCAGTAGCCGTCTACGACCCCCACCACTTCTGTACCGCAGCTGTAACTGGAGCCTGACCCGGCCCGGCTCGACCACAGCCGCGCTCCGCAACAGCATCCGCTGCGTGTGTGTCTCCGCAGGCCCGCTGCTGAGAGCCAGCCAGCGACCTTGCTGAGAAAAACCAGCGCCGCTATAGAAACACTGGCCGTTCTGAAACAAAACAAAACAACCCCAACCCACCCCCCGCTCCCTGCGGTAGTGGCCAAAAGCGGCCGCAGCCCCTCCAGGAGGCCTTTCCCAGCGGCGGGCAGGGCTGGGCTCCCAGCAGCTGGGGCAGCGGCTGCAAACCGCCCTTCTGCTCTTCCTCAGCCTAAGAGACCAAACGGCGAAGGGCAGAGCGATACTGGCCGGGGATCGGGCACAGCGAAGCTTGAGTTCTGGTCTCTCTGAGCTTTGTTTTGGTTTTTTTATTTACTTCGTATCAAGCAAACAAACAAAATCCCACCCAAAGCAAGAGTTAGGGTGGGAGCCACCTCCCATCCCCCCAGGCCAGGCACCCTTTGAGCCTTCTGCGCAATTCCAGCTCGAAGGCGGTCACCCCCGCCGATGCCCAGCATTAGGTCACTGGCGGTTGCACGCAGCGCTGATTTCGCTGGTGCAGAAACGCTTAACTCGGCATTTCAGCGTGCACAACAGAGGCGGGCAATTGCTGCCTCAGGACCAGCCAGAGGGAGGGGGAGAGCAGGCTTCGGCCTGTTGGGAGCTCATTAATCCAAATTGAAGAGAAAATTGCAAGAGAAATCAGGACGTGTTTGCAGCTGCCTTCCCTGTCCTTGCTGAGGCTCTTAAAAGGAAAGGGAGAGAAGCAGCCTGCAGCCTGCGCAGCCCCACGCTCAGTGCGCTGGTAACAGGTACCCGTCAGTCAAACAACGCGGTACAGCTAACCGCTCCTCTGCTCCAGCCAGAGCCGCTGGGACAAACGGCGTCACCCGGCAGGGACGGTGCGGGTGCGCCAAGCCCAGGTACCGCCTTGCGACCGCGGGTAAGGTGTGACCGGGCCTCTGCCCGTCCCCGCAGCTCCTGCTCTGTCGCAGCCACAGCGCTGCCGAATCGGCGGCTCGTACTGACGGTGCAGATGTGCTGACTCACGCTCCCCAGCTCGCTCAGGCCGGCGTTCAGCAGCCGCGCTTCGCGTCTGCTGCTTCAACCGCATTTCTTCACCCCGCTGCCCCAGGTAAGGGAGGGAAACGCTACGTAAGATCACACGGCAGATTCACAGCTCACACACAGAGATGCACAAACCCTGGTGTTTGCCACAACTGTTTCGTTTTACTATTTTCATATCATGAAATAAAAGTACAAAAAATTTACAGGTATATTGTTTCTTACATGAAGATCAGTTAACATTTGCATTTATTTTGCAGCGAAACCTGTATTCTCAGTCACAGAATGTGAATATTAGCCACTGACATCACCACTGAGCATTTCATTTTAGAAAGAAACTGCAGAGGTAAAAGGCAACAATCTTGCAAGGCTTCATAAGAACCAAAAAAATATTCCGACTGTTAACACCACAAGTGACACCTCAGTAAACCATCCTTACCTAATACAGGTTTCACCAGCTGGGGGGTGTTAAGACATCTGAACTGGACATTTGTCTAAGGGGTCGTAAATAGGGGGGTTCTCGTTTACAGGCTATCAGCGTTTTGGTGTCCTCGTTCACCGCATTTGCAAAAATGAGCAGTGTGCGCACATGTATGAAAAAGAACGGGGCGAGGTCACCTGCAGTCGTGACATAGCTTGTGCTGTTTACGCCATTTACCACTCTTCTCTGAAGACAAGTCACAAACTGGTGTACGTAAAGTGCTGAGAGTTCAGTAACGGGCAGTTAGCTAACCAATAAATATTAAAACCAAGTTTATCCAAAGTGGACATCCAGGAATGCTTCCGGACTGATGCTGCCAATTAACTGACTGAAACAGAATCCAAGACTTCACTGTGGTTTTTCTGTCTCCTAGAACATCGCAGCTGCGTGTCTTCCCAGCCCAAGTCGACTTGACCTTCATCAGCTGCACGCAGAGATGACAAAGTAAACCCCTGCCTTCCCTGCCCCTGCCCCCATGCCAGACTCCATTTCATACATGCCCCTCAACTCTTCAGACAAGCTTTCGGGTAGAAATTTACTTTTGACAGACTGGTCTGATCGAAATCCTATGTCCTTTGCTGGACTGCGTGGTGCCTTTTCAAATAATTCATTTCATGAAACATGCATGAAACCAAATTTTGAGTTTACAAATAAATAAAATGGTGCTCACCATTAGTTTTATATATTTTACCATTTACTGAAATGCTTAAAGTAACTCAGTCCCTTAAGAATGAACTTGGGGTTGTTTAAATAAAAAATATTTGGAAATTGAAACCACATTCAAAATTGGCAAAACTATGCTTTGTTTTTGGAAGGGTCTTGCTTGTTTCTTCTCTTTACATCCCAATTATAAACTCTAGCCATATCTGAGGGTGTGGAATTAAGGAAATAGCTCATGCGTTCAGAACGGGGAAAAAAAAAAAAGAAAGAAAGAGAAAAAGGGGAGAAGCAGGTTATACAATTGCCCACGCTTCACTTACTTGTAACAGTCAATATAGAAACCATTTAATGGAAGAGCTGACTTGGTGCACAGCCTTAACACACAGGAATACGAGTAACTATTAGTAACTGCAGCACTTACACCATTTACTTAAAAACCTCCAAAAAGATATTACAGAGAAACACATTTTTAGTTTTACTTACAGCTACTCTCTCCCGAGCTCAGTCAACCTGCCCGCGTCAGCTGTATTTGCCTATTTCAGGCACCCGTCACTTCCTGCAGCACTAAGGGAGCTTAAGGATCACCGTGAAAAAAAACAAGTAGTTGTGCCTTCACTTACTAAACCTAATGCTTCAGTTGATGGCTACCCTCATCATTAAAATCGTTTTTAAGTATAAAAAAAAAACCACCACACCCCGGAGGTGATTCATGATAGTATAAAGAAATAAAAAAAAAAAAAGAAGTTAAGCAATGCCTAAGCTAGCACCAAGCTTGCTGCAGCAGCGCTTGTGTTGCCTGGAGAACATTGCAATGGCAGCTGAATCGGGTATGATTAACAACAGGCCAAGAACAACATCCGTAGGCTCTCGAGAGGAAGGGAGCGTCGCTTTGCTTTGAACTGGCCTCCTGGCCATCAATCCACGGCACCGATCCACGCTTCCAGCTCGCTTCCAGCTCGCTTCCAGCCTAGGTTTGCAACCGCCACAGGAGGTTCCACGGGGCCGCAATCACCAACGCAAGCTTTGCTACATCTACCACACCAACCCTCAGCTCGATGCTGGAAACGCAACATCCCCTGTCGCTGCTAGACAAGGTTAACCTCCTAGAGCGCTACAGAATTTTAAGGGCAGCCAGTCTCAGATAAAACCATGTCAGGAGCTCGGTAATTACCTGTGCGTAAGCTTTCACATACACCTCTTCCCCTGCAAATAAAAAAAAAGGATACTGACTTCTGTAGTGGTGAACTGATCTCTAAGAAAATCCAGGTCTTCCTCTAGAAGATCAAGGTTTCTTGTGGCTGTTGACAAATTCTTCTCTAACAGAGCCTGAGCTTCATCAATATCATATTCAAGCATCACATTGGCCTAAAAAAAGAAAGATTGATGAAAGCTTTTACTCTTGCATTGTAAGGAACAAGCCATAGCAGGTTTATTTCAGGCTTTTGCTTATAACCTATCACATTAACAAAAGTCTGTCCTGAAGGCCAAGACAACGAGATTCAGGACGAGCAACGCCGGAATCCACTTGAGGCCTCCGCCACTTCAGCAACTGAGTAATAAATCCCTCTACTGACTTAAAAAACCTGCTCTTCCTATAGCTAAGTCACAAGGGATTTCTCTCCCTGTGGACTGCATTCAGCCTTGCAGGTACCAGTATCTCATCTTCACCGTATCTGAAAAGTGAGAGACTTCACGTTTCTTAGCAGCACTTTTCCAGTGTCACACAGCTCTAGAAACAATTTCTGTTGCATTCAAGATTAACCTTAGGATCTGTGCGTGGAACACGGACGAACAGCCTAAAGGCCCTGGTCATTAACAAGAAGTATTACAGGCATTTAAAGATACAACGTGTATAAAAGTCCTCTCCTATAGCGTGCTGGTTTTTAATCTACAAATCTTTATTTCAGTAAGAAACTACCACGTGAAGAGATAAAAGAGCAGTATCAAGTGAAGAGGCACCAGTGAAGCTTTGTCCCATTCAAGAACTGTGCACTGAGCAGAGCCACGTGCTGCTAACTAGGCATGATCCCAGGGAATGCTACGGGGCTGCAAGAGTGAGATAAGCCGTTCTTCTTTTAAAATAACTGGAAGACACAGTTTCCCCAATAACAGTAATATGCCTAGCCCAATGCGCAGACTGTAAGCAACAAGGAGGACAAAGGCAGAAGGCCAAGAACACCTAAATGTAATAAACTGCTTGTGGCATTTCATTATAGCTGTTCTGTACCAACCATCGACAGGATGAACTTTCTCTGATGTTGTGTTACAAAATAACCCTGGGATGCTCCATGGAAGGCAGTGTTTGTGAATTCTGAAGACAGTCTCCTAAAAGCAACAGGTATCAGACAAATCTTCTCTTTTTATGACAGAAAAGAAGCGGGAGAGGTTGGGAGTAACGGCCCAATCAGTCTGGATGCTGCACGTGCCCACAACGTTTCTGTCCTAACCAAGTGGTTTTGTTTGGCAGCCAACAGAGGGGTTTGGGAACATCCGGGATTTAGAAGTCTCAGAAAAAAACAGGAGCAGGTTCTCTCCACATGTAAGGAAGCCTCTGAATACAAAATATCCCAACCTGGTATCACTTAAATACTTAGAAATCTGTGTTTTGATCTCTGATCCCACCAGTCTTCAGCACAAATTCCAGCTGGCAGGTACCTGCAAGTAACAGAAATCCCACCTCTCCCTAAAAACGTGCATGAAAAAGGAAATCAAGATGCTAAATGCAAATAATGTAGAGAAGATGGGAAGCTACTTGCCAAACCAAGTTATTTTGCTGGGCAAATTCCCATCCCAGGCAATGCTGGCTGGTAATTCGAACGACAAAGTGATAGAAATGATAAGGAAAACATTCATGAATATGCTTTTTGGAAAGAACAATCCAGCAAAATTACAACCCGCTGAAGTCTTACTGTTCAGGCACCAAATAAAATCGAACATGAAACCTTCACTAACTCCTTGAAATTGTCTTGGTAGGTTTGTCCTGCTGACAGGACACAGCTCTGCTACGCACACAAGAACAGAATTATGCCCGTGGCCAGCAGAAGTACAGATGAGATAGCAACGAACACTGTCGTTTATAAGCCTTTAAGTCATTTAAACAGTTTCAGAGAAAGTTCCGTTTTACTTACCCCCAACCACAAACAAACTTTATCTGTAGGAGGAACTGAAGCTTTGCAGTAGAGATTATCTGCCAATAAAAATCTGGTTTCCATTGGATTTGTGGAATCCTTAAGACAAATGATAAAACTTAAAATTGCTATTTTCACTGGAAACTTATGTCAAAGACATAAAACTTACAGTAAAGAGCACACTTTTCTGCTTTTTGCCATTGATACAGTATTAACTTTGGTGGAACTCTACGTACTTTTACTTCAACATTAAAGTTAGAGCTCCAAGAATAAAGCATTTTAAAAAGATATATTTAAAACCAATATAGAAATCTCTATAAAGAATAGAGATGAAGTCAAAGCTTAGCTGCAATCTATACACTATTAAAAGTGAAGTTTGCATTACAAACATTAACTTTTTTTGAACTGGCTTTCAAAAAGTACTACATACCTTTAAAAACAATTCTGTTATTTATAAAGGCATATTAAGTGTGCTCTCCAAAACATTTCTTGCAATGTGTTCTGTTAGGGTGGAAAGGTAGTTAGCTTTTCTCATACTCATTAGATATACAAAATAGTTTACCTTTTTCTTCTGCATGTGTTTTAAAATTTCTAATGTCTGTTTAATTTCAGGAATCTGACTTTTTAGCCTGTGAATTAACAACAGTCATAATTTATTATTTTACAGAGACACAAAGTTTCCTAAACAAGTGATCAGTTTTATTATACAATCCAACCTCCATTTTAATACTTGAAACTCTAACAGCTTTCCAGGCTTACAAATGCAGATTTGAAAGATATGGCATGTAAAGGCATCGCAGCTACAGCTTCGCCTGCCTCTTATCATACCGAGGCTCGCTGGTTTTCTGAAGCGGAGCAACACATCCAGCTTTCAAATCGGAACAAACACACATTAACAGTAACAGATACTCATTTGCTGAAATGGTATATTTTTGCATATTTCTGCTCTCCCTGGAGGAGAGGGAATCCTCAGCAGAAATACAGCTAAAAACCACTGTAGGTAAAACAAAACAAGCGTGCTTCTTCTGAGGCCCACCAACGATTCTAACAGTTTAGAGCTACAAGACTTGGCGCTGTTAAAACGACAGCTCTCTCCAGAGTTCAGGGCGTCCCCCTCCTCGCCAGCCCTCGCGGCAGCCCAGCAGAGACGCCGGGATCCCCACTGGCCTCCCAGGCCACCGCCTCTGCAACCAGCAGGCTCGGACAGCAGCGGCTGCCAAACAGGCCTCCAGGTCCCCTTATGAGGGACATTTGTCCATGAAAGAAGTTTAACCTAAATAAAATATTACTTGAAGCTTTGATTTTAGCTTTTAACAATTTGCTTCCTGCCTAGCTTCAGATCAAGACTGAAGCTACTGAAGAGAGATGAGATTACTAAACCAAAAGTTACAGGCTTGATACAGTAGTCATTTGACAAAAACGTATTTTTATTTACACTAGGCTGACAAAATGAAAAGAGTATAGCAGTACTTTTTGGCCTTAAAGGCTAAGGACCAATTCAGCAATCCTGGAAATTCTTTTGCATGTAATTCTTAGGAAGAGGAAAGAAAAAAAGGCGGGCTTTCCTGACAGTATTGCAAATATTAGCTCTCCTAACATCAACTTTTTACTTCTTGGGATATTTAAAAAAACTAGACTTATTTTTAAAAAAATAGAACCGTGCTAAACATTTCCCAATTCTGCAAAAATTATGACTTACCTCCTTTTCTTTTGAGCAAGATTAAGCTCCAAAAATTTATACTTCTGATACTGCTCATCCAACTTCTTAAGAACTACATCTGCTGTCTCATTTCCAGGCTGTTTCATAAAAGAATCTACATCTTCCTTTAAGGGGAGAAAGAAACCCTCAATGTTAGAAGAGTTTTACAGAAATCCTAGACACAGTCATGCTATCATCTTACTGCAGCTAAGTCTAGAGGGGTTTTTATATGTAAACAAATTGCTTTTTTTCTGGAGCGAAGTACAAAATCGTTTTGTTTCCTTTCTTAGTCACCTTTTCACTTCCCCCTCCCCCCTTTTTTGGTAGGGAACTACAGAATAGGTGCAAGGATTATTTCATAACCATATTTGCTAGTACCTTGTTAGTAGTGCTTTCAGTCCTGTCCGATGTCAAATAACACCTAACGGGGAGGGATATCCTCAGACCATGGCTAAACTTTGGTTTCCTATCTGCAAAGCAGGGATAATGCTTCTCTGTAGCTAATCAGATTACGAACTATTTAGGATAAGACTGATGAAGGAAAAGACTCACGGCCTGATCAAGCATGTTGTGGCAGAGAAAGAGGCAAAGGGGGAAAACGGCGGTATCTGCTCAGGCAGGCTTTATGGAAGTAAACAGCTTGTCTTCAAAATTCCTTCTATAGTCAGCGGGAAGCCATGGAAGCCTCTAGAGCACAATTCCAGCCAGTCCTACCATCAACTGGAAAAGTAGCCAGAGAAGACAGGCCTGAGCAGGCAAGGATGCTGACCTCCGCAGGTGCCTCCTTCAGACTGCCAGGGAGCAGTTCATCTGCCTGCAGGCAACGTTCTCAGCCTCACAAAAGGCACGCTGGGCCAGAGATCCACCACGCGTTTCTGACCTTGACAGCATTTACCTATGTATAATTCAAGATGACCACGCTCATCCACTGTGGTAATTCTGTCCTTATTTGTCTATGTAGCTCTGTAAAATCTGATGGAAGCCTATCATAGGCCTCTTCAGCTTCTCCTTTTTGACTAGGTGTTTCCATTCCAGTTGTTTCACATATAGAAAAAGACTATAATACGCTACTAAAGTAATATCAGACGTATAGCTGGTTCCCCTCATTATGACTCCTAAGCTCTCTTAGCTAAAGAAACTTACTATGAAATTACTGAACCTGGGAAGAAGTCACCCACCTTCCTTATCATTAAGGAAATTTGCAGCAGAAAGATGAACTCCACAACAGACTTCAGCAGGCAGCACGATCTAGGTGGTACAACAGAACTCAAGAGACCGCATTTCAGACTAACTGCCCGAGGAACGCCTTAAACTACCTCACCGACAACAGAACGAGAAGCATTCCCACCTCCTGATGAAGCCTGTAGAGAAGCTTCAACCAAAAAACCCAAGGATCAGATTCAGGCAAGTGCTGTAGAAGTGAGGCCTGAGGATGTTCTGAAATGAAACTCCCTCTTGTGGAAGCTATTCTGCTCACGTGAATCACCCAAGATGGAAAGAAAAAGCAGGTGGGCAACAACTCACCCCACACACTGCCCGGCACCCCACCTCTGCCTCAGCTAATGCCTGCTGTAGCGAGAGACAAGACAGAACCCAAGTCCCCCTGAAACGAAGATGCTGAGAAATGAATCCAGGCCCCCTGTACACTGGTGATCTCCTCCCACTACATAATGCCCCAGCATCCAAGGCAGGCTCAGATTTACCATCTAAGTTTTCCAACGGCAACTTCCAAGTCCCGCTGGTTGGGCTTTTGGCCCATCTCACCCAACTGCAAGGCTGAGACACGGTCACTTCTTTGAGCTTGAACAGAACAGCTTTGTAGCAGAGCTGGGTGTCAATGCTAATAGACCGCTGCTTCAGGGTGTGTCACACAGCACCTCAACTGCAGGATTACCTTCCAGGTTCTACAAGGACCTGGCAAAAACTCATCTCTATCTTTTTAGGAAGAAAATTCATTGGCACAACAGCATTGTGGTATACCATAAAGGTAACAGTCTTTGCAAACTTGAAGCCAAGCCACACAAACGCTCTGTAAAAGCCCTGAAACAGAGCAGGATAGCACATTCCCATGCGGCCTTATGTTTATCTTTTGAGTTACGACTCAAATAAAGAGCTGCAGGCACTCGCTCTGCTTCTGCGGAGAGCTATCATCACCTATGGGCACATAGAGAGAACATAACAAAGGAGACACGTTTTCAGATTTGCATCCCCTGTCCTCCCACTCACACACATGCTAAGGTAGGCAGAATAAGGAGGGCATTTTACTTGGAAACATCTGGACAACAGCTCAAAAGAACACAGAGTTGAAAGTTGTATTTGGAGTGGTTTTTAAACTCCAGTGAAACCTTGAGTTAGTGCTTAATGTCACTTGAAATCTGGAGAGGCACAAGAATCCGCAGATCCATGCCTAAGAAAAGGTATCTGCCATAAACTGTTTGAAGAGCCCTTACTGAATCAAGACACTTAAAGAGAACATCTCTGAAGACAAGATTCACAGTAAGAGTGCCCATGTAGCACGTGTGGGGGGGGGGAGAATATCAAGCAAGTGATCAGGACATCTTTATCGTCATAATAATATGCAATATTTTTGAAACAGATGAATTTTCTGAAGAAAAAACCTGTAATAAAAAACAGCCTCAAGACACTAGCGTTTTCACTTTGTGGAGCAGAATACTATTACTCAGCATATGCTTATTTTGAATAAAAAAGTCTATCTTAACATCTACATCCAAGTACTCTTAAGATCATCATGGAGGATCTCTTCTGCAGAGACATCTGTATTTGATTAGAGCACCTCTCAAAACTGAGAATTAGGACACTTCAGTGGGTTTTAGATCCAGACATAAGGTTATGACGAACGGAACAGAAGCACAGGACTAAGCCACAACCCCCAGAACTCTCCCAGGTCTCACGGTACAGCACGTGAGATACTTCAGACACAAGTACCAAAAGGGAACAACGTGGAACCAAACAGGAACTGCATCGATAGCTACCAGCACGAAAACGAGGGATGTGACAGACACCCTCAAAGTGTTTGCTGAGGCTGGTTATCTCCTGTTCCCTGCCAGGCTGGCCACCTCCGCTGTAGCCTCAGCACAGACCACAAGTTCTCCTCTGTCACGATGATCGAGGTCTCGTAGGGCAGCTGAAGCCACGGCCCTTTCCTTTCGCTTGTGTCTACGTTAGTGTCCCGTAAGGGGGTGGAAGGAAGTTAGCCGCAGGCAGCAATGGTTTCACATCCCAGTAAGATCTGCCAGACCCCAATAACTGTTAAAGAACCTTAAAGAAAAAGTAGGACCTGGGTGCACTGAGAGCAAGCGTACTGTACCTGTTTGTTCAGGACCTCTGCCCTAGCACGACACACAGGTAATACAAGCACTACACCTAAAAATACCAAAATGCAAGTCAAATCAATTTATTTCTGTAAGAGCAGTCATACCTGATCAGTCCAAACAGCCCTGGTAAAGATATCAAGACAGATCTGAGAAATATAGATTATCAAGACCAAGGAAATCTCAGTAACAAAGCAGCACAATGAACAAAGCATTCAGGGCAGTGATCCAATGTTTCAAGATGACACCGAGGCAGCCAGGTATAGCCAGTCTGATCAATACTTATTGATCAAACGAAATAAAGTAGCAATCGAGACAGCACACCAAGAGCTAGCTTACAGCAGAAAGCGAACAGCAGATAATTTTGACGTTATGTCACTGTATAAGTCGATGAATTCTTCTTTTCAACCAGCCAACAGAATTATTAAATGTTTGGTGAATCACTTTTTAAAGTCAAACAAGTTCAGCCTGTTTTCCAAAAGACACACGTTTGTTGGTTTTTGAGAAATCAGGAAACCTAGCTGGACACGGCTTTTGCTTCTGAAGAGTGATTTTGCTCAATAGTCAAGAACTAGATCATGAGAGGAAGATGCAGGCAAAGGTGCTAGGAGTGCGGCATGGCATTATTTGAAATAGAAGCGGCAAGGTTGTGCTCTGTCCAGGAGGAACCACGGTAAGGAGCCATGGCTTAGTATGGGTGACAGGAGGGTTCATTCATAACACGCTCTTCATTAGCATGTAAGCTGGCCAGTAAAATAACACGATAATGCTTAAAACAGGGATTTGAATTTGCTGTAAAGTGTATTAATGCTTAATACCAGAATCTAAATAAAGCAGCTCACGCCGTGAAAATCCTCAGGCCTAAGGCACCCCCGCCCCCCCGGGGCACAGGACCCTGCACGGTGTGGAGGGAAGAAAAGCGCTCCAGTACGGGGTGCCTCAGGCCGAGACCGCAGGACGGCCGCGGGCAGGGCAGGGCACGGCAGGGCAGGGCAGGGCAGGGCACGGCAGGGCAGGGCAAGGCAGGCCCGCCGGACGAACCCGCGGCGCTGGGCGCGGGCGGCCCGGGGGAGCGGCGGGGAGGGGAGGGCGCCGCAGCTCCCCCGCCTCGGCGGGGCCGGGCCGGCAGCTCCCGCTCAGCCCCACAGCCCGGCGGGGCGGGCCGTCAGCGGCAGCCCCGCCGCCTTCCCCGCCGCCCGCGCTCCCTCAGGCACCGCCCGCCCGCCAGGCCGCGGCCCCGCCGCAGGTGCCGCCTCACAGGGGACGGGCCCGGCTGCCGGAGCGCACCCCCTCCTTCCCCCCCAACCCCCCGCCGGGGCGCGGAGCGGCCCGGCCGGCGGAGCCGCCTCTCACCACGAAGACCGCCTCGGGGATGCCGAGGGGGCCGCGCTTCTCGCCCGCCGCCGCCTCGCCGCACCCCGTCTCGCTGCTGGTGGCCGCCGCCATCTTGGGGAACCGACGGTGCGTGCGCGGCCTTCGCCGGGACGCCGGACTCGTACGTCATCACGTCAGCGCCGAGCGCCACCCCACCCCATTGGCCGCCAGGCTTTGAGTGACGCGAGGGCGGAGGCCAGCGGGGCGGTGGCCGCCTCAACGCCCCGCCCATTGGTGGGCTGGGGCAGGGGGCGGCCCCGGCCCTCACCGCCGCTGCCGGGCGGGAAGAGCGGCCCCGGGCAGCGCCGCGGCCCCGGCGGCCGGGCCCGGGCGGGAGGCGGAGGGCGGCGCCGGCCCACTGTTAAACGGGGGGGGCAGGGGCTTCCGAGCGCCCTGCAGGACCCCGGGCGCGGCTGCCCTCGCCCGCGGCGGGAGCAGGGCGGGGGGTGCCCGGTTCCAGCCCCTCCTGCTGCCTCCGGGGGAAGCGCCGCTGTCTGGAGAAGCGGCCTTTACCTCTAGCCTGCCTCGCCCACGCTGTGAACCAAGCAAAATATGCATGTATAATATAGAAAACAATAGAAACGGGAATAACTGTCCTTAACTTACACTGAACGCCTCAGCCACCGCTGCCCGCTGCTCCGTGATGAAGAGGAAGCTTGTGGCCAGCGGTGACACAGCAGGCAGGAGCTGTTGAAGTGCTCCAGCTCCTAACGGGAACACGTCTCTACAGCTAAATGAAACAAAAAGCAGCTATTAAAAGTGCTGGTCTTCAAGGCTTCTACTTCAGAAATCAGAAACAAGACAGCTCTTATTCGCATGGCTTTCCCAGGCCCTTAGCCCCCCGCCAAAATGGTGTCTGGTGAGGGAATCATCTAACTCCAGGCAAGCTAAACTGAAACTAAAGCACCTGCCCAAAAACCCAGAACCAGAAGAAGGCTCACGAGCAGCTACAAGCAATAAACACTCCACAATTAAACGTTTTCATGCTGTTGACTTCTGATCTTGAGACTTTTTACATGGTAACACACGGATCTATGAAAACAACCCTTACGCTGCCTACACTATAGTGACTCTATGGGTACAAAATCACGAGAAAGCCAAGTATTTCACTTTGTGTGGGTTAGGCCCGTTTCCCAGTGGATGCAGCGAGACAGGTGAGGAGGTACCACCAACCCTGTGTCCTCCCCTCCACCACCCCCTCCACCACATCCAAGCACCCTGCACAGGAAAAACCAGCCGCCCCTTCCCAAAGGAAAACCGGACCAAAGGAAAACTGGTCAGCTGATCAAGCTAAGCCACACTGGTAATTTGCATAAGGCATAATACTACTTTAAATATAAATGCAGAAGAGTAACAAAGTAATCAAGCATCCCAATTCAGCTGTTGCTATCGGTATTACAGAAAGCCTTAAGTCTGAGAACGCATTAAAGAACGATCACGTACACACACACACACCCTGCATGTGCCAAAGTTTATTTTTTTTCCAAAACTTGTTTCATCAAATAATTGGATATGAGCAGTTTTTAAAAAACAAACAGTTTGTGTATTAACAAATTGTGACATTCCACAATTAAAATATCAACACAGCCAGTCTTGTGCTTAGGCTTCTTTTTAAAAAATTATTAATTCGTAGAGCATAAACCTTCAAAATTTTTTTTCCAGTTTGTGGCTAGTATATTTTCCACACATTCTGTATTCTTATAAAATGAAGGAACTCATGTAAAGGAACAGCTGTACAAGAATACATCCGAAAAAAAGCCTGAACAACCTAAATTATAGTAGCTCCTTTTAAATAAATATCCAATAAAAGGCACAAACCTGTTACGGGGAAAAAACATAACATACAAAACAAGACCTATTAAATAAATAATGTGAAGTGTGGGTTGGGGCGAGGGAAATCTGTTCCAGCACCTGTTTTGTCATTGCTCCAAGATGAAATTCCAGCCAAACATTTGGTAAACGATTAAACTTAATCACAAGGATACACGTTTGAGAGATACTGAAAGATTTGTTGTTACAATTCCTGTTGTAACTGTACCAGTTACTACAATCTCTTTAAATAAATGATCATGAGAGTCTGCGTAGTGATGCAGTGATGCATATATCAAAGACAAGTCAAATACATCTTCAGAGTCATAGCAACAGGTTTTCTATATTCCTAGCTATCAGTAATATATAAATGATAACATGTACACTTTCCATTGCTCAAAAATATAATCTTTTAAATGGAAATAAATGACTGATACACAGTGCCTTTAGATGTTGTCCTTACAATACAAACTACTCAAAACAAAGTTTTCCTTTTTATGTACAAATTAAGCACCGATCCACAGTGCATACTATTCTAATTGTAACCCCACCCTCCCTGCCACACATCAAAAAACCCAGATGCAGATACACCCTGTATTCATCTTGCAGTCGGAAGTTTTTTAGGTTTTTTTTTTTGTGTGGGTTTTTTTTTTAAACAAAAGTCCATTTGTTATTTTCACCTACAAGTATTCCACCACTATGCGCACAGAACTGAGATTTCTCTAGTACATGTGTCCAAAATTAAAAAAAAAATTCAATTCAGTAACTTCTTGGAGGCAAAGTCAAACTATATCTAAAGCACATTAGAAAACCCCAGTCATTTAAAAAGAGGTACACTTTCAAGTCCGACAGGCCTAGCACAATCAACCTTTCCAAATTCCCCCAGAAGTTATCTTACGCTGTATCCCATGAAAGACAGCCTCCTTGTAGCAGCATGAAGTCCCAACAGTTAGGCTTGATTGACCCACTGAAGTACAATAATGCAAAGCCCACAGCATACTTCAAGTCTCCTCCTTGTTCAGACAAACATGGAGTGACATCCTAGTTATCTGCTTTCTGAAGTATTCAGAACAGGATTCCGATCAAATGAGTTGGAAGGAAATAAAAGGCAAAGTCATTTATATACACCTCTCTTCAGTGTTTTACTCATCACAACTACTATTCGCAACTCTTGCGGGCTATTAGTTACACGCAAGAACAACCTTTGTCTTTGAAGTGTTTGGTTTTTTTGGAGAACAAGTTCTGAGCCATAAATCCTTGACAGCATCCTTGTTTTTTCCTTCTAATGTATGAACTATGTTATTTAAAACACAGTACTCTGCCATTTTATGCGTTCCAACATGTGCACAAGGAAGAGGCTGACAAAAAGCAGTCCTGTGCACTTCTGTGCAGAGAGAAGTGTGTAAAGCAATCTTTTCTTCATAAGGATAAACCTGAAAGCCGTGTTTTCATCTATCAAACATTCTGAACGAGACTAAAAAGAAGGTAGCTTATAAAGTTTTTAGGATGTACTTTGTGGCTGTTTCTCCTTTTTTACCACTAAATAAATTGGTATCAGACAGCTTTGCTACAAGAAAGCATACTAAAGAACCATTAAAAAATCCAGCGCAAATCAGAAGTAGTGCAAACTACACCTAGTACTAAATCCATTTCTGAGCAAAGTACATTCCAGATCATCAGAATGCTCTGCAATAAAGTTATAACAAATATATACTGTTTGCCAGGCATTTATTTGCATATTTTATTAAAATAATGGATTATTACTTATACAACTCAGTACGAGAAAGAGATCCAACAGCTTGCAGTGCTAGAAACTGCCTGATTGTAGCACTCTCAGCTCTGTCATTAATGCCCAGACATTTATTACTCCATGTACTGGTCTCATTTGAACTCAAGACTTTTCAACACTGAATAAATCAATGGAATTCACTATTTCTTAAATAAACAGTCCCCTCAACACAATGACCCATTCTAAATGGCATCTATTCCCTCGTCACGTGGAGGGTAACTATAGGCACTGAAGAACTCATTGGCTTAAAATTGTACAGTTGTTCAACGCAATAGAGGTGGATTAAAGCTTGAAGCCCTTTGTAATTCAAACGTGAACATTAAATTGCTATATACTGGTCCAAATTCTTTTAAAATCAATACACATTCAGAAACGCCGAGTTTTAAATTTCTGCAAGATTACATTTCCCAGGAAGTTAAGTGGTTACAGATTCCAAGGGTTGGGGGGTGGTTTTTTATTTTGTCTCTTAAGTTGTTTCACTTGGCAAAAATATTTCCACAGGGTTAATAAATACTACTTTTGCACTCTTTGGACAGAAGTAAGCATTCAGGAAAAGAGAAGGCTTGTTCCCACTATGAGGAAAATGCTGTATTTTAGAAGTTCTCTACAGGACAGTTTGACAAGGTTCTCAGGCCTATTTGCATTTACAGTGAGAGTCAGAGATATTTCTGCAATTACAGACTCCCCAAAAAAGATAAAAGATGTGCTACTCTGGACGTCTATTCATTGTAATGATAGAAAACTATTCATTTTTTGAAAACCCAGCTTTAATATTAATCATTAGTAGAAGTCATTTTACAGGAGAGTTTTTCATTGTATTCTGCCACAAAACTTCTGGAAGAAAGGTTGCTCCCAATTCCATTTACTTGTTATTAACTACTTTTTTTTTTAATGCTATCACTTTTTATTAGACATTGAAAAATACAAGATAAGGCATTTTCATAGCCAATTTCAGTTTTGGAGGAAGATTGTTAAATACAAAAGATGTGCCAGAAGTCTGTACGCATCTGACCCATCGTGAATAGCATACTTCATAAATTAGTTGATTTAAAAGATTTTCCTCTCAAAAAGAGTCTAGATTTCTTAACATAGCATTTTTACCTTGAAATTACTACATAAGAAAAAGATTACTGCAGCATTAAAGAAAAGATTATCTAAAAGTTTGCACATATTTACACATTTAAAAATAATTTTATATGGTTTACAACTAGGTTCTTATTTCAGAAAAGCAGCACAAGCTATTCTCTACAGCTGGATAATTTCAATATAGTTACCAGTTCACAAGTGTCAGCACTATTGCAAAGTTTGCTTCTTTTGACCTAATGGACTTATTAAAAAAAAAATTGGATCTCTTGCCTCTTTTGCAGTTAGCAACAAGATTGCTTCCATTTGCTGCTATAGGGGATACCAACATTCACTGGCTCCCAAAGCTGCTCCTCCTTGAGCTATGAAAAATGCTACCTGCAGAGAAGATACTCGATGGAAGTGCAGCTACTGTCTGTCACCTGTCGGAGGCTGCACATGGTGTTCTGTAACACGCTTGTTTCCTCTACTCCATCACAGACTTTCAGCCCGTGTCAGAACCTGGCTCTTTCAACTAGCCATGTAACACTGACATACCAACGGAGCAATTTATTATTTTTACTATATATTTATATATATACACGTAATGTGTATGTATCTTGTTGATTCACAGCATTTCAAACTCACATTATAACATTTGCAAATTACTATAAGCTATTCTAATGTAAAAAAGCTGTCTGATTTCACACAATATTGGCCTTACGATAATGCAAGCATTGCTCTATCAGAGTATTTATTAGAGCACATAAAAATTTTATTGCTCAACTTCATTTGTGTTGTGTCTTGGTTACAACAGCCACAGAATTTATGGAGAAAATAAATAGCTTTGACCTCCTCAGTTAACTTCCTAAGGTAATCCACTGATGAATAAGGTTGTAGAGCAATCATGTAACCCCCTCTTCTCAGCTTTGAAGATGATAATCCAGCTTGCACCTTCTGAATCAACCTCAATAAAATCAGTTTTCTGCTGAGCAGTTTTTAAAAAAAAAAAATAAAAAAAATCAGTGAACAAACATGACTTCACACTGCAGTGACTGTTATAAACAAGAATCTCTAAAGCATTGCAATTGAAAATAATATTGTATTATACAGGGACGAAACAGTTGCCCTGTTCAGGAATACATCATGGAAAGATTGAAATTCAGTCTTTTTTTTTACCAGTATTTGGTTGTTCTCACATCCTGCTGCTTTGGCGGCTCTACATAAACTGTATCTGTGAAGTAGAGATTACATATTAATGCCACTTACATAACACATGGTTTCTCAGTGTTTTGGAATTATGAATCTGTTCAACTGCCTTGTTACTTGCAAGTTAAGACTACGGGTTTTGGCACTTCAAAAAAATCCCCAAAGAATGTTACGACCAACATATTTGGATGATGAGTATGCAGTTTTTTCCAACTTGAATGATCTCTTCTCCATGCCTTTTTCACTTCCCCACCACCTGATCCTTCAGAAACCTTTCACCACTGCTCTACTCAGTATGACCAAACCAAGTATCCAGCTAATGTCATAGGAAGTCTAAATTCTACGCATCTTCACCACTCCCATTTTCTTAATATTGACACAGTAAGAAGTTAGCCACGCAATCTATGATTTTTACTTTCTTCCTTGCATGGTCTCACCACCTGAATCTGCTTCCTCGCCAGCAAAAGCTGTTGCCCTTAACTGAGGAACTCCTCACTTTCAAATGCAGAAATACCTTAGTAGCCTTTCATGAAACATTTGGTTGCTTTTATGAAGGCTAAAGTTTGAATGTGACCTCAAGATTAAAGAAAACAGTTCACCTGAGTTTCAGAAACAGGTGCAAAAGGATTTGTTGGCCTTAGACCAGGCTGTGTATACATCATTGACTGGGGTGCCATCAAAGGAGCAGCTCCAATCTGAGGAGGTACCTGTTAGTAAAACAAAAATCCCACAGAACAGGTATATAAAACTCAAACTAATTCTAGAAGATACATATTTTTGCATTTTAAGTATAGTAGAAAATAAGCATAAAGACACACAAGCACGTGTAGTAGAGTCAAAGCTGTTAAAAAAACTTGCTGTATAAAATTTAGAGCAACCTCTTCCAAGGCAGGGTGTGAAAAAGCTATAAGGTTTCACACACGATTGACCTTATGAAACAACACATATAAGCTGCAGGATGATCTGGGCATAATAATGCCTGCCAGGAAACCCACTGGAGGAGACAACTGGGGTTTTCAGGAATACAAGACAATCGCATTTCTTACCATTCCATATATAGGCACTTGAGGTGTGGTCAATGGGTATGCAATAGGAGCAGGTACCTTCAATCAAGAAAATTTTAACGTATTTTAGATAAGCACATGCATACTAGTAATTTATATAAAACTGTGAAAAATACATATTTTTCAATACTTAAAATAACCAACGTATTTACAAGAAATCGACTTACATATCCAGGATAGTGTACTCCATTCTGGCACAGCAAAAGGAGTAAGGACAAAAAATTATTTAAGAGGTATTCAAACCAGAAAGTCTAACCCAGGGATGGATTCAAGTCCAGTACCATACCTGTCTGTAACTATGCTCAACTCATTTATTAAAACAATTGAAGCAGGAGGAAAAAAGTGCAAGGACAGCAACATCAGTAACGATGCCTGTTAACTTGGATAGACTCCCTGCCTAGAAAGCTATCACTAGTAACTTGCAGCAAAAATAGAAATTTTACTAAAATACTAGATTTGAGTATACTGCTTGCAGAAACACTTGTGTGAGAAGCTTTTAGGGGGCATGGCATGCAATATTCCTTCCTCCTCGCATTATGTGTGAGGACGGCATAGAAAAAAAACAAGGAAGCATTCAGCTTAAAACAAGTGACCATTCAGCTTAAGAAACAAATAGCAATAGATGTTTAGTCAGGTAAATGTTGCTCACATACTAATTTCTGATGTCTGCAACATATCACAATATGGAAAAAGAAAAATGAAGAGCATCTTAAGCTGGTAATAACTTATATCAGGTTATGTTCATAGCCACAGTGATGCATGCACTACATATTGCCATGCATTGTTAAAGCAGGGCTAATTATATTAAAAATGGAGTGCTAGTTAAAATACTTCACTATGAAAGAGTATGCAGACTATACGTGAACCGGAGGGTTAACACTCTGAATGCCACAGACCAAGCCAGGACAGTTAGACCTTTCCAATACTGGGGCACTGATTTTAAAGATGCTCACAACCGAGCTAGTTCTTTGCATCATTAATTGCTGGAATCCCAAGCAAATGAGTGAGCGGATACCTGGCATGAAGCACTCAAATGCTTAGACCAGAAAGCATTAAACATGAACACACGAAATAAAAAACAGACAACCCAAATCCACAGTGATCAATGTGTGCTGAGGTGCCCTCTGTCTTTCAAAAATGAGAATGCATCAGCACTCTAACATAACATGTTCTAGAGCACCAAGAGGGGATAAAAAGATTTAATGGTCTCAGAAGTCTCACATAAAAGTGCTATACAACTAAGACATCCTCTCATCTGAATTTTTGAGTTTCATTTTTGAGTCCGATACTGAATTTAATATTCTAGTCAACTTTGACAATCCTGAATGAGGATACTCACGGAAGATGAGGAAAATACGCATTACAGGCAAAACTATTCTTATTGGAAAATAAAGTCAGACAGCAGTCCAAAATTCATAGCAAATATGGTAATTACCCTAGTTGTACACATAACAGAGATGAACATTCTACTTCCCTCCAAGGTGGCTGTATTTCCGAAGCGGTTTGTATTTGTATGAATATATATGAATAGAAGATACTTGAAACATCTCTTTTAAAAGCATAGGAAAAGACAGTCACCTACAAATATCCCTCCAAAAAATGAAAATTCTTCATCTAAATAACTATAGAACTTCCACTTCGTATTTTGTACTGTGTTAAAAATATGAGGTTGCTGTTGAGCATTATCAAAAGCCCAAAGTGCTCCTTGACCTGATAATTAAGGTGCCTTGCAGGGGTTGCAGCAGCATTTCATGTGATAAAACTGAAAAAAAAATGGAAGGAACAGCAGTTTTGCCCTTGAAACACATTCTTAGGATTCTTAAAGGCGCATGTGCGTGTGCAGGGCAGGGGGTGTGGGTGGCTGGGAGCACCTCAAACATGCGCATCAGAAATTTTCTGGTTTGGGGTCATTTGTTTCAATGCAAAAAACTTACGAACTGAGACAATGGCTCAAGTGAAAAGCTGATTATTTAAGTCTTTAATGGACAAGTTTTACAGTGAGGGGAAATAAAGCATACTAAAAATCTCTACCTCATTCAGTTTGAGAAGTGATCCTACAAGCATTCCCCCCTGCCCCTCAGTCTTGCCCCAAACAGCCTTTGCTATTCTTTAAGTTAATTCAAGCAGGGAAGTAGCATTTGCTAGCAAGAACCGTGATTTCAATAGTACAAAAATTACCATATGTGGAATAGTGGGTAAAGGAGTAGGGTTCCATGTGGTCGATGTGCTTGTTTTTGCTTGCCAGTTTGTTCCACCAGTAAGTTTCTTCTCTGTAGGCTGGGTCCACTGCATATCTGATCTAAAATGAAACTGTGGCATTAGTTTTCACAGAGAGACAACAACTAGAGTAACAACAACTAATGGACAACCAAAACATGCCTTAATACATGTACACAGCTGAAATCTATGAGTGGAAGAAACACTCAGGATTTCAGTAACTACTTTTATATCTCTGTTCCAGTAAGTATGAAGTCTGGGAGTTCTGTTTTGTGTTAAAAGTAAATTATCATTACTGCACTGTACAGCATAATGATTAAATGGAGTTTTATGTAATTGCAAGATCTTTTATGGTGCTCCATAAAAATACTTAAATACAGCAATTGCAAAACTGAAGTGAATTACTTCCAAAGTTAAGGTCAATCATATCACGGTGACTGACCACAAACTCACTTGGTAGCAGATTAGTTTCAAGAGTTGAGACTCTTGCGATCTTATTGCTGGTAAACTGTGCCAGAGACTACCAAACAGTCACGTAAGAATATTGTAAGTACATATATGCACTTACTTTTTGGATGGAGTTCCTCCAAAGCCGAGATCTGGTGGGAAAGAGAAACAGACAAAATCCCTAAGTCTTTTTAATTTGGGGGGGGGGGGGGGGGGCTGGCACGGGACAGACAGGGACCAAACTTGATTTATTTTTAGTAACAAATGGGAAAGTTAAATTTAAAAGCTTCACACTTACTTCCCACTAGATTAGCAAGTGAAGAATCAAGGTCATTTGCCAAAATTTTTCCACTTTGCTGGTTGGCTGAAGTGGTTCTTTGACTTTGTGGTGGTACCGTGGGTTGCAATACATCATCTAGAAAGTTAAAAGCTAAACAAAGAACATAAAAGCAACTGTTAATAAAACGGTTACACTGCATTTAATAGAATACATCCATAAGCCAGCGAGGTATTTTCTTTATAGAACACTAAGTAGTTTGAGTATTTATATATGGAGGTTCAGCATGCTGGAATTGTTTAAGGCTTAGACAGAAGCACAGTTTAACCTCTTATTTTTTTATGGAATACTATATTGTAGCTACTAATCTAGTAGAATCTTTAATTTTACTTTAGCAGTAGCTCATAGTATTTTTAACTGAAGATGAATCTCCCCCAAAACTGAAGAAAGAAGGTTGTTAAAGATAGCTTCAAAGTGTTCTTGTGACACAATACAGCAGTAATTTCACGATACTGCTAGTGTCCTGAATGTACACAAGAGTTCCGCTGCTCTATGTTCATAAGGACTTTGAATATATAGCAAAATAGCACCAAGAGAAAGATCGTAACTCAGCTATTCTTCAAGCAACATACACGCAACTAGTTTTGCATTTTTGGAAGCACAATGCCTCTCACTGAAGTCAGAGGGAATTCATTATCACATATCAAGAGAAAACACTGAGAACAGATTTAACATAAGCTTACCCGTTAAGAGATATCCAGTGGGACACGTTCAAAGTTCATTCCCCCAAAAAGAGAGGAAACCATTATTAAACAGTATATGAGATTAGTCAAAGCTAATTTTAAAGTAAATAACTACAATTGAACTGATTGCCTGTTATCTTATTAGCCCTATAATCAGCTCGCAAAGGTATTAAGCTATTAAATTTTGAACTGCAATAGCAATTATGCTAAATTATTAAGTGACTGTTGCCTGTAGGGTGTAAATTAGTCATAAGCTAGTTTTTACCACTTGTAGCCTTGTACTCTGGTGCTGTAGATTTTCCTCCAAAAACAGCATCAAAGTCCACATTAATCGTTGAAGAGGTGGTACTTGGAGGAGCTGAATGAAGAGGAAAACCTGAAAAAAAAGTTTAGAGTAATCAAATACACCTAGGCAGTAATACCGCTCATTACAGTGAAACCAGAAAGTTTTTTTTAAAAAAAAAAAATCAAATTACCATCAACAGTCAGAGGATGATACACAGAAGCATATGTAGGTTTATGACCACTAAAGTCATCTTCGTAATAAGAAAGAAGAAAATAAGGTCAGTTTAAAAGAGAAAAAGGAAGAAGGGACCCAAAAATTAAGTCTGCAGTTAAAAATCAAGAATTTTTAGTAATAAAAAAGGATTTTTTTATTTAACAAATTTGAAAAGCTTAAGTAACTCCTGCATTCCCCATTACAAAAGAGAAAGGAGGTTGCAGTTTGAAAGAAATCGGCAAAAATTCCAGCAACATTGCTAGTCTTAGGATGTCTAGCTTGGGCAAGCTGAACGAAATAATGAGCTATTTCAACTGTAGAAATGAAACTTTAAGGAGACCTATCATTTACTACATCTGAAATGAATGCAACATTTTCACTTGTTAATAAAAAGTGAAGATTGGTTCAAACCACAAAAAGATTACACAGCCCAGTTTATTAGCATTATTATCTCCAGGTGCAAAGAAATTACATGGGTATTGTTTGGGTTTTTTACCACTAAACAGTTCCACCGTTTGTTTGGAGGAAAAAGTAGAATTGATGAAAGGGGTGGTAGATTTTACAGCTTCTTCAACTGGCTTCATGTCAAAGATGTCCAGATGAGGTGGAGAACCAACACAACCATTTGAGGACGAGAAAGGACCTTTCAGATGCAGAAGTGAAGGAAAGAATACAGAGTACAAATAATGGAAAAGAAAAACAGACTGAAATGACTGAATATGAGAATCTCTAGACAAAGTCAAACTGTAAATATTCCACCTAGTGATCAGCCCATTAAAGATACAAATTCTTAGTTTCAGATAAAAATCCTAACAGCTCTCTTTATTTAGGGAAAATAACTCTAGTATTGCCATTGGGTGGGAGGGGAAGAACGACAGAACATCAATCAATCAAAAAAGTTAGATACTACATTTTTGGCTTCAAGAATCTACCTTTTAAATAGCACATAAAGGTATCAATTCTCCCTATTAAAATACCAACACTTACAATGGTGTTAACATTGCCGTATTTCAGCATTTAAGACATTTCTTTGACATCTATCCTGATTATTCTTTGGAGGGGGATGGGTGAGGGTACAGAGAATGCTGTGCCCAAGAAACTGGGAATAACAGCTTTGTTATAAGAACTCTGAAGTTACCCACACCTTGTAAATGAAAAGTATATTAAATATCACTTAATGGAATGGAAATACTAGTCCAGCATCTTTTCAGTTACATCTGCTTAGTTTATATTCCCCAGCATTTTTAAACTTTGATTTTTAGTTACATTTCTTCTACCTGTCCCCTTTATTGAATAGCTCCTTCATTCCATCTACTGTACATTGACACTACTGCTATGTGTTAAAAAAAAGTAACTTTTCTGTAACAGTTTGCTACAGCTTTCAGATGACTTATTTTATATTCTGTCAAGGATAGAAATGTTTGGATGCAAAGTAATTAAGGTTTAAGATGTAGATTCAATTAAGTATGAATCTGTAATTTATTCTAGTATTCCAAGAATTCACCTATCATTTAGACAGTCAAATCATCGTATCAGCTCACCTCCCCAAGCACTGCTTGCTGATGTTGATATAGCTGGAGTGCTCTGCACAGTTGGAACAAATGCAGGCTGAAGATCAAAAAGGTCACTAGAAAGGTTGGGCATGCTGAATAAGGAGAGAGAGAGAGAGAGAGAGAAACATGAAGATAACGTAATAGGCATTGTATTCTTGTGTTATACCAATCTCACTTTCTCTTGTTCACTAGTAGCCCAACAATAATAGTGGCACAACACAAAACTAGTAATTAAGCACTTCTTATTGACTGATATCAAAATTCCTGTGAATACAACAGGAAAGCATCAGCAAAAGTTTATTCCTGAAAAGTACTTGAGAAGTAACTAGGATCAGTGCTTTGCAGTTCATTGTGGAGCTACAGGCCAAGGCAGTAATTTCTGCTTGCTTCAGAAAGCAAAGTATGTCTCACCTATTCGTTGTGGGTGCTGGTACTGCAAAGAGGTCAACAGCTACAGTGGTATTCACACTTTTTCCTGATAAGGTGCTTGGGGATGCTGATGTGGAAGTGGAATTTGATACTACAGAAATCTCTCTTAATCGCTGCTCCTGAAAGATGAGATGTAATTTGCATTTTAGTTTTATTAATTTATTAACCCTTCAGTCCTGCAGACTTTTTCCAAGGAGAAATTTTAATTATGGTCTTAATAAATAAAACAGTTATTCTTCTGTAAAGTCCTGAACACAGCAAGATGATTGAAATTAGAGGTAAGAGTATTTGTTTTAACAAAGCCTTTAAAAATCAAGGTGGGACTTGAGGTTTTAAATATTTTTTTAAAACTATCTGTAACTGCCTAGAAGTAAAACACTTGTAGTCAAGCTACACATTATAGGCTCCCCTCATAGTCACTCAGAGAAACAGGTCAATGGGCCTCTGCTCAGGAAGACCTATCTCCCTCTACTGTTAGGATCTCTTCATAGTTCAATTCAGATGTTCAGAACTCAGACTGACAATGTGCATCCTAGTAATATCCACTTGGTGTTGCTTTTAAACTAGCAAAATAAAAATCTAGTTTACATTGTTAATTTTAGGTTTACATCTCTCATTACTTCTAGATACGCCCACTGCACGGATACAGCACAGGTCAAAGCATGGGTACATGTTTTACACTGCTTACATTCCTCAAGGAAAATGCTGAGTGAGCTTTCCAGCCTCCCCTCCCCCACAGTGAAAATTTGGATCAACCAATTTAATTATTCGGTTACAGCAGCTACAAGTCCTATCATAACAGAAGTAGGACAGCGAAGAGGGGAGACATTTGATGCAACTCCTGAAAACGGGAAAAAAAAAACCACAACAACCCCAACCAAAAAAACCCCAAACATCATCACAACACTTGCTGAGATTCAAGTGAAATAGTTCAGCAGCAGGCAGCAAAGCACACTAAGATTGTAGTCTAACAGTAAAAAAGCCTGCTTCACATTGATTTGAAAAATATGCCTTACACCAAGTCAGGAAAGTAGAGAATTTCAATAAACCTCTATAACTCCAGAGATGAAACTC
This sequence comes from Nipponia nippon, assembly GCF_047370975.1. Classification (NCBI taxonomy): domain Eukaryota; kingdom Metazoa; phylum Chordata; class Aves; order Pelecaniformes; family Threskiornithidae; genus Nipponia; species Nipponia nippon. Next base: position 4,983,166 of record NW_028262313.1, read on the forward strand.
AACTCTGCGTTACCGTCAAAGTTTACTTTCACACTCCAAATAGTTTTAAGGCTCTCATAATGTGGCCTCCAGATGACATGAGCAGAGTTGCTTCATCATTTAGGTGTGCCTAGACACGTTAAAGCAACACAAGAAAAATTCCCAGCCTCCCCACCTGCGTGTGCCCGGGACGTGACAGAACTACAGACTTAGCTTTCACCAAGAGAAGCATCTTGCTTTGTTCAAGATGTTATGCTGTGTACGTTCTCAGGAAACGGTGTTATAAACAGGTTAAAGGACCTGAAGGACCAGGATTCGGGCCTTAAGAGAGGGACGTTACTAAGAGGACTACTCAACAAGTATCAATGAGCAAAAGAAAGCGCATTAAGGAACCAAGAGAGAAAACACTGATTTTCGTTCAAATGTGTTACTATTCAACGTCCATAAATTACACCTAAATACATACGATTTCAAACAGTTTTTCCAACTAAATTATAGAATTATAAATAAGAGCAGTTAAATGTGGACAGAACTGTAGTGTATATTCTCATTACGAGCAACATGACTGAAAAAAATCACACTAAAGCCATATTCCATACATCATGGGGAATAATGATTCCCTCCTACCAATAATCGGTCCTACAATAGCAATGCTGTATGTTCAGCTGCTGAGATGTAACCTAGAAACGTTGTATACTCATTTTGTGAATCTTTGCGATAAATAACAATCTCTTGTAAGGAAGAATATTGATGATTTTATCAGCTGTCTGTTATTCAAATCATTCCGGTAGAAGGGTCACCACATATTGGCAGCCATCACACCTGCATCCTACCGAATCACGCCTTGCCTCTCTTAAGATGACAGTTCCCACACCATACACTATTTTAAGCCAATCCTGGTTTTCACCTGTACCCAGTTGAAAAAATCTCAGCATACAAACTTGTAAAAACTACAGTACCTTAAGCGCCTGCAGTCTAGCTTGTTCCTCCTCCAATGCCTGCTGCTTTTCTTTCTCATCCATCCTGCTAAATGACATTCCTGTATTGGCAAGTGTGGAAACAGCACTGGATAGGGCACTGGCTCTAAAAACAGTAATAATTTTAAAAAGTTTTATTAAGAAAAACAGTCAGGTATACATCACTTAGTTTAATCATCAAGTGCCTCGCCTAGTTGTGTGTCATTCCCCCTCCACTCCAGTCTTTTCTTCCCTTTCTCTCTGGTACAGAAAAGCAGACAACCCAATAACAAGGGAATTTGGTGAAAAAGCAGCATGAGTACACAGGACTACTCCCTCAAGTTTCAGCAAGTAGGAAACGGAAAGTGCAGAACATACCAGTTGTCTTTTTCTTTAAGGTCATATAGACTAGACTGGAATTCTATTCCATTCAAGTGGCAGAGGCACAGAAAGCTTGTTTGTGCATATCATACATATAACAGAAAAAGCACAGAAGTTATTCCCTTTATAGTATACTTTTTAGCAGAATACTATGGTAGTGAATCCTCAGATACTTGCAAAAAAAAAAAAACCCAAACAAAAAAAAACCTGAGGAGCAAGACAGCAGCTCAGGAACATAGCATACACTGATACATTTATCAATATTTACAAAAATTTCTGGGGAGAATGCCTATGCCAAAAGAGAGATCTCACTTTTCAGTCAGAAGTACTGTTTATACATATCAATACCGTACTTGACAGAAAGAATAACACAATTCCTGTCAGCACAAAGCATCTAAGCTAATTTGGCCATTCTGAGCCAGGACTGAAGAACTTTTATGAGCAGGTTAAGATAAATTCATGGTCTGAGAGGTAGATAATTCACAATAAAGATAAATACCATCCTATCCTGGGTAAAGAGAGCCTCAAAAACCAAATACCTTAGAAGTCTTACAAGCCAAGGGACTTCCAACAAGTAAAAGCTAAAGAAATAATATACAAGGTCTCAGCTCAGTGGTTTATTACAGCATAATAAGAAGTCTGTCAGAGACACAGGCAGACACACTTAGATTTCAAATGTGACTAAGCTATCAGACTACTACTTACGAGATGCTTCATTTATGCTTCTAGGAAGATACACTTGGAAGTGAGTAAAACTCAAGGAGAACACCAAATGACTGAATCCTGAAAATTCTTAGTATGAAGATGACAAATCCTAAGTATAGGCATCGTTGTAATCCATTGGGTGCTCACCTGCTGGCAGCGGAGACTTCTTTTGTTTTCTTTCCCTCCACAGAAGCCAAATGCTGTTCCAGTGCTTCAAGCAAGCTGCTGGGTGCCTAAAGTTAAAGTATTTATAAAACACTGCTTCTAGACAACACGTCATTGTTTAGTACACAGATTAGTTTCCTCATCCACTAAAACACAAACAAAACCCCACGCATCAGTAATTGTGCCTTTGGGCTTTGCTGCCATCCTGCACACCTGGATTCTATCTACCCAGCTGTGGCTCTTTAAGAGGAGCAGCACCACAGAGACACGAAGTAAGGATTCCCCCAGAGTAGGTCTGCTTCTGTGTATGCAAGCTGCACTCCTGGTTTTGGCAACAGTATTTGCTATGTTAAGATTGGTCCAATAATCACAGCTGATTAAGCAGTACTCCCTTAAACTTGCAGAAGTACCAAAATGAAGCCTTGGCATTTTTGATCCCCTTTCCCCCCTAGCAAAAAAAACCCAATCATTTTCCATCCAAATATTTACAGTCAAAGGCTTGCATTAGAGACACTTGACTACAGCAGAATGTTAGGTTTGATTAAAAAAAACCAATCAAATTCAACCTGATCCCAACAACACTATTGCAGACTGAGTAGCTATTCAACACATGACTACACAATAAAACAATTTAATTACTCCAAAGCCTTTGGTAGCCTAAAACATTAGAAACTAGCAACATCACTTCCAACAAAGTTGTTTTTTGGCAGATTCCCCCTTCCCCCGCCCAAGAAAAGTGTTACCCATGAGAAGTTTTTAAACATTAAGCTGTTTTTAACACAGTGAAGAAGATTCCAAAAAACAGGCTTCTCGCCACCGAAATCCAGCAGGAAGTCAGGCACTAGACACCTCAGCTAAGACCTGAGACACTTAAATGAGTTTCAAGTGACCAACACTCATAAGCTTACGAAGACTTCTGAGAGCACAGCCGTGACATCATTCAGTACCAGAGGCAAAGATTTTAACTGATAAGTAAGAGAAAAGAGCAAGTTTAAACTATGCAGACTAAGGCACACCAGAGCTGCTTTGGTTCCTCCAGAAAACAAGAAAGAAGTGCCCATCATAATCTGCCTTCTTTCTGCCATGTACTTGTACCCACTACAGAAATATTTTTCCATACCAAAGGGAACAGCTTCAAAGCTCAGAATAAATTTGAACTCAATCTTGATTACGCAGTCTTAGTAGCAAGTAAGGTTTCTCCAAATCACCCTATAAGAAAACCTCCATCAAGCACAATAATTAGGCTGGCACTTTTCCTTGGAAAAGTTCACTGCCTTGCTATTCTACCCACATTGCTCCTGTGGCTTTTAACTACACAGTCCATACTCCATAAAACAAGTGAAATAAATCCTACTGCAGATTCAGATGAAGGGAATAGACCTCTAAAGTTTTAATCTACTTGCCAGCTCAGTCCTCCTCATCTGGCAGGGTTTCGGAGACATTCAGCCTCTCTTACCACTTGCCAACTTTCAGCAGGTGGAACAGATATGATAGGCATTGTCTGGAAGAAAAACAAGCTTGCCCTTGCTAGCCCTTCTGTACCAAAAGCTAGACCACAGTATTTCCTGGAAAGACGAAAAATATTAAATCACACAAGGCTTTGGCAAGCTCCCCTCTGAAACACTGAGCACAATTCTAGCTTCCCACATTCAGTGAAGGCCAATTCAAGCTACAAGATATGCAAAGAAAAGCAATTAGAATAATCCTATAAAACTGCTTGTCTTAAGGCCTGAGTTGGCATTTCTTTCTATAAATAGAGCTACGTAAGCTAAGACAGTGTAGTTACCTCAACGACCGGTCCTGAATAAATTCAGCGTTCAAACTACACAGCTAAACCCCAAGGGGGAACATTTTGAAATACCCTCCCGGAAAGGTATCAGGGACCAAAACAAAAAACCCCATACTTTTACTTCTCAGGAGGAACAATATTTTGCAAAAGGCATTGCATGACACAGCTAGATAGATAATAGCAGGAGACTATACCCCAATTCCAGAAAGTTTTTCCTAGTCTTTATTTTTTTTTCCCAAGGCCACTCTAAAACCTATCTGTATGGAAAAGCATATTCTATACCTGTTGTTTCCAAAACCCTCCAAACAACCCCCTCAACCATAAAACCTAAAACCAACAAACCAGTAACTCCTCTGAGCTTTCTCATTGCTGCAGACATCCAACAAAACATCAGAGATGAAACTTTGAGTGAACAGATCTTCATAGTTTTATGTCAGAAAAGATGCCTGGGCTAATACAGACATTATGACTTGAAAAAGGCTGTATTTTCTGACTCAGCCTCCCTCCCCCCGCCCCAGACATCTGACAGACTAACATCCATACAGAGGAAAATGACCCAGTTGCATTCAGGAAATACAGTAACAGCTATAACAGAAAGTAAGCAACATCATTCTGAAACAGGGCCCCTACAAAGGAAACTATTTTCTTTATAGGAACTGGCAAAAGTGGCAGTAGTGCGAACATTAGAATCCAGGAAGAAAAACACTTATACAGCAGCAGGAATAAGAAATCCCTAAAGAGATAAAATGATTGTTGTCAGGCACAGCTTAAGGAAACTCTGAAATATGCATATCCCAGAACAGAATATACACCAGAAACATAAACAAAATATTTGGAAAGAAATTAAATATGGTAGATTAGAATAGAAACAAAAGACATGATCCTGTCAGAGCTTATTTCAGAAACACGAGCACACGGAAAATTAAACTTTTGTGAAAGCCTAGTATTAAGAAATTTTAACAAATTCTTTTAATGTGGCACTAAACTGATGTACAGTTATTCAATTCCTATTAAATGCCATGAAATTTACTACGGAAGTGGAATGCTGAACAGTGGCACTGAAACTGCCAAAATGCACAGGATGCTGACATCTACTACCACAGTTCAGAGTTGCCTTTCATGTCTAGTGCACTTAGAACAAAATAGCTGAGCTATTAGAAAAAAAATGTTGTGAGAACAGTAGATATAAAGGGTTTTGCTCACTGAAAGTTTCATATATAAGGAGCAGCAAAATGAAGTTAAATCCCCCATTCTCAGTAAATCAAAAAAAGATTGAAGAGCCTTATAATTACCCAATTAACTGGACAAGTGCACACAAACCCAGTCAAGTATAACTTCAGACTTGAGTATAATTTGATTAGCACAATACAGACCAGCTGAATACTGCAGTACTAATCAAAAGACAGAGTAAGATGCTAAGATCAAACACCAAAAGAACATCAAACTACTGGTTTCACTCATTACCTGCTCTTACCCTGCTGGTTACAGTCGTATTTCTTTCCTACCACAAAGGCCTAGAAGTTCTTAGAGGTGTTAATATTAATTGCTAGGAGCAAGTATCAGAGATTTGTACTTTGAAACACGTATGATTTCAGATGGAAATCATACTGTAGGCAGTAACAAACAACACTAACAATGGGAGTTCGTGGTTTAGATTTGATTTCCATATTAAAGAGAGACTGATGAAATTTAGGCAAATCTTCACAGTAGATATATTTTTACATGACTAACCCATGAAATTTAATTTCATGAAGGCAGTGTAGGATTAGATGTGACTGTTCAAAGTTTACACATTAGATTTTAACTGTTTCACACTGACGCCACTTAAACAGCTTGAGTACTCTAGACCTCTAAGGCACTCCAGTTCATTGCCCAAGCCTCCTGACAGATTGCCATTTATTCTACCCATCAGGTTACTCCGCGCTACAGAAAACATACCAAATACCTATGTCCTGTTGGGTTGATCCTAGGGTAGAAATACAATGTCCCTATGAACTAAAAGGAACTTGCAAAGAGTAACTTTGTGCACTTCTGTTGACTATCAGCGTTTCCTGTTCACTAGGTCAATCCATCTTTCTCACCTCCTTTCCACCCCTCAATTTATCCTCACTAGAAGGTGTTCCCCTGCATTCTACTTTTTAGACTAAACGTTCCAGTGCACAACCTGTATTGCTCGTGTCCCTCATACTGCTGAGTAATATCGAAGGCAGCGTTAAGTGCTGATATAGAAACGTCAAATCTATTCAGACCTCAGGGGAAAGAAAAAAATTCTTGACTGAACTAGGTAACTGTAATCTTTAAGTTACAGTGAAATAGAAGGTTTTCCTCAAGACATGGCAAGATGCTTGTAGCTTACATGCCAGTGAATCTTCTGTGATAAAAACGAGAAGTTCTTGAAAAATATTTCCTGTTTTATTGCAAAAAATCTTAAGAGCTGCAAAGTGCGAGTACTGAGCATGTTTAATCCATGGGAAAAGTCACCATACATATTTCCCATATATATATATGCATAGAAGAGAATACGTTCTCAAGATGAATGATTACTATGATACACACCAACCTTTAAAAACGCAAAGAACAAAATAATTGGGTTAATCAGTATGATACGCACACTGACCTGAGTAAGATCTGGAATGTCACCCTGATCAATTCCAACTTGCTGGGTTTACAAAAAAAAAAAAAAAAAGAAAAAATGTACATTACTACATGCAGTGGCAATGAAAATAAAAACCAGTGATGTCTGAATGTTACATAGAAACTAACATATTAAAAAGGGATATTCATAACTTTCTGAACTGGTATGAGTTTCACTAGGAACACACCTCAAATCACAAGTGTATTAAATTGCATCTCAAAGCAAACGCAACTTTTCATCCAGCCTAACTTCTTCATGCAGAAAAGCTTACAGGGAACACTAGAAACACCCGCATTGCTTACTGAAACTACTTCTCCATTTTGAGCAGTTACAGTAAAGGAGAGCACTGTAAGTAGACTGTAATGTTCAGTTCATACATTTTGAACCATTAATGAAATTTATAACAATACTTCAGAAAGCTTACTATGTGGTCTGGCTAATAAAAAGGATACCCAAGAATCTCACTTCATGTTAAAGAGCATATACAATCTTAAAATACCTAATCTATAGAATACTTCCTTGTATAGTGAAGTTAAGCGAACATTAATCTGTTTGTGAAGTTGTTATTATGAATATAGACTACTGTACCAGTACAGACAGCTAAATGATATCCTTCCCATAGATGTACATTTATTTACCTCTGCTACTTTGAGGAATTCGGACAATTTGGTCATTCTGGCTAGAAATTTTTTGTAAATATCCAAGCCTTCTTTGCACTGGTTCTTCTTCATATCAAAATATCTTTCTGAGGATGCAAATAAAACTCTTGTAAGATAACAGCCTCCCCAGCAAAAAGCTGACATGGTATTGTAACAGTTAATTCAAGACAAGCTTCACGGAGAGAACAGACAGGAGTAACTCAAAGCTATTCAGATTTTAAAGTTTACATGAATACCTGACACCTTCTGTAATAAGTCAGTCAATAGAAAAACACTGATTTTTTATTTCAGTACTTCAGAATATGATGCAAATCTTTATTAAGCATGGATGTGAATGTCTGCAATTGTTAAATTAAGTATTTAGGGGAATACTTTCAAGAAGTCAGCTTATTAGCTGGCAACGAGGCAAATTATTTTATCATTTGAAAATATTCCTGCTATGTATTTACATTTTTAGACCCTGTATCAATATGTTTTCATGTTTGCAAATGGCCTCAATATCCAAAAGACATCAAAACAGCTACTGAAGTGGTACGTACACTGAACTGACCTACCAAAAGGAGTGTCAACCACATCCTTCACTTTTTGTGGTTTTGCCCTATATACTTACAGATATTTCACTGAGTAAAAACTCATGGATTAACAGAGCAAACTGATCAGATGTTTTCATTCAGAAATTTGCTTGAATAGTCATTATAAGGCTTTGCTAAGAGCTTACCACTCTTGAACAAAAAAACCCTACGTGTCATCTACTAGGCTCATGCAGATTCAGTTACCAGGTAAAAGTGAATAGTCAAGCTATAAAGAAAGTACCGGAAACCAGAAGTCAGTCACACCGGAACTATACTAAATATTCAAAATACCAGGGACATCACTAATACTTTTACAGTCCAATTGCCAAAGGTTATCCACCGCACATTTATGGTATCTTTGTTTTAGTCTCACCAGTCACCCTCTCATCTCAATTTCTGTTGCAAGATGTATTCTTCAAGGTAAAAGCATATGTTTAAGCCTATGCTAGTTGCCCCTAAACTAAGACAGGCTTAATTTAATAGTAATGGAGCAGAGAGAATTTATTAGGAAACTGCAGTCAGAAATTGTCTATATTCTTTAGTTCTCTCAATATTTTCACAAAAGTTCAAAAGCAAAAAAAAAATTCTCACATACCTAAAAGGTTAATAATTCCCTCATTGTATGCTGCAAAAAGTCTAATGGAATCTTTAAAGAGGAGCATGAAGGCAGCATTTATAACACCATTTGTTAGTTCATTTGGATTTGCCTGTGTAGAAAGCAACAAGAAAGTAAATTAGTATTTAATAAAATAATGCAACTCTCACTTCAAAATGCGAGTGTTACCCAACACTGAGCTTAAAGTACTTACATCAAAATCAAGGAGTGCGTCAAGCTGGTTCTGTATGATTGGAAGGGTTTTCAGAAGCTTTTCAGCATTCATGGTTCTCATCACTCCGTCCAGCCTACAGAGTAGAAGACACATTTACAGGTTACCAAGAGACCTCAGCATGTTATGCTGCTTCAACACCACTATAATGCTTCAAAGGGCCAAAAGGAACACCAGTCTGTGATAAGCTCAAGAACAACTGGTATTTCCCTCCCCCCAATATGAAAGACCAAACAGAAGAGGCAATAACGGTCTTACCCTCTCTTCATTTTGGTGAAGTCAACTGCTACAAGTCTATATGAAAGTGCTTTTTCATTCAAGTATCTGCTATATCGCCTAATGAAGGTAGACATATCATAGCCTAAAAGTTAAGCATTTATAAGTTAGACATTTTTTAAGCAGTACAGTTTCTTTTAAGTTCTTTTCAAGAACTATTCTCCTACTAGCCCATTTTACATCAATTAGCATAAAAAACACTTTCCAGAGTCTTGAGATTCACTATTTTTCCACCTTGAGATGTAACATTACGGTTTCTTCCCAACTTGCTAAGATTAGGAAAGCGTTCATTGCAATTATGAGAATAAACACCTAAACACATTAAAATATTAGGCAAGAACCAAGCATAAAATATTAGGCAAGAACCAAGCAGCTCTTAAGATGTTCTTGAAATTAGACTAAGAACGTATTCCTAGCAAAATGCTGAAGACTTCAGTAACTGCAATGCCTCAAAAACCAAATAAAGACCCAAAAATATTTTCTACCATTGGCAAGTAATTAAAAGACTTCTCAGAGATTTGAAGGAGTTCTTGCTATTTATACAGCACATCCTAGTTATCATTCCACATACCTTAAGAGTAAACATTTACTCCTGAGACACTAAAATGCAATGGCAAAAATAGATCATTGTGCTAATATTCATCAGGTTTATTTTAGTCAGCGTTAGGATTTCGCTTTTTAAAATTTACAGCTGTGTATGCACGATACATGCATTACAGACAAATTTCTAGCACTTAGCTAGGTAACTCAGAATCTCACTTTCTTGTGTCTGCATTCTTGGTTGGACATTCGTTGGGGCCTCATGCAATGTAAATCATAATAGCCTTTCATTTAAATATCATTTGTCTCCTAGAGTGCACCGACACAGGCACTATCACAGAGCAAAAAAGCAGTAGAGTTATTTCCTTCAGTGAAAGATCCTTACCCTGCATGGCACTTTTGTCCAGGTAGTTATTTAAATTGAACAAAGTGTTTCGGGATGCAAGATACTGGATAAAGCGCTGTTGGTGAAGAAAAAGTTGAGAGTATCATTGTCGTGAGTCAGAACAGTTAACCATATTACAAGAAAACTACACTTACCTTGTAACTGTTTCTAGTAACCGCTATCAACAATAGAAATTAATTAAAAGGGAAAAATTTAAAGGAAAACTTGAAACTACGGATTAGCACAGCCTCTGAAATCCAGAACTCTATTTGGCAAAAATATAAATTTAAACTAAGTAAGAAGACATCACTGTCCGTGAATAAAAGACTAATAATCCTAGAGGAAGCTGCTTAGGTTAACTTTGTAGTTTAGAACAGACAAGCTGGAAAACACAAACCAAAAATACCACTCGCATTATCCAAGCTCCCAACCTTTGCATAGCTCTACTGCTGCTGTAGAAGTGGGAGACAGGCTTAGTTACAAAATTTAAAAGTAATTAGTAACAATAATGCTTCTGGAACTGTGATAAGCAGCAGCGCTGGGGTTATATATTACATGTATATACAATTATATTTTATACCCATATATATTTTATAATGCAGTGATCCGACTAAACAATATTTAAGTTATGACAAATAATAGCTGGCTCCATAAATAACACAAGAGTAAGAGATAAACACATGCAGATAGCAAGGTAGTTTTAAAAGTTTCTCTGCCACTGTTCCACACAGATCTCCTATGATTGCCATTTCTCAACTTCCTTGCTTCTTTGTATATGTTTTAGTCCCTAAAAGAGGATTATGATCAGCATTGCTTAAGGAACTTTTTACATCTTTGATCTGAATCCCTCTGCTGCCACAGCACACAGGGCCTGTTCCTTCACACTTGATGGTGGAAATCCACCTGTCTGCCAGGTTTGGACTATTGCACTCTGCAAAACTAGCGTTTTTTTTAAAGTCAGGCTCAGTATAGCACCCGCTCTTTGGGAACTGTAATGAGGGCTTAGCACAGCAACAAGAAAATTCTTCTCACAAGTGCTATTTAAACTGAAAGCAGTACTTTCACCTTCCAAGGGGCCCAAATGATTCCCCGACTTGTCACGTACCACCTCATCAGTAACTCCGTATGTGTTCTCAGCCTATAGCTACGGAGTTCACACAAGTCTACAACACGCAGCTTGCCTACCAACACTTCTGGCACTGTTTTAACTTCTTATGCTGTTTTCCAGTCGGTTTGTCTGGTCTTTGTACATCTTAGTACTGCATTCAAAGAGATACACAAGAAGAAAAACAGTTGGAACACGATCAGGAACAGAACAGTGATGTTCGAAAGGTGTCTATACACATTTCAAAATTAGCTACTGTTCTGAATCTCATTTTAAAAGGGCCAAGGCTCTTACTCTCCAGATGTCAGAGGTCTTGCATTGCACAATGCACAGGTGAAAGGAGTTTTAACCTGCTTCACCCAAAACTTCATCACAAGAAACAAGCAGTCATGTTGAACAAGAAATGGCAAGACAGTGATTGCTCAGACAACATTTTAACCTTCTGCTATATTTATACTTAAAATAGAAGTCCAACATCTGATAATTTTTTATCTGTTTAAGAAAAAGGCCTCTTTTAACGTATTAGAGGAGTGAGGAGTACAGTCATGTTCCACCTGAAATTACAGAACTAGCGTTCCAGCTACATCATCTCAGCAGGGATAAAGGAACTATTTTAAGTTTCAAACGAACCCATTCAAAGCTGAGGAGCAGTTTTGGTACAGACATAAAAGTTCAATGTTCTGACACTACAAAACACTGAATGGGCAAACAGATGCTGACTGGTAGCCTACAACTCTAAGTTTTGATTGTTTTTCTATGGTTCAGCTCTCTGCCCTTTTTTCTTTCAAGTTTCAGTGTGTAGATATGAACTGTATTAGAAGAAGAGAGAATAAAATACACAAACTGATTTACAGCACTCAGTTTAGCTTTATACTTGGAATAAGTAGTGAATTCCAAGCAGTGAATTTTACTTCGTATTATCTTCTAATTTCAGTCTATTATCTATTGAAACTACAATTTAACCCCATAAATAACTTGGGGAAATGTTAAGAAAGAACACACTGTTTTACAGGTCATTTCGATTAAGCTCACAGAGCTTTGGAGAGAGGAGACAACACAAAGCTTTCAGAGCAGTTTAATGGCTGGAAGTAGTACCTTGAAGAATCATCATTTCAAGATTAGCAGTAGTCAACAGTCATTTATTAGGAGAATGACTACTCACAGGTTCAGGACTAAACAGTCACCTGACCAACACAGAGTTTAGTTTTTAATGGCAGGACTGTGTAAGAGAGGCTCCATTTCTAATGCCATGTTATTGTCTGGGAAGCTTTTCCTAAATAGCGATAAAATAATTTAAGTGAGCCAAATGCAATAGAAACCTGTTTCAGAGGAATGTTAATAGACACAACATATGAAGATTTAGCCCATTAGATGATGATTTGCAAGATCAAATATTCTAGTCACCATATTCCTCCTCCCTTTAGTGAGTATTCTTATCTGTTAATAGCCTGGCTGCACATTTATGGAGTGCTAAGAAGACTCTTGCTGTGCTCTTACTGATAAGCACTAGCCCAATGAAGTAAAGCTCATCAGAAGTCTTTATTCTAGAAAGGTCACTCATTCCCTCACAGCCCAACCCAGATACCTGCAGGTAAATTGTAAACACTGATATATTTCGGTATTGAAATAATGAAGGAATATTTTCTTCTCTGGAAAAGTACTTTACAGCCATCAGCAGAGGACAAACAGAGACCTTTGAAAAACTGAAGTACATATCTAATGCTTCACAGATTGAGACAATTTTTTAAAACACTGTCAAGGCAGCTTTAATAGAACTAATCATGTCTTACCTCGTTGCCATACATCATGAGGTGGTGTGTTGTAATTAGAGCTTTGAACACTACAACCCAGCTACTGTTTGCAGTTCTCTCAAAGAGTGTGTCTGCCAACTGCGGAATATTCACATTCATTTCATTTGTGCACTGTATTAGATCTAAATTAAAGAAAAAAAAAAAATCAAAGCATTACAATGAGTTACACGCTCAAAGAGGATCATCATGTTATTTTGTGTTTTTACATTGAGAATTCATACTGGAAGCATTAACTTCAGTTCTTTAAGAAATAATTGAGCTATTTTACATTCCTTGCTCAAATTCACTGCATTTTACTGAAAGACTCCAAGTATGAACTTCAACAGCATTTCAATAATTTTATGGAGCCCCAATATCTCATCAATAAATAACCTACTCCCGTAGAAACTCTATGCCCAAATTATTGTCCAAAAGCCAGTGTAGAACTTCTGGATACTCAATGCCTGAAGCCACTCAATTTAAAAAAAAAAAAATCAGACACGCAAGGAAAAGCTGAGACATCTATACCTCATGAGATCAACAGGCAGCAAGTACCCTGCAACTCTGACCTAAGCCTGAGTACTGACACACATGACAGCAAATGAGAAGCCATACACCTATAATAAGCCTCTTTTCTATAAGAATTAAGAACAAGAATTTGCATCTACACACCCTGCCACTTAGCTAAGATAACCTAGTCACCAACCCACTGAGTATTTTGTGGTGGATCATGGCAGGTCTCAGGCTTTTGTAGAAAAAAAAGCTCTTTGTGTCCAAGACTGATTATAAACTCAATAGTAGAACATTAACTTGGGAGGTCAGAGACAGAGAGCTTCAAGTCTCTGCCTGAGTATTGGTACAAAACCAGAACAGGCTCCAGCAGCCACATGGGAAAAAAGCCTGCCTGAGAACGCTAGCGAAGGCACTTGCTGACAAGAAAGCAAAGAACTGAATCCAGGACTATTCTGAACCCCTCAAGACATGCACATTAGACATTTATTCTCTCTCTGAGCTACATTTGGCTCAGGTGTGATCAAAGTACACCTTAAGGACTGGGCAAGGCCAGTAAAACAAACAACTAGTTTGAAAAGCTTCCTTTGTGGCCTCGTATTGAAGCCAAGCCTGTGAGCAGCCCGTTGGTTGCAGAGCAGCATTGCTGCTTACGTGGTTTGCCTGTGCAAGTACCTGAAGAAGGGTAGGTGCCTGGGAAGCCGGGCAACAACTGAACCGAGGTGTCGGCACCACTGAAATGGCCAACTTATTTGTCTTATTAGCAGCATGTAGAGGACAGGCTACATTATCATAAGCAATTTAAACACGAACTTAGAGATCATACATTGATAGTTGAGGACAAAATGCTTCATAGAAATATTGCACTTAGAAATTATATATGTTCTAGTGCACAGAATATATTACAGATGTATCTTTAATTAAAGATCTGTTTATTAAGAACATAAAAGTCCTTTGATTAAGGACCGCTGTTTAGAATAATGTAATAACCAGAGTAACTTTAACAGCATAGAGTTTTAGATGGTACCTTGTTGAGGTAGAAAGCTATCCAATGCGAATTCTAATAAGTTACTAATTTCATTCTGGTATCAAAGGTTTCCAAATATGTACAAAACATGCAAGTTGGGATGAAAACTTTCATCCTTATTAGCAACACACAAAAACGCTGAAATAACTGCACAAAAAGAAGAGCCCTGAAAAGAAGTTTTAAGCAAGCTATACATCAAAACCTTATTGTCTACTAGTATTAAAGTATTTCAATATTTGCAAGTATGCAGATTCTCAAAAAACAAATCATTTGATAGATGCTGCTCACCACTTGTCAGACGCTGTGTCAAATTAAGTACTTAAAAATTTCTAGAAGTCCAAGCAGTCCATAGACAATTATTGCCCCATATAATGAAGCAAGTCCCAACTCCAGAATTTATACATAGAGAAAACTTGAATTTTAATTCAACAGCCTCATCTCCTGAATGAGAGCTTTATGACGTTTCTAAGTAATTCTCTCAAAACACATTAAGGTAAATAAGTCTTCCTAAATCCAACCAGTTTCTACACAAGCACTATGAAGATCTAAGAGATCTTGCTGGGTATGTTTCATGTAACTGAAACGTCTGTAACCAGCACAGAAACTGTTACAATTTATAATTCCTAGTCTCAGTTTACAAAAACCAACCAAACAAAAAAGCAATCAACAAAACCCCCACTAAGGCTATACAGAGCAATACCTGTAACATTACTACTAGGTAACAGTTAAAGAAATTCCGTTGACCTGCTGAGGTCAAAGACCACACAGATAGCCTACTGAAAGCATTATTTCTGCACAAAGTCCTTTTCCTTCACAGGACCGCTAAGCAAGTCAAGTTTTTCACTGAAGATTTTCAATATTAAGAGTGTTTATTAAATAACAGACAAAACTGGGAAGGAAGATCCAAGTTAAAAACAAACAACTTTTAGCTCAGCTAATTTGACTTGAGAGCAGATTTCATTCATATTTTCCCAGCGCTCTCCACAGAGATTTCAATCTTGTCGCCTTCCCTCAAGCTAAGGTCTACCAGCAGATGTTCCAGTAGACTCTAAGATGATGTTGAACACCCAGGAGATCCCCTGCGTATCCCTTATGTTTAAGACTGATATCAAATGTATTCTTATAGTGCTGCTCAGGCACAACGTAACAGAAATCCTACTGTTAGCAACTATATCAAATATTGTAACTGGTTACCTCTCCTTAAGTCACACATTCATAAAAAACCCCTTGGTTTATCATGCCATCATAAAGGTTTACCACCACAAAAAGCCGTCCAGATGTCTACCTTCAGAAGGAAGGAACTGCCTTCTGCTTTGGTACACAAGATTAAAAGAAGTCTTCTGTCAAGTGACAGTAACAGAGTGGAAGTTGATAGACCTCTGGTGCATTTGAGAAGCTCACGTGTTGTCGTTTTATTCCACAAGCGTGGTTCCACGTGATTGAAAAGGGCAGTCCCAGTAATTCTGTAAAAGTGCTAGTAAGGTTTTCCAGCATGTGCTACTTGCTTCTGCAAGATGGGAGCCTGACCATTTTAAAAGGCAACCAAAAGGAAATATTTCACATATGTAGGGCTACTCAGAGTTTAATTCAAGCTGTGCTTGAGGTTAGAGGACCCGAGTGAGCGGCAAGTCCTATGCACTTCAGACACGTGCTTAAGATGACACATACCGGCTCCCCTGAAGACAATTTTTGAGGGCATTTAGCACAATTGTTTGGTTTCAAAATCTCCTTGAATGCACGAACACAGAAGCCACAGTTGCCAATACCAAAGAACACATGCTTAGGCAAACAAAACGTCTCTGAAATACTAAACTAAGAATGAATGGTGGAAAAAATCTCAGTGCATTTTATAGGCCAAAACTGGACTTTCCTAAGAGTGTATTGCAAAAACTTAAGTTTAAAAGGCCTCTTTAATAAGGCTACTCAGGCCATTTTTTTTTTATTATTTTACAACTAGTAATAATAAAGCTAGCATCACATTTGAATTCTAGCAATCGAGATACATAACAAAAAAAGCAAGGGTCGTTTCTCTAATACGATTCTTCCAAGTCTGCAATAGGAATATCTACATAGAAACAACTGTATGGATCTGTTACAGCTGGCAACAAAGGAGGAAAAGGCTATTAACACCATATATCTGGAAGCATAAAGGAACACATGCACCTGAGAGACTGACAGCTGGGCAACTGTGATATGGATGCTGGCAGCAAAAACGGGAATGAAATGTGTAGGGCAAGCGATGCTCATTTTCTTATCGCACTACTTATATAAACACTTTACAACTCAAAGCATTTTGCCAATTACCCAGGGAAATCATTTCAACTGCAAGTGAAACTGTGGTGCTATTTCTAGAATGGAATTTAGAAACAAGTTAACATCACACAGGAAAAAAAAAGGGGGGGGGGGGGGGGGGGGGCAGAACCAAACAACTTTAAACCAGGAGAGTACCATAGCTGTTTTCGAGCAGCCTGGAAGAGCTATGGAAATCTTACTGCCTAGAAGAGTACTGAGGATTTCTCTTCCACAGTTCATCT